>NC_090933.1:166086537-168586537 GCF_040938575.1 Ambystoma mexicanum
AGTGCGGGCTGCTGGGCAGGCAGATGGACACATCCGTATGTTCCTGTACCAGGGTACCTGGTCGTCTGGTAAATGGACAAACTCTTCTCGCGGCGGGTGTCTGGGCCGTGACCCTCTAGGCCAAGCGCGAGAGGTGAAGGACGGGAGCCTGGTCTTCCATTCTCCCACTTCAGGTAAGATGCTTCCCAAGTCATAGGTCTTGGCCACCACCTACTGTCAGTCTGTTGTAGGGATGTTGGGGGTCAAAGACACTAGATAAGCAGGTTATGGTGTTACAAGTACTATTCACAGAAGTGGAGTTTTCGACTGGAGTGGGGGCACTTATGTAGGGTGAAGTACGAGTGTGCACACAATCATAGTTTAAGGTAATGGGGTGGCCAAGCAGATTCCAGGGGTCGCATGTGCCAACCCTGGCTGCTCTCTGGACACACCTAGGATTCACAGCCAACCTGAAACCATGAGGTCAGTAATCAGTAACTTGACTGTTCCCATGCATCTCGGTGTCTGCGCGTCTTGGTGTCTGCGCTTCTCTTTTCTCCAAGGATGAGGTCTGGAAAGCGTAGCTACTAGCAATATTTTGCAGTCAGATTGAAGCGTTCAGGAGTAGACACTTTTAGTCCAGTCCTTTCAGTTGCTATGGGGGAAGCATTTTTGTTATAAAAATGTTAATGGTAGGAGTGTGTGGTGGGGTGCTGGGAGATAGATGCATTATTTAAACATTTGTCTGCCACCCAATTAGGGATGGTTGCCACATTCAATTATTTCTGTGCAAGCCAATAATGTACATTTAGTATGGTTCCCTACAATATACCTGCAGGGTGATGCATCTGATTATTACACTGAGCTCGAAACCTGAAGTTCCAGTATGGCCATGCCCGTATATGAGTTACTAGTTTCCATGCTTACAAGGAAAATGATATCTTCAAATCTAGGTTGTGCAACAAATCTCAGATGTCATCTCCCCTAGGGGGAGCCCCTTCCTAGGAGTTCAGGGAGGTGAGGCCACACCCCTATGATGCCCCTGAGGCTGGTACTCAGCAGGTGGATCTCATGGGGAGGGAAGCCCCCAATGGGGTTAGTGTCTACCTTGGGATAACATGGTATCGCCGTAGCTCATCTTAACTCAACCCACTTTCCTCACCAATCCCCTACAATACAATGCCTAGTGTTTCTATACATTCCCGTAAAACAAGAAAGGTAGGAAGAACTGGGATGAGGATGAGTGTGGTCTCCTCAAGGGACCTATATCCATTAGGTACTGAGACAAGGAAGAGAAACTGAGTCCTCAAGATCAGTACTGAGACGAGGGAAAAGTGCAGAATCATGAAGAGCACCTTTATAAACCACACAGAACAGTCTAGTCTTTATAGACTTCCTTTGGCCAAGGCACAGCTGAAATAGAAGAGGGACATTCAAACAGATCCTGCCTGGAGGAACCAGGAGTTGCAGAGCCCACGGTCAGGAGCCAAACAAAGCAATCAAGGATAGTACACTTTCCCGTCGGCAGAGTCAGTCCAAAGAGCACCGCTGTAGTCAAGCCATGTCTGGAAACAGGACAACAAAGCACTAGCTGAGCGAGAGAGCTGTAGGGAAGAGTTTGGACAGAGGAGGAGGTATTCGAATGAGGGTGAGAGACCAAGAAGCAGCCGGCAGCGACCAGTGATCAACCAAAGGAGGGTTGGGAAAACCTGAGGGACTATACCGCAGTAAGAGACGTCTGGGACCTGCATCCAATAAAGAGGGGCATCCAGAGTAGTCATCTTCATGGCAGCCCCTGGTAGTCCAGAGCTGCCTAGACCATGAGCGAGAGAAAGAAACCAAAGGGGGCTGGGATCCGAGAAAAAACATACCTGGCAGGATAGTGAACTGGGTACTATTGAGAATCAAAAAAATTGGGATCCACGCCCAATAACGAACATCATTCAAAACCATCATCATAGTCACAGTAAATGGCGTGATAGTGAATCGGGGGGGGGGGCTATAACCACAGTTAGTATTGTGAGAAAGCCAGGAGATGGAAGACCTACCCCATGGTGTGTGTGGATATTGTGAGGGGGGGCGTGAGAGAGTGTGAGTGCGATCGATCTTCTCTTGACATAGAGAAGAACCCAAGAAAGACCAGCAGAAAAAAGGCACTTGTCCTGATATTGGGAAATCTACTGAGACACCTGAGAAAGGTCAGGGGGAGGGAGTCATTCCCAACAACACTGAAGATAGAAGACTTTGTTCCACCTGCCTTATTGGACCTCAATCCAAAGAACCTTTTCGAGATTTTTGAGATGCATCCCTTGAGAAGAACATTTCACTTGCATCACCCAGAAGTGAACTTTCAGCTATCATCCAGGAGCAAGAAAGGAACAAGTTACTTACCTGTAACTTTTGTTCACCAGCATGGGTCTGGCAAAAAATGTAAAAATGAAAAAATGTAATTTCATAAAATCTGTCTTACTACGATATAATACAAAACAAACTTGAGTCAGATGTGAGGCATGTAAAAGGGCAAATAATTTAGGACGAAGAATGTGGAACAAGAACTGAAACAAACTTACTACTCATTGACATATTTAGATGCTTAGAAAAATTAGGCTCTGGGCCTCATTAAACGGTAGGAGGTAACCATGGCGCTCTTAGCGCCATGGCTACCCCTTACCGCCTCCTGGGTCCGGGTAGGCGGTATGGGGACTTACCTGGTCATTCCGACCCTGGAGGACCCGGTAAGTCCCCATGCCAATTACCATTCCCCATTCCCATTCGAGCCTCCGTAGGGCTCAATGGGAATGGGGAAAGAGCTAATAACGGTACCGCAAATTGTTATTAGCTCTGAAGTCCATCAGCGGGTCCCTTCCTTAACGTGTGGTCTGACCCGCTGAGAGACCTCGTAGTAGGGCACTGGTATTCCCCTACCGCCTACCATGTAATGAGGCCCTCTATGTCAAAAATGGGGACAGACAGCATCAATTCCAAGTAGATGGAGCACCTGACCTGATTAAACTTTTTACATGTATGATTGCACCCTAAAGGACAAGTGAAAGAAGATACAGCCAGGGGGGTGGGAAATCTTTTTGAATTGTTTTGCAGAATGGCCAAAGAAAGAAGGAGAGTCATGGGTGAGGGGTCTGGTGCATACTCATTTTTATTTTATTTTTATTCTCAACTTTTTTGTATTGAACAATTTTTGCAAAATTCCTCGTTGAACTCTTTGTTACTGTGAAAATGCTCTGGTTCAAAAAAATGATAAGTGAACTTTTTGATTGGTTTAGTTTTAGTTTTTCATAGATAGATAGATAGATAGATAGATCCCTGTTTTAGTTTCTCCACTTATTCGAGAGCTCATCTTTCATAAGTGAGGACCGCTTGCAGGAGAGTTTCCTGAAGTGCTAGCCTCCAATGTCTCCAGGCCTAGACTTTGCAGATATCGAACGACCGCGATCACATTTCTGGTAATCTTTCCGTTCATCAGGTGGTTCCACCAGTTTGCCTCGTTCTAAGTACAAAAGCCCTTGAAAAGATGGTCCATATGCACTAGTCTCTTTGTGGTTGTACCCTTACAAGACAGTCCTAAATGTTGTATTGCTTCCACATTGTCTGCACTGTCACAAAACCAGCATTTGTTGTATGTTGAGCTTCATCTTATTGCTTGAATCTCATTTGTTTTTAGCAAGTTAAGGTGGGCTCTTAAAAACATTGATCTAATACTCTTGTTAGGGAATTTAAGCAGATATTCAACCGTGGCATTCACTTTTTGTGTATTTGCTGGCAGATGCCTTGGCATCTTATTTTGTCGGCAGCCTCCTGTGTTTGAATCCAGTCCCACTCTTTAAGTCTTGTTTTTGTGGGGTTATCTTCTAGTTCCTCCTCCGTACTGCCAATCACATCGAGAAGGGCTTGGTTTTTGAGTGCCCATTTCTTTAACATCTTGTTTTTCCCGTTGTTCATCTCTTCTCGGAGTAACTCGTAAATTTTGAGTTTAAGGCTTAGTGTCTTCCTGAACAGCATCCAGCCATTTAATTCAACTACAGCCTTTAGGGACACCATGCTTAGTTCCCTCCTGATTGAGGCCATCGGGGTAGAGGGAGTTAGGTTTAGGACTTTCCGCCAGAAAAAGCCCTCTAGTCTTATCCAGATGGTTTCTGGAATGTTGGGAATTGCCTAGGTGCCATAGATGATTGAGGGGATGGCTTTGGCTTTGTAAAAATTGATGGCTGCTCGTAAAGAAAAGTGGCCATATTCTTTGTCCAGTTTCTTTGTTTGCACGGTTAAATACTTGCTTTTTGCACAGAGAGTCTCCTTCATAGCTGTTTCTTGTGGGTTGCCACTGACAGTTATGCCCAAATATTTAAATGTTGGGACCTTGTCCACCTGTTTTCCCGCTATGAACCATGGACTGGGATCTTTACATTTCTGAGTTTTCTCCAGGATCATGATTTTTGTTTTGCTGACATTGATCTCGAGGTCGTTTTCAGTTAGGTATTCATACAGACCATCAAGTCTACACTATAGACCTATCGCTGTGTGGTGGAGCAGGATTATGTTGTCTGCATAGAGGAGACGGTTGATTTCTACTTGCCCAACTGGGGAGAAAAGTTCTTATGATGATATCTTTGTCCATAATGTCTCCCATATATGCGTTACATAACACTGGTGCCAACGGGCATCCCTGTTTGACGCCTCGCGAGGTCATGATTTCTTTGGATCGTTGCCTTGCACCGCTGAGGCGCACTCGCATGGAGTACAGAGTTTTTATGGGGTCTAAAATAGAGCTGGGGCACTTCCAAGTTGTTAGCTTTGCCCATAGCTTTTCTCTGTTAACCCTGTTAAAGGTTTGGCTTAGATCCACAAAAGCCAAGAATATTCTAGGGCTCCCCTCTAATATTTTCGCCTTCAAAGTTCTGAGTACCAGAATGTTAGCTACGGTTTTCATATTTTTAACGAAACCTGATTGAAAAGGATTGTTGCACTTTGAGGATTTTGCCCATAGTTGGAATTTGTCTAATAATAGAGACCCAAAGATTTTACCCAGCACGTCCAGGAGAGCTATGGGGCGGTAGTTCCCCAGGTTTCCTCCATCACCCTTTTTAAAGATGGGAACCAAATTGATGGTTTTCCAGGATTTTGGGATATTTTGAGACTGGCCTCAGGTGTTGATTATCTCCGATATGAGGGGAGCCCACCATTCGTGACCCCAACTGGCCCTGTGGCAGGCAAGGATTTCAGCTTCTTGATTTTGTCTTTGATCAAGTCACTTTCGTGATTGATGGTCCATGTTTCAGCCGGCAGTGAATATTGAAATGCCGGGATTCTTGCTGGTTTCTGGAAAAGATCTGCAAAATAGGCCACCCATTTTCACTTCCCGACGTTATTTAGAAGTGCGCCTTGGGTTTTGCTGCCAGCTGAGTTTATTAGTGCCCAGAAGTCTTTGGTTTGTTTCGCACTGATAGATCTAAGCATGGCTTCCGAATCTTCTTGATAAAGGGTGCATTTATAAAAATTTCAACCAGTTTTTGTAGGACTTCAACTCTAATTTAGCTTTTTCCTTGTTTTCGATTGAGGGCTGTATTTTCACCTTGCTGATATTTTCCCTCATTAATCTTCTTTTAGCCCTAGTGTGTATGTTCTTTTTGTGCATGTGTGACTTTTGGTTTGCTTTCTTCTCTTGCCAGGAATGTAATTATGGTTGTAGCAAGGGGCAGTAATCTATATTGGCTAGTGCCTCACGGCTTTTGCTTGCGTGTTTTGCTCTGTGGTACTGCTCGGGATACATTTTACAGAGGTACTTGTAAGTATTAAATGCATGCCATGGTTTGCCAGTTCAATAGAGTAATCCATTTTTTGTCTCTTTTCAGGTGTCGATGCTACCCAAGCCATAATTAAGATGTTATGGTCACTGTTAATTGTTCTTTTGACCTCAAAAAAGGAGATCAGTGACAACAGACTTCTTGACACATAAACGTGTCGATGGCGGCTGCTCGACCTTCGTGTTCCCATGTCGGAATGTAGAGTTGGTGACCAGACCTTACACAGTTTAAGTTGTGAAGGTCCTTGGAGGCCATTAGGCTGGACTACAGTATACCTCTTCGGCAGGCTGTTGATTTGATTCTTTCTTACTGCACGTCCGTTCCTTGGTTACCATGTGTGTCAGGTTTGTTTTCTTTTCCCTGATTAGTGCAGGTGGCATTTAAGTCACCGCATATCAGGACGTGGGTGATCTCATGTTCTGTGGTTGCTTCATCTATAATGGACTCAATCTTGCTAAAAAATCTCCTGTCAGTCTGCACTTTGGGATTCCAGTAGAAGTTAATTAAGAGTAGGAGACCCTAGGCGTTGAGTCCCATTTGTGTTGAGATTGGGTTCCAGGAGATTGTAATGCCAAGATGAAATTATCGATCAGCAAGATGGTGTTCAACTGTAAACCACTGCCTAATCGAATTGCTATAAGTAGGCTCGCAGCCAGTCTTCATATGAGGCCTTTTCTTGCTGGTGCACTAATTACCTCAAAACCATCTAAAGTTGGCGGATCTAGTAGCCAGGTCTCTTGTAAACAAAATAAATCAAATGAGCCCAAGTTAACATCGCTTGGCTGTGTGAGGTGATTAAAGCCTCGAGTGTTCCATGATCCCAAGGGCAGTGTATGAGTGTGTTGTTGTTTTTCTGGGCTCCTCGGTGTAATTGGGTCTTGGCCTGTAGTTGTTTTTTGTGGCTACAATTTTGAGAATTTTGACAGTGCTTCCGGTACCCATGCCCACCTTTTATGTTCTCTGTCTTTTATGATGTGTGCGTTGGTGATTCTGGTTTCTGCACTTCTTGATTTGTCCTGATCTTGGTCGATTGTTATCTTCCAATTTGGTAAAGGACCATGAGGTACCCGTTCTTCATCGAATAACGTGTTCAGCACTTTGATGGGACTTCTTATCCTCTCATCTGTCCTATGTTGCCATTGCTCACGTTGCTTTCCTGTTCGTGAAGTGTATTGCGGTTTACGGTCTTTACTTGCAGGCAAAATGGTGCGCGGTGGCTCCATGCTCCATGCCTCCGCGTGCCGTCTTGATTTTCGATCCGAGGGATGAGTTTTAGGATCTTCTTTTTAGTCTCTTCGGGCACACTAATGTAAATCTGAGAAATAAAATAGAGAACCTGCAGAGGAATGGGCAAAATAGAGGACTGAAGTCTAGTTCTCCTCTTCTTCATGGTTTGATTACATCACTATAGTTCACAATTAACTAAGAAGGATAATGATGCACAGGATAAAGAAGAGGAAGTGAAAGATAATAAGAAGGCGGTAGGCAACACAAGCTTAATGCACATTTGCAATGCTGCATGCATATCCATCGCACAGGTGCAAGCATTACTCCATAGCCATCATCAAAAAAAGTCCCATGGGTCATCAAATATAGCCATGCAAAATCAATGCCTAGCTCTATCTTTGGCCGGGCAAGCAGCTAGTGCTTTCAACCTGTAAGTCAATCCCATAGTCAAATAGTGTGATCTATGTTTCAGCCAATGCGCAACAGAGACAATTATTAGGAGTGGGCACATGTAGCCTGATGATGTTACATACCCTGATGATGTTGCGCTCTGA
This sequence comes from Ambystoma mexicanum, assembly GCF_040938575.1. Taxonomy (NCBI): domain Eukaryota; kingdom Metazoa; phylum Chordata; class Amphibia; order Caudata; family Ambystomatidae; genus Ambystoma; species Ambystoma mexicanum. The sequence goes on from NC_090933.1 coordinate 166,094,114, forward strand.
AACACTTGTGTATGAGCGCGATACAAATAAAATATCATATAAAATATCATATCATACCTCATGGGCACCCGGGAATATGAGAAATATTTACAAAGAGTTTCTGAATCTTAGTGAAGGACCATAACAGTTTACTCAGGAATGGAGAATGTTGATCTGGTGTTACAAACCCTTCTTGGGCTGACAGGAACCAGCTCAGGAGTTTGATAATGATGGCTGGGGTCATGACTGTCGAACTCAAAAGATTGTTGGGCCTGCATAGGAGAAGAGAACATTTGTTGAATTGGTATTCATGGCAGATGCTTTAATACAGAACATTATAGGAAAGATGGGTCTCCTGCAGGATGACTTTATTCTTGAAACCTTATTTTAATGCAACATTCTGGGATAAATAAGCTCACTTGTGACAACACAGGAAGTAACCGTGTGTGCCTTTGTTCAGGGGTTGTTGACTAAAATGTAGTCTCAATTGAAGAGTATTTGTGAAAGTGTCAAATGAAGCCCCTCTCAAAGCATGTTTCTGTAGCATTTCATTGTGTTTCTTGTGAAGAGCAGAACAAGGATCGGAGTGAGCGTAGGCTTATGTCACTTAAATGACGGTTTTTGCAGCTGCAGCATGGAGCAAAGGAAAGCTCAGTTTGCGAATGGTGCTTGTGGGGTGCCAGTAGATGTGAGAGGAACCACATGACCAAGGGCAAGGTGTAGAGGTTGTGGGGGTGGTGTCCCCGATCCACAAAGTAACCAAATAGCTTGTATCTAAAGCAATACGGACTGTCACTATTATAAACAGGAGGAAGATTAATCTCAACTTCAGGTTTTAGGAGTTATTGCTCCTTCTCATCCACCCATCCAGAATATCCAGCTACATTGATTCCGTAGACCACAAATTGCTTGTTTTTAGTGGGGGATACTTTTGGAAAAACATAGGATGCCTAATAGACACAGGAGCACATTGTTCAGCAATCCAATGTCAAGAATTTCAAAGTGTTGCATTGTCATTTGAAACTGTGTGAGGTATGGGAATTAGCAATCCAGCAATCCATTCCATAACTACACCTTTACAAGTGTCCACAGGACTAATCTCAAATCAGCATGTATTTCTCTTGAGCCAAGTTTTCACCAGCGAGTTTTTTTGGAAAGGGACCTCTTGTGTAAATTGAGGTACATCATTTATTGCATTCCAGACAGACATTTCTTAGACATTCATGGTAACAGGAGTCTATGGTGATAGCATTATTGCACACAGAACAAACTTTAGAGAGACAGAGGGGTTGGGTAGATAAAAACCATAGGCAGATTTAGTGGAATGATTGTCAACAGTGCTTCCAAAGTTATGGCTGCAACATGAAAATAAGCAGTGCTGACACTTAACAAAGAGCCAGTGCATATTCAAATTGATGCCACCAAGCTATTAACAAGAAAGACCAAATATCCATAAAAGCCAGAGGCAGAAGTTAGCACTCCCACGGCCTCCGCTGCTGCTCCTATGCTGATGACAGCCAAATCATCATCTGGCTTCTCAATCGGACATGGCGTTTCAGCTTAGGGGTTTTCTGGTGGCTGTTGCTGGGTGGATGGGCAGCAACTGGCTGAAATTGAATGGGGAGAAAATGGAGGTCTTGATGGTTGGTTCTTCATTCCTTCTTCTATGTCTCACTTTTGGACTTCCTCATTCTGGCCTCTTGAACTAGGCCCATTACCCTCACCTGTTTCGGAGGTGAGTGAAAAACCTTGGGTTCAAGTTCTCTTCTTCTCTAGCCAACCAGGTTCAGGTCAGTGTGGTCTGTCGGACCATCCACTTTAATTAAGATTCTTGCTGAAAGTCCTCTTCTCCCATTAATGGTGGCATTCGGTGGGAGGTTCTCCTTGACCTCTTTGCCATTTCCAGAGTCATCATTAATGTCTATTTCAATGGAACCATCATGGTTCAGGGTCCTGAACCCAATCTTCTTCTCTTTGACAGGCTCCTCGCTTGCCTCTCTATCCTCACCTCTCCCTGCGGTCGGGCTCCCTTGCCCTCTGTGCCTTCCTCCTCCTCTGCACAAGCACCCTTGCCCTCTGTGCCTTCCTCTTCCTCTACACAGACCCCCTTGTCCACTGTGCCTTCCTCCTCCTCTGTACAGTCACCCTCGCCTTGCCATACTGTCACGGGTCACTTGTCGACCTTGGCTCCTTCGCCATCCTCCACTATCCCTCTGGCCTTCTTGTCACCCTCCGGTAGGACCGCTGCCTGTGTGCCCCCCTGAGGAAGACCTTCAAAGATGGCAAGATGCTCTGCATTTCCACTCTCAACACTTACTCTGCCATCACACACTCGTCTGAAATCTGCAACCTCCTCGAACTCATCGATGTTGATGTGCCTGCCATCACAGAGACATGGTTCAAGGAGAGCTCCATCATGAGCTTTGACACACTCCGCCCTGAAGGCTACAAAATCCTCTCTGTGCCCAAACCTAAGAAGACAGGTGGGGGAGTGGTGCTTTTCTTCCCAGAATGGATACCTGTGTCCATCATCCCCACTCAGGCCTACTCCTCCTTCGAGTGCCTAGTTTGCAGACTCTCACGCTCACCTAAATCTTCTATCATTATGGCCACCTTCTATCGGCCACCAGGGCAGTCCACTCTCTTCCTCTCGGAATGGGCTGACCTGGCCTCCTCTCTACTCTCCTCCTCCTCTCATCTCCTCCTGTTGGGTGATCTTAACATCAATCTCGACTGGCTTGACTCCTCATGTCCTTTCTGAAACCTTTGCAACTCTCTCTCCCACTCTATCCTACCGTCTGGCGCCACGCAGAACAAAGGCCACACCTTGGATGCTCTCATCTCTTCTGACATCCCTTTCTCAATCCCTCTACCTACCTCTCTCTCCTGGACTGACCACTCTCTTCTCTCAACACATCTGAAACGCTCCTCTTTTCTTGCAGTAACACACCCTGCATGGCCACTCGGCTTCAAGGTCACCAGACCCATGAAATAAGTGACAGTGGCTGCCTTTGCCTCCACCTACTCTCCTCCTCCCATTCCTGTGGCTGACTCCCACCCGGAAACAGCCCTCGCTAACCTCAATCTTTCTATCTCCAACACTCTCGACACGCTTGCCCCTTTCATGAGAGTCCAATTGAAGCCTTCTAAAAAGTGCAACTCTTGGTATGACTCTGATCTGGCTGCCTTTAAACGCACATGTAGGGCAGCTGAGCGGAAATGGGATTCACGAGGTGAACCATCTGACAAACTGGTCTGCCGCCTCCTTCAAAGGCAATACCGAGTCTGCATCTACTCCAAAAAAGAGTCTATATTCAAGAGTGCATCTCTGTGGCATCAAGTATGAACTTTTCAAAGTCTGCAAGGAACTGGCCACTGCTACAGCAGCCTCTTCTATCACACCCACCCATGACCTTGGCTCAGCCCAGGCTGCACATTTCATCACCTAAACCCAAGACATTCTTTCCTCCATCTCTTCCACACCACAGCACATGCCAACACCGGAGCCTCCCTTGGCCCCCCTCCACTCCACTCTCTTCTCTCTCACCGTCAAACCCAATGAGGTCTCTAAACAAATCCCTTCTATGAAGGCTTAATCCGAACAGGTGAACCCCTGCCCCTCCAAAACCATTAAGGACAATATTGACTCCCTCACCCCAGCTTTGGCAGATCTCTGGAATCTCTCCTTTTTTCACTGGAATTTTCCCAATTGCTCTTAAACACTCGCTTGTGCACCCTCGGCTCAAGAACCCCTCTGCCGACCCCTTCTTTCCTGCTAACTACCTGCCCTATCTCTATCACTCCTTTCCTGGGCAAACTCCTGGAGAAGTTGGCTATCTGTCAGCTGACCCTCCACACTGAATCTATTGGTTGCTTCCACAACCATCAGTCTGGCTTTAGAGAATCTGGAGGCATGGAAACTGCTCTCTTGAACACCTCTGAAGACCTGCTCTCAAACCTTGACACCAACACTCCCTCTGTCCTCATTCTCCTTGACTTTTCATTTGCCTTTGACACGGTTAACCACAACATCCTGATTCCATGCCTCCATGACGTCCTGGGCATCACAGGTCAGGCTCTGGCATGGTTAACCTTCTTTCTCTCCGACCGCCAATCCCAGGTGGAGCTCAGAGCCTTTCTCTTGACAATCGCTCTCTCAACCAAAGATTTAACTGAACCCCCGATTTAGGGCCCATTTAAGACGAGGTAGCAGTAGTAAGCAATGGATGGGGATGCAGAACTTACTCATACATCAATAATCAAACCAACTCAGGAAGTTGGCAAAACTCAGTACTGTTTTATTAACAATGATCTAAAACAGAGAGTTACAATGGACATCAACAGATGTTCGCCTGATTTCTCGTCCTCACTCAAAGCATAATATGAAAACAAATGTGTCACTACTGACATCATCCTACGTGGAAAACTAAGAAAACCTACTAGGGAATGTGATAGGCTTAAAGGGAACATCTAGGTATACGTTCCTTACGACAGGGGTTGTGATTGGGTCTCTAAGATCAGGTGGACAACTAAGCCCATCCCAAGTGCAAGTCATCTTCTGTGTCATACTAATCCTCGACACCTTATTGTTCACACAAACTATAGAGCTCTTTGGTACATGGCCCTCTATAATTTGGTGACACACTTGTACCCTTCTGGAATATTCCACTTGCTAACAGCACACAAGCTGATTACCCCAAGTGCTGGGAGCGTTGGACTGGTCATGCCGCCCCACCCAATTAGCTCAACATCTTTCATCACTCCTGCGATCTGTAATTCAATTAGGCTTTGGACTCACCCTTGTAGAGGCTCACTGTGCCTGAGAATAAAAGGGAGTGTGGCATGTTCTTATCTTCTGGTTTCAGTGTAGCTCGACCCAAAGTCTATTTCCATCTGACCATGTGACTGGAGACCACGTTTTCGAGCTTTTCGTTGCATAAAATATTACTAAATGATGAACTCTTGACACCTTCAGTGTTTTTCCATTGCACCTCAAACAGAAGTGTGTTCCTTTCTCACGTTCATGTAGCTTCTTGACAGAAAACCAAGCTCACGGTAGCCCTGACTCTTGGTGCTGGGCCAGCCAGCCTTTCTTGAATGTTCCTTCACCATTAGCTGTTTTCAACTGCGCCACACTTCAAGGTCTTTCCATTCACGGCGTCCAAGTTTGCTAAAGTGCATTGTGAAACATCCAGATTCTGTATATTACTATATACATACCTTGGTGCATAGCCATAATCTAGTCACCACATAGCCAGCCTCAGGATCACTTTTTTTACTTGTGTTGCAGCATCTGTACAATCGTAAAATGACTTTGCATTTTTTTCAGTGTTTCTTCGCATGAGCAATCTTCATTTCAATCCTGAAATGTTGCTTTTCTCTGATACCTCATCCTCAGATCATATAGAGCGTCTATTTCTTTCTTTGTCTGGGTCTCTTCTAGGTGCGTCAGTTCTGCTTCATGTGACGTCACCAGTCCCCTTTCCCACTATATTTCCATACTTCGTCCGGGTCTTTCTCCAGAAGACCATTGCTTCTTCGCAAATGCGCATAGGGTTTTCTTAATGGATACCTTGTCTGGAGAACTCTTTGTGGTATAAGCATCTTCACTGGTACTGCGCATGTCACAATTTCCAGTTCCCAACATGTAGGCAATATGGGGGTGGAGCTTCTGTTAGGGGTATTTGGCTCTTCCTCTACATCACCTATCCCTGTGGTTCTTCAATGTCTATATGGCTGCCTTGGCACATGTGATTACCACTTTCACCTCTAACATCTTGTGCTACGTGGATGACACACAACTATCTTTCAGGCTACCCTCAGCCGTATCCTCCTCCATGCTCATATCTGACTGTCCACTATTCAGTAATGGTGTGCTGCAAACGACCTCTGCCTCAATGCCAGTAAGACTGAGATGGTTCGCTTTGGGACCCCTGTTCCCACTTTCCCACTCTCACTACGGCCAGCCTCCCTTGGCCGTGCACCCAAACCCACCTGCAAGGCTAAAAACTTGGTGTCATCTTTGACTCCACTCTCTCCTTCTACTCTCACATTTCAGACATCTCTAAAAAGTCTATCAGCCACACCTCCTCAGAGGTACTCTATCTTTTCTTACCTTCCACCAGCAGCTCATTGTCTCCAGAGCCCTGATTCTTTGAAGGGTTGGATTACTGCAAGAGCTTCTTCCTCAACCTCCCTGCTTCTACCCGGTGTCCTGCGCAACTCATCCAGAACAGAACCGCGAAACTTATCCTTGGCCATAAGCCCAGGTGCTGCATCTCTCTTATACTGAAATCCCACCACTGGCTCCCCATGGCTGCAAGGATGAAGTTCAAGACCCTCTGCATTGTTCACAAGGCTTTCTGGAGCCTGGGGCCTACCTACCTGCAACGCTGCCTCCCTAACTACTGTCCTTCACAAGCCCTCCGATGATCTACGTTCCATCCTTCTGACAGTGAGCCAGTTCTCCAAGCAGAGATTTGGTGGGAGATCCTTATCCTCAGCAGGTTCCTCACTCTGGAACAGCCTCGCGCCCACCCTCTGTCTTGAGCCAAATCTTCTTAAGCTCCGGAAACTCATCAAGACCTTCCTCTTCTCCTCTTCCTTCTCTCTCCCTCTACCCTCCTAACCTAGCTCCTTGCTCTTCCCCATTCTACCCCCTCTTCCCTACAGCTTGCTGACTGGCCACCTGGTGTACCTCAGAGTCTCACAGGTTCTGGGCTCCTTCACAGTCCTCTCTGGCACTTGCCTCAGGGCCTTACACCCCACCCACCCTTACTGCACTTGAGAAATTACCAAATGGACTGCCCCCTCCCTGTGACCATCTGTGCACGTGCACGATCCGAAAGCACTGCACCTGAAGATCGTCTATCTGTTCTCCCTTGTCCTCACCCCAAAATGCACTTGGTAAAACTGCAGGATAGCCGCTCCAGACTATTTGCTGTGTCTCAACTGTTAAATGTATTATAAGCACTTACTCTGCCTGTGCAGACTAGTATTGTCTCTGAATTTCAAGGGCTCTGAGCGACCATTTGTTTTCTTCATGCCCCCACTGCCCCCCCTCCTTGAGTGCTTTGAAACACATGCCTGTGTATAGGCAATTTATAAATAAACATTACCATTACCATTACCAAAAGCATGCTGGTGGTGCTTCCTTAAATGTTCAATGTACTCATGAGTAGTGGATGCATTTATCAGTGCCTGCCTCTGAGTACTATGGAGCAAATGCTGCGGTAACACCATTTTTTGTCCGGTCATGTACTCAAATGGAGACATCTTTGTTGCAGAAGAAGGTGTAGACATAATAGCCACTAGGACAAGTGGCAATCAGATGTCCCAACTGGGTTCGGAGTCTTCCACAAACCTTTTTAAGATACAATTGTTTTGTTGTATCCCTCTAACCCCTTCCACTTGAGGCTTGGCTGCAGGCAATGTGGTGTTTTCCTTTTACCCCTAGAATCTCCCACATCTTCGCCATCTCCTCACTGGTAAAATGGCTTCCCCTGTCCGACTCAATCCTTTGCGGAAGGCTGAACTGAGAGAAAATGTGGTTGATCATTGGTGCAGCAGCTTTCTCCACCTTACAATTTGGGGCTGGAAGACATTATACCCACTTTGTGAACAAGCATGTCACAGTCAATGTGTACTGTCCTCTAGAAGAGTTAATCATTGGTCCGATAAAATCAACTTTCAAATCTGACCAAGGCAGTGTCATTCCCCTTTATGTAGGGGAAGTAGGGGAGCTCTGTGTGTGAGTGAACTGGGGTGGAAATGAGCACACCCAAGACACCCCTTTAGGTAAATGTTGAGGTCCTGCCCCATGTTTGGCCAGAAGGCAACCTTGCACAATATTTCCAGTGTCATATAAAACCCCCTATGAGCAGCTGTGGATGCATCATGGGCGTGGTTCAACATCAGGCTTCAAAATGAGGTAGGTATGACCCACTGGTCACTGCCAGATAGGACTCTCCCTACCAACAAACCGTCTTGGATCCAGAACATCTTGGAAAACCTCATCAACACCCAGGGATACTCTTTACTGGTATAATCCGACTCTGTTAGAGGAAAGCTTACGGGATTTTCAAGGTGTTGATAGCATTTCCTAATGATTGGCTCCTGTTATGTTATTGAGCTTGTACCACGCCAAAGCCTGTAGACATCCAGGCGCTGAGAGATAGAGTGGTGGGAAGATGAATTTAGACAGTTTGCTAATTAAAGAGAATCATTTTCAGTTGTTTACGGAAGGTAATATGATTCTCCATGTTCTGTAGTTGTAGGGGAAAGGCATTCCATGCTTTGGCGCCTTGAACATGGAAGTGCGTCCAAGGCCTCGTGTTCTAATCACCCGATGAGATTCCAATAGGAAGCCTTTAGCTGATCAAAGGTTTTTCTTGGGTTGATAGAGTTAAACCTTATCCTTCAGGTATGAGGGGGTGTTACCAAAAATACACTTATGGCATGTGGCTGACAACTTAAACTGAATTCTTGCTGTCACTGGAGGCCAGCGTAACTTTTTCCTAGCTGTGGTCGTGGGCTCTGATCTTTTCATCTGAAAGATGATGCGTGTGACTGCATTTTGAATTTTTTGCAGCTGTTGGATTTCGGTTTTTATTTGCACCTCCTAAGTGTCCATTGTAGTAATCGATGTGTGGGAGGATCACAGCTCTCACAAGTTTGGTACGGTTTTCCACTGAGATCAGTGGTGCTACCTGCCTAAGTACTTTAAGGTGGTCGTTTTTACTGGCAGTAATAGCAGATAGATGGGTTTCGCAATCTAAGTTTACTTCCATGTATGTGCCCAGCGTCTTCTGAGCTACTTTGATTTGGCTGCCATCTATTATAAAGTTGGCATATCTTTGGTCCAATTTAGTTTGTGTCTCTCGGGGACCAAAGAGCATAAGCTCAGTCTTGGCAGCATTCAAACAAAGCCAGTTAGTGGACATCCAACATTTTATCATGTGGTAAACCCCACTCAGCATCTGTTGGTCTTTCTCATGGTCGCCAGTGATGTCCAGCACAAGCTGAAAATCATCAGAGTAGTTACAAAAGAATATCTGGAGTAGTCCTAGGTCGCCACATAGAGGAAGAATATAGATATTAAACAGCAGTGGGGAAAGACACGCCCCCTGTGGCACTCCACATATTATGATTTGTGACACAGACGCACTGTCACCCCAGTTTACACGTGACTGGCGGCCTTCTAGGAATGATCTAAGCCAAATAATGGCCTCCCCGGAAAGGCCTCCAACAGTTAACATCCGATCCAGTAATATTGTATGATCTAGCAAGTCAAAGGCTTCCGACGGATCTAATAACATCAGCAGCCCCGACTTGCTATGCTCCAGCTTGGGGAGCAGATATGTCTGAAGGTCCAAGAGTGCACTTTCTGTGCCATGATAACTCCAGAATCCTGACTGTTTTGTATGTAATATGCCAGCTGCCTGGACATAAGATTGTAATTGTATAGTAGACACTTTATCAACAAGTTTAAGAAAAAATAAGGTATTAGTGATCAGTCTTATGTTAGCTGCATCAGTCGGTTCCAAACCTGCCTTTTTTTAGCAACGGTGTAACTGCTACGCTCTTGATAGACTGGGGGATAGTTCAGAAATCTACAGTGGAAAGGAACAAACATCTCCTTATGTTCCAAGATATACTTGGACGGAAGCAACTCTCCAGGGCAGCTGGTAGTGCACATGGTTTTAAGTATGTTAATCATGTCCATTGTGGTGGATTCCCTGATCCTGAAGCCAGTAGGCGGCTCCAGTTGGGTAGGAGTTACAGGCTTCTGATTCAGTTGTTCTGTTAGGGGGTTGTTATCTGTTTCTGATATCTCAATTGGAGGTTGATTAGTGGTCAATACTGGTACGGAGGGTACCATCCCTCCTTCTTTATTTTATCTTGTGCTTTCTGTAGTTTGTCGGCAAATGCCCTTTGTACTCGATTACAGTCATCAGCTGTAGGTTTAATGGAAGGACTGGAGGCAGCAGGTTTTGTCCTCTTTCTGTGCAGTGATCAAATCTGCATCTGGGGTATCTTTACTCCACTGGGCTGTCGAGCGTTTGCTGTTAGCACATTTGTGACCTGGTGACAGCGCCAACTTGGATTTTGCCCAGCAGGGATTCTGTTTCTATGATGATATGGTTTTAGCCAGCTGGTCAGCCAGGTCATTCCCAGTCTTATCTGGCCCCTCTATTTTGGAATGACCCCTTATTTTCTTCCAATAGATGGTCATTGCATTGGAGGTCACCAGATCGTTGATTGACTAGATTAGTTTGGCATGCTTTATGGGGATTTTGTTGGCACAAAGCATGCCTCAAATTTTCCACTTAATCAGGTGTTCCACAAACCCATTCCTGACATAATCAGAGTCAGTGATTATGACCAGTTCATTGAGTTGGTGGTGTACTGCAGTGAGGATGGCTTGATAAATGGCCATCAACTCTGCAACTTGACTACTTTGTGGTGCTATTTTATAACCAGCAAAGGTTTCCGGGGTATCATTCACCTAGGCATTCCCAATGACATCCAGCAGTTTGTTTTCTCTGTTGCTATCAACATGGTAGGAGCACCCATCCACATAAACTGTTGGTATTCCCTTACACATGTCTTCTTCATAGGCCTTATTTGGGGACGTTAAGTATGTCAGCAAGTTGTTGTTGGTCATTAGACTTTCGTCCTTCAGACAGCTTTCTTGACCACAATCATGCAAGTCTGCCAACCCTTGTGCTAGGGGACTCTTCTTGTTTTGGCCATATCTGACCTCCACAGGAATGCCTTGCATGGACAGAATCCAGGAATTACTTCTGGAATTAATAATGTTCCTGGCCTGGATTCTGCTTCTTCGTAGATATTGCAAGAGTTGGTGAGGAGTCTTGACAATGATGTGCTCCCCATGTATGAATGGCTGGTAATTGTTCAGCATGTGCACTGTTGCCAGTAGTGCCTTCACACAGTCATTGAATTTTTCCACCAGAGAGGACAAAACCTTGTTCGCGTATGAGATGACTTTGTTGATCTTGTTATGCTTTTGGTACAATAAAGCTGTCAGGCAAGTATCTGAGGACCCTGTCTCAAAAAATAACTACTTGTTCTTTATGCGGTAAGCCAAATACAGAGCCTGGGAAAAGTTTCTTTTCAGCGTGTTATCTGCCTCGACTTGCTCTGGACCACACTCCCACTTGACTCAGGCCTTTATAAATGGATCAAGGGTCGAGTGACGTCTGCATTTTGTTCAATGAATTTTCGACTATAATTAGTAAGTCCAAGAAGGCTTCTTAATTCTCGCAGAGTGGTAGGGTCTTTACATTTCAATAAGACTTCCACCTTCTTCGCATGGGGATTAAGACCCTCAGGTGTGATCTTGTGGCCTAAGAAGTTCACTCAGGTCTTACACCACTGTGCCTTCTGAAAGGACAGTTTTGCTTCAGCCTTCTGCAACTGGGTTAGAACATAGCAAATGTATTTCTGTGATATGTTCCTTCATAGTTGAGGCTCTTGATCAAAACATTCATCCACATAGGCCAAGTTTCCACTTTTGCCCAAATCGGGGATGGCCTTATGCAAGATGATGTTGAACTCATTGCCAGAGTTTATGTATGGAAAGGGGGTTTGGCTCCATGTGTACTGTTTCCCCCCGAAGGTAAAGGCAAGCTTGTACTGGTCTTCCCTACTCATGGGTACTGTCCAGTAACCATTGGTCAGGTCAATGTTGGTATACACCTTTGACCCTTGGATCTTGGCCAGTCCCTGATCAATGTAGGGAAGAGGCCATCTTGACATGTGTACTAGAAAATGCGATAAGCAATGCACATCTAATATCTTGGAGAACAACTAGTAGGAAATATTTTAACAATCCCAGATGTGACTAGTTGTAAATGTTTTGAGGTGCGGGGGAGGAAAAGGGCCTTTGCACAAAGCCCTACTTAAGAAAGAAAGAGAAAATAACCCAAATTTGGGGTCCTCCTGTCCCCTGCACACTTTCTACATATGCCACAAGGGCGGTTAAACATATAGATATTCAAAAGTCAAACAAGTGAAGTAAAATTCACAGTTTACTACCACAATGTGTTCTGAAACACAATTTTCCTTCGAGAACAATGATTTAATGTTACAAGCATAATAAATGCGAGGGGAAACACAATGAACAAGCAATAATGTCCAATATAAGTCAGCCAACACGTTTCGAGGATTCCCTCTTCTTCAGAAAGGGCCTAACTGGACTGTTAGTTAAAAGAGAAAAAGGGAAGAAACTGTGAATTTTACAGGAGGGGACAGGAGGATCCCAAATTTGGGTTCTTTTCTCTTTCCTCATCTTGACATGTGTACTCATTTGTTCAACTCCCTATGGTCTGCACATAGTCTCCATTGGCCATTTGGTTGGAGGATTCCCAGTATTGAGTTCTTGAAGGTACTGTGGATCGAACAAATTAAATTCTTATTAATTTCAGTGAGTGACTCCATGGATATGAGAGGTAGCAGGTATTGTTTCACAAATACTGGAGCCATCTCGTGGTCCCTGGGAATGCTAGTTAAATGAATGGATGTGCGTCCACAGTTGAATGAGTCTTCTGAAAAGATTTCTTGGAATTCCGGGAAGACCTGTTTCAGCTTTTCTCTTGGCTCCTTGGTCTCACAGGTATCAGCAAAATTCATCCTTTCCTGGACCATCTGCATGAAACCTGGAAAGACCTCTGGCCTGGCAATTTCAGCAGTATCCTCCACTTGGGTGGAGATATCTCTTTTGACAGTGTTGAGATGGACAGGGGATTCAAGGTAGTGGTCCTTGATCCTGAACACTACCTCCTCCCTCTTAATTTCACAGGTCACCTCTTCCACACTGTAGGGGCTGGAAGAGTACACCAGGAAATTCCCCCATGCTTAGTAAAAATCTTTTGGGGAGGAATACCATTGCTGATGTCAAGACAGTCATTTTGGATTGGTCCCATGATTTCATTACCTAAATCAATAGAATAATATTGGGCAGCAACTGCCATTCCAATAAAGGTGTCTGCGCCCAAAGTGATACTTTGAGGATCACTGTTCTCCACCAATATTCAAATGGTGTCATGTTCTAAGACTACTAGAGGTGTTGGCTTTGAATACAAACCTTGTTGTTGGAGATGGGAATATAGATTTATATTGGCGTCCTGATGTTTGAGGTTCTGTCCTTGCTTAATTTTGAGGGGAAAAGTAAATTGAGGCACCTGTCCTGGGATGATAACCTCTTCTCGCATTTGAACTTCAACAGCATAAGGCAGCAATTGAGCTGACCGTAATGCTTTTTCAATGTTGTCAAAGCCCATGGGGTTACTCCCCAGTTGAGACCATGCGTTATTATTAATTTGGTTTAAATTGATTGTGAATCGGTGGAGAATGTCATTTCCCAGATAAAAGGCGGAAGGGACATCTCTCATGATCCATCAATTATGGTCTATGCTTTTGTTGCCAATTGACATTTTTAGCATACAGCTGCTAGGCAGGTGATGTCTGGAATTTGGGGTTTCCAGACCTACGTATCATTTGCCAATCAATTTAAATGTGGGAAAGGTCTGATCTTTTGGGAGTTTGCTGAATAATTCTTCGCTGATGAAGCTCCTTCCATTATTCAAGCATACTCTGGCGAGCACCGGTTCCTTCCCCTCATTTACCTTAATGGGTAAAAACAACTACTCACCCTTTCTCTGAATGTCTGTCAGACTCTGAGTGGGTTCTTCCTTGTATGGTTTCACAGGACCCAAGTTTTCTTCTGATTTTGGACTGTTTTAACCTTTAAGGGTGTTCCGTTACAGAGTGGATAGCCACTTAAAACAGTTTGTTCCCCAGAGATGACAGTGATGTCTGGGAGTTGGTTATTCTTGAATTGGAACTCTACATTCTAAGAGCGTTGATCAATTATGTGACAGGTACCATGTAGGCTTACATAATTGGTACTCATTTGTAATTTGATAGGGTAGTTAGCCTGTGTCCAGACAACCTTGTTTACACAGTCGATCAGAGATGATAACCTTCTCAAGAGATTGTTCCAGAGTTAACAAGGTGTGCCCTCTGGAGTCACAACTATCAGTGAATGTTTTAGCAGGTGCTGTCCAATTTTTATATCCAGATCTGCAGTCCCTTTGATGGAAATATCATTCCTGTTGACATTTTTAAGTTGTTCGGGAAGTGGTGTGAGTGGAATTTGGTGGTCCTCTCCCTGTCCTGAGTTTATTTGGTCGAAGGTTCTTATTGACAGGAGGGTGGTTGGTATCCCGTATCCACCAGAGCTGATAATTCACACTGACCCTGCACCTTGAACAGTGCATACAATCTGCCTTCTTTCTCCTCCAAGGAGCAAAGAAAGTGTTATATGACATTCCGGTGGTCATTTTCTTAATATTGAACTCTGACACTGTGTGATCATGGGCAATTTTCTGTGTCGGAATTTGGGAATCTGTAAAAAACACATAATGGGAGTTTTTGGGCAATCCTCCTTTTTCCTAGCACCTTGGCTGTCCACCTTTACAGTGTGACAGTTCTCAGAATCTGCTTGGAGAAAGGACACCCCCTCCGTCTCCATTCTATCTGGGTCACATGTTTGGGGTTAAATAGTTTCTGGTTCTGAGTCAGTCTCCATACTTACCCTGTCCCACTCAGGGTCTTTTGGGACCCACTTTCCTTTGGGAGGAATCCCCCATTTTGTAAAGAGAAGGTCTGCTAACCTGATTCTGCAAGGGATTCTTCTCTTTCAAGGGGGATAAATGGAGTTTCTCCACAAAGTGGGTTCTTCTTTGACTTCTCCTAGCTATCCTTTGCTCTATGGGGTCTAACATTTTGGGGGTACCAGAGACTCTTTCAGCCTGAGAGGCTTTTAGGGGTTCTGTTTGGGTGAGAAAGAAAGCATTCCTGGGGCTAGATATCTCCTCTCCCCGGCTCCTCTCTTCTGGAACCTGTGGTGTGTTAGAGGTTTCTTCCCATCATTTCCCCCCTGGGGCATTAGACCAGGGCATTGGGGAATTCTGGGAAGCAGGGTTAGGTTGAGAGTTTTGCTGAGCCCTTAGCATGCGCCCCAGATCATTGATCAGTATCTGGACCTGTCGCTCCAGTTGCAAGACCTTGTCTGGGTGGTTGGGAGGTCTCTAGTCATACCTCTGTTGCTCCAAAAAAAGGGTAACTATCCCTTCTCCCGGAGTAGCTCGGGTCTGGAAACTCCCCCCATAATTTTCCATCCTGAATCTCCCTTCTACCGGGTTCAGGGATCTATTGTCCTGGAACCGGAGAGAGAGAAGAGGATTGTTTTGGAAGTTCTGATTCGGGGGATATCTGGGGAAAAAGTTCAGATTGGGAGATGGAGTGATTCTTCTCTCCTGAGGGAAGTTTGGAGGGAGGTTTTGTTAGCTTGTACTTACCTGATTAGTTCACCCCCTTGACCGGGGATTGAATACATAGCCCATGATTGGTTTATTAACCTTATACCTAGGACTTATTTGGGTGACAGCGTCTGAGAGATCATTGTTCTGGGCCCCCAACTGACTACCATTTGATTGGGCAAGGTTGGTTGGTCCCTTCTGCTTTCCATTTTGCTTGTTGGCAAGAGGGTTACTTTTAGGCCCCCCGTCGCCAGATCCAATGGAGTGGTCATTTTTAAATCTGCCACCTTTGCAGCAGCAGGTGTGTTGGATGTTTTGGGGGTTTTGGCTGTATTTTTACCCTCAGAATGCTTTTTGACCTCATAAATCCTGGTGGCCTGTTCAATCACCCAACACAGGGTTCTTTGCTCACGATAGTCATGCACCAACTGAGTCATTATGTATTTGGGGAGAACAAGGAAATATATGGTTTTGAACTCACTAGTATTGGTGTTCACCCGCCAGGACGTCTGAGCAAATACCCACTTTAACTCCTGCACAAACTCCCTAGGTTCCTGATCTTTCCCACACTGCAAGTTATATGCAGCCTTACGAGGCTCTTGTGGGTTCCTATGGGTGGAAAAACGTTTCAATAAAGCCGCCTTATAAGTGGACCATTTATGATGATCCTTGTCCTCCAGTCCTGCAAAGAAACTGGAGTACTCAGGTGAGAACGTCAATTTAGCAAATGCTATACATTTCACATAATTCCTGATCTGGAATGATCCCATCATCTGCTCATAAAGTTCCAGGTGTTCATGGCATTCTTGTCGCATGGGGTCAGAAAGCTCTTATTGGCCTTGATTTGTCTTATTGGGTCTTTCACAAAACCCTTGCTCTCCTTCGCTGCCTTTTTCTTCTTCTGCACCAACGTCCATTCACCTTCTGACTCAGAACTGCTACTCTTACTCCCTTCCTGCTCTTGTAGGCACTCCCTTCCTCTATGCGACTAGGAATATCTCCCAGTACCACGGGCTCTAGACTCCTCTCACCTGGACCAAAGTGAACTCTCAGGTCACTCTCCCTGGAGTTCCTTTCAGTCCCAGGATAGAACTCAGTTTTCTTATCCCTCCTGTCAGGGAGTCTGGGGAATTACCCCTTTCCCTGAAAATATAGAGGTTTTTAGAAAGCCCTTACTAGGCTGAGGGTCTGGCTTTTCTCCTTCAGTGAATCAGGCAAGGTGGTCTCTTTGTAATCATATCTTCAGCCAATCTTTACTCGCTGACTTTCTCCTTATAAGAGTTTTCATGGTTTGAAGTACTTTTCATATTATTCCTTACTTTCTAGGACAAACTGGCCTGGCCACTTTCCATTCTCTCTGGCAGGATGAATACTCACCAATATCAGACAGGGACTGGCCTTCTTGATCAGTTGGGCTAGGCGTGGGCAAGTCTAACTGCTTCATATCACCCTGTTCTTGATAGATGGCATGCGGCACTTCATGCTGAAGTGACTCATCCTCCCTGTGTGAGCCTTGTATGGTGCATGTATATTCAAGGCACTTTTCCATCAGGAGAATAACCTCTTTTTCTTGTTCAACCCTATATGTTGCTGCCTCTAATAGTTCAGCTTCTATTTGCCTCACTCCCGCTACAAGCTCATTCCTTTCTTCTCTAATTCTGGTCAGTTCCTGAGAACCTGACTATTTCTTTTCTACCTCCATTTCCAACTGATTTATCCTCTGTAAAAGGTTGCTGTTATCCTGATTCAGGAGGTCTTTTTCCTGAGCTAGCTGCGTCCTCTGTTGTTTCATAGTACTTTACCTGCTGATGTATCTGATCAAAGTCATTTTGGGAATCAACCCCTTTGATAATTAACTGACTGTTTCCATTTCTCAACTGATTTATTTGCAATGGAAAGGCCATAATTCCATCCAAATGACTCTATTATGCACAGCCTGGTCATTTAGCTTGTATTGCAGTGTGTTCAGATTTTCTACACACTCGTTATGTGCATTTTTCAGTGCGCAAAACTGAATTTCTCGCTCTGCACTCTCTTGCTGCAGTGTTTTCAGCTCATCTTTGATTTATAGAACATGATCCTGGGCCTGTCATAGGTCTCAAGCCACATTCATCCTACTAGCCTCACTATTTTACCAATGCTCTTCTACTAAAAGCAAATGAAAATATAATTGAGCAGTTAGCTGAGCCATGTGTATCTGTTCATCATGAGCAGTTGTGGTTATATAAAATGCTTCTAGTGCTTTATGAAATATTCTGCCTTCAAGCTAAATATCATTGCTTACAGAGGTAACCTTCTGCACATTTCTGTTTTGCCAGTTTCCTGCATCATCCTCAACCCATTCTCCTTTAAGAAATAATTTAGTTAGAGATGCACTCTAGCTTCCCCACTTTGTACAGTATTCATTTTCACAATTGTTTTTTTGTACTTTAGTAAAACTTTTTTAATGCAGGGGCAAAATAACCCTGTTCCTGTTTGATTTCCTCACACAAATACATTCTTACACAATCTAAATTATTCACCTACACACCTCCCTGGAACTCAGGAGTCAAGTCGTTGCAGCACTTTAACAAAACAAAGATGACTTTTGCTCCACCTTAATGCAATTGCATCAAAATGAATAGTCTGTCACAATATACTTGTCATGGGTCAGAAATAATCAGCTAAATCCTGGCCACGAGCCCCCAATTTTTAACAGCTTATTGAGAGACCACCCTCGACATTGGGAGTCCCTTCCCTCCCCACTCAAGTTGTCACGCAAAAAACTATTTATCAGATTATTTCTTTCAGCCCTACTTCTGACGCATATCATGCCTCTTGGATCCCTCCCTCCGAGCGAGCTAACAATCAGCCAAGAACCAGGTCGGTGAATGGGAAAGATATTGGTATTTATTTAAATAAAAGTAATAGAAATTTGCATGAAAATATCAAACACCACTTTATCCGTGGCACAAAAACAATCAACTTCTCTCAGCATAAATAAGTCACAAAAGTGAGTTGAAAATAACACAATCACAATTCTTCACTTTCTGCAAATGTCACTTCAAGAAATAATTACACTGATCAATAACGAAAGCAATTATGTAGTGTGGTGCACTTTTGATTTTCCTGCAGGCTTACAAATCTAGCAGTAGGATTTCAAGATTGGTACAAATACACATGGCATTTACGGTTTCACCCCCACACTTTAAGTTTAGAATAAACACATGGTGATTTAGCTGTTTGTTTTTCAGACACCCTACTTTGGTCTGTGTTGAAGAAGACAGACAGAAAAATTGGAATGATTTCAGGAATTTTGGATTTGAGACCCCAATCCACTGAAAGGTCTGTGATGGGGAAGATGGATAAAAGGTTTGGACTGATTTAAGAATGAAGACACCCCTCTTCCTTAAAGAAGTTGGGGTCAGCAGGACAAAAGTATTACCCAATTAAATTATAGGCTATAGATTTGAGCGCTCTGGGAAGTGAGCTTTGTTAATTTTGGATTTTAACAAAATTCACCCTGTAGTGCTCTGCCAAATAGGGAATTAATTAAATTAATATTTTTAGTTAAATAGACTAAGGATCCACACAGTTTCCCCCCCCACACCCACTATAAAGGGAAAGGATTAAAGGCAAGCAGACTCCCCCAACGTTTGATTTCCCAGGTATCAGTTCTACTTACATAGAAATCCTCTGTTTAAAGTTCAGGAAAGCCAGCTGCATCGCAGCACACTCTGTAAGGATAGTGCAGGGGTCTGGTCCCTCCACTCTCAAAGATGGCCTCCCGCTCTCCCCCATAAGACCCTGTCAGCTTTGAGGCCTTCTTAGAAATGGACATCTCCACACAGATGCAAACTCAGCAATCTCCTCTGGTGATTCCTTACAGCTGTCAGATGGTACGTCTCAATGTCTGTCAGTCTTTTTCTGTGTGTGTGTGTGTCTGCCCCTCCTCCTAGTGCAGTACCCCTAATATAGCAGCAAAGACACTACCAATTTACAATCTTGGGGACGCATCCTGCAATAATTCCTGCAACTAGGATTAGACAGTTACCCTTCTCTCTCCTACCAAAAACAGCCTCTAAGTCAGGATTTGTTTAGGGGTCTGGAGCAACATATGGCAATTCCCATTTGTAATCGCCATGTGTTCTCCTTTCATATTTTTGGCAAAAATGAGCTATGTCTCACAACTTCATAATTTTACTAGCAACTGCCGCAAAACATTTTTTTTTCTGATCCAGTTTACCATGGGGAATTAGATAGGCCGACCACCAAGCACAGCCATCTGGCATGTTTCTGCCATTTCCATAAGAAGCATAACAGTTATGAACATGCAAGGTATTATTTTATTGTCCACCCACTCACCAACTCTCACATTTGAAAAGTGTTCAGATCTGCCAGAAAGACATCTTAGATAGCCATTACAGTTCCATGAGTCACAGGTGTCATGATCACAGGTCAGGGCTATGCCAGTACCAGCATCACTTTGCTTGCACTCTCCCACAGAAGTACCCACATCCACCTGGCCTGTACAAAGGCAGGCTACAAAAACCCACAATGTAAGAGGAGGCCTTGTGCATCATTGGTGGTGTCATTAGCTTCAATGGCCTAGAACACTTCCAAGATGGCCGTCCTGTTTTGCAACTGGACCGGTTTCGAGCATGCCCACTGGGAGACCCATGGAAACTAAGCAGAAGCCTTGTGCTAGCCTTGAAAGGGCTTCTGCTATTTATACCACACCCCTTGCTGCTTTGCATTTTCAACCGCTATGCACAGCAGAACTCTTACCGCGAGCTACGATCTATGTTGCCTTCGCCCTGAAAGAAAGAAGAGAAGGAGAAGTCAGTTACCTGGCCCCATCGGCAACCCTTCACTGAGTAAGAAAGCACATCTCACCTGATCCCAGCACCCGGGATGCCACAACTCCTCTTATCACTGCATGCACAAGACATCCACTTGCTTCTCTCTGGACCCAATGCTCCTCTGCACCTGTAAAGGAGTGAGACAGAGAAAGCATCTCACCTGCTTTCTGCACCCAGGAGGTCAAAACTCCTCTTTTATCACCACACACACTGGAATCCACTGGCTTCTCTCAGAACCCGAAGCTCATCAGCACCTGTAAGAAAGCAAGCCAGGGAAGGTCAAACAAATAACTAAATACAGCGAAAGGCAGTACATGTTATTAATAGCAGCAGCAGAAATCAGCAGGAGATACCATATATGTAGTCATCACTAAAGGCAAGAGGAAGGACAAATTAGCAGCAAGAGAGACATTAATAACATTTGACATAAAACTGCTAAGGACAAGAAAAGCCACAAGAAGCATAGGGGAGACTTACAGCCTTTGGTGAATCGCAGCTGGCCTGGACAAGCAACTACCAGTGAAGTAACTGGCAACAGATGCTCCGGAGTTCACTACGTGTCATCTTTGGTTCACCACAGGTAAGTCCAACTTTCTCAGGGTGGGGGACATTGGGACCTAGAGAAGGGGAGCCACAGTTGAGGTACACTATTGGCACCTGTCCTGACACCTGTGTTTTGGTTGCAGGCACGCACTCCGGCAGTCCCCAATTCAATGCAGTCTCTGGAGATAACCCGACCACGCAGCCTCTGGGGTTTTTCACCCAACATCCTCATCCCTTCCTCCTCAAGCCAGTGGGGGGGAGCACAACAGCACAAACTTGGGGTGGTGAGTGTTGCGGCCACATGGCAAATAGTTCAGGCTCTTCCGCAGAGTCCCCAGGTAAGCATTACAACAAGTTGATGAATTTGATATCTCCAAAATCTCCTGGAAATTACCTAAACAATGGTACATAGATGAAATCAATCGCCTTACGGTTGCTGAGAAAACAGCCTAAATCATAATAGTCTTTTTAAATTAATTGTGAATCTTCATGTTGGACAAATGGCACTTCTCCTGCCATCCGGCCATTTATTTTCATCCGCTGAGCCTGCACCCAGAGCTTGTTTTTTTACCAGTCTCTTTGTGTTGAAAGCTTCCTCTTTGAAGTTGCTGCTCCCATTTTCACACATATTAGTCATGCTCCAGCCAAGGTGAACCTCTCTTGCAGTCAATGCCTCCAGAATCAGCAGGTTTTGAGAACACTGAATTGCGACACCTTTAGCAGGACATTTTATCACAGTTGGTAATTAGATGGGGGATGTGACATCCAGACTGTGAATGGGAGATTTCCTTGTGAAGTTTCCCACAGCAAGCAAAAGGGTCTGTCTTGGACTGAATTTTTTTTTTATGAACACAAGTGGCTTTTCAAATGTCACTAGAGTTTTGAACCTAATATACATTGCTTTTTGTCAACCTGCATATAATGTCTTTTCCCTGACATTTTTTTGTTAACAGTGATACATTTTCACATTTAAACTGCTTTCATTTCACACACCTGTGCCAGCCGTTTTTGGTGTCACTGTTTAAAAATCCTGTTTTACACGTAAAAAGGATCTTTGTTTCCTCCTTCTTCTGTAAATTAAAATGCAGGTTTTCCTTTGATAATCACAGGTAGGCCACTTTTCCACATGGCTCTTCAATTTTACTTTAAAAAAAACAAAGGCCAAGGCATTTTTGTTTCAGGGTTTAAATTCCTTCTGTTTATGTGATAGGGACTTCTGTTTGGGGCCTTTCAATGCACCCCAAACCCCCATGTCAGATTTTCCATTGACCTGTCTATTTACCTGTCAATAATGGGTTTCTGTAGTCCTGAAATGCCACACTGATAAAAAAGAGAAGGGGGCATTGCATAGACCAAAAGGTACCATTTGTGCCTTTGAACTCAGTTTTTGATTCATCCAGTCTGACATTCTAAAGAAATTACAGCCCCTCTCAAGGCCACTGGAGTAAATCTGTGGTCGTCTTGTTCTTACGGTGGAATGGTGGCCAGTGCAAGGAGTACGTATTCTTAACCGTTTTTGAATTCCAGTCCTTATACTCCACACAAAGCCAGCCCCCAACATCTTGTTTGCTGATCAAACATCCAAAAGCCACAGGCTTTCTTGGATATATTCCTTGACTGTAAGAGCGTAAACTTTGTTTGAAGAACATATTACCCCTGATTCAGAATCGATTGGGCAGTGTTAGGGGTGATGTGGAGGCAACCCCTACACTTTATCTTTATTGAATGTACCTTCAAATATTCTCCTAGGAGGTTGACACACCCCAGATGCTCTTGACTGGCCAAAGGCTGTAATAACTAATTATCGTGCTGTGGTTTTTGTGCCATAGGGAGGCAATGTGCCATGCACCAATTTAACTAGACAGTTAAAGTTTTCTGTCCTCTATTACAAGCTGGTGTAGATTCAATGAGGGGGTACCCTAAAGTGACCTCAAATTGTGGGGAATAAATTAAATCAAACTTTAGAATCTGTTGATATTCCAAACACTGCACCAGCAAAGCTCTGTTCAGGTGCATGATTTCACCCTATAACAGGGGAGGGCCAGCAATGCATTTAAGTATTAGTATACGTAAAACAATGAGGTTCGTGGCATTAGCGTAAATTCTGAAAATAGCATTCTAGAGTGTCCCAAATCCAGCATATCTATGGTACTAATCGATAGACCTACTTCCGGGCTGATTTCCATTCCAAAGTATGTGTTTTAAGGACTTGTCAAAATGCTAGCCGTTAGAGGAAACTTTACTTGAAGTTGTTTGCTCATCGTTTTCTACTTCCTTAATGATGGGCAGGGCGGTTTGCAGAACTGGGTTTGACCCAACAGGCCATTAAACAATTCCCTTTCTTTTCACAGTAGTACCATATTGTGTGTTCTCTTCCTTAGTTTCATTCCTCTGCTGTAATAAGTCCTCCTGTACCCCCAAGGCGCATGGGTTTTGGAGAACGTGCTTAAACCTCTGAAGTCCACAACAGGCATACAAGTGGCATGGAAGCATGGATTAAGGTAGAGCACACACTTTCCTGCCGAGCCCTCCCTAAACTCTGTCCCAACAGCGGTTGAGAAAATGGCAAAGGACTGCTTCACATGCACCCAGGGGAGTCCCAAATAAAAGGCACAGGAACAGGTAGCCAAGATGGTCACCAGCTGGAACAAAGCAAACAAAAATAGGATAACTGCTGCAATACTGGAGCTTCCCTTATAACATCTCATATGTGTTCACAGCTCGGCAGTCCACTTCTATGTGGCGTTTACCATGTTAAACGTTCTCTCAACCTCGTCATAATGGCACATAATTGGTTTCTGTTGAATATATATGATATGACTGGGAAATACCTGTTGTGGGAGAGAATTTCTCTCTAAATATAAATACAAGAACAAGAAAATATATCCTGTCAATATGTAATGCATAAGTAATTGAATAGAGGAATGCAATTTTCCAGCATCAAATATAAAAAAAGAATATTTTTTAGAAAGTACTTTATGGTCAACATAATGCACAATTTCATATACAGTAGAACTATCATAACTTTAAACAGTAAAATGTGACAAATGACTTCTGCACTGCAGGAGTGAAAGGATTGGTGATGGCTAAACTGCCCTCTCTGCCCCCAAACACTACAAACTAACAGTGATCCCAATCATAAAGGTAAAACAGGTTGAGCCAAGAGCTATACCTCATTTTCCTATTGTGATAACATGGGCTAAACGAAGGATGTACTTTTAGAAGGGGTGTGAATGTGAGATAGTAGCAACACAAATAACAATAGTGGGCAAATTCCAAAATAAAGAATGTCCAATCAAAGTTCTACACAATAAGTAAATTAAACAAATCAAACACACAACGAACTATTAAAACACTTCAGAAACCTACCCATGTGAACAGAAGACTGGAGATACAGAACAGAAATGTATTAGCACTCTCAATACTTTTCCAGGGAAGAACAAGGCAAGAAATGCAACAATGTGGCTTGAAAGGATATGTCTTGATGGACAAAGCACTAGAGCCTTAAAAGGTAAGTCATGGGAGCAGGGTTACTTAAATGTTCCTTATTTCAGTGGGAGGCAGTTTGACTTTGCTGCAAATAAAGGTCAAACCAGGTTCAGGTGCAGCTACTCATATTAACATGCAAACATCTTAATTCATGGTTAACCCCTCACCTACGTGAACTATGCAAAGCAAAAAGAAAGGTATTACCCAAATTGTTAGTTTACAATTGTTCGAATGAACAATTGACCGAATTTAAAGGGTCACAATAGACCTTTTCACAACTGACCATATATATATATATATATATATATATATATATATATATATATATAGATATATTTATATATAGATATATATATATATATATATATATAGGGGTTTTGGGGGGTTTGGCGTTGGGTGGGGGGTTGTGGGGGTTTTCCCCCCACACATATGTTACAATTGACCTTCACCATTCGGTCAATTGTGAAAAGGTCAATTGTAATTCGAACAGTTGTAAAACAAACAATTCGTATACAGCCAAAAGAAAAGCTGAGTCACATTGGAAAAGCTCACCTACTCTTGCCAATAGAAATAACCTTACAGCCGCCTCCATCACCTACAAAGAAGCTATCCTAACAGCCAAAAAAGAAGTGTACAACATCAGGATCACACAAGCTCAATCCAACACCAAGGAACTCTTCAAGATCCTTAAGGAACTAGAGTCCCTAGAAGCTCCTTTGGAGACATGCACCCCGGACGCCGATTGGTGTTCCAATATACAAAAAGCACTACTAAACAAAATTGCCTTGCTCCAAGCTAAAATCAATAACAAAAAAAGCCTCCTCTCGGATTCAGCGGGTAAACCACCAGTTCTACAATACCCCCGCTCCAAAGCATTCATTCAAACCCTTCTCCTTCTCACCCCTTTCCATCAAGGAAGTTGAAAACATCATTATGAAACTTAAGCCTTCCAACTGCCAAGCAGACGCCTGCCCCGCGCCGGTCGTAAAGGAAGCAGCTCATGACCTTGCACCTTTCATTACCACCTTTATCAATTCTTCATTCAAATTGGGTATAGTACCCGACAACCTTAAGGATGCATGGGTTATCCCCTTAATCAAAAAACCCAACCTTGACCCCAGCAATCCTACCAACTATAGGCCGATCACTACGGTGCCTTACCTACTTAAAATTCTGGATTGTGCAGCCTATCTCCAAATCCAGGATTACCTGGTGACCAACAACTTATTAGGGCTTAGACAATCCGGCTTCCGTCCAAGACATGGTACAGAGACAGCTCTGGTCGACTTAAAAACCCAAATCGAGGACTTGAAAGGCAAGGGCAAACTGGCTCTCTTGCTCCTTCTTGACCTCTCTGCTGCATTTGATTTGGTCGATCACCAAATCCTCTGCCATCACCTCAAGATAGCCGCCCACTTCTCTGACGCAGCTACTTCTTGGATCAGCTCCTTTCTGGCAAATAGATCTATGAGGGTCTTTTCAGCCTCTGCCGCAGCCGATCCATACACATGTCCGTTGCGGAGTCCCGCAAGGCTCCTGCGTATCGCCCACATTGTACAACGTGTTTACTAAACCGCTCTTTGATATTCTTGACTATTTGGGTGTCTTTTACACAAATTATGCTGACAACACCCAGATACTCATCCCTATCTCTGGCGACTATGTAACCGATGTCAACTTACTCAACTCAGTCTAATCAGTCATTCAGGCCTGAATGGCACACCACGGGCTCTGCCTTAATGATAAAAAAAATGAGTTACTCATCGTGGGCTCTCAACCAAAATTCACTAAACTTGACACTAAATATAATGCCTTCATTATCGATGGAAATGTCATTAAAGTCACCAACGTCACTTAAACACTTGCGGGGTAACTCAAAGAATTCAGCGCACAAGTGGCGCACACGGCTGGTGCACAGTGTGCGCGTGCAGCAGCTGCGCCAGCCACGTGCGCCAAAACCCATTTTGGCGCACATCGTATTCATGGATTTTATCATCCCTAAGTAGCCGTGACGCAGAGTGGCGCAGTGACCCTGCAGCAGCGCCAATTACGCCCCCAACCCTGCCCCGTTCGCCATGAACAGCGCACACATCCAGTACATGGCGCACAGGCCAGTGGATCAGCATACAGCCCCCCAACCACGAAAACATGTGTTAAACTCCCCACGCACCCCTCGGAATACACATACCCTGCTCGCGCTAGGCCAATCGTGTGTAAAACGCCCCGCACACCCCTCGAAATACACGTACCCCACTCATTCGCAGGAAGTTGCACACGCGGTAGGCCCTGTGCGAGCGGGGTATGTGTATTTCTGGGGTTCGCGGGGAGTTTCACACGTGGTAGACCCTGTGCGAGTGGGGTACGTGTATTTCTGGGGTTCGTGGGAAGTTTCACACGCGGTCGGACCTGTGCGAGTGGTGTACGTGTATTTCTGGGGTTCGCAGGGACTTTCACACGCGGT
The DNA here is from genome assembly GCF_040938575.1 of Ambystoma mexicanum. Taxonomy (NCBI): domain Eukaryota; kingdom Metazoa; phylum Chordata; class Amphibia; order Caudata; family Ambystomatidae; genus Ambystoma; species Ambystoma mexicanum. The sequence goes on from NC_090933.1 coordinate 166,120,774, forward strand.
AGGCCCTGTGCGAGCAGGGCACGTGTATTAATGGGGTTTGCGGTATGTACCACATGTGGTAGGCCCTGTGTGAGTGGGGTACATGTATTACTGGGGTTCGTGGGAAGTTTCACATGCGATAGGCCCTGTGTGAGTGGGGTACGCGTATTACTGGGGTTCGCGGGAAGTTTCACACGCAATAGGCCCTGTGCGAGTGGGTTACGCATATTACTTGGGTTCGCGGGAAGTTTCACACGCGATAGACCCTGTGCGAGTGGGGTACATGCATAACTGGGATTCACAGGAATTTTCACACACGATTGGCCCTCTGCGAGTGGGGTACGTGTATAACTAGGGTTCGCAGGAAGTTTCACACGCGATTGGAGCGGGGTACGTGTATTTCGGGGGTTTGCGGGAAGTTTCACATGCGATAGGCCCTGTGCGAGTGGGCTACACGTCTTACTGGGTTTCGCAGGAAGTTTCACATGCGATTTTTCTGTCAGAGCGGGGTACGTGTATTTCGGGGGTGCATGGGGAGTCCTACATGTGCATTGGCAGTGTGGGTCCTCCCAGGTGTGCCCTCTACCCCCTCCACGGCCCCTGCAGGCAGCCCACACCACAGGGGACTACCCTGCACCCCTGCTCATGTCCCGCAGGCAGCCCATCCACCATGGGCATGCCCCCCAGCCAAGCCACATGTCACCTTGCACTAATGATCACCAACTCATGTCCACCAGAACCTCCATCCCCCAGCAGTCAGGGGCACCTGCCAGCAGGCCCCCACTCATGTCCCCCAGTACCCCCACCCCCAGCTGTGAGGGCCACCTGCCAGCAGGCCCCCACTTATGTCCCACTCATGTCACCCAGCACCCCCACCCCCCAGCAGTGAAGGCACCTGCCACCAGGACCCCACTCATGTGCCACTCATGTCCCCCTCCACCCCCACACCCCAGCAGTGAGGGGCACCTGCCAGCAGGCCCCCACTCATGTCCCCCAGTACCCCCACCCCCAGTTGTGAGGGCCACCTGCCAGCAGGCCCCCACTTATGTCCCACTCATGTCACCCAGCACCCCAACCCCCCAGCAGTGAAGGCACCTGCCAGCAGGACCCCACTCATGTGCCACTCATGTCCCCCAGCACCCCCACCCCCCAGCAGTGAGGGGTACCTGCCAGCAGGCACCCACTCATGTCCCTCAGCACCCCTACCCCCCAGCAGTGAGGGGCACCTGCCAGCAGGCCCCCGCTCATGTCCCCCAGCACGCAGACCCCCCACCATTGACGTGCTCCTGCCAGCAGGCCCCCACTCATGTCCCCCAGCACCCCACCCCCCAGCAGTGAGGGGCACCTGCCAGCAGACCCCCACTCATGTCCCCCAGCACCCCCACCCCCCAGCAGTGAGGGGGACCTGCTAGCAGGCCCCCACTCATGTCCCCCTGCACCCCTACACCCCAGCAATGAGGGGCACCTGCCAGCAGGCCCCCACTCATGTCCCCCAGCACCCCCACCCCCCAGAGTGAGGGGCACCTGACAGCAGGCCCCCAATCATGGCCCACTTCCAAACCAAATTCAGACGCAGTGATTTCCCAATCCACCCCACACTGACCTGCCTATCTCAAGAAACAAACCAAATGTCAACTATGTACATCAACACATGTCCGTTACACACACACACTGGTTGTCATTGATTGTGTAAACCCACATTTTCACATGCATCAACCCAATGAGCGAATCCCACACATGGAACTAAAATATGAAAATGTATTATGTACAAAAATAAAGCAATGAAATGAAAGCATAACAAAATAGCAAACATGAAATGAAAACCAAATGAAAAGTATAACCAATCCAAAGTAATCCTAAAGAAAAATAGTCAAAACTCTCCCTCCACCAACGCAAATCCAAAGGAAATGTAAAAAGAAAAATCCATTGATCCATGGTTAAATCAAAAGAAAAAGTTCAAATAAATCCATTCTCCAACTATGTACAATCCATTGTCAAGGGTCCATGAGCCCAACGAAAGAAATGAAACCTACCTAAGAAACTAACTAATAAAAAATCTATATACAAATGTGTTTGGCATAGTCCATTCACCACAAATCAAAGGAAAAGGAAAAGGAAACCTAACTCTAAAAACTATTTACAATGGCAGCGGGCTTGTCCAATGGCTCACTTTTGGATGTCCCGGGCCAGGGCATCATCGAACTCCCGCTCAATGTCCTGGAGACGGTCCTCTTCCATGTCCCCGAGGGTTCGCAGGGATGCCAACATGTTCACCTCCAACTCCCTGCCAATTGCCTCGAGGCACTCGGCCCACCTCAGGGCCCTCCGCATGGAGTTCTGACAATTGTGAGCCGTGCCTCTTCCGCCCGCTGCCACTCTGCATCTATGGCATGGCCCAACCGCTGCCACACGGAAGACACTTGAAATCCTGGGTCCTCCTGTCCTATGGCTGATGCCTGCCCCTCCAATGTTGAAGGCCCTGAGCCATCATTGCTCCCACCATGTTGCTGCTGCTGTGCCTGTGCCTGTGCCTGCGCCCTGGCTCTTGCTGCCTGCATGTCCTCCTACGGCTGGGGTGCAGTTGTCGTGGTGGCCACCCCTGCTGGATGTCGGACTCCCGACTGTGGCAGCCCCACAGGGTACCCAGGAGATACATGGATGGGAAGATGGCATGGAGGACGACTGGCGCGTAGGGGGTTCAGGTGATGAGGGGGTCGCAAGACAGTCCAGCACACGGAGGAATCCAGCACCGGTGACGCGTCCCAGTAGGTCAACGTGGTCAAAGAGGCATGCTAGACGACGTGCAGTCTCTCCACGAAAAGACTGCAGGTCACCTCGCTTGCCCCGTTGACATAACGCTATCCCAGCCAGGACAGGCTCAACACGGTCCCGGATAGCCACGTCCGCAGGGAGAGGAAAGCCAGTTGTTGTGCGCTCATCCCTTCCCTGAAAACGGGTCTGGACGTAGGCATCCCTGCTGGTGCCAGATGATGCAGTGACAGGATCAGGGACAGGATTACACACAGGCACCTCCGCGGCTGCCTGTGCTGCCTCCTGTCCCTGCCCCTGCACTGCACCACTAGCACCAGTGGAATCCCCACCTTCAGACCCCATGAGTGTCCCTTCTGCAGCCTCCTCCTCCACCAAACCCCCCCACCAACCTGGATGACTCCATGCCATCTTCCTCTGTCAGACCCTGTGGGGTCTCAGCTGGCCCTTCTGCTGCCGAGGAGTCCACCTCTGACATCTGCCTCTTCGACCTTCCCTCGGTAGCTGCGGCCTGGGACGCGGCACCAGACTCCTCACTCCCCGAAGAGATGACAATCTGGGAGGGAGCCGGGCTTTGCATCTCCGGCTGGTGGTGCGATCCCTGCCGCTGTGCTCCACAGAACCCTCTACGCCCTCTTCATCAGTTGACGCTGCAGACAGGGAGAGATAAAACACAGGCATCAGAGCACTGTACAATGGACTGATACACACATGACAGTTGTACATGAGTGGCAGTGTCATCCTTCAGACATGGCATCACACTCCCCAACACACATGTCATTTGTACTCAAACACATGAGCAATTCCATAGAAATATTGCACCAGCCAGCACCATCCATACACATACAACAGCATGAGCATACGTCACATGAAACACGGGGAGTGTACAACACATGCACACAAGCCACCACACTTACATGCATGTGTACATGTCCACCAACTGTCACAGTGATGATATCGCCATCCATGTCACATCTGGCATTCAGCCTTCTACATGTCAGTGTCATATGCATCCAAGTTCCATCACAGTTGCACACTTGTCAAATACACACACATGCACGTGTACACAGTGCAGATACATGCAGCAGGAACCACCATCCATGTGTGACACCACAACCATGCCAATGTATATACACAGAAATTCAAACATGTGTGCTCCCACACCTGCATTTGCCCAGCATGCTTACCAACACATACACCATCAATGTGTCTTACACCTGAGAGGACTGACATGTGGCAGCCTCACGCCCATGTTCATACACATCCCTACATGGCCCTACAAAAACACATGTGCAATCTGCACACTACTGGCACACCACAACACACACAGCGTCCAATCAGTATGCATGTACACTTACCCCTCGACTCCAGACAGGTCTGCCTCAAAAGGACCTGGACGTGGAACGCTGGACATATGCATTCCAGGACCCTCATTTGGTGGTCGGCGAGGTGGCCCCGGCACCCCTTGGCATCCGCTGCCTTTGAGAGGCGCCGGGCCTTGTTGAGGGTCCTGGACCTGAAGTCCTCCCAGCGCTTCTTGACATGTTGTAAGTCGTGGACTGCCACCCCCTCCGCGTAGATGGCAGTCATGATGTCCATCAAGATCCTGGTCCGTCCTTCATTGTCGGCGTGCAAACTTCCAAAGAGGGCATCATACTGCCCCAGGACTTGCTCCACCAGGACACCAACTTCCCTGGCACTGAAGCTGGTGGCCCTCTGCCTCTCTGGCTGGGGGTTGCCAGTGGTGCCAGATGGTGTTGTGCCCGACATGGCGACCCCAGAGGCAGGAGTGGGTGGGCAACTGGGTCCTGGGGCTGGGCTGTGGAGAGATGGTATCCCAGTCGGGAGTCTTTGGTTCCAGCAGGGGTAGTCACAGCAACTGCACCCCTGGCTGATGTGCAGGCAGCAAATAGCAGGGCACATGGGCAGCAGGCAGCAGCAGATGGCAGGTGGGAGCATGCTCGGGGCTCTGGGGGGCAGTAAATCGGCCTTCTGGGCAGGAGCGTGGTCTTCTATGTGTTTTCACGTGGTGGTCAGCTTGATACGGAGTGATTTGGCATGTGAAAAAATTGCACGTCAGCGTGTAATTCGAGGAAAGGCCCTTAGTGCGTAAGCGCATCTGTGACGTTACGCACGCGGGCATTTCCCTCGTGACGTGGGCATAGTGGTTCAGCGCGAGTGAAAAAACTGCACATCCGTGTGTGAATGCGTGTAATCTGAGGAAATTGCCTATGCGCGTAAGTGACGTGATGCGCACGGGCGTTTCCCTCAGCACGGGTTAAAGGTGTGCGGGGCCAGCAGTTCGCTGTATGTGCCTTTCATGGAGACCGAAGTGTGTTGCTGCTTCGTGTTGTTTTGCGCGCCATCAGAACTTCACAGCTATCAAGGAAGTATCTCTTCTTTTGGTGGGGTATTGGCTACGCATGTTTTTCTGCATCGCGCTAGTCAGACGGTGAGTCGCGCACGCTATTTTTCCCACTGTGGGTGCCCCTGTGTATCGCACCCATTTACGAGGTCATAGTAGCCTGTGTGTCCCAGGCATACGCGTTTTTCGTGTTACTGGGTGCCACCGCGTACTGCGGGAGGTTGATTCCACGCACGTAGGCTGCAGGGTTGCGTGCATGGTTTTACTGCAGTTTTGGAGTGCCTGAGCATTGCGTGACCCATCACTACATCACCGGGGTCACATACAGCCTTGCAGGTGCAGGGGGGCTGTTAACATCTTGCATCCCACCCCCTTCACCCCAATTGCCCAGGTCAATTGTGGTGTACACCTCCCATTGGCACTACTCCATCTGTGCCGGCACTACTACATCTGTGCCATGGTTGGGAGGCCACCAAAGGTGAGGGTCGCATCAGCTGGGCGTCCTCCTCGTGGCGGGCGTGGTTGGGGACATGGTCGGGGTGACCAGGGAGTAGGGGGACTCCAGGGTGTCCAGGGTGGCCACAGAGGGGGAAGAGGCAGGGGTGCGCCACTTGAGCACGATGTTGTGCCATGTGTCGGTGCAGTCGTGCCACCACCCCCTGTGGTTCCGGGAGATGCAGCTTCTGCATCTGGCACTGGTGCCCGTGTGACCCGGCAGTCCGTTTCATCGACTGCCACGGGCCCAAAGATAGTGGTAGCTGCAGGTGTAGCTGTGGACACCACTACCCAGGCTCAGGGTCTGCCAGCGCAGGCTGCGTTGGCACTTGAAGAGCCCTTGGAAGATTTCCAACAGGCCAGGAGGGAAACCGTAGGGGCACGCAGGGCTGCCCTGACCAAGACACGTGTCCTTGGGGCAGTTATGTCATCTGCTGCCCCGAACAGCCGGGTGTTGGCAAGTGCAGGGGCAGATGCACCCAACAACACCCCGGTTGTGAGTCTGCCACCCAGGACAGTTGCGGTCAATGACTCTGCCACAGCGGATGTTGCTGCGCATGGTCCATTAGAGGGCACCCACCTGCCACTGACACAAGTCAGGCCTTTGGTCGTCCCTCCACCTGCCACTCCCTTGGCTCAATCCACCGAAACCACTGGCCATACTGATCAGGGTGGCATTAGCCAGCCAGGGTCTGCGCCACAATCCAAGAGGAGCCAGGTTGCACCTGCAGCACAGGCTGGGACCCCACACACAGCCACGACCTCCTGCACGTCGAGGAAGAAGCCTTTCTGCAAACAGGAACTGGACTTCCTCGTGGACTACGTGCGGGACCACAGCCGTGACATGCTAGTGGGTGCTAATTGTCAGACTACGGCTGCCCACCGTTATACCCACTGGAAGCAAGTTGCGGAACTTGTGAGTGCATTCAGCCATGAGGTGCGCATGGTGCAAGAGTCCAAAAAGCGTTCGAATGACCTCAAATGCAGCGCTAGGGCTAAGCGTGCCTGAAATTACAACTTGACTCTTGTGACTGGCAGTGGGCCTGCACCAGAGGAGGAAGACCTCACTCCGCATGAGTCACTCGTTGGGGAGTTCATACCATCTGAATCGGTCAAAGGAGTGGGAGAGATGCCGGACTTTGATGCCCAGTCCAGTGAGTGTTGATGCGTGTTTGTCGAGGACGTGTGTGTTTTACTTGTGTGATGTGTTGTGCATGACTGCCACTACATGTCACGTGTACATGGTTCTGATTTGCAAGTACTGGAATGTTTCCCTGATGCATGTCTACTCTGCTGGATGGTGGACATGTGGAGCAGACAGGGACTGTCCGCATCACCACTATTGCACCCTACTCACATGCTGGTTACCAGTATGCCCCTCCGGTCCATGTTCCAGCTCACTGGCACTTCTGCATGTAGCATGGGGTGACCTTCCTCTCAGCCCAGCTCAGCATAGCATGACTGATGTGCATGTGTCCTCTGCCTGCAAGAGGGTACTCAAGGTAGGCATGCTCCCTTGTCCCTCAACCCCCCGCTCTGGACCCCAATTCCACCTTAGCACTGGTCTGCTACAATATTGCCGTTGGGTACTTCCCTGTTCATGCCTCCTGTGTACATGCTAACATCCAGCGGCCAATCTGCCAGACATATGTTGTGTGGTACATACCTAGTACTTGATTCAGGGTGTCTCACTTGGACTGTGCAGAGGTCAGATGCCCCGCAGGGACATGAGTGCCCATTCATGCTCCATGTGCATTCCACGCATGCCCCTATGTGTCCATGACTGGATGATCACTGTAATACAAGTCCTGAATGACCTACATTGCATGGCATTTCATCTGCCTTCCCATGTCAACTGTGGCTCAGTACTGTGTTGCACACATGTTTAGGGTCTGACAATCTGTGTGGGCCACAGGCCTCAGCCTGTTTAATGGCCAATGACTCTGTCCAACTGGTGTAGTGTCTTCTTCACACGTGGGTGTACTCCAGAGGTTTCATCATGTGTCCTGCTTACTGTCCCATCATCATTTGCTGTGTTGTCCCTTGACTCACATCAAGCTGTTGATGCTAGTTAACACTGTCTGTCAATACACAGGTCTATGGTCAGCCTTTTGATACCATGCTAGGAATCCCTGCTTTTGCACTTGGGGGGAGGGGTGGTTTGCTTGTAGTCATGCTACCCATTGAATGCACATTGCACATGATGCCTGAAGTTGACCTTGCACTGCCTTCACATTTTCTGACACACACCATGAAGTCCTTGTACATGTAGATAGTGAGTAACATACATATTTGCTGCACTGCATAGACCCACTTCAGTGCAAACTGCCACCTTTCCACAGATCTTCACAGAAGCAATTTCAAGTTGACCCAGCATGCATGCCAGGTTCTATTTTGTGTGTCACAATTCTGCCTGATGTGTTTGGTGTCAGTGTGTGTGTGTGTGTTGTGTGCTTCTAACATGTGTAGTGACCTTTTTTCTCTCTATTTTTCAGATGATGATGCAATGGAGCCAGAGGATGGTGTTGTCATGCCAGGCACAGGGTTGTTATCACTACATCAACCCAGCACAAGTGGGGGTCGTGGGGTGGTAGGCCACGAAAACCCCCAAGTGCTACAGTCCATCTTGTCTCTGGCTGTCCAGCCCTGATGAACACTCTGACAACCATGTCGAGTTGGATGAGCATCAGGTCCATATGTCAGGGGTGAGTGATTCTGATGTGGACTCTCCTCTGTCCGTGACACCTGCACTGAGGGTTCAGACAGTCTTGGAACCTTTGCCCGTGGTGGATCGGGATGCAGGGTCACCCTCCACACAAGTCACTGATGTGCCTGGGACATCACGTTGACGGGGGAATGTAGTCATGCAGCCGCGGGCGGTGCCAACACAACGAGGACACCCGGTCCTTGGGTCCCGCAGGGGTCAAGCCCAGCAACGCGGTCGCGGCACTCAACCGCTGTTTACTGAGTGGGAGCAAGACATGACTGCCAATTCTGAATGCCAGGGGGCAGCAATGGAGAACATCACTGAGAGCATGGAGTGTGTGGCCCGATCCATGCTCTCCCCTGCTAGGCAGGTGTTTCTCCAGCAGCAGGCGGCACGGTCCACGGCCCGCTCGCTCAGGCTGGGCATGGTGGCCTCAGACAGGGCACGCCAGGCTGAAATGTCGTCTCTGTGTCAAGCAATTGCTGCTCACGCAGAGGCACACATGGAGGCCCTGAGGAAGGAGTTTGCTTCCCTCAGATCCACTCTGGGTGTCCTTCTGATGTCCCAGTGGGAGCGGGCAGAGGAGAGGTTTGCACAGCTTGAGCGTACCATCTCGGCTGAGCTACATGCTTGCCGGGAGGTGCAGCGGTTGTCCAGCCAGGCCTTGCAGGAGGAACTCCGTGTTACACGTGCTACCTTGCAAGAGGAAGCACATGTATCAGGGGAGGTTCTGTATGCAGACCTACGTGTCATCGCCACGCAGAACCAGGCTCACCCGTCCGGCAGACTTGCTGCCGACGAGGGGCAAGCTGCGGCTAGGCGTGTTCATGCTCCTGTGCCATGTCCTCCTTTCCAGGAAAAGCCAGACTCGGACGACAATCTATCTCCCACATAGGTCGGGCTGTGCAGGTGTTGAGCCCATGGAAGTTTTTTTTTCCTCAGCATCATCGCATGTGGGTGTTGAGCAGCACCCTGTACCTCCCCCCTCCTGGGTGTCCCCCCGGGTTGTATGTGGCCATTTTTGATTTTTCTTTTAATTTAGTTAGTTAAGTTTCTGTTTGATAGTTAGTTTAAAGAGGTAATGTAGTTTGTTCATAGTTAGTGGAATTAGTTAATATAGTTTAAAATTGCTTGTCTATTGTACTTTCATGTGACGGTGTGGTGCTTTGTGGCTTTTGAAAGCATCCACTGTCTGTTCCAGCTGGGCCCTTCAAGCTTGACTTGTGTATGTGTTTGCTGCTTGGGGTCCTTGACTCACATATGCCACTCCTGCTTCCCTTATCCATGGGCTTGAAAGGATGGTTTGGTGTAACAGCCTATTACACAAAGGCTTTGGACTGTCATATATGTGGCATGTCTGCTGCTGTGGAACTTGTGTTAACACCCCTAGTGGGGATGATTGGGGTGTAATTGACCACTGTTCTTCTTTTGCTAGATAGGGTGTTTAATGATTCATGTGTACATTCATTGCTATGCATTGTGTAGTATGTTTCTTATCCTTTGGCTGTGAAAGAGGGACTGATGGTTTGATTTCTGATGTACGTCTCTGACATGGTGCAGTCATGAAATGCCTGAAGAGACACACACAGATGAATCTAAAGCATTAATCATGTTTTTCATGGCCTTTCTTCAGGGGGATGAGCCTCCAGACCACCTTTGCCAGCAGACATGGGCCATTGGACGTCTGGAATCTGGACACGTTTGGTGGTGCCGACATGCGCATGTGTGCGCAAGCAGAGGCACAGGGATTGCGATCATACATGCGAAAACTGCTGACGTGTTTCAAGGGACTCCAGGCAAGGTGAGCAGCACAGGGGTGTCACAACAGAGCAAACCTTCCACCAGGCCAGTTGCACATGCATACTTAGTAGCAGCACTGACGGTGAGCTTGGACAAATATTGGTGTTGAAGCGCACAATACAGCTAAGATGTGTTAGTGGACTGATGGCTAGTTGATGGGTAAGTTGTCTGGGGCACCTGCAGGGGCAGTGGCACATACCCTCCGGTCCACCATGGGCCATTGAGGCACTTGTATTAGCCATGTAGCATTCCGAGACATGGAAAGAAGCAGCTCACAGGGACAGACAACAAGGGACAGACTCGGGTGCAGTGCATTTCATTTCCAAGTAGAATTAGAAACATGCACTGCCTACTTTATTTTGGTCCTGGTGGTAGTCGACTTGTTCTGAAGTCATACCTTGCTATATGCGTCTGTCTGCTTACCCAGGGAACATTGCATGTTGTGTGAATCGTGACACATTGGTGTTCCATTTGCCAAGCACCGAGCAGCGCCTGATTTACTGCATTGACTGTTACATATGGGTACGAAGCATCCACACAAGATTGTCTGTTTGTAGAGTAGTTTGTTACTTTGGGGCATATTTGGTGGTGTGTGTGTGTGTGTTTTGGGCATGCACAGATTATTAACTGTGGCTCTCTTTGCAGCATTGAACTGCTCCTTTTACCGGACCTGAGAGAGTGCAGGCAGGAGGCCAGCACTCACCCCAGAGATAAGTTTCTCTTTGACTTCCATTTGAGTAATTTGCTTCTATGTGCATGATGAACAAGTTTGGTCTAATTGTGTATGTGTTAATGTGAGTACTACATTTTTGTGCATTCACTACTTTCCCATGCCAATCCTACTCCCCTCTCCTGCCCCTTATTCCGGTTATCCAGTATGCCAATGCCTGTCCCGACTGCATATCCCTGACCCTCCATCCCCACCAGGGTCTCAGAGGCCTGTGTGAGTTTGACCTTGCAGGCACCCAGACCACAGTGGGGTTGGTTGGTTCGTGCCACTCCTGCGCCTGTACATGGGAGCTGTGACAGTACACATCCGTTCGTGGAGCATCATTCTATGTTATGTACCACACATGGTACACATCCTGTTGTGACATTGTTTTGCTGTGCTACCTTGGTTGTTAACATCAATGTGGTAGTACTTGGCCTTTGTGGCGTACTGCTACTTCAAGTCATCTACTGGAGGCTGTTCTGGTTTGTTTTACTGCCTGCAAGCTATTTGCTTGGCTTCTGTGTTGGCCTGCTTTGAGTTCTCTTGGATTTGGTGCTTTTGCAAATCAAGGTGGACTCTGAGGGTGCTGGCAACTTTTTACACACAAGGTGGGAGATGGTGACAAAGGGGAAGGGTGATCCTGTAGCCAGGTGAAATTAAAGGGTGAAGGCTGCATAATGCAGGTGCAGTTGTTCAGTGGGTTGTGGTGATTTGTGAGGGAGGGGGGGGGTGTTTTGTTGTTGATAGTTGCCTTGCCCTGCAGTGTGATGGGCACCCTGACATTGTAATTGTGGTATCCTGTGTACATGACGTATTCTGCTGATCAATGCCTGTTCATGTGTTGTGTTTACCTTTCAGGTGTGAGGGGATAGTTTTGGTTTGACATGCTGGTGTATACACATGGTGAATGTTCACATGTGATGTGTAGAGGACACTGATGGTCACTTGATTGCACATGCATATGTTGAGGGCAAGTCCCTATTGACCCACACACTCGCACTATAATCCACTTCATGTACAACCACCCTTCCATGTCCACGTGTACACTCTGTTTGCCTTCTGGTGGCCACTGTGTCCCTGCAGCACATGTTCTATGACCAATTGTGGATCCTGCACATGCCTAATATGCTTTTTGATGTAGTTTGTCACTTAGATGTGATGCTCAGGCTGTGCATCACACACAGTGGCTGTTAACTGTGCTGTGCGCTGGGCAGTGTGTTGCGGGAGGTGGACACGGCACACAGAAGCTGCAGTGTTGATTTTGCAATGCACATTGTGCATGTAGACAGGCATTCATTGTTATGTTAAAACTACAACTTTTGGAATGCATTTGGTTATGACTTATTTTGGGTGGGAGGTTGTTGGTCAGTCAGTTCACCTGATTCCATGTCAGGCATCATTGTCTGATGCCAATTTACATTTTTCACATGGCAATGTGTACCTTATTGGTACTGTGTTGGTGTATGGCTATTGCTTGCCATGTCATTATGTGATTTGGGAGGGTTTGACTGACATACCAGTGATAGTCATGGCCTGTTTTGCAGATCTGTGTGATTCACACCTTGCATGTGTGCCTTTTAGTCACACAGGATTGCTTGTTTTTAAGTAGCTAGGGATGCACACAATGTGGCAATTTCATGGCAACAATCTCAGGGTAGTAAGGTTGTGACAGTTGACTGTCTCTTTGTCATCATCGATTGTCACCTGGTATGTGCTAGGAGTGTGTTCACTACGCAGGGTTGGGAGTTTAGGTGAAAAATGTGGCAACAAGCTGGGTCCGGGCTGCCTCGCCATGTCCCCTATCCCCTCCCATGGGCAGCGCCTGTGCATGTGGTTGGGGATGTGGGGGCACCACCATGTCCACCGGTACGCCCTGCCGTGTTGCAACATTGTGCAAGACACATGCTGCCACAATGATCCTGCCCACTACTGGGGGTGCATAGAGTAGCTGCCCGCCAGACCGGTCAACGGAGCGGAAGCGTGACTTGAGCACTCCAAATGTGCGCTCACTATGGCCCTGGTTGCAATATGGGCCGCGTTGTATCTTACCTGGGGTGGTGTGGTGGGGTTCCGGATTGGCGTCATCATGTGGTTGCTCAGAAGGTAGGCACTGTCCCCTGGAGAGGTGACAATGGTTGTGATTATTGGGGTTTGTGTATTTGTGTGTGTGTGCGACATGCATGCATGTGCACGGGCATTTGTACTCACCTAGGAGCCTTGTGTCGCCATGCTGCCCAGCTTCCAGGGCCCAGCTCAGGGTGGTCATTCTGTATATGAATCTGTCATGGGTGGCGCCAAGGTAGTTTGCATAGACAGAGGTTATGATTCCCTTTGCATCGCATACCACCTGTATGCTGATGGAATGCCCGTGCTTGCGGTTTCGGTAGATGTGCTCAGTGGCCCTAGGTGGACGTAGGGCCACATGGGTGCAATCTATGGCACCGAGCACTTTGGGGAAGTGTGCCACCCTGTAAAAGTCCTGAACAACGGCCTTCCTTTCTGCGGGTGTTCTGGGCATGTACATGTGCCTGCGGACTGAGGGGCGCGCTGTCATGATTGCCAAGACCTGGTGTGGGCAGTGTTACTGCGTGGCCTGTGAGGCCCCCCCTACTATGGCAGTAGTCCGCTGAAAGACCCAGTGGCCAAAAAATGCAGGACATTGAGCACCTTCTCCAAGGGGCTCAATGCTTGGGAGCAGAGGGTGGGGGGTGTAAGGTCACCTTCCCACTCCCTGATACGGGGTGGAAACCTATACCTGCCATAGACCTGGTTGTTAGGCATCCCAAAAAGGCTTGTCCGTGGTGAAAAAATGCGTGCCCTGACTATTCTCCTCCTCCTGCGGTGTCCCACGATCAGTGCTGCGACAAATAGGGCATTCATCGTAGCTGTATATACGTGTTTGTTGTTTGCGCGCACTTTTATACTGTGCGCGGGGACGCTTCCGCCTGCCTTCGTGTGGTGGACCTGTTGATGCCTGTGCGCATCTTTTGTCGTGCGCAGATTTCCCGTATTCAAATCCATGAATACGGGTTGTTCGCGTGCGTGTGAGCGTTCCGTGTAATTCCCTGCAGCACTTCCCCAGTTACGCCTTCTTTTTCACGCGTTATTCCCCATTCTGCGTGTTACGCCCACTGTTCCTCCCACTTTTGTTGTGTGCGCCGCGCTATGTGCGCTTTTGCTGTGCGAGTAGTACACGCCGTTTGATGACGTGTGTGCCCGTGCGCGTCATGCACGGATTTAGCGCACAACCAGGGAAACAAGCGCAGCAACTTCCTTGAATCGCACGCGTGCGCGTACGCTTGCTTACTCACGCTTGCGCCACCTTGCGCCTGCTTGCACTGGGATTTTCGGCACACGTTTGTTCCATGAATCGGCCCCATTGAATCTACCTAGACTCCACGCTCTCTCTCAACAGACAAAACAATTCAGTAGCCTCAGCCTCATCGTACATATGTAAAATCATCACAGCTTGTCGCCCCTTCCTCACTACTGACAATTGCCTGATACTAGCCAGAACCCTCATCATGTCTAAAATTGACTATTGTAACGCCCTCTATTTAGGGACTAGTCAAAAAACCCTTGACAAACTTCAGGTCACCCAAAACAATGCCATTAGGGCTGCCCTCAATATCCCTAGGCGCTCACACATTTCTTCCACTAGGCGCAACCTACACTGGCTACCCATTACATGCCGTGTTTCACTCAAAACACTTGTTCTAACACACAAGGCACAAAACAATGCTGCACCTGCTTACTTGTCCTCGCGCTTTACACAACATACAGCATCTAGACCACTGAGATCAGCACAGCTGCACACATTAACCATCCTATCTTCAATCTTCAGACAGCTAGGGGCTTGGGTTTCCCAGTCCTGGCTGCCAAGTTGTGGAATGCCCTTCCCAATGATCTCAGGAATGTACCAGCCAGCCAATCCTTCTCACACCGGTCACCTGCAATCAGGCCTCCCACTGTACATGCTGTATATTTGACCTCTCTGCCAGTCCATGCATTATCTATGATCTCTGTTACTATTCTTGCTGTAAATCTTGTATGTATAATGTCATGTAATATTTGTACCTATCTTTGTAACACTCTTCTGTAACCACCTTTCTAAACATGCGCCCTGATGCCCTCGGGCAGGTTGCGCAATGCAAATAAACAAATACAAAATACAAATACAAATATTGGTTCATGCGGCAAGGTGGTTTTGAGACGGTTCGAAGCTGATGCATAATAGGGTTCAGACGCAGTGAATGAGCAATGCAGCATGGATGGCACAATGGGGTCGGTTTGAAGATCAAGCAGGTTTAAAAAGTTGGTAACTGTTGGTTCGGGTTGACAAGTGATGCGATCCTGCAATGGTTTGAGTTGAGGTCCGGCGGTTGAAAGGTGTGATCCTGATGGTTGGGTGTGATGTATGAGTGGCAACCATTTGAAATAGTCTGCAGTGGTGGACTGGTTGTTCAATCTGAACAAGTGGCATGCTCTGCTTAGTACAGTGCATTAAACAGTTAAAGACAATGAGGTAAATATAAAGGCCTAGAGATGCATTCCCATTAGACAATTTACGTATGTTTCTCAACTACAGAAAGCTCACGTGCCTATGTGTTGGAATTACCTTGAGTCGACAAAACCTTGTGTCACAATCTTTCAACAAAGTCTGGATTATCAAAATACATCCATTAACCCTATGTTAAAATATCATAATTTTATTAGGTCATTAAGACAATATTTTTTGTTAAAAAACATCCATCAATCACTAAAATATATTTTGAGAGAAGTAGAAAAGCAACAATTGTAATATTGTTAATATAGAAAAGTTACATAAAGTGCAGTTACAACTTTAATGCAATTTAATTATAAAACATTTTTTTACACCTACACATTAAAGTTTCTAAAAAAACCTCTTAACTACTGCTGTCAGGTTCACAGCAATGGGTCCCTTGCTAGGTACAGTACCTTAAAAGCCGGTTTGACGGATGAGGCAACAGAAATTCGAGTCAGTGCCAAAGGCAGCACTGATGGGTCCAGATGGTTTGTATCCATTGAACATAGTTGGAATTTAGCCCAAATTGGTTCAAACAGCAAAACAGGGATTGTGGCTGTTCTGGCTCTCATGATGCTGTGAGACCCACTTCAGGGGGTTCTAGGACAAGGTGAGTCCTTTCTGTCTCATCTCTCACAGTCTTGGGGGGTTTGCAAGCAGAGCAGAGCTCTGGGCCTTGTTCCACAGCTAGAGTCAACCCCGAAGTGCCCTGCTGGTGATTAGGGAGCTGAGTCTGCCCCTTTCTGTAGCATTCCTTCACCTCAATGTGTGAGGGCTTTTGAAAGACCAACACTCCTAAAACAGGTCCAAATTAATTATTTCTTAAGTCCTTGAATGTTCACATTTGAATCGAAGAAGGGATGGGGACTCCCCTCCTTTATAGGTTTTTGTTATGGAAATGGCTGTTGGATGCCAGAGAACCCAGGTCTGGCAATGGAGGAGCTACCATTACTCACAGAGAGTCAATAGAGGCATGCACCCTGACTTTTGTCTGATTCTCTGTAATGCAGACAGGCAGATGCCTCAAATCCACATAGCCTCCCAGAGCTGTCTGTACTCACAGGAATGACACTAGTGCACTACAAATCAGAGATAGCTTTAATACTTTTGTGACCTGCCAAACACCATACTCAAAATAGATGTGGCTTATTCTTTTAGCTTAGACAGCCACCAGGTGGATAGTTTATTATAATTATGATGCTTTTTAACAGATGCATAGAGTTAAATGCAACCATTGCAATACAATGACTTCACTGTCCACAGGAGAACAGGGGCTGCAGATAAGGCTGGATACTGGGGAAGCAGGGCAAAGCTGGATATTGCGTTTTGGCATGGGGATTAATAAAAGGTGATTCTAGTTAGAAGGACACACACTTTCTGGGATGGGTTAAATGCATCTTTTTTAGTTAATACAAATCAAAAAAAGCTAGGGCCTGTACAATCCTAAAAGAAGGAAATCCTTCAGAAGTGTATATTATCTTCCTTTGTACCAATAACAACCATGTAGCTTTATTTCTGCTTAATTGATCCCTCCAAGTCATCTAGCATATATTAACATTTGCATGTCGTTGGGGCTTACATTTTGCTTGGGTGACCTAAGAGTACATTTGTTGTGATTTGAAAAGGAAAAGGATTCAGAAAATGTTATCTCTCACTTATGTTTCTAACCGTCACTGTACTGCAATGAAGTCATCCTTACACTACACAGAGCATCCAAAAGGTTGTTCACCATGATCTAAAAGACATAATTTTCCTCCAAGGGAGAGTTATGAAAGTCTTTTCTGACCAAGCCTGCGCCTGCCCGAAACCTATCAAATGCGAAGTCCCACAGGGCTCCTGCATCTCACCCACCCTTTACAACCTATTCATGAGGCCACTTTTCAACTTCGTGAATGCGCAAGGCATCACATATACAAACTATGCTGATGACACGCAGGTCCGCATCCCCCTTACCGGGGACTACAAGTCTGATATGGAAACCCTAAACTACATTTACTCCACAATTCAAACCTGGATGGCAGAAAACTGGCTATGCCTTAAGGGAGAAAAAAACGACTTTCTACTCATTGGATCACCTGCAACTCTAAAAAAAACTCGCCAATCAGTACAGCTCTTTCACAATCGACAACACCCAAATTACCGTCTCGCAGGTGATCAAAACCTTAGGGATCTACCTAGACTCCGAACTCTCGATGATCAGTCAGGTCAACATCATAGCCTCTGCTGCGGCCTAGAACTCTAAACTGCTCAATGCAGCTAGACCTTTTCTATCAGAGCAGAACTGCATTACCATAGCCAGAGCAATAATTGGGTCTGGGCTCGATTATTGCAACGCCCTCCTAGTGGGTACCTCAGGTAAAAACCTCTGAAAACTTCAGACCATACAAAACAATGCCCTCAGGGTGGTTACCGGCATATCGCAAAGGGACCAAATCTCAGCAACCAGGAAACTTGTCCACTGGCTCCCCATCAAGGAATGCATCATTTTCAAAACCCTCGCTATCACGCATAAATGTATCCACAACACTGCCCCTCAGTATCTATCACAGAGGATTGCCAAACCTCCCACAAACAGAACCACCAGAACCGCTTACACCAAAAGAATCACCATCCCCATGACCCTGAGGACTGATGCCGGAGGCTCCAGCTTCCCTGTCATGGTTGCCTCACACTGGAACTCCTTGCCACTGCACCTTAGGGGCACTGACTCTCACATAGCCTTCAGGCAAGCTATACAAACTCTTTTGTTCATATAAACGGGGCCCTGTTATGTTTGTGCTTTTCCTCCTACTTAATAAGTTTGTATGTATGAGCCCCTTATGGAATGTTAGTGTGGAATGTTATGGATGAACTGTGTCTGTGTGTTCCACAAAGAGTTGGGGCCCGAGCTTTGATGATGAAGGGGGCCGGTGGATGTCTCTCCCTTCCCTTACACCTAATCTACTTCTTCATGTAAACTTGTCTCTCGTGTCAACTTAGTAAAGCCTTCTATACCTACGTGTGGCTCAGTTCACTTATTTCACTCAGAACTGAAACCTAACAGGCCCTACTTGCCTTGTAGCGTTCCCAGTACATTTTGCTACTTCTCTCTGCTCTGATGGGGAACCAAGATTGATTGCTAATGATTGCTACCGTATGTCCTACGTAACTCATTCCTCTGTAACCTTCACTAGTAATGTATGACCTATGTAACTCACAAAGAGATGTATCAAGTTTACCTAACCTTGTTCAGGCTTTACTCTCTCTGTAGCCATGAGTCAAGACTTTCCTCATTGTAACTAAGACATTTTCTTGCAACAGAGACTCGATGCCCTAGGGTTGCTAGTGCGCTTTACAAATGTAAAAAATAAATACAAATAAATAACAAATGTAGACTTTAAAACAAGAGAGTGCATGCTTACAGGCTTCCTTTCAACAAATCCTGAAGGTTGAAGTTACTGCTTTCATTACCCAACTTAGCAAACTGGTTTTTCATTAGGCATTTTACCCATTTAAGGACAGAGTTATAGAGGTTCTAGGAGATACTTTGAATTTAAATGTGAATTCATTACTGTTTGACTAATGTCTACTAAGTGACAATGCGTTTTACAGGCGAGTGAAAACAATGGAACTTGACACCATATACTATTTTTTATGGGAGTACTGGTGTTTTTTTTAATATTGCATCTCTCTCAGCTTCATATAGTATCCTCTCCACCCATGATGCCATTGATAAAGTCAATAGTGCTCTCATCAATGCGTCATCCGTGATTTCATCACAGGGCTCTATTTTCCAGAATTGTTAGATAATATGGCATGTGTAACGTCATAAATAATGTCATGTGACCCCCTTCATTGAAATCTCAGTGATGTCATCAATGTGCTCATGGTCTGCGTAAGTGGGTGGGGGGTAGAGTTAAGTGGTGTTCCTTCCCGCGCCTTAACTAAAGATTTTTCACAGGATGTTCAATGTTTTGGAACTTTGCACTGATGCAACTTCATTGTCTTAAGTAAAGTGTTTTCTCTTAATAAGTTATAAGCCTACCAAAAAAGCATGTTTAGTGTGACTGTCAATACCCACATTACAGGACAGGAGCAGGTGTAGTAAATACATGGCTGTGCGGGGTTGGAATGTAGATATCTGTAGTCCCGATGCAGTGCATGTGTTTACTTGCTGTATTGATGTTCGTCCCAGTAGATAATGATTATGCATTACGGGTAGTTTACGATTCTTTGCTTCCTTTTTCAGTTTCCGATTAAGTTGTCAGAAATGATGTGCCTGCCATCGTTTCAGGAAACTAAAATGCATTTTCTTTGAAGCTACCTTGTGAACAGAAGCCTGTAGTGCAATTCGTTTCTTTCAGAATA
This sequence comes from Ambystoma mexicanum, assembly GCF_040938575.1. Taxonomy (NCBI): domain Eukaryota; kingdom Metazoa; phylum Chordata; class Amphibia; order Caudata; family Ambystomatidae; genus Ambystoma; species Ambystoma mexicanum. The sequence goes on from NC_090933.1 coordinate 166,140,494, forward strand.
TCGCACCACATTAGCAAGAAATATTGGTTTCCACGGCCATATATTTTCAAACTGCTACATTTTATAAGAGGAGTGCACTTCTCGTAAACTTTTAATCGTGGCAGATAGATTTAATAAACTTCAGCATGGCTTTGCTCAAGTATATTATTTGTGTTTTCGTCCACATTTAGTTTACAAGAATGGAATTACCGTGGGACGTACACCATGGCTCTGCTTAAAAAGCTAATGAAATAAGAAAATCAAATAAACCGTCTGTTTTATTCTCACAGAGGAGACATAATCCCGCCGAATCAGTTCCCAACTTACTCTCTGGAGTGCCAGAGGCTTTAGGTCATAACATTCCACACATAGCCAACACTCCATTCTCAGCACTCTATGCTCAGACACACACATCAGCAATAACCAGATCAGGTACATATCCCCCCTTACATATCATAACACAACGCACCACGCGGAAGAGGCAGAAGGAACAGTCGCCACTAAAAATGTACACAACCACAAAACACAGACTATCCTTCTAAATTACCTATCCAGCAAACCGCTCCAAGCAATAAAGCTATTCCCCTCCAGAGACCCCTACGATAGCTACCAAAGAGCCATACCATTTCCACTACTATCAACAGTACCATTACCGGCCTATTATGGAACCCACACCAGGGAACCAGCCCACCTTCCAGCGCAAAACTTACACCACTTAAGCATCACACCAATAACCTTACGTCATCATCCATCCACAACTAGTTGTGCCCAAAACACAAACAAACAGGATTGTAACCCCACTGACCGCCAAAAGCAAAATTAACATCTCCAGTGAATGACACAAGCCAAACTGTTGGCATCTACACACCATTAAATTTGGCACCAACCAAACCGTCGGCATCCACGTACCACCAATAGGCACACAACACCGGGAATTACCATCCCGCAACAAATTGCGCCATTAAAGCGGCTTCTCAATCCCACTCAATATGTGGCACCAGACCTGAGCAACCAAATGCTCCACCGGGCATCCATACCTGCACCACAATTGGCACCAGAACTGAGCAACCATATGCTCCACGGGCATCCAAACCCACACCACAATTGGCACCAGAACTGAGCAACCATATGCTCCACCGGGTGTCCAAACCCGCACCACAATCGGTACCAAACCTGAGCAACCATATGCTCCACCGGGCCTCCAAACCCGAACCACAATCGGTACCAAACGTGAGCAACCAAATGCTCCAATGGGCAACCAAACCCGAACCACCATTAGAACCATACCTAATCACCCACAAGCTCATGCTCCCCACACCATTTGCACCAACGCCCACACAGATTCCACAAGCACAAACCAAATGAACGAATTCAGCATGAAAACATGGTAAAATGAAAAATGTGAGTTACACCACACGAAAGTCCCAAAATTTTCTGCTTGCAGAGTCCATCTTGGAATGCACCTGTGAAATAAATGTTAGGTTAATGCACAGTAAAACATGACTGGAATTTTCTCTAAATCTAGTAGGTCCACAGTATCTTCATAAACTTACCAATCAATTCATTTTGGCACCATGAAGCAGCATAACTAGGCACCATACAACACACACACCATATGGCTTCAACACAAGCCATCACTAGAGCCACACTAATGCCAACTGTTTTGGCACACCAGACGGCAAACTGCTTCCCACACCAAACATGTCCACTGAGTGCCATATAGACAATTCAATACAGACCAAACCTACCTTAAATTACAACTTGCAACCCAAAGGGTTTCAGTCAACACACTAAGAATGATTACCCAACACGAATGCACCCCGTTACTTTCCATATTCTGCATTTGAGAACATTTGCCACAACCCAATGACCGGGTCTTTAAATAAACATCCCAAAACATAACAGCATTTTTCATTTCAAAACAAACATTGGAACAATGCTGTAATATGGTCGTATAAAGAGCGCCCTGCACAGTGGCAGCAATACATCTTTCCTTTTCCAGGCACCGTTGATCCGTCCAAAATAATAATACGTTGTCAACTAAAAAACAAATCAGTTGATTCTGACCTCCGGATCACGTCGTAGTACCACAGAAGGATGTGCCTGCACACACAACACATTACTGTCTCTTGATGAAATTATCACACACTTGAAATCCTTTGGAAGCAACCCGCGTCACCATCGCTGAAAGCACCAAAATGTACTTTTCTTTCAAATTCCTTGCAATACGCCATTGCGTATCCTTCATAGTTCCATTTTGTTTCTTATCTTTATGGACACCCCAAGCACGTTGGGAGGTCCTTTCCTCAGAACTCACCCAGATGTGTCGCCGTCAGTGCAGAACATGAAAAGAAGCCCTTGTCCCAGCTGTAAGAGACGTCTTGAACACACAGCCAGGTCCTTTACTTGGTATTACTCATCAATGCCATGACGCACTACCAACCGTTCCACCCTTCATGAACGTTAGCACAGGATTCCATTTGCCACCTGACATCGCCGACACATCGAAAAGCCCTGTGACGTCACCACAATAGAGTGGAACCCCGAACAGCACACACCTCAAGGACCAACCGTCATCTGAAATACGCCGCCATCCAAGATGTCTCCACACTACTATGGCAGGCTGAACCACAACACCAGCAGAATCCCAAGTTGTAAACACCCGTTACAAACGTTTTCACAACTTCTTCAATGTGCCTCCAGTCCATTCAATTTGTTGCACTTCTAAATGCTGGCCACCAAAATCACGCACTAGTTCCCCCCCCCCCACCCCCGGCCCTTAAACACTGTCAATATTGGCCGCCAATACCATCTAATGCGCCAATATCAGGTGCACCACTTGCCTCAATTACTTTTTAGAGGTGCTCGCTATGGGGAAGGAATATTACACGTGGCCAAAGGACCGGACCATTAACAATGTACAACGCTGCCCCCAAACTCACTCTAGGTGTCCCTGCTAACTCCAGACATGCAGGGAACGGGCACGCTCACCTTGGGACCGGGTGGGTTCGGATGCCTCTGTTTCCTCTCTGTTTGCTGATGGATGTTTTCCTTCGGATTTTCACATCCAGCTGCTTGACTTCATGTTTCAGCTTGGTCCTTAACTGTACTTGGCTTGCTCCTTGCTCCTTTTCTGTACCTGCTTGCTTTTCAGTCTCCAAGATCCTCGTCCCCAGTGTTATATTTAAAGTTTAGGGTTGCATAAATTACTCTGGAGCCTCAGGTGACACAGGTAGTTTTACTGGGTTCGTAGATTACAGGTAAGTACATTAGGATTAGGTAAGTGTTATATTATGTTATACATGACGAGGTACGCAGAACCCTGTGACCGAACTTCGATCTTGGAGAACTCTAACGTTCTCGTTTGTCAGTTACTGCAGGTCCGACCTCCGGGGGCCGCAGAATAAAGCTCCTGCATATACTTACGTGTCCTGCCTCCTTTACTTCAGTAAGGTATATTCAAGACAAGTTCTTAATACAAGAGACATCCACTGGTCCCCCTGTGCTCAAGCTTCAGTTCCCAACTTACTCTCTGGCGTGCCAGAGGCTTTAGATCATAACATTCCACACATAGCCAACACTCCATTCTCAACACTCTATACTCAGACACACACATCAGCAATAACCAGATTGGGTAAAACATAACACCCCTCTTGAAAACAAAGCATATGTCTTGATTTACAAGTGAAAGCTGGTGTCGGCTTGCAGGGCCCCCATTTCCGTGGGGCCCTGGCTGATGGCACAGAAGGCCCATGCCTAGAGCTGGCCCTGTCGATAGGTTCCTAAAACTTTTTTAACTATACAACAGTGGTCGCTGTTGATTGATTGCGAGTGATTAGTACTCACGATTTAAAAAAAAGGAAACAAAATCAACAAGCATATACAACTTTAACATTGTTATATCTACCAGTGAATTTCATCACACAAAATAATAAAGGACACTGGATAGGGCATTCTATAGCCAATATTTTAAAAGCTTGACTTCCTTCTTCTGCATCAACTGAAGCAATTTCCCATAAAAGCTGTGAACCAATGGAAGTATTATTTGTAGCTAGGGCTGCACAAAGTGCAGGCAGTGCCAGCAAATGACATAACGTGATGGGCTTAAATAAGCACGTCCACAGGTTGCCAAGCATGTGCTAATCTCACTGCTGTGCAAATGAATTCTATTGCAATAGAAATTAAACGTGCTTGTCAACTCGGTTTTATGCTCATAATGCATATCATTTCATGCTCAGGCGACTCGTGGGTTTACCCATTGTGACGAGTCAGGGAGAGCAGCACCTCTGCTCAAGGGAGGGCAACTCCCCTTGGGACTATGGAGGAGATCCCACTAAGGTTAGCATCCCCAGGGGACAGGGTAAGCATACTTCCTCTGGAGGTGACCTCCACTTAGGGTACAGGGGATCCCAATAGGAGTATAAGTAACCTTCCCTCACTCCTTCTAACACCTTTGTAGGGTATGAGGGTCCTAGGTTTTATAACAACCATCTACATCCTTTATTCGTCATGGCTGACTTGGCTTCTGACTTTGGGTATGCCCGATCTTCTAAAAAGAATAAGGAGGGACGAGTAGACCAGCCATTGGAAGCAGCTGCCCTGGGACAGTCAGTCACTGAACATTCTCAGCAGACCTCACAAAGATTAACGTCATCAAAGAGGACAAAGGCGGTGTGGCCTGGGAAAGAAGGAAAACGCCAGTGTCGGAGGGCAGGATTTTGCAGCACACACCAGCAGAGTGCAGCAGAAGGATTGTCAGGAGCAGCCCCAAGAGGCTACGAGAGAGAGAGAGCCCTGGTAGGACAGCGTGGAGCCCAACTGAGAAGTAGTGCAAGCAACTCCACACTGACCCAGCTGCAAGAATTAGAGAGCGTCCTGAAAGGCCGACGCAAAGCCCATCTGAGAAATTGCAAAAGCAACTCTGCGCTGACTGAATTGTCTGGAAGGGAGAGCAAAACCCCAGTCAAATGAAGCAGAGCTCAGAAGAATAGTGACATAAGCAGCTCTACAGTGACTAGCAAGTCTTCCAAACTGCATGTCCCTCTTGGTGACCTTCAAGGCAGTCCGGTACACTGTGGCTCAAGTGGAGAGGGAGGTGAGTGAAAGTGAGGGAAATAGGGAAGGCAGCCCGAGTGGTGGGGGGGGGGGGGGGCAAGTGAAGACTATCCCAGAGGAGGGGAGTGAGAAGGAGAAGAGCCCCAGAGAATACTAGAGCACGGAGATTCTGAGAAAGCCCCAGAGTGGGGAGGAAGAAGGTATAAAATAACATATTGGGAGAAAACGAAGAAAGCCCCGGAGTGGGGAGTGAGAAGGAGAGGTGTCCAGCATGGGGAGGCACTGGGAGATCCACATTGGCAGGTAGAGGGCTGGAGGGTGGAAAGGAAACCCAGAGAGGTGGACAAGAAGAGAAAAACTCTGAGTGAGAATAAACTCTAAGAACCCCAGTGTTAGGAGAAAGAAGAAGAAGAGCCCCAGAATAGGTAGAAACTGAGAAAACCCCAGAGTGAGGAGGAAGAAGGAAATAGAAAGCCAGAGTATATGGAGAAAGCTCCAGAATGGGGGATGAGAAAGGGAGGAGCCCCAGAGTAGGGAGGGACTGAGAGAACCCCAGACTGGTGTGTTCCACATGCTGAAAGAATCCCCAGATGGGAGAAAGACAGTAAGAATCCCAGAGTAAGAATGGACACATAGAGAGCCCTGGGCTGCAACACCTTGGCAGTCTTTCAGTCCCTCCTAAAGAACGATCTATCCAGAACTTGACATATGGACAAAAGCCTGTTTTTTTAAAGGGACAACGTTGTAACCAATCCCTTCCAGACTAATATTACCACAAAACATATATTTCTTTTGTGTGTTGGTTTTTCTTTTGAAAGATAGGGAAAGTGGTAAGGTTAGACTAGGATTCTGGACAGTGGTCTTTATTTTCTTTTAGACATCCTGACGAGCACCCTTTTGACTTTGTTTTGTTATAGAATAGGGCCTTTGCTTTTAGATTTAGGGAAAATGTACTTGTATTTGATAAAAACAACACTCTTGAAGCAATGCCTTGCCCTCCGAGCCCTGATTCTGACCTTCCACACAATTTACACCAACGATGTGTTTGCAGCCATATCATGCGATTACATCAGCAGTTACTTGACATAAAAGCTACCTTCACATCCCTTTTACTCATCAAGTACTTATGGAGGCTTCCAGCCACCGCAACGGGACCCTTCTAACTGATTTTCTTCAGACTTTGACCTTCTTCCATGGTGCATAAAGCCCCACTTCATCAGGAATGCTCCAATTTTCTTGATTTTTACCTTTAAAAAAATAGGGTGCTCAAAAGTGGTATTGTCCCTATCAATCGGGCACGTCGTTATAAGCATACGTTGATCGATTTAAAAAGAATTCCTATGCACGTTACCTTAGTTTTCCTCACTTTTACACATGCAAAATCAGGCAGCGGGGCATGGCCATCTTGTGCTATTGTTATTGTTGCTGCATCGCCCTAAGGTGAACTTCCCTCGTGGCAATAAATCATTTCCCCTGCCCCTGAAGCTGACATCACTATTCCTAACAATATTCTCCACCTATTTTCATGACGTTAGTGTGTAGCGTAGCCAAATGCACCCAGTGATCACCTATGTCTTTACGTTGGTTGACACAGAACCCAGAATATCAGCACACACATTCTCTCACAGCACAGCACATCTCAAATTGGAAAAGAAAAAACTATTTTTAAAGGAAACACCAATACTGTGCAATTTATAATGTGCTTTTATTTCACATAAAACGCTCCGAGAACATCCGCCAATTTCCATTTTCAACCAAATGTTTTATTTCGTTCTGTTCGAACATCAAATCTTTATCATGAGGCACACAGTGTTCCTTTAGGTAGAAGAAGCGCATTGGACGCACCTTGAACAGCAAGGCTTCTGCATCAGCTTCTTGCTAGACCACCGTAAACAATGTTAGGTTGCTCCTAGTTGCTTGTAACGCCAAAGGGCATATCTGTCCCCGGTAATCGTCCCACAAAAGAGTAATTGAAATCCAGCTATTTAGGTTTATCTGTCACTGCCTGTTGAAGAACAAGTCACTGGGTATCTGGAAATGATGACATTCACAGAAAGGGAGGATATAGCTGTGCAGAAAACATAACAGAAATATATTTCAGTAGCCGTTCTTTATTCAAATTTATCCATGTACCCTTTAATTCAGCACCAGGTGAAACGTAATAATGAACACAAACCAGAAACAATGGAAACACAGAGAAAACATAGTGGAAAGTTGGAGTCTACGGTGTGCTTGAGAGGTTAGTGCTGTGGAGTATGTTCATCTCACAATGGGATACAGAAGCAGAAGCTGACGGAAGAATTCAAACAACACATATACAGCATTATTAAGAAATATTGGCAAACTTGACATTGGTCGAACCTTATTAGCCAATTGTCCTGCAAGATTGTGGTTTGTGACTCAACTGTGGTGGAGAAATTACCTGAAGTAGAACAACTGTAGTCCAGATCTTTGGCAAGTTCCTCGGTCAATTGGGTTGAGGCTTCAGTCTCTTTTAGTTCAGCTTGTGCTATTTGCACATGAATTGGAGAAACCATCAACATCGATTGCTTATTGGGTGGACTTTTTTTTGGGGTGTAGATTGTGTCAAGTGGTCAGGGAGTAATTCAAAATCACCTACGTTATATTCCATTTCATCTTCATCTTGTCGAGTTCTCACATTGTAGCAATGGTCCAACAACACTTTGCCTGCTTCGCCGGTCACATTCAATTCATTTTCTGGCCATTGGGCATAAGCATCTCGAGTCTGCTTGTTGACTGGACCACGCTGCACCTCAAATAGTAGTTGCTCCATGGTGAAATCTGTTTGGCAAGCAGCATCTTTGGTTTCATTTGTTGTCTGTGTCTTTATACTTCTTTTCCTTCTGGGCCTCTAGGAAAAGGGTTGAAAATCAAACATACAGTAGACAGTACTTTAGATAAAAAAAAAATATATGTTATGAAGACAACACCAGCCCAAAACACTTTTAGTAAACAAAATTGTTTGTTAGTTACCCTTGCCTTGTTTTCTTGATTTTCTGTGAAACCGTGGTCTTCCCTGTAACGGCCGCACCAGCAAGCTGGTCCACCACCGCTGATCCATGTGCCTCCTCTTCTAATTCCTGACCTTGTATACATTCCTTGAATATAATATTCATTAAAAAACCTCAAACATATTTTAAATTAAGATTTTTCATTGCACACATCGCTTACATACATACCCCCGTAAACAGTATACGTCATTTAGTCAAAATATACATTTCTAATTTCACCAGATTGATGGCAAGTGTACTCGATGAGAGATCACTGTGCAAAACATAAGGATTGTAATGTTGCCCTCAAACATTTTGTAATGTATTCTGCATTAGGGTAGAAATGTTAATGTTAAAACTGTAATGATACAAGTTTGAAACACTGCACGTTTATATGAATGTAACTGTCTAATAGTATCCTATTTAGGATTTACTTTGTTTCATTCAAGGGCACTGTCCGTACGCCTACCTCATACTCTGGACCAGCTCCAAAGGATGTTGTAATTGTAGTCAAAGTACCTTCAACCCCCTGTAACACGGTACATGTTTTAGTATGGATGAAAACAGCCAAATGGAACAGAGACAATAGGATGCAGACAATAATACATATAAAGAGAAACCCATATATGGAACATCGTGTAAACAACCGACAGTATACATAAACAATTTCATATCATTTTAAATTCCAATTTCGTAATTTAAAAATTAAATAAAATTACCTGGTAGGCGCTCGAAGTTGTTCTTGACTCCGGAAAAGAAATGGATGTAGAATCTTTTCCTTCATTTTCAGTGCATTGTCACAAAGTGGTAAAAGGGAACATTAGATTTGCATTAGATATGTGGGAAGATCCTACTCTCGATAATATGAACTTCTGCAAGTCTGTAGGGCTCACCATTGGTATACTGGACATGTCAGTGGTGTCGTCTCTTGCGAGGTTCTCTGCTTCCGTCAGTATGCTCTCCTAAAAAAATTGACATGTCCAGCAGCCAAGTACAAAACATTATGCTATGGCATTGTTTTCTATGGTCATAATTACTTTCTATCATGCTCCATAAACAAGGGACAGATGTGGAGTACAATATGGTATATTTAAAAATGTAATACAATCTGGCAATAATGCAAACTTTAGTATGACACATTTACACCGAAAGCACCAATCTATTCATGTAGTTATCTGTTCAGTAGTCTACCGCCCACAGCTAATTCATCATCCACGACTCACCTGAGGCAGCGTGTCCATGAATAGAGTTGGAATTGCATTTGGAAGAAATGTACGCAATGTTCTGAGTCAATGGGCCTCATTACACGGACGGCGGTAAGGGTTAACGGTCACCGTTAATGGCAACGGTGACCGTTAACCCTTACCGCCGTACTACGAGGTCCCTTTGCGGGTTGGTGATTTAACGCCTGCTTTTTGCAGGCGTTAAAAACCAACCCGCTAAGGGACCTCGGAGCTAATTATGGCACCGCAAAATTGCAGTGCCGTAATTAGCGCCTTCCCCATTCCCATAGAGCCCTATGGGGCAGAAATGGGAATGGGGAAGGGCAATGGCGGAAGTGGGATTTACCGCCCCTCCAACCTTGGAATGGGGCGGTAAATCCCCTTTCCGCCAAGGCGGTGCCGGTATTTTACCGGCATGAGCCATGGCGCTAATAGCGCCATGGCTCACCGCCTTCCATGTAATGAGGCCCAATGCGTTTTTGTGTACTGTGATTGGTCAAACATATCCGGGGTAAAGTGCAGGCTGCAGATGCGGAATCGATTGGCCCTCAAGTCTCCTAAGAAATCCTGGACTCTACTTTCAAGCTCGTCCATCGCAAATCCACAATATCTTACCCATTGTCTTATTAATCAAAATTGTTGGGGTGGGAAGGGTGACTTGCGCACAAGTTGATTAAGAAAACAAAAGAGCCATTCAACATCAACATTAGAATAATTCCAAAATAAGAGTAATCAAAAGAAGTTTGGTGTTTATTCTCAATATCGGACAGCTGACACGTATTTCGACCACAACCTGCAGATCGTTTTCAAAACTGTATCGATTACACATTACAATTCATATATATATATATATATTTTTTTTTTTTTCTCATAAATATACATATATTACATGGCCACGGTAGTGGCCATGTTGTTATGATTAAGTGGCTGTTTCCATAGGACCATAGGAAGAGCACTTTTTGGGCGGCTTATAACTTCGCTCCCCCTGTACAAATCCTCACCAAACTTTGCAAGAAAGGTATATGGCCCACTCTGAAATTTTATGCAATGTTTGGAGAGGTTTGGTCCGGGGGGGGCAAAGTTATAGGGAGGGTCCGAAAACTTATTTTTTTCCCATAGACATAATGGGAAAAATTTTGGTCACACCTACAGCCCAAACCGCTGGACGGATTTACACCAAATTTGCAGCAGGAGCGGCGGCTTGGTCCCGAAAGCGTGCTTTTTTTTATTTGGTGTAAATCCGTCCAGTAGTTTTTTTAAAAAATGACAAAAATGTAAGTGAAAAAAATTTGTGACACTTTCCTGTTCGCTCCGCAGACAGGACAGAGATTGGGCAAGCAGCTTGCATGATGTCCGCGGACATGTGACAAGCTCTCCCATTGGCTGCGGTGAAGCGTGCACTGCGTCATATTTTCAGAGACGCCCGGTATCTTTGTTTATCGTTCGCATCGAGATGCTTTGTCAATAGAGACCCTGCATACAACAAGTCCCGGGCTGCTGCAGACTGCCAGGGGACACGCCATTGCCACACGGTGGCCCACGGAGGGCCGAGGAGTGGAACTGCCGCCTGCACAGTAAGTGTCTCCCTCCTGTTCCCCCCACCCCCCGCTCATGCCCCGTGTCTTCCTCCTGTTCCCTCCAACCCCCCGCTCATGCCCTGTGTCCCTCTCTTGTTCCCCCCATCCCGCTCATGCCCCGTGTCTCTCTCCTGTTCCCCCACCCCCCGCTCATGCCCCGTGTCTCTCTCCTGTTCCCTCTAACCCCTGCTCATGCCCCGTGTCTTCCTCCTGTTCCCCCCACCCCCCGCTCATGCCACGTGTCTCCCTCCTCTTCCCCCACCCTGTGTCTCCCTCCTCTTCCCCCCACCAGCCGCTCATGCCCCGTGTCTCCCTCCTGTTCCCCCCACCCCGTGTCTACCTCCTGTTCTCCCCACCCCCTGCACATGCCCCATGTCTCCCTCCTGTTCCCCCCACCCCCGGTCATGCCCTGTGTCTTCCTCCTGTTCCCCCCACCCCGCTCATGCCCCGTGTCTCCCTCCTTTCCCCCCCACCCCCCGCTCATGCCCCGTGTCTCTTTCCTATTACCCCCATCCCCGGCTCATGCCCCGTGTCTCTCTCATGTTCCCCCCACCCCCGCTCATGCTCAATGTCTCCCTCCTGTTCCCCCCACCCCCGCTCTTGCCCCGTGTCTCTCTCCTGTTCCCCCCACCACCCGCTTATGCCCCATGTCTCTCTCCTGTTCCCCCCACCCCCCGCTCATGCCCCATGTCTCTCTCTTGTTCCCCCAACACCCCCGCTCATGCCCCGTGTCCCCCTCCTGTACCCCCCACCTCCCGCTCATGCCCCGTGTCTCTCTCCTGATCCCCCTCACCCCCCACTCATGCCCCGTGTCTCTCTCCTGTTCCCCCACACCCCCCGCTCATGTCCAGTGTCTCTCTCCTGTTCCCCCGCCCCAATCATGCCCCATGTCTCCCTCATGTTCCCTCCACCCCCCGCTCATGCCCCGTGTCTCCCTCCTGTTCCTCCACCCCCGCTCATGCCCCGTGTCTTCCTCCTGTTCCCCCGCCCCCTGCTCATGCCCCGTGTCTCCCTCCTGTTCCCCCCACCCCCTGCTCATGCCCCGTGTCTCTCTCCAGTCCCCCCACTCATGACCTGTGTATCTCTCCTGTTCCCCCCACCCCCGCTCATGCCCCGTGTCTCCCTCCTGTGCCCCCAACCCTCCACTCATGCCCCGTGTCTCCCTCCAGTACCCCCCACCCCCCGCTCATGCCCCGTATCTCCCTCCTGTTCCCCCCACCCCCGCTCATGCCCTGTGTCTTTCTCCTGTTCCCCCCACCCCCCGATCATGCCCGTGTCTCTCTCCTATTCCCCCCACCCCCCACTCATGCCCTGTGTCTCCCTCCTGTTCCCCCCACCCCCCGCTCATGCCACGTGTCTCTCTCCTGTTCCCCCTGCTCATGCCCCGTGTCTCTCTCCTGTTCCCCCCATCCCCGCTCATGCCCCGTGTCTCTCTCCTGTTCCCCCCACCCATGCCCTGTGTCTCCCTCCTGTTCCCCCCACCCCCCGCTCATGCCCCATGTCTTCCTCCTGTTCCCCCCACCCCTGCTCATGCCCCGTGTCTTCCTCCTGTCCCTCCCACCCCCCGCTCATGTCCCATGTCTCCCTCCTGTTCCCCCCACCCCCCGCTCATGCCCCGTGTATCTCGCCTGTTCCCCCCACCCCCTGCACATGCCCTGTGTCTCCCTCCTGTTCCTCCACCCCCGCTCATGCCCCGTGTCTTCCTCCTGTTCCCCCGCCCCCTGCTCATGCCCCGTGTCTCCCTCCTGTTCCCCCCACTCCCCGCTCATGCCCTGTGTCTCTCTCCTGTCCCCCCACTCATGCGCTGTGTATCTCTCCTTTTCCACCCACCCCCGCTCATGCCACGTGTCTCCCTCCTGTTCTCTCAACCCCCCGCTCATGCCCTGTGTCTCCCTCCAGTACCCCCCACCCCCCGCTCATGCCCCGGATCTCCCTCCTGTTCTCCCCACCCCCCGCTCATGCCCTGTGTCTCTCTCCTGTTCCCCCACCCCCCGCTCATGCCTCTGTCTCTCTCCTATTCCCCCCACCCATGCCCCATGTCTCCCTCCTGTTCCCCCCACCCCCCGCTCATGCTAAGTGTCTCTCTCCTGTTCCCCCCATACCCTGCACATGCCCCGTGTCTCTCTCCTGTTCCCCCCCACACCCCACTCATGCCCTGTGTCTCCCTCCTGTACCCCCCACCCCCCGCTCATGCCCCATGTCTTCCTCCTGTTCCCCCCACCCCTGCTCATGCCCCGTGTCTTCCTCCTGTCCCCCCTACCCCCCGCTCATGCCCCATTTCTCCCTCCTGTTTCCCCCACCCCTCGCTCATGCCCGGTGTATCTCGCCTGTTCCCCCCACCCCCCGCTCATGCCCCGTGTCTCTCTCCTGTTCCACCCACACCCCGCTCATGCCTCGTGTCTCTCTCCTGTTCCCTCCACACCCGCTCATGCCCTGTGTCTCCCTCCTGTATCCCCCACCCCCCGCTCATGCCCAGTGTATCCCTCCTGTTCCCCACACCCCCAGCTCATGCCCCGTATCTCCGCTCATGCCCCGTGTCTCTCTCCTGTTCCCCCTCACTCATGCCCTGTGTCTCTCTCCTGTTCCCCCCACCCCATCTCATGCCCTGTGTCTCCCTCCTGTTCCCCCAACCCCCCACTCATGCCCCGTGTCTCCCTCCTGTTCCCCCACCCCCCGCTCATGCCCCGTGTCTCTCTCCTGTTCCCCCACCACCCGCTCATGCCCTGTGTCACTCTCCTTCCCCCCCCAGCCCCCGCTCATGCCCCGTGTCTCTATCCTGTTCCCCCTCACATCCCGCTCATGCTCCGTGTATCTGGCCTGTTCCCCCCACCCCCCGCTCATGCCCCGTAACTCTCTCCTGTTCCCCCCCACCCCCCGCTCATGCCTCTTGTCTCTCTCCTGTTCCCCCCACCCCCGCTCATGCCCCATGTATCCCTCCTGTTCCCCCCACCCCCAGCTCATGCCCCGTGTCTCCGCTCATGCCCCGTGTCTCTCCTGTTCCCCCTCGCTCATGCCCTGTGTCTCTCTTCTGTTCCTCCACCCCCCGCTCATGCCCTGTGTCTCTCCTGTTCCCCCACCCCATCTCATGCCCTGTGTCTCCCTCCTGTTCACCCCACCCCCCACTCATGCCCCGTGTCTCCTTCCTGCTCCCCCCACCCCCCGCTCATGCCCCGTGTCTCTCTCCTGTTCCCCCCACCACCCACTCATGCCCTGTGTCTCTCTCCTTTCCCCCCCACCCCCCGCTCATGCCCCGTGTCTCTATCCTGTTCCCCCTCACCCCCCGCTCATGCCCCGTGTCTCTCTCCTGTTCCCCCCACCCCCGCTCATGCCCCGTGTCTCTCTCCTGTTCCCTCACCCCCCGCTCATGCCCCGTGCCTCCCTCCTGTTCCCCCAACCCTCCGATCATGCCCCGTGTCTCCCTCCAGTACCCCCCGCTCATGCCCCGTATCTCCCTCCTGTTCCCCCAACCCCCCGCTCATGCCCCGTGTCTCCCTCCTGTTCCCCCAACCCTCTGCTCATGCCCCGTGTCTCCCTCCAGTACCCCCCACCCCCCGCTCATGCCCCGTATCTCCTTCCTGTACCCCCACCCCCCGCTCATGCCCTGTGTCTCTCTCCTGTTCCCCCACCCCCCGCTCATGCCTCTGTCTCTCTCCTATTACCCCCACCCCCCACTCATGCCCCGTGTCTCCCTCCTGTTCCCCCCACCCCCGCTCATGCTAAGTGTCTCTCTCCTGTTCCCCCCATACCCTGCACATGCCCCGTGTCTCTCTCCTGTTCCCCCCCACACCCCACTCATGCCCCGTGTCTCCCTCCTGTTCCCCCCACCCCCCGCTCATGCCCCATGTCTTCCTCCTGTTCCCCCCACCCCTGCTCATGCCCCGTGTCTCCCTCCTGTTCCCCCCACCCCCCACTCATGCCCCGTGTCTCCCTCCTGTTCCCCCACCCCCCGCTCATGCCCTGTGTCTCTCTCCTTTACCCCCCACCCTCCGCTCATGCCCTGTGTCTCTATCCTGTTCCCCCTCACCCCCCGCTCATGCTCTGTGTATCTCGCCTGTTCCCCCACCCCCCGTGTCTCTCTCCTGTTCCCCCCCACCCCCTGCTCATGCCTCATGTCTCTCTCCTGTTCCCCCCACCCCCGCTCATGCCCCGTGTATCCCTCCTGTTCCCCCCACCCCCAGCTCATGCCCCGTGTCTCCGCTCATGCCCCGTGTCTCTCCTGTTCCCCCTCGCTCATGCCCCGTGTCTCTCTTCTGTTCCCCCCACCCCCGCTCATGCCCTGTTTCTCTCCCCTGTTCCCTCACCCCATCTCATGCCCCGTGTCTCCCGCCTGTTCCCCCAACCCCCCACTCCATGCCCCGTGTCTCCCTCCTGTTCCCCCCACCCCCTGCTCATGCCTCGTGTCTCTCTCCTGTTCCCCCCACCCCCGCTCATGCCCCGTGTATCCCTCCTGTTCCCCCCACCCCCAGCTCATGCCCCGTGTCTCCGCTCATGCCCCGTGTCTCTCCTGTTCCCCCTCGCTCATGCCCCGTGTCTCTCTTCTGTTCCCCCCACCCCCGCTCATGCCCTGTTTCTCTCCCCTGTTCCCTCACCCCATCTCATGCCCCGTGTCTCCCGCCTGTTCCCCCAACCCCCCACTCCATGCCCCGTGTCTCCCTCCTGTTCCCCCCACCCCCCGCTCATGCCCCGTGTCTCTCTCCTGTTCCCCCCACCACCCGCTCATGCGCTGTGTCTCTCTCCTTTCCCCCACACCCCCCTCTCATGCCCCGTGTCTCTATCCTGTTACCCCTCACCCCCTGCTCATGCCCCGTGTCTCTCTCCTGTTCCCCCACCCCCTGCTCATGCCCCGTGTCTCTCTCCTGTTCCCCCACACCCCGCTCATGCCCTATGTCTTCCTCCTGTTCCCCCACCCCCTGCTCATGCCCTGTGTCTTCCTCCTGTTCCCCCACTCCCCACTCATGCCCCCTGTCTCTCTCCTGTTCCCCCCACCCCCCGCTCATGTCTCGTGTCTTTCTCCTGTTCCCCCTACCCCCGCTCATGCCCATGTCTCTCTCCTATTCCCCCCACCCACCACTCATGCCCCGTGTCTCCCTCCTGTTCCCCCCACCCCCCGCTCATGCCACGTGTCTCTCTCCTGTTCCCCCTGCTCATGCCCCGTGTCTCTCTCCTGTTCCCCCCACCCTCGCTCATGCCCCGTGTCTCTCTCCTGTTCCCCCCACCCATGCCCTGTGTCTCCCTCCTGTTCCCCCCACCCCCCGCTCATGCCCCATGTCTTCCTCCTGTTCCCCCCACCCCTGCTCATGCCCCGTGTCTTCCTCCTGTCCCTCCCACCCCCCGCTCATGCCCCATGTCTCCCTCCTGTTCCCCCCACCCCCCGCTCATGCCCTGTGTATCTCGCCTGGTCCCCCCACCCTCCGCTCATGCCCCGTGTCTCTCTCCTGTTCCCCCCACACCCCGCTCATGCCTCGTGTCTCTCTCCTGTTCCCTCCACACCCGCTCATGCCCCGTGTCTCCCTCCTGTATACCCCAGCCCCCGCTCATGCCCAGTGTATCCCTCCTGTTCCCCCCACCCCCAGCTCATGCCCCGTATCTCCGCTCATGCCCCGTTTCTCTCTCCTGTTCCCCCTCACTCATGTCCTGTGTCTCTCTCCTGTTCCCCCCACCCCATCTCATGCCCCGTGTCTCCCTCCTGTTCCCCCCACCCCCCACTCATGCCCCGTGTCTCCTTCCTGTTCCCCCATCCCCCGCTCATGCCCCGTGTCTCTCTCCTGTTCCCCCCACCACCCGCTCATGCCCTGTGTCTCTCTCCTTCCCCCCCCAGCCCCCGCTCATGCCCCGTGTCTCTATCCTGTTCCCCCTCACATCCCGCTCATGCTCCGTGTATCTCGCCTGTTCCCCCCACCCCCCGCTCATGCCCCGTGTCTCTCTCCTGTTCCCCCCACACCCCGCTCATGCCTCGTGTCTCTCTCCTGTTCCCTCCACACCCGCTCATGCCCCGTGTCTCCCTCCTGTATCCCCCACCCCCCGCTCATGCCCAGTGTATCCCTCCTGTTCCCCCCACCCCCAGCTCATGCCCTGTATCTCCGCTCATGCCCCGTGTCTCTCTCCTGTTCCCCCTCACTCATGCCCTGTGTCTCTCTCCTGTTCCCTCCACCCCATCTCATGCCCCGTGTCTCCCTCCTGTTCCCCCCACCCCCCACTCATGCCCCGTGTCTCCCTCCTGTTCCCCCCACCCCCCGCTCATGCCCCGTGTCTCTCTCCTGTTCCCCCACCACCCGCTCATGCCCTGTGTCTCTCTCCTTCCCCCCCAGCCCCCGCTCATGCCCCGTGTCTCTATCCTGTTCCCCCTCACATCCCGCTCATGCTCCGTGTATCTCGCCTGTTCCCCCCACCCCCCGCTCATGCCCCGTGTCTCTCTCCTGTTCCCCCCACCCCCCGCTCATGCCTCGTGTCTCTCTCCTGTTCCCCCCACCCCCGCTCATGCCCCGTGTATCCCTCCTGTTCCCCCCACCCCCAGCTCATGCCCCGTGTCTCCGCTCATGCCCCGTGTCTCTCCTGTTCCCCCTCGCTCATGCCCCGTGTCTCTCTTCTGTTCCCCCACCCCCCGCTCATGCCCTGTGTCTCTCCTGTTCCCCCACCCCATCTCATGCCCCGTGTCTCCCTCCTGTTCCCCCCACCCCCCACTCATGCCCTGTGTCTCCCTCCTGTTCCCCCCACCCCCCGCTCATGCCCCGTGTCTCTATCCTGTTCACCCTCACCCCCCGCTCATGCCCCGTGTCTCTATCCTGTTCCCCCCACCCCCGCTCATGCCCCGTGTCTCTCTCCTGTTCCCTCACCCCCCGCTCATGCCCCGTGCCTCCCTCCTGTTCCCCCAACCCTCCGCTCATGCCCGTGTCTCCCTCCAGTACGCCCCACCCCCCGCTCATGCCCCGTATCTCCCTCCTGTTCCCCCAACCCCCCGCTCATGCCCCGTGTCTCCCTCCAGTACCCCCCACCCCCCGCTCATGCCCCGTATCTCCTTCCTGTACCCTCCACCCCCCGCTCATGCCCTGTGTCTCTCTCCTGTTCCCCTACCCCCCGCTCATGCCTCTGTCTCTCTCCTATTCCCCCCACCCCCCACTCATGCCCCGTGTCTCCCTCCTGTTCCCCCCACCCCCCGCTCATGCTAAGTGTCTCTCTCCTGTTCCCCCATACCCTGCACATGCCCCGTGTCTCTCTCCTGTTCCCCCCCACACCCCACTCATGCCCCGTGTCTCCCTCCTGTTCCCCCCACCCCCCGCTCATGCCCCATGTCTTCCTCCTGTTCCCCCACCCCTGCTCATGCCCCGTGTCTTCCTCCTGTCCCCCCCACCCCCCGCTCATGCCCCATGTCTCCCTCCTGTTCCCCCCACCCCCCGCTCATGCCCCGTGTCTCTCTCCTGTTCCCCCCACCACCCGCTCATGCCCTGTGTCTCTCTCCTTCCCCCCCAGCCCCCGCTCATGCCCCGTGTCTCTATCCTGTTCCCCCTCACATCCCGCTCATGCTCCGTGTATCTCGCCTGTTCCCCCCACCCCCTGCTCATGCCCCGTGTCTCTCTCCTGTTCCCCCCCACCCCCCGCTCATGCCTCGTGTCTCTCTCCTGTTCCCCCCACCCCCGCTCATGCCCCGTGTATCCCTCCTGTTCCCCCCACCCCCAGCTCATGCCCCGTGTCTCCGCTCATGCCCCGTGTCTCTCCTGTTCCCCCTCGCTCATGCCCCGTGTCTCTCTTCTGTTCCCCCACCCCCTGCTCATGCCCTGTGTCTCTCTCCTGTTCCCCCACCCCCCGCTCATGCCTCTGTCTCTCTCCTATTCCCCCCACCCCCCACTCATGCCCCGTGTCTCCCTCCTGTTCCCCCCACCCCCCGCTCATGCTAAGTGTCTCTCTCCTGTTCCCCCATACCCTGCACATGCCCCGTGTCTCTCTCCTGTTCCCCCCCACACCCCACTCATGCCCCGTGTCTCCCTCCTGTTCCCCCCACCCCCCGCTCATGCCCCATGTCTTCCTCCTGTTCCCCCACCCCTGCTCATGCCCCGTGTCTTCCTCCTGTCCCCCCCACCCCCCGCTCATGCCCCATGTCTCCCTCCTGTTCCCCCCACCCCCCGCTCATGCCCCGTGTCTCTCTCCTGTTCCCCCCACCACCCGCTCATGCCCTGTGTCTCTCTCCTTCCCCCCCCAGCCCCCGCTCATGCCCGTGTCTCTATCCTGTTCCCCCTCACATCCCGCTCATGCTCCGTGTATCTCGCCTGTTCCCCCCACCCCCTGCTCATGCCCCATGTCTCTCCCCTGTTCCCCCCCACCCCCCGCTCATGCCTCGTGTCTCTCTCCTGTTCCCCCACCCCCGCTCATGCCCCGTGTATCCCTCCTGTTCCCCCCACCCCCAGCTCATGCCCCGTGTCTCCGCTCATGCCCCGTGTCTCTCCTGTTCCCCCTCGCTCATGCCCCGTGTCTCTCTTCTGTTCCCCCACCCCCTGCTCATGCCCTGTGTCTCTCCTGTTCCCCCACCCCATCTCATGCCCCGTGTCTCCCTCCTGTTCCCCCCACCCCCCACTCATGCCCCGTGTCTCCCTCCTGTTCCCCCCACCCCCCGCTCATGCCCCGTGTCTCTCTCCTGTTCCCCCCACCACCCACTCATGCCCTGTGTCTCTCTCCTTCCCCCCCACCCCCCGCTCATGCCCCATGTCTCTATCCTGGTCCCCCTCACCCCCCGCTCATGCCCCGTGTCTCTATCCTGTTCCCCCCACCCCCGCTCATGCCCTGTGTCTCTCTCCTGTTCCCTCACCCCCCGCTCATGCCCCGTGCCTCCCTCCTGTTCCCCCAACCCTCCGCTCATGCCCCGTGTCTCCCTCCAGTACGCCCCACCCCCAGCTCATGCCCCGTATCTCCCTCCTGTTCCCCCAACCCCCCGCTCATGCCCCGTGTCTCCCTCCGGTTCCCCCAACCCTCCGCTCATGCCCCGTGTCTCCCTCCAGTACCCCCCATCCCCCGCTCATGCCACGTATCTCCTTCCTGTACCCCCCACCCCCCGCTCATGCCCTGTGTCTCTCTCCTGTTCCCCCAATCCCCGCTCATGCCTCTGTCTCTCTCCTATTCCCCCCACCCCCCACTCATGCCCCGTGTCTCCCTCCTGTTCCCCCCACCCCCCGCTCATGCTAAGTGTCTCTCTCCTGTTCCCCCCATACCCTGCACATGCCCCGTGTCTCTCTCCTGTTCCCCCCCACACCCCACTCATGCCCCGTGTCTCCCTCCTGTTCCCCCCACCCCCCGCTCATGCCCCATGTCTTCCTCCTGTTCCCCCACCCCTGCTCATGCCCCGTGTCTTCCTCCTGTCCCCCCCACCCCCCGCTCATGCCCCATGTCTCCCTCCTGTTCCCCCCACCCCCCGCTCATGCCCCGTGTCTCTCGCCTGTTCCCCCCACCCCCCGCTCGTGCCCCGTGTCTCTCTCCTGTTCCCCCAACACCCCGCTCCTGCCTCGTGTCTCTCTCCTGTTCCCTCCACACCCGCTCATGCCCCGTGTCTCCCTCCTGTATCCCCCACCCCCCGCTCATGCCCAGTGTATCCCTCCTGTTCCCCCCACCCCCAGCTCATGTCCCGTATCTCCGCTCATGCCCCGTGTCTCTCTCCTGTTCCCCCTCACTCATGCCCTGTGTCTCTCTCCTGTTGCTCCCACCCCATCTCATGCCCCGTGTCTCCCTCCTGTTCCCCCCACCCCCCACTCGTGCCCCGTGTCTCCCTCCTGTTCCCCCCACCCCCCGCTCATGCTCCGTGTCTCTCTCCTGTTCCTCCCACCCCCCGCTCATGCCCCGTGTCTCTCTCCTGTTCCCCCCACCACCCACTCATGCCCTGTGTCTCTCTCCTTTCACCCCCACCCCCCGCTCATGCCCCGTGTCTCTATCCTGTTCCCCCTCACCCCCCGCTCATGCCCCGTGTCTCTCTCCTGTTCCCCCCACCCCCGCTCATGCCCCGTGTCTCTCTCCTGTTCCCTCACCCCCCGCTCATGCCATGTGTCTTCCTCCTGTTCCCCCACCCCCCGCTCATGCCCTGTGTCTTCCTCCTGTTCCCCCACTCCCCGCTCATACCCCGTGTTTCCCTCCTGTTCCCCCCACCCCCGCTCATGTCCCGTGTCTTTCTCCTGTTCCCCCTACCCCCGCTCATGCCCTGTGTCTCCCTCCTGTTCCCCCCACCCTCTGCTCATGCCCGTGTCTCTCTCCTGTTCCCCCCAACCCCCGCTCTTGCCCCATGTTTTCCTGCTGTTCCCTCACCCCCTGCTCATGCTCCGTGTATCTCGCCTGTTCCCCCCACCCCCCGCTCATGCCCCGTGTCTCTCTCCTGGTCCCCTCCACACCCCGCTCATGCCTCGTGTCTCTCTCCTGTTCCCTCCACACCCGCTCATGCCCCGTGTCTCCCTCCTGTATCCCCCACCCCCCGCTCATGCCCAGTGTATCCCTCCTGTTCCCCCCACCCCCAGCTCATGCCCTGTATCTCCGCTCATGCCCCGTGTCTCTCTCCTGTTCCCCCTCACTCATGCCCTGTGTCTCTCTCCTGTTCCCTCCACCCCATCTCATGCCCCGTGTCTCCCTCCTGTTCCCCCCACCCCCCACTCATGCCCCGTGTCTCCCTCCTGTTCCCCCCACCCCCCGCTCATGCCCCGTGTCTCTCTCCTGTTCCCCCCACCACCCGCTCATGCCCTGTGTCTCTCTCCTTCCCCCCCAGCCCCCGCTCATGCCCCGTGTCTCTATCCTGTTCCCCCTCACATCCCGCTCATGCTCCGTGTATCTCGCCTGTTCCCCCCACCCCCCGCTCATGCCCCGTGTCTCTCTCCTGTTCCCCCCCACCCCCCGCTCATGCCTCGTGTCTCTCTCCTGTTCCCCCCACCCCCGCTCATGCCCCGTGTATCCCTCCTGTTCCCCCCACCCCCAGCTCATGCCCCGTGTCTCCGCTCATGCCCCGTGTCTCTCCTGTTCCCCCTCGCTCA
Source organism: Ambystoma mexicanum (assembly GCF_040938575.1). NCBI lineage: Eukaryota > Metazoa > Chordata > Amphibia > Caudata > Ambystomatidae > Ambystoma > Ambystoma mexicanum. The sequence continues at coordinate 166,162,330 of NC_090933.1, forward strand.
TGCCCCGTGTCTCTCTTCTGTTCCCCCACCCCCCGCTCATGCCCTGTGTCTCTCCTGTTCCCCCACCCCATCTCATGCCCCGTGTCTCCCTCCTGTTCCCCCCACCCCCCACTCATGCCCTGTGTCTCCCCCCTGTTCCCCCCACCCCCCGCTCATGCCCCGTGTCTCTATCCTGTTCACCCTCACCCCCGCTCATGCCCCGTGTCTCTATCCTGTTCCCCCCACCCCCGCTCATGCCCCGTGTCTCTCTCCTGTTCCCTCACCCCCCGCTCATGCCCCGTGCCTCCCTCCTGTTCCCCCAACCCTCCGCTCATGCCCCGTGTCTCCCTCCAGTACGCCCCACCCCCCGCTCATGCCCCGTATCTCCCTCCTGTTCCCCCAACCCCCCGCTCATGCCCCGTGTCTCCCTCCTGTTCCCCCAACCCTCCGCTCATGCCCCGTGTCTCCCTCCAGTACCCCCCACCCCCCGCTCATGCCCCGTATCTCCTTCCTGTACCCCCCACCCCCCGCTCATGCCCTGTGTCTCTCTCCTGTTCCCCTACCCCCCGCTCATGCCTCTGTCTCTCTCCTATTCCCCCCACCCCCCACTCATGCCCCGTGTCTCCCTCCTGTTCCCCCCACCCCCCGCTCATGCTAAGTGTCTTTCTCCTGTTCCCCCATACCCTGCACATGCCCCGTGTCACTCTCCTGTTCCCCCCCACACCCCACTCATGCCCCGTGTCTCCCTCCTGTTCCCCCCACCCCCCGCTCATGCCCCATGTCTTCCTCCTGTTCCCCCACCCCTGCTCATGCCCCGTGTCTTCCTCCTAACCCCCCCACCCCCCGCTCATGCCCCATGTCTCCCTCCTGTTCCCCCCACCCCCCGCTCATGCCCCGTGTCTCTCTCCTGTTCCCCCCACCACCCGCTCATGCCCTGTGTCTCTCTCCTTCCCCCCCCAGCCCCCGCTCATGCCCCGTGTCTCTATCCTGTTCCCCCTCACATCCCGCTCATGCTCCGTGTATCTCGCCTGTTCCCCCCACCCCCTGCTCATGCCCCGTGTCTCTCTCCTGTTCCCCCCACCCCCCGCTCATGCCTCGTGTCTCTCTCCTGTTCCCCCCACCCCCGCTCATGCCCCGTGTATCCCTCCTGTTCCCCCCAACCCCAGCTCATGCCCCGTGTCTCCGCTCATGCCCCGTGTCTCTCCTGTTCCCCCTCGCTCATGCCCCGTGTCTCTCTTCTGTTCCCCCACCCCCCGCTCATGCCCTGTGTCTCTCTCCTGTTCCCCCACCCCCCGCTCATGCCTCTGTCTCTCTCCTATTCCCCGCACCCCCCACTCATGCCCCGTGTCTCCCTCCTGTTCCCCCCATCCCCCGCTCATGCTAAGTGTCTCTCTCATGTTCCCCCATACCCTGCACATGCCCCGTGTCTCTCTCCTGTTCCCCCCCACACCCCACTCATGCCCCGTGTCTCCCTCCTGTTCCCCCCACCCCCCGCTCATGCCCCATGTCTTCCTCCTGTTCCCCCACCCCTGCTCATGCCCCGTGTCTTCCTCCTGTCCCCCCACCCCCTGCTCATGCCCCATGTCTCCCTCCTGTTCCCCCCACCCCCCGCTCATGCCCCGTGTCTCTCTCCTGTTCCCACCACCACCCGCTCATGCCCTGTGTCTCTCTCCTTCCCCCCCAGCCCCCGCTCATGCCCGTGTCTCTATCCTGTTCCCCCTCACATCCCGCTCATGCTCCGTGTATCTCGCCTGTTCCCCCCACCCCCTGCTCATGCCCCGTGTCTCTCTCCTGTTCCCCCCCACCCCCCGCTCATGCCTCGTGTCTCTCTCCTGTTCCCCCCACCCCCGCTCATGCCCCGTGTATCCCTCCTGTTCCCCCCACCCCCAGCTCATGCCCCGTGTCTCCGCTCATGCCCCGTGTCTCTCCTGTTCCCCCTCGCTCATGCCCCGTGTCTCTCTTCTGTTCCCCCACCCCCCGCTCATGCCCTGTGTCTCTCCTGTTCCCCCACCCCATCTCATGCCCCGTGTCTCCCTCCTGTTCCCCCCACCCCCCACTCATGCCCCGTGTCTCCTTCCTGTGCCCCCCACCCCCCGCTCATGCCCCGTGTCTCTCTCCTGTTCCCCCCACCACCCACTCATGCCCTGTGTCTCTCTCCTTCCCCCCCACCCCCCGCTCATGCCCCATGTCTCTATCCTGTTCCCCCTCACACCCCGCTCATGCCCCGTGTCTCTATCCTGTTCCCCCCACCCCCGCTCATGCCCCGTGCCTCCCTCCTGTTCCCCCAACCCTCCGCTCATGCCCCGTGTCTCCCTCCAGTACGCCCCACCCCCCGCTCATGCCCCGTATCTCCCTCCTGTTCCCCCAACCCCCCGCTCATGCCCCGTGTCTCCCTCCGGTTCCCCCAACCCTCCGCTCATGCCCCGTGTCTCCCTCCAGTACCCCCCACCCCCCGCTCATGCCCCGTATCTCCTTCCTGTACCCCCCACCCCCCGCTCATGCCCTGTGTCTCTCTCCTGTTCCCCCACTCCCCGCTCATGCCTCTGTCTCTCTCCTATTCCCCCCACCCCCCACTCATGCCCCGTGTCTCCCTCCTGTTCCCCCCACCCCCCGCTCATGCTAAGTGTCTCTCTCCTGTTCCCCCCATACCCTGCACATGCCCCGTGTCTCTCTCCTGTTCCCCCCCACACCCCACTCATGCCCCGTGTCTCTCTCCTGTTCCCCCCACCACCCGCTCATGCCCTGTGTCTCTCTCCTTCCCCCCCAGCCCCCGCTCATGCCCCGTGTCTCTATCCTGTTCCCCCTCACATCCCGCTCATGCTCCGTGTATCTCGCCTGTTCCCCCCGCTCATGCCCTGTGTCTCTCTCCTGTTCCCCCCACCCCCCGCTCATGCCTCGTGTCTCTCTCCTGTTCCCCCCACCCCTGCTCATGCCCCGTGTATCCCTCCTGTTCCCCACACCCCCAGCTCATGCCCCGTGTCTCCGCTCATGCCCCGTGTCTCTCCTGTTCCCCCTCGCTCATGCCCCGTGTCTCTATCCTGTTCCCCCTCACCCCCCGCTCATGCCCCGTGTCTCTCTCCTGTTCCCCCCACCCCCGCTCATGCCCCGTGTCTCTCTCCTGTTCCCTCACCCCCCGCTCATGCCATGTGTCTTCCTCCTGTTCCCCCACCCCCCGCTCATGCCCTGTGTCTTCCTCCTGTTCCCCCACTCCCCGCTCATACCCCGTGTTTCCTTCCTGTTCCCCCCACCCCCGCTCATGTCCCGTGTCTTTCTCCTGTTCCCCCTACCCCCCGCTCATGCCCTGTGTCTCCCTCCTGTTCCCCCACCCCCCGGTCATGCCCTGTGTCTTCCTCCTGTTCCCCCCACCCTCTGCTCATGCCCGTGTCTCTCTCCTGTTCCCCCCAACCCCCGCTCTTGCCCCATGTTTTCCTGCTGTTCCCTCACCCCCTGCTCATGCTCCGTGTATCTCGCCTGTTCCCCCACCCCCCGCTCATGCCCCGTGTCTCTCTCCTGTTCCCCCCACACCCCGCTCATGCCTCGTGTCTCTCTCCTGTTCCCTCCACACCCGCTCATGCCCCGTGTCTCCCTCCTGTATCCCCCACCCCCCGCTCATGCCCAGTGTATCCCTCCTGTTCCCCCCACCCCCAGCTCATGCCCTGTATCTCCGCTCATGCCCTGTGTCTCTCTCCTGTTCCCCCTCACTCATGCCCTGTGTCTCTCTCCTGTTCCCTCCACCCCATCTCATGCCCCGTGTCTCCCTCCTGTTCCCCCCACCCCCCACTCATGCCCCGTGTCTCCCTCCTGTTCCCCCCACCCCCCGCTCATGCCCCGTGTCTCTCTCCTGTTCCCCCCACCACCCGCTCATGCCCCGTGTCTCTATCCTGTTCCCCCTCACATCCCGCTCATGCTCCGTGTATCTCGCCTGTTCCCCCCGCTCATGCCCTGTGTCTCTCTCCTGTTCCCCCCACCCCCCGCTCATGCCTCGTGTCTCTCTCCTGTTCCCCCCACCCCTGCTCATGCCCCGTGTATCCCTCCTGTTCCCCACACCCCCAGCTCATGCCCCGTGTCTCCGCTCATGCCCCGTGTCTCTCCTGTTCCCCCTCGCTCATGCCCCGTGTCTCTATCCTGTTCCCCCTCACCCCCCGCTCATGCCCCGTGTCTCTCTCCTGTTCCCCCCACCCCCGCTCATGCCCCGTGTCTCTCTCCTGTTCCCTCACCCCCCGCTCATGCCATGTGTCTTCCTCCTGTTCCCCCACCCCCCGCTCATGCCCTGTGTCTTCCTCCTGTTCCCCCACTCCCCGCTCATACCCCGTGTTTCCTTCCTGTTCCCCCCACCCCCGCTCATGTCCCGTGTCTTTCTCCTGTTCCCCCTACCCCCCGCTCATGCCCTGTGTCTCCCTCCTGTTCCCCCACCCCCCGGTCATGCCCTGTGTCTTCCTCCTGTTCCCCCCACCCTCTGCTCATGCCCGTGTCTCTCTCCTGTTCCCCCCAACCCCCGCTCTTGCCCCATGTTTTCCTGCTGTTCCCTCACCCCCTGCTCATGCTCCGTGTATCTCGCCTGTTCCCCCACCCCCCGCTCATGCCCCGTGTCTCTCTCCTGTTCCCCCCACACCCCGCTCATGCCTCGTGTCTCTCTCCTGTTCCCTCCACACCCGCTCATGCCCCGTGTCTCCCTCCTGTATCCCCCACCCCCCGCTCATGCCCAGTGTATCCCTCCTGTTCCCCCCACCCCCAGCTCATGCCCTGTATCTCCGCTCATGCCCTGTGTCTCTCTCCTGTTCCCCCTCACTCATGCCCTGTGTCTCTCTCCTGTTCCCTCCACCCCATCTCATGCCCCGTGTCTCCCTCCTGTTCCCCCCACCCCCCACTCATGCCCCGTGTCTCCCTCCTGTTCCCCCCACCCCCCGCTCATGCCCCGTGTCTCTCTCCTGTTCCCCCCACCACCCGCTCATGCCCTGTGTCTCTCTCCTTCCCCCCCCAGCCCCCGCTCATGCCCCGTGTCTCTATCCTGTTCCCCCTCACATCCCGCACATGCTCCGTGTATCTCGCCTGTTCCCCCCACCCCCCGCTCATGCCCCGTGTCTCTCTCCTGTTCCCCCCCACCCCCCGCTCATGCCTCGTGTCTCTCTCCTGTTCCCCCCACCCCCGCTCATGCCCCGTGTATCCCTCCTGTTCCCCCCACCCCCAGCTCATGCCCCGTGTCTCCGCTCATGCCCCGTGTCTCTCCTGTTCCCCCTCGCTCATGCCCCGTGTCTCTCTTCTGTTCCCCCACCCCCCGCTCATGCCCTGTGTCTCTCCTGTTCCCCCACCCCATCTCATGCCCCGTGTCTCCCTCCTGTTCCCCCCACCCCCCACTCATGCCCTGTGTCTCCCTCCTGTTCCCTCCACCCCCCGCTCATGCCCCGTGTCTCTATCCTGTTCACCCTCACCCCCGCTCATGCCCCGTGTCTCTATCCTGTTCCCCCCACCCCCGCTCATGCCCCGTGTCTCTCTCCTGTTCCCTCACCCCCCGCTCATGCCCCATGCCTCCCTCCTGTTCCCCCAACCCTCCGCTCATGCCCCGTGTCTCCCTCCAGTACGCCCCACCCCCCGCTCATGCCCCGTATCTCCCTCCTGTTCCCCCAACCCCCCGCTCATGCCCCGTGTCTCCCTCCTGTTCCCCCAACCCTCCGCTCATGCCCCGTGTCTCCCTCCAGTACCCCCCACCCCCCCGCTCATGCCCCGTATCTCCTTCCTGTACCCCCCACCCCCCGCTCATGCCCTGTGTCTCTCTCCTGTTCCCCTACCCCCCGCTCATGCCTCTGTCTCTCTCCTATTCCCCCCACCCCCCACTCATGCCCCGTGTCTCCCTCCTGTTCCCCCCACCCCCCGCTCATGCTAAGTGTCTCTCTCCTGTTCCCCCATACCCTGCACATGCCCCGTGTCTCTCTCCTGTTCCCCCCCACACCCCACTCATGCCCCGTGTCTCCCTCCTGTTCCCCCCACCCCCCGCTCATGCCCCATGTCTTCCTCCTGTTCCCCCACCCCTGCTCATGCCCCGTGTCTTCCTCCTAACCCCCCCACCCGCCGCTCATGCCCCATGTCTCCCTCCTGTTCCCCCCACCCCCGCTCATGCCCCGTGTCTCTCTCCTGTTCCCCCCACCACCCGCTCATGCCCTGTGTCTCTCTCCTTCCCCCCCCAGCCCCCGCTCATGCCCCGTGTCTCTATCCTGTTCCCCCTCACATCCCGCTCATGCTCCGTGTATCTCGCCTGTTCCCCCCACCCCCTGCTCATGCCCCGTGTCTCTCTCCTGTTCCCCCCCACCCCCCGCTCATGCCTCGTGTCTCTCTCCTGTTCCCCCCACCCCCGCTCATGCCCCGTGTATCCCTCCTGTTCCCCCCACCCCCAGCTCATGCCCCGTGTCTCCGCTCATGCCCCGTGTCTCTCCTGTTCCCCCTCGCTCATGCCCCGTGTCTCTCTTCTGTTCCCCCACCCCCCGCTCATGCCCTGTGTCTCTCTCCTGTTCCCCCACCCCCCGCTCATGCCTCTGTCTCTCTCCTATTCCCCGCACCCCCCACTCATGCCCCGTGTCTCCCTCCTGTTCCCCCCACCCCCCGCTCATGCTAAGTGTCTCTCTCATGTTCCCCCATACCCTGCACATGCCCCGTGTCTCTCTCCTGTTCCCCCCCACACCCCACTCATGCCCCGTGTCTCCCTCCTGTTCCCCCCACCCCCCGCTCATGCCCCATGTCTTCCTCCTGTTCCCCCACCCCTGCTCATGCCCCGTGTCTTCCTCCTGTCCCCCCCACCCCCCGCTCATGCCCCATGTCTCCCTCCTGTTCCCCCCACCCCCCGCTCATGCCCCGTGTCTCTCTCCTGTTCCCCCCACCACCCGCTCATGCCCTGTGTCTCTCTCCTTCCCCCCCCAGCCCCCGCTCATGCCCGTGTCTCTATCCTGTTCCCCCTCACATCCCGCTCATGCTCCGTGTATCTCGCCTGTTCCCCCCACCCCCTGCTCATGCCCCGTGTCTCTCTCCTGTTCCCCCCACCCCCCGCTCATGCCTCGTGTCTCTCTCCTGTTCCCCCCACCCCCGCTCATGCCCCGTGTATCCCTCCTGTTCCCCCCACCCCCAGCTCATGCCCCGTGTCTCCGCTCATGCCCCGTGTCTCTCCTGTTCCCCCTCGCTCATGCCCCGTGTCTCTCTTCTGTTCCCCCACCCCCCGCTCATGCCCTGTGTCTCTCCTGTTCCCCCACCCCATCTCATGCCCCGTGTCTCCCTCCTGTTCCCCCCACCACCCACTCATGCCCCGTGTCTCCCTCCTGTTCCCCCCACCCCCCGCTCATGCCCCGTGTCTCTCTCCTGTTCCCCCACCACCCACTCATGCCCTGTGTCTCTCTCCTTCCCCCCCACCCCCCGCTCATGCCCCATGTCTCTATCCTGTTCCCCCTCACCCCCCGCTCATGCCCCGTGTCTCTATCCTGTTCCCCCCACCCCCGCTCATGCCCCGTGTCTCTCTCCTGTTCCCTCACCCCCCGCTCATGCCCCGTGCCTCCCTCCTGTTCCCCCAACCCTCCGCTCATGCCCCGTGTCTCCCTCCAGTACGCCCCACCCCCCGCTCATGCCCCGTATCTCCCTCCTGTTCCCCCAACCCCCCGCTCATGCCCCGTGTCTCCCTCCGGTTCCCCCAACCCTCCGCTCATGCCCCGTGTCTCCCTCCAGTACCCCCCAGCCCCCGCTCATGCCCCGTATCTCCTTCCTGTAAACCCCCACCCCCCGCTCATGCCCTGTGTCTCTCTCCTGTTCCCCCACTCCCCGCTCATGCCTCTGTCTCTCTCCTATTCCCCCCACCCCCCACTCATGCCCCGTGTCTCCCTCCTGTTCCCCCCACCCCCCGCTCATGCTAAGTGTCTCTCTCCTGTTCCCCCCATACCCTGCACATGCCCCGTGTCTCTCTCCTGTTCCCCCCCACACCCCACTCATGCCCCGTGTCTCCCTCCTGTTCCCCCCACCCCCGCTCATGCCCCATGTCTTCCTCCTGTTCCCCCACCCCTGCTCATGCCCCGTGTCTTCCTCCTGTCCCCCCCACCCCCCGCTCATGCCCCATGTCTCCCTCCTGTTGCCCCCACCCCCCGCTCATGCCCCGTGTCTCTCGCCTGTTCCCCCCACCCCCCGCTCATGCCCCGTGTCTCTCTCCTGTTCCCCCCACACCCCGCTCCTGCCTCGTGTCTCTCTCCTGTTCCCTCCACAGCCGCTCATGCCCCGTGTCTCCCTCCTGTATCCCCCACCCCCCGCTCATGCCCAGTGTATCCCTCCTGTTCCCCCCACCCCCAGCTCATGTCCCGTATCTCCGCTCATGCCCCGTGTCTCTCTCCTGTTCCCCCTCACTCATGCCCTGTGTCTCTCTCCTGTTGCCCCCACCCCATCTCATGCCCCGTGTCTCCCTCCTGTTCCCCCCACCCCCCCCACTCGTGCCCCGTGTCTCCCTCCTGTTCCCCCCACCCCCCGCTCATGCTCCGTGTCTCTCTCCTGTTCCCCCCACCACCCGCTCATGCCCTGTGTCTCTCTCCTTCCCCCCCCACCCCCCGCTCATGCCTCGTGTCTCTCTCCTGTTCCCCCCACCCCCGCTCATGCCCCGTGTATCCCTCCTGTTCCCCACACCCCCAGCTCATGCCCCGTGTCTCCGCTCATGCCCCGTGTCTCTCCTGTTCCCCCTCGCTCATGCCCCGTGTCTCTCTTCTGTTCCCCCACCCCCCGCTCATGCCCTGTGTCTCTCCTGTTCCCCCACCCCATCTCATGCCCCGTGTCTCCCTCCTGTTCCCCCCACCCCCCACTCATGCCCCGTGTCTCCCTCCTGTTCCTCCCACCCCCCGCTCATGCCCCGTGTCTCTCTCCTGTTCCCCCCACCACCCACTCATGCCCTGTGTCTCTCTCCTTTCCCCCCACCCCCCGCTCATGCCCCGTGTCTCTATCCTGTTCCCCCTCACCCCCCGCTCATGCCCCGTGTCTCTCTCCTGTTCCCCCCACCCCCGCTCATGCCCCGTGTCTCTCTCCTGTTCCCTCACCCCCCGCTCATGCCATGTGTCTTCCTCCTGTTCCCCCACCCCCCACTCATGCCCTGTGTCTTCCTCCTGTTCCCCCATTCCCCGCTCATACCCCGTGTTTCCCTCCTGTTCCCCCCACCCCCGCTCATGTCCCGTGTCTTTCTCCTGTTCCCCCTACCCCCCGCTCATGCCCTGTGTCTCCCTCCTGTTCCCCCACCCCCCGGTCATGCCCTGTGTCTTCCTCCTGTTCCCCCCACCCTCTGCTCATGCCCGTGTCTCTCTCCTGTTCCCCCCAACCCCCGCTCTTGCCCCATGTTTTCCTGCTGTTCCCTCACCCCCTGCTCATGCCCCGTGTCTCTCTCCTGTTCCCTCCACCCCCTGCTCATGCCCCGTGTCTTCGTCCTGTTCCCCCCACCCCCCCGCTCATGCCCCGTGTCTCCCTCCTGTTCCCCCCACCCCGTGTCTCCCTCCTGTTCCCCCCAACCCCCGCACATGCCCCATGTCTCCCTCCTGTTCCCCCCAACCCCCGGTCATGCCCTATGTCTACCTCCTGTTCCCCCCACATCCCGCTCATGCCCCGTGTCTCTCTACTGTTACCCCCAACCCCGGCTCATGCCCCGTGTCTCTCTCGTGTTCCCCCCCCAGCCCCGCTCATGGCTAGTGTCTCTCTACTGTTCCCCCCGCCCCCGCTCATGCCCCGTGTCTCCCTCCTGTACCCCCCACCCCCCGCTCATGCTCGATTTCTCCCTCCTGTTCCCCCCACCCCCGGTCTTGCCCCGTGTCTCTCTCCTGTTACCCCCACCCCCAGCTCATGCCCCGTGTCTCTGCTCATGCCCGGTGTCTCTCTCCTGTTCCCCCTCACTCATGCCCTGTGTCTCTCTCCTGTTCCCCCCACCCCATCTCATGCCCCGTGTCTCCCTCCTGTTCCCTCACCCCCCGCTCATGCCCCGTGTCTCTCTACTGTTCCCCCACCACCCGCTCATGCCCTGTGTCTCTCTCCTTTACCCCCACCCTCCGCTCATGCCCCGTGTCTCTATCCTGTTCCCCCTCACCCCCGCTCATGCTCCGTGTATCTCGCCTGTTCCCCCCACCCCCCGCTCATGCCCCGTGTCTCTCTCCTGTTCCCCCCACCCCCTGCTCATGCCTCGTGTCTCTCTCCTGTTCCCCCCACCCCAGCTCATGCCCCGTGTATCCCTCCTGTTCCCCCCACCCCCAGCTCATGCCCCGTGTCTCCGCTCATGCCCCGTGTCTCTCCTGTTCCCCCTCGCTCATGCCCCGTGTCTCTCTTCTGTTCCCCCCACCCCCCGCTCATGCCCTGTTTCTCTCCCCTGTTCCCCCACGCCATCTCATGCCCCGTGTCTCTGGCCTGTTCCCCCAACCCCCCACTCCATGCCCCGTGTCTCCCTCCTGTTCCCCCCACCCCCCGCTCATGCCCCGTGTCTCTCTCCTGTTCCCCCCACCACCCGCTCATGCCCTGTGTCTCTCTCCTTTCCCCACACCCCCCTCTCATGCCCCGTGTCTCTATCCTGTTCCCCCTCACCCCCCGCTTATGCCCCGTGTCTCTCTCCTGTTCCCCCCACCCCCTGCTCATGCCCCGTGTCTCTCTCCTGTTCCCCCACACCCCGCTCATGCCCTATGTCTTCCTCCTGTTCCCCCACCCCCTGCTCATGCCCTGTGTCTCTCCTGTTCCCCCACCCCATCTCATGCCCCGTGTCTCCCTCCTGTTCCCCCCACCCCCCACTCATGCCCCGTGTCTCCCTCCTGTTCCCCCCACCCCCCGCTCATGCCCCGTGTCTCTCTCCTGTTCCCCCCACCACCCACTCATGCCCTGTGTCTCTCTCCTTCCCCCCCACCCCCCGCTCATGCCCCATGTCTCTATCCTGTTCCCCCTCACCCCCCGCTCATGCCCCGTGTCTCTATCCTGTTCCCCCCACCCCCGCTCATGCCCCGTGTCTCTCTCCTGTTCCCTCACCCCCCGCTCATGCCCCGTGCCTCCCTCCTGTTCCCCCAACCCTCCGCTCATGCCCCGTGTCTCCCTCCAGTACCCCCCACCCCCCGCTCATGCCCCGTATGTCCCTCCTGTTCCCCCAACCCCCCGCTCATGCCCCGTGTCTCCCTCCGGTTCCCCCAACCCTCCGCTCATGCCCCGTGTCTCCCTCCAGTACCCCCCACCCCCCGCTCATGCCCCGTATCTCCTTCCTGTACCCCCCACCCCCCGCTCATGCCCTGTGTCTCTCTCCTGTTCCCCCACTCCCCGCTCATGCCTCTGTCTCTCTCCTATTCCCCCCACTCATGCCCCGTGTCTCCCTCCTGTTCCCCCCACCCCCCGCTCATGCTAAGTGTCTCTCTCCTGTTCCCCCCATACCCTGCACATGCCCCGTGTCTCTCTCCTGTTCCCCCCCACACCCCACTCATGCCCCGTGTCTCCCTCCTGTTCCCCCCACCCCCCGCTCATGCCCCATGTCTTCCTCCTGTTCCCCCACCCCTGCTCATGCCCCGTGTCTTCCTCCTGTCCCCCCCACCCCCCGCTCATGCCCCATGTCTCCCTCCTGTTCCCCCCACCCCCCGCTCATGCCCCGTGTCTCTCGCCTGTTCCCCCCACCCCCCGCTCATGCCCCGTGTCTCTCTCCTGTTCCCCCCACACCCCGCTCCTGCCTCGTGTCTCTCTCCTGTTCCCTCCACAGCCGCTCATGCCCCGTGTCTCCCTCCTGTATCCCCCACCCCCAGCTCATGTCCCGTATCTCCGCTCATGCCCCGTGTCTCTCTCCTGTTCCCCCTCACTCATGCCCTGTGTCTCTCTCCTGTTGCCCCCACCCCATCTCATGCCCCGTGTCTCCCTCCTGTTCCCCCCACCCCCCACTCATGCCCCGTGTCTCCCTCCTGTTCCCCCAACCCCCCGCTCATGCTCCGTGTCTCTCTCCTGTTCCCCCCACCACCCGCTCATGCCCTGTGTCTCTCTCCTTCCCCCCCCAGCCCCCGCTCATGCCCCGTGTCTCTATCCTGTTCCCCCTCACATCCCGCTCATGCTCCGTGTATCTCGCCTGTTCCCCCCGCTCATGCCCTGTGTCTCTCTCCTGTTCCCCCCACCCCCCGCTCATGCCTCGTGTCTCTCTCCTGTTCCCCCCACCCCCGCTCATGCCCCGTGTATCCCTCCTGTTCCCCACACCCCCAGCTCATGCCCCGTGTCTCCGCTCATGCCCCGTGTCTCTCCTGTTCCCCCTCGCTCATGCCCCGTGTCTCTCTTCTGTTCCCCCACCCCCCGCTCATGCCCTGTGTCTCTCCTGTTCCCCCACCCCATCTCATGCCCCGTGTCTCCCTCCTGTTCCCCCCACCCCCCACTCATGCCCCGTGTCTCCCTCCTGTTCCTCCCACCCCCCGCTCATGCCCCGTGTCTCTCTCCTGTTCCCCCCACCACCCACTCATGCCCTGTGTCTCTCTCCTTTCCCCCCCACCCCCCGCTCATGCCCCGTGTCTCTATCCTGTTCTCCCTCACCCCCCGCTCATGCCCCGTGATTCTCTCCTGTTCCCCCACCCCCGCTCATGCCCCGTGTCTCTCTCCTGTTCCCTCACCCCCCGCTCATGCCATGTGTCTTCCTCCTGTTCCCCCACCCCCCGCTCATGCCCTGTGTCTTCCTCCTGTTCCCCCACTCCCCGCTCATACCCCGTGTTTCCCTCCTGTTCCCCCCACCCCCGCTCATGTCCCGTGTCTTTCTCCTGTTCCCCCTACCCCCCGCTCATGCCCTGTGTCTCCCTCCTGTTCCCCCACCCCCCGGTCATGCCCAGTGTCTTCCTCCTGTTCCCCCCACCCTCTGCTCATGCCCGTGTCTCTCTCCTGTTCCCCCCAACCCCCGCTCTTGCCCCATGTTTTCCTGCTGTTCCCTCACCCCCTGCTCATGCCCCGTGTCTCTCTCCTGTTCCCTCCACCCCCTGCTCATGCCCCGTGTCTTCGTCCTGTTCCCCCCACCCCCCCGCTCATGCCCCGTGTCTCCCTCCTGTTCCCCCCACCCCGTGTCTCCCTCCTGTTCCCTCCAACCCCCGCACATGCCCCATGTCTCCCTCCTGTTCCCCCCAACCCCCGGTCATGCCCTATGTCTACCTCCTGTTCCCCCCACATCCCGCTCATGCCCCGTGTCTCTCTACTGTTACCCCCAACCCCGGCTCATGCCCCGTGTCTCTCTCGTGTTCCCCCCCAGCCCCGCTCATGGCTAGTGTCTCTCTACTGTTCCCCCCGCCCCCGCTCATGCCCCGTGTCTCCCTCCTGTACCCCCCACCCCCCGCTCATGCTCGATTTCTCCCTCCTGTTCCCCCCACCCCCGGTCTTGCCCCGTGTCTCTCTCCTGTTACCCCCACCCCCAGCTCATGCCCCGTGTCTCTGCTCATGCCCGGTGTCTCTCTCCTGTTCCCCCTCACTCATGCCCTGTGTCTCTCTCCTGTTCCCCCCACCCCATCTCATGCCCCGTGTCTCCCTCCTGTTCCCTCACCCCCCGCTCATGCCCCGTGTCTCTCTCCTGTTCCCCCACCACCCGCTCATGCCCTGTGTCTCTCTCCTTTACCCCCACCCTCCGCTCATGCCCCGTGTCTCTATCCTGTTCCCCCTCACCCCCCGCTCATGCTCCGTGTATCTCGCCTGTTCCCCCCACCCCCTGCTCATGCCCCGTGTCTCTCTCCTGTTCCCCCCCACCCCCTGCTCATGCCTCGTGTCTCTCTCCTGTTCCCCCCACCCCAGCTCATGCCCCGTGTATCCCTCCTGTTCCCCCCACCCCCAGCTCATGCCCCGTGTCTCCGCTCATGCCCCGTGTCTCTCCTGTTCCCCCTCGCTCATGCCCCGTGTCTCTCTTCTGTTCCCCCCACCCCCCGCTCATGCCCTGTTTCTCTCCCCTGTTCCCCCACGCCATCTCATGCCCCGTGTCTCTGGCCTGTTCCCCCAACCCCCCACTCCATGCCCCGTGTCTCCCTCCTGTTCCCCCCACCCCCCGCTCATGCCCCGTGTCTCTCTCCTGTTCCCCCCACCACCCGCTCATGTCCTGTGTCTCTCTCCTTTCCCCACACCCCCCTCTCATGCCCCGTGTCTCTATCCTGTTCCCCCTCACCCCCCGCTTATGCCCCGTGTCTCTCTCCTGTTCCCCCCACCCCCTGCTCATGCCCCGTGTCTCTATCCTGTTCCCCCTCACCCCCCGCTTATGCCCCGTGTCTCTCTCCTGTTCCCCCCACCCCCTGCTCATGCCCCGTGTCTCTCTCCTGTTCCCCCACACCCCGCTCATGCCCTGTGTCTTCCTCCTGTTCCCCGACTCCCCGCTCATGCCCCGTGTCTCTCTCCTGTTCCCCCCACCCCCCGCTCATGTCTCGTGTCTTTCTCCTGTTCCCCCTACCCCCTGCTCATGCCCTGTGTCTCCCTCCTGTTCCCCCACCCCCCGGTCATGCCCTGTGTCTTCCTCCTGTTCCCCCCACCCTCTGCTCATGCCCGTGTCTCTCTCCTGTTCCCCCCAACCCCCGCTCATGCCCCATGTTTTCCTCCTGTTCCCTCAACCCCTGCTCATGCCCCGTGTCTCTGTCCTGTTCCCTCCACCCCCTGCTCATGCCCTGTGTCTTCGTCCTGTTCCCCCCACCCCCCGCTCATGCCCTGTGTCTCCCTCCTGTTCCCCCCCACCCCCCGCACATGCCCCATGTCTCCCTCCTGTTCCCCCCAACCCCCGGTCATGCCCTATGTCTCCCTCCTGTTACCCCCACCCCGTGTCTCCCTCCTGTTCCCCCCAACTTCCGGTCATGCCCTATATCTTCCTCCTGTTCCCCCCACACCCCGCTCATGCCCCGTGTCTCTCTCCTGATACTCCTATTACCCCCAACCCCGGCTCATGCCCCGTGTCTCTCTCGTGTCCCCCCACACCCCAGCTCATGGCCCGTGTCTCTCTCCTGTTCCCCCCACCCCTGCTCATGCCCCGTGTCTCCCTCCTGTACCCCCACCCCCCGCTCATGCCCGATTTCTCCCTCCTGTTCCCCCCACCCCCGATCTTGCCCCGTGTCTCTCTCCTGTTCCCCCCACCACCCGCTTATGCCCTGTGTCTCTCTCCTGTTCCCCCCACCCCCCGCTCATGCCCCATGTCTCTCTCTTGTTCCCCCAACCCCCCGCTCATGCCCCGTGTCTCCCTCCTGTACCCCCCCACCCCCGCTCATGCCCCGTGTCTCTCTCCTGATACCCCCCCACCCCCCACTCATGCCCCGTGTCTCTCTCCTGTTCCCCCCACCCCCCGCTCATGCCCCGTGTCTCTCTCCTGTTCCCCCACCCCACGCTCATGCCCCATGTCTCCCTCCTGTTCCTTCCACCCCCCGCTCATACCCCGTGTCTCCCTCCTGTTACCCCAGCCCCGCTCATGCCCGTGTCTTCCTCCTGTTCCCCTGCCTCCTGCTCATGCCCCGTGTCTCCCTCCTCTTCCCCCCACCCCCCGCTCATGCCCCGTGTCTCTCTCCTGTTCCCCCCACTCATGCCCAGTGTATCTCTCCTGTTTCCCCCCACCCCCGCTCATGCCCCATGTCTCTCTCCTGTTCCCCCCACCCCCGCTCATGCCCTGTGTCTCCCTCCTGTTCCCCCAACCACCCGCTCATGCCCCGTGTCTCCCTCCTGTACCCCCTACCCTCGGCTAATGCCCCTTGTCTCCCTCTTGTACCCCCCACCCCCCGCTCATGCCCTGTGTCTCTCTCCTGTTCCCACCGGACCCCCGCTCATGCCCCGTTTCTCTTTCCTGTTCCCCCCACTCATGCCCCGTGTCTCCCTCCTGTTCCCCACCCCCCGCTCATGCCACGTGTCTCTCTCCTGTTCCCCCCACCCCCCGCTCATGCCCCGTGTCTCTCTCTTGTTCCCCCAACCCCCCGCTCATGCCCCATGTCTCCCTCCTGTACCCCCACACCCTGCTCATGCCCCGTGTCTCTCTCCTGATCCCCCCACCCCCCACTCATGCCCCGTGTCTCTCTCCTGTTCCCACCACCCCCCACTCATGCCCCGTGTCTCTTTCCTGTTCCCCCACCCCACGCTCATGCCCCATGTCTCCCTCCTGTTCCCTCCACCCCCCGCTCATGCCCCGTGTCTCCCTCCTGTTCCCCCAGCCCCGCTCATGCCCGTGTCTTCCTCCTGTGTCCCCCACCCCCCGCTCATGCCCCGTGTCTATCTCCTGTTCCCCCCGCTCATGCCCCGTGTATCTCTCCTGTTTCCCCCACCCCCCGCTCATGCCCCGTGTCTCTCTCCTGTTCCTCCCACCCCCGCCCATGCCCTGTGTCTCCCTCCTGTTCCCCCAACCCCCCGCTCATGCCCCCGTGTCTCCCTCCTGTACCCCCCACCCTCCGCTCATGCCCCTTGTCTCCCTCCTGTACCCCCCACCCCCTGCTCATGCCCCGTGTCTCTATCCTGTTCCCCCCACTCATGCCCCGTGTCTCCTTCCTGTTCCCCGCACCCCCCGCACATGCCTTGTGTATCCCTCCTGTTCCCCCCACCCCCAGCTCATGCCCCGTGTCTCTGCTCATGCCCCGTGTCTCCCTCCTGTTCCCCCTTGCTCATGCCCTGTGTCTCTCTCCTGTTTCCCCCACCCCCCGCTCATGCCCTTTGTCTCTCTCCTGTTCCCCCCACCCCATCTCATGCCCCGTGTCTCCCTCCTGTTCCCCCCACCCCATCTCATGTCTCGTGTCTCTCTCCTGTTCCCCCCAACCCCCGCTCATGCCCCATGTTTTCCACCTGTTCCCTCACCCCCCGCTCATGCCCCGTGTCTCTCTCCTGTTCCCTCCACCCCCTGCTCATGCCCTGTGTCTTCCTCCTGTTCCCCCCACCCCGTGTCTCCCTCCTGTTCCCCCACCCCCTGCACATGCCCCATGTCTCCCTCCTGTTCCCTCCAACCCCCGGTCATGCCCTATGTCTTCCTCCTGTTCCCTCCACACCCCGCTCATGCCCCGTGCCTCCCTCCTTTTCTCCCCCACCCCCTGCTCATGCCCCATGTCTCTCTCCTGTTACCCCCAACCCCGGCTCATGCCCCGTGTCTCTCTCGTGTTCCCCCCCACCCCCACTCATGGCCCTTGTCTCTCTCCTGTTCCCCCCACTCCCGCTCATGCCCCGTGTCTCACTCCTGTACCCCCCACCCCCCGCTCATGCCCGATTTCTCCCTCCTGTTCCCCCACCCCCGATCTTGCCGCGTGTCTCTCTCCTGTTCCCTCCACCACCCGCTTATGCCCTGTGTCTCTCTCCTGTTCCCCCCATCCCCCGCTCATGCCCCGTGTCTCTCTCTTGTTCCCCCAATCCCCCGCTCATGCCCCGTGTCTCCCGCCTGTACCCTCCCACCCCCGCTCATGCCCCATGTCTCTCTCCTGAGCCCCCCACCCCCCACTCAAGCCCCGTGTCTACCTCCTGTTCCCCCCCACCCACTCGCTCATGCCCTGTGTCTCTCTCCTGTTCCCCCACTCCATGCTCATGCCCCATGTCTCCCTCCTGTTCCCTTTCCCCCCTGCTCATGCCCCGTGTCTCCCTCCTGTTCCCTCCACCCCCCGCTCATGCCCCATGTCTCCCTCCTGTCCCCCCAGCCCCGCTCATGCCCGTGTCTTCCTCCTGTTCCCCCTGCCCCCTGCTCATGCCCCTTGTCTCCCTCCTGTTCCCCTCACCACCCGCTCATGCCCCGTGTCTTTCTCCTGTTCCCCCCGCTCATGCCCCGTGTATCTCTCCTGTTCCCCCCCACCCCCCGCTCATGCCCCCTGTCTCTCTCCAGTTCCCCCAACCCCCGCTCATGTCCCATGTCTCCCTCCTGTTCCCTCCACCCCCCTCTCATGCCCTGTGTCCCCCTCCTGTCCCCCCAGCCCCGCTCATGCCCCTGTCTTCCCCCTGTTCCCCCTGACCCCTGCTCATGCCCCGTGTCTCCCTCCTGTTCCCTCCACCCCCCGCTCATGCCCCGTGTCTCTCTCCTGTTCCCCCCGCTCATGCCCCGTGTATCTCTCCTGTTCCCCCACCCCCCGCTCATGCCCCGTGTCGCTCTCCTGTTCCCCCCGCTCATGCCCCGTGTATCTCTCCTGTTCCCCCCACCCCCTGCTTATGCCCCGTGTCTCTCTCCTGTTCCTCCCACCCCCGCTCATGCCCTGTGTCTCCCTCCTGTTCCCCCAACCGCCCGCTCATGCCCCGTGTCTCCCTCCTGTACCCCCCACCCTCCGCTCATGCCCCTTGTCTCCCTCCTGTACCCCCCAACCCCTGCTCATGCCCCGTCTCTCTCTCCTGTCCCCCCCACCCCCAGCTCATCCTCCGTGTCTCTATCCTGTTCACCCCACTCATGCCCCGTGTCTCCCTCCTGTTCCCCCCACCCCCCGCACATGCCCCGTGTCTCTATCCTGTTCCCCCCCACTCATGCCCCATGACTCCCTCCTGTTCCCCATACCCCCGCTCATGCCCCGTATATCCCTCCTGTTCCCCCCACCCCCAGCTCATGCCCCGTGTCTCTGCTCATGCCCCGTGTCTCTCTCCTGTTCCCCCTCGCTCATGCCCCCTGTCTCTCTCCTGTTCCCCCACCCCCTGCTCATGCCCTGTGTCTTCCTCCTGTTCCCCCCACCCCCGCTCATGCCCCGTGTCTCCCTCCTGTTCCCCCCACCCCGTGTCTCCCTCCTGTTCCCCCCATCCCCCGCACATGCCCCATGTCTCCCTCCTGTTCCCCCCAACCCCCGGTCATGCCCTATGTCTTCCTCCTGTTCCCCCCACACCCCTCTCATGCCCCGTGTCTCCCTCCTTTTCTCCCCTACCCCCTGCTCATGCCCGTGTCTCTCTCCTGTTACCCCCAATCCCGACTCATGCCCCGTGTCTTTCTCGTGTTCCCCCCACCCCCACTCATGGCCTGTGTCTCTCTCCTGTTCCCCCCACTCCTGCTCATGCCCCGTGTCTCCCTCCTGTACTCCCCACCCCCCGCTCATGCCCGATTTCTCCCTCCTGTCCCCCCAGCCCCGCTCATGCCCCTGTCTTCCCCCTGTTCCCCCTGACCCCTGCTCATGCCCCGTGTCTCCCTCCTGTTCCCTCCACCCCCCGCTCATGCCCCGTGTCTCTCTCCTGTTCCCCCCGCTCATGCCCCGTGTATCTCTCCTGTTCCCCCACCCCCCGCTCATGCCCCGTGTCGCTCTCCTGTTCCCCCCGCTCATGCCCCGTGTATCTCTCCTGTTCCCCCCACCCCCTGCTTATGCCCCGTGTCTCTCTCCTGTTCCTCCCACCCCCGCTCATGCCCTGTGTCTCCCTCCTGTTCCCCCAACCGCCCGCTCATGCCCCGTGTCTCCCTCCTGTACCCCCCACCCTCCGCTCATGCCCCTTGTCTCCCTCCTGTACCCCCCAACCCCTGCTCATGCCCCGTCTCTCTCTCCTGTCCCCCCCACCCCCAGCTCATCCTCCGTGTCTCTATCCTGTTCACCCCACTCATGCCCCGTGTCTCCCTCCTGTTCCCCCCACCCCCCGCACATGCCCCGTGTCTCTATCCTGTTCCCCCCCACTCATGCCCCATGACTCCCTCCTGTTCCCCATACCCCCGCTCATGCCCCGTATATCCCTCCTGTTCCCCCCACCCCCAGCTCATGCCCCGTGTCTCTGCTCATGCCCCGTGTCTCTCTCCTGTTCCCCCTCGCTCATGCCCCCTGTCTCTCTCCTGTTCCCCCACCCCCTGCTCATGCCCTGTGTCTTCCTCCTGTTCCCCCCACCCCCGCTCATGCCCCGTGTCTCCCTCCTGTTCCCCCCACCCCGTGTCTCCCTCCTGTTCCCCCCATCCCCCGCACATGCCCCATGTCTCCCTCCTGTTCCCCCCAACCCCCGGTCATGCCCTATGTCTTCCTCCTGTTCCCCCCACACCCCTCTCATGCCCCGTGTCTCCCTCCTTTTCTCCCCTACCCCCTGCTCATGCCCGTGTCTTTCTCCTGTTACCCCCAATCCCGACTCATGCCCCGTGTCTTTCTCGTGTTCCCCCCACCCCCACTCATGGCCTGTGTCTCTCTCCTGTTCCCCCCACTCCTGCTCATGCCCCGTGTCTCCCTCCTGTACTCCCCACCCCCCGCTCATGCCCGATTTCTCCCTCCTGTTCCCCCCACCCCCGGTCTTGCTTCATGTCTCTCTCTTGTTCCCCCACCCCCCGCTCATGCCCCGTGTCTCTCTCCTGATCCTCCCCACCCCCTACTCATGCGCCGTGTGTACCTCCTGTTCCCTCCCACCCCCTCGCTTATGCCCCGTGTCTCTCTCCTGTTCCCCCACTCCACGCTCATGCCCCATGTCTCCATCCTGTTCCCTCCACCCCCTGCTCATGCCCCGTGTCTCCCTCCTGTTCCCCCAGCCCCGCTCATGCCCGTGTCTTCCTCCTGTTCCCCCTGCCCCCTGCTCATGCCCCGTGTCTCCCTCCTGTTCCCCCCACCCCCCGCTCATGCCCCGTGTCTCTCTCCTGTTCCCCCCACCACCCGCTTATGCCCTGTGTCTCTCTCCTGTTCCCCCCACCACCCGCTTATGCCCTGTGTCTCTCTCCTGTTCCCCCCACCCCCCGCTCATGCCCCGTGTCTCTCTCTTGTTCCCCCTCCCCCCGCTCATGCCCCGTGTCTCTCTCCTGATCCTCCCCACCCCCCACTCATGCCCCGTGTGTACCTCCTGTTCCCTCCCACCCCCTCGCTTATGCCCCGTGTCTCTCTCCTGTTCCCCCACTCCACGCTCATGCCCCATGACTCCCTCCTGTTCCCTCCACCCCCTGCTCATGCCCCGTGTCTTCCTCCTGTTCCCCCCACCCCCCGCTCATGCCCCGTGTCTCCCTCCTGTTCCCCCCACCCCATGACTCCCTCCTGTTCCCCTCACCCCCCGCACATGCCCCATGTCTCCCCCCTGTTCCCCCCAACCCCCGGTCATGCCCTATGTCTTCCTCCTGATCCCCTCACACCCTGCTCATGCCCCTTGTCTCCCTCCTTTTCTCCCCCACCCCCTGCTCATGCCCCGTGTCTCTCTCCTGTTACCCCCAAGCCCGGCTCATGCCCCATGTCTCCCTCCTGTTCCCTCCACCCCCCGCTCATGCCCCATGTCTCCCTCCTGTTCCCCCCACCCCCCGCTCATGCCCTGTGTCTCTCTCCTGTTCCCCCCCGCTCATGCCCCGTGTATCTCTCCTGTTCCCCCCACCCCCGCTCATGCCCTGTGTCTCCCTCCTGTTCCCCCAACCCCCCGCTCATGCCCCGTGTCTCCCTGCTGTACCCCCACCCTCCGCTCATGCCCCTTGTCTCCCTCCTGTACCCCCCACCCCCCGCTCATGCACCTTGTCTCTCTCCTGTCCCCCCCACCCCCCGCTCATGCCCTGTGTCTCTATCCTGTTCCCCCCACTCATGCCCCGTGTCTCCCTCCTGTTCCCCCCACCCCCCCGCTCATGCCAAGTGTCTCTCTCCTGTTCCCCCCACCCCCTGCTCATCTCCTATGTCTCTCTCCTGTTCCCCACACCCCCCGCTCATGCCCCGTGTCTCTCTCCTGTTCCCCCCACCCCCCACTCATGCCCTGTGTCTCCCGCCTGTTCCCCCACCCACGCTCATGCCCCATGTCTTCCTCCTGTTCCCCCACCCCCCGCACATGCCCCATGTCTCTCTCATGTTCCCCCCACCCCCTGCTCATGCCCCGTGTATCTCTCTTGTTCCCTCCACCCCCCGCTCATGCCCCGTCTCTCTCTCCTGTTCCCCCCACCCCCGCTCATGCCCTGTGTCTCTCTCCTGTTCCCCCACCCCCTGCTCATGCCCTGTGTCTCTCTCCTGTTCCCCCGACCCCCTGCTCATGCCCCGTGTCTCCCTCCTGTGTCCCCCACCCCCCACTCATGCCCTGTGTCTCCCTCCTGTTCCCCCCACCCCCAGCTCATGCCCTGTGTCTCTGCTCATGCCCCGTGTCTCTCTCCTGTTCCCCCTCGCTCATGCCCCGTGTCTCTCTCCTGTTCCCCCACCCCATCTCATGCCCCGTGTCTCCCTCCTGTTCCCCCCACCCCCTGCTCATGCCCCGTGTCTCCCTCCTGTTCCCCCCACCCCCCGCTCATGCCCCGTGCCTCTCTCCTATTCCCCCCACCGCCCCCTCATGCCCTGTGTCTCTCTCCTGTTCCCCCCACCCCCCCGCTCATGCCCTGTGTCTCCCTCCTGTTCCCCCACTCCACGCTCATGCCCCATGTCTCCATCCTGTTCCCTCCACCCCCTGCTCATGCCCCGTGTCTCCCTCCTGTTCCCCTCAACCCCCGCTCATGCCCCATGTTTTCCTCCTGTTCCCCCTGCCCCCTGCTCATGCCCCGTGTCTCCCTCCTGTTCCCCCCACCCTCCCGCTCATGCCCTGTGTCTCCCTCCTGTTCCCCACACCCCCCGGTCATGCCCTGTGTCTTCCTCCTGTTCCCCCCACCCCCCGCTCATGCCCCGTGTCTCCCTCCTGTTCCCCCCACCCCATGACTCCCTCCTGTTCCCCTCACCCCCCGCACATGCCCCATGTCTCCCCCCTGTTCCCCCCAACCCCCGGTCATGCCCTATGTCTTCCTCCTGATCCCCTCACACCCTGCTCATGCCCCTTGTCTCCCTCCTTTTCTCCCCCACCCCCTGCTCATGCCCCGTGTCTCTCTCCTGTTACCCCCAAGCCCGGCTCATGCCCCATGTCTCCCTCCTGTTCCCTCCACCCCCCGCTCATGCCCCATGTCTCCCTCCTGTTCCCCCCACCCCCCGCTCATGCCCCGTGTCTCTCTCCTGTTCCCCCCCGCTCATGCCCCGTGTATCTCTCCTGTTCCCCCCACCCCCGCTCATGCCCTGTGTCTCCCTCCTGTTCCCCCAACCCCCCGCTCATGCCCCGTGTCTCCCTGCTGTACCCCCACCCTCCGCTCATGCCCCTTGTCTCCCTCCTGTACCCCCCACCCCCCGCTCATGCACCTTGTCTCTCTCCTGTCCCCCCCACCCCCCGCTCATGCCCTGTGTCTCTATCCTGTTCCCCCCACTCATGCCCCGTGTCTCCCTCCTGTTCCCCCCACCCCCCCGCTCATGCCAAGTGTCTCTCTCCTGTTCCCCCCACCCCCTGCTCATCTCCTATGTCTCTCTCCTGTTCCCCACACCCCCCGCTCATGCCCCGTGTCTCTCTCCTGTTCCCCCCACCCCCCACTCATGCCCTGTGTCTCCCGCCTGTTCCCCCACCCACGCTCATGCCCCATGTCTTCCTCCTGTTCCCCCACCCCCCGCACATGCCCCATGTCTCTCTCATGTTCCCCCCACCCCCTGCTCATGCCCCGTGTATCTCTCTTGTTCCCTCCACCCCCCGCTCATGCCCCGTCTCTCTCTCCTGTTCCCTCCACCCCCGCTCATGCCCTGTGTCTCTCTCCTGTTCCCCCCACCCCCTGCTCATGCCCTGTGTCTCTCTCCTGTTCCCCCGACCCCCTGCTCATGCCCCGTGTCTCCCTCCTGTGTCCCCCACCCCCCACTCATGCCCTGTGTCTCCCTCCTGTTCCCCCCACCCCCAGCTCATGCCCTGTGTCTCTGCTCATGCCCCGTGTCTCTCTCCTGTTCCCCCTCGCTCATGCCCCGTGTCTCTCTCCTGTTCCCCCACCCCATCTCATGCCCCGTGTCTCCCTCCTGTTCCCCCCCACCCCCTGCTCATGCCCCGTGTCTCCCTCCTGTTCCCCCCACCCCCCGCTCATGCCCCGTGCCTCTCTCCTATTCCCCCCACCGCCCCCTCATGCCCTGTGTCTCTCTCCTGTTCCCCCCACCCCCCCGCTCATGCCCTGTGTCTCCCTCCTGTTCCCCCACTCCACGCTCATGCCCCATGTCTCCATCCTGTTCCCTCCACCCCCTGCTCATGCCCCGTGTCTCCCTCCTGTTCCCCTCAACCCCCGCTCATGCCCCATGTTTTCCTCCTGTTCCCCCTGCCCCCTGCTCATGCCCCGTGTCTCCCTCCTGTTCCCCCCACCCTCCCGCTCATGCCCTGTGTCTCCCTCCTGTTCCCCACACCCCCCGGTCATGCCCTGTGTCTTCCTCCTGTTCCCCCCACCCCCTGCTCATGCCCCGTGTCTCTCTCCTGTTCCCCCCCAACCCCCGCTCATGCCCTGTGTTTTCCTCCTGTTTCCCCACCCCCGCTCATGTTCAGTGTCTCCCTCCTGTTCCCCCCGCTCATGCCCCATGTCTCCCTCCTGTTCCCCCCACCCCCAGCTCATGCCCCGTGTCTCCGCTCATGCCCTGTGTCTCTCTCCTGTTCCCCCCCGCTCATGCCCCATGTCTCTCTCCTGTTCCCCCCACCCCCCGCTCATTCCCTGTGTCTCTCTCCTGTTCCCCCCACCCCCATCTCAAGCCCCTTGTCTCTCTCCTGTTCCCCCCACCCCCCGCTCATGCCCCTTGTCTCTCTCCTGTTCCCCACACCCCCCGCTCATGCCCCGTGTCTCCCTCCTGTTCCCCCCACCCCCGCTCTTGCCCCGTGTCTCTCTCCTGTTCCCCCCACCGCCGACTTATGCCCCGTGTCTCTCTTCTGTTCCCCCCAACCCCCGCTCATGCCCTGTGTCTCTCTCTTGTTCCCTCACCCACCGCTCAAGCCCCGTGTCTCCCTCATGTACCCCCCGACCCCCCACTCATGGCTGTGTCTCCCTCCTGATCCCCCCAGCCCCTGCTCATGCCCCGTGTTTCTCTCCTGTTCCTCCTACCCCCACTCATGCCCCGTGTATCCCTCCTGTTTCCCCCAACCCCAGCTCATGCCCCGTGTCTCCGCTCATGCCCCGTGTCTCTCCTGTTCCCACTCGCTCATGCCCCGTGTCTCTCTCTTGTTCCCCCCACCCCCCGCTCATGCCCTTTGTCTCTCTCCTGTTCCCCCACCCCATCTCATGCCCCGTGTCTCCCTCCTGTTCCCCCCACCCCCCACTCATGCCCCATGTCTCCCTCCTGTTCCCCCCACCCCCTGCTCATGCCCCGTGTCTCTCTCCTGTTCCCCCCACCACCCGCTCATGCCCTGTGTCTCCCTCCTTTCCCCCCACCACCTGCTCATGCCCTGTGTCTCTATCCTCTTCCCCCTCACCCCCCGCTCATGCCTCGTGTCTCTCTCCTGTTCCCCCCACCCCCCGCTCATGCCCATTGTCTCTCTCCTGTTCCCCCACCCCCGCTCATGCCCTGTGTCTTCCTCCTGTTCCCCTTACCCCGCGCTCATGCCCTGTGTCTTCCTCCTGTTCCCCCACCCCCCGCTCATGCCCCATGTCTCTCTCCTGTTCCCCCTACCCCCCGCTCATGCCCTGTGTCTCCCTCCTGTTACCCCCACCCCCCGGTCATGCCCCGTGTCTTCCTCCTGTTCCCCCAACCCTCTGCTCATGCCCGTGTCTCTCTCCTGTTCCCCCCCAACCCCCGCTCATGCCCCATGTTTTCTCCTGTTCCCTCACCCCCTGCTCATGCCCCGTGTCTCTCTCCTGATCCCTCCACCCCCTGCTCATGCCCCGTGTCTTCCTCCTGTTCCCCCCACCCCCCGCTCATGCCCCGTGTCTCCCTCCTGTTCCCCCCACCCCGTGTCTCCCTCCTGTTCCCCCCACACCCTGCACATGCCCCATGTCTCCCCCCTGTTCCCCCTACCCCCTGCTCATGCCCTGTGTCTCCCTCCTGTTCCCCCCCCTGTCACGCCCTGTGTCTTCCTCCTGTTCCCCCACCCCCCGCTCATGGCCCGTGTCTCTCTCCTGTTCCCACCAGCCCCCGCACATGCCCCATGTCTTTCTCCTGTTCCCACTACCCCCCGCTCATGCCCTGTGTCTCCCTCCTGTTCCCCCGACCCCCCGGTCATGCTCCGTGTCTTCCTCCTGTTCCCCCAACCCTCTGCTCATGCCCGTGTCTCTCTCCTGTTCCCCCCCAACCCCAGATCATGCACCATGTTTTCCTCCTGTTCCCTCACCACCTGCTCATGCCCCGTGTCTCTCTCCTGATCCCTCCACCCCCTGCTCATGCCCCGTGTCTTCCTCCTGTTCCCCCCACCCCCCGCTCATGCCCCGTGTCTCCCTCCTGTTCCCCCCACCCCGTGTCTCCCTCCTGTTCCCCCCACACCCTGCACATGCCCCATGTCTCCCCCCTGTTCCCCCTACCCCCTGCTCATGCCCTGTGTCTCCCTCCTGTTCCCCCCCCCCTGTCACGCCCTGTGTCTTCCTCCTGTTCCCCCACCCCCCGCTCATGGCCCGTGTCTCTCTCCTGTTCCCACCAGCCCCCGCACATGCCCCATGTCTTTTTCCTGTTCCCACTACCCCCCGCTCATGCCCTGTGTCTCCCTCCTGTTCCCCCGACCCCCCGGTCATGCTCCGTGTCTTCCTCCTGTTCCCCCAACCCTCTGCTCATGCCCGTGTCTCTCTCCTGTTCCCCCCCAACCCCAGATCATGCACCATGTTTTCCTCCTGTTCCCTCACCCCCTGCTCATGCCCCGTGTCTCTATCCTGATCCCTCCAACCCCTGCTCATGCCCCGTGTCTTCCTCCTGTTCCCCCCACCCCCCGCTCATGCCCCATGTCTCCCTCCTGTTCCCCCCAACCCCCGGTCATGCCCTATGCCTTCCTCCTGTTCCCCCCACACCCCGCTCATGCCCCGTGTCTTACTCCTTTTCCCCCCACCCCCGCTCATGCCCTGTGTCTCTCTCCTGTTACCCCCAACTCCGGCTCATGCCCCGTGTCTCTCTAGTGTTCCCCCCACCCCCGCTCATGGCCAGTGTCTCTCTACTGATCCCCCCGCCCCCGCTCATGCCCTGTGTCTCCCTCCTGTACCCCCCACCCCCGATCATGCCCCGTGTCTATCTCCTGATCCCCCCATCCCCCACTCATGCCCCATGTCTCTCTCATGTTCCCCCACCCCACGCTCATGCCCCATGTCTCCCGCCTGTTCCCTCCACCCCCTGCTCATGCCCCGTGTCTCCCTCCTGTTCCCCCAGCCCCGCTCATGCCCGTGTCTTCCTCCTGCTCCCCCTGCCCCCTGCTCATGCCCCGTGTCTCCCTCCTGTTCCCCCCACCCCCCGCTCATGCCCCGTGTCTCTCTCCTGTTCCCCCCCGCTCATGCCCAGTGTATCTCTCCTGTTCCCCCTGACCCCCCGCTCATGCCCCGTGTTTCTCTACTGTTCCCCCCACCCCCGCTCATGCCCTGTGTCTCTCTCTTGATCCCCCCACCCCCGCTAATGCCCCGTGTCTTTCTCCTGTTCCCCCCACCCCCGCTCATGCCCCGTGTCTCTCTCCTAATCCCCCCACCACCCGCTCATGCCCCGTGTCTCTCTCCTGTTCCCCCACCCCACGCTCATGCCCCATGTCTCCCTCCTGTTCCCTCCACCCCCCGCTCATGGCCCGTGTCTCCCTCCTGTTCGCCCAAACCCGCTCATGCCTGTGTCTTCCTCCTGTTCCCCATGCCCCCTGCTCATGCCCCGTGTCTCCCTCCTGTTCCCCCCATCCCCCGCTCATGCCCTGTGTCTCTCTCCTATTACCCCGTGCTCATGTCCCATGTCTGCCTCCGGTTCCCCGCCCCCCGCTCATGCCCAGTGTATCTCTCCTGTTCCAACCGACCCCCCGCTCATGGCCAGTGTCTCTCTACTGTTCCCCCCACCCCCGCTCATGCCCGTGTCTCCCTCCTGTACCCCCCACCCCCGCTCATGCCCGATTTCTCCCTCCTGTTCCCCCACCCCCGGTCTTGCCCCGTGTCTCTCTCCTGTTCCCTCCACCACCCGCTTATGCCCTCTGTCTCTCTCCTGTTCCCTCCACCCCCCGCTCATGCCCCGTGTCTCCGTCCTGTACCCCCCACCCCCGATCATGCCCCGTGTCTATCTCCTGATCCCCCCACACCCCACTCATGCCCCATGTCTCTCTCATGTTCCCCCACCCCACGCTCATGCCCCATGTCTCCCGCCTGTTACCTCCACCCCCTGCTCATGCCCCGTGTCTCCCTCCTGTTCCCCCAGCCCCGCTCATGCCCGTGTCTTCCTCCTGCTCCCCCTGCCCCCTGCTCATGCCCCGTGTCTCCCTCCTGTTCCCCCCACCCCCCGCTCATGCCCCGTGTCTCTCTCCTGTTCCCCCCGCTCATGCCCAGTGTATCTCTCCTGTTCCCCCCGACCCCCCGCTCATGCCCCGTGTCTCTCTACTGTTCCCCCCACCCCCGCTCATGCCCTGTGTCTCTCTCTTGATCCCCCACCCCCGCTCATGCCCCGTGTCTCTCTCCTGTTCCCCCCACCCCCGCTCATGCCCCGTGTCTCTCTCCTAATCCCCCCCACCCCCCGCTCATGCCCCGTGTCTCTCTCCTGTTCCCCCACCCCACGCTCATGCCCCATGTCTCCCTCCTGTTCCCTCCACCCCCCGCTCATGGCCCGTGTCTCCCTCCTGTTCGCCCAGCCCTGCTCATGCCTGTGTCTTCCTCCTGTTCCCCATGCCCCCTGCTCATGCCCCGTGTCTCCCTCCTGTTCCCCCCACCCCCCGCTCATGCCCTGTGTCTCTCTCCTATTACCCCCTGCTCATGTCCCGTGTCTCCCTCCTGTTCCCCCACCCCTCGCTCATGCCCCGTGTCTCTCCCCTGTTCCCCCCGCTCATGCCCAGTGTATCTCTCCTGTTCCAACCGACCCCCCGCTCATGCCCTGTGTCTCTCTCCTGATCCCCCCCACCCCCCGCTCATGCCCCGTGTCTCTCTCCTGTTCCCACCCCACCCCCGATCATGCCCCGTGTCTATCTCCTGATCCCCCCACCCCCCACTCATGCCCCATGTCTCTCTCATGTTCCCCCACCCCACGCTCATGCCCCATGTCTCCCGCCTGTTCCCTCCACCCCCTGCTCATGCCCCGTGTCTCCCTCCTGTTCCCCCAGCCCCGCTCATGCCCGTGTCTTCCTCCTGCTCCCCCTGCCCCCTGCTCATGCCCCGTGTCTCCCTCCTGTTCCCCCCACCCCCCGCTCATGCCCCGTGTCTCTCTCCTGTTCCCCCCTGCTCATGCCCAGTGTATCTCTCCTGTTCCCCCCGACCCCCCGCTCATGCCCCGTGTCTCTCTACTGTTCCCCCCACCCCCGCTCATGCCCTGTGTTTCTCTCTTGATCCCCCACCCCCGCTCATGCCCCGTGTCTCTATCCTGTTCCCCCCACCCCCGCTCATGCCCCGTGTCTCTCTCCTAATCCCCCCCACCCCCGCTCATGCCCTGTGTCTCTCTCTTGATCCCCACCCCCGCTCATGCCCCATGTCTCCCTCCTGTTCCCTCCACCCCCCGCTCATGGCCCGTGCCTCCCTCCTGTTCGCCCAGCCCCGCTCATGCCTGTGTCTTCCTCCTGTTCCCCATGCCCCCTGCTCATGCCCCGTGTCTCCCTCCTGTTCCCCCCACCCCCCGCTCATGCCCTGTGTCTCTCTCCTATTACCCCCTGCTCATGTCCCGTGTCTCCCTCCTGTTCCCCCCACCCCTCGCTCATGCCCCGTGTCTCTCTCCTGTTCCCCCCGCTCATGCCCAGTGTATCTCTCCTGTTCCAACCGACCCCCCGCTCATGCCCTGTGTCTCTCTCCTGTTCCCCCCACCCCCGCTCATGCCCCGTGTCTCTCTCCTGATCCCCCCCATCCCCCGCTCATGCCCCGTGTCTCTCTCCCGTTCCCACACCCCACGCTCATGCCCCATGTCTCCCTCCTGTTCCCTCCACCCCCCGCTCATGGCCCGTGTCTCCCTCCTGTTCACCCAGCCCCGCTCATGCCTGTGTCTTCCTCCTGTTCCCCCTGCCCCCTGCTCATGCCCCATGTCTCCCTCCTGTTCCCCCCACCCCCTGCTCATGCCCTGTGTCTCTCTCCTGTTACCCCCACTCATGCCCCGTGTATCTCTCCTGTTCCCCCCACCCCCCGCTCATGCCCCGTGTCTCACTCCTGTTCCCCCCACCCCCGCTCATGCCCTGTCTCTCCCTCCTGTTCCCCCAACCACCCGCTCATGCCCCATGTCTCCCTCCTCTACCCCCCACCCTCCGCTCATGCCCCTTGTCTCCCTCCTTACCCCCCAACCCCTGCTCATGCCCCGTGTCTCTCTCCTGTCTCCCCCACCCCCCGCTCATCTCCCGTGTCTCTATCCTGTTCCCCCGACTCATGCCCCGTGTCCCCCTCCTGTTCCCCCCACCCCCTGCACATGCCCCCTGTATCCCTCCTGTTCCCCCCCACCCCCAGCTCATGCCCCGTGTCTCTGCTCATGCCCCGTGTCTCTCTCCTGTTCCCCCCACCCCCCGCTCATGCCCTGTATCTCTCTCCTGTTCCCCCCAACCCCCACTCATGCCCCATGTTTTCCTCCTGTTGCCTCACCCCCCGCTCATGACCCGTGTCTCTCTCCTGTTCCCTCCACCCCCTGCTCATGCCCCGTGTCTTCCTCCTGTTCCCCCCACCCCCTGCTCATGCCCCGTGTCTCCCTCCTGTTCCCCCACCCTGTGTCTCCCTCCTGTTCCCCCACCCCCCGCACATGCCCCATGTTTCCCTCCTGTTCCCCCCAACCCCCGGTCATGCCCTATGTCTTCCTCCTGTTCACCCCACACCCCGCTCATGCCCCGTGTCTCTCTCCTTTTACCCCCAACCCCGGCTCATGCCCCGTGTCTCTCTCGTGTTCCCCCTATCCCCACTCATGGCCCGTGTCTCTCTCCTGTTCCCCCCACTCCCGCTCATGCCCCGTGCCTCCCTCCTGTACCCCCCACCCCCCGCTCATGCCCGATTTCTCCCTCCTGTTCCCCCCACCCCCGGTCTTGCCCCGTGTCTCTCTCCTGACCCCCCCACCCCCCACTCATGCCCCGTGTCTTTCTCCTGTTCCCCCCCACCCCCTCGCTCATGCCCTGTGTCTCTCTCCTGTTCCCACACTCCACGCTCATGCCCCATGTCTCCCTCCACCCCCTGCTCATGCCCCGTGTCTCCCTCCTGTTCCCCCAGCCCCGCTCATGCCCGTGTCTTCCTCCTGTTCACCCTACCCCCTGCTTATGCCCTGTGTCTCCCTCCTGTTCCCCCCACCCCCCGCTCATGCCCCGTGTCTCTCTCCTGTTCCCCCCGCTCATGCCCGTGTATCTCTCCTGTTCCCCCCACCCCCCGCTCATGCTTTGTGTCTCTCTCCTGTTCCCTCACCCCCTGCTCATGCCCCGTGTCTCTATCCTGATCCCTCCAACCCCTGCTCATGCCCCGTGTCTTCCTCCTGTTCCCCCCACCCCCCGCTCATGCCCCATGTCTCCCTCCTGTTCCCCCCAACCCCCGGTCATGCCCTATGCCTTCCTCCTGTTCCCCCCACACCCCGCTCATGCCCCGTGTCTTACTCCTTTTCCCCCCACCCCCGCTCATGCCCTGTGTCTCTCTCCTGTTACCCCCAACCCCGGCTCATGCCCCGTGTCTCTCTAGTGTTCCCCCCACCCCCGCTCATGGCCAGTGTCTCTCTACTGATCCCCCCGCCCCCGCTCATGCCCTGTGTCTCCCTCCTGTACCCCCCACCCCCGATCATGCCCCGTGTCTATCTCCTGATCCCCCCACCCCCCACTCATGCCCCATGTCTCTCTCATGTTCCCCCACCCCACGCTCATGCCCCATGTCTCCCGCCTGTTCCCTCCACCCCCTGCTCATGCCCCGTGTCTCCCTCCTGTTCCCCCAGCCCCGCTCATGCCCGTGTCTTCCTCCTGCTCCCCCTGCCCCCTGCTCATGCCCCGTGTCTCCCTCCTGTTCCCCCCACCCCCCGCTCATGCCCCGTGTCTCTCTCCTGTTCCCCCCCGCTCATGCCCAGTGTATCTCTCCTGTTCCCCCCGACCCCCCGCTCATGCCCCGTGTTTCTCTACTGTTCCCCCCACCCCCGCTCATGCCATGTGTCTCTCTCTTGATCCCCCCACCCCCGCTAATGCCCCGTGTCTTTCTCCTGTTCCCCCCACCCCCGCTCATGCCCCGTGTCTCTCTCCTAATCCCCCCCACCACCCGCTCATGCCCCGTGTCTCTCTCCTGTTCCCCTACCCCACGCTCATGCCCCATGTCTCCCTCCTGTTCCCTCCACCCCCCGCTCATGGCCCGTGTCTCCCTCCTGTTCGCCCAGCCCCGCTCATGCCTGTGTCTTCCTCCTGTTCCCCATGCCCCCTGCTCATGCCCCGTGTCTCCCTCCTGTTCCCCCCACCCCCCGCTCATGCCCTGTGTCTCTCTCCTATTACCCCCTGCTCATGTCCCGTGTCTCCCTCCTGTTCCCCCCACCCCTCGCTCATGCCCCGTGTCTCTCTCCTGTTCCCCCCGCTCATGCCCTGTGTCTCTCTCCTGTTCCCCCCACCCCCGCTCATGCCCCGTGTCTCTCTCCTGATCCCCCCCACCCCCCGCTCATGCCCCGTGTCTCTCTCCTGTTCCCACACCCCACGCTCATGCCCCATGTCTCCCTCCTGTTCCCTCCACCCCCCGCTCATGGCCCGTGTCTCCCTCCTGTTCGCCCAGCCCCGCTCATGCCTGTGTCTTCCTCCTGTTCCCCCTGCCCCCTGCTCATGCCCCATGTCTCCCTCCTGTTCCCCCCACCCCCTGCTCATGCCCTGTGTCTCTCTCCTGTTACCCCCACTCATGCCCCGTGTATCTCTCCTGTTCCCCCCACCCCCCGCTCATGCCCCGTGTCTCACTCCTGTTCCCCCCACCCCCGCTCATGCCCTGTCTCTCCCTCCTATTCCCCCAACCACCCGCTCATGCCCCATGTCTCCCTCCTCTACCCCCCACCCTCCGCTCATGCCCCTTGTCTCCCTCCTTACCCCCCAACCCCTGCTCATGCCCCGTGTCTCTCTCCTGTCTCCCCCACCCCCCGCTCATCTCCCGTGTCTCTATCCTGTTCCCCCGACTCATGCCCCGTGTCTCCCTCCTGTTCCCCCCACCCCCTGCACATGCCCCCTGTATCCCTCCTGTTCCCCCCCACCCCCAGCTCATGCCCCGTGTCTCTGCTCATGCCCCGTGTCTCTCTCCTGTTCCCCCCACCCCCCGCTCATGCCCTGTGTCTCTCTCCTGTTCCCCCCAACCCCCACTCATGCCCCATGTTTTCCTCCTGTTGCCTCACCCCCCGCTCATGACCCGTGTCTCTCTCCTGTTCCCTCCACCCCCTGCTCATGCCCCGTGTCTTCCTCCTGTTCCCCCCACCCCCTGCTCATGCCCCGTGTCTCCCTCCTGTTCCCCCACCCTGTGTCTCCCTCCTGTTCCCCCACCCCCCGCACATGCCCCATGTTTCCCTCCTGTTCCCCCCAACCCCCGGTCATGCCCTATGTCTTCCTCCTGTTCACCCCACACCCCGCTCATGCCCAGTGTCTCTCTCCTTTTACCCCCAACCCCGGCTCATGCCCCGTGTCTCTCTCGTGTTCCCCCCATCCCCACTTATGGCCCGTGTCTCTCTCCTGTTCCCCCCACTCCCGCTCATGCCCCGTGCCTCCCTCCTGTAGCCCCCACCCCCCGCTCATGCCCGATTTCTCCCTCCTGTTCCCCCCACCCCGGTCTTGCCCCGTGTCTCTCTCCTGACCCCCCCACCCCCCACTCATGCCCCGTGTCTTTCTCCTGTTCCCCCCCACCCCCTCGCTCATGCCCTGTGTCTCTCTCCTGTTCCCACACTCCACGCTCATGCCCCATGTCTCCCTCCACCCCCTGCTCATGCCCCGTGTCTCCCTCCTGTTCCCCCAGCCCCGCTCATGCCCGTGTCTTCCTCCTGTTCCCCCTACCCCCTGCTTATGCCCTGTGTCTCCCTCCTGTTCCCCCCACCCCCCGCTCATGCCCCGTGTCTCTCTCCTGTTCCCCCCGCTCATGCCCGTGTATCTCTCCTGTTCCCCCCACCCCCCGCTCATGCTTTGTGTCTCTCTCCTGTTCCCCCCACCCCCGCTCATGCTCTGTGTCTCCCTCCTGTTCCCCCAACCCCTCGCTCATGCCGCATGTCTCCCTCCTGTACCCCCCACACTCCGCTCATGCCCCTTGTCTCCCTCCTGTAACCCCCACTCCCCGCTCATGCCCCGTGTCTCTCTCCTGTTCCCCCCACCCACCGCTCATGCCCCGTGTCTCCCTCCTGTTCCCCCCACCCCCCGCTCATGCCACATGTCTCTCTCCTGTTCCCCCTACCCCCCGCTCATGCCCCGTGTCTCTCTCTTGTTCCGCCAACCCCCTGCTTTTGCCCCGTGTCTCCCTCCTGTACATCCCCAACCCCGCTCATGCCCTGTGTCTCTCTCCTGATCCCCCACACTCATGCCCCGTGTCTCTCTCCTGTTCCCCCCACCCCCGCTCATGCCCCCTGTCTCTCTGCTGTTCTCCCACCCAACGCTCATGCCCCATATCTCCCTCCTGTTCCCTCCACCCCCCGCTCATGCCCCGTGTCTCCCTCCTGTCCCCCCAGCCCCGCTCATGCCCATGTCATCCTCGTGTTCCCCCTGCCCCCTGCTCATGCCCCGTTTCTCCCCCCTGCTCCCCCCGCTCATGCCCCGTGTCTCTCTCCTGTTCCCCCCGCTCATGCACCGTGTATCTCTCCTGTTCCCTCCCACCCCCCGCTCAAGCCACGTGTCTCTCTCCTGTTCCTCCCACCCCCGCTCATGCCCTGTGTCTCCCTCCTGTTCCCCCAACCGCCTGCTCATGCCCGTGTCTCCCTCCTGTACCCCCCACCCTCCGCTCATGCCCCTTGTCTCCCTCCTGCACCGCCCACCCCCCGCTCATGCCCCGTGTCTCTATCCTGTTCCCTCCTACTCATGCCCCATGTCTCCCTCCTGTTCCCCGCACCCCCCCACTCATGCCCTGTATATCCCGCCTGTTCCCCCCACCCCCAGCTCATGCCCCGTGTCTCTGCTCATGCCCCGTGTCTCTCTCCTGTTCCCCCTCGCTCATGCCCCGTGTCTCTCTCCTGTTCCCCCCACCCCCCGCTCATGCCCTGTGTCTCTCTACTGTTCCCCCCACCCCATCTCATGCCCCGTGTCTCCCTCCTGTTCCCCCCACCCCATCTCATGTCCCGTGTCTCTCTCCTGTTCCCCACCAACCCCGTTCATGCCCCATGTTTTCCTCCTGTTCCCTCACCCCCCGCTCATGCCCCATGTCTCTCTCCTGTTCCCTCCACCCCCTGCTCATGCCCCGTGTCTTCCTCCTGTTCCCCCACCCCCTTCTCATGCCCCGTGTCTCCCTCCTGTTCCCCCCACCCCATGTCTCCCTCCTGTTCCCCCCACCCCGCGCACATGCCCCATGTCTCCCACCTGTTCCACCCAATCCCCGGTCATGCCCTATGTCTTCCTCCTGTTCCCCCCACACCCCGCTCATGCCCCGTGTCTCCCTCCTTTTCTCCCCCACCCCCTGCTCATGCCCCGTGTCTCTCTCCTGTTACCCCCAACCCTGGCTCATGCCCCATGTCTTTCTCATGTTCCCCCCCACCCCAACTCATGGCCTGTGTCTCTTTCCTGTTCCCCCTATCCCCCGCTCACGCCCCGTGTCTCTCTCCTGTTCCTCCCACCCCCGCTCATGCCCCGTGTCTCCCTCCTGTTCCCCCCCACCCCCGCTCATGCCCCGTGTCTCTCTCCTGATCCTCCCCACCCCCCCTCATGCCCCGTGTCTCTCTCCTGTTCCCCCCACCCCACGCTCATGCCCCATGTCTCCCTCCTGTTCCCTCCACCCCCCGCTCATGCCCCGTGTCTCCCTCCTGTTCCCCCAGCCCCGCTCATGCCCGTATCTTCCTCCTGTTCCCCCTGCCCCTTGCTCATGCCCTGTGTCTCCCTCCTGTTCCCCCCACCCCCGCTCATGCCCCGTGTCTCTCTCCTGTTCCCCCCGCTCATGCCCAGTGTATCTCTCCTATTCCCCCGACCCCCCGCTCATGCCCCGTGTCTCTCTCCTGTTACCTCCACCCCCGCTCATGCCCTGTGTCTCCCTCCTGTTCCCCCAATCCCCCGCTCATGCCGTGTGTCTCCCTCCTGTACCCCCCACCCTCCGCTCATGCCTCTTGTCTCCCTCCTGTACCCCCCACCCCCCGCTCATGCCCCGTGTCTCTATCCTGTCCCCCCCACTCATGCCCTGTGTCTCCCTCCTGTTCCCCCCACCCCCCGCTCATGCCACGTGTCTCTCTCCTGTTCCCCCACCCCCCGCTCATGGCCCCTGTCTCTCTCTTGTTCCCCCAACCCCTCGCTCATGCCCCGTATCTCCCTCTAGTACCCCCCACCCCCGCTCATGCCCCGTGTCTCTCTACTGTTCTCCCACCCCATGCTCATGCCCCATGTCTCCCTCCTGTTCCTTCCACCCCCCGCTCATGCCCCGTGTCTCCCTCCTGTTCCCCCAGCCCCGCTCATGCCTGTGTCTTCCTCCTGTTCCCCCTGCCCCCTGCTCATGCCCCGTGTCTCCCTCCTGTTCCCCTCACCCCCCGCTCATGCCACGTGTCTCTTTCCTGTTCCCCCACCACCGCTCATGGCCCGTATCTCTCTCTTGTTCCCCCAACCCCTCGCTCATGCCCCGTGTCTCCCTCCTGTACCCCCCCACCCCCGCTCATGCCCCGTGTCTCTCTCCTGATCCCCCCACCCCCCACTCATGCCCCGTGTCTCCCTCTTGTTCCCCCACCCCCCGCTAATGCCCCATGTCTCTCTCCTGTTCCCCAACCCCACGCTCATTCCCCAGGTCTCTCTCTTGTTCCCCCAAACCCCCACTCATGCCCTGTGTCCCCCTCCTGTACCCCCCCACTTATGCCTCGTGTCTCTCTCCTGTTCCCCCACACCACCGCTCATGCCCCGTGTCTCTCTCCTGATACCCCCGACCCCCCACTTATGCCCCGTGTCTCTCTCCTGTTCCCCCACAACCCCCGCTCATGCCCAGTGTCTCTCTCCTGTTCCCCCACCCCACGCTCATGCACCATGTCTCCCTCATGTTCCCTCCACCCCCCACTCATGCCCCGTGTCTCCCTCCTGCTCCTCCACCCCCGCTCATGCCCCGTGTCTTCCTCCTGTTCCCCTGCCACCTGCTCATGCCCCGTGTCTCCCTCCTGTTCCCCCCACCCCCCGCTCATGCCCCGTGTCTCTCTTCTGTCCCCCCACTCATGCCCTGTGTATCTCTCCTGTTCCCCCCACCCCCCGCTCATGCCCCGTGTCTCTCTCCTGTTCCCCCCACCCCCGCTCATGCCCCGTGTCTCCCTCCTGTTCCCCCAACCCCCCGCTCATGCCCCGTGTTTCCCTCCAGTACCCCCAACCTCCGCTCATGCCCTGTATCTCCCTCCTGTACCCCCCACCCCCCGCTCATGCCCTGTGTCTCTCTCCTGTTCCCCCCACCCCCCGCTCATGCCCATGTCTCTCTCCTATTCCCCCCACCCCCCACTCACGCCCCGTGTCTCCCTCCTGTTCCCCCCACCCCCCGCTCATGCCACGTGTCTCTCTCCTGTTCCCCCACCCCCTGCTCATGCCTTGTGTCTCTCTCCTGTTCCCCCCACCCCTGCTCATGCCCTGTGTCTCTGTCCTGTTCCCCCCGCCCCCCACTCATGCCCTGTGTCTCCCTCCTGTTCCCCCCACCCCCGGCTCATGCCCCATGTCTTCCTCGTGTTCCCCCCACCTCTGCTCATGCCCCGTGTCTTCCTCCTGTTCCCCCCCACCCCCGCTCATGCCCCATGTCTCCCTCCTGATCCACCCACCCCCCACTCATGCCCCGTGTATCTCGCCTGTTCCCCCCACCCCCTGCTCATGCCCCGTGTCTCTCTTCTGTTCCCCCCCACCCCCCGCTCATGCCTCGTGTCTCTCTCCTTTTCCCCCCACACCCGCTCATGCCCCGTGTCTTCCTCCTGTATCCCCCACCCCCCGCTCATGCCCCGTGTATCCCTCCTGTTCCCCCCACCCGCAGCTCATGCCCCGTGTCTCCGCTCATGCCCCGTGTCTCTCTCCTGTTCCCCCTCACTCATGCCCTGTGTCTCTCTCCTGTTCCCCCACCCCATCTCATGCCCCTGTCTCCCTCCTGTTCCCCCCAACCCCCACTCATGCCCCGTGTCTCCCTCCTGTTCCCCCCACCCCCCGCTCATGCCCCGTGTCTCTCTCCTGTTCCCCCACCAACCGCTCATGCCCTGTGTCTCTCTCCTTCCCCCCCACCCCCCGCTCATGCCCCATGTCTCTATCCTGTTCCCCCTCACCCCCCGCTCATGCTCCGTGTATCTTGCCTGTTCCCCCACCCCCCGCTCATGCCCCGTGTTTCTCTCCTGTTCCCCCCATCCCCCGCTCATGCCTCGTGTCTCTCTACTGTTCCCCCCACCCCCGCTCATGCCCCGTGTCTTCCTCCTGTATCCCCCACCCCCGCTCATGCCCCGTGTATCCCTCCTGTTCCCTTCACCCCCAGCTCATGCCCCATGTCTCCGCTCATGCCCCGTGTCTCTCCTGTTCCCACTCGCTCATGCCCCGTGTCTCTCTCCAGTTCCCCCCACCCCCCGCTCATGCCCTGTGTCTCTCTCCTGTTCCCCCACCCCATCTCATGCCCTGTGTCTCCCTCCTGTTCCCCCCACCCGCACTCATGCCCCGTGTCTCCCTCCTGTTCCCCCACCACCCGCTCATGCCCTGTGTCTGTCTCCTTTCCCCCCACCCCCTGCTCATGCCCCGTGTCTCTATCCTGTTCCCCCTCACCCCCGCTCATGCCCCGTTTCTCTCTCCTGTTCCCCCCACCCCCGCTCATGCCCCGTGTCTCTCTCCTGTTCCCCCACCCCCCGCTCATGCCCTGTGTCTTCCTTCTGTTCCCCCCACCCCGCGCTCATGCCCTGTGTCTTCCCCCTGTTCCCCCACCCCCCTCTCATGCCCCGTGTCTCTCTCCTGTTCTCCCCACCCCCCGCACATACCCCGTGTCTTTCTCCTGTTCCCGCTACCCCCCGGTCATGCCACGTGTCTTCCTCCTGTTCCCCCCACCCTCTGCTCATGCCCGTGTCTCTCTCCTGTTCCCCCCAATCCCCGCTCATGCCCCGTGTTTTCTCCTGTTCCCTCACCCCCTGCTCATGCCTCGTGTCTCTCTCCTTTTCCCCCCACACCCGCTCATGCCCCGTGTCTTCCTCCTGTATCCCCCACCCCCCGCTCATGCCCCGTGTCTCCCTCCTGTTCCCCCCACCCCCAGCTCATGCCCCGTGTCTCCGCTCATGCCCCGTGTCTCTCTCCTGTTCCCCCTCGCTCATGCCCTGTGTCTCTCTCCTGTTCCCCCACCCCATCTCATGCCCCTGTCTCCCTCCTGTTCCCCCCACCCCCCACTCATGCCCCGTGTCTCCCTCCTGTTCCCCCCACCCCCCACTCGTGCCCCGTGTCTCTCTCCTGTTCCCCCACCACCCGCTCATGCCCTGTGTCTCTCTCCTTCCCCTCCACCCCCTGCTCATGCCCCATGTCTCTCTCCTGTTACCCCCAACCCCAGCTCATGCCCCGTGTCTCTGCTCATGCCCCGTGTCTCTCTCCTGTTCCCCACACCCCCGCTCATGCCCTGTGTCTCTCTCCTGTTCCCCCCACCCCATCTCATGCCCCGTGTCTCCCTCCTGTTCCCCCCACCACATCTCATGCCCCGTGTCTCTCTCCTGTTCCCCCCCAACCCCCACTCATGCCCCATATTTTCCTCCTGTTCCCACACCCCCCGCTCATGCCCCGTGTCTCTCTCCTGTTCCCCCCACCCCCCGCTCATGCCCCGTGTCTCCCTCCTGTTCCCCCCACCCCGTGTCTCCCTCCTGTTCCCCCCACCCCCCGCACATGCCCAATGTCTCCCTCCTGTTCCTCCCTACCCCCGGTCATGCCCTATATCTTCCTCCTGTTCCCCCCACACCCCGCTCATGCCCCGTGTCTCCCTCCTTTCCCCCCCACCCCCCGCTCATGCCCTGTGTCTCTCTCCTGTTACCCCCAACCCCGGCTCATGCCCCGTGTCTCTCTCGTGTCCCCCACCACCTCCGCTCATGGCCCGTGTCTCTCTCCTGTTCCCCCCACCCCCGCTCATGCCCCGTATCTCCCTCCTGTGCCCCCACCCCCCGCTCATGCCCGATTTCTCCCTCCTGTTCCCCCCTGCCCTGATGTTGCCCTGTGTCTCTCTCCTGTTCCCCCACCACCCGTTTATGCCATGTGTCTCTCTCCTGTTCCCCCCACCCCCCGCTCATGCCCCGTGTCTCTCTCTTGTTCCCCCAACCCCCGCTCATGCCCCGTGTCTCCCTCCTGTACCCCCCCACCCCCGCTCATGCCCCGTGTCTCTCTCCTGATATCCCCCCACCCCCCACTCATGCCCCGTGTCTCTCTCCTGTTCCCCCCACCCCCCGCTCATGCCCCATGTCTCTCTCCTGTTCCCCCCACCCCCCGCTCATGCCCCATGTCTCCCTCCTGTTCCTTCCACCCCCTGCTCATACACTGTGTCTCTCTCCTGTTCCCCCACCCCTGCTCATGCCCTGTGTCTCCCTCCTGTTCCCCCCACCCCCTGCTCATGCCCCGTGTCTCTCTCCTGTTCCCCCCACCACCCGCTCATGCCCTGTGTCTGTCTCCTTTCCCCCCACCCCCCGCTCATGCCCTGTGTCTCTCTCCTGTTACCCCCAACCCCGGCTCATGCCCCGTGTCTCTCTCGTGTCCTCCCCCACCCCCGCTCATGGCCCGTGTCTCTCTCCTGTTCCCCCCACCCCCGCTCATGCCCCGTATCTCCCTCCTGTACCCCCACCCCCCGCTCATGCCCGATTTCTCCCTCCTGTTCCCCCCACCCCCGATCTTGCCCCGTGTCTCTCTCCTGTTCGCCCACCACCCGTTTATGCCATGTGTCTCTCTCCTGTTCCCCCCACCAACCGCTCATGCCCCGTGTCTCTCTCTTGTTCCCCCAACCCCCCGCTCATGCCCCGTGTCTCCCTCCTGTACCCCCCACCCCCGCTCATGCCCCGTGTCTCTCTCCTGATACCCCCCCACCCCCCACTCATGCCCCGTGTCTCTCTCCTGTTCCCCCCACCCCCCGCTCATGCCCCATGTCTCTCTCCTGTTCCCCCCACCCCCGCTCATGCCCCATGTCTCCCTCCTGTTCCTTCCACCCCCCGCTCATACACCGTGTCTCCCTCCTGTTACCCCAGCCCCGCTCATGCCCGTGTCTTCCTCCTGTTCCCCCTGCCTCCTGCCCCGTGTCTCCCTCCTCTTCCCCCCACCCCCCGCTCATGCCCCGTGTCTCTCTCCTGTTCCCCCCACTCATGCCCAGTGTATCTCTCCTGTTTCACCCCACCCCCCGCTCATGCCCCATGTCTCTCTCCTGTTCCCCCACCCCTGCTCATGCCCTGTGTCTCCCTCCTGTTCCCCCAACCACCCGCTCATGCACCGTGTCTCCCTCCTGTACCCCCCACCCTCCGCTCATGCCCCTTGTCTCCCTCCTGTACCCCCCACCCCCTGCTCATGCCCCGTGTCTCTCTCCTGTTCCCCCCCGACCCCCCGCTCATGCCCCGTTTCTCTTTCCTGTTCCCCCCCACTCATGCCCCGTGTCTCCCTCCTGTTCCCCCAACCCCCGCTCATGCCACGTGTCTCTCTCCTGTTCAACCCACCCCCCGCTCATGCCCCGTGTCTCTCTCTTGTTCCCCCAACCCCCCACTCATGCCCCGTGTCTCCCTCCTGTACCCCACACCCCGCTCATGCCCCGTGTCTCTCTCCTGATCCCCCCACTCATGCCCCGTGTCTCTCTCCTGTTCCCACCACCCCCCGGTCATGCCCCGTGTCTCTCTCCTGTTCCCCCACCCCACGCTCATGCCCCATGTCTCCCTCCTGTTCCCTCAACCCCCCGCTCATGCCCCGTGTCTCCCTCCTGTTCCCCCAGCCCCGCTCATGCCTGTGTCTTCCTCCTGTGTCCCCTGCCCCTGCTCATGCCCCTTGTCTCCCTCCTGTTCCCCCCACCCCCCGCTCATGCCCCGTGTCTATCTCCTGTTCCCCCCGCTCATGCCCCGTGTATCTCTCCTGTTTCCCCCACCCCCCGTGTCTCTCTCCTGTTCCTCCCACCCCTGCTCATGCCCTGTGTCTCCCTCCTGTTCCCCCAACCCCCCGCTCATGCCCCAGTGTCTCCCTCCTGTACCCCCCACCCTCCGCTCATGCCCCTTGTCTCCCTCCTGTACCCCCCACCCCCTGCTCATGCCCCGTGTCTCTATCCTGTTCCCCCCACTCATGCCCCGTGTCTCCTTCCTGTTCCCCGCACCCCCCGCTCATGCCCCATGTCTCCCTCCTGTTTCCCCCAAACCCCGGTCATGCCCTATATCTTCCTCCTGTTCCCCCCACACCCCGCTCATACCCCGTGTCTCCCTCCTTTCCCCCCCACCCCCCGCTCATGCCCCGTGTCTCTCTCCTGTTACCCCCAACCCCGGCTCATGCCGCGTGTCTTTCTCCTGTTCCCCCCACCCCCGCTCATGGCCCGTGTCTCTCTCCTGTTCCCCCCACCCCCACTCATGCCCGATTTCTCCCTCCTTTTCCCCCCACCTCCGATCTTGCCCCGTGTCTCTCTCCAGTTCCCCCCACCACCCGCTTATTCCCTGTGTCTCTCTCCTGTTCCCCCCACCCCCCGCTCATGCCCCGTGGCTCTCTCTTGTTCCCCTAACCCCCCGCTCATGCCCCGTGTCTCCCTCCTGTACCCCCCCCAACCGCCCCGCTCATGCCCCGTGTCTCTCTCCTGATACCCCCCCACCCCCACTCATGCCCCGTGTCTCTCTCCTGTTCCCCCCACCCCCCACTCATTCCCCGTGTCTCTCTCCTGTTTCACCCCACCCGCCGCTCATGCTCCATGTCTCTCTCCTGTTCCCCCACCCCTGCTCATGCCCTGTGTCTCCCTCCTGTTCCCCCAACCACCCGCTCATGCCCCGTGTCTCCCTCCTGTACCCCCCACCCTCCGCTCATGCCCCTTGTCTCCCTCCTGTATCCCCCACCCCCTGCTCATGCCCCGTGTCTCTCTCCTGTTCCCCCCCGACCCCCCGCTCATGCCCCGTTTCTCTTTCCTGTTCCCCCCCACTCATGCCCCGTGTCTCCCTCCTGTTCCCCCAACCCCCGCTCATGCCACGTGTCTCTCTCCTGTTCAACCCACCCCCCGCTCATGCCCCGTGTCTCTCTCTTGTTCCCCCAACCCCCCACTCATGCCCCGTGTCTCCCTCCTGTACCCCACACCCCGCTCATGCCCCGTGTCTCTCTCCTGATCCCCCCACTCATGCCCCGTGTCTCTCTCCTGTTCCCACCACCCCCCGCTCATGCCCCGTGTCTCTCTCCTGTTCCCCCACCCCACGCTCATGCCCCATGTCTCCCTCCTGTTCCCTCCACCCCCCGCTCATGCCCCGTGTCTCCCTCCTGTTCCCCCAGCCCCGCTCATGCCCGTGTCTTCCTCCTGTGTCCCCCCACCCCCTGCTAATGCCCCGTGTCTATCTCCTGTTCCCCCCGCTCATGCCCCGTGTATCTCTCCTGTTTCCCCCACCCCCCGTGTCTCTCTCCTGTTCCTCCCACCCCCGCTCATGCCCTGTGTCTCCCTCCTGTTCCCCCAACCCCCCGCTCATGCCCCAGTGTCTCCCTCCTGTACCCCCCACCCTCCGCTCATGCCCCTTGTCTCCCTCCTGTACCCCGCACCCCCCGCTCATGCCCCATGTCTACCTCCTTTTCCCCCCAACCCCCGGTCATGCCCTATATCTTCCTCCTGTTCCCCCCACACCCCGCTCATGCCCCGTGTCTCCCTCCTTTCCCCCCCACCCCCCGCTCATGCCCCGTGTCTCTCTCCTGTTACCCCCAACCCCGGCTCATGCCCCGTGTCTTTCTCCTGTTCCCCCCACCCCCGCTAATGGCCCGTGTCTCTCTCCTGTTCCCCCCACCCCCGCTCATGCCCGATTTCTCCCTCCTTTTCCCCCCACCTCCGATCTTGCCCCGTGTCTCTCTCCTGTTCCCCCCACCACCTGCTTATTCCCTGTGTCTCTCTCCTGTTCCCCCCACCCCCCGCTCATGCCCCGTGGCTCTCTCTTGTTCCCCCAACCTCCGCTCATGCCCCGTGTCTCCCTCCTGTACCCCCCCAACCTCCCCGCTCATGCCCCGTGTCTCTCTCCTGATACCCCCCCACCCCCCACTCATGCCCCGTGTCTCTCTCCTGTTCCCCCCACCCCCCGCTCATGCCCTGTGTCTCTCTCCTGTTTCCCCACCCCACGCTCATGCCCCATGTCTCCCTCCTGTTCCTTCCACCCCCCGCTCATACCCTGTGTCTCCCTCCTGTTACCCCAGCCCCGCTCATGCCGTGTCTTCCTCCTGTTCCCCCTGCCTCCTGCTCATGCCCCGTGTCTCCCTCCTCTTCCCCCACCCCCGCTCATGCCCCGTGTCTCTCTCCTGTTCCCCCCACTCATGCCCAGTGTATCTCTCCTGTTTACCCCCACCCCCCGCTCATGCCCCATGTCTCTCTCCTGTTCCCCCACCCCTGCTCATGCCCTGTGTCTCCCTCCTGTTCCGCCAACCACCCGCTCATGCCCTGTGTCTCCCTCCTGTACCCCCCACCCTCCGCTCATGCCCCTTGTCTCCCTCCTGTACCCCCCACACCCCGCTCATGCCCCGTGTCTCTCTCCTGTTCCCCCCCGACCCTCCGCTCA
This sequence comes from Ambystoma mexicanum, assembly GCF_040938575.1. Taxonomy (NCBI): domain Eukaryota; kingdom Metazoa; phylum Chordata; class Amphibia; order Caudata; family Ambystomatidae; genus Ambystoma; species Ambystoma mexicanum. The sequence goes on from NC_090933.1 coordinate 166,206,753, forward strand.
TGCCCCGTTTCTCTTTCCTGTTCCCCCCACTCATGCCCCGTGTCTCCCTCCTGTTCCCCCCACCCCCCGCTCATGCCCCGTGTCTCTCTCTTGTTCCCCCAACCCCCCGCTCATGCCCCGTGTCTCCCTCCTGTACCCCCACACCCCGCTCATGCCCCGTGTCTCTCTCCTGATCCCCCCACCCCCCACTCATGCCCCGTGTCTCTCTCCTGTTCCCACCACCCCTGCTCATGCCCCGTGTCTCTCTCCTGTTCCCCCACCCCACGCTCATGCCCCATGTCTCCCTCCTGTTCCCTCCACCCCCCGCTCATGCCCCGTGTCTCCCTCCTGTTCCCCCAGCCCCGCTCATGCCCTTATCTTCCTCCTGTGTCCCCTGCCCCCTGCTCATGCCCCTTGTCTCCCTCCTGTTCCCCCCACCCCCCGCTCATGCCCCGTGTCTATCTCCTGTTCCCCCTGCTCATGCCCCGTGCATCTCTCCTGTTTCCCCCACCCCCTGCTCATGCCCCGTGTCTCTCTCCTGTTCCTTCCACCCCCGCTCATGCCCTGTGTCTCCCTCCTGTTCCCCCAACCCCCCGCTCATGCCCCCGTATCTCCCTCCTGTACCCCCCACCCTCCGCTCATGCCCCTTGTCTCCCTCCTGTACCCCCCACCCCCTGCTCATGCCCCGTGTCTCTATCCTGTTCCCCCCACTCATGCCCCGTGTCTCCTTCCTGTTCCCCGCACCCCCGCTCATGCCCTGTGTATCCCTCCTGTTCGCCCCACACACAGCTCATGCCCCGTGTCTCTGCTCATGCCCCGTGTCTCCCTCCTGTTCCCCCTCGCTCATGCCCCGTGTCTCTCTCCTGTTTCCCCCACCCCCCGCTCATGCCCTTTGTCTCTCTCCTGTTCCCCCCAACCTCCGCTCATGCCCCATGTTTTCCACCTGTTCCCTCACCCCCCGCTCATGCCCCGTGTCTCTCTCCTGTTCCCTCCACCCCCTGCTCATGCCCCGTGTCTTCCTCCTGTTCCCCCCACCCCCCGCTCATGCCCCTTGTCTCCCTCCTGTTCCCCCCACCCCGTGTCTCCCTCCTGTTCCCCCACCCCCCGCACATGCCCCATGTCTCCCTCCTGTTCCCTACAACCCCGGTCATGCCCTATGTCTTCCTCCTGTTCCCCCCACACCCTGCTCATGCCCCGTGGCTCCCTCCTGTTCCCCCCACCCCATCTCATGTCCCGTGTCTCTCTCCTGTTCCCCCCCAACCTCCGCTCATGCCCCATGTTTTCCACCTGTTCCCTCACCCCCCGCTCATGCCCCGTGTCTCTCTCCTGTTCCCTCCACACCCCGCTCATGCCCCGTGTCTCCCTCCTGTACCCCCCACCCCCCGCTCATGCCCGATTTCTCCCTCCTGTTCCCCCCACCCCCGATCTTGCCACGTGTCTCTCTCCTGTTCCCTCCACCACCCGCTTATGCCCTGTGTCTCTCTCCTGTTCCCCCCACCCCCCGCTCATGCCCCGTGTCTCTCTCTTGTTCCCCCAACCCCCCGCTCATGCCCCGTGTCTCCCGCCTGTACCCTCCCACCCCCGCTCATGCCCTGTGTCTCTCTCCTGATCCCCCCACCCCCCACTCAAGCCCTGTGTCTACCTCCTGTTCCCTCCACCTCCTCGCTCATGCCCTGTGTCTCTCTCCTGTTCCCCCACTCCATGCTCATGCCCCATGTCTCCCTCCTGTTCCCTCCACCCCCTGCTCATGCCCCGTGTCTCCCTCCTGTTCCCTCCACCCCCGCTCATGCCCCGTGTCTCCCTCCTGTCCCCCCAGCCCCGCTCATGCCCGTGTCTTCCTCCTGTTCCCCCCACCACCCGCTCATGCCCCGTGTCTCTCTCCTGTTCCCCCCGCTCATGCCACGTGTATCCCTCCTGTTCCCTCCACCCCCTGCTCATGCCCCGTGTCTCCCTCCTGTTCCCTCCACCCCCGCTCATGCCCCGTGTCTCCCTCCTGTCCCCCCAGCCCCGCTCATGCCCGTGTCTTCCTCCTGTTCCCCCCACCACCCGCTCATGCCCTGTGTCTCCCTCCTGTCCCCCCAGCCCCGCTCATGCCCGTGTCTTCCTCCTGTTCCCCCTGCCCCCTGCTCATGCCCCGTTTCTCCCTCCTGTTCCCCTCACCCCCCGCTCATGCCCCGTGTCTCTCTCCTGTTACCCCGCTCATGCCCCGTGTATCTCTCCTGTTCCCCCCCACCCCCCGCTCATGCCCCGTGTCTCTCTCCTGTTCCCCCGCTCATGCCCCGTGTATCTCTCCTGTTCCCCCCACCCCCTGCTTATGCCCCGTGTCTCTCTCCTGTTCCTCCCACCCCGCTCATGCCCTGTGTCTCCCTCCTGTTCCCCCAACCGCCCTCTCATGCCCCCTGTCTCCCTCCTGTACCCCCCACCCTCCGCTCATGCCCCTTGTCTCCCTCCTGCACCCCCAAACCCCCGCTCATGCCCCGTGTCTCTCTCCTGATCCTCCCCACCCCCCACTCATGCCCCGTGTGTACCTCCTGTTCCCTCCTACCCCCTCGCTTATGCCCCGTGTCTCTCTCCTGTTCCCCCACTCCACGCTCATGCCCCATGTCTCCCTCCTGTTCCCTCCACCCCCTGCTCATGCCCCGTGTCTCCCTCCTGTTCCCCCAGCCCTGCTCATGCCCGTGTCTTCCTCCTGTTCCCCCTGCCCCCTGCTCATGCCCCGTGTCTCCCTCCTGTTCCCCCCACCCCCCGCTCATGCCCCGTGTCTCTTTCCTGTTCCCCCCACCACCCGCTCATGCCCCGTGTCTCTCTCCTGTTCCCCCCGCTCATGCCCCGTGTATCTCTCCTGTTCCCCCCACCCCCTGCTTATGCCCCGTGTCTCTCTCCTGTTCCTCCCACCCCGCTTATGCCCTGTGTCTCCCTCCTGTTCCCCCAACCGCCCTCTCATGCCCCCTGTCTCCCTCCTGTACCCCCCACCCTCCGCTCATGCCCCTTGTCTCCCTCCTGTACCCCCAAAACCCCGCTCATGCCCCGTGTCTCTATCCTGTTCCCCCCCACTCATGCCCCATGTCTCCCTCCTGTTCCCCGTACCCCCGCTCATGCCCCGTATATCCCTCTTGTTCCCCCCACCCCCAGCTCATGCCCCGTGTCTCTCTCCTGTTCCCCCTCGCTCATGCCCCGTGTCTCTCTCCTGTTCCCCCCACCCCCTGCTCATGCCCCGTGTCTTCCTCCTGTTCCCCCCACCCCCGCTCATGCCCCGTGTCTCCCTACTGTTCCCCCCACCCCGTGTCTCCCTCCTGTTCCCCCCACCCCCCGCACATGCCCCATGTCTCCCTCCTGTTCCCCCCAACCCCCGGTCATGCCCTATGTCTTCCTCCTGTTCCCCCCACACCCCACTCATGCCCGTGTCTCTCTCCTGTTACCCCCAATCCTGACTCATGCCCCGTGTCTTTCTCGTGTTCCCCCCACCACCACTCATGGCCTGTGTCTCTCTCCTGTTCCCCCCACTCCTGCTCATGCCCCGTGTCTCCCTCCTGTACCCCCCACCCCCCGCTCATGCCTGATTTCTCCCTCCTGTTCCCCCCACCCCAGGTCTTGCCCCGTGTCTCTCTCTTGTTACCCCACCCCCGCTCATGCCCCGTGTCTCTCTCCTGATCCTCCCCACCCCCCACTCATGCCCCGTGTGTACCTCCTGTTCCCTCCTACCCCCTCGCTTATGCCCCGTGTCTCTCTCCTGTTCCCCCACTCCACGCTCATGCCCCATGTCTCCCTCCTGTTCCCTCCACCCCCTGCTCATGCCCCGTGTCTCCCTCCTGTTCCCCCAGCCCTGCTCATGCCCGTGTCTTCCTCCTGTTCCCCCTGCCCCCTGCTCATGCCCCGTGTCTCCCTCCTGTTCCCCCCACCCCCCGCTCATGCCCCGTGTCTCTTTCCTGTTCCCCCCACCACCCGCTTATGCCCTGTGTCTCTCTCCTGTTCCCCCCACCACCCGCTTATGCCCTGTGTCTCTCTCCTGTTCCCCCCACCCCCCGCTCATGCCCCGTGTCTCTCTCTTGTTCCCCCACCCCCGCTCATGCCCCGTGTCTCTCTCCTGATCCTCCCCACCCCCCACTCATGCCCCGAGTGTACCTCCTGTTCCCTCCCACCCCCTCGCTTATGCCCCGTGTCTCTCTCCTGTTCCCCCACTCCACGCTCATGCCCCATGTCTCCCTCCTGTTCCCTCCACCCCCTGCTCATGCCCCGTGTCTTCCTCCTGTTCCCCCCACCCCCCGCACATGCCCCATGTCTCCCTCCTGTTCCCCCCAACCCCCGGTCATGCCCTATGTCTTCCTCCTGTTCCCCCCACCCCCCGCTCATGCCCCGTGTCTCTCTCCTGTTACCCCCAAGCCCGGCTCATGCCCCATGTCTTTCTCGTGTTACCCCCACCCCCACTCATGGCCTGTGTCTCTCTCCTGTTCCCCCCACTTCTGCTCATGCCCCGGTGTCTCCCTCCTATACCCCCCACCCCCTGCTCATGCCTGATTTCTCCCTCCTGTTCCCCCCACCCCCGGTCTTGCCCCGTGTCTCTCTCCTGTCCCCCCACCCCCACCACCCGCTTATGCCCTGTGTCTCTCTCATGTTCCCCCCACCCCCCGCTAATGCCCCCTGTCTCTTTCTTGTTCCCCCACACCCCGCTCATGCCCCGTGTCTCTCTCCTGATCCTCCCCACCCCCCACTCATGCCCTGTGTGTACCTCCTGTTCCCTCCCAACCCCCTCGCTTATGCCCTATGTCTCTCTCCTGTTCCCCCACTCCACGCTCATGCCCCATGTCTCCCTCCTGTTCCCTCCACCCCTTGCTCATGCTCTGTGTCTCCCTCCTGTTCCCCCAGCCCCGCTCATGCCCGTGTCTTACTCCTGTTCCCCCTGCCCCCTGCTCATGCCCCGTGTCTTCCTCCGGTTCCCCCCACCCCCCGCTCATGCCCTGTGTCTCTCTCCTGTTCCCTCCACCCCCGCTCATGCCCTTTGTCTCCCTCCTGTTCCCCCAACCTCCCGCTCATGCCCCGTGTCTCCCTTCTGTACCCCCCACACTCCGCTCATGCCATTTGTCTCCCTCCTTTTCCCCCAGCCCCCGGCTCATGCCCCATGTCTATCTCCTGTCCCCCCGACCCCCCGCTCATGCCCCGTGTCTCTATCCTGTTCCCCCCCACTCATGCCCCGTGTCTCCCTCCTGTTCCCCCCACCTCCCGCTCATGCCACATGTCACTCTCCTGTTCCCCCACCGCCCGCTCATGCCCCGTGTCTCTCTCTTGTTCCCCCAAACCCCCTCTCATGCCCCGTGTCTCTCTCCTGTACCCCCCCACCCCACGCTCATGCCCCGTGTCTCTCTCCTGATCCCCCCACTCATGCCCCATGTCTCTCTCCTGTTCCCCCCACCCCCCGCTGATGCCCCTGTCTTTCTCCTGTACCCCCACCCCACGCTCATGCCCCATGTCTCCCTCCTGTTCCCTCCACCCCCCGCTCATGCCCCGTGTCTCTCTCCTGTTCCCCCCCGCTCATGCCCCGTGTATCTCTCCTGTTCCCCCCCACCCCCGCTCATGCCCCGTGTCTCTCTCCTGTTCCCCCCACCCCCGCTCATGCCCTGTGTCTCCCTCCTGTTCCCCCAATCCCCCGCTCATGCCCCGTGTCTCCCTGCTGTACCCCCCACCCTCTGCTCATGCACCTTGTCTCTCTCCTGTCCCCCCCACCCCCCACTCATGCCCCGTGTCTCTATCCTGTTCCCCCCACTCATGCCCCGTGTCTCCCTCCTGTTCCCCCCACCCCCCGCTCATTCCAAGTGTCTCTCTCCTGTTCCCCCCACCCCCTGCTCATCTCCTATGTCTCTCTCCTGTTCCCCCCACTCCCCGCTCATGCCCCGTGTCTCTCTCTTGTTCCCCCCCACCCCCACTCATGCCCTGTGTCTCCCGCCTGTTCCCTCACCCCCGCTCATGCCCCATATCTTCCTCCTGTTCCCCCACCCCCCGCACATGCCCCATGTCTCTCTCCTGTTCCCCCCACCCCCCGCTCATGCCCCGTGTATCTCTCTTGTTCCCCCCACCCCCCGCTCATGCCCCGTCTCCCTCTCCTGTTCCCCCCACCCCCGCTCATGCCCTGTGTCTCTCTCCTGTTCCCCCTACCCCCTGCTCATGCCCCGTGTCTCCCTCCTGTGTCCCCCACCCCCGCTTATGTCCCGTGTCTCCCTCCTGTTCCCCCCACCCCCAGCTCATGCCCTGTGTCTCCGCTCATGCCCCGTGTCTCTCTCCTGTTCCCCCTCGCTCATGCCCCTTGTCTCTATCCTGTTCCCCCACCCCATCTCATGCCCCGTGTCTCCCTCCTGTTCCCCCCACCCCCCGCTCATGTCCCGTGTCTCTCTCCTATTCCCCCCACCGCGCCCTCATGCCCTGTGTCTCTCTCCTGTTCCCCCCACCCCCCGCTCATGCCCTGTGTCTCCCTCCTGTTCCCCCCACCCCCAGTCATGCCCCATGTCTTCCTCCTATTCCCCCACCCCCTGCTCATGCCCCGTGTCTCTCTCCTGTTCCCCCCAACCCCCGCTCATGCCCCATGTTTTCCTCCTGTTCCCCCACCCCCCGCTCATGCCCCGTGACTCTATCCTGTTCCCCCCACCCCCCGCTCATGCCCTGTGTCTCCCTCCTGCTCCCCACACCCCCCGGTCATGCCCTGTGTCTTCCTCCTGTTCCCCCCACCCCCATCTCATGCCCTGTGTCTCCCTCCTGTTCCCCCCCACCCCCCGCTCATGTCCCGTGTCTCTCTCCTATTCCCCCCACCGCGCCCTCATGCCCTGTGTCTCTCTCCTGTTCCCCCCACCCCCCCGCTCATGCCCTGTGTCTCCCTGTAGTTCCCCCCACCCCCAGTCATGCCCCGTGCCTTCCTCCTATTCCCCCACCCCCTGCTCATGCCCCGTGTCTCTCTCCTGTTCCCCCCCAATCCCCGCTCATGCCCTGTGTTTTCCTCCTGTTCCCCCACCCCCGCTCATGCCCAGTGTCTCCCTCCTGTTCCCCCGCTCATGCCCCATGTCTCCCTCCTGTTCCCCCCACCCCCAGCTCATGCACCGTGTCTCCGCTCATGCTCTGTGTCTCTCTCCTGTTCCCCCCTGCTCATGCCCCATGTCTCTCTCCTGTTCCCCCCACCCCCCGCTCATTCCCTGTGTCTCTCTCCTGTTCCCCCAGCCCCATCTCAAGCCCCTTGTCTCCCTCCTGTTCCCCCTACCCCCCGCTCATGCCCCGTGTCTCCCTCCTGTTCCCCCACCCCGCTCATTCCCCGTGTCTCTCTCCTGTTCCCCCCACCCCCCGATCATGCCCCATGTCTTCCTCCTGTTCCCCCCACCCCCGCTCTTGCCCCGTGTCTCTCTCCTGTTCCCCCCACTGTCCACTTATGCCCCGTGTCTCTCTCCTGTTCCCCCTAACCCCCGCTCATGCCCTGTGTCTCTCTCTTGTTCCCCCCACCCACTGCTCATGCCCCGTGTCTCCCTCCTGTACCCCCTGACCCCCCACTCATGCCTGTGTCTCCCTCCTGTTCCCCCCACCCCCTGCTCATGCCCCGTGTCTCTCTCCTGTTCCCCCTACCCCCACCCATGCCCCGTGTATCCCTCCTGTTCCCCCCAACCCCAGCTCATGCCCCGTGTCTCCGCTCATGCCCCGTGTCTCTCCTGTTCCCCCTCGCTCATGCCCCGTGTCTCTCTCCTGTTCCCCCCACCCCCCGCTCATGCCCTTTGTCTCTCTCCTGTTCCCCCACCCCATCTCATGCCCCGTGTCTCCCTCCTGTTCCCCCCACCCCCCATTCATGCCCCGTGTCTCCCTCCTGTTCCCCCACCCCCTGCTCATGCCCCGTGTCTCTCTCCTGTTCCCCCCACCACCCGCTCATGCCCCGTGTCTTCCTCCTGTTCCCCCCACCCCCCGCTCATGCCCCGTGTCTCCCTCCTGTTCCCCCCACCCCATGTCTCCCTCCTGTTCCCCCCACACCCCGCACATGCCCCATGTCTCCCTCCTGTTCCCCTTACCCCCCGCTCATGCCCTGTGTCTCCCTCCTGTTCCCCCCACCCACCGGTCATGCCCTGTGTCTTCCTCCTGTTCCCCCACCCCCCGCTCATGCCCCGTGTCTCTCTCCTGTTCCCCCACCCCCCGCACATGCCCCATGTCTTTCTCCTGTTCCCCCTACCCCCCGCTCATGCCCTGTGTCTCCCTCCTGTTCCCCCCACCCCCCGGTCATGCTCCGTGTCTTCCTCCTGTTCCCCCAACCCTCTGCTCTTGCCAGTGTCTCTCTCCTGTTCCCCCCAACCCCTGCTCATGCCCATGTTTTCCTCCTGTTCCCTCACCCCCTGCTCATGCCCCGTGTCTCTCTCCTGATCCCTCCAACCCCTGCTCATGCCCCGTGTCTTCCTCCTGTTCCCCCCACCCCCCGCTCATGCCCCGTGTCTCCCTCCTGTTCCACCCACCCCGTGTCTCCCTCCTGTTCCCCCCAAACCCTGCACATGCCCCATGTCTCCCTCCTGTTCCCCCCAACCCCCGGTCATGCCCTATATCTTCCTCCTGTTCCCCCCACACCCCGCTCATGCCCCGTGTCTCCCTCCTTTTCCCCCACCCCCGCTCATGCCCTGTGTCTCTCTCCTGTTACCCCCAACCCCGGCTCATGCCCCGTGTCTCTCTAGTGTTCCCCCCCACCCCCGCTCATGGCCAGTGTCTCTCTACTGTTCCCCCCACCCCCGCTCATGCGCCGTGTCTCCCTCCTGTACCCACCCCCGCTCATGCCCGATTTCTCCCTCCTGTTCCCCCCACCCCCGGTCTTGCCCCGTGTCTCTCTCCTGTTCCCTCCACCACCCGCTTATGCCCTGTGTCTCTCTCCTGTTCCCCCCAACCCCCGCTCATGCCCCGTGTCTCTCTCTTGTTCCCCCAACCACCCGCTCATGCCCCGTGTCTCCCTCCTGTACCTCCCACACCCGATCATGCCCCGTGTCTATCTCCTGATCCCCCCACCCCCCACTCATGCCCCGTGTCTCTCTCCTGTTCCCCCCAACCCCCGCTCATGCCCCGTGTCTCTCTCATGTTCCCCCACCCCACGCTCATGCCCCATGTCTCCCTCCTGTTCCCTCCACCCCCTGCTCATGCCCCTTGTCTCCCTCCTGTTCCCCCAGCCTCGCTCATGCCCGTGTTTTCCTCCTGTTCCCCCTGCCCCCTGCTCATGCCCCGTGTCTCCCTCCTGTTCCCCCCACCCCCTGCTCATGCCCCGTGTCTCTCTCCTGTTCCCCCCGCTCATGCCCAGTGTATCTCTCCTGTTCCCCCCGACCCCCTGCTCATGCCCCGTGTCTCTCTACTGTTCCCCCCACCCCCGCTCATGCCCCATGTCTCTCTCTTGATCCCCCCACCCCCGCTCATGCCCCGTGTCTCTCTCCTGTTCCCCCCACCCCCGCTCATGCCCCGTGTCTCTCTCCTGATCCCCCCACCCCCCGCTCATGCCCCGTGCCTCTCTCCTGTTCCCCCACCCCACGCTCATGCCCTATGTCTCCCTCCTGTTCCCTCCACCCCCCGCTCATGGCCCGTGTCTCCCTCCTGTTCGCCTAGCCCCGCTCATGCCTGTGTCTTCCTCCTGTTCCCCATGCCCCCTGCTCATGCCCTGTGTCTCCATCCTGTTCCCCCCACCCCCCGCTCATGCCCTGTGTCTCTCTCCTGTTACCCCCTGCTCATGTCCCGTGTCTCCCTCCTGTTCCCCCCACCCCCCGCTCATGCCCTGTGCCTCTCTCCTGTTCCCCCCCACTCATGCCCAGTGTATCTCTCCTGTTCCAACCGACCCCCCGCTCATGCCCTGTGTCTCTCTCCTGTTCCCCCCACCCCCGCTCATGCCCCGTGTCTCTCTCCTGATCCCCCCCACCCCCCGCTCATGCCCCGTGTCTCTCTCCTGTTCCCGCACCCCACGGTCATGCCCCATGTCTCCCTCCTGTTCCCTCCACCCCCCGCTCATGGCCCATGTCTCCCTCCTGTTCGCCCAGCCCCGCTCATGCCCTGTGTCTCTCTCCTGTTACCCCTACTCATGCCCCGTGTATCTCTCCTGTTCCCCCACCCCCCGCTCATGCCCCGTGTCTCTCTCCTGTTCCTCCCACCCCCGCTCATGTCCTGTCTCTCCCTCCTGTTCCCCCAACCACCCGCTCATGCCCCATGTCTCCCTCCTGTACCCCCCACCCTCCGCTCATGCCCCTTGTCTCCCTCCTGTACCCCCCAACCCCTGCTCATGCCCCGTCTCTCTCTCCTGTCCCCCCACCCCCCGCTCATCCTCCGTGTCTCTATCCTGTTCACCCCACTCATGCCCCGTGTCTCCCTCCTGTTCCCCCCACCCCCTGCACATGCCCCGTGTATCCCTCCTGTTCCCCCCACCCCCAGCTCATGCCCCGTGTCTCTGCTCATGCCCCGTGTCTCTCTCCTGTTCCCCCCACCCCCGCTCATGCCCTGTGTCTCTCTCCTGTTCCCCCCACCCCATCTCATGCCCCGTGTCTCCCTCCTGTTCCCCCCACCCCATCTCAAGCCCTGTGTCCTGTGTCTCTCACCTGTTCCCCCCAACCCCCACTCATGCCCCATATTTTCCTCCTGTTCCCACCCCCCCGCTCATTCCCCCGTGTCTCTCTCCTGTTCCCCCCACCCCCCGCTCATGCCCCGTGTCTCCCTCCTGTTCCCCCCACCCCGTGTCTCCCGCCTGTCCCCCCACACCCCGCACATGCCCCATGTCTCCCTCCTGTTCCCCCCAACCCCCGGTCATGCCCTATATCTCCTCCTGTACTCCCCACAACCCGCTCATGCCCCGTGTCTCCCTCCTTTCACCCCCCACCCCCCGCTCATGCCCCGTGTCTCTCTCCTGTTACCCCCAACCCCGGCTCATGCCCCGTGTCTCTCTCCTGTTACCCCCAACCCCGGCTCATGCCCCGTGTCTCTCTCATGTTCCCCCCCACTCCCGCTCATGGCCCGTGTCTCTCTCCTGTACCCCCAACCCCCGCTCATGCCCGATGTCTCCCTCCTGTTCCCCCCACCCCCGGTCTTGCCCCGTGTCTCTCTCCTGTTCCCCCACCCTCCGCTCATGTCCCTTGTATCTCTCCTGTACCCCCCACCCCCCACTCATGCCCCGTGTCTCCCTCCTGTTCCCCCCACCCCCTGCTCATGCCCCGTTTCCCTATCCTGTTCCCCCCACTCATGCCCCGTGTCTCCCTCCTGTTCCCCCCACCCCCCGCTCATGCCACATGTCTCTCTCCTGTTCCCCCACCCCCCGCTCATGCCCTGTGTCTCTCTCTTGTTCCCCCAAACCCCTGCTCATGCCCCTTGTCTCCCTCCTGTACCCCCCACCCCGCTCATGCCCCGTGTCTCTCTCCTGATACCCCCCACCCCCCACTCATGCCCTGTGTCTCTCTCCTGTTCCCCCACCCCCTGCTCATGCCCTGTGTCTCTCTCCTGTTCCCCCACCTCACGCTCATGGCCCATGTCTCCCTCCTGTTCCCTCCACCCCCCGCTCATGCCCTGTGTCTCCCTCCTGTTCCCCCAGCCCGCTCATGCCCGTGTCTTCCTCCTGTTCTCCCTGCCCCCTGCTCATGCCCCGTGTCTCCCTCCTGTTCCCCCCACCCCCCGCTCATGCCCCGTGTCTATCTCCTGTTCCCCCGCTCATGCCCCGTGTATCTCTCCTGTTTCCCCACACCCCCCGCTCATGCCCTGTGTCTCTCTCCTGTTCCTCGCACCCCCGCTCATGCCCTGTGTCTCCCTCCTGTTCCCCCAAACCCCCGCTCATGCCCCGTGTCTCCCTCCTGTACCCCCCACCCTCCGCTCATGCCCCTTGTCTCCCTCCTGTACCCCCCACCACCTGCTCATGCCCCGTGTCTCTATCCTGTTCCCCCCCACTCATGCCCCGTGTCTCCCTCCTATTCCCCGCACACCCCGCTCATGCCCTGTGTATCCCTCCTGTTCCCCCCACCCCCAGTTCATGCCCTGTGTCTCTGCTCATGCCCCGTGTCTCCCTCCTGTTCCCCCTCGCTCATGCCCGTGTCTCTCTCCTGTTCCCCCCACCCACCGCTCATGCCTTGTGTCTCTCTCCTGTTCCCCCACCCCATCTCATGCCCCGTGTCTCCCTCCTGTTCCCCCCACCACATCTCATGTCCCTTGTCCCTCTCCTGTTCCCCCCCAACCCCCACTCATGCCCCATGTTTTCCTACTGTTCACTCACCCCCCGCTTGTCATGATCTCGGAAGCAGATCCATAACCCAGGTTCAGAGTGCCAACCAGTCCCAATTGGGACCTTTTGGACCCAGTCCTGGCGCCAGTGGCACCAGGCTCATAAATATGCCCAGTCCCAGCGCTGGAAGCGCCGGGCTCATAATGCTTGGGTGGACTTACCTTCAGCAGACCATGCTGCTTACTTGCCTGCCAGTTGAGCCTCTGATCCTCTTCTGTTTGGAACTACTTTTCCTGTTGGGTGGGGCTGGAGCCACTCCCTAGATTCAGAACACTGGAACTCTTCTGGAAGGCAGGAACTCTTTTCTTACCAGGAACTCTTTTCTTACTTAGGCGTGGCTGTGGAAGGAGACGCCTAAGCACTACAGGAGGCTATTTAAACCACACCCGGTGGATGAATCTTGCTTTGCGTTATTCTGCAACCTCTGCAGCAGAACGCTCATCGTGTCTTCTGCATCCGGTCCTGGGCCTAAGGAAAAAGGCTTACCATCCTGAATCCAGTCTTCAGCAACACCTATAAAGACAAGAAAGAACAGGTTAGCATTCCGGCATCTGAAAGGCAAAGGTTTACCATCCTGAATCCAGTCTTCAGCAACACCTATAAAGACAAGAAAGAACAGGTTAGCATTCCGGCATCTGAAAGGCAAAGGCTTACCTACTCTTCGTACGCTCCGGAGGCCTTCGGCGCTGCATCCCGCATCTGAAAGACAAAACAAGGTGCGTTTAAAGACATTGGGGAACTTTAATACTCACGTGCCATTACTCCTTTCCACATCTAATCCAGTGGGTATTCCGGCACCCTGCAGCCGCTCCGAACTCGTACCTGCAAAATAAAAAGACAGTTAGAGCGCATAGTGAAGCAGGCAACAAGCGCTTACTTACGTGCTTCCAGGCGCTTCTATTCATCACACGGGCTCCATCTTCAACTCACTTCAGCCCGTCATCCGCCATCGCCGGAACCCTGCAAAACAAGAGACATCATTACTAAAGACTTTAAAGACATTTGAATGACTCGAAACTTACCGTTCGTGCAGTAAACAACGGACAGCAGTCCTCTGAAGTCAAGAGGCCTGCGCTACCTATCCAGTGAAGAAACTGGTTACAGCACCCTGCCCCGAGGCAGATGGAGAGCTCGGCATTCACTTACCTAAGGTGAGAGCGTTAACCTTTGGGGGTCTACAGGAGAGGAGAAGAGGAAAGAGATAGGGACACCCCAATAACCCCAGTTCATTAACCCCATATTTTCTATCTGCAGACATCTTACTCTACACGTCAGGCATACAGTGCACAGAGGTCCAGCCCAAAGAGCCAACCGGGTGCTACACATCACCTTTGAAGATACGGTATACGCCCAGTCAAGACCGGCGCCTCTGCGAGAATCAGGTGAGCATTACAGAACGCAAAGCCTACCGCAAAACTCTCGCCCAGGCGCTATGGAAACCTCGGATACTGACCCCCTAGCCCGGTTACTTGGGGAACTAAGGGCAGAAGTGCATGCAGCTCAATCTTGCTAGACAAGTGCTACAGTCACAAGCCGGACAGACCCCGTTACCCGCATCAGGGGCAAATCTTCCTTCAACATCCTCTATGAATCCAGTGCAGATCAACCTACCTGGGAATGTACCTCTGGCTCCGCCCGAACGATTTTCTGGTGACCCAAAGAGGTTTGCAGTATTTATCAATCAGTGCCGGTTGCACTTCTTATGCCGGCCAGCAGCCTTTCCAACTGATCAAGCAAAAGTAGCTTTTGTACTTTCGTACCTTAGTGGCAATGCGGCAGACTGGTCGATCCCTCTAGTTAATCAAGATGATCCGGTTCTCCATGATTTTCAAGCCTTTCAGCTTAGTATGGAAAAACTGTTCGCAAGACATTCACAGGGGCAGGCCTTGGACAATGAGCTTCTTTCGTTGCGACAGGGTAATCAAGACCTTTTGGCTTATATTGCATCTTTCAATAGACTAATAGTGGAAACTCAATGGCCTGAGGAAAAAAGGATTACACTGTTTTATAGAGGTCTACGTGGAGAGCTCAAAGACGTTTTAGCCCAAGTAGTGAATCCCCCACAAGACTGTTCGGATTATATAGACTTGGTCGTTCAAATAGATCACAGGCTGCAGAACAGGAAGGCCGATCGTTCCAAGTTTGATGCTCGAGTATTTTCTAAACCGCCAACTCCTTCCAAAGGAGTAGACTCCGGGGAACCCATGCAAATAGGGGGTCTGAAAAGTCCTCTAACACAAAGGGAGCGGGAAAGGAGGAAACAGTTGCAATTATGCCTATATTGCGGAAACTCAGGGCACTTTCTTCGAGACTGTCCGGTGAAACCTGCCAAGAAGGCAGTAGGAGCTGCAGTTACCAAAGTTACAAACTCTGAGCAGGGAAACGACCTCGCCCGACAAGAATAGAGGTCCTCTTGCCGAGCGTGAAAACCAGTTCCGTGACCTCGCATTTCGTGATACCTATGGTCCTCATTAGCCCTGATAATCCGGATCGATTACATGCAATTGAAGCTTACGTCGACAGCGGTGCCATCGGCAATTATGTGGATCATGAAATGGTTTTGAGGATGAATCTAACTCTTTGTCCCAAGGCTGTAAAGGACGTCATTACTACGGTGGATGGTACGGAGATAGCCTCCGGGCCAGTAACGCATACCACTCAAGAGGTGACGCTAGTAAGTCAATATGGACACCATGAGAAGATCGTGTTCGATGTGATCAAGGCCCCTCAGTTTCAGATTATTCTAGGAATACCTTGGTTAGAGAAACACAATCCTCTGATCGATTGGCGAGCAAGAACGGTCCAGTTTCCAGAATGTGTCTCTACTTGTCACCCTCCACCTGGTGTTGCACTGGCCGCAATTTCTTCAGAGACTCCCCAGTTACCTCCCGAATACCTAGAATACCAAGATGTTTTCCGGAAGGATCAGGCTAACTCTCTACCTCCTCATAGGTCTTATGACTGCCAGATAGACCTGATACCTGGATCTACTCCTCCTTGTAGTAGAATTTATGCCCTCACCGAGCCTGAGAACCTTCACCTTCGACAATCACTGGATCAATACCTGGCAAATGGGTTTATTCGTCCTTCCAAGTCCCCTGCTTCTTCAGCTTTGTTCTTCGTTCCAAAAAAGGAAGGAGACCTTAGAACTTGTATCGATTATCGCTCCCTGAACCAGATCACCGTTAAGAATAGATATCCGTTACCTTTGATCCCTGAACTCCTGGACCAAGTCAGAAAAGCATGCATATATACAAAGCTGGATCTTAGAGGAGCTTACCACTTGGTACGAGTAAAAGAGGGCAATGAATGGAAGATGGCCTTCCGCACCAAGTATGGGCTATTTGAATATCAGGTCATGCCCTTCGGACTTTGCAATGCCCCGGCCGCCTTTCAATATTTTATGAACGATGTCCTCAGAGAGCTCATAGATGTATGTGTTGTTGTTTACATTGACGACATCCTCGTTTATTCTTCATCGGAATCTGAACATCGGAAACACGTGAAAATGGTCCTCGAAAGATTGCGTCAACACAAACTTTTCGCTAAGTTGGAAAAATGTGTTTTCAACGTGACTGAAGTTGAATTCTTGGGATTCATATTATCACCTGGCGGAGTGCGTATGGATTCAAAGAAGGTCGATGCAGTTCTCAAATGGCCATCACCATCCTCCGTAAAAGGTGTGCAAAGCATGTTAGGCTTTGCTAACTTTTACCGCAGGTTTATCCCCGAATTCTCTCGAATAGTCCAGCCCATCACTGCCTTGTTAAAGAAAAACAAACGTTTTGAATGGTCTACCGAGGCGGAACAAGCTTTCCAGGATTTGAAGACTAAATTTATCTCTGCACCAATCTTAAAACACCCTCGCCCCGAACTCCCCTACATCGTGGAAACTGATGCTTCAAGCCTTGCCATGGGGGCAGTTCTATCACAAAAGGACCCGGTAACCAATCAGTTGCATCCCGTGGCATTTTGGTCCCGCAAATTCTCGCCTCCTGAAATCAATTACACGATTACTGACAAGGAACTTCTGGCTATCAAGTCTGCCTTTAAGGCTTGGCGGCATTATCTGCTGGGGGCCCGACACACTGTTACTGTGATTACGGATCACCGAAACCTGCAATATTTGAAGACCGCAAAAGCCCAATCCTCTAGACAACTCCGTTGGGCATTATTCTTTGCCGAGTTTGACTTCATAATTACCTATCGACCTGGTACAAAGAACGGTAAAGCCGATGCCCTTTCTCGGATGGGAGTGGAAGAACACTTGGTCAACCCTAAACCTGTACCAATCATTCCCGAACAAAGAATTCTGGGTGTAATCGCCACAGAATCCATAGAGGAAGTTAAGGATAAAGCCAGGCAACTTGTAACTCCAGCAGACATACAGAATTGGCATCTGCAGGGAAAGGACTTTGCAGTAAAGGACAACTTATTGTATTTCCAAGAACGATTATACCTACCCAGCACAGATTTACAGAAAAAAGTAATCTCTTGTTATCACGACTCTTTAATGGAAGGTCATCCCGGTATAGCCAAGACCTCAGAAAAGATCAAGCGCTACTTCTGGTGGCCGTCTTGGAAAAAAGATATCAGAGACTTTATAATGTCCTGTGGAGTATGCGCCCAAAACAAGAGTCAAAAGGAAAGACCAGCAGGCCTCTTACTCCCTATTGACATCCCACCTCGCCCTTGGCATACGCTTTCTATGGACTTCATCACCGATCTACCTCCATGCTCCGGATACAATACGATTCTAGTAATCGTGGACTTATTCTCCAAGATGGCGCATTTCATTCCGCTCAAAGGCTTGCCAACAGCAGCAACTCTGGCCCGAGAATTTCTCGAAAACATCGTCCGACTGCACGGTTTTCCTTTGGTTCTAATTTCGGATCGAGGTAGTCAATTTATTTCTCATTTTTGGCGAAGTTGCTGTCGGTCGGCTCAAATTGATGTGAGACTATCGACCAGTCACCACCCTCAGACCGACGGACAAACCGAGAGGACCAATCAAACTCTGGAACAGTATTTACGCTGCATGCTGCAACAAACTGAAAAAACTTGGAAAGATATCCTTTGGATAGCCGAGTATGCCTACAATAACTCTGTCCATTCGGGAACTGGGAAAACCCCGTTTTTTCTTTTGTACGGCAGTCACCCTCGAACCTCGGAGTTGGATCCCCTCCAAGATCTTGAAACACCAGCAGTAGACTACCTGCATTCTACAATCACCCAAGCCTTTAAGGAAGCTGTTTCTCACCTTCAAAGGGCTAAAGAACAATACAAGAAAGGAGCAGATCAACATCGGAAGGAAGCCCCTCACTATCAAGTAGGGGATCAAGTCTGGTTATCCACCAAATATCTATCTCTAAAAGGGCCACGCACATTCAACCCAAGATACCTTGGTCCCTATTCCATCACTACCATAGTAAACCCAGTAGCGGTCAAGTTGGACTTGCCCCCGCACATGAAGATACATCCGGTCTTCCACGTCTCTCTATTAAAACCCGTGCAACCTCAAACCCGACTAACCAAATCTCCAAAACCTATCCTAGTGGATGGAGAGCTCGAGTTTGAAGTCAAAAGCATTCTGGACTCCAAGATCTCCAAATCTAAACTATTCTACCTAATTGACTGGAAAGGCTACGGCCCCCAAGAGAGATCCTGGGAACCTGCTGAATATGTCCACGCTCCTCGCCTAATCAAAAGATTTCACCGAACATTTCCTGACAAGCCAAAACCCCCGGAGAAGCCCGGTTTGGGAGGGGCCTTGAGGGGGGGTACTGTCATGATCTCTGCTTCCAAAAGGTCAGGGTTTTCCCAACTCCCTTGGAAGCAGATCCATAACCCAGGTTCAGAGTGCCAACCAGTCCCAATTGGGACCTTTTGGACCCAGTCCTGGCGCCAGTGGCACCAGGCTCATAAATATGCCCAGTCCCAGCGCTGGAAGCGCCGGGCTCATAATGCTTGGGTGGACTTACCTTCAGCAGACCATGCTGCTTACTTGCCTGCCAGTTGAGCCTCTGATCCTCTTCTGTTTGGAACTACTTTTCCTGTTGGGTGGGGCTGGAGCCACTCCCTAGATTCAGAACACTGGAACTCTTCTGGAAGGCAGGAACTCTTTTCTTACCAGGAACTCTTTTCTTACTTAGGCGTGGCTGTGGAAGGAGACGCCTAAGCACTACAGGAGGCTATTTAAACCACACCCGGTGGATGAATCTTGCTTTGCGTTATTCTGCAACCTCTGCAGCAGAACGCTCATCGTGTCTTCTGCATCCGGTCCTGGGCCTAAGGAAAAAGGCTTACCATCCTGAATCCAGTCTTCAGCAACACCTATAAAGACAAGAAAGAACAGGTTAGCATTCCGGCATCTGAAAGGCAAAGGCTTACCATCCTGAATCCAGTCTTCAGCAACACCTATAAAGACAAGAAAGAACAGGTTAGCATTCCGGCATCTGAAAGGCAAAGGCTTACCTACTCTTCGTACGCTCCGGAGGCCTTCGGCGCTGCATCCCGCATCTGAAAGACAAAACAAGGTGCGTTTAAAGACATTGGGGAACTTTAATACTCACGTGCCATTACTCCTTTCCACATCTAATCCAGTGGGTATTCCGGCACCCTGCAGCCGCTCCGAACTCGTACCTGCAAAATAAAAAGACAGTTAGAGCGCATAGTGAAGCAGGCAACAAGCGCTTACTTACGTGCTTCCAGGCGCTTCTATTCATCACACGGGCTCCATCTTCAACTCACTTCAGCCCGTCATCCGCCATCGCCGGAACCCTGCAAAACAAGAGACATCATTACTAAAGACTTTAAAGACATTTGAATGACTCGAAACTTACCGTTCGTGCAGTAAACAACGGACAGCAGTCCTCTGAAGTCAAGAGGCCTGCGCTACCTATCCAGTGAAGAAACTGGTTACAGCACCCTGCCCCGAGGCAGATGGAGAGCTCGGCATTCACTTACCTAAGGTGAGAGCGTTAACCTTTGGGGGTCTACAGGAGAGGAGAAGAGGAAAGAGATAGGGACACCCCAATAACCCCAGTTCATTAACCCCATATTTTCTATCTGCAGACATCTTACTCTACACGTCAGGCATACAGTGCACAGAGGTCCAGCCCAAAGAGCCAACCGGGTGCTACACATCACCTTTGAAGATACGGTATACGCCCAGTCAAGACCGGCGCCTCTGCGAGAATCAGGTGAGCGTTACAGAACGCAAAGCCTACCGCAAAACTCTCGCCCAGGCGCTATGGAAACCTCGGATACTGACCCCCTAGCCCGGTTACTTGGGGAACTAAGGGCAGAAGTGCATGCAGCTCAATCTTGCTAGACAAGTGCTACAGTCACAAGCCGGACAGACCCCGTTACCCGCATCAGGGGCAAATCTTCCTTCAACATCCTCTATGAATCCAGTGCAGATCAACCTACCTGGGAATGTACCTCTGGCTCCGCCCGAACGATTTTCTGGTGACCCAAAGAGGTTTGCAGTATTTATCAATCAGTGCCGGTTGCACTTCTTATGCCGGCCAGCAGCCTTTCCAACTGATCAAGCAAAAGTAGCTTTTGTACTTTCGTACCTTAGTGGCAATGCGGCAGACTGGTCGATCCCTCTAGTTAATCAAGATGATCCGGTTCTCCATGATTTTCAAGCCTTTCAGCTTAGTATGGAAAAACTGTTCGCAAGACATTCACAGGGGCAGGCCTTGGACAATGAGCTTCTTTCGTTGCGACAGGGTAATCAAGACCTTTTGGCTTATATTGCATCTTTCAATAGACTAATAGTGGAAACTCAATGGCCTGAGGAAAAAAGGATTACACTGTTTTATAGAGGTCTACGTGGAGAGCTCAAAGACGTTTTAGCCCAAGTAGTGAATCCCCCACAAGACTGTTCGGATTATATAGACTTGGTCGTTCAAATAGATCACAGGCTGCAGAACAGGAAGGCCGATCGTTCCAAGTTTGATGCTCGAGTATTTTCTAAACCGCCAACTCCTTCCAAAGGAGTAGACTCCGGGGAACCCATGCAAATAGGGGGTCTGAAAAGTCCTCTAACACAAAGGGAGCGGGAAAGGAGGAAACAGTTGCAATTATGCCTATATTGCGGAAACTCAGGGCACTTTCTTCGAGACTGTCCGGTGAAACCTGCCAAGAAGGCAGTAGGAGCTGCAGTTACCAAAGTTACAAACTCTGAGCAGGGAAACGACCTCGCCCGACAAGAATAGAGGTCCTCTTGCCGAGCGTGAAAACCAGTTCCGTGACCTCGCATTTCGTGATACCTATGGTCCTCATTAGCCCTGATAATCCGGATCGATTACATGCAATTGAAGCTTACGTCGACAGCGGTGCCATCGGCAATTATGTGGATCATGAAATGGTTTTGAGGATGAATCTAACTCTTTGTCCCAAGGCTGTAAAGGACGTCATTACTACGGTGGATGGTACGGAGATAGCCTCCGGGCCAGTAACGCATACCACTCAAGAGGTGACGCTAGTAAGTCAATATGGACACCATGAGAAGATCGTGTTCGATGTGATCAAGGCCCCTCAGTTTCAGATTATTCTAGGAATACCTTGGTTAGAGAAACACAATCCTCTGATCG
This sequence comes from Ambystoma mexicanum, assembly GCF_040938575.1. Classification (NCBI taxonomy): domain Eukaryota; kingdom Metazoa; phylum Chordata; class Amphibia; order Caudata; family Ambystomatidae; genus Ambystoma; species Ambystoma mexicanum. The sequence goes on from NC_090933.1 coordinate 166,227,561, forward strand.
ATTGGCGAGCAAGAACGGTCCAGTTTCCAGAATGTGTCTCTACTTGTCACCCTCCACCTGGTGTTGCACTGGCCGCAATTTCTTCAGAGACTCCCCAGTTACCTCCCGAATACCTAGAATACCAAGATGTTTTCCGGAAGGATCAGGCTAACTCTCTACCTCCTCATAGGTCTTATGACTGCCAGATAGACCTGATACCTGGATCTACTCCTCCTTGTAGTAGAATTTATGCCCTCACCGAGCCTGAGAACCTTCACCTTCGACAATCACTGGATCAATACCTGGCAAATGGGTTTATTCGTCCTTCCAAGTCCCCTGCTTCTTCAGCTTTGTTCTTCGTTCCAAAAAAGGAAGGAGACCTTAGAACTTGTATCGATTATCGCTCCCTGAACCAGATCACCGTTAAGAATAGATATCCGTTACCTTTGATCCCTGAACTCCTGGACCAAGTCAGAAAAGCATGCATATATACAAAGCTGGATCTTAGAGGAGCTTACCACTTGGTACGAGTAAAAGAGGGCAATGAATGGAAGATGGCCTTCCGCACCAAGTATGGGCTATTTGAATATCAGGTCATGCCCTTCGGACTTTGCAATGCCCCGGCCGCCTTTCAATATTTTATGAACGATGTCCTCAGAGAGCTCATAGATGTATGTGTTGTTGTTTACATTGACGACATCCTCGTTTATTCTTCATCGGAATCTGAACATCGGAAACACGTGAAAATGGTCCTCGAAAGATTGCGTCAACACAAACTTTTCGCTAAGTTGGAAAAATGTGTTTTCAACGTGACTGAAGTTGAATTCTTGGGATTCATATTATCACCTGGCGGAGTGCGTATGGATTCAAAGAAGGTCGATGCAGTTCTCAAATGGCCATCACCATCCTCCGTAAAAGGTGTGCAAAGCATGTTAGGCTTTGCTAACTTTTACCGCAGGTTTATCCCCGAATTCTCTCGAATAGTCCAGCCCATCACTGCCTTGTTAAAGAAAAACAAACGTTTTGAATGGTCTACCGAGGCGGAACAAGCTTTCCAGGATTTGAAGACTAAATTTATCTCTGCACCAATCTTAAAACACCCTCGCCCCGAACTCCCCTACATCGTGGAAACTGATGCTTCAAGCTTTGCCATGGGGGCAGTTCTATCACAAAAGGACCCGGTAACCAATCAGTTGCATCCCGTGGCATTTTGGTCCCGCAAATTCTCGCCTCCTGAAATCAATTACACGATTACTGACAAGGAACTTCTGGCTATCAAGTCTGCCTTTAAGGCTTGGCGGCATTATCTGCTGGGGGCCCGACACACTGTTACTGTGATTACGGATCACCGAAACCTGCAATATTTGAAGACCGCAAAAGCCCAATCCTCTAGACAACTCCGTTGGGCATTATTCTTTGCCGAGTTTGACTTCATAATTACCTATCGACCTGGTACAAAGAACGGTAAAGCCGATGCCCTTTCTCGGATGGGAGTGGAAGAACACTTGGTCAACCCTAAACCTGTACCAATCATTCCCGAACAAAGAATTCTGGGTGTAATCGCCACAGAATCCATAGAGGAAGTTAAGGATAAAGCCAGGCAACTTGTAACTCCAGCAGACATACAGAATTGGCATCTGCAGGGAAAGGACTTTGCAGTAAAGGACAACTTATTGTATTTCCAAGAACGATTATACCTACCCAGCACAGATTTACAGAAAAAAGTAATCTCTTGTTATCACGACTCTTTAATGGAAGGTCATCCCGGTATAGCCAAGACCTCAGAAAAGATCAAGCGCTACTTCTGGTGGCCGTCTTGGAAAAAAGATATCAGAGACTTTATAATGTCCTGTGGAGTATGCGCCCAAAACAAGAGTCAAAAGGAAAGACCAGCAGGCCTCTTACTCCCTATTGACATCCCACCTCGCCCTTGGCATACGCTTTCTATGGACTTCATCACCGATCTACCTCCATGCTCCGGATACAATACGATTCTAGTAATCGTGGACTTATTCTCCAAGATGGCGCATTTCATTCCGCTCAAAGGCTTGCCAACAGCAGCAACTCTGGCCCGAGAATTTCTCGAAAACATCGTCCGACTGCACGGTTTTCCTTTGGTTCTAATTTCGGATCGAGGTAGTCAATTTATTTCTCATTTTTGGCGAAGTTGCTGTCGGTCGGCTCAAATTGATGTGAGACTATCGACCAGTCACCACCCTCAGACCGACGGACAAACCGAGAGGACCAATCAAACTCTGGAACAGTATTTACGCTGCATGCTGCAACAAACTGAAAAAACTTGGAAAGATATCCTTTGGATAGCCGAGTATGCCTACAATAACTCTGTCCATTCGGGAACTGGGAAAACCCCGTTTTTTCTTTTGTACGGCAGTCACCCTCGAACCTCGGAGTTGGATCCCCTCCAAGATCTTGAAACACCAGCAGTAGACTACCTGCATTCTACAATCACCCAAGCCTTTAAGGAAGCTGTTTCTCACCTTCAAAGGGCTAAAGAACAATACAAGAAAGGAGCAGATCAACATCGGAAGGAAGCCCCTCACTATCAAGTAGGGGATCAAGTCTGGTTATCCACCAAATATCTATCTCTAAAAGGGCCACGCACATTCAACCCAAGATACCTTGGTCCCTATTCCATCACTACCATAGTAAACCCAGTAGCGGTCAAGTTGGACTTGCCCCCGCACATGAAGATACATCCGGTCTTCCACGTCTCTCTATTAAAACCCGTGCAACCTCAAACCCGACTAACCAAATCTCCAAAACCTATCCTAGTGGATGGAGAGCTCGAGTTTGAAGTCAAAAGCATTCTGGACTCCAAGATCTCCAAATCTAAACTATTCTACCTAATTGACTGGAAAGGCTACGGCCCCCAAGAGAGATCCTGGGAACCTGCTGAATATGTCCACGCTCCTCGCCTAATCAAAAGATTTCACCGAACATTTCCTGACAAGCCAAAACCCCCGGAGAAGCCCGGTTTGGGAGGGGCCTTGAGGGGGGGTACTGTCATGATCTCTGCTTCCAAAAGGTCAGGGTTTTCCCAACTCCCTTGGAAGCAGATCCATAACCCAGGTTCAGAGTGCCAACCAGTCCCAATTGGGACCTTTTGGACCCAGTCCTGGCGCCAGTGGCACCAGGCTCATAAATATGCCCAGTCCCAGCGCTGGAAGCGCCGGGCTCATAATGCTTGGGTGGACTTACCTTCAGCAGACCATGCTGCTTACTTGCCTGCCAGTTGAGCCTCTGATCCTCTTCTGTTTGGAACTACTTTTCCTGTTGGGTGGGGCTGGAGCCACTCCCTAGATTCAGAACACTGGAACTCTTCTGGAAGGCAGGAACTCTTTTCTTACCAGGAACTCTTTTCTTACTTAGGCGTGGCTGTGGAAGGAGACGCCTAAGCACTACAGGAGGCTATTTAAACCACACCCGGTGGATGAATCTTGCTTTGCGTTATTCTGCAACCTCTGCAGCAGAACGCTCATCGTGTCTTCTGCATCCGGTCCTGGGCCTAAGGAAAAAGGCTTACCATCCTGAATCCAGTCTTCAGCAACACCTATAAAGACAAGAAAGAACAGGTTAGCATTCCGGCATCTGAAAGGCAAAGGCTTACCATCCTGAATCCAGTCTTCAGCAACACCTATAAAGACAAGAAAGAACAGGTTAGCATTCCGGCATCTGAAAGGCAAAGGCTTACCTACTCTTCGTACGCTCCGGAGGCCTTCGGCGCTGCATCCCGCATCTGAAAGACAAAACAAGGTGCGTTTAAAGACATTGGGGAACTTTAATACTCACGTGCCATTACTCCTTTCCACATATAATCCAGTGGGTATTCCGGCACCCTGCAGCCGCTCCGAACTCGTACCTGCAAAATAAAAAGACAGTTAGAGCGCATAGTGAAGCAGGCAACAAGCGCTTACTTACGTGCTTCCAGGCGCTTCTATTCATCACACGGGCTCCATCTTCAACTCACTTCAGCCCGTCATCCGCCATCGCCGGAACCCTGCAAAACAAGAGACATCATTACTAAAGACTTTAAAGACATTTGAATGACTCGAAACTTACTGTTCGTGCAGTAAACAACGGACAGCAGTCCTCTGAAGTCAAGAGGCCTGCGCTACCTATCCAGTGAAGAAACTGGTTACAGCACCCTGCCCCGAGGCAGATGGAGAGCTCGGCATTCACTTACCTAAGGTGAGAGCGTTAACCTTTGGGGGTCTACAGGAGAGGAGAAGAGGAAAGAGATAGGGACACCCCAATAACCCCAGTTCATTAACCCCATATTTTCTATCTGCAGACATCTTACTCTACACGTCAGGCATACAGTGCACAGAGGTCCAGCCCAAAGAGCCAACCGGGTGCTACACATCACCTTTGAAGATACGGTATACGCCCAGTCAAGACCGGCGCCTCTGCGAGAATCAGGTGAGCGTTACACCGCTCATGCCCCGTGTCTCTCTCCTGTTCCCTCCACCCCCTACTCATGCCCCGTGTCTTCCTCCTGTTTGCCCCACCCCCTGCTCATGCCCCGTGTCTCCCTCCTGTTCCCCCACCCTGTGTCTCCCTCCTGTTCCCCCACCCCCTGCACATGCCCCATGTCTCCCTCCTGTTCCCCCCAACCCCCGGTCATGCCCTATGTCTTCCTCCTGTTCACCCCACACCCCGCTCATGCCCCGTGTCTCCCTCCTTTTCTCCCCCACCCCGCTCATGCCCCGTGTCTCTCTCCTTTTACCCCCAACCCCGGCTCATGCCCCGCGTCTCTCTCGTGTTCCCCCCACCCCCACTCATGGCCCGTGTCTCTCTCCTGTTCCCCCCACTCCCGCTCATGCCCCGTGCCTCCCTCCTGTACCCCCCACCCCCCGCTCATGCCCGATTTCTCCCTCCTGTTCCCCCCACCCCCGGTCTTGCCCCGTGTCTCTCTCCTGTTCCCCCCACCACCCGCTTATGCCCTGTGTCTCTCTCCTGTTCCCCCCACCCCCCGCTCATGCCCTGTGTCTCTCTCTTGTTCCCTCAACCCCCCGCTCATGCCCGTGTCTCCCGCCTGTACCCTCCCACCCCCGCTCATGCCCCGTGTCTCTCTCCTGACCCCCCCAGCCCCCACTCATGCCCCGTGTCTATCTCCTGTTCCCCCCCACCCCCTCGCTCATGCCCTGTGTCTCTCTCCTGTTCCCCCACTCCACGCTCATGCCCCATGTCTCCCTCCTGTTCCCTCCACCCCCTGCTCATGCCCCGTGTCTCCCTCCTGTTCCCCCAGCCCCGCTCATGCCCGTGTCTTCCTCCTGTTCCCCCTGCCCCCTGCTTATGCCCTGTGTCTCCCTCCTGTTCCCCCCACCCCCCGCTCATGCCCCTTGTCTCTCTCCTGTTCCCCCCGCTCATGCCCCGTGTATCTCTCCTATTCCCCCCACCCCCGCTCATGCCCTGTGTTTCTCTCCTGTTCCCCCACCCCCGATCATGCCTTGTGTCTCCCTCCTGTTCCACCAACCCCCCGCTCATGCCCCGTGTCTCCCTCCTGTACCCACCACATCCGCACATGCCCCTTGTCTCCCTCCTGTACCCCCCACCCCCCGCTCATGCCCCGTGTCTCTCTCCTGTTCCCCCCACCCCCTGCTCATGCCACATGTCTCTCTCCTGTTCCCCAGGCTCATGCCCTGTGTCTCTCTCTTGTTCCCCCAACCTCCTGCTCATGCCCCGTGTCTCTCTCCTGTTCCCACCACCCCCCGCTCATGCCCCGTGTCTCTCTCCTGTTCCCCCACCCCACGCTCATGCCCCATGTCTCCCTCCTGTTCCCTCCACCCCCCGCTCATGCCCCGTGTCTCCCTCCTGTTCCCCCAGCCCCGCTCATGCCCGTGTCTTCCTCCTGTGTCCCCCCACCCCCCCGCTCATGCCCCGTGTCTATCTCCTGTTCCCCCCGCTCATGCCCCGTGTATCTCTCCTGTTTCCCCCACCCCCGTGTCTCTCTCCTGTTCCTCCCACCCCCGCTCATGCCCTGTGTCTCCCTCCTGTTCCCCCAACCCCCCGCTCATGCCCCAGTGTCTCCCTCCTGTACCCCCCACCCTCCGCTCATGCCCCTTGTCTCCCTCCTGTACCCCCCACCCCCTGCTCATGCCCCGTGTCTCTATCCTGTTCCCCCCACTCATGCCCCGTGTCTCCTTCCTGTTCCCCGCACCCCCCGCTCATGCCCCATGTCTACCTCCTGTTCCTCCCAACCCCCGGTCATGCCCTATATCTTCCTCCTGTTCCCCCCACACCCCGCTCATGCCCCGTGTCTCCCTCCTTTCCCCCCCACCCCCCGCTCATGCCCCGTGTCTCTCTCCTGTTACCCCCAACCCCGGCTCATGCCCCGTGTCTTTCTCCTGTTCCCCCACCCCCGCTCATGGCCCGTGTCTCTCTCCTGTTCCACGCACCCCCGCTCATGCCCGATTTCTCCCTCCTTTTCCCCCCACCTCCGATCTTGCCCCGTGTCTCTCTCCTGTTCCCCCCACCACCCGCTTATTCCCTGTGTCTCTCTCCTGTTCCCCCCACCCCCCGCTCATGCCCCGTGGCTCTCTCTCTTTCCCCCAAACCCCCGCTCATGCCCCGTGTCTCCCTCCTGTACCCCCCCAACCTCCCCGCTCATGCCCCGTGTCTCTCTCCTGATACCCCCCCACCCCCCACTCATGCCCCGTGTCTCTCTCCTGCTCCCCCCACCCCCCGCTCATGCCCTGTGTCTCTCTCCTGTTTCCCCACCCCACGCTCATGCCCCATGTCTCCCTCCTGTTCCTCCCACCCCCCGCTCATACCCTGTGTCTCCCTCCTGTTACCCCAGCCCCGCTCATGCCAGTGTCTTCCTCCTGTTCCCCCTGCCTCCTGCTCATGCCCCGTGTCTCCCTCCTCTTCCCCCCACCCCCGCTCATGCCCCGTGTCTCTCTCCTGTTCCCCCCACTCATGCCCAGTGTATCTCTCCTGTTTACCCCCACCCCCCGCTCATGCCCCATGTCTCTCTCCTGTTCCCCCACCCCTGCTCATGCCCTGTGTCTCCCTCCTGTTCCGCCAACCACCCGCTCATGCCCTGTGTCTCCCTCCTGTACCCCCCACCCTCCGCTCATGCTCCTTGTCTCCCTCCTGTACCCCCCACACCCCGCTCATGCCCCGTGTCTCTCTCCTGTTCCCCCCCGACCCCCCGCTCATGCCCCGTTTCTCTTTCCTGTTCCCCCACTCATGCCCCGTGTCTCCCTCCTGTTACCCCACCCCCCGCTCATGCCACGTGTCTCTCTCCTGTTCCCCCCACCCCCCGCTCATGCCCCGTGTCTCTCTCTTGTTCCCCCAACCCCCCGCTCATGCCCCGTGTCTCCCTTCTGTACCCCCACACCCTGCTCATGCCCCGTGTCTCTCTCCTGATCCCCCCACCCCCCACTCATGCCCCGTGTCTCTCTCCTGTTCCCACCACCCCTGCTCATGCCCCGTGTCTCTCTCCTGTTCCCCCACCCCACGCTCATGCCCCATGTCTCCCTCCTGTTCCCTCCACCCCCCGCTCATGCCCCGTGTCTCCCTCCTGTTCCCCCAGCCCCGCTCATGCCCGTATCTTCCTCCTGTGTCCCCTGCCCCCTGCTCATGCCCCTTGTCTCCCTCCTGTTCCCCCCACCCCCCGCTCATGCCCCGTGTCTATCTCCTGTTCCCCCTGCTCATGCCCCGTGCATCTCTCCTGTTTCCCCCACCCCCTGCTCATGCCCCGTGTCTCTCTCCTGTTCCTTCCACCCCCGCTCATGCCCTGTGTCTCCCTCCTGTTCCCCCAACCCCCCGCTCATGCCCCCGTATCTCCCTCCTGTACCCCCCACCCTATGCTCATGCCCCTTGTCTCCCTCCTGTACCCCCCACCCCCTGCTCATGCCCCGTGTCTCTATCCTGTTCCCCCCACTCATGCCCCGTGTCTCCTTCCTGTTCCCCGCACCCCCCGCTCATGCCCTGTGTATCCCTCCTGTTCGCCCCACCCCCAGCTCATGCCCAGTGTCTCTGCTCATGCCCCGTGTCTCCCTCCTGTTCCCCCTCGCTCATGCCCCGTGTCTCTCTCCTGTTTCCCCCACCCCCCGCTCATGCCCTTTGTCTCTCTCCTGTTCCCCCCAACCTCCGCTCATGCCCCATGTTTTCCACCTGTTCCCTCACCCCCCGCTCATGCCCCGTGTCTCTCTCCTGTTCCCTCCACCCCCTGCTCATGCCCCGTGTCTTCCTCCTGTTCCCCCCACCCCCCGCTCATGCCCCTTGTCTCCCTCCTGTTCCCCCACCCCCCGCACATGCCCCATGTCTCCCTCCTGTTCCCTCCAACCCCGGTCATGCCCTATGTCTTCCTCCTGTTCCCCCCACACCCTGCTCATGCCCCGTGGCTCCTCCTGTTCCCCCCCAACCTCCGCTCATGCCCCATGTTTTCCACCTGTTCCCTCACCCCCCGCTCATGCCCCGTGTCTCTCTCCTGTTCCCTCCACCACCCGCTCATGCCCCGTGTCTCCCTCCTGTACCCCCCACCCCCCGCTCATGCCCGATTTCTCCCTCCTGTTCCCCCCAGCCCCGATCTTGCCACATGTCTCTCTCCTGTTCCCTCCACCACCCGCTTATGCCCTGTGTCTCTCTCCTGTTCCCCCCACCCCCCGCTCATGCCCCGTGTCTCTCTCTTGTTCCCCCAACCCCCCGCTCATGCCCCGTGTCTCCCGCCTGTACCCTCCCACCCCCGCTCATGCCCTGTGTCTCTCTCCTGATCCCCCCACCCCCCACTCAAGCCCCGTGTCTACCTCCTGTTCCCCCCCACCTCCTCGCTCATGCCCTGTGTCTCTCTCCTGTTCCCCCACTCCATGCTCATGCCCCATGTCTCCCTCCTGTTCCCTCCACTCCCTGCTCATGCCCCGTGTCTCCCTCCTGTTCCCTCCACCCCCGCTCATGCCCCGTGTCTCCCTCCTGTCCCCGCAGCCCCGCTCATGCCCGTGTCTTCCTCCTGTTCCCCCTGCCCCCTGCTCATGCCCTGTGTCTCCCTCCTGTTCCCCCCACCACCCGCTCATGCCCCGTGTCTCTCTCCTGTTCCCCCCGCTCATGCCCCGTGTATCTCTCCTGTTCCCCCCCACCCCCCGCTCATGTCCCATGTCTCCCTCCTGTTCCCTCCACCCCCCGCTCATGCCCTGTGTCTCCCTCCTGTCCCCCCAGCCCCGCTCATGCCCGTGTCTTCCTCCTGTTCCCCCTGCCCCCGGCTCATGCCCCGTGTCTCCCTCCTGTTCCCCTCACCCCCAGCTCATGCCCCGTGTCTCTCTCCTGTTCCCCCGCTCATGCCCCGTGTATCTCTCCTGTTCCCCCCCACCCCCCGCTCATGCCCCGTGTCTCTCTCCTGTTCCCCCCGCTCATGCCCCGTGTATCTCTCCTGTTCCCCCCACCCCCTGCTTATGCCCCGTGTCTCTCTCCTGTTCCTCCCACCCCGCTCATGCCCTGTGTCTCCCTCCTGTTCCCCCAACCGCCCTCTCATGCCCCCTGTCTCCCTCCTGTACCCCCCACCCTCCGCTCATGCCCCTTGTCTCCCTCCTGTACCCCCAAAACCCCGCTCATGCCCCATGTCTCTATCCTGTTCCCCCCACTCATGCCCCATGTCTCCCTCCTGTTCCCCGTACCCCCGCTCATGCCCCGTATATCCCTCCTGTTCCCCCCACCCCCAGCTCATGCCCCGTGTCTCTCTCCTGTTCCCCCTCGCTCATGCCCCGTGTCTCTCTCCTGTTCCCCCCACCCCCTGCTCATGCCCCGTGTCTTCCTCCTGTTCCCCCCACCCCCGCTCATGCCCCGTGTCTCCCTCCTGTTCCCCCCACCCCGTGTCTCCCTCCTGTTCCCCCCACCCCCCGCACATGCCCCATGTCTCCCTCCTGTTCCCCCCAACCCCCGGTCATGCACTATGTCTTCCTCCTGTTCCCCCCACACCCCACTCATGCCCCGTGTCTCTCTCCTGTTACCCCCAATCCTGACTCATGCCCCGTGTCTTTCTCGTGTTCCCCCCACCACCACTCATGGCCTGTGTCTCTCTCCTGTTCCCCCCACTCCTGCTCATGCCCCGTGTCTCCCTCCTGTACCCCCCACCCCCTGCTCATGCCTGATTTCTCCCTCCTGTTCCCCCCACCCCAGGTCTTGCCCCGTGTCTCTCTCTTGTTCCCCCACCCCCGCTCATGCCCCGTGTCTCTCTCCTGATCCTCCCCACCCCCCACTCATGCCCCGTGTGTACCTCCTGTTCCCTCCTACCCTGTCGCTTATGCCCCGTGTCTCTCTCCTGTTCCCCCACTCCACGCTCATGCCCCATGTCTCCCTCCTGTTCCCTCCACCCCCTGCTCATGCCCCGTGTCTCCCTCCTGTTCCCCCAGCCCTGCTCATGCCCGTGTCTTCCTCCTGTTCCCCCTGCCCCCTGCTCATGCCCCGTGTCTCCCTCCTGTTCCCCCCACCCCCCGCTCATGCCCCGTGTCTCTTTCCTGTTCCCCCCACCACCCGCTTATGCCCTGTGTCTCTCTCCTGTTCCCCCCACCACCCGCTTATGCTCTGTGTCTCTCTCCTGTTCCCCCCACCCCCCGCTCATGCCCCGTGTCTCTCTCTTGTTCCCCCACCCCCCGCTCATGCCCCGTGTCTCTCTTCTGATCCTCCCCACCCCCCACTCATGCCCCGTGTGTACCTCCTGTTCCCTCCCACCCCCTCGCTTATGCCCCGTGTCTCTCTCCTGTTCCCCCACTCCACGCTCATGCCCCATGTCTGCCTCCTGTTCCCTCCACCCCCTGCTCATGCCCCGTGTCTTCCTCCTGTTCCCCCCACCCCCCGCACATGCCCCATGTCTCCCTCCTGTTCCCCCCAAGCCCCGGTCATGCCCTATGTCTTCCTCCTGTTCCCCCCACCCCCCGCTCATGCCACGTGTCTCTCTCCTGTTACCCCCAAGCCCGGCTCATGCCCCATGTCTTTCTCGTGTTACCCCCACCCCCACTCATGGCCTGTGTCTCTCTCCTGTTCCCCCCACTCCTGCTCATGCCCCGGTGTCTCCCTCCTATACCCCCCAACCCCCTGCTCATGCCCGATTTCTCCCTCCTGTTCCTCCCACCCCCGGTCTTGCCCCGTGTCTCTCTCCTGTCCCCCCACCCCCACCACCCGCTTATGCCCTGTGTCTCTCTCATGTTCCCCCCACCCCCCGCTAATGCCCCCTGTCTCTTTCTTGTTCCCCCACGCCCCGCTCATGCCCCGTGTCTCTCTCCTGATCCTCCCCACCCCCCACTCATGCCCCGTGTGTACCTCCTGTTCCCTCCCAACCCCCTCGCTTATGCCCTGTGTCTCTCTCCTGTTCCCCCACTCCACGCTCATGCCCCATGTCTCCCTCCTGTTCCCTCCACCCCCTGCTCATGCTCTGTGTCTCCCTCCTGTTCCCCCAGCCCCGCTCATGCCCGTGTCTTACTCCTGTTCCCCCTGCCCCCTGCTCATGCCCTGTGTCTTCCTCCGGTTCCCCCCACCCCCCGCTCATGCCCTGTGTCTCTCTCCTGTTCCCTCCACCCCCGCTCATGCACTTTGTCTCCCTCCTGTTCCCCCAACCTCCCGCTCATGCCCCGTGTCTCCCTTCTGTACCCCCCACACTCCGCTCATGCCATTTGTCTCCCTCCTGTTCCCCCAGCCCCCGGCTCATGCCCCATGTCTATCTCCTGTCCCCCCGACCCCCCGCTCATGCCCCGTGTCTCTATCCTGTTCCCCCCCCACTCATGCCCCGTGTCTCCCTCCTGTTCCCCCCACCTCCCGCTCATGCCACATGTCACTCTCCTGTTCCCCCACCGCCCGCTCATGCCCCGTGTCTCTCTCTTGTTCCCCCAAACCCCCTCTCATGCCCTGTGTCTCTCTCCTGTACCCCCCCACCCACGCTCATGCCCCGTGTCTCTCTCCTGATCCCCCCACTCATGCCCCATGTCTCTCTCCTGTTCCCCCCACCCCCCGCTCATGCCCCCTGTCTCTCTCCTGTACCCCATCCCAAGCTCATGCCCCATGTCTCCCTCCTGTTCCCTCCACCCCCCGCGTCTCTCTCCTGTTCCCCCCCGCTCATGCCCCGTGTATCTCTCCTGTTCCCCCCCACCCCCGCTCATGCCCCGTGTCTCTCTCCTGTTCCCCCCACCCCCGCTCATGCCCTGTGTCTCCCTCCTGTTCCCCCAATCCCCCGCTCATGCCCCGTGTCTCCCTGCTGTACCCCCCACCCTCTGCTCATGCACCTTGTCTCTCTCCTGTCCCCCCCACCCCCCACTCATGCCCCGTGTCTCTATCCTGTTCCCCCCACTCATGCCCCGTGTCTCCCTCCTGTTCCCCCCACCCCCTGCTCATCTCCTATGTCTCTCTCCTGTTCCCCCCACCCCCCGCTCATGCCCCGTGTCTCTCTCTTGTTCCCCCCCACCCCCACTCATGCCCTGTGTCTCCCGCCTGTTCCCTCACCCCCGCTCATGCCCCATGTCTTCCTCCTGTTCCCCCACCCCCCGCACATGCCCCATGTCTCTCTCCTGTTCCCCCCACCCCCCGCTCATGCCCCGTGTATCTCTCTTGTTCCCCCCACCCCCCGCTCATGCCCCGTCTCCCTCTCCTGTTCCCCCCACCCCGCTCATGCCCTGTGTCTCTCTCCTGTTCCCCCTACCCCCTGCTCATGCCCCGTGTCTCCCACCTGTGTCCCCCACCCCCGCTTATGCCCCGTGTCTCCCTCCTGTTTCCCCCACCCCCAGCTCATGCCCTGTGTCTCCGCTCATGCCCCGTGTCTCTCTCCTGTTCCCCCTCGCTCATGCCCCTTGTCTCTATCCTGTTCCCCCACCCCCATCTCATGCCCCGTGTCTCCCTCCTGTTCCCCCCCACCCCCCGCTCATGTCCCGTGTCTCTCTCCTATTCCCCCCACCGCGCCCTCATGCCCTGTGTCTCTCTCCTGTTCCCCCCACCCCCCCGCTCATGCCCTGTGTCTCCCTCCTGTTCCCCCCACCCCCAGTCATGCCCCATGTCTTCCTCCTATTCCCCCACCCCCTGCTCATGCCCCGTGTCTCTCTCCTGTTTCCCCCAACCCCCGCTCATGCCCCATGTTTTCCTCCTGTTCCCCCACCCCCCGCTCATGCCCCGTGTCTCTATCCTGTTCCCCCCACCCCCCGCTCATGCCCTGTGTCTCCCTCCTGTTTCCCACACCCCCTGGTCATGCCGTGTCTTCCTCCTGTTCCCCCCACCCCCATCTCAAGCCCTGTGTCTCCCTCCTGTTCCCCCCCACCCCCCGCTCATGTCCCGTGTCTCTCTCCTATTCCCCCCAACGCGCCCTCATGCCCTGTGTCTCTCTCCTGTTCCCCCCACCCCCCCGCTCATGCCCTGTGTCTCCCTGTAGTTCCCCCCACCCCCAGTCATGCCCCGTGCCTTCCTCCTATTCCCCCACCCCCTGCTCATGCCCCGTGCCTCGCTCCTGTTCCCCCAACCCCCGCTCATGCCCTGTGTTTTCCTCCTGTTCCCCCACCCCCGCTCATGCCCAGTGTCTCCCTCCTGTTCCCCCGGTCATGCCCCATGTCTCCCTCCTGTTCCCCCCACCCCCAGCTCATGCCCTGTGTCTCTGCTCATGCCCTGTGTCTCTCTCCTGTTCCCCCCTGCTCATGCCCCATGTCTCTCTCCTGTTCCCCCCACCCCCCGCTCATTCCCTGTGTCTCTCTCCTGTTCCCCCAGCCCCATCTCAAGCCCCTTGTCTCCCTCCTGTTCCCCCTACCCCCCGCTCATGCCCCGTGTCTCCCTCCTGTTCCCCCACCCCGCTCATTCCCTGTGTCTCTCTCCTGTTCCCCCCACCCCCGATCATGCCCCTTGTCTCTCTCCTGTTCCCCCCACCCCCCGCTCATGCCCCATGTCTTCCTCCTGTTCCCCCCACCCCCGCTCTTGCCCCGTGTCACTCTCCTGTTCCCCCCACTGCCCACTTATGCCCCGTGTCTCTCTCCTGTTCCCCCTAACCCCCGCTCATGCCCTGTGTCTCTCTCTTGTTCCCCCACCCACTGCTCATGCCCCGTGTCTCCCTCCTGTACCCCCTGACCCCCCACTCATGCCTGTGTCTCCCTCCTGTTCCCCCCACCCCCTGCTCATGCCCCATGTCTCTCTCCTGTTCCCCCTACCCCCACTCATGCCCCGTGTATCCCTCCTGTTCCCGCCAACCCCAGCTCATGCCCCGTGTCTCCGCTCATGCCCCGTGTCTCTCCTGTTCCCCCTCGCTCATGCCCCGTGTCTCTCTCCTGTTCCCCCCACCCCCCGCTCATGCCCTTTGTCTCTCTCCTGTTCCCCCACCCCATCTCATGCCCCGTGTCTCCCTCCTGTTCCCCCCACCCCCCATTCATGCCCCGTGTCTCCCTCCTGTTCCCCCACCCCCTGCTCATGTCCCGTGTCTCTCTCCTGTTCCCCCCACCACCCGCTCATGCCCCGTGTCTTCCTCCTGTTCCCCCCACCCCCCGCTCATGCCCCGTGTCTCCCTCCTGTTCCCCCCACCCCGTGTCTCCCTCCTGTTCCCCCCACACCCCGCACATGCCCCATGTCTCCCTCCTGTTCCCCTTACCCCCCGCTCATGCCCTGTGTCTCCCTCCTGTTCCCCCCACCCACCGGTCATGCCCTGTGTCTTCCTCCTGTTCCCCCACTCCCCGCTCATGCCCCGTGTCTCTCTCCTGTTCCCCCACCCCCCGCACATGCCCCATGTCTTTCTCCTGTTCCCCCTACCCCCCGCTCATGCCCTGTGTCTCCCTCCTGTTCCCCCCACCCCCCGGTCATGCTCCGTGTCTTCCTCCTGTTCCCCCAACCCTCTGCTCATGCCCGTGTCTCTCTCCTGTTCCCCCCAACCCCCGCTCATGCCCATGTTTTCCTCCTGTTCCCTCACCCCCTGCTCATGCCCCGTGTCTCTCTCCTGATCCCTCCAACCCCTGCTCCTGCCCCGTGTCTTCCTCCTGTTCCCCCCACCCCCCGCTCATGCCCCGTGTCTCCCTCCTGTTCCACCCACCCCGTGTCTCCCTCCTGTTCCCCCCAAACCCTGCACATGCCCCATGTCTCCCTCCTGTTTCCCCCAACCCCCGGTCATGCCCTATATCT
This sequence comes from Ambystoma mexicanum, assembly GCF_040938575.1. Lineage (NCBI taxonomy): Eukaryota > Metazoa > Chordata > Amphibia > Caudata > Ambystomatidae > Ambystoma > Ambystoma mexicanum. The sequence goes on from NC_090933.1 coordinate 166,242,627, forward strand.
TCCTCCTGTTCCCCCCACACCCCGCTCATGCCCCGTGTCTCCCTCCTTTTCCCCCACCCCCGCTCATGCCCTGTGTCTCTCTCCTGTTACCCCCAACCCCGGCTCATGCCCCGTGTCTCTCTAGTGTTCCCCCCCACCCCCGCTCATGGCCAGTGTCTCTCTACTGTTCCCCCCACCCCCGCTCATGCCCCGTGTCTCCCTCCTGTACCCACCCCCGCTCATGCCCGATTTCTCCCTCCTGTTCCCCCCACCCTCGGTCTTGCCCCGTGTCTCTCTCCTGTTCCCTCCACCACCCGCTTATGCCCTGTGTCTCTCTCCTGTTCCCCCCACCCCCCGCTCATGCCCCGTGTCTCTCTCTTGTTCCCCCAACCACCCGCTCATGCCCCGTGTCTCCCTCCTGCACCCCCCACACCCGATCATGCCCCGTGTCTATCTCCTGATCCCCCCACCCCCCACTCATGCCCCGTGTCTCTCTCCTGTTCCCCCCAACCCCCGCTCATGCCCCGTGTCTCTCTTATGTTCCCCCACCCCACGCTCATGCCCCATGTCTCCCTCCTGTTCCCTCCACCCCCTGCTCATGCCCCTTGTCTCCCTCCTGTTCCCCCAGCCTCGCTCATGCCCGTGTCTTCCTCCTGTTCCCCCTGCCCCCTGCTCATGCCCCGTGTCTCCCTCCTGTTCCCCCCACCCCCTGCTCATGCCCCCTGTCTCTCTCCTGTTCCCCCCGCTCATGCCCAGTGTATCTCTCCTGTTCCCCCCGACCCCCTGCTCATGCCCCGTGTCTCTCTACTGTTCCCCCCACCCCCGCTCATGCCCCATGTCTCTCTCTTGATCCCCCCACCCCCGCTCATGCCCCGTGTCTCTCTCCTGTTCCCCCCACCCCCGCTCATGCCCCGTGTCTCTCTCCTGATCCCCCCACCCCCCGCTCATGCCCCGTGCCTCTCTCCTGTTCCCCCACCCCACGCTCATGCCCTATGTCTCCCTCCTGTTCCCTCCACCCCCCGCTCATGGCCCGTGTCTCCCTCCTGTTCGCCCAGCCCCGCTCATGCCTGTGTCTTCCTCCTGTTCCCCATGCCCCCTGCTCATGCCCTGTGTCTCCACCCTGTTCCCCCCACCCCCCGCTCATGCCCTGTGTCTCTCTCCTGTTACCCCCTGCTCATGTCCCGTGTCTCCCTCCTGTTCCCCCCACCCCCCGCTCATGCCCTGTGCCTCTCTCCTGTTCCCCCCCGCTCATGCCCAGTGTATCTCTCCTGTTCCAACCGACCCCCCGCTCATGCCCTGTGTCTCTCTCCTGTTCCCCCCACCCCCGCTCATGCCCCGTGTCTCTCTCCTGATCCCCCCACCCCCGCTCATGCCCTGTGTTTCTCTCCTGTTCCCCCCACCCCCGATCATGCCTTGTGTCTCCCTCCTGTTCCACCAACCCCCCGCTCATGCCCCGTGTCTCCCTCCTGTACCCACCACATCCGCACATGCCCCTTGTCTCCCTCCTGTACCCCCCACCCCCCGCTCATGCCCCGTGTCTCTCTCCTGTTCCCCTCCGCTCATGCCCCGTGTCTCCCTCCTGTTCCCCCCACCCCCTGCTCATGCCACATGTCTTTCTCCTGTTCCCCAGGCTCATGCCCTGTGTCTCTCTCTTGTTCCCCCAACCTCCTGCTCATGCCCCGTGTCTCTCTCCTGTTCCCACCACCCCCCGCTCATGCCCCGTGTCTCTCTCCTGTTCCCCCACCCCACGCTCATGCCCCATGTCTCCCTCCTGTTCCCTCCACCCCCCGCTCATGCCCCGTGTCTCCCTCCTGTTCCCCCAGCCCCGCTCATGCCCGTGTCTTCCTCCTGTGTCCCCCCACCCCCCGCTCATGCCCCGTGTCTATCTCCTGTTCCCCCCGCTCATGCCCCGTGTATCTCTCCTGTTTCCCCCACCCCGGTGTCTCTCTCCTGTTCCTCCCACCCCCGCTCATGCCCTGTGTCTCCCTCCTGTTCCCCCAACCCCCCGCTCATGCCCCAGTGTCTCCCTCCTGTACCCCCCACCCTCCGCTCATGCCCCTTGTCTCCCTCCTGTACCCCCCACCCCCTGCTCATGCCCCGTGTCTCTATCCTGTTCCCCCCACTCATGCCCCGTGTCTCCTTCCTGTTCCCCGCACCCCCCGCTCATGCCCCATGTCTACCTCCTGTTCCTCCCAACCCCCGGTCATGCCCTATATCTTCCTCCTGTTCCCCCCACACCCCGCTCATGCCCCGTGTCGCCCTCCTTTCCCCCCCACCCCCCGCTCATGCCCCGTGTCTCTCTCCTGTTACCCCCAACCCCGGCTCATGCCCCGTGTCTTTCTCCTGTTCCCCCACCCCCGCTCATGGCCCGTGTCTCTCTCCTGTTCCCCCCACCCCCGCTCATGCCCGATTTCTCCCTCCTTTTCCCCCCACCTCCGATCTTGCCCCGTGTCTCTCTCCTGTTCCCCCCACCAACCGCTTATTCCCTGTGTCTCTCTCCTGTTCCCCCCACCCCCCGCTCATGCCCCGTGGCTCTCTCTTGTTCCCCCAACCCCCCGCTCATGCCCCGTGTCTCCCTCCTGTACACCCCCAACCTCCCCGCTCATGCCCCGTGTCTCTCTCCTGATACCCCCCACCCCCCACTCATGCCCCGTGTCTCTCTCCTGTTCCCCCCACCTCCCGCTCATGCCCTGTGTCTCTCTCCTGTTTCCCCACCCCACGCTCATGCCCCATGTCTCCCTCCTGTTCCTTCCACCCCCCGCTCATACCCTGTGTCTCCCTCCTGTTACCCCAGCCCCGCTCATGCCCGTGTCTTCCTCCTGTTCCCCCTGCCTCCTGCTCATGCCCCGTGTCTCCCTCCTCTTCCCTCCACCCCCGCTCATGCCCCGTGTCTCTCTCCTGTTCCCCCCACTCATGCCCAGTGTATCTCTCCTGTTTACCCCCACCCCCCGCTCATGCCCCATGTCTCTCTCCTGTTCCCCCACCCCTGCTCATGCCCTGTGTCTCCCTCCTGTTCCGCCAACCACCCGCTCATGCCCTGTGTCTCCCTCCTGTACCCCCCACCCTCCGCTCATGCTCCTTGTCTCCCTCCTGTACCCCCCACACCCCGCTCATGCCCCGTGTCTCTCTCCTGTTCCCCCCCGACCCCCCGCTCATGCCCCGTTTCTCTTTCCTGTTCCCCCCACTCATGCCCCGTGTCTCCCTCCTGTTACCCCACCCCCCGCTCATGCCACGTGTCTCTCTTCTGTTCCCCCCACCCCCCGCTCATGCCCCGTGTCTCTCTCTTGTTCCCCCAACCCCCCGCTCATGCCCCGTGTCTCCCTTCTGTACCCCCACACCCCGCTCATGCCCCGTGTCTCTCTCCTGATCCCCCCACCCCCCACTCATGCCCCGTGTCTCTCTCCTGTTCCCACCACCCCTGCTCATGCCCCGTGTCTCGCTCCTGTTCCCCCACCCCACGCTCATGCCCCATGTCTCCCTCCTGTTCCCTCCACCCCCCGCTCATGCCCCGTGTCTCCCTCCTGTTCCCCCAGCCCCGCTCATGCCCGTATCTTCCTCCTGTGTCCCCTGCCCCCTGCTCATGCCCCTTGTCTCCCTCCTGTTCCCCCCACCCCCCGCTCATGCCCCGTGTCTATCTCCTGTTCCCCCTGCTCATGCCCCGTGCATCTCTCCTGTTTCCCCCACCCCCTGCTCATGCCCCGTGTCTCTCTCCTGTTCCTTCCACCCCCGCTCATGCCCTGTGTCTCCCTCCTGTTCCCCCAACCCCCCGCTCATGCCCCCGTATCTCCCTCCTGTACCCCCCACCCTATGCTCATGCCCCTTGTCTCCCTCCTGTACCCCCCACCCCCAGCTCATGCCCCGTGTCTCTGCTCATGCCCCGTGTCTCCCTCCTGTTCCCCCTCGCTCATGCCCCGTGTCTCTCTCCTGTTTCCCCCACCCCCCGCTCATGCCCTTTGTCTCTCTCCTGTTCCCCCCCAACCTCCGCTCATGCCCCATGTTTTCCACCTGTTCCCTCACCCCCCGCTCATGCCCCGTGTCTCTCTCCTGTTCCCTCCACCCCCTGCTCATGCCCCGTGTCTTCCTCCTGTTCCCCCCACCCCCCGCTCATGCCCCTTGTCTCCCTCCTGTTCCCCCACCCCCCGCACATGCCCCATGTCTCCCTCCTGTTCCCTCCAACCCCGGTCATGCCCTATGTCTTCCTCCTGTTCCCCCCACACCCTGCTCATGCCCCGTGGCTCCCTCCTGTTCCCCCCACCCCATCTCATGTCCCGTGTCTCTCTCCTGTTCCCCCCCCAACCTCCGCTCATGCCCCATGTTTTCCACCTGTTCCCTCACCCCCCGCTCATGCCCCGTGTCTCTCTCCTGTTCCCTCCACCACCCGCTCATGCCCCGTGTCTCCCTCCTGTTCCCCCCACCCCCCGCTCATGCCCGATTTCTCCCTCCTGTTCCCCCCACCCCCGATCTTGCCACATGTCTCTCTCCTGTTTCCTCCACCACCCGCTTATGCCCTGTGTCTCTCTCCTGTTCCCCCCACCCCCCGCTCATGCCCCGTGTCTCTCTCTTGTTCCCCCAACCCCCCGCTCATGCCCCGTGTCTCCCGCCTGTACCCTCCCACCCCTGCTCATGCCCTGTGTCGCTCTCCTGATCCCCCCACCCCCCACTCAAGCCCCGTGTCTACCTCCTGTTCCCCCCCACCTCCTCGCTCATGCCCTGTGTCTCTCTCCTGTTCCCCCACTCCATGCTCATGCCCCATGTCTCCCTCCTGTTCCCTCCACTCCCTGCTCATGCCCCGTGTCTCCCTCCTGTTCCCTCCACCCCCGCTCATGCCCCGTGTCTCCCTCCTGTCCCCCCAGCCCCGCTCATGCCCGTGTCTTCCTCCTGTTCCCCCTGCCCCCTGCTCATGCCCTGTGTCTCCCTCCTGTTCCCCCCACCACCCGCTCATGCCCCGTGTCTCTCTCCTGTTCCCCCCGCTCATGCCCCGTGTATCTCTCCTGTTCCCCCCCACCCCCCGCTCATGTCCCATGTCTCCCTCCTGTTCCCTCCACCCCCCGCTCATGCCCTGTGTCTCCCTCCTGTCCCCCCAGCCCCGCTCATGCCCGTGTCTTCCTCCTGTTCCCCCTGCCCCCGGCTCATGCCCCGTGTCTCCCTCCTGTTCCCCTCACCCCCCGCTCATGCCCCGTGTCTCTCTCCTGTTCCCCCGCTCATGCCCCGTGTATCTCTCCTGTTCCCCCCACCCCCCGCTCATGCCCCGTGTCTCTCTCCTGTTCCCCCCGCTCATGCCCCGTGTATCTCTCCTGTTCCCCCCACCCCCTGCTTATGTCCCGTGTCTCTCTCCTGTTCCTCCCACCCCGCTCATGCCCTGTGTCTCCCTCCTGTTCCCCCAACCGCCCTCTCATGCCCCCTGTCTCCCTCCTGTACCCCCCACCCTCCGCTCATGCCCCTTGTCTCCCTCCTGTACCCCCAAACCCCCGCTCATGCCCCGTGTCTCTATCCTGTTCCCCCCCACTCATGCCCCATGTCTCCCTCCTGTTCCCCGTACCCCCGCTCATGCCCCGTATATCCCTCCTGTTCCCCCCACCCCCAGCTCATGCCCCGTGTCTCTCTCCTGTTCCCCCTCGCTCATGCCCCGTGTCTCTCTCCTGTTCCCCCCACCCCCTGCTCATGCCCCGTGTCTTCCTCCTGTTCCTCCCACCCCCGCTCATGCCCCGTGTCTCCCTCCTGTTCCCCCCACCCCGTGTCTCCCTCCTGTTCCCCCCACCCCCCGCACATGCCCCATGTCTCCCTCCTGTTCCCCCCAACCCCCGGTCATGCCCTATGTCTTCCTCCTGTTCCCCCCACACCCCACTCATGCCCCGTGTCTCTCTCCTGTTACCCCCAATCCTGACTCATGCCCCGTGTCTTTCTCGTGTTCCCCCCACCACCACTCATGGCCTGTGTCTCTCTCCTGTTCCCCCCACTCCTGCTCATGCCCCGTGTCTCCCTCCTGTACACCCCACCCCCCGCTCATGCCTGATTTCTCCCTCCTGTTCCCCCCACCCCAGGTCTTGCCCCGTGTCTCTCTCTTGTTCCCCCACCCCCGCTCATGCCCCGTGTCTCTCTCCTGATCCTCCCCACCCCCCACTCATGCCCCGTGTGTACCTCCTGTTCCCTCCTACCCCCTCGCTTATGCCCCGTGTCTCTCTCCTGTTCCCCCACTCCACGCTCATGCCCCATGTCTCCCTCCTGTTCCCTCCACCCCCTGCTCATGCCCCGTGTCTCCCTCCTGTTCCCCCAGCCCTGTTCATGCCCGTTTCTTCCTCCTGTTCCCCCTGCCCCCTGCTCATGCCCCGTGTCTCCCTCCTGTTCCCCCCACCCCCCGCTCATGCCCCGTGTCTCTTTCCTGTTCCCCCCACCACCCGCTTATGCCCTGTGTCTCTCTCCTGTTCCCCCCACCACCCGCTTATGCTCTGTGTCTCTCTCCTGTTCCCCCCACCCCCCGCTCATGCCCCGTGTCTCTCTCTTGTTCCCCCACCCCCCGCTCATGCCACGTGTCTCTCTCCTGATCCTCCCCACCCCCCACTCATGCCCCGTGTGTACCTCCTGTTCCCTCCCACCCCCTCGCTTATGCCCCGTGTCTCTCTCCTGTTCCCCCACTCCACGCTCATGCCCGATTTCTCCCTCCTGTTCCCCCCACCCCCGGTCTTGCCCCGTGTCTCTCTCCTGTTCCCTCCACCACCCGCTTATGCCCTGTGTCTCTCTCCTGTTCCCCCCACCCCCCGCTCATGCCCCGTGTCTCTCTCTTGTTCCCCCAACCACCCGCTCATGCCCCGTGTCTCCCTCCTGCACCCCCCACACCCGATCATGCCCCGTGTCTATCTCCTGATCCCCCCACCCCCCACTCATGCCCCGTGTCTCTCTCCTGTTCCCCCCAACCCCCGCTCATGCCCCGTGTCTCTCTTATGTTCCCCCACCCCACGCTCATGCCCCATGTCTCCCTCCTGTTCCCTCCACCCCCTGCTCATGCCCCTTGTCTCCCTCCTGTTCCCCCAGCCTCGCTCATGCCCGTGTCTTCCTCCTGTTCCCCCTGCCCCCTGCTCATGCCCCGTGTCTCCCTCCTGTTCCCCCCACCCCCTGCTCATGCCCCGTGTCTCTCTCCTGTTCCCCCCGCTCATGCCCAGTGTATCTCTCCTGTTCCCCCCGACCCCCTGCTCATGCCCCGTGTCTCTCTACTGTTCCCCCCACCCCCGCTCATGCCCCATGTCTCTCTCTTGATCCCCCCACCCCCGCTCATGCCCCGTGTCTCTCTCCTGTTCCCCCCACCCCCGCTCATGCCCCGTGTCTCTCTCCTGATCCCCCCACCCCCCGCTCATGCCCCGTGCCTCTCTCCTGTTCCCCCACCCCACGCTCATGCCCTATGTCTCCCTCCTGTTCCCTCCACCCCCCGCTCATGGCCCGTGTCTCCCTCCTGTTCGCCCAGCCCCGCTCATGCCTGTGTCTTCCTCCTGTTCCCCATGCCCCCTGCTCATGCCGTGTCTCCATCCTGTTCCCCCCACCCCCCGCTCATGCCCTGTGTCTCTCTCCTGTTACCCCCTGCTCATGTCCCGTGTCTCCCTCCTGTTCCCCCCACCCCCCGCTCATGCCCTGTGCCTCTCTCCTGTTCCCCCCCGCTCATGCCCAGTGTATCTCTCCTGTTCCAACCGACCCCCCGCTCATGCCCTGTGTCTCTCTCCTGTTCCCCCCACCCCGCTCATGCCCCGTGTCTCTCTCCTGATCCCCCCACCCCCGCTCATGCCCTGTGTTTCTCTCCTGTTCCCCCCACCCCCGATCATGCCTTGTGTCTCCCTCCTGTTCCACCAACCCCCCGCTCATGCCCCGTGTCTCCCTCCTGTACCCACCACATCCGCACATGCCCCTTGTCTCCCTCCTGTACCCCCCACCCCCCGCTCATGCCCCGTGTCTCTCTCCTGTTCCCCTCCGCTCATGCCCCGTGTCTCCCTCCTGTTCCCCCCACCCCCTGCTCATGCCACATGTCTCTCTCCTGTTCCCCAGGCTCATGCCCTGTGTCTCTCTCTTGTTCCCCCAACCTCCTGCTCATGCCCCGTGTCTCTCTCCTGTTCCCACCACCCCCCGCTCATGCCCCGTGTCTCTCTCCTGTTCCCCCACCCCACGCTCATGCCCCATGTCTCCCTCCTGTTCCCTCCACCCCCCGCTCATGCCCCGTGTCTCCCTCCTGTTCCCCCAGCCCCGCTCATGCCCGTGTCTTCCTCCTGTGTCCCCCCACCCCCCGCTCATGCCCCGTGTCTATCTCCTGTTCCCCCCGCTCATGCCCCGTGTATCTCTCCTGTTTCCCCCACCCCCCGTGTCTCTCTCCTGTTCCTCCCACCCCCGCTCATGCCCTGTGTCTCCCTCCTGTTCCCCCAACCCCCCGCTCATGCCCCAGTGTCTCCCTCCTGTACCCCCCACCCTCCGCTCATGCCCCTTGTCTCCCTCCTGTACCCCCCACCCCCTGCTCATGCCCCGTGTCTCTATCCTGTTCCCCCCACTCATGCCCCGTGTCTCCTTCCTGTTCCCCGCACCCCCCGCTCATGCCCCATGTCTACCTCCTGTTCCTCCCAACCCCCGGTCATGCCCTATATCTTCCTCCTGTTCCCCCCACACCCCGCTCATGCCCCGTGTCGCCCTCCTTTCCCCCCCACCCCCCGCTCATGCCCCGTGTCTCTCTCCTGTTACCCCCAACCCCGGCTCATGCCCCGTGTCTTTCTCCTGTTCCCCCACCCCCGCTCATGGCCCGTGTCTCTCTCCTGTTCCCCCCACCCCCGCTCATGCCCGATTTCTCCCTCCTTTTCCCCCCACCTCCGATCTTGCCCCGTGTCTCTCTCCTGTTCCCCCCACCACCCGCTTATTCCCTGTGTCTCTCTCCTGTTCCCCCCACCCCCTGCTCATGCCCCGTGGCTCTCTCTTGTTCCCCCAACCCCCCGCTCATGCCCCGTGTCTCCCTCCTGTACCCCCCCAACCTCCCCGCTCATGCCCCGTGTCTCTCTCCTGATACCCCCCACCCCCCACTCATGCCCCGTGTCTCTCTCCTGTTCCCCCCACCTCCCGCTCATGCCCTGTGTCTCTCTCCTGTTTCCCCACCCCACGCTCATGCCCCATGTCTCCCTCCTGTTCCTTCCACCCCCCGCTCATACCCTGTGTCTCCCTCCTGTTACCCCAGCCCCGCTCATGCCCGTGTCTTCCTCCTGTTCCCCCTGCCTCCTGCTCATGCCCCGTGTCTCCCTCCTCTTCCCTCCACCCCCGCTCATGCCCCGTGTCTCTCTCCTGTTCCCCCCACTCATGCCCAGTGTATCTCTCCTGTTTACCCCCACCCCCCGCTCATGCCCCATGTCTCTCTCCTGTTCCCCCACCCCTGCTCATGCCCTGTGTCTCCCTCCTGTTCCGCCAACCACCCGCTCATGCCCTGTGTCTCCCTCCTGTACCCCCCACCCTCCGCTCATGCTCCTTGTCTCCCTCCTGTACCCCCCACACCCCGCTCATGCCCCGTGTCTCTCTCCTGTTCCCCCCCGACCCCCCGCTCATGCCCCGTTTCTCTTTCCTGTTCCCCCCACTCATGCCCCGTGTCTCCCTCCTGTTACCCCACCCCCCGCTCATGCCACGTGTCTCTCTCCTGTTCCCCCCACCCCCCGCTCATGCCCCGTGTCTCTCTCTTGTTCCCCCAACCCCCCGCTCATGCCCCGTGTCTCCCTTCTGTACCCCCACACCCCGCTCATGCCCCGTGTCTCTCTCCTGATCCCCCCACCCCCCACTCATGCCCCGTGTCTCTCTCCTGTTCCCACCACCCCTGCTCATGCCCCGTGTCTCTCTCCTGTTCCCCCACCCCACGCTCATGCCCCATGTCTCCCTCCTGTTCCCTCCACCCCCCGCTCATGCCCCGTGTCTCCCTCCTGTTCCCCCAGCCCCGCTCATGCCCGTATCTTCCTCCTGTGTCCCCTGCCCCCTGCTCATGCCCCTTGTCTCCCTCCTGTTCCCCCCACCCCCCGCTCATGCCCCGTGTCTATCTCCTGTTCCCCCTGCTCATGCCCCGTGCATCTCTCCTGTTTCCCCCACCCCCTGCTCATGCCCCGTGTCTCTCTCCTGTTCCTTCCACCCCCGCTCATGCCCTGTGTCTCCCTCCTGTTCCCCCAACCCCCCGCTCATGCCCCCGTATCTCCCTCCTGTACCCCCCACCCTATGCTCATGCCCCTTGTCTCCCTCCTGTACCCCCCACCCCCAGCTCATGCCCCGTGTCTCTGCTCATGCCCCGTGTCTCCCTCCTGTTCCCCCTCGCTCATGCCCCGTGTCTCTCTCCTGTTTCCCCCACCCCCCGCTCATGCCCTTTGTCTCTCTCCTGTTCCCCCCAACCTCCGCTCATGCCCCATGTTTTCCACCTGTTCCCTCACCCCCCGCTCATGCCCCGTGTCTCTCTCCTGTTCCCTCCACCCCCTGCTCATGCCCCGTGTCTTCCTCCTGTTCCCCCCACCCCCCGCTCATGCCCCTTGTCTCCCTCCTGTTCCCCCACCCCCCGCACATGCCCCATGTCTCCCTCCTGTTCCCTCCAACCCCGGTCATGCCCTATGTCTTCCTCCTGTTCCCCCCACACCCTGCTCATGCCCCGTGGCTCCCTCCTGTTCCCCCCACCCCATCTCATGTCCCGTGTCTCTCTCCTGTTCCCCCCCCAACCTCCGCTCATGCCCCATGTTTTCCACCTGTTCCCTCACCCCCCGCTCATGCCCCGTGTCTCTCTCCTGTTCCCTCCACCACCCGCTCATGCCCCGTGTCTCCCTCCTGTTCCCCCCACCCCCCGCTCATGCCCGATTTCTCCCTCCTGTTCCCCCCACCCCCGATCTTGCCACATGTCTCTCTCCTGTTCCCTCCACCACCCGCTTATGCCCTGTGTCTCTCTCCTGTTCCCCCCACCCCCCGCTCATGCCCCGTGTCTCTCTCTTGTTCCCCCAACCCCCCGCTCATGCCCCGTGTCTCCCGCCTGTACCCTCCCACCCCCGCTCATGCCCTGTGTCTCTCTCCTGATCCCCCCACCCCCCACTCAAGCCCCGTGTCTACCTCCTGTTCCCCCCCACCTCCTCGCTCATGCCCTGTGTCTCTCTCCTGTTCCCCCACTCCATGCTCATGCCCCATGTCTCCCTCCTGTTCCCTCCACTCCCTGCTCATGCCCCGTGTCTCCCTCCTGTTCCCTCCACCCCCGCTCATGCCCCGTGTCTCCCTCCTGTCCCCCCAGCCCCGCTCATGCCCGTGTCTTCCTCCTGTTCCCCCTGCCCCCTGCTCATGCCCTGTGTCTCCCTCCTGTTCCCCCCACCACCCGCTCATGCCCCGTGTCTCTCTCCTGTTCCCCCCGCTCATGCCCCGTGTATCTCTCCTGTTCCCCCCCACCCCCCGCTCATGTCCCATGTCTCCCTCCTGTTCCCTCCACCCCCCGCTCATGCCCTGTGTCTCCCTCCTGTCCCCCCAGCCCCGCTCATGCCCGTGTCTTCCTCCTGTTCCCCCTGCCCCCGGCTCATGCCCCGTGTCTCCCTCCTGTTCCCCTCAACCCCCGCTCATGCCCCGTGTCTCTCTCCTGTTCCCCCGCTCATGCCCCGTGTATCTCTCCTGTTCCCCCCCCACCCCCCGCTCATGCCCCGTGTCTCTCTCCTGTTCCCCCCGCTCATGCCCCGTGTATCTCTCCTGTTCCCCCCACCCCCTGCTTATGCCCCGTGTCTCTCTCCTGTTCCTCCCACCCCGCTCATGCCCTGTGTCTCCCTCCTGTTCCCCCAACCGCCCTCTCATGCCCCCTGTCTCCCTCCTGTACCCCCCACCCTCCGCTCATGCCCCTTGTCTCCCTCCTGTACCCCCAAACCCCCGCTCATGCCCCGTGTCTCTATCCTGTTCCCCCCCACTCATGCCCCATGTCTCCCTCCTGTTCCCCGTACCCCCGCTCATGCCCCGTATATCCCTCCTGTTCCCCCCACCCCCAGCTCATGCCCCGTGTCTCTCTCCTGTTCCCCCTCGCTCATGCCCCGTGTCTCTCTCCTGTTCCCCCCACCCCCTGCTCATGCCCCGTGTCTTCCTCCTGTTCCTCCCACCCCCGCTCATGCCCCGTGTCTCCCTCCTGTTCCCCCCACCCCGTGTCTCCCTCCTGTTCCCCCCACCCCCCGCACATGCCCCATGTCTCCCTCCTGTTCCCCCCAACCCCCGGTCATGCCCTATGTCTTCCTCCTGTTCCCCCCACACCCCACTCATGCCCCGTGTCTCTCTCCTGTTACCCCCAATCCTGACTCATGCCCCGTGTCTTTCTCGTGTTCCCCCCACCACCACTCATGGCCTGTGTCTCTCTCCTGTTCCCCCCACTCCTGCTCATGCCCCGTGTCTCCCTCCTGTACCCCCCACCCCCCGCTCATGCCTGATTTCTCCCTCCTGTTCCCCCCACCCCAGGTCTTGCCCCGTGTCTCTCTCTTGTTCCCCAACCCCCGCTCATGCCCCGTGTCTCTCTCCTGATCCTCCCCACCCCCCACTCATGCCCCGTGTGTACCTCCTGTTCCCTCCTACCCCCTCGCTTATGCCCCGTGTCTCTCTCCTGTTCCCCCACTCCACGCTCATGCCCCATGTCTCCCTCCTGTTCCCTCCACCCCCTGCTCATGCCCCGTGTCTCCCTCCTGTTCCCCCAGCCCTGCTCATGCCCGTTTCTTCCTCCTGTTCCCCCTGCCCCCTGCTCATGCCCCGTGTCTCCCTCCTGTTCCCCCCACCCCCCGCTCATGCCCCGTGTCTCTTTCCTGTTCCCCGCACCACCCGCTTATGCCCTGTGTCTCTCTCCTGTTCCCCCCACCACCCGCTTATGCTCTGTGTCTCTCTCCTGTTCCCCCCACCCCCCGCTCATGCCCCGTGTCTCTCTCTTGTTCCCCCACCCCCCGCTCATGCCCCGTGTCTCTCTCCTGATCCTCCCCACCCCCCACTCATGCCCCGTGTGTACCTCCTGTTCCCTCCCACCCCCTCGCTTATGCCCCGTGTCTCTCTCCTGTTCCCCCACTCCACGCTCATGCCCATGTCTCCCTCCTGTTCCCTCCACCCCCTGCTCATGCCCCGTGTCTTCCTCCTGTTCCCCCCCCCCGCACATGCCCCATGTCTCCCTCCTGTTCCCCCAAGCCCCGGTCATGCCCTATGTCTTCCTCCTTTTCCCCCCACCCCCCGCTCATGCCCCGTGTCTCTCTCCTGTTACCCCCAAGCCCGGCTCATGCCCCATGTCTTTCTTGTGTTACCCCCACCCCCACTCATGGCCTGTGTCTCTCTCCTGTTCCCCCCACTCCTGCTCATGCCCCGGTGTCTCCCTCCTATACCCCCAACCCCCTGCTCATGCCCGATTTCTCCCTCCTGTTCCCCCCACCCCCGGTCTTGCAGCGTGTCTCTCTCCTGTCCCCCCACCCCCACCACCCGCTTATGCCCTGTGTCTCTCTCATGTTCCCCCCACCCCCCGCTAATGCCCCCTGTCTCTTTCTTGTTCCCCCACACCCCGCTCATGCCCCGTGTCTCTCTCCTGATCCTCCCCACCCCCCACTCATGCCCCGTGTGTACCTCCTGTTCCCTCCCAACCCCCTCGCTTATGCCCTGTGTCTCTCTCCTGTTCCCCCACTCCACGCTCATGCCCCATGTCTCCCTCCTGTTCCCTCCACCCCCTGCTCATGCTCTGTGTCTCCCTCCTGTTCCCCCAGCCCTGCTCATGCCCGTGTCTTACTCCTGTTCCCCCTGCCCCCTGCTCATGCCCCGTGTCTTCCTCCGGTTCCCCCCACCCCCCGCTCATGCCCTGTGTCTCTCTCCTGTTCCCTCCACCCCCGCTCATGCACTTTGTCTCCCTCCTGTTCCCCCAACCTCCCGCTCATGCCCCGTGTCTCCCTTCTGTACCCCCCACACTCCGCTCATGCCATTTGTCTCCCTCCTGTTCCCCCAGCCCCCGGCTCATGCCCCATGTCTATCTCCTGTCCCCCCGACCCCCCGCTCATGCCCCGTGTCTCTATCCTGTTCCACCCCACTCATGCCCCGTGTCTCCCTCCTTTTCCCCCCACCTCCCGCTCATGCCACATGTCACTCTCCTGTTCCCCCACCGCCCGCTCATGCCCCGTGTCTCTCTCTTGTTCCCCCAAACCCCCTCTCATGCCCTGTGTCTCTCTCCTGTACCCCCCCACCCACGCTCAAGCCCCGTGTCTCTCTCCTGATCCCCCCACTCATGCCCCATGTCTCTCTCCTGTTCCCCCCACCCCCCGCTCATGCCCCCTGTCTCTCTCCTGTACCCCCACCCCACGCTCATGCCCCATGTCTCCCTCCTGTTCCCTCCACCCCCCGCGTCTCTCTCCTGTTCCCCCCCGCTCATGCCCCGTGTATCTCTCCTGTTCCCCCCCACCCCCGCTCATGCCCCGTGTCTCTCTCCTGTTCCCCCCACCCTTGCTCATGCCCTGTGTCTCCCTCCTGTTCCCCCAATCCCCCGCTCATGCCCCGTGTCTCCCTGCTGTACCCCCCACCCTCTGCTCATGCACCTTGTCTCTCTCCTGTCCCCCCCACCCCCCACTCATGCCCCGTGTCTCTATCCTGTTCCCCCCACTCATGCCCCGTGTCTCCCTCCTGTTCCCCCCACCCCCCCGCTCATTCCAAGTGTCTCTCTCCTGTTCCCCCCACCCCCTGCTCATCTCCTATGTCTCTCTCCTGTTCCCCCCACCCCCCGCTCATGCCCCGTGTCTCTCTCTTGTTCCCCCCCACCCCCACTCATGCCCTGTGTCTCCCGCCTGTTCCCTCACCGCCGCTCATGCCCCATGTCTTCCTCCTGTTCCCTCACCCCCCGCACATGCCCCATGTCTCTCTCCTGTTCCCCCCACCCCCCGCTCATGCCCCGTGTATCTCTCTTGTTCCCCCCACCCCCCGCTCATGCCCCGTCTCCCTCTCCTGTTCCCCCCACCCCCGCTCATGCCCTGTGTCTCTCTCCTGTTCCCCCTACCCCCTGCTCATGCCCCGTGTCTCCCTCCTGTGTCCCCCACCCCCGCTTATGCCCCGTGTCTCCCTCCTGTTCCCCCCACCCCCAGCTCATGCCCTGTGTCTCCGCTCATGCCCCGTGTCTCTCTCCTGTTCCCCCTCGCTCATGCCCCTTGTCTCTATCCTGTTCCCCCACCCCCATCTCATGCCCCGTGTCTCCCTCCTGTTCCCCCCCACCCCCCGCTCATGTCCCGTGTCTCTCTCCTATTCCCCCCACCGCGCCCTCATGCCCTGTGTCTCTCTCCTGTTCCCCCCACCCCCCCGCTCATGCCCTGTGTCTCCCTCCTGTTCCCCCCACCCCCAGTCATGCCCCATGTCTTCCTCCTATTCCCCCACCCCCTGCTCATGCCCCGTGTCTCTCTCCTGTTTCCCCCAACCCCCGCTCATGCCCCATGTTTTCCTCCTGTTCCCCCACCCCCCGCTCATGCCCCGTGTCTCTATCCTGTTCCCCCCACCCCCCCGCTCATGCCCTGTGTCTCCCTCCTGTTCCCCACACCCCCTGGTCATGCCCTGTGTCTTCCTCCTGTTCCCCCCACCCCCATCTCATGCCCTGTGTCTCCCTCCTGTTCCCCCCCACCCCTCGCTCATGTCCCGTGTCTCTCTCCTATTCCCCCCACCGCGCCCTCATGCGTGTCTCTCTCCTGTTCCCCCCACCCCCCCCCGCTCATGCCCTGTGTCTCCCTGTAGTTCCCCCCACCCCCAGTCATGCCCCGTGCCTTCCTCCTATTCCCCCACCCCCTGCTCATGCCCTGTGTCTCTCTCCTGTTCCCCCAACCCCCGCTCATGCCCTGTGTTTTCCTCCTGTTCCCCCACCCCCGCTCATGCCCAGTGTCTCCCTCCTGTTCCCCCGGTCATGCCCCATGTCTCCCTCCTGTTCCCCCCACCCCCAGCTCATGCCCCGTGTCTCCGCTCATGCCCTGTGTCTCTCTCCTGTTCCCCCCTGCTCATGCCCCATGTCTCTCTCCTGTTCCCCCCACCCCCCGCTCATTCCCTGTGTCTCTCTCCTGTTCCCCCAGCCCCATCTCAAGCCCCTTGTCTCCCTCCTGTTCCCCCTACCCCCCGCTCATGCCCCGTGTCTCCCTCCTGTTCCCCCACCCCGCTCATGCCCCTTGTCTCTCTCCTGTTCCCCCCACCCCCCGCTCATGCCCCATGTCTTCCTCCTGTTCCCCCCACCCCCGCTCTTGCCCCGTGTCACTCTCCTGTTCCCCCCACTGCCCACTTATGCCCCGTGTCTCTCTCCTGTTCCCCCTAACCCCCGCTCATGCCCTGTGTCTCTCTCTTGTTCCCCCACCCACTGCTCATGCCCCGTGTCTCCCTCCTGTACCCCCTGACCCCCCACTCATGCCTGTGTCTCCCTCCTGTTCCCCCCACCCCCTGCTCATGCCCCATGTCTCTCTCCTGTTCCCCCTACCCCCACTCATGCCCCGTGTATCCCTCCTGTTCCCCCCAACCCCAGCTCATGCCCCGTGTCTCTCCTGTTCCCCCTCGCTCATGCCCCGTGTCTCTCTCCTGTTCCCCCCACCCCCCGCTCATGCCCTTTGTCTCTCTCCTGTTCCCCCACCCCATCTCATGCCCCGTGTCTCCCTCCTGTTCCCCCCACCCCCCATTCATGCCCCGTGTCTCCCTCCTGTTCCCCCACCCCCTGCTCATGCCCCGTGTCTCTCTCCTGTTCCCCCCACCACCCGCTCATGCCCCGTGTCTTCCTCCTGTTCCCCCCACCCCCCGCTCATGCCCCGTGTCTCCCTCCTGTTCCCCCCACCCCGTGTCTCCCTCCTGTTCCCCCCACACCCCGCACATGCCCCATGTCTCCCTCCTGTTCCCCTTACCCCACGCTCATGCCATGTGTCTCCCTCCTGTTCCCCACACCCACCGGTCATGCCCTGTGTCTTCCTCCTGTTCCCCCACCCCCCGCTCATGCCCCGTGTCTCTCTCCTGTTCCCCCACCCCCCGCACATGCCCCATGTATTTCTCCTGTTCCCCCTACCCCCCGCTCATGCCCTGTGTCTCCCTCCTGTTCCCCCCAGCCCCCGGTCATGCTCCGTGTCTTCCTCCTGTTCCCCCAACCCTCTGCTCATGCCCGTGTCTCTCTCCTGTTCCCCCCAACCCCCGCTCATGCCCATGTTTTCCTCCTGTTCCCTCACCCCCTGCTCATGCCCCGTGTCTCTCTCCTGATCCCTCCAACCCCTGCTCATGCCCCGTGTCTTCCTCCTGTTCCCCCCACCCCTCGCTCATGCCCCGTGTCTCCCTCCTGTTCCACCCACCCCGTGTCTCCCTCCTGTTCCCCCCAAACCCTGCACATGCCCCATGTCTCCCTCCTGTTCCCCCCAACCCCCGGTCATGCCCTGTGTCTCCCTCCTTTTCCCCCACCCCCGCTCATGCCCTGTGTCTCTCTCCTGTTACCCCCAACCCCGGCTCATGCCCCGTGTCTCTCTAGTGTTCCCCCCCACCCCCGCTCATGGCCAGTGTCTCTCTACTGTTCCCCCCACCCCCGCTCATGCCCCGTGTCTCCCTCCTGTACCCACCCCCGCTCATGCCCGATTTCTCCCTCCTGTTCCCCCCACCCCCGGTCTTGCCCCGTGTCTCTCTCCTGTTCCCTCCACCACCCGCTTATGCCCTGTGTCTCTCTCCTGTTCCCCCCACCCCCCGCTCATGCCCCGTGTCTCTCTCTTGTTCCCCCAACCACCCGCTCATGCCCCGTGTCTCCCTCCTGCACCCCCCACACCCGATCATGCCCCGTGTCTATCTCCTGATCCCCCCACCCCCCACTCATGCCCCGTGTCTCTCTCCTGTTCCCCCCAACCCCCGCTCATGCCCCGTGTCTCTCTTATGTTCCCCCACCCCACGCTCATGCCCCATGTCTCCCTCCTGTTCCCTCCACCCCCTGCTCATGCCCCTTGTCTCCCTCCTGTTCCCCCAGCCTCGCTCATGCCCGTGTCTTCCTCCTGTTCCCCCTGCCCCCTGCTCATGCCCCGTGTCTCCCTCCTGTTCCCCCCACCCCCTGCTCATGCCCCGTGTCTCTCTCCTGTTCCCCCCGCTCATGCCCAGTGTATCTCTCCTGTTCCCCCCGACCCCCTGCTCATGCCCCGTGTCTCTCTACTGTTCCCCCCACCCCCGCTCATGCCCCATGTCTCTCTCTTGATCCCCCCACCCCCGCTCATGCCCCGTGTCTCTCTCCTGTTCCCCCCACCCCCGTTCATGCCCCGTGTCTCTCTCCTGATCCCCCCACCCCCCGCTCATGCCCCGTGCCTCTCTCCTGTTCCCCCACCCCACGCTCATGCCCTATGTCTCCCTCCTGTTCCCTCCACCCCCCGCTCATGGCCCGTGTCTCCCTCCTGTTCGCCCAGCCCCGCTCATGCCTGTGTCTTCCTCCTGTTCCCCATGCCCCCTGCTCATGCCCTGTGTCTCCATCCTGTTCCCCCCACCCCCCGCTCATGCCCTGTGTCTCTCTCCTGTTACCCCCTGCTCATGTCCCGTGTCTCCCTCCTGTTCCCCCCACCCCCCGCTCATGCCCTGTGCCTCTCTCCTGTTCCCCCCCGCTCATGCCCAGTGTATCTCTCCTGTTCCAACCGACCCCCGCTCATGCCCCGTGTCTCTCTCCTGATCCCCCCCACCCCCCGCTCATGCCCCGTGTCTCTCTCCTGTTCCCGCACCCCACGCTCATGCCCCATGTCTCCCTCCTGTTCCCTCCACCCCCCGCTCATGGCCCATGTCTCCCTCCTGTTCGCCCAGCCCCGCTCATGCCCTGTGTCTCTCTCCTGTTACCCCCACTCATGCCCCGTGTATCTCTCCTGTTCCCCCCACCCCCCGCTCATGCCCCGTGTCTCTCTCCTGTTCCCCCCACCCCCGCTCATGTCCTGTCTCTCCCTCCTGTTCCCCCAACCACCCGCTCATGCCCCATGTCTCCCTCCTGTACCCCCCACCCTCCGCTCATGCCCCTTGTCTCCCTCCTGTACCCCCCAACCCCTGCTCATGCCCCGTCTCTCTCTCCTGTCCCCCCACCCCCCGCTCATCCTCCGTGTCTCTATCCTGTTCACCCCACTCATGCCCCGTGTCTCCCTCCTGTTCCCCCCACCCCCCGCACATGCCCCGTGTATCCCTCCTGTTCCCCCCACCCCCAGCTCATGCCCCGTGTCTCTGCTCATGCCCCGTGTCTCTCTCCTGTTCCCCCCACCCCCGCTCATGCCCTGTGTCTCTCTCCTGTTCCCCCCACCCCATCTCATGCCCCGTGTCTCCCTCCTGTTCCCCCCACCCCATCTCAAGCCCTGTGTCTCTCACCTGTTCCCCCCAACCCCCACTCATGCCCCATATTTTCCTCCTGTTCCCACACCCCCCGCTCATTCCCCCGTGTCTCTCTCCTGTTCCCCCCACCCCCCGCTCATGCCCCGTGTCTCCCTCCTGTTCCCCCCACCCCGTGTCTCCCGCCTGTTCCCCCCACACCCCGCACATGCCCCATGTCTCCCTCCTGTTCCCCCCAACCCCCGGTCATGCCCTATATCTCCTCCTGTTCTCCCCACAACCCGCTCATGCCCCGTGTCTCCCTCCTTTTCCCCCCCGACCCCCCGCTCATGCCCCGTGTCTCTCTCCTGTTACCCCCAACCCCGGCTCATGCCCCGTGTCTCTCTCCTGTTACCCCCAACCCCGGCTCATGCCCCGTGTCTCTCTCATGTTCCCCCCCACTCCCGCTCATGGCCCGTGTCTCTCTCCTGTATCCCCCAACCCCCGCTCATGCCCGATGTCTCCCTCCTGTTCCCCCCACCCCCGGTCTTGCCCCGTGTCTCTCTCCTGTTCCCCCACCCTACGCTCATGCCCCTTGTATCTCTCCTGTACCCCCGACCCCCCACTCATGCCCCGTGTCTCCCTCCTGTTCCCCCCACCCCCTGCTCATGCCCCGTTTCCCTATCCTGTTCCCCCCACTCATGCCCCGTGTCTCCCTCCTGTTCCCCCCACCCCCGCTCATGCCACATGTCTCTCTCCTGTTCCCCCACCCCCCGCTCATGCCCTGTGTCTCTCTCTTGTTCCCCCAAACCCCTGCTCATGCCCCTTGTCTCCCTCCTGTACCCCCCACCCCGCTCATGCCCCGTGTCTCTCTCCTGATACCCCCCACCCCCCACTCATGCCCTGTGTCTCTCTCCTGTTCCCCCACCCCCTGCTCATGCCCCGTGTCTCTCTCCTGTTCCCCCACCTCACGCTCATGGCCCATGTCTCCCTCCTGTTCCCTCCACCCCCCGCTCATGCCCTGTGTCTCCCTCCTGTTCCCCCAGCCCGCTCATGCCCGTGTCTTCCTCCTGTTCTCCCTGCCCCCTGCTCATGCCCCGTGTCTCCCTCCTGTTCCCCCCACCCCCCGCTCATGCCCCGTGTCTATCTCCTGTTCCCCCGCTCATGCCCCGTGTATCTCTCCTGTTTCCCCACACCCCCCGCTCATGCCCTGTGTCTCTCTCCTGTTCCTCGCACCCCCGCTCATGCCCTGTGTCTCCCTCCTGTTCCCCCAAACCCCCGCTCATGCCCCGTGTCTCCCTCCTGTACCCCCCACCCTCCGCTCATGCCCCTTGTCTCCCTCCTGTACCCCCCACCACCTGCTCATGCCCCGTGTCTCTATCCTGTTCCCCCCCACTCATGCCCCGTGTCTCCCTCCTATTCCCCGCACACCCCGCTCATGCCCTGTGTATCCCTCCTGTTCCCCCCACCCCCAGTTCATGCCCTGTGTCTCTGCTCATGCCCCGTGTCTCCCTCCTGTTCCCCCTCGCTCATGCCCGTGTCTCTCTCCTGTTCCCCCCACCCACCGCTCATGCCTTGTGTCTCTCTCCTGTTCCCCCACCCCATCTCATGCCCCGTGTCTCCCTCCTGTTCCCCCCACCCCATCTCATGTCCCTTGTCCCTCTCCTGTTCCCCCCCAACCCCCACTCATGCCCCATGTTTTCCTACTGTTCACTCACCCCCCGCTCATGCCCCGTGTCTCTCTCCTGTTCCCTCCACCCCCTGCTCATGCCCCGTGTCTTCCTCCTGTTTGCCCCACCCCCTGCTCATGCCCCGTGTCTCCCTCCTGTTCCCCCACCCTGTGTCTCCCTCCTGTTCCCCCACCCCCCGCACATGCCCCATGTCTCCCTCCTGTTCCCCCAACCCCCGGTCATGCCCTATGTCTTCCTCCTGTTCACCCCACACCCCGCTCATGCCCCGTGTCTCCCTCCTTTTCTCCCCCACCCCCCGCTCATGCCCCGTGTCTCTCTCCTTTTACCCCCAACCCCGGCTCATGCCCCGCGTCTCTCTCGTGTTCCCCCCACCCCCACTCATGGCCCGTGTCTCTCTCCTGTTCCCCCCACTCCCGCTCATGCCCCGTGCCTCCCTCCTGTACCCCCCACCCCCCGCTCATGCCCGATTTCTCCCTCCTGTTCCCCCCACACCCCGCTCATGCCCCGTGTCTCCCTCCTTTTCTCCCCCACCCCCCGCTCATGCCCCGTGTCTCTCTCCTTTTACCCCCAACCCCGGCTCATGCCCCGCGTCTCTCTCGTGTTCCCCCCACCCCCACTCATGGCCCGTGTCTCTCTCCTGTTCCCCCCACCACCCGCTTATGCCCTGTGTCTCTCTCCTGTTCCCCCCACCCCCCGCTCATGCCCTGTGTCTCTCTCTTGTTCCCTCAACCCCCCGCTCATGCCCGTGTCTCCCGCCTGTACCCTCCCACCCCCGCTCATGCCCCGTGTCTCTCTCCTGACCCCCCCACCCCCCACTCATGCCCCGTGTCTATCTCCTGTTCCCCCCCACCCCCTCGCTCATGCCCTGTGTCTCTCTCCTGTTCCCCCACTCCACGCTCATGCCCCATGTCTCCCTCCTGTTCCCTCCACCCCCTGCTCATGCCCCGTGTCTCCCTCCTGTTCCCCCAGCCCCGCTCATGCCCGTGTCTTCCTCCTGTTCCCCCTGCCCCCTGCTTATGCCCTGTGTCTCCCTCCTGTTCCCCCCACCCCCCGCTCATGCCCCTTGTCTCTCTCCTGTTCCCCCCGCTCATGCCCCGTGTATCTCTTCTGTTCCCCAACCCCCGCTCATGCTTTGTGTCTCTCTCCTGTTCCCCCCACCCCCGCTCATGCCCTGTGTCTCCCTCCTGTTCCCCCAACCCCTCGCTCATGCCCATGTCTCCCTCCTGTACCCCCCACACTCGGCTCATGACCCTTGTCTCCCTCCCGTAACCCCCACCCCCCGCTCATGCCCCGTGTCTCTCTCCTGTTCCCCCCCACCCCCCGCTCATGCCCCGTGTCTCCCTCCTGTTCCCCCCACCCCCCGCTCAT
Source organism: Ambystoma mexicanum (assembly GCF_040938575.1). Lineage (NCBI taxonomy): Eukaryota > Metazoa > Chordata > Amphibia > Caudata > Ambystomatidae > Ambystoma > Ambystoma mexicanum. The sequence goes on from NC_090933.1 coordinate 166,264,901, forward strand.
GCCACATGTCTCTCTCCTGTTGCCCCCACACCCGCTCATGCCCCGTGTCTCTCTCTTGTTCCCCCAACCCCCTGCTCATGCCCCGTGTCTCCCTCCTGTACATCCCCACCCCCGCTCTTGCCCCGTGTCTCTCTCCTGATCCCCCCCACTCATGCCCCGTGTCTCTCTCCTGTTCCCCCCACCCCCTGCTCATGCCCCCTGTCTCTCTGCTGTTCCCCCACCCCACGCTCATGCCCCATGTCTCCCTCCTGTTCCCTCCACCCCCCGCTCATGCCCCGTGTCTCCCTCCTGTCCCCCCAGCCCCGCTCATGCCCGTGTCTTCCTCCTGTTCCCCCTGCCCCCTGCTCATGCCCCGTTTCTCCCTCCTGTTCCCCCCACCCAGTGTCTCCCTCCTGTTCCCCCCACCCCCCGCACATGCCCCATGTCTCCCACCTGTTCCCCCCAACCCCCGGTAATGCCCTATGTCTTCCTGCTGTTCCCCCCACACCCCGCTCATGCCCCGTGTCTCCCTCCTTTTCTCCCCCACCCCCTGCTCATGCCCCGTGTCTCTCTCCTGTTACCCCCAACCCCGGCTCATGCCCCGTGTCTTTCTCGTGTTCCCCCTCACCCCCACTCATGGCCTGTGTCTCTTTCCTGTTCCCCCTACCCCCCGCTCATGCCCCGTGTCTCTCTCCTGTTCCTCCCACCCCCGCTCATGCCCTGTGTCTCCCTCCTGTTCCTCCAACCCCCCGCTCATGCCCCGTGTCTCCCTCCTGTACCCCCCACCCTCTGCTCATGCACCTTGTCTCGCTCCTGTACCCCCCACCCCCTGTTCATGCCCCGTGTCTCTATCCTGTTCCCTCCACTCATGCCTTGTGTCTCTCTCCTGTTCCCCGTACACCCCGCTCATGCGCCGTGTATCCCTCCTGTTCCCCACACCCCCAGCTCATGCCCCGTGTCTCTGCTCATGCCCCGTGTCTCCCTCCTGTTCCCCCCACCCCATCTCATGCCCCGTGTCTCCCTCCTGTTCCCCCCACCCCATCTCATGTCCCGTGTCTCTCTCCTGTTCCCCCCCAACCCCCGCTCATGCCCCATGTTTTCCTCCTGTTCCCTCACCCCCCGCGCATGCCCCGTGTCCCTCTCCTGTAGCCTCCACCCCCTGCTCATGCCCCGTGTCTTCCTCCTGTTCCCTCACCACCCGCTCATGCCCCGTGTCTCCCTCCTGTTCCCCCACCCCGTGTCTCCCTCCTGTTCCCCCACCCCCCGGTCATGCCCTATGTCTTCCTTCTGTTCCCCCCACACCCCGCTCATGTCCTGTGTCTCCCTCCTTTTCTCCCCCACCCCCGCTCATGCCCCGTGTCTCTCTCCTGTTACCCCTAACCCCGGCTCATGCCCCGTGTCTCTCTCGTGTTCCCCCACCCCACTCAAGCCTGTGTCTCTCTCCTGTTCCCCCCACTCCCGCTCATGCCCCGTGTCTCCCTCCTGTACCCCCCGCCCCCCGCTCATGCCCGATTTCTCCCTCCTGTTTCCCCCACCCCCGGTCTTGCCCCGTGTCTCTCTCCTGTTCCCCCCACCACCCGCTTATGCCCTGTGTCTCTCTCCTGTTCCCCCTACCCCCGCTCATGCCCCGTGTCTCTCTCTTGTTCCCCCACCCCTCCGCTCATGCCCTGTGTCTCCCGCCTGTACCCTCCCACCCCCGCTCATGCCCCGTGTCTCTCTCCTGATCCCCCCACCCCCCACTCATGCCCCGTGTCTTCTTCCTGTTCCCCCCACCCCCTCGCTCATGCCCTTTGTCTCTCTCATGTTCCCCCACTCCACGCTCATGCCCCATGTCTCCCTCCTCTTCCCTCCACCCCCTGCTCATGCCCTGTGTCTCCCTCCTGTTCCCCCAGCCCCGCTCATGCCCGTGTCTTCCTCCTGTTCCCCCTGCCCCCTGCTCATGCACTGTGTCTCCCTCCTGTTCCCCCCACCCCCCGCTCATGCCCCGTGTCTCTCTCCTGTTCCCCCCGCTCATGCCCCGTGTATCTCTCCTGTTCCCCCCACCCCGGCTCATGCCCTGTGTTTCTCTCCTGTTCCCCCCACCCCCGATCATGCCCTGTGTCTCCCTCCTGTTCCACCAACCCCCCGCTCATGCCCCGTGTCTCCCTCCTGTACCCACCACATCCGCTCTTGCCCCTTGTCTCCCTCCTGTACCCCCCACCCCCCGCTCATGCCCCGTGTCTCTCTCCTGTTCCCCCCCTCATGCCCCGTGTCTACCTCCTGTTCCCCCCACCCCCCGCTCATGCCACATGTCTCTCTCCTGTTCCCCCGGCTCATGCCCTGTGTTTCTCTCTTGTTCCCTCAACCTCCTGCTCATGCCCCGTGTCTCCCTCCTGTACACCCCCGCCCCTGCTCATGCCCCGTGTCTCTCTCCTGATCCCCCCACTCATGCCCCGTGTCTCTCTCCTGTTCCCCACCACCCCCCGCTCATGCCCCCTGTCTCTCTCCTGTTCTCCTACCCCACGCTCATGCCCCATGTCTCCCTCCTGTTCCCTCCATCCCCCGCTCATGCCCGTGTCTCCCTCCTGTCCCCCCAGCCCTGCTCATGCCCGTGTCTTCCTCCTGTTCCCCCTGCCCCCTGCTCATGCCCCGTGTCTCCTTCCTGTTCCCCCCACCCCCCGCTCATGCCCCGTGTCTCTCTCCTGTTCCCCACGCTCATGCCCCGTATATCTCTCCTGTTACCCCCCACCCCCCGCTTATGCCCCGTGTCTCTCTCCTGTTCCTCCCACCCCCGCCCATGCCCCGTGTCTCCCTCCTGTAACCCCCACCCTCCGCTCATGCCCCTTGTCTCCCTCCTGTACCCCCCACCCCCCGCTCATGCCCCGTGTCTCTATCATGTTCCCTCCCACTCATGCCCCATGTCTCCCTCCTGTTCCCCGCACCCCCGCTCATGCCCTGTATATCCCTCCTGTTCCCCCTCGCTCATGCCCCGTGTCTCTGTCCTGTTCCCCCCACCCCCCGCTCATGCCCTGTGTCTCTCTCCTGTTCCCCTCACCCCATCTCATGCCCCGTGTCTCCCTCCTGTTCCCCCACCACTTCTCATGTCCCGTGTCTCTTTCCTGTTCCCCACCAACCCCCGTTCATTCCCCATGTTTTCCTCCTGTTCCCTCACCCCCCGCTCATGCCCCGTGTCTCGCTCCTGTTCCCTCCACCCCCCGCTCATGCCCCGTGTCTCCCTCCTGTTCCCCCACCCCGTGTCTCCCTCCTGTGTCCCCCACCCCCCGCACATGCCCCATGTCTCCCTCCTGTTCCCTCCAACCCCCGGTCATGCCCTATGTCTTCCTCCTGTTCCCCCCACACCCCGCTCATGCCCCGTGTCTCCCTCCTTTTCCCCCCCACTCCCCGCTCATGCCCCGTGTCTCTCTCCTGTTACCCCCAACCCCGGCTCATGCCCTGTGTCTTTCTCGAGTTCCCCCCCACTCATGGCCTGTGTCTCTCTCCTGTTCCCCCCACTCCCGCTCATGCCCCGTGTCTCCCTCCTGTACCCCCCACCTCCCGCTCATGCCCGATTTCTCACTCCTGTTCCGCCCACCCCTGGTCTTGCCCCGTGTCTCTCTCCTGTTCCCCCCACCACCCGCTTATGCCCTGTGTTTCTCTCCTGTTCCACCCACCCCCCGCTCATGCCCTGTGTCTCTCTCTTGTTCCCCCAACCTCCGCTCATTCCCGTGTCTCCCTCCTGTACCCCCCCCACCCCCGCTCATGCCCCGTGTCTCTCTCCTGATCCTCTCCACCCCCCACTCATGCCCCGTGTCTACCTCCTGTTCCCTGCCACCCCCTAGCTCATGCCCCGTGTCTCTCTCCTGTTCCCCCACTCCACGCTCATGCCCCATGTCTCCCTTGTGTTCTCTCCACCCCCGCTCATGCCCTGTGTCTTCCTCCCGTTCCCCGTGCCCCCTGCTCATGCCCCGTGTCTCCCTCCTGTTCCCTCCACCCCCGCTCATGCCCCGTGTCTTCCCCCTGTTCCCCCTGCTCATACCCCGTGACTCCCTCCTGTTCCCCCCACCCCCCGCTCATGCCATGTGTCTCTCCCCTGTCCCCCCCGCTCATGCCCCGTGTATCTCTACTGTTCCCCCCACCCCCGCTCATGCCCTGTGTCTCCCTCCTGTTTCCCCAACCCCCCGCTCATGCCCCGTGTCTCCCTCCTGTACCCCCCACACTCCGCTCATGCCCCTTGTCTCCCTCCTATACCCCTCACCCCCCGCTCATGCCCCGTGTCTCTCCCCTGTTCCCCCCACCCCCCGCTCATGCCCCGTGTCTCTATCCTGATCCCCCCACTCATGCCCCATGTCTCCCTCCTGTTCCCCCCACCCCACGCTCATGCCACATGTCTCTCTCCTGTTCCCCCCACCGCCCGCTCATGCCCCGTGTCTCTCTCTTGTTCCCCCAACCGCCCTCTCATTCCCTGTGTCTCTCTCCTGTACCCCCCCACCCCCGCTCATGCCCCGTGTCTCTCTCCTGATCCCCCCCACTCATGCCCCGTGTCTTTCTCCTGTTCCCCCCCACCCCCCGCTCATGCCCCTTGTCTCTCTCCTGTTCCCCCGCCCCATGCTCATGCCCCATGTCTCCCTCCTGTTCCCTCCACCCCCCGCTCCTGCCCCGTGTCTCCCTCCTGTTCCCCCAGCCCCGCTCATGCCCGTGTCTCTCTCTTGTTCCCCCAACCCCCCTCTCATTCCCTGTGTCTCTCTCCTGTACCCCCCCACCCCCCGCTCATGCCCCGTGTCTCTCTCCTGTTCCCCCCGCACATGCCCCGTGTATCTCTTCTGTTCCCCCCACCCCCCGCTCAAGCCCCGCGTTTCTCTCCTGTTCCCCCCAACCCTGCTCATGCCCTGTGTCTCCCTCCTGTTCCCCCAACCCCCCCTCATGCCCCTTTTCTCCCTCCTGTACCCCCCACCCTCCGCTCATGCCCCTTGTCTCCCTCCTGTACCCTCCACCCCCCGCTCAGGCACCTTGTCAATCTCCAGTCCCCCCCACCCCCGCTCATGCCCGTGTCTCTATCCTGTTTCCCCCCACTCATGCCCCGTGTCTCCCTCCTGTTCCCCCCACCCCCCGCTCATGCCCCGTGTCTCCCTCCTGTTCCCCCCACCCCCCGCTCATGCCCCGTGTCTCTCTCCTGTTCCCCCACCCCCTGCTCATGCCCCGTGTCTCTCTCCTGTTCCCCCCACCCCCGCTCATGCCCTGTGTCTCCCTCCTCTTCCCCCCACCCCCAGTCATGCCCCATGTCTTCCTCCTGTTCCCCCACCCCCTGCTCATGCCCTGTGTCTCCCTCCTGTTCCCCCAGCCCCGCTCATGCCCGTGTCTTCCTCCTGTTCCCCCTGCCCCGTGTATCTCTCCTGTACTGTGTCTCCCTCCTGTTCCCCCCACCCCCCGCTCATGCCCCGTGTCTCTCTCCTGTTCCCCCCGCTCATGCCCCGTGTATCTCTCCTGTTCCCCCCACCCCCGCTCATGCCCTGTGTTTCTCTCCTGTTCCCCCCACCCCCGATCATGCCTTGTGTCTCCCTCCTGTTCCACCAACCCCCCGCTCATGCCCCGTGTCTCCCTCCTGTACCCACCACATCCGCACATGCCCCTTGTCTCCCTCCTGTACCCCCCACCCCCCGCTCATGCCCGTGTCTCTCTCCTGTTCCCCTCCGCTCATGCCCCGTGTCTCCCTCCTGTTCCCCCCACCCCCTGCTCATGCCACATGTCTCTCTCCTGTTCCCCTGGCTCATGCCCTGTGTCTCTCTCTTGTTCCCCCAACCTCCTGCTCATGCCCCGTGTCTCCCTCCTGTACACACCCACCCCTGCTCATGCCCCGTGTCTCTCTCCTGATCCCCCACACTCATGCCCCGTGTCTCTCTCCTGTTCCCCCCCACCCCCCGCTCATGCCCCCTGTCTCTCTCCTGTTCTCCCACCCCACGCTCATGCCCCATGTCTCCCTCCTGTTCCCTCCACCCCCCGCTCATGCCCCGTGTCTCCCTCCTGTCCCCCCAGCCCCGCTCATGCCCGTGTCTTCCTCCTGTTCCCCCTGCCCCCTGCTCATGCCCCGTGTCTCCCTCCTGTTCCCCCCACCCCCCGCTCATGCCCCGTATCTCTCTCCTGTTCCCCACGCTCATGCCCCGTGTATCTCTCCTGTTACCCCCACCCCCCGCTCATGCCCCGTGTCTCTCTCCTGTTCCTCCCACCCCCGCTCATGCCCCGTGTCTCCCTCCTGTACCCCCACCCTCCGCTCATGCCCCTTGTCTCCCTCCTGTACCCCCCACCCCCCGCTCATGCCCCGTGTCTCTATCCTGTTCCCTCCCACTCATGCCCCATGTCTCCCTCCTGTTCCCCGCACCCCCCGCTCATGCCCCGTATATCCCTCCTGTTTCCCCCACCCCCAGCTCATGCCCCATGTCTCTGCTCATGCCCCGTGTCTCTCTGATGTTCCCCCTCGCTCATGCCCCGTGTCTCTCTCCTGTTCCCCCACCCCCTGCTCATGCCCTGTGTCTCTCTCCTGTTCCCCTCACCCCATCTCATGCCCCGTGTCTCCCTCCTGTTCCCCCCACCACATCTCATGTCCTGTGTCTCTCTCCTGTTCCCCACCAACCCCCGTTCATTCCCCATGTTTTCCTCCTGTTCCCTCACCCCCTGCTCATGCCCCGTGTCTCTCTCCTGTTCCCTCCACCCCCTGCTAATGCCCCGTGTCTTCCTCCTGTTCCCCCCACCCCCGCTCATGCCCCGTGTCTCTCTCCTGTTCCCCCACCCCGTGTCTCCCTCCTGTGTCCCCCACCCCCCGCACATGCCGCATGTCTCCCTCCTGTTCCCTCCAACCCCCGGTCATGCCCTATGTCTTCCCCCTTTTCTCCCCCACCCCCTGCTCATGCCCCGTGTCTCTCTCCTGTTACCCCCAACCCCGGCTCATGCCCTGTGTCTTTCTCGTGTTCCCCCCCTGCCCCCACTCATGGCATGTGTCTCTCTCCTGTTCCCCCCACGCCCGCTCATGCCCCATGTCTCCCTCCTGTACCCCCCACCTCCCGCTCATGCCCAATTTCTCCCTCCTGTTCCCCCCACCCCCGGTCTTGCCCCATGTCTCTCTCCTGTTCCCCCCACCACCCGCTTATGCCCTGTGTCTCTCTCCTGTTCCCCCCACCCCCCGCTCATGCCCTGTGTCTCTCTCTTGTTCCCCCAACCCCCGCTCATTCCCGTGTCTCCCTCCTTTACCCCCCCACCCCCGCTCATGCCCCGTGTCTCTCTCCTGATCCTCTCCACCCCCCACTCATGCCCCGTGTCTACCTCCTGTTCCCTGCCACCCCCTTGCTCATGCCCCGTGTCTCTCTCCTGTTCCCCCACTCCACGCTCATGCCCCATGTCTCCCTTATGTTCTCTCCACCCCCGCTCATGCCCTGTGTCTTCCTCCTGTTCCCCCTGCCCCCTCCTCATGCCCCGTGTCTCCCTCCTGTTCCCTCCACCCCCGCTCATGCCCCGTGTCTTCCTACTGTTCCCCCTGCCCCCTGCTCATACCCTGTGTCTCCCTCCTGTTCCCCCCACCCCCCGCTCATGCCACGTGTCTCTCTCCTGTCCCCCCCGCTCATGCCCCGTGTATCTCTCCTGTTCCCCCCACCCCCGCTCATGCCCTGTGTCTCCCTTCTGTTCCCCCAACCCCCCGCTCATGCCCCGTGTCTCCCTCCTGTACCCCCCACACTCCGCTCATGCCCCTTGTCTCCCTCCTGTACCCCTCACCCCCGCTCATGCCCCGTGTCTCTCCCCTGTTCCCCCCACCCCCCGCTCATGCCCCATGTCTCTCTCCTGTTCCCCCCCACTCATGCCCCATGTCTCCCTCCTGTTCCCCCCACCCCCCGCTCATGCCACATGTCTCTCTCCTGTTCCCCCCACCGCCCGCTCATGCCCTGTGTCTCTCTCTTGTTCCCCCAACCCCCCTCTCATTCCCCGTGTCTCTCTCCTGTACCCCCCCACCCCCGCCCATGCCCCGTGTCTCTCTCCTGATCCCCCCCACTCATGCCCCGTGTCTTTCTCCTGTTCCCCCACACCTCCCGTTCATGCCCCCTGTCTCTCTCCTGTTCCCCCACCCCATGCTCATGCCCCATGTCTCCCTCCTGTTCCCTCCACCCCCCGCTCCTGCCCCGTGTCTCCCTCCTGTTCCCCCAGCCCCGCTCATGCCCGTGCCTTCCTCCTGTTCCCCCTGCCCCCTGCTTATGCCCCGTGTCTCCCTCCTGTTCCCCCCACCTCCCCGCTCATGCCCCGTGTCTCTCTCCTGTTCCCCCCGCTCATGCCCCGTGTATCTCTCCTGTTCCCCCCACCCCCTGCTCATGCCCCGCGTCTCTCTCCTGTTCCCCCCACCCCTGCTCATGCCCTGTGTCTCCCTCCTGTTCCCCCAACCCCCCGCTCATGCCCTGTGTCTCCCTCCTGTTCCCCCCACCCCAGTCATGCCTCGTGTCTTCCTCCTGTTCCCCCCACCCCTGCTCATGTCCCGTGTCTCTCTCCTGTTCCCCACCAACCCCCGTTCATTCCCCTTGTCTCCCTCCTGTACCCTCCACCCCCCGCTCAGGCACCTTGTCAATCTTCAGTCCCCCTCACCCCCCGCTCATGCCCGTGTCTCTATCCTGTTTCCCCCCACTCATGCCCTGTGTCTCCCTCCTGTTCCCCCCACCCCCCGCTCATGCCCCGTGTCTCCCTCCTGTTCCCCCCACCCCCCGCTCATGCCCCGTGTTTCTCTCCTGTTCCCCCACCCCCTGATCATGCCCCGTGTCTCTCTCCTGTTCCCCCAACCCCCGCTCATGCCCTGTGTCTCCCTCCTGTTCCCCCCACCCCAGTCATGCCTCGTGTCTTCCTCCTGTTCCCCCACCCCCTGCTCATGCCCCGTGTCTCTCTCCTGTTTCCCCCACCCCCCCGCTCATGCCCTGTGTCTCCCTCCTGTTCCCCACACACCCCGGTCATGCTTCGTGTCTTCCTCCTGTTCCCCCCACCACCTGCTCATGCCCCGTGTCTCTCTCCTGTTCCCCCCCAAACCCCGCTCATGCCCCGTGTTTTCCTCCTGTTCCCCCACCCCCGCTCATGCCCCGTGTCTCCCTCCTGTTCCCCCCACTCATGCCCCATGTCTCCCTCCTGTTCCCCCCACCCCCAGCTCATGCCCCGTGTCTCCGCTCATGCCCTGTGTCTCTCTCCTGATCCCCCCGCTCATGCCCCATGTCTCTCTCCTGTTCCCCCCACCCCCAGCTCATGCCCCGTGTCTCTGCTTATGCCCCGTGTCTCTCTTCTGTTCCCCATCGCTCATGCCCCGTGTCTCTCGCCTGTTCCCCCCACCCCCGCTCATGCCCTGTGTCTATCTCCTGTTCCCCCCACCCCATCTCATGCCCCGTGTCTCCCTCCTGTTCCCCCCACCACATCTCATGTCCCGTGTCTCTCTCCTGTTCCCCACCAACCACCGTTCATTCCCCATGTTTTCCTCCTGTTCCCTCACCCCCCGCTCATGCCCCTTGTCTTCCTCCTGTTCCCCCACCCCCGCTCATGCCCCCTGTCTTCCTCCTGTTCCTCCCACCCCCTGTTCATGCCCCCTGTCGTCCTCCTGTTCCCCCACCCCCGCTCATGCCCCTTGTCTTCCTCTTGTCCCCCTCCTATGATGCTCCTTGTTGACCTCTTGTTCCCCCCACCCCCTGTTGATGCCCCTTTCGTCCTCCTGTTCCCCCCACCCCTCGCTCATGCCCTGGGTTGTCCTCCTGTTCCCCCCGCCCCCGCTAATGCCCCGTGTATTCCTCTTGTCCCCCCTCCTATGATGCCCCTTGTTGACCTCTTGTTCCCCCCACCCCTCTGCTGATGCCTCGTGTCTTCCTTCTGTTCCCCCACCCCTGCACATGCCCCGTGTCTTCCTCCTGTTCCCCCCACCCCCACTCATGCCCCATGTCTTCCTCTTGCCCCCCTCCTATGATGCCCCTTGTTGACCTCCTGTTCCCCCCACCCCCCGCCGATGCCCTGTTGTGTTCTCTTTATACACCCCGCCTTCCCTTTCCATGGTGTCCATCTTGGTAAAAGATGTTCCTTCCTAGGTTTGGGAAGAAAAATCTTTTTTTACCACCCATGGTTCCCACTTTGAGAACCTAGGATTCTAGTGGTTGTCATCCATTGAAAAGGACGCTATGGTTACGTTGCACTAATAAAAACCTATGAAATTCAGTAAAAAAAAATGTTTTAAAGGGACGTTATGGGTAAGTTGCACTAATAAAAACCTATGAAATTCAATGAAAAAACTTTGTTAAAGGGACGTTATGGTTAATTTGCACTACTAAAAACCTATGGAATTCAGTGAAAAAACCTTTTTAAAGGGACGTTATGATTAAGTTGCGCTACTAAAAACCCATGAAATTCAGTGAAAAAACTTTGTTAAAGGGATGTTATGGTTAAGTTGCGCTACTAAAAACCTATGAAATTCAGTGAAAAACATTGTTAAATGGATGTTATGGTTCCAAGTAAAACCGAAAAACCCCTGAAATTCGCCAGTTATGGTTACCTAAGCAACCATAACTCACGCCATCACCGTGCACTGCTAAGACTAACACCCACAACATCAAAGATGACATCACAAATGTCATTGATGACATCACATGTGCATTTACTTTTCATGAAATGTCTGTACAAGAGATTCTTATTATAATGTTGAGAAACAATTGTCAAAGATCATTTGAATAAATATCAAGAGCTAATTAGTGCATTAAGCAATGCATTGATATAAATAACATTCTGTTATGAAGTTCTATCCAGTATACTAAGCTACTCATGCAGAAACATAGGCATTATGTTCAGCAAACATGATGAAGGTATAATATTCATAATGTTGATATGTTGAATAATGAAATGATAACTGTTTTCTTATTAGAGTTCTGTGTACTGTGAAATACGTAATAAGTAGCTAATAAAACCCATGTATAACATAATTACAGACAAAACACAAAGACACAATAACACATACAAATATGGGTATATACAAGGAAAGTGAAGTAAGCAAAAAAGCAGAAGTAGTAGCAGAAACAATTCATAACCTAACTGATTATCTTTATGCAAATAAATGATTGCTCTGTTTCAAAGCTGCTATTTGCCCTATGTACATGTATCACATGATGTGACTGGACCCTATGGAAAGTAGTGGGAGTACAATGTATACAAATATGACCATATACAGGGAAAATACAGTAATTAAAAAAAAAGAACTATCAGAAAGTGGTGACAACTCTACTGATTATCTTCATGCACAGAAAGGATTGCTGTTTTTCAAGCTTGTGTCTTCCCATATGTAGATGTTTCATATGATATGACTGGACCCTAAGGGAATTACTGTAAAAACTTACTTGAAGGATAAGTCTACACATATAGTACATTTATAATTTTTAGTTCCTGACTGTTACTGAAGAAAACCATGTGGCCTAAATATGTCATTAAAGGAAATAAGAGGGAGACAGACATGTGATGTCATCAGTGATGTCATCAATGACATTTGTGATGTCATCTTTGATGTCGTGGGTGTTAGTCTTAGCAGTGCATGGTGGTGGCGTGAGTTATGGTTGCTTAGCTTACCATAACTGGCGAATTTCAGGGTTTTTTCGGTTTTACTTGGAACCATAACGTCCCTTTAACTAAGTTTTTTCACTGAATATATATATATATATGGACCTAAATATATATATATATATATATTCAATAAAAAAACTCAGTTAAAGGGACATTATGGTTAAGTTGCACTACTAAAAACCTATGAAATTCACAAAAATAAACTTTGTTAACGGGACGTTATGGTTTCAAGTCAAACCGAAAAACCCTTGAATTTCGCCAGTTATGGTAAGGTAAGCAACCATAACTCGCGCCACCACTGTGTACTGCTAAGATTAACACTCAGGACATCAAAGATGACATCACAAATGTCATTGATGACATCACTGTTCATCCATTGCACTCTAATGACAGCATAGATGATGAATTGTTTAATGGTCCAAAAGAGTGGATACTGCAGCAGGATCCAGAAGTTCAAACTGACCAGTTGCCGATGACTCTTGAATTATTTCAGTTGTTTCCCTTAAGGTTTCTTCAATATTTGTTTCTTTGTAGTATTCATTATTGTCTTTCAGATATTGCACGGCTTGTCTAACTTTATGTAAGTCCACAAGTTGTTGCCAAATTGTTTTGTCTTTTGTTGGTACACCATTTACTAAGACAATTAAAGATTGCTCTATTGGATGTTGCATTCCTAGAGTGTGCACATTTTCTGTCAAATCTAATGGTAAATAAACTACTTTGCCACAAATGCCTTTCACCAATTCAGAGGGAGGTAATTTTGCTGTTTTTGGTTGAAGGCATATTATTGCTTGAAATGGGTGTACTGTTTGAATTATGATGCGCTCATACAAATTGAGTTGTTGCAGGGGTTTTGGTAGTGGGAATAATTCAAGGTTATTTGTGATAGCATGTGAAGGAGTTTGGTAGTTGTCAAGTTTTGTAGTGCAGTAACTGCAACATATTAAGGGTTCACTTATTTCAAATTTGTTTTCTGCTAAAAGGTAGAGAGCTAATTCAAACCATTTGGAGTCTTCATTTTCTTCTATTTTGTATGTTACGTCTATAGTTTTTGTGTTACTTTTGTTGACATCACATGTCTGGCTCCCCTTTTTTCCTTTACTGACATATCTAGGCCACATGGTTTTCTTCAGTAATAGTCAGGAATAAAGCAATTAAAAAGGTACTATATTTGTAGACCTATCCTTGAAGTATGTTCCTACAGTAATTCCCTTAGGGTCCAGTCAAATCATGTGATACATATGCATAGGGTAAGTAGCTGCTTTGAAACAGAGCAATCATTTCTCTGCATAAAGGTAATCAGTTAGATTATGAAAACGTTCTGTTACTACTGCTACTTTTTTCCTTACTTCAATTTCCTTGTATATACTCATATTTGTATGTGTTGTTGTCTCTTTGTGTTTTGTCTATAATAATGCAATTATGTAGTAAGTGGGTTTTATTACCTACTTACCACATGTTTCACAGTACGCAAAACTCTAATAAGAAAACAGTTATCATTTCACTATTCAACATGGCAAGATTATGAATATTGCACCTATATCATGTATGATGCACACAATGCCTATGTTTCTACATGAGTAGCTTAGTATACTGGATAGAATTTCATAATAGAATGATATTTATATCAATGCATTGCTTAATGCACTAATTAGCACTTGATATTTATTCCAATGATCCTTGACACTTTTTGGTCAACATTATAATAAGAATCCCTTCTACAGAGTTTTCATGAAAAGTAAATGCACATGTGATGTCATCAGTGATGTCATCAATGGCATTTGTGATGTCATCTTTGATGTCCTGGGTGTTAGCCTTAGCAGTGCACAGTGGTGGCGCGAGTTATGGTTGCTTAGCTTACCATAACTGGCGAATTTCAAGGTTTTTTAGGTTTTACTTCGAATCATAAGTAGCGCAACTTAACCATAACGTCCCTTTAAATTATTTTTTTTTAATTGAATTTCATAGGTTTTTAGTAGCGCAACTTAACCATAACGTCCCTTTAACAAAGATTTTTTACTGAAGTTCATAGGTTTCTAGTAGTGGCACGTAACCATAATGTAAACGAACATCTGACTTCATTGCACACCTTCCGGAGAATGCCACATGACCATATGCTGGCGCACAGCATGGTGACGTGTCCGAGAACCCGTACACACTTAAGAATAAGAGCTATGCCTCGTGGACAGTGTGGAACTATATTTTTTACTGATGTAGGAACTTGCAACTTCAAAATTTCCCTTGCAGAGCTCCAACACCTATTCGTACTCAGCCATTAACAATATAGCACAGAGTACATACTTTTAGCAAAAGTACTATTTATCTGAAAACGACATGAGCTAAGGCCATCCCTCCTCCCCAAGAAACAGCACTACTGCTGTAATGAAGGAGCATGAGAAAAACTGCCCCTACCTTACAAATAAAACACGCACAACATTTTCCCCCATCCACCTACCCCTCCATATTACTGTTTGGTGCCACTTTGCTCATTTATGTCCGCAACTTTCATTCTTAGTTGTCCCCCCCAAAAAAAGCCATCCGTTAACAAAATAAATGTTCCTTTAAGAAACACTTTTCACACTTAGCTGCCCTCCCAAAAAAAGCCATCCGTTAACAAAATAAATGTTCCTTTATGAAACACTTTTCTCAGTTAAAAAATATAACTAACAAAAAAAATCGCATAGACTCCATTTACTTTATATTTCTCAGTAAAGTACATAGACGCAATAAGATTTTCCAACATTTCTATTTCCAGTTTGTGTTATGCTAATGGAAATATTGTCGCGTTCGTCCTCCGTTCCAGGGACTGGAACATTGAATAAAGGGCCAGCAGGCCAAGTTATCAGCCCAATTGAAGCGAGAGTGCATAACGAGATCTCTGGATCACTACCCCCACTTCCACTCCTAAAATGGGGGATGAATGCCATTAACAATCTAGATTTCCAAAGCAGTAACTCTGGCTACTAAAAAAGAGGATTGTCCGTCCTAAACCGGGACGCCTTTGGCCTTTGGCGTCCCGGTTTAGGAAACAAAATCCTTTTCCAAGATGGCCACCATAGAAAGGGAAGGAGGGTGTTCCCTCTTCGCTTTCCATGGCAGCCTGCAAAAAGCAAAAAGGAAACGCTGTTAACATATTACCACAAGCACTTTTTTCTTCCCTTTCAAATGTATCCTAATGTCGAACAACTGTACCACAAAGCCAGTCCCAGGTGGACAGGTCCACTTTTCTCCTATCTTTTCTCCCTTCTGGTCATGCCCACATTGTACAGATCATAACATTATACCATGACCCCGACATTCTGCCCACTCCCCATGACTACAGCCTACCCCTCAATCAGTAAAGGTATACCGCTATTTTTTAAACTACATTATGACACTTGTCAAATACGAAAACACTCCCCATCTCCAACACCATGCTTTTCGGTCGTTGCCAATCAGCCTTATGGAAATTTACTTTAAATCCACCCACGTTTTTTTTTTCAAAACTGTCAAAAGAATACACAAATAATTTGTCATATTAGGTGTGCACAAAATTCCTACAAACTTTGTAAAATCATTCGCAATCACTAGTCTTGTCCATTGCTGCATCTGCCTAACATAAATTGCACTGACGTCACTAAATCATATGGGCCGCCCCTGACCGTCACATAACCAACCCTAATGATCTTTTACACCTTTTTCGGATGACGTTCCTTTCCAGCATAGCCAAATGCGCCCATAAGCGCCTATGTGCCGTGACGCAGAACCTGAAAATGAACACACAGCGACTTACAACGTAGCACACCACATTTTGAAATAATAAACTGGTTTTTAAAGAAAACATTAACACTTTACAATGTGTAAAGTACTTCTATTTCACAATAAACTGTCCGAGACCATCAGACTATTCCCGCGTTCAATTAAATTGCAACTTTGTTTCTTCGGTCATCATCGAAAATGTTAATCGTGAGGCACACGTTGTTCTTTTCCCATACACAAAGTATTCATTTTCGATAAAGCAACCGCTTTGGTCGCACAGTGAATTCCAGGACGTTGGCATGAACTTGGGCCTAGACGTCCCACAAAACAGTCACGGTTAGGCAGCCGATCACGAGTGCCTGCATCTGGCGTGTGAAAAATCCATCACTTGGCATCTGGAATCCATGGCAATCGCAGTAAGGCAGGATGTAGCTATTTGGAAAACATAACAGAAAATACGTATCAATACCCAACCTTTAGCAAACAATTTCAAAAAAGAGAAAAAGAACGTGGAAACCGACACACAAATCGATGTGGTCATACGTGACCTTTTAAAGAAATATTAGCGTTGAACATGTGTGAATCTAGTGATAGCCTACAAACGCCAAGAATCTGCACTCTCCATAACTAAAAAAAAATGACAACAACACAGAAAGATAATACTTCAGTTACATTGCCAAAAAAATGTTCAGGTAATAACAAATTAAATCTCGTTCCTGTGTACAGTCGTCAAAAGCAAACTTACACGCTATTGACCGTCTCCATTGTCTTCGTGAAACTCAGACAGCAATGTGCTTGCACCAAAAAATCTTCATGAACTGATATTACATGTGTCTTACAAACGTTTTGAATGCATAACCTTATCAAATGGTCTTTTTTGCAAACTTTCACTCCCTGCATTCTTACTGAATTTTCCTTTTTGCTCAAGGTCAAAAAACAATTCACCCTTATGGGTTCAGTCGGATGCGTGGGCCTACTGAGCTCGCAACCAAAAAAGCAAAGCAAGTGACCTTCACTCAGAATCCAAATACATTCTGACTTTGCAACAACATGTCTCAATGCATTCATGAGAACTGGTACTCCCATACACTTGCAGAGCCGCTGTTTCCATCAAACACTTCAGGTGGCTGCCTCAGATTTCAAACTCTAGGGCGCCAGTCTGACTGCAATATTATTTTAAATATATTGTAACACAGACACAGTAATTATTCGCCTTTACTTTACGGACATTATATTGAGCAACAACTTCCAATTTACCGTATGACTTTGGTGACAAAAAAACACCACTTTTTGACTTCCTGATGCCACATCCCATCCCAGCCTCATTAACACTCACCTTCCGAGACAGTATTTTATACGTTTAACAAGTGTAATGTTGTGTTGTTTTATAAGTTTTAGCGGCGATGGCCGCGTACACCAAAACACGAATGAAAGATGGCGGCCGCATCGAAACAATCTGATGCACTTCACGCTCTTCAACATCCAATCAGTGAACATGTCACATGTCCGCGGACATGACGCTACAGATTAGCCAATCAGTATCTTGTCCGCGGAGCGAACAGGGAAGTGTGACCGTGGAGCGGATATAGATATCACTAATTTTTTGCGACATATTTCTGGGTCGTTTTAAAGAAAACTACTAGACGGATTCTCACCAAATTTACAAAAGCACGCTTTTGGGACCAAGCTCCTGCTCCTGCCGCAAATTTGGTGAAAATCCATCCAGAGGTTTGGGCTGTAGGCGTGCACAAACTTTTCCCCCCATTGAGACTATGGGAAAAAAAGACGTTTTGGGGACCCCCCAATAACTTTCCCCCCCTGGACCAAACATCACCAACCTTTGGAAAAAAGATTCAGAGTGGGCCATATACTTTTTTTGCAAAGTTTGGTGAGGATTCTTCCAGGGGGAGCGGAGTTATAAGCCGCCCAAAAAGTGCTCTTCCTATGGAAACAGCAACTTAACCATAACTACACAGCCACTACTGTAGCTGTGTAATGTATATACATATAAAACATTAAAGGAACGTTATGGTTCAGTTGCACTACTAAAAACCTGTGAAATTCAGTAAAAGAAACTTTGTTAAAGGGACATTATGGTTCCAAGTAAAACCGAAAACCCCTTGAAATTTGCCAGTTATGGTCAGCTAAGCAACCATAACTCGTGCCACCACTGTGCACTGCTAAGACTAACACCCAGGACATCAAAGATGACATCACAAATGTCATTGATGACATCACTGTTCATCCATTGCACTCTAATGACAGCATAGATGATGAATTGTTTAATGGTCCAAAAGAGTAGATACTGCAGCAGGATCCAGAAGTTCAAATTGGCCAGTTGCCAATGACTCTTGAATTATTTCAGTTGTTTCCCTTAAGGTTTCTTCAATATTTGTTTCTTTGTAGTATTCATTATTGTCTTTCAGATATTGCAAGGCTTGTCTAACTTTATGTAAGTCCACAAGTTGTTGCCAAATTATTTTGTCTTTTGTTGGTACACCATTTACTGAGACAGTTAAAGATTGCTCTATTGGATGTTGCACTCCTAGAGTGTGCATACTTTCTGTCAGATCTAACGGTAAATAAACTACTTTGCCACAAATGCCTTTCACCAATTCAGAGGGAGGTCATTTTGCTGTTTTTGGTTGAAGGCATATTATTGCTTGAAATGGGTGTACTGTTTGAATTATGATGCGCTCATACAAATTGAGTTGTTGCAGGGGTTTTGGTAGTGGGAATAATTCAAGGTTATTTGTGATAGCACGTGAAGGAGTTTGGTAGTTGTCATGTTTTGTAGTGTAGTAACTGCAACATATTAAGGGTTCACTTATTTCATATTTGTTTTCTGCTAAAAGGAAGAGAGCTAATTCAAACCATTTGGAGTCTTCATTTTCTTCTATTTTGTATGTTGTGTCTATAGTTTTTGTGTTACTTTTGTAAAAAGTTCTGCGGCAACACACACACACATGGTTTGGTACTTCAGCAAATGTACTTTTAAATGTTCTTATTTCTTTTTTGTATGTGTGCAATAGAAGGTTGCCATGTGCACAATTGTTGCTAGTCTGTTCTAAAGCTATTGCATTTTGTAAGTGGCTTTCACTTCCAAAATTCTCTGGATACGGTCGATTTCTTCTTGTAGGTATTTGGGTGTACCATGTAGAAGAGTGTTATTTAAATTGGCTAGTTCTAAAGCAGGACTTTTAGCATAGTACAGTTTATACACTAGATTTCTTACATTTGAATGATGTGTTGATATTATTTTGATATCGTGGAAGGTGCTTTTGCAAATAGGTCCTGAAATGCAGGATAATGAATGTCCTTGTAATCCTGTGTATTTGCGCACTGGGCAGGTATCCATATTTTGCAGCACTTTCACTTTGATTGTGTCTTTACCTTTCACATACTGATTGAGGAGCTGGCATAAAGATTTGAAAGATTTGTTGGGAATGTTACACATTGATGTGCAAAGCCATTTGTATACTGGACGTTCAGGTTCAGTCGAATGGAGAGGTCAGTCTGAGTTTTCTGGGCATACTTTTGTAAGTAGTGTTTCTTGTTCCATGATGGTATTATTGATTTTTTCATATCCTCGTTCACTGCTATGGATGGAAATTGTGTTTGCTTGGTTTTGTTTGTATGCTTCTTCATTAAAATATGGGTCTGTGGTCGGGGTGTGACTCCATTCACCTCCACAGATATTTAAGAAGTTATTTTTGTTGATATTCTGTTTATTAAGAAGTTTCTTTTGTAGTTTAGTACTTAGTTTTGTTAGTGGTTTCATCCTGTTTAAAACTAAAATAAATAACTTCCTTTTGAGAAGGATTGCACTGTCTACGAGATCTTCTAGGATTAATTTTCTACGGTAGGTTTTAAGGGTTGTGGATGATTTCACTCCTGTTCTTATTGAATTCTGAAGGACTCAGTGGCAGAACATTTTTGGTAAAATACATTTTTTAGTATGGTTTCTTGCTAGTATATGAGGATTTATACGAAAACTGTTAGCAGTAGCCAAATTATTTTTAAGCAATTTTCTGTTTCATTTCACATTTTGATAGAGAAGGCAAGGTTTCTGTAGTTGAAGCTTCTTTTGTTTCGTTAAATGACTGCATTAGCTGTTTTGTTTGAACGTTTTGTACAGCGATTTGTATAATGATGCACTTGAAACTTACCAAATGCGACAAACCAAAGTTTCACCAATGAGCATATGGGAAAAAGGTATAGAGGCATGTGCTTTTTCACTACTATTTCCTACTGGCAAAGGAGGAAGATACAATGATAAACCCACTCAGATAACAGCATCAGAATACTGCTCATTACGAATGTATTCTGAAGATGCCAGATTTAGACAAAATGTGGAATACATATTCCACCTACTCTTTGAAAGTGGACTAGCAACCCTATGTTCCTGAGTTGCACACATATTGAAATCTGGAACCCACTTTCAAAATATGTCAGCTACGCAATTAATACAAAAAGTGCAAGAAAAAGATGATGTTTTACAAACAAGCATAACAAATCTGTTTGCAAACATGCGTGGTACGAAAGAATACTAGTTCCGATGTAACGGAGATGTACGTTGTATGATCAGAAACCTTGGACCACCCACTTGGTTTGTTACATTAAGTTGTGCAGAATATGCATGGGAAGATTTACATGATTTCCTACGCATATCAAACAACAACAAAACCAACATAGATATACTAACACCTGGAGAATTTTGCTCTCTAGATCCTGTTAATGTTTCAATATATTTCCACCATTGTTTCATTGCTATGCTACACTTTATTTTTAATAAAACTGTTCCTCCCCTCAGAGAAGTGCAACACTTCTTTTGGAGAAAAAAATACCAAGCCAGAGGAGCACCACATATCCACATGCCATTATGGATTAAAGGTGCACCTCAATTTGTTCAGGACAGTGATGCCACTGTTTTGCAGTTAATCCAAAAATATGTCACTTGTGAAATCCCTTCACAAATGAGAATATAGTGACCTGCATGGACAATATGTACAATTTCAAAGACACAAATGTGGCCAATATTGTTGTTGCAAATACACAAACAAAGGCAAATACTACACCAAATTCTGCTTTGGTTTCCCTAGACCAGTTACAGAAACAGGTGAAGTGAACAACTTCATGTCTTCAGTTCGACATAGTGTTAAAGGTAAATCACCTAAGAACACGTATTACATAAAACGAACAGAAGAATCAACATATTTCAATGATTACAATGCAATCATTGCCCTCTTATGGAATGCAAACATAGATGTGCAGTACATTGCAGACAATTCCACTGCAGTTGCACGATATGTTACAGCCTAATTAACAAAAGCTGAAAAAACAGAGCTTCAAGACCTCTGAAATGACCTATCATCAGACAAAACACCATCTCAGAAATTGTACAGCCTAGGAATAAAAATGCTCTCTCATAGAGAATCTGCCGCCTATGAAGCTGCAGATCGTTTAACCGGTACTGCTTTGTATGGAAAATCTGAAAATATAGTATGGTTACGTATTGGCCCTGCTAAATCTAGAAAAAGAGTTCTCAAATCATATAAGGACATAGAAACAATAGCCAAAAGTTATCCCAACAGCCAAGACATTTTGAAAAACAATTTACCAGACACATACT
Organism: Ambystoma mexicanum; assembly: GCF_040938575.1. Taxonomy (NCBI): domain Eukaryota; kingdom Metazoa; phylum Chordata; class Amphibia; order Caudata; family Ambystomatidae; genus Ambystoma; species Ambystoma mexicanum. The sequence continues at coordinate 166,285,824 of NC_090933.1, forward strand.
ACCCAAACAGGAGTACCACTTTGGAAACCATGTGTCTATACCACATAGCCCAGAACTTTGCATACAAAAATAATATAAAACCCGATGAAAACAAAGGTAGATATAGAGTGACAGATTGTGAAGGCAGCTTACTGAAACTTACCAAACAAAGCTTAATTAATCATGTCAAATTGTCATTAAAAACTCCTCAACAGAAAGAACTATATAACATGTCCTTGCTACAACTTTTTAAACCATGCAGAAAAGAAGAAGAGATACTAGATAACTATGACTACTATGAAGACACTTTCAAAGAAAATGAAAGCACTATCACCAATGTTAATTTTACGCAGTACAAAACAATGTTGCACAATAAACAGCAACAGGAAGAAGAACTCCAGGCCCAACTAGATAAGGACACTTCCGACAGTTGTCAACCTTCTGTAACAGGAAGCCAAGAACCACTAGGACAGCCACTAATAGCAAATGAGGCAGAATTAGCTATGACAGAAGTAGACAACACCATGTGTCACTATGAAGAAGATACAGAAGATTTAACTGTACTACAATCAAAACTTAACAAAGACCAGCACACCATTTTTGAAGAAGTAACAAAAGAAATTGCACATGGTGTACAACAAGAAAATAAAGAATGTACCTGCCAAAATTACAAACCTTTACTGCTGTACGTCAGTGGTGAAGCTGGTTCAGGCAAAACATTCTTAATCAAAATCATCAGCAAGTTCCTTCAACAATTGACAAACAACAAACTGTCAGCTGTTGTAACTGCCCCCACAGGTTTAGCTGCCTACAACATAGGCGGTGTCACTTGACACCGATTACTACTCCTTACAGTAGAACACCAATACAAATTAGATTATTACAAACTTTCTACAGAAGCTGCAATGGAACTATGCAGAATATTAAAACAAATGAAAATGCTACTAATAGATGAAGTTAGCATCGTCTCCAACCTAATGTTGGCTTTGATTCACCTCAGATTGCAAGAAGTACTTAAAACAAACTACAAATAACTCTTTGGAGGAAGACACATTATTGTTTTCGGAGATCTTCTGCAATTGACACCAGTGAAAGGTGAACCTATTTCTAAAAGCTTAGGACACAAGCTGTGCCATAAAACTGTTGGCAGCACAGGAAATGTCAACCTTTGGCAACATTTCCAATACAGAGAATTAACAGAAAACATGCGTCAATCTGCAGACCTCACTTACGCCAACATTTTAAAAAGTTTTAGAGTTGGTGTACTATCTCAAGAAGCACAAGCAATATTGAAAACTCGGCACATCCATTCACTTTATGGTGATAACGCATGTGCTACTGATGTTATGGAACAATTAGCACACAAAAATGTCAATTGTATGGCCTTAATGCCAACTCTTGCAAGCTGTTCCAAAATCAATGAAACAATATTAAGAAAAGAAATGCAACCAATAATTGAAATTTGCTCCACAGACAAACTGAATGTACACGGTATGACACTACCCATGTGTCAACAAGCCACAACAAGACTAAATACCTTAGAACATTCAATCTCCAACACAGCTGGGTTGGAAAAAATATTAAAATTATCCTTAAATTGTAGAGTAATACTTAAAGGTAACCTTGACGCAGAGCAAGGACTAGTTAATGGAGCACTGGGTACAGTTGTTGGCTTTCAAACATACCCACATGACAACAACATTCAGTTTGTCAATATTCTCTTTGGCAAACTTTCAGAAGTAAAAAGGATAGGGCGCTCAACAGCTACATTCCTTCTCTTCAAAGACATGTATGTACGCAGAGAACAATTTTCTCTAACTCTTGCATATGCAGTCACCATTCATAAATCCCAAGGTCTTACCCTAGACAAAGCATTGATAGATATTTGGAACACAGTCTTTAAAGAAGGCATTAGCTACGTAGCACTATCACACTTACGTACACTTGATCGTCTATTTCTAATCAACTTTGATGCAAGTAAAATAAACGCTGATATTCCTTGCATTTTAGAATACAATAGACTACGTTCACTGTACACCCCCCATCTGAAATCATATCCTGTTCCACAAAAAGGAAAACATTGTAAAAGAAAACTAATTCAAACAGGAATGCAGCAGGATCTGACTGCAAATCCTTCAAAGAGAGTAAAAGAAGCTAATACTTCATATATTACCACAACCAAAGAAGAACCTATTATTGAAAGTAACTCAGGCACTTCTTCGAAGAAGCAACTCAAACTCTGAAAAAATGACTCGGACACAGAACTATCTGGTCCATTCAAATTTTCAAATGTAGCTGGTGTAAATTGCTACGCAAATGTAGCAATTAATATTATATTTCAATTGCCACCAATTGTTAACAACATTTACTTACATAGTACAGACTAATTGTGTTTGCAAATGTTATTCCTTCATAGAAACGCAACAAACAATCCTGACAACATGTATAGTGTTCACGGAATAAGACAAGAATTGGACTACTGTGTTGGAATGGTGAGGTTCACTATAAACTCACAAGAAGATCCACAAGAATTTCGAATGTACTTACTACAAATACTGGAAAACAAAAACATACCTATAAATGAAATCTTCCAGATTTCATACATGTGGAAACACACATGCACTCTCTGCAACAATGTGACACAGGAACAAATCCCTAATGAGCACTTTGCGTATGTATCCATACCTAATTGTGAATCCATTCCATTTCAACAACTTGTACAAAATTCAAACCATGGCAGATTATGTACTATCTGCAATTCAGATAATCGCTCCACCTTACTAATACAAACACATAGTAACTAAGTAATACTAATGCTTCTATGTTACAATGCAGATGGTACCAAAAACAACTGAAAGCTGACTGGATTCACACACGGTCAAGTGTCACTTGGTAAAAAAACCTTCACAACAATAGGTATAATCTACCACGCAGGAGCCACAACCAATGCAGGTCACTACACTGCATATATTAAAAAGAAATGCGGATGGGTCGAATGTAATGATAGTACCGTTACTCTGAAGCAGAGATTACCAGAAAATCTTACAAACGCGTATTTAATCTAATTAAAGTCAAAATTTAATAACTAATCTGTACTTCAACATTAACAAAAATGCAATTCAAAGACTATAAACAGTTAGAATACGCCAACAGTTATGTAACTGCCCAAGATTGTATAACAACCACACAGATAAATGAATAGCACTGAATTGTAACAAAAAATACACAGTTAGAATACGCCAACAGGTATTTAACTGCTTCAAAAATCTGCAACCAGCCAACAGATAGAACATTAACCAGAAACAACAAGTGAACACTCAAAGGAAACAAAGAAATAGTTTGTAGCATAGCAAAAAATATCCGGCAAGGATTATTTTTCCCCCGATGATTTGAAAAACAAACACAGAAACTGAGCAAAATGCACAGTACACTGGTTTGTGAACTAAATATGAGGGTAGAAAAAAAGCTAACATGTCTATTATGCAATGTAATAAGTCTTTATAAAACACATACACTAACATGCTCTTTTCTTTTATCACAGAAATTGAAAAGGAATATTTCCTCCAAGTACTAAAGTCATGTAAAAAATATATTGAATCTCAACAAATGAAACAGTAAGTATAATTGCAAACATTTCATACATATTCAAATCTATACGTGTGATCTATTTCTGTAATATGGTGCGGTGGTTGTGGCCAGGGCCTAGAGTCTTGGGTGTATAGCCTATGGCCTGCGGCCAGGCAACCAAGACTCTAGGTCCTAGCCACAACCACCGCAGCATATCAAACCCATGGTGGCTTATAACTTCACTGCTTATCAGTTTGGTCTTGGGTGCATGGCCTGCGGCCATGCACCCAAGACTCTAGGTCGTGCACACAACCACCGCACCACATCACACCCATGCTGACTTATAACTTCAGTGCTTATAACTTAGTTCTTGGGTACATGGCCTTTGGCCATGTTTCCAAGACTGTAGGTCCTGGGCAAAACCACTGCAACATATTACACCCATTATGGCTTATAACTTTAGTACTTATAACTGGCCCTGCCCACAACCACCTGATAGATATTCAATTCTATAGGTGTATCTATGGGTGTGATATGCTGCGGTGGTTGGGGCCAGGGCCTAAAGTCTTGGGTATATGGCCTACGGCCTACAGCCTACGGCCATGCACCCAAGACTCTAGGACCTGGCCACAACCACCGCAGCATATCAGAACCATGCTGGCTTATAACTCATTGTCACACCCATAGAATGAAACATTTTAACTGCGGCATATACTGAATTTTCACCCAAGACTCGAGGCCCTGCCCACAACCACCTTACAGATATTCGATTCTATGGGTGTGATGTATGGGTGTGATATGCTGCGGTGGTTGTGGGCAGGGCCTAGGGTCTTGGGTGTATGGCCTACAGCCTACGGCCTGCAGCCATTCCCCCAAGACTCTAGGCCCTGGCCACAACCACCGCAGCAAATCACACCCATGGTGGCTTATAAGTCATTAGCACACCTATAGAATGAAATATTGTAACTGCAGCATATAGCCAATTGGTACCCAGGACCCTAGGCCCTGCCCACACCTACCAGATAGATATTCGATTGTATGGGTGTGATGTATGGGTGGCATCCTTAGGGAGCTGGAAACCCCGTCCTCCCCGCCACCGACCATCCTGAAGGATGAAAACTGGTGCAACAACATCCAATCGGCCATGCTCAACAAACTCAACACCTTGCAAACAAAAATCCTAGCCCACCAAAAGGCCCTCACTCTCCTAATTGCCTCGCAGAATAGTAACCTGGATAACTACACTAAAATCAACTCTTCCCCGATATTCAACTTCAAGGATATGACTGAATCCGAAGTCATCTCTCTTTTAAAATCTATCAAACCCTCTTACTGCAAGGGCAACATTTGCCAAGCTCAGCTCATTAAAGACTGTGGCTCAACCCTTGCCCCCTTTCGGACAGCATTCATTAATGCTTCTTTCCAGTCTGGTCATGTCCCAACCGACCTCAAGGAGGCCTGGGTATGACCACTCCTCAAAAAGCCATCCCTTGACCCATCGACACCAGGGAACTAGAGACCCATCACTACTGTCCCCTTCCTGCTCAAAATTCTGGACAAAGCAGCCTACCTGCAAGTCCCAAAATTCCTTGAGGAGCACCACCTTCTTGGCCTTCGGCAGTCTGGCTTTAGACCACGACATGGGACTGAAACTGCCCTCCTTGACCTAAAAAATCAAATGGATGACATCAGAGATGCTGGCAAACCTGCACTCCTGCTGCTCCTCGACCTATCGGCTGCATTTGATCTTGTGGACCACAATACCCTCTGCCATCACCTCTCCATTGCCGCCAATTTCTCTCCTAAAGCTTGTGAGTGGATCACCTCCTTTCTACAGGAAAGGGCCATGAAAGTTTTTGCAGACTCAGCGTGTGCCTCCCCAAGTCACATTTCATGTGGGGTGCCACAGGGCTCCTGCATTGCGCCCACCCTCTACAACCTATTCACCCGACCCCTTTTCAACCTTCTTGACTCCCTGGGCATCTCATACACCAATTATGCAGATGACACCCAGGTGCTCATTCCCTTCTCGGGTGACTACGAGACAGTCAAAAGCACCCTTAACTCTATCTACAGCACCATCCAAGCATGGATGGCTGAAAATTGGCTGTGTCTCAACAGCGACAAAACCGAGCTTCTGCTGATCGGATCTCCAACCATCCTGGGTAACCTTGAAAAGAACTACTGCTCCTTCACCATCGACAATATACCCATAGCTGTGTCCCATACAGTCAAAACCCTGGAAGTGTACCTAGACTCCAATCTCACCATGAACAGGCAGGTCAACGCCATTGCCTCCTCATCTGCCTACTACGCTAAACTGCTCAATGCAGTAAGACCCTTCTTAACGACACAGAACTGCCTCACCATTGCCAGGGCTACCATCAGCTCGAGACTGGACCATTTCAATGCTCTCCTCGGGGGGACATCATGCAAAAACATTGCCAAACTCCAACTTGTCCAGAACAATGCCCTCAGGGCTGCCACAGGATTCACTAGAAAGGAACACATATCAGACCTGAGAAGACAGATCCATTGGCTTATGTCCCTCACCCACAAATGCCTCCATGACCTGGCACCCCCTTACCTTGCTCAGCACATAGCCTTTCCCACATCCGCCAGACCTTCCAGATCAGCCTAAACCCATAACACGGAGAGTGCATGCAGGGGGCTCTAGCTTCCCAGCCATCGCGGCCACCCATTGGAACGTCTTACCCTCGCACATCAGGGGAATTGACTCCCACCTAGCATTCCGCAAAGCTATCAAAATAAGTCTATTTGCCTAACTGCTTCTGCCAAATCCTTTAGCTCTTACTCTGTACACTACTGTAACCAAAGATGAACATCCTAACTGTACTTTGTAACCTGTGCTTATGCTGTAACCAAGTAACCACCTCTGAATGTAATCTTGCCGTCGTACACTTTCTTGAAAAGCGCCTCAATGCCTTTGGGCTGTAGTGTGCTCTACAAATGTAAAAAATAAAATAAAAGATATGGAGCAGTGGTTGTGGCCAGGACCTAGAGTCTTGGGTGTATGGCCTACTGCCCAAGACTCTAGGCCCTGGCCACAACCACCGCAGCATATCACACCCATGGCGGCTTATAACTCAGTACCACACCCATAGAATCAAACATTTTAACTGTGGCATGTACTCAATTTTAATGACCGCTGACACTACACGTGTCCTTAGAACAGTTTCAACTTGCCTGCGCACAGCACGGACGGAAATACTATTCTTATGAGACCCCTCATTTTCAGTAATTACAAACATCCCGGACAGCACGGGCATGGCGAATACATCATTGGCACCTGCCGCCTAAACAAATACAGTATTTCACCCATCTCTTACTCTCTAAACCTCCCCAAGCACTGTCACACACCAAAACATTCCCCAAAACTGCATTTCGCCTCATTCGCCGCAGTGCTATCGGCAGATCCAAGATGTCGGGCGCATCCGAACAATCTGACATACATCACGCCTCACTCCAGCCAATCGGCGGACACGAGCGGACATAGATGTCACTAATGTTTTGAGACATACTTTTTGGTCGTTTTAATGAAAACTACTGGACGGATTGGCACCAAATTTACAAAAGCACGCTTTCGGGACCAAGCTCCTGCTCCTACCGCAAATTTGGTGAAAATCGTTCCAGCGGTTTAGGCTGTAGGCGTGCGCAAAGTTTTTCCCCCGTTCAGTCTATAGGAAAAAAAGATGTTTTGGGACCAGTTTGCATGCTTTGCAAGAAAATTCACAGTGGCCCATATACTTCTTTTTTGCAAAGTTTGGTGAGGATTGGTCCAGGGGAAGCGAAGTTATAAGCCGCCCAAAAAGTGCTCTTCCTATGGAAACAGCAACTTAACCATAACTACACAGCCACTACCGTGGTGGCTGTGTAATATATAAAATTATATATATATATATAATCAGTTCTCTTCTACAATAGAGCTACAAAAGCCGAAAATCATAGTGATGGCACCCCCCTTCCTACCAGAAGCAAAAAAAACATTACATCAGACAAATCACTACCCCACCTCCTCCCTTCCCTCAACTCCTTAACCAGCAATTCAGACCCTAATCTACTAGTAGAGGTCTTTAACAACACCATGACCAAGGCCCTTGACATCATTGCGCCACTCAGACTATGCAAAAGTAAACAGAAGGCCCACCTTAATGCTCGTTTACACCCCACATTAAAGAACTAAGACTCCATAAAAGAAAACTCCGAGTAATTTGGCGACACTCCCCTACAGATGAGAACAAAGTTCAGCTAACTAGTACAAAAAAGAAAAAAAATCTTACCAAAAAAAACACTTCCAATGATAGAATCTCCAAGGCCAATTCCAACACTAAGGAGCTATTTACCATCCTCTGGGAAATGGAAACCCACATTCCACCCACAGACAATATCCCCCAGGATAAGCAATGGTGCACTAGCATCCAGAACGCCCTCTCTAATAAAATAGCACCCCTCCAGACTAAAATAACTAACAAAAAGCCACCTTGCTTTCCCCTGAATCGCAATCTACCTCATCCACTGAAACTCCTAGCACCCTCACACCTTTCAGATTCACAAACATTTCTTTCAAAGAAACTGAGAAAATCATACTATCCCTGAAGCCATCAAACTGTCAGGGTGACAACTGCCTGGCGTAAATAATTAAAGAAGCAGCTAGAGACATTCAAAACTAATACTGTCCCAAACAACCTCAAAGAATCCTGGGTTCTACCGCTGCTCAAGAAACAGAGTCTAGACCCCTCCGTCCCGACGAACTACAGACCCATTACCACGGTCCTCTTCCTCCTTAAAATAATTGTCAGAGTAGCTTATCTCCAAATTCAGAACCACCTTGAAGCAAACCATCTACTAGGCTCCCGCCAATCCGGCTTCAGAACGCAACAGGGCACAGAAATGGCACTAATTGATCTAAAGACCCAAATCGACGAGCTTAAGGACAAAGCTACTACTCCTCCTCAACTTGTCGGCGGCCTTTGACCTGGTGGATCACACAATTTTATGCAAACATCTGGCATCAGCTGCCCATTTCTCGAGTGATGCCATAGCCTGGGTCCAGTCTTTCCTAGCAAATCAAACAATGAGAGTCTTTTCCCCTTCAGCATCTGCAGACCCGATCCAAACCACCTGTGGCGTTCCACAGGGATCATATGTCGCACCGACAATGTATTACATCTTTACTAAGCCCATATTTGACAAATTGGACAGACTGGGTGTCACCTACACTAATTATGCAGATGACACCAAGATCCTCATATCCCTTTCGGGCAATTTCAACAAGAACACGGCCTTGGTAAACACGATATTCCTCCTCATTCAGGCATGGATGGCATCACCTGACCTCTGCCTGGATGATGACAAAACTGAGATCCTGACACTGGGTTCCAATGCTAACCTAAAAAAACTCAGCCCCAGCTACACTGCATTCAATATTGACGGCAACACAATTAAAGCTGTAACCAAAGTAAAAACGCTAGGTTTCTATCTCAACTAACACTAAAGAAACAAGTCCATGGCATCATCTACTGCCTGTACTTGCAAACTCATCAGGCCATGCAGACCTTTCTTATCTAAGGCCAGTTGTATCACGTTTGCCAATGCACTAATAATGTCGAAATTAGACTATTGCAACACCCTATACTTAGGAGCCAACAAATACATCCTTGATAAAATTCAAACACTACAAAACAATGCCTTGAGAGCAGCCCTGAACATACCTAGTAGAGAGCACGTTTCCAACATCAGAAGAGACCACCAATGGCTAAAAATTAGCGACAGAATCCTTCTCAAAACTGTATTGCTCACCTTCAAATGCTTGAATAAAGCTGCACCCCCATATCTCTCAGAGAGAATGATTAGGAGAACCTCGACCCGTCCAGCCAGATCAGCTAACTCCCATTGCTTAGAAATTCCCAGATTCATACCAACTGAATCTGGCGGATCCAGTTTCCCAGTTAAAGCTGAACAATCCTGGAATGCACTACTTCAAGCCATCAGAACTGAACAACCATACCTCAGATTGAGACGCAATATGCAAAACGTATTACGATTGAATGACATTTAATAACCGATTTAATGACCTTAATGACCTCTGCACCTGACCTTGTATATTACTGCGTACCTACTATACCTTCCTGTCGCACTGACCATTGCACCTGACTATGTATGTTATTCTTTACCTATTATACCCTCCTACAGGACATTCCTGTAGATTTTACTTTATCTACTGTACCTTTTTACATGCTGTAACCAAGCTTCAAGTATCCTTGTATCTGCTGCGCCCAGTTAACTAAAGGTTTGGTGCACATTACCAAGTTAATAAACAAACAAACAAACAAACAAACAGGGAAAAAAGGGAAAAAAAGAAAAAGAAAACAAAAATGGTAAAGGTAAACTTTACAAACCAAAAGCCATTGTTTGTTCATTTAAAATAGATCGCACTATAAAATTAAGACAATATTTATCAGTGACACAGGACAAAATCCCCCAAAATAAAGGGAAAGAAATTGTGCCAGAATGAGCGTTCCACCATGATCACCCCGTCAATTAAGAAATGAATGATACATTGGAAATCCAGATTCAGTTATTGTCTAAAATCATAAGGGTATATTGGCCATTTCACCCATGATGACGTGGATAACCAAAATTGTCTCTCTGATGTGATCCCATAGTAAATTAGTTTCAATTCCATCTGTCTCAGTCTGAGTTGAATACTGCTGCCTCTCTTGACCCTTTTAACTCTCATGAGAACAATGAATCTGAGGTCTGCTGCAGATACCCAGGAAATGTAGATATCTGATAGTGGATCTCTCTGCCTCTCATCAAAACACCAATTTCCCACATTTTCTTCTAGGAATATAGTCCAGTAGGCTTGGGATGCATGCTATGAGACAACATGGCCAGAGTGCTTCTCATACGCATTCCTTCAGCTGGCTCTCTAGCCAAAGTTGCTGGCACAGATCAGGGATGGTACCTGCAGTTTGGCCTTGAAGGTCCTAGATCCCCCTGTTACTGCAACAGGCCACAGAGCCTATGATTTTGTTGAAGGAGGGAGAAGGTTGGGCTCTTCCAGTTTGTGGGTTTATGATCAAGTAGGAAACAAACATGGGGTGTTTAGAAATTGAAAGGGGAAGGTGGCTTAGGAAGGGAATATCATCTCACATAACTTCCACTCTTTAGACAGTTAGGACGTCTTCCACCCAAAGATCATATGACATACATTGGATTAACTTTTTTGACTGGTGCTGTAGGCATCGATGTGCAGCGCTACATTGTGAGCTCCAGTGGTGGTCAAATTTCTACAGAAGGGGTTTGAAATGGGCTTTCGTTATAGTGGACAGCATTCCGGTGGGTCAGGGGCTTTGGTGTTTGGGCCCAAAAAAATGTGAGGACTTGGTGTCCAGCTTTCTAAAGAGCTGTATGCAGGCACCGCCTTTGGCTGTGGAAGGTGCTTTTTCTTTGGGACTTCCCCTGGGTATTAAAGGCAATACAAGGCTGTTCTTATGAGCCATTGGCAAAATAACAGTTAAAACTTTTAAACCTGAAAGTTGTATCTTTGGTGGCTATTTCTTTGTCTAAATGGATGGGAGTACTAAGAGTGCTGATGTGTAAGGCCCTATTCCTTCAAGTCTTATATAACACCTTAGTTCTATGGTGTGGCCCCATTCATTCCACCATTCTTGTCCAAATTCCACAGTTCTCAGCAAGTGGTATTTCCAGCCTTTTTGCTTCACGTTACATCCCTAGAAGAGCAGGAGTGTCATTGCCTGGCTGTAAGGAGGGCTGTCTTACTTATTTGGATATAACACAAGAGTTCAGGATCTTGCACTGTCTCTTTATCACCTTTGGAGGAACAAAGAAAGGCAGGAAGATTTAAGTATGCTCCATCAGTCATTAGTTCAGGAGTGCATTAAAGTGGTTTATGGGATTTTGTGACCCATATACATTCTCAGATTCTGGGGCATTGTTACTTCGTTGTGGGTATCCAGTAGTCGAGAAAGGGCTAGCTTGAGCAAGACATCCACAATGAAGCAGCAACCAGGTTGAAGCAAAAAGATAAAATTTGGTGCGATAAAGCACAGAAATATATCCCGTGGGCCAAACGCATGTCCCACAGCATTACACCCAAAACATCCATGCGCAATTATTGTGAAAGGCACCAGGAATCCATGGAAATAAATACAGATTGGACCTCCTCTATTTAAGTTTGCAAGTGGTCTCCACAAAAGAGCAACACCATGTGCAGTAGGCCAGAAGGACGGGTGAAGGCCTAATCAATAGGCTCTTGACACACCAGTACAACATGAATACATAAGATGGCAACTTAACGACTACTTGTGAAATCATAACAAGAACTAGAAATGCAGAGAGAACATACAGCAAACACTGTATGAATAGTGTTCTTCTATTAAAAAAAATCAATGCTAACGCTATATTGTTGACAAGAACCCCCTGAAGAAGTTCCCATAGCATTCTGAATCGTTCTAAACGGAACAAAACATGTTGGGTAACATTACAAGCCATATTAGAATAGCTTTATATCAATGAACTAAGACCATATGCGAAACACAGTGCCGTCGTACTTTTAGTATAAACTATATTTAGAAAGAGATTGTATTACAGATAGTAGCATAATACATTGAAAAATCTGTTAGCTAGATTGTACAATCTTTTATACCACTTGGAAATTGTCAAAACACTCTGTTGATGCACAAGTCACTTTATTGGGATGCACATGTCACTGTGGACACACTGAAAAAAGCACGTGTTTTTAATATATAGTTATGAATACAATTTCTATTTTTGAATTATATCATGGTATTCAACTGTTGTTGATGTTCTGAATCATGAGCACTCATATAAAATAAGAACACAGTCACTTGTTGCCATAACCGCCATAATGTTTATTCCAGGTGGGTTTGTAAAGTATTTGTAGTATATATATTACACCGCCACAGTAGTAGCCGTGTAGTTATGGTTAATTTGCTAAACCCATAGGAAGAGTACTTTTTGGGCGGCTTATAACTTCGCTCCCCCTGAACGAATCCACACCAAATTTTGGAAAATAAGTACATGGCCCACTCTGAATTATTTTGCAAAGTTTGGTGAGGTTTGGTCCAGGGGGGTATTGAAAAAACATAAGGGCGGGGGGGAGAGTTGAACAGGGTATGGCCCCGACTTTAAACTATTTTTAACACAAAAAGGAGGGCAAACACCACTGTGGAAATAGTTGGTTATAGCTCATAAAAATCCAAAGTATACACACTTCCAATTGTCGTACCACAACTCTCTCAATATGGTCAGTTCCTACCTTTCCTTTGACTGTGCCGATCGATGTGAGTAGAAGACTGTCCTGATGAAAGTGGCCTCACCCACATGTTTGCCACTGAAACCGGCTGACGGTGGTTGCTACATACAAGAGGCATAAAATGGGCCTTTCTTGTAATTTGAGCATACCTTTAACCATTTCCCACAACCCGTTATATTAGCATTACTTGGAGATGGAAATTGGGATGTGGTGTCTTCTTTGTTTAATGTTCTGTTGAACATTGTCTGTCACTGTGTTTGTGTCATTTTTAGACCTCAGTCCACCATGGCTAGAGAGACAATCTAGTGGGCAATAAACTGCTTGATACACCACTGGATGCCTTTTTAGTTGACCATTGGTGTTCTTTTTAAACTACCATTGAGTACTTCTCATCCTATACAAATCTACACATAGTGGAAGAGAGTGGAACAGGACCAACAAGGCTGAAAGCATTAACCGTGTAGAAGTGGTCAGTTTACTTCTTTTCCTATCTCCTGTTTGTAAGCGGCACAGCACCGCTACCTAGGGGAAGCATTGCACCTAGGAAGGGTTAGTTAGCTACTCACTCTATCCATTTTCTGTCTTCGTACCACAGCCTTGTAGTACATGCACCCTCCCTCTGGGTTCTAGTACATCGGTCCTTGTCCACATAGGCCTTTGGATTTTTATGAGCTATAACCAACTATTTCCACTGTGGTTTTTAGTCCGGGGGGGGCAAAGTTATAGGGGGGGTCCCAAAATGTTTTTTTTTCCCATAGGCTGAATGGGGGAAAAACTTTGCTCACGCCTACAGCCCAAACCGCTGGATGGATTTTCACCAAATGTGTGGCAGGAGCAGCGGCTTGGTCCTGAAAGTGTGCTTTTGTAAATTTGGTGAAAATCCGTCCAGCAGTTTTTTTAAAAAAATGTCCAAAAAGTAGGTCACACAAAATGTGTGATATCTATGTCTGGTCTGCAGAAACACTTCCCTGTTCGCCCCGCGGACAGGACACCGATTGGTTGATCGGCCTGCGTCATGTCCACAGACATGCGACGTGTTCACTGATTGGATGGTGAAGAGCATGAAGTGCGTCAGATTTATGGAAACGCCCGCCATCTTGGATTCATGGACATTGCAGTAAAAACATATTAAAAAACACAACATTGCACTTGTCAAATTTATCAAATAATCTCTGGGGAGGTGAGGGGTGATGAGGATGGGCTAGGATATGGCTGCAAGGAGCAAAAAAATGGGTGTTTTTTGCCGCGAAAGTCCGCGAACAGTTTGGATGTTCGCGAACAGTCCCGAAAAGTTTGCGGACAGTTCAGCATTACACGGTTGGTGAAATGCAGTTCTTGGATGGTTTATAACTTTGGCACCACTCAATGGAACTTGGTGGCCATCTTTGAAAAGGATTTTCCTTCCTACTCCGGGATGCCGGGTTCCCGCTTTGGGAACCTAGGAACCTAGGGTGCCTAAGGTGCTAATGGTCTTGATGCCCCATTTCAGGGGCTGGAATGGGGGGGATAATTGTCCAGAGACTTGGGCTGATAACTTGGGCTGCTGGGCCAGTATCCACTGTTCCGGTCCCTGGAATGGAGGATGAACGTCACAATATTCCCATTAGCATAACACAAAATGCAAATGTAAATGTTGGAAAATCTTATTGAGTCTATGTAATTTACTGAGAAATATAAAGTAGATGGAGTCAATACATGTTTTTTTTAGTTCTATTTTTTAACTGTGAAAGGTGGTTCCAAAAGGAATATGTCGTTTGTTGTTTTTGTATGTATTTTTTTTGGCAGGAGAGCTGAGAACGAAAGGTGGGGAGGAAAACGAGGGAAGAGGAAACAAACACTAATATGGAGGGGTAGGTGGACAATGGAAAATGTTGCGCGTGTGTTATTTCTAAGGTAGGGGGCAGTGTTTCTCATGCTCCTTGATTACAGCAGTGGTGGTGGCTCTTGGGGAGGAGGGATGGCATTAGCTGATGCCATTTTAAGATAAATAGTAGTTTTGCTACAAGTATGTACCGTGTACTAGATTTTTAATGGATAATGAGTAGGAATTGGTGTTGGGGCTGTGCAAGGGACATTTTGAAGTAGAAAGTTCCTAGATCAGTAGAAAATGCAGTTCTGAACTGTCCACAAAGCAGAGATCTTATGGTGAAGTGCGGATGGGTTCTAGGACACGTCATCATGCCACGTGCCAGCGTATGGTCATGTGGCACTGTCCGGAAGGTCCACTATGAAGTCAGATGGTCGTAGACGTCTACGGATGCAAAACTAGTTTAAATAGTTGCAAAAAGTGCATGGAAGTGTTAAAAATGATTCCAGAAGGTGGGAAATGGAAGAGTTTTAAGGTGACACTTTGTAAATTGGACACAAACATTGCTATATTGGGTAAGTATGATATTAGTAAGTTGTAGGAAAATAGCATGAACTGGTAAAAACCTATGAAATTCACTGAAAAAACTTTGTTAAAGGGACGTTATGGTTAAGTTGCACTAATAAAAACCTACGAAATTCAACGAAAAAACTTTGTTAAAGGGACCTTATGGTTAAGTTGCACTAATAAAAACCTATGAAATTCAAAGAAAAAACTTTGTTAAAGGGAAGTTATGGTTTCAAGTAAAATTGAAAATTCACCAGTTATGGTAAGCTAAACAACCATAACTCGCCCACCACCATGCACTGCTAAGACTAACACCCAGGACATCAAAGATGACATCACACATGTCATTGATGACATCACTGATGACATCACATATCTGGGCCACTTGTTTTTGTTTATTGACATACACAGGCCAGGTGGTTTTGTTCACTGGCAGTCAGAATAATAAAATTGAAAAGGGTGCTATATATCTAGACGTTAACCTTGTCATATTTTCTTTGAGTACTTTCCTTAGGGTTTGGTCTCAGCTCATGGTGCACATACATGGGGAAATGAGCAGGCCTCAAACACACAATTCATTTGTATACATGAAGATAAACTTTAATGTCATTAACATTTTCTGATGATGCAGTTTCTTTCTTCTTTACTTTAGTTTCCCTGTATGTGGCTCTGGCTTGTATGCATTGTGGTTCTTCATATGTATTGTTTGTACCAGCACAAGTGCTGTAAATCTTGAATTGTTAGCTAGTTATTACATGTTTAACATTACTCAAAACTCTGATGTGGTAGCATTCATTATTGTACTATCCAAAATTACAAGATTATAAATAGTGTACTTCCATGGTGCATGTTGCAGTCTTTGCCTATGTTTATATATGATTAGGTTTCTGTATTAACGACAACACTCCAATACAATGATATTAGATGAGTACATTCTTTAATAGATTAAGTAGTTTGTGATAGGTATCCCGATCACCCCTGAGATCTTTTTTACCAACAATATAAACACATCTCCTTGTAGGGACTTTTCATCAAAATGTATTTCACATGTGATGTCATCAGTGATGTCATCAATGACATTTGTGATGTCCTCTTTGATGTCCTGGGTGTTAGTCTTAGCAGTGCACGGTGGTGGCACGAGTTATGGTTGTTTAGCTTACCATAACTGGCAAATTTCTGGGGTTTTTCGAATTTACTTGAAACCATAACGTCCCTTTAAAAAAGTTTATTTTTAATTTCATAGGTTTTTATTAGTCCAACATAACCATAACATCACTTTAACAAGGTTTTTTCAGTGAATATATATAGAATCAGTACACACTTAACAGTAAGATCTATGCCTCGTGGACAGTGTGGAAAAAGATGTTATATTGAGGTAGGAACGTCCACCTTCAACATTTCTCTTACACAACGCCACCACGTATTGGTATGCAGCGATTACCAATGCACTACACATGTTCAGACTGATTCATGGAATTATTTGCATTAAAAACACAGATTTGCATGCCTTTGTGCCCGAAAATCCCCATACTTCAAACAGGGATTTTTGGGCAGAAAGGCGCGCAAATCTGCGTTTTTCACGCAAATAATTCCATGAATCAGGCTGTATATATCTTTAGCAAAAGTTGTACTTATCTGAAAATCACATCAGCTAAAGGCATCCTTCCTCCCTAAGAAACAGCAGCATTGCTGTGATGAAGAAGCATGAGAAACAGTGCTGCTACCGTGCAAATAACAAACGCACAAAAGTTGTCGCCGTACATCTACCGACCCATATTACCATTTGTTGCCTCTTTGCTCATTGCCGTTTGCAAATTGCCTTATAACCTGCCGTACTAAAAAATAAAGCCACCCCTAACAAAGTTAATAATGCGTTAATATCGACCTTTCACAGTGTAAATAACATTAAAAAAAAGAAATTGCATACACTCCAATTATTACATATTTCTCAATAAAATACATAGACACAATAATCTTTGCGAGTAATAGTCTAAATTTTCAAAACACTAACATGTGCTACTAAAGAGGAGGATTACTTGTTATAATCCGGGGCGGCTTTGGCGGGTCGGATTACAAAAGAAAATCCTTTTTCAAGATGGCCACCATAGAAAGGGAAGGCTGTTATTTCATACATAGTCCCCATTCTCTTTCCATGGTAGGCTGCAAAAAGCACAAGTATGTGACGTGACGCACAACCTGTAAATAAACATACAGCGATGTACAACCTA
This sequence comes from Ambystoma mexicanum, assembly GCF_040938575.1. Taxonomy (NCBI): domain Eukaryota; kingdom Metazoa; phylum Chordata; class Amphibia; order Caudata; family Ambystomatidae; genus Ambystoma; species Ambystoma mexicanum. The sequence goes on from NC_090933.1 coordinate 166,303,294, forward strand.
ATAACTTACATATCGAAATAATAGACTGGACTGTAAAAAAAAAAGGGAACATTTTAGAGTTCGTAAAGTAGCTTTATTTAACAACAAACTGTCAGAGACAATCGCAGTAATTCAATTTTCATGCAATGATAACAATGTTTCTAAGAGCGACATTGCAAATATTAAAGATGAGGAACACGTTGGTTTTTTCCCATACAAAAATGTTGAGTTCTTGGTTAAAGCAGCCGCTTTGTTTACACAGAGATTTCCAAGAAGGCGCCATAAGCTTGAGCCTACAGCACCATAAATGATGTGATGTTGCTCCGAATAGCGAGTTCAGCGTACGGACAAAGCGGCCTAGAGTGTCATCCCACATAATTGTTATGGACAGGCAACCGCTCATGAGCAGTTGTATTTGCCGGCTGAAAAAGCCCTCACTCGGTATCTGGAAATATGGCACGGACAGTATGGCAATATGTACCTGGGCGGGAAACATTACAGAAAATACATGTCAATAACCAACCTCTACCAAAAAATTTCAAAAAAGACACAACATTTTTTCAAAGTAATACACAAATGTAACTGGTCAAACATAACATTTTACTGAAATGTTACTAGTGACCATGGTTACCTATAGTAAAAGGCTACAAACGCCGAGATTCTGCATGCACCGTAAGAGGAAAAAAAAATGCCAACTACACAGGAAGACGATAATGCAGTTATGAAAGCAAAATGAATGGACAACTAAAAAAATATTACGTCTCGTGATTGCAAACAAGACGAAAAGAACGTGCAAACTGATACACAAAAGCAGAACCTGTGCACTCTGCAATATTACAGGAAAAATATAACAGCGCAGAAAGATAATACGTCAGTTATATTGGCACAATTACATTTTCGGTAATGTAAAAATAAAGCGTGGTTCGCTGTACAGTGGCCAAAAGTAAACTTACATAATATTTACTGCCTCCATTCCTTATCTGCAAGTCAGACACCAATGTGTTCGCATTGAAGAATCTTCGTGGACTGATATTGCATGTCCCTTACAAACTTTTTAAAACATAACCTTATCAATTGCTATTTTATTGACCCTTTCATTCTGTGAATTTCTTCAAAGCTTTCCCTTTCGCTCAAGGTCAAAAAACAATTGCCCCTCATACATTCACTCGGATGCGCAGGCGTATTGAGCGTCCAACCAAAAAAGCAACTCATGCAACCTTCACTCAGAAGCCAAATACATTCTTACTTTGCATCAACATATTGAAATCCAATTATGAGAACTGCTTCTCCCATACACCTGCAGAATCGCTGTTTCCAGCAGAGTGCAGATGTGGCCTTAGTTTTGGACCCCAGTCTGATGGCAATATAATTCCAAAAACATTTCAACCCGCACGCACTAATTGGTAGTGGTACAGTGAGCACTCAATTACATTTAAACGTATGACTTTGGTGACAAGAAAACTCCACTTTTTCAGTTTGTGCTCCCACGTCCCATCCTACCCCCCTCAAAGGTCACCTTCTGAAATAGTATTACGGAAGTGTGACACGTGCAATGCTATCTTGTTTTGTATGTGTTTCTGGCGATGTCCGCGTACACCAAAACATGAATAAAAGATAGCGGGGGCACCGAATAAAGCTAAAGTACTTTACTCTGTTCCACAACCAATCAGGGAAAGCGCCACATGTCCGCGAGCACAAACTTTTTCCCCCATTCAGTCTAAAGGGAAAAGAGACGTTTTGAGGAACCCCCCTCTTACGATTCCCCCCCCCTGCACCAAACATCACCAAACTTTCCAAAGAAATTCAGAGTGTCTGATATATTTTTTTTTTTGCAAACTTTGGTGAGGATCCATCCAAGGGGAGCACAGTTATAAGGCACCCAAAAAGTGCTCTTCCTATGTAAACAGCAACTTCACCATAACAACACAACCGCTAACATGCCTTTCTAATATGCTGCAATGGGTGTGGCCAGGGCCTAGAGTTTTAGGAGTGTGGCGTACGGCCTACGGCCTGCAGCCATGCACCCAAAACTCTACATCCTACCCACAACCACCTGAGTGATGTGCAGAAGTAAAGTTGTATCGATAGGTGTGGTATGCTTCTCTTGTTCTAGCCAGACGCTAGACTCCTAGCTGTATGTCCATAGATATTACAATGTGTGGGTGTGCAGTGGCTTATATCTGCAGTGCTTTTAACTTTGTTCTTGGGTGCGTGTCCTTCGGCCATGCACCCAAGACTGTACACACTCCACACAACCATCTAATCGATAATCAATACTACAGGTGTATCCATTGCTGTGAAATGCTGCAGTGGTTGTGGCCAGGGCCTACAGTCTTGGAAGTATGGCCTTCGGCCTACGGCCTACGGCCATGCATCCAAGACTCTAGGCCCTGGCCACAACTACCACAGCATGTCACACCCATGGCGGCATACTAATCAAAAGCACACCCATAGGAAAAAATAATCTAATAACGACATGTACTCAATTTTAATGGTCGCTAGCACCATGCGTGTCCTTAGAACAGTTTCAAGGTGCCTGTTCACAGCACGGACTGAAATACTACCTTATTAAACCCCACATTTTCTGCACGTACAAACATCCCGAACAAGGTGGGCATAGAGAATACATCATTAACACCTGCCGCCCAAACAAGTACAGTATTTCACACATCTCTTACTCTCTGAACCTCCCCAAGCACTGTAGGAGATCAAAATAGTTTCCGAAACAGAATTTTGAATGAAGACTACATCATTAACACCTGCCGCCCAAACAAAAACATTATTTAACCCATCTCTTACTCTGTGAACCTTCCCAATGCACTGTAGGAGAGCAAAAAACTTTCCAAAACAACATTTTGCCTCTGGTGGCGACCGCGCTGTCTTCGGATCCAAGATGTTGGGCGCATTCCACACATTCTGATGCTCATCACGGCTCGCTGCAACCAATCGGCAGAGACGTCGCGTGTCCGGGGTCATGACGCCAGCCCCTTAGCCAATCGGTATCTTGTCCGCGGAGCGTACAGGGAAGTGTGACTGCGGAGCGAACATATATATCACTAATTTTTTTAGACCTACTTTTTGGTCGTTTTAAAGAAAACTACTGGATGGATTGTCAACAAATTTACAAAAGCACACTTTCGGGACCAAGCTCCTGCCGCAAATTTGGTGAACATCTGTCCAGCGGTTTGGGCTGTAGGCGTGCGCAAAGTTTTTCCCCCATTCAGTCTATGGGAAAAAAAGACATTTTGGGACCCCGCCTATAACTTTTCTCCCCCTAGATGAAACCTCACCAAACTTTGCAAAAAATTCAGAGTGGCCCATATACTTTTTCTGCAAAGTTTGGTGAGGATTCGTCCAGGGGGAGCTAAGTTATAAGCCGCCCAAAAAGTGCTCTTCCTATGGAAACAGCAACTTAACCATAACTACACAGCCACTAGGGTGGCTGTTTAATATATATATATATATGTATACATATATATACATATATATATATATATATACATATACATATATATCAGGGATGACTCCCCCTGAATTACTTCCCTGAGGTTTCCCCTAGTGGTTGTGTCCTTCATGAACTGCACTGTCCAGTTGCACTACAACTGATGACTTTGAGACTTTTCATGGTCTAGGGTTACTGGAGCAAGCCGGTTGGATTAAGATCAGTGGATCCCACTGGCACGGCCTGGATTAAACTATAGATCATTCAGTATTTGTAGTATATATGTATCAGGAACGACTCCCTCTGAATTCCTTCCCTGAGGTTTCCCTGAGTGTTTATGTCCTTCATGAACTGCACTCAGGGTGAGTCGCTTAAAAAAAAAAAACGAGCTGGGGGTAGATCTCTCTCTTCGGCTGGCACCTTCCTTTGGAACAACCTCCCTGCCATCCTGAAACTTGAGGAAAACCATCTCCGATTCCGGAAGCACCTCAAGACCCCCCTCTTTGCTTCTGCCTTCGCCCCACAACTCACCTGCTGATCTGTTTCTCTCTAGGCACCGTGCACCTGGCCACCCTTTGTCCACTGGGCCCAAGTACCTGCTCACACTGTCACCCTCCTGCACTGCCTCTGGGCCACCCCTGCACTGGGGACTGTATATGTACCCATACAGTCCCCCATACCCCCTTTCTTATTCTTTCCGCACTTATCAGACATACCCAGTCTGCTGCCTTAGACACAGCACTTGCCACTTGCTGGCTGCACTACCGCTGTTTATTGCCTTTTTATCTATGTATTTGTATTTATTATTATTTATCTGTTCTCCTCTGCTCCGCACTTTCCACTTCTCCCCCTTCCATGCACTTTTCCCCTTTCCCTTTCCCATGCACTTGAGCGTGCGCAATGTAACTGGGCCTAGTAAGATTGTTGTTTTGTCCCCCCTGTTCCCCTCCCTTGCCTTGTCACGCTCTGAATCACTTGTGTATGAATGTGATATAAATAAATGATCATATCATATCATATCACTGTCCAGTTGCACGAGAAATGATGATTTTGAGACTTTTCATGGTCTAGGGTTACTGGAGCAAGCCTGTTGGATTAAGATCAGTTGATCCCACTGGCACGGGCTGGATTAAACTATAGATCATTCAGTAGGAATGGAAGTGGTCATGGCCATATGCCCTTCACCTGCGGATACAAGATACATAGTCCTCCGAAGCAGCCATGATGAACTGGACATATTATTATACATCACTTTTTGCCAGTAGTGAAGTAGGATTAACATTTCTCATGAATGCACCCTTTTGTGTAAAGCGGGAGGTGTGAATAGTATGCTGAATAGTATGATGGAAGGCCTAGCCCAATCCCTCTTGAACATTCATTGGTCATGTGACCAGTCATCTATAAAAGGTACAGGTCTGGAGGGTGAGTCATTTAGTCAGGATTAACAGGTGGAATGATGTCTGTTTTTCTTGCAAGCAAACTAATAAATTGTGTTTTGTTTATACTATCACCGTAAATTAGATGAGAGTCTGATTATTTACTTATCTATTTATTGGGCCTTCACATGGTGTCTATACACAAGTGTTTCCAGGTCCCACAAGACAAAAGGGGGGCATGGCCAGTGGGAACAAACAAAAATAAATGGTAATACTAGGCCTAGTGGCATTCGGACCGTGCAAGTGCAGTGGCAATAAGTGTGGGGGTGGGGGATGGACAGGGCGGAAGGGCTGGGGTAAGGGAGAGGGGGAGGGGAGAAGTACAGGAAGGAGGGTCTCCAGGGGCTGGGCAAGTGCTGAGGGGAACCCAAGGAAGGCAAGTGCAAGGGGAAACCAGGGAGTAGGGCTAGTGCAGGGATGGGGTGGACCACAATCAGGCTGGTCAGGGCACAGTGCCTGAGGGCAAGTGCTGAATTGGTGTGCTGGGGTAGGCTGGTCCAGAAGGGCCCAGCCCCAGTAAGACTCATAAGGGACCAGGCACCAGTTGCAGTGGCAGGGGGAACATTCGTATGGGATGGGGAAGGAGGAGAAAAGGAAAGTCTTGAGAAGCTTCCGGAACTTAAGGAGATCCGGCTCAAGTCTGAGAGGGGCAGGCAGGCCCTTCCAAAGGGAGGCTCCTGATGAAGAAAGAGATCTATCCCCCACGCTCTGCTTTGCAAAACATCTGATTTTGCAAAACATCTGATTACTCAAACGGATGGATTTTCAAGCTAGAAGGAACAGGTTCTGCCTCTCACAGCTCTGTAAACATGATGAAATAGTTGTTCAGGTGATGTTGATGAAACCAAATTCTAAAATGTTTGAGGATATGCAGTTGCATTAGTTCTGCCATATGTTGAAAGGCATAAAGTCAGCTGAAATATATACTGTAGGAAACGTCCTTGCTTTCTTTCACTTCACCCGGTAGAAAAGCTTCAGCACATTGGGCCTCATCAAGAGTTGGGGGGTAGCCGAACTGTGATATCGCCCAACTGTTAACACCTCATTTAAGGGCTACCACCCAACTTGTGATGAGGCCCATTGACTCAATCAATTTGCATGTATTATTAGGTGTTAAGACGAATGGATTATAAAGATATGTGCCATAGAGTGAAAATATTGTTTTACTTTCAGAGAAAATACACTGGTGGTAATGGGATTTACTGTTGAATCCCTAAACATTATTTTACTGTCAATTCCCAAAAATAGGAATTAAAATAATCCCACTTCAAAATCTTCTAGGTGCATGAGTCTGAGGCTGTCCTACACAACATGCATTGTTTTGTACAAATACCTGAATCACCACTCCTCAGTTGTCCGCATGCAATATGTGTATCAAACTGTGAAAGAACTACTGAATTGATAAGTGAGTAGCCCAGATAGAACCGAAATCAAGATAATGGCACGAGAATCAAGTTTCTCATTATGTTACACACGCTATGCTATTGGCCGATTGACAGCACTGAAAGGTGACTCAAACACATTCCCATTGGGATCGCAGATAATTGATTGTCCTACAGAATTCCACAAAAACCTATTTCAAACGTGTTTGTACTGGCACAGAATGTGAGATGTTTTTGGAAGTTGGTGCATTCTCATACTATGTAGGTTTTCCCTTTTCTTCCCTCAAACGTGTTGTAGCCCAAAGGTTTTGTGTTATGTTATATGTTTATACACATGCAAAGCTTATCACCACAGTTGCTTGAAACGCCTAGGTAAAATGAATAATGGTATGTATAAATGAATGGATGACATGCGTATAGTGCTTTACCAGGGTTGAAAACATTTAGGAGCTCTGGTCATCAGAGTTTAGAGAGCTATTCAGGTGGAGGAAGTTGAAAGTGAAGAAGGTGAATTTTAAGAATTTTCACTGAAACTATTAGAGTAGTCTCTTTCATGATACCATAACATCATTTGCATGGTTAAAATGGTCATATATTATGGGCTTAATTAATTTGCCTAGGTGATATATAAATATCCGTTCTCAAGCTGATTTAGGGGCTGATTCATGGACTTATGTGCGCCGAAAAACGGGGTTTGTGCGCAATTCTGCCCGCAAATCCCTGTTTCACAAATGGGGATTTGTGGGCAGAATGGTGCACATAATTCCAGGAATCAGCCCCAATATGACCACCACTGCTTTTAGGTTGAGGCATGACATTTTAAAAATCATCCCTTGTGCTATTTGTGTGTCAGTACACTGAGCAGCAAAGATAGCAGCGATGGCCGAGCGCCTATAGTCTAGCCACAGCTGCTTTCTGAGCATTGCTGCAATTCGGCACACCCGATCTAGGGAGTCCCATGTGTAGACTTTTGCAGCTATCCATGTATGAAATGATGTATGGTTCCTACAACTTGTGCGATGTGTGCTTTCTGGTTTTCCAGAAGCGTTGCATGATGAATGTGCACAACCCTTTCCAGGAGGCAGTGGACATTGTTAAACAGGTATCTGCTCAACTACGTATCTGGTCATTGCATCTAATGCCATTCCCCCGAATGCCATTCCATCGAAATTCTTCCATCAAAAAAATGGCCATCGAATGCATATTTTTGGGGGTAAACGGTTAATTTTTGTTGAGGTGCATTTTAAAGGCTACAAAACGGGGGTTTGCAGGGAGGACCCCCCTCCCCCAAGAAAAAAAGGTACAAAAATGTATTAGATGGACATTTTTTAGATGGAAAAATGTCAATGCAATTGCATGTCGATGCAAGGAATTCAATGCAATGACCATAAACTGTCCAACTACACTCCTCGTTTATTAGCTTACTTAGCAATATTAATGGTGGAACCAAAACGCCCACAACGTTGTTAGAATGGTTAACCTTTGACTAATTGCTAGTAGCTATGACAAGGAATATTTGCTGATTTTCATGGGTCTATTTCCTGCTAGCTTTTAACAGTCTATATTTACATTAGTTTGACTCCTAGTGTTAGCATTGAGTATTGCTCATCTTGTCCACGCATATCAGATAAAGCTGATTGTTGTGTGCATATCAATGACCTTCAAACACAGAGTCATGAAGTCATGAAATAGTTGCTGAGCATAGTAAATATTAAAAGCACTGGCAATAAAAGGTCCCGGGTACACTCCACATGGGATCTCTGTCTGTGAGGACTGGTGTTATCGCAGTACCATTGCTTGGGTTTTTGTGCATACACTTGTATGGGATCTCTTGAAGACATGTCCATCAACTCCAGGTACTTTAACAAGGCTATTAAGTAGAAAGGCATATTTTACGTTTTCAAACATGACAAGCATGAACAGATTTTCTTGGCTTTTCCAAATAATGATGCCATCACACACAGGCAGAACGGGTGTATTAGTCCTGTGATTTAGCAACTAACGTTAATGAACCAATTGTTCCATCCACTGATACATGTCTGGCTTGCTTGATGTGTGATATGTTCTACAAGTACCTGCCTGCAAAATTCATCAGTCCTATAACGAGAAGAACTTGGAATACAGCACACTGTATGACTCATGAAAAAAACGTTGACATATTGTACCACTCGCTGTTGCATTTGTGGTGTGATAGTTGTTCAAAGTGACGTTTGTGCATTTCAGAGATGGATTTTTAACAGTAATGCCTCTTCTTTGTGATGCTGTGATGTCAATTGCTTCTCTTGGTAACCTGTGGTTTTACATGTGTTCCTACAAAAAATAGTGTGTACTATGTTAGGGATTTTCAGTACAATATCACACCTTGATTAATCAGTAATGGGCTGTCGGTTCAACAACAATTAATCCATACACATTTCTTGTGTTATGCTAGTTTATATCCATTGTCAGAAATTAGAATTTAACTTTTTTGATTATTTATGCCTGCGATTTTATAAATCTGGATTCTGGAAAGACCAACTCAAGATCAGCAGACTTCAACTAGAATGAGTATTTTGGCCATCTATAAGTTCAGATCAATCTCTGGTTACAAAGGTATTAGTAAATATAATATACCCAAATCAGTGCACACCTAAGAAATCGTCTAGAGTATTCAGTAAATAATTCAATTTTTTAATAAATATATGAGTGCAGGGGAAGAATACTGGCCCAGAGACAAAGCCTACTGGGACATCTCTGCCAACAATCCCAGGGAATAATACTGCACCAGTTCACCCAGAATCAGTTCCTTTTTTAGGAAAAAGAGGAAAACAAGGAGAGGCGAAAAGACCAACACGTCAAAAAAACAATAGCTAAAGAGAACATTGTGATCAACATATTGAGTAAATCATTCACAGTATAAGCCCTCAGCGAAGGACCCTCGTTTGTAACCCACATCAAATACCACCCTATTTGACAAGAAGATTAATCTACACAGGTTGCTACAGAACATTTATAAAAAAATCTTTTTTGAGACCCAACCTCTGATGTAGGAACCTTCTGACTTGTATGGCAAGTTGGAAATGAGACCTAAAAGTAATTTTGATCCTCAAATCCAAGATCCGGTCTTGAATATGTTTGAGTAAAAAAAGTGGAGATAGAATACAGAAGATTAATTCTCCCACAACATGAATAATTCTCAGTTGGAACAGATAGAAAGATTAGTGAGGGATTAAGAGCTAACCCTCAAAGCAGCGGAAAGCAGGTGCAATAATCATTATGGACTCATCAAACTACCACAAAAGTTGTCTGACATTATTGAGGGAAGAGTCCACATACATTGTGTTGGCTCAAGACCCCATAATGAAACAATAGTGAATAAGGCATTTGACAATGATTGTATAAATGACGAAACATAGGAACTTCTTGATTAATCGACTCCCCACTACTCCAATTTTCTATGATCTTTGGAAGATTCATAAACATCTGACAAGACCACCTCTAAAACCCATTGTGGTGGGGACCGAGTGTCTTTGATCCCCTAGCCATTTTTGTGGGCAGCATTTTACAACCACTTGTTCGAGGTATTCCCACATACCTGAGAGACACCACAGACTTTTTAAATTGCTTAAATGAGATTCCAGTACTTACACCAAAAGGTTTGCTTTTCTCACTTGATGTGAGTAGCCTGTATGCGTCCATTACCCACAACGAGGGCAACAAGGCAATATATTGAATACTCCTGAATTCAGAAACATTGAGAGGCTATAAGCAATTTGTCATTGAGCTAATTAATATTACCTTGTTTAATAACTGCTTTCAGTACCAGGGTAAACTCTACGCACAAGCATCAGGGACATCAATGGGGTCATCGATGGCTCCAGCATAAGCTAATATCTTTGTGTATGCTTTTGAAAAGACTGTTGTATTAGAACATCCTGACTGATCAATCAAGATATTGGTTTGGAAAAGATATATAGATGACATTGTTGGCATCTGGTATGGGTCTAAATACGAATTGATAGCGTTTTTTAAATATCTTAAACAAGTATATTCCCATATGAAGTTCACTCTAGGGACACCAGACTTGCATTTTTTGGATGTTCAACTTTCAATTGTTGAGGGCAAAGTGGTGACTACTATATACCATAAAGCGACTGTTGTAAACTACTTAATACACTACATAGGTTTTCATCCTAAAGCTATGACCAAAAGTCTCACATATAGTCAAATGTTCAGACTTAAAAGAATCATCTCAGACCCAGAGATCCGTCATAGGGAATGCATTGACCTTAGCAAAAGATTCACCAAAAGAGGATATCCTGAAGAGATCCTGGGAGGGACAGTAGCATGATCTGCACAGGTCTCTAAATAGTCTTTACTAGAACCCAGACAAAAGACATGGAGGTTCCATTAATATATGTGTCTACATTTTCCAGACAGAGCTTCCAAATTAACAATATACTTAAAAATAATTGGGGTATTTTACAAAATGACCCTTTAATTCCTATGCTGTTTCTACACCTCCTATGATGCCCTATACATGAGGAATTAATTTAAGGGACAAATTGGTTTGGGCAGAGATACCTCAAAAAGACAGATAATCGGTTTTAAGTACACAAAAGAAGGGCACATTGCTCTGTCTTTCTTTCAGCCACTGTAACAATGTGACAAAAGGGAGAAGCATCTCTCATCCACATACAGGAAAGTAGATTCCCCTGCATGATTTCGCTACCTGTGTGAAATCTGGTGTTATCTGTAGCATCAAGTGTCCATTTGGGCTTTTGAATATAGGACAAACCGTAAGGTCAGCCTGTGCGAGGTGGATTGAAGAGAAGTCTAATGTATGGAGTAAAAGTGTTAAATCATATGTAGCAAACCATTTTAATGAGCAGAGACACTGAACTGCACAGATGCAATTCATGATACTACAGGTGGTTGGTTATATGTCCCACCGGGGGCATTTTGGGGGCGGGCAACTTCAACACTCATCTGTCACAGAGAGAAAGCTTTTGGATTCACTTGTTAGAGACTGTGTATTTCAAGGGGATAAAGGAAGAATTATGTCTAAATTGCTTCGTCTAAGTTGTGGTCGATTATGTACACACCAGGCTATCCATGGGAAGGCACGTGAATGTTAATAATGCTATGAAACTGAAAAATTGACAGAATATGCCTCAGTGTTTAACATACCATGAGGTAAGTATTGCTCCTGAATAGGAGCTAAAGATTCAGCTGGAATTTGTGATTTGACCTATATAATCCTGTAAAGATTAACATGCTATAATCAATTGTGTAATATTGATCAGGACTAGAATATGAACTATACAACTCTTGTTTATTAGTTTGTTTATTTATTTGGTAATGCACACCAAACCCTTAGGTAGCTGGGCGCAACAGGACAAGCATACTTAAAGCTTAGTTAAGCAAATGCAATGGGTACAGACATAGAGATATATAACTTGCTACCACTTACAGGTTACAGTGAGGACGTGGTGCTATAGGTCACATATTACATAATGCAGTCAAGTAGTACAGTGGGTAACAGGTGCATTGAGTGTGGCAGACATACAGATATATAACTTGCTACCACTTACAGGTTGCAGTGAGGGTGTGGTGCTATGGGTCACATATTACAAAATGCAGTCAAGCAATACAATTCATAGGTACAGTGAGTGTGGTAGAACCGTAGGCTAAAACTACCATGAGGCAGCAAGATAGAAGTGGGGCAGAGAAAGGGTAGCCAGTATGGGTGCAGTCCAAGTGAGGAAAGGGGGTGTTAGTGGTCATTTGTTCGTAACCAATTTAGCATGTTACATCTGAATTTTGTGTAAGTTTGTTCTGTTCTAATGTCTACAGGGAGTGCATTCCATGATAGGGCTGCTTTGCCCGGGAAGCTGGACCCACCAGCTGTATTTTGTTTGTATCTAGGAATCTCTAGGAGGTGGGCATTAGCAGATCTAGTTGGGCGTGTTGAGGTTCTCCTGTTTATTCTTTCTGAGAGATATGGTGATGCTATATTGTTCAGGCACTTGGACGTAAGTGAAGCTGTTTTAAGAAGGATCCTGTTGTTTATTTTTAACCAATGGACATCTCTTCTGAATTTGGAGATGTGCTCTCTTTTGGGGATATTCAAGGCTGCTCTTAGGGCATTGTTTTGCAGCCTTTGGATTTTGCCAATGATGTATTTGTTAGCGCCTATGTACAAAGCATTACAATAGTCCAGTCTGGACATTATAAGTGCATTAGCCAAAGTGATGCAGCTGGTTTCAGATAGAAATGGTCTGCAAGCTCGCACCTCTGGAAGAATCAATACACAAGATTTAATTTTATACCAGTTTCTCTAGAGTGTTTACTATCTAAATACCTCATTTGAATAGATGGTGTCTAACAGAAGGAGTTGACATTTCCGAAAATTGTTGGATGTTCGCCACCACTGCCTTTCACGATACGCGCGGTTTCAGTTTATTTTGTTATGGTATAGATGGAATGTACGGGATACTGTGAGCATCGCGTTGAATATTCTCATTATATGAAATAGAGGGTTACAAAGTTTGAAACATGCATATTCTAGCTTTAGGTTTACCATGTTGGACTCAAGCGGACCCTGCTTTTCCTCTGGCTCCCACATGGAGAGAATTATCACTTTTAGGCAAACATCCCTTTGTACCTTTGCAGCCGTCACATTCAGTAGAGGATCAGTATTTATTTGTCCTCTCAAACATGGCACCCGCATTTTCACACAATGTAAGCCACGGCTAAGAATAACACACACACGTGACATGCATTCTCTTATGTGACCACTCTACGCAGTACTTTTCACTTCAGTGGCAGTAGAACCCGAGCACCTCAGACACACAGATATACCAGCAGTGAAATTCATGGCAACTATATGATCAAAGGTGAGTGGGAAAGGGTGTAGACAGTCATTTGAACGTTTTCTGGTTGTGCTTCCTTTAATTATGAGGGTCGGATGATGTGAGATTAAGAGGCTCGGCGTCTGACAACACTATTACACTTTTTGTTGTTACAAAGTAGACTTTTTGGTCACCTCGATTATGCGCTGAGATTATTGGGGACTCCGAAGACGAGCCTACTCAGCGTTGCATACTTGAAATACAGTATACTTTGGTTTGAAGATTCAGGTGATTTGGATTCAATTGGCATTGCGTCCGTTTACCATTCACTCTGCTTGTCACCCCTGCAGCTTTACTTTATTCGATACGATGACTGGCTGGAAACAGCTGACGAGGCCAGGTAGGTCTTTAACCCCCCCCCCACATTACGCTGGGTGGCCAAAGTTAAAAGGTTAATCACATAATGGTGGCACGGTATAGGTGAGTGCAAAGGACGATGGTTTGTCCCTCACATCTATTTACAATTGTTTGAGGCATGCTCCCAGTGTACCATAGGATCTAGTCTGTACACCTACTGGCAAGTATGAGGCATATTAACGACCAACACGGTGAGATGTAATGATATGTACATAAGGAAATGTTATGTGTAAGTTTTTGGGTTTGTTTATGTTTCTATCTGCAGTTTATTCTCCTGAATAAGGGAAATGCATCCCTGAAATGCATTGAGCACCTTTGGCTGCCATCTGAATAATAAAGAATAAAGAACATTGGATGATTTAAACTTTATTTTTTAATCCAATATGTTGTTGTATGAATTCTAACTTTGTTAATTTGAATAAAAAATTCGGCTGATTTATCAGCAGTAAGGTGTGCAGTGGACGGGAGTGTCCATAGATTGGACACTATGGGACTCATTACTAGGTGGGTGGTAAGGGATTACCGGCATCGGTAAGGGCACCGGTGCCGGTAATCCCTTACCGCCCTGCTACGAGGTCCCTTTGCAGGTCCTGCCTTAACACCTGGTTTTACCAGGCTTTAAGGACGGGACCCGCAAAGGGATACCGGGGTCAATAACGGTACCGCAATTTGTGGTACCGTTATTGCCGCATTCCCCCTTACCATTGAGCCCTATGGGTGCTCAAATGGGAATGGGGAATGGCCCTGGTGAATGGGGAATTACCGGTCCCGCCTACCTCGGAATGGACCGGTAATTGCTCCATCCACCAGACCGGAGTAGAAACGATTTTGGAGGCAGCCATGGTGCTAATAGCGCCATGGCTACCTCCAACCTCGTAATGAGGCCCATGTTTCATACAAAGATATTATGCCAGGCATGGAAGTTTTTGAAATCCAAGGCCAAACCTACATGTTCACATGGAGCAGAAATAAGTGAATATTAGAATTGCTGAGTACAGTGGAAATGTTTTTTCTAAAAATTATTCTTGATGTACCATCAAGTTCTCCTAAAATTTCCATTCACATTGACGTGTACCTTTCATGTATTGATCAGTCTATTACAACAAAACCTATAAACTATTTGATAAGACTTTGGTGAATTCCACACCTCGGATCTTACATTCCAGAGCTGTGAAGGAAATATTGTCACTTCGAGGATGCAGCTCAATTAAATTATTTAGTCATGTACAGATGATTCTTAGTCAGTTAAATATAGCGCACCTTTGGGAGGTCCCAGTAAAATTAAAAGCAGCTATACGCTTCTGGTGAAAGAAACGTACTAGTCGCTCTGCCATTATAAACAACTAAGGGCCTGATTTAGAGAATTATTTACACGCTGAACAGTTCTTTTGCACACCAATCGGCACACAAAACTCCTTTCATCGATTCATACAATCAACTTTTGTGCTTTTCCGTGGCTTTGCGCGGAGCAGTCACGTCCCTGCGTGAAGTCAAGTGCAGTACACGTGCGCGAAAATCCACAAAATGTATGGGACAGGCCTACGCAAGAAAATAAATAGGGGACGGAACATGCATATACACCATTCACAAAGCAGAAGAAGGAAAAACATGCGCGTGTGAGGGACAGGCCAGGCAGAGAAACCACACACCCATTCAAGCGCAAACACAACCAAATTTCCGGTTTTCACAGTGCAACATCACATTGGAAAAAGTCACATGCAGACATCCTGATCTCATGCCACATGATAGTACATGCAAAGTACAACGCGCATACACCATGCAATGGAAACAACGTGCCTAAAGCACGCAATGCACACCATTCCAATGTCGGTGCGCCACAATGAATGCAGGAATACTGGGAGCCATCATAGTTGGGCACAGAAGAAGGAGGGGGATGCAGGATGCAAGATTTTTGCTAAATGCACCACTCCGTTTAGGATGCCAGATGACCAGGTCTATGCAAGGTACCGGATCCTACCCCATGTCATACAAGAACTGGTCAAAGAGTGGGAAGAATACCTTGCATACCCCATCATCTGCTCCCATGTCTTCACCGGCACTGGAAAAGGTGCTGACAGCACTCCATTTCATAGCCACAGACTCCTTTCGGTGCACCACAGCTGTTGCGGGTGGCATATCCCAAGCCACAGAGTTCTGCTGTCTCCACCAGGAGTTGGCCTGTATAACATCACGTGTAAGTGTGCATAGAAACATATACATGCTGCACACAGTGAAGGAAATGCAGAGAGTGTTGCCAGGAGTTCTATATGATAGCACACTTCCCACGTGTACTTGGAGCCATTGATTGTACACATGTTGTGCTACGCCCATCCCGATAGGTGGAACACATTTACAGGTACCAGAAGCATTGGCATTCCATCAATGTGCAGGTCAGCTGTGATGCAAAAGGAGTCATCATGCAAGTCAACACCAATTTTTCCAGCACATGACAGTTACATCTAACAAGAGCCACCACCCTACTGGGCCCTGGGATTGGGAAAGTTGGGCAACAGCTGGCTCCTAGGTGAGTATCAACTCTCAATCATGTGACACAGTAAAAAACTGACAATGACAAATGCAAATAACAACCATCAATATAATTTGCAGGGGACAATACCTACGTGCTATCAAGATTCCTGCTGGCGCTATTAAAGAATTCAGCAACACCAGCTGATTTAATATACACTGCAGCACATATAGCCACTCAGGGACATAGTGGAACACACATACACACATTTGGGGTGCTTAAGTCACATTTCCACTTCCTTGACCACTCTGGTGGGGTATTGTTATATGCCCCACCCGTAGTATGTAAAATCATCCTGGCAGCATGTGTCCTGCACAATGTTGCCACACAGCGTGGCATACCAGTTGATATGCAGGAGGGTCATCGGCCTCAGCCACAGGTACCACCCTTGCCCTTGTTCAGCCAAAGGGCACAGGGAGAGGCTGTACGCAATCAGTCCATGCAAACATACTTCTCCTGAAAATCAGTACCTGTGGAGCTCACACAGTGAAGCCAAACCCTGGTGCCATTCAGTGATGACCTGGACCCAATCCTACGTGCCCATAGCAAAACCCTCAGAAAATGTGTCTGAGAGAGGCAAACTGTATTTGTATTTGTTTTATTTGTAACGCGCACCATCGGGCCCGGAGGCATCAGGGCGCAATTTAGACATGGTTACATAAGCATACAATTAAATAAATTCAAAGCATTAAACAGTACATAATATACAAGGCATACAGCAATATACATATTTACAAAAGGTAGATTAGGGCAGGAGTTTCCCAGGGCTGGTCCGGACATCATGGCTGGTTGGAGAGCCAGGATTTGGTTTTAACTTTGAAGGCACTAAAGCATTCGTCGGATCGGATGGTGAGAGGGAGGGCATTCCAAAGCTTAGAGGCTAGGACGGGGAAGCTAGATCCACCCGCCTTTTGTAGTTTGAACCTCGGGATGGTTAGGCAGTGGGTCTGAGCCGTTCTTTGCGGACGGGTGGCGCGTGTCGGGATAGCCGGCTACAGAGGTATGGTGGGGCTTGGTTAGCTAGGCATTTGTGGGTGAGGCCTAAGGCTTTCAGTGAAATTCTCTGTTTGACCGGTAGCCAGTGTAAGTTAGATCTAGATTCCGAGATGTGGTGGTTACGTGGGATGTTTAGGGCTGCTCTGATAGCGTTATTCTGGGTGATTTGCAGTTTGTTCAGATTCTCTTGGCTCGTTCCAAGGTAGAGGGCGCTTGCATAGTCAATTTTGGCCATGATAAGAGTTCTAGCCAGAGTGACCACGTTGGGGGTGGTCAGGAATGGCCTGCAAGCTGCAATGAGTTTACAGGTGTATGCTGAAGAGGATCTGACTGCATTTGTTTGTCTGGATAGGGATAGGGTGGCGTCAAGATAGACACCTAAGGTTTTGGTGTCTTTCGAGACTTGGATGGTGTTGCCATCGATGACAAATGATTGGTAGGATGGCTCAAGTTTACTAAGGCATTGCGTAGTACCCAAGATGAGGAGCTCAGTCTTGTCATCATTGAGGCATAACTGATGTTGTGCCATCCAGGCTTGGATAACCAAGTAGACCTTGTTCAAGGCCTTAGTGTCAGTCAGGTAGTCACCAGTGATGGGAATGAGTATCTGGGTGTCGTTAGCGTAGTTCGTATAGGAGACACCCAGATAGTCAAGTACATCAAAAAGTGGTTTTGTAAAGACGTTGTAGAGTGTTGGCGACATACAGGCTGTACGCAATCAGTCCATGCAAACATACTTCTCCTGAAAATCAGTACCTGTGGAGCTCACACAGTGAAGCCAAACCCTGGTGCCATTCAGTGATGACCTGGACCCAATCCTACGTGCCCATAGCAAAACCCTCAGAAAATGTGTCTGAGAGAGGCAAACTGTATTTGTATTTGTTTTATTTGTAACGCGCACCATCGGGCCCGGTGGCATCAGGGCGCAATTTAGACATGGTTACATAAGCATACAATTAAATAAATTCAAAGCATTAAACAGTACATAATATACAAGGCATACAGCAATATACATATTTACAAAAGGTAGATTAGGGCAGGAGTTTCCCAGGGCTGGTCCGGACATCATGGCTGGTTGTAGAGCCAGGATTTGGTTTTAACTTTGAAGGCACTAAAGCATTCGTCGGATCGGATGGTGAGAGGGAGGGCATTCCAAAGCTTAGAGGCTAGGACGGGGAAGCTAGATCCACCCGCCTTTTGTAGTTTGAACCTCGGGATGGTTAGGCAGTGGGTCTGAGCCGTTCTTTGCGGACGGGTGGCGCGTGTCGGGATAGCCGGCTACAGAGGTATGGTGGGGCTTGGTTAGCTAGGCATTTGTGGGTGAGGCCTAAGGCTTTCAGTGAAATTCTCTGTTTGACCGGTAGCCAGTGTAAGTTAGATCTAGATTCCGAGATGTGGTGGTTACGTGGGATGTTTAGGGCTGCTCTGATAGCGTTATTCTGGGTGATTTGCAGTTTGTTCAGATTCTCTTGGCTCGTTCCAAGGTAGAGGGCGCTTGCATAGTCAATTTTGGCCATGATAAGAGTTCTAGCCAGAGTGACCACGTTGGGGGTGGTCAGGAATGGCCTGCAAGCTGCAATGAGTTTACAGGTGTATGCTGAAGAGGATCTGACTGCATTTGTTTGTCTGGATAGGGATAGGGTGGCGTCAAGATAGACACCTAAGGTTTTGGTGTCTTTCGAGACTTGGATGGTGTTGCCATCGATGACAAATGATTGGTAGGATGGCTCAAGTTTACTAAGGCATTGCGTAGTACCCAAGATGAGGAGCTCAGTCTTGTCATCATTGAGGCATAACTGATGTTGTGCCATCCAGGCTTGGATAACCAAGTAGACCTTGTTCAAGGCCTTAGTGTCAGTCAGGTAGTCACCAGTGATGGGAATGAGTATCTGGGTGTCGTTAGCGTAGTTCGTATAGGAGACACCCAGATAGTCAAGTACATCAAAAAGTGGTTTTGTAAAGACGTTGTAGAGTGTTGGCGACACACAAGAGCCCTGGGGGACGCCGCAATGAATCGGGGAAGGATCAGCAGCTGCAGATTGAGAGAAGACCCGCATAGATCTATTACTCAAGAATGATTTGATCCAGGCCGTGGCTGACTGTGAGAAATGGGCGGCCGAGTGAAGATGCTTGCATAGGATTTGGTGACTGACCAAGTCGAAGGCCGCAGAGAGGTCGAGTAAGAGTAATAAGGCAAGTTTGCCGTTGTCCTTTAACACTTCGTTTTGGGTTTTTAAGTCAAGTAGAGCTGTCTCTGTTCCGTGTTTGGGTCGGAAACCAGATTGTCTAAGGCCTAGAAGATTGTTGGCTTCGAGGTGCTCTTGGATTTGCAGGTATGCTGCACGGTCTAGGATTTTTAGCAGGAACGGGACAGTGGTGATGGGTTGGTAGTTGGTGGGTGTGCTAGGGTCGAGGGAAGGTTTTTTGAGCAAGGGATCACCCAAGCATCTTTAAGGTTGTCGGGGACAGTTCCTGTTTTGAAGGATGCGTTGATGAAGGATGTGATAAATGGGGCCAGGTCGTGGGCGGATTCCTTAATAATTGGGGAAGGGCAGGGGTCACCCTGGCAGTTGGACGGTTTGATCCTCAGGATAATGTTTTCTACCTCCGCAATGGTGAGCGGTGAGAAAGCAAATCGTTTGCAGTTGGGGACGTCAGGAGGGAGGGCCCCTGCTGGGATGGGAGGGCGATTGTCCAGTTTCAGGCTAGCATGTTTGGCTGTTATTTTAGATTGAAGCATGGTGATTTTATTCAGTAACGCTGCCTGAATATTGGCACACCATTTGCTGTCTTTAGTGCAGGTGTCGGGGGGAGTAACGGGGGTTTCAAGCTCTTTTAAAATCTTAAATAGTTCCTTGGAGTTGGAATCAGCATGCAGAATGCGATTATTGAGGGATTCTTTTTTGCCTCTATAATGGCTGCTTTGTAAGTGAGCGAGGCCAGGAGGAAGCCGTCTTTATGCACGTCAGAAGGGTGGCTTTTCCATCGGTTTTCGGCGCAGCGTTTGGTTTTACGGAGTATTCTTAGCTGTGGGGTGAACCAAGAGTTCAAGTGAGCACGTGGTTTGGCCTTCCTCAGTTTGATAGGGGCCAAAGAATCTATAGCTGTCAGCATGCTGCAGTTATAGATGTCAGCTAAGGCAGTCGGGTCATTACAGGAATCAGTAGCAGCTTTAAGTGAGGTGAGTAGTAGAGGGAGGAGTTTCTCTTTGGTTATGTCCTTTTTGTTTCTGGTCGGGAGAGCCGGCGCTATCGTGGTAGGGATGCGGCGGGCAGCTTCAATATTAAAGGTGATAATGTGGTGGTCTGACCAGAAGCAGGGAGTAATGGCCAGGGCATTGATATTACAATTAGAGCTTGCTAGCCAGTCAAGGGTCCTGCCTTTAGAATGTGTAGGCTCTTGGATGTGCGAGGTGAAGCCGGAGTTGGAGAGGGAGTTTTCCAGATCAAGTGCAGTAGGATCTTTAGGGTCACCTAGTCCCAAGTTGAGGTCGCCCAGGATGATGATTTGTGAATTGGTTTTAGCGTTGTCAAGGAGGAGGGTGGATATGTCGCCGACAAAGGAGGGTGCAGGGCCTGGGGGCCGGTAAATTAGGTGGAGGGTGGCTGTTTGGTTGGGAGTTAACGTGAGTTTGACTGACAATAGTTCAGCTGATTCAA
This sequence comes from Ambystoma mexicanum, assembly GCF_040938575.1. Taxonomy (NCBI): domain Eukaryota; kingdom Metazoa; phylum Chordata; class Amphibia; order Caudata; family Ambystomatidae; genus Ambystoma; species Ambystoma mexicanum. The sequence goes on from NC_090933.1 coordinate 166,323,965, forward strand.
GTTTGGTATTGGTCGTTGCTCTTAGATCCAAAGTGATTTTATGGATGATGGCAAGGCCCCCACCTCTAGAGTGGGAGGCAGAGGTACGGTCACTTCTCAATATGCTGAAGCCAGGTGGTATAGCAAGGGACAGTGAAGGGCCGGAGGCAGCATGTAGCCAAGTTCCAGCTATGGCAATGAAATCAAGATCTGACGATGTTATAAGGTCTGCTATGTCTAGAGCGTGAGCTGGGAGGGATCTAGCGTTGATAAGGGCGCCTTTGATGACAGGCAGTTTCGCCTCTGTGGGGGGGGGTTTGCTGTTGTTAAGGGCCGAGGGCGGGCCCGGGAGTGTGTGTCGTGTTTGTTTGGAAAGGTTGCAGCGGGTAGGCCGTATGCGGAATCTGGTGCCTAATCTTTTATTTCTAAGAGATGAAGGGCACGGTTGGTTCGGCGTAGGTTTGCTAGCAAAGTGTTCCAACCAGAGGGCTGGGTCATTGAGGTAGGGATTGAGGTTGGTGGTGCGGTGTTGGAGGCCTGAGGTGGGTGTCATAGCGGAGGTCGCCATGCGCAAGGTATGTGGGCCAGGACTGAGGCGAGACACAGTGTCAGGTGGCTGGGGGTGGGTCGACCGTGTCGGGTACATGCGTGGCTGAGTGAGGATAGTTGTTTCAGATGGCAGAGAGTGGAGCAGTAAGAGGAGGAGCGCCCTAAGGAGCATGGTAGATGAACACCAAGGGGGTAAGCTTCTTAGCTATAGGCAAGTGCAATTGCCACTAGAGCGATGCAAAATCAACAGTAGGCAGGTTCGATTTTGGCTAGGGCAGTGCAAAATCAACAATAGGCAGGTTCGATATTAGCTAAGGCAATGCAAAATCAACAGTAGGCAGGTTCGATTTTGGCTAGGGCAGTGCAAAATCAACAGTAGGCAGGTTCGATTTTTGGCTAGGGCAATGCAAAATCAACAGTAGGCAGGTTCGATTTTTGGCTAGGGCAATGAAAAATCAACAATAGGCAGGTTCGATTTTAGCTAAGGCAATGCAAAATCAACAGAAGGCAGGTTCGATTTTTGGCTAGGGCAATGCAAAATCAACAATAGGCAGGTTCGATTTTAGCTAAGGCAATGCAAAATCAACAGTAGGCAGGTTCGATTTAGCTAGGGCAATGTAGAATCAACCATTGACAGTCCCAGCAGCAACTATAGTGCCTATAGTGGGGCACAGGCAAATGAGGCTAAATGGGCTATGGTGTACATACACATCCAATATGGGCAGGATCGTGCTAATATCATGTTCATGGGCACGAGCTGACAGAGTAAGGCTGAGGGCGCATGGGAAGTATGCATATGGTTTACAAGCACAGTTTTGATATTGTACATATACTAGACAGAGGCTATGGGTAGTGCTTAGAGCGGGGGCTGGCACTGTGTTAGTAGTCAGAGAGAGCAAAAGTTCATGGTGCTGGGGATCTTACCCGGTCGCAGCTGTGGAGCGAGGCTGAGGAAAGGGCCCTGGTGGGCTGAAATCCGGCATGGAGCTTGGCCCTGGGCTCTGTACGGCTCGTGACAGGCATCTTCATAGCCATACAATAATCTGTAAAAAACACTGACACAGTCATAGCAACTGTAATCAACAGGGGCCATGTTGAACACAACAAAGCAAACAACACAAGCAAGAAAATCCCTGACCAGAGTCACATGGCCACCACCAACAATAGTGCACGGAATCCCACAAGATCATACAGGAGAACACAAGTAGGAAGACACAGCACACATTTTAATCAGTAACTAACAATTGTGTGGACCACCTTGGCCACCCTATTTGTGACACACAACAATATACAGCTTGAGTGGCCACCCCATTCCCTCACAACAATAATGCCTACAATTACGATCTACATAAAATAGTCACACAATGTGAAAATTACAGGTTCACTACAAGAAAGATGCACATCTCAGCTCACACCTTTCCCCTTGTGAGTCTGATGCAGCTTCACCATGGAATGAACCCTTCCTCCCCTCTGTAGCTTCACAAACCTGCTGATTTGTCATGTGCAGGCCTCCAACTGGCCTGTCCTCCACAATACCAGCAAACTTCTTCCCGCTTGCAATTCCTCAGTACAGAAAACAACACAATGTCAGAGCAGGAAACACATCCATGCGCCCAATTACACTGTTACATGTGCCCCCTGAGTGCCATGCAACAAATGCAAGCAAGAAATCTCCAGCCACCCATCACCATGTGTCCCTGCACACATCCAGCCAGACCCACCCATTTGGGCCAATGGAAGTACAAATCCACACACAGTGACACCTCCCCATCCACAAAACGTACATTGTCTGCCCCCTGAGTGCCATGCAGTGAAGTACCAGGTACCACTTACCCCTTGTTCTGGTGAGGGGACATTGTGACCAAGCTGTTCGGTTGGAGTCAGAATGAGGTTGGACGCCCAGCATCCCCTTGGAAGCACTCCCAATGCCACAATATGGCATCCCCTGGTTAACGTTGCATCAAGACAGTGCAGTTAACACTGTCAAGGGAGCGAATGATGGAAGCTCCAAGATGATGGAATGCAAACATCTCATCAATTGCAGTGAAGACAGGATAAAGCAAAAGGTATCTGGTCTATGAGAGATCAATCATATAGGAAAGCAGGGCACAGAGGCAACTGGCGTAAAAGAGACAAGCAGAAAAGAACAAGGAATGAGACATGGAGGTCAAGGAGACTGCCACACAAAAGGGAGCAGGGAACAGGCAAGAGGAAGGGAAGGCAGAATTCATAGGGACAGGACAGAACAGGGATTAATGTGCTCATAACTAAAGGGAGCGTTGAGATGCAATGAGCAACTTTCAACAGGTAGCAAAATATTTGCCAGTGTACATTGCATGGTACACGTCCCGATAGCAAAAACACCAAGCCAATGGCGTGTGCTTGATGTGTGTGGTGAACATGGCTAGCCCCAAATTAGCTGAAATGCTGTGCTGTCTGTGGATTGTCTCGGGAAAGCACACCCAGAAGGGGCAAAACTAACAGGAGTGGACTGCCAGTTTGGCTAGACATGCCATACAAAGGTGAGTGAACCAGATGATGTGCAGCAGGCAAAACACATGCAATAACTGCAAACAATCAGTCGCCAGACATCCATCACCATGTGCCCGCACCCATTAAGCTGGGCCTGCTCACCTCAGTCCAAGGCAACACAAATAAAACTGCACACAGTGCCAGACTCCCTGTCACCAACAACACCACAACCTGTGCCCCCCTCAGTGCCTTCATCCTACCTGTACATGGTACCCCCTTATCTTGCATCCATAGCATCACCCCTGAAACAACGTTCTAAGCTGGCAAAGGCATGCATTGCATTAAAGTAAAGAAACTTGACATCCTTGACAACTCCCATGTGGAAACAAGGTAACTGCCAGGGACCAGCTAGTGTCAACGTCTAGAAGTACAAATAACAGAGCTTGAGCAACTAGCAACAATATGACATAAAAGCTCAACAACAGAGAAATCACTGGCAGAGAAGCAAACATATTTCAAGCACTGCACCACATGCACTCTGCAAACAAGTGTCAGTCAGCCCCAGGGTGTGGGGACAAGTGGGGCCATTGGTTGCAGGCATACGGGTTCTTCACACCCACTGGCAGGTGTCACATGTGCCTTAGGGTCACCCATGGATGCAGGGGAGGGAAATGACACCAAGCGATGAGGCGAAGGTCTCAAGAGTGGAAGTACAAGTGTGGCAGCTAATGTAAAGGATGACATAGGGCAAGAGGGAGAGGGGACACATAGTGATGAATGTGTAGCTGTGGAGTGGAAAGAGAGGGATAGGGGAATCATGGTGCAAGGAGGAGACTGGTTGGTGGGGAGATGAGGAGAGAGATGCTGGCCATCACAGTGGGTGAGGGCAGAGAGAAGGTGGCGAAGAGAGGAAGACAGAAAAATGCAGCATGGTCTGAGATCCTGGAAGGCACATTGATGAAAAAAACTACACATGTTGGGCGTGAGGAAGGACAATAGTGGGTAAGGAGGAAGGGCAGACTGGGAAATAAAGGCCATCTGCGAAACGGCAATCCCCAGCTCCTCATCACAAAAACAACATGCTCAACCCACCATGTCATGTATACCAGAAAGAGACCCTTGTCCAGAACATCCAAGCAAAAAAGTCAATTCAACCACTTCTCCAGACCCTGCACCAACCACCAACCCCCCACACCCTTTGTTGAACAACAAAGTAAATGGACATAACAATAGCCAGCTATTGCCTCACCCTCCAACAGACCACATACCCTGGATGAGACAGTCCCAGTAATTGTGCATGGATCATAACGTGCACTGGCAACCCCTATGGAGACAACACAATGAACAGAAGCAGGGTGGAGTGGACAATGTACCACATGCATGTGCTCATAATGTACACACAAACTGTGCAGTCACTCATAGTGCTGGATATGAACTACAAATAATTAAAAAACAAGGTAATGCATTGTATCCAGAAAGAGAGAACATACCGAGAACCGCAATAAACAACACGTTCACTGTCTTTCCTCTCCAACTCACCCTTCCAGGTCAAACTTGGTTCCTTCCTTTCCTCTATCTCACTCTCTACCTGTGGTGTTCCCCAGGGGTCTAACCTCTCTCCCTGGTTTTTCAACCTATACCTGGCACCCCTCGCCCGCTGCTCTCTGTTCCAAACTTCAGTGCTATGCAGATGACACTCAGCTAATTTTCAGGCTACCCTCTGCCACCTCTTCTCCCTCTCTCACCTCTGACTGTCTGTCTGCAATCCAGGAGTGGTGTGCCACCAATGACCTCTGCCTTAATGCTAGTAAAACAGAGATCCTCCTCATCAGCACACCTGCACCTTCCTTTCCTTTCACTCTTTGGTTGGCTTCCACTTGCCCTCTTCCTGCTCCCACCTGTGAGGTTAAGAACCTCAGGGTCATCTTGGGCTTCACACTTTCCTTTTTACCTCACATCTCTGATGTCGCTAACAAGTCAAACTACAAACTGCGCCTCCTCAGTGGTACTCTTCCTTTCCTCTCCTTCCCCCAGAAGCTCACTGTCTCTAGAGCTCTGGTTATTTCTAGGCTAGCCTACTGCAACAGCCTCTTTCTAAATGTGCCTGATTCTACCCTCTGTCCTCTGCAACTCATCCAGAACGGGACTCCGAGACTTGTCCTTGGACACAAGCTCAGAGATCGTATCTTTCCAGCCCTGGAATCTCTTCACTGGCTCCCAGTGGCTGCAAGGATTAAGTTCAAGACCTGCTGTCTGCCCACAAGGCCTTCTGGGGCATGGGTCTGGAATTCATTCAACTTTCCCTTTATAAATACCTTCCTACTCAAGCTCTTCGCTCCTCTACCTCCAACTCCCTCAGGGTCAGTCGCTTCTCCAAGCAACAAGTTGGTGGTAGATCTCTTTATTTGGCTGGGGCCTCCCTCTGGAACAGCCTCCCTGCCTCTCTGAAACTTGAGAACCATCTTCAGTTCAGGAAGCACCTCAATACCTTCCTCTTTGCTTCTGCCTTCACTCTCCTCTCCCCTGTTGATCTCTGTTTGTTATTGCAACTGGGCACCTGGCTACCCTCTGAATTCGGGCCCAGGTCCCTGCCCAGCCAGCTGCATACCCGCACTGCCTCCTGGCAACCTTTGCGCTTGGATCTATACCTGCAACCCTACAGTCCCCTTACCTGCACTTATTAGACACCCGTTGTCTGTGCTTAACTCTTGCACTTGACTCTGCTGGCCACACTACTTGTTGTCTTGATCCTGTGTTCTGAACTTTCTTCTCCTCCCCTGCCCCATGCACTTTCCCCCTTCCCTCTCCCCTGCACTTGCACAATGTCAATATCACTGGGCCTAATAAGATTGTTGTCTTGTCCTCCTTTGTACCCCTCACTTGTCTTGTCGCGCCTTATAGGAACGCTATAAATAAAATGTCCTATCATATCATATCATAAGTGACTTGATGGGGGAACACAGGTAAAGTCTGTCATGGGTACACATGCGTAAACAAGTGCAACCCTAGTTCTGTGGATTCTTGGGTCGGTTGTCGCCTTCTTTGGACACTAGTGGTTAAAATTGTAACTTAATACTATTATTAAAATATGGGAGAGCAGGCTGTAAAATCCAAATATGACTGTACAAATGCCCATAGAGTTGGAACCTCGGCTGCAATGTCGCTTGCAATGGATTTAACGAAAGCTGGTGCCTCATTACGGTTACAGAGTTGGACATCTCAACTGTAATGACTCTCGCAATGGAGTTTCCATTACCAGATTCCCTGATCTTGGTTTCATCTGCTCCAGAAGTCAAATTGTTCTTCCCAGCACTGTTTTGAATGTATAAAGTCGGGATTTAGAAGTGGTGAGTGTCACCGGACAGAAAGGAGTTTCAAAATAAATAACTTCTTATTTTACTTCCTTACCAAAAAATAATAATAACCTAGACCCCCAACAACCGTCCAGCTCAGGAATTGTGATGGTTTTGAATCCAAAGAGCTTTGTTCCTTTTCAACAAACACACATAGTTACGGATAAGTAACTTATGTTATTAGAAGAGGAAAATGAAGAGGGGCTTGGAATTGATGACCATTTTTTTAACATTATCTCGTTTCTGATTCTGACTCTGGTTTGTCCATTACCTCTTATGCCGCGAACCCTGCTCCAGTGCAACATCAAAGAATTGCTATCATGATTAAGAAAATTGATCAAACTGTGACTGGAAATACAAACCCTATCTTGTTAGAACTGAATTAGGTATTAAGTGCATTATTGTCATAATTTGAGAATCTACATTGCGATTCTCATTCACAGGAGTTTTTTTAGATTTAACATGAGGTAAAGTGCCTATTTCCGCCACCGCTATTCTCGGATCAAGGCTTCATCACAGGTGTGCTGGAGGCATTCGATGTTCCAGAGCTGTGGCCCCGGGTCATATGCGAAGTCCACCCTCAGTCGCTTGAGGACTCTTTTTCATGCGTGCACTGAGCACGCCACTGGGTCACATTTACTTTTGTCTGCCACCTTCATCGACACCAACACCACCTGGGTCTCAAAAGGTCATAAAGAGCACTTTTCAAACTGCATATGTGGGAATGTCTGCAATCCTAGCATCCAGTAATAAACAAAGTACACTTGCGCTGCTAGATAATACAACTCCATATCAGGTGCCCCTATTCCATCACGGTCCCACAAGACAGTCAAAGTGTCCCATCTAATTCGCAGGGGTTTCGGGTGGCACGCCATTTTCACCAGTAGAGCCCTTAATTCAGTACAAATATTGCTCCAGGCCACACAGGGATACCTTGAAACATATACAGCTAGGGACTACCAGCATTTTAGCAATGGATACTCACCCCAGAAGAGTCAGCGGTAGCGTACAACACTTGCTTAGCTTGGTTTTAAGGGCCTGTAGGTCATTCAAGTGATTCTCTTCCAGCAACAATCAAGGGTTTCTACTGACCCATACCCCTCGATACTTAACAGCCTTGTTCCCACCTGTAACCTTCAATATCCACTGGCTTGGTCGTAGCCTCATTCAGAGGGAAAATAATGGATTAGACCAGGTCTGAGAACTGCCCACAAACTGCAACCTCCTTCAATACAGTATGCAGGTTCTTGCTTGGGTCCTTCCAATACAAAACCGCTTCTTCCGCGTATATAGATACCACCTCCCTGCCCCCGCATCAAAAGTCCTCGTGCAGCCAGGGGTTTAATTGCCAGTGCAAAGAGTAACAGTGACACTGGGAACCCCTAACAGGTTCCTCAATTCAGGACAAAAGCATCAGAGTGCCTGCCAAACAGGCCAATCCTAACAGTTGTGTCAGTGTACAGCAGTCTCACCGCTGCAAGAAACTGCACTGGGGCTCCCACCATCTTCAACACCTCGAAGAGATAACCCAATTCAACAGAGTCAAATGCCTTTTCAATGTCAAGGAGCGACACCATTGCTTGCACCTTGGGATCTATCTGGCCTAGTATAGCAAACATATGACGGAGATTCAGCGCAGTGGATCGCCCCTGAATGAACCCTGTTTGGTCTTGGCCCTGTATGAATGGAAGCAATCTATCTGCCAGGACTTTGGCAAAGATTTTGGTATCTAAATTAATGAGGGATATCGTACAGCATGTGGTGCACTGAAGTGGGTTCTTCCCATCCTTTAGAATCAGTGTCACAACTGCCTCGCACATCGTGGGGGGTAGCTGTCCTGAGGTCAGTGCTTCTTTTCCAAACCCACACCATATACTTAGCAGCCTCAGGTCCTAACTCTTTTGTAGAATGTAGAATTCAGATGTTATGCCATCCGACCCGGGAGCCTCAGTCAAGGGGTGTGCACGGGCCGCAGCAAGAATGTTGTCAATCAAAATCGGTGTAGCCAGTGTGTCGATTGCCTACAGGGCAAGCATGGGAGCACTGTCGCCTCCAGATATTCTGCCAGGTCCTTTCCAACCAGGGCACCCAGTGATTCAAACATCCGTAAAAAATATAGTCGAAAGGTGTCAAGAATGGCATCAGACTCCACTACAACCTGAATATCCAGCGGTTGTATTGCCGCAATACTGGAGGCCCCCGCTCATGCCGGAGCATCGCCACCACTAAATGACCCGGTCTGCCTTCTTCCCCATACCGGCGCACCATCACCAGGCGTGCTAGGTATTTCACTAAACAGTCAGCTAATTTGGTAAATTGCCGCAGAAGCCCTCTTAGCCCCACCCTGGGTCCCGCAATATCCAATGAGGCCATTGCCAATTCCACTGACTTAATCTCATCCTCAAGCTCCTGGAGCTGTCATCTGATCATCTTCGACACACCTAGTTCTATGGCCGTACAGCTACCCCGAAGGACCACCTTAAAAGCTTCCCATAGGGTAGCCATCATGCGTTCTGACCCAGTGTTATTTGCGAAGTACCTCTGTTCAATATTAACCACCGCAATATGGTACTCTACATCTAACTTTGCTGTTGCCTTGAAGCACCAGTGTGGCCTGGGCACACTTTCACCACCTACGTTCACGGACCATAACACAGGTGAGTGGTCTGACAGGGTTCTTGGCAGCAACTGACAGTCCAGCGTCATTCGCAGCATTGGCGGACTCGCCAGTACATAGTCCAAGCGTGAGGATGTGCCATGTACCGATGAATAGAAAGAGTATTCCTTCACTTTAGGGTGAAGCACCCGCCACACATCCCACATCCCCAATTCCGACATACATTGTGGCATCACTGCAGCTGCTTGGGGAAGAGGGCAGGCTGTCCCAGAGGATCTATTCATTGCCATTTCCAAAATGACATTGAAATCACGCTCCCAAACCATATTACTATGCATGTATTTATAACATATAACCAGGAGTGCTTCAAAAAGCACGGGGTCATCAACATTGGGACCATAAACATTCACAAGTGGTATTGGGACATGTCACCAGCTACTCGACACAATCACAAATCTGCCCTGCTGGTCAATATCCTTCTCCATCAGATGGAATCAGAGTGACTTGTGAATGAGTATCATGACCCCAGCTGAGTACGTGGAGTACGATGTGTAGTATCTGCTCGACCCCCAGGATCCTGCCACACCCTTGTTCACTCTTCCAAACAGGTGGGTTTCTTACAACAGGAGTACCTTAGTGCCATAGTGCTCACAGTAGTTTATTACCTTACGAGATTTGTGCAGGTTATTCAGGTCTCTCACCTTCCAGCTTATAATTTTACAACTAGCCATGGTTCCATAGTATTAGGCACACAGCCAGATCCCTCACCCCCACCAACGCTGTTCAATTCTGCACTGCCACAGCATTAGTAGACGTGAATCTGTTTCAAAATTAACTTTCCATAAACAATTCGCCCCACCTCCCCGCCTTCCTCCCATAACCCCTCAATTTCAGCCCCATCCCCCATAGCACCCCCATCCACACTGCCCAACCCCAACTAGAAGTGAGATTCACCAACCCCGTAGACCTCCAACCCTCAAGATAACACATCAGGTCTCTCGCTCTGAGAACACTGGACTCAGCGACCTCTAACGACCACCCACTCCATGACCACCTCAGAAGGTGGAGGCCTATTATCTTTAGAATGTCTAGCAGCAGGCCAGTTTCATCACAGTATAATACCAACATCATGCCGTGTACGAGAGATCCAGCACTTGGTCACAACAGGGTCCACAGTCATCTCCTGGCATAAACACATGATCATTACAGCGTTCAAGCTTGTTCTCCCCTTACACTGGGGCCAGCGCAGGAGGGGTCACTGGTCCGAGCCACATGCTGCTTAGGCGTAGGGAGTGTTTCCACAAAAGTGATAGGCTCAGCTGCGGTTGCAAAGAAGTGTGTCTTGTTCCTCTGGATCACTCGTAGGCTCGATGGATATAGCATTGCGTACTGCAGGCCACTCTCTCTCAGTAGTCTCTTTGCTGTGAGAAAGGAAAGTCTTGCCCTCTAAACCGATGGAGTGAATTCCTGATAAAATGAGACTCTGGCATCTTTATACTGGAGCTTGCCCAGTTCCTGTGCCCTATGCAGGATGACATCCCAGTCCCGGTAGTTCAGAAAGCGGGCGATGACTGGAGGAGGGTTCTGAACTGGCCTAGGTTTTTGATTCGAGATTCCATGTGCCCTTTCCACCAGGAACTGTGATGACAGTGGCGTATCCTCCAAAACCTCCCTATTGAGAGTTTCCATGAACACCTCCATATTCTGAGCAGGCACTGACTCCGGTATTCCGACCACTCTGATATTGTTGCACCTGATCTCGCCTCGAGGTCCTCATTCCTGCCTCGGATGTCCCTGGCCTCTGCCAGTAAATCTCGAATCGCTTGGGTTACTTCATTACTGGTGTCTTCCAGGACCCCGACCCTATGTTTCACTTCCCTAGCTAGGCTACTCTCCTTCTCAATCCTTTCCTGCATGCAATCCATCTTGTATGCCATCATGTCTAGTTTGGTGTTTACAGAGGCAAATCCACTCTTAATTTCCGTTAATACCAAACCGAGCTCCGAGGGAGGGCCAGACGATACCCCGGCCACCTCCAGAGACGGCAGCGATCCACCGTCCCGTGGTCCCATCTCTTTCACACAAAGTGCCAGCCCTTCTTTCCTTGTGAATGTCATGCTGCCTTGCCTCTTGTTACCTTTGGCCATCAGCCTCCAGCTATCTCCACTTGCAGGCTCGAGGTGGTGCACATCACAGGCCACCTCTCATCACAGACCTTGCTCTGCTGGTAGAGTTTGGCGTTGTTTGCGTAAGATTAGTCTCTCAAATAAGGGCCTGGCACCGGATATGTCTGTAGGTAGAAAAAGGTATATTCCCCATTGCTTCAGCTTCGTTTATAGAAGCCAGGCTCTGTCTAAATACTTTCTGCATTACAGGGCTCCTGGTTTTCCTGGGACCCCCATTCAGCTGGCAGCTACGGCTGCTTCTTTCCACGCCTTATGGTGTAAGGTTATTGTGCTAACATCATCTCCCTCCTGTGCATGGGGGAGGGACACCCCTCCACAAGCAGTGTCAGTGAGTTGTTTATGCATGGGGGGCAGGCCCAATCATGTGACAGCCATCGGCACTTCACCCCTCACCATTGGGTTGGCCTGCAGCTTTGTGTCCCCCAGCTCACCTCAATGCCCCGGTACAGCTGGCGTAGTGTGCTAATGGGGGCCTGTGGCTAGAGGAACAGCTCGCCTCCAGGGGGATCGCCAGGTCCCTGTAGGCTCTATGGTCCACAGCCAGGATCTCCAGCTGTGCACACAGCCACATCACAGCAGGTCTTCTCTGCCGCTCACACTGCAACTCCCCAGCTGCTGCCAGGCCGGTCTCTGCAGGCCACATGAGGTGATCCTCCTGCAAGTCAGGGGTGCAGCTGCCCGTCCCCTCAACCACCCCTGTTTCGATGTGGTCTCGAAGGGGAACACCCTGCCATTTTCAGAGTCCCCTGGGCAGTTTGTTTCGTCTGTGCTGTTCTGGCACTCCACAAGGGACGGGCGGCCCAGCCGTTGTTTGGCAGTAAGGGGGGGAGCAACACCTCAGGTGCTGGTCCGCGACTAAGATCCAGTCCCCCAGCCCCAGACTGAAGCAGCACCTGCTTGACTCCCTCCCGCTTGTTGCACGCTTTTTGTAACTCTCAGCAGTGGGCTGCAACTCGTCATGGCCCCCTACTCCGAGCCAGCACTATCTGAGCTCAAAGGAAGGTGGCCATTTTAGCCACAAACTCGAAAGCGCTCCCCCTGAGGCATTGTTAAAAAAATATACAAATTGGCAATGTTATCCTGGAACAGTTGTGGTCATGTGCATCTCTTCACTAACTCGTTACGAGCATTTGTAGAGCAATACCCTATTATTTTTATTCAAGAAACATGTCTAACTGAGACCCCAGTTGTTGATGGTTATATGACCATGTTATTGGCTGCAGAAAAGGGGGCTAAGTGTAGACCTTCGGAGATTTGCTCACATTGTTAAAAGATGGTCTGGGATGTGAGGCTGAACAGCTAATCTTGGGGTCCAAAAGTATGTTGGCTGTTCAAATAGCAATGACTATTAACATAATAAAAAGGAGAATTGTATTGCTAAATATTTATTGGCATAGCTTAGTGTGTTAGCTGGAATCTGCCTTAAATGTAATGAATGATGTTATAGCCAATTGATCCTCTATTTGGATAGATGACTTGATAGTCGTGAGTGGGGACTTGAATTCATTCTGTTTTTCTAATCCTGCAGCTGTGGCCAGGTGGGACAAGCTCCCTCTTTATTAAAAGTGAAGCATGGTAAAAGATGGCTTAAGAGTTTGGAGTCCCTTGGTATACACCGGTTAAATGGATGCATATCAGGTGACCAGTCAATTCAAGCTACTTGGGAAAGGGGTACAAAATGATATATTGTGGATTATGTATTTGTTGATGAGACCCTTTCTCACATGTGTTCTCAAATTGTATCTGTGTGAATGGAGTGATCATGATATGATAGTAGCTTACTTTGATATCCCCTAAAACAATAGGGGGTTTTACCAGCTATTGCCGGCATTAACTATCAACCAAGGGCAAACAGGTTAATATGAAATCACCATAAACAAGAGGGCGGCCTGGTAATTGGAGCTAGTTCTATGGATTGGAAAATTGACTGCTTCAATTTGAATAATTGTAATACTTTTGGGGAGGAATTATTGGTGAAGGTAGAATTTAAATCCAAATTAGGCCCTGCTAAACATTGTCATCAATTTGACACAAATGTCTGGGAGAAGAAAAGCTATATCAGAAATAATATTAAGGTTATCAAACTTAAATATCATGATAATCCTCTGATTTTGGTGAATGAAATCAAACGGGTAAAACAAACCTATCGTAATTGAACTAGGTTGTGTAAACAACAGATATTACAAAATGATGCTGAGTGAATGAAGGACTCTGTGCAAAACAAAGACTACATTCTTTTGGCGTCTTATAAAGAACACAGGGAGAAACCAAGTGGACCTGCAACTGAATCAATTGGGGAACAACAGTGGGTCATCTTCTATGAAGCACGATTTGGTCAGAAATCTGTATTTGAGTACTCACATCTGATAATGTGGGACAGCGCAGGCGTAAGTTTGGTATCTCCCAATTGTATTTGAATAAGTGTTTGATATTATAAAGGCCATTAGTAAATCTAGAGCTCCGGGGCCTAATAGGTTGGCTAATATGTTATTTAAGGACCACCCTGTTAAATGGGCTACCATTCTAAACAGGTAGGTGATTCCAATTTCTTTATAAGAGAGGTGACCGAAACAACCCCCTAAATTACAGGACGGTTTGTATTCTCGATGCTTACAGCAAGGTCCTTGTGACCTTGCTATTAAAACATCTGGAGGACTGGTCATTTCAAGTGGGTCATATCCAAAAATGACATACTGGCTTCCAGAAGAAGCTCAGTACTAACCTGAATGGACTTTTGTTAAAATATGTGCCAAACATATCCCTAACAGGTAAAATGAGTGCCATTTATGTGGCAAGCATTGATTTAATGGTGGCCTTCAACCCAGTGAGTAGAAATAGGCTATGGCAGAAGCTTGCTAGTTGGAATATTCATTGGGGTTCTTAATACTTTTAATTTCTCTACACGATACATCAAAGATATGGTTTGGATCAAATATGGAGGGAGATGTATCAAGCTCTATCCCAACCTTTTCCGTCCAACAAGGATGTATGTTAGCACCCTACCTTTATAATTTATAGACCTCAGATGCGGGTGATGCATTGGAAGAAAGTGCTCTTGCATCTCCTAAGCTGAATCATCAATGATTAACCTGGATCTCTTACGCTGATGATTTAATTTTGTTCGAGCACACTCCTGGGGGCTTACAGAATCTGATGCATTTGGGTCCATTTCTATGACAAATAAGCTTGTGTTTAATCCTGCCAAGTCAAAGGTGATTACATTTATAAGGAAAAGAACAAACACTTTGTTGGTTTGGTGGATTTGTGGACAAAGATTTGAGCTAGTTGACTCAATAGTGTATAAAGGCGAAATGTACCAAAGCTGAAAAGAGGGTCATTTTGATCAGAAAACAAAAGCTCTGATTAACCAAATAAAAAATGTGGATTGAAAATCTGTGAGGTTTTCAAAACTGTCGTCTTTGAAATTTTACTGATGTTTAAAAATACCTAAACTGCTGTAAGGCATAGAAATATATGATTTCCCAATCACAAGTATGTTCCCAGTACTTTTATGTCTGGGGCAGTTATTAGGTATGAACTTGGTATCTAATCTCTTAGATCCAGAAAATTGTGGAATTGTTTAAATGTATTTTGTAAAATTTAAATTGCCGAGGATGATTCACTTTTTGGGGATATACTAATGACCATTTATGTTTTTTAAAAAAGGAACTATTTCTAATTGTCCTTCTAGGTTTGAAAAAGAATGTGATGAATTCTTGTCTGGCATAGGTTTGAATCGTGAGGAATTACAATTAAGACCAAAACAAGTTAAAAAACGACTCAAAACATGGGATTGGATTAACACTATTGAAAAGGTTCATTTATGGTTGGAGCATAAGACGTTGTGGTTTTACCACCTTTTTTGTCTCTATATTCTAGTCGATCAGCAAGAAATGAATTTTTGAGGTTCCATTGGAATTTCATTTTGACAGAAGACATTCTTATTAGATAACAGATGGTGGATCAATCAGAGATGGAATGTAGACATTGTATGTATAAGAATGTGATCGAAACTAACGTACATATTTTGGTGGAATGTCCCTCTTTGTTACATCAGCATCAGACAAATGTCTGTCATTTTTTTATCCCAGAGGTTTTACTGACAGAGACTATATTTGGAGGAGTTGTTTGGAGGGGCACACAACCTCGGACCTGATAGCAGTGGTAGGTTTTATTCAGGTCGGTTAATTTGAACTGAGACTCTTGTGAAAACTGTAGTTGGGGATTGATCATTATCTCAATTTAATTTTGTTTTTTAGGAATTATTTTTTTATGAAGAGTAGGGCAAAGTTTCTTTTGCATGACCATGAAACTTGTTTCTAACCTGTAATGATGTAATTTAGGAATAAGTATTTTCTTACAGTTTTAGATGTGTTTGAATTCGTTTTGGGAGATTCTGATATATAAGGTTATGAATTAGGTTTAGGAGATTGTGATATGTATTTTATGTATGAATATGCAAAAAACTCTTCCCGGGTAAGTTTGATGAAGCCGAAGAAAGAATCAGCATGGTTGAAGATAGGATTGGAGGGCTAGAATGCATGCAAACCAAAATATTACAGCTAGAAGGAGAAATGACTGAATTGGAAGATAGGAATCACAGAGATAATCTCTGTTTTTATGGCATTCCAGAAAAATCTGAAGGAAAAGACCCCAACAATTTCTTAATCAATTGGATTGCTTCCATTCTTGGAATCTCTTTTTCACCCTCACTGAAAATCCAACGTTCCCATAGAATTAGACCTAGATTTGCCAGATCTGATGATTCACCAAGACCCATTATAGCATGCTTCCTTCAATATCAACAGACGAGGCAAATCCTTCAAGCTGCACGTAAGAACTCTCCTATTCTATTCCAAAACAAAAAAATCTTCATCTGTCCTAATTTTTCAAGGTCAAAAAGGAAGAGGTTTCTGGACATGAGACCTGCGCTCAAGTCACTGAAAATCAGATATGGCCTACTTGATCCAGCAAGGATGATTATCACCATTCCTGATGGTCCAACCAATTAATTTACAAATCCGGACTACTTATATGATCTTCTCCAGGCAGTCCAAACTACCCCGATGGATGAATCACCTTCTAGAACTATTCCTAATTCCTTATCAAAATCTCTTACTTCAAATGCAACCTTTAAAACTACTACATTTCAACATATCAAAATTACTAGTAAGCGAAGTAGGTCAACATCCTCTATCCCATTAGAAATACCATCCACTTCAAGTCATCTGAGGGACAAATCTAGATCTCCAATCAAAAATTCAGAACTGGCATTCTCTACTTGATCACAGATGTTTTGCACTCATAACGTATCACTGAATTAATAGATTATTTGTCTCTCTTGTCTAAACTCAATATATATTTTCTTCATAACTCTCAATATCTTTTGATATTACTTATCCTCATTTCTATCTTGATTCTCGCTATTGCTCTATCTCTCTTGGTTATGCTTTTTTCCATCTTCACTCCCAATATCCCATATGAGATCTTTATTCTTTGTGTGTTCTTCTTTTGTTCTTTACAAAATCAACTTCTTTTCTTTGTCATTACATAACATTCATTATCTTTGTACATCTTTTGTATGCCTTCTTTCATTCATTTTCATATCATGTTGTCTTCCCTTCCTAAAGTTCTTCCCTACATTTCCCACTTTTATTAATGATTTTAATTGCTTTTATTCCAATGTACATTTGTTCCACCTAATTTTGTTTGTACACCATACACACAGTGATTTTATTACATTGTCTCTTATTCTTTCTGCTATCATCAATTTATCAACTCTATATGTCGATTAAAATGAGTACTTGGAATGGTAAAGGATTGGGACATCCTATTAAATGAAGCAAAATGATTTCTTTACTTTATAAACAGAAATCGAATATTATTTGTTTGCAAGAAACCCATTTAAGTTCTGATGCTAAAAATCTTAAAATCAAAGCCACATGGACTAGCCATACTTTATTTGCTAATGCTGTAGATATAAAAAAGCTGGCATATCTGTACTAATTAACAAACTTCTGCATTTGACTCCAATCAATATAGAAAAAGATCCAGAATTTAGATGGATTTTAATCTCCCAGCGACCTTTGTTAATGTTTATGACCGAATGCCCCAAACCGTTCTTTCTGGTCTCTCTCACTCTCTAAACTATTGCTAAAACACTATGATACTCTTATTTTCTGTGGAAATATGAACCAAATTGTTGATTTTGCTTTAGACCGAAATCACATTCAAATTTCGTAAACTTCAAATCTTGTAACTCCTTCCTAAATTTGATACAAAACCTAAATGTATTAGACACTTTGTGTGTCTGTCATCCTCAAACGACTGAATTTTCTTTCTACTCCCCACCTCATCATTCCTTTTCCAGACTTGACTATATATTTGTTAACGCGTCGCTCCCTCCTTCTATATTAAATTCTGAGGTGGATCCAATAACTATATCCGATCACGCTATTGTTTCCTCGATACTTGAATGGTCCCCCTCTAACAAACTCTCACCAAGATGGAAATTCAATACCTTTTTGCTAAAAGAGCAAACCTTTATTGAAAAAAACTATTTATTTATCAATGAATTCTTTTTTAATAACCATCCACAAAATACCTCTATTCACAACAATTGGGACGCTTTTAAAGCCTGCTTGCGAGACTTAATAATACAACTTGTTGCCCAAAAAAAGCAGGCAGAACACGCTCACAATTCTTCTTTAAAGTCAATAAAAAAACCTTAAAAAATCATAATATGCTAATTCAGATCCAATTACATTACAAATTCTTACTTAGAAGCGCATTGATTCCGATAAAACTTATATGGACAAAGCTGCCAACTTTGTCCTTAGGTCAAAAACTAAACTATATAATAATTCTAATAAAGCTGGCAAAATGATGGCTTCATATATCAAGAAAATAAAGAAAAATCGATTATTACTCATATTACATCTTCCTATGGTACTAGACTATCTAACCCTAAAGACATTAATGATGTCTTTATTCACTTTTACTCTAAACTGTACTCAGATGGTTCTTTCATTAATTCTGATAACATTAATTATTTTTTCCAAACCATAAAAAAATTATACACCAAACCCGATTTATACTTCCTATCTTAGTTCACCCATTACTATTATTGAAATCAAGCAAGACATTAAAACCTAATAAAGCACCTGGACCAGATGGTTTCCCCGTTGATTTTTACAAACTTTTATCAATTCTTTTGCCCCTAAACTTTGAGAATTATTCTCCCACTATATTAGTGTAGGACAAAGTCCAAGTTCATTTAGTGAAGCCCTCCATGTTAAAAATGATCACTACATTTCTCTCATTAATTCAGATTCGAAGATTTATGCCAAGATTCTAGCCACAGGCTTAGAATCTTTTCTTCCAAACCTCACTCATAGTGATCAATCAGGATTCATTAAAGGACAAAATGCATAATCTAATTCAAGATTGTTATTTGACATTCCAGCTCATACCCAACATTCCTTTACACCTTCGGCCCTCATTAACCTAGATGCTGAAAAAGCGTTTGATTGGGTTTCTTGGACATACTTGTTCCAATCTCTTTTTTGGCAGGGCCTTCCTCCCTATTTTATAAATGTAATCAAAATATTATATCATACACCCACTAGTCGTATTCTAATAAATTGTACCACAACTCCAGGGTTTTTTTGTTTGGTACCAACTTACAAGGTTACCATGCGCCTGATTATTATTCCAATTCGAGAAGGTGTCGCAGGTTGTGTGGAGCAAGAATAAAGGGGACACTAGTGACCCCCACCCCTTGAAGTAATAGTTGAATGGACTTCTCCACACTTCAAAAAAGCGCCACACTGGGTATTTGTGAAGGGTAGGTTAGTTTATTAAATTGAATTGAAAATGCCCTTTATGGATGACACGTGTTTCGACACACCAGTGTCTTTCAAATCAGGGCTGATAGCAATGCTAAATCTCAAGTCAAAAGGTTTCAATTAGGTGTAACACACAGTCATGGGTTAAATCCCCCTCCTGGTTCGCTGAAGTCTGGAGATTTAGCATTGCTATCAGCACTGATTTGAAAAAGACACTGGTGTGTCGAAACACGTGTCATCCGTAAAGGGCACTTTCAATTCAATTTAATAAACTAACCTAACCTTCACAAATACCCAGTGTGGCGCTTTTTTGAAGTGTGGAGAAGTCCATTCAAGTATTCTAATAAATAACTCTCTTTCTTCCACATTTAAAATAGAAAGGAGCACTAGTCAAGGTTGTCCCTTTTGTCCCCTTTTATTTACCCTAGCCTTAGAACTCTTACTTCACAACATTTGAGTCAACCCTAATATCAAATGCATTCTTTTGAATAATATTGAAGCTAAACTCTTGGCTTAAGCAGATGACATCCTTATTTATCTTTCTGATCCAGCTTCTTGTATACATCACTTAATTTCTACTATTAAAGAATATTCTATAGTTTCAGGATATAAATTAAACCTCGACAAATCAGAGATTATGCCCCTTACTTACTTGTGTAACAAAGCCAATACTCCTCTTTCGGGTTTATCCTGCCAATGATCGCAAATCAAATATCTTGGTATTTTGTTTAACAAATATATTTCCTCCACCATTAACCTAAATACTAACAATATTATAAAGAAAATTACTGAACTAACTGAAAGATTGTCACCTTTATTTCTATCCTGATGGGGTCGTTTAGACACAATTAAGATGATGATTGCTCCCATTGTTTTGTACTTACTTTACATAATTCCTATCACAATTCATTCCTCTTTTTTTTAAACTGTTCAAAATATAATGTCCCCACATCTGATCTCCCTTTTCATACCTCCTTAATCAAATCAATTACTAAATTCCTTCCCTCCTACAATCAGAAAATCCCATCTCCTATCCTAAATTTCTTGTTGAATAATCCCTCATTCAGAGCAGCTAAATTTGACTTGTTCCTTAATGATCTCTTACCTTCTAACTCACTCAATCTTACTATCATTAGGAATTGGGAAAACGATTGGGACTTGCAGCTTTCTTCAGATTTGCGGATTCAATTATGGAAGTTGTGTCATTCCACTTCCTCTGCACCAACCTTACTCAAACTGTTTTCTTTATTTTACATAAGGCCTTTCTCACCCCCCAACATATTGCTAAAAGTTTAATTGGTGCATCCAATAGATGCTCGTCTTGTAATTTCACTAATGCTAATTTTACACACATGATTTTTTATTGCAATTTGGTTCATTCATTCTGGTCTAAAGTTTGGAAGCAGTTACACATATATTTCTTTTTCATTTTCAGAACCCTTAACATTAACTAATTTAATGATTGGTACATTAGTCAATCCTATTATTAGTAAATCTGATTATACTCATCTGTTTAACCTGTTTGTTATGATTGCTTTTCATAATATATCTAGTAATTGGAAAAATGTTTCCAACCTTTCTTACAATTTATTGTGGAACTCAATTTGTTCAACACATAGAATAGAACTTTGTCATGCATCATTTAATGATTCTTAACATAATTTCAATAAGAAATATGGGAATTGGAATGTATAAATTACTTAGAATTCATAACTCTCCCCCTACCTCCCTTATCCTCTCCTCGTGTATATTGTTTGTTTGTTTTTTTTATGTTCTCCACCACCAGTAATGTTTATCATTACTTCAAGTTTTATTTGTTATCATTCATTTTTAACTAATTGCTCTGTATTGAAATGGGTAATCACACAAAATATGTTAACTTGGTTTATAATATTTTGACTTTATCTATTAATAAAAATTATTTTTTTTAAAAAGTAGACATCATAACAGTCAGTGAGGCAAGTGGTGAACAACCAAAACACAGGGTCCAGATGCTCAGAGATTGCACGATGTGAATGAGAGTGTAGATCCATAATGTTGCAAATACTGCCATCAACTTATGTGTGATAAGTGCTGCATATGAACCTTAAATGTCTGTCAATTGTGATGATGCACCTCAGAACAATGCACACACATTGATGTGGAGAGGTATATACACCAACATTTTCAAAAAAGGTAGCAGGCGCCCCTCTCCAGAAAGAACATGACATGATAACCTGTTCTGTGGTTTTTACCCACTATGAGAGTTTGCAGCCATAGCATACATGTGGACAAACACACATCTGCACGGACATTCACTGTGACTAAATGATTACACTCCCTTAAAGCAAATGTGTCTAAATGCATGCAAAGATCGTGGTGACCAGTAATACAGATATATCACGAGAGTGAGTACTCAACCTTACCTGCAGACAGAACTGCCCTGACGTGATTCCCTCATCACCTCCACCGGAAACTGTACCTGTACATTTGTAACTGAAGGGCCAATGCCTGGCAGAGGGCATGCAGACTAGGGAGTTGAAAGGATGCAGGGTGGACCTCCTTTGGAGAGCAGTCACTGGATGAATCTGGATCACTGCAACAACATGGAGCATTGTATGTCACCAGCCACAATAGCATACTGCACATATGTGCAAAAAGGCCATCAATCCATTGTTACCTTCACTTGTCATCCTACTTGTATCTCCAGCAATGCACTCATCATTCTCTTGAGAGAGCACCAGCACATCTCTCAATATCGGGAAAAAAATGTAAAACAGTCCATCTCGGACAGGGGAAAAAACAACATATGCCTCCATCCTGGACAGGGGCATGACAAAATAAGAAGAATGTGTACATCCCGATCAAGGGGCCCAAAAAACAAATCAGACCACAGCGGTCACATACAACAAAAAAAAAATATATATATCCATCCTGGACAGGGGTAAAAAAAAGTCCACCCTGGCTTTGAGGTCATGTTGTGCTTCATCCCAAAATGGCCAAACAGTATGTATGTGCACTCATTCATGATGAGTCAAGTTGAGTGGACAGTGTCTGCCTCAAGGCATCTGTCACCTCCTGGAGATCTGTCCTTGTGGCTGAGAGTTCATCATGGAGTGAAGCCCTCAACTTTCCATCTCACATTGATTTGATGTTACGACATGCCAACATGTCACACTTCAGGGCCTCTCTATGTGCCCTAGCATCTCCTGCAGATGCTTCAGATCAGCCTGTTGGCTCTTGATGTTGGACTCCACGCTCAGTCTGTCGGAGCGGCATGAGGACTGCATGTCTTGCAGGTGTTGCGCATCCCGGGGTGCTGCTGTGGGCATGTTTTCGGCCAGGCGATCCATGCTCTCTACAACATGACTCGACACATTGACATGATGAATGGCAGCTTGCAACATTTGCTGCTCCCACACTGTCTCTCCTACATGCACATATCCACCATGTGTGTGGGGCCCATAGTGGTGTGATGCAAGGGACCAGGCCCGTTGCTGCAGTGCCCCTGTTGTTGGCTTCATGTTGGCAACCTTCCACTGGACATCAGCCCCAGAACCAGACACCAACTCATGGGAGGAAGGTCTTGCAGCCAGAACCACCACAGACGTGGGGTTCACCACTGACTGGCCATGTGCAGCCTGCTGCACTGCCGCAGACTCACCGGCTCATCTTATCTTCCCATTGGGGCACTCACCTTCTCCCTCTGTGAGTCTTCCACATCTGGTTCTGCATCTGAATCAGCAGAGTCAGAAGTGTTCAAAGGGGCAGGAGCACAACTGCAGCACCTGTGGATTTTCCTGTTGAAGGACACTGCAGCCTCCACTGGTGGACTGATGAACCAGTTCCTCTTCTTCCTCCTCCTCCTCTGTATCAGCTGCATAATCAACTGCACATGGGCAGAGAACAACAGTTTGAGTCATGTGTTTGTTTTCTAACAAACATGGCCATGTACATCAAAGTGCAGACATCCATTGTGACTTGGCACATTGTGAGCAGTAAGCCACGGATGTGTGGCATTTGCTGACATGCAGCACCTCCCCACACCCTAGTCCTGTCCATGCCGCTAGTTGACACATAGATGTACAAAAATGCAATACACAATGACTGATGGTCCATGCAACACGCATTATACCACATAACCCAGGGACAAGTACTGCCCATGGGGCATTGCAACACTGAAGGCCAGCACATGGCTTCAGTCAGTCGGCCAAATCCACAGATACTACCAAGATCAAAATATGACAGACAATACATGTTTCTAAATGTGTACTTGATAACCATGTCATGGCAAATCACACATGTAGACTGCTCAACCATTTCTCTCCATTGCTACATATGCCGCATGCCTGACATGCAAACCGCTGTGTCATTGCCAAAATGCTCCCGTGGATGCATTGGAACATGGCCTACATGTATTCCTTCAACATCGGTATCCTCACCATCCACCCAACATGCCAACCACTGCCACATGTTGTTTAAAGGTGACTCTGCACCCTGATTAGGATAGCATGGCCCATTGCATTATTTTGCAGAGCGTTGTCCATATACAATTAATGACGTGATAAGTGTGCTGCAATGATGTGTGTGCAGGCCAATTCACACCCCTCTCAGTGAAGGCCTCCCTGTGCTTAGCCAAAATGTGAGTACACATATGACTGTTACCGTCTGGTGAGTCACATCAATGATGACACCAGGTGTACCTGCACCCTACATACAGTTTCACGTGGCTGTGAGTCCCTTGCCATATGCCTAGCACAATGCATGGAGATGCATTGGCAAATCACAATGGGTGTGATGACAGTGCCATTCACATGACATTGTCATGTGAAGTGTCAGTCGATGACTGTCCATGAGTGAGTGACTGACAGTCATTGACTGTCTCTTTGTATGACACTGTCATGTGACCGGCTCTGTCATCTTACATACTGCGAAGTGGCACTGCACATTGTATGTGTTTGCTGTGCACTATAATTTTTTTTTTTGTCTTGTGTGACTGCACAACTTGGTAGTTCCTTGCGCCACCACTATGCCATGTGTACATTCAATAGTGAAATGTGAAAATTGACATCTGCATCTACTACGAGTGTGCCATACTGAGCCCACACTCAATCAGATGAATCAATCAGCAAATTCTCAAGTAAATCTATACTCCACTGTAATAAATCCCCTTTCCACACTGCCACAACATGGTATTCCCAAGCTGCAGGCCATCACTAAGTAGTGACACTAACAGCAGCACTGTTAATTGAATCAAGCATGGCCCTGCATTTTTGTTGACAATTCACGCACGAGGCATGCATGGTGATCAGGAGGCTGTATCTGTGTGAATATGAAGCCCATATGACATCTTATCTGCCACCTTTGTCATTGATACTGCTAAAGGTGATCTGGGAGCTTTATGTAGGTGCAACATTCAGCCTCTACAATCATGCACCCTGTATAAATGATTTTGTTGGATCATCAGTCCCTGTCTATGAGCATCATCCTATGATGATGTGTAAGTATTCTTGACTGGGCATGCTAGGACTGAGAACCAGCACCTCCGCATCTACAGATCCGATGACACAAGGATCAACAGAGCACTCATGCCACATCGGAATGGGCGATGTAGCTGACATGTCATTGCATTGGACACAGCCCACTCGTGTCTATACAAGTATGGATGTATGAAGTATGCATACAGGGCAATGTTTGTGTGAGTGTCATCCACAATGATGCATGGAAGAAGACATGTGCCTGTCGTGCATCCACTGATGAATACATACAGGCCTTTCATGTCAGACTGGTGATTCTAATGTTAACTGGATTTACATATTTGAAAATCTACCATGCACATACATGCAATGCAATGCAGATAGACACGCTCATTGGCAGTATTCATGCCCGTATCGTTTGCATGGACTGTCTACAGACATTTCAATTGGAGAGTACCAGACTGGCCACCTTGTCATGATGACCCACCATCACATGTTTTGTACTATGATTTGTCTAGTGTTGTCCCTTGCAATATACACGTTAAGTTGCATCTACAGAATGCCTGCTACACAGGGTACTGGTCTGTGGGCACTGCTGTCCCGGTAGCCTGATCACACTACAGTGTGTCATGGCAGGCAGCGTGGCTATTCATCCTTACAAGGCATCCCGTAAGATTAGGTGACAGTGCAAACATGCATCTCAGCAGCAAATGATGTGCATGTTTGACATAAATTGCATGTACTTAATGTACAATGCAAAGAGACAGGCCACAAGAATGTTGCAAGTACCATTACATGTGACTGTTGCATTTTGCTGGCATCGCACATAGGAGTGCGCTGTGGGTAATGTGTGCATGTCAGGGGTGCACGTCAGGGGGTCTTGCAATTTGTGCATTATTTGGACATTGAAACACTTGATGCAAGTATTGGCACAGCTGTGAAGGCCAGCAGAGAGTGATGTGTACTGTCACACTGACATGTGCTCCATCTGGACCACACAGCAACCTTCAATAATGCAGGCCAAGTGACAGAAGTGTACAAGGTAGCACACATGCATTGCCCAAGGGTGGCTGGCAACTGCAGCCAGCTGTACTGCTACACATATATGGGTTAGTCAACCATGATTGTCCACATATACGAGGCAACAAACGCCACTCAGCAGATGTGTCCTCATAGGTCTCCGCACCTCCAACGACTTGCACCTGCTCAATGATAAATTGAATTGTGCCCTCTTCAAATGGGGTCAGCTCCTCCTACTCTGGTGGCCCCCTTCTAGTAGCCAGTGCAATGGCCAGGTTGACACTGCGTTAATGCATGGTCCTTCACGTGAGGTCATTAATCCATTTCTGGACCTGTTCAGCAGTGCGATTATCCATACCTAAGGAGTTGATGAGTCCTTTGACATGCTCCTAATGCACCATTCATTGTGCGGATGTACGGGTGCTCCCTGTATGCTGGTACATGTCATGATGATGATTGCTGACATAGTCAACAAGGATCTGGAGCTCCTCATCAGAGAAGCACCTCTTCCTCTGTGGACCCTTCTCCTGGCCTTTGTCTTGGGGTGGAGCCTCTTCCTGCTCTGCAGGGTGTCCCTTCTTCGATCTAGTGGCCCTAGGTGGTGCTGCTTCACCGGTCTGCCTCCAACCACGTGCACAACCACGTCCAAGTGCCGGGTCACCAGTGGGCTGA
This sequence comes from Ambystoma mexicanum, assembly GCF_040938575.1. Taxonomy (NCBI): domain Eukaryota; kingdom Metazoa; phylum Chordata; class Amphibia; order Caudata; family Ambystomatidae; genus Ambystoma; species Ambystoma mexicanum. Next base: position 166,350,116 of record NC_090933.1, read on the forward strand.
AGCACACCACATTCTCCTGGGGATGGGGCAGATGTGTCCTCACTACATTCCCGACTACTCCCTTTCCCTTTCCCTTTTGGGGCCTTACCACTCATGTTGCAGATGTAATGGATGAATGCAATGCACACCCATATATTGTTCTGAGCAATAAGGGGAAAGGAACCGTCTATGTGTTGTCCTATGTATGTGTGTGGTCTAGCAAGGCTCCAATGTACCCCAAAAGCAAAGACATTCAGTAAGTGATGCACAGAGGCAGCCTGAAAAAATGTAACGTGTATGTGATCCTCGGAAAGCTTCCAAAAGGTGAAAAAAGCAGTACACGATACGCAGAGGCACCCTGAAAAAAATAAATGAGTACGCGATACAAGAAAGCTACCGATTGGTGAAAAAGTTATACGCAGAGAAACCCCCAAAATAAAAAATTGCATTTGCAACACATCGTAGATCTCAACATGGACAAAGATACATGCGTGTATGGACAGAGGCTACCGCCAAAAAGAAAAATGTGTATAATACGTGTATGTGAAAATCGTCCATTTTCTTACATTTGCACGCACAACCAGTGATGTGTGTCGGACCCCTTAAATATCACTGTCAGTGCCGTGGGTCACGTAGGTGCGCTGCTTGCAATGAGTGTTACGTAAGAAACTCATTAAGGGGCTTTATTCTGTTTTTGGCTGCCTTCAATGCTAGACATGGAAGACAACCTTCTCCTGCCTCCTACTGCCCTGTGATGCCTCCCACCTTGCCATCTGCAGCTGCCTGCCCAGATTGAGTGCCTGCTACCAAGCTGCACTGCATTGGGACTGCCTGTTGACCCGCCATTGCCTGTGCTCCTGTGTCTGATCCTGTTACAACCTCATCTGCCATATCAGACGCCCACCTCTCTATTCCACCACCACTGCTTCACAGTACATTTCCAGGACCAGTTTTCCCACCCACACCTGCCTCAGGGGTTGCCATGTCTGCACCATCATCTTCGCCAAGCAGCACCCCCATGGCAGTGAGACAGGGCAGCCAACTTCACCTCTAGAGAAGTTGTCATCCTGGTGGATCAGGTCCTGGAAAATATGATGCCCTCTTTGACCCAGCAAAGCAGTGGGGAACTTAAGGATGCAAGCAGATCTGGGTGAACATCACGGCTGCCATCAACATGGAGGGGCTGGCCGCCTGTTGCCCGAAGAGCATGCACAAGCGATGTGAGGACCTCAAGTCCAGGACCCACACCAAGGCATTGCGAGCACTGAAGGCCGGTGCCACTGTGAAGGTGCACCAAGCAAGCAGGTGCAAGTTTTCCACCACTAACATACGGGTCCAGACGAGGTTCTGCCTGGAGCTTTATCCCCAGATCTGCAAGTGGAACCGGTGTCTGAATGTTGCTGCTGAGTAGCCATGTGGTGCACTGCTCTACAGTTCATATGTGTTGTGCATGGGCCTGTATGGTTGTAGTAACTCCCTTCTGTATGCAGCATGTGTATTTCAGTGATTCAAAGCAGCATGCAGCCCCCAAACATGGCTCACCCACGGAGCCCAAACTCGGGTAGCAGTGCTATATGGTGCAGAGCTCTGAGGGCCCTACAAGATTACTGAAATGCCTAAGAGCGATAACGAACTATAAAACAACCTATAGGGTTTATCAATGGGCACTCCAAACACAGGTGTCAGAATGGAGCTCGGCCAGACTGGAATCCAGTATCATACCCAACTGAAACCAATCCTATTTTGGGCCATAATTGTGGCTAAATAAGCACTCAAAGCAATATAAAGGGCCTGTGCAGGATGTCCTTACAGGTAATCATACCATTTCTTGGGTTGGGTTCAACCATAATAAGAACGTTCTAAACAAAATTGGAGCAAGCATTTATGGAACTGCCCAGAAAGGATAGTTAGAGTAGACTTAAAGATAATACAAAGAAGTTGTGATGATTGGGTATTAATGGACCCTGTGAGGCAGGATGACTATACATTTTCTTTAAAAAAAAAAATTAGAATATAAATGTAGTCTGAAGCCATATTTGACTTGGACAACATCACCTAGTGACAGAAACATTTACATAAAATTGCGTAATAGAATTCTCCCTCTTAATTTTTTTACTATTTTACTAGGATCTGTTCTGCTTGTTTGCAACAAAAAAACTGCCCAATGTGTAATGCAGCACAGGAGGACGAGTAACCCTTTCTATTTTTCTGTCCTGTTTTAATCACTCTTAGACATACATGGTTGATTACTGCTCTAAAAAACATTAATGAGCTTTGGACTTCTGTAAGCTTCCCAAATCTGTCCAAAATGTATTTCTGGTCACAAGATAATTAAAAAGAACTTGGAACCGACTAAGAACCTTTTAAAAGTAAAAACAATTCATGTGTTATTGAATTTATACCCTGAGAACTATATTGATCAATTTTATGAATCTGCTTTTAATTTGTAAGGGATGTGTAATCTTCACTTTGGGCAGTATCAATAAAAATGTGTATGTATTTGTTCTAAAAGGTTTTCTGTTTTCTTGATGGAGTTTTTGCTTTTATGTTTTTTTAATGTATTGATGAATCTGTATACACCTGTTTAAAATCTCTGCTCTTAATGTACTATGTGATTTTATGGTTTTCAACTGAAATAAAGCACTTCAATCATAATAGTAACTGGTGTTCGATCAGATTTCTGGGAATTTGACGTTGTGCTTGGCATATGGTGGCAGTTTGTTGATTAGTAAGGCTATGCCTTGCATATTGGCACTATTTTAAGACTATGAGGAAATAGATGGATTTGAATCAGTTGGGCATTATTTTTAATTGAGAGGAGTTCAAGAAGAGGAAAAGGAGGCACCAGTAATCGTTCATTTATAAGTCAAACTGGTCACTTCTTAGAATCAATATTCATGAACTACAAAATACCATGCCCAATAACAAAAGCCTTATGATATGAACTCAAATCTGTAATATTCATACCACCTAGGGATTTTGCAGCTTTTAACTTTTATTCGAGGTGCTCTGATATGCCTTATAAACTTTGTAATTATACTATCAATCTTCCGTAAAAAGATAATGAAAAATGCATGTGGAGACAAGATGGTAAGAAAAACAGTCTGGGAGCAATAATGGGTTTCAGTGCTTCAAATCACCCCTGATATGAGAGGTACTTTGGAGACCATCTTTCAAGAGTCGCTTTGATCATCATCAAAGTATGTGAACCATTGATATGAACTGTTTCTTTAATGGAATCAGCAAAAATGCTTTCAAGGTATTTGAATTGAGGAGCAACAGGTAATATTTTATGGTTTCCCATCCATCTCTTTCTACAAGACACAGTTTGACTGCAAATTTCTCTCTGCTTTAAAGTTGGACCTTACGTTTTGTGAAGGCATAATGAAGTAAAACACAGACAACAGATTAAACTTTCTTAAAATTGCTTTATTTTCTTAAATGTTTGGATGAAGTAAGGCCTCACTTGGCCTATGCTAAAGTTGGAGTTCCCTACCTAAATAAAACTAAGGATAGTCTTTGTCTGTAAATTCAATTTAAATGTCGGTCTATGCCCAAAACCTATACTTGCCCTCACAACTAAATATAAACATTGTGTATGAATGCCATCAGCAAAAGAAATAGTGTTCAACTTAAAGTTCTGGGCATGTTCCTGCTCCTGGTTTGTACATTTTTATTTGTATCTCAAATAATATTTTCATGATCAGGGAGTTTTTGCTAACATAGTGCTTGTGAAAAAAAGATGAACCCAACTCTTGAATGTTTCTCACTCTTAAATCCTAACATGTTCTTACTACTCTTAATTGTCCCAACAACATGTTTTACAGTTCTAACCTTTTAATGTGAGTTTATCTTTTAACCTATTCCAAAAATGTGTTGTCATATATTCCTTGAGAGCCACAGTAAGGAGGATGCACTGAATGGTTTCAGTGGGACGACAAATTTGTGGGGTGAGTCACCAAAGATTAGGGATAAAGCCTAGATAAATTAAATCCATTACTGACCACATGGCCTTAAATGAAACATTTCTTGACATGATGCAAAATAGTTACCAGAAGAAACATATTTCCAGGCCAGTGTTTGCTTTATTCATAATCCTTTGCCTAGTGCACATTTGCATGGAAGGTATGTGTTTTTTTGTGCATTACACACATTTTATCCCTGGTGCAAAATGCTTTTCTAACAGTGCACAGTCTATGTAGTGCTGCCCATATTTTTTTAATAGTCAATCAGGTTAACATTATGGCACTAGCTGTGGTTCAAAAATGCATTGAAAAAAATACATTTTTTTAGGAGGGATTTTTTTTCCCCTGGTCAAATAACATGCATAACTGCACTTGAGTTGTACCAGTGCAAATCTTCTGCAAAATGGTCCTGGATCCCTTCCATCCAGAAACATACATCCATTGTTTACTCATTCATTAAGATTGACCTGATGGGTTAGCTAAGCTTTTCCAGTGTCTGCCACTTCCCTATGAAACTTTCTTCCGGGGGACATCTGTTGCCATATTATAGACACTTTGCATCTGGTACAAATGTTGTTAGCGCAAGGGCAAACATTGACCTAATGCAAAAAACATAGTTTCAATGCATTAATACAAGAGGACACATGACTAGGACTAGGCCAAACAGTTTGCTGGTACAAAAATGCATTGAAATATAAGGTTTGTACCATTTCTGAGCTAGTGCAACGTTTTTGGGATTCTGCTGCAGGTGGTTCATTAATTATCATTTTCATTTTTAATGAGCTACTTCAACTGTTCTCAAAATAATGTTTTCACCTTCAATTTTGACTATCTAATTTAAGGGTTTGCACCATGATGTCATCCAATTTTGAAAAATGTTCTTAAAAATATATAAATAATCACTCACTACCCAGAATGATTGCCTGTGCAGAGTAGGGGCATGCTAAGTGAATGTTGACCGATGTAATGAACAGTGATGAGAAATGAATCACCTAGAGATAATTCACTGATAAATAGACAAGCTTGTGCCGTGGTAAGAAAAGCTGTGTTTTCATATGTTTTAGTTTGTAGGCCTTATCATTTGTTTTTCTGTACATAAGTACATAACACACACTCTACAAATACAGGAACCTGCACAGTGCATCTGCACCCACGTAGCAGTGCATCATGTATTGGGGTGCAGATTGTTCACAAAGTGGGTGCAGTGTCATAAGGCAGGTAGCTTCTTCTTGGAACTGAGCATGTTTGGGAATTTGCATGAATGCCTTTGTGGATAAAACCTAATGTTGCAGGAAGTTACTTGGTTGTTCTCGAACAGCCAGTACTGTCTTTAGGGTAGGGTAACAGCATGCCTTATATTTATGTGCCAGCGCTATTGTTCACCTCAAACCTAGCGCTAGTAGCGCTAGGTTTGAGGTGAACAATATCCACATAGTATTCAGAGTCAAGATGGGAGCATATGATGGCTCTTATTATGGCAAGGTATTTTATTGGGTTGAAAAAAGTAAAGAACAGTGCAGATAGGACTCTCTTTTGAAGGGACTCCCCACTTGATAATGAAAGTCCTCTCAGATTCCTTGACTATTGATTGTCCCATATTATTGTTCTTCCTCTGTGACTTCAAGATTACCCCCCTAGCCCAGTCCTCTTTTGACATTAGTAACACCACACAAGTGAAGCAAACCCATTGGAAACCCAGCAAACAAGTCTTCAGATCAAGAACCTAACAGTGGAGACTCTCACTGAAGAATTCTTCAACCACCCCCCACCCCCGCCCGCCTCACAAGGGCTTATCTACCTCTGACAAACCAGGACTGCAACTTCTCCAAGAACTCAACACCACCTTCAAAACCAACATTAACCACCATGTCCCAGTGAAACAACACACACACAAACACACACCATCACCACCCTGCTACACGCAATAACTCAACTTCAACAAATGAACCATCAGAAAACATGAACAGACTTGGTGAAAAACCTGCATGCAATCCCAACCTGCTCAAGGAACTCAGTTCTTCAGATGACTGATCACCAATGCCAAGGCCAAGTACTAACAGACCCCATAGGCAAGGCCAACAATGAAATAACAGTCGTCTTCAAAGTCATCAAGCACTGCATAAACCCTATGCTCAACCCACCTATAACTCATTCCAACAAAAAATCCACTGCCATCAATTATTTCTTCATCAGCAAGACAAGCATGATCCACCAACACATAGACATAAATGCCACAACTGACAGCACACTATACACCCCAGTCTCACGAATTGCAAGACAATCACTATGAAAGACCCCACTGACACTTTAGCATCCCACAAGGTCAAAGTGTACGTGTAAGACATCCTCCCTGGCTCCATAATCAAGACCCTTTTAACTGAAGCACTCCTCCTTTACCTGACAATCCTCAACAGCTCCCATTCTCAGGGCACCTTCCACTCGACCTTCAAGACTGGGCAAATCCTGCTGTTTCTCAGGATACCAACACAGGACCCCGGTGTCCTCAGCAAATATTATATCATCGGCCCATTTTGCCCTCCTAGCTACAATCCTTTAGATAACAGTAGCCATGCCACTCTCCCAACACATGGAAGCCAACAACCCTCATCCTGACTTCAGACCTACATGCAGCAAAGAAATGGCTAACATTAATGTGACAACAAATTCAGATCTCTCCTACCCCACGTGGATGGTGGCAATGCTCCTTTGGAAAGCCTTCCGATGACTGCCCTTGAACCTGTGAAATGTGCCCTGTCATCCCATACCCCATAAAACTTCCCTGGCTTCTGCTGCAAGCATGTATCATCTTCAAATCCAAGGATGTCGCCCTGAAGTCCCCAATCTAGCTCATTGAGAAACACAATATCTCCATAGCCCTACGATCCACCAGAAGACTGTTATTCTCTGTCTACACCCCAAGACTCTGGAACTCCTGGTCAACATCAGACTTACCCCCTCACTTCTTCAGTTCAGGAAGGAGCTCAAGATGCTCCGCTTCAATGAACAGCTCCTCCCTAACACCTAGGTCCACACACACCTCCACTCCCCAACCTATCTGATCCCTACTGTTTCCTGCCATGGTTGCTTTTAGATTCTTTGCTGCCAAATTGCCCGCCCTCCCACTCCCCTGCTGGTAGCTCCTCACTGCCTTGTTTCTCTGCTTTTCTGATTGTGTTCTTCCCCCCTATGATTGAAAAGTAAGTTGTTGCTTCCTGAAACTAGGTTCACGTTCAACATACACAATAATAATAGTAATATCATGTTTTTTTTTCATATAGCTGTGTAGATTACAGACACACTTTTAGCAAGAAGGAAAACAGCCTCATGTCCATATGGGTGTAACAAAAAGCAGCCATCTCTGTGTAGAGTTTCTCAATCATCTGTCAACAATACAATAGTACACAGAATACCAACTTGAAGAAAGATGCCCTGGTTCCTCACATCATCTTTTCAGATCTTAAAGTCAGGGTGAATGACAATTGGTTCTGTTCACCTCAGGAAGAGGAAAAGGTCCTAGATGTCATAATCAATCATATCTGCAATTAGGAGGTGTGTCCAACAGTAGAGACCAACTCTAATTCTCTCATTCATACAACTTGCATTATAATGGTTGATGGTGCTAGTAGTCACCAAAATAGTGCAAGAATAAGCCAAGCAAAATAAACTAACAGAGAAGTGTGGTGGTCCTGTGGTCGCTGTAGGGAAATGTATTCTGAATTTCAAGAAGGGTATCTCCACATTATAACATCCATATTTTAGCAACAGTATTCATTATAACTAGGACTCCCCATTCCAACAGAGAAAAAAGATTGGTCCCAGTGGAGAGAAAGAGTGTGAGATTTATGTATTAGACTCGGGCTGAATCGAATAGATGTCAATATTGGGAATGCAGAGAACACATGCTAGAACAATAAAGGTTTTGAATTGGACATTGCATAACAGGGTGGTATCACTTTGCACCACAATACCACAGTTGTGGGCTGAATTGCAATGAAATAAAAACATGAAACTAACATATACTAATTTACCTTATCCATCTAACATATAACATATCCCCATACTAACAATCAGTTCAAATCAGTTCATGCCGGTTATATAAGCTTGGTGCAGATTGATAAATCTAAGGCATTTGGGCTGTGCAAGTTTAGTTTGGAAATGCAATGCATTAAACATGCAGAATCAAAGCTATGCTGTGTTTGAATGAAGACATGACACGTCAGAAGTGTGGAATGTGAAGTCCATTTTGCTTATTGTTTAAAAGAATGTCAGAGGAGGAAACAGGGCAAATATAATGTTTCCATTCACTTTGGTTCTGCTCTAAACTGGCAGATTGGTCTTGTGCTTCAGAGCTATCTTGTAGGCTGGTTGATTGACAAAAAATTAGGTGGTTTTGAATGTTACACAATGTCAGAGAGAAAGGCAGGACAATTCTATATTTTGTGTAAGTAGGACATACATAGTGGGCAGGCTTGGCTCAGATGGTTTAAAATAGGCTGGCAGGAAGGAGGAAGACTCACTCTCTGGCTTTGCGTTCCTGGCTGGCAGCCATCTCAGAAGAGTTTTGCTGACCCTTCTGGGAAGTGTGCAGGCAGGTCCTGACAGAGGATCCTGTGTGCTGTTTCCCATCTAAGAAGAGAGAGTCCAGCAGCTAGACAGGGGGGCTGGCAGTTTGGAACACAGACACACACTTAAAGATTATCCTTGATGAGTTCAGTTAATTTGAGGTGCATGCTAATGTGTGAATAATTAGTATTAGTATTTATTTTTCTTGTGAAATATGTGATATTTAATTTGATGAGTGTTGATAAGTTTATTTTTTCTATGTGTACATTTTATATTTAAACTGTATCACATTATTAAATACATTCACTTAGTATTGGATAGTGTATAGTGGGTAAATCAATGTTTTCAGGTGTTGCACTGTGCAATTTATACATGCATAACTATGTTCATGTTTCTCCATTACTGCGATAAAATTCAGATGTGACAGAAGCTCGTACTCTGCCAAGTTTGTTCCGAGGTTCAAGGCTGATGTTGGCAGAGCTTTGGGTATTATCGCAAATAGAATGTTTTGAAAACCATTGCAGGAAAAGCATTTTATTATACAGCAAAGTGTTGCATTTTGAAACCTTATTCGTTGTGGGGGAAATATCTGCAGATGTGTTGTGTTTCAGTTTGAAATGTAAGCTAGATATCTATTTGGCACATGTCCTTCTGTATTTTGCATATGTTTTACTTCTGATAAAGAATACAAATTCAAAGGTTAAAACATCTCAGAATATGTATTACGTGTTTGATATGTGATGGTAACACAGAGCACTGGGAATAACTAATAGTGAGTTTGTATTACTGCCTGTGGTCATTTCACTTTGCCATGTGTGATAAGACAACAACCAAACTGGTTATTGAATACTGGGTTTCAGAAGGGCTATGTGTGTGTGTGAATGTTCATATTTCATTTACATGGTTAATGTATTCTAAGATGCAAGCCAAAAGGGCATATTTTATTATTGTAAACAAAATACTGCAAAGGGATTAGTTTATTTTTTAGAGTGTACTAGGTCCAGTAAATACTTACCTCTACTTATCCCAGTGTAAGAACAATTATCAAGAGGTACCATAAAATTAGGCTCACCACTGAAAAATGAAATACCCCACAAAATACCACCAACCAAAAATACCCCTAAACACCTACCACAAATTGGTGCTCTGGCCGGGAAGTGGTAAAGTAATTACTGGGTGTGGTCTTGTATCATAAACAAGGGGGGGTTCTGGGAGTTTCTCTAATACTGGCCTATATCCCATGTTAGAGTCTCAACCAGAGTCTTTAGCTCACCATTCCTTCAAAGAAGAGAAATTGCGACTGCATAGGGGCAGTCCAGCACCGAAATGCCTGCCAATTCTCTCCAGTACAAGAGTACCAACAGCAACCCAAAGTTACTAGGGTAATCCAGATATGGAATCCTTGCTCACTGTTCTTAGAGAGCCACAGCTCCACCTCACTGACGAGGCCCAACAAGGCCGAAACACGCATCTTGGTTTGCTGTTGGTACTCTTGTTCTGAAGAGAATTGCCAGGCATTGTGGCGCTGGACTGCCTTGGGCAGGACAAAGACTGATATGTAGTGGAAAGTCTCTTCTGTGAAAGGATGGTGAGCTACAGACTCTGACTGAGACTCTAACCTGGGATATAGGCCGGTAGTAAAGAAACTCCCAGTACCTCGCTTGTTTTTGCATATTAAATAGCATTGGGTTTTCCCCCTAAGTTACTAGGGTAATCCAAACGTGGAACCCTTGCTCACTGTTCTTAGAGATGCACAACTTGACCTCAGTGACGAGGCCCAACCAGGCCGAAACACATGTCTGCAGTTGCTATTGGTACTCTTGTTCAGAAGAGAATTGCCAGGCATTTCGGTGCTGGACTGCCATTGGGCAGGACAAAGACTGATATGCAGTAGAAATTTCTCTTCTGTGAAAGGATGGTGAGCTTAAGACTCTGGTTGAGACTCTAACCTGGGATATAGGCCGCCAGTAGAGAAACTCCCAGAACCCCCTTGTTTTTGCATATTAAGTAGCTTTGGGTTTTCACGCTAAGTTAGTAGGGTAATCCAGATGTCGAACCCTTGCTCACTGTTCTTAGAGAGGCCCAGCTCCACCTCACTGACGAGGCCCAACCAGGCCAAAACATGTATCTGGATTGCAATTTGTACTCTTGTTCAATTACCAGGCATTTTGGTGCTGGACTGCCCCTGGGCTGGACAAAGACTGATTTGTCTTGGACATTTCTCTTCTGTGAAAGGATGGTGTGCTAAAAACTCTGGTTGAGACTCTAACCCGGATATAGGCCCGTAGTAGAGAAACTCCCAGAACCCCCCTTGTTTTTTCATATTAAGTAACTTTGGGTTTTTACCCTAAATTACTAGGATAATCCAGACGTGGAACCCTTGCTCACTGTTCTTAGAGAGGCACAGCTCCAACTCACTGACGAAGCCCAACCAGGCCGAAACAGGTGTCTGGGGTTGCTGTTGGTACTCTTGTTCAGAAGAGAATTGCCAGGCATTGAGGTGCTGGACTGCCCTTGGGCAGGACAAATACTGATATGCAGTGGACATGTCTCTTCTGTGAACGAATGGTGAGCTAAATCCTCTGGTTGAGACTCTAACCCGGGATATAGGTCGGTAGTAGAGAAACTCCCAGAACCCCTCTAGTCTTGTATCATAAGGCATAACCATATTGTGTGCTCATTCTGAGAGTTGAAGCTGTTAGCCAAGCAACTGTGGCAGGTGCACTTCCACTTTTACTATTGTGTCATTAGCACTAATCCCAGCATGTCTCAGATTCAGTCTGGATTTTCAGAGTTATCGGACTATGTTGAGACCAGATTTTTCGCTTTTACAAACTGGTCATCTGAAAATGTGATAACATGGAAAGACATGATTTATACTGATGTGCAAGGAGAGACCCCAGAAGACATCTTTAGTAAAGGGAACATTATTCAGACATGCCTTCTTATGCTGTTTCAAGCATCAGAGTGTAAAGATGAGAGAGATTGCATCCTTGGGTTATCCGCAAAATTGTGGTTTTTGCTACATAAGTTCATAAAATTGTGTGAAAAAGATGCTGAGGTCATTGGCAAATTATAGTGCAGTTTGGGCAATGAATGTGATTAGTTGGAGCAATTGAAAGCAGAATTAACACAGAGAGCCAGACACAAAACTGCAAGCTAAATGTAGTGACCTTGCTGCTCAGTTGGCTCAGAGAGAGAAACAATTTGAAGAGAGTGAAGAGGAGATGATTAATTTAAAAACAGTGTTATACGTTGTAAGGCAAGGCAAATATGTTGCAATTTCAGTGATCCAAACCCTTAGAAAAGATAATAGTGAGACAGGTGAGGAATTCCGTGTCATGGAAAAAGAGATATTTAAATTATTGGATGAGAATAAAGGAGAACGCTAAAGCAATTGATCATTGTCAGACACAGATCAAAGAATTGTAAGCAATAACCAATAACGTCAGGGATGAGAATTCTGCCCTCTGTCATTAAGCAGAGCAACTTCAAGGACAGTGCCAAAACCTGTAACAGCAAATATTGAATTTCAAGTCTCAGGAAAAATGACAGTGTACCACATTGAATGGAGCTGAATTTATCACAGTGCTAGGCAGGGAAATTTGCCATCATCTGTATGCATGGCCAGGCCTGGTTATGATCCAATTATAGTGTCTTAATCAGCTACAAATAAGCACACATATTCTTACCCACAAGAGAACAGGAATGATCAACAAAATGGCACATACCAGAACGCACCATGTAGTCCTTTAAAAATTATGAAATTTATCACGACTTTGTTTAGACCATCCAAAAAAGGAGGATATTGTTACATAGAAGATCATTTGGAGGTAGTCCATGATATATTCAAGACCCTTCAGATCTCTAGGGAACAATATGAACAGTATTTTCACCTCACTCTTGATGCGGCTTCTGCCAGTATCATCCGTGTTCTCAATGAACGGGAACATTTGTCATGGGCAGATTTTGAGACAGAGATTAGACACCAATTCTCGCCATATCAGTCTATACAGCAAGCCAAGAAAGCTGCTTACAGCATGGATGCACAACATCATGAATCCCCTCACCAGTTCTTCCAAAACGTGAAAAGAGAATTCTCATGTTTTGATGTGATTTTTAACCCTAAAACAGAATTTAAAAATGTGTATTTTTATGGGCTCCAAAGATAAATTGTCTCCCAATAATCCATATATTAGACAGGGAAAAACCACTTGAATGAATAATTGAACAAACACTGGACCAAACTGTATGCGGTCATATTTGGCCAGAAGGAGGAGGGGCCTAGGAATAAAGAGGCAAAACCATAGTCTAAGGAATCCACACCAGAGATTCTGGAGGTAAAGTCTTTAAAGATGCTGCTAGAATCAGCCAAACTCAGGTAAAGAATGGCATGACACCTAGTCAAAGAGGCGTGGCTCCACAGAGAACATCACCCCAGACACCTATGTTCCAATCCATTGATCCCAGTGACAGGAGTTCTTACCTTAGTCCTCGTTCCACTGGTATTTGTCACAGAATGGGGTTTTGCCATGATATGCGAGGCCTATATAACAATCAAAATCAAATGTACATCGGCCCATACCAGACATTAGGGGCCGAGAGTAGATTTGACCCAAAAACACTCGTATACGGCCACCAAGAAAGACTAAGATATGAGGATAGAATCATTGAAAATGGAAATCAGCATAGGAAACAGTTCCCACCGGATGAAAGACAAAATATGAATTATGTACCTCGCCCAATATAACCAGTCCCCACCACAGGTTGACCATGGTTAAAGGATGGTCACTCCACATTCCCCACATCCTATGTCACGTGAATTCAGGTGTAACACAAACACGAATAAATTGCCTGAAAGATACCAGAATAGGCCTAATCAAGGCAAATTTAATCATTGTCGGCCCAGACCACAAAGAGAGGTATTTGGAGACCTGGACAGGTTTCAGTGCTTAACCGCCCAACTTAAAATGTTAAAGAGTTCAACCAGACCATTCAGGTGTGTGAAGATGAAGAGCAAAAAGGGGAAAATGAACAAGAAGCACCCAAAGAACAGAGAAATAGATTTAAGAAGAATATGCAATGTGGACACAAAACACAAATTGAAGAGTTAGAATCAACAGATAGTTTATCCATACTTGATAATCAAAATACTGTTGATAGCCCCATAGAAAAAAAGCAATTCCCCAAAAGGCAGGTGCTGTTCAGTCAACTGAGGAGTATTTTGTGCCACAGATATTCCAAGGGACAGAAATGACAGGCGCAGTACAAAATGCAGATAAGTGTCACACACCAGAAAACTGACACTTGTGAAAATACAAAGCTGTAGAGGAGCAGCTGAATGCCTCTGCAGGAAGTCCCGCCCCCCTGCTTTCTATATGCTGGAAACCAGAAGTCGTGACTTGTGAATGATAATTTCTGGGTGGCATTTTTCTTTTTTTTTTTTTTGGAGCATTTTCATTATGTAGGGGAGTCAGAAAAGACTTTTTGGATATTTATTTTAGACCCCATTCGGATAATGTGGTATATTCCTTATTCATGTTGTTGTCATACGTTGATTAATTGCTTTCATCCTTCACTAATTCTTGTTATGCTCCCTGCAGGCAGTCTCATTTAACTGCTAAAGAATGAGAGACATAAAAATCCTAGAGATCATGTTGTACCCAAATGTTTCTAAAGCAGCAATTGCAATGCAAATGCCTTAGCGGTGCACTTACCTCCTTCTTTCTTCAAAGGCACAGTGGTGCGTGTGTGACTCCGATCTACATTCGTGTTTGAATGGAGATCTTGGTTGCATTAATTAGCCATTCACGGCCCGTGTGTAATCACATGATGACGTTATGACATCACAATGCCATTGCATCAATGGAGAACCAACCTTTAATGGTGGTGGACATTGTACAGTGTATGCACCAATTGCTTACAACAAATGAACTCTTTTTGAAAGGCAGCACAAGATTTTTAGCATTGCCTATAAAACCTACTATTTTCACATACTGATAGTGAAATGTGTGTTCAAGCGGAACCCTCCTCTATGTATCCCCAACCACCTCAAGCTGTAAGAGGTTGCATGTACTGCTTGGTATGACAATGATATATTATATTAAAATCACCACCGGCCACTTTTGTACAGATTTTGATTTTGAAGGGCGCTCATTTTCAATTATAGAGTGGCTAGAACCTGCCAGCTCATCAGTTTGTTAAGGCCCTTTGCATCGGTGCCCAATATAAACATCCACTGTTGTTCCCTTTTAAACAGAAGTGCATTCAGGTCACCACCCCTACGTGGTGCACATCATTTTTTCGATACTGTCCACGTGAGTTGCTCTCGACGATGTAGGAAGGTGACAAAATGTTTGACTATAGGAGCGGTCAGTTTCTTAGTCCTTATACATGATTTATGTTTAATTCACATCGGCAGGTAATTAGATAAATAACGCTAGATGTGTTGCAATTGGCATCTGTTGCCATGGTGTACAGGAGAGCTGCGTTTTTTGTGCGTATACTGAGCATTGGCTGCAAGGACTATGGCCTCTTGCATTTGATGAAGACCACAGGACTTGTTGGGCCTCTTCAAGGTAAGGCTGGTCAGTGACAGTAAGTCCTGTACATATGTACAACCTGAACCCTATTAGAGAACCTAGAATGTATTCATGTATGGAATCTTCTCGGTTTTACATATAGAGCAAACTGAGATGTGAAACAACTGAGTGCTCTAGAGCAAGGGCATTCAGTCATAGGGTACAATAATATGGATACAATTGGAAGAATGATTAAAAAGGATAGACTTCAAAGGACAAGGAGAGAGGGCATACCGATGATTACAGGCATGGAATAAAGTTGAGAGAGTGAAAGACGCACTGTTGATACATGTTTTGGTGTATCATCAGTTGGGCTGCCATTGAAAATATTTCCTGTGCATTTCACAAGATAAGTCATTCTTAAATGCATCAGTGATTCATTCCTTTGTTACTTTCTGTTATGCTTCATTTGAGTCTTGTAAGAAGATCTGATCTTTCTAGGTAAGAAGATCTCTTTCTTAAGATCTTTTAATCTAGAAACCGATTTAGAAAGACTGCTCTGTGACTGCACGGAGTGGTCTTTCTAAATAGAACAGTCACACCCCTGCGAGGAGAACGGGTGAGTGTGTGGGTGCGTGTGGGTTGGTGTGAGTGCTGTGTGCATGTATGTGTTTTGGTTTCAGGAAGGGGTGGGGGTGAGGGAGGGAAGGGGCTAGTTCTGAGAGATGGGGATCACGCAGGAGTGGTTGGGGGGTGGTAGGGTCAGGGAGGAACAATGGGCAGCTCGGTGAGTGAAACCCCCAATATATATATATATATATATATATATATATATATATATATATATATATATATATATATATATATGTATATATATATATATATATATATATATATATATTAACACATTTCAAAGATCTCAAGAGAAAAATATCTTTACAATGCTGGTTTTCCCATCTAATATAAAATCGGGCATTGTAAATCATATAAAATCGGGCATTGTAAATCAGTCTTCTCTCTTGAGACCTTTAACATGAGGTCTTTTCACATAGAACCGATCTGATTGTTGAAAGCAGTATAAAGGATTTCTGTAGCCCTGGGCACAACATATTGGTGGGCCCATTCGATTGTAATAGCTGGTGAAACGAAACATTTCAAAAACCTATAATGCAAGAGGATTAGGAGCAAGTGGGGTCTCTCCACAAAGATAGCAATGCATTTTAGAAACACATTCAGTCAGAGGTTCTGCAAATAAGATCCCAGTACACCCACAACCATGGCACCGACTTGCAACAGTTCGGAAACAATTGAAAGAAGCGCATGCAGATCTTGATTACTAATTAAAATAATTGCTTAGCTATATTATCGTTTTCTAGTAATATGGCTACAGGTGTTGTAATATTGGTAGGCGTGTTCGATAGCCCAATCCTACCTCTCTCTGGGTATACCACATAATAACTCTTTAAATGCAGCCTTAACTGAGGCTGTAATAGGCATGGAAGACTGCACACTTCTCCACGAAGAAGGACACCGAAAGTGGTAAGAGAAGATACACACACGTGTTCAGCTATTGATTTAAGTAACATAGAATTTACGGCCACATTAAGAATTAACTAATCATTAAAGAGACTGGAAAATGCGGGTCGGTGAGGGATTCTTTGAGGGCGCTTATTGTGAAAAGGATGAAGCGACGATGGAAACTGGTGTATTGCAAGCCAGATTGTGTCATGCTGTCACTACTGGAAGTCAATGGCTGACAAATCAAATATGCTGACTGTGTGGCCAGAGGAGGGTGATGGTTGATGGATGTGGCCTACCTTGATTTAACACAATTAATTAGTGGGTTGATGGATAGGATGCAGTCTGAGAAAACTGAGGTCATATGTGGAATCGACTGCAAGTGTAAAGCATTTTAAATGCTATGTAAATGTTTTTTTTAGAGCTGGAATAATACCATGAGGTGGTGGGAGTAGGGGAATTTAGGAGAAACATGTGCACATATTTCTAAAAGAATGTGTGGGCAAAGTCTCCTAGTGGGATACACCTTCAGAGTGGACAACAGTAAAGCATTGCAGGGATGCTGTCCTGCCCTTTGTAAAGGGAAAGTGTTGCAGATTTGCAGTGGCAACCCTCTTTAAATACATTGATGTGGGTCTGTCCCATCCTGTGTGAGCTCCATTTATTTCAATAACACTGTGTGGGAAAGAGTGAAGTGATGTCCTCATTCTGTGAATGAGGTAAACATGCTTCAGTCCTATAGTGATGGTCACTATTTAGCTTGTCAGTCAGTCAGTGTGATGAATATACATACGGTTCCACGGTCCTAGGAAGGTTTGCCGCATGTTGTTTGCCCAATGGCAATTTCGCAGAATTCTCCCCACCCCCTGAATTTGACAATTCTTTACCACAAACTGCAGAGGAAGGAACCCACCTGCATCCCTCCCCTTTAAAATCCCCCCGTCATATACCTTACCTCAATTTACCATATATCTGTTTGTAGGATAAAATATAAATTGGCAAACAAAATGCAGCAAAACCGAATTCGGCAAAGTTGCCCTTCAGCAAAATTGAGCTACACCATACGTATAACATACATGTTTTCCACATGCAAGAAAAAGAGGAATAACTACTTTTACAAATTAAAACATAACACAATGCAAGCATTTAAAATCAATAAAATGTGACAAAGCGGATAGGCAGAGATGGATAAAAACCTAGGCCCCTTCTAGGAGGAGTTGGCAGATTTACTGTATTGTGAATATCATTTAATATCATGTGAATTTAGTTAGGTTAGGTTATAAAGGTTTTTAAAGCACCCATCACCACAGTAGTGGTCTTACACTGCCGGTACCTGTCTGACAATATGATGTATTTTTCCTCCTTCTGTAATAACCAGACCATAGTCTGAGAATGAGGAAGAAAAGAAAAACAGGGCACATATGGGGCAGTGAGCAGTGGAGTAACTTTGCTGAAAATGTTGGGGGGAGGGAAGGCATGACATCTGAAGAAAAGGTGCCCCAGCCAAATGAATGGGGACAAAATGGCATGCCATGAACGTTGGGGGTACAAACACCCCTGTCCCCGCCTAAAATTACGCCTATGGCAGTGAGAAGCTGGGGTGGAATAAGGATGCACAGAACAAACACTTTTGGAAGATATGATGGCACTGTAGTCGAGGGAATATGATTTTATATGTAGGCAAGTGTGTGTGGGGGAATGTGTGCGCGTGTGTGTGTGTGTGTGTGTGAGAGAGAGAGAGAGAGAGAGAGAGAGAGAGAGAGAGAGAGAGAGAGAGAGAGAGAGAGAGAGAGAGAGAGAATGCATGTTTAATACTAGGCCCTGGATTGACCGGACTGGATTTTCATCGGAAAAGAGGGGCATCTATAAACCGTTTGGTAATGAGTATTTTCCAGTGTAGGTAATGCCTGCTACCGTGGAAGAAGTACTAGAATTAGTGGACACGTGGCTTTGTGATGGCTCTGAGATTTTTCTCAGAAAGCCCCCGAATTGTGCAGGTCAAAATTGTCAGGTAGTATTTTTTGAACTGCCAGAAATGACAGAGCCACGAATAGGTTGTGTAAAAAGGATAACTATAAGAGAAAAAAGGCAATATGGAAGAAAGAATTAGAAATCACTCTACAAGTGGCATACATGCATGGCCTCTTCGTAAGAGCAAATTCACTTATGCAAGCGGTGGTAGATGTGGAGCTGATGAACTGACATAATTGAAACAGCTGTGTGAAATCAAGTCCACTATCATAGGTCAAATTCCTGATATAAGTGAGAATGCCACATACAAATCATGCTATATTAAAAGGCATTCAAAGCCAATGACGTGCAATAGAGTCCAATGTATACATAAGTCACGAAACACATGACAAGTATAAAAAAAGATACGCAATATAATCAAGACACCAGTGGCCATTAGATAAGCATAACAACTGGTCCGAGACTCATTAATCACCCACATCTTGGCATGTACCAAACAAGTCAATGGTTTACCATGGACATAACATGTGTTAGGACCTATAAGACGTGTAATAATAAATATATAAGGTACACATGAGAGGGTACATTTAAGTACATGGTAAGTGAGATGTAAATCTATGTGAATATATGTATTCCTGTGATTTACAACATTTGACATTTGAGGTGACTATGCTATTCATTTTCGACTTCAGCATCAAAATCCCACCTATGAAAATATAGTTTGACCCATTTAGAGGAATTTGATAATTTTAAATTTAGATTATTAGGGGTACCTTAGTGCCATCTATAAGCCAAAACTATTGCAATAGAGTACAGATAGGGAGAAATGGCATATGAGGAGGGACACACAGCCTGTAGGTGTTGTTTAGTTATTTTCCCACCCATTGACTGCCCATGGCCATGCGAATCCCTATGGTCGTTCTGACACAGCACATGCCCCAGCCTGCACAAAACACCTCCCCATGGGAACTTTTTGAGCTCACTTTAACCAAGCTTTACCATCAAACTTTGCACTCGAAGTGACTGTCAGTGTTATTTTCGAAAGCAGTCTTCTGAGAATTATTGACTTAGCTGGAGTTGTAAAAACGCTTCTGGTGTACTATAAATGACTTAAACAGGTTTCCCTTCAGCCACTCGATTTATAAGCACTCTGCGTGTTCTTTACTGAAGTTCGCTTACGGCAAAGCTACCAGATTTGGCTTGTGCATAAGTATTAGGTACTCACCAGACAATGCTATTAGATACCCAGATACTCGCACGATTTGACACCTGCTACCATCAATGGCCAGTAAATACCGCAAAGCGGCTTTCTCATGCTTACAAAAAAGCCCAAACTGCTGGCATTGCCAATTCCTGTTTAAAATTAATCAGCCTCTTCATTAATGATTAACATTTCACATTTCACCAAATCACATCTTTGAGATATCATTCCTGTTCTCATTGTAAACTGATAGTTAAAATCTAGCCGTGGATCTCTAAAGTGTCACCTTATATAGTTAGATGAGCTGTTTATGTTATGTATTGTGATGTTGCTCAGCTTTTCATGTGGATTTTGAACTTTAATGAATTACGCTTTTAAGTTGTCACTCCTCATTGTTACACTCCACTCCACTGTTATACTCCTCTGTCTCGGGAGGATAGCTCAGTGCCAACTTGCTCGCCTTGGAAGCAAGACGACACCGAGCAACACAGGTTCGATCCATGGGTCCGTGCTTAGAAACCTCTGGGTAATAATAAGCGTGTTATAAATAACCAAACAATAGGGATGGGGTACTTTTTAAACTGTAAAATGTCAATTTATAGACCTTTATGGACTGTGTATAGTATGGTTTGTTACGTTACTCAGTTTTTAAAGTGAAGATTGAACTCTGAATCACCCTGTTATGGTGTCCTTCCTGGGGTGCATTCAGACCCCGAAAATATCATCTCAGAGATATGTGTTATTCATGTCATGTTACATTACTCAAATTTTAGTGTGAATTTCAATCTTTTCTGAAACATAATTTGAAGGTGTCATTCCACAAGAATATATTTTGCTGATAGTGCAGAGGTACATTTTGGATCCATCAAGTGTCGTCTGTGAGGGTTTTATGTACTATTCAAGTTATCGGCCCTCATTACGACCCAGGCGTTGGACCATGGTGCTAATAGCACCATGGTCTATGCCGGTAACTTACCGACTCCGCCATGGCGGAATGGGGAATTACCACCCCATTCCGAGGTTGGCGGGGCGGTAATTGCCCATGCCGCCATGGCCCTTCCGCATTCCCATTTTTGCCCCATAGGGCTCAATGGGAATGGGGAAGGCGCTAAGTACGGTGGCGCAAATTGTGGCACCGTACTTAGCACCAAGGTCCCTTTGCGGGTTGGTTTTTTAACGTCTGCTAAAAGCAGGCGTTAAAGTGCCACCCGCAAAGGGACCTCGTAATCAGGCGTTAATGGTTTAACGGCGCCGCCACCTTTTACAGCGCCGTTAACCCCTTAAACCTGGGTTGTAATGAGGGCCATCATATGTTATGTTACTCAGCTTTCAAAGTCAAACTGCCCTCTTCCTCCATAGACAGTAAGCTCTTAGGAGGAGTGGCAGGCACTTGGATCAAACCATTTGATATTTTTATTACAAAAACAAAAGGTGGATGTTGGTCTCCATTCACCTTCTGTTATAGGAACACACACAGGAGTAGCCTGGCATTTGAGCCAAGTAAGCTTTGAATCCCTTTGCACTGTGGTAAAACAGAAGAAGGACACAGACTACAATGGGTCATGGTGCAGATTTGTTTATTCAAATAGAAACAAAAAGGCCTACATGGCCCTATCGCTTTGAGGTAAGTTCCCTGCTTTCTAAAATAAAAACTAAGTGTGCTCATCAAAGTCCAAAATGAATGAGTCCTGAGTCCCAATTCCTAGATACTGTCAGGCCCTACTACATTAGAAAATCTAAGAAAAAAGGAAAAAGAGGTTTGTAAAATAGGTCGGAATGGGCTTCTGACTAGCCAGGCTCTCAAAGACGTGTCATCAGTCTCACAGTTCCTTTAGAATGTCTTTACATAGATCACAGTCTTAACATAGAGCTTGTTGGTAAAAAATCATGCATGTCTTCTAAATCGTTTACTCCTCCCCATTTGGGAAAAAGACAATCTCTTCTTCTGATATGTTTTTCAGCTTTTTACCACTGGTTAAATCCCCCCAGAATTGCATTGCACACCCTTCTCTGTATCCCACATTTGTGGTACTAGGACTTCCTAAATTCCTGTGACTTGGTGTGTTTATTAGTTCTCAGCCCAAATTATTTCATGTATTTTTCAGCTTTCTGAGCCTTGGTAACAAGCACATGTATCCCTTTTACTCTCTTGTTCACACGGTGTATGCCCATTCGATTCTCTCAGATTCTTGTTCTATGGGCGACTTCTCCAGCCTTGTTATATGGTGTTCATATCTCTTCCCCTCTGTTTTACTTGGGATGCGTGCCTGTTCTACTCTTTCAGTCTTTCCTTGTGATGGTGGCTTCTCCAGTCATGATATGCAGTACTCCTAGCTCTGTTTTACCTGGATTGTGTGCCCGTTCCATTTTCTCCGCATTTCGTACCATGGACGTCTTCAGCAGTCTGTGATCTCCAATGTATACAGCCCTCACTTTTGGCCTCATTGTGTTGTGAGTATTGACTTCCCTTTTTGTGCTTGTCTCGCTGGTACCAGAAATCGCTTTGTGAAGCTCGGGCCCCAGGGTCCTTTCTTTCTCCTGATCTCGGCATTGGCTGCTGGGCACCAGGCCACCACCGTTCTCTAGTGGACTTGCCACCAGGGAAGATGGTTTGCTTCATGCCTTTCTTCCATACTTTTTTTTTTTTAAACATTTATTTTATTAAGAGAGCAGGTTAGCATTCAGACCGTCCACTAAAGAAAGAATTTGACAAGGTATTGAGGCATGTACAGTATTGGCACATATATACAGAGTAGCAAGAAAAACACATCATACATCCCACATCATGGCGAAGGGAGAGGCGTAGCATCCTCGTGTGGTATCTGGGAACACAAATAAATACGCAACAGTGACCAAATGTCTTTGGGCCGACACTGTCGGGACCGATAAAACAAAAAGTTCTTCATCGTCGTTTATCAAACATAAGTCTTTTAAGAAATTGGCTCTGGATGGTGCAGCTGTAGACTTCCATGATTTAAGGTTACAGCGCTTGGCGACAACACATGAAATATTAAATAAACGCCTCGTAGTTTCTTTCACCTTACCAATGTCACCAAGCAAGTACTTTAAGGGGGACAGAGTCGCTGGAATCGACGTTATGTCTTCGAGGAGTTCTGCCACCTCCCGTCAGAATTCCATAATCAAAGGGCATGACCAGTACATGTGGTAGGGGCTGGCGTTTGGTGCATTGCACTTGGGGCAGGCTCCCATGCAACTCTCAACAAATTTGGCCAGTCTGGCGGGGGCATAGTGGAGCTGATTCAGAACTTTAAACTGGATCAGCCGTAGCCCCGCGTTCATAGAGACGGATCTGGTGAGTTGACAGAAGCGTGACCACCGTATTTCATCAATCTGAGTGCCCGTATCCCGCTCCCAGGTCTCTCTTATCGTATTATGTGATGGGGAGTGGGTTTGTACTAGTGAGTATACCAACGTGACACCTTTATTGTGACTATTAGGGGATACTATTGCCCTAATACATTCATGTACCTGGGGTTCCAACGGGAAAGATGGCCATCTAGCCGCAAAAGCAGTTTTCATACGATGATATTGAAAGCGTTTAAGTGGGCCTCCTCCCACCATCCCGATGAAGTCAGTGAGTTCACAGAATGTGCCATTTGGGAACATGTCCCTTAGTGTGAATAACTTGTTAGGATCCCAGGATTGTTGAATGGCTTTATCAAATGTTGGGGATATACTCGAGAAGTTCCACAGGGGGACCTCCGGGTCATAGGGGGTCTCAAGACTAATCTGTTATATATCTTGGCCCAGGCGCGTATGGTTGTATATACCGGGTCAAACGGGCATGTGTCTCCATAGACAGGGTTAAGAAGAAGTGATCTGATGTCATTGGGGCGATCAGCATGTTTTTCCATGGGGATGTGGGAAGATGTGTCATCAGGGTCAAACCAGTGTTTAACAAATTGAGCCTGTGCAGCCAGATAATATAGTTCAAAATCTGGCGCAGCAATGCCACCCCGTGAGAATGGTTCCACCATCTTATCCCACCCCAATCTGGCCGTCTTCCCATTCCAAACGAAATTAGAGGCGAGCACCTTGAGTTTCATGAAAAAGGACTTGCCGGGCCATATCGGAATGTTGTTAAAATAATATAAGAGTTTGGGTAAGACTACCATTTTGAGAATAGCCACTCTACCATACAAGGACAAGGGAAGGCTAGCCCACGTTTGGAACTTGGTCGTCAAACTCAGGAACAGTTCACCATGGTTCTGTGTATATAACAATTGTTTGTCCCTGGCCACCATAATACCCAAGTAACGTACTTGAGTCGGGGTGGGCCTAAGCCCAGCAATTGCAGCGATGTTACCCGTACAATCCGTAAGGGGAAATATTTCGGACTTGGGAACATTGATTCTGTACCCTGAATATTCTGAGAACTCATGTATGTCCGACATTATGTGCTGTACGTTCTCTACTGGGCCGCGGACATATAGCAGGGTATCGTCAGCATATAGTGAAATGATCTGGGGGGGGGCGGTCATCCTAAGCCCTCTATGTGAGTGGTTCTGGCGTATATGTTCCGCCATCGGCTCGATAGTAAGTGCGAAAACTATAGTTGAAAAGGGACAGCCCTGCCTGGTACCTCTGTAGAGCCTAAACGAGGTGGACAAAGTGGCGTTGGTCAGAACCTTAGCAGTCAGGTGAGTATATAGTAGCTGTACGCATTTGGTGAAGAATCGGCCAAAGCCAAATCGTTCAAGCACCAGGAAGAGATAAGACCAGGACACGGAATGGAAGGCCTTCTCGGCATCAACAGCCACCACGGCAGCCTTTGTTGTGGGATCAATGTGTGCCATAACATTAAACAAGCGCCTCAGGTTGAGAGCTGTAGATCTAGTTGGTATAAAGCCCGCCTGGTCTGGGTGAACAAGGATCGACATGTACGGCAGGAGCCTGGTGGCTAACACCTTGGCGAAAATTTTCGCGTCGGTATTAATCAAGGAGAGCGGTCTATACGAACCCATGTCATGTGCAGGTCTACGGGGTTTCAGGAGGACAGTAATAATAGCTTCGCGCATCGATTCTGGAAGGTTCCCTTGATCCATCGCCTCCTCCAACACCTTTAACAGTAGGGGGGCTAGTTCAGTCCTAAATTCCTTATATAGTTCCATGCTAAGTCCATCCGAGCCGGGGGCACGGCTCCCTGACAGAGATTTAATGGCCTCTACGATTTCTTCAATAGTGATGGGCTGATCCAGTATGTTACAGGTCTCAGTGGTCAGTGTAGGGAGGTCTAGGCTATCCAAATACCGGAAAGTGTCTTCTTTACTTTTGATATCATGATTGGAATAAAGGGAGGAATAAAACTCAGCAAAGGTGGAATTAATGTCCTGCTCCTTATGGACCAAAGCCCCAGTGGGTGTCAAAATACCAGGGATTGGGCTCCGATGTCTATCTGTTTTAAGCATGGTGGCTAAGAATTTCCCGGCCTTATTACTCTCCCCATATCTACGGGCCTTGGCAGGCGCAGCCATGTATAAGACTTCCCTGCTGGCTAACGCGTTGAATTCCTTCAATGCGACATGCATTTGCGATAGTGTTGCCTTGTCCTGTGTGGCGCTATATTCAGTTTGTAACAGGCCTATTTTAGTTTCGACTGCGCCCAGCTCCCGGCTTACAGCTTTAAGCATACCCGTGGACTTGCCCATGATAGTACCCCGGATCCAGACCTTGAATGCCTCCCAGAGAGTAGCATAAGTGGTTACCGATCCCTCATTTATTTCAATAAATTCCGTGATCTCAGTATGGAGGGCTTCGCAAATATTAGTGTCCCTGAGTATGGCGGGGGGCATTCTCCACTGTCTAACTGGAGGAGGGGCATCACCCAGCTGAATGCCAAGTGTTACTTGTGAGTGGTCAGAGAGGGTGCGGGGGTGTATTTCACAACTGGTGACCATGCCGGCAAGGGGTGAGCTAATGAACCAGTAATCGATACGTGAATGGGAATCATGGACAGAAGAGTAAAAGGTGAATTTCCTCTCAGTAGGGTGCAGTGTGCGCCAAGCGTCTACCACATCCATCTGTTCCATCAACTGTTGCACAACCAATGCCGCTCTGGAGGGGGCCCTGGGGGCAGTAGAGGACCGATCAAGGGACTGGTCCAAAATAGTATTGAGATCGCCGCCCCAGATTATCAGTGCCTCCCCTGACGTAGTTAGCATATCAAGTATCATACAATAGAACTGTGGATCGTCCACATTTGGCCCATATGTATTAACAAGTATTAATTGGTATCCCGCCAACTCCCCCCAAACTAGTGCATATCTGCCAAGCGGATCTATTTTACTGGAGTGGAATTTAAAGCACAGCTTGGGGTGTATGAGGGTTAATACTCCCCTAGACTGTGTTGAGTATTCCGTGTAGTATCTCTGGGGGCCCCATCTTGGCAGGAATGCAGAATTGACATTACCCAGTGCGTGCGTCTCTTGAATGAAAAGAATATGAGGATCGTGGCGTGTAACATATGCTGCCACCCTCCTCGCCTTCACCGGGTTGTTAAGCCCACGAATATTCCAGGGGAGTAGCTTGACTTCTAAGCCCCTATCAGCCTGTGCCATACCCGCATGTTGTAAAAATCATCTGTCCATAGCCTCGCCCCTGTCGCAAGTGATGCAGCCATTCTGCCATGCAACCGCTCTCTGATTTTAACAATCGAACTCCTTTAAACAGAAACTCCCAAAACCATCCCGATCTGACACCAGGAACCCACAACATCTGCCCCAACTTTGTCCCACCCACCGCTCACATCAACTGCGGAATATTGACCCACTCAATAACCGTGTTCGAGCTTGTTTGGCATTGACCAAACTTCCGGCCAAAGCCAACCTTGTATTCGAATGAACCCCCTTCAGGTGGTCCAAATTTCCACACCAAGAACACCCATTTCCAACCCCTCTTACCTCCCCCTCACCCTCATCATCACCCCCAACTTGACGATGTACCCAAAAACAATCGTGGAACATTCCCGGGGTAGCCATGTTGCCTCACATGGCCTCCTGATTGGCTCCAGTCTCCAATAGTCACATGGAATGGAGCCGCCCTGCTTGTAGGACCCATAAGGCTGCAGTGGATACTACATAAGGATACAGACCAATCTGGTCGCTGGAGATCCCTAGTCCTCGGGTCTTGGTCTATTGTTCTGTGCCGGCCTGCCCCTCCTCGGGGGGAGAGGTATGGAAGTCTCTATATACTGTGTGGCCTCAGTCGGGGATTCGAAAAAATGCACCCTACCCGCATGTTGGATCCTCATCTTTGCCGGGAACATCAGAGCATATGGAATCTGGTGGTCTCTAAGGAGTCTCTTGACTGGTTCATATGATCGCCTGCTCGCCTGGACCCTGGCAGAAAAGTCAGTATATATATGTATTCGGCATTCCTCGTGTTGAAGCGTACCAGCCTCCCTGGCCAGCGGCAGGATTGTGTCCCTATCTCTATAGTTAAGCAGCTGTGCAATTATTGTGCGAGGGGGAGCACCTGGTTTGGGGGCCGGGGCAAGAGTATGGTGGGCTCTCTCCACCAAGAAATGTTCGGAGAATGACTCAGGACCGAATAGTGTTTTAAGCAGTTGTTGAAGTTGTTTCTCCATTTGGCCTTTCCCAAATGACTCCGCCACGCCGACCACACGGATGTTATTACGTCTTGATCTAGATTCAAGATCCTCGCATTTATGTTGCATTTTAGTCATGGCTTCCTTAAACTGAGCGATGTCACGACCATGTTGTGAGATAGCGTCTTCGTTACTACTAATTCTATTTTCTGCATCAGTGACACGTATGCTCTCTTTTTCAACTCTTGCCTTCAGGGAGCCAATAGTAGACACTATATCGTCCAGTTTAATGTTCACTGCTCGGAATCCATTTTCCACAAGCATGGTCAGCTTGTCCTCCCATCCTTCAATGTCTGCAGGTGGGGTTTCATTAGCGTCAGCATGCAGCTCAGTTATGGCGTCCGGCGCCTGGCTGCCGGTAAATGCATCCATAGGACCCTTCCTCTTGTTACTGGGCATCTTGCCTCCCTTCCCAGCCCTGTGCAGCTCGCCCATGGTGCCAGCCCCGGCCCGTTGTTTGTGGATATTCAGCGAAGCCACCTGGATCAGGACGACAGAGTTTGCAGCTGGGGCAACAGGGGTCCTCCGCCTCACCCCCCTTGCTCCCAAGACGTCTGTAGATTTTCCGGCAGGGACCCCAGTACCAGGGTACCAAGGCCCAATGTTAGGCACCAGCAATGGATATTTTCTCCCACGTAGTTAGGTGTCAAAACTCAGGGCGCGCCACAGTTTACGCCAAAGAGGGCCTATATAGATGACTGGGTGTCCACCAGCGCGTGGGATCGGCCAGGCCACCAGCACAGGGCTTCATGCGCTAGGGCGACCGTGCCTGAAGTCGCCAAAGGTAGTGTAATCTCCTGCGTATGTGCATCCACGACAAACAGATAGTTCTGGATGGGGACCGGGAGGCAAGGACTCCGCAGCAGACTACACGGATGTAGGGCATGCAATGTAATATCAGGAGCAATGTTGCCCGCTACTAGGGTGTTTCCGTCAGTCCCCCCTCACTGGCACAGGGGCCCCTCACCTCCCGCTGCTTCACGAAGCCGTGGGCTTTGGCCTCCGTAAATTTATGTAATGTCTTAGCGGGTATGGGCCCGCACGTAACACAAAGACCGGCTTCCCGTCCACCGGGAGTGTCAGATCACTCGGGGCCAAATCCTCCGTGCCCCAAGTGCCGGCTCCCTGCCACGGGCAGGCACGTAACAGGATGTCACCGCCGTGTCTAGTGGCGTCTCCGCTGCAAATTCCAGGGTGTGGGGCCACAGAAGAGTAGCGGGTATCGTACCTGAGGGGGGCACAACGTGTCCTCCTCTTCACGGCCGAACAGCTCTCAGTCCGCAGCTGCTCAGCGTGGGCGTGAGTCAGGGGTGGGCCGCTGACAATGGCCCCGCCCCCACTCAGCCTCCTCCTCGCCAGAGTCCACGGCTCCGCGTTGCCTCTGCCTGGAACTCCGAGCCGGATCACGCTGCCAACACCAGTCGGGCCAAATTCAGAGCGGCGTAACTTCGGCGCCAGAGACCGATTTCCACCAGGGTTTGGAGACGTTGGGGACCAGACCTCGGCTCGTCTACACAGCCATTTGTGGGTGCTTAGGAGGCTCCAAAACCGATGTTTTCTGGACGGATCTTGTACTGGAGCAGGAGCTTAGGATTCAGGCGGCCATCTTCGTCGTGCGCAACAGCGCCCCCCCTTTCTTCCATACTTGATCGGAGCTTCTTGCTCCATCACCACACCCGCCTCGTAGCCTCCAGCTAGCGGGACCTGCATCAGCTACACCAGCGCTCTCTCCACAGCTTTGTATATCTCCGCCCCTCCACAACATGTCCAGAGGCTTGCCTCTCCATATTAATGATTTCTCCTCCCCACGTTGGAGGTGCGCACTGCATAGGATATCTCTCCCCATTCACAGTTCTTACTGTGTTTAAATGGGTCATGTTATGTTATGTTATGCTATTTTGCATTTGTATATTGCCTTTTACCATTGATATGATTCCAAAGCGCTGTGGGTTGAAAGCCCTCCGGGACAGCAGTCCAGGTCAGTAGGGAGGGTAGTCTAGTGCAAAGTGCTTAGGTGCACTTGGTAAGTGTGTATCACAGTGCAATATGTGGTGTGTATCTGCATACTAGAGCTAGGTGTGATGCAGTGGTTGTGCAAGATCAGTAGAATGTGTGCAGCAAGACCAATGGACTATAGTATTTGCATTCTGGTAGAACTGTTTGCTTGAGAATGACGTTACGTGTGCAGGTAGGCCACATTTCAAGGGGTATAGCTGCATTCTAAAGACTGTTGAGGCAAATATAGAGGTGTGTAAGTATGTGTGCAGTTAGGCCGAAATAATCGAAGGGTGTAACTGTGTTCAATTGTGCGTTGGTGCAGAGACAAGAGTTGGCATAGTGGTGTGTTTGAGTTTCTGTGTGTTTTCCAGGGGAACCTTGTTCCTGTTCTGCTTCGAGTACCTGTCAAGGGCATGGTAGCTCTGTGTTGCTTGACGGCTCAGATGTTTTGGCAAAGACTGATGGTGGTGACAGGCAGATCTTTCCCAAAAAACCTGTGTTGTTATTGTATAGGTGCTAGAGGCGTCCTCAGTCAGCCAATTGCTAGATGGAATGCCTGGATTGTGGTTCTACTAGAACATTCCCAGAGGGTTGGGAGTGGAAATAAGAAAAGGTGCGTCCTTCTTCCTTGACAGTGGCTTTCATTTGAAACTCAGCATTACCTGAAGCCAACAGGGTGGGAGGAGTTCACTGGTAGTTAGAGTTAAAGTATGAGAACAAACTGTTTTGATGAGTCCTATTTAGCGGACAACATAATCCGTTCAGGGAGGTCTTAATTGGACTTGGAGTCCTTGTCCCCAAGAGGGGAGTCTCTCCAAGTGATGTCCCACTTGCCCAGACCCCTAGGTAGGGTCATGCAGATCGGGCTCACCTTCCTATCCTCACAGGGGGTGGCTCTCCTCTGGGGGGAAGGGAATATTGTCCAGGTTTGTCAGACCACCCTTATTTGTCAACTAAACATTTAGGTGCAGGCTTGATGAATATTTTTCAATTAGCCTATGTTCAACATGTTCTAAACAATAAACTTGGGAAGGTCCCATTGAAAACATTTTGGTAAATCAGGCCCTTGGCCTTTAAAATATCAGCCCTTTTTAAAATGATGTTAATACAAATATTAAACACAAAGGATAATCTGACCAAGTGATTTTATAGGGGATAGTCCATACTGCTCACATACCCAATTTGGCAACGCCACCTATGACGTTAGAAAATCACCATGGACTTTTTGCCCGATCCAGAATTACCACTTCCACAGGGTGGGCTTTGCATTCCAAGCTCTCACTTATCACCAGTATACCTAGCCAGAATGCAGGCTATGTTTCTGACACCAAATCCCCACCATTTTATTATTTAATGATGAAGTGAGCTCTTAGGGAGAGTGATAGGTACATTAAAAAGATATTTTATTTGACCCCAAGGAGTCCCAACTGGCTGTGTGCTGCTAGAAAGAACAGAATTAATGAAATGTGCATGAAATTGGACTAATGGAGCTTAAATGGAGATGGAACCAATGTAACACTAAATAGGTATACACCACCTGCATTCTATATCGGCAAGGCAGCACTCTTTGAGTCTTGTTTCAATTTGCAGAGGCTCATGTCTTCACTCATACCTTCAACTCCTCACCCACTCATTCACTACCCATTGTTTTCTGGGATGAAGGGCTTGATTTTCCACAGGAGAGAAAGTTGGTACCAAGCCGTCTCTGTCTTCCTTGCTATGTGCTGTTTGAAGGAGAGTTGCCTGTCAATGTAGAACCCATGGGACTCAGAGCAGTGTTCCAGCTGGCATGTGAATCCCTCAAGTTACATAGCAGAGTGCCAGGTTTATTTGTTTGTTTGTTTATTATTTATATAGCGTGCCACACCCTGAGGTATCTGGGCACATTAGAAGGATATACAGTTTTGTAGTTACACACAGAAACTATACAATAGGCAACACAAGAAGAAAAACAGGCAATTACATATAGGAAGCATTAATATTGTTAGCAGTTAAAGTAATGTACAAGTTTTGCGGGTAAATCATGGTTAGTGTCAGATATTTACAGTCCCTCTAACTTGATCGTAAGATACTGTACAAGGATCAGGTTAAGGATGGCAGGTGGGGCTAGCAGGGTGCATCATTGTTGATAATGCAATTCTTCATATATTTCCTGAATTTATGGAAGGGCTGGTCGGATCTAAGTCTCGTGGGTAGAGTATTCCAAAGTTGGGCAGCCAGAACTGGGAAGTTACTGCCACCCACTTTTCTGAGTTTGTATCTAGGTACTTGAAGACACCCTGAGTTGGAGGATCTAGTTAATCTGGCCCGATGGGTTTTGAAGAATTTATCCATGAGGTACTGAGGGGCTAAGTTAATGGGGCATTTATGCGTTAGCAATGCTGTTTTACGTTGGATTATTTCCTTAATAGAGAGCCAGTAATTGTCTCGTCAGGTCGAGGAGATATGTTGTCTGCGAGGAATGTTCTGGGCTCTTCTGAGTGCATTAATATGCAGGATCTGTAGTTTCTTGATGATGTGTTTATTGGCGCCTAAATATAGTGTTTTACAATAGTTGATTTTGGATAGCATTAGGGCACTGCAACTTTTTGTGGAGAGGAAGGGTCTACAGGAGCGGATAAGCTTGCAGGTATAAGCTGTTGCTGAGGCTGCCGAGCATTTTTACTTCTTTGGCGACCTTGATGATGTATCCATCAACATTGAAGGAACGGTAGAGATCACCCAGTTTAGTAGTGTTGATGGGGGCAGCTAGGAGGAGCAATTCCGTTTTCTCATCATTCAGGCAGAGGCCATGTGTGGCCATCCAAGCCTGAATGATGAGATAGATATATTTTCAAGGGCTAGGTCTTTATCATAGTCACCTGTCAATGGTATGAGGATCTGGGTGTCATCTGCATAATTCATGTAGGTGACACCCAGATAATCCAAATCGTCAAACAGTAGTTTGGAAAATGCGTTGTACATAGTGGGTGATACACACGATCCCTGTGGGACTCCACAAGATGTGGGGATCGGGTCAGCTGCAGCCGATGAGGAGAAGACTCTCATGGATGTGTTGTTTAAGAAGGAATTGATCCACGCTGTAGCTTCTGTTGAGAAATGGCTGCTGTGGAAAGATGGTTGTACAGAATCTTATGGTCAACCAAATCAAAGGCATCTGACAGGTCCAGCAGGAGGAGGAGGGCTGAGCTTCCTTTATCCTTCTGATCATCGATCTGGATTTTTAGGTCAATCAGGACTGTTTCTGTGCTGTGTTGGGGCCTGAAGCCTGAATGATGGAGGCTGAGTAGCTTATTAGTTTCTAGATAGTTTTGAACTTGATTATAGGCTGCTTTATCTATAATCTTTAACATGAATGGGACTGTGGTGACTGGTCTAAAATTGATAAGTATGCTGGAGTCCAGGGATGGTTTTTTCAGGAGAAGGAGCACCCATGAATTTTTCAAATTTGTGGGTACAGTACATGTACGAAAGGAAGCACTGATTAGAGAGGTGATAAAAGGAGCGAGTGTGCTCGCTTTTTCCTTTATGACAGTGGCTGGGCATGCATCCCCTTGGCAGTTTGATGGTTTAAGGGAGGCTATCATTTTTATTACTTCTTGGGTGGATACTGAAGTAAATTTAAATAGTTGAGTCAGTTAAGTGGAGGTTAGGGTTTTGTTTCTGGGTATTATCTTGTCGTGGAAGGTGGAGTTTTTGTCAGCAATTTTCTTTTGGAGCATCGTAATTCTATTGGCCAAGGCCTCTTGAATTTCTTTGCACCAGATTTGGTCTTTAATACAGTCGTCAGAAGGCAGGGTGGGTGACTCAGGTTCTCTGAGAATGGTGAAAAGTTCTCTGGTACTAGAGGTAGCTTTGTCAATCCGTTCATTGTAAGTATTGCATTTAGCTAGGAGTATTTCTTCTTTGTATTTGGCTGCAATTTTTAAGAGAGTGTCTTATAGTAGATGGGTCGTTTTTGCAGGTGGTTTCTCATTTTCTTTTTTCTTTCCTTAAGTCTTTAAGTTTAGGGGTGAACCAGGTGTTCAGGTGAGCAATAGGTTTACCTTTTCATATTTTAAGGGTGCAGTAAAGCTTAGGGCATTGGTGATAGTTTTGTTATATAGCTCCATTAGCTCTGCTGGATCAGCCGAAGGGAGAGGTTTGAGCAAGGGTCCAAGAAAGGGCTTGAGGTTATCTACTGTGATATTTTTCTTGTTTCTGGTTGGCATGAAGGAGGCAATGACATTCGTCTTAATGAGGGGGATACAGTCTTGCAGGTCAAATGTGAGAAAAAGATGGTCCGTCCATGATAGAGGTTCAATAGAGATTGTATACGATGTACAGTTAAGGTCTGCTACCCAATCAAGGATTCTTCCTTTATCATGAGTGGGTACGAGGACTCTCTGCGTGAGGCCTAATTTAGACAAGGAATTGGCCAGAAGCAGTGCAAAATGGTTGGTAGGGTCATTGAATCCTAGGTTGAAATCACCTAAAAGGAGGATTTGCGAGGAGGGTTTGGTATTAGCAGAGATCATTTTGTTCATTTCTTCTTCAAAGGAGCCTAAAGGTCCCAGGGATCTGTAGGTTAGATGCATGGTTAAAGTATGCAAGGAGGAGAGGGGTACTTTCACTGTCAATAGTTCACATGAAATAGTTGGGTTGTGTGGGACAATTCTGGTCCTAACGAGGCTTTAGTGATGAAGGCTACGCCATACCTCTAGCTGACTCTCTAGCTGATCTGTAAGATATGTAGTTGTCAGGTGTCGCAATAAGGATAGAAGGGCCTGCTGCTGTATGTAGGCATGTCTCAGTAATTGCCAAGAAGTCCAGTTTTTTTTATCAAGAATCAGGTCGGCAATGTCAGCTGAATGGGCTACTAGGGATCTAGCTTTTATTAATGCTATAGGTCGGGTATTGTTGGCAAGTAGGTTAGGCATGGTTTGTATCGGCTTATTTTTCATAGATGTTTTAACATTTTTTTCTAGGTGGTTTTTTGGAACACTGGGGGGGACTGTTGAAGGGAGGGGCTTGGGCAGTAGATTGTAAGATTTCCTCAGTCTAGAGCCTAGCCTGGTATTTTTTGCTATAGTTTGGCATGGGTGATTCAAGGTAGGTGACGTGATAGAAGGTTCTAGTCTGGTGTCCGTGGTGGTGAGGCTAGTATCTTGGGTGGGGTCCCCTGGCAGGGTGACAATATTTGGGGCTATCGGTTGTGTTAAGGTGTTAATGGAGGCATCTGGATCTCAGTGTGTTTCGTGTTGTTGGTCAACAGTAGGAATTTAGTCTTGAAGGGGTGGAGCATCATCTAAGCACTTGACATTCATGACTGGATCAATGAGAGGCAGGCCTTAAGCCTGTGGATGTCTATGATTAAGGATATCTTGAGGTAGTGCTGCACCTCATCCTCATATTGGTGGATGTGGATGCTGTGTGGAGTGAGGAAGGTTCCAAGCAGTTCCATGTAAAGATTGACTATCCATGGGGGAGAAGATAGATCCTTGCAGGACTCCACAGGGGATGCATAGAGCTTGTGATCTGGGGGAATCCATTTGTACAAACTAGCAGTGATTAGCGTCCATGAACATTCACCCATCCTTCTGGCTGTTCTTCACATTTCTACAATTTCTACTAAATGGTTGGTCAGACTGAAATAGAGCAAGTCATTTGTCAGGCTGGTCCCTTAGTGTGATGGGTGGTGGCACAGTCAGCCATGTGTCATGCTGGTGCCTCTAGGCGGGCAAAAGGGAGGCGAAACAATCAGTCATGTGTTGGGCCTTTGACTTGTGAAAGCTGGTGCGAAGAGAATAATGTCATGTAGAGAGTGTGCTTCTCAACATCTCAGTTAAAATATAAAAGACAATCTGACAAGGAACAGGAGCACTCACCAGCACTCCGAGAATGTTGTTGGGCAGGGCTTTTAAGTGCTGGGAGGATTTGGCTTTGAGTGAATCCATCAACGGAGCATTGCCTCAGAGGGGCTGGGGCTGTGTCAGTCAGGTGTAAGTGAGGAGCCATAGAAAATATTATAGGAATAACAGGTCTATCTTACTTGACCTCTGGTTTTCTATAGGTGCAGAGAGTGCAATGTCTGTGCAAACCATCTCCCAGCGCATGCAAATCTGCATGCATTTGTGTTAATATGTTTTTCTCGTGCATTTTCTGTCATACAGTTACATGTCAACACTGCAATTATAAAGTCACCAAGGGTTATTTTGTTTCCAAAAAGTGCTCACCGATGGGCATGTCCCTGCTCTATAATCTAACGCTTTGCCTTTGGAGATGCATCTGCTTAAGAGGGTGCTGGTCAGTTTCCCCAAAATATTAGGCATTTCATGCATATAATTAGAAGCAAAATATTGCTGGATGCACAAGTGAAACTTCCCATATTTTTGTAATCTTGCCCTGTGTGTCCTATCCTGATAGTATCTGAACTCCAGATATGTGGACAGGATAGACATCTTTTGTTTTTGAATGGTATGCCTCCATTTTCTGTGCAATGTGGATGTAAATTGCTGCTTAACATCAGTTATTTGAGAATATCTGGCTGTTGGAAAGTAACAAGGGCCTTTTCACTAAAAACCTCACGCACTCTCTCTTCTTGCTGCAGAATGTGTTGCAGTTCTGGTGCATTCTTTTGGATGGATTCCAAATCTGGATTTCATGTGACAATCAGTGACACTCGATGTTGGGCCTTTTTTACTATGTATTCCAGGAGGTGGCTGTGGGGGATTCGTGTTGCCCTATGGGTCTGGCTGTCCACAATTCTGCAGTTATATCCAAGGTTTAGAAAGTCCAATCTCTAAGGTTGCATATGTTTATCTTGATTCCATGTATCTGAACATATTCTATTGTAGACAAGCAAAGAGTGGGAGGTAGATCTGTTTCCTCGGCTGGCGCCTCCTTCTGTAACAGCCTCCGTCCCCCCTCAGACTTGAGCAGGATCTTCTAAAGTTTGGGAAACTTTCCAAGACCACCCTTTTCTCCACTTCCTTCCCTCTGCCCATCCTGTGCTAAACTCTCCATCTGCCACTGCAACTGGGGTCTGGGGCCTTCAGAGTCATACAGGGGCCAGACCACTCCCCAGAATCCTTTGCCAGCACTTGCCCTCAGGCTCACTTTCCCAGACTATCCCAACTTAGTCCTCCCTGTCCACTGAACTCTTCCTATCCTCGACTCTTTTTCCCCTGGTACTTGCAGGCTCGAACAGACCAGCACTTGCCCACCCTCACCCGTGTGGGTTCCACACTCCTGCACTTCTCCCGCTACCCTGCACCCCCTTGCACTTGTCACCTTGTCATGCACTTGTATTCTTTTGATTTCACATGTGCCCCCCCTCTTGTTTTGTTGCGCCTAGAAACACCTGTGTACAAGCCTAAATATTGTGCCATGCTTTGTGTGCACTGGGTGGAAGCTGTCACTCTTGAACTGGCTGACCTGCTCTGTGTCGGTTTGTGACATACTGTGTGCATGTATGCACACAACAATAGATATATGAAAATATGTTGTTTTATTGTTCTATATTTTATAGTACAGAAATCAGAGGAATGGTGCCTTTAGCCATGTTTCAGCTTTTGAGCTATCTTGAAAGCTGACTTCACTTTACTGGCCGACGGTGGTGAACATGTGAAGCACATTTGGTGCTGAAACACTGAGTAATGTCAATGTTTGGCTCTAAATGTGTCACTGTGAATTGAAAAACTATTGTCATTTCATGAGCTCATTCTCCCAGTGACAATGGGCCTCATTACGACCCAGGCGGTAAGTTACCGCCTGGGTCGTACCTTTACCACCATGGCGTAAACTACGTTTACGCCATGGTGGTTGGCGGACTTACCGCCCCATTCCGAGGTCGGCAGGGCGGTAAGTCCCCAATCCCCATTTACCCTTCCCCATTCCCATTTTTGCCCCATAGGGCATAATGGGAGTGGGGAAGGCGTTAATTACGCCACCGTAAATTACGGTGGCGTAATTAACAACATGGTCCCTTAGTGCCATGGATTTTAACACCTGCTAAAAGCAGGTGTTAAATCCGCCATGGCGCTAAGGGACCTCGGAATCAGGCGGTAAGGGTCGGCGCTGTTTACGCCGCCGTAAACCCCTTACCGCCTGGGTCCTAATGAGGCCCAATGCCTTAACGTATCTGAACTCTTTTAATCACGGGTGTCTTTGACATAAACTCTTCTTTTCCCGCAGATAAATGCCTTCTAGGAGCACCCTATGATAGATGCGTGACTGTGTTGCTTTACCTCTCTGATGTAAGCACAGTTTCATATGAAGGTATGGGTTTAGCCTTACAAATACCTTGATTTTAATTACAGTGAAAACACTATAATCCAGTAGTGCCACAACCGTTTTTAGGGTTTGATGGAAGAGGACAGATGCGCACCTGCTCTGTACCTGACACCTCACCACTGACATGTGCAAACATTGAAAGAATGACTTGTCAAAGTCCTGAACGGAAAGGAAGCATGCCTGCGGGATCATGGTAGAATTCGTATGCAAGTCAGCTGCTCCTTAAAGCAGACAATTTGAAAAGAACATGCATCTGTATCTGAATATTCACAGAGAATTATTCATCTAGGCTCATTCTATGAGTAATAATGCTATTAATGAGTTTATGCCTGAAAGCTTTCTCATCCCATAAGCATAACCATTATCTTATTAGGGTTCATGCTGTGCCGCTTCTCCCAAATGCAACCAAGGATTGCTTCTGGACACTTTGGAAGTGTTGTAATGACCTTTCCGTGATTTCATTTGATCTTTGAATAGAGCGGCGCGCCGTCTGAATATTGATGGTGTGATACAGATTATCTTCGAACAAGATCTCAGGATCCAGTGCAGAATTCTTAAACAGCACCAGTGAGTGCAGGAACCACTGACGTAATTTCAATGCAACAAGAGGAAAAGGTGTTCCGCAAAAATGGAGCAAAGATAATGCTTCGACAAACATTGTATGTTGGAGGGGATTAGGATAGGAACATGCATTGGGCAGGATAGAAAGGGACAACATTGCCTTTATCTCATAATTGCCAGTGCTGGGAGAACTTTCCTAAGTGGAAGTGGTTTTTCCCAGGCATTGGTCCCATGTTACCACCTCTGCGGGCAGGGGTGTGCAACCAGTGGCTCTACAGATATTTTGCACTTGAACTCCCATGACCCCTTTGCTATTGGCTGTGCTGGTTTAGGGCTGATGGGAAATATAATCTAAAACATCTGGAGAGCCAGAGGTTGGAGTCCCGTGTCCCAGGGAGGGACGTTGCACCTCACTGATGAGGCCAAAAAAGACAAAACATGTCCTGAGTTCTTTGTATTTCCATGAAAAGGGGTCATATTTTGTTAGCTAAAGCTGGGCTTCAATGATCTTCTTTCATTGGTAGTTGCATGGTGTTTTATCTCATGTGACCAGCAGACTGATAGTCATCAAATAGAAAGCATACTTGGCAACAACCATAAACAATGGTGTGCAGCATATGCACACATGTGCAAAGGCCATTGAGTGTGTGTGGTTAGACACCGAGATTATATTTTAGAAAGGTGAAATAAGAAAACACAGGCGGCCAGCATTTGATAGGTCATATTGATCTGCGTAATGCTTGATATGGTCGATGGAGATTTTTGATGAACTTTACAAAATTTTCATTGGAAGAACAGCAGATCACTGAATTGCCCCCTGACCCCCCTCCCTGCGAAACCCCAAGTATTAAACCCTGACCTGTTTCGCAGGTTTCTGGTCAAGAAGAAGCTTCTTTCATGACACTACGTTGAATATCCAGATAAACATGTGTAAAGTATGTTCTGAGGCCTACTTCTACCACTTTAAGCCAATTTTTTTGCGAAAGTGGAAAGCATTCACAAACATCTCATATCCATTTTAAGGGAAGCATTTAACGAAATACAAGTACATAAGCTACATGAATATACCTTTCTGACACCGACTAGGTAGAATGAATACAGAACTGTACGTACAACAGTTCCATCCCACTCCGATTCATTTGTACATGTTGGTGAAGATGGCATCTGAAAAAAACATCATGCGATCTACAGTCAGCGATTAACGGGTCTCATGTTGTCCTTTTTCTCAAACTGAAATCCCTAAAATCAACTGCCCTAGAATACCTAAGGCTCTGAACCTTTGAAGGACACAACCGTGCTCTGTTGGTCTTCTTACTGACCCATCAGCTCATAGTTGTTTCCCAGGTTGTGCATAAAACAGCAGGCAAGTATTATCTTTAAAGAGGCTTACATCAAAAATCAGGAGGTGCAAAGTTAAGGTGAAATTACCTGAATTTTACTGGTGTCCAGGATTGCAAACTTAATCCCTAGACCCCCTCCAACTCTCAAATTTCACATGGTGCTATATAGTCACCCACCCCCCTCCTCTAGCCTAATGGCCAGTGCATGTTTCTTGACCGGCAAATGGCTTTTTTCCTGCATTTCATTTTCTGATATGCTCGGTAAAAGCCGCGGGGATCTCTCGCATCAAAAGAAAAACAAGATGTTGGCTGTTTCATTTCTTTAAAAAAAGGTTTTAACAATTTACCTGAGTTATAGGGATCTATTTTGGAGAAGGTGGCACCCCTTTCTGCATCCAATATTAAAAAACAATTGCATTTAATAACCCCAAACCACAAAAAGGCCTCCTGTAAATGCTTTGTGCCCAAGTTGTTATGGACCTGTTCCAAATCGATCCAGTGGTTTGGGCATTGCGGTCTGGAAAAAATTAATGGGAAGTAGAATTGTTTGTTTCTTGATAATGTTTTTATTTTGTCAGCAAATCTTTACCAAGCTTTGCAGTCTGGTGGGGGTGAGGGTGGGGGCTCGATGCATCCCAAATTGACTTCGAGGTTTCGGACAAATCCATCACACAAATCAAAGGTTATTAGCAATTTTTCTATTGGCATTTTGTCAAATATAGAAAGGAGAGGAACAAAGAAAGGGGAAACCAAAAAAATAAACAACAATTATGCTAGTATGGTACATATTCATGCTGTTCTCAATCAGTGCTGTTTATTATTGCATTTAAGGAATACGCATTTGACAGTTTGTAGTCTTCACAGCGAGGGAGGAGTGCGGGCATGCAGTACGCATCAAGGAAGAGAAACTTTCCAGGAAGGGCTAACACAAGTCTTGTCATCTTCTAAGGTTTTTCATGGTGGTTTGTCATCAGAGGGATAAAGGAGAGTGATAACCAATGCCTTCCATGCTTCAAAAAGGAGCCCCACTTCTCCTCCATGCACATTTATAGCGTGGCCCTATGCTGATGTTTCGACTGCAATCCAGCGCTGCATTTCCTTTAGCCATATTTCAAACTGCAGACCTCTGCTTGATTTCCAAGTCATGGCTATACACCTCTTACCCAATATACAGGCCAAGTCCATGAACCTAGAGACATGTCTGTGTTTACTGGTTCTACTGTATATTCCTAGTATGCATTCTTGTGGGGTCCATTTGTATCTGGTGATCCCTGCGGTTACAAGGGTATGTTTAATGTTAGCCCAAACCCGTTGTGCAGTACCATATCCCAGAACATATGCGGACATTTGTATGCTGCATCTTTGTTAAATTTGGCAACCCTAGCTGGGGTCAAATATGTACAGTCAAGGACATTGACCTGGAGGAGTCGGAACCTCGCACTGCGTGAGACATTAATAACATGGCTAAGCGCGCACAGCCACTGTTTATCCATGATATCTGCTCCCAGATTCGCTTCCCATCTTGTCCTAAGATTTGCATGGTCAATGATTGTGCTTTCAGTTGGGGCCTTTTACAATCTGGACACCGGTCTCCAGCCATTTTCTAAGTCATACATAAGTGTAAGGAGTGCATTCAGTTGGGGTTCTGTTGGCCAGTCTAGCCAGATGCTTCTGGTAAATTTAGTTATTTGCATATATTTCAAAAACTCCCCTCTTGGGAGTCCCCCCTTTTGAGTGAGGTCTGGGAATTCTCTATAAGTGCCACTCTATACCTGTCTCCCAACGTTGCAATGCCCACCCCTTCCCAGCAATGTGCTACTTTCAACTCTTCAGGGTACCACTGTGTATTAACTAAGATGGGTCTATGTGGCGATGAGGGGTGTGTGAGCTTCAGGATTTTCTTCGTCCGTGACCAGACTTGTCTGTCTACTGACAGTAGTAGCAGGTGAGTTACGTGCTTACTCAGTGGGTGCCAAAGGGCTTCTCGTAATCGCACAAGGTAGATCAGGGCTTCTAGCAAATTGTGCTCTGTAATGGGTTCATCCACTAGCCATTTGGTATTGAAGCTAAGCTGAGCTGCCAAATAGTAATATTCCAATTTTGGTAGCTGGATTCTGCCTTGTTTAAAGGGGAGTGACAGTATTGTTGTAGAGAGTCTATGTCTCCTAGGGCCCCATAAAACTGTTCTTAGAGTGGCCTCTAATTCTCTGACGAAGGGGGCTATAATATAGTAAGTGACATTTGTGAAACCATATAGTAAACGGAGTAATATGATCATCTTTGTAATGGCCACCCTGCCCATAAGCGGGAGAGGTATATGGGACCAAAACACCATTGATTGTTTAACTCCATCCACTGCTCTCAATGTTTTTAGGACGTATGTTTGTTCCGGGGCATTTGCAACTCTTATGCCTAAGTGCCTGAAG
This sequence comes from Ambystoma mexicanum, assembly GCF_040938575.1. Lineage (NCBI taxonomy): Eukaryota > Metazoa > Chordata > Amphibia > Caudata > Ambystomatidae > Ambystoma > Ambystoma mexicanum. The sequence goes on from NC_090933.1 coordinate 166,392,060, forward strand.
AAGTCATGTTCCCACTCCAATTCCCAGTCTAGTACAGAGGTTAACTTGGTGTTGTTCAACCCAGCTATGGGAAAAAGGCATGAATTATGTTTATTGAATGTAATTCCAGACAACCTTGCAAAGTTGTCTAATATTTCCAGTACCAGGGGTAAATTGTGTTAAAGTTGGCATAAGGAAGTAACATGTTGTTGCGTACAATGAGAGTACGTGAGTGGTATTTCCTATGCGTATCCCAGCCTCAAGGTATTCTTGCCTAAATTATGCAGCAATAGGTTCCAGTGCCAGTATATAGAGCATTAGCGGGTCCCTCTTTGAATATCTCACAGTTTGGATATATGTCGCCCGCTCTAACTCTAGCGGTGAGGGAAGTGCAAAGTATTTTGACCCATCTTCTAAAATATGCTCTAAATACAAAACTCTTCAGCGCAGCCTCTATCCACTCCCAATAAACTGAATTAAAAGCTTTAACCACATCCTGTGATACTACTACATATTGCTCTGTGCACCCATTTGTCTGTTCAATTATGTGTTGTTACCTGCGTAAGTTTGAGGTGGTGCTGCGACCTGGCACGTAACCAGTTTGGTCTGAGTGTATTAGCGGCGCTATACACTGCCGGAGTCAAGAGGCAAGCAGTGTTGTCAACAGTTTTACATCATAATTTAACATAGCCAATGGTCTGTATGAATCTCATATATCTGCCGGTTTCCCTGGTTTAAGAATGGGAAGTATCCATGTTTCTCTCATTGTGTCTGGGAGTTTTCCCGTTTTAAAGGTCTAGTCAAAGACCTTCAGGAATATCAGGGCTACTGTCCTTTGATATGCTTTGTAAAACTCTGCCAGGAGGTCATCGCTTCCCGGTGTCTTCCCTGAGGCGGATGCGGTAATCGCTTGCTCCAGATCCTGTAAGGTGAAGGGTTGGTCTAAGAGATCACGTTGGCTGTTAGTGAGTGATGGCAGCTGAATTTCAGTGAATGCATCTGCTATGTCTTCAGCTCAGATGTAGGTATTTTTTGGCATAACAAGTGGCAAATATGTCATTAATTGTAGTTTGTGTCCTCCAGGGCTCCCCACATTCATCTTGTAAGTGTGTGATCGGTGTTCTGGTGCGTTTCCTGTGGCATAACTAGGCAAGGTGCCTCCCTGATGTATCCCCTTCTGCATCCGTGCGCGCCATTTTGGTGGCGTAGTCGAACTTTGATAATCGTTCCCAAGTGGTTTGGTGGTCGAGCCGGACTTCTCAGACTGTTCACCCCACAGCCTGCTCGATAGACTATGTAATTTCTAATTCCCTCACTTTGCTTTCTAGAGCTTCGAGCTTCGCCTTTAATTGTCTCCGGACTCCTCCTGCCCTTGCAATAACTAACCACTTTTAAGGTTTCCCAGACTGCCCCCAATCTTTCTACACTGCAATGTTTTCTTCGAGAAAAAGGGTCAGTGCAGCTCGAAGTTGTTCTCAAAATGCTATAAAAGTGCATCTGTGGGCAAGTGCCACATAGGAACAGGGGTGTGTGGCGCCTCACAGTTCCATATCACAAGGGGAGAGTGACCCGATATTAAGCAGCCCATATATTCTGCAATTGCAAAGTTCTGTAGGTGTTCAGTGCTCACAAAGATGTAGTCCAACCTCGCATGGAGATCGTGTGGAGAGGAGTAGTAGGAGTACTTCTTCAAGTCTGGGTGAATCTTCTGCCATACATCTGCTAAGGCTAGCTCGGTCAGAGCAGTATTGAGAGCCATTGCGGCTGGGGAGGATCGGGACCTAAGCGTTATGGACCTATCTTGTATAGTGTCACAAACACAATTCAAATCTACACCCCATATAAAGATGGCATCCCTGTGGGGGGTCATATGGACGGTCAATGTTTGAATGTGTGCCGGTACGGCATGGTTTGGGAAATAGGAATGAACTATGACTACCTCCACACTACCTATGTATCCTTTAAGGATGACATATCGGCCCTCAGCATCTCTGTCAGGATTTAGGAACTGAAATGGAAGCGTGCTGTTGAGCCATGTGAGGACACCTCATGTGTACTTAGAGTATGGGGCCCCATATACTGCACCTCCCCAGTATTTCACCACAGACTCTTGCTCTTTGACTGTCAGGTGGGTTTCCTGTGACAGGGCTATCAAAATCTTACTGTGTTGGAGATATGACTCAACTCTATTTCTACGTATATATGTGCCAAGGCCTCTCACATTCCATGTGATCATTTTAATCATTAATCTGTGCCATGCTTTCATACATGTTCCCGTTACCAACAAGCACTGGTGCTCTGTATACCAGCATTATTTCATTCACGGGTTGCCCCACACTGCAGTGAAAATCCCTCCTACCTAGTGAGGATATAATAACTATTTCATCAAAAGAAGGGACATATACATACTTAATGACACAACATGTTACCCTCAGAAATCTGAACACCACCCACAGCCACTCAACAAATGTGGGCTGTGTGTCCCCTAATTAATAACGTATACCAAAAAAAGTCACCAAAATATCATATTTTAATTAATTTGCTTAATCACACAAGTATCAAAAACATTTTTAAAAATACATTTGTATGACATAAAAAATTATACAATGTTAAAAATAGTTATTCCACCACATAGAATCACGTTTTACAAATACTCTGTATCCCAGGGCACACATGAATGTAGAATTGTGAGTGGTACCATACATATTTCAAACAGTAACCATTTTTGCGTACTTGTGAGTTTCATTCAGTCAATAGGTATTAAGAATCACATTGGTTGGGTATATTGAACTAAACGTAAACAACCTACCGTGTAACATGGGGTTCTAACTATGCCCAACAGACATGGTCTGCTCGCACCTGCCGGTGCTTGCTTCCCTAAGCAGGCACCAGCCAAGGAATTCAACAGGTGTCACCTGATGACTGTCCATATGGATCGGGGTGGATTCAATCAGGGCTCAGTGGGCTGGGTCTCCAGCTCTGACATACTAGCTGCTACATTTATGGCATTGTTTGTATATTGTTGTGACTTGTAATGTGGTTGTAGGCAGAACCTATGGTCAACTTTTATAACAACATTGTTAGTATTGTCTGAACCGGAGTGCACATCCAGTTCTCAATGCCCGGGTGCTTAATCCCAATGGTGTGCAGCAATGTTGTACATTGATTGTGTCTAATTAGTTTCAGCCTCTGTCCCCTGGTGCATAGGGTCTTCATCCGTGTCTAAGTTGTTGTGTTCCACCCACATTGATACTGCTTCCGGGCTCTCAAAGAATATTGATCTACCTCTGTGTATCACTTTGAGTCTCACTGGGTACGTGCGCATATGAATGATCCCTTTTTTCCATAGCCTGCCTTTCACAGAGATTAATAGATTCCGTTGTTGTTGCACTAAGGGGATATAATCTGGATAGATGGATATATTGGCGCCCCCACGCTACAGCGTCTCTGGAGAACTGTAGCAATGCTTCCCGGTCTCAAAAGTTCAATATTTTGGCTGTAATCGGCCGAGGATGTGACTCAGGTGGGGGTCTTTCAACTGCAAATTCTTGAAATAATTTGCCTGGGCCGACCTCTTGCAGGAACAAGTTTTCAACAAAGGTTGTAGGGTCTTTGCTTTCTGTGTCTTCTGGTATGCCAAGGATCCTAAAGTTATGTCTGCAAGATTGGCCCTCTGCATCCTTAGTCCTCTGCTCCAGAAAGCGATTCTTGGTTTTGAGGGTTTTCAGCCAGATGGCTAAATCTGTGGTGGTATCAGTGGTTTCTTTCAGCAGTTTCTCTGTATTTGTGACTTGCTCTGCCAGACACCGCACATCCTGGTGAAATAATTGGACATCTATTTTGACCTCATCTATTTTGTGTTCTAGGGAGTTCCTGAGTGCCACAATCGCTGCAAGTGCCTTGTCTTCCTGTGGGTCTGCGCGGGCTTCTTTGTCTGCTACCCCTGCTCTGCTGTCTGCTGAGATCGGCGTCTGTGTCTTTCCGAGTCCAGCAAAGGAATCCATGATGCTAACCTTCTGCTTACTCTTTGATGTAGGCATGATGTCTGTCTTGGTGGCTTGTTGTCTGTCGAACCATCTGTGTGCTTCGGCTTTCTAGTCGCACAGTTGCACCCCTAGTTGCAGTTTCACTTCCAGCAGGCCCTTTTAGGTTGTGCAAGAAAGAAACTGTCTGGTCCAAGCTGTATTTAGAAGCGATTGCTGTTTCCGTTGTTTCCAGTACGGTCTCCCTCTGTGTTGCCAGTTTGTAGTTAGTGGCGCGGGAAAAAATAAAAGGAGACTCTATCTCCAAATCCTCATGTGCTTGGCTAGATTGGAGTTACATATCGGGCATGCAAACCTATTTGTCTGCTACGGTCAAGTCAAGCACACTGGGACAATTAAATTCAAAGTCCAGACCAGTTACCGTGTTGGCAATGTGAGGTCTGTCGATCACTTTCTTTGTTCCTCCTTTATGGTTTATGTGCAGAGGCCCTTTGCTGAAAAGGAGTTAATTATTATGTGGTTTGTGGTAGGGGCGGCACTCCTATTGCTGGTTATTGGGGTAGCAACAACTGTGGTAAGCCCCTGCCAATTCACTACCTTTCAGACGCAAGTAGCCAGCACAGTAGTGGGTGCGATTGTTAAAGAGAGTCATAGTGAGTGGCACCCACTGTACAACAGGGTTTGTCAGCAGGGTCTAGGCGGGATCATCCCTGGTAATTTGCAGTACCTGTATAGCAAATGCTGTCCGGCATCCCGGGCTCAAGTAGTTAGTCATGTCCACCCTCGGGGGCTTAGGTACCGCAAAGTGCAGAGAGGGAGTCTCTTTAATGCAGGTATGGTTGTTGCTCCCAGGAATACTCTGTTGGCGGCTATTCCCTCTGACTTGCTCCTTCAACCTACCCTACGTATCACAATGGAGGCGGTGCAACCTCCAACGTTGAGGGAGGAAGGCAAGCTCCGAGTCCAAGCTCAGTCAACCAGCTGTGCCCTCTATTCACACCAGGGGAGCCATTGTATATCGGCCACGCGTTCCCTGGTGGTAAAGTTCAGAATAAAGTGGTTGGTGGCCATCTTGAATATGGTTTTGTTGGTCTTGTGGGGAGCTACGCAAGGCCTCCACTGCTTTCAACTCCTTTTCAAATGGTGGTGCTTGCTGTCAGCTGTGTCGTCGCAACTTCTCAGGTTGCGAGGTGCGGTTTGGTGGCTGTGTTTTGCGCTGGGTCAGTTGCTGTTTGTCCCCTCTGCAAGGAATCTTGATGCTCTGTGTTTCGGCGAAGGTGTTATTTGCCCGTCTCAAGACCTTGTCTCAGTGCGGGAGACGCTCATCCAGATGGACAGCCCCACATATGTCCACAGACAGCGTCTGGTCTCTGAGCGCCGTTCTGGGGAAGCCACCAGGCAGCCCTCTCGGTCACACCCAGTCCACCTCGTAGTTCCGCCCCCACCAGTGTTGGGGGTTCTGCTAGGCCTGAGGGGTCCACGCTGGCTAACAAGCACTCCGCTATCCTTTCGAGGAACGCTGTTGTCCTTATCGCGGCTGCAGTGTACAGCTGCGTGTGTTAGCTGCTATTTTGCTGTCCTTTGTACTGCATGTTCATCCAGATTCTGCTTGGTTTTCTGATGTCGGAATGGGTATAAACGTGTTCCTCACACTGCAGTTTTTGTCAGTAGAGGTTGCCAATCAGGTATCTCAAGGAAATAGAGTGGCAAAAGGCAAATTAAACACTGTTTTCATGATCTTTACAGACTGTACGCCGGGGCTCAGCACACACACAGCCTTACAGCATGAGCTCCAGGCCACGCCCTGTCCTGAGGTTCCTATAGGAATCCAAATCACTTTAAATATTGGGCGGTGACCGCCACCCTATAATATTGGACTCCTGCTACATTTGCTAGACGCTGAGCTTGAACAAGACTTTCAGAGTGTGACAATTCTCTCTGCCAGCAGGATCTCCAGAATCTGGCTCTTGGCCAGGTACCCCATGCACTATCTTAAATTATTGGTGGGGTTCAAGCCCTGTCTTTTTGCAAAATTAGAACTTGTGCAAAGTCCCTGATTTTCAGTGAAATGAGAAACAGTGTGTGTGTGGGTGTTGGGGAGAAGGTTTAATTAGATGGGAATTAGATGGGAATTATGTGTGTTTTATTAATTGCATTGTGAAAGTATTTAAATTGCATTGTGAAACCTAGGCCTTTTTCCTACTATACAGGACTGTCAGACCTAAGTGTGTTTTATTAATTGCATTGTGAAAGTATTTAAATTGCATTGTGAAACCTGGGCCTTTCTCCCACTATACAGGATTCTTAGACCTAGGTGTGTTGTCTCCGGTGTTCAAACTACATTGTGGAAGTAGTTCTGTATTTGGTTTTGCCTTCTTAGCAAAGCATTCATCTAGCAAACTGTCTGAGCCCTTGTCGTTTTGTTAAATTGTCTTCTATTGTCTCGTCGCTACTTGTTTCATCTGCTTGCACCTCTCCCTGTGTCCTTCCTTAGTGTTCTCCCCGCCCCTACCACCCCTCAATCCCACCCTTCCTCTTCTCTCCTCTCCTGACCTACTCTATGGTGCTCTTTGTCTCTCCTATCTTTTCAAACTACTTCTCTATCGACTAAACTGCTCTCCTCACTGAATCAGGTAGGAAGAAGTTTAAAAAGGATATCCTGGTCCCCAACTCAGGCCTCACTATCGCTGACACCTATGCCAGTGCTTCCTCCATGAAAGCCCTCATTGACATCCTCTCTGTCGTTCCCTCGCCAGACATATGGACTCTTCATATCGTCTCTGTGCTTTCTCCTTTCTCTTCTTCTCCCATTAACGGTGGCACCTGGTGGGAGGCCCTCCTGGCCTCTTTCAACTCCTCTAAGGTCATTATTAATGTTTTCCTGAATGGTACCATTGTGGTCCAAGACCCTCAGGCCAACCTTCTCCTCTTTGATAGATGCTTCCCATACCTCATCATTTTCCTTCCTTGTCCTGCTGTCCCTCTCTTCCCTCCACGGCTTCCTTGCCTCCCCCTGCTGTCTCCTCCTTGGCTAACTTGCCCTCTCCTCCTTCCTCTTCTGCCCCCCCCCCGAGCTCCTTGAACACCTCCACAGGGCCTACCTCTGATTTGTACCCCTATCTGGAAGTCTTTCAAGGGCGGAAACCTTCTCTATATTGCCACTCTCAACTCTTGCTCAGCTGTCAAACACTCCTCTGACATCTGCCGCCTCCTTGAAGAACTTCACCTCAATGTCCTCAGTCTAACTGAGACATGGTTCACAACCACCTTTTGACACTCTCCTCCCTGATGGCTACAAGATCCTTTCCATGCCCAGGTACAAATGTTCCGGAGGGGGTGTAACCCTGATCTTCACAGAATGGATTTCTGCCTCTTTCATTCCTACACAGGCCTACTCCTCTTTTGAATGACTCATCTGTAGGCTCTCTCTCTCTCCTAGCCTTTCCCTTACTGTGGCTACCATCTATCGGCCACCTGGTCAGATTTCCTCCTTCCTCTCTGAATGGACGGACCTCTCCTCTTCCCTCCTGATCTTGAACACTCAACTCCTCCTTCTTAGAGAATTTAACATCCACCTGGATGCTTCCTGCCCTTCATCTGGTCTCTGTTGCAACCTCTGAGACTCTCTCTCGCTCTCTATCCTCCTCTCTGGCCCGACTCACTCTACAGAGTGCTCTCTACAGACCTTCTCCTTTCTATCCCTCTCACCACTCCTATCTCCAGGATTGATCACTTTTTCCTTGCCTCCCACATCACTCGCTCCACCCCTCAGGCCAAGCCAACTCCAGCACTGCCACCTACCTTCTTGGTTATCCGACCCATGAAGCGTGTGTCAGAGGCTTTCACCACCACTTTCTCACCCTCCCCTCCCCCCTTTCGGCTGACTCACACCCTGACACAGACCTTTATATACTCCACTCTGCTATATCTGATACTCTTGATGTTCTTGCCCCTGTCATGAGGATCCACCTGAAGCCCAAAGCCAAGTGCTACTGCTGGTACAACTCAGACCTTGTCACCCTTAAACGCAAGTACTGGGTGGCTGGGTGGCTGAGAGGAAATGCCGTGCTTCCTGTACATCAACTGTACATCCTCTGACAAACTGGCCTGCTGCCTCCTCCAAAGGCAATACCGGCTCTCTGTCCGCACCAAAACAGAACCCTCATCTAAGCCTGTGTTTCTGCGGGATCCAACAACTCGGCCAAACTCTTTCAAATCTGCAAGGAGCTGACCAATCCTGCTGCAGTCTCTACCTCTTATGTGCCCTGCCAGGTCCTCTGCACAGACCTGGCTTCTCATTTCAACTCTAAAACTCAGGACATCCTGTCCTCTATCTCTTCCTCTCCTCCTCGTCCCTCTACTCCCCGTTCTTCCTCTGGCCCTTTTGTGGCCACCCCTCCTCCCTCCTTCTCTGCCTTTCCCCTGTTTTCCCCAGACAAGGTTTCTAGACAAGTCTGATCTATGAAAGTCTTGTCAAAACAGGTTCTCTCCCTGTTCCTCTAAAACCATCAAGGACCACATTAACACCCTGACTCCTGCTTTGGCTGACTTCTACTACCACTCCTTTGCCATTGGAGTATTCCCTTCCCCACTGAAGCACTCACTTGTGCACCCTCTTCTGAAGAAACCCACAGCCGACCCCTCCTTTCCTGTATGGAACCTGCTCTCCTGAATGTCTGTGAAGACGTGCTCTCAAACCTTGACTCCAATATCCCCTGTGTCCTCATCTAACTTGATCTCTCTTCTGCCTTTGACACAGTCAACCATGCCATATTTCTCAACCGTCTCCGTGATAACCTTGGTATCACCGATCAGGCTCTGGCTTGGCTAACCTCCTTCCTCTCTGATCAACCCTCCCGGTCCAACTCGGGTCCTTCCTCTCCTCTATCTCTATCTCTACCTGTGGTGTTCCCCAGGGGTCTAACCTCTCTCCCTGGCTGTTCAACCAATAACTGGAACTTCTTGCCCACCGCATTGCCGCTCTCTGACCCAACTTTCATTGCTATGCGGATGACACTCAGCTAATTTTCAGGCTCCCTTCCTCCACCTCTTCTCCTTTTCTCAATACTTTCAACACTCCCTTCCTAAATATCTTCCTTCTGAAGCTCTTCACTCATCCGCCTCCAACTCCCTCAGGGTCAGTCGCTTCTCCAAGCAACAAGTTGGTGAGAGATCTCTTTCTTTGGCTGGGTCCTCCCCCTGGAACAGCCTCCCTGAAACTTGAGGAGAACCATCTCTGGTTCCAGAAGAACCTCAAAACCTTCCTCTTTGCTTCTGCTTTCTCTCCTCCTATCCCCTGCTGAACTCCTGACTGAAACTGCACTGGTCACCTGGCTACCCTCTGATCGCGGGCCCAGGTCTCTTCCCTTGCCAGCTGCACACCTCCACTGCCTCCCAGGCAACCCCTGCACTTGGGGGCTGTTTCTGTATCCCTACAGTCCCCAACAGCTCTTGACAATTGATGTATGCACTTACCCCTGCACTTGCCACTTGCTGGCTAAACTTTTTACCTATTATTTGTATTTATTATATGTATTTTTTACAGTTGATCCTATGTACTGCACTGCCTCCTCCGCCTCCCCCCACACTTTCCCATCCCTCCTTCCCTGCACTTGTGCGATCTCAATGTCACCTGGCCTAGTAAGATTGTTGCCACTGTCTTGCCTCTGTTCCCCTCCCTTGCCTTGTCACTCCTTGAAACACTTGTGTATAGGCGCGTTACCAATGCCATATCATATCATATCAAACCGGGAAGCTTTACTAATGAACATTCATTTGGTGTTACTGCCTGGGAAGAGTGAGTAACTGGGTGGTTCATCTTCTGCAACTAAATAATTAGCCTACTACATTAGATACAAATTCTATGCAAAATGAATGTAGATTGGAGAAATGTGTGAAACATGCAGGTCACAGATTTTAATTCCAATAGTTCCTCAATTGGATTAATTACTTTGGTGCAAAGATCTTTGTCAGGACATGGATTCCAATGGCAGGGGGCCAGACAACAATATATTTGCCCCCGACTGCAGACATCGGTGCATAACACATCTCATCAGCCTTGGATTAGGATTTTATCTGCAGGACTTCCAGACCTTAGTGCAGGACCTTGCAGTCTTACACATCGATGCGCGAAATTCCCGCATGACAGGACTCCCAGACACTCAGTTGGCTTCCCTGAAAGCAGCCCACCATGCTACAGCATACCTCATTACGGGTGCATGGACATTTCCCTGAATCACTCCTGTCCTCGAACTACATTGGCTTTCAATCCAGGCCAAGATAATGTTTAAGAAGGCATGTATCATCTACAAAGCAGTCACAAATAACACTAGAGTCTACCTGGCAGTTTAACGCCACACATCTGGTGGCATACCCTCTTTGCGCTGCCAGTCATCCTCACAGCTTTAATCTCAACGCATCTGAAAACAGAGGACCCACCAACAATCTTTCTCTTTGCATGTACTCACCCTATGGAACTCAATATCGACTCGGAATGCCTCCACAATTCTCCAACTGCGCATATTTCTCAAAAAACAGCTTACTCGAAAACACCTGGCCAAGGACTAATCCGTATGAATGCACAGACCGACGCACAGGCTGCATGTCACGGTATTGCACTACTGTTAAAAGAGGGCAGCCCAAACGCTGGGTAACAAACACCCTGTATAGCACTGTACAGCTTAATCAACAACATAAACGACACTTTAAACAAAACAATAAAAATAAACAAATAAAGGTTTAATATTGTGTTCTTATTTAAAATAAACAAAAGCACTTTTGGTTATTTTAAATTATTATTATTATTATTATTATTATTATTATTATTATTATTATTATTATTAAGATGTGTTTATTCTAAGGGAACTGTTCACATATATATATAGACAAATACAATATACACAAACACCTATATAGACTCAATTATTAAAATGTCGTCTTTATATACACTTAATAAAAGAATATCCAACAGGAGTTTATCAAAATACTTAGTCATAAGTATTTAACTCAAAATCATTACATAAAATATACCTTTCATATCCTAACTATACAAATGTGCATTTAAAAAGAGACCTTAACTCAATGTACGCTCAAAATCGGCTTTTAACCAAGGATGCCACCGATCCCAATCCGGGTTCCAACCTATAGTTTTAAACATCTTAGTCACAATGCAGCATAGACTTCTAGTTTATTGTCTAACTCGGCACCATCATATATTCCCATCCTCACATTATAACATTTAGATGACCCTCATGTTATCCATCGGCCATCTTAAATGCCTATAATATGGGTGCAATAGCCTGCCAGATTCGAAACATTGCAACATGCAGGGATAAATGTCCAGAGTTCAAACAAAACTGCCAAAACTCATTGCTGTGAATCAAGTCATACTTGAGCATGCATTTTACGAAGTCACTCATGTATAACGGGGCCCTGTTCCTTACATGCTGTCAGCACGGGTTGGTTACACTCTTGTATATGGGCCACTTTGCATATTATACAGCATCTTTCCCCTTGGTAAACACAATCCCGGCCCCCTTGTTCTTAAAGTCGGCAATTGATTGATCCTCATCAACAGTACAAATCTTCTCACTGCATTTGAGGGGCAAATCATGAGATACCTTTGTCATCTTAAATACATATATTGGTTTATTATCTTTGTAGCCTGGAAATATGCTCAAAATTCTGCCCCCAATCCCACTGATCAAATTTAAGCTCAAAATCTGCTTTTAACCAAGGATGCTCCTGGTCTCAATCTGGGTTTCAACCTATGGTTTTAAACATCTTAGTCACAAGGCAGCGATAGACTGTGAGCTTATTAATTAATTTACCAGTACCCTCCCCAACAGATTTAACAAGGGGCATTAAGGATCTTGAATTTGCGCCATACCAACCAATGATAACAAACCGAGTTCTAGTCTTAGGTGTTCAATAGAAACAGATTGTAGGAGACTCAAAATACTACGCCAACATGTCCCTTCAAGGACTGTTAACCATTGGTAATCCACCGTGGCAAGTGCCTCCAGACCATAAAGGACAACAGGATGATTAGTATTACTATCATAGCCTTTATAGATGACCACCTTCAAAACAAAAGTGGTTTGTTGGTGTTCAAGCCCAGTAAGAAGAGTGAAGTGTGACACACACTGGTGGAAGTGCACGAGCTTCAAAGTTCTATGGAAGATGAGGTCGTCCAGGAGAGATCGGATCCAAGATGGAGGCAGTTGTTTTATTTTGAGGTGATGACACAGGCCGTCAAGTCCCTTGAAGGAGAATTTCGTAAAGCCAGAGATGGTACGAGGACGATCAAGGTATCCTGGATGGTGACCGGTGTAAGAGTTTGGAAGTGATACAAAGTGCCGGTTTTTGTTAGGAAATTTGGTGTGTCATAAAAAACCTACACTGTCAATGAATTTTTGCACCAAGTCAATGTTTGCCCTATTGGTAATTCCATTGCGTGCCAGAGCTAGTGCAATCTTTGCCCAGGTGCAAAAAGGCAATGAAAGAGTAGGTTTTAACTCTAGGGGAAAACTCTGCTCTGTGGGAATGCCATGCAAAATTGTGCTTGCACCAGTAAACTGTTTCTGTAATAAGGCCCCTTATGTTTTAAAATAACTCGCAGTGACAGGCTTGCCAATTGAAAATATAACCCAACTAAATAGATACCTCCGTTGAGAAGGTCAGACAGGTTTATTCCATTGCTGATAAGCATTATAGCAATAGACGTAATGAACAAATATGTAAGATGATAAAGCTCTTGCTATTAAATGGCATACAATCTATTGATCATATGTGAGACTGTTTTCTATGAAATGAAATTGGAGTTCAGTGCAGAATTATTGATATTTTGGCCTATGGAAAAGAGATTGACGCATATTTCCTCTGACTCAATTGCCTTCAACATGTCCCAAAACGAAAGTATCTATACGGCCCAAATAAAGATTGACATTTATGTGTGAATTATATATAAGCTAGAAAGGGCTACTCATGAAATCAATATATGGAAAACAACCACACTGCGACCCAATCCGTCACGCTTCTTGCAGGGAGGAGTCCTTTTCAAAATGGTGCAGATGACCAATGAGGGCTGTTACTGAGCTTTGGCAGTCGGTTTTCTGTGGCTACTTGAGGAGGGAAGGAGGGTACAGGTGTTGTGACTATAAACTTCAAACTCGCGTGAAGCGCTCTACAAGTGCAGTTACTACATTTGAAGCAGTGCCTGCAACTCGCTGGCAGACTTGGACTGGGAATTAAAAGATGCCCTGGAAATAATTACTGGGGACCAAAAGATGCCCTGGAAATAATTACTGGGGACCAAAAGAAGACTTGGAAATGATGTTCAAAGTGGCCCCATATGACACATTTTCAGCAAGCCCAATGCTTTTCCTTTGAGAAAATTTGGAAATACCACACAAAAGAGGCCCAGGGTGCCGAGGCCCACCGGGAAATCTCCAGAGTTCCCTATAGGCCAGTCCACCCCTGCCACAAGTGAGAGAGGAGTGAGGATTAATTTAGGATAACGGCTATGACCTATGGTATAAGGTGAGACAGCTTAGCAAATGGATAAATACTGCCCCGCTGGGTGACTAAGTGACAGCGTTCCGAATCAAAGCATCCTCTTGTAATAGCATAGTGGATGTGGGGGTCATGGACAATGCCTCCTTAGGATGATTGGGGACGTAATACAAATGATCTGAATAATAGTTTTCTTTTTTTAAATATTTTTTTTTTATAACCTGAGTTTGGTTTCTAAGCACAAATCTGGGATTCAAACCTCTGTTGCTCGGCGTGATCTTGCTTTCAAGACCAGCATGTTGCCCTTGTGCTATCCCCTGTTACCATGGTGGGAATGTTTCCCTGCATGCCTGCAACAGCTCCAAGCCCCAGGAGGAAGAGGCAGAGGCCTGGTCAGATGTAATTGTCTAGGACACATCAAAGTCCACATTGATTGATAATAACTCCCTCTTGGACCGTTGTTATTCAGTTCAGAAAGAATGTACTAATGTAGCGGCAGCAGCTTTACCCGCAACGACGGGGAACCAAGTGGTGGTGACAGCGGCTACTAAGGATATGGCTCTGGGATATCTTCTACGCCAGATTTGTTTGGAGAGCAAGAGGACCACGCCTCTGTGGAAGCGACATTGATTAGCGCCGCCGCTGGTAGGTTTGATGCAGAAACCATGCAGTTTGCATTAAGGATTCTTCTGCAACTGTGTAGAAAGATAGATGAGACAGCGCTGAGCCACACACAAATTCGGAACACCATTGAGGAGTGCTTACTACAGCCAGAGGTGCTCCATACTGCTGACTCAGCTGAGTTAATGGAGGTGCCAGGGGCCTGTGAGAGGACTATAGAGCCGATTACTATTCAGGATATGCAGGGAAGGTCTGACATACAGGTGAGACAAGATATGGAGTCAACTAAATCGGACGATGTGCACCCTAGTGAGGTGGATGAATAGTAGTCCAGAGGAAGAGAAAACCTGAATATACCCATTGGAGAAGAAAGTGAAAGACCCAAGACTAATGCCAGGAAAGCCAAGAAGAAACCAAGAGGGAGGCAACAGAGGGTAAATGCCTAAAAGGGGGTTTTAACGAGCAGGGTTCTTAAGCCTAAACCGCAACCAGACATATCAGTGGTGTAAGAGATAAATTCTCACGACACAAAGCTCAAGGAACTATAAGGACCCTCCCTGATGATACCTGGCATAGTTAAGGGTGGGAGGAGGAGGATTCATCATTCTCCCATTCGCTGAGGCCGATGATACTAATGAAAAAGGATCTATGTAATTCCGGAGATATTTACAAGAAGCCTTCGGATTGTCAGGACAATAGTATTGGAACTGATTTTGTAATAACTAACTTGTTCCCAGAGTAAAATGTTATGCCTTTAAATTGGTCACACATTCTGTCAATATTCTCCTTAATCAAGCCCTCAGAGTGTTAAATACAAGAGACATTGGGCCTCATTCCGAGTATGGTGGTAAGGGATAGCGGCCACCGGTAACGAGACCGGTGGCGGTATTCCCTTACCGCCATACTCCGAGTTCCCTCTGCACCCTCGCCTTTAACGGCTGCTTTGAGCAGGTGTTAAAGTCGAGGGCGCAAAGGGGCCTCCAAGCCAATAACGGTGACCGTAATGAACGGTCACCGTTATTTGCATCTTCCCCATTCCCATTGAGCCCTATGGGGGCTCATTTGGGAATGGGGAAGAGCCTTGGTGAATGGGGAATTACCGCCCCGCCAACCTTGGAACGGGGCGGTGATTCCGCCATCCACCAAGGCGCTGCCGTTCCGGGTACGGCGTCAACCAAGGCGTTAATAGCGCCATTGGTTAGCGCCGTACTCGGAATGAGGCCCATTGAGTCTATTGAATTCTTTGATGATGATAAGACGACGTGTACGTACTTGCGCTTCTTCTCCCCCAGCATAATGTGAGGGGTCAGAAATGTGAGGTGGACAACTTTCTGAAGGTTTTTAAAAATATGCCATTTTATTCACTCAAAATGTTGGATGAATGTCTCACGTTTCCTGCCCTGATGGGGATTTCCCTGCCTAAAATAAACTAAAGGAAACCCTCTAACAAAAGGTTTCTGTCCCTCACACTTATACATACAACAACACAACAGGGCAATTTATGGCATTTCAAAAGAAACAAATATAACAGCTAAATTCACCATATGATAATTGTCTCTCTTTATAATCTGGGTGAATTCCCCTTCCCAAATTCAAGCAGGATTTTGTTCAACAGTTCCAAAACAATGCATAAATCCGGTCTTGTCACAAAGTTCCAATGCAGTTCTTTTTTATTCCAACACTTCAGAATTGTTCAGCAAGGTTTATTTCTCTTCCACTTGTGATATTAAGAACTCAAACAACGTTCTTCGCATAAACAAAGAACACTTCCTTAGCTCATCAGGATTAACATAAATTGTTTTTATCAGGATAATTCTTCAACAATGCATTTTTAAGAAAAATGGCTCTAGCAACGAAAGTTTGTCAGGCTGATTCAGTACATTTCAAGGACCAGGGTGTTATTTCCATTGCAGAAAAAACTGCGATGGAAATGTTTGTATGGGAAATGTACGCACTACAAATGTTCGTACATTTCCCATGCGAACATCCAATAAAAAACCATACATACACACACCCCCACCCACACCCACAACATCCCCACAACACACCCACAACACACCCACAAAACAGCCCCATCCACACCCCCAACATACCCACACCACCCTACCTTTCCTTCCTTCACGCTGTGTCCCCACAGCGCTGGTTCCCTTTCACTTCCGTGATCGGGAACAGGCACCGCATGGTCCTTTTCTTTTTTTTTTGGGCAGCTGCAGGGGTTTCCCCCGCAGACCCTGGCTTTTTTTTCTGGTGGTGGGTTTGGGGGGTGTCCCCCGCAACTCCCGCTCAATGTAGTGTGCAGGGTGTTGTGGGGGACACCCCCCCGAAACAACTAAACACATACCACGAAAAGTTATTTTCATGCATCCCGCTGAGCAAACTCTGCAATTCAGGTCTCCAGGAGGAAAGATTCCATCTCAGGACTGGCAACTGCTCGACAATAGACAGTGGTCCTGGCATCTTCTTCCTCCTCCAGATTCTGCTTATCCTGCAATGTGGAGAGTTCACAACTCCCCTACCTATGACTACTGCTCTACCCCATTTTCTTTTTTTTTGGCCTGCACCTGAGGGGTCCTTTTAAGCCTCCCAGTCTCCCAGGTGTGGGTCATTTCCACTAATAAGCTACACTTTGCAGTTTTGTGCCTCTTCTGCCCTCTTCTTCGTCCCAGTACATTGGGTATTGTGGGACTTCGAGTCCATAAAGTAAGAATCAGCTTTTCTCATGTCAATATTAACATCATGCTCATTTCTTTCCTTAATTATATTCCCTAAAGGAATACCATAAGGAATAAAGGAATAATTTGGCTTTACAGAGAAATAAAGATCTTCAGCATCAAATTTGGTATTATTTACAAATTCATCTTTACTATTCCTTTGGGGAACAGGGGAACTTTCACCTCTATGAATCCTCATGATTTGAAAGGGGTTTAATTTTTCCCAATACATAAGTGGTTGTGAATGTTTTCACCCACACTAAGATATTCAACTTGGGATGTTAAAAGCTCTCTCTGACAACAAGCCATTACATATTTTAGCATCACTGATATGTCTTCCCTAGAGGAAGACAAATACCCTCCTCAACCAACAGAGTCCTCCTGTTCCACTAGGGACAATCTCCTCGCAGGTGGTCGTCCCAGGTAATACCACCCCCATGGTCAGGATCGGGAAGCGTCTGCCTTTCCCGGCCACCTAAGAGGAGACTTTAGGCTGGGTCTTTGTAAGGACTCTGCAGGATTCATCACAATAGTGAAAGCTGTGAAAGAACATATACTGGATTTCTTAACCCTAGGATACAGTATTGACCTTGGACTAAGGGAGGCAAAAGCCATCCCCCCTAAGTGGGACATGAAAATTACCACCACACAATCTTGTCGTATGTTACCACCACACAATCTTGTCGTATGGTACAAGGAAACACACAGGCTGTTGGTATTTGTAATGAAAGGATTGATCATAGGGAGGAATGGGCCTGGTTATCCGGTTTGCTTTCCCTGAAACCAGCGTTGAGGCCCTGATAAGATCAAAGTGAGGTCTGCAACACTTCATTACACAGCAACAGGGATTAGATATTCTGATGCATGCAGAAATGTTTATCATGCAGGAATGCTGGCTCCAGTCTGGGTATCAGATCTGTCATAAGAAAGCGATCAAAGGGGTGAAGGTTCGCCCAGCAGGGGGCCTTTTGCTGCGTGCAAAATCATGTTTACCATCCAAAGAAATATGTACTGTGGATTGTCGCTTTCTGCAGGCTGCAATAATTAAGATTCAAGAATCTCCAATTAAACAGAGTTTGTTGCTGTGTAATGCTGATGCCCACCCTCCCTGGTGGAAGAGAAACAGAACATATAATATTCTATCTGTATGAAGTATTGAGCACAGGAAAATGGGATAGAACCTGTGATATGGTGGTGGTTATGTGGGGACCTAAATGTCAACTGTATTGAGAAGTTGATGCAAAGTAAACATCAGGAAGTGATGCAGACAAGTTTTATGCTACAGGGAATGGAGAATAGCCACGGTAATACATAAATCAAGTTTCTTCAGGACTGGGTATTAGTGATGCTAATTGGTAGGGTAAAAGGGAATGTGGCAGGTGAATTTACATGGTGTAAGTGACTTCAATTCAGCACTCCAACTAAGTCAATGCTTAGTATGGGATGCCCAATGGAAGCACTTATTTATATATTTTTATGTCAAAGTTCTTTGAATCTGGATGATGAACCCTTATATAACGCCCCTCTCTTTGAATCCCCCTGACCTCACTGAGCCAAGAAGTAGGTTTGTTTTGCAAATTAAACAATTTATTTGAAGAATTAAACAATATATATATATATCACACTTTTATGAACAAAATAATATTTGAATAGCACACTTATGAATATGGACGGTAATCAACAATGGGTAATATTACAAAATTAACAATCTCTTTAATCACTTAGGAGTATGAATATGGAGGATACGGTAGCAGAGAATACTTTATGTGATTCACGGAAATGCAATAATGGGAAAGAATGCAACACAGAAATAGACTCGATATGATTTCAATCAAAAGATAACATGGTCACTTTTTCCCCTGTGACTACTCACTCCCGTCGTATGCAATATGAAGAGATGGAAATGAGGGCACACAGGTTTCCTGAATACAATCAAGAAGGCAGTCCAATTCCAGTTCCCCCAGCAAGCTTAGAGAAACAAGTATGAATTTAAAACAGGCAAAAATACTTTTGAATGTGATTGCAGTGAAAGTGAAAATATGCTAAATTGATTTTAATTCACTAAAGGAGATGCAACACTAGTAAGAATTACTTTGGATTGGTACAGGCCAACACTAGCAATGATTTATGGATGATTATCAAATTGAAAATGAATTTCAGAAATTGAGAACAAGAAACAGCTATTTGGACAGAAAATGAAATTGAGCCAAATTGCAATTCGCTGCAATTTTTCCGCGTGCGTAACTCGCGATTACGGAAAAACTATAATGAATTGGAATGTCATTTTTGGTTTATTGGAAAGCTTAGGATCTTAGCTTTAAAATGACAGTTACATTTCTAGGACGTGCGGTTCAAATGTTACAGAGGTTTTTGTGAAGGTAGATTTTTCAGAAATAAAGTCAAGATTTCAAATTGACAGATTGCGCTTTACAGATTTGGAATCAACAGGATGGACACAAGATTCTATAATGCAGTTCTCGATAAGTTGGATGGGATAAGATTACTTTAGACTAAGAGATGACTATGCACAGTTCTAGACTAGATACTCACTCATAGGCTTTGGAATGGAATGCGCCTCGTCAAAGATCTGGTCAAGGGTTTGACTTCACTCGCGACCGGACGTCTCAGGCACTGGGTTCTGCTCACAGCATGGCCTCTGGTCTGGGTCTGATGGGTTCTGGATACAGCACTGCTCTCTCTGGGTCTGGACCTTGGTTCTAGCACAGGGTTCTTAGTGAGAAGCAAAACAGCTCAGCCCGGATGTTGGAGTTGAGAATCAGGTTGCTAGATTCTGAGGCCTGCT
This sequence comes from Ambystoma mexicanum, assembly GCF_040938575.1. Classification (NCBI taxonomy): domain Eukaryota; kingdom Metazoa; phylum Chordata; class Amphibia; order Caudata; family Ambystomatidae; genus Ambystoma; species Ambystoma mexicanum. Next base: position 166,411,670 of record NC_090933.1, read on the forward strand.
GAAAAGAGTTCAGCTTTTGGGATTGGGCCTTTGCTTCAGGGTTCTAGAGCTTGGTTCTAGAGTCTGGTCTCTGGATCTATCTGGATTCTGGAGTCTTCTGGCAGAGTGCTTCGCAGGAATCGGTGAGTAGTGGAAAAGAGTGTGTCCTCTCTGGGTCTCAGCAGGCCCTATTTATGTGTTTCCAAAGGGGGTGGGTATTCTGATTCTACAATGCCCAACCCTCTAAGGATTTGATAGGTTAGAGAATTCCCTGTCCCCTGACTGGAGAAAGGATTAGCGTGTCAGAATGAGCCAGAGTGATGCTGTGTTTATGGCTTAACTGAAATCCCTCCCCTTTGCTTTTACCTAGAAAATCAATTTTTCCCAAAAACATAGTTCCCAGATACACAAGTTGTTCATAATACATATACACATCACAGATTCATTAAGGCATGTCTCTGTTCAAGTCCCATGTTCCTACGAGCTTAGGTTCAGAAATGACCACTTATTTGCGCATTTGGTGGGTTTCCCAATATTGTTTCTGCACCAAATTTGATGCATGCATGCATATCCTCTCTGAGCATATTACTGTAATTTCTTATGTTCATAGCAAAAACACTGCAGCTGCAATATTAATAATTCCGGGGTTTGGTCTCAGAACATCACACAGAGTTCAGCTTAGTCTCAAACTGTGAGTGTAGTTTTCATTTTAACCGTCTCAAAGTTGTACATTTTTGTCAGCTTGGTACACTTTGTTATAAGCAATTTTATAAAACATATATTTGCTGGGCCATCTGAATCCACAATGGATTGTCTCCGCCCCTAGGGCTGGCTTGACTCAGAGGTCACATGTCCTGTTTCTCCCAGAGCAGTTGTTGACCAGTCACACCCAAATCAGCATATTCCTATTCATCCCAAAGAATCCATTGTATTGACTGAGAGCAACATGCCAGGGTGCCTTGGCTAGTTCCTGTTCACACCAGTCTGTCAATCTCTTGGCCAAGGGCTGGGGAAAGCTTCTTTTGTCCAGGGGGAGGTGTGGAATCTGTTTGATCCCAGTGTGGGAAACATTTTAACTCTGCAACCAATGTCTACAAATTGTTTTTTCTTACAATATAACCCACATTTTTAATACATACATTAAACAATTGCTTACTTCAAGCCTTTTCAGAATATAGTTTCAAATTGTTTCCACCCCTTAGGCTTCTGATAGCAAGTATTTCTTTGGCATAGTTTGGGGTTCCATGTTCAACTTTACAAAGAATGGTTTTAAAACGCCGGCTTCTGGTAGTTGTGAGTACCGGTATTGCACCCATTTTGACAGCTGTCTTTCCATCAGTATCTTTAAGAGGGAATTTTGCTCTGAGAACATATGATTCTTGCTGACATTGTATTGATGTGGATTCTTGCTGTAGAGTAATGTGGAACACCCAACAAGAGGTTGGATTTTTTAGGTGCTTTGTGAGCCATGATTTTAGCACATTTTTGACAATCAAGAAAACGGATTCCCAAACAGCTTTGTGTTTCTTATGGCAATCAGCATTGCTATTTCCAAGTGGTTTCAGGCTACTTTGTGGGTAGCCCAATGGTGATTTTTGGCAGTGGTCTCCTGTGCTCACTAAGATAGGCAAATGTGGATGGCGGCCTGTTTTTCAGGTTTTCACTGCGCATTTTCTGGTGATTTTGAGCGAGCAGCATGCTTTCCAGTGGCCATTCTGATGTTTCTGCTGCAAGCAATGCACAGTGATGTTGCAGGGCTTGGATGAGTGGGTTGATACATCCCACAATGGAGTATGGGAGAGGTACAATCAATCACCGATTATTTCTTCTGTGATGCAGTAATACTACAATATATACATAATCGAAGTGGGGATTTTTATGAACTCAGTGACCACGTCCCCTTGTCCCGATCATTTTCCAAACAGGACAGAGAGGTAGAGTTCTCTCATAAGATTGGTGACTTAGAAGTTGCTAATAAGGCTAAATCGGGCAGATGGGTGGAGGGGAATTTAAGAGCGATATGCAGATACTCTGCATCTTCGCCCCTTGATGATTTGTTTGAGGGAGTTATGTTGAGTGGCCTGAATTAGATGGTTGATTGAATTAAACAAATAACTGATAGATTTTTAGCAATTGGCAGAAATCATATGTTTACTGCATATAGGATGGAGAAGGGTGTGTTTGGCTTGGAAAGCTATGAAAGATGTGATAATAAACCGGGGTACAGTCATGAGGAATCTTGTGGTTGAATAAGGTGGTTGAAGAACCAGTATGGTAACTGGATTAAAAGGTACTGGTTTGCTGTCACAAATGCAGAATGGCAGGAATTGTTAGCTATACTAATATCTGCTAACATGAAAAATTCTGGAGAAGGTTTAACAACATTCAAGGTGACAGTGCCGGTACTCTTGTTAATCTGATTGATGGGGACACTTGGCTGAGTTTTCTGGAAAATAAATATGGCACTGAATCTACTGCAACAGTGGTTGAAATGAAATGACAGTTGGTCTCGCAGAGTGATAGGAGGCGGGTAGTTGATGGAGTATTGTGTGTGGATGCTGATGGTGACTTGTTTTAATTGGATTTTTTTGTGAAGAGTGGAGATTTTGTCTGAAAGGGCATTTTGGATGTTGTTGCACCAGGTCTCATCTTTGGTGAAGTCAGTAGGAGGGAGAAGTGGCTTTTCAGTTCTTTAAGGGTGGTAAGGAGCTCACGAGTGTTGGATTTCACATTGGAGATGCTTGTGTTGTAGATGGTGACTTGTGCATGTAGTATAGCCTGTTTGTACTCTTTATTTAAGGTGGAGAAGTTGGATTTGCTGCTCTTCCATTCAGCCTCGGCCTCATGTTTTTAGAGGAGGAAAGCTTGGATGACCAGACTGAACCACAAATTTAGGTGAGTGGTGGGTTTAGGTGCGTGTAGTGCACGGGGGTAGTGTCTACTGCGTGGGTGATAGTTTTATAATATAGGTCAGCTAGGATGACTGGATGGGTGTGTGCGAGTTGTGCTGATTGTAGTTCACCAAGCAGAGGCAGAATTTGTACTTTGATAAGGGTCCAAGACCTAAAGGCTAGGGTGTGCAGCAGGAAGGGATGAAAAAGGATATGACATGGTGGTCACTTCAGTGGCAGGGAATGTTGGAGAGAAAAGAGGCCTGGCATCAGAGGTCTGAAAGCCAGTCTAGAATACAGCCTTTGTCGTGTAGTAGGATGTACTATGCGTTGAATAAATCCTAGGGCATTGAGGGAGTTGGGTAAGGATGAAGCATAACTGTCTTCCTCATCGTCTTCCAAATCAGACCAAAAATACATGAGGGAGTGAGAAGAAGATCTCACTCACTCCAGGATCAAAATTAAAAAGTCCTAAATTCAGCAAAAGAGCTGGGGGTCTCTAAGGTTGAAGGGAATTAGCACAGAAATGAGAATTATCCCTAACAAGAACGTAAGAGGTGATCCAAATGTACAGCTTGGTGGGGGAAAGTGGCATCAAACCAAGGAAAATGGTACAAGTTGCCACCATCATCTACAACAATGGCCTGGTTTCACTACACATTAAACCAAACTGGCTGATATCAGATAGGTATGCTGTGTGGGGTAAATCCTGCAAATTGTACCCAAAAACAAGTGTCCTTTCTGGTCCTATAAATAGTATTTTGGTTATCAGAATTCCGTTGTTAAAAGGTCCATAATCACTGATTTATCTCTGAAACCAGTTGTCTCCTGTCTCAAATACGGAATCTCAATATATCAGTTCATGACACTACTCGGTAAACTAGAAATAATTCTTTATGCACCTTTATCCCTATTCATTTTCCATTGAACTCCCTCTGCTTTCCTTTGCATTTGACCACTCTGACACACTTGGAGCCCATGTTCGTAACGTCAATAGAAGATGTAAAAGCATTGCGTAAGGCTTTTAAGCCTTCCATTGATGCCATGGCTAATTTTTATTAATCTGTATGGCCGGGAGGAGAAGCAGAACGCAACTTGCAACTTTGCTGCCTCGCTTCCTCACCACCATACAAATGCCCAGACATTTGCGCTGGCATGCATTTTCATGCAGACACAAATGCTGGGGATCCCTTTGGAGCCTGCCGGCTTTATGCCCTGCACATTTGCACTTTGCCATCCAAACGATAACAATTTGGTAGCAGGGAGCCTCCTATGCGTGTGTCCACAATTAACAGCTCCCCGTTGCTATCGATTTTAAGAAAAATGAGATCCTCAGTGTTTCCTGAAAAGGAGCAGTAGATGCAATCACAGTCAATGGAAACACATGTAGACATCTATAGGTACAATGTTCATTCATCACCACGGTTCTTTCATGGATTTTTTTGCTGCTGATTTTTGGCTCAAAAAACTCAACAATAAATATGGGGGTGGGCGGGTAAAGGAATATACAGGCTAGGGGGGTGTGGCGATTAGGTAGTATACAACTGGGAAGAGGGTTGTGGAAGGACCAACCTTTTAAAAAAAAAAATCGATGAGTAATTTCAGCCAAAAATCAGCAGCAAAAAAATTCCATGAAAAAAAATCCTGCTGATGGAATGAATAGAACCCATCAAGAAATGTCACCATGGATTTATATTTCTTATTTGTCTGTTTCTGATTACCTCTGCTAAAGAGAATTGTTAGGGAGATCTTTGAAGAGGTGAATATTTTGTTGCTTTCTAGAGTAAGGTTCGGGGTGGGTGTGGTCTGACACGAGGGGTATGATATTCTGGGTGCACAGGTGACTCAGCGTAGTTTAATATGTTTTCTTTTGCATTTTTGGTGGTATCTGGTGTTGTTTGTTACCTGCAGAGAGGGTGAGTCGGTTCCCTAGCTAGCATGACCACTTTGTTGGTGGAACAGATGGTTTTGAAGATGATGCAAGCCTAGAGAAGGAGCCAGTGTATGTTGCTCTGTGTGAGGGTTATTGATTTCTTCAGTTTACTTGGACGAGTCAGGCTCATACATGAAAGATGCTTTTCAGTGGGGTCACTGAAGTACAATGGCCAATGGCAAGAACTGCATTGCTTCTTCCTCAGAGGAGAGGGCTGATTAATAAACAACACTACCGTTTCTGGTAGATAGGGCTTAATATGTTGTTTGACTTTTTTGGTTACAGAATATTTTTCCCAGCGGTCCCATTTACAAATAAATCAAGATGGTGGAAATGACGGAACTATGGGGGACAGGCAGGCCATTGGTTGCTGTGGGAACGCACTTGGGTAAGTTGGTGTAGGTTGGTTAAATATATGGAGAACCAGCTCACCACTGTGGTTTTAAAATCCAATCATACTGATGGGCTATTTGTCAAGGCATTGTGGTCGACAGTGCCATTTTTGCTGCATGATGTGAAGGACACCATCAGTGACTTGCAACCAGACTGCTATTTGTATAGTAGAGTCTGTTGAGCGTTTCAATTGCATTACAGCTGTTTCCTCAATGAGCTTTCTGATGAAGGACGAGTCCACCTAAACCTATTGCTCCTTACAACATTTAAAGGACATACGAGACAAAGCTACCCATACTCAACTGCAATACACCACGATTTTAGGGACATCGGATATGCCTTTTGAAGATAGTTGCAGAGCCATAGAGATGCATTGCAGCATATCACGAATCTTCAAGCTCGCTCAGAAATGACCTGTAAAATGTCTTAATGGCTAAGATCATTTTCAAGCATCCATCTCTCTCATGTTAAACTGTGCTATTTAGGTGGAACCAAAGGCTGATAGGGTTCAGAGCCTCATGCTGCTTTAGATGTCGAGGCAATTTTCAGGCCATCTCTACATTGTCCTATGGGAAGGTGGGGCGGGGGTAGGGGGGTGCGGTATTGGGTTTGGCAGTTCATGCTCTACTGGCCGTCCCTCCAATGAATATGCTGCAGCCATGCACGTGCCTGCTGCTTCCTGTCCATTGTGTGACCAGCTCTTGGGCCCTGTGCTGTAGGGCACAGACTTGCAACAGGCAAATCCACACCATGATCCTTAGAGGTCAATGGGCGGAGTCATAGATTCTTTGTGCATTTTACAAACATTTGTTTGCACTATTTCAAGGCTAATTTCACTTGTAGAGATGCAACGTTTCAGCAAATACTTCTATATGTGTTTATATGTTCCTAATGGACTGCCTCCAGTGCAGAGATTCAAAGGCTGTAGTGCAGTTTCATGAAGCATGTGGCACCCAAGCAATGGGAGCGTTACTGGCACCTGTGTAGCTCTAATGTGCCCGTAAATCACCCAAAATGAGGCGCCAATGCATCGCCATTGTAGGTGTATACCCAGGGTCATAAGGGCATACATTGACTATAAATCAGGACGGCCCCAAAGCTACCTTAGTCCTGCAGTAAATGTGGAGAGCAGCTTATTCATGAAACACACACACAAGCAGGTGACCTTTGCGAAGGGCCTACCCTACCCGCACAGTTCAGGTTGTAGCTTGCGCTTGGACCAGTGGTAGATATTGGTTCTACAGCGATACATTAAATTGTATGTAATGGGAAACGCCTGGCACAATTTCCGTCGCAGGCAGGTAGGTCTTGCTTTGTTGGATACAAGTCACTTGGAAAAGTTGTCAGCAAACAGTGTCCCCGGGAATGAACCCTTTCCTGAAAATCCGAACGCGAAAGGCAACCGCCCCAAAAGGGAATCTTGCCTGGTTTCACCCATAGGATTGTTTTCATAGAATTTAACATATCCTAAAATAAGAAGCATTGTAGAGTCAGTGAACCGGTTTTGCAGTAAATATGTAGATGAATCACGTTGTGAGCTTTATGCCTTAATTTATAAGGCTTCTGGGATTTACCAACCTGGCTCGATGGTTTGTCTATCCAACAAGAATGTATGGGGCACTGTTGCGACAGCATTTCCACCCCATCAGATTCCCATAATGTAACTTTCTGTGGGGGAGGGTCTCATTGCAGAGAACGCTACACCGTAGAACGCAGGAACGCATACATGTTGATGGCATTGCTAAGAAGCAACGTGTCTGTGAGTTATAAGCGCTGCAGTGGTTCAGTCTTGCCATTAGCAGTCTTACAACGTTCTCCTGCGAACGAAAAAGATTCCTTTTTGTATGTGGTACACAGCACTCATTTCCACCACTGGCGGCAATCCAGCTGTTGCGGGCATCACTGAGAATCGCTGAACGTCGCCAGGGCCGTGTTTTACTGACGTCGGCTCAGAATATGCCTTACGGGGGTCTCTTGATGATGCCAGCGACTTCCATCAGCAGTTGCACAAACCTCCTGAGGTTCAAACACATTGCAAATGACTGTTCTCTATTCTGTATTTAGCAGCAATTGCCAGCTGGGGTGTAAGCATCAGTTGACACCTGCATATCATTTTCATGAAAGGGGTAATACAGATGTTGTGGAATCTCAATGAAGTCTTGTCAGAAGTGGGTTCATCACAATGCTCTGCAAATGCATCCAATGTTCAAAGCAGTCGGCTATGAACACGCATTGCGGAAGATGCTAGCAGCGGCCCCTGGCGTGAGGAAAGGAACACTCTGCTGCTGTGTGTTAAATCGCATGCATGTGCTGGGCCTACTGTGTGGTCCAGGCATAAAGGGTCTTTGCCTGGTCCCCTGGACAAACAACCTGGCCATCCCATGCTGGGTTAACCACAAATTAGTATTATTATTTTTGTATGTCACTTTTAAAAAATATATATTTTCATTAGAACTTTACGAAAACAATGAATACAACAAAATATTGTAAAAGGCAGCAATTCTATTTGGAACTACCCACTGGAAAAAGTTGCCAAACTAAATATTTATTTGCAAAATGTACTATGGGATGTGTTATCCTTCAATGAGAACTGTGCTTTGAATGAAAGGGTTGTATGTAGACATATTTTAACGTGGCTGAAAGTAGATAATTAAAAGAAAAACACAGATGCTGCTATGTGTTACTTAAAAATTACACACACAATATAAAAGATCATCTGGAGTTCGCAGACTCTGCGCCCTAATTCTAATTAACCCCACAGGACTCTAATTTCATGTGTTCTGCCCACTGCAATCTAACAATAACATTAACAATCATCATCCTCATTTCAGGTTTGCTTAATACGCCATAAAAGCATTTAATAAAATATTCACATCATGCATCAAGTTATTATTCTAAAATACATATGATAAAAGGGTGTGAGAGCATCAATTCTTCATACCAATATATATAAATGATAGGGCGGCAGTCGCCGCATATAATTAAGGTGAGTCACATTAACTGAGTCGGACTCCCATAGGAGCCCCTCAAAATCCTATTGCTGATAACCTTTGAGTTGAGTAATAGATTTGACCGAAACTTCGAAAGTGATTAAGGACTCGACACTCCCCCACCCTCCACCCCACTCAGACTGCAAAGTTTCATAAAGATTTGTTAAAAAATAACAATGTTATTAAGAAGACAACACTTTTTTTTGCCAAAAGTGCAGCCTACTTCCCATTAATTTTCCCATAGACAAACAAGGTCAATTGTTGCCAAAGCGCACAGCCCAAAACACTGGACAGCTTTGGACCAAGTCCGAAATGACTTGGGCATGAAGCCTTGACTTGTGATCCATGCATGTTTTGGGGTTATTTCGTGCAGTAGTTTTTTGAATTTTTGATAGAGAAGGGAGTGGCCCTTTCTCAAAAATAGATGACTATATCTCTGGGATTTACCCAAAACCGGGTGTTATTAGAAATGAAACAGCTACCATCTTGTTTTTCTCTCGATGCGAGAGAAACCGTGGCTATAGTCGAGGATAAGGGTAAAATGTAACACAGGAAAAAAGCTATTTGCAGGACTAAAAACTTCCAAATGCCATCAGGCTAGCTATAGTTGAGGATAAGGGTAAAATGTAACACAGGAAAAAAGCTATTTGCAGGACAAAAAACATCCAAACGCCATCAGGCTAGCGGTAGGGGTGGCAGTGGGGCACCAACTGAATTTTGGGAGATGGAGGGGATCTAGGCACTGAGTTTGCAACATGAAGCTTTTTGTAGCCTTGGTTAAAGCCCCAAATAGCCAACATCTCAAAGCAAACTGCATCACTGAAGCTGAGTTTACTCTGGGGGCAAGGGGGAGGGCAGGGAAGGTGAGGAGGTCATCTGGGGAGTGGGGGATGCTGGCAGAGATGGGGGGGAACGTTTTTCTAATATTCACATCTATATAGGGCTACGGATAGCCCAGGGTATGTGTAGTTCAGTACCTGCAGTCGGGGTTGAAGAGCGAGCTGTGATGTCATCCTTGTGGTCATAGGCTGTACAAAGGGGGCATGAAGTTAAGGTGGCTTTAGGTACATTTCAGGTGGTTTGTTGCATTAAGTTCTCACCTTAACGTCCCTGCAGCTAAAGTTTTTTCCTTGAATATAAATTACAGGGCCTGCAGTAGCCAAAAAGTAGGTAGCAAAAATGTGTGATATCTGGGTCTGGTCTGTGGACTAATCTGATTCGGAGTCCGTGGGCGCATCTGGACCAATCAGAGAGCAGTGTGATGTTCACAGACATCATATGTGCTCGCTAATTGGTCAATTAAAAACGTGAGGTGCATCAAAACCTTTGAAACGGACGCTATGTTGGATTCATGAACAGCGCCCGTAATATGCAGATATCGCAGTAAAAATATATAAAAAAACACAGCATTGCTAATGAAACTATCCCTGGGGAGGTAAGGGGTGATGAGGATGGGATGGGATATGGGCATAAAAAGTCAAAATCAGGTGTTTTTCTTCTATGAAGTCTGCAAACATCTTAGATGTTCAGGGACATCCATGCATATTTCTGCATTACAGGTTCAGTGAAAAGCAGTTTTTTGATGGCTCATAACTTTCGTGCCACTCAATAAAAATTCAATATCGTTTTAGACTTGACCCTGAATGGTTCTGCAAATTTCGGTGCTGTTTCGCCAAGAGGGGGCAAAATTAGAGGGGGGGTCCCAAAATATTTGAAAGGCTTATACATTTGGTGCCGTTTGATGAATCTGCACAAAAGTTTGCATAATTGAATCTTTTGCAAAGTTTGTTGGGATATTGTATTGCCTACGTTTGGTTTTGATGTTAAGTGTTGAATGGGCCGTGCTACTCAGTTACAGTTACCATTGTATTCCTTATGGCATTCAGTGTTGCCTATCTTGCACGGCGTTTGATTTTGAATGTCTTACATGGCATCACACATTTAGTGCGAGTGCCGCGATCACGTTTTATTTACTGTAGCACGAATTAAACATTTTGAATTACCGGTACTTATTATACTTGTACGGGTTCATATTCTGAATTCCTAAGTACATGGTCTCTCGTTTTGGTGCGCTTGCCTTGCTAAGGGAATCCCTATATTTTCTTATCCATGGCTGAAGTTTTCCAAAATAACGCGCGTCGGCTACGTTGCTTCACTGAACGTTAGAGTGCAGACTCCTATTCTGTATGTACCTTTGTTTCCCTGGAAACAAATCTAGTCCCTTCTCTATTTTCGTTCTTCAGTGAACGGTCCCGGACCGCCATCTTTAAATGGTTTCGATCTTCTTGTTACTGATATGTTTTCAAACTATTTTGATCCTCACTTAGCAGGTCCTCTGCTTATACATAGTAGAGTGATTTAACCATTAAATATTGAGAAATGCTTGTTTCCCTATACTCTTTCTGTGCATTATTAATGTTTTATTAAAAATTCCAAACATGCCTATGTATTTGATGTGCAATTGAAGATAATGTAGTGCCCTAAATGTGCCTCACCTTTTCTATTTGTATCAGTGCTACCCAACCATATTTAATCATATGTTTAAATCATTCACACTTTCGTAAATAAGATAATGTTCTTCCCATTGCACATGCTCTAAAGAACAAGGTGTCCCAAGGACTTCCTTACATTTTGCAACAGAATTGTGTTAGACATTGAAGTTAGCCTTCATAGTGGAGACAATCAAGCTTCCCAAAACCTCATTTTTTTTACCTGAAACAGATATGTGTGTTTGTTGTTTGCACACACATTTATATTGAGCGGGGCCGCTTCCACCTGCCTTAATGTGGCGGACGTGTTTAAGCCTGTGTGTGTCTTTTGGTGTGCGTGGGTTTCCCCTATTCGATTCCATGAATATGTGTTGTTCGCACATGTGTGGGCGTTCCTTGTATTTCCCAGCAGTACTTCCCCAGTTGCGCCCTCATTTTTACCTGTTGTTCCCCATTCTGCGTGTTCTGCCCCCTTTTTGGTGTGTGCGCTACACATTGTGCACTTTCGCTGTGCACATCACGCACGGCGTTCCAAATGTCACAGTGACGTGCGTGCCCATGTGCTTCATGCGTGGTTTTGGCGCAGCTCCCTGGAAAAACACGCACACAGACTTCCATGAATCGCTTGCGTGCGATTCGCACGCGTACACTGGATTTTTCTCACTTCCGCCACCGAATTCGGCGCACAATTATTCCATGAATCGGCCCCAAAATAAACTAAACAAACAGAAGAAAAGAGAAAGAAATATATAAATAAATGGAAAAGAAATATCTTTCATTGTTGCATTTGCAAAAGTCCACATTATATCATAATGTCTGAAAGGCAATTTGGAATGCCTCTTACGACAAGCTGAAGCAAGACTAATCTGCAGGTTTAGAATTATTGAACACGGCCTAAACAAAGACAGTGAGATGGTTCATTTTCTGTAATCTGGGGAAAAAGGACAGTGAATGTATGTAATTAACTATGGGTGGCTATTGATGCAAATATCCTTATGTGTTTTTAAAATCACATGTACTAAGACAATTTGGATAAAGACTCTTATACTGCTCAATGCAGATAATTTGAATATGAGTATACACATGCACTATCTGTAAGTAGCTCAAGTCTAATATCCTTGAAGTACAATATTTATATGTATTGCGCATTACCTGTTTCAGACACAAAATTAATTTTTGCAAAGCCGGACTGTTTCCAGTATAGGACCAAGATGATAACTGGTGCAATTTGAGGATTTACTCAAATGTCTAACACAATCCTTGCAAAACTGTGCACTATCTGTTTTCAAATCGGATATCTCTATATCTGTATCTATCCCCAATATTAGGAGTTTCGGGTCCATTGGTATCACTCGGCCAATTACTGTTGAGAGCCCATTGCACCATTTCTGCCAAAAGTCCTGGATTTGTGGGCATTCCCATAGGATGTGGAAGAACGTCCCTCTCGTTCAGTGGCATCGTAAGCAGTTGGGGTCTGTCGCTCTTCCCCCAATGGTGAGGGCTGTGGTCCAGTTCTCTGGTTGTATTGGGCCCACGCCCATTTCCCATTTCTATTTAAGATCTGTGAGTTCTGTAGTAGCGAATGAGGTAATTGCATTATACATTGTAGAGGTTATTTTGTTGTCAGTTCACTCCATCACTATGTTCCTCTCAATCAGAGTGCACTCTGGTACGTTAGGGAAGTCTATCTCACTTGTGGTGAGTGCGTGTCTCATCTGCCTGTAGTGAAAGTGTTCTGTGGCGGGCAGGTTGTATTTGTCACTTAGGGCTTGGAATGTTGTCAATTCACTAACACATATACAGCTACAATGAATGTCCCATTTCTCACAGCAGTGATCGTGGGACACCGCAGGAGAAGGAGAATAGCCAGGCCCCATATTTTTTGGCCCAGGACCAACCTTTTTGGGATGCCTGATGACAAGGTCTATGGCAGGTATAGGTTTCCACATCATATCATCCTAGACCTGGTCAGGGAGTGGGCAGATTACCTCACATCACCCACACTGTGCTCCCAAGCACTGACCCCCTTGGAAAAGGTGCTCAATGTCCTGCATTTTTTGGCAACTGGGTCATTTCAGAAGACAACTGCCATAGTTGGGGGTGTCTCACAGCCCACACAGTCACGCTGCCTACACCAGGTGTTGGCAATCATGACTGCACGCTCCTCAGTCTGCAGGCACATATACATGCCCAGAACACCCACAGAAAGGCAGGCCCTGGTCCTGCACTTTTACAGGGTTTCACGCTTCCCCAAAGTGCTCAGTGCTATAGATTGCACCCATGTGGCCCTAAGTCCACCTAGGGCCACTGAGCACATCTATCACAACCGCAAGCACTGGCATTCCATGAACGTGCAGGTTGTATGTGATGCCAAGGGAATCATCATCTCTGTCTATGCAAACTATCCTGGGTCTACCCATGACAGTTTCATATACAGAATGTCCACCCTGAGCCGGGACCTGGAAGCTGGGAAGCATGGCGACACATGGCTCATTGGTGAGTACAAATGTCTGTGCGCATGCATGTCACACACAGACAAATACACAAACCCAACTAATGACAACCATCATCACCTCCCTAGGGGACAGTGCCTACCCTCTGAGCACCCAAATGATGATGCCAATACGGAACCCCACAACACCACCCCAGGTAATATACAACGCAGCCCATATTGCAACCAGGGGCACAGTGGAGTGCACATTCAGAGTGCTCGAGTCACGCTTCCGCTCCCTTGACCGCTCTGGCGGGCAGCTACTATATGCACCCGCAGTAGTGTGCAGGATCATTGTGGCAGCAGAGGTCCTGCACAATGTTGCAACACTGCAGGGCGTACCGGTGGACATGGTGGTGCCCCCACATCCCCAACCACACACACAGGCGCTGCTCATGGGAGGGGAAGGGCATGTGGCGAGGCAGCCTGGACCCAGCTTGTGGCCACATTTTTCACCTAAACTCCCACCTCTGCAGAGTGCACACAGGCCTGGCACATACCAGGTGACATTCGATGATGACAAAGAGACAGTAAACTGTCACAACCTTACCACCCTGAGAATGTTTCAATGGAAGTGTCACACTGTGTGCAACCCTAGCTACCTAAACATAAACAACCCAGTGTGACCAAAAGGAACACATGCAAGGTGCATTTCACACCACCCCCTCCAAAACAGGCCATTAAAATCACTGGTATGTCACCCAAACCCTCCCAACCCCCATTACCCTCGTCGGCCACACCAAGACATGGCATGCAACAGCAAAAGAGCTAACCAAATGCACAACACATGACAAATAAGTCACAAAGTGCCACATGACAAATGGAAACAGGCCTGGCACAATCACACCTGACACAGAATCAGATGAAATGACTGACCAACAACCTCCCACACATACAAAGTCATACACAAATGCATGCCACCAGCGGTACCATCAACAAAAGGCAGAATGCATGTTGATATGCACATTGCCCAATCCAAATCCACAAATCGCAAAACCGTGTGCTGTGTGTGTCCCCTGATACACACCGCTCAGCATACAGCACAGTGAGTGGCCATTGTGTTGGGGATACACCTTGAGCATTTTATAAAAAAGGACAAGCAACCGATATTACCCAGTGACGCATGCACACGATCCGAAAATTGTAAGTGATCATGCGCTGCAGGGACACAGCATGGCAGAGAAGGCAATCTGTGTGCACGTGTGGGCATGGATGGGTGGTTGTATGTGTGGTGGTGCATTGTGTTAGTATGTGTGTCATTAGGGACATGCACTCAATACATGCATATGAAATGAGGTGACCCTCAGTGTCCTGTACACATCACATGTGAACATTGGCCATGTGGACACCCAAATGTGTCAAACCACACCAAACCCCTGACACCTGAAAAGTAAACCCAACACAGGAACATCCATTGACAAGCAGAACACATCATGTACAAAGTACCCCACATTGACAATGTCAGACAGTGACCAATCACTGTAGCACAAGCGTACTGTCCCATAACCAAAGCCCCTCCCTCATTTCCGCATCACCTTGACCTTCAGAAGAACTGTCTCTGGGGTCCGTTGGCTTCTTCCTTCTAGTCTACCTGGTTTCAGGATCCCCCTTCCCCTTGGTTCCCTTGTTCTTCCTTTCATGTAAATAGGGTCTAGCCCCCTCAGAGGCCACCTTGACGGGTAAAAATACCAAAACACAGAGAAGTCCAAGGAGCCAAACCCCCAAACCAGGGAAAAAGACTCTAGGTGCCAAACAACCCTGGAAGAGTCTCCAGTAGATGACTTGAAGTTGTAGAATATGGGCAAGTACATGTCCAAGCTGAATGACAGAATAACCTCCAAGGTTGCACAGTTGTAGAATGGTTTAACAGGATAGGTAGGAATTTGAGTAGACAATAATCAATGAGGATGCCACAACTGATGGGTAGAGCTGAAACTTGAGTAGAAAATAACCAAGGAGGCTGGCACAACTGGATGGTTGAGGTGAAACCCAATCAATCCTTGATAGCGTGAATGGAGAAAGGCAGAGACAGCACAAGTCTGGAAAGGCAGAGTGAATGCGAGATTGCCAGAAACAGCTGACTGCAAGTTAAGAAGCAGAACAGTTGAATAGCTTTGGTAAAAGGCCGAAGTCAACAAAAAGGTATGGATGGAATAGATGAAAGATAGGAGGAGCGAGAGAGAGAGAGCGAGAGAGAGAGATGCTGTGGTACAGACGTGTACCAAAGCCAACCGAGGCAGCTTACAAGTACTCAGAAATAACTGCCTGAGAGACGGGCGGACAGATCTGCAACAAAGACAGTAGCAGGAAGAAAAACAGGGACCAAAGGCACCAGAGTGTGAAAAACGAGTAAAAGAGCTGTAGTCCAGTAGGGAAACTGTACCATCACGCTGCAGCGAAATCCAAGAGGGACGACAGATATAACGTGCCCTCCAAACGGAACGGAGCGTAGAAGGAGTCTAGGGGGACATCTCAGGTGAGGATTGGACCGTGAGTTGTGGTTCTTGGGTCACATTCCTAATGCTTCCACCTTTGCCACAATTCCCAGGGGCTGAACCTAACACGTACCAACTTGCCATTGTCACCAACCGACCCCCTCCCACCATCAGTGTGGCTTTGACAGCTAAAAGGTGCAGGCTACTGTCTACAGCATGAAGAGCATTAAGCATGTCTACAGGCAAGAAATGTAAACACATCAAAATCAACTTAAAAAAATGCACCATTCAAAAATGTACTCACCAAAATTGATTGCAGACATGCCGTGGAGAATACATCCATAATCCCCACTAGGGGTGTATACACAAGTAGTACAGCAGACTGGCCACAGATCTGACAGAAGTCCAATTCCCTTGTGTAATTTGCTGTCATACCAAACCATTCTTGCAAGCTCATAGAAAGGGGAAGCGTGTGTTGCAGACGGAAGCGCTGCTACTTTTTCTGTGCCTGCTCTCTGGAACTGCTTCTTCGATCCCGGCACTGCGAGCTAAGGAGCGAAGCTCTTGCCGGGATCTACATTTTCGCGATCCGCTTCCTGGAGGAGGCGGAGTCACAGCCGCCCACGTGAGTGGTCACGTGAGCCACCCAAGGCCTTATCCCTGCGACAGAGTCGCCCGAGTGGCGCGTGTGTTGCAGACGGAAGCGCTGCTACTTTTTCTGTGCCTGCTCTCTGGAACTGCTTCTTCGATCCCGGCACTGCGAGCTAAGGAGCGAAGCTCTTGCCGGGATCTACATTTTCGCGATCCGCTTCCTGGAGGAGGCGGAGTCACAGCCGCCCACGTGAGTGGTCACGTGAGCCACCCAAGGCCTTATCCCTGCGACAGAGTCGCCCGAGTGGCGCGTGTGTTGCAGACGGAAGCGCTGCTACTTTTTCTGTGCCTGCTCTCTGGAACTGCTTCTTCGATCCCGGCACTGCGAGCTAAGGAGCGAAGCTCTTGCCGGGATCTACATTTTCGCGATCCGCTTCCTGGAGGAGGCGGAGTCACAGCCGCCCACGTGAGTGGTCACGTGAGCCACCCAAGGCCTTATCCCTGCGACAGAGTCGCCCGAGTGGCGCGTGTGTTGCAGACGGAAGCGCTGCTACTTTTTCTGTGCCTGCTCTCTGGAACTGCTTCTTCGATCCCGGCACTGCGAGCTAAGGAGCGAAGCTCTTGCCGGGATCTACATTTTCGCGATCCGCTTCCTGGAGGAGGCGGAGTCACAGCCGCCCACGTGAGTGGTCACGTGAGCCACCCAAGGCCTTATCCCTGCGACAGAGTCGCCCGAGTGGCGCGTGTGTTGCAGACGGAAGCGCTGCTACTTTTTCTGTGCCTGCTCTCTGGAACTGCTTCTTCGATCCCGGCACTGCGAGCTAAGGAGCGAAGCTCTTGCCGGGATCTACATTTTCGCGATCCGCTTCCTGGAGGAGGCGGAGTCACAGCCGCCCACGTGAGTGGTCACGTGAGCCACCCAAGGCCTTATCCCTGCGACAGAGCCACCCTTGCGGCGTTAAGCCCGGCAGCGATAAGGGCGTTGCATATCTGTTAGGCTGTTGGGCGGTTGAAGGGTGAAAGGGCAAACCAAATCATCACGCGTTTCCGCTTAGGTCTACAGTGCAAGAGCGTGGTAAGTGCCCAGCTGTTTCGTGCACCCATTGTATAGAAGCCACTCCTGGCTATCACATCTGTTCCTGATTGTTAGTGCCTGCAAAAATGAAACAAGGCTTTAACTCTTTAAAAACTGGAATGCCTCCTGCCACTGCTGCTTATTTTACGAATAGCATACATGCCATGTCAAACGGGGCTGTGAAACCTTTGAACAAAACAAGGTTGAGTTCAACTCCCCGTGTGAGGACTCAAAAAGTGATGGCCAAAAGCAAAGCTGTGGTATCCGATGGGATGGACATCCGACCCTTTTGTTCCAAACCCACTTACGAGACTCCCTGTGATCCCAACAACAGGGATAACACTCTGAAAGTAACTGATTGTCTGGCTGAACCTATCACAGTTGTCAAAACAAAGCAAAATTCGTCATATGGCCAACAAAACAAGACTAGTGTAATGGATGATGTTCTGACGGCAGAGGTGGCAAAAACTGTCCCTTTAACTGAACCTACAGTAAAGTTTGCCAAAGAAAATGTCTCGCTTACAGATAGCATCTTGCTCAACAACGTACTGACTGGTGCGCCGTGTGACAAAACACCTTATAGTCCTGTAATATCTATAAGTGATGCATCAAACTTTAAGACACTTATTTCGGAGGGCGAGGCGCCAGTATCTGATTTTGATATAAATGTTTCTGGCCTATCGAATCACACTTTGCCTGAAAACCTCTCTAAATCACCCATCTTATTTACGAACATTAGTGTGGCAAATTCTGTAGCGAATCTATCCTTTTTAGCTCCAACTCCACGGAAAATACCCTCACATAACATGCCAGAGTGTGGACGGGCTGAATCACAGAGTGTAAACATAGGATTTGCGCTTACTTCTCTGAACACGGCAATCATAGCGTTAGCAAAGCTGTTTGAAGTCTTAGTTACAAAAGCCGATGCTCATTCAGATCTGCTGAACCAGCTATTAGCTGAACAACTTGCATTTTCTAACAAATTAACTAATTTAGAACTTGCTGACTCCGTCTTTAACAAAAAAAAAAAGAAGTCTGTAATGTCTCAAACCTTGGCTCAATTGTCATGTAACCCTCAACAAGCATATCAATCCTTACCAAGTTTCCCAGCACCTTTAGTTGACCCTTTCATCCCTACAAGCCAAACTCTAGCTAAACAGCAGAAAAAAACATTATACCCATTGTTTGATGTCAATACAAACCTAGCTGATTCAGCGAAAACAGGGTTGAACAAAGTTGTTTTTCAACCGAAAAAGACAAAAAACATCAAATCTGTGGCTAAATGTGCCTCACAGACTAAATCTTTTGTGAAGAATCTGTCTATACCAGCTGCAACTACTCTAGCCGCAGCTAAAGCAATATCAAAGAAATATGCTCTTCAGGCACAGTTAAAAAAAGCAAAACCAAATCCGGTGGTAGCTCCCCCGGTTGTAGACCACAGTCCCCTAAATGAATTGATACATGCGGCCACTGATATATCTAAAAATAATCCCAAAAATCGAACATCTAGTGATCTTACTCTTACATCTGCTACTTTGTCAGGAGCGGGGGTGAGGGATGAACGGCTTAAAGTACTAAGGCAAGCAATTGATGACTATATGGTAGCTAAACCTGTTCTCAAAAGTCTATCCTTTGCACCCTGTGAGACAGCTCTTCCTCATAAACCTGTAACAATGTTGACACAATCACCTCAAACAGCTAGTTCACAAACTCCTTTTAAAGCGAGCAGAGCTCTAGCTGTGTCTCAGGCATCTGTCGTTAACATACAAAACACCTCGGTACCTGAGCCTTTGTCTGCTAGTGAGATCGAAAGGATGATTCAGTCCTCATTAATTAAATTTCTCGAGATCCCTCCCATGACTCAAGATAAAGTCTGTCCACCAGTCCAACCAATCTTGAATCCACAGCCTCAGGTCGACACTTTAAAACGTGTGCGCACGGGTGTTAAGCGGCCAGCGCTCCATGCTCTAACACTTAGCTGCCTGCCTGCACCAGTCAAGCAATATAACCTGAATCGTGCATCGGTGCTAGCTATATTTAGTGAGATCCCCGAGCTCGACGATATCGGGACGGTTGATATTGAGCTCGTTGAATTTGTTGAAAACTCTAATTGGACTGCATCCACTCTTTGGATTAATTCAAGGCTTGTAGCAAATACACTCTGGTCTGTTAAATCTCAACTGATGGACCTGGGCTTCTCTCTTCAGCTTAGATCTGACTTATCTGACTCCACCGTACACTCACAACAATCGGTTAATTCAAAACAAACATCAAACAAAAACCAAGTGTTGTCTCATTCCACATGCACTTGCGAGCTTAAAAACAATCAACGTTAGCATGCGGAAATTACAGAACCTTGTTTATCATTTGTAAGCTGGAACTCGAGAGGGAACAGACATTTGCTAAATAACGGGAGTGTACAGCTATTAGAGTATGACGTAATCATATTACAAGAGTCATGGCTTACTAATGTTCCCACATGGAACAACTACGATGTCACTCTGATACCAGCTGAGAAGGGTCTTTGGGGACGTCCTACTTCTGGTCTACTGACGGGGGTGAAACAGACCGTAGGTCTGAAAATTGAACCGTGGTTCTCTCCAAATGCTTTCCTACAGATGACGAAGATCGGTGGTAAGGGTCTTGTGGGTGCCGCTATCAATGTGTACTGGAACCCGTTGCGTATCTCTGATGAGTGCTTCTTGGATTCTGTGGTTAAGGCTATTGACATTGTGATGCTTGAGGGTTTGTCTCATTTTATTATTCTTGCTGGCGATCTAAACCTGCATTGTCTAGGCCCTCCAGGTAAATTGGAAAAAAACCGCTTGAGCAAATGGTCAATATTAATCAAATCTCGAAATTTGTTTATGTTAAACGGTGCTTTCCCGCAAGACACGCCACCAAAACCTACTTGGCATCGTGCTAATAGCGAGGGCATAATTGACTTTATGTATGTAAATGCACAGATGTTCAATAAGATAACAGCATTCAAAATAATTGACTCAGACACGAGTGACCATAATATGCTAAGTATGCATCTGTCTATAAATGCCAGCATCGATCAACCAAAACCTGTTTTTCTTATGGGCTTGCATAACACAAATCCAGCTAGAAATAGATTAATATGGACCGAGTCTTCTTTGGAAGCCTTCAGAACACACTATCTTGCTCAATTTAATGATGGAGCATCCCAAAACTCTCTGCCAGTCATACCATACTATGACTTAATGCAGGCTTACCAACCAGGGTCCATCAAACAGAAAGAGAAGCAAACCCCCCACCTGCATTTATTTGATCACCAAACTAGACTTGAGAAAGCTAGGGTACGGTCTGAGAGGAGAGCTGCTCTTAAACTCCCTCTGCATATGCGGCAAACTGTCTTGTCCCGCATTAAAACTAAATATCGAAACTGGGCAAGAGGAAGGAGAGCAAAGCTCTATCAAATCGATGGAATCAGCATATTAAAAACTTTGGCTTCAAAGAACACTGCTCAGTCATGGAATATAATAAATCAGGTGACGGCAGGACATCAGGTGGCGGTTCAAACAAACGATGTGTCTGAAGCAAGGTGGATACAGCATTATACTAAACTATTTGCTGAACCTCCAGTGCATTCCTATAAAACCTCATTTGATACTCTTCCTCCTTTCCACATACACTTTGACAGAGAAGACATCTTGTATTTTATTAAGCGAGCTAATAATTCCAGAGCCCCAGGCCCGGATGGCTTATCCAATGCTCACCTCAAACGGCATCCAGATATCTGGGCTGACATTCTTTGTCTCGTATTTGATCACGTTAACACCTCACAGAAAATCCCCCTGTCATGGAAGCAATCTATTGTTGTCCCGATTTATAAAAAAGGTGAACGCGCCAACCCAACAAGTTACAGACCGATCTCTCTTTTGGATGTCCCGGGCAAGATCTTTTCTCAGCTGATCTTGCGTGAGTTGAAAAACTGGACAAAAAAATGCCATAAGAGTGATCCTTTTCAATCAGGTTTTGTAAGTGGACTTGGCACACTCCCTAACATGATTACATTAAATATGCTGAAGTCAAAATATGCATTTAGGAAGCAACCCTTATATTTTGCGTTTATTGACTTTTGTTCTGCTTTTGACTCTATTAACAGAAAATTATTGTTTCATAAGTTAAAAATTTTTGGTTGTCCTCTTTCTCTTTTATCAATCATCATTCAACTACACACGAACACGTCTATGCGTGTTAGGCTCTCTTTTGAAGGTCTTTTATCTTCCTCCTTCTCAACATTTTTGGGACTCAAACAGGGGTGTAGTTTAGCATCGATATTATTTAATCTGTTTATACTGGATATAGGGAGTCATTTCGTGCATATTTTGTCGGACGCCCCTGAACTTGGTGGTCAGCGCATACCATGGTTGCTTTATGCGGATGACCTTGTTTTAATATCGCAATCTCCTAGAGGTCTCCAGAACTTGTTGTCTGCACTAACCAACTATGCCAAGGAGAACCAACTCCTAGTCAACTTGGAAAAATCTCAGATTCTTGTCTGCAAGCCAAGAGGGAAAACTAAGAGTGTAAACACAGTGTGGTATCTACAACAGCAACCAATAGAAACTGTGTCAGAATACAAATATCTGGGCCTATATATTCAAAACACCATCATCGACAATAGATATTTGACTGTGCTACAGTCAAAACTGTTAATGCTGCTGTCACAGGCGAAAATGCTTGTTTATAAGTACGGGAAATTTACACTGAGGCATCTGTTTATGTATTATGAGCAAAAAGTCATCCCCATCTTGTTATATGGCGTAGAATCCAAGCTGTACACTAACGATCAAGCCTGGGATAAACTTGAGGCATCATTTTGGAGAAAGGTTTTAAATTTGCCAAATTGCTTACCTTTGCCTATGCTGCGTTTTGAATTAGGGCTTAAATCATTAGCGAGTAGGGTCAAATGGAGATTATGTTCCTTTTTTCGTAAATGTATTCTTGGTGGTGGTGAGAATAACATAATGAGCACGATCGCTGGCTACCTGACCACTTCCGGACTGGCTTTTCCTAGTCGATGGCGGGGGCTTGTAATAAACACCATGTCTGAAGCTGACATATCATTACAGCTGTTGATGGAGAACCCAGACCGTGCTAAAACTAAATATTATCAATGGGAGTGGATCCAGAATTACGAACGCTGTAGGCAATATAAAGATTTCAATCCCAAAATTTTTGGCATTAAACGCCTGGGTCAAGCGCCAAGCTACTTACTAAAATGTCCCTCTGCGAAAATTCGGTCCAAGTTTTTGCGTTTGAGAATGAATTTGTGGCCTACGAGAGAAGTGTTGGCAAGGCGGAAACTCATTCCTTTTGAGCTAAAGTTCTGTCGGTTTTGTAATTGTCACAGTGTCAAAGAGACCTTACAACATGTGATAGTTACATGCCACGCTCTGGAACACATACGGGTAAAACACTTCATGAATTTGCTGAATGTACATGTGCAACGGGATGAGCTGGAGATATGGAGTGCTCTAGTCAACAGCACTAGATTTTCGGTCATGAAGTCACTAGTGCACTTTATGGAATCTATATTACCTTGTGAACTTCTCCTTTATAAATAGTGATATTAACAAATGGTCGATGTACAGGAGCTGATGTAGATTTTTATCGTTCAAGATCATTTTTAATAAGGTAATGTGTGCTGATGCATTTACTTTATCTTGTAAATTGTGATACTTAGTGTCATTTTGCTCTTTTTTTTTTTTTTTTTATTATATGCTCTAAGTGTATGTTAACTATGTATTGACATCTTCTTTTCGAATCATTACATAATTTTGAAAAGTTGATTGTATTCAGCTATATCAAAATAAAAAAAAAAAAAAAAAAAAAAAAAAAAAAGAAAGGGGAAGCAGAAGTGGCATATGTGTCTGGACCCCAAGCCACAAACACATACATGAGGCAAGCTAGTATGGGCCCAGCTGGAACACACAGTGGATGCTTTCAAAAGCCAGAAAGCACCACA
The DNA here is from genome assembly GCF_040938575.1 of Ambystoma mexicanum. Classification (NCBI taxonomy): domain Eukaryota; kingdom Metazoa; phylum Chordata; class Amphibia; order Caudata; family Ambystomatidae; genus Ambystoma; species Ambystoma mexicanum. Next base: position 166,434,935 of record NC_090933.1, read on the forward strand.
CTGTCACATGAATGCACAATAGACAAACAATATAATAATTAAAAATAAGAAATGGCCACATAAGTCCCTGGGGAGGGCACCCAGGAGGGGGGAGGTACAGGGCGCTCCTCAACATTCACACATGCGATGATGTTGAGATAAAAAAAAAACCTCCATGGGCTCAAAGCCTGCACGGCCCGACCTGTGTGGAAGATAAGTCATCGTCCTACTCACCCTCTGGATGGAAATCAGAAGGTGGACGTGGCACAGTTGCCCTGACCATGTCTATCTACAGCTTACCCCTCCACAGCAGCAAGCATGCGGGTCTGGTAAGTTTGGTCCCGTGTGGCAATGGCATGTAAGTCAGCATGCAGCACCTCACGTGATACGTGTGCTTCCTCTTGTAAGATTGCACGTGTAACACAGAGCTCTGCCTGCATGGCCTCACCTGACATCTGGAGCACCTCCCGGCATGCACATACCTCAGCTGAGATGGTGTTCTCAAGCTGCTCCTACCTCACTTCTGATCGCTGCCTCTGGGTCATGTTGAGCACACCCAGATAGATCTGAGGGATCAGCATTCTTCCCTCAGGGCCTCCCTGTTTGCCTCTGCCTGAGCAGCAAGTGCTTCGCGCAGAGACACCATTTCATCCCAGCGTGCCCTGTTTGAGGCTGCCATGCCCAGCCTGAGTGAGCGGCACATGGACTGCACTGCCTGCTGCTGGAGCTCCACCTGCCTATTAGGGGGAGCACAGATTGGCAATCTTATCAATAGCTGCTCCCTGTTGCTGTGAACTGGCATACATGGATTGCTCCCATTCAGTATACCCCGGTGACGCACAGCCACTGCGTTGCTGGACATTACACCGGCGGGACCCAAGGAGCTGTGGTCCTTGGTGGATTGGCACCGCCCACGGCTGCAGGATTACATCCCTCCATTGACATGCTGCCCTAGGCACATCAGCAACTGGTGTTGAGTGTGACCATGCGTCCAGGACCACGACAGGCAGACATTCCAACACTGTTTGGCCCCTCAGTGCAGGTGTTGTTGACAGAAGATCATCCACATTAGGATCACTCACTGGCAACGAATGGTCATGATGCAGATCCAACTCAACATTGTGCTCAGAGTGATCATCAGAGCTTGACTGATTGCCAGCCCTGGACACGATGGTCTGGAGCACAAGTGGGTTCTCGTGCTCTACCACCCCACGACTACCACTTGTGCCGGGTTGCTAATGTGAAAGCAACCCCATGTCTGGAATGACATCACCATCCTCTGGATCCATTGTGTCATCACCTGTAACGTGAACAAAATGAACATGAGTACACATGTCAGCAGCACAAAACCCACATACACATAGACATCACATAGACAGCCAACACATGAAACAGCATGTCACAAACAACTCAAATTCTGGCATGCATCCAGTGGCATTGATATGCAATGGCATCCTGAAAGCAGAAATGGATGCGTGTAAATTGCGAAGCCTACACATGTACTGAATGTAGTATATCACCTCCATCACACACCACCTCTGGCAGGCACATATCACAGGCAGAAATGACAGATGGCAACAAAGAGATGGCACGTAGCATAAGCATGTTTGAACATCCAAATGGCCACAGCTGCAAGTGAATCAAAACACACCCTGGGCCTCATTATGACCCGGGCGGTAAGGGAATACCAGTACCGGTAAGGGCACTGGTGCCGGTAATCCCTTACCGCCCTATTCCGAGGTCCCTTTGCGGGTCCTCCCTTAATGCCTGGTTTTACCAGGTGTAAAGGACAGGACCCGCAAAGGGACTTTGGAGCTAATAACGGTACCGCAATTAGCGGTACCGTTATTAGTGCCTTCCCCATTCCCATTGAGCCCTATGGGGGCTCAAATGGAATGAGGAAGGGCCATGGTGAATGGGGAATTACCGCCCCAGCCAACCTTGGAATGGGGCGGTAATTGCTTCATTCACCATGGCGGAATCTGTAAGGTTTTAGAGGCAACAATGGCGCAAATAGCACCATGGTTACCGCCTGGGTCGTAATGAGGCCCCATGACACACGTAATATGAATGTACACATGCATCACTAAATCATCATCACCGATATAGCTACATCCATCTGCAACTTGGCCCATAATGGGCATCATGGGCCCTGAAGACATAGTGCATGTCCCGAGCAAAGTGAGGGCCTACAACGAGGTATGAGGGACCATAACGCCCAGTACAGTCCGAGCTGCCGGTCCATGAAGCCTCCAGAACACCCTTCAGGATTCTGCACTTTGTGCATTGAATGTGCCAAAAACATTAATCAGTGTGTGAAATCACCACGCCCAGGCTCCACCACATTTGCTAAGTGGGCCTGGGCGTACACATACTGCACCACAGTGCACCTTCAGGAATGTGCCTGTTGAACATAACAGGTGCAATGCTGAAATCTCAGCAGCATTTATGTCAAATAATGACATATTAGTAATTCAACAAAAATGCTGCTGAGAACACATGTGTAAATGAACACTTCCACACACACCTAAGTAAGTAGCTGTAATGTTGCACTACACAATGTTGAAGCTGATTGCATATGTATATGTGAAAGTGTTCAAATACACCCATGTTCATATACACCCGTTTGGTGTATATGAGCTGAGCAGCAACCGATACAGCAAAGCAAGCAGCTTCAAAGCTGCTTGCTTTGATGTATGTGAACGTGTACACATACACTTGTGCAGGTAGCTCCACAGTAATTACAAGCCGATTGGCAGCCTATAATCAATCTGCGGCCTATACCAGTTAGTATAGCCCGCAGAGTGACCTATCAACTTTGCTATACACCCGCTAGGGTGTTCCAATACAGAGTACATGTGTCACAGGATGCATAACAGTGAAGGGATGAAAATCTGAACATACATTCCAGGTCACTTTGACATTGTACCAGTGAGTAGGCATGTAGAATGGTGTAAAATGGCTCAGAAGTCGGTGAGTGCAGTGCAGTACATATGTACATTACCAACAGTCTACATCAACAGGTATGTTTAGATGTCAATCACTAAACTTGACGGCAGTGTAAGGGCAAGTTCAGCCATCATGTGCAATGTCCATGCACTGGGTTGCATGGCTACAGTTACTCCCCCCCCCTTAGTGAAAATGCAGGGAGGCATTGCATGGCAATGAAAGGTTGACCAGAGAACTGCATATTGGCAGTGTTGGCTAGCGTCAATTGCATCATCTCAGTCAACTGACACCACAGCAGATGAGAATGGGACTGTAAGCAGGACACATGATGAGCCCTCAGTAGTACACCCATTCATGCAGAAGGCACTAACCAGTTGAACAGAGTCAGGGGGCCTGCAACTGGGGGAGGCCTGTGCCCCACACGGACAATGACACCCTAAACATGTGTGTGATGCAGGACTGAGCCAGAGTGAGCATGGAATGGATGACCAAATGCCATGATACGTATGTAATCCTGGACACGTACTACAATGACCATCCTGCCAAGGACACATAGGGGATGCATGGAATGCACATAGAGCATGAATGGGCACTCATGTCCTCATGGAGCATCTGCCATCTGCACAGTCCGAGTGAGACACCCTGCATCAAGGACAAAGGAAGTACTCCACAGTATGTGTCTGGCAGGTTCGCAGGGGGAAGTGTGCATGTACACAGGAGCGTGGAACAGGCCATTGCAGTAGTCCAACATGTTACCCACCAGTGCCATGGTGAAATTGAGGTGCAGGGGGGCGGAGGGGCAAGGAAGCATGCTCACGTGGAGTACCCGCATGCAGGCTGAACCCACATGCACGTCAGTCATGCGATGACATAGTCTGAGTGCTGAGTGGAAGGACACCACAGGCTGCATGCAGACAGGTCAGTGAGCTGGAACTTGGACCGTAGGGGCAGCCGGGTGACTAGCATGTGTGTAGGGTGCATTTGTGGTGATGAGGGCAGTCCCCGTGTTCTTCACCTGTACCGCATGCATCCCAACAGGCACGCATTATCGAAGCATTGCATGACTCGCACATGAGAACCATGTACACATAGCATGTAGTGGCAGTCAAGCACAACACATCACACAAGCAAACCACACATGGTCTGGACAAACACGCAACAACACTCACCTGGTGGGGCATCATAATCCTGCATCTCTGCCCCTCTTTCGATCAATTGTGCCGGGATGAACTCTGCAGTGAGCAGCTCGTGCGGAGTGAGTTCTTCCTCCTCAGGTGGTGGCCCACTGCCAGTCTGCCGAGTCATGGCATAATTGGAGGCACGCTTTTGCTTTGCACAGCGTCGGCGGTCATCCCAACGCTTTTTGCAGTTCTGAGCTGTTCGCACCTCATATCCGAATGCACTAACACCGCCTGCAACATGCTTCCAGTGTTCCCAACGCTGGGCAGGTGTAGTATGGCAATTTGGTCCCACTAGCATATTGCGTTCGTGTTCTGACACATTGCCCACAAGGAAGTCCAGTTCCTGCTTGCCGAAAGGCTTCTTCCTCGACGTGCCGGAGCCCGGAGCAATGTCTGGGGTCCCAGCCTCTTGCGCAAGTGCAACCTTACTCCTCTTGTGCAGTAGTCCGGACCATGACTAGCAAATACCGCCTTGATCAGTAGGGGCAGTGGCGCTGGTGGACTGGGCCATGGGAGTGGCAGGTGGAACTAGGACGGAAGCCCTGGGTGCTCTTGACATGACCCAGTACAGCAACAGCCGCTGTGCCAAGGTCTGTGAATGACACTGTCCTGGCTGGCATACTCACAGACGGGGTGGTGTTGGCTGCATCTGCCCATGCAGTTGCCAACACCCGGCTGCTAGTGGCAGCAGATGACAACACTGCCCCAGGGACATGTGCTTCGGTCAGAGCATACCAGTTGCCCACTCACACCTGCCTTGGGGGTTGCCATGTCGGGGCAAACACCATCTGAGATCACTGGCAACCCCCAGACAGAGAGGCAGAGGCCTGTCAGCTTCTCAGCCACAGAAGTTGGCATCCTGGTGGAGCAAGTCCTGGGGCATTATGATGCCCTCTTCAGACAACCGTGCGCCGACAAGGATAGACAGAAGAGGACCTAGTTGGACATCGTGGTTGCCATCAACGCAGTGGCTGTGGCAACCCGCGACTTGAAACACATCCTGAAGCACTGGGAGGTCTTCAGATCCAGGACCCTCATGAAGGCCCAGCTCTTGCATGCAGCAGATGCAGGGGGGCACCAGGTCCAACTTAGTATCAACAAGATGAGGGTCCTGGAATGCATCAACCCAGTGCTTCACCAGCAGGTCCTAGAGAGGCAGACCCGTCTGGAGTTGAGCGGTGAGTGTCTGGGATATCCTATTCCACACAGTGCATGTTAAAGTGTGGCAGGTGTGTGCAGCTTGGACATATGTGTATGGATGTGTGTGTGCAGGGACATGCCCGTGCTGGATGTGAGTCCAGTCATGTGTGATGCACATCAATGGTGTACGTGTTCCAATGCATGATGCCCAACCGCATGTGGAGATGCACACATGTTCTGTGTTTGTACTATGCCATGGTTGGGGTGTGACACATGGATGCTGATCCCACCTTCATGTATGTGCCCGGTGTACATGTGGGTGTGTGTGTTTGACATGTGTGTGACTTTGAGACGCCATGGATGCATGTGACATGTGACATGTGGGTACCTGATTGGCAGATGTGACTTAGTTGCCGATGATTGCACTGTGACAGTTGAACAGATGCATGTCTGTCTGGTGGCGTGTGTGCATGTGATCGGCACTCCCCATGTTGCTTGTTATATCATGCCAACCTTTGGTTGTTCATGCAGTTACATGTGTATGGCTGCTGATGCCTGTTGTACGATACCAGTTTATTTGTGCATGTGTTTGGGTTCAAATGATATGAGTGTTGGGGAGTGTGATGCCATCTGTGAAGTTTGACACTGCCACTCATGTGCAACTGTCATGTGTGTATCAGACCATTGTACAGTGCCCTGATGCCTGTGTTCTATTTCTCCCTGTCTGCAGGGCCGACTGATGAAGAGGGAGGAGACAGTGCTGTGGGGCATAGCGTCAGGGATGCCACCGTCAGCCGGAGACGTAAGGCCCAGCTCTCCTCCCAGGTAATCATATCTTCCAGGAACGAGGAGTCTGGTGCGTCCATGGCCGCAGCTGCCGAGGGAAGGTTCAAGAGGCGGAGGTTGGAGGTGGACTCCTCTGCAGCAGAGGGGGCTTCTGAGCCCCCACAGGGGCCTATGGAGAAGACGGCACTGAGTCATCCAGGTTGGTGGGGGATTTGGTTGAGGAGGTAGGCTGTGACAGCCCCACTCACGGGGCCTGGAAGGGGGATTCGACTGGTGCTAGTGGTGCAGTCCAGAGGCATGGACAGGAGGCAGCACAGGCTGCCGCAGAGGTGCCTGTGTTTAATCCTGTTCCCAATCCTGTGACTGCATCATCCGGCACCAGCAGGGATGCCTTCATCCAGACCCGTTTTCAGAGAGGGGACAACAACTGGCCTTCCTCTCCCTGCGGATGTGGCAACTCATGACCGGGTTGAGCCTGTCCTAGCTGGTTTGGCGTTGCATACACGTGGTATTCAGGATGACGTGCAGGGTTCTCGTCAGGACAATGCGTGTCATTTTGAATACCTGTTTGGGCACTACTAGGACAGGTAGTCGGCACTGGGTTCCTCCGTGTGCTAGAGGGTCTTGCGACCCCCTCCTCAACTGAAACCCCTATGCGTCAGTAATCCTCTGTGCCGTCTTCCTGCCCAAGTATCACCTGGGCCCACTATGGAGCTGCACCTGAGCCAGCGGCCAGGCTGGTACAGAACTCATCCCTGCCACAGTCGGGAGTCAGAGGTCCAGCAGGGGTGGCCACCCCACCAACTGGAACCCAGCAAATGCAGGCTTTGCAGGCATCAACAAGCAGGGCGCGTGCATGATGGCGCCGGCGGATTCCATCAGCCTGGATGCCGTTGTGGTGCCAGAGGCAGTTGCATTGGAGGCAGCAGCAGGCTCAGCGTGGGAGGCATCATGGCTCGGGGCCATCAACATCCCGGGGGCAGGCACCAGCCGAGAGGCAGGAGGACCCAGGACTAGTAGTGTCTTCCGTGTGGCAGTGGTTGGGCCAGCAGATAGATGCGGAGCAGCAGCGGGCGGAGAGGGCATGGCTCAGGATGGCCATGGCGGAGAACTCCATGAACCGGGCTTTGGGGAGGGCTGAGTGCCTCCAGGCAACTCGCAGGGAGTTGTTGGATGCCATGGCTGCAGCCCTGCGAGATCTCGAGGCCAGGGAAGAGGCCCGCCTCCGGAACTTCGACATGGAGTTCGATGATGCCCTGGCCCAGAACATCAGTAAGTGAGCCGTCGGACTTGCCTGCCGCCTTTGTACATGGTTATTTAGGCATAGGTTTCCTTTCTTTTAATTTATGATTTGGAGGCCCTAGACTTTGCTTCTCCTTTCTGTATTTAGTTCTGTTTTTGATAGTATTTTTGATAGGTTTCCTTTAATTTTGGGATCATGGACCCTTGAGACTTACATTGTGTATAGTTCCGGACATGTACATACTTTCTTTTTTACGCCATCCCGTGGAGTAATGCTTTTTTATGGTTTTCAATTTTGGATTTATTCCTGTGGACTTTGGCGATGGACCACTTTTCAGTTTTCATGCCTTGGATTTTAATTTTTCCTTGAATTTTCTTTTCTTTTTGGTATTGCATTCATAATTTCTTCTTTTGCATGTGTGGTTTTGATTTTGTCATTTTGTTTTCTTTTTAATACATTTCACGAATCTTCATTATTAGTCTGGTCTACTCTCATTAGTTTTGTGCATGTGTCACTGTCCATTGCCTCTGTCATGTGTCACCACTGCGTGGCTCTGTTGGACATGTCTTTGGGTGCATGCATGAGCATTTTTGAATGTCAAGGCGTGGTACTTATAGTGGGGAGTGGATACAATATATGGTTGTGTGTTTGGACTGGGGTGCTGCGGCGTGGGGTGGGATTTGGTTTGGCATTTCTGACATGGGCCTCTATTCTGACAGCACGGTGGGTGGGGGGACATGAGTCGGGGCCTGCTGCCAGGTTGCCATCAATGGGGGTGGGGTGGGGGGAAATGAGTCGGGGCCTGCTGGCAGGTTGCCATCAATTGGGGTGGGGTGGAGGGACATGAGCCGGGGCTTGCTGGTAGGTGCCCATCACTGGTGGGGGGGACATGTGTTGGGGCTCACAAGGGTATGGTGCCATCTAAGCTGCCTGCAGGGCATGGTCAGGGGTTGTAGTGGTGTCCCCTGTGGTGAGTACTGCCTGCAGGGCATGGGGACGGGGGGAGGGCACACCAGGGAGGGCCCACACTGCCAATTTGCATGTAATGCTAACTTGTGCACCCCAGACTACATGCACCCCGCTCGCGCCAGCGGAATCACGTGTAAAGCTCACTCGCGTTCCCCGGGATATATGTACCCCGCTCGCACCAGAGAAATCCCGTGTGAAGCACACTCGTATACCCCGGAATACACGTACCACGCATGCGCCAGCGAAATCGTGTGTAAAGCTGACTCGCGTACCCCCAGATTCGCGCACCAGTGTAGTGAGGTGCCACATGCACCCCCTGCAGGCAGCCGACACCACAGGGGACACCCCTACAACCCCTGACCATGCCCCGCAGGCTGCCCATCACCCCTGGGCATGCCCCGCAGGCAGCCCATCCACCCTGACCATGCCCCGCAGGCAGACCATCCACCTTCCCCATGCCCCGCAGGCAGCCCACACCACAGGGGGGACTTTTTCCACACAATTTGCCTTGCGTGAGTGGGGTACGCATATTCCGAGGGTCCACAGGGAGTTTTACATGTGATTGGCCTGGCGCGAGTGGGGTACGCATATTCCAAGGGGTGCACGGGGAGTTTTACATGCGATTGGCCTGGCGCGAGCGGGGTATGCATTTTCCGAGGGGTACGCTGGGAGTTTTACATGCGATTTGGCTGGCTTGTGCGGGGTATGCGTATTCCGAGGGTGCATGGGGAGTTTTACATGTGATTGGCCTGGCGCGAGCGGGGTACGCGTATTCCATGGGGTGCACGGGGAGTTTTCCATGCGATTGGGCTGGCGTAAATGTGGTACGCATATTCTGAGGGTGCATGGGGAGTTTTACACGCAATTGGCCTGGCGCGAGCGGGGTACATGTATTCCAAGGGGTGCGCGGGGAGTTTTACATGCGATTGGGTTGTCGCATGAGGTCTGAGTGGCGTTTTTAGTGCAATTTCTTTGTTGGGGGGCTGTATGCTGGTCCGCTGGCATTTGCGATATGTAGGGGATTTGTGCGGCTGTTTTTGGCGCACGGGCAGGGTTGCGGATGTAACTGGCGCTGCTGCATGGTTGCTGCACCACGCTGTGCCACGGCTGGTTATGGATGTTTAAATCCATGAATACTCGGTGCGTGAAAATGGGTTTTGGCACACGTGACTGACGCACGCTCACTTCTGCACTTGATTCCATGAATTACCCCCTTTGTTTTTTCCTTTTCTAACCCATTCAATCCTATCTCTCTCCCCGTCCCATTTTTCTGTCCAATTTAAAAAATGTTTCTGAACATATGCCATTTGAATATGTCAAATATGATCTAACGGTTAAGTTAAAGAAATGGGGATGAAGTATATATGCCCTATTGTTTTGAAAAAGGCTTAGTGCAAAGCTGAAACACGTGTCAACAGTTTCTAAGGGCAGTCATGTGAATTTATACAATTTGCAATTACAAGATTGTGTAAACCTAACACAGTTGTGGCGCTATTTTTCTTGTGTGAGAATTCAAATCACTTGTCTGAACCACAGAGGTGGGGATCTTTGCTGCCTCCGACCACATCTCACGCTATTGCTACACGCTAATAATACAATGGGAAAAGGTTGCTGAGCATAATAAGTGACACCACATTTAACAAAAAGTATCCCAGATATCTTTCAATACTTGAATGACTATAACAATCAAATACTAGCACCAGTGACAAGACGGTTGAATTCGAATTTCAACAATCTTGAACCGTTAGTTTCAATGGAGGAATTAATTGATTTACTTAAAAAAAATACTAAGGATTTACACAGACAACTGAGAGGTTTTTCAAAGAAGATATCCTAACATACACACGCAAGTAAGAGATTCTTCTATAGGGAGATGACTGGATTGCACTGGCAATTTGGAGTTTTCAAAGAGCTATTGGATTACTACAAAAATGCAGTGTTTATGCAATTTATGGCTGGGGTGATATGCTACTTACAAAGCAAGCCTTGGTTTAGGATTCAGGAAAGCCAGCTGGATCTCAGGATACTCTGGAAGCTATGGCAGGGGGTCTGGTCACTGCACTCTCAAAGATGGTAAGGTTCAGCAGCCTTCTCTCCTTCCTCCTTCTCCTGTCTCCCCGTTTTTTTCTGTCTGTCCCTGTGACCTAGTACAGTCCCTCTTATATAGCAGGAATGACATCACTAACTTTACAATCTTGGGGGAGTACCCTGTAACTATCCCTGCTGCTCGGACAATTTACAATTCTTCTTTCCGCCCCCTGGCCTGATTGGTTCAAGGGAAGAGAGCACCATCTGTGTATTTGCATTCATTACAATTTTTTGTTCTCATTTCCACTTTTTGGCAAAACTAGTTATGTCTCATAACTTCATACTTATAATAGTCACTGACATATGAAACAGATATGCGGTTTTAGCTGGTCAAGGTCGAATTACTGTCATGTCCACTGGGCAAGAACCACAAGCTCCATGACATAAAAGGTCCAGGCTCATGAGTATGTGTGCTCTGCACACTTTTATTCTGGTACAAATGCTTTTTTTCCACTGCAGGGTCGGGCGTGGCCATAGGAGTGAATTGGGCTGCATGTGCAGCATCCTCAAGGAGTGGCAGGGTGGGGCCACGACTCTGAACAAATGGGCATGGCCGGGACCAGGCTATTTAAGAATGCCCCACCCGCATGCAAGCGCTTCGCATTATTCTCATTATAGCAGCGTCACGCTCACTGCCGCCTGAAGCGCATCCTTACCTGATTCCAGTAGCAACCACCGCATGAAGCGCATCCTTACCTGATTCCAGCAGCAACCACAGTCGGTGTGCATCCTTACCTGATTCCAGCAGTAACCGCAGTCGGAGCGCATCCTTACCTGATTCCAGCAGCAACCGCAGTTAGACACATCCTTTCCTGATTCCAGCAGCAACTGCAGTCGCAGCGTGTCCTTACCTGATTCCGGCTCCCAGCCACAACGTTTGGCTAGCATCATTGTGGATCCAGGCATCCATCACCCACCGGCAGATCTTCGGATAAGGCTGTAACGCTCACCTGATTCTCGCAGAGGCGCCGGTCTTCACTGGGCGACTACCGTATCTTCAAAAGTGATGTGCACCACCCGGTTGGCTCTTTGGGCTGGACCTCTGTGCACTGTATGCCTGACTCGAAGAGTAAGATGTCTGCAGATAGAAAATATGGGATTAATGAACTGGGGTTATTGGGGTGTCCCTAACTCTTTCCTTTTCTCCTCTCCTGTAGAACCCCAAACGTTAACGCTCTCACCTTAGGTAAGTGAACGCCGAGCTCTCCATCTGCCTCGGGGCAGGGTGCTGTAACCAGTTTCTTCACTGGATAGGTAGCGCAGGCCTCTTGACTTCAGAGGACTGCTGTCCCTCGTTTACTTCACGAACGGTGAGTTCCGAATATTTCAAATGTCTTTAAAAGTCTTTTGTAATGCTGTCTCTTATTTTGCAGGGTTCTGGCGATGGCGGTTGACTGGCTGAAGTGCGTTGAGGATGGACCCGTATGCGGAATAGAAGCGCCTGGAAGCGCGTAAGTAAGCGCTTGTTGCTTGCTTCACGATGCGCACTAACTGTCCTTTTATTTTGCAGGTACCAGTTCGGAGCTGCTGAAGGATGCCGGAATGCCCACTGAGTTCGGCGTGGATGGAGTAATGGCACGTGCGTATTGAACGTTACCCAATGTCTTTAAACGCACCTTCTTTTGTCTTACAGATGCGGGATGCAGCGCCGAAGGCCTCCGGAGCGTGCGAAGAGTTGGTAAGCATTTGTCTTTCAGATGCCGGAATGCAGTGCGATGACCTCCGGAGCGCGTGAAGAGTAGGTAAGCCTTTGTCTTTCAGATGCAGGAATGCTGCACGAGGCGTTGATGACAGCCGATGGACCAGGTAAGAGATGCGCTGTCACTGAAGACCGTAGTGCTAACCTGTTCTTTCTTGTCTTTATAGATGTTGCTGAAGGCTGGATTCAGGATGGTAAGCCTTTTTCCTTTAGGCCCAGGATCAGATGCAGAAGACACAATGAGCGTTCTGCTGCAGAGGATGCAGAATAACGCAAAGCAAGATTCATCCATCGGGTGTGGTTTAAATAGCCTCCTGTAGTGCTTAGGTGTCTCCTTCCACAGCCACGCCTAGGTAAGAAAAGAGTTCCTGCTTTCCAGAAGAGTTCCAGTGTTCTGAACCTAGGGAGTGGCTCCTGCCCCACCCAACAGGAAAAGTAGTCCCAAACAGAAGAGGATCAGGGGTTCAACTGGCAGGTAAGTAAGCAGCATGGTCTGCTGCAGATAAGTCCACCCAAGCATTATGAGCCCGGCGCTTGCAGCGCTGGGACTGGGCATATTTATGAGCCTGGCACCACTGGCGCCAGGACAGGGTCCAAAAGGTCCCAATTGGGACTGGCTGGCACTCGGAACTTGGGTTATGGGTCTGCTTCCAAGGGAGTTGAGTAAGTCCTGGCCTTTTGGAAGCAGAGATCATGACAAAGGCATTTCGGTCTGACATTGCCAGACAATCCCTGCAATAGAAAAAGACAAAATAAGGTTAGAAAAGCGAAAAAGTCATTACGCTAAGGTCATGCTTGACCTTAAAACCGAACTTACCTCCTGTTGGGACATCGTGAACTCCCTTTTCTTCCATTGGGGGTCGCTTCTTGCACCGCCACTACCGCTGGGCCTCATATCACCTATTGGGGAAAAGGAAAGACATTACAAAAAGATACGGACAATAATCAAAGAAAGACATTACAAAAGGATACGGACAATAATCATTATTGAAAGGATACTTACCTTTGGAGTGGTTCAGCCACAGCCGGTCTGGGCTGCCACGCACATGGAACAGTGAAGAAACTCACTCTATCTAAAGCGCCCCTGCATTGAGAAGCAGGACGGAGAGTTCGCCATCATAATTAAACAGGTGAGACTATGTGGGTTGGCGCATGCTCACCACATTCTGGGAAGAAGGGTTTGAGAGGGACCACAGTCATATCACAGCATTCTGACAGCCTCTCATATTCTTGCAGGGGCAATACCAACAACCAGCACAGTCTACAACACAAGAGCAGGGGAAAAAGTCTGACCAAGGGGAGCCAATTCCAGGGAGGGCTGCAACCATGCCCCAACGTCCCCGCAGAGACCTGGTGAGAGTAACAATTAGATAAATCTATCACCAAATCTGTACAATGTAGCATGGCCATTTGAGACATTTTTGTCCTTTTCATAAAATGTATAACAGTTATGAATCTGCAAATAATCAAGCATGTTCCTAATTTCATTTCCCATCTTTTCCGCAACTGTCATATTTGTCACCTGTTCAGATCAGCCAGAACCTAGTCTTAACTGGCCATTTCAGTACCCAAAGTCCTAGGAAAATGCATTCACTATCTTTGAAACCACCTGGAATTTACATGAAAAAATTGCATAAAAAGGAATTAATCCTGATTCTGATTGCTGTGAAAAATGCCTAAAATTAAATCAGTCTTTTAATGTATATTGGGAGTGTCTTGTTCCACCTGTGGGAGGGTCGCTTCATCCCGCAAAGCCATCTGTCTGCCTCTGGGCTCAGCCGGTGAACAGAGATTTTTATGACTCCCTTTGAAATTGGCAGTTTGCTCTTTGTGGTGGGTGCAGGAAGGGCTTGCACCACCTTATCAAGCTTTAGGCACAGTTTGCCTTCCTTGAAATCTCTGGGCTCCTGCCTTCATGTCAGGCAGAGCAGGGAATTATGATACCCTCATCAGCATCACATGTTATTGCTGGATGGTTCACTCGTCATGGTAGGTGTGTTTTCCAGCTGGAAGCAGGGCTTTTAATTGTGAAGTTTCCCGCCTCAGTCCGAACTGTTTTTTCCTGTAGTAAGTGTCTCTTCAAAGGTGATTGGAGTCTTGTGGGTTGGAACATAAGATGCATTTGCTTTGGTCAACCCCCCACATCATATTTTGCTTTCTGACATTTTCTGTGTGAGCAGTGATATCTTTATCCACTGTGGCTTTTTAAAACCGATTTCTTTTTGACATATTTGCAGGCCATTTTTTTCTTTTAATGTTAAAAATCCTGTCTGGCAGGTTACAGGATTCTTTGATTTCTCCTTCTTGGGTGAATTTACATTTGCTGGCTGTCCATAGATGATGAGGGGTAGGCCCCATTTCACATTGTTCTTTAATTTGACATGAGCACAAAGAAAAAGCCGAGCCATTTTTCGTTTGCAGTATTTAAAGGACTGCTGTTCATGTGCAAGAGAGAGCAAAAGCTGTTATTGGTTGTAGTGTTGAAGGTCTTGCCCCTCATGTGACATAAAAGTAAAGCAAGGCCATTTTTGGTTGCAGTATATTATTTCTTGTCATTCAGGTGAAATGAAACTAAAGCAAGGCTGTTTTTGGTTGCAGTGCAGAACTTCTTGTCATTCAGGTAAAATAAAAGCAAAGCAGGGTTGTTTTTGGTTGCAGAGTAGAAATTCTTGCCAATCATGTGAAATAAAAGCAAAACATGGCGATTTTTGATGTCAGTGTTTAAATGCTGCTGTTCAGGTGAGAGGGGCTTCTCTCTAGGGCTTTTAAATGCACCCCAAAATGGAACCACTTTCATGTGACGCCACAACAAATATAACCACCCGGATGCTCTGAGAAAGGTGGAAAGTAGGTGACACCCTCTACCCATATGCCTCAAACTCTCCTTTTACTAAAAAAAGATACTCCTTTGTGGCAAAGGACCCCAGTGGCTGCCTCACGAGGCATACAGAGCACTGTTGACCCTAACCATTCGAAGGTCACAGTGCTTTGTTTGTACTGCAAAGCACTGATCTGTAAGGGGGGGCAATTTTGTAGTGCTTTTGAGGCCGCGGTCAAGGGGCCTGAGAATCACTGCCACCTACCTTAAATTGAAGGCCCGCCCAACATCTTCCTCTGTCCACCTGCCCCTATGTCTCTTTGGTTGGTGCCCCTTCCCTCACTCCTCTTGCCTTGCCCCTTCTAAAAAAACATTAAAAAAGTGGGTCCTCTAGTGTCAATCTGGAAAAATGAATACCCTTCATTTGAATGATAGACGTAACTTGATGGCGGTGGGCCAACCGTCTTATGCACCGAATTATAGAAATATAGACTGTTATGCTTGACCAACAAGCGGCCATTTTAAACGTAGCAGAATCACCATTTTGCTTGTTAACCATTGCTCATTGCTTTCTGTCTAAAAACTGCTTTGCAGCTTGCAATTCTTGCGCATTCTGCTTACTCTGCTCAACTGTTAACGTTGTTGTCTGAATATGAAAGGACAAGGTCGGGGGACTGAAGAGTTTGCTGAACTTCTCATGAGTAGCCCCGAAAGGAATGCCCACGCTCCCTCTCTGTAGCCATGGGAGGAAGCTGGAGGGCATTTAATCACCTCACAGCTGCCAGCCAGTCTCGTACGATGGTAGAATATGTTAGAATAATACAGTTAAAGGCTTGAATTATGCTTCTCTTACGGCCCCCCTTCGCAAAACCCCTTAGAACGTGTCGGCTCCCAGGACACGAATAGTACCTCATAGATAGTAAAGCTTGGAATGTGGCTCTTCCCCCGTGTGCAGATTGCTTCCAAGAACAGAACCACCGTGTTCTAAAAGATCCCTCCGCATTTTCTAAATTGCACATTGTTACTAGAATAGACATCGAAAGCATTATGATCGTCATACTCGTCGGATATGTCCATCGTCATCCCGAGTTCAAAGGAACTTAATACAGAGGGGTGTTGAACATGACTTTGCTGATTGTATGATATGCATTTTGTATATATGTAACTGATGTACGTAATTCGCTCTCTTGCGTCCCTCGAGGTCTAGGAAACTCACGTCGCGGGGCGTGAGATCAGAATTGACAAATTGATACTATCTTTTGCTTGCAATAAACCCTAGCATTGGGATTTTGAAACCTCGTGTCTGGCGCATCTTTTCGTGTATGGTCATTGCCTTGTTTCCATAGCACGAGGGACCCCTAGGGGCCCCTTTCAAGATGGCGCCGAACAGGGACCCTCCCCCACTTGCCCCATCGTATACGTTATAACGGAGTAAAGGCGGAAGAACGGCGAGGACAGGACGGTCGAGCCGGGATCAAGAAGTGTACGGGGCGCCCTGTAGAAGAGAGGAGAGA
Organism: Ambystoma mexicanum; assembly: GCF_040938575.1. Lineage (NCBI taxonomy): Eukaryota > Metazoa > Chordata > Amphibia > Caudata > Ambystomatidae > Ambystoma > Ambystoma mexicanum. The sequence continues at coordinate 166,451,301 of NC_090933.1, forward strand.
TTCCTTCCGCAGATCTGCACACATCTGATCCCTGATCGACGTACCGGGCCAGAGGGCAAAGGAGGCGAGGGTCCCGAGACGAGGCAGAAGCCAGAGAAGCGCAGACACGACGTGGGGAGAGGGTGCGTTAGAACAGGCGACTTGTATTATCAAGTGAGTCATTCCCCGATTCAAAGAGAACCCTGATTTTGCAAACTCAAACGTCCAGGTAAAATTGGCTAACCAAAGGGGAAGGTTAAAGAAACATGCCTGGAGTACTGTCCACTTTAGCGGGGCTTTTCAGCTGCGGTAGACAGTCCTTGGAATATGGGCAAAGTGCACCACCTGGGGGAACGCCGGTTTATGATATGTATGCGAAATATGGTGTGGGTGCGATAATATTTTGTGAAATTTGGCATAGACAAACTAGAAAGCAACCCGACCATCAGTGGCTGATTAATGGTAGTTTTGAGATGGGGAGGATAGATAACCTAGAGAGGGTGCTGATTAGAAAGAAAGTGCGACCTGCAGCTCTTGAGACCGTAAAAGATTGGAGGAGGGAAGCGATGCTCCGATTAAGGAGTAGAGAGAAGCATGTGCGTAGGCACAAAACGAAGCTTGAGATAGCAGAAGAGAAGGAAGAGGAGGAGTGGACTGAGAGTCTAAAACGGGAAGGGAGACAGGACCAGATGAACATAGACAGAATATACCCGCAGCGGGAACTACACATAGCAGATGAATTAATGGAACATTTGTTAACTAACACGGGTCAAGGCCCAAAACCAGAATCGAAACCAAACACGCCAGCAGTGACTGCGTGGGCCCAACCAATAGCTCTCATAACACCTCCCGTAGCCCAAGCACTTCCCCTCACGCAAGCATTAACCCATGCCACACCCACAGTTCGAGCCCTCCCACAAGCGCAGACCGCGGACACACAATTTCCCAGCACCCAGCAAGACCCTTCACAGATGCCACCTGTGTCACTTGTCCCATCCGCACCTCCCGCTTTAGAGACAGATTCAGCACCATCCGCCCCTCCCGAAGTCGAGATTGAGACCGGGGAGGCGAGAGGCGGGGCTGAAGGAACAGGATTTGGACGGGTAACTCGAAGCGCGATCAGCAAAGAGAGAAAGATTGAATTACGGCAAGAGGCAGAAATGTACATAGAAGGAAATGACGAGACGGCAGCATGGCCATTACCGAAGATGAGACGATAGACAGGTAGTGTTGGAATGCATGGGGGAAATTCTGGTGGGAGAGTGGAAAAAGATACTTGGGAATTTACCTCCACAGCGGTTGTTAGATTTGAATAAGTTAGCACACAGTGAGCAAAGAGATGAGGATGTAAGAGAACATGTTCACAAACTGATTGAAGTAAAGAATGAAATGGAAGACAGATATGCTGAAATGTTTGCTACACCTGAATATAGTAGTGAGTGTATTAAGAAAGGTAGGAAGGAGGCATCGAGGTTGAGTATGAAAAAATCATGGCCGAGAGTTTTTCCAGGTAGTACAAAGCATTTGCCGATACCGGGACAGATAGGCGATAAACAGAGATTGCAGGTATCGGTAGGGGAAAAAATGCGATGGATGTCGAACAAAAGAACGTCAGTAAAAGAAGTAAGTGAGATATGTAATGGGTACCCATTGGAGATGAGGAAGGAAGCGATGCAAACGATAGTAAGGGTGTTGTTGCAGCAGGTCATTGGATACAATAGAGGTAGAGGTAATGCACAAGGCCGGGGAAATTTGAATAATATGCACGAGGTGTCATTGGGAGTAAATCAATGTGCATACTGTAAGGAGGAGGGACACTGGCGAGTGCAATGCCCGCACCTACAGAATAGAGGTGGGTTTGGACAGAGAAGGCCTCATAGAGGACATCAGGGGTTAAACGGCCCAAGCAGAAGTAACATGCAGCAGCAGCAGGGATATACCAATGGAGGTACTCAAACCCAATCATATGGCCAAAACCAAGCACAGCAGAACCAGACATTGAACCAAAGCGTTTCGAACGAAAATCAGGGTGGGCAGGGCCAACAGAGAAATGATCAGAGTGGAGGACATCGAGGGGGAAATGCGAATATTTTTGATACACAACCAAACACGTATTATAGCAGTAGCGGTGACTACACATCGGAGGATGTGCTATTTTCGCGATAGGACAGTCCACGACAGGGGTCAGAACCAGTGTCTATTCCCGTGAATCAGAGAGAACCCTACGTAGAAATGAGAGTCGGGAATAAGGAGCACCGTTTCCTTGTAGATACAGGGGCACAGAAGTGTTCGATAGACCACCACTTGGTTCCGGAGATACCAGTGTCGGGGCAGAAGAATGTTTCTGTAGGGTTCGCAGGTACACCAGTAATTAACCCCATGTCCGAAGCTGTCCCAATTACAATAGGACCATTTACGGAACAGTGTCCATTTCTTTTGACAGAGAATTGTGGAGAGAACTTGATAGGATTGACTTTGTTGAGAAAATTGGGGGCAGTCATACATTGTACGGCAGACGGGGTTTTCCTCATGATGTGGCCTCACGATGCACCAGTGACGGAATTCATGTCGAAAAGTTGCCAGAATAGCTAAGTAGAGTACCAACCTGTCTGTGTGCAATGCATGATAACGATGTAGGATGCTTGAAAATAGAGCCAGCAAAAATAACTTTGAAAGAAGGTGTAACACTACCACGAATTCCCCAGTATAAGATTTCTGTTGAAGGTGAGAAGGGATTGAAAAGCATTGTTACTGACCTGGTGAGATTGGGGGTGGTTGAGGAAATTGCAGGAAGCACGTGCAACAGCCCGATTCTTCCAGTTTACAAGAAAGGAGGCAATGAAGTATGCTATCGTTTCATAATTGATCTGCGCGCATTAAACAAAGTGGTAGACCCACAATTCCCTTTGGTCCCAGATGTCACAACAATACTGACAATGATACCGGCCACTGCAGAATACTTTAGTGTAGTTGATTTGAACAACGCATTCTTTAGCATTCCAGTGGATAAGTGCAGTAGATATCTGTTCGCGTTCACTCTAGGAGGTCGATCATTCACATTCACACGCATTCCACAAGGATACACAGAAAGCCTGAGCATTTACAGTAGAGTGCTAAAAGAGCAGCTATACATGCTAGAACTACCCGAGGGTTGCGTACTCTTGCAGTACATAGATGACTTGTTATTAGCTGCTGACACAAAAGAGATCTGCAAAGAAAGTACTATATTACTATTGACACACCTAGCGACCCATGGTCATAAGGCAAGTTTGAAGAAATTCCAGTATAATCAAAAGGAGATGTCTTATTTGGGATACCTACTTTCGAAAGAAGGGAGAAGATTAACACCAGAACGCATAGAAAGTATTTCTAGTATGCCTATTCCAAAACCTCAAAAAGGAGTGAGAGCTGTAATAGGCCTGGCCTCTTATTGTCGGCAGTGGATCAGTAATTTTGCGTTGATTGTGAAGCCGATGATAAAGTTGACTAAAAAGGATGCAGAGATGCCTTTACAGTGGGATGAGGAATGTCAGAAAGCATTTGAGCAATTGAAAGCTGCATTGTGTGCTGTGCCAGTTTTAGGCACTCCTAACTATAAAAAGATCTTCAGACTATTTGTGAGTGAGAGTGAAGGATGTGCATTGGTGGTTTTGACACAGGAACAAGGTGGAAGAAATAGGCCATGCAGCTATTTTTCTTGCACGCTGGACCCTGTAGCGCGCGCACTACCACGATGTTTGCGATCCGTCGCAGCGGCTGCTGCGTCAGTGAAACAAACGGAAGGAATGGTATTGGGGCACACTTTAATTCTGATGGTGCCACATGCTATAGACGTTCTATTAAATAGGACACAGACGCAACACCTCACCTCAGCTAGACTGACAAGATATGAGCTCATCTTGTTTGCACCCCACATCCAAATTATGAGGTGTAGCGCATTGAATCCTGCAGAATGAATGCCACTGCTGATAGCAGAAATTGGTGACAACGAATTACCACCCCATGATTGTTTAATGATCACTGAAGAAGAAACAAAGGGAAGGATTGATTTGAGCGATATCCCGCAAAAAGAGCCGGATGGGGAGTTATTTTGCGATGGCTCTTGTTTCAAATTACCTGATGGCACATCAACAGCCACATATGCAATTACTAACCTAGAGAGTGTTGTAGAGAGCAGAAGGATCCCCTACAATTCGGCACAAGCCGCAGAAATAATAGCACTGACCCGAGCCTGTGAACTCTCTGAGAATCTGAACGTAAATATTTATACTGACAGCCAGTGCGCCTTTGGCGTGGTTCACAATTTTGGCTGACTTTGGGCTGAGAGGGGTTTCTTGACATCACTTGGAGCCAGGATTCAGCATGATCCTTTGATTGTGCGATTGTTGTCTGCACTCACGTTTCCAAAACGCCTAGCTATAGTAAAGTGCGAGGCACATAAGAAAGTAATATGCAGAGTGGGAGAGGGAAACGCGTTTGCAGACAGGATTGCGAAGCAAACAGCCACAGATTTGGGGAATAAAATGATGACAGTACAGACTGAGGAAGTACCTCGTATGCTAGAGAATGGAGTTGCCACAGTCAAAGAAATGCAGGCTGAGGCCACGACCGAAGAGATTCAGGGGTGGGCCAAGGGCTCTGCTGAGTTAGATTTGGAAGGATGTTGGGTGGACAAGGAAACAAAGAACTGGATGTTGCCAAATTGTTACGTAACTGCAGTGGTTATAATGGCGCATAGCCCTACTCACATTTGCGCAAAGAAAATGGTACAGCATTTATCCACAGTATGGAAAAATGAGCACATAAAAAAGAATGCAGAAAGGCTAGTGCAGAGTTGTATCACGTGCCTGCAACACAATGTAGGAAAGGGAACCGTGACTCCAGCAGGTAGTTTCGGCCCACCCTCTATGCCGTTTGAGGTAATACATTTTGATTTCATAGAAATGGAAAGGTGCCAGAATTACAAGTACGTGTTAGTGGTAATATGTGCATTCAGCAAGTGGGTGGAGGCATATCCTTTAAAAGACTGTACTGCCATGTTCACAGCAAAAGGAATGCTGAAGGAGTATTTCTCCCGGTTTCGGTTGCCTCGTGTCCTGTGGTCAGACAACGGCCCCCACTTTGTGGGTGCAGTAGTGCTACAGATCTGTGCAGGTCTGCAAATAGAGAAACGGTTCCACAGTTCCAGGCATCCAAGTTCTGCCGGGCTTGTGGAGAGGCACAACGGAATCCTGAAGTCAAAGATAGCGAAAATTTGCGCTGGGAGCAAGTTGAGTTGGGTGGATGCATTACCCCTAGCGCTGTTGTGTATGCGCACGTCTGTGCAGGCTAAGACTGGGCTCTCCCCTTATGAGATTAAATTGGGGAGGCCAGCAAATGTATGGTGCGCACCGCAGCCTAGAAAATTATGTGAGGTCGAGCATCCTATGTTAAGCACTTACTGTGGACTTTTAATACAAAAGTTGCGTTTGATTCATCAGCAGGTGCAGGAGGTGTTGCCGATGCGATATACAGGACCAGGACACTCACTGGAGCCTGGGAGCTGGGTGCTAATCAAGAACTTTGAACGGAAGACAGCACTAGCACCCAGGTGGCGTGGCCCCTATCAAGTACTTTTGGCAACACAGACGGCCATCCGAATGGACGGACGTAAGGCATGGATCCATGCTACCCATGCCAAAAGGTTCCCAGCGTCACTGAAAACTTTGCCTGATCCAGACGACGAGAAAAAGACAACGGTCTCGGAAATGAAAGAAACTATTGCCAGTCCAGCGCCACAGCAACAGCCTGAGCGAGAAGTGAAAGTTGAAACAAAGTGCAAATGAGAAGTGAAACTCGAAACAGAGTTTGAGGAGGCTGCCAGTAAGGTGGAAGGGCGAAAAGTGCCCCAACGTTGCTCAGTGGAAACAACATCACTGCCGAGCGACACAAACCCTGCATTGCAAACACGAGCAGAAACAACGCGTGTACCCCTTTGGCGCCCACCAGTTCTCGCGAATGCACCAAAGCCAGAGAAAGAAACTACATCATTGCCACAACGCCCATCGCTGCCCATCATTGTGCCACAGGCTGACACTGAGCCTGACACTGGAAAGGCAAGGGCACTATTCACGGATCATACAATAGCAGGAGTGAATCGATACAACTTGTGGCCTCGACAGGCAAAGTGATCCACAGATCTTTGGTGCTTTTCTTTTTGGCCTTTGGTTCTACTCACGGATGGAGTAGGAACCAGGGGCGTAGAGGAGAGAGGTGTGAGAATTGTGCAAGTCGGACAATTCAAAACTCACGGCTTCTCAGTGTGCTTATAGAGTACCTGTGTCCTAAGCCAGAGCGTGACAAGCTGGATGCACATGGTACTCTATCAATAAAGAACTGTTCAGAAATCGTCTGAGCAGTGGGAGAAAGAACAACTAATCTTGCTCGGGCATGGATAAATGATCCAGGCTGTGAAAAGGCTGGGAGAATTGAACTGTGACATTTTTCGTTGAACTTTTCTGGCATCAAGAACGAGAGACATTCACGACGAACTTCGCCAGAAAGAAGAAGGACGGTGAAGAACAAGTCAAGACTGGTTTCAGCCTCCTCCTGCATCCCTGCTGAAAAGATAATAGATTTAGAGACTGTAAATTTAGGGAAAAAGCATGATGAGAAGAATAAGGTACTAATTTGGACATTGGTCCTATGTTTCTTAAGTATGATGGTACCAACAATAACAGCTATTACATTATGGTTCCTGGAGTACGTACACCCATTAGAAACACTTTTGCCAAAAACAGCTACTGAAAGCCCGGTTCATGTAATCACTGGTACTTTGTCCCCAATGGAAGAAAGACATTGAGAAGGTTACGACAACAATACATTGTTGCTCATCATGAATATGACCCATGCGGTGTTAAAGAAAAAAGATTGCTGGGTTTGCGCCCATTTACCACAGCACGGTGGGAAAGGGATAGGCTGGTATGCACAACCACTGCCATTGATTTATTCCTGTGAAGTAACGTTAAGTGCAATGTTCTTTGGGAAATGGAACAAGAGTAATACGAGTCAGCTAGATGAGACCAATATGAATGAATTTGAGGAAGTAATCATGAGACCTGTGGGTTGTTCCATATTCCAAAAAGCTTGCGCATTTGCACTAGAACCCGTGAGAATAAATACACAAAAAATAACAAGACTAGATAGATTACATAGGCAGAATAGACCAACGCCGCCAGCAGAAAGAGCATCAGTAATGACATTTCGGATGAGGGATGAATGGAACAAAGATGCTGTGCCCCCTGCCTATGCAGTGGATCACAGCCCCAAAATTGCTCCCCTATGTCTACAGAAAAAGGGTTCCTATAAAGTAGGAACGTTTAGAAACTGCCTGAACACAGTGGTTTTAAAATATGAAATAGAACCCGTGTACGTGGGAGACCCTGTTTATTTTATATGTGGAGAAAAAGCATATCCATGGTTACCTATGAATTGGGGAGGTACATGTTACCTAGGCCTAGTGCTTCCAGGAGGGTTCCTCTTGGAGACAGCAGAAGTAGCCAGACAAACAAAAGGTAGAGCTCAAAGGAGTAGTGAGGATGGAATGATAGCAATGGATATAGCCAAATCATTTATACCGTTCTTGTCCCAAATAGAAAACTCTTACAATATAAGAAAACTGTCTGGAATATTACAAAAAACAATAGATTCCACAACAGATATTTTATTGAATATGACAGTAGAAGAAAATGGAATAAGACTGATGGCACTTCAAAACAGGATGGCTCTTGATATAATATTAGTTGATCGTGGGGGAGTTTGCAAGCTCGTAGAAACTGCATGCGGTGTGTATATCGATGATTACTCCCCTACGATATTTAAAGCAATCCGGAAATTACATGTCATAAGTTCCACACTCTCTACTGAAGCAGGGGCTTGGGGGATAGAATCCTGGTTATGGGGATTATTGCGGTCTTGGGGATGGAAGTTAATTTCAATACTAATGATGGTACTTGGGATATTCATAACATGCTGTTGTTGCATACAATGCTTACCATTGATATGCACTGAAATAACTGATGGATGTACTAAGGGATGTATGCACATGGTGTTGAGAGGAAAACAAACACATGGCCGGAATAACAGAGACACTGAGGAAACAAAAATAGTAAAACAATTCATGGCGATAGTCATTAATGATAGAGATGATTCAGATGCAGATACCCCATACTCCTCCTCAGAAGAGGAGGATACAATGAATAAATAAGATGTTTGGCACATGGCCAAAAGGAGGGTTTGTCAATCTGGAAAAATGAATACCCTTCATTTGAATGATAGATGTAACTTGATGGCTGTGGGCCAACCGTCTTATGCACCGAATTATAGAAATATAGACTGTTATGCTTGACCAACAAGCGGCCATTTTAAACGTAGCAGAATCGCCATTTTGCTTGTTAACCATTGTTAGAATATGTTAGAATAATACAGTTAAAGGCTTGAATTATGCTTCTCTTACGGCCACCCTTCGCAAAACCCCTTAGAACGGGTCGGCTCCCAGGACACGAATAGTACCTCATAGATAGTAAAGCTTGGAATGTGGCTCTTCCCCCGTGTGCAGATTGCTTCCAAGAACAGAACCACTGTGTTCTAAAAGATCCCTCTGCACTTTCTAAATTGCACATTGTTACTAGAATAGACATCGAAAGCATTATGATCGTCATACTCGTCGGATATGTCCATCGTCATCCTGAGTTCAAAGGAACTTAATACAGAGGGGTGTTGAACATGACTTTGCTGATTGTATGATATGCATTTTGTATATATGTAACTGATGTACGTAATTCGCTCTCTTGCGTCCCTCGAGGTCTAGGAAACTCACGTCGTGGAGCGTGAGATCAGAATTGACCAATTGATACTATCTTTTGCTTGCAATAAACCCTAGCATTGGGATTTTGAAACCTTGTGTCTGGCGCATCTTTTTGTGTATGGTAATTGCCTTGTTTCCATAGCACGAGGGACCCCTAGGGGCCCCTTTCACTAGGAGCCATCTTTCACAGTTAAAAGATAGAACTAAAAAAAAACTCATAGGCCCCTTTGCAGTCTGCATAGTCCGTGGACAGCATGCTAGTCCGCAGAGATCAGAAAAATTCCACGCGTGGGGTGGAGAAATGTAAATCATTTTAATTATTTTTCACGTTAAAAAGGTGGCTTGTAAATGGACTACACATCATAATTATTTTTTGTAACGTTCACAAAAAAGTGCTACTCATGTTTTTGTCTGTTTTTCATTTTTATTTAATGCAACTACTAACGAATGCTTGAATCCATACTTTATGTGTTCACAAGAACTGCTTCAATGCATATGAAACGTTTTCCAGAAAAATCTGATTCCCCACAACAGTTAGATGGACTCCATCTCTTCAAAAAATGTTGACAATATTCAAATGTAATGTTTTCATTATGAACAGATGTCATGCCAACATCTCCCAAATTTGCACATACAGTTGCATTCACATTGCGTGTTGCTTTTTCAATTTACAGACAAAATAAATTAGAACGCATCCACATTTGTCTCTGAGCAATCAGAGAAAAAATTTATTTTCGAATTTGGCAACATTTCCATCAACCATCAACTTTCCAAATATAGCCTTCATTGTAAACTGCATTGAAATTCCAGTAACATAGCCCAAACTGTTCCCAACAACAGTAATGTCTGTATGTTTCAAGTGAACCACATTCTTGCAAAATGGGAGGAAGTCTGCCCACTTAATTTCTCGCACTCCATACCATGAAACTTCAAATTCATTGAATCCAAGATTTTCAGCCAATCCACAGTACTCAGAATAGACTTTCAGCCAATGGATCCAAGAGTTTCCCAAAATCCATACACTCTGCCGACTCAAAGACACAGCCATAGCCATCTTCAGTACTCTCACCAGACAAAACTCTTCTTACCCTCTCTTCATGTACACCACACCCAGGAAACCTGATTGGCTAATGCCCCGATGTCCGTGGATATCATGACTGTCCGCGGTCTATGCAGTCCCATTTCTATGCTAGGCATCCTTAAAAGACATTTTGCATTTGCTGTTCACAGACAACCGTGGTGTCCGTGGGCAGCAGGTGCAATTGAAGGGGGTGGGGAGGTTTACATTTAATTTAAACAATTAATTCTACAATAGAGCCTGTTTTCAGTTTTTAATTATTTTTAACATTGAACAGAAATATGTAATTCCCAAAATTATTTAAATGAACTCCATCACTATGAAAACTATTCACACGATCCAACAAAATATATTAATTCTGAAAAGAGGCCCTCCCTGAAACATATAAAAAAGCACATGCACCTTTATTCACAACCTTCCAAGCTTTTTCCATGTCTGGACCCAATCTGCACAGTTGAAAACAGTTCCATTAGGATTTTTCCAGAAATCCTTAATGGCAAACTGCAATAATGCAGCAGACAAATGGCCCAAACTGCTTCCACCACAATGCACAATAATAATATCTGGCCTTTGAAATTGAGCCATACTCTGACAAAAGTATAATAAACTCGCCAAGTTTACCCCAGAAACTTTATACACCTAACGTCCACTCCCTGCAATCCAATAGTAGCAGAATTGTCACAAGATTCACCATAAACTTTTAATAAATTTGTGGAACAATACCCCACCATACACACATTCATCTTCTTCCTAGCAATAGCCCCATTTATTTTCCCTGCACACAACAAAAAAAAACACCTGCTACCCTGTCTTCCTGTAAACTACAACCATAACACCTCATTGGCTAATCCCCACAGTCCCCTTTTCATACCAGGCAACCTTAAAACACCCGGATGTAGCACATGCCATCCACGGACTAGCGAATTGTCCACGGTCCTGTAGCACAAGGGAAGCCCTTCTACCCTTTTCACTTTCATGTTTGTAACACTCCCGCAAAGATTCATACATCCATCCACCAATCTCACCCAAAAACTCTACGCCTAACCCTGTCATCTCATTTCAACGCTCAGATGTACACTTGAACTCATATCTGCTATCAATCACATCCATCTACATCAAAAACTACTGTGACACTCTCTAACATTTCTAATTCCAGATTCAACAACATCTGCATCTAACAATACGTAGAAGAGGCATGCTTATATTTTTGAAAGTATTTTGTGCATCTCTTTTACAAATATATATATATAGACGGTTCCTGCTACTTACCTTGTAATATTCTTCTCAATAAGCAAATTCTCTTTTTTAACAACTACAGCAAAATCCATGCATTGCAGCATTCAGCACCTGCTCACGTCAAGCAGGAAACACTTACAATGTTTCTATCTAGTTGCAATTTGATGAAAGTTAAACAATTCATGTCCATTTATAGCAGCACTATGTGTAACTTTTTTGTAACAGAAAGAAAAATCAGATGCAAAACATTTGTACATTTTTAAGTGGCACTAGATGAGTGCAAATTCAATATGATAGCAGTACATGCATACCTGCCAACCTGACCAATTCCAATCTGTAGATGCTTATCAACGCATCATTTTTTTCTTTGCATTCTGTGACTTGTAATTCCACTTCTCCCCCTATACAACTCAGACTACAAGTACCACACTGCAAAGAAAAAAACAGGACTGTAATGTAATATTTGAAAGTGTGACCATTATATTGAATGCAAAATATAAAATGCTGTTAATTTAAAACTGTTTTGTTTTAGGAGCATTTTCATGAAAGTTAAAAAAGGCATATGTGCATTTATAGCAGCACTGTGTGTAACTTTTTCCTAAACGAAAGAAAAAGCTGATGCAAAAACTTTCTACAACATTTGTTTAACTGGCACTTGGTACATGGAAGTATAATATGTTGGCTGTGCATGCATACTTGCTAACATAACCCATTCGAATATGTAGGTGCTTTTCCAGTCCTGTTTTTTTTCTGCAATCTGGAAATTATAGTCCAAGTTTTATAATGGGAAAAGTGGAGCTACAAGTCCCAGAACACAAACAAAAAAACCTGGAATTCATAAGCACTACAGATTACAATGGATAATGTTGGCAAGTATGCATGTACTGCCAACATATTAAACACACACACACACCAAGTGTACAAATCTTTTTCATCTGCTTTTATAATCTTTTACAAAAAAGTTGCACATAGAACTCCTATAAATGCACATATGCATTTCGTAACTTTCATGAAACTACTCTTAAAAACAAAATGTTTTAAACGGTCATCCTTTTCATTTTTCATTCAATATAAATGTCACACTTTACAACCACACTCATTACACCCCTTGCTCTACCACTATTCTTCATCTGCTCACACATATCTATAAACCACCAAAGTGTCTATATACAACACTTCACCTTCCATATAAAGTACTCTTCTTTCCCAACCTCTACAATAACACACCAAACACTGCTGCAACAACAATCCGCCATTGCATTACCACTAGGCCACAGTTTCCCTATTCTTTGAAATCAATGCAACACAATACAAATACATTACACCACAAACAGAGCACTTCTTTTATTAAAAACAAAAGCAAAAAATAACCTGCATATGAACTTTTTCCTCACACCCATGTTTGTCCTGTTCCTTCCAAGGTCCAAAACACAACTACTCACACTCCAATTCTTCTAACAACATAGTTAGCACACTTAAGTCCATAACACAACTTCATGACCTCTTTTCGCAAGAACTCCTGCTACCTTTATAAATAGCAACCTGGGGCTTATTATTGCGCTTTTTCCATTGTGGAGGCCTTCCATGTGGAGGTGGTGGTTCCTGGGGTGGGGAGATGCCCATGGCTGATGTTATGTAATGGCTGATGATGATGTGCTAATATTGTTCCAAGCATATGCTTTCTCATGGATTGTAGATGGCAAATAATTAAGAAGAGCTGTGCAAGGGTACATTTTCAACTTGAAACTTCCTAGATCAGCTAAAATTGCAGTTTATAATTGTTTGCAAAGCACAGACACATTCGTGAACACATCATCACAGCGTGCATGCATGCGTGGTCACGTGACAATGTTCGAAACAGTCAGCCGTGACGTCACGCTTTCGCGAACATCATCAAACAAAAAAGGTGCAAAAAGTTGCAGAAAGTTAATCAAAGTGTTAGAAATGTTGCTAAGAGGTGGGAATGGCACAGTTTTTCCTTGAAACATTCTAGATCGGCTGAAAATGCTAATAAATTGGGGTAAGTATGATATTAGGAAGTTTAGCAAATTAGGGTGCACTGGTAAAAAAGTTTGTTAAAATTGACATTATGGTTAAGTTGCACTATTAAAAACCTATGAAATTCAGTGAAAAAAACTTTGTTAAGGGGACATTATGGTTAAGTTGCTATAATAAAAACCTATGAAATTCAGTGAACAAACTTTGTTAAACGGACGTTATGGTTACAAGTAAAACCAAAAACCCCAAAAATTCACCAGTTATGGTAAGCTAATCAACCATATATCATTCTACCACTCTACACTGCTAAGACTAACACTGAGAACATCAAAGATGACACATTGACATTACTGATGGCTATAAAATCCTCTCCGCACCCAGATCCACCCGGTCTGGAAAGGGTGTAGCCCTGATTTTCCCTGAGTGGATTCCTGCCTCTATCATTCCTATGCAAATTTACCCCTCCTTCAAAATGCCTTATTTGCAGGCTTTCTATATCTCCTGGCCACTCTCTTACCGTGGCTACTATCTACCTGCCACGTGGTCAGATCACATCCTTCCTCTATGAGTGGGTGGACCTCTCCTCCTCCTTCCTGGCCTCAACCACTCAACTCCTACTTCTTGGAGACATCAACCTCCACCTGGATACTCCCTGCTCCTCCTCTGGATTCTTTCGTGACCTCTGCGATTCCCTCTCTCTTTCTATTCTCCCCTCTGGCCTGACTCACTCTGCAAGGCACCCTCTTGATGTTTTGATCAGGCCTCAGACTTGAATCTCCTCTGAGGACTGCACCGGAAGAGAAATCTAATGAAGCTGCATTGGGACATTGTTGCTACGTTGCTGTTAGGTGTGTAAAAGGAACTTTTACTGAACTTCTAGCAAGATTAGTATTGAATAATTAAGGACTATGATATAGTTCATCCTACCACGTTGGGCACATTTACATATTAATTATCTAGTGAGACATTCGGAAAGGAAATGGGTCAGAGCATCGACTCTATGCTTGTGCCATTCTCAGCCTCACAAAAACAGGCTCCATTACTGAATTTCTTCCCCTCAAGAGGTTTTAAAAGAACCTCCAGGGCAATAAATGAGGGGTTACTTAGTCTCAGATTGATTGGCGAGCAGAACGGCAAAGAGCTGTACCTGTGGAGCACAGACCTGTTCAGTCTGTGGCAATCCCAGGTGGAGATAACTCAAATAATGAGCCTAACACATTACGTCAAGAACTGAGTACTAGTACACTGACACAATACATAATAGCGGAGACATCAGAGTCTGGGCCTGTCATAACTGGAGCTGAGAATGATACAACAAGCCTCTCCGAGGACACGCCCGCTATAATGGGATGGATAAGTGATCAGGCGCGCAATGGTGATGCAAGGCTAAATCGTGTATATATGCTTAAAGCTTTCCAAGCTATTCCCGCCCTTTGAACTACTAGATCTGATGATATGAATTGGGTGAAATTAGCATCCGTAAATAACAATCAGGTGATTTGTGGTTTGAACTCCACTGTAATTATGAAAATGATATTGACTCAAAAAGATGACTTCCCCTGCATTGGTTTGACATTACAACACATTACAACATTACAATTGGTTTGACGTACATATTTAAATCTTATGAAGAGGTGGCCAGCTTCCTGGAGACTATGCCAAATAACGTAGTGGAGCCCCTGAGCGAGTAGCAAATCCCTATATCAATGAAGACATACTAAACAATTATCAGCTTTTCTTGAAGCAGTTAAGGGCATATCAGCACCTCGTCAACAGAAGATAGAGCGTCCATGCAAACAACCGGTTGACTTGGTTTAGCAGTGAAGCATGGTTAGCAATCATTTTGTGGAACTCCTGCGGTCTCAATAATTTTTTGAGATGGCATGCACAACTTGACCATACGAGGCTCCCTGATATAATATTCCTTCAGGAAACTGTGCACAAACGACTTCCAACTGGAAGGCTATCAGGCCTTCATCCTGCATGCTCACTGTGGTATGCTTGGTCATCCTATAGAAGGGATTGCTATTTTTCTTAATATTGCATGTTTAGCGATGGCCATGCTGGTGTTTAGATCTCATCAGATTTTGGCGTTAGAGATATATATTGGTGCTGATTTTGAAATCTGTCTGTTATTAGTATGCATTTATTGGAATAAACATAGTATTCATTTAAGTCAGCTACATGATGATCTTAATAATATTCTCTAAGAGGCTTTCTCTAGGAATTCCGACACAAATATACTTGCCGGGGGTGACGTAAATTCATGGTGCTTTGTGTCTTCGGAAACCACAAAAGAACTAAAGGGCAATTATTATTCCCTGGCAACCTCTAATGGAAACAAATTGATTGACTTCTTTCTAGATTGGGATGCACAGATGGTGCTTATGGAAGAGGGGCCTTATTCCTGTACCTGGTGCCGTAGTGATAGGTCTTCTGTCATTGACTATTTTTTCATATCCGCAGAACTGTACTACTGTTATAAACCTGTGTCCATTCAAGCTCCTGCAGCCAGTGATCACCTGGCGATAAAATTGGTCATAAAGCTCCCATATGCCAAACATAAAAAAGAGCTTAGGATGGGACTTATTGTCCCAGACTGTCATGCCCTATCAGTAAAATGGTCGCCCATCAGCTGTGAAAGATTCTTGAGTAAAATTAGGCCTTAAGTACAAATTGTTGGAAAACCGTTTACAAGAGATGCTCTCCGATGGAATTTGAAGAGCACCTCGATCAATATATTGATCTAAACCTGAGAGCCATGATAGCACAGTCTAAGGGAGGCTCTAATCCATCGGTGCAATGTCGACACCTCTTCCATCTTGATATTGCAAGATTGAAAAATAAAAAGAACCATGTGTTGAGAGATTTAAGGAAGCACATTTTGCCGTCTGCTCTCATATGAGAGAAAACTCTAATAATCAAACAATCTTACAAAAACAAAAATAAATATTTAAGGAATGCACTTTGATTGCTAATAATCAAAAAATGTTCTATCCTTTGTTAAAGCAAGACATGCGCCAAGTCTGGGCGACGCTTCGTGCAATTTGTTCTCAACCATAAAAGCAGTTGGAACCTGTGATTTCTGCCCAAGTATGGGGGACTTATATATACGAAATATGCTCTCCCAGAAAAATTCAAGTGCTTATGCAATGAGGTGTCGGAGGCGATGGTTGACGAGCGCTCCCCTTGGACTATAGAGAATATCAGAGATGCAATCCAGCAGATGAAGAACTCTAAAGCCCCGGGTCCTCATGGACTTCCAGCCTGGTTATATAAAGTAGAGCCTGAACTCTGGCCGGAAATATTGAAAGTCAAATTTGACAATGTTTACTGTGGTGGACTAATTCCAATTTCTTGGTTTCCCTCCGATAATCATTCCAATATATAAGAAAGGACCACCTGAAAATCCCACAAATTTTAGACCCATTGCATTAACGGACGTATGATGATTCCAACATATAAAAAAGGACCACGTGAAAATCCCACAAATGTTAGACCCATTGCATTAACGGATGTATCTTCAAAGATCATTTCCCTTTTACTGCTTAAACAGATTCAACAGTTTATAGATTTACATAACGTACTATCTCACTTCCAGGTGGGCTTTCGAAAAATCATTGGGATGCCCTCTCAATGCAACCATTCTTCAACATCTACAAGCACAGACTAAGCAGGCTAATATTGGAGCAGTATATATGGCATCCCTAGACTTAATGGCAGGTTTCGATTCTGCGATCAGAGCTGTCTTATGGGAGAAAATGCTTAAAAGAGGCTTCCCTCAAGCCTTGGTTACCATGATTGCAAAACTTCATCATAAAACCAGTTACAGGATTAGATTAAACCGCAAGGGGGCTCTTAGCGAAAAAATCAACGCTGCCATTGGAGCAACACAGGGCTGCAATATGGCAGCGGTTTTGTTCAATCTGACCTAGATAATGATTGGAGTAAGTTAATAATTCATCCCATAAATGTAGGCTCATTAAAACTCGATTGGATCGCTATTGCAGATGATCTACTATTTTTTGATAAAACACCTTTTGGGCTCCAGCACAAATTAGTTCAATTTGCGGTATTTGCCTCAAAACATAATCTAGAGGTGAACCCGACCAAATCGAAGATTATTATTTTTGCAGATGGCAGACGCAAACTTACAAAATTCTCCTGGACTTTAAACAACGTGCTGGTGGCGTATAGGCCTTCAATTCGATACTTAGGATTCACTTTAGCTGACAATTACTCGGCTAAGATGTGGACAGTCCTGCTTAAAAGCAAATTCAAACCATTGACATCACAAAGGAAAATTATGATGCACAAATATTGCATGTTTTCACTTGATCCACTGATTCAATTTTACATCCTCAAGGTTGAGCCGATTGTATTCTACTGTTTAGATATATATGGTTGTGAGATTGAGGAACAACTTGATATTATGCAGGGCTGCCTGTGAAAAAACATGCTAGTTCTATCACATGCGATCGCCAACTGCATAGTGTGTCATGACCAAAATTTACTGCCGTTATCTGTCAAAAGAAAGTGGCGTAGTCTTAGGAATTATATTAAAATTCTGACTCCTCCCAAAGATTTGCTGTATGAAGATCTACATCAGATTGCTAATGAGAAGAATGTGCGGTCTATGAACATATATTGTGATAAAATGTCTGGTATACTTAATGATATAAATGTCAGCAAAGATGACATATGTGCATATTTACCATCGTGCAAAAAGAAGTTTCAAGAATATTATTGGCGTATACAATCTGACCAAACAGGGACCTATAAGTCATACCTAGAATACAGGAGTCATCACAGAAAATGGGGAGATAGACCTTTGTATTTGATACAATTTCCATGTCCCAAAGCCAGGAAAATGTATATGCGATTCAAACTTAATCAATTACCCACATTAGATAAGATCAAATATTGGAAGACTCTGAGTGGGGTTCAATTGGATGGGATATGTCGATTTTACCCCAAGGGTAAATCTGTTGAATCACTGAAGCACCTTGCAATGGATTGCCCACACTTTAAGCATCAGAGAGATAGGATTTTGAATCACTATCTGAGTAATGAAGGGCCTTTTACCCGGGAGATGATATGGTACCAAGGTATGAGGTGCGATAGTAAGAGTTTTAATTTAGCATTTGTTGAATTACTCTATGATATTGATGAGGAGTTATGTGTAAAATTGGATGAGTATTGAAGAATCTGATAAATCGATCGTTTAGATTTTATAATATGGTTTGTGTTTAATATGTCAGACTTGTATCATAGATAACCACTGTGTTTCATATGAGAAACTGACAAATAATATAAAAGCGATTTGTGAAATGTAATGAAATGGAATTGCTAATAACTTGAATATGATTTTTTTTATGCAATGTAATGTTTTAAAATCTTTGTGAAGGTTTTGATAAACCAAACACAATAAAAAAAAGATGTTTTGATCTCCTCTGACCTCCCCCTTTCCATCCATCTGACCACTTCTCTCTCCTGGAGCGATCACTCCCTCATTTCCTCCCATCTATCCCTCTCTTCCCCTCAGGCCAAGCCATCTCCAACACTGCCACCTACCTTCTCAGTTATCCGACCCATGAAATGTGTGTCAGTTGAGACTTTCGCTGCCACATTCTCTCCCCCTCCTCCTCCTCTTGCTGATACTCACCCTGACACAGCCTTTTCCATGCTCTACTCCTCTATCTCGGATACTCTGGATGTTCTTGCCCCTGTCATGAGGATCCGCTTGAAGCCTAAAGCCAAGTGCAACTCTTGATACAATTCAGACCTAGCTATCCTTAAAAGCAAGTGCACGAGCCCTGAGAGGATATGGCGTGCTTCCTGTGCATCCTCTGACAAACTGGCCTGCCGCTTGCTCCAAAGGCAATACCGGCTCCTTATCCAAAACAAGAAGAGAGCCCACATCCAAGCCCATGTCTCTGCAGCATCCAACAACTCGGCTGAACATCTTAAAATCTGAAAGGAACTGGCCAGCCCTGCTGCAGTCTCTACCTCTCCTGTTGCCTCTCAGATGCTCTGCAATGCCCTTGCCTCTCATTTCTTCTAAAAAACCCAGGACATCCTGCCCACCCTCTTGTCCTCTCAACCTCCTCACCCTTCTGTCTCTGCAAATTCTGACACTCCTGCAGCCACACCCCCTCCCTCTTTCTCTTCCTTTCCTCTGTTCTCTCCTGACAAAGTGTCTAGACAAGTCCGATCGATCAAAGTCACATCAAAACAGGTTCTTCCCTGTTCATCCAAAACCATCAAGGACCATGTTGACACCCTCGATCCTGATCTGGCCGACTTCTGCAACCACTCCTTTGCCTCTGGAGCATTCCTCTCCCCTCTGAAGCACTCTAATTTGCACCCTCTTCTGAAGAAACCCACAGCCGACCCCTAATGCCTGGCTAACTACTGCCCAATCTCCAACACTTCTTTCCTGGGAAAACTCCTGGAAAAGGTGGCCATCTCTCATCGTAATCTTCACACTCACTCTGGTGGTTGTCTACATGACCATCAGTCTGACTTTAGAGCTGCCAGAAGCATGGAAACTGCTCTCCTGAACATCCATGAAGACCTGCTCTCCAACTGTAACTCTAACATCCCTTCTGTCCTCATCCTACTCGATCTCTCTTCTGCCTTTGACACGGTCAATCACACCATCCTGCTCAACCGTCTCCGTGATAACCTGGGTATCACCGGTCAGGCCCTGGCTTGGCTGGACTCTTTACTCTCTGATCGACCCTCCCAGGTCCAACTTGGGTCCTTCCTTTCCTCTATCTCATTTTGTAGCTGTGATGTTCCCCAGGGGACTAACCTCTCTCCTTGGCTTTTCAACCAATAACTGGCACTCCTTGCCCACCGCATTGCTGCTCTCTCCTCCAACTTTCAGTGCTAAGCGGATGACACTCTGCTTTTTTTCAGGCTTCCCTCTGTCACCTATTCTCCTTCTCTCATCTCTGACTGTCTATCTGCTATCCAGGAGTGATGTGCTGCCAATGATCTCTGCCTTAATGACAGTAAGACAGAGATTATCCTCATCGGCACTCCTGCACCCTCCTTTCCTGTCACTCTCTGACCTGCCTCCCTTGGCCCTCCTCCTGCACCCACCTGTGAAGCTAAGAACCTCAAGGTCACCTTTCACTCCACACTCTCCTTTTCTCCTCACACCTCTGACGTCTTCAAGAAGTCAAATTACCAACTGCACCTCCTCAAAGGTATCCTTCCTTTCCTCTCCATCCCCCAGAAGCTTACTGTTTTTAGAGCCCTGGTTCTCTCCAGGCTGCAACAGCCTCTTTCTAAATCTGCCTGCTTCTACTCTCTGCCCTCTGCAACTCATACAGAACAGGACTGCGAGACTTGTCCTTGGCCTCTAGCCCTGGGATAGCATCTCTCCAGCCCTGAAATCTCTTCATTGGCTCCCAGTGGCAGCAAGGATTAAATTCAACACCCTTTTCATTGTCCTCAGGGGTTTCTGGGTCCTGGGTCCAAAATACCTTCAATGTTCCCTAAGTAAATACCTTCCTACTCAAGCTCTTCGCTCCTTCACCTCCAAATCCCTCAGGGTCATTCGCTTCTCCAAGCAGAAAGTTGGTGATAGATCTCTTTTCTAAGCAGGGGCCTCCCTCTGAACAGCCCACCTGCCACTCTGAAACTTGAGGAGAACCATCCCCAGTTCCAGAAGTACCTCAAGATCTCAAGATCTTCCTCTATGCTTCTGCCTTCGCTCTCCCTCTCCCCTGTTGATCTGTCTGGTTCAGCACAGTGCACCTGGTTACCCTCTGATTTCGGGCCCAGGTACATGCCCACAGAGCCACTCACCCGCACTGCCCCAGGTAACGCTTGCACTTGGGTCTGTATCTGTTACCCTATAGTCCCCTTACCTGCAATTACCAGAGATCCCTTGTCTGTGCTCAAAACCTGCATTTGCCACCTTGCTGGCTGCACTACCTTTTTGTATTTATGTATTGTTGCACCAATTGCTCAGCACTTTTCTTTTTCTCCCCTCTCCCTTGCACTTGCCCGTTCTCAATGTCACTGGGCCTATTAAGATTGTTGTTTTGTCTTCCCTTGTTCCCTTCCCTTGCCTCGTGGCGCTCTGAAACATTTGTGTATGAGCACAATACAAATAAAATATCATATGATATCCTCACATATAACATTCATTTTGATGAAAAGTCTGTACAAGGGGTTGTGTTTACAATGGTGGTAGCAAGATGTCAGAGGTGATTGGGAGACCTGTAATGAACTACTTAATGTATTAAAGAATGTACTCAACTAAACAAAACATTACATTGGGGTGTTGTTAATACAGGAACCTAATCATAAATACACGCAGGCAATTGCTGCAGCATTCAACATAGAAGTACAATATTTTTAATCTGGTCATTTTGGATAGTAAAATAATGAATGCTACCTTATCAGATTTTTAATTAATGTTAAGCATGGAATAAATAGCTAACAATTCAAGACTTAGTACACGGTTTTGTTAGTACAAACAATACATATGAAGACCCAAAATGCATATGAATGAAAGGCACATACAGGGAAACTAAAGTAAGGAAGAACGAAACAACATTGCCCAAAAATGTCAATAACATTGAAGGTCTTCTTCATCTATACAAATGAATTGTGCATTTAAGGCTGGTTAATTGCCCCATGTATGCACGCCATGAACTGAGACCAAACCCTAAGGAAATTACTTAAAGAGCATACAACAAGTTTAACATCTAGGTATATAGTACCTTTTGTATTTTCACATTATGACTGTCATTGAACAAATGCATCTGGCCTGATATGTCAGTGAACAAAAACAAGTGACCTAAATATGTGATGTCATCAGTGATGCCATCAATGACATTTGTGATGTCATCTTTGATGTCCTGGGTGTTAGTCTTAGCAGTGCACGGTGGTGGCACGAGTTATGGTTGCTTAGCTTACCATAAATGGTGAATTTCTGGGTTTTTTCAGATTGACTTTTAACCATAATATCCCTTTAAACACGTTTTCTCACTGAATTTCATAGGTTTTTATCAGTGCAACTTAAGCATAGCGTCCTTTTAACAAACTGTTTTCACTGAATTATACATATATATAATGTCATGTGCTAAGAATACCTTTTTATTATTTCAATGCCAAAGTGAGATATTTTGTAACAGCTAATAGCCAGAATATGTTATATACGGTTTTACATGACATTAGCACATCGAGCATACAGTTTATATTTAATGATCTCAGTGTAGGCAACAGCCAATGTGTTCTTGGTCTAGTGCAAAGTGGACACAAATATTTAAAAAATGGCTTACAGACTCATCTTACTTTAGACAGTGTGGGCATTTAGCTGAAGCATCGTTTTTGAAGTAGAAGCAAAACAAACTAGTGGCACAGTCCTCAAGTATAACTTTAGTAGCAATAGATACGTGTAAATATATACGTGTCTATTTTCCAAGGCTTCTAACCATGGGGTCGTTCTAATAATTTAGTATTCTGCTGCCACGGTTTGATCATTGCCATCACTCAAGATTTCTTTTAATGCACAATCTTTGTAGGCCCTCTTGACAATGCTCTTTGTCTCAATAGGTGTGTATGAGGCTTACACCATATTTTAGATTAACATACAAGTTCTAACCTTCTTCTAACAATAATACTAATAATAATACTAATAATAATACTAATAATAATAATAATAATAATAATAATAATAATAATAATAATAATAATAATAATAATAATAATAATAATAATTTGCACTGAAAGATGAAACTTTGAACAAATGTTTTCGGGATTCTAGATAGTGATTTCTCCATTAAATATCAAAGTCCACATTTGGAGCTTTAGCCGGAGAAGCTTATTTTGACTCTGAATGTCTCATGTAGATTCTTGGAGCATAGGCATGACCCACTGGGCTATTTGACTATGATTGGGACATATTGTGTTACCAGTCATTGGGTAGAGGCCTGGATGGTTCAATAACTGGGGCAGGCCTTGACTCTTGTCACCCATTCCTAGTGCTCAGCTGTGTCCTCTTAATTGAAAATGACTACTTTTCTGGCCTAATTCACAGAAAAAACATGAAATCCATGCAAAGTAGCTGGGCGAGCGTGAACATTGTGCATCCCAAATGTACTCCGCAGGGAGCTGATTCACCGAATGATATGCACTCAGAAACCCGCAGTGCAAAGAAAAATGTGTAGCGTCCGACTCACCCACAACACGCCTCCAAGAAATAACAGACGTAGCACTGTCTAAATACTCTGCGCCACAATGTAACATGTGACAGTGCCAGACCAATGGAAAAAGTAAGGATTACTTTCGAGCATTCACCATTACTTCCACTCCTCCATTGCGACCGACAAGTCCTCATCTGAGCACCTCCACTGATCTCCGCCCCCCAATACTCCATGAAGGCCGCACCCACAAATCCTCATCCCAGTACCTCCAATAATCTGCATGCCCAATCCCACATTAAGGCTGCACCCAAGAGTCCTTGTCGCAGTACCTCCACTAATCTGCACCCAAAAATCCCACATTAAGGCCACATCCACAAGTCTTTGTGACAGTACCTCTATTAATATGTTCCACCCAGTCTCACATTAACGCTGCACCTACAGGTCCTCGTCCCAGTACCTCCACTAATCTGCACCCCTCCAATCCCACATTAAAGCCGCACCCACAAGTCCTCATCCCAGCACCTTCACTAATCTGCACCCGCCAGTCCCACATCAAGCCTGCACCTAAAAGTCCTTGTCCCAGTAACTCCACTAATCTGCTCTGCCCCCAATCCCACGTGAAGACCAAACCCACAAATCCTCATCCCACAGTACACCCACAAATCTAAACCTCAGAATCCACATCACTCTACGGCCACTCTACTTCAACACAGTACCTGCACCAACAATGTGCAAACTCACATTCATGCCCCCCAATACGCATCACCCCAACAACCACACTTCATAAGCACAGTACTGACACCTGGTTATGGATGAAATGTCAAATGTGTGAGTGAAATCCCTTTGAATCAGCTTGCTGCAAAGTTCAATGATCAATCCTCAGACTACCTTGGTGATCCTCACTCACACCCATTTAATTTAGCTAAAACACAGTTGACAAGAGCTCAATTGGTGTGCCTTCCATACCCCTCGCACTGAGGAAAAAAACAATTGGATTCCCACTGATATACTTGTGCAGTATGATGATGGTAGCAGCATTAAAATGTTTGTAAGTACAAGGACACTTGCCAGCTATGTACCTTAAACACCCATGGCCCAGTTTAGTGTTGACCACTTACCGTCCGGTTTGCAACATGATCACTTGGAAACAGTTCTGGTGGTTCCAGGACAGTCACCTCCTCCATTGGCTTCACCTTGGATCACAGTGTGAGCACATCCACATGGACAAGCAAGTGCCAATCCGCCACCGTAACAACTGTGGCAACATCAAGGAACACTATGTAGAGGAATATGATATCTGGAGAAGTGAATGGGCAGAGGTGAAGAAACTGTCTCCAGATTCCTCAAATATCCCTGCACTGAAGGACATCTGGACAGACACCTGAACAGATCCTCAATAAGAGACCCAAAACATCTTCAGAAAAACACCTCATCACAAAAAGATAAACAAGATTGCCAGCAGTAGACACCCAATTAAAATCATACTCTATTGATATTGATATTTTATTTGTATCGCACTCGTACACATGTGTTTCGGAGCGCGACAAGGCAAGGGAGGGGAACAACGGAGAACAAAAACAACAATCTTACTAGTCCCAGTGACATTGAGAATGTGCAAGTGCATGGGAGAGGGAGAGGGGTAAGGTCAAGGGAGAGGGGGAGAGGTGGAAAGTGCTGAGCAAAAACAGAGATAAGTAAATAAAACATGAATACAATAAATAAATAACAAAAAACGCAAGAGCTAGGAATAAGCTAGGAATAAGGCAACAGACAGGGTGTGTCTGAATAAGTGCAGAAAAAGAAAAGGGGTGGGTGGCTATAGGGTTACAGATGCAGACCCCAGTTCAAGGGATTGCCCAGAGGCAGGGCGGGTGGGTGGCAGGGGGAGCAGGTACCTGGGCCCAAAAGACAGAGGGCGACCAGGTGCACGATGCCAAGACAGAACAGAATCAACAGGGGAGAGGAGGAGAGAAGTGGAAGGTCTTGAGGTGCTTCTGGAACCGGAGATGGTTCTCCTCAAGTTTCAGAGTGGCAGGGAGGCTGTTCCAGAGGGAGGCACCAACCAAAGAAAGAGATCTACCCCCACTCATTTCTTAGAAAAATGACTGACCCTGAGGGAGTTAGAGAAGGAGGAAGGAGTGAAGGGCTCGGGAGGGAAGGTATTTACGAAGGGAAAACTGAAGGTATTTTGGACCCAGGCCCCAGAAAGCCTTGTGGACAATGCAAAGGGTCTTGAATTTATTCCTTGCAGCCACTGGAATTCAGTGATGAGATTTCAAGGCTGGAGAGATACGGTCCCAGGGCTTGAAGCCAAGGACAAGTTTAGCAGTTCTGTTCTGGATAAGTTGCAAGGGGCGGGGAGTAGAGGCAGGTAGATTTAGAAAGAGGCTGTTGCAGGAGTCCAAGCTTGTGAGAACCAGGGCTCAAGAGACATTTAACTTCTGGGGGAAGGAGAGGAAAGGGAGAATAACTCTAAGGAGGTGCAGTAGGAAGTTTGACTTTTTTGAGACATCAGAGATGTGGGCAGAGAAGGAAAGCATGGAGTCAAAGATTACCCCAAGGTTCTTGGCCTCACAGGTGGGGGTAGGAAGAGGGCCAAGGGAGGATGGCCAGAGAGTGATAGGAAAGGAGAGTGAAGGTGTGCCAATGAGGAGGATCTCAGTCTTACCTGCATTCAGGCAGATATAGTTGGCGGCACACTAATTTGGAATGGCAGATAGGCAGTTGGAGATGAGAGAAGGAGAAGAGGTGGCCGAGGGAAGTCTGGAAATGAGTTAAGTGTCGTCAGCATAGCACTGGAAATTTTTAGCAGAAAATGGCAATACGGTTCCCAAGAGTTAAAGAGCCAGGGTGTGAGGTTGGACCTCTGGGAACACCGCAGGTAGAGAGGGAGATAGAGGAAAGGAAGGACCCAAGTTGGACCTGGGAGGGTCGATCAGAGAGGGCAGAGGTCAGCCAAGCCAGAGCTTGATTGGTGATGCCCAGGTTGTCATGAAGACGGTTGAGCAGGATGGTATGGTTGACTGTGTCGAAGGCAGAGGAGAGATCGAGTAGGATGTGGACGGAGGGAATGTTAGAGTCAAGGTTGGAGAGCAAATCTTCACGGATGTTCTAGGAGAGCAGTTTCTATGCTTCTGGCAGCTCTAAAGCCAGACTTATGGTCGTGGAGACAGCCAACAGAATCAGAGTGGAGGTTTAGCTGAGAGATGGCCACCATAATCTTTTACAAAAAAGTTGCACATAGAACTCCTATAAATGCACATATGCATTTCGTAACTTTCATGAAACTACTCTTAAAAACAAAATGTTTTAAACGGTCATCCTTTTAATTTTTCATTCAATATAAATGTCACACTTTACAACCTCACTCATTACACCCCTTGCTCTACCACTATTCTTCATCTGCTCAGACATATCTATAAACCACCAAAGTGTCTATATACAACACTTCACCTTCCATATAAAGTACTCTTCTTTCCCAACCTCTACAATAACACACCAAACACTGCTGCAACAACAATCCGCCATTGCATTACCACTAGGCCACAGTTTCCCTATTCTTTGAAATCAATGCAACACAATACAAATACATTACACCACAAACAGAGCACTTCTTTTATTAAAAACAAAAGCAAAAAATAACCTGCATATGAACTTTTCCCTCACACCCATGTTTGTCCTGTTCCTTCCAAGGTCCAAAACACAACTACTTACACTCCAATTCTTCTAACAACATAGTTAGCACACTTAAGTCCATAACACAACTTCATGACCTCTTTTCGCAAGAACTCCTGCTACCTTTATAAATTGCTACCTGGGGCTTATTGCGCTTTTTCCATTGTGGAGGCCTTCCATGTGGAGGTGGTGGTTCCTGGGGTGGGGAGGGGGGGAGATGCCCATGGCTGATGTTATGTGATGGCTGATGATGATGTGCTAATATTGTTCCAAGCATATGCTTTCTCATGGATTGTAGATGGCAAATCATTAGGAATACGTCTAGGAGCTGTGCAAGGGTACATTTTCAACTTGAAACTTCCTAGATCAGCTAAAATTGCAGTTTATAATTATTTGCAAAGCACAGACACATTCGTGAACACATCATCACAGCGTGCACGCATGCGTGGTCACGTGACAATGTTCGAAACAGTCAGCCATGACGTCACACTTTCGCGAACATCATCAAACAAAAAAGGTGCAAAAAGTTGCAGAAAGTTAATCAAAGTGTTAGAAATGTTCCTAAGAGGTGGAAATGGCACAGTTTTTCCTTGAAACATTCTAGATCGGCTGAAAATGCTAATAAATTGGGGTAAGTATGATATTAGGAGGTTTAGCAAATTAGGGTGCACTGGTAAAAAAGTTTGTTAAAATTGACATTATGGTTAAGTTGCACTATTAAAAACCTATGAAATTCAGTGAAAAAAACTTTGTTAAGGGGACATTATGGTTAAGTTGCTATAATAAAAACCTATGAAATTCAGTGAACAAACTTTGTTAAACGGACGTTATGGTTACAAGTAAAACCAAAAACCCCAAAAATTCACCAGTTATGGTAAGCTAATCAACCATATATCGTGCTACCACTCTACACTGCTAAGACTAACACCGAGAACATCAAAGATGACACATTGACATTACTGATGGCTATAAAATCCTCTCCGCACCCAGATCCACCCGGTCTGGAAAGGGTGTAGCCCTGATTTTCCCTGAGTGGATTCCTGCCTCTATCATTCCTATGCAAGCTTACCCCTCCTTCAAAATGCCTTATCTGCAGGCTTTCTATATCTCCTGGCCACTCTCTTACCGTGGCTACTATCTACCTGCCACCTGGTCAGATCACATCCTTCCTCTCTGAGTGGGTGGACATCTCCTCCTCCTTCCTGGCTTCAACCACTCAACTCCTACTTCTTGGAGACATCAACCTCCATCTGGATACTCCCTGCTCCTCCTCAGGATTCTTTTGTGACCTCTGCAATTCCCTCTCTCTTTCTATTCTCCCCTCTGGCCTGACTCACTCTGCAAGGCACCCTCTTGATATTTTTATCAGGCCTCAGACTTGAATCTCCTCTGAGGACTGCACCGGAAGAGAAATCCAATGAAGCTGCATTGGGACATTGTTGCTACGTTGCTGTTAGGTGTGTAAAAGGAACTTTTACTGAACTTCTAGCAAGATTAGTATTGAATAATTAAGGACTATGATATAGTTCATCCTACCACGTTGGCCACATTTACATATTAATTATCTAGTGAGACATTCGGAAAGGAAATGGGTCAGAGCATCGACTCTATGCTTGTGCCATTCTCAGCCTCACAAAAACAGGCTCCATTACTGAATTTATTCCCCTCAAGAGGTTTTAAAAGAACCACCATGGCAATAAATGAGGGGTTACTTAGTCTCAGATTGATTGGCGAGCAGAACGGCAAAGAGCTGTACCTGTGGAGCACAGACCTGTTCAGTCTGTGCCAATCCCAGGTGGAGATAACTCAAATAATTAGCCTAACACATTACGTCAAGAACTGAGTACTAGTACACTGACACAATACATAATAGCGGAGACATCAGAGTCTGGGCCTGTCATAACTGGAGCTGAGAATGATAAAACAAGCCTCTCCGAGGACACGCCCGCTATAATGGGATGGATAAGTGATCAGGCGCGCAATGGTGATGCAAGGCTAAATTGTGTATATATGCTCAAAGCTTCCCAAGCTATTCCCGCCCTTTGAACTACTAGATCTGATGATATGAATTGAGTGAAATTAGCATCCGTAAATAACAATCAGGTGATTTGTGGTTTGAACTCCACTGTAATTATGAAAATGATATTGACTCAAAAAGATGACTTCCCCTGCATTGGTTTGACATTACAACACATTACAACATTACAATTGGTTTGACGTACATATTTAAATCTTATGAAGAGGTGGCCAGCTTCCTGGAGACTATGCCAAATAACGTAGTGGAGCCCCTGAGCGAGTAGCAAATCCCAATATCAGCTTTCTTGAAGCAGTTAAGGGCATATCAGCACCTCGTCAACAGAAGATAGAGCGTCCATGCAAACAACCGGTTGACTTGGTTTAGCAGTGAAGCATGGTTAGCAATCATTTTGTGGAACTCCTGCGGTCTCAATAATTTTTTGAGATGGCATGCACAACTTGACCATACGAGGCTCCCTGATATAATATTCCTTCAGGAAACTGTGCACAAACGACTTCCAACTGGAAGGCTATCAGGCCTTCATCCAGCATGCTCACCGTGGTATGCTTGGTCATCCTATAGAAGGGATTGCTATTTTTCTTAATATTGCATGTTTAGCGATGGCCATGCTGGTGTTTAGATCTCATCAGATTTTGGCGTTAGAGATATATATTGGTGCTGATTTTGAAATCTGTCTGTTATTAGTATGCATTTATTGGAATAAAAATAGTATTCATTTAAGTCAGCTACATGATGATCTTAATAATATTCTCGAAGAGGCTTTCTCTAGGAATTCCGACACAAACATACTTGCCGGGGGTGACTTAAATTCATGGTGCTTTGTGTCTTCGGAAACCACAAAAGAACTAAAGGGCAATTATTATTCCCTGGCAACCTCTATTGGAAACAAATTGATTGACTTCTTTCTAAATTGGGATGCACAGATGGTGCTTATGGAAGAGGGGCCTTATTCCTGTACCTGGTGCCGTAGTGATAGGTCTTCTATCATTGACTATTTTTTCATATCCACAGAACTGTACTACTGTTATAAACCTGTGTCCATTCAAGCTCCTGCAGCCAGTGATCACCTGGCGATAAAATTGGTCATAAAGCTCCCATATGCCAAACATAAGAAAGAGCTTAGGATGGGACTTATTGTCCCAGACTGTCACGCCCTAGCAGTAAAATGGTCGCCCATCAGCTGTGAAAGATTTTTGAGTAAAATTAGGCCTTAAGTACAAATTGTTGGAAAACCGTTTACAAGAGATGCTCTCCGATGGAATTTGAAGAGCACCTCGATCAATATATTGATCTAAACTTGAGAGCCATGATAGCGCAGTCTAAGGGAGGCTCTAGTCCATCGGTGCAATGTCGACACCTCTTCCATCTTGATATTGCAAGATTGAAAAATAAAAAGAACCATGTGTTGAGAGATTTAAGGAAGCACATTTTGCCGTCTGCTCTCATACGAGAGAAAACTCTAATAATCAAACAATCTTACAAAAACAAAAGTAAATATTTAAGGAATGCACTTTGATTGCTAATAATCAAAAAATGTTCTATCATTTGTTAAAGCAAGACATGCGCCAAGTCTGGGCGACGCTTCGTCCGATTTGTTCTCAACCATAAAAGCAGTTGGAACCTGTGATTTCTGCCCAAGTATGGGGGACTTATATATACGAAATTTGCTCTCCCAGAAAAATTCAAGTGCTTATGCAATGAGGTGTCGGAGGCGATGGTTGAGGAGCGCTCCCCTTGGACTATAGAGAATATCAGAGATGCAATCCAGCAGATGAAGAACTCTAAAGCCCCGGGTCCTCATGGACTTCCAGCCTGGTTATATAAAGCAGAGCCTGAACTCTGGCCGGAAATATTGAAAGTCAAATTTGACAATGTTTACTTTGGTGGACTAATTCCAATTTCTTGGTTTCCCTCTGAAATCATTCCAATATATAAAAAAGGACCACCTGAAAATCCCACAAATTTTAGACCCATTGCATTAACGGACGTATAATGATTCCAATATATAAAAAAGGACCACGTGAAAATCCCACAAATGTTAGACCCATTGCATTAACGGATGTATCTTCAAAGATCTTTTCCCTTTTACTGCTTAAACAGATTCAACAGTTTATAGATTTACATAACATACTATCTCACTTCCAGGTGGGATTTCGAAAATCATTGGGATGCCCTCTCAATGCAACCATTCTTCAACATCTACAAGCACAGACTAAGCAGGCTAATATTGGAGCAGTATATATGGCATCCCTAGACTTAATGGCAGCTTTTGATTCTGTAATCAGAGCTGTCTTATGGGAGAAAATGCTTAAAAGAGGCTTCCCTCAAGCCTTGGTTACCATGATTGCAAAACTTCATCATAAAACCAGTTACAGGATTAGATTAAACCGCAAGGTTGCTCTTAGCGAAAAAATCAACGCTGCCATTGGAGCAAAACAGGTCTGCAATATGGCAGCGGTTTTGTTCAATCTGACCTAGATAATGATTGGAGTAAGTTAATAATTCATCCCGTAAATGTAGGCTCATTAAAACTCGATTGGATCGCTATTACAGATGATCTACTATTTTTTGATAAAACACCTTTTGGGCTCCAGCACAAATTAGTTCAATTTGCGGTATTTGCCTCAAAACATAATCTAGAGGTGAACCCGACCAAATCGAAGATTATTATTTTTGCAGATGGCAGACGCAAACTTACAAAATTCTCCTGGACTTTAAACAACGTGCTGGTGGCGTATAGGCCTTCAATTCGATACTTAGGATACACTTTAGCTGACATTTACTCGGCTAAGATGTTGACAGTCCTGCTTAAAAGCAAACTCAAACCATTGACATCACAAAGGAAAATTATGATGCACAAATATTGCATGTTTTCACTTGATCCACTGATTCAATTTTACATCCTCAAGGTTGAGCCGATTGTATTATACTGTTTAGATATATATGGTTGTGAGATTGAGGAACAACTTGATATTATGCAGGGCTGCCTGTGAAAAAACATGCTAGTTCTATTACATGCAATCGCCAACTGCATAGTGTGTCATGACCAAAATTTACTGCCGTTATCTGTCAAAAGAAAGTGGCGTAGTCTTAGGAATTATATTAAAATTCTGACTTCTCCCAAAGATTCGCTGTATGAAGATCTACATCGGATTGCTAATGAGAAGAATGTGCGGTCTATGAACATATATTGTGATAAATTGTCTGGTATACTTAATGATATAAATGTCAGCAAAGATGACATATGTGCATATTTACCATCGTGCAAAAAGAAGTTTTAAGAATATTATTGGTGTATACAATCTGACCAAACAGGGACCTATAAGTCATACCTAGAATACAGGAGTCATCGCAGAAAATGGGGAGGTAGACCTTTGTATTTGATATAATTTCCATGTCCCAAAGCCAGGAAAATGTATATGCGATTCAAACTTAATCAATTACCCACATTAGATAAGATCAAATATTGGAAGACTCTGAGTGGGGTTCAATTGGATGGGATATGTCGATTTTACCCCAAGTGTAAATGTGTTGAATCACTGAAGCACCTTGCAATGGATTGCCCACACTTTAAGCATCAGAGAGATAGGATTTTGAATCACTATCTGAGTAATGAAGGGCCTTTTACCCGGGAGATGATATGGTACCAAGGTATGAGGTGCGATAGTAAGAGTTTTAATTTAGCATTTGTTGAATTACTCTATGCTATTGATGAGGAGTTATGTGTAAAATTGGATGAGTATTCAAAAATCTGATAAATTTATTGTTTAGATTTTATAATATGTTCTGATGAGCATTCAAGAATTTGATAAATCGATCGTTTAGATTTTATAGTATGGTTTGTGTT
Source organism: Ambystoma mexicanum (assembly GCF_040938575.1). Classification (NCBI taxonomy): domain Eukaryota; kingdom Metazoa; phylum Chordata; class Amphibia; order Caudata; family Ambystomatidae; genus Ambystoma; species Ambystoma mexicanum. The sequence continues at coordinate 166,484,166 of NC_090933.1, forward strand.
TGATATGTTAGACTTGTATCATAGATAACCACTGTGTTTCATATGAGAAACTGACAAATAATATAAAAGCGATTTGTGAAATGTAATGAAATGGAATTGCTAATAACTTGAATATGATTTTTTTTATGCAATGTAATGTTTTAAAATCTTTGTAAAGGTTTTGATAAACCAAACACAATAAAAAAAAGATGTTTTGATCTCCTCTGACCTCCCCCTTTCCATCCATCTGACCACTTCTCTCTCCTGGCGTGATCCCTCCCTCATTTCCTCCCATCTATCCCTCTCTTCCCCTCAGGCCAAGCCAGCTCCAACACTGCCACCTACCTTCTCGGTTATCCGACCCATGAAATGTGTGTCAGTTGAGACTTTCGCTGCCACATTCTCTCCCCCTCCTCCTCCTCTTGCTGATACTCACCCTGACACAGCCTTTTCCATGCTCTACTCCTCTATCTCGGATACTCTGGATGTTCTTGCCCCTGTCATGAGGATCCGCTTGAAGCCTAAAGCCAAGTGCAACTCTTGATACGATTCAGACCTAGCTATCCTTAAAAGCAAGTGCACAAGCCCTGAGAGGATATGGCGTGCTTCCTGTGCATCCTCTGACAAACTGGCCTGCCGCTTGCTCCAAAGGCAATACCGGCTCCTTATCCAAAACACGAAGAGAGCCCACATCCAAGCCCATGTCTCTGCAGCATCCAACAACTCGGCCGAACATTTTAAAATCTGAAAGGAACTGGCCAGTCCTGCTGCAGTCTCTACCTCTCCTGTTGCCTCTCAGATGCTCTGCAATGCCCTTGCCTCTCATTTCTTCTAAAAAACCCAGGACATCCTGCCCACCCTCTTGTCCTCTCAACCTCCTCACTCTTCTGTCTCTGCAAATTCTGACACTCCTGCAGCCACACCCCCTCCCTCTTTCTCTTCCTTTCCTCTGTTTTCTCCTGACAAAGTTTCTAGACAAGTCCCGTCGATCAAAGTCTCATCAAAACAGGTTCTTCCCTGTTCATCCAAAACCATCAAGGACCACGTTGACACCCTCGATCCTGATCTGGCCGACTTCTGCAACCACTTCTTTGCCTCTGGAGCCTTCCTCTCCCCTCTGAAGCACTCTAATTTGCACCCTCTTCTGAAGAAACCCACAGCCGACCCCTAATGCCTGGCTAACTACTGCCCAATCTCCAACACTTCTTTCCTGGGAAAACTCCTGGAAAAGGTGGCCATCTCTCATCGTAATCTTCACACTCACTCTGGTGGTTGTCTACATGACCATCAGTCTGACTTTAGAGCTGCCAGAAGCATGGAAACGGCTCTCCCGAACATCCATGAAGACCTGCTCTCCAACTTTAACTCTAACATCCCTTCTGTCCTCATCCTACTTGATCTCTCTTCTGCCTTTGACACGGTCAATCACACCATCCTGCTCAACCGTCTCCGTGATAACCTGGTTATCACCGGTCAGGCCCTGGCTTGGCTGGACTCTTTACTCTCTGATCGACCCTCCCAGGTCCAACTTGGGTCCTTCCTTTCCTCTATCTCATTTTGTAGCTGTGATGTTCCCCAGGGGACTAACCTCTCCCCTTGGCTTTTCAACCAATAACTGGAACTCCTTGCCCACCGCATTGCTGCTCTTTGCTCCAACTTTCAGTGCTATGCGGATGACACTCTGCTTTTTTTCAGGCTTCCCTCTGTCACCTATTCTCCTTCTCTCATCTCTGACTGTCTATCCGCTATCCAGGAGTGATGTGCCGCCAATGATCTCTGCCTTAATGACAGTAAGACAGAGATTATCCTCATCAGCACCCCTGCACCCTCCTTTCCTGTCACTCTCTGACCTGCCTCCCTTGGCCCTCCTCCTGCACCCACCTGTGAAGCTAAGAACCTCAAGGTCACCTTTCACTCCACACTCTCCTTTTCTCCTCACACCTCTGACGTCTCCAAGAAGTCAAATTACCAACTGCACCTCCTCAAAGGTATCCTTCCTTTCCTCTCCTTCCCCCAGAAGCTTACTGTTTTTAGAGCCCTGGTTCTCTCCAGGCTGCAACAGCCTCTTTCTAAATCTGCCTGCTTCTACTCTCTGCCCTCTGCAACTCATACAGAACAGGACTGCGAGACTTGACCTTGGCCTTTAGCCCTGGGATAGCATCTCTCCAGCCCTAAAATCTCTTCATTGGCTCCCAGTGGCAGCAAGGATTAAATTCAACACCCTTTTCATTGTCCTCAGGGCTTTCTGGGTCCTGGGTCCAAAATACCTTCAATGTTCCCTAAGTAAATACCTTCCTACTCAAGCTCTTCACTCCTTCACCTCCAAATCCCTCAGGGTCATTCGCTTCTCCAAGCAGAAAGTTGGTGATAGATCTCTTTTCTAAGCAGGGGCCTCCCTCTGAACAGCCCACCTGCCACTCTGAAACTTGAGGAGAACCATCCCCAGTTCCAGAAGTACCTCAAGATCTCAAGATCTTCCTCTATGCTTCTGCCTTCGCTCTCCCTCTCCCCTGTTGATCTGTCTGGTTCAGCACAGTGCACCTGGTTACCTTCTGATTTCGGGCCCAGGTCCATGCCCACACAGCCACTCACCCGCACTGCCCCTGGTAACACTTGCACTTGGGTCTGTATCTGTTACCCTACAGTCCCCTTACCAGCAATTACCAGAGATCCCTTGTCTGTGCTCAAAACCTGCATTTGCCACCTTGCTGGCTGCACTACCTTTTTGTATTTATGTATTATTGCACCAATTGCTCAGCACTTTTCTTTTTCTCCCCTCTCCCTTGCACTTGCCTGTTCTCAATGTCACTGGGCCTATTAAGATTGTTGTTTTGTCTTCCCTTGTTCCCTTCCCTTGCCTCGTGGCGCTCTGAAACATTTGTGTATGAGCACAATACAAATAAAATATCATATGATATCCTCACATATAACATTCATTTTGATGAAAAGTCTGTACAAGGGGTTGTGTTTACAATGGTGGTAGCAAGATGTCAGAGGTGATCGGGAGACCTGTAATGAACTACTTAATGTATTAAAGAATGTACTCAACTAAACAAAACATTACATTGGGGTGTTGTTAATACAGGAACCTAATCATAAATACACGTAGGCAATTGCTGCAGCATTCACCATAGAAGTACAATCTTTTTAATCTGGTAATTTTGGATAGTAAAATAATGAATGCTACCTTATCAGATTTTTAATTAATGTTAAGCATGGAATAAATAGCTAACAATTCAAGACTTAGTACACGGTTTTGTTAGTACAAACAATACATATGAAGACCCAAAATGCATATGAATGAAAGGCACATACAGGGAAACTAAAGTAAACAACATTGCCCAAAAATGTCAATAACATTGAAGGTCTTCTTCATCTATACAAATGAATTGTGCATTTAAGGCTGTTTAATTGCCCCATGTATGTACGCCATGAACTGAGACCAAACCCTAAGGAAATTACTTATAGAGCATACAACAAGTTTAACATCTAGGTATATAGTACCTTTTGTATTTTCACATTATGACTGTCATTGAACAAATACATCTGGCCTAGATATGTCCGTGAACAAAAACAAGTGACCTAAATATGTGATGTCATCAGTGATGCCATCAATGACATTTGTGATGTCATCTTTGATGTCCTGGGTGTTAGTCTTAGCAGTGCACGGTGGTGGCACGAGTTATGGTTGCTTAGCTTACCATAAATGGTGAATTTGTGGGTTTTTTCAGATTGACTTTTAACCATAATATCACTTTAAACACGTTTTCTCACTGAATTTCATAGGTTTTTATCAGTGCAACTTAAGCATAGCGTCCTTTTAACAAACTGTTTTCACTGAATTATACATATATATAATGTCATGTGCTAAGAATACCTTTTTATTATTTCAATGCCAAAGTGAGATATTTTGTAACAGCTAATAGCCAGAATATTTTATATACGGTTTTACATGACATTAGCACATCGAGCATACAGTTTATATTTAATGATCTCAGTGTAGGCAACAGCCAGTGTGTTCTTGGTCTAGTGCAAAGTGGACAAAAATATTTAAAAAATGGCTCACAGACTGATCTTACTTTAGGGCATTTAGCTGAAGCATCGTTTTTGAAGTAGAAGCAAAAGAAACTAGTGGCACAGTCCTCAAGTATAACTTTAGCAGCAATAGATACGTGTAAATATATACGTGTCTATTTTCCAAGGCTTCTAACCATGGGGTCGTTCTAATAATTTAGTATTCTGCTGCCACGGTTTGATCATTGCCATCACTCAAGATTTCTTTTAATGCACAATCTTTGTAGGCCCTCTTGACAATGCTCTTTGTCTCAATAGGTGTGTATGAGGCTTACACCATATTTTAGATTAACATACAAGTTCTAACCTAATAATAATAATAATAATAATAATAATAATAATAATAATAATAATAATAATAATAATAATAAAAATAATTTGCACTGAAAGATGAAACTTTGAACAAATGTTTTCGGGATTCTAAAAGTGATTTCTCCATTAAATATCAACGTCCACATTTGGAGCTTTAGCCGGAGAGGCTTTTATTCAGGCCTTGCTATTTTGACTCTGAATGTCTCATGTAGATTTTTGGAGCATAGGCATGACCCACTGGGCTATTTGACTATGATTGGGACATATTGTGTTACCAGTCATTGGGTAGAGGCCTGGATGGTTCAATAACTGGGGCATGCCTTGACTCTTGTCACCCATTCCTAGTGCTCAGCTGTGTCCTCTTAATTGAAAATGACTACTTTTCTGGCCTAATTCACAGAAAAAACGTGAAATCCATGCATCCCAAATGTACTCCGCAGGGAGCTGATTCACCGAATGATATGCACGCAGAAACCCGCAGTGCAAAGAAAAATGTGTAGCGTCCTACTCACCCACAACACGCCTCCAAGAAACAACAGACGTAGCACTGTCTAAATACTCTGCGCCACAATGTGACATGTGACAGTGCCAGACCAATGGAAAAAGTAATTAAGGATTACTTTCAAGCATTCACCATTACTTCCACTCCTCCATTGCGACCGACAAGTCCTCATCTGAGCACCTCCACTGATCTCCGCCCCCCAATACTCCATGAAGGCCGCACCCACAAATCCTCATCCCAGTACCTCCAATAATCTGCATGCCCAATCCCACATTAAGGCTGCACCCAAGAGTCCTTGTCGAAGTACCTCCACTAATCTGCACCCAAAAATCCCACATTAAGGCCACATCCACAAGTCTTTGTGACAGTACCTCTATTAATATGTTCCACCCAGTCTCACATTAACGCTGCACCTACAGGTCCTCGTCCCAGTACCTCCACTAATCTGCACCCCTCCAATCCCACATTAAAGCCGCACCCACAAGTCCTCATCCCAGCACCTTCACTAATCTGCACCCGCCAATCCCACATCAAGCCTGCACCTAAAAGTCCTTGTCCCAGTAACTTCACTAATCTGCTCTGCCCCAATCCCACGTGAAGACCAAACCCACAAATCCTCATCCCACAGTACACCCACAAATCTAAACCTCAGAATCCACATCACTCTACGGCCACTCTACTTCAACACAGTACCTGCACCAACAATGTGCAAACTCACATTCATGCCCCCCAATACGCATCACCCCAACAACCACACTTCATAAGCACAGTACTGACACCTGGTTATGGATGAAATGTCAAATATGTGAGTGAAATCCCTTTGAATCAGCTTGCTGCAAAGTTCAATGATCAATCCCCAGACTACCTTCGTGATCCTCACTCACACACATTTAATTTAGCTAAAACACAGTTGACAAGAGCTCAATTGGTGTGCCTTCCATACCCCTCACACTGAGGAACAAAACAATTGGATTCCCACTGATATACTTGTGCAGTATGATGATGGTAGCAGCATTAAAATGTTTGTAAGTACAAGGACACTTGCCAGCTATGTACCTTAAACACCCATGGCCCAGTTTAGTGTTGACCACTTACCGTCCGGTTTGCAACATGATCACTTGGAAACAGTTCTGGTGGTTCCAGGACAGTCACCTCCTCCATTGGCTTCACCTTGGATCACAGTGTGAGCACATCCACATGGACAAGCAAGTGCCAATCCGCCACCGTAACAACTGTGGCAACATCAAGGAACACTATTTAGAGGAATATGATATCTGGAGAAGTGAATGGGCAGAGGTGAAGAAACTGTCTCCAGATTCCTCAAATATCCCTGCACTGAAGGACATCTGGACAGACACCTGAACAGATCCTCAATAAGAGACCCAAAACATCTTCAGAAAAACACCTCATCACAAAAAGATAAACAAGATTGCCAGCAGTAGACACCCAATTAAAATCATACTCTATTGATATTGATATTTTATTTGTATCGCACTCGTACACATGTGTTTCGGAGCGCGACAAGGCAAGGGAGGGGAACAACGGAGAACAAAAACAACAATCTTACTAGTCCCAGTGACATTGAGAATGTGCAAGTGCATGGGAGAGGGAGAGGGGTAAGGTCAAGGGAGAGGGGGAGAGGTGGAAAGTGCTGAGCAAAAACAGAGATAAGTAAATAAAACATGAATACAATAAATAAATAACAAAAAAGCAAGAGCTAGGAATAAGCTAGGAATAAGGCAACAGACAGGGTGTGTCTGAATAAGTGCAGAAAAAGAAAAGGGGTGGGTGGCTATAGGGTTACAGATGCAGACCCCAGTTCAAGGGATTGCCCAGAGGCAGGGCGGGTGGGTGGCAGGGGGAGCAGGTACCTGGGCCCAAAAGACAGAGGGCGACCAGATGCACGATGCCAAGACAGAACAGAATCAACAGGGGAGAGGAGGAGAGAAGTGGAAGGTCTTGATGTGCTTCTGGAACCGGAGATGGTTCTCCTCAAGTTTCAGAGTGGCAGGGAGGCTGTTCCAGAGGGAGGCACCAACCAAAGAAAGAGATCTACCCCCGCTCATTTCTTAGAAAAATGATTGACCCTGAGGGAGTTAGAGAAGGAGGAGTGAAGGGCTCGGGAGGGAAGGTATTTACGAAGGGAAAACTGAAGGTATTTTGGACCCAGGCCCCAGAAAGCCTTGTGGACAATGCAAAGGGTCTTGAATTTATTCCTTGCAGCCACTGGAATTCAGTGATGAGATTTCAAGGCTGGAGAGATACGGTCCCAGGGCTTGAAGCCAAGGACAAGTCTAGCAGTTCTGTTCTGGATAAATTGCAAGGGGCGGGGAGTAGAGGCAGGTAGATTTAGAAAGAGGCTGTTGCAGGAGTCCAAGCTTGTGAGAACCAGGGCTCGATAGACATTTAACTTCTGGGGGAAGGAGAGGAAAGGCAGAATAACTCTAAGGAGGTGCATTAGGAAGTTTGACTTTTTTGAGACATCAGAGATGTGGGCAGAGAAGGAAAGCGTGGAGTCAAAGATTACCCCAAGGTTCTTGGCCTCACAGGTGGGGGTAGGAAGAGGGCCAAGGGAGGATGGCCAGAGAGTGATAGGAAAGGAGGGTGAAGGTGTGCCAGTGAGGAGGATCTCAGTCTTACCTGCATTCAGGCAGATATAGTTGGCGGCACACTAATTTGGAATGGCAGATAGGCAGTTGGAGATGAGAGAAGGAGAAGAGGTGGCCGAGGGAAGTCTGGAAATGAGTTAAGTGTCGTCAGCATAGCACTGGAAATTTTAGCAGAAAATGGCAATACGGTTCCCAAGAGTTGCCAGGTATTGGTTAAAGAGCCAGGGTGTGAGGTTGGACCTCTGGGAACACCGCAGGTAGAGAGGGAGATAGAGGAAAGGAAGGACCCAAGTTGGACCTGGGAGGGTCGATCAGAGAGGGCAGAGGTCAGCCAAGCCAGAGCTTGATCGGTGATGCCCAGGTTGTCATGAAGACGGTTGAGCAGGATGGTATGGTTGACTGTATCGAAGGCAGAGGAGAGATCGAGTAGGATGTGGACGGAGGGAATGTTAGAGTCAAGGTTGGAGAGCAAATCTTCACGGATTTTCAGGAGAGCAGTTTCTATGCTTCTGGCAGCTCGAAAGCCAGACTTATGGTCGTGGAGACAGCCAACAGAATCAGAGTGGAGGTTTAGCTGAGAGATGGCCACCTTTTCAAGGAGTTTGCCCAGAAAGAAGTAATGGAAATTGGCTGATAGTTAGCCGGGCAAGAAGGATGAGCTGTGGGTTTTTTGAGAAGTGAATGAACAAGACAGTGCTTCAGAGTGGATGGGAAGGCTCCTGAGGCAAAGGAGAGGTTGCAGAAATCGGCCAGGGCAGGAGCACGGGTGTCAATGTCATCCTTTATAGTTTTTTCATAATTCGGACTAGCAACCTCATCAGGGAAGAAAAGAGGAACAGAGGAGAAAGAGGGTGGGGGGTGGTTGAAGGAGGGTCAGAATTCACAGAAGGAGGGAGGAGAGGAGGCAGAGGGGAGGAGAGGATGGACAGGATTTATTCATTTATTTGTACATTTGTAAAGCGGGCAAAGCCCACAGGCAATTAGGCACTGACACTTAAGAAGATGGTTACAAGTTTTTAGAGATTCCATAAGAAAAATACATTTGCATAGTAGTGACATAATCCGTCACACATCCAAGGCATACATTCATAAAATAGCTACAGTTACATTGGTTAAGTATACTTAGTGTTTGTCATAGTGGTGCTGGGGTCACTAGCATGGGCACTGAGAAATAAGGGGTATGGTGTCTATGATGGAAGGTCAGACCTAAATAGTAGGATTTTTCGTTTTTTTCTGAAAGACCAAAAAGATGTGTCATTTCTAAGTTGCGTGGGGAGTGCGTTCCACAGGTTGGGTGCGAAAACCGGAAAGCTTGAGCCTCGCGCTTTCTGCCTTCTATATCTGGGGGTGGTGAGCAGGTTAGTGTAAAAAGAACGAGTAGGTCTATTGGAATGAGTATTGCAGATCAGGTTACTAAGATAGGCAGGCGCTTTGTTAGAGATACATTTATGTGTGAGTATGAGAATTTTAAATTTGATTCTGTCATGGACTGGGAACTAATGGATGTTCCTCATATTGGACAACATTTGTTAGTTGAAGGGGCTATTCAGAGTTGATCTGATGGCGTTGTTTTGTACAGTTTGTAGTTTTTTAATATTTCTAGTGCTTGTTTCAACGAATAGAGAGTTGCAATAATCAATCCTGGAGAGTATCAAGACTCTGGCCAGGGTGATGGAGTTGTGCAGGGAGTGTAATGGCCTGCTGGCGCTTATCAATTTAGCTGTGTAGGCAGCAGAGGAAACTATGGCATTGACCTGTCTATTTAAAGTGAGGGAAGAGTTGATGTAGACCCCAAGAGTTTTTATTTCGTTAGCGACCATGATGGTGTTGCCATCGATGTTGAATGATTTATACACTCGTGGGAGCTTGTTAGTTTCATTTTATTTTCAATTAGAATCACCTTGGTCTTGTTGTTGTCTTTGAGACACAATTCGTTAAGAGCCATCCAAGCTTGGATTGCAAGGTAGATTTTGTTTAAATTTTTTGGGTCAGTGTCGTAACATCCAGTAATTGGAATGAGTATTTGTGTATCATCCGCATAATTTGTACACTCGATACCCATTTTGTCCAGCTTGTCGAATAATAGCTCAGTGAATGCATTGTGGAATGCCACAAGTCACAGAGACAGGTGGTGGGGCTGGGGGGGCTGCTGAGGTATCCGAGAAAATCCTCATGGACCGATTAGAGAGAAAGGATTTGAAACATTTTATGGCTTCAGGAGAAAAGTGGGCCGCGGTTTCAAGGTGTTGGCACAAGATATCGTGATTGATCAAATCAAAATCTTCCGAGAGGTCTAGTAGAAGGAGGATGCACAGGTCGCCTTTGTCTTTATACTGGTCCATTTCTGTTTTCAAATCTAGTAGAGCTGTTTCTGTTCCATGGCCTGGTCTGAGCCCTGATTTTTTTAGGCCCAAGAGATTGTTACATTCTAGAAATGTTGGGATCTGCAGATAGGCTGCACAGTCCAACATGTTTAATAAGAACAGTACTGTGGTGCTAGGGCGGAAATTAGTAGGGATGTTAGGGTCTAATGTAGATTTTTTAAATAATGGTAGAACCCAAGCTGTTTTAAGAGCTATTGATAAGGCTGGTGATGAAAGGTGCAAGTTCATTTGCGCATTCTTTTACCATGGTTGCAGGGCGGGGGTCACCCTTGCCTCTAGAGAGTTTTAGGCCTTTGATAATATTCATAGTGTCTGAGATGGGCAGTGGTGTAAAGACACATTTATTAACCTTAAGGAGTTCCGTTGAGGAAGTTTCATTGGGAAAGATGCATTGAGATTGAGTTTAGATTTTTTTAGGACTATTTTTTGTTGTAGTAAAGAGACTTTGTCAGCTAAGGCGTTTTGGATATCAGAGCACCATTGTTCATTTTTGATGATCACCAGTTCACAGAGAATTGTAAATAATTCTCTGGTATTGGACTGGCCATTCGAGAGTCTTTGGTTATAGTCTTCAGACTTAGCTTAAATGATTTTTCTTTTGTACAATTGTTTGCTAGTGTCTGGAAGTGGGTTTTTTTTTCATTGGTTTTGGAGACTTTAGCCAATTGTTTTAAGCAGATCTGTTGGCTGTACGCATGGTATGGCGTTCAGGGGTGTACCAGAAGTTAATATGAGCGATAGGTTTGGCTTTTCTGTTTTTCAGAGGGGATACTTTTTCAATAGCTGCAAACATTACTTTTTTGTAATTGCTGACCAATATCAAGGGTTCAAGGTCACAATGTGGCAGGTCCAGTAAAGGTCTTAGGAGCGGTAACATGTTGTCTCGGTTGATATTTTTCATACTCCTGGATAGTGCGCTATTATGGGGTGTTTGGCAGTTCTAATAGTGATAGTGGTGATGAAGATTATAGTGTTGTGTTCAGACCAAGGGGTAGGGGTGTTGGATAGGATGTCATTGATGCAGTTGGTGTCTGCTATCCAATCTAGGATGCGTCCTTTTTCATGAGTGGGTGAGCAGATTATTTGAGTAAAGCCTTGGGCTTTAATAAAATTGGCCAGAAGTCCGGCATGGGTATCTGATGGGTCGTTCAAACCTAGGTTGAAATCGCCCATAATGATGACTTTGGAGTAGGGTTTCATATTATATGCCAGGAGAGATGTAATGTCATCTTCGAATCTGGACAAAGCGCCTGGGGGCCTATAGATGATGTGTAGTGTGAGCATTCAGGTGTGTATAAGGGAGATTTTTAGTGAGATGATTTTGTCTGCAGTGAAGGGGAGTTCGGTCAAGATTCTTATGTTGAGGGCTTTCTGGGCTAATAAGGCTACTCCACCTCATTTTGATGTTATTCTGTCCTTCCTGAATATGGAGTTCCCCTCCGCGATGGCTAGCGAGAGATGAGGGCATGAGGCAGTGTGAAGCCACGTTTCGGTGACTGCTATGAAGTCGAGGTGATTGGTTTTGATCAAGTCTGCAATGTCCAGTGCCAGGTAGTGATCGATCTAGCATTGAATAGCGCATCTTTTAGTAGGGTATCATTGGTAATGGCTGGGGCCTTAGGGGTCAGGAGAGCCTCTGAAATGTCCTGGGTTTTTGAGATGAAGTGAGAGGCAAGGGCTGTCCAAAAGGCCTGGGAGGTGACAGGAAGGGAATAGACTGGAGCTGGGTTGGCCAGCTCCTTGCAGATTTTTAAAAGTTTGGCCGAGTTGTTAGGTGCTGCAGAGACACAGTCTTGGATGAGGGCTCTCTTCTTGGTGTGGACAGAGAGTCAGTATTGCCTTTGGAGCAGGTGGCAGGCCAATTTGTCAGAGGATGAACAAGAAGGCCTCTATTTCCTCTCAGCCGCCCTACACTTACGTTTAACTGCAGCTATCCTCATGACAGGGGAAAAAGCATCAAGAGTATCTGAAATAGAAGAGTAGAGTATGGACAGGGCTATGTCTGTGTCAGGATGTGAGAGAGCCAGAGGTGGAGGGGGGGAGAGAAGGTGGTGGCGAAAGCATCCAATGACACATGCTTCATGGGCCAGATGTCCGAGAAGGTAGGTAGCAGTGTTGGGGCAGACTAAGCCTGGGGGGCAGAGAGGGAGAGATGAGAGGAGAGAGTGATCACTCCAGGAGAGAGGAGTGGTCAGAGGCATGGAGAGGGGGAGGCCAGAGGAGATCAAGATATCAAGTATGTGCCCTGCAGAGTGAGTCGGGCCAGAGGGGAGGATAGAAAGGGAGAGGGAGTCACAGAGGTCATGGAAGAGTACAGAGGAGGAACAAACAGTGTCAAGTAGGATATTGAGGACCCCAAGAAGGAGGAGTTGAGAGGTTGAGGCCAGGAGGGAGGAGGAGAGATCTGCCCACTCAGAGAGAAAAGAGGTGATCTGACCAGGTGCCCGGTAGATAGTAGCCAAAGTAAGAGAGTGGCAAGGAGAGAAAGTGAGCCTGCAGACAAGGCATTCAAAAGAGATGTGTTCATGGGTATGATAGAGGCAGGGATCCACTCAGGAAAGATCAGGGCTACAACCCCCCTGGACCCGGTGGATCTAGGTGCAGAGATGATCTTGTAGCCATCAGGGTGGAGAGTGTCAAAGCTCGTGACAGAGCTGGCCATAAACCATGTCTCAGTAAGTCCGAGGACATGAATGACAAGTTCTTCCAGGAGATGGCAAATGTCAGAGGAGTGTTTGACAGAAGAGTGAGAGTTGAGAGTGGCAAGATGCCCAAAAGGCCGCCCGGGAAGGGATATAAATCAGATGTATGCCATGCGGAGGTGACGAAGGAGCCTGAGGTGGGCCAGAAGAGGAGGGAAGAGAAGGCAGGGTAACCAAGGGAGGAGAGGAGGGGAATGCAGGAGATGAAAGGAAGTTGATGAGGCGAGGGAAATGCCTATCAAAGAGGAGGAGATTGGCCTGAGGTCCTTGGCCATGACTTTCCATTAAGGTAGACATTAATGATGTCTTCAGAAGAGTCAAAGGGAGCCATGAGAGCTTCCCACCCGGTGCCACCTATAATGGGAGAGGAGGAGACAGGACAGAGCACAGAGATCATATGAAGAGTAGATAGATCTGGTGAAAGAACGACAAAGAAGAAGTCTGTGAGTGTCTGTCTGGCAGAAGAGCTGAACTAGGTGTCAGCAATAGGGAGATCGGGGTTCGAGGCCAATATATCCTTTTTGAAATTCTTCCTACCAGACTTAGTACGAAGGGAAGGATAGTCAATGGAGAAGCAGTTGGAAAAGATAGGAGAAACAGAAAGTGCCACAGGAGTGGTAGTGTGAAAAGGAGGGAGAAAGAAGGGGTGGGGAACGGTAGTTAAGAGTAGAGCAAATAGATTGGTGAAGCCACTGGCCCAGCAAGTTACAAAGCAGCAACAATTACAAGCAAAGTGCAGAGCAAATTTGCAAATTACAGCAAGATTTAACTTTTTAAACCATGAAGCAAAAACAGCAAGATCTGACCTTTTAAACCAAAAAGCAAAAACAACAACATCTGACTGTTTAAACCAAAAAGCAAAAACAGCAATATTTGACTTTTAAACCAAAAAGCAAAAACAGCAATATCTGACTTTTTAAACCAATGAGCAAAAACAAAATTTGACTTTTTAAACCAAAAAGCAAAAACAGCAAGATCTGACTTTTAAACCAAAAAACAAAAACAGCAAGAAGTGAGGTTTACACTTGGGTTCAGGTGCAAAGCAAACAGTCAAAACACAATGCAATTCAGAGTGTGATCAGGGGAGAAACAAGTAGAGAGGCAATGTGAAAGTCCAAAGGGGGTAGGAATGAGTCCACAAAGGAGGGAACTAATCCATGGTTAAGGAGCAGAGAATGTCAAGGCAGTCCAGATTTCTTTGAAGAGTGTGGAGGCAACGTTATTGAAAGGCCAGGTGTCAGGGTGCAAAAAGAACCCAAAGTAGTGTTCTGGTAGCGGACAGGGAGCAGACAGGGGCCTTTGTTGTGGGTCTTAGAACAGTGGGCCGGCTCCCGCCTCCTGGTTGCTCTGATTGGCTCAAGAAGCCACGTGCAACCAATTGGAGGTGAGGGGGAGGGCGGGCTCAGGCAAGCATGCTATGCAGAAAAAGAATTGGGCATGCTGGAAGGCCAACCAGCCACTCTACCACCACATATGGACCGAAAGCAAACATGCAAACAGTCTGCACCAAAAAGGGTATCAGTAAACCCTACCTTGCTACCCACACCCTTGGATGCTCCCTTGCCTACTGGCAATAAACATGTCCACATGGCCATTTGGGCAAGTCAGTCTAAGTAATGCCACCATGCCTTCCTCAAATTACCCCCACCATGAATCAACACACAACATTTACAAAGGAAGTGCCATGTCAACCACAGCATACATGGTTGACACACCCATGTGCACCATGTTATTTAATGAATATCATGCCTGTACACCAAAGCAAGGAAGTTGCTAAGCAGCAGATATGTTGCCTAAACATGTGAAACTCTAAACATATTCATCTCCCTACATTAACCATACTCTGTATATGTACATTGGCCATGAAGGCATCATACTATACATCATACACCAGTAGCCCACATGTCCCCCAGCAAATAGGCCATTACCACTATGAGACACAGAGTGAGCCCCAAAACCACCTGACTGCCATAGGACTCACTGACTTGGTGATCATTTGACAATGAAAGGTGCACATGGGCAAAAAAACAGAAAAAAACAGAAAAGCACACAAACAACAACAAACCAAAAAATGCTAAACATGTCAAAAAGACACATCGAACTGTTGCATTGAATAATAAAATATTCATGTAATTATGGTAAACAATGTACAAATATGGAAGGGAAAAAAGTATTATGCACAGAAATAAATAGAATAAAATGATACCTACTACCAGAGAACTTTGTATAGAAGTCAGCGGGCTAGTCCGTTGAAAGGTTCACAAAATGCATGTGCTAAGGCCAATCCCGCCTCAACATCTGCCTCCTGTAGGTGGACCTCTGTTGTTTCCCGAAGGGATTAGCAGGGCCTCCCTCGTCCTTGACTCTATATTCTCCTATGCTCTGCAAGACTCCTCCAGAGTGGCAATTTACACCAACCTCTCTGCACACTTGGCCATGGCCCTATCACTTGCCACCTCATGTGTCCACTGCCTCTTCTCATCATTCTGCGTCAGGAATTCCACCTGGGAAGACACCAGGACATGTACCGTTCATCTTTCTCCTGCCTTACGTGCACCACGTGTATAGCTTGTTGCCTTCTTACGGCAAGCATTCTATCATGGATTGGCCTCCTAAGCACAAACATGTCCTGCTACCTAGCAGTGTGTCTCTTAGAGAGCTATTCCCTCAGATTTGATGACAGTCCGTGTCTGGAGATAAATGCACCTGCACTGCCAACATTGCCTGGGATTCCTCTACAGCATGTCCCACTGTTTTTTTCCAGGGCAGGCTCTATGTTCACCACATCTGCCACAATACAGACTTCCACCTCCACCAAGCTGACATTGCGGCTTTAGTGGAGGTTGACTGGGGCACAGATGAGGAGCAGGAAGAGGGAGCCAATGTAGTTGTTTGTCTAGTTAGGCCACTGCCAAGCAGTTCTGTTGCCAGTTGTGACAAGAGGTGGCCCACCTGTCCGTGATGCTATGCAAGCAGCTCATGAGTCGAATGTAAAGCATCACAGAGAGGTGCCTGTCACCTCAAGCCACCCACCAGCAGTGGCAGCACTGAATATGTCTGGGTGGAGACATCTGTGAAGGTGGATAATGCTGCAGTACACAGCCCTGGAACAGGAGGATGTCCTGACGCCTCCACAGTGGACTATTCAGTCTCCTGTCTCAGGGACAGGCATGCACCCTGCACATCCCCCACGGTACCCGCACCTGACAGCATGGGCAGGCCTGCAATAGCCTCCACCTCCTAATCCTCCTCCCTTAACAAAGACACCTCCAATTAGGTCTTCATGTCTTGGGGCCCCTGGGTGGTTACGCCACCACTACCCTGTCCATCTGAAGTATCCATCACAACAATGAGATCCAGGGTCTCCTACTCAGGAGCAGTGCCATCAGAACTTGATGCTACCCCAGGCAGATCACTCTCCCTGGGGGTGGATTTAATTGGGTGTGTCTGGAGGCCTTGGTCTGTGTATGCAGCCCAACAGCACAGTTTGTACCCTTTTCTTCAGCCGTCACAAGTGTGGAAAAGTGGCAATACAGCATAGGAATCAATCAAAAGTGGCAATGCATGTGTACTCCCCTCAATTCTATCAGTAGCATGCAGTCATCATAAGTCAACAAACAACTGCCTCACAGGAACAGGTCCATTCATGGAAATCTAAATGAATCAAGTCTCACAAGTGAAAGGAAATGGCAAGTCAAAGTGATGAGACATGCACATGTAAACATTTCACATTGTAATGTGGCCACATTACCCATTACGACAACTGATTTCATATCCAAACAGCAACTAAGCAGTGACCCAAGTGTATCCTGCAGGCAGAGACATGGAAAGAGCCCCTGGCCACATGAGTCCATAGCATCATAGTCACATCTCTATCCAACCACATCTTGTGACATGCACCTCTGAAATTGTTAGGTAAGATGTTCATTTTAGAGCATTTTCCTGGGCGTATGGATTATCTTTCCTTGTATCCAGTGAGTCGGAACCTTTTTGCCCACTCATCCTTTCTTTTACTTTTGTATGGATGTCATTTTTTTGGACCCTCCATAGTGTACTTTTGATTTTATCCTTTTTGATAACTTGTTGACTTTTACCTTGTATTGTTGCAGCACACACCACATTCTGTGCAGTGTTGTTGGGTTGCCCTTTGGGCTCCCCTTTTTCTTTTTCTGTGGCTTACTTTGTGTGGACAATTGTTCTCAAGGGTATACAGGATATTTGTACCCTCATTTTAATGTGTGAGACCAGCATACCCCACCGTATGTGGAGTGCTGGGGAGACACATTGTGTCCCCTTTCTCACTACACCTGTAACAGTTCTGTTACAGTGATATGCTTAACCTAAATGGCTTGTTTCAGTGAACCTTTTTTTTAACCAATTTGGTGCAACTTACAGGCTCATTTCACAGCTGCAGTAAGGCACCATCGGGTGAACATTTTTCCAAAATGGCTCCTGTCTTCATTTTTTTTACATTTTTCATTTGCTTGTCCTTTCTTGGTCCGTCCCCTACCCTCCAGGGTGGGAAAGTCCTTTGTGCAAGTTTTGTCTTTTAGGCAGGAGACCTTGGGCAATGCCCACTGGGGCTCCAGAGTGTCTGAGAAGTCAGGAAGTGAGGGAGAAGTCCAAATCTCTGCAATCCATTGTCTTCCAACTTGTCTTTTTGGAACCATTTGCAACTGGGAGGTTGACTGTCCTGAAATTACTGCCACCCCATCAGGTTTGAATGTTGGTCGCATGTTGATTGGCTGCGTTCCTGTATAGAGTTCAGATCCTGGGTGCTGAAGAGGTAGTCGACCACTGGAACCAAAACCAAAGAGGAAGATGAAGAAAAGCCGGCTGAGACCATTTCCAGGGACCGGAGAGGCTGCTATGTTAGGAGAGCCTGCTGTTACCCTTCCTTCCAAGCAACCTGGGGTTCCCGATAATGATGACTCCAACCCAGAGCATGGTGAGATCCACTAGAGTCAAGATGTCCTGCATTTTGAGCCTTGCAGGACATGATGTGACCTGACTAGGCTGCAATACTGCAATACCCTGGGAACTCATGCCATTGTGCGGTGCACAGTCTTCCGAATTCCAAACCCACCTTAAACATTGATTGCATCCTGCTAGACCTCCAGAGACTTCATTTAAATCATTGAAGTCCCCTCACAGAGTGGTGACCCCATAAGTGATGCAAATTCAACTGGTGATAGTCAGTCTTCTCTTGGGTCCTAAAAAAGGGTGCCAAAACCACAGAGCCGTAACCAGCTTCAAAGAAACTCTTGCCTGTAGTCTTCCTCATTGATCCCTGCTACAAGTTCCCCTCCAGTGTCCTGTCTTCAGTCACCACAACCAAGAATACAAGGACTGGGTCCTATGTGGCCATATCCTGAAGACATCCATCTGCAAACTCCTCTTCTCTACTGAGGTATTGTGTTGGCTTGGGTATTACTTAGCTTAAGCCTTGTGTGATTTCTGTGAAGCCTTGGGAGTGACTTGTGTGTCTGGGAGTTCGCTCATTCAGTTCATGCAGGCACAATGCTGGAATCCCTCTAGGGTGTCTTCTCTGAAGTCTCTGGACCCTTTCAGCAACTCAGAAGTAAAGAGCTTTCCTCAGGAACTCTTAACTGTTCAGCATTCTGTACCAATATTGTCCCTGCCAAAAGCAGACCTCTAGGGTGCCTCTTCTTCCACTGAGAAGACTCATGCTTCATGATAAGGGAAGGACCTATACGGTCAGGGCTATGCCTTGAACTGTATCAAGTGTTGAAAGTATTTGACTTGTGTATGAGGTGTTTTGGTAACTGTCCCTCTGAAATATGAGCAGTTACCAAAGTTCTTACTTACCTTGGAATGTGTTCTGCCATTCTTAACATTATATATTTGGTTACTTTACTTGCCTGTGATTTGGATCCTCCTCTTCTCAAAAGTAATACTGTTGGCTTTGTTGCATTATTTCTTTCAGAAATTGAGTGTATAAATTCACCAGCTGGGTTTTGCTTCCCCTGACTTGCTGTATAGGCTGTCTAGAATAAGTCTGCCTTGTGTTTTACCTACCTTGAATACCTGTGTGCCATTCTGAATAAGTGCACTGTGGGTTTTGCTTACCTCGGTCTGCTTTGGGCAATTCTAAAATAGTGTACAGACTTGTTGCTTACCTTAGTCTGTGTTTCACCGATATGAACAGCAACTATAGTTGTTTATTAAAACATCAGGATTTACCCACCTGGTATAACCGTTGGTTATCCTAAAGGTAGTTGTAGCTTCATACTGTTCCATGAATTTGTGTTTCACCATTCAGAAAAGTATACTTGTAATAGGGTTGGTTTAATATGTTTCATTGATTGATTGATTGATTGTTTATTTATATAGCGCCTATATACAATGTGTTTCAAAGCGCTTCAAGGCAGGGAGGGAACATGGGAGACTACAGTGACATTCTTACAAGTCCTTGATACATTAATAATGAGAAAATTAACTATCATAATCAGCCTGGCGAAATTTCAGATAGTTCAAGTGCTATACACAATGAGGAGGGGATTGGGGTGGGAGGGAGAATGAAACAGACATGCGGCTACATTACTATGCCTGACGACAATTGAGGTAGTGCCAGAATTTTACAGGAGGAGGAGGGGGGGTAAGAGGGTTGGAGTAAAGGGAGAAGAACAAACCAAGCGACTATCATACTAGGCCTGACGATATTTCAGATAGTGGGGGAGAGAGAGGAGAAAAGAAATGAGGGAGGGGGGAAGAGAGACAAACAAGCCTCTATCAAACAGGTCAGGAGACATTAGTGATAGAGTAAGAGATATTGACAGTGAAAAGGAGGGGAGGAGGGGTGGGCAGGAGAGTGAGACAGACAAGCGGCTACATTACTATGTCTGACTACAATTGAGGTAGTGCTGGAATTTAACAATAGGTAGGGAGGAGGTGGGGTGGTAGGGGTACAAGGGGAAGGAGAAGAACAAAACAAGTGACTATCATACTAGGCCTGACGACATTTCAGATTGTGCTGGAGGGGGATAGGTAGGAGAAAATAAATGAGGGTGGGAGACAAACAAGCAGCTGTCATACAGGTCAGGCAACCTATCTGAATAGCATAAGTGCATAAGGGCTAAGGATACAGTGAATGGGGTAGAGGGGAGAGGATGGGAAAACAAGAAGAGGGATTAAAGTAGGCAGACGTCTCAAGCCTATGTGGGACCAGAGGGCATGTGGGGGGTTGAGACAGACAAAACAGGGACCCGAGGGGCCTGGGGGGTATAAAGGAACAAAACAGGGGACCAGAGAGGTGTGGGGGGTACATACAGACAAAACAGGGAACCAGAGGGGGTTGGGGGGTACAGACAGACAAAACAGGGAACCAGAAGTGCTTTCTACATACGAGTGTCAGAGTATTATTGAAAGTAATATAAAAGTAACTAGTGGTTTTAATCCCCTGAATAGGTGTGTTCTATTCCAAATGTGTATAATTGGGTCTGAGTTACCTAGAATTATTGTTAGTTATTGTAAACAAGGTCTATGCTTTGTTCTCTGTACCTTAAGCATTGTGTTGAGTTTGTACATTGGGTTTATGATTCTATGACAATGTACTTACCCCCAAGATTTATCTTGGCCTACTTGTATCTATAATACACCTTTACTTTTATAATATTTCTGGGTGTGTTTCTTTTGAACCATTTGTATGCTAGATGTTCTTTGTACTTTCCTACAGCCCTCTCTCCCTGCGAAGATAAGTCTGGCTGCTCTGTCTATGGTACCCCATACTCATGTGCTACAGCCTTATACTAAGAATTGGATTTTGTACTGCCTCAGTGGACAGTTTTGTGAAACACTTAATCGGACTTTAGAAAACAGAGCCTAAAAATAGTCCAGCATGAAAGCATGCAACATGTAAATGCACCCGTTGCTGAGGATCAATAATCACTGTTGTTGGTCCCAACACGGAAAACTGTTCTGTATGACATACCGTGTACGCCCCCTCATTCAGTAGCATGACTGGTCTGAATGTTGAACCACATTGTCAAACGCACTAAATTGCCATGAGCAGACATCCAAACACATGTTTCAGTCTCATCTGATGAGTGGGTATGATGCAATCATCATTCCCTTATTGAACAACCCATATAGGAGATGTTCATGAATGTGCCTTACATGGAGTTACAATCTCAATCTGGGCTGTTTGCCTGTCTGATGCCTTGCTGACAGCATCTCACATTGCATGCACACGAGTATCCTTCATTACCCAAAGCTTCCAAAGCTCACTCCTACACCTGTGCGCTATGCAAATGTGTGCCATGACATAATTCCAGTGTCAGCATGAGGATACATGCCAGTTTAGAAATGTGCAACACACATGATGTGAAACGCAGTAACTTGCTCAATTCATGCATACTCATCCAGGACATTCCAAATCAGTGGAACTGTTTGTTAAGACTTAATTTCTATACTCTGGCCTGGTGGACAGATGTATAGAAGGCCAACCTATATTGTGACAGGGACAACTATGGGAAGCTGTAGCCAAACCAGTTTAACGTAGCAGTGACAGGCGGTCTAGGCTAAGTTCTTCAGAGGGGTGAGAGTGTAAAGGGTCCACAATGAGGTCACACAATGTGAGTCACAAATTACACTTAGACAGGATGTATAAAAATACAGTTATTTAATTATGGCCAAACACACTATAAGAAAAATGAATGCAAGCAGGTAGACTCATCAACCAATACCATCAAACTAAAACACATATATACAGTCACAGGTTCAAGTGCATAATACCAATTAAAATACTCCTGCAAGGGAATGAATAGGTGAGTATCACACACACAAAGGTCCACAGACATGGTCCTTAACTAGTATTGTCCAACCATAAGTTGTCTGGATTCTTGTGCCATATTGTTCAGGAAACAATTACACAGAACTTAGGATACAGGAAAAAATGTAGGTGGGTTCTCTGAGATCCAGTGATGGATTCTTAGAGTCAGGGTTCAATATAGACAAGTGCCCAAAATTACCCCCAACAGTCAGATGGCAAGTAATGGCAAAGCCAATAGTGTTAGTATAAAGGTTATTATAAGTCAATTGACTTATAATGGGAGTGTAGGGGTATGTTAAAAGCTCAGTAACTTAGCCTCCTCACTCTGATTCTTCCCAAGTCTTTCCAAAACAAAGGAAGGGTGCCCTGGCTTGCTTTTCCTGCTGAATTCCACGGTCCTCGATTTTCACGGGTTGCAGGTTCGAGTAATTCTCCGGTTAGGATCTTTTGCTGGTGCAAGGACACTTGATGAAGAAATGCAAAAACAAACAATGCAGCACCCTTCTCGGGACTGGAGGCGAGTCAGAAAAGCAGGTTTCGGAACGTGCACGCCGCTCACAGCGATGCAGCAGAACTGAGTAGCCACGGTCAGACTTTCCGGCCTTTCTCAGGTCTGCTTGGTTCTAGGACACGGAAATGAGAGTGTGCCAAGTTTCAGGCGGAAACTCTGAACGGCAATGAAGATAACCCAGTAGCCCAAAAACAAAGCTGGTCAGCCACAGGACGATTTCCGGGCACGTTCGAAGGCGTTGTTTGTGCTGGGCACCGAGTAGGCTTTGGGAATGGATGGTCCCTCCACTCCTGGGGTCGTAGCACCTTCTCAGGCCTACTGAAGATCACAAGATAGACAGGGCTTCACCAGGACTGAAGCAGAAGTTGGTTGCCAGGCCTCCTTCAGACAGGGTTCTGGTTTATTTGCGGGTCTTCTCAGCTGGACGGATTCATGGCTCCTTCAGGTTCTTCCAGGATCTCTGAGAAATGCATGCAGTGGCCCTCTTCTTATCCTAAAAGCCAGGTAGGAGTTGAAACTCCCACTAGCCAATGGCAGAACTAGCCCACACACACACCCCACAGTGGTCCAATCAGGACAACTGGTGGGAACACTCATGCATACCACTCAGACACACAGAAACCAGGATGTGTATTAGGGGTCGACGGACCCAGCCCACATCCTGCCTGCAAACACACAAAGCCCTCCAGTAGCCCGCCGAAAGCTGCTGCTTTCCTGGGCACTGGAAGTCCTTATAAGGATCTTTCTGGCCTCTGAGGCCAGGAAGAAGGCTAAACAACAAAAGATGCAAAAAGAAAGGGCGG
This sequence comes from Ambystoma mexicanum, assembly GCF_040938575.1. Classification (NCBI taxonomy): domain Eukaryota; kingdom Metazoa; phylum Chordata; class Amphibia; order Caudata; family Ambystomatidae; genus Ambystoma; species Ambystoma mexicanum. The sequence continues at coordinate 166,506,833 of NC_090933.1, forward strand.
AAAAAATCGTGGCACGGCCATGTTTTACCAGTAGCCACAGAAAGTAGCCAAACGCGGTAAACGCGGTTAAGCTAACACGAAATTCCCCAAAAAGTGGGGAAAAGGCACTACTGCCACCAGCCCATCTTTTAAGCACCTCTAGAGTAACCAAAAAATCCTTTGAGTGTTAGTCTAGGGCAAAACAAAAATGAACCCCATTGCATTACAGTGTTAGCTGCTGTGTGCAATGATAAAAAATTACCACATGTGATACAAATGTAACCACAAATAGCAACATAGTCACAAAACTAAGGGAAACACTGTTTCCCAGTACTGATAGCCTTAAGGACATATCAGTTTCCCCATAACATGTGAGCATAGGCCAGTACAGTGACGCTTAAGGCTTCACTGCACTGCAAAAAGTACAGGTCAGATTGAAAAATAAAAGCAAAAAGTCTGGGGGCTCCGTAAAGATGGAAAGAAAGGTGCAGTAAAGAGAATCTTTCCTAACCCTGTTCACCCTGTGAGAACTCAAATGGAGCTTTGGAACGGGCCTCCAGGTCAAGGACCTGGACACGATGCGCTGGGTTTATCCTCTCTATGATCCAGAGGTGAAAAGGTGTAACCTCAATGGCAGTATGCTGAGTGCACCTCCACAGAAGCGCCTGCCTCAAGGGCTGCTTCTCCTTCATCTGACTCTGGATTCTCAGGTCATCTCAGTGCTTTTTGCCATTGTCCACTTTATGGACTGCCGCCCCTTCTGCACTGATGGCAGCCATCATGTCTATCCCAATAGTGAGACGTCCACCAGTCACAAGCTGCTTCTGCGGATTGGAGAAAGCATCATAATGGGCATGACCTGTTCACTCAGGATGCCAACTTCAGCAACAGAGAAGTGGAATCCCATCAGCCTTGCCACATTGTGGGTGCTAGTTGATGTAGCTGACATGGTGCATCCGAGGCTGGTGGGGTGAACCTTGGCCCTGACTGTACTTGTACAGTAGAGCTGTGATGGTGAGGTTTTGAAGTCTGTATATGACAGATGAGGTGGTCACAGAGCCTGACATTAGACCCGCAGAAGAACAGGCTATGGAGGAATACTAGTCATTTCAAGGCAGTGCAAGTGACTGCAGTCAGTGACACAATACCATGAAGCAGGAGATGTAGTTGTTTGTAGACAAAATAAGTCATACATAGCAAACCTCCTGGTGCGCATTGATGTGGCTGAATTTGGGGTGACAAGTGCAATTCCTGTCATGTGTGGATGCAGAAAAATTGCACCATGAGCGAGAGGGATCCACAGAGAGGACGGGTATGAGGGCAGAAGAAGAGTCCACCTGCAAAATGTGGTGGTGAGGCTACATTTTCCCAGAACCACTAAGGCCTACTAGGGCAAAGAAGGGCCAGCCTGCAGAGCAGGCACAGGCAGCACCCCATGAACAGTCACAGGCTTGCAAGAAGCGGGAATCAAGTAAGAAGTGCTTCACCGATGAGAAGTTGCAAATCCTCACGGATTAGGTTGACGAACACCATGGTGTCCTGTACCCTTGGGTTGGCAGTACACTTCATGTGACCCACAGAACAAAGAAGTGCTTGTAGGGCACACTGCACAAGAAGTCCATAAGAGGATGGCTGACTTCACCAAGGAGAAGCTCTGCAGCAATGGAGGAGGATCACCACATGTTGAGGAGCTAACTATATTTGAGGACATCGCTAGGGGCCTCATCATGAGTGAGCACTTGGTTGATGTGGTAGGCATGGACAACTATGCTACCACATCAGATGAGTGCTGTGTGTGCATAATATGTATGATTTCCTCACTGTATGATATGCCATCAAATGTTGTAGTACAGCTGGCCAGTGTCATTCTCTCCTCAATGATCACTAAAGTTTCGTATCCACGTTAACGTCCATTACATTCTGTGCAACATAGAAGGTGGATGCTTGATCTATGTTTCCAGATCACATTGATTTTACAGCTCACATTGCTGTATACAGAATTCTGAATTCAGACCAATACACCTATATCTGCCATTGGTGTGCAAGACACTTGTCATTAGACAAACTCACAGTGTCATGCTTGGGGGTAGTGCATTGTGAACATACATTTTGGCTCACACAGAATAACATTCAGCAGTGGATGATGCCACAGTAATCAATACACTGGCCCTGGCAGGCAGTGGATGTGGATGAGCTACATTGTCAGTAACAAGTTGCTTGAGGGGGTTTTCTTGAAAGGAGTTGCAGTGGTTGGCTAAAAGCTATTTGATAAATAATATGCATTCTGCATTTGGACTGTCAATTATTCAGCGGTAATGCAAGTGCAAACTGGTCATGTCTATGTTATCGTCTCCTCACACATGGTTAAGATGCATGTGATTGTGGGTATGTTGGCACCAAAAAATCTTGTATGCATGTTTTGTCAGCAGGACATAATGTGACACTTCCACATGTTGCAGGGTTGCATGGAAGAAGTATAGAATGGGCTCAACAATGAGGCACAGAGCTCCATCTGTCTACTGTTACATCTTAGACTCTCATAACTGTCTTTTTGTACGTATGGTCACCTACTATTTCAATCCATGGCTTAATGTGGACCTAATTTGCTCTGACATGACTGCACAGATCATTCAATGTTGTGCATGCCACATCCAGTTTCTGTGTCGGATGCATTTGTAGCTGGCCCCTTTGTATATACATGCATTTGAATTCACATATAGATGTTCCGCTGGTTAGGTAGGCCTCTGATTATTGTTGTCTGACTTTGTGTAGTTGACAATGCAGCCAATGGGGATGTGGAGGTCGAGGATGAGGCACAACCATCCACCAGTGCAGCCCACAGTGCGGTGCCTGGTGAGAATCCCCTTGCGTTGCAGGCCATCATCAGCAGGCCTGCCAACTCATCTTCTACTGATGCTGCTGAATCTGATGTGGAAGGCATACTGAGGGACATAGTGGAGGGACTACCACTGAGTAGTCTGAATACCATGGTGCACCTTGAGTTCCTTGAGGCTACTAAGTCTGAGGAATAGAGCCAAGAGACCCTGGGCATTAGAGACACCTGCATCAATGGTGGCTTCTGTGTCTGTAACATTGCCTTCTACGATCATGGAGGAAGCAATGGAGGCTGTTGCCAGTGGAACGGTTGTAGACCTCCGGCCTATGACAGTGCACTCACTGTGATGGGCCCTGGCTACGCATTCTGGCTTTGTAGGCTATGCACAATTGGTGGACATATTCTGCCGGGCACCTGGAGTGGGAGGAGTGCATGCAAGTGTTCAACGGGGTGAGGTCCTGCAAGAGATGACTTGTGACATCCATCGCCTGCCCGAAAATGTCATCTCCTCCAATGCTGCATACACTTGCAAACTATGTCTAATGCATCAGAAGAGGAGGGAGGACACCAGAGACAGGTTACTGGCGAGGAGGGCTCGGTCTTGCGCCTATCCCTGCATGATGAGTTTTTAGCCTCAAGGGACGTCCAGAGGCAAGAGATGGCCTCCTTGAGGCAAACCCTACATAAGATGTTGACCTCAAAGGGATACCAGAGTCAAGACATTGATTTATTGAAACAATCACAGCAAGAGGTAATGTCGGCCTAAAGGGACCTCCACTGCCATGCAGCAAAATATTGACATGGATTTGGAGACTTGCAGGGTCAGCATGCATGCTGATTTTGTGACCACTAGCGATAGCAATCATCAGGACCTTGTTGCAATTGGGACACTCATGCATGCATCTCTCTAATGAGTTGCCCTAGCCAATGAGGACCAGGCTTTGGCCATGTGTGGTCAGAGTGCACTATCCCTGAATCCACCACAAGATGGGGGTTCCAACTGAACCAGGTAGGTGATGCCATTGGCCATAGCCCACACACCCTATTTTGCTACAACCACCCCATCCTCATACACTCTGGTGTCCATGAGCATGTGGAGGGAGTATCGATTATTTTTGCATTTTCTTTTTCCCCTGTCCGAGGTGGATTATATGTATTTTGTCCTAATGACACAACCATTGTGCTCTAGAGGGCACTGACTCAACTGCCCATGCTACTGAGCACATTCATGTCCTGGGCGACTGGACATGCAACATGCTCAGTGAAGTCAAGTGATGTGGTCATGTTGATTGCTACAACCTCCCACATACAGGTGAACAATCCCTTCAACAAGGATGTGTCTGATGTGCCAAGTCCAAGCAGATTAGGCTGACTACACAGACAGCCCTCTGGTGTCCTTTACCAGGCGGATGCCATTTATTGGACAGTTCATCAGTAAACAACATAGAAGGAAGTCTCCCTTGTGGACCATCCTTGGTATTTTTGAAGTGGGAAAGGACAAGACTCACCTTTGTCCATAAAGGTTAGTCGATTGAGTCAGTGGCTATTTCTGGTACACAGGTGTTCATAAGGATTAAATTACAGTGCAGTGACTTTGTTCCCTTTATATTTCTCCAGTTAGTGAAGAAATACAATCAATTCCTAACCTGAAGAAGAGGTCGGGGAACCCCGAAACGTGTTGTGTTCTATTATGATTGTATTAACAGAGAGTGATGCATTGTCATTTAGTTGAAAGATACAGAGAGTCACTTTGTTCTATATATTACCTTGTATTTACATTGTAGCTAATTTAGCTCTGAACATCATTTTTTCTAAGATGATTTTTCCTTTGTATGAATCTATTGTGAAGAAATTGTACTTACACTGGTGAATGAGGCAATTCACCACACTGTTTATTGTTGCTTTCAAATGTTATTGATCACACAATACAATTTTTCTCAAGTCAATAATTTGTGTATTGGACTTTATCATATATTTAATTTGTTACTAATTCAGTAGCTTGCTGTTAAGCGTAATAGGAAGAGACTTTTGTCTCGATTAGAGTGACCAGGTTCTTTCCTCAGTGCTTTCTGAGGTTATACATTTTTCTTAGTATTTAAGCTCTTCCTTAAAGTAGCAAGAGCTTTTCCTGGAGCGCCAGAATTAGATTTAATATTCAATACTTCATTTCTCTGTTGATTTTATTAGACCTTTTACTTGGTTGTGAACCGACATTTTTGTTTTTCTGATATGCCAAGTCTGTCATACAGACTCCTTTAGAGAGTCCAAACAAATATCCAATGGCATTTCAGATTTCTTGCTTCATCCAGTGACCACACTTCCTCAGAAGACACCCCGACCAGTCTATGTCCACTCAAGTCCCCATTCCCTCTGCTGGACACCGACCCTCCTAGCACCATTAAGGTGGCCCAGTGTTAGGTGGATGTGGTGAGGGAGTCACAGTACAACAGCAGTAGCACCAGTTAAGGTTGTGCAATGTCGTGCATTAACATAGCTGGTGATGGATGCATCCCAAAAGTGGCCTGCTGTGTTACACGTAGGTTTGAACATCTATCATTCAATATGGTGATAATTAGGTGATGGTCACTGTCACTAAAGATGTGAGCAGTCCTACATCATTAAGTGTGTACCTGTCGCCTTGATCCGCTATGTATGTGATTTGAGTTATTGGTTACACCTCAACAACATGTTGCTTGGTGTCAGTCTCCTCTGTATGTTCAAGTGCACATGGTTTGGTGAGGGGTGATGCAGTTGCTTCATTGTTATGCAGCATTACATTTACACTCCTGTTGTGTCAGCCTTGCATGCCATCTTCTTGCATATGTCATGCCAAGTAGCCACTCCATGATGCATGAGAAAGCAGAACACCTGACTCTCACAATCCATATCAGAGGATGATCCAGTTAAAAAGTATGAATGTGGCTGATGTCTGAAGTATGATATGCATTGCTGATGAGGTGCGGATGACGGAGGACTACATTTCTTCCTCATGTCTCATGTGTAATGTTGCTGCTGTGTTCTCATTAATGTGGACATGAACCTTTGATAGTGAGAAGTGTGTAACCTCAGATCATGTAGACACACGTGTGTCTTTCGTGAGTGGCAACATTGCTTTCTGGGAGATTTGGAGGACAAGGTGTGGGTCGGCAGTGTATGCTCATGCAGTGGTGCAATAACAATGAGGGGAGGCAATAGGGGGATGAAGCTCACACTGTCTCAGGTAGGGTAGTGTGTGGAAGGTGTGTAGAGGAAGATGTCACAACATGTATTTACAATGTAGAGGATGGTCAAATGCTCTTTCAGCAACTTTGACAGTGAGTGTAGAATCCACTCTTGTGGGGAGGCAGTATCTCACATGTGCTAAGCAGGCCTGTCTGCTGGATTCCACGTTCATGTGCCAGCCTAGAAGTAGTCTGGAATTGTCCTCACTTTGGTTGTGGTATAGGACGACAAAGATGCTGACTTTGTGGTTGGGAAATCTTATTGATTACAGCTGACAGCCTTGTGGAAGATACTTGCAATGGGTCAGAGTGTAGGCATATGGTTGTGCAATTCATGTGGCATCATTTGCTGAGTACGTTGACGGTTGGTGCAGCTGCATGTGGGACAGATCTCAGGGGTAGCAGGTTTTTAGACAGAAGGGATTGCATAGGGTTGTGGCACACACCCAGGTTAGAGAGCAGCCTGGGAAACTGTGCTGCACACAGTGATGTGGGTAATCTTTGAGATCAGATTTCACTATCAGTTATTGTGACTTTACCCATTCTGCCCTCATCCGCCTCCCATGCACATACATCTGAGTGTGTAGCACGCAGTACCTGGTTTGAGGGCTCACATGATATGCCACCTAACACATTTGGATAAGTATTGCACATATGGGTGATACATGGCATTGACAGGAAGAACCCACGGAAATTACTACATGCCTGCCAGGTGTCGTTTCTGACTAAAGAATTACCTGCCACATGCATCTGGCTGTGGGGCCATCCATGGTGACATGCTTGTAGGCATTGAAGGTGAGCAATACGGCACTGACAATGGCTAACTCTTGCACAAGGTCTAGCAGTGAGGGTAGAATCCACCCTGAAACACAGTATGCCAGGTACCTCCTATGATATCTCGGGAGGATAGCTCAGGGGCAACATGCTCACCTTGGAAGCAAGCCAACACAGAGCAACACAGGTCCGATCACCGGGTCCATGCTTAGAAATCTCTGGGTATTAAGTGTGTTATAAATAACCTATCATATCATATCATATCATATCATATCATACATACCTGTGTTGTCTTAGGCATGCACAGGCACTGGACAAGTGTTGCGACACACACCTGTCATCTATCCTTTGGTGTAGGGGGAGTGTTCATCCTCACGTTGTGTGAGTACCATTGTAAATCATCTTAAATTGCATCTTCTATTGTACATGTGATGATACATGTGCTGGAAGTCCTAGGAACTACAACTCCCAGACTTCCTGTAGCTTAAATTTAAAACACAGGCGCGAACGCACCTGGCGCTAATGGGCTGGTTAGTGCCAGTTTGTGTAAGGGAGGTGGAAGGGAGCACACACCCACAGTTAAGGTGGGCAGTGTACTTTTTACATCTTATATGCCTCATATTGTTCTGCCTGCAAGCAAATTATGTCCCGTAGCGATTTGATTAGGCGTATTCAGTATAACCGGCCATTGAGATTGCACACAGAAGTCTGAAACTACTTAATAGGCACCTTGCCCAATACTGAAACCCCCCACTCAAGCATGCTAACAGGGGAAATTATCCGGTCTGGGTTGGGCACGGATGAGCCTGTTAGCAATGAAATAGAGCAGGTTAGCAGTTTGGTATCATCGGCTTTTACAAGCGTGAACCGCCACCCTCAGGCTTGTACTCCATTGAAAACAGTGCTGTTGGACACTCGTTCATTAGCAGGGCATGCCACTGAGATAGCTGACTACATTGTGTCAGCGGAGGTGGACATAATGATCCTTACTGAGACTTAGTTATGTGACACCAATCAATATTCTCTCCAACTTTCCACTCCAGCGGGGTACAAAGCCCTACACACAGATTAGAAGGGACAGAAGGGAGGGGGTGTTGCCATTATTTATAAAGATTCCTTGAATTTTTATACTTCAAGTATACCAATACTAAATGCGTGTGAGGGTCTGTTGGATAAACTGCATTTTAATTCTACTTCTGCCCTCAGCATATTAATTCTGTATCGAACCCCAACTACCCTGCCAGATTTTCGTGAGCAAGTCTTGGCATTTTTGGGTCCTCTTATCAAACCCTTAACTCCATGTATAGTGACGGGAGATTTTAATCTATGGGCTAGCAATACCAGTGACCTGGAGGCATTCTCCTTGTTGAGTCTCATCCTTTTGATTCGAACGTATTGTATCCAACCCTTTTATATTCGAAACTTTAACTATAAATCTATTGTAATGATTGTCTTGTCTTTTCCATGTTACTTGTCAATGCTTTGAGGCCTGTCGGCAACTAGCGTTTTACAAAAATTATATAGAATAGAATAGATACCTGTAGAGGGACAGGGAATAGTGACAAGTGTGTAATGGTAGCTGGAAGCCAGTAGATGGAAGGTTCATTGTGTAGTGCGCACAATGATTCTTGTTTAGCCTAAGGCATTCTTGCAGGTGGATAAAGTGGATAAAGGCGTGACGGTATATGCTGTCTGTGAGTTGGTATCTGTTTCTGATGGTGCAGGGTGAGCAGAGGGACTCTATTCCGCCTTTCTCATGAATAATTGTATCTGTTGCTGCTGATGGTGTAATTGCGTCTATACCATATCCATAAGAAGTTATTGCACACAAATGACACGTGTTGGAGCCACTGACATCCAGTGATGAATGAAGTAGTTCTCATGATTTGCCTTTCACTAAGGATGGCCTGTGTAGGATTGTCATATAGCATATGTTTGTGTTCATATACATGGGGGGACCTTGTAACAGGTCATTCTGAACTCAGCCATTCAGTGGAGGTTGCTGCACAACAGCAGGGATGCAGTGGTACATCTGTCTATGCACATATTGGCTGTGCTGTCATAGATGGAGGATCTGGCATCATGGTGAAGGTATGGTTTTCACAAGGCAGGAAACACGCCTGACCATTAGTGGTGTGGGAGTTGGCCCACCATGTTGTACATGTATGTTTCATTTGTCTGTGATGTTTTGAAGTATGTGTGCATGTACAGATCTGTTTGCTGGTGTGTGCATGCTGGGCATGTTGTGTCTTGGAGGGCACGGTGTACATTTTGTTCTGTGTGGATATTTGGACACTGCACTTCAGCCAGGGACAGCAGGGTGGGGTGTGGGTGAAACACCCATGGGACATTTCTGCTGGGCAAACAGGGTTTGGGGTACTGTTTGGGCTGGGCTGCATTATCTGTTGGGCATGGCTTTGCAAGCACAGGCTTGACATGATGGCATGTGACTGAACCCCTGGAGCTGCAGTACTCTTCTTTGGTAGGTGGAACTACAGCAACCTGCTAAAGTGGCAGGCCCAGACACGACAAGATGGTCAGGCAAAGGTGGCACTCATTGAAGGTGTGGGGGCAGGGCTCCATGTTGCCCTTTCCCAGAGAGCATTGAAAAGGGACACCCCATGAATCTTTGTTTGCTAGGGAGGGTGACTCGAGGTGGTGGGTGAAACAAGGGCAAGTGTCATAGGGTGGTTAACAACATGGGTGAATAGTCTGTTTATTTAGGGTATTTTGCAAGGCTACCATTGCCTTCACAGACCTTTGAGAATTGTTTGCTGGACCCGTGGTTGGGATGAATAGCCATGGAAGGTGGTGCACGGACCCAAAGAGATGCAGAGGTTGTGCTTTTGACTCATTGGTAGGACATGTATGTGGCAGCTGGCTGAGTTGGTGTCAGCCATAACAGGCCACGTGGGGGCAGAGGGATGATGCCTCAGAGCTTGGTGCACTGACACAGAGAGTGTCAAACTGGTAGGATGTCAATCCAGAGGCGGAGTGTGCAAAGATATGAAGGGAGTGGATAAAACAGGAGCTTGATGAGTGGGAGAATTTGACATGGACATTGGTGCTGTTGAGGGCCTTGATAGGGGTTGGGGTGCTGACAGAAGTTGTGGGTCCTGTGTTGATGGAGCATGGTGGCAGGAGGACACACAGGGAGCAGGAGGGGTTAAAGGTGGCAGAGGTACTGCAGGGGTGGGGGCTTATGAGGGACATGGTAAGGGGTTGTAGACACATGTTCCACAACAGTTTATTTATAGGGGAGAAGGGTGCACTCTGGTGGGGAGCAGCATGGAGAGTGGTGTAGGGGTAGGGCTCCACCAACAAACGTGGCTACAGATGACAGGCAAAGAGGTCTGATCCTGCCAGGAGTGGTGGTAGAGCAGCAGAGTCGGAGTGGTGCTGAACCATGTTTGACAGAGGCAGGGGCATCAGGTGCTATGCCCACACATGCCATGTGCAGCAGAGTAGTGGGTAGGCATGTACTCGCCCAGGTAGGAGCAGAGATGTGTGGGGATTCCACCCCCTAGTGAGATTTGGAGGAAGCAGTCACTAGGGGTTTTAGGTATGCACAGTGGCACAGGAGTCATGTGGGTGCATTGCAGAATTTATAGGAAGGTCATGATGATGACTGGTGGTAAGTACAGGGTGTTGAAGAGGGTTACATAGTGGAGATGGGGTAAGTAGATGCAAGTGGCAGGGTTAGGGTTGGGATTGGAGAAGAGGGGATAGGGAAAGAAAGGTTAACAGGTACAGTGGCAGGGCAGCTTTTGATGTTCCCCATTTCAAGAACACATGCAGACGGACCCAGCATCAATATGGCAGTTAGGTGAGCCTTTTTGTTGCATTTGAGGCATGCGACTCAGCGGAACACATGTTATGGAGCCATTATACCAGAAGCTGGCTTTCCAGTATTTAGAATTTTGGACAAGTGACATGGACTCTTTCCTTCCTACTTGACATAGGTGTTGAGATGGTGGCAAGGATGTTGATGAGGTGGCAGTGCACTTTTAATGTAATGTGGCACATAGTACTTGCCAATCCAAGAGATGCATTCTCATGATTTTGTTATGGGCAAGCTGGATTAGCCCAATTTTATCACTGAATTCCAATAGTGATGTGGCTTTAGCATGTCCGTTCCACAGGGATTGTTCTTTATGTGAAGATGGTTTGTGCTATCTTGTTGCATGTGTCCAGTCCCTGTGCCCTTTGGCCTGCTAAGGCAATGGGTGCTGTCTGTGGATGATGGTGGAAGGCCTCCTGCAACTCTACTGCAAAGTTGCGGCATGTGGCAATATTATGCAAGACACAACATGCCAAAATGACTTTGCATAGTACAGGTGGTGCACATAGCAATATGTCACCTGAGTACTCACAGAGTAGAAGCATGACTTAAGCGTGACTTGAGCACTCCAAATGTGCACTACACTATGCCCCTGGTAGCTATGTGTGCTGCGTTGTAGCCCGCCTCATCTGGGGTGGCTGGATTTCTTATTAGTGTCAACAGGAATGGTGACAGGGGGTAGGCACTATCCCCTTCAAAGGAGTACATGGTTATTAAAAGCATGTTTTGTCATTTCTTGTGTTTCTGTGTGTCATGTGACTGCATGTGTGTGCACGATAATTGATACTCACCAACAAGTCAGGTGTTGCCAAAGGTTCCCAATGCAAGGGCCTGGTATATGGCAGAATGACAAAAGATGTAGCTATCATGCGCGGATCCTGGGTAATTGGCATTCACAGACATGATGTGTCCTTTGTGTTTTCCTTTTCGGACAAATGCAATGGCCTCAGAACTACTCACTGTATTACACGGACCAAAAGTTCTTGGACTCAGGAAGGCACACCTAGACCAATGATTTGAATATAATTGGCTCTTTACAGGCCCTTTACAGGCCCTTTATCCACACAAATTATAAGCATACAAATAGCTATTGAAATAAATGCAATTCGTTAGACACAAACACACAAACAAGAATAGTTCCAAAAGGTCTATATCACCCTTAGTGCAGTTGTAGGAGAAAACTTCATCTCAGCCACAACAACACTACCCAGTCCCAAGGTAGGTAGGCAGATCACACATACTAACCGGGTCTGGAGCGGAGCGTCCTTCCTCCCAGCGAGACTTCAAAAACCGGGGTTCCAATTCTCTGTCTCCTCATCAGGATACCTCTCTTCCTATGGAGGACAAAACCCTGCCCCTCATAGGTTGCAAACTGCCCCCACCGAAGGACAGACAGCAAGCATGAGAGGCAAAGAGAAGAAAAATCCAGACAGTAGTGGAAAAACCCAGCTTGTCTCCCGCGCGCTCGTTCCCAGCACCCTTTATCAATGCACCTACACATCTCTGACTCCCACTTGGCTCATCCTTGAGCGAACAATACACAATACAACTATCCTACCTAGTGAGCTCATCTGTTTCATAGTATAATATTGCAACCGTTGCAGAATTCATATCTGTGTTTTAACTGAGCTCACAGAAACATAGACTTTCATTGAGGTTTGGAAGTGAATGTCCAAGATGCCCGTGCACCGTCACCAGGTTTTAGCTCATTTTTATACATGCATTACACCTTGGCATCACAGATCACCTGCAAATGTATGGAACGCCAATGTTTCCTGTTGCATTAAATGTGCTCATTGTATCAGGGGGGATGCTATGTTACATGGGTGCAGACGATTGCTCCCAGGATCCGGAAAAAGTGGGCCACTCCATATGATTCCTGCCGCAATCATTCCCTCGACTGCAGAGTGGTTGGCATGTGAATATGCCTAGGCACACTTACTAGGATGCAGCGTAAGACCTTGATTGTGTGGGCTGTGATATACCCCCAGCAATAGCTGTGGCACACTGGAATGATCCAGTGCAAAGAAGTGTAAGGCCAATAGCAATTTGACCAGATGTGTCACAGCCTGTGAGCAGATGGTGTGTGATACCAGGTCATTCTCCCACTCCCTGACCAGGTCAAGGATGACATGGGGAGGGAAGCAGTATCACATCTGGCACCACAAATATTGTTGTTCGTGGATGGAAGATTCTGACCCTCTTCCTCCTACTTCTCATTCTCCTCCTCATTCCATGTAATAATATCAGGGCTTTCAAAGCAGAAATTGGCATTGTGCCAATGGATTGTTCATTCGGATTGCATTGCGCTCTTTATAGGTAGAGGTTCATAGTGCTTTTTTGGCTTTGGGATGGGAGGCAGTAGGATTGTTCTTGTTTGCAGTTAACAAGATAGCGCTGCTGTTTCTATGAATGGGGTTTAGTCAGTGCTTGATGGGGCATTTGTGTAGTTTTCATGGTACCTCCCTCCCCATGTTGTCCCTCATTATCCTCCTTCAATGGGGATATTTGCATTTTCCGCCCACTTTTCTTTTTTTGCACTGGTCCTTCCCGTGCGCTGAGTTCTATGCTTTCAAAAGTGTTCACGCTGGGCACTAAGTGGGAAGGGTCAGCGCAAAGAACAATCAGTAAATATAGAATGGCCTTTACCACATTGCAAAGTGTACTTTGAAGCTACTTTGTGCTACATTCAACGTTTTGTAAATTAGGGCCTTTGTCTTCACTTGAACAGGATAATTTCCACAATTTTGTCACTGACACCATGTTCATGGTTTCCCCAAAAGACCATGCTCCTGTTTTGCAGTGTAAATCGATTAACCTCTTGCAAATTCCTACAAGCTGACGCCAAACAGTTGTTCTTTTTGTTTTCTAGAGAACAAATGTATAGTTCAGCACGTTTAAGCCCAGACAGTGCATTTGTATTTGTATTTATTTGAAGAACAGTGACGTCAGTTTCAAACAGAAGTGACGCACAGTAACACATTTATAGATGACAGAGACATTCCCATTAAGGGTGTCTGTACAAAAGAACAAAGATGAGAACAAATGGTGAGCCAGTTTATTAGGGTGTCCAAAAGTGGGACATATACCAGCGACAAACATTAAACATTAAGTCTTAAGGTGCAAAGGTTTTTTACAAATAGTGGTGCAATGTGTCCCAACCAAGTCTATTATGGTCTGCAAGAGGATTAGAGAAGTAGGAGTTGCATACAGATGGATGGAACACATAATTAGAAGCGTACACAGAGGCTTAGGACTCAGGAGTATGAATGTGGTAGTAGTGGATGTGTTTGTAATCATTGGTAGAGGATGAAAGATATATTGATGGGGAAAAAGGGAATCAATTCTCCCCATGATACTGAGCCTGGGCAATGTTGCAGAAAATGCAGTTTCTTGTAAATTGATAGTGCGGTACTGCTATTAGACACTGCTTGGTTGTGAACATGTTATCAATGGGACCCTAGAATTGGAGAGGCTTCTCCACCCCAATCCTTCACCTTAAAAAAGGTGTATTATCTGGATGTGTCAAGCATTTATTCAGGATAACCTGAAGCCCATCCGTTTCGTTTCATGCACCCACTCCATCTTGCAAAATCTCCTACTTGGAGCTGCAAAAAATCGCTGTGCAGGAGTGCGCAGTTTGCTGTTGCAAAGAAATGAGCTCACTTTTATGACAGCCTTGGATCTTGCACTGGCCAGACCAAGCGCAATCAACTATTTTCATCTTCAGCTCTTTATTGCATGGGTCTCACAAATGCACGTAATAATAATTAGGATAGTTCATGACACAGGAGATGTTCTGTTCTGTTCTTTTTGTACCAGGAAAGGGTTATCCTAAACAAAACTGTGAAAAGATGCAGTTACCCTCAGTCATGAAAACAAAAGAAAATGTTGATAGGAATGTTTTCCCTTCAGTGTGGACAGTCTGTTGTCTTGTAAGGTCGGAAAGTTAGAATGTACAAGCATGAAATCACTGACGAAAATTGATGTTTTCACAGAAAACCCTGCACGTAGCATGGAGCTGTAAAACGTCTATGATATCTATAACAACACTCTCGCAGCAGAACCCATGTAAACTGGGGTGCATAAAAGGATGTCATTTTCTTTATTTAAATGGCTGACTTCTGCACAGCTATTGCTGGGTAGAAACTTTGTCCGCTCAAAGCGAATAAACGTTGTTTATACTCATCTCCATGTCTGTTGGTCTTATCTCGTTTTCAGTACAGTGACCAGATTTTGGTTTCACAGTTTCAAGGTGAATGTGAAGGGGAACATTTTAAAGAAGGAAGAGATAATAACATACTTCCAAAAGCCATAACTACTTAGCCACTTCATTGGGGCATGAGTTGATTTATTATTTTCATTTTCAGTCTGGCTGAGGAATCTTCGGTGTTGTGTATGGGATGTAGTACAAAAGCTGGGAGAAGACTGTTGCATGGCACCCCTCCTAGGTGCATGGTAGCTCCCAGGATGTTGTAATGGGTCACGTGGCAATAGCCACGTGACCAACTTAATAAAAGAGACATGGCGTTTCCGGCTCGTCTGTCAAACCGAAACTTGCTCCGGTGTCGTTCCTCATGTGCACCCTGCTGGTGCACCACCGTGTGGAGTAGGCCCAGGGACGGGGCCCTCCGCAGGGCCAGCGCCCCTGCTGGGCAACGCCACCCTCTCTCACTGCTGGGCCATGTGAGCATGGTTGCCGGTGCCGCAGTGCCGGGCCGCAGTGAGCTGGGTGATCCTAGCCACGTGGGTCGCTCTGGTGATCCGGAGCGGTTGGGTTGACCCCCACTCTATGAGACGCGGCGTTCCCGACATGTGTACGGGGTCTTCCCGGTGGTCCAGGGCAGGCCCCCAACAATGGCGACAAGGCTGATCTGGGCCCGTGAGCTGGGACTTCCGGGCCGCAGAGAGCCCATGGGTGCAAGTGCGGCATCGGCCGCTCTGTGGGTTGCCCTGGGGCCCCGTGCTGCTGGTAGGCATGGGCCGCCGGGTGCCCGCAAGTGAGAATGCGGTATCGGCCGCACAAAGATGGAGGTGAGGAGGTTCCTCCACCCCCACGAGGAAGAGGGGAGTCGTCGGGCATCCCCGCTGCTGGAGGGACGCGGGTGGCCTGCCCCGTGGGGAGGAGGACTGCCCTGATGCTGCAATGGTATGGTGGCGGCGGGTGCATGGCCCCGCCCTCTCCTGACGGTGGGGGAGGAGCTGCCTGCCCTTTTCCCCACCGAGGGGTGAAGCCCCCAAGAAGATATGCAGCGGCATGCGCCGCGTGGAAAGGAGGGTGGGCATGCGCCCCCAACCCTCCCCCCATGAGGAGGAGGGCCGCATCACAGCGGCGCTGCAAGGAATCAGGAAAAGTGGCATCGGCCGCGTGAGCTCCCCTCCAGCCGCAACAAGAAGAACGCGGGTCAGAGCCTGTGATGGGGAAAGGAGGTGCAAACCCCCACCAAGAAGATGTGAAGCGGCATCCACCGTGGGGAAGGGTGAGCTGCCTGCCCCTCCCCCACCCACGGGTCAAGAAGGGGAGGAGCAGCAAAGTTCGCTGCAATGAAAAAAAAAACACCAAAAAAGGAACACATGCCCGCGGCAGCCCATTAAGAATCCTGGCCTGCCGCGGCAAAAAAAACAAAACGTGTGTACTGGACAATGAGGCGCGCCGCTCCTGCCAGGCAGCCTCAAGCCCACAATCCAAATGAGGAAAGTGGCAGAATCCACCCTAAGCATGGTGCAGCAGCCCCGCCGCAATGAGGAGAACTGCGCTGCTCCTGGCCCCGCAAGACCGAGCCATCCAGCGGTGAGTGCTGGTGTGGTCCATCCCGGAGCAAATTACTAACACAAGTGGAAGCAGTGAGGAGCTAAATAAAAAGTGTTGTGCTGCTCTTGGTAAGAGCAAAGTAGAAAAGCGATTTGGGCAGGCGGGCACTGCGACACGCATGGTGCTATGTCTGCTGCTCCTGCCAGTGATGCTTAGTAAGGCACAATAACGAGTGTGGAAAGTCTGTGCAGGAAGTCAAGGGCCATGCAGCAGCAAGTGGCCCCAGGCACAACCCGGGCCCAGTGGTGGGTAAGTTGGTGCTTCCACAAGGAGGGTGCAGCTCTCACAAGTGCTTGTGCGCCCTCCTAGGCTGGCTGCCCAGACATCCTGCCACAAGTGTCTCCCTGCCAGCTGCCCAGGTGGTAGGGGAAGCGGGATGTGTGACCTGTTGCCCAGCACCTTGCCACGGGTGGCGACCCTCCTCCCGATGTAAGTGGACAGGTGCGGAGGCCCACTGGCTCGAATGAAGATTGCTTGAGAGCAGGTTGAGTGTCAACAGGCAGAAGAAGACATCAAGGACGGTAATCCCTGCACCACACCTCTCCGTCTGCCCTCATGAAGCAGGGTGGGGAGACATCCAGACAAAAAGAGTTGGTCTGTCACGGAGTGGTTGCAGCTCTCTGGAGTGCTTGTGCGCCCTGTCATACCTGTCACCCAGACACCCGGCTACCAGCGTCGCCCTGCTAGCTGCCCCAGGCGGGAAGAAAGGGCCTGTAGTCTGTCACAAGCGCCCTGCTATGGGCGGTCCCCCGAAATGTATATGTGCTTGGCCGATGTGGCCACTGGGTTTTCCCCCCAGGTGCGGCTTTGCTAGCCCTTTTGATTCTGGTGAATGTCCAAGATGAACGTTGGAGAAGACACAAACTGGTTTCCTGCAACTCCACGAGTGCGAAAGATGGACATCATCATTGACATCCCCCTGAAGACTGTGAGCCTGCAGACACGGACTTGCTTAAAATGGCCCAGTTGGTGGGATGTGTAATGTGGTGCACACCCATATGTATGGAATGCTTTATGTGGTACCAGTAGCTCTCATTGGTGCTCTTTTGGGGACAGTGGAACCACTCACCCAGGTTAATAAAGGGTGCAAACATTAGTAGAGTGGTTGTAGTAGTAGTAGCGTGTAGTTGTGTTGTGGTTGTGGTGGGGGTTGTTTTGTTGTTATGAAAAAGGATTGCATGGCAACCCTCCTGGGAGCATGGTAGCTCCCAGGATGTTGTAATGGGTCACGTGGCAGTAGCCACGTGACCAACTTAATAAAAGAGACGGGCCGTTTCCGGCTCGTCAGTCAAACCGAAACTGGCTCTGGATTCGTTCCTCATGTGCTGGGCAAAGCCGCCCCCTCTCGTTGCTGGGCCATGTGGGCATGGTTGCCGGTGCGACCCCGGCCTGGGTGCCCCCAGAGCCGGGGCCACAGTGAGCTGGGTGATCCCAGCCACGTGGGTCACTCTGGTGATCTGGAGCAGATGGGGTGACCCCCACTCTATAAGACACGGCATGATCACCGCCCTGAAGGACTGGGTCGGGTGCTCCAGACATGTGTACGGGGCCTTCCCGGTGGTCCAGTGCAGGCCCCCAACAAAGACCATGTTATATCCCCATCTACAGCAAGGAACTAGACCCTAAACCACCTCTTTTATATCATTTTGAGGACAAAAACAGAGGGTCCACTACTATCTTAGAAGGTACTACTTATGTATACTAGCGCTTCTTTGCACATCTATTTACATGTTGACAACTATAAGTATGGAAACAATTACATTTTTGGTGCCAACATTTGGCCAATTGACTGCTCTTGTAATGCATGTAACAGCTATGTAATCTTCACATTTTTCTTTGTTTTTGGAGCACAATTGAATTTACTGTGCATGTCTACATTTCCTAATATAGCTGTCGATATGCTGTTTTTGTCCTCAGGGTGACACCTGACACCAAACACACACACCTCAGGGTACAATCAGCCCAGTTCTCACAGAAAAGCAAACCTCTGAACAACTTGAAGGAAACTTGCATAAAGAGCCTTATTCTTTCTGCTCCACACACACACACGCAGACATACACACCAACACATCAACATCAACATCAACCTCGCTCTACTCTTTCTACCCCTACATTATTAACATTCTCACCCCAACCGAAATTATTCTCTTGTGGCTCCCAAAACTCTAAGAGCCCACAGTATGATGTCGTGCTATATACTCTCCTATGACATAATCTAACATATTGCTTTTAAGGGAATATTTCGTGTGTGTATGCTAAAAACACATTTGCGTTCATTTCTCTACAGTGTAAGGAAATGGCTTCCCTTTGCCTTCACTGCACTGACACTCAAAGGGGCACACAACGTCATTATTACCAGGAAAAAGTTCGACAGGAATTGAGTGGCCTTAGGAAAGGATGCAATGAACAGAAAATGGTGGTAAACACGTTTGACAAAGGCGAAATATTAACAGTCCTTGTTGTTAGAGACACCACAGCCCAACTTTGGTTAAAGTCCCCGTGTTTCATTGGGCTTGCAATAGCTGTTTAGAGGTTCCTGCCATGAAGATTGGCATTTCAAACTGTCTCGCACGTTGACGAGTTCTTCCCTCCCTCCTGATAGGCCCCTCGAGTTGAGTTATTGCTACAAAATGCTACAGCCCTGCTGATGCTGCAACACGCAATGAGGTTCAGTGATGTGCCTCTCTGCTCGGAGGAATGCTGAGCTGTTTGCATCTGCCTGCTGCATAAGGCTTAACCTAAAAATCACAAGAATCATCCAATTCCAAGCCACGCAATTTGGTTTTCAATTTGACAATATAATGTCTTGTTTTGCCTTGTGAAGATTTGCACAGTGCCACTTCATTGAAAATATAATGACTGTATCCTGATCATGCAAATTGCTTGTTAATAGATAACGTGTTTTGCTATATTTCTTGGTTTTGATTGTTTTATGAAAAGCTTGAAGAATTGTTACCCTTTTGCTTGCAGAAAAAGCAGTTGAAACCTGTTTTTAATTTACACTGCATTCGATCCTTTATCTTTTTTTTTAAAACCAGACCTCGTCATATCCAAACCCATCAACATCGTTGCCTGGCAGTCCACGCATTACTACACAATTCAGTTGTATTCATTGTTTATTTATTTTTAGTTTTTGTGGAGCACTACGAGGCACTGAACCCTCTGCACGGGAACTATGGCAAAAAACATCAGTATGTCGTACGTGGTACCAAGTTGGATTAGCAGAAAAAAAGGAATGACAGAACAAAACAGAAGAAATACAACATCTGAAGTAAAAAGAATGAAAATATAGACGTTTTGGGCATAGATGGATACACAGATTTCGAAGCTAGAGAAAAACAGATGTATGGGACAAAGCCCCGGAAAAAAGCAAATATATGGGACAAAGCCCTGAAAAGAAACCCCACAAATATCTATGGGCATGACATTATTTAGCACATCAATTTCTAAATCACCATCATGGAGATCCCATCTCAAAAATATTTCAAAGCCCCAGGGAAGCTATAGTCCAAAGTACCTGTAAGGACCATCAGGCAAACATACCCCATGGTGAAAAAATAAATAAAACAAACATGAGTCTGAGGGGTCAGGTGTGTTAGGTCATCCTGCTTTACAATCAATGACAATGTTAGAAGCCATTCAAGTTAGCCCTTGGTGAAGAGAGAACTATTAACTCCCACCCAAAAAAAGTCAAGGCAGGGAAATGAAAACAAGGTCTGCATTGATAAATTGGGTGGATTGCTGAAGCAGATCAGTCCATAGTTGACTAAATGGAATACTCTAGGAGGAGGTCAATCAAGCATGGTTCCATTAATAATACCAGAACAGAGATGAAAGCAGAAGGCAAATGAAATGAGGTTGTGAGTGATTCGAATGTTTCTCATTCCTTAGCCCAAAGGTGTGTATAATATACCATCTGCTCCCAGGGAAGGGTGCTCACAGCAGGCCAGAATACACAGTGTACTGCCTGTTGTTTTCAGCCACTCCAGCCCCTTCCCCGGGTGGCGCCATTTTCTTTTTCAATGTGGGGCGACAACAGGGACCATCAATCATTCCAGCCATGCAAAGCCTCTTAGAGACTTTAGCCCAATATATAGTTGCAGCGATACAGCCATTAATAAAGGACACCCCAACCTATATTCGATACACAAGTCACTTTCTATTAGAACTCAAAGATGTGGATTTTGAACAAGGAAGTAACATCCTCTTCACAATGGATGTCACCTGCCTTTACACAAACATTTTACATGAGGCTGGGATAGAAGCCATGGAATGGCTTCTACTCTCATCAGATGCCTGCAAGGCTGATAAGATTTTTCTTCTAACCTTGTTGAAACTAGTTCTGACTAATAAGATTTGGTGACAGACATTTTGCACACATTTCTGGCACCAGCATAGTGGTGGCAATGGTGCCAAGCCATGGAAACACATATATGCTATATTTGGAGACCGAACAAGTCTTGAGATCGGAGAGGTGGAACCAATACCTTTTGTTGTATGCAAGATAAATAGATGATGTGTTTGGCACGTGGGGAAGTCCTATGAATGAACTAGAGAATTTTTTTGAGATGATGAACCGTTTGACAAATGTTCATTTCCTTGATGTGGAAGTGTACTGTGAGACTAACACACTTAAAACAAAGATCTTCACAAAATGCACAGAGCGCAATAGCGTATTGCTTGCTACCAGCGTACCTACCAAGCAGACATTGCATAATGTTCCGTTGAGCCACTTTATGGGCCTCATTACGACCCAGGCGGTAAGGGGTTTACGGCAGCGTAAACAGCGCCGACCCTTACCGCCTGAGTACGAGGTCCCTTAGCGCCATGGCGGATTTAACACCTGCTTTTAGCAGGTGTTAAAATCCATGGCGCTAAGGGACCATGGAGTTAATTACGCCACCGTAATTTACGGTGGCGTAATTAACGCCTTCCCCACTCCCATTATGCCCTATGGGGCAAAAATGGGAATGGGGAAGGGTAAATGGGGATTGGGGACTTACCGCCCCGCCAAGGTCGGAATGGGGCGGTAAGTCCACCAACCACCATGGCGTAAACGTAGTTTACGCCATGGTGGTAAAGTCACGGCCCAGGCGGTAACTTACCGCCTGGGTCGTAATGAGGCCCTATGAGATTTTGAAAGAATATCTCATCAACTGAGGAATATAAGGCTCAGGCAAAGAATCTAAAAGACACATTTATGTAGAGGACACATGATCCTAAACTGATTGAGGCAGTGGCTAAGAAGGTGGAGCGAATTCCAAGAGAGGATCTATTAAAATTCAAATCAGTAAAGGAAAACCCACTCATTGGTCTACGCTGCAAACTATTGTGCACAAAGCTATACAATTACACACATTTTCAAGAAAAAATGGGAGATCATGACGTTAGATCATATTTTAGAGAGGGTATTCTTTAACCCACCAGTCTATGCATATTGGAAAAGTGCAGCATTGAGAATTGTTCTGGTTCAAGCTGAATTTGACCCAAAGGTTTTGGCCAATACTACATACAGTGGGACACAGCCATCCCATAATTGTCAACATTGGGGCAATATCGCAATGAGCAATAACATTACACATCCGTACTCGGGCAAGAAAATATTCTTGAAGCACTCCAGCACTTCTGACTCACCCAACATGGTTTATGGCCTGAAATGTCCCTGCTGCCTTTATTATGTAGGGATCACATCACGAAAAGCCAAAACACGTTGGACGGAGCACAAGTCTAACATCAGGCTGAGGAATAAAATATCTCTGGTAGTGATGCATTTTCTAGAAGCAAAACATAATATTGCACGGTCACATGTGTGATTTTGGAATGGGTGGCTACATCCAAAGGAGAGGGTTATTTGCAAAAGAAACTGTTACAGAGAGAGATAGCATGGACTGAGTCTTTGAACCCCTCGGAGTATGAACACAGAGTTGGATCTATTGTGCTTTCTATGGATATTATGAAATTCTGTATGGTTTCTGATAAAGCAAATTGTCAATGAGTTTCCATGAGTTTCTTTAAGGATTATTAGTTACATGTGTCCATAATAATGAAGTGAGTTAAAAGCATCATTGAAAGTATAAAAAAGCATTTGTAGTGTATATGTATTGACCGGATTCTTTTGACCATATTGTGAACAGATAACTTACCCGGGAGACCTGAGTGATACTGTGATAGTTGTGACTGCATGAAGATTTTTTTAGTTTAATCAACCAAAAGCCAGGGTCCTCAACGAGAGGTCATCATATGATGATTTGGAAGATGTACAAACTCAGAAACGTTGTTGATTGAAGAACATTCAAATGATTGTATTAACAATTGTGCCACATTTGTTGGTATTAAACAGCTGTATTTATGTGTTATAACATGGTGGACAATCAGTTGAGATGAGATTGTGAACGGGTTACGTGCCCAGGAGGTCTAATTGGCTATATGCAATGTTGTGAACATTTAACAAGATAAGCAACAATAAAGAAAATAAATGAGAATAAGGAAAGATCATGCAACTGACTGCGAGAGGTCCCCTGTGGAGACGAGGGCAGAACATTTCAATGTTGATGGCACATTGGAAATAGTATTACCAACACCATGTTAAAATGGCAGCCACCCTGCCGGTTTGCAGCCTAGCCTCGATCTGGCTGTTGGTGTGAGAGCAGCGAATGCAAATAATGGATTTAGGGCACCCGACCGGTTTTGCAGGTCTGCTGCCCCACTGTCCATGCTGGAAATTGACTGCCCAGAGTAAGTAAATGTGAAAAGTGGCGTTTGCACATGTAAACAGTTAGCTAAAGGCACTTGTGTGCCGACTGATGGGTGCAATTCTATGTTCAGGTCCGTCAAGCTTTGTGACTTCCAGTCTTCTTTAGAACTCTTTATTGGAATGGTGTTTTCACCGAACTGAAGTCAGTTGAGAACAGTTTGAGGTCTTATTTTGCTCACTATACTTTGAAATGTTGGGAATGGTTAGTAATACAGTATTTTTTTTTTTATTTTTTAT
Organism: Ambystoma mexicanum; assembly: GCF_040938575.1. Lineage (NCBI taxonomy): Eukaryota > Metazoa > Chordata > Amphibia > Caudata > Ambystomatidae > Ambystoma > Ambystoma mexicanum. The sequence goes on from NC_090933.1 coordinate 166,530,287, forward strand.
TTTATCTGTTTATAACCTCATAGGTTTTTACAAAACATATTCAAAATTCGCATTCCCTGTTGCGCAGTTTGTGTACTTCCTAAGGACACCACTCCTGGAGACTCCTTTCATTACTCTAGACTCGAGAGCAGGCTTAACATGGGTGCCTCCTCAGGGCACACCTGGAGGCGCATTTAATTTGGCCCATTAGCTCTTTGCAGGGCGACAGTCAAAAATTTTGCGGCTGTCCTGGACCATTTAGCCGAGTCCCCGGCTATCAGCCGTGACCAGGAGGTTTCCTCATCCAACATCTTGGCTTCGTTGAAGAGTGGTGTCAGATAGGATTGTCTCTCATAGGATAGGGCTGGACATATCATTAATAGATGTCTGAGTGATTCTCGGTTGTCCGGCACACTGCATAGACGACACTCCGCCGATGGGGACAGCGCTCTACTAGATAGAATTTCTCTAGCAGGCAATAAGTTCAGCCGTGCCCGCATAAAGGTTCTTCTTAGATTTTTTTCCGGGAACTTGTCACAGTACTTTAAGGGTTCCTTTAGGCAATTGTGAGAGGGAGGTAGGTGCTTTAACGATTTGTATGAAAGAGCTTTTTCGTTTGTGCAAATCCAATCTTGCTGCTCTAACTTTGTTTTGACACAGCATGGATTTGAAATCAGTATTTCTTCATCACACACTACCGCCTCCATAGCGATCTTGATTTTTTTTTCCCAATCTACCAAGGCTTTGCAGTTCCGTCCTTGTAGTTCAGCCGCCACGATTTTGAAAATCGGGGGGGAGCTTTGGAGCAGAATTTTCCTGTATAGTTGAATTGCACATATGGTCACCACCGCTCCGAGAGATAGCAAACCTAATTCTCGACGGATTGCTGGAAGGGGAGCTGACTTAGGTAGGCCTAATATTGATTTCCAGACGAAGCCTTCCAGACGTGACCATAGTTCATCCGGGAGATTGAGGTTTGCCGCCATGCCATAAGTAATGGTTGGAACTACTTTAGTTTTGTAGAATTGCAGGGCGGGGAACCATGAGAATTTTCCAAATTTCCCATCGACTGCCCGCATTTGAGAGGTTAAGTTTCGCGCTTTGGACCAAAGCGAGTTTTGGAGTGAGTTTTCACGGAGCGTGTTGTCGAGCATTACTCCGAGATATTTATATTCGGTTATGACTTCGATTTTTGTTTGTCCCAAAGCCCAGCCGAAGGTTGATTTAGTGCTCTTTGTTGATTTTGAGAGTATCAGGATTTTGGTTTTCGTTTTGTTGATTTGCAAATTGTTCGTGCTCATATAGGCTGCCACGTTGGTCAACTGGTGCTGAAGGCCGATTGCTGTTTGGTCCAGCAGAACCAGGTCATCGGCATACCATAGCCTAGACACTTTCTCCCCTCCTACTTTTGGAGGGAATGCTCTCACCATTTTCTCAGACTCTTGATAGTCCCCGATAAATGCAATAAACAGGGCCGGGGCCAGGGGGCATCCCTGTTAGCGACCCTCAGACAAGCGTAGCCCCGGGAGGAACCCGGGGCCGCAAGGTGCGTTCGAAGTGTCGATGATCAATGTGTCCTGCAATTCACACTAATTCTCGCAGCTAGCTGCGTTCTTCATCGACGCGCGAGCCGAGTGATCCACCGCCAAGAGTAATACAGTATTTTCTTTTTAGGCATATAGATATTGAGTGATATTGATCAGAATCAGAGGTCAGTGACTGGACCTTCTTTAAAACTAGATATGGATTGTGAATATACAATAAGATTGGAATGATAAAGTAAATTGTTCTCTATTATAGGTAACATTGAATGTGTATATTGAACCTAAACGACAGCAATATAGCCCTTGGAAGAAGGATACATTTTGATATCTGAAACGTGTTACCAACATTATTAGGTCAAAGAACAATTGACTATGCTGTCAGAATTGTTGTTGTAAATCATAGCTTACTGAAGAAATTGTATGCTCGGAAGAACTGAGTTCTAGAAAAAGAAGAAAAACTGTGATTTGAATTTGATATGATATGATTGGTTATTTATAATGCGCTTAATACCCAGAGGTTTCTTGTGGACCAGGGAATCAAACTGCCCCATGTTGTCTTGCTGCCAAGGCAAGTACGTTGCCCCTGAGCTATTATTTTTCTCTTGTCTCTATTGAACCTTAAATGTTTTAACACCCACATCGAGAATGTTGATATTTTGGTTATAGTGATGGTATATAGAAGCAAATTGTATTTAAAAAAAAGGGGGATCCCTTATTGGAGTGTTCCACAATTACCTGTTGGTCCAACAGGTCATGTGTGCGTGACAACAGGTAGCGTCTTCTTGTTGCCCCCTGTAAGGGCTACAGGGGTGACGAACTCATGATGGCTGGCCCAAGCGACCCGGTTGCCAGAGAAGGAGAGAGTGTGGCCGACAAAGGAGAATGGTGGGGCCGCGGTAATCATTTGCCCAGTATCGACACCAAAACAGAAGGAACGGACACAGCCGCTACACACAAGGAAGGAAATCCACATGGAGAAGCAGACTGGGAAGAAAACGGCCCGGCAGCTGTCACAGCCGTCTCCGTGAAAGAAGCAGAGGATGTGCCAAAGCCCTTCCAGGCTGAAAATAGCAAAGCCAATTGAGTTATCTTTAACTCACCACGCGGTGCCCTGGAATGGTGTCCGCCAATAGTCGCCGCACCGGTGGCACAACTCCAACCAACAAAAGAGTGCTCTCTGATGTTAAGAGACATACCTGCGGTATCCGGCCTGTCGAAACAGACATGAGCCTCCCTTTTCTGACTGCACATGCAGAGGCATTATGAAAGCCCTAATTCTGGAAAAAAGAGGGTGGGGTTTGGGTGGGTTTTTCTAACATTCAAATTATAAACACTGCTGATTGCCTAAGGCTGACACTAAGGAAGGATTAATGAGATTTTCTCCGCTCTGTTGCAGAACAGATCGGAACTGGAGGAGAGCGCCACGGAACACCGCTGGGCATACGAAGACTAGGATCAGAAGCAAGCTCATCCATCCTTATTTCTTGAGCTATTGCAGACCATATCTGCCCTGGACTGCTTAAAGTCTAGGATCACAGAACAAATAACTCTCTTTTTTTATCTTTTTTCTTTTCTTGAGTCAATAAAGATATTATTTTGTTCAGGCATCCAAGCTGTCCTGCCTCTTCTTACACCGCCCCACTCCCCCAACCCAAAACAAAACATACTCTTTACCCACCACCTCCCTCCCTCCCTCTCTCCCCACTTATCTGCTGGACTGGAGCTTTGCTCTGGCCTGCCTTGGTTCAGGCTGACAGGCCATTACCGGACGAAATGTTCTTTTTCATGTGGATTACTAACGTGTATCTAATGTTTTGACTTTAAGCTAGATGACAAATAACAGAGAAAATGTCTTCACTGGTGGGATTACAATAGGGAAATTGTTATGTTGTTATAGTTCATTTGTATAACGCGTTATGTACCATTTGTATGATCTCAAAGCGCTGTGGTTTGAATGCCGTAAGGGACCGTGTTCCGTATCAGTTGAAGGAGTAGTGTGGCATATAGTGCCTGGGTGCACTTGGATTGTGAGCCACCAGAGTGTTTTTTTGCGGGTTGGCTTCAATCTAATGCTACTTGTAGTGCAGTGAATGTAAGAGATCAGTGTAATGTGTGCAGCACGGGGTGGTCTCTGAGTGCAGCTAGGCACATTTTTTGTGTGGGGTATAGCTGCATTGTCCTAGGCTGTTGAGGTGTTTTATGAGCGATATATGTATGTGTGCAGCTAGGCCAAATCGATCAAGGCGTGTAGCTGCATTCTAATGTTTGTTGATGTAAAAAAGGAGAGTGAGCATAGTCGTATGAAAGAGTGTCTGTGGTTATCGGCTCTTGGCCGTTGCGGGTATGCTGATTTATTTTGGACAGGCAGTCATTTTCGGGACACTCAGTGGTTTGATTTGTATGGCCCATTTCCTGGGTTCTTGTAGGTATTTTCAATTGGGTTGCTGGATTCTTCTTGCGATATTCTGCCGTGATGTTTCGTTTCAGGTTATTGTTGATTTTCAAGGGACAATGATCGAAAGGGCTGGGCTATATGGACATGGCCAGTCCTTTTCGGGATGCTCTGTCGTTGGAACTGGAGGGGGGGGGCATTTTCAGGGTCATTGTAGGGGTTTTGTGTTGTATTGTTGGGCGCTTATTGGAATATTCAGTGGGGATGTTCTGATTTCACAGGACACTGGCCATAAAGGGATGGGAATATGTCCCATGGCTGTGCTTGACCTTAGCCTGCATGTTGGGTGGTAGCGCATAGTCTTCTCTTGGAGGTATGATGAGCCACCCTTGTGCACTGCTCGGTGGGTGTTTCACCGTTTTTTAAAGGTGGCCCTTCGTCTAATAGGCAGCCAGTGGAGGGTCTGGCAAGCAGGGGTGATGTGGTCCCTTCGTCACAGTGCAAGGATGAATTTAGCTGCTGCGTTTTGGACTCTTCAGAGTTTCTTAATTTGGTATGCCAGAGTACCCAGGTACATGGGGTTTGCATAGTCCAGTCTGGACATGGCAATTGACATAATAGAAGTCAATCTAACGGGAAGTAGAGATAAGGGAAGATGTGTCTGAGAAGCCTGAGGTGGTAGTGACAGGATTTCGATACATTGTTGATCTGGTGGGACAGGGTTAGGTCTGAGTTTAATATGCAGCAATGGTTTGGGTTGCAGGAGTAGGGCTGCCACACACCATGACCTCTGTTTTCCCTGGGTTGAGGAGGAGGTGGGTTGCAATCATCCATAGGTCTATATTATTGCAAGCTGCTAGGTCGGGGGGGATCACGGCTCATCTTGTGGATTCTCAGGATGTTTGGGTGTCAGCATAATTGTAGCAGATGAGGTTGTGTAAGCGGACGGTTGCTTGTAGTGGGCTTATGTAGAGGTTGAAAAGGAGTGAAGAGAGGCAACCGCCTTGGGGTACTCCAGTGTTCACTGCTCAAGCTGATGAGGTCAAAGGGGGGAGGATAGTGATTTTTTTTTACTGTTGTTAGGAAATGAGGCAATCCAGCTGAGTGCCAAGTCTCAGATTCCAAGTGAGTGGAGCCGGTCGAGGAGGAGGAGTGGTTGACAGTGTCAAAGGCAGCTGAGAGATCAAGGAGAACCAGAGTGGAGCATCTTTCAGTATCTGCCATGACCTTGAGGTAATCCAAGATCGAGATAAGCGTGGTTTCAGTTCTAAGGAGAGGCAGAAAGCCAGACTGTGTGAGGTGAGTTGAGAGTAGGCAGAGCGGTCGATGAGTTTCACCAGGAATCTGGTGTTGGAGATGGGCCTGTTGAGTGGTATGGTTGAGAGGGGTTGAGGCCTGGCTTTTTCAGGAGAGGTTTGACGTGCGCCATCTTGAAGGGGTCTGGGAAGGAGCCAGAGGTGAATGAGTGATTGAGTATGGATCTGGCCAGTTCCCCTGCACAGGTGGAGGAGAAGATTTCTTTGAGGAGGGAGGCAGGCCAGGATCAAGGTGGGACCCCGAGGGTCTGATGCTGGGCAGTAGTTTATGGAATTATTCACTCGAGGTCGGTTTGAAGGAGTTGTAGGTTAGTGCTGTGGGGGTGGGCGGTGGTCTTGAGCCCCAGCAGTAGGGCGGGTGGTGAGGATGGAGAGTTTAACATTAAGGGTGCTTTTCTGTAGAAGTGATGGAAGAGCGAGTCACACAGCGCTTGTGTGGGTGTGGTGGGGTCACTGCTGCAACTGGGGTTCACAAATTCCAAGATGATCCTGTGGAGCTCTTTACTGCTGTTGCAGCAGCTCAGTATTCTATTATTATGGTCGTTTTTTTCGGCTTTTCAGATCTCACATTTGTAGTTATGGTGGTGGTGAGCGAACAGGAATTGTTAAGGGTGATTTTTGATATTTGCCATCTGTGCTCCAGGGTGCGGTGAAGGGTTTTGATGGTCTTCAGGTGGGACGCGAACCAGTTAGGAATTGGTCCTTTGTGGGTGTGGGCAGGGTGTTGTTGAGCCAGGAGTCAAATGATTTGATAGGTAGAGGTCTATCCGACTTTGGGAGTGAGCGTTGCAAGGCTTCGGCTAAGTCATATAGTTTTGACCCTGTTCCAGCATTTGTGGTCATTGGGGGAGACCGCAGGGACTGTAGGGGGTGTGGTTGTAGTGTGGATATGAAACAGTAGCATTGAGTGGTCAGTCCAGATGAGTGGTTTAGGGCTGGACACTGAGATAAGGTCAGAGGAGCTGAAAATTGCATCAAGGGTGTGGCCTCCATTGTGGTAGGGTCTGTGGTATGCCTTGAGAGGTTGAGTCCCTCTAGGCTGTCAACCAAAGGGTGGGTCATGGGGTTGTTGGAAATATCAAACCAGATATTGAAGTCCCCAGTAGGGTGAGTGAAGGATGATTGAACAGAATGCTAGCTAGTGAGTCACAGAGATTGTTTGAAAAAGTTTGTCATATCCTGGCAGGTTTGTAGATAAGAAGAAAAGTGAGAGAGATAGTGGATAACAGCGACAGTTTGACCTGTAGGGTTTTGAAGTTGGCTGTGCATGGATGGGTTTCGGTGAGTGAGATGTATATGTAGGGCTTGTGAATGATGGCTATTGCCGCACCTTTGGTATCTCTGTTGTGGGCGATGAGAGTGTAGTGGGTGAGGAGACTGTGGTACTATTTTTTTCATGAAACGATTTCATGTGCACTAGGGTGTTTTTCAGAAGAATAAGTTGTTATGTAAATTATTGGTTATACTTGCCATGAGAAAGCCTATCAGGAGAAACAGTAGCACGTGCACAATCGGTCAGTATCAGCTTTGTGTGTACTGCTTAGTTACATGGCATATTGGCTTGGTATATATTGCCGGATTACAAGGTCAGATTGTGTATAGTTTGGTTTTCTTTCTTGGATAAAATAGCTATTTTCATGATTCACATCAAATACATTTATTAAACATATTTTTTTGAAAACCAATGTATGTGAATTGAGCATTCATTTTTCATTATACTGAGCACAGTTCATCCTCTTGGTTACTTAGAAAACTTTTTAGGTTTATTTTCTGATATTTCCAACTAATCTGAAAGGGACACCATACTCAACTCCTGAGAACTGAGCAAAAGTAGATCCAATGTTTAGAATCAGTTAAAACTTTTCAATTTGTGAAATAATTGGAGCACTCTCGTATTGTAAATCTGTGTTTCTGGTGGTTTCATATTGATGTACTACCACGGACCTAGTTGTCAGTATGAGCAAAACAAAATTCGACCCTTCCCAGGACCCACATATTGGTCTTCAAATATCAAATAGACTGCCTTTAAGAGGGCCCATATTCTCTTCTTTGCATTTAAGAATGCATGCTTACACAGACATGCTCTCTGAACACATTGTGTTGATAACTCAGATTAGTTCCTGAGTCCTAGTTGAGTAAGGACACATAAACAAATGAGGTCTACAACTGGAACACAGGGAAACAAACAAACAGAAACTGAAGGACTATGCATTGAAAAACTATTATCAGAAACCTATAGAAACATAAATAATTCACATTTCTTTGGATTCCTATCTCCATGAAAATATTTAAGATGGCAGAGCAGTGTCACATGTCATGCTGCCACCAGCAAGTGTCTGAATGTGTATCCATGATGAATGAGTGAAGTAATGATCCATCACCACAGGGCAGCCCATCCATAACGAGAAAGCTGATCCGTGGGGGAATACATGATTCCATCCATATAATGGAACTCTCAACAAAATATGTTTTAATGATTGTTTATATAGGTCTAAGGGAAGCACGATCCCCTAGCTAGACTCCTACTAAGTAGAGGTCGATATTATGTTTTCAGGAGCAACCAAGAAGGGAGTGATTGATCCCAAAATGTATCAGAGCCTCGTGTGACTCTGCACCTCACTGAATAATTTGGGTGACCTTCTTATATGTTTTACTAGCACCATATATGTCAGTGCAACAATCATAATGATCATTGGGGTCATATTCATTTTAAAAGAAAATTGGATGATGGGAACATTTGGACTTCTATGAAAATGTCTCCTCCATGCAATTTTAAACCTTTCTAACGTGAAAAATGAAAGTGTTACAACAGGCGAAATCGGCTCTACACCTTTTTTTTCCATGAGGTGCTGGAAAAGTAATGATGATTGTTGGAGGCATTGGGCCTCATTCCGAGATTGGAGGTAGTTTATGGCCTATTTGCGCCATGACTGCTTCCAATAACGGTACCGGCACAGTCTCATTCAATGAGGACTTAGCGGTGTGGTCCGACCTTTGCGGGACTGGTAAGTCCCCATTGAAAAAAACATTCCCCATTCCCATTTGAGCCCCCATAGGGCTCATTGGGAATGTGGAAGTAGCTAATAACGGTACTGCAATTTGCGGTATCGTTATTGGCTCTGATTTCCCGTAGCGGGTCCCGTCCATTACGCCTGGTCAGACCATGCGTTAAAGGAGGGACCCGCTAATGGAACTCGTAGTAGGGCAGTAAGGGATTACCACCACCAGTCTCCTTACCGGTGCCCGGTATCCCTTACCGCCCTACACATAATGAGGCCCATTGACAATGGATTTCTTTGAAATCTTCCTGCTTACAGTAGCTGCTAAAACAGTCAGATTCCAAATTAATACAATACACTAACACCAGTATGAAAATAAAAAAATTAAAAAAGGGGAAATCTCCCAGCTCAGACAAAAGAGGTATTAATGTGTAACACCTGTCTTGAACACCTTGTTTCTGATTCTGGAGATTGGAAAATCAGCCCTCATCTTTAGGAACCACTTTAAATTACAGATGCAATGTGACAGTGAATGTGTGCACTGGAGACTAAGTACTCACATGGAAGCATAAGAGTTCCTAATTAATTAAATATAAAAAGAATCTCTTCAGTCTACTAACTAATGATCTTTGATTAAAGGACCTCACTGCCAATTCCCCTTTTGTATAGCCTCACCCATAGTTCGTTCCAATGAAAGCAGACAATTGGGTTTTCAAGAAGCACAATTAAAGCAAAGAAAATTGTTTATCTTAACTTACAAGAAGGTTTTTTGTTCCAGATGAAGAACCTATTAAACATGTTGAGAAAAATCACATCACCCTATGGGCTAAAACACAGCAAACATTTAGCTTGTGTATCTAATGCATGAAGTCCTCACACATGTTTTAATTAATACCTCAGCGAAGGATCGCTACTGGACACATAATAATCATTGCAAGTGGATAAAGAGCAGTTTGTCCCTAGAGATAAATATTCCTAATTACGCTATGTGATACTTGTGATGAGAATATTCAAATATGTCCGCTAGTCGGTCATCCACTCTCTAACCTCAATATCATAGGACATCCTCTGTGACACTACCCGTAGTACTATCAGGTTTCCTTGCATAAACGTGTTTGGTGTTAATAATATAAATACAATGTGTTGCAGTGACTTAGGGGGTCATCAGGAGTGTGGCGGTAAGGGGTTAATGGCACCGGCATCCTTACCGCATTCCGAGGTCCCTTAGCGGGTCCCACTAAGGCCGGCCGTTCTTAGCGGGAACCGCTAAGGGACCAGGGAGCTAATAACGGGCCTGTAATTTACAGGCCCGTTATTAGCTCCCTCCCCATTCCCATCGAGCCCTATGGGGGCTCGAATGGGAATGGGGAAGGGTTTTTTGAATGGGGATTTACCGGGTCCTCCAAGGTTGGAATGACCCAGTAAGTCCCCATTCAGAGAACCCGGACCTGGACACGACTTTGACCCCCTTAATCTGTTTAACCAGCACCAGCTATAACAAGAAGAAGGGTTTGTTAAAAATAATTTTGTTACATTCTACATCACTTTTCTCCAAAGCGGTGCACAATAGGAATAATGGTACAAAATAATGAGCAACATGAGTGACAAACAAACATTAGTACCTTGTGCTGTGAATCCACGGGATACACCTCATGTGGATTGGCTCCCATTGTAATCCTGTGGAGGCACCATGGAAAGCGAGAGGGGAATACACATACTCCCTTCTCCCTGGTCCATGTTTTTTTCCAATGTAAGTAAATGACCGCCATGGAAAGGGAGAAGTGACTATGCGCAGTCCCTTCGCCTCTTCCATGGTGGCCATTTTCTTTGTTTACTATGGCTGCCACGGAAAGAGAAAATAGACTATGTTTTCTTGCCGTGGTGGGTATTTTTAAATTACTTTTTTGGACTTTTTTTTTCGGCTGCAAAATGCAACACATCTTACAGCTGTGAAAAAAAAACATTAGTGCCCCGGTCTAATGGCCTGGGGTACTAATGGCAATAAGCCCCTCAACGGCAGGCCATTATCACCTACGGTAATTCCCCCGGTGCCTTTGTGTCAAACTACATGTCTGCCTGCTGTGGCTGCTTTGCCCGACAGGTCTGACCCTGCCGGGCACAGCGGCCATGGTAGACTCTCCACTCACGGAAGCGCCGGCAGCATTAACAATGGTGCTGGTGCTTCTGAGTCCGCACTCCCATTGAGTCCTATGGGACTCTATGGGAATGGGGACTTACATTTTATCGGTGCCTGACTTCCCAGGCCAACGGCCTTGTAATCTCCCAGCGGCACCGGGAAGACAAGTGCGGGTAATATTTTATGAGTCTGCCGGCATCCCACCTGTAGCACCGACAAGAGGTACTGCTCGAATTGCAATGAGGCTCATTGTGCAAGAGGGATGTTGAACTTGAAGTAAGCCTAAGGAAGTAGAAAATTGTTGACATAAAGGTTGATGGAGCAAAATTAAATAAGAGAAATAGTCTGGTACACGGCCATGTACACATTTAAATTCAAAGGATAAACAAAAAAATTGAACCTATATAAAATAGTTAACCAATGTAAAATGCCAAAATACAATCAAATACTAGAACAATAGTTAAAGATAAACATGCTCCTGTAAGCAGAATACAAGATCGATTGAATCAGAAGAAAAGCCCATTTGGGTAACCCAACATTTAGAGAATAGCAGTCATTTAAAAAAGCAGAGTTTTTGTTACGTAAAAAGTCAATAAATGTCGGCTCTTCCCATTATTGTAAGGTTGAAAATAACAAGCCACGGTTACTGACAGAATTTGACTTTGATCATTAAAAGAAATAGAACTAGGACATTGCATAGTTACATACAAAGGAAAAAAAAATCCGTTTTTTTGGATTGAGTTATAGAAAATGTGTGGCCATCCAGGATTCGACAGGTGACAGACACTGGGTCAGTTGCTGATGAAGTGAATCTATAAATGTATGAAAGGAAAAGAAAATGTGTGTAGGATCAGTATAAGAAATGTGCTTGAAAACAGTCAGACTGAATCTGAGAGGACAGTGGTTTAATACATGGAGTAAGCAACAGTGGATCAAGAATTGGAACCGTGTACACAATAGAATAGTGTCTGGGCAAGGTTAAAATAACATTTCATGAGACAGAGAAAGAACGATGAACCAGGTAAGAAAAAATAAATAAAGAGCACTGTCATATATCCCCAAGTAAAGGTAAAGAAGTATGAAGTATATGGTCAGCCACAGTGTCAAAAACAGCTGAGTAATCAAAAAGTTAAAGAAAGGAAGTTAATTTACGATAACTAGCCTGTAAGATGAAATCACACACAACTCATAATGCAGTTTCTGTACAATGGCAGGCACCTAAGCCACACTAGAGTCTATGATATGATATGGCATTTATAACGCGCCTATAAACAAGTGTTTCAAGGCACGACGAGGCAAGGGAGGGGGAACATAGGCCAGGTGTCAATCAGATCGCGCAAGTGCGGGGGACGGGGAAGGGACAGTGCAGTACATGGGAATAGGCAATTAATTATTAAAGGTGAGCCAAGCAGATATTGAAGAATAACTAATCCTGTTTAATAACTTGTATAAAGAAGTGAATTAGGCTATAAGGCAATCATTGCAGGGATTGGAAGGGTCAATACTATTTTTTTCAGTACAGTAATAATAACCTCTTACATACAATTAATTGGAAAACAGACATTTAAATGATGTATTTAAAAAAAAAGCACAAGGTAAGATGCAATTGAGATGACGTCTGATATTACAAGGTAAGAGCGCAAAGGATCAGAAGGTGCACATGATCGAGTAAGGACAGAGCTAACATCCTACTTATTAAGAATAGAGAAATGAACGATTACCAACGACAGTGTTAATTGGCAATGACGAGCAACCAACTCGATGAAAGGAAGAACGAGTGCCTTCAATTTTAGTAACAAACTGGGAAGCAAAGTCTCTACAGTGCAATGAGCCTGAAAGAGAGGTATCAGTTGATGGGGCTGACAGAAACATGTCAATAGTAGAGGAAAGTTAACGGGTAAAGAAGCTTGAGAACATATAAAGTTGATGCATAAGCCTTTGTGTAACAGTGATGTTCTACACTGCAGATTTGCTGTCAAAGGTTTTAAGTGATCCCATAAACCATGGGCAAGACATTTTAAATTTAGAATCAAATGCCACATTGGGACAATTCTGAGCAATAGAACACTATGGCCCTCATTACGACCCTGGCGGAAAGTGACTGACCGGAGCGCCACAGCGTAAATAGCGTTTCCGCCAGTGCACGAAGGAGCAAAGTGCGGCCCATTCGGACCCATCGGGCACGAGCACCACGCCACGGCGGAAGTGCAAAGTCCGCGATGGCGGAAATGACCCCAAAACGGCCCACACCGCCGCCGTACGGCGCCCTAGGTGCAATACCGCCACCCCTCTTAGCGGTCACCGCAGTGTGCGCCTACCGGAAAGTACGGTGACCGGAAATATACGGAAACGGAAGTAAAAACATGGGCCCGGAACGGGAAACATCCCGCCGTACACCTATAAAACCACTAAAACCACACAACCACTAAAATCACTACCCTGAAACACACCCCAACCCGTCACCCACCCTAGCGAAACCAAGACAAATGGGAAAAGTAGCGAAGAAAGCGTGCGACCGCAAGCGGCAGGTCCACTTCTCCCGTGAGGAACTCACCGTGCTAACAGAGACCCTCCAGGAGAATGCTGCCGTCGTCTTCTCCACGCAAATGACCAGAACGGCACTTGCAAACAAGAAGACCATATGGGCTCTGGTGGCACAGCGGGTAAGTGCGGTGGGGACCGCACCCCGCACCCCACAGCAATGCCGCAAGCGATGGGACGACCTGCGGATACGCGTCCGCAGCATACTCTCTGCCAACCGCAACATTGCCACAGCCACCGGGGGAGGTCCTGAATCACCCATCAAGTTGACCCCCTGGGAAGAAATCTGTGCCTCCACCATCGGAATGGAGAGCATAGAGGGAGTCGGAGGGATGGAGAAAGGAGTGCAGACATCCGAAGATTCAGGTAGGTGGGCCAGATAAAACAATGCCAAATCCACACAGTCCATCCATGTGAAGTACCATGCGTCCACATAGTGCAACAGAAACACATGTCCAGGAGAACGTCCACACACATCGGCCTGATAGCGCACGTTAAAACCCACAATAAATACATAAATAATTAAAAACCCCTAATACACGCACTACACGTGCAGCAGGCACACCCTAACTGCAGGCTGCCAAACAACTGCACCCTCACTCCACACACAAATTAAAGCACCTCCAAGGCCCCGACCCAAATCACCCTCAGGTACCACCCCAATGCATGTGATACAATGCCTTTCCAATTCCCACAGACCCATCAATAACCCTCGCCCTCCTTTACTCCACCACAGGGTCCGATCCAAACGACGAGCTACAGGACACCCCTACCAGCACACCTGCAAAGAGGGCCAAGACCAACGGCCAGAGACCCTCCACCTCAGCTGCACGCATCAAGACACGGCAGCAGCACAAATCAGGTGGCAGCACAGAGGAGGGAACATCAACAGGCACCCCAGCAGCCAGCATGCCCACAACACCACCACCACAGGTCCCCCCAATGGATGCCACAGAAGGCACTGCCTCTGGTGGCAGCAGCACCATAGGTGACACCCCATTGATGGCAGCATGCTCGGACACAGAAAACGGGGATGTCGATGTCAGATCCATCCATGACCTGTCCCAATCCCCCTGTCTGTCCCATCCCGTACAACATGAGGATACCACGCAGGGGCAGCCACAAGACGACGACTGGCCATCCCCCACAAGCCCTGTGGCAAGGCAACATGAGGACAACAGCCCCTCTGTGACACCCCCGCAAATGGCCATGGCCCAGCAGAGGCAACAGTCCCTCGACCAGTTAATCGTACAACAGCAGCAACTGGCCACACTCCTCAAGGACCATGCCGATGAATGTGGGGGCACTAAGGCAGACATAGAAACATCAACTGAGACACTTAGGGCAGAAATGGAGAGAGGTACAGAGACGCTAAGGGCACAAATGGAGAGTAGCACCGAGAGCCTGAGAGTCCAAATGGAGAGTAGCACCGAGAGCCTGAGAGTCCAAATGGAGAGAAGCACCGAGAGCCTGAGGGGGGAACTGCATGCGACGTCCACAGACGTATGTGCCGAACTTGCCGCAGTGCGCCGTGTGCTCACTGAGCTCTCGCAAACCCTTAGGGACATGCATGGACGTGAGCAGGCAGACACATCATCCGTTGCAAGTTCCGTCCAGGGCAGCCCCCAACGTAGATCTGGAAGGAACCTGCGCTCCACAGGCAGGGGTGCCCCTGATACCCGCAGAGGGGGCTTGCAATAGCGACATCCCACTGACAATGAGCATCTTTGGACACTGGTGTTCGGGGGGGAGGTAGGAGGGTGGAGGGGGTGTGTTGGGCTCACTTGGGTGGCGGGTCGATAGGGTGTTCAACATGACATCACATATGCCATAAAAAGTGCACGATCAACCAATGAGATGTGTGGACATTGATCTTTGTGTACTAGGCCATCATAGGCGTACAGTCCATATTGTGCATGTCCCAGACACACGCAGTGCCACGAGTCCCGTGTCCATGTATCAGCCACCAGGCGTGAGTACTAGAAGCATGCATCAATGAGATGCTGACGAATGTCACGGGCCTCCGGTGCCTCGCAGACTCCATGAGGTGCTGCCACATCCCCACCCTCATCATGACCATCATCAGGTGCTTGCAGTTCTGCGTCAGGGGGCATGGGCACATTTCTACGTACGCACATGTTGTGGAGCATGACACATGCCATGACCATCTTTGCAACCTTCTCATGGCGGTACAGGAGTGCCCCGCCAGACCTGCTGAGGCAGCGGAAACGAGTCTTCAGTAGGCCGAATGCCTGTTCAATGACTACACGGGTACGTGAGTGGGCATGGTTGTAGTCCTCCTCATGCTGGTCCCGTGGGTTCCGGACTGGTGTGAGGAGCCATCTCTTCAGTGGATATCCAGCATCACCTGTATGTGGACGAGAAACATATGATGTGGAATGCCATTGCTACGTACGCACACCCCCCCCCCTTCCTGCCAGGTCATTGCCAAATCACATACCCCACATAATCATGCATGTAATGAGACTCACCGAGTAGCCAGGATCTGTTCCCTGCGTGTCGCTCCATGTAGCGTGGTATTGTAGAGTTCCTCAAGACCATAGAATCATGGGTTGATCCAGGGAATCGGGCACAACAATGTGTAATGATCCTGTTGGAGTCACACACCATTTGTACATTCAGGGAATGAAATTGTTTTCGGTTGCGGTACTGGGCCTCCATGGCATGTGGGACGACCAATTCCACATGGGTGCAGTCGATGGCACCAATGCAACCCGGTATGCCGGCAAGTGCATGGAATCCCACTTTTGTGTTGGTAATTTCCTGCTCCGAGCGTGGTAGAGAGATGTAGTCGTCTGCGTGCTGCAGGAGGGCATCGAGCACTTGAAATAGTGTCCGTGAGAACAGTGGCTGAGAAATGCCATGCAACTGTCCGACTGTGTGCTGGTAGGTGCCTGTGGCCAGGAAGTGGAGTACAGACACCACCTTCAGTAGGGGTGGGATGGCGGTTGGGCTATCTATCATGCTGACAAGGTCAGCCTGTGTCATGTCCACAATGGCGGCTATGGTGTCCCGGTCCAGACGGTAGAGGGTGTGGATCTGCTCATCAGTGAGGTTGAACGGATGTGCTCGGAGGCGTGGGATTGCGGGCTGCCTGCGTGGTGGTAGTGGCTGTGCTGGTGGGCCTTGCTGGCCCTGCCTTGGCCTCCTCCTCCTCCTGCGTCTCCTCCGTGCGGCTGGTTGTAGTTGGTGTTCGTCTTCTTCTTGGAGTTGGAGTACTTGCAGTGCTATCAGGTCCCCCAGGGCCAACATCGCGAGTCCTGCCGGTAGCATTTCGGTGTGGTTGTGGGAGGAGACTGGCTGTGCAATTTATGTGTTTTCAGGCTGTATGGCCTCCACCTGTGGTGATTCATTCCACCTGTGCAAACTGCTCTCCCCTTTGGCCGAGCACGTCCCGCGCACAACGCTGCAATTCGGGGAATGGCATATTGCTATTGCAATCATGTATTTGTACCCGATGGCCGTGTAAGATTGGTTGATATGTTCATTCTGCTGTGGTCCCATTGTTTCACATACTATCTGTGCAGTCGCGAACAGACTTGTGAAGGGTCAGTGGAACGTAGTACTCGAGTAACGGTGGGCCCTCATGCATCACTGTACCGAGTTGCAACGACGGGCGGGGCGTCCCATTTGTGGGTGAAGGCAGTTGCCATTTTCACACACAGCCGCACTCGATGGAATAATTAGTGATTTCAAACGGCCACAGATGCCTTTTCGACGTGATGTTGCAAATGAGGAATTCGAAGGGCGGCGCTTTCGGTTTCCAGCTAGCGGCGAGGAGATGCCCACAGGTCTGACTGCAAATATAACGTTCTATTGTTCAATGTCCTTGAGACAGGGCCCATGGCGAGGAGGCAATGATTGATATGAATAGTTTGGGATGCGCAATAGCTACGTGGGCGATGAGGCCGGCCGTTCCCAAATACATGTTACTTCACAACACTGGAATTACGGGCTGGGCCACTGTGGATTTTGCAGGCTGCATAACGCACAGACTCAATGGATGTTTCTAATGTTATGTGAGTAATTATTCAGGCGTTTTGATCCCGGGATGAGGGAATGATGAATGGATGCATGGGCAGGTGATTTGATACAGAGTTTGCCATGTACAGGGCTTCTTGGGATCTATCCGCCTCCCCTACGCTATGTGATGCAGGGCTGCCATAGTGGGACCATCGTCTATCTGGCCTTGTTGAGCCCTCCCTGTCTCGACGCGCCCTCAGACACTTGTGTCCATGCACGTAAACATTCCCATCTGATGGATTCTGTTTTGGCAGACGCATGCACAGGTACACTCGTTCGTGATGGTGTTTACACCTAGGTATAGATGGTTATGAGTCGCAAGTGGCTTTGGGGTGTTGATGATCCTTTGGAGTGGGCTGGCATGCATATGGCTGTGGATTTCGTGTGCTCATTGAAGTGAGTTGTTCGAATGTAGTTCTGATGGCCATTCTGTTCTTGTTCTTTTCTTTTGGTTGACAGGTATCTCCTCCCCTTTTGCCACTGCCATCTGTATGCCACTCCTGCAGATGGATTTTACTCCCGACACCTGCTGCTTCGTGTTAATCGGTGGAGCAGCATTACGATCTTATGGGACGATCGCCAGTGGCCCACATGCCCTTACGCAGTACTGGTGGCTCGGAGCAACATTTCGGCCTTTCAGCTGGACTAGTGCCTCCCCATTGGGACGGCCCTGCGGTTGTGTGCGCTTCCTTTTTGCCTTTTCGTACGTGATTGTGGCTCTGTGTACCATGATGGGACAGGGCGTCACACAAGTAGTGGCTGGTCATTTCTTGCGGATGCAGCCCACAATGGTGAAATGTGTTTTGGAGTTCATGGCCTGATGGCTGTATGGGCTTGGTGATTTTGTTGTGCATTAAATTTCTATTCTGATTTGGGCCGTGTAGCGTTTTTCTTTGCAAGTGATGTGGCATGTGCCTATATGTGGGGCGATGTATTGTGAGGAGATCTGCATTGGGTTCCTGCTTCGGGGTTTAGTTGCGTGGTACTGTGCTGGGCGCGTTTGCCTACTGAGCCCGTGAGGTCAGGGATGGGGGCTGCCTATATGACAGTTTGGATGTTGTCATGCTCAGGGGCGGGGGATTGGGTTTTGTGTGACAGATGGCGGTCAGCCAGGTGGACTGGTGGAATGATGTGATTTTCGGAATGTTGCTGGTCACAGGTGCCTGTGTTTGCGTGCGTTTCGGGGGGGGGGACTGTGGTCATGTCCATTGGGATGGCTTCTGTATTCGTGCCATCTGTGCCCTGCAGCTCCCATTGGCCCCTCTTGTGTTTCTTTTGTTCGTTGGCATGCATGGGTGCTTTGTACATTTCAATGGTTGCATTGTGACTTCATTGCACCTACAGGGAGTTGTACTTTGTGGGCAGGGAGCGGTGTACAGGCACTCAGTGGGGCCGTTTACGGTTGATTCGCGATGCCGTACTTCTCGCCATGGCGGAATGGTCCATTCCGCCATGCCTGATGGCGTTAGGTACATGTCCGCTAGGGTCGGAATTGGCGTACCGTTGCACCATGGTGGTGTTTGCGGTTTGGCATGGCGCGCGCGCGCGTGCTTAGTGCAGTTAGCGTTGGCGTTCACTACGGTGTCGCTAATGGCTTCGTACTTTGCGGTGACGGGTCATAGTCGCACCGAGCGCTATTCGATGGCGGTATTGCATTTCCGCCATCGTTTTCCCCTTTCCGCCAGGGTCGTAATGAGGGCCTATGTCTACATCACTGTCACAATGAACAAAGCAGATTGAAACTCTGACCACCTTCAGATGAGCAAACACCATGTCAAGCGTGTACTTCTAACCAACATCTACCATCGACCTGAAAGCAGAATCTAATGGGCTGTCTTTCAGAAACACTCTAAAGACAAAACACTTCAAAATGGCCTTTGAATGACCTCTGGATTCCTCAAGAAATAAGGACAACAACCCCAGCTACCTTAAATTGGTCTTGGCTGTACATCTGTACTCCTTTCTCTTCGAACATAGGACGGGCATCAAGCAGGCACATGTGGACTTCCTATCTGGCTATCCTCAGGTATCAGCCTGGGTGATGAGGACATGAGAAAAATGCATTCATCTATTAACTAATGTGAACGTGTCAGCTTCCTTTATAAGACTGGCGAAGAGTGACTGAATAACAACCCAAGCATGTTGTGGAGGGGGGGCACAGTCAGACATAAGCAGACACTCATCATTCTCCATGAGCCCTCATTTTCCCAAGTGAGTGATGCTGCAATAGTAAGGACTGGCAGTGCTGTTAGGTGTGACCCTCCTATGTGTATTGCCCCTTTAAGGGTATGTGTCCCTCCCACGTGTATTGCCCCTTTAAGATGGGGCATGACTGTCATGGCCCAAGTTAATAAAGGGAGCCCCTCCAGGCACGTGAAACAGAATGGCTGCAGACTCCAGAAGAGGAGTTCCTGAGTCCATGTCTCATTTCATGATGTAGGCTGCAGGCCTACACGGGGAGGCCCAGGTCTGCAGGCCCTGATGCCGTGGGACCCTCGTTCGAAGACGGTGGCAGAGGTCCGCATGGTCAGGGGCCTGAAAGGCTGTGCCCCACCCTGATGGTGCTGATGCCCCATAGCACCAGTGGGCCTGCCGGATGTCCAGGGCAGGCCCCAAATCCCACAGGCGCTGGGCCTGTCATGTGATGTAAGGAATAGCACCAGGGGTGGCTGCCGGATGGCCATGGCAGGCAACCCCCAACATTGGCGAAGAGGAAGTCGGACCCTTTTTCTTGTCGGGAAAAAAAAGAGGGGAGAGGAGATGTCGACGGCCCATCTCTCGTGTGTGTTGAGAGTGTGTGCACCCAGCTGCACAGAAGAAGACAAGCGGCCGTCGCCACAGGAGGGGGCTAGCAGCACAGCTCTCCAGCTCGCCAGGATGAGCCTGGTGGCGGGAGACCTGCAGATGGATCCTCCCCGGCCGCAGCCCTCTAGGAGGAGGGTGCTCGTGCGGCCGGGGAGGGTGCAATCCTGCACCTGCAGCATCCGCAGTGATGGGGGGAGCCGGACAGCGATCCCCTGCGGCATCCTCTGTGCGGGGCTGCCGTGCCACACCTGCGGCCCCGGCACATCTGCCACTGCAGTGAGAGGACATGCCAGGGCCCCCATGGTCATCCTGGCCCCGGCAACAGTGGAGACTGCTCCAATCGGGAGCAAACAAGAAGAGGAGGCGGCAGAGGTGTGGCCGCGACTGCAGCAGTGTGGCACCCCTTCCCGGGTGAGTCCTGCTATCCCCAGCAGTACCACCCGCCATGGGATAAAGAAGTGTGCATTCCCCTCAGTAAAGAAGTAACTAGCGGCATCCGCCGCATTGAGAGAAGCCGTGCTGGCCCCGCCCCCTCCCCAGCAAAGAAGTGAAATGGCCGTTGCTGTGACCGAAGGAAGGGTGGAGATGCCCCTGCACAGCCAAATACAGGGGGCAGAGGACCCCTGTCTGCAGTCCTGCCTGGCCACGGCCCTCTGCAATGAGAGTGCTTGTGCAGCCAGGGAGGGAACCAACCTGCACACCTCTGCGGTGTCTGCCGCAACAAGAAAAAAATGAAAGCGCCTGTGTGAGATCCCAGCCCCCCGGTGGTGAAAATTTAAAGTTCTCCAGTGTCGAACTTGTGAGGGGCAGAGGCCCCTGCGCAATTCCCGGGCCAGTGGCGGTGAATAGTAATATGCTCCATGTCGGAGCAAAGAAAATCATCATTGTGACAGCCCAGATGTCTCCAACACTCAGTGCAGGCAGCCCCAACAGTGATCCTGGGCCCCATAGGCGGTGAATGGTGAAGGGTTCCAAGTCAGAGCAGGGTGTTATAATAACGCTCCATGCAGGCACTCTTACTATGCACCCAGGCCAGAAGTTGGTGACTGGTGGCACATGTAATAGGATGAAGATGTCCCTCTACAGATCCTGAGCCCAATGGGTGAATTACAGAGGAGTCCGAAGTCAGATGGCAAAAAGGCCCTCAGCATGATCCGGGGCCTGACGGTGAGGGCCAAGAGGTGCTCCTGCCTGTAGCAGCAACAGGACAGGTCTGCCATGACCCTGGGCCAACAGGCGGTGAACTGGAAGCACAGTGCTCTAATCCAGAGAGGCATTGAGGAAAGCCCCAGCCTGACTCTGGGCCCTGCAGCGGTGACATCAAGAAAGTGCTCCACTCTGGAGCACTGCCGCAGTGCTCTGGTGGGAGCAGAACAAACACCTGCTGGAAGCCCCCAGCATGATCTCGGGCCCGGCGGTGATGGATAAGGGGGCTCCAGCGTGTAGAGGCACCCGTATGAGCCCCAGCATGATTCTGGGCAAGCCCCAGCAGGATCCTGAGCACCGGCGGTGACAGTTACTATGGTCGGAGCACACAAACAAAGATAGGCGACAGTGACATCCCTGCCTGTGTCTGCTGCCAGAACCACACGAGAGGCAGCACCCGGAGTGGGCCACGTCGCCCAATGCACCCCAAAGAAGATCCCGGGCTGCTGCTGGGGAGAAGCCACTGTGCTCTGGAAGGAGCATTGAAGAAGAGAATGCATGCTCCCCGCTGGAGCTCCAGGCATCAAAAAGGGGCCCCATTGAAAGATCCCAGGCCTCGCGGTGGCAGCAAGAATTGAAGAGTCCCAGTGAGGTCCCAGGATGCCCGGTGGTAATGGAGATAGCAACTGCAGACCGGAGGAGGCGCCCCAGCAGCCAGTCCCAAGGCGCAACCCATGGTGAGTGCACAAGACACAAAGCAGAGCTATGGGAGCAGCACCCACAGGGACCACAACACCTCAACAGTGGGACTTCCACCCTCATGTTCATTGAGGCTCCAAGACAGGACGTTGGAATGATCTGCTCACTGTACACCGCACTAACAGCGCCATCCACGAGGCGCTGCATGGGATAAGAGACATTCTGCACTGCCGGGCACTCCGAGAGACCGGGTATCATTGCGCACCTGCTATGCCGCTACTGTCCAGCAAGGGATGTATCATTGGCAAGGCAGGATGAGGTAAAGGCCCTCCAGCACCGGGGAAGAGGCGCAATGCGCTATCAGGTGATTGGAGATGGTGCCTCCCACCACGCACCTGTGACGCCAATACAGCCCAGCGTTGGCAGCCGGACAAGAACTGGTACACCGTTACAGCAATCAGAAGGGAAGGCCAACTAGCATAGAAGTGATCATCTCCCGGAATAGCGCTATCGGAACACAAGCTACCCTGCCTACCATATTAGTGGCCCTGACTGCCTGACACTGAGGACACACTGCCTGCCTGTCATTAATGACACCATGCATGCTATGCCATCGAAGGACCAGGCTCAACAGGGATTGGGGGAGATACCTGCTGTACCACCCTGAGTTCAGTGGACAACTTGTGTCGGACCAATAAACCAGGCATCCCTGGGCCCCAACACCAAGAATCAGTGCATCAGTCGAGAAATGGGTTGCAGCTCATCATGAGTGCTTGTGCGCCCTTCTGTGCTCCTGGAGGAAAGAGATGTGCCAGATCGGGAGAACATCGCCGACGAAGGGGGTGAGTGATGTCCTGTCACCCCGTATTCTATCAACAACACGGTGCCCTATCAACAGCACATGGAGCAGACTGTATGTCCTGCAACCGGTGTCTCGCTGCTCTGCTCTGAACATCAAAGGACTATGCCGATGTGGCCCCTGCTACCTGCCAGGTGCGGCTTTGCCGGCTGTGAACTGTGCCATCAATGTACCTGAACTCGGGAAGTGACTACTGAATGGACGCTGATGGAAGATGAACTGGTCTCCTGCTGCCCTGCAATTGCTTAAAGAGGACTCAGTAATCCTGTGTGTTTTGATGCTGTGAACCTGCATAGTAACTACATGCTTTAAGTGGTCTCAGTAAAGAATAATAAGGTGAGGCTGTGACCCCGCAGTCGCGAGGTGTGCATGTAGTGCCAGCTGCCAAACACGGTGTTTGTGTAGTTGCCGTTCAAATCCCAGGTTAATAAAGGGTTTTGCAAACTGTGGTAGAACTGCCTATATTCCAACGGCAACTCACCGGCCACGACTGTCACCTATTGAGTGTGTTTAGAAATGGGTTAGTATATGTTATGTCTGTAACTGTTGTAGTTAGCTATGTATGTGACAGTGGCATATCCTTTTATTGGCCTACCCTGCAAGTTCTAAGTGATAAGTGTTTTGTTGTTCTGAAACAGGTGGGATGCATGTATGGTATAGCAACGTTTGTTTTGTTCCTTATGAAAAAGGAGGAGTGTTAGGTGTGACCCTCCCATGTGTATTGCCCCTTTAAGGGGATATGTCCCTCCCACGTGTATTGCCCCTTTAAGATGTGTCATGGCCCAAGTTAATAAAGGGAGCCCCTGCAGGCACGTGAAACAGAACGGTGCAGACTCCAGAAGAAGAGTTCCTGAGTCCGTGTCTCATTTCATGATGTAGGCTGCAGGCCTACACGTGGAGGCCCAGGCCTGCAGGCCCTGATGCCGTGGGACCCTCGTGCCAAGACGGTGGCAGAGGTCCGCATGGTCAGGAGCCTGGCAGGCTGTGCCCCACCCCGATGGTGCTGATGCCCCATAGCACCAGGGGGCCTTCTGGATGTCCAGGGCAGGCCCCAACCCCCACAGGTGCTGGGCCTGTCATGTGCTGTAAAGAATAGCACCAGGGGTGCCTGCCGCATGGCCATGGCAGGCAACCCCTAACAAGTCCTAGATACATTCCCCAGCAGAGACCTATGCTACTACTTGGTGCCATATAGGGTGACGTGAATCATCACTCTATAATCAGTGAACATGCTCTGGTTACATGAGGAGAGTCAGACTTACTAGCATCATTTGGGCAACCAACGGAGCAAATGATGTCTTGTGCGCTGTTTGTGGATAATGAAAGGAGGCAGCTACTGGATTAGTGCACCATTTTGAGACGAGTGGCTCACGGAGACCTACGCCCGAGTTTGTTGTTAATCCTTAAGAAATTTCTTGCAGGTGGGCGGAAATGAAGTTTACCAAATTCAATGTACTGATAAAAGAAATGTGAACGAATCATTGGACACATGTTACAGTCCGAACATGAAGCTTAGGAATATAATGGAAGGCTTAGATAAATATGAACATTCACATATTAACAGTGGTTAAAATCATCCATCAAATTAACACTAAAATAGAGGGTAGGAGTACATCATTTGGAGACAGAAAGTAGATATTGTGTTATAGGCATCCTTGAAAGTATACATTTAGTGTATGGACCATCTGAAACAGGAAAGTAATTCTAATATTCTTCCTCCCTGTTCTCAATCAACGTTTTGAATATTTTACCACAAAGTTGAGAAAGCTCCCCATTCAAAGGTGGTTGCTTAATCCGGTCTCCCAGATGATGCAAAAAAATGCATGGATCTTTTAGATAGACCAACGAATATGATGTTCATTGGTCAGCTACCTTGGACATAGTAAAACGTATACTTAAACATAAATTTATTTATTTATTTGAGTATCTTCCTCTTGTTTAGTTTAGTTTAGTTTATTTATTTGTAATGTGCACCGAACCCTAGGGTAACTGGGTGCACAAAACCTTAAGAAGTGTTACAGGAATACAACAGATTTACAAAAGGAAAACAACAGAACATGCAAAGTGCAATCGACCGGTTACATAGTGGTCGAGGTTGAAGTCGTTAGTGTTTTTGTTGAAGAGCCAGCTTTTTACTTTAGCTCTGAAGGTCCAAAAAGAGGGTTCCATTCTGATGGTGAGGGGGAGGGTGTTCCAGGATTTGGCGGCCAGCACTGGGAAAATCACTCCTCCCGCTTTTTTTTTGTTTGAATCTTGGGATAGTGAGGCAGTGCGAGTACTGAGCTATGGTAGGTCTAGCTGGTTGGTGCTTGGAGAATCTGTCTGAGAGGTACATAAGGGCTGAGTTAGTCAATCATTTATGGGTAATGACTAGTGTACTGTCATGGGCGCTACTCCCGAGGGGCCAGGACTGGCCCAGCGCCCTCGGAAGCAGACCCGTCTTCCACTACTCCGGACCCAGCAGACCCCTACAGGGGCCCTTTGGACCGTGTCCTGGCGCCTTTGGCGCCAGGCTCATGAAGGGTTTCAATCCCGGCACCTTAGGCGCCGGGCTCATATTGATAAACAGTGTAATAATGCTTGGGTGGACTTACCTGAGGCAGGCCATGCTGCATATTTACCCAGAACAATCAAGTCTGGTTGAAGTCCCCAGCCATCAGGGCTGGGAGGAACTATTCCCTCTATTCAGGAACTCTTTTCTTACCTGGGTGGAACCGGTGGAAGAACACACACTGGAAGCACTTCTCTGCTATTTAAACCACGCCCGATGGAAAACACGTGCTTCGCGTTATTCTGCAGCAGCAGCAGGACGCTCACCGAGTCGGCTCCTGCATTCCAGGTCCAGAGTCATCTTCAGCTTCCGCGCAGCAACCTGTGGATGAAGAAAGACACAGAACAATACTTACCAGATCCCGGAATCCAGTCACCGGCAAAACCTGCAAAGAATAAACATAAGGTTAGAAAAGTGCAACTCGCTCGCAGCCACGCCCGCTTACCTGATCCTTCCGTGATTGCAACGGAGCTAACCGCGGCCTTCTCTTCGGCAGCTTCTCTGCACCTGAAAGGCAAAGGACATAATTAAAAAGGGGTTCGGGTGAAGGCAGTCGCACTCATCTTAACTTACCAGTTTTTGCACGCGCAGAAGCGGCCGCATCAACCGCAGCATCCCGGCACCTGAAAACTAGAAAAAGGACATTATTAGAGGTGCCATTAAAAGCGGCCAACGATCATTATACTTACGTGCATCGGCACGTGCAGTGGCAACGGATATAAAGCCTGCAGCATCCCGGCACCTGAAAACTAGAAAAAGGACATTATTAGAGGTGCCATTAAAAGCGGCCAACGAACATTATACTTACGTGCATCGGCACGTGCAGCGGCAACGGAAAACTATGCCCACAGCATCCCGAGGCCTGAAACAAAGGAAAAGGGACATTATTGAGGTGCCCATCTTTTAAAGCCTAAAGACTACAGAATACTTACAGGCATCCGCTCGTGCAGTAACAGCGGCATCGCTCTTCGGCATCCCAGCACCAGTGCCACAACTAAGGCCGCAAAAGACTTGAGCCTCAACACTGAACTCATCCAGTAACGTAACTGGAATCCACGCACCCCTGCACCAGACGCAGGATTGAGAGCTCAGCATTTATACGCCTAAGGTGAGAGCTCGTCGAGACAAGTAGAAAGCTAGGCTGTGGGAGAAACTGGCGATTGGTGGGAGAAGGAATCCCATCAAACGGTGATTAACCCTTTTTCTTCCACCTGCAGAAAACTTACCCTGCAAGTCAGACATTCGATAAGAGGAAGCCCAGTCCTGAGAGTCGTCCGAGCTCTACGCTTCTCAATTGAAGAAACGATAGCAGCCCAGCCGGGATCAGCGCCTCCGTGGGAATTAGGTGAGCGTTACAGAATGCGAAGCCCACCAATAACCTCCTACCCAGGCGCTATGGAAACTTCCGACACAGACCAACTGGCCCAGTTATTAGGGGAATTAAGAGCTGAAGTTCATGCTGCCCGCCAGGAAACGAATGCCCTTAGGAGGGAATTGATAATATCAAAAGAACGAACTGATGATCTCGCCAGACAGTTATTACAGACACAAGCGGGGAAAACCCCGCTACCTAATTCAGGAGGGAGCTATATCCCAGCGGCTTCAGCCAATCCTGTTCAAATCAACCTACCCAGAAATGTGCAATTGGCACCGCCTGAACGCTTCTCTGGTGACCCTAGAAGGTTTGCGGTGTTTATAAATCAATGCCGATTGCACTTTCTTTGTAGACCTGCAGCCTTTCCGACTGACCAGACTAAGGTAGCCTTTGTGCTTTCGTATCTTTGCGAAAGTGCCGCTGATTGGTCGATCCCTCTGGTTACACAGGATGACCCGATCCTTCGTGATTTCCCGACCTTCCAGGCAAATATGGAAAGACTTTTTGCAAGGCATTCCCAGGGGCAGGCCCTGGACAACGAACTCCTTTCCCTAAGACTGGGCAATCAAGATCTTTTGGTCTACATTGCATCATTCAATAGGCTATTCGTGGAAACCAGATGGCCTGAGGACAAAAGAATCACGCTTTTTCACAGGGGTTTGCGTGGCGAACTCAAAGACGTCCTTGCCCAGGTAGTGAATCCTCCTCAGGATTGTTCAGAGTACATTGATTTGGTGGTCCAATTGGATCACAGACTACAAAACAGAAAGGCGGATCGATCCAGGTTTGAAACACGAGTGTTCCCTAAGCCTCAAAGTCACACCAAAGGAGTTGAAGCCGTCGAACCTATGCAATTTGGGGTTGTAAAGGGTCCCCTAACCCAGAAAGAACGCGAAAGGAGACGACAAATGCAACTATGTCTCTATTGTGGAAATTCAGGACATTTTCTTCGAGATTGCCCGGTGAAACCACCTAAGAAGACAGTGGGAGCTTCTGATAAGAGTTCTGAAATGCCTGAGCCGGGAAACGACCTCGCCCGACAAGTGTAGATGTCCGCTTGCCGAGCGTAAAAACCAGTTCTTTGACCTCGCACTTCATAATGCCAATGGTCCTCGTAAACCCAGAGCAACTGGATCGTTTGCATGCAATTAAGGCATACATTGATAGCGGAGCAGTTGGAAATTATGTGGACCGCGAATTGGCTTCCAGGATGAACTTACCTCTTTGTCCAAAGGTGGTTAAAGACGTCATTACCACGGTGGATGGGACGGAAATCGCCTCCGGACCAGTGACCCATACCACTACTGAAGTGACGATACTAGGCCAAGACGGGCATCAGGAGGTAATTGTGTTCGACGTGATCAAGGCTCCTCAATTCCAAGTAATTCTAGGGATTCCTTGGTTGGAGAAACACAATCCTCAGATTGATTGGCGAGCAAAGACGATAAAGTTCCCAGAGTGCACACCAACTTGTTATCCACGACCCAACATTGGCCTAGCGTCAGTAACGGCTGACGGTCCACAATTACCTCTAGACTATCGAGAGTTCCAAGATGTTTTTCAAAAGGAACAGGCTAACACCTTGCCACCCCACAGATCATACGATTGTCAGATAGATTTGCTACCCGGTGCAACTCCCCCTTGCAGTAGGATTTACGCCCTTACCGAGCCTGAGAACCTTCATCTGCAACAGTATTTAGACCAGTACCTGGCCAATGGCTTTATCCGTCCGTCGACGTCCCCTGCATCCTCGGCTCTGTTCTTCGTACCAAAAAAAGAAGGTGACCTCAGAACCTGTATAGATTATCGTGCTCTGAACCAGATAACAGTAAAAAAACGGTACCCCTTACCTCTGATCCCGGAACTCCTTGACCAGATAAAAAACGCCTGTATTTATACTAAGCTTGATCTCCGGGGAGCTTATCACTTGGTATGGGTCAAGGAAGGAGATGAATGGAAGACAGCCTTTCGCACTAAGTATGGGCTATTTGAATACCAAGTGATGCCCTTTGGACTATGCAATGCACCGGCCGCCTTCCAATATTTTATGAATGATGTCCTTAGAGAGCTCATTGATGTCTGCGTTGTCGTCTACATTGATGACATTCTTGTGTACTCATCTTCAGAAGCTGACCATCAAAATCATGTTAGGGCGGTCCTTGAAAAACTTCACCAACATAAACTTTTTGCCAAGCTCGAAAAATGTGTTTTTCATGTCACTGAGGTCGAATTTTTGGGATTTATTCTGACACCCAAAGGAGTCCACATGGACTCGAGAAAAGTAGACGCTATCCTCAAATGGCCGTCTCCTACTTCCGTGAAAGCCGTTCAAAGCATGCTAGGCTTTGCCAATTTTTACCGTAGATTTATTCCAGAGTTTTCACGAGTGGTACATCCCATCACCGCCCTCTTAAGAAAAAATAAACGCTTTGAATGGTCCGCAGAAGCAGAACAAGCCTTCCAAGAGCTAAAGGCTAAATTCACCTCGGCGCCAATACTGAAACACCCACGCCCGGACCTCCCTTACATCGTTGAAACCGACCCCTCCAGCTTAGCAATGGGAGCAGTCGTATTACAAAGAGATCCAGAGACTAACCAACTGCATCCTGTGGCATTCTGGTCTCGGAAGTTCTCGGCGCCTGAGATCAACTACACCATCACAGACAAAGAGCTTCTAGCGATTAAATCAGCCTTTAAGGCATGGCGGCATTATCTCCTCGGGGCCAGACACACCGTCACAGTTTTCACCGATCATCGAAATCTGCAGTATCTGAAAACCGCCAAGGCTCAATCCTCCAGACAGCTTCGCTGGGCTCTATTCTTTGCTGAATTTGACTTTGTGATCACTTATCGCCCCGGCAACAAGAACGGCAAAGCGGATGCTCTTTCCCGAATTGGAATGGGAGATAACGTTGCCAATCCAGAACCTGTACCAATAATTCCTGAACAAAGGATCGTGGGTCTGATTTCTTCACAATCCATTGAGGATATTGAAGAAAAAACTAAACAACTTGTAACCTCACCAGACTTACTGAACTGGTTACAAAAAGGAAAAGATTTCACCATAAGAAATTACTTGCCTTATTTCCAAGGACGATTGTTCCTACCACACGCCGATTTACAAAGACAGGTAATCTCCTGCTATCATGATTTATTAAAGGGTAGTTCCGGGACTTTTTTTTTATTGTCCCTACGGTTCGGCCATGTGTTTTTAAGCATAAATCGGTAGATCGTAGAAAACTTCCCTATGGACCTTACCCGACTTTTCGTCCATTAACGCACTCGAAATCAGCCGCCATTTTCTGATAATCCTATCATTTCCCCCCATCGCCCTGGCTCACCTGCTTTTGCGGCACTAAATCAAATCCCCCGCCCCTGAAACAGACTTTATCAAAACATTCATATTCCCCGCCTCTATCCGTGACGTGACTGTGCTGCGTAGGCAAACGCACCCAGGCGTCTTCTACGCGACTACACACAGAACCCGGAAACCAACACAGATCAGCTCACAACACAGTGCGCCACAATTGGGAATATGAAACTGTACTTTTAAATCAAACCGCAAGATTTTAAATTTGGTAAAGTACATTTATTTGACATCAAATGTTTAGAGAATATTCAGCGATTTGCATTTTTATTTGCTCACGTTCCAAAAAGTTTGTTTTGAGGCACGCGATGTTCCTTTGCTGTACACAGGATCTTAGATCATCTCACAATACAGCGCCACAATTCGGAATATGAAACTGTGGTT
The DNA here is from genome assembly GCF_040938575.1 of Ambystoma mexicanum. Classification (NCBI taxonomy): domain Eukaryota; kingdom Metazoa; phylum Chordata; class Amphibia; order Caudata; family Ambystomatidae; genus Ambystoma; species Ambystoma mexicanum. The sequence continues at coordinate 166,560,425 of NC_090933.1, forward strand.
TAAAAGCAAATGGCAAGATTGTCCATTTGGCAAAGTACATTTATTGGACATCAAATGTTTAGAGAATATTCTGCGATTTGCATTTTTCTTTGCTCTCGATCCAAAATAGTTCGTCTTGAGGCAAGCGATGTTCGTGTGCAGTACACAGGGTGTTGGTTTACGATAAAATAAGCTCTTCGGTCGCACTGATAATCGCATGGCTGTTCCAACAACGAGGCACTAGGCCACCACAACGGTCTGTATGTTGCATCTAGCCGTTAGTACCGCGTAAGGGCATACTTGTACTTGGCGATCGTCCCATAAAATGGTCAGGGTGCTAACGTTGTACACGCGGAGAAGCAAATGGCGGTTAAAAAAGCCATCCGCCGGTGTCTGGTACTCGTGACACATACAATAATGAAGGATGTACCTGTTTTAAAAACATAAAAAATGAAATTAGTCTCACCATCAGATCTTTATTAAAATTATTCATTTTATATATTAGGTCGGGAAATTATTTCATAGCTAGGACAGTGCAACTGGGTATTATACATCAAGGGGGGGCTGTAGGATACTGAGACAGTCCCCCAGTGCAGGGGTTGACAGGGAGGCAGTGCAGGTGGAGAGTGGAAGGGCCCAGGACCGAGGTCGCAGACAGTGAACCAGTTGTAGCAGGGGAGAGGGAGAGAGAAAGCAGGAGTAAAAGGAGATGGTTCTCCTCAAGATAGTGCGCAGTACAAAACAATATGCCACATAGAACGAACAAGTACAACTTAACCCGTCTTTAAAGCTACTGTATAGTAATTAAATTGCGGTATAAACTCATCTAAAGAGTTACTTACATTATATTTGCATTTTCCATTGTGTCTGTGCGTAGGGCAGCCCCGAAATACCACTCCTTCTATGCCGACGTTATTTCTTCTAATGAACGAAAATTAAATGGCTTTCGTTTCTGAAATTATATTCATTATCGTTTACGTTATTGCACCACACCCCCAAAAAGAAGTCTTTCGGGATGGTCCCGGCCTGTCAAGGTCAAATAACAATAGAACCTTATACTGAGTCGTGGGCCATTCCGGCACCCGAGCAAAAAATCAAAGCAGCTGACCTTCACTTTGAACGAGCACACATTCCTAGTTAGCTACATTCAGTGTAAGGCCATCTCACAGGACTTTAAATTTACACTCCATCTTTGCATTTTGTGTGCTTGTATTTGCAGCCTCAGAGAACCATAAATACCGAGACATTCTATATATTTTGAAAAATTATTTATATTACTGTTTGGTTTAATTCAATGCGCAAATGAACAAGGTTGGAGAGACACATTGCATGTACACTGAGCAATCACTTTTATTTACACAATACATAGCTACACATATTCAATGGGCCTGCGACATGTGGAGACTCGAGAGCAAAGTCACAGGTGACACCCGGGTGGTTCGCACTACTGCACGGTGAAGGGAGGGGCAACGGTGGAGAGACACATTGCATGTACACTGAGCAATTACTTTTATTTACACATTACATAGATACACATATTCAATGGGCCTGCAACATGAGGAGACTCGAGAGAACAGACAATCAAATTACAATCATTTAAACCGCGATGTGTATTTCTCAATGAGCTCTGCTTTAGGTGGACATGGAACAGAGGCAATGTTGGGTGGCAATGCAGTTGTCCCCTGCACAGGTTCGTTCACAACTCCATGTATGTGCCTATCTAGGACATCAACAATAAGTCTCTCAATAAAGTCCTATTGCATATCCTCAAACACTGGTTTGATAACCCATTGTTTACTTGTTTTTGTGAAGGCCTTATTGTAGCGAAGCGTCCCTAAAGTTCCGGTTGTCCTACTTTGTTGACGGCCAACATTATGGTTATGTGCCAAGACCGCTAGAAGAGTCCGATTTATCATGCCCTCCATGCCAAAATGCAATCGTTTTGGCCTGTACTTTAGGCACATATTGTGGAACACCTCCAAATCTCCTGTGTGGCAGAATTCCGTGAGTCCCCTCATATCTCTTGTTATAGTTTTATCAAATACAATCTTTTCAATGGCTTTGTGAGTGGGTGATGAAGGAATCAACCACTTCTTCTTCCGTGCCTCCTCTGTGGACAAATGGCCATGTTCACAATTGTGGAAATGTTGGTTTGTGGTCCAGTGGTGAACGTTGCTACAGTGTAACATTACTGACCGCCATTTTTCCAGTAGAATTTCCAACGACCCTCCACATGTTTTTGAGCTCCACCAAAGATGGTTGCTGGTTGACTTGGACCACTGTGAAATACCTTGCATATCTTTTTTTTTACCTGCAGCCGACATTTTTTTATTGATTGTTTTTGCAAGATGCCAAACGTCAAATTGGTGATTTATATTTTTGTACTCTTCTCTCATTGTCTTGGCAATTGAAACGTGTCTGTCCGTGGCTATCAGGTCGATCACCATTCCCTGCGATTGTAGTTCTTGCAATGATGCTACAAAGCCAACTTTCTCCATGGCCACTGAGGATGTACTTTGTGACACCTGCACGACCACCGAACTCACAATTTTCTTACTTTCCATGTCCTGAAAGTGGTAGGTGCAGTACTTGGCTGAAAATCCTGGGCTGTCGCACTGTCCATCACCGGCTAGCCTGAACCGTTTGCCCACGAATGTACTATCAATAGACATTTTTTCCATTCTCCAAGCTTCGCTAATGGCTGGAAATAGATAATCGGTTTGGTATTTGTAGAACTGAGTTTTCGCAATGAAATGGATTCCCACAAACTGAAAGAAAGACTCTAACTTTTTAAAACTTGAACCACTAAAAAGTGCAGCCGCTGCACAAAGTAGATTGCCTGCTGGCAGTTGCCCCAGCATGGGTTGTGCAGACCATGAGAAAGGATGATATCTTGTACAGGTGGCATGTATTTTAAGGTTAGTGCCTCGAATTGCACGAGTCACATTAATCAATGGCTCCCCACATACTTCCCCACCAAACGAATGCCCACATTTCATCCGAATAATAATATCAATCAAACAACTATCGAATAAAATGAATTTGGCCTCTTTCCTTATACTGTCACTCTGCATCCCAGCTGGTTCGGCCTGTAACGTTGAGGACATGTCACTCACATGAAAGGTAGAATCTCTGATATCGTCTTCCGCTATGTTCAGTGATATTGATGGTGTTTCATTGTCGTCCACTTCATTCTCTTCCATTGCAACATCTGTTCCTTCTCCGGCGATGGGTGAATAAAACAATTTCTTCAACTTTCTCGCGGTCTTAGTTTTTGCGGGTGTGGATTCTGTGAATTGATCTCCGACTGCATCCGAACTACCAGGAGGACATTCACTATCAATGGCTGGATGTGGTATAGCTCCGTTGTCAATCACTTCATATTCTTCCCATTGGCACGATGCATCTCCAGTCTCAAGTCCCTGCCAAAAGGTTTTACATCTCTCGTTCGCTTCACTGTCTGTGTAGATCTAGTTTGTACACCCACTCGCAACTAGAGGACAGATTGGAGAAGGGATGTTCAGTTTAAACACAACTTACAGTTTTGAACTATTAACAGTGAAAAACAACATAATATAGTGACCAGGACACTAACCTTCTTTTGCTTTCTTTTCTTTGAAACTTTCTTGCCTCGAACTTCAACATCGGGACGCGGTTGCTACGACTCGTGTGTGCATGTCTCCACTTCCTCTTGCGCTGCAACGACTATATTTTCATGATAAGCACATCCATCACGCACTGACGCTCCATCGACTCCCTGAAGTATGTATAATAATATTGAAAACACAAAATGTACTTGGGGACCAATACCCACGTACATCTCAATAGCAAAACACAAATGAACACTTTGTGTAGAACATTCAAACGACAATTATTCACGCATTGTTGATCTAGTTAGATGGAACTGTCAAGATCCATACCTCGGGCTCCTCATAGACTTCCATTGATGATATTATTGAAGATGATACTTCAGTAACTCCCTGAAACACAGTAATTGCATTAGTATGGTTTTCTATTTTGTTAAAAAGAACATACACTTTGTGCAGGCGTCAACAGCTCATCTAAATAGACCTGCACAAATGATCAGTTGTCTAAAATAAATAATGGATATCTAAATATGATTCGATTTGCTCGATCGTTGGAAGTGTCACTACCCAGATATCTGCATCAACTACTAGGGGTGATGTTCTTGTAGAAGAAGCTCCGTCATCTCCCTGAAACATAGTACTTGCGGTAACAAAGAAGGAAGTATAGCGGATGTAATCACGTCATATGATTTCGCTTGATCGAACTGTCAGTATCCATACCTGGAAATGCATAAGAACATCAAGGGACGATGTAACTGCGGTGCACACTTCTGCAAGCTGTTGCGCCGACCCGTAACTGCATGCTCCCCCTTCTTCTTGGACTAATGCTCCATCGACTCCCTGAAACATAGGACTTTCATTAGTAATGAACACAATATTGAAAAAAGAAGACACATAGGAGGGCGACGACAGAAGGACATATCAATGGCTAAAAACGAAAGAAACATTGTGTGTAACAATCACGCTACAAGAATGCAAGATCTGATGATCTCCATCGATGGAACTGTCCGGAAACGTACCTCGAGCATCTGAGTGACATCAACGCTTGTCGTCAATACGTTGGACTCCTCAGCATCTCCCTGAAAGACAGTACTTGCATTATTTTGGATAACAATAATTATAACTGAAAACAAAGACTAGAGGACGAGTACAAGGGTGTACCATTAGGTAAAATAATCACACGATAAATTAAAACTATTGATTTACATGCCTAAAACAAGTCAGTGGCAGAATAGCTAAGTAAGATTACCCGATAGGCGCTTGAAGTGGCTGATGACTGCAATAACGACACGGATGGAGAATCTTCCGCCTTCATATTGAGTGGATACATAAATGGGGAAATTATTGTTAGCTAATGCTACACACTACCGCAAGTCCGAGAGATAAATACGTAAACTTGACTCACCAGTGGAGGGATGTGGACGAATAGAGTGGGAATAGCGGTTGAGAGCAATTTTCGCCTCGCTCGCGGTGTGTTCTTCTTTATTAGCAATGATGTGGAGTACATGTCTGAGCTAAAGTGCCTGCTGCAGATGCGGTATCGATCACCCCTCTTGTCTGCAAAGACTTCTAGGACTCTACTTTCAAGCTCAGACGGTGGATATCCGCAATAACGGACCCATTCTCTTATCTGATCTATTGTCTTAGGGAAAACATGCATTATAGTACCTTCAGATTTATTATGGGTCTTCGAAGGGCAACCGCCAATGGAACAGGCAGGCATTGTGGAAAGTTCTGAAAAGTAAAGATCAACAATTCTCTATGAATACCAATGTGTTAAAAAATTAAATGACACATAAAAGGTTCAATGCAAGGTTCGTTTTGGTTCTTGGAACTATACACGTTATTCACATGCGGATAAGTATTTGAATAACTTTAAAAAAATAGAAAGATAATTTGACTAAACTCAGAACATGTGACTAGTTCCTTGCATGTACTGTCTTGAACGAAAAGAAATTGGACGCAAAATGATTATGGTACATGGCCTTACCTTGATGAACAAACAGTTAGATGCAGGGATCAGAGTAGTTTCTTGTCGTAGAACAGGGAGCAGTTCACAGGTTGCAAACTGACGAGTTTCCTCGAAGTGGTCACGGAAGTTCACAGAGACGAAGAGCAGATAACCAGCACCTTCGCGGGTTGACTAGCAAAGCGCATAGAAGTTCTCATTAGAATATGAAGTGGGTTATAAAGAATTCGAAACAGGGGTGTGTTTGTGAATGAATGACGTGTATATGTCGTGGCATTATGCGGTTTGCAGGGGGCCGTCCAGCGTGAGGGGGGATGCTTGGCAGGAGACACGGGGTCTGGAGGTAGACATGGGAACAACAACCCATGCTCTATAGACCACTTTGAAGTGTACATGGTCTTTGGCACCTCTTGGCCTTTATCGCTCCCTGACAGCTCCACTTGCCAGCACAAGTACCCCGGTGCGAACTGCCTTTGATAGGGCGGGGGGGTGGATTGGGGCGGTGGTCGTGCAGACAAGACACAGGAAGACTCGTGAATGGAGACACACTTATGTGGATTGCAGGGGGCCGTCCAGCGTGAGGGGGATGCTTGGCAGGAGACACGGGGTCTGGAGGTACACATGGGAACAACAACCCATGCTCTATAGACCACTTTGAAGTGTACATGGTCTTTGGCACCTCTTGGCCTTTATCACTCCCTGACAGCTCCACTTGCCAGCACAAGTACCCCGGTGCGAACTGCCTTTGATAGGGCGGGGGGGGTGGATTGGGGCGGTGGTCGTGCAGACAAGACTCGTTTGCCGCAGGGCCTCACCAAGGAGAGGCCATCTAACTGCATGTAAGAGGCAGGCTGCAGGATCTAGTACATGGAAGGCAGGGGGGTGAGTTTATAAATACCTCACCTTCCCAGGAGAATATATGGGTGCAGTTCACCCTGGAGACCCTGGATGCCTAGGCAGTTAGTCAGCAGCAGGCTGGCCTGTGGTGGCAAGGCGGCACGGGCCAGAGGGGGTCATCTCTGTACCCGGTGCCCAAAATGATGATTTATTATGATCAACCATATGGATTATTTACCTATAACCATGTTTTGTATCAATAAAATCCAACAGCCTTCCTTTTATTGCCAACGCTTGAACAAAGTGGTGTGGTAAGTATTTTTGGGGGAGGAGGCAAGGCCGGGAGGCTTGATGCCAACCCGCAAAATGACATATGTATGTCTGCTGCATATGGGTTCAACGGTTATGTGGATTGAAGGTGGGCGGCCAGCGTGAGGGAGGATGCTGGCCGGAGACATGTGGTGTGACAAGACAAGGCACAGGAAGACTATTCAATGGAGACACACTAGATTCATTTAAAAAATCAAAACAACCATTGTTAAAATATATGTTGGGTTTTATTTTAGATCTTAATTTCAATTGAACATAAATAATAAACATTACACATTGTAAAGTTCCGGTTGCAGCACATCCAGGGAAAATCCGCGGTATTGTCCACTGTCGCTGGGGAAATGTTGTCTAATGGCAAGTACCGCACAGGCAGGTATTACTCTCCGAACGCGGTGTCCGAGCCTCCCGTGAAGCCACCAAGTGAAGCAGCGATAGGCCACCAGCCTGTACCACCTGTGAAAATGAAAGATGCAAACTGTATTAAAATGACAAAACTTTCTTATCACTGTCGATTCAGGTAAAAAATGTCATTCTGCTTTGAAAAAAATTCTATCTAGAAAATGCACAATATGGAACCAATTTACATGTATTCGAATGATATGTAGATGTAATTTTATATGTGGGAGACGACCATGAAATAGTAGTGGCATCACTGACATCACAACCAGAGTATACTTACTCGTTACTCGGATTACGCGGACGAACAGTGCAGCGAAGTTTGTGCATAAGCACCATCATCATCCTCAACACGGTCCGTGAGAGGCAGGCTTCCCTGAACTCTGGCAGCTCGGTGATGCATTGCGGACTTGGCTCGCCTTCCGAAATGTAGGCCAAGCACCTGGAATTTTCACGGCAGCAGCAGTTCTCATCCTCAGTTGGCATTAGCTCGCACTGATTGCACGTGCACCAGGTGGAGACGCCGTCCATGCGACATGGTCCAGGCTCTTCATCCGTTGACTGGTCCTCCCAACTGCCATCCGAATCCCCATCGTTTTCGCGTGCTTGCCTTTCCAGTAGTTCTTCCTCGGTGTACTCGGGCTCGTACATATACGGCATTATTGTAGCCATTGTGTGAAAGTAAAATAATTTACAGAGATGGTACAGGTGTTCACAAGGCCTAGAAGCGGCGAAGGTAGCTGACCAGAGCACAGAAACGAGTCACAGAATACTCAAAGTAACAAAGAGAGAGTAATGGAATCGAAAATCTGCTGCTGTGTGTTGCGAAACGGTGTGTTTATACTTATAGAGGAAAGAGGCGTCCTGCCATTTCCATGGCGACACTTCATTAGCTGAGGCGCAGCGATTGTTGACACGAAACGTGCTTTGGCGTTGGGAAATGGGTAGTACGCGTCTGCTGATGTCAGGCTCAGGGGCGGGGGATTTGATTTAGTGCCGCAAAAGCAGGTGAGCCAGGGCGATGGGGGGAAATGATAGGATTATCAGAAAATGGCGGCTGATTTCGAGTGCGTTAATGGACGAAAAGTCGGGTAAGGTCCATAGGAAAGTTTTCTACGATCTACCGATTTATGCTTAAAAACACATGGCCGAACCGTAGGGACAATAAAAAAAAAGTCCCGGAACTATCCTTTAATTGAGGGTCACCCTGGCATTGCCAAAACCACAGAAAAGGTGAAGAGACACTTCTGGTGGCCTTCGTGGAGAAAAGACATAAAGGAATTTGTGATGTCCTGCGGTGTGTGCACTCAAAACAAGGGTCAGAAGAAGAGGCCGGCTGGTCTTTTGCAACCATTAGACATCCCACCATGTCCCTGGCATACCCTTTCCATGGACTTCATCACAGACTTACCCTCCTGTTCCGGGTACAACACCATTCTTGTTATTGTGGACCTGTTTTCTAAAATGGCCCACTTCATTCCGCTAAAAGGCTTACCTTCAGCATCAGTCCTAGCCAAAGTATTTCTTGAAAACATCGTCTGGCTACACGGCTTCCCGTCAGTACTAATCTCAGATAGGGGGAGCCAGTTTATTTCCCACTTTTGGCGTAGCTGTTGTCGATTAGCTCAAATCGATGTAAGACTTTCGACCAGCCATCATCCTCAGACCGACGGGCAAACCGAGAGAACAAACCAGACTCTCGAGCAATATTTACGATGCATGCTACAACAGTCGGAGAGTAACTGGAAGGACATCCTTTGGATAGCTGAATATGCTTACAACAATTCAGTTCATTCGGGTACCGGGAAGAGTCCCTTCTACATCTTGTATGAGATTCATCCTCGAACCTCCAACCTTGATCCACCTCAATATCTTGGAACACCCGCCGTGGATCAATTGCACACCGTTATTACCCAAGCTTTTAAGGAAGCGACTGCACATCTACAACAAGCTAAAGAGAGGTACAAAAAAGGAGCAGATCAACACCGAAGCAATGCCCCTCAATACCAGGTTGGGGATCAAGTCTGGCTGTCCACCAAACATTTAATGCTTAAAGGGCCTCGCACCTTCAACCCCAAATACCTGGGACCATATCCAATTACGGCCATAATTAATCCAGTGGCCGTTAAATTAGAATTGCCAACCCATATGAGAATACATCCTGTATTTCACGTATCTCTTTTGAAACCCATGCAACCTGGAACCAGATTGACCAATCCTCCAGAGCCCATTCAAGTGAATGGGGAGCCCGAATTTGAAGTAAAAGACATTTTGGACTCTAAAATCATCAGATCGAAGCTATTCTACCTAATCGACTGGAAAGGCTACGGACCTCAGGAAAGGTCATGGGAACCCTATGACCACGTCCATGCTCCTCGTCTAGTCCAGAAATTTCACCGAACCTTTCCCGATAAACCAAAACCCCCGGGGAGGACAAGTTTGGGAGGGGCCTTGAGGGGGGGTGCTGTCATGGGCGCTACTCCCGAGGGGCCAGGACTGGCCCAGCGCCATCGGAAGCAGACCCGTCTTCCACTACTCCGGACCCAGCAGACCCCTACAGGGGCCCTTTGGACTGTGTCCTGGCACCTTTGGCACCAGGCTCATGAAGGGTTTCAGCCGGGCTCATATTGATAAACAGTGTAATAATGCTTGGGTGGACTTACCTGAGGCAGACCATGCTGCATATTTACCCAGAACAATCCAGTCTGGTTGAAGTCCCCAGCCATCAGGGCTGGGAGGAACTATTCCCTCCATTCAGGAACTCTTTTCTTACCTGGGTGGAACCGGTGGAAGAACACACACTGGAAGCACTTCTCTGCTATTTAAACCACGCCCGATGGAAAACACGTGCTTCGCGTTATTCTGCAGCAGCAGCAGGACGCTCACCGAGTCGGCTCCTGCATTCCAGGTCCAGAGTCATCTTCAGCTTCCGCGCACCAACCTGTGGATGAAGAAAGACACAGAACAATACTTACCAGATCCTGGAATCCAGTCACCGGCAAAACCTGCAAAGAATAAACATAAGGTTAGAAATGTACAACTCGCTCGCAGCCACGCCCGCTTACCTGATCCTTCCGTGATTGCAACGGAGCTAACTGCGGCCTTCTCTTCGGCAGCTTCTCTGCACCTCAAAGGCAAAGGACATAATTAAAAAGGGGTTCGGGTGAAGGCAGTCGCATTCATCTTAACTTACCAGTTTTTGCACGCGCAGAAGCGGCCGCATCAACCGCAGCATCCCGGCACCTGAAAACTAGAAAAAGGACATTATTAGAGGTGCCATTAAAAGCGGCCAACGATCATTATACTTACGTGCATCGGCACGTGCAGTGGCAACGGATATAAAGCCCGCAGCATCCCGGCACCTGAAAACTAGAAAAAGGACATTATTAGAGGTGCCATTAAAAGCGGCCAACGAACATTATACTTACGTGCATCGGCACGTGCAGCGGCAACGGAAAACTACGCCCACAGCATCCCGAGGCCTGAAACAAAGGAAAAGGGACATTATTGAGGTGCCCATCTTTTAAAGCCTAAAGACTACAGTATACTTACAGGCATCCGCTCGTGCAGTAACGGCGGCATCACTCTTCGGCATCCCAGCACCAGTGCCACAACTAAGGCCGCAAAAGACTTGAGCCTCAACACTGAACTCATCCAGTGACGTAACTGGAATCCACGCACCCCTGCACCAGACGCAGGATGGAGAGCTCAGCATTTATACGCCTAAGGTGAGAGCTCGCCGAGACAAGTAGAAAGCTAGGCTGTGGGAGAAACTGGCGATTGGTGGGAGAAGGAATCCCATCAAACGGTGATTAACCGTTTTTCTTCCACTTGCAGAAAACTTACCCTGCAAGTCAGACATTCGATAAGAGGAAGCCCAGTCCTGAGAGTCGTCCAAGCTCTACGCTTCTCAATTGAAGAAACGATAGCAGCCCAGCCGGGATCAGCGCCTCCGTGGGAATCAGGTGAGCGTTACATGTACGGAGAGCAATTCTGTCACGCGCCGGTAGCCAGTGGGAATCCTGTCTAAAACTAGTGATATGGTTGGATCTGGGGATATTCAGTGCCGTTCTTAGGGCGTTATTTGTAAGACTTGTAGTCTGTTAAGGATCTGCTCTGAGGAGCCTAAGAAAAGGTTGTTGCAGTAATCGATTTTGGAGAGTACTAGGGCCCTGGCTAGCGTAATGCAGGTGGTAGGTGACAGAAATGATTTGCAAGCGTTAATCAGCTTGTTAGTGTAGGCAGTAGAGGAGGCGGTGGCACTCACTTGCTTCTTGAGTGAAAGTGTGGCATCTAGGTAGACGCCCAAGGTTTTAATTTCCTTGGGAACTGTGATCACGTTTCCGTTAATGTTGAAGGAGGAATATCTCTGGTCAAGTTTGTTGGGGCGTATTTGGGATCCGACAATCAGGAGCTCAGTCTTCTCATCGTTGAGACATAGACTGTGGTCTGACATCCATGCCCGAATCGCCAGATAGATGTCATTGATTATCTTGGAGTCATCTTCGTAGCATCCTGACAACGTAATGACAACTTGGGTGTCGTCAGCATAGTTTGTGTATGTGACACCCAAGTTGTCAAGACGGTCGAAGAGGAGCTTAGTGAAGATATTGTAAAGACACAGAACAATACTTACCAGATCCTGGAATCCAGTCACCGGCAAAACCTGCAAAGAATAAACATAAGGTTAGAAAAGTACAACTCGCTCGCAGCCACGCCCGCTTACCTGATCCTTCCGTGATTGCAACGGAGCTAACTGCGGCCTTCTCTTCGGCAGCTTCTCTGCACCTCAAAGGCAAAGGACATAATTAAAAAGGGGTTCGGGTGAAGGCAGTCGCATTCATCTTAACTTACCAGTTTTTGCACGCGCAGAAGCGGCCGCATCAACCGCAGCATCCCGGCACCTGAAAACTAGAAAAAGGACATTATTAGAGGTGCCATTAAAAGCGGCCAACGATCATTATACTTACGTGCATCGGCACGTGCAGTGGCAACGGATATAAAGCCCGCAGCATCCCGGCACCTGAAAACTAGAAAAAGGACATTATTAGAGGTGCCATTAAAAGCGGCCAACGAACATTATACTTACGTGCATCGGCACGTGCAGCGGCAACGGAAAACTACGCCCACAGCATCCCGAGGCCTGAAACAAAGGAAAAGGGACATTATTGAGGTGCCCATCTTTTAAAGCCTAAAGACTACAGTATACTTACAGGCATCCGCTCGTGCAGTAACGGCGGCATCGCTCTTCGGCATCCCAGCACCAGTGCCACAACTAAGGCCGCAAAAGACTTGAGCCTCAACACTGAACTCATCCAGTGACGTAACTGGAATCCACGCACCCCTGCACCAGACGCAGGATGGAGAGCTCAGCATTTATACGCCTAAGGTGAGAGCTCGCCGAGACAAGTAGAAAGCTAGGCTGTGGGAGAAACTGGCGATTGGTGGGAGAAGGAATCCCATCAAACGGTGATTAACCCTTTTTCTTCCACTTGCAGAAAACTTACCCTGCAAGTCAGACATTCGATAAGAGGAAGCCCAGTCCTGAGAGTCGTCCAAGCTCTACGCTTCTCAATTGAAGAAACGATAGCAGCCCAGCCGGGATCAGCGCCTCCGTGGGAATCAGGTGAGCGTTACATGTACGGAGAGCAATTCTGTCACGCGCCGGTAGCCAGTGGGAATCCTGTCTAAAACTAGTGATATGGTTGGATCTGGGGATATTCAGTGCCGTTCTTAGGGCGTTATTTGTAAGACTTGTAGTCTGTTAAGGATCTGCTCTGAGGAGCCTAAGAAAAGGTTGTTGCAGTAATCGATTTTGGAGAGTACTAGGGCCCTGGCTAGCGTAATGCAGGTGGTAGGTGACAGAAATGATTTGCAAGCGTTAATAAGCTTGTTAGTGTAGGCAGTAGAGGAGGCGGTGGCACTCACTTGCTTCTTGAGTGAAAGTGTGGCATCTAGGTAGACGCCCAAGGTTTTAATTTCCTTGGCAACTGTGATCACGTTTCCGTTAATGTTGAAGGAGGAATATCTCTGGTCAAGTTTGTTGGGGCGTATTTGGGATCCGACAATCAGGAGCTCAGTCTTCTCATCGTTGAGACATAGACTGTGGTCTGACATCCATGCCCGAATCGCCAGATAGATGTCATTGATTATCTTGGAGTCATCTTCGTAGCATCCTGACAACGTAATGACAACTTGGGTGTCGTCAGCATAGTTTGTGTATGTGACACCCAAGTTGTCAAGACGGTCGAAGAGGAGCTTAGTGAAGATATTGTAAAGCGTCGGCTAGACATATGAGCCTTGCGGAATGCCACAGTAAATGGGGATAGGGTCGGCAGAGGCTGATGGAGCGAAGACCCTGGTGATTCGGTAGGACAGGAATGACTGTATCCAGTTAGAGGAGTTGCTGGAAAAGGCAGCTGCTGTGGTCTGGTGATCAGTAAGGATCTGATGATCGACCAGATCGAATGCTGCTAATAAGTCTAACAGCAGGAGCATAGCCAGCTTACCTCTGTTCTTGGCCTCATCATTTAGATTTTGAGGTCCAATAGGGCTGCCTCTGTGCCGTATATTGGCCTAAAGCCAGATTGTCTGAGGCCAAGTAGGTTGTTGTCCTCCAGGTGTTTCTGGATTTGGAGATAGGACACTCTATCTAGGAACAGTAGGAAGTAGGGGACGGTGGTGATAGGCCTGTAGTTACGGATATTAGGGTCTGAGTTCATTTTTTTTTAAAGAGGCATGACCCAGGCCTCCTTGAGGTTATAAGGAACTGAGCTAGATTTGAACGAGGAATTGATCACAGTGGCAATGAAGGGGGCAAGGTCTTTGGGGCTTTCCTGAATGGTTGTGGCAATGCAGAGATCACCTTTGCATCTTGACGGTTTTAGGCCTCATGATGTTTGCGATTTGTGCAGGGGAGAATGGTGAGAAGGAGAAGGATGGGCAGGTGGGGGTAGGGAGATCAGGTGTGGAGGTGGTGTTTGACCTCTTGGCCAAACTGTTCTTTTTTGTCTCCATTTTAGTTTGGAGCAGTGTGATTTTGTCAGCTAGAGCTTTTTTATATTTTGGCACACCAGATTGTGTCTTTCACGCAATCTGCGGTAGGAGGGGCTTCGGACTCTAGTTCCCTTAGGATGCTAAAGAGCTCCTTAGTCCCCGATTTTGCATTTATGATTCTGTTATTATACGTCTCTTTTTTTGTGTCTTCAATGGGAGATTTGTAAGTAGCAGCAGCCGAAGTGAAGAGCGCTTTGTTGGAGGGGGTAGGAGCTTTTCTCCATGATGATTCAGCCACTCTTTTGGCATTCCGGAGGGTCTTCAGTTTGTGCGTGTACCCTTTGTTGAGATGGGCCATGGGTTTGGCTTTTTTTTGCTTAATATGGGCGATTTTGTTTATGGCGGATTCAAGTGTGTCATTGCAGAGGTTAACTAGTTTGCTAGGATCTAGGTTTTTGTAGGTAGATGGCTCCAGGATGTCATGGATCAGAGGGTATATGTTCTGGATCGTAATGTTACGGTTGTTTCTGGAGAGAATTTGTGTTGTGGTGGTTAGCAGAGGGTTAGGGAGAGCCTTCTCCTGAATGTCAAATGATATGCAATGGTGGTTGGACCAGGTGGTGGGTTCAGTCTGGTGGTTGGCTATTGAACAGTTAAGCTGGGCAAGCCAGTCCAGAGTTCGGTTTTTGTTGTGCGTGGGTGTTGTGATGTGGTGGTTGACACCAAACTGGGAGATGGCGTTTTCCAGTGCATTGGCATTGGAGTCATTGGGGTCAAGGAGACCTAAGTTGAAGGGGGTCATTTACGACCTGGGCGGTCGGGGATACCGGGCACCGGTAAGGAGACCGGTGCCGGTAATCCCTTACCGCCCTATTCCAAGGTCCCTTGGCGCGGACCGTAAGGAACATGTGGCCTGACCACATGTCCCTTACGGGTCCCGCTAAGGGACCAGGGCACTAATAACGGGCTTGCAAGTGGCGAGCCCATTATTAGCACCCTCCCCATTCCCATTGAGCCCTATGGGGGCCCTATGGGGGCTCAAATGGGAATGGGGAATGGTTTGTTCAATGGGGACTTACCGGTCCCGCCATGGTCGGACTGTACCGGTAAGTCCCCATTGAACAACACTGGTGCCGGACCCATTATTGGAGGCAGTCATGGCGCAAATAATGCCATGACTACCACCAATCTCGGATATGAGGCCCAAGTCTCCAAGCAGGATGATCTGTGACACAGGTTTGGTGTTGTTAGTTAGAAGGTCTGTAATATCTTCCTCAAAGGAGGAGATATGACCCGGGGGTCGGTAAATGAGATCCTTGAGGATCGTTTGTGTAGCTGAGATGTTGAGCTTGACTGACAGAAGTTCAGCTGAAGTGAAGTGTGTATGGGGTAGACTCTCTAGCCCACGAGTGTTTTCGCTATGAAAGCTACTCCACCTCCTTTGCAAGAGTCTTTGTCTGTCCTGATGATTGTATTGTCCTCTGGTATGGCTAAGGATAGAGCCGGGCCTGCTGCCTGGTGTAGCCAGGTTTCGGTGATGGCAGGGAAATCCAGGCCGTTAGAGGTGATCAGGTCAGCTATTTTGAGAGCGTGGGCAACTAAGGACCGAGCGTTAATGAGTGCTGCTTTGATGGTAGGTCGAACAGCATGAGGAACCGCCAGCGGTTGAGAAGTGGGAGGTGATGGGTTAGGTAATTCAAAGGCTTCTGTGGTATTTGCTGGGCGGGTGAGAGGCTTAGGAGGATTGGGATTGGGGAGCTGGGTTTTCAGTCTGGTCTGTGTTGTATGGTTTAGGATTCGATAGCCTAATCTCAAGTTCCTGATACTTAGTTGGCAGGGGATCAAGGGTGGAGGAGGAAAGGCAAAGCGTTTGTTCTATTCTATAGGGCTGATACTGTTGACTGGGGTGTTCATTTTATGAAAGCTGAGAGCAGTGGACCCTGAGTGTGAGGATGGTTATAGTAAAGGAGGCGGGAAGTAGGTAGGGGCTATAGAGTTGAACAATGGGAGGATTGTGGCCATGATAAGAGTGACTCTATGGAGATAGGCCAAGGGGGCAGAGGGCCTATAGCCGTTTCAGGCAGTGCACAGCTAGTTATGCTAATACAGTTTAATGCAGTCTCTTGGTGAGCAAGGCAGAGGACAGGTGGCTCAATTCAACTTGGCGCAGTGGGTCAGTGAGCAACGCGCACCAGTGTGGGCTAGTTAAGCTTAAAACATTGAGGCAGTGTACATAGTGCAGCATGGAGGGCTAGTTCCATTTACGACAGTGGGGATATGTGCAAAATTAAGCAGAAAAGGCTAGTTTAGTTTAAAAACAGTAGGGCAATGTGCAAAATCAAGCAGAATAGGCTAGTTCAGCTTGAAAACAGTAGGGCAATGTGCAAAATCAAGCAGAATAAGCTAGTTCTGTTTGAAAACAGTAGGGAAATGTGCAAAATCAAGCAGAATAGGCTAGTTCAGTTTAAAAACAGTAGGGCAATCTGTAAAATCAAGCCGAATAGGCTAGTTCAGTTTGAAAACAGTAGGGCAATGTGCAAAATCTAGTGGAATAGGCTAGTTCAGTTTAAAAACAATACGGCAATGTGCATAGACCATCAGAGTAGGTTAGTTCACTTGAAAAACAGAAGGGCAATGTGCAGAATCTAGCAGATTAGGCTAGTTCAATTTAGAGCAGTAAGGCGGTGGACAAGACAGGGCATGGTAGGCTAGTGTGCATAACGCGACTAGGTCAGGAACACTGACTGTTAGGGAGGGAGATGCCTCCGGTAGCGTAGCGAGGAGAAGAGATAACATGAGGATTGACATAAGTTTGGGTCGAGAAGATGTTCAAAGGCTCCTGGTGCACCGAGGCGATGAGCGGCAAACATGTCCTCTATCTCAGCCTTCATCGTAGGCCGGCGCTTCGCCTGACGGTGGTTGTTGTTCAATGAAATACTGTTCAGTTGCTAAGCAACAAGGCCACAGCCTCGTTGTGGGGGCGTGTTGCACCCGCCATTAAGGAATCAGGCGGATCAAAGTTGTACAATGAAACGGACACATCGGAGTTTCAAAAAATGCTCGCATTACCAGATTAAACACAGATAATCACTTGTAGGCAAGAGCGGGTGATGAGAGGATGAGATGCCTCACTGTACTGTTGCAATGAGATTTTCTGCAAAATGGACATCATGGCGGGAGTCGGGGGTGCAGCGTTTTTTTCTGATGCATGGATAACATCTGGCTGCTCCGTCAGTGGTGGGTTAAGGGCTCCAGCCCTCTCCCCTGGGTGCTGCTGATGCTATGGGGGGCTCTTGGGCAAACAGGGCTTTATCTCAGCCTGCGTCGAAGGCCGGTGCTTCCGCCTGCCTTTGGATGTTGTTCAATGAAATGCAGTTCAGTTGCTAAGCAACAAGGCCACAGCCTCGTTGTGGGGCTGCGTTGCACCCGTCATTAAGGAATCAGGCGGATCAAAGTTGTACAATGAAACGGACACGTTGGAGCTTCAAAAAATGCTCAGATTACCAGATTAAACACAGATAATCACTTTCAGGCAAGGGGGTGATGAGAGGGTGAGATGCCTCACTGTACTGTTGCAATCAGATTTTCTGCAACATGGACATCACGGCGGGAGACAGGGATGCAGCGGTTTGTTTCTGATGCATGGATCGCACCTGACTGCTCCTGCGGTGGTGGCATAAGGGCTTCAGCGCTCTCCTCTGGGTGCTGCTGATGCTCTACGGGGCTCTTGGGCAAACAGGGCCTTTATCTCGGCTTTCGTAGCAGGCCGGCGCTTCCGCCTGCCGGTAGATTTTGTTCAATGAAATGCAGTTCAGTTGCTAAGCAACAAGGCCACACCCTCGTTGTGGGGCAGCGTTGCGCCCGCCATTAAGGAATCAGGCGAATCAAAGTTGTACAATGAAACAGACACGTCGGAGCCTCAAAAAATGCTCAGATTACCAGATTAAACACAGGTAATCATTTGCAGGCAAGAGGGGGTGATGAGAGGATGAGATGCCTCACGTACTGTTGCAATCAGATTTTCTGCAAAATGGACATCACAGGAGACAAGGAAGCGACGGTTTATTTCTGATGCATGGATCGCATCTGGATACTCCTGCGGTGGTAGGATAAGGGCTCCAGGCCTCTCCAATGGGTGCTGCTGATGCTCTGCTAGGCAACCTTCTCTCTCTTTAAGCGCAGTTAACACTCTGGGGTTTGTTCTATTGTAGCTTCGTGGTTTAAGCACAGTGTGAAGCAATAATTGTCTATAGTGATTAGTGGAGTGATATCATGTTGGTATACCAAATAGTTGTGTAATTAGTTTCAATGCTAATGTTGAGAGGCAGATGAATACCTCATCCATAGCTACTGCCCCTCCCCGGTCCACTATCACCCAGGTTAGAAGCTTTACTCACTAAGACAACTGTATCACCCTTATCCAAGCCAGGTACAACAGGAGATGAACACAATACAACCTGAAGATGGCATGAGAAAAAACAAACTATGTTGCGACATTCAGTGCTTAATTCCTAAAGGAAATAAGTGCCAGGGCTCAACTATTATGTAGCATGCCTGTTAAACATTGGGGCAGCCAGCTCCCCACACTCAATTGCTACCACGCATCACTGACCCCACTGTGTTAGTATGTTTCAGGTTAAGGAAGAATCTCCCAACGGCTCATTGGGGGTGATAAATGCAACACCGGGCAGATGTGTGATTTAAAAATACCAATCAACTTAATATCAAATGACATGATACACTAAATGTGGCTTAACATAAGAGAACATTTAAGCCCTTTTTAAAACACGTCATCTTCATTGACATTTTGCTTCAATTCTATAGGTGGCAAATGGAACTTATTGACCTTCCATCCACAACATGCTTTGTCTCTATTGTAAATTGATAGAAAAATAAATGCAGGAAATGATCATTACGGAACTGATGAACTTGCCTAGTAAACACTGCAGTGAGATGTTCTAATATAGTCTGGCATTCGTGACAGACACTTCTCTTTGCCAGTGGCATTTTCTATGTCCTTTCTGCTGTTGTGCTGCTGATGGCTGGTGATTCTCCTGTTGTTGTCAACTCGTCCTGCTGTGGTAGTACTACTGGTTATTACATCTGTGCAACTGCACCAATATCAAGCAGGCTGACTGGAACATTGTGTGGTAAGAGCCGGCACAGGCATCCAATATTGTCACCCACAGACTCATTAATATCAATAAAAATGGATAACTAACAGTGCTCTGCCCACCCGAGTCATCAGGCTTCTGGATAACAATGAGCCTGCCCAGAATGCAGAGACCTTAGGCATTGCACATGGTTGCTGCTTGTTGTAGAACTATGACTGACTGAAAGTTTAAAATAAAGTTGACTAAAAACAGCAGAATCAAACAGAGTCTCCAACGGTAAGTTGCCGGGGCTCAGTAGTAAGTGCCGGGGCTGAGCCCTGGCAAACACCCCCACAAATTAAGCACTGGTGACATTACATGTGCATGCAGTAGACACAAAGCAAATATGCTGTCAGCATGAAGAATGCAAACACTAGGTAATATATGCATTTATGCATGAAGAATATTAACATGGAATCCATAAAGACATGAAGAATACTAACACAAGCAATGTATAAGCTGAATGCAACATGATTGATATGGGAATATAGCTCACAAACATAGAAACGGGAGAGTAATGGGCAGCCAACTTTTCCAAAATGGAAGCCGCAGCATGTTTCTTAGTAAATGAAAGGCCTCAAGATTCCATACTGAAATTACAGAAATACAGATCCATGCAGAGCCCAGGCAGTATCTGGTAATTAGAGCCAAGGTCACAGAGAGATTAGGGAGGGTCGGAAACGTTGCAGTGAAGACACACAATAGCAATTCCCAGCACATAAGAATATTACTCCACATCTAATTAAGGTCTGTAAGAGCACAACACCATCAACCTAAGAAGACCCTACAAGGGCACCGAATGTTTGGGGATGTGGTCGTATATGGAGGAGCTCCTAAACACACTCTGTTTCTCCGTTTGATGTATGCTGAAGCCCCGCCTCCTCTGTGTCATAACTGTGCTGCCTGACCCAGAGCGGTAAAGCCCATGTGGCACAATGGCGCCGGGTGTTTGGGTCTGTTCGGGATTGTGGAACCGTCCCTGAAATCTGGAGTGGTTGCATTATGGCTGTGAGACCAATTGTTGGCTGCTCCACACGCAGGCACCACTTTGCTTGCTTGTAGCCTTAATATAGGGAACCACATCAAACAGAGTAATTAAAGGTGACAGACCTGTACTTTACTAGCCTCGTAATTGTTCCGTCCCCTGTGATCTTTGCAATCCCTCTAATTGATGACTGGGTGTCAGTGTGCCCATATTTGTGGCTGCATTCTTAGATTACTCGTAGCCCTCTCTCACTGATTGGAACTGATCTATCCCCAAAGGGTTGTGGCTGCTGCTGCAATATACCTGGGGTTGACAGACTAGAGCAGGTCCTTAAGTCAGTCGGGCATGCCTTGGGTGCTGCCCATTGCATGAATGAACCTTGATAATTGTATTGGACATTCTATGACTCAATTGGATATTCTGCTTCAAATAGCAGAATCATGTAATATTGTGAGTTTTAAATGCTTTAAAGTGTTGTACACTTTTTAGAATGTGCTAAAACTCATAGTATACTATTGTGCTGCATACTGAGTTATCTTTATACCCACAGATCTACAGAGCTATATGGTGCTGCACATGAATATATTATAATATTATATATTTTTAATAGCGATTTTTGCACAAGTACAAAAGCATACTCTCCATTGCTACTTTTGTAAAAGTCGGAGTACAGTGGAGTGTTGCGTGTGTTGGTAGACTCTGTCAGCTAGCCTCTCGCTGCTGATTCCAGTGTTGGTTGAGTATTTCTACCACTTTCAGGAGCTGAGCAGGAGCTTCAGCACTAAAACCCCAGCAAAGTCGCAGAGTGACGCGGGGTGCAGTGGAGTGTTGCTTGTGATACCTGGGTGGCCTGGTGGCCGGGGCGGCTGAGGAATCCAGACTCAAAGATCTTTGAGTACTTAGTTCATGGAGAAACTCACATTTTTCCTGATGCCTCAGACCAGACTGCAAGCCAAGTCTCAGGTGAGCGTGCTCCCCTCCTCGCCCCTCGTAAGTCCAAAACGCCATACACATGTCTCCCCAATGTCACCGCTCCCATTCAGGCGAACCCCCACTGCTGCACCTATGATGAAGGATGCCAAGACCTGGCTCAAAGCACACACACGAGGGTGTGGCATACACTTTGAAGGGAAAGAAAAATCCAGTAACCCTCACTAACCGCACCTCCCGTACTACGAAGCAAACTTGGCAAACACTTATAAACAAAACACCATTCACTCTTCCTAACACCAAAGGGGACCCTCCCGGGGTCTCCCATGCCCCGCGGGAATGGGATGCTGACTTGACCAATGCAGAAATATTACTGGGTGAACACTCAGGATTCCTAATGGCCTCAACCCAGTCACCTCCAGATGGGATAATGAAAGAGGGACAGATTCTCCCTGTTTTTTTACCCGGCCCTTCAAAGGGAATTCAGTGCGCCACTGTTTCCAGGACCTCGCTGCACAAGCCTGTCCAAAAATGCCCTTTAATAAACTTCGGGTCCTATGAAACACCACTGCACATTCTACTACCTTCACAGTCTTGACCCGATCCTTTGCTAAGGAAACCCTCTTTCGTCAGCAATGACAGCAACATCGCTGAATAGCAAAGAGGAGACTACTGCCCTGTTGAATCTATCTTCGAGAGAGAGGGACCATCTGGGGGCCCCTCCCTATCCCCACAACCAATCTCCCTTTGATGGGAAGGAAAGCTTTCTTCAGCTTTCAACTAACCCCCATAAGGTTTGTTACTCTTCCTCTACTGATCTTCCTTCCTCTACAGCAGAAGTCTGTGCTAACACCTTATCCCGACCCTTGATATCTTTTTCAAAAGACATCCGCCCAGCTTCATCTTTATAGCCCATCTTGCACCGGTCATAAAGTAATTCCTGAAATGACTAAATGTACCCTGTTCAACCTGTGGAAGACACAGAGCATGGTTCCCCTTCTGGGCCATTCAACATGCAACGCAATATAATGTCAGCCTTATTTATCTCATTGGCCCCCTTCATGAAACTTCATGAATCCATGAATGAGAATGTGAACGACCAGGCAACCTTGCTGGCCATGATTCACTCAAAGTTGACGAAAAGGGAGTTTGGAAATTCCCAACATTTCAAAGCTGGATGGACTCTGTCAGGTCTTGAAATAAAGCAGGGCATATGTGCATTGCCCTTGGACAGTCTATTGTCAACGGGTGACAGTTTTATGTTAATTTGTGCAAATGTGATGCTCCTTATGCACCAATTGCCCCTCCTTCATTTTTTACACTCTAATGACATCAGTATGGTGGAGTTTCCGACAGAAGGATGCCATGATAGAGTGATTCTCCACCTTAGATCAAACGGGGTGAAAATCTCACTCGTTGAAGTGTCTCACCTCCTACAAACAATGGGATATGATCTGACAGATATCTCTAATGGAGAACAGCTTATACCCCACGGTTTGGAGCTTCATGGTATCCCGATCCAGGCCTGGAGGACTTCTCGCATGAACATAGAAACAAAAGGTATTACATTGATTGTCCTGGCTGCCTCCCAAGTCCTGTTACACCCCAAGCTCAAGGTCAACAACCAAGCTGACTATATAGGCTCGTACAAAGGAGACATGAACATTGTGGTCATGGGAAATGGCCAACCCAAGCATACAATCTCCTTTACGGGAAATCCATCTTAGGCAGCACCAACAAGCCGCCGGTGACTTTGAATTAACAACGAGACTCAAAATTGCTCCGACCTTTTTGGAATACTTGGGGTTTTTCACATTTATGTTCAGACCCAATGTTCCTCTCTGGTTCCTTTGATGTCATTTGCCTCCATGAAACCTGGTTAACCATGCTACCAATCCTGGATAGCCTGGATGTTCCCTAATCCTGCCTATAAAGGCTTGAGATGATGTCCTTCCACAGGTTTGCCCACCTTTGTGAAACTGGGTGCTGGGATCACTGTCTTGGAGGTCTCCAATCTTATCCCTTTTCTACAGACGATGGTAACTACGATACAGAAAGAAGATGATGAGGATGTCACTACCCCCATCCAGAAGACCCCCTGGCAAGCCCATGGGCCAGGAAGGGTCTCCACTAAAACCAGGCATCCTTGGCCTAGGCCTTCTTGGGGCCAGTCCTGGCGCTTTGGCGCCAGGATCATACTTGATAAAGGACTTGTATTGGGAACTAATTTATTTCAGTGTCAATCAACATGGAGGCATCCACATAGCTTGGCTCCTTGGAACCAAGCTATGCGGTATAGTATTTTTGGGTGTGGTACCATAGGAACTATTTTACCTGGACTACTTTCTTGAAGCTATTTAAACCACACCCGACTGGGATAACACACTTCGCGTTACTTTGCAAGTCTGCAACGTGACACTCACCGTGTTCAGCTGCACCCGCGAACATTGGAAGAACAGCATCTGTTAAGGAGAAAAAGGACATCGTTAGCAGCAGCAGCAGTTTACCTGTAATTTCATCGTTAGCTGTCCACGGCTCTTGAGATCCGCATCCTGGAACCAGCGCTCCTCCCGAATCGACAGATCTGCAAAAAAGGAAGAAACAAGGCATTAGACATTTTTACAATTTAATGAACGGTGCCGAAAAGTTTACCTCGCAAGCCGCTCCTCGACCAGCATCGCCTCAGGAATTCCATGAACCGGGTGAGAACCGCGACCTGTGGGAAGACAAGACAACAGGTTAGCAAGAGGCAAGGCATCATAGCACTGCCCTTAGCTTCTACTCACTGCATCAAGGCGCTGTAAAACGCCATTACTTACCGGTGAGACCCAATTCAGTCTATGCCACATATTGGACTTCCGCGCACCTAAGGAAGAGAAAAGACATTAGTTAAACCAAAAAGGCACGCAAAGACAATATTATAGCACAGCAATAAGACCTACCTGAAAGACTCAAAGCGGGCCGGCATCAGTGAAGTAACTCGATCGTAAACGCCCACCAAGCACAACGTGCCACTGCCAAGAAGGCAGGACGGAGAACACACCTGCATTAAAAACAAGGTGAGGAGAGGTCCAGTGCGGCCGCGGGTATACGGTGTGGTGGGGGACTGTTTACCCCAGTTGCCCAGTCTTGAACATTGCCCACCTGTATTCCAGGCAGAACCCTCCCGCTGGTCACACCTGGGAACCGCAGAGAAGGATACCTGAGTCCCAACTGCTGGGTGGCATCCCCGTGGAACCTGGTGAGCATAACAGAACGTGAAGCCTGCCAAACCAATCCACCTGGGTGCCATGGAGACCTCGGAATTAGACCAATTGGCCCAATTAATAGGAGAACTGCGTGCTGAGGTTCATTCTGCCTGACAGGAGACTAATGCTCTCCGAAGAGATTTAATAGTGACTAAAGAGTGCACAGAAGACATTAGCAGGCAATACTTGCAATCATAAGCAGGACAGACACCTCTGCTTGGAAGCAACCCTACGATGCAGAATCCTACCCTGCCATCCACTTCCTCTACTCCGGTGCAAATTATGCTACCAGGAACAGTTCCTTTGGCACCGCCGGAGCGGTTTACAGGTGATCCATGGAAATATGCAGCTTTCATGAATCATTGTCGCCTTCACTTTCTTTGCAGGCCAGGAGCATTCCCAAATGACCAAGCTCGGGTAGCCTTTGTTTTATCATTCCTGAGCGGTAGCGCAGCAGATTGGTCTGTACCATTGGTGACCCATGATGATCCTTTATTACATGACTTTGGGGGATTTCAGAGGAAAATGGAGAAACTTTTTGCTCGCCATACCCGAGAGCAAGCAGTGGACGATGAACTCCTTTCCCTCCGACAGGGGAATCAGGACTTGTTAACGTACGTTTCTACTTTAAACAGATTGGTTGCAGAAGCTAGGTGGCCTGAAAACAAAAGAACCACGTTGTTTCATATGGGCTTACGAGGTGAATTAAAAGACGTTCTCGCTCAAGTAGTTGATCCTCCTCGAGACTGTTCTGAGTTCATAAATCTGGTCGTACAACTAGACCACCGGTTGCAAGACCGAACAGCAGATCGTTCCAAAATGGATCCTCGGGCTTTGTATGTTCGGTCTAGAGACAATGTAACCCGAGCACAAAAAAGCACTGTGGAGCCCATGCAAATTGGGGGGGTGCGACCTTCATAAACAAAACAAGAGCTAGATAAAAGAAGACATCAACGGTTATGTCTGTATTGCGGAAAACCTGGGCATTTCCTGAAGGACTGCCCAGTGAAACCTCCAAGGAAGATCGTCGGGGCCATGGAAAAAGATGAAGAGAAAGAATATAAATCGGAAAACTACCCAGCTCGGCAAACGTAGAGGTCAGTTTGTCGAGTGAGAGGAAAGAGCCACCGACCTCACACTTTGCAATACCAGTGATCTTAATCAATAACCAACGGTCGTCAAGAATGCATGCCGTTGAGGCATACATCGACAGCGGAGCAGTCAGGAATTATATAGATCAAGACCTGGCTGCAGAGATGGGGCTTCCCTTATGCTCTTAGCCGACTACAGACAAGGTGATTACGGTAGATGCGACAACAATCACTTCCGGACCCGTAACCCAATGCACAGCCGAAATAACCTTGCTGTGCCAGGACGGGCATCAGAAACTCATTTTGTTCGATCTCATCAAGGCACCTCAATTCCGGCTTATACTAGGGATGCCATGGTTAGTCGCTCACAACCCTTTGATCGACTGGCGGGCCAGAAAATGAACCTTCCCCAGTGACTGCTCTCCAGCCTGTTATTATCAAGAACAGAAACCAGCTTTCAGTATTTCTGCAACTCCCGGAGCAACAACATCAACCCTGGGTGTAACTAATACCTTGCCAGAGGAATACCGCGATTTCCAGGATGTATTCCAGATGGACCAAGCAAACACCCTGCTGCCGCACAGGCGTTATGACTGTCAAATCAACCTTGTTCCTGGTGCTCAAGACCCTTGTGGTAGAATCTATGCTCTTACGGAACCTGAAAATCTTCATCTGAAGTCTTACTTAGACCAATACCTTGCAAACGAATTAATCCGCCCATCGAAGTCCCCTGCAGCCAGTCCTTTGTTCTTCGTGCCGAAAAAAGAATGGGACTTAAGGACCTGAATTGACTACCGCGCATTAAACCAGATCACTGTAAAGAATCGTTATACCTTGCCACTTATCCCAAAAATGCTGGACCAGGTCAAAGATGCTCAGATTTACAACAAATTGGATCTTCGGGGAGCGTACCACCTGGTCCGGGTCAGAAGCGGAGACGAATGGAAAACTGCTTTCCGTACCAAATATGGTTTATTTGAATATCAAGTCATGCCCTTTGAGTTATGCAACGCTCCGGCAGTATTCCAATATTTAATGAATGACGTCTTGAGAGAGTTAATTGATGTCTGCGCCCTAGTGTACATAGATGATATCCTAGTGTACTCAACCTCAAAACAGGATCATATCAAGCACGTCCGTTCAGTTCTCGCCAAAGTCTGTGAACATTGTTTATTTGCAAAGCTTGAAAAGTGTTTCTTTCACGTAACTGAAGTAGAGTTTTTTAGGCTTTATCCTTACTCCCGGAGGCATCAGGATGGACCTGCACAAAGTTGATGCCATTCTGAAGTGGCCATCACCAACGTCAGTAAAAGGAGTGCAAAGTATGTTGGGCTTTGCAAACTTCTATCGCCGGTTCGTACCATACTTCTCCCAAGTTGTACACCCGATCACTGTATTACTACAAAAAAATAACAGAAAATTTGCGTAGACCGAAGAAGCAGAAAAAGCTTTTCAGGAACTTAAGAAAAGGTTCACCTCAGTGCCAATCCTGCGACATCCACGTCCAGATCTTCCTTATATCCTGGAAACGGACGCTTCCAGTATAGTAATGGATGATGTCCTCTCACAAAGAGATCCTGACAGCGGCCAGCTACATCCAGTGGCCTTCTGGTCGAAGAAGTTCTCACCTCCAGAAGTAAATTACGCCATTATGGACAAAGAACTCTTGGCAATCAAATCCACCTTTAAAGCTTGGTGACACTACCTCCTGGGGGCCAGACACACCATTACAGTTACCACGGACCACCGAAATCTGCAATATCTTAAAACAGCTAAAACCCAGTCTTCACACCAGTTGCGGTGCGCTTTTTTCTTCGCCGAATATGATTATGTCATTACATTTTGACCAAGGGTCAAGAATGGAAAAGCTGACGCACTCTCTCGTACTGGCACTGATGACATAGTTTATACGGCCCCAGACCCAGTCCCCATCATACCCGAGGACAAACTCTTAGGCATCACTACGGCCTTAACCCAAGTGGAACTGGGAAAAGAAATTCAACAAACCATGAATCCGGATGCCCTCCTTGCATAGCAAGCGCAGGGGGAACAATATTCC
This sequence comes from Ambystoma mexicanum, assembly GCF_040938575.1. Taxonomy (NCBI): domain Eukaryota; kingdom Metazoa; phylum Chordata; class Amphibia; order Caudata; family Ambystomatidae; genus Ambystoma; species Ambystoma mexicanum. The sequence continues at coordinate 166,587,985 of NC_090933.1, forward strand.
ATCAAAGATCACTTACCCTTTTCTAAGGGTTGTCTGTACATACCCACCAAGGACTTACAGCAACAAATCATTTCAGGTTATCACGATTCTTGGATCGAAGGACACCCTGGAATTACCAAGACCTTAGCCAAGGTAAAACAGAACTTCTGGTGGCCTACCTGGCGTAGAGATGTCATCCAATACATTCAGTCTTGTGGAGTCTGCGCAGAAAACAAGTCGCAAAAACAAAAACCATCTGGCCTTCTAAAACCTTTGGACATTCCTCCTGCACCATGGCACACTCTTTCCCTCGACTTCATCACTGACCTACCTTCCAGTCAAGGGTTTAACACCATTCTTGTAGTCGTAGACCTATTCTCAAAGATGGCGCACTTTATTCTGCTCAAAGGCCTCCCTGACGCATCCACTCTAGCCAAGGTATTTCTGAACGGTATTGTTAAACTACATGGCTTCCCATCAGTCCTGATCTCTGCTCGAGGTAGCCAGTTCATCTCTAACTTTTGGAGAAAGTGTTGTGCAATGGCGCAAATTGACATCCGGCTACCACTAGCCATCACCATCACCCCCAAACGGACGGTCAGACCAAGAGAACCAACCAGACTCTTGAGCAATACCTACGATTCATGTTGCACCATGAATTAAGAGACTGGAAGGACTTACTATGGATAGCCGAGTATGCATATAACAACTCCTTGCATTCCAGTACCGGACAAACACCCTTTTACACCCTATATGGTAGACACCCACGTACCTCAGAACTGGATCTCCCAACCAGCTTGGAAATGCCAGCAGTAAAAACCCTTCACCCCAACATCACTCAGGCTTTCAAAAAGGCCCAAGAACATCTAATTCGTGCCAAAGACAAGCAAAAACAATTTGCCAACCAAAACAGGAAAAGGGCCCCAGACTATCAAGTAGGGGACAAGGTTTGGCTGGCCGCCAGGTTTATACCCATCAAAGGAAACCAAACCTTTCAACCCAGGTACTTAGGACCCTACACCATCAAGACGATTATTAATTCAGCGGCCGTCAAATTAGATTTACCATCCAACCTACACATCCACCCGGTATTTCATGTCTCCCTTTTAAAACCAATGCAGCCTGGTACATGGATTGGAACACCACCAAAATCCATTCTTTTTGACGGAGAACCAGAATTCGAAGTTAAAGTCATACTGGACTCAAGTATTCAAGGGGGAAGCTATACTATCTAATTGATTGGAAAGGATTTGGACCCCAAGATAGATCCTGGGAACCCTGTGAAAACGTTCATGCGCCACGTCTGATCAAAAACTATCATCGAAGCTTCCCAACTAAACCCTGGCCGGACAGGAGGAACACCTTGAGAGGGGCCTTGGGAGGGAGTGCTCTCATGACCCCCATCCAGAAGACGCCCTGGCAAGCCCATGGGCCAGGAAGGGTCTCCACTAAAACCAGGCATCCTTAGCCTAGGCCGTCTTGGGCCAGTCCTGGTGCCTTTGGCGCCAGGCTCATACTTGATAAAAGACTTTTATTGGGAACTACTTTATTTCAGTGTCAATCAACATGGAGGCATCCACATAGCTTGGCTCCTTGGAACCAAGCTATGCGGTATAGTATTTTTGGGTGTGGTACCATAGGAACTATTTTACCTGTACTACTTTCTTGAAGCTATTTAAACCACACCCGACTGGGATAACACACTTCACGTTACTTTGCAAGTCTGCAACGTGACACTCAACGTGTTTAGCTGCACCCGCGAACCTTGGAAGAACAGCATCTGTTAAGGAGAAAACGGACATTGTTAGCAGCAGCAGCTTACCTGTAATTTCATTGTTAGCTGTCCACGGCTCTTGAGATCAGCATCCTGGAACCAGCGCTCCTCCCGAACCGACAGATCTGCAAAAAAGGAATAAACAAGGCATTAGACATTTTTACAATTTAATGAACGGTGCCGAAAAGCTTACCTCGCAAGCCACTCCTCGACCAGCATCGCCTCAGGAATTCCATGCACTGGGTGAGCACCGTGACCTTTGGGAAGACAAGACAACAGGTTAGCAAGAGCCAAGGCATCATAGTGCTGCGCTTAGCGCCTACTCACCACATCAAGGCACTCTAAAAACGCCATTACTTACCAGCGAGACCCAATTCAGTCTATGCCACATATTGGACTTCTGCGCACCTAAGGAAGAGAAAAGACATTAGTTAAACCAAAAAGTCATGCAAAGACAATAATATAGCACAGCAATAAGACCTACCTGAAAGACTCAAAGCGGGCCGGCATCAGTGAAGTAACTCAATCGCAAACGCCCACCAAGCACAACGCGCCCCTGCCAAGAAGGCAGGATGGAGAACACACCTGCATTAAAAACAAGGTGAGGAGAGGCCCAGTGAGGCCGCGGGTATACGGGGTGGTGGGGGACTATTTACCCCAGTTGCCCAGTCTTGAACATTGCCCACCTGTATTCCAGGCAGAACCCTCCTGCTGGTCCCACCTAGGAACCGCAGAGAAGGATACCTGAGTCCCAACTGCTGGGTGGCGTCCCCGTGGAACCATGTGAGTGTAACAGAGGAAGCACAAACAGCTATAATCTTCAATTTTTACTGGAATCCTCAGATAATCTCTACTGACAATTTTTTTAGCACGATCCTGGACTCTTTTTGACGCCCTTTCCCTGCTCTATAATCCTCATTTTGTCATAATTGGCGTGGACCTAAACTGCCACTGCTTGGAGTTCATGGATACCAAAAACATGGCAGACCCTGGCCGTCTCTCCCCCGGATCACTCAGAGCAGAGAAGTGGTTCGATCTTATGAATGATAAAGATCTGCATGTGCTGAATGGACTAACCTTGGGAGATATTCCGGCGAAATGTACCTGGTCCTGCAATGGTAAGACCAGCATACTGGACTATGTATTTGTCTCCAGCACTATCATTCAAGAGGTTTCTGGCTTTGAAGTTTTACACCATCATACTAGCGACCATGCGCTTTTGCAACTTAATTGGGATAGTAAATTTCACTCCGTAAGAGATAAATTATTCATGGATATTGAAACCACCCAGAGTACCAACCGCCTGAGGCTGAAAAACCGTGACATACTCTCCCTGGGGGCCGGATATGCTAAGCACCTTCAAAGGGGGGAGAATCAAATTACGTCCCTTTTCTGCAATTATTTATGACTACACCTAACAAGAACAAGGTAACTACACCATTTCATAGACAAACCGTCGAATTTTTCTGTAAAGGTGCAGAAAAACGTGCTATGCAAAGAGCTGAAAAACATCACTCATCTGGTACTTGACCAATATCTGCTTATGTTAAAAAAACTAAAACAGAAATATAAGAACTGGGTGGTGAGAGAAAAAGCCTCTTTATTACAAGCAGATGAGGAGCAGATGCTAGTGATCATACTTAACAAAGATGAAAGAGCTACATGGCAATTACTGAATGAGACAGATCCCTATCAAGCCACTTCTTTAGCAAACACTGTTCCTGAAGAAACCTGGATTAATTTTTATGGCAAATTATTTGAAGCCGAAGATGATATATCCAATCAGGAGACAGATGTAAGAGGTGCTGCTTGGCCTTTGCACCTCGACTATGTGGATTTGGAGATGCTCATTAAAAAAACGAACTATTCTAGAGGTCTGGGCCCAGATGGGATCACTGATAACATGATTAAACAATCCCCAGAGCTCTGGATTCCTTTAATCTTGGATCTTCTCCATCAAATCTTTAGAACAAGACAACGACCAGCATCATGGAAAAAAGCTATCATAGTCTCGATATTTAAAAAAGGCAATAGGACAGATCCAACCAACTACCGCCCCATAGCATTACTCGATGCCATGGGCAAGCTACTTTCAGCCTTCCCCCAAAAACAGATGCAGTTATTGATACTCTGTAAAAAGAGATTCGACCCATGCCAAACTGGCTTCCTGAAGGGGACTGGCACAGAATTAAACTGTTTCCTGTTAAACTTACTCAAAGGAAAGGCACACAATACAAAAAACAAAAGTGTATCTAGCCTTCGTCGATCTGAGCAAAGCTTTTGACAGCATTGACCGCCAATGCCTTGGAAGAAAATGGAATCGTGGCACTGCCCGCCCCTTGTATTGGCCGTCATTAAATCTCTTTGGGAATCTGCATCAAAACAAGTTCACTTCAATGCTGGGGGTGTCTTGACAAACCCGAACCCCACCTTCAGGGCCTTAAAACGAGGCTGTCCACTTGCCCCAACTCTATTCAGTCTCTTCTTTTCTGATGTAGGTGAATACTTAAATAGGGTTAATTCATTTCCCCCATCCATCAGGGATGAGAAGCTGTCAGGACTACTTAATGCAGATGACATTGTGCTAGTGGACAAAATTCCTATGGGTGTACAGAGGTATTTAGTAGCCGTTAACCAATATCTGAAACTAAACAGCCTTTCGATTACCTCAACTAAGACCAGTATTATGTCATTGGTCCACAAGGAGGAAATGGGAGATCATCATTCCACTGGTACATTGAACATGAACAGCTGAGAATCACCTCTCAGATCACCTACTTGGGGGCTTTGGTAAACAACAGCACATGAGATCAACCATGACAGCTGGCCCTGAAATCCAGGCTTAAAATCTTGGTCGGACAAGGAAGAAGGATTCATTAAAAATTTGGCAAGTTTTCCATTTTACCAGTATTGACTTTCTATAATCAGAAGGTGGTTATTTCATTAACTTTTGGGTTAGAGGCATTTGTCCTAACTATGTGGAATGTATGGCCTACCATGGAAGGTGCCTTCTGGAGAAAAACCCTGAACCTACTGAACATAGCCTCTACCGCCTTGATTAGATAAAAACTAGGCCAGTTTCATTACAATCACGCGTGACATGGAAGTCACTGGCTCTTTCATTCGAAAAACCATGATTCCTTCTCCAGCAGTGCCATATGAAATCTTAAAAAGCAAGTACTACTGAGCAGATAGTGTCCTTATGAAGCAGTTGCTTTGACTGCTGTCACAGCAGACTAGAAAATTGCTGTCTGATCTAGAAGAATTGAGCAACTTTCCAGAAAACATTCAAATGAAACTTTGGTGGGACAATTGGATTAACACACAAGAGGAAAATAATGTGCATCTCGTAGACATTTTAAGAGAAGAAACAAAGCCTCAGGGAACACTTCCTAAATGTCTTACCAAGGCCCCCAATGGCTGGTACAGAAATCAGTTTCTCTGCTTCAGATTTGATCTGTACCCTACAAACAAATGATTACAAATCTCTGGGAAATCTGAGATGGAGGGATGTAGATTCGGCCAGGAAACAGAAAACTTGGAGTCACTAAAGCATGTCACATTGCTTTGCCATGGTTTAACTGACTTAAGCAAGTCAGTTAAACCATGTGATCAAGTTATGACAAGGTATTAAAGCCCGCAATACATTGTATGTGAAGGAAATGGGGTCCTTCGTTTTGAGAGGGGAGAACATTACTGGTACGATTTCTTTCTTAAAGGAGGTGTTTGAGCTGTCGATTTGACCCACTTGGACAAAGACTTGCTTCTAAAGTAACTTTTGCTCCCTTTGTTCCATTCTCTCTTTGGAGTCTATGGCCCTCATTACAACTCAGGCGTTGTTAACGCCACCGTTAACCCTTAACGCCTGATTCCCACCTTAATGCCTGCTTTTTGCAGGCGTTAAGTTCCATGGTGCTAAGGCACCTTGGTGCTAATTACGGCACCGTAATTTACGGTGCCGTAATTAGTGCCTTCCCCACTCCCATTATGCCCTATGGGGCAAAAATGGGAATGGGGAAGGGAAAATGGGAAATGGGGATTTACCGCCCCACTCACCTTGTAATGGGGCGGTAAATCCGCCATCCACCATGGTGTAAACGTAGTTTACACCATGGTGGTAAAGTTGGTGCACTTAGCACCTCAGTTGTAATGAGGGCCTATGACTTAATTCCAGAGTCTTTTCTTTCTTTCTACGTGGACATGTTTGAGATATGAAAAAGGTTTGCTATAAATCCAGCATTATGTCTTGAGGAGCTTGGTGTAGTCCCTATTTCCTTAGCCCCATACATGTACCTTTTTCTATTCCCAAACATTATTCTCGGGGACTGGTGGCTTGCCCATATTGAAGCCTCTGCTCCATATTTCAACCAAACATCCAGTGCACATCACAAAATACATTTTGGGACATGGTATGATGGAGATAGGGAGTGGGACTGACCAACAAGAGGGAAATAGGGACGAGTTGACAGTGCCCCAGGTTTGTTTACCAATACCTGACCCATTGGTTTCTGTCACATTGTGCAGCGATAACCAGGGTCGGGACTTATGCTCCTCTTCAACGGGTGGGATTTTCTCTGCCCCTGAGGCATTTTCTGTGCCTGATCCTTTTCTTTCAACCCTTGTCCTGTTCTGGGACCAGCCATGGATTTGCCTTTGCCACTGGCCTCTTCTGTCATAGATCTCATTTTGAAACATATCCCAGCTGAATGTAATCATTGCTATAAAAATGAAACAGAGGTTAGGTTAAGTTTGGACCCCTGTAACTGTTGCCCAAACTGCAAAGGTCATTTGCCAATTGCGGATATTAGGGGCACTATGGGGAAGATTTTGAGTAATGAATTAATATTTCTGCACACCTAGAGGACATAAGGGAGGAGGTTAAGATTAAATCCAACAATAGTTATGCTCCCCCAGCATCTACTCTTAAAACTTGGCGGGTAGTACTCTCCCTATACCTTATCCTCCTATTGTCCAGCGGGGAAAACAAAGTGGCAGAAGGGCCATACACTTGACAAATACTAATCAAAACGGAAATGCAAAAATTGAAAACTCCTCAGTAAAATATATTGGCAGAGAGGACCATTCCGAAGGTAGACTAAGAACAAGGAATGCACCTGATCCTACTATGGGACCTGCTCTCTATAGAATGGTGAAATCAGTTGAACCAGTATCAAAATGTTTGACTTCACCAAACTTGGACCATATAAGACTGAGGACTTTATTAAATGAGACTGCATTGTACATGAGAAATGTGCAGAAACTACATCAAAGTACGAGGGAAAATCATGATTCCCTCAAAGATATAGCCCTTCACTAAATCCGGCATGTCAAAGGATGCTTGTCAGTGATCCACTCAGACATTACTACTGTATCCAGACATCCAGATCTTACAGATTTGAGATATGATTATATAAAAGTAACTCTGATTGCAGGTTTTCTGAGGGAGGGATTAATGTCCATAGAATACTGAATGTATCCCGCAGTGAATTCTGCTATTATTCTGAGACCAAATCCTAAAGCACCCTTGAGTGTCATATCGGCTATACATCAGGCTATACATCTCATTGACCGTACAGTGGACCCAGTCAAAATTGACAGATTAAACCAATCCCTGCAAGCAAATCAAAACACTGTCCAGTGTATCCCTTATGAGAGCGATGTTGGTCAAAGAAATCTTAGACAAAATGAGATCTTGACCTCTCTGGTGACCTGAACACCCACCTAGACGATCCCCAGACCGCTATATTGAGGGGCGATGGACCAGTAGGATTTCTTTTGTGGAATGTAAATGGTCTATCGGCAAATATCTAGACCCTGAATGGCATGAGCTAATCAATAAACATATGTTAATTTGTTTACTGAAAACATGGTCCCCTGAGCCCAAGTATAAAGTGGGCTATCGTACATTTAACTGTCCAGTCTCCAGATCCAGCAGAGAAAGGGCAAAAGGTGGGTGTATTATGTGGATCCATAGGAGTTTGGGTATACCCTGCAAACAGATCCCAATTAAGCCGCTGGATCTACTAGGCATAGATTTATGTCTAAGGGGGGGTCTCAAAGTCTTGGTTGTCAATGTATACCTAAGACAAAATCAATCCGCAATTTGCCATGCAGAGGAGATTCTGAATACGGTCTGGGAACTTACACTGGGGTATCCAAATAGTGCATTGGTAGTGTGCAATTTTAATGCCCAATTTGAAGACATTAATGTGATATCAGCAGATATGATCCTAGATGAAGCTTGGGGGATACAACCCCTTTCCTCTAATCCCCCTAGCACTTGTATCCCTTTTTGGGGACATATGCCTTGTTATGTATACCCTTGTCCTGCAGGCCTGTACTGGACGTTTTGCAGATGATTCCCCAGCTCATCCGAATTCTTGACTTCTGAATAAATCCAGCTTTTTCTACTATGCTTCGGTATCCTTGTGCTAAAACTGAAAAATGTAAGATAATAGAGCGTGTGGAAAGTTACCATGATCCATTGTTTCCAGGTTTTAACAAGGATATTGATTGGTATAACTTTGCTGATTCCACACAAAATCATCAACAAAAAAGATATGCCCTAGCCTTAAAACCAATAAGATGGACAATTAATTTTTCTGAGCAAATTCTTCTGAAACTCCACCAAGTGATACCTCTTTTGGAGCAATGTGCATGTCACAATTATATCCTCACTCGCATTGATTTCTATAATTCTGTGATGGAAGTACTTTCTCCTCTACTAACAAAGAACACCATGGCTCTGAAGTCCAAAACCAAAAATGGTCATGGCTGGTATGATGAAGATTGCAGAAGAAAAAAGTCTGCCCTTGTGAAAGTAATCAAAAAACAAAATGACAGAACCAGGTAAGAAGTTAATACCCTGAGAAATGAATATAAGGTCTTGCTGGAAACAAAAACATTTAAATATATGGAGGACCAGTGGACTGCATTGCTTTATGCAATTCCACCACAAAATACAAAGGAATTCTGGCATATGGTGTGATCTGGCCCAACTCTAAACAAGACACCGGATATGAGCCTCATGGCTGCAGAGGCATGGGTAAAGCATTTTGAACCATTATATTCCTCAAAGCAGGTTAAATCTGAGTTGGAGACAGAGATTGTGAGACTAAGGGAGACCGAGATGAATGAGACCCATGAGTCTATTGCCCAGGGTATGCTTATTTTTTCTACTAGTGAAGTTGAAAGAGCTATCCTTTCACAGTGCAACGGCAAGGCTCCAGGGCCTGATTTTATCCCAGTCGTTCTCTTCAAGAGTAATCTAGACAAATGGGAACCCTTTCTAACAAAATTGTTAAATGATATCAATGGTTTGCTTGTCCTACCCTGCAGTTGGAAGGGAGCAACAATAATCCCAATTCATAAAAAGGGAGACCTGGATCTTGTAACAAACTATAGGCCTTTATTGCTCACTGATTCTCTAGCCAAAATCTATGCAATGGTTTTACTTGAGTCCCTGGAAACATGGATCAAAAAACATAATATCCTCTCTGGTACCCAGGCAAGATTTAGGAAAGGAGTATTGATTACTGACCAAGATTTTAGGTTGTATCTTATCATACAAAAGTTTGTTACGCCTTAATCATAGCCTAAATACGTCACTTTTGTTGATCTCCAAACAGCCTTAGATACGGTCGCCGTAAATAAACTGTGGAAAGTAATGGTAGATCTTCAGATTCCAGTGCCACTGGTAAAATCCATTATGGCCCTTTATACTAGCAAATATGCATGTGTAAGATGGAATGAAGGGGGAGAACTAACTTGTCAATTTCAACTCGAGAAAGGGGTAAACAGGGATGTGTCCTTGCCCCACCCTCCTTTTTTTTATTATGTATTAACAGTTTTGCTGCTGATATGCAAATACTATCGCTGGACGGACCAAGGTTGGGCTCTGTCAAATGGAGCCTCCTCCTATTTGCCAACGATGCTGTGCATTTGGCAAAAATCCCTAAGGGCCTACAACAACAACTCTCATTCTTGAATTGCTTTTTATGGGCAGAAATGTGACTATAAACCTATCAAAAACAAAGACTATGGTATGTTGTCTTCGGACTGGCCCGAGCAGACCCACACAAAACCTTTACCTGAATAACTCCCCACTATCTTCTGTGCAGAGTTGGGAATATAATTTCAGACATACTGGTGCAGTAGCACTTTTTCATCACGTTTTGGAGGTAGATCATTGTCCTCAGCAATGGTGGTATACAGTCCCAGACAGTCCCAGCCATAGTTTATGGTAGAGAGATATGGAGGCATACCTGAACTTATTCATTGCAGAAAATGGAAAAAAGTATTTGAAATGCTTATTCGGTCTCCCAGTCAGTGCCCTTACAGCTCCAATGGCCCTAGAACAGAGGTCTTCAAACTCTTTTGGCATGGGCCCCCCTGAGCAAATTTTGGACAGGCCGGGCCCCCCCAAAAGTGCCAGATGGACAGTATGCAGAAATCGCTATGAACATTTGCGTGCCGTTACCGAATCCTACTCCCAGTACAGACCATGGCCTCTCCCCACCCTACTTCCACCACTATCCCAGTGCTGCCGCCCATCCTGCTCCCACTACAGTCCCATAACACAAGCATACACACATCCATACACATTTAAATAAAAAATAAATTGCCATAAACGTACCTCGCGTGGTTGCTAAAATGCCCCGCTCCAGGTTGCTCTGCCCGTATGTGCGAGGAGGCGCAGGAGCACCCCCTCACACATAGATACATGCAGTGCCTCAGCCAGCATTTCCAATGAGCTATGCAAGGCTGGTGAACCAAAACACCGCCAGCGTGTTTCACTTTGACAGTTCAGCCATCCCAGGAGCACTCCCTCAGCTGGAAAAAGCAGCTGAGGGAGTTGTCAATATTTCACTGGGCTGGCTCCTCGGCTCCTCCATAATGGGTGAGGTGGCCAGTGGGTGGACGCCCCCTCACCCATTATGGATGAGCCGGCAGGCTTGGACTGGTCTATAGAGCAATAGGGCGATGACCGTACCAAAAATGCAAAATGCTAGTGTAGGCCAGTTAAAAAGGGCCACTTTTTTGGCCAATGTGGGCCAGTTTGAGGAGTTACTTCACTATGCAGCTAGTAGTTTTGACCATTGTTGCTGAATAAATATTCTTTAAATATCACCATTTGTTTACATTTGAATGAAAAACAACCTCTTGGGTACTATTCAAACAGTCTGTGACTAAACACTGAATATCCATTTGCAACTGCTGTCCATTTTTTCATTGGTGCCTAAGGCCGTTTTATGGCCCAGTCTGACCATGTGAGCTGCCCCTTCACATATTGTTTTTTTTTTTTTTTTACATTTCATGCTGTGCTCTGGTGCCCCACAGTTTGAAGAACTCTGCTCTAGAACTAGGGCATGCAGAAATAAAGTACGAGTTGATATTGAAACCGCTTTGGTATTGGATAAAGATCTGGTCCACAGTGGATTTGGACTCATACAGAGAGGCCTTGTGGAAGTACTAACAATGGAAGGCGTAGAACATATTCTGTGGCTGAAGCATGTTAAACATATCCTCCTTGTTCTCAACCTCAATTCTCTATGGTCAATCAAAGAACTTTTTAAAGATGTGATTCTATGAGTGGGCTACTGGGACAGGACTGCATATATATTATGCAGGCAGACTATCTGCTAGCTATATGGTGTATAAATGTGATATTGCCATGAAGCCCTACCTTGACTACACGGTGGGAAGGAAAAAGTAAGCCTTTTTCCTTATATTTTGATAGGGTATTCTACCATTCGCAAAGTTTATGAGACACTGGGGGAAGGGGTTGTCTGCACCTTGTCCAGCATGTCCCACCATAGTTGAAGATGAGATGCACTGTAATGTTCTTTTGCAAATTCCTTAAAAGACTAACCTTATGAGTGCAGCTATGAGCGATGTTACTGAAGGTGGCCACTGAAGCTCCAAACACCTCCACCTCTCACTATATTAAGAAGGGAAATATGTGAAGCCCCAGAGAAACCCTCTGGGGAAGAAAACCCTTCAGGATCTGGTGGCAAGTGTAGAGTAGAACGGCCACTCATAAAGTTGTCTCCTAGATACTGCTAAACTGGACCCTAGGATAGATTCTCTGAAGACTTGCTCTTCCCGGTATTCCTGGTTGGAAAGCTGAGAAACACAATGCGGAAATTAATGACCTGAACCCTGGCAGCTGAGGGGGGATGGATAAATGTTGAAAGGGCATAATCCCTGAAAACTGTGAATAGCTCTGGGTGAGCTGAGAGACATGGAGGAGGCCTAGTGAGGAAAGAGGAGAGAGTATGTATAAGAGAGAGGGTACATACAAAAGAGCAGAGTATGGGAATCGATAGTAAGCCTCGAGTTCATACTCATAGAGTGTCTTAGGAAAACAGAAGCGATGTACTGCAGCTCTGGCTGGCAGTGTCTATATTTGCTTCTTGGGATGATGGCCAATAAGGTCTGTGGTCATAGGCACATAGAATGTGAAACCGATGCAACGTGCCTGAGCTTCAAAGCTGCCATCACGGGAGAAGAGAAAACAGAATGAACCCACAGCTTTGATCAGTGCTGTACAAGGGATGTGACAGCATGCCTCCCCCCCAGAGCGGAATGACACCAGGGTTGCCCGGGTGCGAGTAATGAGACAGCGGGAAATGGCAGGGGCATTTACAGCAGATGCAGGCTCCCAGGTATGGTCCGTGGCCGAATAACCCTTCCAATCTACAAGGTACTGTAGTCATCCGCAGTGATAGTGGGAGTCACAGATACTAGTGACCTCAAACTCTGGTCCAGAGGCAGTCATTAGTGGTGGCGGAAGGGATGCCGATCCATGATGAATCCGGTCCAGGACATGAGGCTTTAGCTGCAAAATGTGGAACACAGAATCTATTCTGGACCAAGAGGGTGGAAGCTGAAACTAGAAGGCCAAGAACCCTTTAGTAGCCATGACCTTGGAGGGACCAAAGTATCTCAGAGACAGTTTAGACATAACCAGATGTCTGGGCAAAAATCAAGAAGCCAACAAAACCATATCACCAGGCACAATCAAGGGGGCAGATCAACGGCATCTATTGGCATATTGTTTAGCTCATTCTTGTGCTGCTTGCAAGGGGGTTCTGGCCATCTGATGACCCAATCGCATGTCGCACATCAGGGCATCGACATCTGGGAAAACCGATGACTTGAGAAGAGAGGAAAATATAATGGATCATAACCTAACTGCACTGGAAAGGACTAGTCCCGATCGTGGCATGGGTGGCAATATTGTATGTGAATTCGGCCAGAAACAATTGATCCTTCCAACTGTCTTGTGCTGCAGATATGAAACACCAGAGGTATCCCTCCAGAGTTTGATTCAGGCTTTCGGTTTGCCCATTGGTCTGGGGATGTTAACCTGAGCTCAAGGCTCTCCTGATGTCCAATGCAAAACAGACATGTTTCCAGTACTGTGAGACTTATTGGGGTCCTCTGTCTGAAACAAGAGAGTCTGGTAAGCCATGATGTGCAAACATACTGGGCCTCATTACGACCCTGGCGGTACGGGGTAAACGGCACCGTAAAAGGTGCCGGCACCGTTTACCCCGTACCGCCTCATTACAAGGTCCCCTCGCGGGACCCAGGAAGCAACGCCCGGTCAAACCAGGCATGCTTACCGGGTCCTGCGAGGGGAAGAGGGAGCAAACAACGGGCCAATGATCTTTGAGTACTTAGTTCATGGAGAAACTCACATTTTTCCTGATGCCTCAGACCAGACTGCAAGCCAAGTCTCAGGTGAGCGTGCTCCCCTCCTCGCCCCTCGTAAGTCCAAAACGCCATACACATGTCTCCCCAATGTCACCGCTCCCATTCAGGCGAACCCCCACTGCTGCACCTATGATGAAGGATGCCAAGACCTGGCTCAAAGCACACACACGAGGGTGTGGCATACATTTTGAAGGGAAAGAAAAATCCAGTAACCCTCACTAACCGCACCTCCCGTACTACGAAGCAAACTTGGCAAACACTTATAAACAAAACACCATTCACTCTTCCTAACACCAAAGGGGACCCTCCCGGGGTCTCCCATGCTCCGCGGGAATGTGATGCTGACTTGACCAATGCAGAAATATTACTGGGTGAACACTCAGGATTCCTAATGGCCTCAACCCAGTCACCTCCAGATGGGATAATGAAAGAGGGACAGATTCTCCCTGTTTTTTTATCCGGCCCTTCAAAGGGAATTCAGTGCGCCACTGTTTCCAGGACCTCGCTGCACAAGTCTGGCCAAAAATGCCCTTTAATATACTTAGGGTCCTATGAACCACCACTGCACATTCTACTACCTTCACAGTCTTGACCCGATCCTTTGCTAAGGAAACCCTCTTTCGTCAGCAATGACAGCAACATCGCTGAATAGCAAAGAGGAGACTACTGCCCTGTTGAATCTATCTTCGAGAGAGAGGGACCATCTGGGGGCCCCTCCCTATCCCCACAACCAATCTCCCTTTGATGGGAAGGAAAACCTTCTTCAGCTTTCAACTAACCCCCATAAGGTTTGTTACTCTTCCTCTACTGATCTTCCTTCCTCTACAGCAGAAGTCTGTGCTAACACCTTATCCCGACCCTTGATATCTTTTTCGAAAGACATCCGCCCAACTTCATCTTTATAGCCCATCTTGCACCGGTCATAAAGTAATTCCTGAAATGACTAAATGTACCCTGTTCAACCTGTGGAAGACACAGAGCATGGTTCCCCTTCTGGTCCATTCAACATGCAACACAATATAATGTCAGCCTTATTTATCTCATTGGCCCCCTTCATGAAACTTCATGAATCCATGAATGAGAATGTGAACGACCAGGCAACCTTGCTGGCCATGATTCACTCAACGTTGACGAAAAGGGAGTTTGGAAATTCCCAACATTTCAAAGCTCGATGGACTCTGTCAGGTCTTGAAATAAAGCAGGGCATATGTGCATTGCTCTTGGACAGTCTATTGTCAACGGGTGACAGTTTTATGTTAATTTGTGCAAATGTGATGCTCCTTATGCACCAATTGCCCCTCCTTCATTTTTTACACTCTAATGACATCAGTATGGTGGAGTTTCCGACAGAAGGATGCCATGATAGAGTGATTCTCCACCTTAGATCAAACGGGGTGAAAATCTCACTCGTTGAAGTGTCTCACCTCCTACAAACAATGGGATATGATCTGACAGATATCTCTAATGGAGAACAGCTTATACCCCACGGTTTGGAGCTTCATGGTATCCCGATCCAGGCCTGGAGGACTTCTCGCATGAACATAGAAACAAAAGGTATTACATTGATTGTCCTGGCTGCCTCCCAAGTCCTGTTACACACCAAGCTCAAGGTCAACAACCAAGCTGACTATATAGGCTCGTACAAAGGAGACATGAACATTATGGTCATGGGAAATGGCCAACCCAAGCATACAATCTCCTTTACGGGAAATCCATCTTAGGCAGCACCAACAAGCCGCCGGTGACTTTGAATTAACAACGAGACTCAAAATTGCTCCGACCTTTTTGGAATACTTGGGGTTTTTCACATTTATGTTCAGACCCAATGATCCTCTCTGGTTCCTTTGATGTCATTTGCCTCCATGAAACCTGGTTAACCATGCTACCAATCCTGGATAGCCTGGATGTTCCCTAATCCTGCCTATAAAGGCTTGAGATGATGTCCTTCCACAGGTTTGCCCACCTTTGTGAAACTGGGTGCTGGGATCACTGTCTTGGAGGTCTCCAATCTTATCCCTTTTCTACAGACGATGGTAACTACGATACAGAAAGAAGATGATGAGGATGTCACTACCCCCATCCAGAAGACCCCCTGGCAAGCCCATGGGCCAGGAAGGGTCTCCACTAAAACCAGGCATCCTTGGCCTAGGCCTTCTTGGGGCCAGTCCTGGCGCTTTGGCGCCAGGATCATACTTGATAAAGGACTTGTATTGGGAACTAATTTATTTCAGTGTCAATCAACATGGAGGCATCCACATAGCTTGGCTCCTTGGAACCAAGCTATGCGGTATAGTATTTTTGGGTGTGGTACCATAGGAACTATTTTACCTGGACTACTTTCTTGAAGCTATTTAAACCACACCCGACTGGGATAACACACTTCGCGTTACTTTGCAAGTCTGCAACGTGACACTCACCGTGTTCAGCTGCACCCGCGAACATTGGAAGAACAGCATCTGTTAAGGAGAAAAAGGACATCGTTAGCAGCAGCAGCAGTTTACCTGTAATTTCATCGTTAGCTGTCCACGGCTCTTGAGATCCGCATCCTGGAACCAGCGCTCCTCCCGAATCGACAGATCTGCAAAAAAGGAAGAAACAAGGCATTAGACATTTTTACAATTTAATGAACGGTGCCGAAAAGTTTACCTCGCAAGCCGCTCCTCGACCAGCATCGCCTCAGGAATTCCATGAACCGGGTGAGAACCGCGACCTGTGGGAAGACAAGACAACAGGTTAGCAAGAGGCAAGGCATCATAGCACTGCCCTTAGCTTCTACTCACTGCATCAAGGCGCTGTAAAACGCCATTACTTACCGGTGAGACCCAATTCAGTCTATGCCACATATTGGACTTCCGCGCACCTAAGGAAGAGAAAAGACATTAGTTAAACCAAAAAGGCACGCAAAGACAATATTATAGCACAGCAATAAGACCTACCTGAAAGACTCAAAGCGGGCCGGCATCAGTGAAGTAACTCGATCGTAAACGCCCACCAAGCACAACGTGCCACTGCCAAGAAGGCAGGACGGAGAACACACCTGCATTAAAAACAAGGTGAGGAGAAGTCCAGTGCGGCCGCAGGTATACGGTGTGGTGGGGGACTGTTTACCCCAGTTGCCCAGTCTTGAACATTGCCCACCTGTATTCCAGGCAGAACCCTCCCGCTGGTCACACCTGGGAACCGCAGAGAAGGATACCTGAGTCCCAACTGCTGGGTGGCATCCCCGTGGAACCTGGTGAGCATAACAGAACGTGAAGCCTGCCAAACCAATCCACCTGGGTGCCATGGAGACCTCGGAATTAGACCAATTGGCCCAATTAATAGGAGAACTGCGTGCCGAGGTTCATTCTGCCTGACAGGAGACTAATGCTCTCCGAAGAGATTTAATAGTGACTAAAGAGTGCACAGAAGACATTAGCAGGCAATACTTGCAATCATAAGCAGGACAGAAACCTCTGCTTGGAAGCAACCCTACGATGCAGAATCCTACCCTGCCATCCACTTCCTCTACTCCGGTGCAAATTATGCTACCAGGAACAGTTCCTTTGGCACCGCCGGAGCGGTTTACAGGTGATCCATGGAAATATGCAGCTTTCATGAATCATTGTCGCCTTCACTTTCTTTGCAGGCCAGGAGCATTCCAAAATGACCAAGCTCGGGTAGCCTTTGTTTTATCGTTCCTGAGCGGTAGCGCAGCAGATTGGTCTGTACCATTGGTGACCCATGATGATCCTTTATTACATGACTTTGGGGGATTTCAGAGGAAAATGGAGAAACTTTTTGCTCGCCATACCCGAGAGCAAGCAGTGGACGATGAACTCCTTTCCCTCCGACAGGGGAATCAGGACTTGTTAACGTACGTTTCTACTTTAAACAGATTGGTTGCAGAAGCTAGGTGGCCTGAAAACAAAAGAACCACGTTGTTTCATATGGGCTTACGAGGTGAATTAAAAGACGTTCTCGCTCAAGTAGTTGATCCTCCTCGAGACTGTTCTGAGTTCATAAATCTGGTCGTACAACTAGACCACCGGTTGCAAGACCGAAAAGCAGATCGTTCCAAAATGGATCCTTGGGCTTTGTATGTTCGGTCTAGAGACAATGTAACCCGAGCACAAAAAAACACTGTGGAGCCCATGCAAATTGGGGGGGTGCGACCTTCATAAACAAAACAAGAGCTAGATAAAAGAAGACATCAACGGTTATGTCTGTATTGCGGAAAACCTGGGCATTTCCTGAAGGACTGCCCAGTGAAACCTCCAAGGAAGATCGTCGGGGCCACGGAAAAAGATGAAGAGAAAGAATATAAATCGGAAAACTACCCAGCTCGGCAAACGTAGAGGTCAGTTTGTCGAGTGAGAGGAAAGAGGCACCGACCTCACACTTTGCAATACCAGTGATCTTAATCAATAACCAACGGTCGTCAAGAATGCATGCCGTTGAGGCATACATCGACAGCGGAGCAGTCAGGAATTATATAGATCAAGACCTGGCTGCAGAGATGGGGCTTCCCTTATGCTCTTAGCCGACTACAGACAAGGTGATTACGGTAGATGCGACAACAATCACTTCCGGACCCGTAACCCAATGCACAGCCGAAATAACCTTGCTGTGCCAGGACGGGCATCAGAAACTCATTTTGTTCGATCTCATCAAGGCACCTCAATTCCGGCTTATACTAGGGATGCCATGGTTAGTCGCTCACAACCCTTTGATCGACTGGCGGGCCAGAAAATGAACCTTCCCCAGTGACTGCTCTCCAGCCTGTTATTATCAAGAACAGAAACCAGCTTTCAGTATTTCTGCAACTCCCGGAGCAACAACATCAACCCTGGGTGTAACTAATACCTTGCCAGAGGAATACCGCGATTTCCAGGATGTATTCCAGATGGACCAAGCAAACACCCTGCTGCCGCACAGGCGTTATGACTGTCAAATCATGAATCATTGTCGCCTTCACTTTCTTTGCAGGCCAGGAGCATTCCCAAATGACCAAGCTCGGGTAGCCTTTGTTTTATCATTCCTGAGCGGTAGCGCAGCAGATTGGTCTGTACCATTAGTGACCCATGATGATCCTTTATTACATGACTTTGGGGGATTTCAGAGGAAAATGGAGAAACTTTTTGCTCGCCATACCCGAGAGCAAGCAGTGGACGATGAACTCCTTTCCCTCCGACAGGGGAATCAGGACTTGTTAACGTACGTTTCTACTTTAAACAGATTGGTTGCAGAAGCTAGGTGGCCTGAAAACAAAAGAACCACGTTGTTTCATATGGGCTTACGAGGTGAATTAAAAGACGTTCTCGCTCAAGTAGTTGATCCTCCTCGAGACTGTTCTGAGTTCATAAATCTGGTCGTACAACTAGACCACCGGTTGCAAGACCGAAAAGCAGATCGTTCCAAAATGGATCCTCGGGCTTTGTATGTTCGGTCTAGAGACAATGTAACCCGAGCACAAAAAAACACTGTGGAGCCCATGCAAATTGGGGGGGTGCGACCTTCATAAACAAAACAAGAGCTAGATAAAAGAAGACATCAACGGTTATGTCTGTATTGCGGAAAACCTGGGCATTTCCTGAAGGACTGCCCAGTGAAACCTCCAAGGAAGATCGTCGGGGCCACGGAAAAAGATGAAGAGAAAGAATATAAATCGGAAAACTACCCAGCTCGGCAAACGTAGAGGTCAGTTTGTCGAGTGAGAGGAAAGAGCCACCGACCTCACACTTTGCAATACCAGTGATCTTAATCAATAACCAACGGTCGTCAAGAATGCATGCCGTTGAGGCATACATCGACAGCGGAGCAGTCAGGAATTATATAGATCAAGACCTGGCTGCAGAGATGGGGCTTCCCTTATGCTCTTAGCCGACTACAGACAAGGTGATTACGGTAGATGCGACAACAATCACTTCCGGACCTGTAACCCAATGCACAGCCGAAATAACCTTGCTGTGCCAGGACGGGCATCAGAAACTCATTTTGTTCGATCTCATCAAGGCACCTCAATTCCGGCTTATACTAGGGATGCCATGGTTAGTCGCTCACAACCCTTTGATCGACTGACGGGCCAGAAAATGAACCTTCCCCAGTGACTGCTCTCCAGCCTGTTATTATCAAGAACAGAAACCAGCTTTCAGTATTTCTGCAACTCCCGGAGCAACAACATCAACCCTGGGTGTAACTAATACCTTGCCAGAGGAATACCGCGATTTCCAGGATGTATTCCAGATGGACCAAGCAAACACCCTGCTGCCGCACAGGCGTTATGACTGTCAAATCAACCTTGTTCCTGGTGCTCAAGACCCTTGTGGTAGAATCTATGCTCTTACGGAACCTGAAAATCTTCATCTGAAGTCTTACTTAGACCAATACCTTGCAAACGAATTAATCCGCCCATCGAAGTCCCCTGCAGCCAGTCCTTTGTTCTTCGTGTCGAAAAAAGAATGGGACTTAAGGACCTGAATTGACTACCGCGCATTAAACCAGATCACTGTAAAGAATCGTTATACCTTGCCACTTATCCCAAAAATGCTGGACCAGGTCAAAGATGCTCAGATTTACAACAAATTGGATCTTCGGGGAGCGTACCACCTGGTCCGGGTCAGAAGCGGAGACGAATGGAAAACTGCTTTCCGTACCAAATATGGTTTATTTGAATATCAAGTCATGCCCTTTGAGTTATGCAACGCTCCGGCAGTATTCCAATATTTAATGAATGACGTCTTGAGAGAGTTAATTGATGTCTGCGCCCTAGTGTACATAGATGATATCCTAGTGTACTCAACCTCAAAACAGGATCATATCAAGCACGTCCGTTCAGTTCTCGCCAAAGTCTGTGAACATTGTTTATTTGCAAAGCTTGAAAAGTGTTTCTTTCACGTAACTGAAGTAGAGTTTTTTAGGCTTTATCCTTACTCCCGGAGGCATCAGGATGGACCTGCACAAAGTTGATGCCATTCTGAAGTGGCCATCACCAACGTCAGTAAAAGGAGTGCAAAGTATGTTGGGCTTTGCGAACTTCTATCGCCGGTTCGTACCATACTTCTCCCAAGTTGTACACCCGATCACTGTATTACTACGAAAAAATAACAGAAAATTTGCGTAGACCGAAGAAGCAGAAAAAGCTTTTCAGGAACTTAAGAAAAGGTTCACCTCAGTGCCAATCCTGCGACATCCACGTCCAGATCTTCCTTATATCGTGGAAACGGACGCTTCCAGTATAGTAATGGATGATGTCCTCTCACAAAGAGATCCTGACAGCGGCCAGCTACATCCAGTGGCCTTCTGGTCGAAGAAGTTCTCACCTCCAGAAGTAAATTACGCCATTATGGACAAAGAACTCTTGGCAATCAAATCCACCTTTAAAGCTTGGTGACACTACCTCCTGGGGGCCAGACACACCATTACAGTGACCACGGACCACCAAAATCTGCAATATCTTAAAACAGCTAAAACCCAGTCTTCACACCAGTTGCGGTGCGCTTTTTTCTTCGCCGAATATGATTATGTCATTACATTTTGACCAAGGGTCAAGAATGGAAAAGCTGACGCACTCTCTCGTACTGGCACTGATGACATAGTTTATACGGCCCCAGACCCAGTCCCCATCATACCCGAAGACAAACTCTTAGGCATCACTACGGCCTTAACCCAAGTGGAACTGGGAAAAGAAATTCAACAAACTGTCGGGGGGGATTCTGCCGGGGTCGGCCGGGCCGTCCGCAGACCTCCGGGCAGGGAGGCCCCAACTCCTCCCGTGTATATCTCGGATCGAGACAGAGTATGAGGCACACACAAGGAGCAAGGCAACTTCTGCCGTTTATTATGCAAACGGCAGGGATGGGTCAAGGAGCGTACGCGTTCGTCCTGACACACACACAATAGTGGGGCTCGCAGGCCCTTTTTACTACATTATGACGCGCTACTTGCGTCATTCCAAAAAGTTACCAAAAGAACCTATCGCCACTCTTGATTGGTTGCTCGAGTGGTGGGGTTAGTATAGTACGCATATAGAGAATGATATTAGTGGTTAAGATGTAGTCAGGTGGTATATCTGGGTTGTCCCTACAATTAGATACATAAGAATTGTTACATGAAGACCCCTGAGGATTGGCTAACGTTACTGACGTCTGAGATAAGAACCTCATGTTCTGATTGGTGCATCCGTGAGCTCCCCAGCCTGGGACCACCGTTGTTCCCAGCACACGGTGCACCTGTGGTTGCAACAGTGTTTCAATATGGGTACGTGCAGGCAATGTGAGGATTTATTCATAGGTGGGAGACTGACCGTTCCCACTGTAGCAGGTGTCCATTGAGCCTTTCAAGTGTGTCGGCCTGCGTCTCGTAGCGAGGTACCCAGACGCCTTTTCTCTCCTGGGTTTTGGCATCTCGTCAGGTTCGGCTTGGTCACGTGGGGAGGGACCGTGTTTGAGGCATAATTTTGCACAATTAATATTGTTTTTCCACTGTATGTCTGGTTTAATTTGCAGATATGATTTTAACATTGGTACGTGGAGTGCGAGGTTGCAACATCGTGCCTTTGAAGATTTGTTTCTTGACTGTGGGTTTGCAACATTACGACCTTGGCTAGTTGCTCCACTGGGTTCTTTCTGCAGGCTCAGCAACCTGACTTTTGCTTTGTTAATGTCCACGGGAACTCTTGCTTGAGGCCTACTTGGGCCTGGTGCACGAGTAATCCATTTAGTGCATGGATGCTTTAGGTTATAGTGGCATACAGTTTCATGGCCAGTATCGTGTTTCCATTATATCTCTCATGATGGTAACGGGTTTCAAGAGAAGCGTGAGCAAGCGTTATAAATGAGCTCATGGTGCGTCTTGCGTTTCTGCATTCTGAAAGCCTATGTAAAAATAATAAAGATGCACGTCCGTGAATAAGCCTGTCGCCTACGTCAGAGCACTGAGTATGTTCTTCGTGTAGATTGGTGTGGAAATGTTCAGCGTGTATAATAGTTCAGCGGTGCTTCCCGTTATCTAGGTCGTCATGGCATCTCTAACGATGTGTAGATTTCAGTCTAGTTGGTCCGTGCCGCAGGTGTCGGCATGGCCAGTGCGGGCTGTTGGGCAGGCAGATGGACACATCCGTATGTTTCTGTACCAGGGTATTTGGTCATCTGGTAAATGGGCAAACTCTTCTCGTGGCGGGTGTCTGGGCCGCGACCCTCTAGGCCAAGCGCGAGAGGTGAAGGACGGGAGTCTGGTTTTCCATTCTCCCACTTCAGTCCCCCCTCTGGTCGACTTGTCGACCACAAACATATCCTTCTCGTTATCTCCTCTTACTCTCCATATCTTGGTTATCCCTCCGAGATGTCCATAATGGTTTACGTGATCTTCAAATGACCAATACATGTATTCGCATGTTCCTCCAGGAGTACAGTACACCCATCTTCCTATGTAGCTCCTAGGGTTCCTTGGGTTCTCGATCTTCACTGATGGTGGGTCTAGATGATTGGCGATGATTTGGGTGCGCAACTTCTCCCTTTCGTGTATTATCACACCTGTGTGCTGGCCGTCATCCGCTGGCATCAAGGGGTGCATTCCCACCATTTCCAGCAACTCATCAGTTGAGCGCGCCTTCCGGGCTTTCCAAAATCTAATTATTATCAGTGCAGCTCCAGCCAAAATAGCACATCCCACTATTATTTTCAGTCCATCTGACAGCCAAGATGGCATCCATGACCATAATAGTGAAAACCAGCTTTTATCCTTGTTTACGCCGTTACTTTCGTCCATCATTTTGGAGTGCATCTGGGCCAATTGTGAAACTGCTTCTGTTAGTGTACCATTGTCGGCATCGTTGGCAGGTATGAACGTGCAGCATGATTGTCCTATCTTTGCACAAACTCCTCCTTCCATTGCTGTGAGAAGGTCCAATACATATCTGTTCTGTAGTGCTACCATCCTTACAGCTCGCAGCTCCTCTTTAATTGCGTTAAACCCATTTACTGTCGAATTTATGGTCATCATTAGTTCCCATCTGGTTATTTGCAGCCATTTTGCGTTTGCGTATGCCTGCAGTCCCGGATGTATTATTGAGGAGAAGAACATTGCTGCTCTGCTGAATAGTCTGTGTTCTGGCGGTATTGAGGTTAGTTCCGTTTCCGACCTTCCCCACAGATAATTTCCTGTTAATGGCTCTCCTTGTCTTTTTCTCCTGTTTAGGACAGTATCATTGCTGTTGGTCCTGTTTTCTTGCTCCTTCTGGAGTGGTGCAGATCTCTTTCTTCTCCTGTCTCCTTCATCCATTTTCGGAAATTTCGCCACATCGACATGCTTCTTAGGTACCACTAGTGATGGTACATTGACGTGTACCATTGTGCACACACCACTCCACAGGGGAGGCAGTGTATGATATGCCTTTTCTCCGCAGGCCCAATAATGGTCCATTATTACTGCTGTTCCCGCTCCCCCCTCAGGTAACTCCATCACACTTGCACAATTGGTGTTATATCCCACGTCCACCTCTCCTTTATGCTGGTAACATACTTTGGGCGCAGTCAATGGTAATATAGTTATCGGGTCTTCATCTTCTTCTACCCACGTGAGCATTGGTACATACTTGATCCATGTCGTCCAACATCGATGATTGTGTGTCTCGATGGTTGAGATAGTTTCTTTTGTTACCATGTTGCTGCCAACCACTCCTATCTCCCAGCTGGTACCCAGGAACACCTTTCCTGTTATCGTCAGTAATGGCCTCTCCCAGCATCCTTGTTTACCCGGAACTTCCGTGGCGTACCAATCACATGGTAGATACTGCAGTGTTACCTTCTTTGTTTCTCCTTTTTCAGGGCCACTTGTTATGTATCTGAATGCTTCAGCATGTAAACTGGTCTTGTGATAACTCAGATAGGTCTTGAGGAAGTTGTTTTCATATGGGTATGAGTCTCGTGTTTTCCATGTCATGTGCACTACTGTTCCTTGGAATCTTCCTTTCGTTTGGAACAGGGCCAAATATATTATGCACTGTGCTGTTTTTTCATCTATTTCTGTGGCAACAAATGTTCGTGAAGCGCTCATGGCGTATGGTATTAATGAGCAAACGTAACAGCTATCCTCAGTTGTCTGCTTACCAATGCGGGTCATGTGCTGGTACCATATGTTGTTTGTGACGTGTGCTGAATCTTGTACATAATTATCAATACCTTTATTGTCTGAGTATGTGCTGCGTTTAACTTTATTTCGCTTTTGTTCATTGTTACTGTTACCACCTGACGTAACACCTGTTGCAGCAGGGAGGTGGGGTACATTAGGTTTGGGTGCAGCAAAAAAAACTCATAGCATAGCTGTACTGCCATACAGAGGCAGCCAAAACTCCGGTGATCATAAAAATCCCTATTATTTTTATTACATATGCTAACCTCACCGACATTTTTGCTCTTACCTTGCTGCAGTCCTGGCAGCGTATTCTTGCGACGTTAAAGTTGCCCGCCTAAAAATTCTCAAAAAGTGCTTGTTATTAAATGTTAGTTTTGTTTCATTAAGCTCTCCCTATCAAATAGTCATTCAGTGCCCAGGTGAAGAGTTGCTCCCACGCTACTCTAAGTGATCGGTCTCTCAAGACCGGCAAGTATGGGCGGAGGTGGGGCATGTAATTTTCTATGGCCAGGAGGAAGGCCGTGTAGTATACACGTACCCTTTTCTTTTTTAAGTATGTTGGCCTTTTTATTTCGTATACAAATTGGTGTGACAATTCTTCTGGGTAACTATCGTCTGGCAGCACCATCTACGCCTGCACACTGAATTTGTTAGATAACTTTTCTTAACAATACAATATTACGCAGCTCCTGTATGTGCGAGAGAAAAAGAGAACATTCACGTGTTTACATGTGTATTGGTGCAAGCGAAGTCCTTAGTTTTTATTACAATTGTATTTAGTAGTCAATGGGGGGGGGGTTTGCTCAGATGGCGGGAGCAGTTTTACTCTTTGAACGTGTGACCATGGGGTGGGCAGTGTGGGGATCACCCCCTTCTTCGTCCGTTATTCTCTCCGAGGGAACAATTGGGTCGTTGTCTGTGGTTGTGTTTTCTTCCGCTGCCGGGGATGTTGTTGGCGTTTTTCCAATGGACCTGTCGTTGGCGCTGGGGCGGGTCTGCAGTTTGTAAATTTTTACATCATGCAGGTGGTTCCACGCACGCTTATCCTTTAGTTTTACTGCTCTTGTTGATACGTCCTCTACTAAATGGGGGCCAGTGAACCTCTGCTGGTTCCACTTTCTATTAAAATTTCGAAGTAGTACGTGGTCACCTTTGGCAAGTTGGCACAAGTTCTCCTTTCCCAATTCTGTATTTTCGTCTATTTCTTGGTTGCTGGTGGACCCGCCCCGTGTGCGCTCGAGCTGTTGAGACACAAACACAACGCTAGTAATCAAAGAAGACACATATTGATACATTTCATCACCTAACACATTCGCAGAACTTTCTTGGTCGGTGAATGCCCTTGACGTTGGTGTTAGGGGAAGGCGCATTTGGCGTCCAGTAACCACCTCGTGTGGGGTGAGGTGGTGGTCGGACCCTGGCCTGTTTCTAAGTTCGAACAGTGCTAACGGAAGGCAATACAACCAACTTTTCTTTGTTGTTTGCTGTATTTTAGCAATTGCCTCCTTCAATAGGCCATTCAGGCGTTCACATACACCATTGGCCTGTGGGTGGTACGCACATGCAAATTTGTGTTTAATGTTCAGTAGGGATGTGATATGCTGGAACATTTCATTTGCGAAATGGGGTCCGTTGTCTGATCTTAACACCTCGCACACTCCCCACCTGGGGAATACCTCCCTTACTATAAATTTGGCTGCTCTAAACGCATCAGGGTGTGAACAGGGCCCTGCTTCGATCCACCTAGAAAATGGGCATACTACTACTATCATGTATCTATTGCCTTGACAAATGTTGATCATATCAACATAGTCAATGTGGAGGTGCCGAAAAGGTCCTTCTGGTCGGGGTATGGTACCTCTTATCACCTTTAAAGTATGACCGGCCGTGAACTGTTGACATGTAAGGCAATTGCTGATAAAATTTGACACATGGGATGTTAACTCGGGACAGAACCAATCTTCTCTAATTCGTGCTGCTATTATTTCTTTGCCTGTATGGGCAGGTATTGTTTTATTTGTTGTTGTGGTAGGGAATAGTGTTGGTCACTCCCTTGTGGTGACATCTGCTGTGGTTGTATGCCCTGCTGTTCTTGTGATGTCCTATGTTGTGCTTGTTCGTTCCATGCTGGTGTTCCTGGCCTGACCCTGCATGTACGTGACATGTGTCCTAATAGTCCGCAGCTCCAACACACGGGTGGTTCCCTGTTTTGCCATGGGAAGTTCCCTGTGTTGTCCTGGTATACTGGTTGCCCTGTCTGGTAGTTATTTCTGAGTCCCCCAGCCTGTTGTTGGGTATTATATCCGTATCCTCTTCCCCTCATAAACCCTCCTCTCCCTCTATTATAATTATAATACCCAGCTCCTTGCATTGGGTACCCTCCTCCCATGTTCTGTGCGTGTGATTGCAGAGGCAGCACTTGCTCTATTACCTCTTGTGGAGGCGCTATTTGAGCTGGATTTTGTGCAGCCACTACTTGCGTTGGGCTTTGGGCCATTGGTGTTGGCGCAGTTATTAGTGCCCCTTCCATGGTATATTTAGTAAGTTTTTTCTGTACTAATTTGGCCTCTTCTGTTTTCCTGTCCTCTTCCTTTTGTTTCATTTTTCCTTGCCATGTTCTACAGTGATGTACTATAGTCAGTTGTATTTCCGGCCATGGTTTTGCTTCCATCCCCACTACTTTCTTTAATTGTCTCTGAACTCCTTCTGGGAGCCCTTGTACTAGTATATGATAAAATATGGCTGGTGTTTTGTCCCATTGTTCTCTAGTTTGCATGCGCCACTTCTCTTGAATATCCTGGATATAATCAACAGGATCCTCGTTCTCACCCATCTTACGGGAAGTAATGGCTCCTATGTCTGATGTGTCTGGGTACTGCACTCTTAGTGCCTGCCATAGCGCATGTCTGCAGTTTGCAAATGGTGCCCCATCATGCGATGTGTTTGTTATTGTTACCCCATGGAATCCCGCTCTTTTCCAAATGTCATCCGCTCTATCCCCTAATATTGATATTAACAGGCCCTTAACATCTCCCACTGCTAGTTTCTGTCCTGCGGTGTGTTTTTCCATTTCATATATCCATTTACCCGCACCTCCACTTAATGATGGGAGCCTACATTTTATGTTTTCCTTATCCGTATGTTTCCAAGGTACATATTGTGGTCTAACCCCTCCTCTCTCCAGCAGTGGCATTACATTCTGTCTTGTGTCATCCTTTATGCTCCATGATGTTAACTCTTCACACCCCTCCTCTTCCCCCATTCCTTTTACTACTTCAAATCCTTCCTTACTACCTCTTCTCCTACCTCCCTCTTCTTCCTTTCCCCTTTTTTCATCCTTTCCTGTGTTCAATATTGGCACGTCTGTTTGCCTGTCTTGCCTGCGACTAGGGAGGTCCCTAAGCCGACATGCATAAGGTGTAACTTCGTCCATGAAGGGTGCGAGCTTTATTCTGTGCAGAGAGCGTGCAGTTGTTGAACATGTGGGGTGTGGCGTTAGAGAGCGTGATGGTGATGTGGGTGGCGTGTGTTGGTTGGTGAGCGTCGGTGGCGTGTGTTCGTTAGTTTGTGTTTCTCCCATTCTTTTCACTTCCTCCTTACTTCTCTCCAGCTCCTCCCATCTTCTACTCACCCATGGCGAATCTATGTTTGTTCTAGTGAGGTATAGCTTATCTAAGCTTTCCCTTTCACTCTTCCTTCCATCCTCACTACAAAAATCATTCATAAATTGCGCCCCCCACTCTGCCTTTTTTCCTTTTATTGTTACAGTTTTTAAGTCTATTAGGTCTCCCTCTTCCTTTCCGTTGTTACCACCTGTTCCCCTTAGTGCTGACGTTGTTGCTACCTCTCTATTTTTATATACTTCTCCCCATCTTTCACTCTCCCTCTTACTCTCCTCTCTCTCCCCTTCACTCCTCTCCTCCATCTCCCTACTATTTTCCTCTCTTTTCCTTTTTAATTCCTCCATTACTTCGTTGCTCATCTCTTCCAATATCCTTTCATCCTCTCTCCTCCTTTCCCATTTCACCCTTTCTCTTTCTACTATACTCTCTATTACCTTCCCCTCTTCATATTTTTTAGCTGTCTCTGATATTATCCTCCTCCTCCATATTTCCATTTCTTTTTCATTTTCTTCTTCTTCCTTCTTCTTCTCCCTCATCACTACTCTTGATACCCTTTCTGCTGCTGCTTTTACCCTTACAGCTTCCCTCTTTCTCTCCTCACTTTGCTCCCTTAATTTTTCCAATTCGTCCTTACCTTCTTTCCTTTTCCTCACTCTCTCTCTTTCCTCCCCCTCAAGTTGTTTTATCAGTTCATTCTGCTCATCCCTTAGTTTAGCTAATCTTTCCTCCAAAATCTCTTCCTTCTGCCGTAGCAGCTCCTCTCCCCTCATTTCACTCTCTCTTTCACTATCCTCGTTTGTTCTCTTTACCGCCTCCCTTTCCTCTCCAGTTAGTGATCCTCGTAATTTCAACAATATCT
Organism: Ambystoma mexicanum; assembly: GCF_040938575.1. Classification (NCBI taxonomy): domain Eukaryota; kingdom Metazoa; phylum Chordata; class Amphibia; order Caudata; family Ambystomatidae; genus Ambystoma; species Ambystoma mexicanum. The sequence goes on from NC_090933.1 coordinate 166,617,053, forward strand.
GTGCAGCTACCCACTCATCGTTTCCTATCTCTACAGTCTGCTCTTCTCTCCTCCCGTCCCCCATTGGTATCTTTCCATGAGCCACATATGGTGGAGGGCTGTATGCCGGGTTTGAGTATCCTTCAGCCGCCCTTAACTGTCCTTTTATTTCTCCTAATTCTCTTAAAGGGTACAACCCTCCTCCCTCTGTTTTCACTCCCGGTGTTAAGGGTATCTCATTGCTCGGTTCCTGTTTTATGTCAGCTAATTTATCAACCTTTCCTCCACCCAGTTTTTCATTCCCCATATTCTTTGTTCCTTCACTCTCCTTTTCCCCATCCGTTCCTTCTTTCTTAATCTCCTTTTCTTCCGGTGTTTCCCCCATAGTGAACATTCCATTTGGTCCTGGTCTAGACCCCTGGAACATCCTCCATAAGTTAAACACCTCCACATGGTTTGCCAACTTCTTCCCCTTGTATGTATTGTGCAGATGGTTTAATAGTGAATGTTGGGCATATGGGTCAAAGCTACCATTAGGCGGCCATGGTGTCAACATTTTGTTGTCCGTCCCCTGGGTCCACTCTATGCTGTACTTAATTAACTTCTCCCTATGTGGTGGCAGTGTGGTGCATATATGTTGTAGTGGGGTAGTGAGGGTATTCCCCCACCCTCCCAACCCTCTCCCGTATGACATACTAGCGCACCCTTTCTTACCCTTCCCCTTGCTACCAGTTTGCAACATACAACCTTTTATTGCTTACCTTGCCCCGCAAGTGTGGGGACTTACGACAATCCTTTGACAAATTATGCAATGATAATAATCACAAAAAAAAAAAAAAAATTATAAAACAAATATATTTATGATGTTATATTATATTCCTTCCCCTACGGCCCCCTGCGGCCGAAGCGCACGCAGCCCCCTGCAGCTGCGTACCCCTTACGACGATCTTACACAGTCGTCCTTTTTCCCCGTTCTCCTCCCACCTTTACACTTGCCGTGGCCGGCGTTCTCCGTGCGCAGCCACGCCCCCTTCCCCTTCTCCTCTTTGATCCACTCGTTTATCGTTTATCTCCGTGTCCGCTCCTTTATCATGTTTCTCTTCCCCACCAATGTCAAACCCAAAACTTCTTGTGTTCACGATATCTTACTAAATCCCTACTGGTGACGTCACCTATTTCTTCGAACTACTGGTATATTCGTGTTATGTTCTTTAAATTCAAAATACACTTGCAATCTACCCCGCTAACCCTACAGCTGTCTTCCTGTCTCTCCTTGAACAAGGTAATCTCATCAATACTATAACCGGACTGCGCACGCTGCGTCGCCTCGCGTGTGATACGCCCCTCAACAGGAGGGCTTAACCAGCCAATTATCTTCCGTTTTGGGCAACTACGTAACTAGCCACCGCCCACAGGGAAACGTCATCTACCTATCGAGTTTCTTGCTCGAACAATAGGGAACCTCATCTACCTATCGAGTTTCTTGCTCGAACAATAGGGAACCTCATCTACTCATTGAATGATAAATGTCAAATCGTAGGAAACCACACACACCCACCCTCACACGTAGTCGCGATTTAGGCCAATCAGTGTCTTTCGAGCGGCTGCACGTGATGTTTTCGTGCCCCGCCCCCCTCTTTCGCGTAACGTTAGCTTTTTGTTGCGAGCGTCTGCACGTGTTGTTCTCGTGCCCTGCCCCCCTCTTTCGCGTAACGTTAGCCGCCTTCTCTCGCACTCAATTCACTACCATTCATTCCATTATCATCACTCAATTAAACCTTCACCCCACCTTTTTACAATACCTCCCTCCTCCCTTATTTACTTCCGCCCCCTCCCTCACAATTTCGCATTGCTTGTTGTGCGTGTCATGCTCACCAAGTTCCCTCGATGCAGGGCCGCTCGACTGCGTGCACCCCTCCAAGCGGCTCGCCACCTCCCCTCGTCTGGACCACGTCTGGACACTCGCCGACCGCGGGCGGGATACTTCTCAACCGGCTCCCGAGGGCCAATATCCGGATTGCGCTGTCCGGTCCTCTCGCAGCTCCGCGATGGTCCTGTAGTCCTCAGAAGGGGGCAACGGCAGAGGGGGCCGCGCCGCCGGGCCTCCCCGCAACGGGAGTGCCTGGAAAAATAAAAAATAAAAGTCGATCTTAAACAGATCTCAGCAGTGCCTCCAACTTGTCGGGGGGGATTCTGCCGGGGTCGGCCGGGCCGTCCGCAGACCTCCGGGCAGGGAGGCCCCAACTCCTCCCGTGTATATCTCGGATCGAGACAGAGTATGAGGCACACACAAGGAGCAAGGCAACTTCTGCCGTTTATTATGCAAACGGCAGGGATGGGTCAAGGAGCGTACGCGTTCGTCCTGACACACACACAATAGTGGGGCTCGCAGGCCCTTTTTACTACATTATGACGCGCTACTTGCGTCATTCCAAAAAGTTACCAAAAGAACCTATCGCCACTCTTGATTGGTTGCTCGAGTGGTGGGGTTAGTATAGTACGCATATAGAGAATGATATTAGTGGTTAAGATGTAGTCAGGTGGTATATCTGGGTTGTCCCTACAATTAGATACATAAGAATTGTTACATGAAGACCCCTGAGGATTGGCTAACGTTACTGACGTCTGAGATAAGAACCTCATGTTCTGATTGGTGCATCCGTGAGCTCCCCAGCCTGGGACCACCGTTGTTCCCAGCACACGGTGCACCTGTGGTTGCAACAGTGTTTCAATATGGGTACGTGCAGGCAATGTGAGGATTTATTCATAGGTGGGAGACTGACCGTTCCCACTGTAGCAGGTGTCCATTGAGCCTTTCAAGTGTGTCGGCCTGCGTCTCGTAGCGAGGTACCCAGACGCCTTTTCTCTCCTGGGTTTTGGCATCTCGTCAGGTTCGGCTTGGTCACGTGGGGAGGGACCGTGTTTGAGGCATAATTTTGCACAATTAATATTGTTTTTCCACTGTATGTCTGGTTTAATTTGCAGATATGATTTTAACATTGGTACGTGGAGTGCGAGGTTGCAACATCGTGCCTTTGAAGATTTGTTTCTTGACTGTGGGTTTGCAACATTACGACCTTGGCTAGTTGCTCCACTGGGTTCTTTCTGCAGGCTCAGCAACCTGACTTTTGCTTTGTTAATGTCCACGGGAACTCTTGCTTGAGGCCTACTTGGGCCTGGTGCACGAGTAATCCATTTAGTGCATGGATGCTTTAGGTTATAGTGGCATACAGTTTCATGGCCAGTATCGTGTTTCCATTATATCTCTCATGATGGTAACGGGTTTCAAGAGAAGCGTGAGCAAGCGTTATAAATGAGCTCATGGTGCGTCTTGCGTTTCTGCATTCTGAAAGCCTATGTAAAAATAATAAAGATGCACGTCCGTGAATAAGCCTGTCGCCTACGTCAGAGCACTGAGTATGTTCTTCGTGTAGATTGGTGTGGAAATGTTCAGCGTGTATAATAGTTCAGCGGTGCTTCCCGTTATCTAGGTCGTCATGGCATCTCTAACGATGTGTAGATTTCAGTCTAGTTGGTCCGTGCCGCAGGTGTCGGCATGGCCAGTGCGGGCTGTTGGGCAGGCAGATGGACACATCCGTATGTTTCTGTACCAGGGTATTTGGTCATCTGGTAAATGGGCAAACTCTTCTCGTGGCGGGTGTCTGGGCCGCGACCCTCTAGGCCAAGCGCGAGAGGTGAAGGACGGGAGTCTGGTTTTCCATTCTCCCACTTCAAAACCATGAATCCGGATGCCCTCCTTGCATAGCAAGCGCAGGGGGAACAATATTCCATCAAAGATCACTTACCCTTTTCTAAGGGTTGTCTGTACATACCCACCAAGGACTTACAGCAACAAATCATTTCAGGTTATCACGATTCTTGGATCGAAGGACACCCTGGAATTACCAAGACCTTAGCCAAGGTAAAACAGAACTTCTGGTGGCCTACCTGGCGTAGAGATGTCATCCAATACATTCAGTCTTGTGGAGTCTGCGCAGAAAACAAGTCGCAAAAACAAAAACCATCTGGCCTTCTAAAACCTTTGGACATTCCTCCTGCACCATGGCACACTCTTTCCCTCGACTTCATCACTGACCTACCTTCCAGTCAAGGGTTTAACACCATTCTTGTAGTCGTAGACCTATTCTCAAAGATGGCGCACTTTATTCTGCTCAAAGGCCTCCCTGACGCATCCACTCTAGCCAAGGTATTTCTGAACGGTATTGTTAAACTACATGGCTTCCCATCAGTCCTGATCTCTGCTCGAGGTAGCCAGTTCATCTCTAACTTTTGGAGAAAGTGTTGTGCAATGGCGCAAATTGACATCCGGCTACCACTAGCCATCACCATCACCCCCAAACGGACGGTCAGACCAAGAGAACCAACCAGACTCTTGAGCAATACCTACGATTCATGTTGCACCATGAATTAAGAGACTGGAAGGACTTACTATGGATAGCCGAGTATGCATATAACAACTCCTTGCATTCCAGTACCGGACAAACACCCTTTTACACCCTATATGGTAGACACCCACGTACCTCAGAACTGGATCTCCCAACCAGCTTGGAAATGCCAGCAGTAAAAACCCTTCACACCAACATCACTCAGGCTTTCAAAAAGGCCCAAGAACATCTAATTCGTGCCAAAGACAAGCAAAAACAATTTGCCAACCAAAACAGGAAAAGGGCCCCAGACTATCAAGTAGGGGACAAGGTTTGGCTGGCCGCCAGGTTTATACCCATCAAAGGAAACCAAACCTTTCAACCCAGGTACTTAGGACCCTACACCATCAAGACGATTATTAATTCAGCGGCCGTCAAATTAGATTTACCATCCAACCTACACATCCACCCGGTATTTCATGTCTCCCTTTTAAAACCAATGCAGCCTGGTACATGGATTGGAACACCACCAAAATCCATTCTTTTTGACGGAGAACCAGAATTCGAAGTTAAAGTCATACTGGACTCAAGTATTCAAGGGGGAAGCTATACTATCTAATTGATTGGAAAGGATTTGGACCCCAAGATAGATCCTGGGAACCCTGTGAAAACGTTCATGCGCCACGTCTGATCAAAAACTATCATCGAATCTTCCCAACTAAACCCTGGCCGGACAGGAGGAACACCTTGAGAGGGGCCTTGGGAGGGAGTGCTCTCATGACCCCCATCCAGAAGACGCCCTGGCAAGCCCATGGGCCAGGAAGGGTCTCCACTAAAACCAGGCATCCTTAGCCTAGGCCGTCTTGGGCCAGTCCTGGTGCCTTTGGCGCCAGGCTCATACTTGATAAAAGACTTTTATTGGGAACTACTTTATTTCAGTGTCAATCAACATGGAGGCATCCACATAGCTTGGCTCCTTGGAACCAAGCTATGCGGTATAGTATTTTTGGGTGTGGTACCATAGGAACTATTTTACCTGTACTACTTTCTTGAAGCTATTTAAACCACACCCGACTGGGATAACACGCTTCACGTTACTTTGCAAGTCTGCAACGTGACACTCAACGTGTTTAGCTGCACCCGCGAACCTTGGAAGAACAGCATCTGTTAAGGAGAAAACGGACATTGTTAGCAGCAGCAGCTTACCTGTAATTTCATTGTTAGCTGTCCACGGCTCTTGAGATCAGCATCCTGGAACCAGCGCTCCTCCCGAACCGACAGATCTGCAAAAAAGGAATAAACAAGGCATTAGACATTTTTACAATTTAATGAACGGTGCCGAAAAGCTTACCTCGCAAGCCGCTCCTCGACCAGCATCGCCTCAGGAATTCCATGCACTGGGTGAGCACCGTGACCTTTGGGAAGACAAGACAACAGGTTAGCAAGAGCCAAGGCATCATAGTGCTGCGCTTAGCGCCTACTCACCACATCAAGGCACTCTAAAAACGCCATTACTTACCGGCGAGACCCAATTCAGTCTATGCCACATATTGGACTTCTGCGCACCTAAGGAAGAGAAAAGACATTAGTTAAACCAAAAAGTCATGCAAAGACAATAATATAGCACAGCAATAAGACCTACCTGAAAGACTCAAAGCGGGCCGGCATCAGTGAAGTAACTCAATCGCAAACGCCCACCAAGCACAACGCGCCCCTGCCAAGAAGGCAGGATGGAGAACACACCTGCATTAAAAACAAGGTGAGGAGAGGCCCAGTGAGGCCGCGGGTATACGGGGTGGTGGGGGACTGTTTACCCCAGTTGCCCAGTCTTGAACATTGCCCACCTGTATTCCAGGCAGAACCCTCCTGCTGGTCCCACCTAGGAACCGCAGAGAAGGATACCTGAGTCCCAACTGCTGGGTGGCGTCCCCGTGGAACCATGTGAGCGTAACAGAGGAAGCACAAACAGCTATAATCTTCAATTTTTACTGGAATCCTCAGATAATCTCTACTGACGATTTTTTTAGCACGATCCTGGACTCTTTTTGACGCCCTTTCCCTGCTCTATAATCCTCATTTTGTCATAATTGGCGTGGACCTAAACTGCCACTGCTTGGAGTTCATGGATACCAAAAACATGGCAGACCCTGGCCGTCTCCCCCCGGATCACTCAGAGCAGAGAAGTGGTTCGATCTTATGAATGATAAAGATCTGCATGTGCTGAATGGACTAACCTTGGGAGATATTCCGGCGAAATGTACCTGGTCCTGCAATGGTAAGACCAGCATACTGGACTATGTATTTGTCTCCAGCACTATCATTCAAGAGGTTTCTGGCTTTGAAGTTTTACACCATCATACTAGCGACCATGCGCTTTTGCAACTTAATTGGGATAGTAAATTTCACTCCGTAAGAGATAAATTATTCATGGATATTGAAACCACCCAGAGTACCAACCGCCTGAGGCTGAAAAACCGTGACATACTCTCCCTGGGGGCCGGATATGCTAAGCACCTTCAAAGGGGGGAGAATCAAATTACGTCCCTTTTCTGCAATTATTTATGACTACACCTAACAAGAACAAGGTAACTACATCATTTCATAGACAAACCGTCGAATTTTTCTGTAAAGGTGCAGAAAAACGTGCTATGCAAAGAGCTGAAAAACATCACTCATCTGGTACTTGACCAATATCTGCTTATGTTAAAAAAACTAAAACAGAAATATAAGAACTGGGTGGTGAGAGAAAAAGCCTCTTTATTACAAGCAGATGAGGAGCAGATGCTAGTGATCATACTTAACAAAGATGAAAGAGCTACATGGCAATTACTGAATGAGACAGATCCCTATCAAGCCACTTCTTTAGCAAACACTGTTCCTGAAGAAACCTGGATTAATTTTTATGGCAAATTATTTGAAGCCGAAGATGATATATCCAATCAGGAGACAGATGTAAGAGGTGCTGCTTGGCCTTTGCACCTCGACTATGTGGATTTGGAGATGCTCATTAAAAAAACGAACTATTCTAGAGGTCTGGGCCCAGATGGGATCACTGATAACATGATTAAACAATCCCCAGAGCTCTGGATTCCTTTAATCTTGGATCTTCTCCATCAAATCTTTAGAACGAGACAACGACCAGCATCATGGAAAAAAGCTATCATAGTCTCGATATTTAAAAAAGGCAATAGGACAGATCCAACCAACTACCGCCCCATAGCATTACTCGATGCCATGGGCAAGCTACTTTCAGCCTTCCCCCAAAAACAGATGCAGTTATTGATACTCTGTAAAAAGAGATTCGACCCATGCCAAACTGGCTTCCTGAAGGGGACTGGCACAGAATTAAACTGTTTCCTGTTAAACTTACTCAAAGGAAAGGCACACAATACAAAAAACAAAAGTGTATCTAGCCTTCGTCGATCTGAGCAAAGCTTTTGACAGCATTGACCGCCAATGCCTTGGAAGAAAATGGAATCGTGGCACTGCCCGCCCCTTGTATTGGCCGTCATTAAATCTCTTTGGGAATCTGCATCAAAACAAGTTCACTTCAATGCTGGGGGTGTCTTGACAAACCCGAACCCCACCTTCAGGGTCTTAAAACGAGGCTGTCCACTTGCCCCAACTCTATTCAGTCTCTTCTTTTCTGATGTAGGTGAATACTTAAATAGGGTTAATTCATTTCCCCCATCCATCAGGGATGAGAAGCTGTCAGGACTACTTAATGCAGATGACATTGTGCTAGTGGACAAAACTCCTATGGGTGTACAGAGGTATTTAGTAGCCGTTAACCAATATCTGAAACTAAACAGCCTTTCGATTACCTCAACTAAGACCAGTATTATGTCATTGGTCCACAAGGAGGAAATGGGAGATCATCATTCCACTGGTACATTGAACATGAACAGCTGAGAATCACCTCTCAGATCACCTACTTGGGGGCTTTGGTAAACAACAGCACATGAGATCAACCATGACAGCTGGCCCTGAAATCCAGGCTTAAAATCTTGGTCGGACAAGGAAGAAGGATTCATTAAAAATTTGGCAAGTTTTCCATTTTACCAGTATTGACTTTCTATAATCAGAAGGTGGTTATTTCATTAACTTTTGGGTTAGAGGCATTTGTCCTAACTATGTGGAATGTATGGCCTACCATGGAAGGTGCCTTCTGGAGAAAAACCCTGAACCTACTGAACATAGCCTCTACCGCCTTGATTAGATAAAAACTAGGCCAGTTTCATTACAATCACGCGTGACATGGAAGTCACTGGCTCTTTCATTCGAAAAACCATGATTCCTTCTCCAGCAGTGCCTTATGAAATCTTAAAAAGCAAGTACTACTGAGCAGATAGTGTCCTTATGAAGCAGTTGCTTTGACTGCTGTCACAGCAGACTAGAAGATTGCTGTCTGATCTAGAAGAATTGAGCAACTTTCCAGAAAACATTCAAATGAAACTTTGGTGGGACAATTGGATTAACACACAAGAGGAAAATAATGTGCATCTCGTAGACATTTTAAGAGAAGAAACAAAGCCTCAGGGAACACTTCCTAAATGTCTTACCAAGGCCCCCAATGGCTGGTACAGAAATCAGTTTCTCTGCTTCAGATTTGATCTGTACCCTACAAACAAATGATTACAAATCTCTGGGAAATCTGAGATGGAGGGATGTAGATTCGGCCAGGAAACAGAAAACTTGGAGTCACTAAAGCATGTCACATTGCTTTGCCATGGTTTAACTGACTTAAGCAAGTCAGTTAAACCATGTGATCAAGTTATGACAAGGTATTAAAGCCCGCAATACATTGTATGTGAAGGAAATGGGGTCCTTCCTTTTGAGAGGGGAGAACATTACTGTTACGATTTCTTTCTTAAAGGAGGTGTTTGAGCTGTCGATTTGACCCACTTGGACAAAGACTTGCTTCTAAAGTAACTTTTGCTCCCTTTGTTCCATTCTCTCTTTGGAGTCTATGGCCCTCATTACAACTCAGGCGTTAAGGGTTAACGCCACCGTTAACCCTTAACGCCTGATTCCCACCTTAATGCCTGCTTTTTGCAGGCGTTAAGTTCCATGGTGCTAAGGCACCTTGGTGCTAATTACGGCACCGTAATTTACGGTGCCGTAATTAGCGCCTTCCCCACTCCCATTATGCCCTATGGGGCAAAAATGGGAATGGGGAAGGGAAAATGGGAAATGGGGATTTACCGCCCCACTCACCTTGTAATGGGGCGGTAAATCCGCCATCCACCATGGTGTAAACGTAGTTTACACCATGGTGGTAAAGTTGGTGCACTTAGCACCTCAGTTGTAATGAGGGCCTATGACTTAATTCCAGAGTCTTTTCTTTCTTTCTACGTGGACATGTTTGAGATATGAAAAAGGTTTGCTATAAATCCAGCATTATGTCTTGAGGAGCTTGGTGTAGTCCCTATTTCCTTAGCCCCATACATGTACCTTTTTCTATTCCCAAACATTATTCTCGGGGACTGGTGGCTTGCCCATATTGAAGCCTCTGCTCCATATTTCAACCAAACCTCCAGTGCACATCACAAAATACATTTTGGGACATGGTATGATGGAGATAGGGAGTGGGACTGACCAACAAGAGGGAAATAGGGACGAGTTGACAGTGCCCCAGGTTTGTTTACCAATACCTGACCCATTGGTTTCTGTCACATTGTGCAGCGATAACCAGGGTCGGGACTTATGCTCCTCTTCAACGGGTGGGATTTTCTCTGCCCCTGAGGCATTTTCTGTGCCTGATCCTTTTCTTTCAACCCTTGTCCTGTTCTGGGACCAGCCATGGATTTGCCTTTGCCACTGGCCTCTTCTGTCATAGATCTCATTTTGAAACATATCCCAGCTGAATGTAATCATTGCTATAAAAATGAAACAGAGGTTAGGTTAAGTTTGGACCCCTGTAACTGTTGCCCAAACTGCAAAGGTCATTTGCCAATTGCGGATATTAGGGGCACTATGGGGAAGATTTTGAGTAATGAATTAATATTTTTGCACACCTAGAGGACATAAGGGAGGAGGTTAAGGTTAAATCCAACAATAGTTATGCTCCCCCAGCATCTACTCTTAAAACTTGGCGGGTAGTACTCTCCCTATACCTTATCCTCCTATTGTCCAGCGGGGAAAACAAAGTGGCAGAAGGGCCATACACTTGACAAATACTAATCAAAACGGAAATGCAAAAATTGAAAACTCCTCAGTAAAATATATTGGCAGAGAGGACCATTCCGAAGGTAGACTAAGAACAAGGAATGCACCTGATCCTACTATGGGACCTGCTCTCTATAGAATGGTGAAATCAGTTGAACCAGTATCAAAATGTTTGACTTCACCAAACTTGGACCATATAAGACTGAGGACTTTATTAAATGAGGCTGCATTGTACATGAGAAATGTGCAGAAACTACATCAAAGTACGAGGGAAAATCATGATTCCCTCAAAGATATAGCCCTTCACTAAATCCGGCATGTCAAAGGATGCTTGTCAGTGATCCACTCAGACATTACTACTGTATCCAGACATCCAGATCTTACAGATTTGAGATATGATTATATAAAAGTAACTCTGATTGCAGGTTTTCTGAGGGAGGGATTAATGTCCATAGAATACTGAATGTATCCCGCAGTGAATTCTGCTATTATTCTGAGACCAAATCCTAAAGCACCCTTGAGTGTCATATCGGCTATACATCAGGCTATACATCTCATTGACCGTACAGTGGACCCAGTCAAAATTGACAGATTAAACCAATCCCTGCAAGCAAATCAAAACACTGTCCAGTGTATCCCTTATGAGAGCGATGTTGGTCAAAGAAATCTTAGACAAAATGAGATCTTGACCTCTCTGGTGACCTGAACACCCACCTAGACGATCCCCAGACCGCTATATTGAGGGGCGATGGACCAGTAGGATTTCTTTTGTGGAATGTAAATGGTCTATCGGCAAATATCTAGACCCTGAATGGCATGAGCTAATCAATAAACATATGTTAATTTGTTTACTGAAAACATGGTCCCCTGAGCCCAAGTATAAAGTGGGCTATCGTACATTTAACTGTCCAGTCTCCAGATCCAGCAGAGAAAGGGCAAAAGGTGGGTGTATTATGTGGATCCATAGGAGTTTGGGTATACCCTGCAAACAGATCCCAATTAAGCCGCTGGATCTACTAGGCATGGATTTATGTCTAAGGGGGGGTCTCAAAGTCTTGGTTGTCAATGTATACCTAAGACAAAATCAATCCGCAATTTGCCATGCAGAGGAGATTCTGAATACGGTCTGGGAACTTACACTGGGGTATCCAAATAGTGCATTGGTAGTGTGCAATTTTAATGCCCAATTTGAAGACATTAATGTGATATCAGCAGATATGATCCTAGATGAAGCTTGGGGGATACAACCCCTTTCCTCTAATCCCCCTAGCACTTGTATCCCTTTTTGGGGACATATGCCTTGTTATGTATACCCTTGTCCTGCAGGCCTGTACTGGACGTTTTGCAGATGATTCCCCAGCTCATCCGAATTCTTGACTTCTGAATAAATCCAGCTTTTTCTACTATGCTTCGGTATCCTTGTGCTAAAACTGAAAAATGTAAGATAATAGAGCGTGTGGAAAGTTACCATGATCCATTGTTTCCAGGTTTTAACAAGGATATTGATTGGTATAACTTTGCTGATTCCACACAAAATCATCAACAAAAAAGATATGCCCTAGCCTTAAAACCAATAAGATGGACAATTAATTTTTCTGAGCAAATTCTTCTGAAACTCCACCAAGTGATACCTCTTTTGGAGCAATGTGCATGTCACAATTATATCCTCACTCGCATTGATTTCTATAATTCTGTGATGGAAGTACTTTCTCCTCTACTAACAAAGAACACCATGGCTCTGAAGTCCAAAACCAAAAATGGTCATGGCTGGTATGATGAAGATTGCAGAAGAAAAAAGTCTGCCCTTGTGAAAGTAATCAAAAAACAAAATGACAGAACCAGGTAAGAAGTTAATACCCTGAGAAATGAATACAAGGTCTTGCTGGAAACAAAAACATTTAAATATATGGAGGACCAGTGGACTGCATTGCTTTATGCAATTCCACCACAAAATACAAAGGAATTCTGGCATATGGTGTGATCTGGCCCAACTCTAAACAAGACACCGGATATGAGCCTCATGGCTGCAGAGGCATGGGTAAAGCATTTTGAACCATTATATTCCTCAAAGCAGGTTAAATCTGAGTTGGAGACAGAGATTGTGAGACTAAGGGAGACCGAGATGAATGAGACCCATGAGTCTATTGCCCAGGGTATGCTTATTTTTTCTACTAGTGAAGTTGAAAGAGCTATCCTTTCACAGTGCAACGGCAAGGCTCCAGGGCCTGATTTTATCCCAGTCGTTCTCTTCAAGAGTAATCTAGACAAATGGGAACCCTTTCTAACAAAATTGTTAAATGATATCAATGGTTTGCTTGTCCTACCCTGCAGTTGGAAGGGAGCAACAATAATCCCAATTCATAAAAAGGGAGACCTGGATCTTGTAACAAACTATAGGCCTTTATTGCTCACTGATTCTCTAGCCAAAATCTATGCAATGGTTTTACTTGAGTCCCTGGAAACATGGGTCAAAAAACATAATATCCTCTCTGGTGCCCAGGCAAGATTTAGGAAAGGAGTATTGATTACTGACCAAGATTTTAGGTTGGATCTTATCATACAAAAGTTTGTTACGCCTTAATCATAGCCTAAATACGTCACTTTTGTTGATCTCCAAACAGCCTTAGATACGGTCGCCGTAAATAAACTGTGGAAAGTAATGGTAGATCTTCAGATTCCAGTGCCACTGGTAAAATCCATTATGGCCCTTTATACTAGCAAATATGCATGTGTAAGATGGAATGAAGGGGGAGAACTAACTTGTCAATTTCCACTCGAGAAAGGGGTAAACAGGGATGTGTCCTTGCCCCACCCTCCTTTTTTTTATTATGTATTAACAGTTTTGCTGCTGATATGCAAATACTATCGCTGGACGGACCAAGGTTGGGCTCTGTCAAATGGAGCCTCCTCCTATTTGCCAACGATGCTGTGCATTTGGCAAAAATCCCTAAGGGCCTACAACAACAACTCTCATTCTTGAATTGCTTTGTATGGGCAGAAATGTGACTATAAACCTATCAAAAACAAAGACTATGGTATGTTGTCTTCGGACTGGCCCGAGCAGACCCACACAAAACCTTTACCTGAATAACTCCCCACTATCTTCTGTGCAGAGTTGGGAATATAATTTCAGACATACTGGTGCAGTAGCACTTTTTCATCACGTTTTGGAGGTAGATCATTGTCCTCAGCAATGGTGGTATACAGTCCCAGACAGTCCCAGCCATAGTTTATGGTAGAGAGATATGGAGGCATACCTGAACTTATTCATTGCAGAAAATGGAAAAAAGTATTTGAAATGCTTATTCGGTCTCCCAGTCAGTGCCCTTACAGCTCCAATGGCCCTAGAACAGAGGTCTTCAAACTCTTTTGGCATGGGCCCCCCTGAGCAAATTTTGGACAGGCCGGGCCCCCCCAAAAGTGCCAGATGGACAGTATGCAGAAATCGCTATGAACATTTGCGTGCCGTTACCGAATCCTACTCCCAGTACAGACCATGGCCTCTCCCCACCCTACTTCCACCACTATCCCAGTGCTGCCGCCCATCCTGCTCCCACTACAGTCCCATAACACAAGCATACACACATCCATACACATTTAAATAAAAAATAAATTGCCATAAACGTACCTCGCGTGGTTGCTAAAATGCCCCGCTCCAGGTTGCTCTGCCCGTATGTGCGAGGAGGCGCAGTAGCACCCCCTCACACATAGATACATGCAGTGCCTCAGCCAGCATTTCCAATGAGCTATGCAAGGCTGGTGAACCAAAACACCGCCAGCGTGTTTCACTTTGACAGTTCAGCCATCCCAGGAGCACTCCCTCAGCTGGAAAAAGCAGCTGAGGGAGTTGTCAATATTTCACTGGGCTGGCTCCTCGGCTCCTCCATAATGGGTGAGGTGGCCAGTGGGTGGACGCCCCCTCACCCATTATGGATGAGCCGGCAGGCTTGGACTGGCCTATAGAGCAATAGGGCGATGACCGTACCAAAAATGCAAAATGCTAGTGTAGGCCAGTTAAAAAGGGCCACTTTTTTGGCCAATGTGGGCCAGTTTGAGGAGTTACTTCACTATGCAGCTAGTAGTTTTGACCATTGTTGCTGAATAAATATTCTTTAAATATCACCATTTGTTTACATTTGAATGAAAAACAACCTCTTGGGTACTATTCAAACAGTCTGTGACTAAACACTGAATATCCATTTGCAACTGCTGTCCATTTTTTCATTGGTGCCTAAGGCCGTTTTATGGCCCAGTCTGACCATGTGAGCTGCCCCTTCACATATTGTTTTTTTTTTTTTTTACATTTCATGCTGTGCTCTGGTGCCCCACAGTTTGAAGAACTCTGCTCTAGAACTAGGGCATGCAGAAATAAAGTACGAGTTGATATTGAAACCGCTTTGGTATTGGATAAAGATCTGGTCCACAGTGGATTTGGACTCATACAGAGAGGCCTTGTGGAAGTACTAACAATGGAAGGCGTAGAACATATTCTGTGGCTGAAGCATGTTAAACATATCCTCCTTGTTCTCAACCTCAATTCTCTATGGTCAATCAAAGAACTTTTTAAAGATGTGATTCTATGAGTGGGCTACTGGGACAGGACTGCATATATATTATGCAGGCAGACTATCTGCTAGCTATATGGTGTATAAATGTGATATTGCCATGAAGCCCTACCTTGACTACACGGTGGGAAGGAAAAAGTAAGCCTTTTTCCTTATATTTTGATAGGGTATTCTACCATTCGCAAAGTTTATGAGACACTGGGGGAAGGGGTTGTCTGCACCTTGTCCAGCATGTCCCACCATAGTTGAAGATGAGATGCACTGTAATGTTCTTTTGCAAATTCCTTAAAAGACTAACCTTATGAGTGCAGCTATGAGCGATGTTACTGAAGGTGGCCACTGAAGCTCCAAACACCTCCACTTCTCACTATATTAAGAAGGGAAATATGTGAAGCCCCAGAGAAACCCTCTGGGGAAGAAAACCCTTCAGGATCTGGTGGCAAGTGTAGAGTAGAACGGCCACTCATAAAGTTGTCTCGTAGATACTGCTAAACTGGACCCTAGGATAGATTCTCTGAAGACTTGCTCTTCCCGGTATTCCTGGTTGGAAAGCTGAGAAACACAATGCGGAAATTAATGACCTGAACCCTGGCAGCTGAGGGGGGATGGATAAATGTTGAAAGGACATAATCCCTGAAAACTGTGAATAGCTCTGGGTGAGCTGAGAGACATGGAGGAGGCCTAGTGAGGAAAGAGGAGAGAGTCTGTATAAGAGAGAGGGTACATACAAAAGAGCAGAGTATGGGAATCGATAGTAAGCCTCGAGTTCATACTCATAGAGTGTCTTAGGAAAACAGAAGCGATGTACTGCAGCTCTGGCTGGCAGTGTCTATATTTGCTTCTTGGGATGATGGCCAATAAGGTCTGTGGTCATAGGCACATAGAATGTGAAACCGATGCAACGTGCCTTAGCTTCAAAGCTGCCATCACGGGAGAAGAGAAAACAGAATGAACCCACAGCTTTGATCAGTGCTGTACAAGGGATGTGACAGCATGCCTCCCCCCCAGAGCGGAATGACACCAGGGTTGCCCGGGTGCGAGTAATGAGACAGCGGGAAATGGCATGGGCATTTACAGCAGATGCAGGCTCCCAGGTATGGTCCGTGGCCGAATAACCCTTCCAATCTACAAGGTACTGTAGTCATCCGCAGTGATAGTGGGAGTCACAGATACTAGTGACCTCAAACTCTGGTCCAGAGGCAGTCATTAGTGGTGGCGGAAGGGATGCCGATCCACGATGAATCCGGTCCAGGACATGAGGCTTTAGCTGCAAAATGTGGAACACAGAATCTATTCTGGACCAAGAGGGTGGAAGCTGAAACTAGAAGGCCAAGAACCCTTTAGTAGCCATGACCTTGGAGGGACCAAAGTATCTCAGAGACAGTTTAGACATAACCAGATGTCTGGGCAAAAATCAAGAAGCCAACAAAACCATATCACCAGGCACAATCAAGGGGGCAGATCAACGGCATCTATTGGCATATTGTTTAGCTCATTCTTGTGCTGCTTGCAAGGGGGTTCTGGCCATCTGATGACCCAATCGCATGTCGCACATCAGGGCATCGACATCTGGGAAAACCGATGACTTGAGAAGAGAGGAAAATATAAAGGATCATAACCTAACTGCACTGGAAAGGACTAGTCCCGATCGTGGCATGGGTGGCAATATTGTATGTGAATTCGGCCAGAAACAATTGATCCTTCCAACTGTCTTGTGCTGCAGATATGAAACACCAGAGGTATCCCTCCAGAGTTTGATTCAGGCTTTCGGTTTGCCCATTGGTCTGGGGATGTTAACCTGAGCTCAAGGCTCTCCTGATGTCCAATGCAAAACAGACATGTTTCCAGTACTGTGAGACTTATTGGGGTCCTCTGTCTGAAACAAGAGAGTCTGGTAAGCCATGATGTGCAAACATACTGGGCCTCATTACGACCCTGGCGGTACGGGGTAAACGGCACCGTAAAAGGTGCCGGCACCGTTTACCCCGTACCGCCTCATTACAAGGTCCCCTCGCGGGACCCAGGAAGCAACGCCCGGTCAAACCAGGCATGCTTACCGGGTCCTGCGAGGGGAAGAGGGAGCAAACAACGGGCCAACTCGTAATGGCCCGTTGTTTGCTCCCTCTCCCATTCCCATTCAGCCCTATAGGGGCTGAAATGGAAATGGGGAAGGACCGGGTCTGGGTCCTTGGAGGGAGGAATTACCGGGCCTTCCGAACTCAGAATGGCCCGGTAATTCCTCATTCTGAGGACTCGGACGCAATTTCGGCGGCAGCCATGCCGCCAATAGCGGCATGGCTACTGCCGAGGTCGTAATGAGGCCCACTGTCTATGAAGTGTCTAACCTTCTGTGCTGCTGTGGGAACCGTTAGCAAGGATAGGAAATGAGCTAGTTTAGTGAAATAGTCTATAGTTACCATTATAGCAATACACCCCTTGGACAAAGGTTGATCCATGATAAGGTCGGTGGACAATTGCTGACAGGGACCGGTAGGTATTTGAAAAATGGCTTGTTTGCCCAAAGGAGTCTTATTACGCAGGACTTTTGTTTCATGGCAGATCTTACACAAAGCGACATAGTCATACAAATATTTTTATACACTCACTCACCAAAAATGTCTTGATATTAATTCCAGGGTGTCTGTAATGCACCGATGACCAGCTACTACTGAATCGTGACACATTTGCATTACTTCCTTCTGCAATTCGGTTGTCGGCACAAACACTGGCTGTTCGTGGTAGAAACAACCTTCTTTGAATGTCAATCCATGTTTGGTTGCGACTTGCTGACTCGATTCCATGTACTCTCTTGTCTTACAGGAGATAGAGTAAAGGAAGTCTTGCACCACTGCAACAAAGAAGGCATGAGGAAACCACCTTTCCGGCTGGAACCCTGGAATATCTCCAGGCACCTTCCAAGATAAAGCGTCTGCCTGCAGGTTGGACTTATCCGGGATGATGGTAAAGGTAATGTGATAGGGGGAGAAGAAATGTGCCCACCTGGCCTTTTGGCTGTTCTGGGTCTCGGCATACTGGAGGCTCTTAAGGTTCTGAAGATCACATTTCTTAATTCAATAGTGTTCTGGGACCCCAAAAGCAGATGTCTCCCCTCTTGGAAGGCCTCTTTTATAGCCATAGGTTCCTTCTCTAGCACTGTGTAATTGATCTCAGAGGGGGTAAATGTTTTAGACATATAAGCTAACGGATGTTCTTATCCTGATGCAACTGCCTGTTTGAGAACGGCCCCCAAACCATTGTTTGAAGCATCCGTTTCTACAATAAAGAGCAGAATCTGATCTGGTTGCGTATGATTGGAGCCGTAGAGAAGAGAGATTTCAACGTGGTAAATGCAAATTTAGCCCCCATTGTTCATGTGACAGCATATGCCTTTTTAAGTAAAGAGGTCAAAGGAAGAGCTATGGTGGACAAATTAGTAATAAACTTCCTAATGAAGTTGGGGAAGCCTAAGAAAAACTGCAACTCCCTGATGGTTTGAGGAGGAGGCCACTCTTGTATTGTGGAGACCTTCCAGGATCCATCGTGATTCCAATAGAAGACTGTACATAACCTAAGTAACGCTGGATTGGTGGAACTCGCACGTCTCTGGATTGCAGTACTGATGGTTCTCGTGTAGTCTATGAAGGACAGTGCTCACATGCTTGCTATGTTCTTTAGGGTTCCTTGAGAAGACCAGGAAGTAATTGATGTAGACCACAATGGTATGGAGCAGAAGATCAGAAAAACGTGATCCATAAAACTTTGGAAAATGGCGGGAACATTAGACAGCCCAAAGGGCATCACTCCATATTTGTAATGCCCGTACAGAGTGCAAAAAGCTGTTTTCCATTTTCGGATGATGTGATAATCGCGCCGAAGGTCGAGTTTGGTGTAAATTGAAGCACCCTTAACAGCCTCTAAGATGTCCGGAATGAGGACATGGGGTATCGGTCAGGTATGGTTAGCTTGTTCATCCCTTGATTGTCAAGGGCCATAATTCATCTGTGTTTTTCTTCTGTATAAAGAAAAGAGATGCCCCTTGCCGGTGAGAGGTAGATTTGGTGATCAGACCATTCTCAAGGTGAGTATCTTGATACTGTCTCAAGGCCAGCTTCTCCCTTTCGGGAAAGATGTACATCTTGCCAAAAGGCCGTTGTTGTTCAGGTAGGAGCTGGATGGCGCAGTCTTCTCTGCGATTGGGAGGTAATTCGGAGTACCGAGGAGGAGAAAAGATATATAGAAATTCTTCATACTCGATCGGGATGATGTTGAGCTGGTCAACCACCAATCGAGATCCATTTGAAGGACGAGGGAAGCTACGGAAACTGACTGATCCTTCCTTCAGGCAGTGCATGACACAATGTTCAGTCCCCAGAAATAATTATCCTACAGACCAGTTCATAAAAGGATTGTATTGCCACAACCAGGGTAATTCCAGACAAACATGGTAAAGAGCTGCCTGAATTATATCAGAAATCACTTCCTCATGATGAGAGGCGATGGAAATGCAGATAGTAATAGTCTGTTCACTTATAGGCCCGAATCCAAAGGGGTACAATCAACTCCTTCTACTGGAATGGCTACCACCTTAGATTGTTCATGAACAATACGGCTGCCCTGCAATCGATTAAAGTGGGAACATTGACAAGTGTTTTGTCAGAAAGGTGGAAAGACACATTCAAGACCACCACATTGTGGGATGGGGAGGATGCTGCATGCACTTGGGAACCCGCATTGGTATCCCAAACCGTGGTTCCCTCTACAGTTGCGATTTGGCGTTTCCGGACATACCAGTTCTTCTCAGAGGTGCAATGGGAGATTCCTTGACTAAGTGCTCCGGGGATGCACAATCCATGCATAAAACTTGACTCTTCCTTTGGTTTCGGCCTTCCTGTGATAAGGGTCTGTGTGTAGTGCCCACCTGCATAGGTTCTTCGGTTGCATTACCTCTAACGGGAACACTAGGTTGATCAATGCTTGTTCTCAAAGGCTGATTCCTCCTACATTCTGACCATTTTTCCTGTAGTCGGTAATCAATTTGCATGCTAATGGAGATCAGCTCTGCCAATGTCGTTGCTCTGGGGAAACATTTATCTCATCCTTTAAATCTTCTGCCAAACCACTTGTGAACAAAGTTAATGAAGTGTCATCTAGCCAGGCAGTTCCTGATGCTAACTGTTTGAACCGAGTTATATATTCCAGCACATCTTGTGTACGTTGTTTAAAATCCAGTAGATTTTCTTGTGAAGATACGGTCCACTCTCTCCTTCCAAACAACACCTTGAGACTTGCAACAAAGGCAGGTAATGAATCTAATATCATATTATTAGTTGTTTTCTATGGGGGTTGCCAGCGCATGTACCGTTAACTGGGATAGTATATACCCCACCGGTCTCTATCAGAGGGAAAATAAGAGGCTTTAAACACAAATTTCACAGTGCACGCACCAAGAAATTATTTTAGAGAATGAGGACTATCATCATGTTTGCCTCCGGGTAAAGAGCCTGGGGGTAACTCAGTAGTAGACAGGGTTTGGTGCTCTTGAGTTGCTGGATTTAGCTTTTATCATCAAAATGTCATCCAGCTCAAAGGGCAAAACCCATTCAGTTTGCCTTACCATCTCTTTCTTCTGTCCACAGCTAGAGCTTGATGAAAATACAGCACTAAAATGGGAAATCCAAGCTTTCTCAAATATGGGGTTTGCCTGTAAGGCCACTTGTTGGATATTGTTGGTATAATCCAACATAGACCATATCTCTGCACTGTTCTTAGAGGCAAGGGCTACCAACATAAGTTCAGCATCCATTTGTGCCAGAATACCCTTGTGTCTTCTAAGCCAATTGTTTCATTTCTGTTTAAGGTGTTTGATCTTTGTGAATTCCCCTGTTGGATCTTGCATCCTCAAGCATCTAATTTCTGTTGTGGTGGACCTCTTCCTAGCTTGCATTTCCAGGTCAAAAACGTGCTTGGGTGCAAACACCATTCCATTTGATTTAGTGTGTTTAACTATGAACAGATTGAAGACAGAGGTATAATCAAGCAAATGGAGATGAGGGTTACCCCAAGCTCTGCACCAGGATGAGAGGTGGTAGTATCCAGGTCCTTTATGACCTCTGTATTACCTTTTAGACTCTCCTTAATTGGTGGCATTGTAGTAACAACCATTACCTCCTGTCGTTCAAAAGGGAGACCAGGGTCATACACTGATGGCAATGAATCTGGTTGAGGTACTTGCTGAATGACCATAGCTGTATTTCAAACTTCTCAGGGAGATGATTTGTTATTTGAGTATACACAGTAGAGGAATAAAAGACACCTCAGTGTTTAAAATGGTCAATAATGCAACTTGATCTGAAATCTTCTCATTAAAAGAATCAGAAAGTTTTGACAATGTTACCCTTACAGTGTTCATGGCTGCCAAAGTTAATTGCAGTCTGGGGATAGTAGTCACTATTAACCCAAAAGATATTCTAGGAGATATGTGTACAAAGGATACTGATGAGTTGGAAGAAGAATTCATGTAGTCTGCATAAAGTTTTGTTGAAGCAGATAGATTAATCTCCCCGGATTGTGTCACATCCAATGGATGCATATCCTGTGTCAACAGGTCCTCCCACCTTGCCATCTGTAAGTGTTGATTATCGATAATACTTGGAAAAGCAGCTTCTGGTATGGTAGAAGGGTATCTATCCAACCTTCGCGTTTTGATGTTATAGTCAAGCAAGGCTCCTTCCATCCTCTCTTCCATTTTAATCAAGTTAGGCTGATTATGGAGAGAGCTGTTGTCATTCGCAAAGTGAACCTGGGCGATTACAATAGTTCGAGAGGCTCCTAATAGAGCCGGAGCACTCTCCAAATGCCCTTCTTTAACCACTAACAAATGTCCTCCTGACAGATCTGCAGCTGGCTCTGTTGACTGAATATTTTCGAGAACCGCCAGCCCCTCATTGGATGCTGTCAATATAGCACTCGCTAAAAGTGCAGAATCTGGGATATCAATAAAAGAAACGAGACATTCAACTGAACAGTCCTTTGATAGTCCTTTAGGCTCTGTGACCATTGTAATTTGCCACTTTGATTTGGCCACAAGAGAGTTTGCCGCCCTACGGACATGTAGAAAGTTTAGAATGTCCGCAGATGGGTAACGTACGTTATCAGCAGGGAGCATGAGTTGGTTGCAATGGCATGACCAGCCTGGGCGAACTGGGAGAAGCAATTTGCTGTTTTAGTGTCCTTGTGGTAGGCTGAGGCTCCCCGGTATTGCATATTTTAATGTGTAAGCATATGGAATAATCACAATCAGAATATCTTATCTCATATTTAAGAGTTGTATCACTTCCCCTATACATGTATAGTGATGTGAAAGTAGAAACATACAATAGTTGATAAAGTAGTGGGTGCACACAGCCCAATACTTTTATGCACTTTGCAGGTGGATAAGGTGTAACTTTGTTCAATCATGCAGAAGAAAAGGAAAATCCTGTAGTAAAACGCTGTAAGGTAGCAAGTCAGGGAGAGAAATTCTTGCAGCCGCCGATAAGGTGCAGCCAAACAGAACGCTCAGAGTGAAGGCACCAATACTTATTGAACATACATATAAATAATTGTCCTGTTTAGGGGAGAGCCTGTTATTATTATCAATGTAGAGGTGGTCTCAGGAGGAGCCAACAGATTGTTCTTAACCAATCAGAGGTTCAACCCATATGAAATGTTTATGTAGCCAATCTTCTAAACCAATCCCCTCATCCCGTAGGTTTTGCAGACTGTGTGTAATGACTTTAATGATGACACATTCATAGTATAAAAACTGTTGTTTTTAATAAGCACACTGAGAGTGTCGAGTTTGAATTATTGTATGCTATGCCTGTTTTATTTGGATGTTAATAAAGCTGGGGTGTGCATGGCACTTTGTCTATTTCTGTCATTTAGTCTGGTTTGATCTGGCTACTGATCCTCTGTGGAATTTTGGGGTTTCCCAGGCTGTGTTAACATTACACATGTGTTTTCTATTTTTAATGTATTTTAGGAGTTATTACTATTACGCTAAGTATTTACCAATCACACTTTTGTGAAACATACTCTAATATATGCTGAAAGCCTTACTTTTTCTATTAAAAATGTACAAATCAAGCATACAGAGAGAACAATACATGTTAAGATTTTCCTTTTGAAACAAATCCAAGAAGAGGTATTTCGTTAACAAGGGACTATTGGAAAATGTTCACATTAAGACAATGGGCCTCATTATGAGTTAGGTGGAAATTTGGTGGCAAATCCGCCCAGGAATTACTGTTACCACCACTTGGTCAGTCAGAATTTCCGCCTAATTACAAGTGGTGTTGGCGGTGTAATTCCCCATTTATTTTGGATGCAACGGACCGAATGAGGATTTTTTGGGTGGAATTAACGCTGCAGTAATTCCGCCAATTGTGCCCATTTTACGCCATTGAGTGGGAATATTTACTTGCAGGGTTTTCCTGGAGGTAAATACTCCACTCAAAGCCCAATCTCATAATTTGGCCTAATGGTAAAATTGCCAATAATTTATTTACTGCCAATTTGACCACTTACCGCCTAACTCATAATGAGACTGAATAGGTTTCAGTGTATGTATTAGAGTTTTGTAATGATTTGCCTGCATTCAAAGTCACTTTGTGATGCATTTTCACGCTAATATATTTAAGTTCTTTTTTATATATCACATTTTAAAAATTCCACTCTTAACATGTTTAAGATTTCACATCCTAATCTTTTAGATTGAAGTTATTTAACACTTAGAGGCTGTGAGTGAATCAAATATTCTCTAGGGCCAACCAAGCAATCGAGCATGTGGTTCACTCTGGAGGATACAAATAGTTTCCAGGTCAGGAGAGGAAAGAGGACCTGATTACTTCCCAGATTCCAATGCCATTTACTGCTCTGCCTTGGAAACGTGAAGTAATAGTGAGCACAAAATACTTGCCTGGCTGCTGCCATTACTGTGAATCCCTAAAGAAAAAAGGTTTAAAAATGATAAGAAACCCATAGAGATTCAAGCATTTCTGCCTGCATCAAAATGGGATTTGAGTGGAGATGCCGTCAGTTGCACTTGTTGGGGTGGAGAAATGTGCAGAAGATAATTCCCGTTCTGTGCATAGCTCCATCATAGGAATATTCACAGATAGGTTACATATGGTAAATGACAAGCACAGTGTTTTACTCTGCCTGTTTGGACATCTGTTCATTTAGTATCCCATGTAAACAAAAGATATGTCTTAGACAATTTACAGGAGTAAAGAAAATTAAAGGAGCACCTAGTATCTGTATGTTCAGACATGCAGAATATCAATGTTCTACATATATGAAGACACAATTAACTAATCCTACTAACTCCTATATCCACATTGAAAGTTAGTACACAATGTTACCTGTTTATGATTTGTTTTTAAAACACTACTTTGTTCAAAAAAAATCTGTCACATATTCAATTCTTTTCATTGATGTTTGTAATTTTGGGGGACAGGTGATGTATCCTTTGCCCTGATACAAGACCCTCTAGTTGATGTTTTTCTCTTTTCCTCATTGCCGATTGCACTAAAGAAAACTGCATCTCTCCACGCTCTCCACATTGTGGTGCTAGACAGAAATTGTGCTGCTCATTCACATGGTTTTGGCTTTGTGCAAGATTACATATGATGCAATGACTGGCTGTGTTAAAACCTGTGATCACTTTCAAAGGATTCAAGGTCATGGTCCCGATGTGAAGTGTTTTGGATGCTAACCACCAAAAAGTGAGCAGCAATGTAAGCTAAGCTTGAATCTCACCTCATCCAATAACTTTTTCTGTTTGACTTGTTCCCCAGCAGAGGATTGGTCAGAGCCTGCATAGATGTCCTATGTAATTAAGATGAACATATTTATCATTAGCACTGTACGGATTATTTTTGTCTTGTTTTTATGTGCCCATTAACAAAATGGGGGAGAAACTTAAGTACATTTGATTCAACAATGAGCCTCACAGATTGGTGGTTGAGCGATCTGGTGCAGCCTGTCCAATGATGATGGGTAGAGTCAAATAGTCTGTCCAGAGATCCAAACACTTTTATATGTAATGCAATGTTGTAGTATCTATATTAACAGTCCCACCTTTTTATTTAGTACAAGAATTGAAAAAATAAAACCCACTAATGTATTGTTATGTGCTGCAGAATGCCAGAGTTCTCAGTGTGGCAAACCAGGAGTATTCATCCATTTTCCAAAAGGGGGAGCCAACGTGTTTGAGGTTAGGCAGGTGAGCTGCTCTGCAAGACCCTGCCTAGTGGTCTGGGCAAGGGGGAACTCACTGGGAGTGATGGACACTATATCAAATGCTTGTCCACATACTTGTGAATTGTGGATGCATTTACCAAGATTTTCTCATTGGTCCTGTGCATTAAATGGTGGGGCAGTGCCATCTTCCTGCCTTTGATTGTCTCATGTGGACTGAGATTTTTAGATTTTGATGGTGTTGCTCTAATGACCGTGAGCACTAAAGGAAGTGTTAAATCCCAACTAGCCACTGCCTCAGCCACAAACATTTTTTGTGTAACAATTATTGATCTGTTGCATATCTACACTCAACGACTGGAGGCTGGCCAATACAAAACATGTAACTTCCTCTTAACCCATAAAATGTTCCACATCTTAGTCATCACCATTCTGGTAAAATGGCTTCCATGGTTTGACTCTATTCTCTGGGGCAACCCAAACCTGGAAAATATATGATTAACCATCAACATATCCGTGATCTGTGCATTTGAATCAGGAGCCAGTATACATTGCAACCATTTTGATATTAAACAGGTAACTGTCAGCATGTACTTATTTCTTCGTAATGATCTTTGGACTGGGCCAATGCAATCTTTTTGCAAGTCTGACCAAGGAAGTGTCAATCATCTTTTTACCAATGGTGCGATATGTGTTGGGGAAGTAAGCTTAAAGTGTGCACACACCAAACACCCCTGCGTGTATAATTCCACATCTTGGAACATAAGTGGCCAAGAAACATATTCCTTTAATATTCCAAATGTTTTCTGAGTACCTCTGTGACCTGTTTTTATTGCATCATGGGGATGTTGTAACATTAGCTCTTGAAATGAAAGAGAAACCACCCACTGAACATGACCTGAAATTGATTTTCGGCATAACAGCCAGTCCTGTAGCTGAAACAGTTTTTTACTCATCATCACCCTCAACTCCTCTCATCATTTGCAGTCCTTCTCTGTAATGAAATTCTTTTTAGTGTTTACCATATGATTGATAAAACATACGTATGATGGAGTCCTCCTTTTGTGCCTTAATCAAGTTCTGATGTGGTGTGTCAAAACTTCATGGGACTATTGGTTGATTGTCTGTCCCTTGAGATTTGAATTGGTTCACTATATCTTCCTGTATCTCACTGAGCAAGTATTCAATCGGAAACAGTTCTCCCGTTACTGCCCCAATTTTATTCAACTGATCAGCCTTACCATTCCCTTCCTTTTCTTATCCTTGTGTTTTGGAATGTTCCGTTATCTTCCATCGATTAATGTTCATCTCATTTTCTGAAACAAGATTACTGATGGCCTGGATCAGCTTAGCATGGTTGAGAGGTTTTTTGTTACAAGGGACCATCCCACTCAGCTTCCATCCTAGTAGGTGTTCCAAAAAGCTATTTCAGTCTTAGAGTCAGTGACCATCATTATCTCTGTCATAACCATTGATGGTCTTTATGACAAAGGTGGAGGAGGACTCCAGTTTGCGTGCCAGCACTTAACATTGAAAAACAGTGTGTAGGTCTAGTCTTTTTCATCATGGCACTGCGCATCCATAATGCTGCAAACAACATGCATTCCATTGTGTTGCAAACCTCTCAGTTCACAGGGTAAGACACTGGGCCTCGAAAACCTTTTCTGTGTATGCTGTATATGTTTACACTTTTGCCATCTACCTCAGATCTGGCTTTGTTTTTCTTTCCTCCCTTTGACTGCTGCCATTCCCTTTCCGTCCTTGCTCAATCCCCTGCTCGGTGCCCGTCCTGCTCTGCCTTCTGTTTCTCCAGGGATTTCCCTGCAGTGGGTTGCTGTTTTCTTGCTGCCTCCAGATTATGGCACTGTAAGGCATACCTACTTGAAAGGAACACTATCTTCCATTGGAATATCTTTACTGCAGTTCCCATGTTCAGCCACAGAATATTGACTGCACTTGTCAGCCTTTCCACATTTCTCTGGGGGTTCATTCCCATTGGTGGAGATTCCTGCACAGCAGCAATAAGCCTTATGTTTTGGGGATTTTTCTGCCTTCACTGTTTTTTCCCTCATTGCGCTCTCTAATTGGCACTCCCTGGGTTTATCTCTTAACATCAGACTGGCAAAGTGGCTGCTGAGAAGAACAGGCCGTTTCTCTACAAGGAGTGCCAGCCAGTACAAGGGAGAAGAGAGAAGGGACCAAGCAAGGAGCCAGAACCATTGCATGAATCAGGAGAGAGCTCTGATGACCTTTCTGAGAGTTTTCAACACTAAAATACATCAATCAAGGTAGAGCAATAGCAAGAATTAGTACACATGGTTCAGGGACTCACAATGTAAGTACAACAACTAAAGGCTGAAAATACTTCCTTGAGGCTGATGGTTATTGCCAGGGAAGCTTTGAGTATGGATTTACCTCCTTTGAGCCTAGCCTCTGGAAAGTTTGATGGATCCCTCCGAATGGTGCTAGAGTTGTTAGACTCTTGCGCTGTGTACTTCACCTCCCAAACCACTGTTTAAGCTTCTGACAGAGCAAAGGTTGGATTTATGGTGTCCAACATGATTGGCAATGCCCTGTCATGGGCTACTCCGCTGGTAACCCTGGCAAGTCCTCGGTTAACTCATTACCCATCCTTTGTTCAGGCTATAAAGGACATGTTTGAAAGACCTGAGGTAACGTTTTCTACTTAAGAATCAGTTTTAGACATTTGCCCAGGAACGTCCAGTGTGCTTGCCTATGTGTCAAATTGCAAGAAGCTAGCTACTGAAGCAATATGGCCAGAGTCTGCCCAATATACGATCTTCGGGAGAGGTCTTAACTAAGATATAAAGGAGCAATTGGCAAGGGCACCTCACCTTGCCTCCTGTGCTGAGTTAGTCTCCATCGCCTTAAAGATGGAATTCAGGCTATTGGAGTGTAACAAAGAAAGGGAAGAACAGTAAAACAAGTTTCTCAGTCTTTGCCATCTGTGCCTTACAGAGAGGATCTGGTTGAGGAGGAACTTATGCAAATTAGAACCACTCATGTTCCTTTGAACCCTGCTGAAACAAAGCAAAGGTAAGATCAAGGATTATGTTTGTACTGTGTATCCAAGGGTCATCGCTTTAGGGATTGTCCAGAGGTGCATCCTAGATGCAATGGAAATGAAAGACCCTGATCCTAAAAGGGACAGCAATTTAAGGGTTGTACTACTTGTGCCTCTATGATGTTGGACACCTTAGACAACAGACTAATTGTACTTTGTGTCAAGCTAAGGCTTCAAGGAAGACTACCTCTCCTGGATTGTGGAGCTGCAAGTCTTTTCAGGGACACTGTGTGGGCAGACAAAGAGGATATACCAAGGAGAAATAAGGAGGATTTACAACCCGTGGAAGGAGTTGATGGACGGACATTGAGTTCTATACCTATTACACAACAAACGGTTCCCTTGTCCATGGATGTTACCAACCAGCACGAGACACTAGTATTTGACCTTATTCGTGCTGCTCATTTTCCCATAATACTAGGACTACCATGGCTTTGCAAGCACAATCCACAGGTTGATTGGGCCAATAACACAGTGCAATTAACTTCTGCAGAATGTCAGAGACACTGTTTCGAAGACACCCTTGTCAATCAGTTTAAAGCTGTGGTTGTACAGGAACACAGTCCTTCAGTGGCAATTATTTGCATCCATTCGGCCTATCAGGATTATAGTGATGACTTTGAAGATAAGGTGCCAAAAGATCTTCCACCTCATTGACCTGAAGACTGTGCTATAGATTTATAGATGGACAGTCTTTCCCTTTTCGGCCATATGAATACATTGTCCCTTCCTGAGAAGACGGTGCTCAAAGAATACCTGTACAACTTTCTCGAGAACCGTCTAATGCAGCATTCAAAGTCACCTGCAGGGGTTTCAATCTTTGTTGTACCAAAAAGAGACTCTAAGGAGCTGCACCCTTGTACAGATTACTGGGGTCTGAACAAGATTACCATCTGAGACCGCTATACGATGCCCCTCACTAATGATATTCTGGAGTCAGTCCAGAGAGCAACAGTTTTCACTAAACTTGACCTTCGCAGACCTTACCATCGCCTTCATATCCACAAAGATGATGAATGGAAGACTGCGTTCCATACACCATTTGGATATTTCGAATATCAAGTCATGCCCGTGGCTTAGTGAACGGCCCTCAGTCTTCCAGAGGTTTATGGACTGTGTTTTTGCCACTTTACTCTTTCATTCTGTAATTGTCTACTTGGATGACATTTTGGTATATTCCAGTGATGTGAGTCAACATTAAGAACACTTCAGAGAGGTATTCCATCATCTATGCATGCATAACCTATATGCCAAACCCAAAAAGTGTCCTTTTGAAGTCCAATCCGTACCGTATCTTGGGTTTATTCTTTCTTGCCCTGGACTGAAGATGGATCCAAGCAAGACCTTGGCTGTTTTACAATGGCCTTGTCCTTCCTCGGTCAAAGACATACAGTGCTCTCTTGGCCTAACTAATTTCTATCATTCCTTTATTCAAAATATTTAAGCCATTGTTCAACCAATTACCCATCTGTTGAAGAAGGATGGCAGCTTTGAATGGGATGAAGCAGCTGAAGAGGCCTCCCAACGTCTTAAGGAGTCCGCCTGTTCAGCCGCCATTCTTATCCATCCTAATCAGTTATTCCCTTTTGGAGTGGAGGTGGATGCCTCTGTAAATGACATTGGGGCAGTACTTAAATAAGTGAGTACCAACGGGTTGAAACATGCTCTAGCTTGCTATTCTATAACTTTGACCCCCAGTGAAATGAACTACTCTGTGATTGAAAGGGAATTGCTCACCATCTCGCAAATTTGCTGGGAGTGTCAACATCTTCTGTTGGGGGCCCTTCATCTCTTTGAAGTGAGAACTGACCATATGAACCTCGAGGTCCTGCAAAACATTGAGTGCCAAAACAGCTGACAGGCATGCTGGGTGTATTTCTTTTCTAAGTACAACTTTGTTCCTACCTATATAGCAGGCAGTCTAAACATCATAACCAACAGCCTATCATGCAGTTTGGATCATAGCAACAATGTCCCACCTGACAGAGAGAACATCCTGTTGGAGAAGACATTCTTTTCTGGTGTCAGTTCCTTTTTGCAAGCAGTTCAAGAAGCTACCATTACCTTCGATACAACTATTCTGGAAGTCCTAAAAGAAGAATTGAACGAAATGGATGGATTGCTTTACTTTGGAGATCTGCTGTTTGTTCCAGACTCTACATTGCAAGAACAAGTTATGGCCTAGCATCATGATTCTAAGACTTTGGGGCATTAAGAAGTGGAAGTAACCTGTTAAATGGTTAAACATCCCTTTTGGTGGGCAACACTCAGAAAAGATGTGCAAGAATATGTTACAACGTGTCCTGTTGGTGCTTGAATCAAGTATTATACAGCAAAACTCTTGGGTTCTCTTCAACAGGACTCCACTCCTGAAGGTCTGTGGTTGCATGTGTCAACCGATTTCGTTGTACACTTAACTTACACCTGTGGTTGCACTTCAATAATGGTCACCATCAACTCCTTCAGCAAGATGGGCTATTTCACACCATTGACAGTTTTGTCTGCCCCGAAAATGGCCAATATATTTTGAAAGGAAATCTTCCGATTATATGGAGTACCCATGGCTATACTGTCAGATAGAGGTCCACAGTACACCTCCAAATTCTGGAAGGTCCTTTGTAATTGTGAGATGTTACCCATGGAAGAGTTTGCCTATAATAATACAGTTGATTCAGCTATCAAGAGGAGTCCTTTCTACTGCACTTCAGGCATCCATCCCATGTCTCTACTCATCACCATGCCACTTCCCACTAATCTGCCTACAGTTGATTCCTTTCTGTACACTATATCTCGCATCACCATGCTGCTTATGAAAATCTTGAGGCTAGTAAGATGAGATATGAGTTATGTGGATCAGCATAGATGGGAGAATCCTTATTGTCAGATCAGTAACAGAGTCTGGTTATCCAATAAATTCCTACGCAGTTGGATATATCCCTCGAAACTATCTTCCCGGTACATAGGTCCTTTTGAAATCACAGCTAAGATAATCCCGTGGCTTCAAATTATGATTACCAAGGAAATGGATATGCATGCATCCAGTGTTTTGTTCTCTTAAAGGAGTACAAATCAGATAAATACCATAGGAAATGCTCTAAGCAGCTTTTGCCGATCATCAAGGAACGTGAGGAGTGCAAAGTCTCTAGAATATGTGACTCCCCATACTACAGGGGCTTCCCTGCAGTACCTTATACATTGGAAGGGATTTTCGATTGCAGAACATTCTTATTTAATGTAATTGTTATTTTTTTTATAACATGCCTAATACCATACCTGAGTTTGGTTTCTAAGCGCGGATCCGGGATTTAAACCTCTGTGGCTCTGCGTGGTCTTGCTTCCAAGACCAATGTGTTGCCCCTGTGCTATCCCCCATTCTTGGTACCCCTACTCCAATGTTCATGCTCCACTGTTGGTTTGTTGATTCCATCTGGCATACCCTTGGAAGCCTGTATCCCCCTGACTAAAAGGGGGCATACGGTCATGATCAACAGATGGTCTTTGTGACAAAGGTGGAGGAGGACTCCTGTTTTGGTGCCTGCCCATATTATCTGAAAAATGAGTGTGTAGGTCTAGTATTTTTCATCATGGTGTCATGCATCTATAATCCTGCAGACAATGTGTGGTCTGTTGTGTTGCAACCGTCGTGGTTCACAAGGTAAGAAGCTGTGCCTCCAAATCATTTTCTGTGTATTCCGTATATGTTTACATTTTTGCCTTCTACCTCCGATCTGATTACTTTGGATCTGCCTTCATTTTCCCTTCCTTCCTTTAGCTGCTGCCATTCCTTTTCTGTCCAAGCTCTATCCCCTGGTGGGTGCCCGTCCTGCTCCACTTCTTGCTTCTCCAGTGATTTCCCAGTAGTGGGTTACTGTTTTCTTGCTGCCTTTACATTGTGACACCGTAATGTGTACCTACTTGAAAGGAACACTATCTTCCATTGGATTATCTCTACTGCAGTAGCTACTTTCAGCCACAAATTATTGACTGCACTTGTCATCCTTACCACGTTTCTTTGGGGGTTCATTCCCACTGGTGGAACTGCCCACGCTCCAGCAATAAGCCTTATGTTTGTGTGGGTTTTCTGCCTTCACTGGCATTTACCCCATTAGTTTCTCTACTTGGCACTCCCCGGGTTTGTCTGTAAACTTCAGACTGGCACAGTGGCTTCTGAGAGGAACAGGCCATTTCTCTAAAACGTGTGCCAACCATTGTGACGGAGAAGAGAGAAGGGACCAAGCAAGAAGTCGGAACCATTGCATGAATCAAGTGAGAGCTCTGACGAGTTTCTGAGAATCTCTCTTGAATTTTTCCACTGCTGTGGATATTGCTTTGTAGATTGCTGCCAATTCCTTTACCTGATTACTCCTGGGACCTATCCTCATGCTCAAAGATGGGATATTTTCACATTTGATCCACAGATTTCCGATTCCTGCAACGAATTCCTTTTCAGGATCATTACTCACATGATATGCACACCCATCCACATATACGGTTGGGAGAGGTTTGCCCTTTTCTTCATCATATACTTTGTGCTGTGAATGTTCAAATTCAACTAAATACGTTTCCAACTCTGTACTGTCTGTAGTTTCTCCAAATGCACAATCATGTAATTCTGCAAGCCCGTGGCCCACTGTACTTCTTTTATTCTGCCTGTATCTCAATTCAACAGGGAATCCTTGTAATGCCAAAGTGCATGGTGTAATTCTTGATTGGGCAACATTTCCTGATCTGAGCCGTTTATGTTGTAAACATTGTAGGGGTTAAAGATCAGTTTCAGCAATCACCCGCTCTCCTTGAATAATGAAGTAGAAATGTTGCAATGCCCAATTAGTTGTCTATTGTGCTTTCCCACATTCATTAAATGGTATGCAGTGATTTTACTGAATTAAAAATATCTAACAACATTTTCACCTAAACATTTTTGCTGGAAAAATACACATTTTTTAAAGTAGATATATGGGGGTGGGGTAAGGGGTTAAAATGAGTGGGAGTGGGTTGAGGTGGGATTATAAATGAAGGGAAACAGGAGGTTAGGGGGGTCCCCCCAAATTAAAAAAAAAACAATTTATTTTGGTGAAATATTTTAGTTAAAAGAGTTTTCGTTATTTTTGAATTCAGTAAAATCACATGTAACCTCATTAAACTTGGTTTCTACTTGAGAGAAAACTTTGCTGATTGCTGGCATACCCAGTCCTCTTGTTACTCGAGTCGTGCTTCTGATACTAGTCTGCTGACAAGTACAGGTCTGTGAATGCTATTTCTATGAAAAAATCCTGATTCTTCTTTGAATGAGCCAAACATGGGTCCCTTACCAAACAATCCCTTAACTTAGCTACCACCGCACTCTGTTCCTGTCCCCATTTCCAGGGCACACTATGCTTCAGCAGCTTAGTCAATGGTTGTGTGATTTCGGCATAATCTTCAATTACTTTTCTATTGCAACTTGTCATCCCTAGCAAGCTCCTCAAACCCTTCAAATGTGTGGGATCCTTCAACTTTTGAATGGCTTCTACCTTTTTCTTCTGGTGGTTCAATCCCTGCTCCATGACTTCATATCCCAAGAAATGTATCCTTTTTTTACACTAGTTGCACCTTCTGCAATCATACCTTTGCCCTAGACTTTTGGAGTTGGCTGAGTAGATGTCTTATTTCACTGAAATGGCTTTTTAAGTCCTCCTTCTTAATCAGGATACCATCCACATAAACCACAGTTCCCCTCTCTGCCGCATGTGGGAGTGCCTTATTCAGAAAGATTCCAAACTCACTCCCATTGTTGGTATAGCCAAAGTGAACTCTTTTTCAGGCATATTGTTTTCCTTGGAAGCTAAGAGCAAATAGATTTTGTATGTCCTTTGCTAATGACACACACCAATACCTAGTTCTCAAAAACAACGTAGTAAACAATTTGTGAACCCTGTATCTGTGTAAGACTTTGGTCAATGAATGGAAGTGGCCCTCTTGACACATGCACCATCTTGTTAAGCTCTCTGAAATCAGTACATGATTGGTACTGACCACTGGGCTTCAATACACCTAATACAGGCATTTTCGATGTACTGTTAATAAATCTAATGATCCCTTTGGACTCTATGTTTTTGCTTATGTCCGCCAATGACTCCAAGCAAGCCAAAGGTAGCCTATGTTGTCGCACAAAGGCAGACTCCCTAACATGAAACTTCTGTCAATCTAGCTACATGCAGATCATAATAACCACAATCATATGCATCTCTGGCGAATACATCCTTGAATTCTAAAAATATTTTCCTCAACTGATCTCTCTCCAACTCATTTATAAATGTATCCGCAGCTTGGATTTGTTTTTCTACCGTTTTTCAAAATTGTGGAAAGTCCTACAGATGTGGAATCTCTGTGCCTTTCTCTAATTGTGTGGCAGTATATTTTTGGACAGATGCCATTCTCAAGTATGTAGGCATTTCAGCCTCCACCTCAATTTGCTGTTTCTCTTCTGTCTCCCCATCATCCATCTGGAATGTTATGCAATCACCCTGGTGATGACACACCTTTTGGGTTCATAAGGATAAATTGGGTCTCATTATAACCCTGCTGGTCACGGTAACAACGGTGTGGTGAGCTACCGGCACTGTTGTTACCGGACTGGCAGGGTACAGGTTTGCGGGCGGGATGCCCTCCCGGCCGTCAGGTCTGACCTCATGACTCACCCGCCCGCAGACTTTGACAGATGCACCGGCACTGTTGTACACAGTGCCGGTGCATCTGTCCTCTCCATTGCCATTGAGTGCAATGGGACACGAATGGGAAGTTTCTTTCTCTGGCGCCTGGCCGTAGGGACCATTAGGGCTGTAATGCCCCAGTGATTCCCCATTGCCAGGTGCCGGAAATAAAAAATGACTCCGGCGGCAGCCTGCCATTTTTACCGGCACGGCTACCTCCAGAATCATAATGAGACCCACTGACTGAATCTTGAAAACCCCTTTCAGTTTGGAGTCTAAAGACTCAGGCAATTCATCTCGTAAAGTGATATACCTTTCATGAATATTTCCAATAAATGTGTTGTTCAAGTCCGCAGTGTAGTAAGATTTTTGAATTGCCATCTCTAATAGTGTACCTTCCCCCAAATGAATCTCCTGACATTCTTTGTTTGTTATCCACTAGTATCCAGATGAGACTATACCCAACATCTACCAATGGTATGTATTGACATTCTAACCCCTGCTATCTCATAGTTTCACTGATACACAAGAATGTGTCAGCCTCTGTAATTGTGTTTCCCTTTCTGTATTTCAATGCTAATGTAAACTGCCTTGCAAATGCATAGAATGGCAGCAGCCTTTTCGTTTGCAGTTCAACTGCATCTGGCATTATTTGTGCAGAACAATATTCTTGCCTTTTATTCTCAAATTCCTGTGGTGCTCCACCAAGTCTAGACCAAACCTTTTGATTTAAAAAATCTAAAACCATACTCATTCCTTTCATGATATCATTTCCCAGATAGAATGTAGTTATTGTGATGGATGCTTTTGGATCCTAGTTTTATTTTCAAAATGCATCTCCCCACAATTTTAGGTCCCAAATCAGCACTATTCAATCTGAATATTTGTTGGCTTTGTATGGCAAAATGTAGTATTTCTTTTTGGTCCAGTATTTGTTTAAACAATTTCTCAATGATGAAACTCCTCTCCTGTTCTAGGGTCAGTACTTCCTCAATCATTTCCAGATACTAATCCATGTGCACTGGTACCCATGAATGACCTTTATTAATGTGTATCTCTGCAATTGTTGAAATATATTTTTCCTGATCTGACACAGAAGTGCCATATTGTTTTGTATCTTGCTCACTTAAATAGAACCTTAATGTGTCTTTGTCCACTTTTGTTTGCCAGTTCTGCTCGGGATCTAAATGAATTGCACATAACAATTTCCCCTTTTCCTCCTGCGTTTCATCCTGGAACATGAGTTTCACAGAAAGACTAGGTACACAACCATTTTGAAGATATACCTCAACTGCTCTTTCTGACTTGGCAATGGTGTGGCATTAATTTGCATTGCTAACCTTGCTTATGACTGCTTGGGACTTCAGGGCTTTTTGGCCAATGACCACAGAACACCATTTACTGCATCAATAAATGGCAACAGAAATGTCACACAATTCATAGCTAATAGGAAGGGCGTCTTTTCAATCGCAGTGACCACCACTACTTGTCTCAATGTATGCATCTCTACCTTAATGTCAACTTCAGAAGCAACTTTCACAGATATTTCCCCACCATAGAAATTATACACAGGGCCCTCTATTTGTCTTAATTCTAAAGAGTTGTATTGTTGTTTTTCTTCATTTATGCAATCCCGACTTTTCCTCGACATTACAGTAGCCTGTGCTCCTGCATGCACAATTCCAAACACATTGCATTGCGCTTCTACTGTGATAGGGGCACAATATCGATCTTCACATTCCTCAAGTATTCATAGGAAATGGGAGTTGTTACTGATCTCAGGACTGATTTTTCTTAAACCCACCTAACCTCTTGCTAAACAAAGGGTCAAGTGGAACGATACCTTACCCCCCTTTTTGACAGTCTCATTTTCAACTTTCTTGCCTTCGTTGTTTAATTTTCTGTCCTGTGATTCAATCTGAATCTTTGATATTGACTGGCCTCCCTCTATAACGGGCCCACTTCAGTTCTCACCCAATTCCTTATCTGTGTTTTCGACATTGTTTTCAGTGTCATCACCTACCTTCTGTATGGTACACGATTTCTCTGTGTTTTCACTAACTCCCTTCTCACGTAGTAACACATGTACATTTTGTGTTTGTAACTCACCTTGCACTTGTACTTTACTTATTAACTGCAACTTGTTGAATATCTGTACCATTAAATATTCTTCTGGGGGCCCACCTGTATGTGTCTTTTGAGGAGTTTATTCCTCTGTGGAAATATGAACAGTAGTAGATTCATCGGGTAATGGAACCCCATCACTTTATTTGTATCTACTCTATCCTCACTAGTCATTTCATTTACTTCTGTTTCACTTGTTCTTTATGTGTTCTGTGTTCCTATTTGTACTTTTTGAACTGTATCAACCAAGGTAATGAACAGCTGATGGCCCTTTTTCTCACCACCCATTATTCCATCATTTGTCCTCACCCAGATACTCTCCATTTGCAATAAACATCTTTCTAGTCTGTCTTTTTTCCTGCTGTTCTTTGGGTTCTCCATGTGAATTTTCCCTTTGCCTTTCCTTATCCTCATACACCCAAATGAAGTCACTACTTTGGTTTAACTCTAGGTTAAACCACATCCCTTTCTTGTGTGTGTTTCTATTTCCAATGTCATTGTACACCTTATTCTCAAAATCAAAGATAGTGTGCATTCCTGTGTATTTATTCAATGGTGTCTCAGTTTGCGCCTGTTCTCCAGTGTGGGGTGTTTGCCAAACTAGTCACTTACTGGTTCCTTGGGCAATGTCAATCATAGGCTTGTCATACTGATTGTCATCTGTTGGTGACTTCTTTGGCTATCACACAGTCTTCCTATTTGATTAGCAAGCATCTTCACGTGTGCCTCTAGGCTCTGAAATATTTCTTGATTTCTGAAATCATCTCTCTGTTCTCTGGGTCTATATAGATTTGGTTCAAATGGTCCTGACTGGTTTTGGTTACCCTGGTTACCGTTAGGTGACTGCATTTGGCAAGTATTTCTCCTGAATTACTATGATAGCGGAGGTAGGGAACGTCGTGTCACTCCTTGTCCATAACCCCCTCTGCTGTGGCTTGAGCATAGGAGTGTGGGCTATATGCCACATTATGTCTTTCATTACGCTGCCATTGCTCCCTTTGTTGAGTGCCTGTTTCACTGAATCAATCTACATATCGTGGTCATCATCACAGGTTTGAACCTACTTTGAAATCCCAATACCTAGTACCATCCATGAGGTGAGTGACTTGGTGTGCTATTTGATTCTGCTACATTGAACTGAAATCCTACTGGAGGCAAATTCTCTAGTTAACAGGGGTTTACATAGATAGCCCAATCCCTAGGATTAGTGGATTGAAAAACTGTCCTTGGTGGTTCTACCCTTTCTGCTTGGGCCTTTCCTTGTGTCGTAAAACCTTTCTGATACTGTATCATGTCATTTTGTTTCTGTTCTGTTTCCAGCACCATATTCTTCCCAGCCGTCATTTCTGCAACTATAGGGCAAGCTACCACCTCTTTCGCTTTATGGTTTGGCTCTTTGACTTCATTCACAGTGCAGGAGATGATGTCCCATATATTTACATGTCTTAGTCGAGAATCCAATGAACACATTTTTCATTTGTAAATTTACGTGCTAACTGCATCACAATCGATGAAGCCCATAAAAGAATGTATTTTTTTAACTCAATCGAAATAACATCACAGCCCACATCAAATCGTGAAAACACCCTTTTAAGAAATTGCCTATCCACTCTCTTCGCTTCCTGCACAGAATTGCAGGGTGAAAAATGCCTTCTTTGTTGGCAGTCCTTCCATGATAAAATGTTCTGTTCATTTATACAACACAAAAATCCAGCATGTGCCTCATTGGCTGTCCAATGGAAAAATGTAATATCTTGCTCTTTTAGAACATTCAGTGTGCCCCACCATAACCCCAGCAGTAAGCCTTAAAACTGGCTGTAATGGATTTTATGCCACAATTAACACTCCTCTGGAACATGAGTCAGCACAAATACCGCCGACTGTATTACAGTGGACTCCTGATGAGGCCCACTTTCTGAAAAATGTGTGCAACCTGATCAATATGCTCCTCTATAACCCTGCTGAGTCTTTTTGAAAATGGCCTTATGATCGCTTTAAGTGACCTCATAACCTTAACTGGGTCGATTAGCATACATTTTCTAGTGAAAGCCAATAACAATGAGTACTTGTGTCATCTGCTCCCTTGATCCTGTCGCTCTCCCTCCCATAAAAACACTTCTCTCCTTCTGTCTCAAAGCTTGTCTCCCCCTCTCCATCCCAGCCTATTCTCTTCTCTATCTCCACCCACTGTTACTGGAAGCTAGCCAATACTTGGCAGGCACGCTGCCTCTTCTTCTGTGTCCTGAGTCATCAGTTAATTTGCTGGCATGCACGCAGCCCACTGAAATGTGAGTGCAAAATGTGTCCTCTAAAACCTCTGTCCTGTGAATTCAATCACCTTATTTGTGCTTTCAGACCCTCTACCTCACCCTCAATTGCACTCATTCTACTTTGCTCCAGTCTCAACCTTGTAATTCACACATTCATTTCTGTCACTTGTTCATTATAATCAGCAGCCATTTTTAAACTCACATCGCTTTCTGCCATTAAACTATTGATTTTGTCTTCCAAACACTGAAGATCACGTGACAGTTGTTTGTTTTCTTTACATAATGAATCAATTTCTGTCATACCCTCATCTTTAACAACATGAATCTAAGCTAATTCCACTTTTAACTAGTCACTCTGTTTAGAATCCTCCTGAATCTGTCTTCTTTTAATTTCCAACTGATTCTGCAATGTATCAGAACATTTTGGGTTTGCTTCTAAATGTGACAATGCATCCATCAACTGATTACTACAACTTTGCAGGTGTGCAAACTGTAACCCCCTGTTGACACCATGTGGCTGAATCACCCTTTCAAGTTACTCTGTCAATTCTTTTTGACACCTCTGCATGCTTCATGTATCATGACCCCAAAATAGCCAACACCCTGTTTAAGATGAACCAAAGATTCACATCCAACCAGATGACGCTGCCTTTCTCAGATTTCTTCTCATCGCAATCAAACAGTCTGATGGTGATTCCTTTTCAATCTCTGCCATTATGCGCACTCTCCATCCATTCATAGTAGCGGAAGGCCATGCTCTGAGAGCAGATAATTTTGATTCTGGGTAGTCAGACAAATTTTCCATGCTGACCTTGGACATGTTTCCCCTTATCTGTGCAACTCAAAATGCCTGAAAGTCACTATAATACACCTTCATCTAGAATTCACTTCCAATGCAGCACACTATTGACACATACAATACCACATCTAGTTGGTGCACTAGAGTTCAATCCCCGGCATCTCCACCAAATATGTAGGAAGACACAGCCTGACTCTTCCTTTTCTCTAATGTTTATTTTGCCTCAGGATTCTAGTTATGCATCATCAGGCATAGTACTCTATCCTTCATTCTTAATGTCCTTTTACCTCTAAATGCTAGAAAAAGGACAAGCCCTAGACACAATAAGGGCCACTTCATACTTATACATTTAGACACTTTACATCTTCAATTTCAATCAGCAAGAAACAGACAACTCAATTGTGTCATTTGTTAAGCATGAAGACAATTAAAATAAACATTTATCATTGGCCTCGTGTGCAAGAACACATCTCATCTTTGGCATGGCATGGAATATGCATTTATCTTTCTTAACCTGGAAAACCCTCCCCGAGAATAATTTGTTATGACAGCAAGATAACAGACATTAGGATTTCAGTTCTATGTGGATTTTCTTGTCCTGCCTATCATCGGATGGGTTGTTAGCTTATGACCACTCTCTGTGTGAAAGGACAGCCCCCATCTCCAGACTTTGAATTCAGGCAACCCTGCTAATTAAAAAATAGTCATAGGCGCCCCTCTGCAAGAACAAACACGGCTAAATGTCCTGTTCTTTGGGAAGGTACCCACTTGAGAGTCCACAGCCACACATTAGCTCACTGTACCTTTCAAAGAAGGGGAATATGCATTTGCATATTATGCTTTGTCCTGGCAACATGGGCAGTCGATACCCTACCAATTACCCTGCAGAGTGTTACTGCTTGTTTATCTGCCTATTTATACTCACCATGCAGCTGAGCCATGTTTTAAACTGTCTTGCAGAAAGACTCGCTCTCTTTTGACACTCAATCTCCTCTCCTGCAGCTAAATACACCTCCACCCGTCTTTGTCAGGACACTGCCCAGGGTTGAATCACGGCATTCAACAATCTCTTTCTGCAATCCCGCTACAGTGATTGGCGGCCCAGCCGACGATCTTCGCCAAAGCTCTAGCCATGCACCAAAGCCAATGCGGAAAGACCAGCAAAAGACCCAGCCACCTTCGTTCTACCTCTATTTCAAACTCCTCATTCGACACCTCGTACTACAAC
This sequence comes from Ambystoma mexicanum, assembly GCF_040938575.1. NCBI lineage: Eukaryota > Metazoa > Chordata > Amphibia > Caudata > Ambystomatidae > Ambystoma > Ambystoma mexicanum. The sequence continues at coordinate 166,658,590 of NC_090933.1, forward strand.
ACCACCACTTGATTTACCCCAACTCTAAATGTTAGTATCAAATGTTAACCTACACACTGAAAATACTGCACTAATTCTTCAGCTCATAAATTCCCTAGCGGACCAGAGACACACAGTAACCCTGGGCAACACCACATTCGAACAGGGAGGAAAGGGATTCAACAATGTACTACCACACCAAGAAGGATATGCCACTAATGAAATCATTAAAACAGCTTCCTGCAAAGTCTGACACTTAAATCCCCCTCAGCATGTCCATCATGATGGAAGGATCCACTGTGCCGAATGCCGCTGAGAGATCCAGTGGAATCATCATCCTGCAACTGAATACATTTAACTTACACATATAATAGAGCTGTGTCTGTGCTTCTATTTTCTCTAAATCCAGATTGATGGCTACACAGAATCTTTCATTATTTGAGATGTTATTGAAGCTGGATCATTGCAACCAGATAGGCGTATAGTTGGCACAAATTGTAGATTCTGCATATGGCTTCTTCAGTAAAGATGTTTCTGAAGCTGTTAATACATTCAAGGACAAGGCTTTCTGTGAAAGAATTGTTAACTAATTTGGAGACAAGCAGAGATAACTAATGTTCACACCCCTTGAACATTAAATAGTGGCAGGGGACCCCTGGACAGACAGTGTCTTCAGATTTTTAAGAATGCCTCAAATGTCTGCTGCACCTAAAGACTGGAAGGTAAAAAAAAAATGTATTGTTATTTTTATAAATTGTATTGGAAAATAAAGTTTGTAACACCAATGTGCAAAGGAACACTGCTTCAAAAAGAATGTAAAGTTTGAGCCAACTGTTTTCATGTATTAAAAAACAGTTTTGAGGAATTGTCTGATGTCTCTATTTGAGTGATGAACATGTTTTTGATATGTACTATGTGTAACAGGTTTAGATGCGGGGCCCTCCTAGGGGGCCCCTAGGTGCCCTTCCTTACCTGGGTCGGAGGAGCTACTTGAACTTGCCAGTGGAAGCCATCCACCAGAGGTGGGATGTAGCAGATGGGAGGGGCTCAGAACTTAACCCCCCCTCATGTGCCTGGAATGTTGCTGGCAACACCACCTTATGTCACCCTATACATTTCCGTACCCTTTCTGGCCAGTGTTCTCTTTTTCTTTTGTAGAACCACAGATCCCAGAATACACGTGGGAGCAACTAAGAAAACCAGAACCAACAAATGAGAAATCCAAAATGTGACAACTCAAACAGACTTTGGCCAAGTATCATGCACAGAAATTACACACTGTGCCAAAAAGACAAACAATGTGGCATGGTGACCTGGAAATGGTTGCCAAGATCCACAACATGCCAGGGAAAACACACAGCATCCATTAAAGACTGTTTCTAAACCCATTCATACCCCTCCTAGGGGCAGCTAGGCTCCCTTCCTTACTTGGGTCAGGGGAGCTGCTTGAACTTGCCAGTGGAAGCCATCCAACATAGGTGGGATGGAGCAGATGGGAGGGGCTCAGAACCTAACCCCCCTCATGTGCCTGGAATGTTGCTGGCAACACCACCTTATGTGACCCTATATCTTTCTGTACTGTTTCTGGCCAGTTTTCTCTTTTTCTTTTGTAGAACCGCAGATCCCAGAATACACCTGGGAGCAACTAAGAAAACCAGAGCCAAACAAATGAGAAATCCAAAATATGACAACTCAAACAGACTTTGGCCGAGTATCATGCACAGAAATGACACACTGTGCCAAAAAGGCAAACAATGTGCAATGGTGACCTGGAAATGGTTGCCAAGATCCACAGCATGCTAAGGAAAACACAGAGCATCCATTAAAGACGGTTTCTAAACCCATTCGGGAGAATGGGGCAGGACTTGCCTTTTCTTTTTAGATTTTACTATGTAGTAAACAGTCCCTAGGAAAAAGACAGGTCCAGATAGGTCCACAGAGTTGCACTTGAACCAATGGAAGGGAGAGCCAGAACTGGGATCAGCACAGAGTATAAGGGGAATGAATGGAAGACCGTGTGCAGCTGTTTGGGGGATATCAGAAGGCATAAGGGTGGACTGAGAGACTAGAGGGAGGATGGAGTGCTGTGGAGTTGTGCAGAGCATAGTTGAGATATTGGTAGTGAGAAATAGTGGTACCAGTTTTTGAGAGTGAAGCAGTGAGTGAGCGAGTGTTTGTAAGAGTGAAGGTCGAATTGAGTGAGACAGAAGTAAGTCTGTGAGGTAGTAGGTAGAGTGCCTGGGCATGTGTATGGGGAGAGAGTAAGGATAGCAGAGAAGGGCGCAATGAGTGGGGTGTGAGGAGAATGGTGCATGTGAGAAGTAAGCAGGTAAGAATATTGATAGCGAGTGTATTAGGTAGGTTTAGAGAGTGGTTTCAGTAGAGAAGGGTGAGCATGGCATGATCCTTGGGAAAATTAGCAGGACACTATATCCCTGGGAGAGGGAGCAGGGCATTATATCCCTGGTAGAGTGAGCAGGGAACTATATCATTTGAAAGAAGATCAGGGCCAAGTAGAGGAGCAGCTGTGTACATCTGCAGGAGATCCCGCCCCTGACCTCACCTGTATTGGAGACATGAGATCATGCCATGCCTAACATCAGCTATTATTCTGCTGCAGTTAGTGTTCAAAGGAAGATACCAATTGAGACAACCCTATCAAATGTACCGTCGATGTGATGAAAAACTGCAGGAGGAATTCCCTGAAGGAATATGAGATGGTGTTGAGCACGGGAACTGATGAAGTCATAGGAAAGTCTGCATGACATCCCGAGATACAACTAAAGAGAGACTAAAGACAAGGTATGGATCTTAAGGGGTGAACAACGAAGTAAAGAAATGAGTGAAAAGAAGATTACACGATAACTAAGTGTTCCAGAAAACAGAAGTTAAGTAAATGTACAGATGCTGAAACGCAAGGTAGATCAAGTCATCATAGAAGCTAGCTAAAAGTAGGAAATAGAATGCAGGAGGAGCTGCCATTGTACAGAAACTGAACATTGGTATCATACAATAAGTAAGCCAGGAATCATGAAAGGAGAATGGAAAGCTGTGTTGCAGCCGAATAACAGGATCATGGAGCTGCGTGGTGAGGCTGCCTAGCATCAAGTGAAGATTTAGAGCATTTAAAACCTGCAAAATGAACCTGATCGTGGTTTCCTGTCACGTGAGCCAAGGATAAAAATAGAGCTTGAATTTAAAGTTCCAGACACAATAGTGAGTGCCCTCACTCTTGTGCATTCCCAAAGACGAGAATACTCTACAAGTGCAAAGACAATTTAATGGCAGAAGGCATGGGTGATGAGAGATTCTGGGCTAATTGGGTGGTGAGGTAGCTTCATGTCCTATTTCTATGCACCTGGATCTGGGCTTACTTGCTGCTAAATAAAGCTCATGTTCCAGACATGGCACCAATTGTATTAGTTCATATAACAAAGGACCTTATAGCTTCTAAGACCAAAGAGAACTGTGTATATAATGTTTCTGAGATTACATGTTTTCAGCGGTAAGCATAGGTTGTACACCAGATACTGGACAGCCAGTAAGAATCCTAGCTCCTACCCAATTTTACTATTTGCACATAGTATGATGTCACTCTGATGCATTATTTCTATAAGAATTGTATTTTTGGTGGAGATAATTGAGAGACTGAGTGTACCTCTGTTGATGTTCGCTGTAATCTCCCTGTTTTAGATAATTGCTAATAAAACAGTACATTGCCATCTTCCTGAGTTGGTTTGCTTGTTTGGACTCAGAAATAGTCTGGTCTAATCACATCCATTCCATATGTACATACCTAAGAGCCATAAACTCGTGGTAGCACTGTGGATGGTTTCAGATCCAAACGAGATTGGCTCCAGAGTTTCGGACAATCAGGCTTCCTCCGCCATTAGCAGGAAGATCGCAGAGTTTCCTTTCGAGAGCAGCTGTTAAAAATAAACTTGCAAGAACAATCAAGACGTTAGGCAGGTCTGTCTTTCAAGAAATCCCTGCTCGATTTCCGTGGGCGCTCTGTGGAGGGAAGGCATAGTGGTCGGATTGAAGGAGGAGTCAATACTGAAGGCCTCAAGTTGATTCTGCCCCTAGGAAGCAGTACATGAGATGCCCCACATCCATTTGGGGTGGGGGGAGAGGGCCACCAGAAAACATTGGAATGGCCCCTCAATGAATGGGTCAGTACGTTTTGCCAAACATGGGGGCAGATGGGCACAGTAATGTGCCCATCTGCCCCTAGGAAAGGAGTAAAACAAAAACAACAAAAAATGATAACTTGTTTTGGGTGGGTGTGGGGAGCCACCAAACCACCATTGATTTTTTTAGTGGAAAGGGGATGGCCCTCTCCCCCACCCCAAATGGATGGGGGCATCTCATGTAGCCCACCCTGGGGGCAGATTGCTAGTGCAATCTGCCCCTAGGAAGGAGTATATGAGATGCCCCCCATCCATTTTGGGTAGGGGGAGCCACCAGAAAACATTGGAATGCCGCCCCGATGCATGGGGCAGTATGTTGGGCACACCCTGGGGGCACATGGGACACTGATGTGCCCATCTGCCCCTAGGAAAGGAGTAAAACAAAAACCAAAAAAATATTATAGCTTGTTTTTTGCCACTAAACCACCATGGATGTTTTTAGTGGAAAGGGGGGTTCCCATGGGTGTCTTCTTTTTGGAAATGCATGGGGTTCCCTGATTTCCTTGGTGGCTTCGTCACCGCAGGCCCAAATCTGTAGGTTGTCCACATGAGCAAATTTGCTCTGCTGAAAGGCGTGGGATTACCAGTGGGTTAGCCTTTTCCCTTTGCGCCCAAGTAGGTGCACCCACACATGTCAGGTAACGTTTTTGTCAGGACACGTTTGGGAACGCGGGAAGGTAGGACATGTGTTATTGGCAGTGTGTTTCGGTGGGTGGCCAGAGTGAAATGTGTGAAAATTGTGTTTTCTTTACCACATTTTGGATTTTGCCAGGGGTTGTGGGTAATAAATTCTGGGCCAATTTGCGGAAGTCAGACCTCTGTGGATTCCCACGTGTGTCCTATTCTTGTAAATGCATGGGGTTTCCTGTTTTCCTTGGTGGCTTCGAAAACGTAGACCCAAATCTGCAAATCTGCAGGTTATCCACATGAGCAAAATTCCTGAAAATCTGCTCTGCCAAAAGATTTGGGGTCACCCGTGTTTTAGCCTTTTCCCTTTGGGCCCGGGTAGGTGCACCCACACATGTGTGGTACCGTTTGTGACGGGACACCTGTGGGAAGGCGGGAAGGTACAGCATTTGTTGTGTTTACGTGGTTTTATAAAGTTTTGACCTATTTGCTGCTGCCCTGTGTCACACAAACCCTTCATTTCCCAAATGTGACCTACATTTAGTCGCTGCTTTAGGCACTATACACTTCTGTAACCTGTACAAGTCACTTACCCTTCAAAAGGTCTTCCTTTGCTCTTTCGCAAAATGTATGCTTGCCCTTCATCACCACATTTGTTTTCCCTATTTACACATGCTAATTACGTCTGTTTTCAGGCCTTAAGAATAAAAACTCCTGTGTACCATGGCTCTGTTTTTGGCTTGTGGTATTGCTTGTTTTGTGAAACATTACAAAATATGTGTGATTTCCTAACTGGAAAAGTCGGGGGAATGTAGCAGAGCATTGTTTTTCTCAAAATTCACAGAAGCCATTGCCTTACCGGCCAACCATGTCCAACACCTACCTTTTTTGTGTAATTTTCACGATTTTTCCCCAAACTATGGATTTTTTCCCTGCATAGTTGTTGCCTGACCTGCACAAATCAGCCCTTCCTAAACTTGGAATTTTGTCTAGTTTTCAGAAATGTATGACTCTCTGCCTTCCCATTCAGCTTCCATTCTGTCCACGCATGTCCTACTGGAAAAAAAGGCCAAAATCACCTACCTCTCACAAAGGGTTGATAACCACATCATAATATGTGTTTTTGCTTTCCACTCAACCTGTTCTTGAAAGCCTGGACAATGGGGAATTCAGCAAACCATTTGTTGCTAGCACTTACAAGGAAAAAAACACAGGTTTCTGTGTATATCATTGTATTGTCATTTTCTGAAAAAAAAAAAAAATGTTCTTGCTTTTTGGTTATTTTCTCTCACACCCCTACAGCAAACTAGGATTCCTTGGTAGCGTTACGACCGCCTACATGTGGGAAAAAAAGGGGCCAAATTTGTCCAAGAGATCTCATGTAACAAAAATGTTACAAGGCATTGAATGGAGACATACCAAAATCACCAAAAAGGGCCTTGGCACTGGGGCGAGAGGGGGGACTGTTAAGGGGTTAATGTGTAGTTTGTTATTATTTTGAGTATTATCTGTTGTGTGAAGTATTGAGAAGTAATAAAGCTGTGAAGGTTGGAAGTTACGTTGTTTGCAGGTTAAGGTGTAGTAAATGATTGGTGCCAATCAGAAGACAGGCTGTTGAAACAGAAAAGGATTGAGCAGTGATTGATGGTTTTGCTGATATTTGTTGTTTTAAAGACTAAGGGCCTCATTACACGGATGGCGGTAATGGTTAACGGTCACGGTTAATGGTAACAGTGACCGTTAACCATTACCGCCTTACCACGAGGTCCCTTAGCGGGTTGGTGCTTTAACGCCTGCTTTTTCCAGGCGTTAAAAACCAACCCGCTAAGAGACCTTGGTGCTAATTACGGCACCGCAAAATTGCGGTGCCGTAATTAGCACCTTCCCCATTCCCATAATGCCCTATGGGGCAAAAATGGGAATGGGGAAGGGCAGTGGTGGAAGGGGGAATTACCGCCCCGCCAACCTTGGAATGGGGCGGTAATTTCTCCTTCCACCAAGGCGGTGCCGGTATTTTACCGGCATGGACCAAGGTGCTAGTAGCACCTTGGTCCATGTGCTAATACCGCCATCCGTGTAATGAGGCCCTAAAAGTGGTGATCTGATTTCGATAGAAGGTTTATTAATGATCTGGTAAGTATTGACAGTCAATTGCGTGTTGTCATTATGGAGGTCACTCCTCTTATACATCTTTGTAAAACACTGCCGAGACATGCGCCAAAGCTCACAAAGTACAGTGCCAAATGAGTAATGGGTACAGCAGATAAAATGTCCTGCCATAGCCACAAGGGCTACATTGTCAAAAGCAGTATTACAACACATGACTACATATGTGCACGCTGAGTACACAGGAAAGAATTTAGACAAAAGACTAGCAGTTTTAGAACTATGGAAAATGTACCAAGAAGAGAAGGAGGACCCATCACCAAAGGAGTAGATGCTTAATCAGCATGAAGGGAAGGGCATTGAGCCCTCAGCTCCCCAAACTCTGCCCGAAATTAAGAGCACAGGTACAGAAGAGAAAGGAGTTTATCCTTTAATGGAATTGAAAGCAGCAGTGGGGTATAGAAACCAGACATATGAACCCCACATGTGTAGTAGTGAAGTTAGTACAGAAGAGAGCAAAAGGAAGGAAGATGCCTATAAGTTCGTATGAGAAATGGAAGAAGGAGGTGAGATATCAAATATATCGACATAAATAGGCAGAGAAATTAAAAGATGGAATGGGGAAAAAGATAGGGCTGACAAGGTAACACTTTTACAGAACAAATGGATGGGAGAACAGATACTAAAGTTCGATGGGAAAAGTATTGAGGAGGTTAGGCAAAGAGAAGACAAAGAAGAGCAAGAAAAGAAGGACAAGGAATGAGAAAAGAGATTAAGAGAGGATGAGCAAGGAAGAAAAAGCAGGGATCGATGGGAACAGATATATAGGGAGGAACAAGAGAGACAAAAAGTGGGCAGATGAGCAAAGGAAGTACAACAGTAGGATGAAAGAGATAGAAGAAAGAGATAGGAGAGAAAGGAAGAGAGAAGAAGAAGAAGCACAAAGAGTGAAGACAGAAGGTTCTAGAGAAGGAGAGAAGAAGAGGAATGAAGACAGGAAGTAAGAAGGGGAGAACAAAGGCAAGAGGAAGACAAGGCAAGAAGGGATGCGAGAAAGTGAAGGGAAGTGGACGAAGAGATAAACAGAATAAAAGTCAGCAAGGTCTTAATACCAGTCTCATTCTTAAAGAACAAATGAGGCAGAGCAAGGAAATACGATGGGAAAGAACAAAAGAGATTCTTCCGATAAAGGAAATAGTGCTAAAAACAGCTATGGTGGCACAAGAAGGGGAAAGATATGATGCGGAAGGTATTGGGGAAAGAATCATATATCAGCAACAGAGGCAGCATAGCGAGTATGGAACTTGAGGGAGCGGTAGCTCAACCACGAAATGAGGAGGATAACATGTTCAGTGATGAATGCCGAGCACTGTCTTTGAGCAGATTAAATTTAGATAGAGATGACGGGGATCATAGTCACAGTGGTTGCGGCCTATCAATGTCAGATGAGGAGAGAGAGTCAGGCCATGAGGCAGAGGGAGAGGGAGCATGTGCCCCCCTGGGAAGCCACCAGATGGATAAAGAAGTAAGATTGTCAGATCTGAAACAAACTAAGGAAAGAACACCAGATCCCATATCATATCCTGAGTTTCCACGAAGACCATCATGTAGTGAGAAAGGAGAATCTCTCCTGTATATGAGTAGGTTAAGGTTGTTACCAGCAAGAAGGTGAATAGGGACAACTACCGCTGCCATAGACAGACTACTAGTGGGATCCGACTATGTGATGGGTTCTCACAGTTCCCCTTGTTAGAGAAGGGGGGAGAAAGACAGCGGTATATTCCATGACCACAGATGCATAAGGATAACTTAAAATGCAAGCTCACTAGTTTGACTTTGGGGGCTGGGAAATGGATATATGAATTAGAGAAAATGACAAGAGGAAATACGCTGGCCATAGGAGACATAAGAGGTCTACTGGCCGCCATTCTTGGGGAGAGAGCTGACGACATATGGAGACGAACGGGATATGCAAGTGTGACAGCACAAAACACAGCACATGATGGAGCGCCATTTAATAATTGCAGGGCAGATGTTTGGAGGGCTCTCAGGTAACAGAATCCTGACACATCAGATATGGGTGCAATTATGCCATGTAAAATGAAGGAAGATGACAACCCCATTGCTTAAATTCAAGATATTCAGGAGAAATGGCAGCTTGAAACTCATGAACCATGCAAAAAAACAGTGGCATTATTTTATCACATTTTGTGTCAGAGATTGACAAAACTAGTACAGATACAAATGAAAAAACACATAGGGATGGAAGCGAAGCCATGGGCTGAGATACAGTTAACCATTGTGCATCATTGTCGGTTGTTACAAGGGAAGAATAAAGCGAAAGATGGAACAAAACATTTGCTATAGAAGGGGCAATATTGACAAGAGGAGAAGGAGTGGGAATGAAAGAAATAATTGGTGCACCACAGGGTAATAATGCACGGCCAATTGATCAAAGTGGGTATGGGTTTTGGCCACAAGGTAGAGGTGCAGGGTTAAGAGGAAGAGGAAATGGATTTTAGACAAGATTGGTTTCTAAATGTTCAGAATGAGAGTCAAAAGGCTCAAGGAGGGTTTTCTAGAGTGCCACCCATGATATGTTGTAATTGTGGGATAGCAGGGCGTATTGTGTGTGCCTGTAGGAGCTGAGGGAATGCACAGCTGAATGGCCAACTTTCAAGAGGGGGGCAGCTTATCCACCGCCAGACAGCACACAAACAAGGGAGAGCTTTGCCCAGGATCACACATCCTATCAGACACAGGTGACATAGGTACAGCAGGTGCAACAGCAGGGGCCAGTACAAATGCATCCACTGCAAGGGCAGTCACAGCAAGAACCTATGCAAACCCAATATAATGCATACATGGGGTAAATACTGACACCTAGGATAGGGGGTGTCACTATGGTAGGAGATAGCCCTTTTATGGAGACGGGGATGATTTTGTACCCTCAATAGGACAGCCCACAGGGTGACCTGATGTGTTCAGTACTATCCATGACACCAGACCCCAAGAGGAACCAAGGGTTGATGTGACAAGTGGAGGCAAATCCTTTTCTTTTCTTGTAGATACAGGGGCAATTCGCTCTTGTATCAGAAAGGGAAAATGTCCAATGTCATTAATGCTCAAGGGTTGTCTGGAGCTATGTATTTAATTCCTTTTACTGATGAGTTACCTGTTTCTATAGGGGAATGTGACATGTCTGTTCCCTTGTTATATTCACAACAGACGCCAGTTAACATCCTGGGAAGGTATTTGATGACAAAACTTAACATGCCGATTTCATTCACAGATCGGGGAATAATGTGCTCCACTCCAGGAATACACCATTTAAAAATAAGAGAGTTTATACTAGCATTTACAGGGCAAGTGACTCTATGAGGAGTCCTTGTAGATCTGGAGTTTTTCCTGTATGGGGTAAGCATATAAGTAACATGGCTACCTGTATTAGTGGGGAAGATTGTGAGGATATCTTATGAGTTTCTATTTAGACCACACATACCTATGGATGAGGAAGAAGGACAGACTATTCCTATAGAGTTAGAAGCAGCAATAGTACAAGGAGAAATAGCAATGCTTGAAGGAGTTAATGACCAAAGCAGAGCATGGAGGACAGTGACAGCTATTGAAGAAGGATACATATTGACATGAATAATGGATGAAGATTTCTTCAGAGATTAATGTATAGACGATGAGGAAGTATTTTTTTATAAGCATTACATACTGGATACAGATTGAGAAAAGGGAGGTCCTACAGCGAATGGCGATAATACAGCAACGACCAGCATTCTTTCATGAAGATCTAGAAAAGGTGCCAAGTGTCCTTTGGACTACTTGCCCCCATAACATAGGCCTATCGAAGGAATTGGAGAGGTTAAAATGAAACTCAAACCAGGAGCAATTTTACTAAGAGCAAAGCATCACACTATGTCTCGAGAGGTTGATGGAGGTATATTTAAGACCATTTCAGCACTAATGAATATGAGAACACTGGTGCCATCTGAATCATTGTGCAATACCGCAGTGAATCTGATTAAAACATCTAAAGGAGGGTTGTGCAGATTTATCCAAGATTTGCACCCACTTAATCAGATTGTAGAAACTGAATTTCCATTAGTTCCTAATCATGCTACAATATTATGTAGTATTCCTGTTAAAGCTAAGTATTTCACAGTGATTGATTTGAAAACTGTGTTTTTCTTGACCCCATTGCACAAAGACTTGCAAGACCATACTTTCTTCATAAACAGACAAAAAAGACTGAAACATACTCGTTCACCCCAAGGGTATTGTGAGTCCCCATTGATCTTTCATAGGGTCCTACAGATGGATTTAGGCAACATTGAACTCAATTGTGCATCAATTCAGTATGCAGATGACATATTAACTTGCTGTGAAACAGAGGATGAATATAGACAAGATTCTGTTCAGTTAATGACTATACTAGCAGACAAGGGATACAAGGTGGACAAGGAGAAATTACAGTATTATCAGGAAAAAGTGGTGTACATAGGTAAGTTAATTACACATGAGGGAAAGAAAGTGACACCTGAAAGAGCTGAAGCTATTATGAAAATGCCACAGCCAAATATACTGAGGCAAATGCAGCAGTTTCTGGGCTTGTGCAATTATTGCAGAGCCTGGGATTTTGATTACATCACATATACCAAGCTAATTTTGCAAGCACTAAAGAAATCCCAAGTTGGTAAGGAAAAGACAGAATGGACTGAAGAATTGGAGGAAGGATTTGATGAATTAAAAAGGAGCAATATTTACGGCTCCAGCTTTGGGAATCCCCAATTATAGCAAATACTTTTACTTGTTTTCACATTATAATGGGTCAGTGATGACAGCAGTACTCACACAAAGGACAACAGAAAGGTATAAACATTTGGCATACTACAGTGGGATTTTAGATCCAGTCATGAGGGGGAATTTCCCATGCGAAAATTATTTGGCTGATGCCACATTTACAATTGAGAAGTCCACAAGTATTACCATGGGCTGTTCCACAACTCTTTATGTGGAGTACACCTTATTTGGCATTTTAGAGAAACCCATGGGTACATTAACGTCACACAGAGCTTCAGCGTATGAGGTAATGATTTCTAATCCAGCCATTAAGGTAGTGAGTTATAAAATAGTGAACACAGCCATGTTTGTAGATGAACCTGTGGAAGAAGGTGATCATGTGCATGAATGTTCAAACTATATTAAATTCTATGATGATATACCCTGTGCGAAGGAAAATGTTTTAGCGGGATGGGAAATTCTCTTTATTGATGGTTCTTTGAAAATTGATCAAACTAGTGGGGAGAGGCGTCCAGGCTCTGCAGTTGTAAGACACAGATGAAATGGTGAATTTGAGGTAGTGGTGAATGCAAGACTACTGTCTCACTTTTTAGAACAAGTGGTCGAATTAGTAGCGCTTATTGTTGCGTTAAAAAAACACGAAGGGCAGCAAGTGATGGTGAACAGGGACTCTGCTTTTGTGACATCAACCGTACACGCAGGATTATCACGCAGGACAAGGAGGGGTTACCTCTGTGCAGACGGCACTCTGGTGCAACATGCATCTCTATTGGACAGGCTTATTAAAGCAGTACAACTCCCAGTAACCAGAGCAGTCGTAAAATGTGCGGCACATACTAAGCAAACAGACTTTATCTATCGCAGAAACAAAGCCGAAGACATCGAAGCCAAAAGAGTTGAACATTCTTGGAGTTTTGATACTGGAGATACTAGTTTTGACTAGAAGCATGCTAGAATGAGAGGGTTTTAATATGCTGTCAATTACGCAATTAATCGAGATTCAAGGTAGAGCCCCATAAGGAAAACAAGATGTTCCATTTAAACATTTACATATTGATTATGTCGATATGCTACAAATATGCAATGGGTATTAGTGTTAGTGTGTCCTTTCTCCAGGTGGATCGAAGCTGGTCCATGTAATCTCCCTGATGCCACTTGTGCAGCAAAGTTTTTAGTGCACAAAGTATTTCCAAGCTTGGGTCTGTGCGAAGTGCTAAGATCTGATAAAGGACCACATTTTGTTAATGAGCTATTTGAACAAATAGGACTTATGTGGAGCATACAGTGTAATCTTTCTTATGCTTATCATCCACAAGCAAACGGATAATGAGAGAGACTCAATGGTCTCAAGGAGAGGATAGCCATGATCAAATTATCTCTGAAGAAGGGGTGGCTATGTTGCCTACTGCTAGCCCTATATGCCCTTCGAAATCATACAGGTTCTGACCACAACCTTACTCCCCATGAATTAGTGACAGGGACGTTGCACGAGAACGCCTCTTTTGCCCCCATATAGAGTCAGGAGTGATGCCCAGAGTGAAGAGAAGGCTGTAGGTGATAAAATGCACAATTATTTGACATGTATGACTACCAGTGTTTCTTTCATTGCAGATCAAGTCAAGCATCGGGGGGGACAAAGAACACGGAAGCAAACAGTCCAGTAACCATTCCAAGCAAACTATTACCACTGCCGAAATTATATGTTGGGGACCAAATCCTCAACAAGAATTTTACACACAAGTGGCACAAGCCTAGGTTTGATGGTCCCTTTAGTGTCGACAAAGTTTCCCCTTCTGCAGTTAAGGTATCGGGAAGCCAAGATTGGCTGCATTTAGGAGATGTAAAGATTTACAAAGGCAAGACCCTCCCTCAAGTGCCCATTGACCAAGAAGCAAGACAAGAAGAAGAATTTCAATGTGTACAAACTTGATCGATGACCAAGATGAAGGATGACTAAACAGCATGTGAGTAGCACATATTTCTTAGGGACTGGAATTCAGTGGCACTCCTTAAACCAGTAAACGGGAGTACATAGACGTGTTGAGAATTCCAGAAGCTGAAAACGTACTTTTTAGAAATACTTTGATAAGTGTTAGGCAAGATGTTAATATTTTCACCTTTCTAGATGATCCCAAAAATGGTCCAATGATAAGGAGACTCTTAACAGCAATAATTGAGAAGATTGTGCAGCTAAAAATGCAGAATTGTATACCTGTATTAAAGAATTATTTGAGAAGAAGATAAAGTGAGTATAGAAAGAGAACGAGTTCAGCAATTATTGGGATGACACACCAAATGTTTTTCCAGGCTACTGTGCATGATGATCATTTCCTTAACCTTTGTGGGCATGTCAGATGACATAAGAGGAATGCAGAAGAAGATACTCAGAGGATAAATACCTATCTTGATAATGCGCCCACCTGCGAATAATATGTGGTATCAGTACATGAAAAACATGGGAGGAAGAGCATCTGATGAGAATTGCTATGTCTGTTCTTTCATCCCCTATGCCATGAATACAGTAAAAACCTTCATTTCGAAAGAGATGTCGGCACAAGATGTGATGTGCCTCAGACATCTAGCAGCATTTACTACCAGAGGACAGTTGCAAGTGAACTGGGCAACCTTGAGATGGCGGTTCAAGACAGTAATTTCAATACCAGGATGATTACATCAAGTTGATACAAATGGAGAAAGAGCATGGATGGACAGACATAATGCTTCTGTATATTTCTGCAGGAAAATATCAGGTGAATGTTGAAGAAATGAAAAGAATGAACTGTTCTGACATGACAGAAAAGACAAGAATGCCTGGATGCTAGAAACATTCACAACTGCTGATCTATGGACAAGTGCATACTGTAAGGAAGTTATGGTAGCAACAGTAAAGACAGACACAAGTGATCACAGTTCAAGGGTGTTTATTGACCAATCAATGCAAGGTGGAAAAACACCCAAGCTAAACCTCAATCTAAGATGGGAGCAAGGGTCAACCATCAAATGAAAAATAAGCTCATCCTAGAGGCGTCATGTCAAAATAAAAGGGCCTATAGTAAAGAAAAAACTATTGCCAATTCCTTACAACTAATTATAGAAAGAGTGTGGGATAGGGTCTCAATAAAGAAAAGAAGTGTTCCAAATAATAAGTCAGGATGTGATTGACAGGGGTCTCCCTTCCCCAGGTTTTCAGCACAGGACAAGGTGGGACCTTGGAGTACAGCACATGTTCGAGCTTTCTCAGCATGAGCAGAAAGTTCCATACCAGCTAGCACTGTACACGCTTGAGCTTTCCCAGGACGAGCCGACAGTTCCATTCCAGCTATCAGGCTCTTCAATGGTACAGTCTCTTTTCATTAAAAAGTCTCTTGCCTTCGAGGCCTGGTGTATCCAACAAACCCAAACAAAAAGTTATTTTCCACAGTTTACGTTGGGTTTATGGCTTCACCCCTGGGTCCCCCTCTTCTTGGCGCCAACCCCTTACTTATCGTATTCAACCAATCAAGTAAACAGTTCCTTTGTCAATGAATTTTGGGTAACGACTTTCCTCACCGGATCTCCCTCTATCTGGCTCAGACTCCTTCTTGATGTTTGCTTCTCTCTGCCTTTTTCACTCTTGCTAACTTTATAACACACTGTTCACAGGCACTTCAGCCAACAGGAATCATTTCCCTTAGCCTCTCAAAGATTTTTGATGGTACAGATGATTTTACAAGAACCCTCTATGACCACTTTGACCTTTTGTAACCTCTTCCCAAGGGCTTCTGGTTATGGTAGTGTCTACCATCGGGTAATCGCCCAGAGATTCCTGTCTGAGCACTTATGTGGTGCGGGACTACTCTGTTGCTCGTTTTCCCCTCTCTCATCAATTGTTTCTCTAATTCTTTCAATGTTCAAATTAGCTGTTTGCTACTTTTCGTTCAACACAGTTCGGTTTCTTATCGATTCTACCCTTGAATCACCGGCTGTGATGAACCGCTTGACTTTCTTTATCCTGAGAGTCAATGTTGGTACCACTGAGACCAGTGCCCATCCCCGGCTTGGTTGTAAGCAGAGGAGGTTCTTGCGTACCATAGACATCTGCTGCAACACACACTGGCTTCTGTTTGCGGTTTGATGATTCCTTCTGTTGATTCACGGGCCTTGGTCAGAAAGCGCAAGGTTGCGTCTCTCCTTGTCACCCTCTCGGTAAGAGCCATCTTTCTCTTTAACTTGCGTACTGAGTAAGTTCTCATGTCATGCGGTCTGCCTTGTTCATCCTGTGCTTTCATACTCCATCTTTTATCCCTATGGGGAAGGGAAAGGGCCATCAGGTGTGTGCGATTATGGTCAATTGCCTAACTTTGCCTGACCTTTGTATTGGGACATGTCAGGTAAATGGCTCTGGTGTTAGTCCATTGTCTTCCCTGCTGTATGAAAGTTTCTGTGTCGGGAAAGGGGGGGCAGTGTGTTAGGATGGGGAAAAGGAGTTGAAAGAAGGGATATACAGCGTCTCACCCATCAGTGTGCCACTCCCACTCCTCAAGGACTTCCATCCAGGTGATCCTCCCTCACTGGTCCACCCCCAGGAACTGGATACAATAGCGATGGCTGTGTACTAGCCACCTGGAGGACAAATCCACTGGAACTAGCTAGGGAGACGCTCAGGTTTCGCACAATACAAATAAAGGATGGGAAGATGGAATGATGTCCTGTGTAGCTCATCTGCTGAGGAAAGATGCAGTGCAAGGAGTATGGACGGTGTCTGAAGTCTTGGACTAAGTATTCCAAACTGCTGACATGGTTGGAAGATGAGGTCGGCCTGGTGTCTGCAGTCCAACTGACTAATGTGACAATGTGCTTTCAGAGCAAAGGGCTAAATTATGTTGGACATAATCAAGGGTGCAAAAACATCATGGACATTCCAGGAATAAGGAGAGGGGTGGCTGTCCTAATGGTTGGATATTGGGCCTATTGATATAGGGCATATATGAAACTGCCCAGGAATTGGGGTGGAGTGTGCTCCTTGTATACATCCATGTTACAGCATTAGTGATTCCTCAAAGCGACCTGAAGATTGAAGAATTTCCAAAGTGAAGGAGGTCAATAGAACTCCGGTGGAAGAAGAGATTGAATTATTTCTCTGAAAGTTCAAAAGCAGCTTATAACGACATTCCTGACAAGCACAAATTGTTCAGCAAAACTGCAGTGTTGTTCACGTCTATGTTCATGCCTGGATTCCAAACAGCAGTGAATGCCAGATGGCTACAGGTCACCAGATGAGAGCTGTTATAAACAATCAATGCCACTATAAAAGGATTTAACACTATTAAAGAAGAGCTGAGGGCCATACGGCTGACGACCCTCCCGAATAGGTATGTCCTCGCCATGATTACATCAACGGAAGGAGTAATTTGCACCAAGATCGGTCCATCATAATGCACATTAACACCATCTCATGATGGCTAGAACGGGACCTTGACAGAGGGCATATCCATGTTGACAGGTCTACACATAAAAATGGTGGACGTGACATCAGCCATTGAAGATGACCGTTGATTTGCATTTCTGTTTTCATGGATTCCTTATTGGATGGCAAACTTATTCAAGTTCCTTGAAGTAATATTGGTGATAATAATATTTGGATTCTGTATGATAAGGATGATAACTGGACAATGTAAGAAAGCTGCCAAGAAAGCAGTAGGAATAAAGATTATGATTGACGCAAACGATAAACCAGAAGACAAGGTGCTGACTGATGATGTCATCAGAGAATACATAAAACCAAGTATTGTGGCAGCTGAAGGAACAAAATTCTGATATCCAAAAGATCATAAGAAATACGTGGGATGATGGGTCTATCGTACCCCGAATGGACAGTGCAGTTACATGACCTGGAGTGTGGCTGAACATGTTAAAACAGAGGTCACCTTTATGGGGGTGAAAATGAGTGTGTTACAGATTGACTACCCCTCTCTAGAGGTCCTGTATGCAACACAGGATAGGATAGAGAGCTCCTGCTTATGTAATTTGCAGGATTATCACTTTAGTGGGAACAGTTATTTAAGCTGAATGCAATTTTGCAAAACATAAATCTCTTTAATGATTATTCATAAAAACATCTTACAAATATTACAAACTTTTGCTCTCATGATCATCAATCATACCTTTCATACAACATATACCTTTTACAAAAACTGGGTTCTACAACTTAAATTTTCTTCCAGCATAGCAATTATTGTTGGTATGCATACATGACATAGGAAAAAAGCATTTGGTTTTCCTTTCTCGATCGACATATGTTTCGGCCCTTGATGGTGTACCACCTTTGTCTGTGGTGGTCAGTAATACAACTTTTTGGCCATCTTGAGGAGATTCCTTATTTCAAGAAGGTCAGTTTCGTTCCCCATTAACATAGATTGAAAGATCTGCGGTTCATAACCTTTAATTAGAACTTCTGAGCTTGGACTGCTGGGTGTAACAGTTGTTTGTCCTCCAGTGTCCGGAGCCCGAAAAAACATGTCTATAATTGTGTCTTCTGTGCCAATCTCAATCTAATGGAGAAGGACGGTGGATAGCTTCGCTAATAAGAGGGTCGGTCCAGTAATGGTTTCTTTGATGATACCTGCAGCACCCCGGTTATTCCTGTGCTGAACCCCCGCACACAGCTCCGTATCTTAATTGCATTAGTATCCCATAGCCAGGGCTTTGAATGGGCCGTGGCAATATCGCTCATAAGCAGGAGCTCTCCACCCTATCCTGTGTTACATACAGGACCTCTAGAGAGGGGTAATCAATATGTAACACACTCAATTACTTCTTAGACTCTCCCTTCCAACAGATTTGACCCCCCGTCAACAAAAAATTAGGGAGTACCCAATCATTTATCCCCACCTTTATGGGGGTGACAGAGATATGGACACCAAAGTGTAAATAGAATTGAGCAGAAAAACTTGAGGAGGTGGTCAAGGACTCAACCAGAGGGGGTAATGTAGAGGAGCAACTGTGTACATCTGCAGGAGATCCCACCCCCCTACCTCCCCTGTATTGGAAACATGAAATGGTGTCTTGCCTAACACTGGCTATCATAACAATACCTTGGCAAGTGTTCAAAAGAAGATAACCATTGAGACAACCCTATGGAATGTACCCTCGAAGTGATGACAACCTGCAGGAGGTACTCCCGGAAGGAATATGAGAAGGAGTTGAGCACATGAACTGATGACATCATAAGAAAGTGCGCACAACGTCCCGAGATATTCAATAAGGACAAGGTATGGATCTTAAGGAGTGAACAATGAAGTAAAGAATTGAGTGAACTATTACACGTAGAAAAGAAGAAGCTTACACGGTAACCAAGTGTTGCAGAAAACAGAAGTTCAATAAATGTACAGATGCTGAAACGCAAGGTAGATCAAGTCATCATAGAAGCTAGCTAAAAGTAGTAAATAGAATGCAGGCGGAGCCTCCGTTGTACAGAAACTGGACATTGGTATCATAAAGTAAGCCAGAAATCATGAAAGGAGAATGGGAAGCTATGTGACAGCCGAATAGTAGGCTCATGGAGCTGCATGGCGAGGCTGCCTGGCCTGAAGTCAAGACCATTCAAAGCAAGGTCAGCTATCTACTCTGAAGAACGAGGATGAGCATTCTCACATTAAGGTGCAAGAAATAACACAAAGGATACCAGGTTTTAATTCAATTAGAACATTTTAAACCTCCCAAATGGTCCAGATTGTGGTCCCCTATCACTTGAGCCAAGGATAAAAATAGAGCTTGAACTTGAAGTTCCAGACATGATAGTGATGCCCCAAAGATGAGAATACTCTACAAGGCCAAGTACAAAGACAGTTTCATGGTAGAAGGCCTGGGTGATGAGAGATGCTAGGCTAAGTGGGTGGTGAATTAGCTTCATGTACTATCTCCCTGCACCTGTGTCTGGGTTTACGTGCTGCAAAATGAACCAAATGTTCCAGGAACGGCACAAGCGTGACAACCAATTGTATTACTCCATATAACAAAGGACCTTATAGCTTGTAAGACCAATGAGAAACTGTGTCTCTAATGTTTCTGAGATTACATGTTTTAAGAGGTAGGCATCATTTGTTCGCCTGATACTGGACAGCTAGTAAAAATTCTAGCACCTATACGATCATATA
Organism: Ambystoma mexicanum; assembly: GCF_040938575.1. Taxonomy (NCBI): domain Eukaryota; kingdom Metazoa; phylum Chordata; class Amphibia; order Caudata; family Ambystomatidae; genus Ambystoma; species Ambystoma mexicanum. Next base: position 166,678,439 of record NC_090933.1, read on the forward strand.
CTTAGATGTTTCCCTTAAGAAATCCTGACCCTTGATAGGTTTTTCTATATTGCCACATAGTATAGCATCACTATGACACATTATTATTATAAGAATTGTATTTTTTGTGGAGATCATTGAGAGACTGAGCAAACGTCCGTTGATGTTCGTTGTAACAGCCCTGTTTTAGATAATTGTTAATAAAACAGTACTTTGCCATCTTCCTGAGTTGGTTTCGTTATTTGGACTCAATATTATTCTGGTGTAATCCCATCCATTCCATATGCACGTACCGAAGGGCCTTAAGCTCAGCATCATATTCCTGAGTTCCATAGTGAGGAGGAATGAGAGTAGCAGTGTGACGAGGAGCACTAGTAGTAGAGAATCAAAATGTGAGGGGAGTGGAGCTAGGAGGAGATAGATTAAGGGGCTGATTCATGGAAGTGTTTTATAATGGCACAATCCCATAGGAAAACCTTCCATGAATCGGGCCCTAAGTGTGTTGAAAATCATAGGGGCATGTGAGATGGTTGGAGAGCGAGAAGGGGGAGCAAAAGGGGAAGAGAGTGGGTGTTGGAGTGTATTAGGGGAGGAGGAAAGTACTGAGATCAGTGAAAGGAAATAAAGGGAGTGAGTGAGTGAGTGAGTGAGTGAGTGAGTGAGTGAGTGAGTGAGTGAGTGAAAGGGCTACAGTGTCTGTGATTTGTACAAGACAAAAATCACTTCTATGTTTGAAGAAACCTGGGAATTGTTAGGATAGGTTGTAACTTTAGAGGGCTTGGAGGGCTGTTGTCTAAAGTGTAGGCCCTCACATCTAGCCAGTAATATTTCAGATAGTATGGGTTACTGATCTCCAGTGACCATCATCTTTGTTATTAGTGAAGACTTGGCTAGGAGGCAGCGGGCTGACAGGAAGACAGAGAGGGAGCCAACCATAAATTGGACCCCTTTGTTAATTATAATAACAACCATTGAACTATTTCTGAGTGTTAATGTTTTCTTGAGACCATCTGTGATTTATGGCAGACTTGATTTCCTTAGTCATTTGAGGTGGTTTATCTGATATTAAGTGTTTTTTAATTACTTTCATGTTTTCCTTTAAATGTTAGATATGAGATGTGCAGTTTTTTAGAATAACACCATTTATGAATGGAAGAATTCTCTGGTGCTATGATTTTCAATGGGCAACCAATCCAACAATCCTAGAAATAGATGAGAAATATAACTCAGTCAGTGGGCCTCATTACAAGTCTGGCAGTCCAGAAATAGGTGTGCTGGTCTCATCGTAGCAGCACCCTTTTCCGGACCGCTAAACTACAAGATGCAGTGCCAGAAACAAAGTGACCGCAAACAAGCCCTACGGTGCCACCGTTGACGGCAGCCGTGCAACCGCAAACAGCGATTGCACCCAGAGCCTGTCCCTGAAACATCGGCACAGCGGTCATACAGGCACATTCTGAGTACTGCCAACACAGAAACACTGGTATAAACATGCTGATTCCACCGTGATCACCGCGCCGAAAACATCGGCATCAGCAATCAGGTGGAAAAGCAGTCTCAGGAGTGCAGCAACAGGTGGTCACCATTAGCACTGAGAATGCTCAAAAGGACCACACCCCCACACACTTCCCAACACAACCATGCTTGCAGCTGCAGTAGCAGTTATGGAACTGGGGGCCCTGCATGCAGGGATCCAATATGAGCATGATTTCGAAGAGGCAAAAAGGCAGAGGATGATGGCAATGCCCATGAACAATGGTCGGCAGGTAGCACACCGTAGACAGCCACCCATACCCCGCTTAAGGGTCACAACCTGTATCGGCTGGACAGGGAGACCATTACACACATTGCTGATTTGATCCATGATGACATCTGCAGCCTAATCAACATCAGGATTGCAATACCCCCCTTGCTCAAGGTAGTATCAGTGCTGTATTTCTTGGCCACTGGTACCTTTCAGCATAATGTGGGAGAGCTGCATGGGTTATCCCAACCCTGTCTCTCCAGGGTGCTATTGCAGGTCCTGGATGCACTCCTGCGTCACGTGCCAGACCACATAGCCCTCCCCAGAACACCTGCTAGGTGAATGCCTCCAAAGTGGGGTTCCATGCCCTGGCAGGCATGCCGAACATCATTGGATCATTGGTGCACTCGACTGCACACAAATGTGAGCTGGTGGCCAGTCATACAAATGAGGCAGTCTACCGCAACTGCAAACTGTACCACTCCCTGAATGTGCAGGTTGTAAGCGATGCAGACCTCCTCATCACCCACTGCACCGCAAGTTTCCCTAGTTACATGTTGAATTCCAATGTGTTGTGGAACTCCACGCTCTCAGGGTACGCGACTGGACACAGTGGAGAGCAGACCTGGCTGTTGGGTGAGTCAAAGTACCATAGCATGTGCACTGTGGAAAGGGGGTGAAATGTCCACTATCAACAGTGCATGTGTGTAATGCAATGTCATGTACACAGATAGCATGCATGAGCGGGTGGGCATGTCTGGAATGTGGTGCATGGGCAAATGGAGCACACCTCATCACAATTTGTGCACAGATAGACAGGCACATCACATGCACTACAGGTACCAGAATCCATTTTACCCATGCCACCCACCGGAGCATCTACACGCTGTGCACATCGCCCACCACCTGCACCGCAGCCATGTCAGACTAATGTAACTTCTCCCCAAGCATGGTATCCTACAGCATGTAGCCAGGTCACCTGCTTGTCATAAGTGCACATACCCACATGCATGTGACATGAAGCATAACAATGTAGGTACACAGATGTACAAATGGGTGGGATGACCAAAGTACGACATGCAAAGTAATCAGAAGTGGCGCCAGCAATGGACAAGGTAGAAGATGGTGTAGCCATAGGGTCAATGAGCAAGGTGGGTGTGAAATGGTGAGGAAAATGTGTACTCAAACCACCGGGTCATGGTATATATTAACTGCCATTTACGTCTGTATTCATCCATATTTATTTCCGGGCCTTTTGTTCTGTATTCAACCACATTTCTCTGGTGTCATATAAAAAGATAATTCACAGCCAGTATTATTCTGCCTTCATGACAATGTAAAAATCCATTTATTAAAGCATGCATGCAGACATATAGGAAAGACATGCTAGCTTCATTCTTTCCATAACAAACGATTGCTCCTGTGAAACCTCCTGTGTTAAGATATATGTTGTCGCCAATTTGACAACCTTCAAAGCAATTTCCATACAACTATTACACTATCCATGTTGCCCATCTGTAATGAGGTTGACCTGCGATGTATGAGTGACATCATAAAGAACCAGACAGAGTGACCTGTTTTACCCTTATTTTCCATTAACAAATAAATACAGACTGTAAGCAGGTTGATTTCTGTATGTATGAATGAATGTATGTATGTATGTATGTATGTATGTATGTATGTATGTATGTATGTATGTATGAATGTGTAAAAATCAGGAAACACAGACAACTGGAAACCTTAAACATAATGCACCGGATACTAGGGCCATCTGTGACATTCACTATGTCTTGTGCCAATCCCATGTGGCACAGACCAAAATGCATACTTGGCTTCCATGACACTAGCACCACAATGACTGTGTCCCCCTTGTGTCCCTCCCATGCAGGTGATGAAGGATATCCTGCATCACCTGAAAATGAAAATAATTCAGGGCCCCAAATTGGCATCCAACAAGGTCTCAGTGATGGCCTGTGCTGAGAGGTTACTTTTTGCATTACCCAAAGTATGGAAGATTAAGAATAAAATATAAAACATTAACATGGCACTGAAATGTATTTGGTATGGTTTTCAGAGGTGAAGGGGAGAAACAGGGTGCAGCAGAAGACTAAATGTGAGCACCATTTAAGGTACTCCATGGATCAACAATTCACCGGATTAGATGTTAATAAAACACAGGCACAGTTGGGAGAGAATGCTGGACAGGACTGGGTGCATGTATTTTCTGTTCCCAAGAAACATTACTAGGAACAGGTTCCATGTTAAGGGTCAGGTGGACAAATGTGCCACAGTTCTGTCTAGAGCCGTTGGAAGTTATGTTGAACAGTCTGCTTGTGTCATTCGCTGCCTCGCCCTGTTGTACACATGTGATGCCTGCCTGTGTCCTTCGCTGCCCCGCCTGTTGTATGTACATGATGCCTGCCTGTGTCCTTCGCTGTCCCCCTGTTGTATGCATGTGATGCCTGCCTACGTCCTTTACTCCCCCCTGTTGTATGTATGTGATGTCTGCCTGTGTCCTTCGCTGCCTATCCTGTTGTATGTATGTGATGCCTGCCTGTGTCCTTCGCTGACCCCCTTGTTGTATATATGTGATGCCTGCCTGTGTCCTTCGCTGCCCCCCTGTTGTATGTATATGATGCCTGCCTGTGTCCTTCGCTGCCCCCCTGTTGTATGTATGCAATACCTGCCTGTGTCCTTCACTGCCCCCATTGTATGTATGTGATGCCTGCCTGTGTCCTTCACTGCCCCTTTGTTGTATGTATGCAATGCCTGCCTGTGTCCTTCGCTGCCCCCCTTTTGTATGCATGTGATGCCTGCCTGTGTCCTTCGCTGCCCCTCCTGTTGTATGTATGTGATGCCTGCCTGTGTCCTTCGCTGACCCCCTTGTTGTATATATGCGATGCCTGCCTGTGTCCTTCGCTGCCCTCTGTTGTATGCATGTGATGCCTGCCTGTGTCCTTCGCTGCCCCCCTCTTGTATGTATGTGATGCCTGCCTGTGTCCTTCGCTGCCCCCCTGTTGTATGTATGTGATGCCTGCCTGTGTCCTCCGCTGCCCCCGTCTTGTATGCATGTGATGCCTGCCTGTGTCCTTCGCTGCCCCCCTTTTGTATGCATGTGATGCCTGCCTGTGTCCTTCGCTGCCCCTCCTGTCGTATGTATGTGATGCCTGCCTGTATCCTTCGCTGCCCATCCTGTTTTATGTATGTGATGCCTGCCTATGTCCTTCGCTGACCCCCTGTTGTATTTATGTGATGCCTGCCTGAGTCCATCGCTGCACCCCCCAGTTGTATGTATGTGATGCCTGCAGTGTCCTTCATTGCCCCCCTTGTTGTATGTATGTAATGGCTGTCTGTGTCCTTCGCTGCCCATCCTGTTGTATGTATGTGATGCCTGCCTGTGTCCATCGCTGCACCCCCCTGTTGTATGTATGTGATGCCTGCCTGTGTCCATCGCTGCCGCCGTTGTATGTATGTGATGCCTGCCTGTGTCCTTCATTGCCCCCCTTGTTGTATGTATGTAATGCCTGTCTGTGTCCTTCGCTGCCCATCCTGTTGTATGTATGTGATGCATGCCTGTCTCCTTTGCTGCCCCCCTTGTTGTATGTATGTGATGCTTGCCTATGTCCTTCACTGCCCTCCCTGTTGTATGTATGTGATGCATGCCTGTCCCCCTCACCTCTTTTCAATCTCCGGCTCAACCAGAAATGTTGTCAGGCCTAGTAAGATAGTTGCTTGTCTGTCTCATCTCTTTCCCCCTCCTGATCATTGTCAAAGCTCTTGAACTATCTGAAATGTCGCCAGGCCTAGTACGATAGTTAATTTTACATTCTCATTGTCTCAAGACCTTGTAAGAATGTCATTGTATTTTCCCTTGCACCCTCCCTTGTCTTGAAGGGCTTTGAAACACATGTGTGTGTATATGCGCTGTACAGATAAAATATCAATCAATCAATGAAGCCCACTGTGTTCATGTGCTGTGGCATGCTGTGGAATGATAAAAAATTAAGATGTCTCCTTTACATTTACTTTGGAAATGCACTATAGCTCCTGGAAATATAGAAACATGTGTGTTGGCAAAACGTCAGAAAATTGAGACATGGCGTCATTCATAATAAGAAGCAATGGCATACAATACGTTGGGAAATGTATTTGTGAGCAAGTTCACTGCCAACTGTTACAGTGCGATGTTCACTAAGAACAATAAGTAATTCAATACAATCTACAAGCAATTAAATGTTTAAACTAAAACCTGCACACATCTGCATACATCTGTACTGACCAATATCACATCAGGAGAAGATATAAAATGCAAACACGTTTTTTCTGTTTGGAGTGTCACCATGCTATGGGAGAGGGTCACATGAAGAGCCTTCATCACAATCCACACGGAAGGCAACCCATAACCTGGCAGGCCCTGATGGCTGAACACTGTAGGGCTCAGTACACAGCACTCATGTATGTGTAAACGGATGGAAGGAGAGTGAAGGGACAGCAGCATGGGCGTAGGGCGTAGGACATGGGGGGACAGGGGGTTGTGCAGGGATCTGTTTTTTAAGTGGGGGGGGCGCTGCTTACTATGTAAACTGGCCTCTCCCCCCTGGCCGGCAAAAACATGGGGGCAACAGCAGCGTCCACTCAACAGGGATTTTGAAGAAGATGGTGGTGGGGGCCAAGTGGGTTCACCATAAAGTGCAGATTATCTTCTGTGTATAATAAGGGATATCATGAGCTCTGAGTGGTACTGTACGAGTTGCATTCTTAAGTGCAAATCAAAATGTAGCACACAGATATCTTCTCACTTGGTCCGAAATTACAGTGCAGTTTGTACCCTACACTCTATTTATTTATTTATTTATTCGTTTTTGTAATGCGTGCAAAAACCCGTAGGCATCGTGGCGCTGGTTAAAGAGGGTTGGCAGACTTAGTTACAAGACAGAAAGAAGCATTATACAATTTTTACATTTGATCATTTTCAGTACATTACAAGAATTTACACACTTACATTTACAATTTGGGGGGTGGTGGAGGACATAGGGAGGCAAGAGGCAGAGTAATGAGTGCAAAGCGCTGATCCGCGGATCACTCTCTGCAGGGGGTTGGCTGGGCTGCCTCTGCAGAGCCCCATCGCTTTCCTGGTGGATTTTGCTCTGTAAAAGATCAAGGGGACAAATCCACTTGGATCACTAGGGGGAAATCCATTCACGATCACTGAGAGGAGATGCCTGGCCAAAGTCCAGATGTGAGCATGCCCTGAGGATGGACTCAATGTCCGAAATGCATCGGCTTGTGCGTCTGCCACGTTAAAGAATAAAAATATTGTGTTCTAGCACAACTGCATAAAGAAACAAGAAATACTGAAATCTTCTACAGCCTTCATCGGTTGAACTCACAAAAAATGTTGAGAATTTAAAACAATGTACTTCTAATACTGCAGTAGTATTGACTACACTAAGGACGTCTCCAAAGCTCAGTGGAGGTCCCACTTAGCATATTTTGTTTTAGAGTAATGGTAGGTGTCAGTTAAAAAGGGAAGTTTTCAGATTTTTTCCAAAGGCAGAGATGGAGGTTTCAGCTCTGAGGGTAGTAGGGAGTGAGTTCTAGAGTTTGGGAGAAATGTACCGGAAGCCTATCCCGCCTGCTTTAGACCTGTTGATGTGGGGGTGATTAGTTGATTGGTGTAGCGGGTTCTTTTTGGTCGAGATGAGGTGGTTCTTGATAAAGTTTCTGATAGGTAAGATGGGGCAGTGAAGTTGAGGCATTTGTGGGTGATGGTGAGGATTTTAAAAGTAATGCGGTCTTTCACAGGGAACCAGTGAGCTGTCTGTCTAGCTTGTGTGATGTGGTTCCTTCTTGGGATGCTAAGGGCTGCTCTTAGAGCATTGTTTTGGGTGATTTGGAGTCTGTTTAGGTTTTTCATGGCAATACCTGCTAGGAGTGCATTGCAACAGTCTAGCTTAGCGCTTATGGTTGCTCTGGCTATTGAGCGATGATTAGGCTTGGTGAGATAAGGGTTTATGGCATTGATGAGTTTAGTGCTGCATCCGGATGCAGGGGCAATGGCATTGACATGCCTGTTCATTGATAAGGTGGCATCAATGTGAACACCTTGAGTCTTCATGGACGAGGAAATGGGAATGATTGAGTTACCAATGTTGAAGTTGGTGTACAGGGGGTCTAGATTGGCATGCGTGGCTTTTTGGCCAAGGATTAGGATCTCCGTCTTATCCCCATTCAGGCATAGTCCGTTAGCCACCATCCAGGCTTGGATTGTGGCATAGATGTGGCATAGGGCCTTGGCATCTTGGTCATATGATCGGATAGTGGTAGGAGTACTTGGGTGTCGTCAGCGTAGTTTGTATATGCTATTCCAAGTGCATCAAGCATATCAAAGAGGGGCTTTGTGAATAGGTTATACAAAGTAGGGGCTCTGCATGAGTCTTGCGGGACTCCACAGTGGATAGTAGTGAGGGCCGCATTTGCAATGTTTGAGAATGCCTTCATTGCTCTACCTTCAAGGAAGGAGTTAATCCAGGAGGCTGTTTATTTGGAGAATTGGGCAGCTTGTGTGAAGTGGGCGGTAAGAGACTTGTGATCAACAAGATTGAAGGCTGCGAAGAGGTCTAGGAGAAGGAGGAGGGCAGGTTTGCCTTTATCCATTATTTGGGTGGTGTGTTTTTTTAAGCCTAGGAGGGCTAGGATAGCGTTTGTTTCCAGGTATAGCTGAATCTGGCTATGGGCTGCCCTGTCCAGAATTTTAATAAGGAAAGGGACAGTGGTTATGGGCCTATAATTATTTGGCTCAGCAGGGTCTAATGTAGGTTTTTAAAGGAGGGAACATACCCAGGCTTCTTTGAGACTGTCGGGAATGATGCCTGATTTAAAAGAGGAGTTAATGAATGCCATTAGGAGAGGGGTAAGGGCCTATGCACAATCCTTGATGATTTCAGGTGGGCATATCTCACCTTTGCATAGGGATGGTTTGAGATGTTTGAGGAGGTCTATAATTTCAGATTCAGTGATGTTTCTAAAGGGGAATTGTGGGAGGTGAGGATCTTTATGATGAGGAGGAGTTTGACCATGCATGTGCTTGCTTGGTAGTGCCTCGTAGTGGTCTTGTATTTTTTTGGGGAGGAGGGCAATTTTATTGAGCATTGCTGATCGTATGCTTGCGCACCACGTTTCGTCTTTAATGATTTCGTCTGGGCTGGTAGGTGGTGCGATGAGTTCATTGAAGATAGTGCAGATTTCCTTAGTTTGGCTTTTGGCATTACATATTCGATCGTTGAATGAGTTAGATTTGGCTGTGATGGTGTCCTCTTTATACAGACGCGCAATCCGATTGAAGCTGTCTTTAGTCGAGTCATTGTGTTTAGCCTGCCAGTTTTTTAGGGCCTTTTTTAGGGCCTGTCGTTTGTTCAGGCAGATAGCCTGGATCTCTTCTGTGAACCATGCATTGTTGTGAAGAGACTTTTTTTTTCTTTCTTGCTTTCAAGTTGAGCTATGGCATTTGCAGCATTGGTTTGTGTGCCTTTAAAAATATCTGCCAGAATGTTGGGGTCCTGTGAGAATGGGGGCGATAGGCAAGGGATGTTAAGGTACGGTCTGAGGTTATCAGAGTTAAGTTTCTTGGAACTTCTTACTCTATATATCATGTTTGTGAAATCCCCTGGCAGTGAAGGAGTTCCAATTGTCTGTTTTTGCAGAAACTTGCAGGATACATGTGTTGTGCGTAGCCAAGACGGACCATGCATTCTGTGACATATCATCCTATACCTCTAATTGGAAAAGGAAATGCATATGCGAGATACTTTACTTTAGCACTGCCCCGTGGACCATGATGCTGACCCCCTGACTGTCAATCACCTCTCACTGGCAGCATAAGATTCAAACAAGCATGTATCATAACCCTTTTGTAAATTAACATGGTTTCCCCTGCCTTCTTTTAATTTACTACAAAGTAGTTATCTAATGTACAGTACTCATATTCAACATTTCTAATATCAAATGACGAATGATGTGCCATTTACATTTTCTAAAGACACGTTGTCTTGGTGAGTGGCCTTTGGGGAATTTACCATACTGCGATTGTTATTTCTCCCATCAGGAGCACCCGCTGAAAGCCACACATCGTTTGATTTCAGGGAGCTGTGACCAAATGTTAATTTTACAGCAATCGATAATTGGATACTGTAATGTTTATCTAGTAAAAATAAAAAAATAAAAATACATTAATAACAAGATATAAAAGCCAAGCCCACATTTCTCAGTAATGCTGACTTTTTACCGTGACACAATACCTTTGGTGGATCAGATTGAAAGCTGGTGCCCAACGGATTGAGGGATTCACCCAGTTGATGAACGGTTCATCAAGATCAGCCCTGCATCTCTATCTATTCTGGGTACACAAAGTAGGCCCAACACCTTGCATACATTGATATTAGAGAGAAGATTGGGTGTCTCGATGCCTATTCTCTTGAAATAAAATCCATTTCACTCTCTCCTCACTCTCACAGTGTGTTTTTGCCAGAGTCTAGGAATGCAAGTGCATCACCCAAATGATTGACAAGGATTTGCCAAGTGGTGAAATTATGAATAATAGTAGGGTATGTTGTTTCCAGCATGTATAAAAAAATCATTGATCCCAAATGTGCTGGTGAGATAGCTGTTTCGACAAATAAAAAGAGATATATGCATAAATATTGCTCCCAGTTCCATATATATTACACGGCTCACGTTAGCGGGCGTGTAGTTATGGTTAAGTTCTAAATCCATAGCAAGACCTCTTTTTGGGCGGCTTATAACTTCGCTCCCCCTGGACGAATCCTCACCAAATTTAGCAAAAAAAGTACATGGCCCATTCTGAAAATTTCTGGCAAGTATGGTGAGGTTTCTTCGAGGGGGGGGAGTTATAGGGGGAGTCCCAATTTTTTTTCTCCATAGACTGAATGGCCAAAAACATTGCGCACACCTACAGCCCAAACGGCTGGACGGATTTTAACAACATTTCTGGCAGGAGCGGGGGCTTGGTTCCAAAAGCGTGCATTTTTATTTTTGGTGGAAATCCGACTAGAACTTTTGTTGCAAAGAACTGAAATGTATGTCTCAAAATATTTGTGACATCTAGCTCTGCTCCGCAGACCCATTTCCTTGTTCGCTCCGTGGTCAAAAGTCTCATTGGCTTTGAGTATGATGTGCTGTTTGCGAACATTCGACGTGGCTGGTGGTTGGCTGGAGGGAAGCGTGCTTTGTGTCACAATTTTGGGTTACGCCACCATGTTCTATCAGTGGACAGTGCGGTGCCGAAAGGGCCTGGCAAACATACTTCACGCCATGTGGTGGTGGTTGAAGGGATGGAAAGCGTGGGGGAGTGAGAAGTGGTTCATCGGATATATCTCATTATTAGGTGGAAGAAGACAGTGGTGTGCCTGCAGTATCCATGCGTACTGTGCCAATTTGCGGGTACCTCCACATGCGACTACCGTGTGTGGCGAATGCAGGCAGCCTTTGTTAGGGTACGATAGCTTGTGTGGCCACCTCTTTCCATGGTGAGTGGTGGCATGTGAATTGCAGAAGGGGAATGCATTGGACATGACATGAACACTTTAATATAGCATTTACTATGTTGTGTTGTCTGTGGTAAGCCCGTAGCCCCTTCCATGCATGGCTGGAGGCCTTGCACGACAACTATGTACCCTGGTTGCAAGTAGGTTTGACATTGTTGCCTTGTGTGTGTGGTTTTATCAGCCTTGCATACATTGTTGGTTCCATGGGTGTGGTGATTGTTAGCACATCCTACAGTGTTTAGTCAATATCTGGAGCTGATGGAGTGAATGCTCCTGCAGTGTGTCAACTGGGTGCAATGTTCAAATAGTGTGTGCATAGAAGTGGATAGGGTTGAACTGCTTATTTTATAGACTTGGGTAGTGTCCATTGCACAGAGTCCTGAGTACTGAGTACTGTACTGCACTATGAAGTATTGGTTTTGTGCACTGAATATAGTGCTGGGAGCAGGGCCACTGTTGTGACAATTGTGTAGGTTGGTTGGCAGGAACACCATAGTATGTGAATGAAAGTGGGTAGAGGTGCCAGAGGCTGTGTTATGTTTGTAGATTCTGCTAACTGTTGCATGTTTCCGTGCACTCGGTGTGGTAATGGTAAATATGGAGTGTGGTACAGAAATTATAGTGTTGGATGGATGCAGAGGTCTTGGTGTGATTGGTGCATGCGTGTGTGAATATTGCATAGTACCCAATGAGGGAGTGCTGGAAAAAAAACAGTGGAAAAGGAAGAAGGACTGTCCCTACTTTACTGGGGCGCGGTCCTTGCTGTAGCTGGGAAAGCGCATGTGCCACATCCAGCCATTCTGAGCATGGTGGGCATGGAAATGGAACTGTGAGGATTATGCAATCAGGTGTTCAGGGTGTGGTTTACAGGAAGGGGCAGTACTATTTTTCCCAATACTCTGTGTATTGAGGTTTGTAGAGATGGAGAGATGCACAGTGCTAATCGTGGGTGATACCTTGGTGCAAGATCTGCACAGGTATGCCGTGCAAAGAGGCGTTGCTGTTAATTTCGGGTTGAAAGGAGTGGAGGCTTTGTGTGGCAGTCTCTATGAGTGCAGTTTCATTGGAAGGTCCCCTTTGGAGATATGTGGGCTCTGTCTCTACTGTTAATGTTGTTGTGGTGCATTATGGAAGTGTACATTTGGGTTACATGTCATGTCACCTGAATAAGTTGATGAATTCAGTGATGCAGATTTTTCCCACTGCCAAGGTTGTTTTCTCATGCATACCACCAGTAGGAGTATGGGACCATGCCAGTGTAATTTGTCCCCAGCCAGAGGCCAGAAGGTGTCTTATAAACAGTAGCATGTGTGAATTTATGTGCACTGATGGGATGTTCTCCACCCACTATGAGATCATGAAGTCGCAAAATATGCACTGTTTCCATGCAAATGGCATTTCTTTGACCGCCATTGGCAATGCTATTTTCTTTTACACTGTGCAAGAAGCGAGAAGCGTTGAACAGAATTCAGTAAAAATGTGAGGAGAAGTAAACAGAAATTCATATAAAGAGAAAAAACAAAAAAGGTTGTTTGCAAGCACATAAAAAAACATGAAGAAAATATATATCTTTGCTGAACCACCATGAAAGACCCAATCCCCTACCCTGTTTGAAATTTCTCTCCCCCTCCTGTTCCTAGCACGATGATTCTGCGGATTCCGAGGTAGTTTCAGGATTACACGTGCCACTTCCAGGCCTTTTCAAGATGGCAGGCATGGAAATAGGACTGTGGAGGCTAAGGCATTGCTTAATAGGGTTTCTGGTTGTGTGGTGTGTGTGCAAAAACTGTGGCAGAAGGTCTATTTGTGCAGAGATACGCAGAAGGCTATGGTTGAAGTGAGCAAGTTAAGGGGAAGGCATCCTGTCTATATGCGTGCACTGTATGTACTTGTTTTAAGTTGCTAAGATACATTCAGGGCTGCTTTTGTGCAATGTTTTTGCAAATTGTGTAGAAAATGGGTTACTGCAGAAAACAATTCTGTGAAGTGTGCAATGTAAGTGGCAGGCATCCTGTTAGTATGCATGCAATGTGTGTATGATATGATATTATATGGTATGATATGGCATTTATAACATGCCTATACACAAGTGTTTCAAGGCGTAACAAGGCAAGGGAGGGGGAACAATGGGTAGACAGAGACAACGATCCTACTAGGCCAGGTGTCACTCAGATCATGCAAGTGCATAGGTAGGGGGAGGGGAAAGTGCAGTGCATGGGAAAAAGAAAAAATAACAATATGTAAAAATACAGCCCTCTGGTGGCAAGTGCAAGGATAAGTGCAGACATCAGGTAGTGGTGGTGGGACTGTTAGGGATACAGAAAACAGTCCCCAAGTGCAGGGGTTGCCAGAAAGGCATTGCAGGGGTGTAAATGGTGGGGGAGGGGGCTTGGGCCTGGGATCAGAGGGTGGCGAGGTAACCAGTGCAGATTCAGTTTCAGTCAGAAAGTCAGCAGTGGGGAGGAGGAGAAAAAGCAGAAGCAAAGAGAAAGGTTTTGAGGTGCTTCCGGAACCGTAGATGGTTCTCCTCAAATTTCAGGGAGGCAGGGAGGCTGTTCCAGAGGGAGACCCCAGCCAAAGAAAGAGATCCACCAGCAACTGGTTGCTTCGAGAAGCGACTGGCCCTGAGGGAGTTGGAGGCGGATGAGCGAAGAGCTCGAGAAGGGAGATATGTAGGAAGTGAGAGTTGAAGGTATTGAGGCCCCAGGGCCCAAAAGGCCTTCTGGATAATGCAGAGGATTTTGAACTTAATCCTCGCAGCCACTGGGAGCCAGTGCATATATTTCAGTCCTGGAGAGTCACGATCCCTGGGCTTGAGGCCAAAGACAAGTCTAGCAGTGTTGAGTTGCCGAGGGTGGAGAATAGAAGCAGGAAGATTTAGAAAGTGGCTGTTGCAATAGTTCAGCCTAGAGAGAACCACAGCTGTGGAGAATGTGAGCTTCTGGGAACTTGGTTTAGGTTGGTAAAATACATTCAGTGCTGCTTGTGTGCGATATTTGTATGATTTATGTAGGAGCTGGGTTAGTGTGGAAAAAAATGTGTAGCATTGTCAGAAGGAAAGAAGAGAGTTCTGTTTGGATATTACACTGTCTGATATGGGTAAATGACAACATTGAAAGCATATACCATTGAAGTGCCCCTTGATGGTAGCTGATGAGAGAAAAAACAGTATGGTTTTTAAGTAAGTAATGAACGTTCAGTGGCAGATACCGTGCTCAGAGGCACTTATAACAGAGTTGTAAACAAACTGCAGAAAAAGTATTCATACCTCTACTTTGTGCTGATGGGTGCTCATGTGGATTATTGTGGATGCAGAAACCTTGCATAGTTTTACAGAACTTTCTGCTGTACGTGCTTTCGAATCACACAACACTTGCAGTCTGAATGTGTAACGGTACATATGAAGTGTTGTACAGAACTGACAGTGTTAGATGCTGATGTCTTGGATATGATTGGTTGATACGTGTGTGACTATTTAACAGTACCCAATGAGGTAGTGCAGGACAAATAATAGTGGAAATGGAAGAAGGGCTGTTCCTGCTTTACTGGGGTGCGGCCCTTGTGGTGTTTGGGGAAGTGCACGTGCCACATTCTACACTTCTCACCATGCTGGCCAATGGAAATGTGTCTGTGGGGATTATCCAATCAGGTGTTGAGGGTGTGGTTCACAGGAAGTAGCGGTAACACTGTTTTTCATTACTCTGCTCAGTGAGGTGGGCTGACATCGAGAAACGCATTGTGTTGATTTTGGGTGATGCTTTTGTGGTAGATCTGCACAAGTATGCCCAGGAAAGACACTTTGATGGCGATTTTGGTTTGGAAGGAGTGGACGCATTGTCATGCGCTGTCCATGTCCGCAGTTTTGGCGTATGCTTGCACTTTAAAAACAAGTGGCCAGTTTTGCTACTGTTCATGTTATTGTCGTGCATTATGTCAACATGCTTTTGGGTTATATGGCTTGTTCATGTTTGTTCCATCATGAATGCAGTGAAGAGCCTTTTTTCTCCACTTCCCAGGTGGTTTTCTCAGCCATGCCACCAAGAAGAGTATGGGACTGTCCTAATATATGTTGTTCCCAGCCAGAGGCTGGAAGCGGTCTCATCAACAGAAGCATGTGTGATTTTTTGCCCGCTCGTGGGATGTTTTTCTGCAGCAATGACATAATTAATTCTCTAAATGCAGAGTTTTTCCATGCAAATGGGATTTCTTTGTCCAGCATGGGTGATGCTCTTTTGTTTGCCCATCTACAGGAGGCATTGAAAAGTGTACTCTAAGAATGTGAGGAGAAGAAAACAGAAAACAATCTAAAAACCAAAAATAAAGGTGTTTCTCTAGAAGCCACCACTAAAGACGAAATCCCCTACCCTGTTTGCAATTTATTCCAACACGCCTGCACAAAAAACTAAAGCCACATCTGGGGCTTTTGAGGATGGTGGGCATGGAAATAGGACTGTGGAGGCTAATGGATTGTGCAATACCATTTCTGGGTGTGGTGTTTACGCAGAGGAATGTTGTACAGAACCGATAGTGTTACATGGAGAGCTCTTTAATGTGATTAGTGGATGCGTGTGTGACTATTTACCAGTTCTGAATGAGGAGGTGCAGAAAAGAAGATAGTGGAAAGGGAAGAAGGACTGTTCCTGCTTCACTGTGGCGCAGCCCTCGCGGTACTTGTGGAAGCACACGTGCCACATACTACCGTTTTCAGCATGCTGCCCATGTGAATGGAACAGTGGGGATTATCGGTACTGAGGGTGTGCTTTACAGGAAGGGGCCTTAATACTTTTCTCCATTACTGTGCATAGTGAGCCGGGCTGACATGGTTACCATTACTTGCAAACGTAATGTAGCATTGCAGAAATTGTTCCAAAATCAATTACAGCGCAAAGCTATGTGGGCCACTACTCTGCTCTGAAAAGCTACAAACAGAATGCAGAGTAGGTCTGGGGTGGGACCTTTTGTAGGGCTGCTGCAGTCACCATGTAACCGGCAAAGATGCCTACATCGTTGAACCAAATACATACATGTGCAATGGCACATTGTCTGGTATCTGTAAGCGTGTACTTTCCCAATAAAACTCTATAGATTGCAGAACATTTTACTTTTCCACTGTTCGAGGGTCCAGATCGTGTCCGTGATATAAGGGCCCACGCACTGAGTGAGTGCCGGTGCATGGTGATGTCACGCGTGTTCTTGATTGGGACTGCTGTCCGCAGGACGTGTTTTGGGCCAAATACTTTGTGCGCATGTGCATAGGTGTCCTATGCACACCGTTGGGATCTCTGGACTGATTAATAGTGCGACGCACATGCACTGACCATTTTGTGACAAGCTGGGTGTTTGTAGGGTATAGAAGGTGGGATATTTTTGTGTACAGCTGCCTGTAGGACGTGGATGGGCACCTCAAACTACTTAAAGTTCATCACAAGTGTCATTGCATATGCTGGAGAGGGGCTGTGTTACAAGGACACAGAGGAAGAGATACGCATGCTCGTACTTGTTCAATGAAGAAACGCCCACTCCCACAATTAGTTATAGGTGGTTCACAAGATGCAGACATGCTGTTCATACTGGTGTGGTACGGATGCCTCCATTGTGATTGCGGATAGGTCAGGCAGGTGCGGTGTCCATAGTACCCCTCTTTTGCTTAATTACAGTCCTTTCCACCAGTACTGTGTGCCGCTGAGTCAAAACAGGATTTTAAAAACAAAGGAAAAGCCACATCTACACTCAGGAACAATTTGCATATCAACCTTCATTTCAACATATTGATAGATACTATTAGGAAAAGGAAGCGGGAGCAGAAGTTGATCAATATTATGGGGAATTGGGGATTTGCACAAGAAGTTGGTCATGAGGGGAGGAAGGGATTGAGGTATTATCGTAACGTCTTTGATCACACAGATTTTGAGGGCATGGCAGGCTATGAAATGGTGGAAGGGGTGCACATGCAGGTCAGGCAGTGGTATTTTATTTTGTCCATAATATGTCCTTGTACGTAATATTTTAAGGCAGCAAAATTGTTCACCAATTCTACCATTTTGGCTTCCAGGCTGTCCAGTTTTCTATTTACAGAGTTTCTTTCCTTTCCTGTGTCTGTATGTTGTTGTGGAAGGGGTGCTGCTTGTGCTGCATTGCTTTCCTTTCCAATATGTTCTCTTAAAGATAAAAAAATCTGCTAGGTGTACATGAAGCAATATATATTGAATATTTCACATTTCAGACTGTGGTGTGTACCAATGGGGTTACTATTGTGAGTGATTTCTTCATGAGGGAAATTCTTTTCCAGCCACTCTAAGGTGCTTCCCATTGCTGCGTACAAAAAGAAACATTATGCGTATCTACCATTGTATACTGCACCACCTGTGCAATTATCAGACACACTTTAATGTACTTACTACGTTGTAGTGACGTTCTGGTCTTAGTAATTTATAGTCCTTACTGTGGTCATTCGTTCTTTGATCCTATGTAAAGCCAAAGTGCGGTAAGATTGTTAAAGGCAGACGTCACTTCTCTTATTGGTGCATTACGTTATGGTGCACACCCAATGCCTTTGTTCTGTTTCTTTCATAAGTACTCAGTTTCCAGACCTACTCTATTTTCCCTTGCAATTCACGTACATGGTTCTATTTGTATATTTTCCTTGTGCTTGCTGAATGGTACCACTATGTACGATTGCCTGTGCCTTTATGAGCAGGTTGGATGCCACCAGATGTCCGCGACCAGATGCATACTCTGCGACTGCTGCGCGTATTAACATGGTGCCAGCGGGTTCAGTATGTTGTACGGTACATGTTTACAAACTAAGGGTATCATGGTAAAAACCTATGAAATTCAGTGAAAAAATGTTGTTAAAGGGACGTTATGATTAAGTTGCGCTTCTAAACACCCATTATATTCAGTGAAACAAAACATTGTTTAAGGGACATTATGGTTTAGTTGCCCTACTAAAATGCTATCATGTTCAGTGAAAAAACATTGTTAAAGGGACGTTATGGTTCAGTTGCCCTAAGAAAAACCAATCAAATTCCATGCAAAAAGTTTTTTAAAGGGATATTGCAGTGACTCTCTAGTAATACCAACCTATCCATATTATGGTTACATGTAAAACCGAAACCCCCCAGAAATGTGCTAGTTATGGTAAGCTAATCAACCCTAACTCACGCCACTACTTCGCATTGTTAAAACTAACACCCATGATATGAAAGATTACATCACAAATGACATTGATGACATCACTGACCACATGTGCAGTTAGTTGCCATGAAAAGCCTCTACAAGGGATTGTCATAATCCTGGCAGAAAACTATCAGAGTTCATTGGGAAAACTATCATGATATACATAGTTCATTAAGCAACGCATTGCTATAAAAAACATTGCATTACAGACTTCTTTCTATTACATGAACCTACTCATGTAGAAACATAGGCATTGTCTGCAGCATATTCAACATCTTGCCATGTTGGTTAGTAAAATGGTGAATGCTTTCGTTTCAGAGTTTTGTGTACTGTAAACATAAGTAGCTAACAATGCCTCACTTACTACAAAATTGTACTACTACACACAAAACATAAAGAGACCACGACGCATACAAATATGAGCATACAGAGGGAAATTAAAGTAAGCAAAAACGCAGCACTATTATTACCAGAAAGTGGTCATAACCTACCTGATTATCTTCATGCACAGAAATAATTGCTGTGTTTCAGGCTTGGTTCTTCCCCTATGCATATGTATCAAATGATGTAAGTAAACCATAAAGAAACTGGTGTAAAACCATATGAGAAGTGTAAGCTCTACAAATAATAGTACCTTTTGACGGTTTACTTGCTGAGTGCCATTGAAGAAAACCACCTGGCCTAGATATGTCAGTGAACAAAAAAAGAGGGAGCCAGACATGTAATGTCATCAGTGATGTCATCAATGATATTTGTGATGTCATCTTTCATGTCATGGGTGTTAGTCTTAGCAGTGCACAGTGTGGCGGGAGTTATGGTTCCTTAGCTTGCCCGTAACTAGCACATTTCTGGGGTTTTCCGATTTTATGTTTAACCATAATATGGATAGGTTGCTATAACTACTGAGTAACTGCAATGTCCCTTTAAATACATTTTTGCACTGAATTTGATAGGATTTTTTTAGGGCAAGTGAACCATATTGTCTCTTTAACAATGTTTTTTCACGGAATTTGATATCTTTTTAGTAGGACAACTAAAGCATAACATCCCTTTAACAATGTTTTTTCACTAAATATATATATATATATATATATATATATATATATATATATATTAAAAGGAACATTTGTGGGTTTTTGGGTTTGTGGATTGCGTATATTCCCTAAACAATTCCACACCATTTTACCAATTTGCATCACATTTTGCAGAGTCACCTGTCAGGATCCTCCCGACATTACTGGCTACATGACATCTGGAAACCCCACCCCTTCCCCCGGATTTCAGCAAAAGTGAACATTTGGGTGTGGGTTTATGGGTTTGTGGCTTCGCGTATGTTCCCTATACAAATCCTCACAGTTTCTCCAATCTGCACCAAATT
This sequence comes from Ambystoma mexicanum, assembly GCF_040938575.1. Lineage (NCBI taxonomy): Eukaryota > Metazoa > Chordata > Amphibia > Caudata > Ambystomatidae > Ambystoma > Ambystoma mexicanum. The sequence goes on from NC_090933.1 coordinate 166,698,282, forward strand.
TTGCACAGTCACTATTGAAGACTCTCCGAACATTACTGGCTACATGACATTTGGAAATCCCACCCCTTTCCTCGGATTTCAGCAAAAGTCCTTTGGTGTGTGGGTGTGTGGCTTTGCCTATGTTCCATATACAATTCCACAACGTTTCACCAATCTGCACCATATTTTGCACAGTCACCTGTAAGGACCCTGCAGACATTACTGGCTACATGACATTTGGACACCCCACCTCTTTCCCTGGATTTCAGCAACAGTCAAAATGTGTGGCTTTGTGGATTTGTGGCTTGTCGAAGCGTTGTTCCTCATACAATTCCACACCGTTTCATCAATCTGCACCAACTTTTGCACAGTTACCTGTATCTATAAGGTAATGAAAGTCCGGGCAACACCGGGTTTATCAGCTTGTACAAAATATTGATAAACAGGAACTCAGTTAACCATTCTTTCAAAATATTTGAAAACGTTTCTCCGTTCCACCAGAAAAACAGTAATCTAAATGAACAGGCTGAATAGTACATTTGTTAAAATATGCAAACATTTTAAAAAATATAAGCAGATAATACAAAAATAAACTTGAAAAAAAGGCAGACGTGGATAAAAAACCTGAAAACATAAAAGCAGAGGTGCTGCCAGGCTTTGTGGTTGTGGATGCTGATATCATGTACAAAGGGGCAGACTGCAAGGAGGGGAAGGGTAACAGCCTGATGGAAACTGGTAAATACTGTAGTAGAGTTGAGCTTACTGTAGAGTTTGCGTCTTGAAACACTTGTAAAGGCACGTTATAAATACCATATCATATCATATATCTACACTGGCAATTAGGAAATGAGGGAGAGTGTAAGGGTTGAGGAAGGATCGGACAGGCCAATGTGGGACTATTTTGGGGAGGCTTGAAGAGCATACTAGCTTTATAGCCGGTGCCTTTATGCCCCCGGCCCACACAGAAGCCGGTAGAAAGACTGTGGTGTACAAAATGGTGCAAACACAGAAATGCTGCCATACTGCCTCCAGGTTGGGAGACATGTTGCCGTGGGGAACATGTGTGTGCCAAGGGAGGGGAATGGAAGGAGTGGACAGGTCAGGGACGGCACAAGGCAGGGTAGTGTGGGGCAGATTGAAGAGCACACCAGGGACAAGCACACTGCTGGGGTCTTGTGGACAAGCAGAGGGGTACATCATTCAGTATGCCACAGCAATTATGCCAGCCGTGAGGAGTGTCGACCATCAGCATATGAACACAGACCCTTGAACATCAGTGGAGAATAGGAGGACATACACCCACTTGGACACTAGTGAGAAAGGTACCGAAGTCCAGTGTGACATTAGTAGAGGTGGGAGGAGGGGAGTCAGGTGGGCAAACCCCAAGGAGAGGACTAAGAACCAGGATCTGACAGGGCATTAGCAAAAGAGACACTAACTGAAAGAGACACAGGTTAATCATAATGGTAAAATAAGTTGCAGTTAAATGTTTTTGATTAAATGAATTTCAGTGAAAATAACTCTTTTGCTTGACATCTAACCTTACCTGGCAACTCGCCATCTCATTATGAAGTACTATTACAGGATATTAGTGGAATGTGGAAAGGTGGTAGTCTATAGCTAGAATGGTGTGATTCTGTGACTGCATACACCTAAGACACTGGGCTCGGATTTTTGCCCATTTATAGAATCAAATGAAACACAATTAGCCACTAGTTGAAATTACGCATAATGACAGAATATTCAAGGGTTGTTACTCTAATAAAGTGAAACCCAGTGTAATGGACATGTTATCTAAGTTAACTCATACTTTATTAGAACTTTCTTTATCTGAACATGCGACGCAATGCCATTTATAGTTATTATTTTAATTAGTGTAATATCTTTAAGGATATCGTTGTCTACACTATCATGACGACCATTGTGCACAGAAACAAACCGGGTTGCGACGACTAAATCAGGTTAAAGCATGAACTTGGACATTTCAAGCACTTTTTTTTCCTCTCCACACATCCGGGACCTGGTTAGCTTAGGATACGCACGGCCAGCAACATCCAGGATCTATGATTGCCCTGCTTCATATCCTCACCACTGCTCCTAATTCCGTCTAATGCACCAAGAGGTGTAAAGAGGCAGACTCATCTTTTCCCTGAACCCGCTACCCTCATCCCCACTTGCCCGCCTTGGTCCATTAGGAAGTGAATACATCACAGTGCCGGTGAGATAGCAGAGCGACCTCAGAAGTAGTTTCTGACATCTGCGTGTTCAGAATCCGGCGGGGCCAACTAAGCCTTCCATCCTTCCAAGGTTGATAAATTGCGTACCATGCAGTGGGTAATTATATCAACTGTCATTATAGTGCTTTGATGCCCTCAGTTGGCTGGAACAATCCCCGCCTGCTGTTACAGCCTCCTGAGGCCCTTCTTTGGGTGGTGCTTTTATTCTCCTTTTTTTTCTTTTTTCTAATGTGGGGAAGCAACAGTGAGGTTCTCCCTGTTGCCTTCCTATGTTAGAAAACCCCAATTCCCCTTCTCCCCACCCCAACTTATCTTCGGGACCGAAGACTTGGACTCCTCCTTCCATCTGGCCGCCCCCATCGAAAATTAAAAGGGACTAGGTCCCTTCTGAGATTACGGTGGCCATTTTGGAACATGTTTTCCATGGCTGCATCATCTGAAAAGGGACCTAGTCCCTTTTTCCATTTCAATGGCAGCAGCCATTTTTTTATATTTTGCTTTTTTTTCAGCGAGAGATGGGCTCTCGATAAGCTCATCTCATGTCAGCTTGGCGGGCTGTTAAACCCTGTGTACACCCCCAAGCTGGGGCGTGAAATCTATATTATTGCAGTGAAATAAAAAAAATACATATAATATCAAAGCTATGCAACCTTTGTGTTTCCAAGGAATGTGCCTACTAAGCCTATCACATCATGTCAATGTTTGTAACAGATGTTATAGTCACAGTGACAGAAAACATATCTAAAGTGCTGTCAAACACGTGTTCCAATGCATAGCATTATGATTACTAATGTGGGGTGGCAATAGCCGCCTTATAGTTAAGGTGAAACCTACCATTTATAGGAAAAGCAAAGATTCTATGGTTAATAACTTTTGACCCATAGGATGAATCCGCACAGCCTTTGACATTCCTATATTAGGGCCCGGGAACCCAGGGCTGGAACATTTTGTGCAAATCATTTTTACGATTCAAAAGATATAACGGGTCAAATAAATGGTATGCTTTTTACTTTTCCAAATACTTTTCCAAAATAAACAAGTTGAGCACGAAGCACTTCGAAGGAAATCCTTTGTCAGTTTGGTGGAAATCTGTCTAGTAGACAAAGAGTGGGTTAACCCTTTAGAGAAAAATTAGTCATATCTCCCATGAAGCATTTCAGGTGGAAAGGTTTTACAGTTTTGAAAGCCTGCAATTACGTGATTCGATAATCGAGTTCAGAATCGACATTGGAAAGTGCCATAAAAAGATAAAAAAGTGTGTAACTTGGGTGGGTTTGAGGCCAGGGAGCATGAGGGCAGGTTAAGGAAGGATGATTGGTGAAGATTTGGGGCTTGGAGATAGCATAGCACAGAAAGAGTTAATGCTAAAAAAAACATGATACATTGAGATGTGGAATTGACTGTGGTTGCTAATTAGGGGCAGATTTTGGGAAGCAGTTTTTGTGGAAATATATATTTTAAAAAATGGTTTCTAAATTATCTTACAATTTCTAATGGTTTGTATTAAGGTGATTTAATGTTCTGCATTTGTGTATTGCGATTGAGATCTGTTTTATTTCACTTTTTTGGTGAATATAAAGGTTGTCACTGAGACCCATTCATGGCCGAGCTATGGCTACATTGTGTTTTGTTTTGATTGAATGAGGTTTTCACATGGTCTGAAGGAACTCTTTTAGATTCAATATTCTCTTCTACGCCTTTCTCGAAGTCAGGCTTTGCACAGAAGTTTTAAAATTGTACTCTCAAGTAAAAATAACCGTGAAAAAAGGGAGTAAAAAACCTATAAAAATAACTACTTGCAATTTCACCCATGATCCACCCAGTCATCCTCAATTGCCTCAAAACGGTTTGTATTCAGTGCTGTTGGGAGACAGCACTTTCTGCCAGTGAAACGCCACCTTCTGAAGACCTGCGTTGGCATGGAGTGTCAAACGCAGAGGCGGCATATGAGACACTACAATCATGGCAGCACATGAAGTTGACGGGACAGGTCTAGAGCATAACTCTGTTGGTGGTTATGGTTGTGTTTACTCTGTGGCTTGTGGCATTGCAGGTCTGGCAGTAGGTTCAAGGGCATTGCAGCCAAGCTGGATTGTCTGTTGCCAGAACCTGCTCCTGAGATGTTCTTCCACTTGCCACCAGTGGTAATGAATCGGGTGGTTGACGAATGTTGTGTTGTCCAAGCTCTACACAGAAACCATAGAGAATCCTCTCCTGTGCACTTTTCCACAAAACATGAACTGTCCCTACTTAACATTTAAAAGTGGAGTGTCTTTGGGTACTTCAAAGAACTACCAGTACAGGGAACGTATAAAACTCCTAAAGTGGTACTTTTTGGGTGAAGCTGGCTACTCTACCCATTCAAAGTCTTCTTAGTGCACGTCTTGCCTGTGTTCAGGGACAGTATTAAGGTTGATCTCTTCATAGCTGGAGGGTGTTTTGGGATGTTTTGTCTCTATCTCCAGAAAAAATCTAAAATTAAAATCAAAATAAAAAAATATAAAAAATGATAAACAAATCATTAAAGAAGCAATGCAAACAAAAACTAATGTGAGACAAACAAACGAACTGAAAACAAAGTACAACAAAGGGATAACACAAAGAGGAAAGGTTTGGTTCAGAAATAGTGCTCTATGGACAAATAGGATAGTCAAAGTTGATACTGTGAGTACCTGAATTTGTCTGCAAAGCAATGAGAAAATGTAAGGTTTTGTGGAGTATACATATGCGATTCAAGTTCTCAGTTTTAATTAATGAATTAGCCCTCGAATTTCATAGCATGCACGTGCCCTTAGGCCAATCCATTTACAGATTTGTGTATTTGAAAAGAAATGAGTCGGGTTTTATTATTTTTATATTATGAAAATTTGAATATGTCAAGTGACACTTTTGTTTTGATTAGGTTGGTTGTGGCAAATATTTATTTCAATGAATTGTATATGCATGTTTTTCTCTTATGTGAGTTTGCTAACTAATTTAGATGTGAGAATAGAATCTCAAATTGTACTACAGAATACATTGTGGTTTGAATTGTGACGTTAAGCAAAATAGTGTGTTTTTTCTTTTAAATTATTGAAGTATTTTACAAAAGACAGTGCAATTATCTATGGTTTTGTAGTGCTCACATTGTTCCTTCAGGTGAAAATAACGTTATTGGAAGGTTAAGATGCAGTTTTTACTTCATTGGACGTGTACGTGGTACTCGAGTGGTAGTGCGTTTTGAATCGAGAATTTGTTAGCATTTATTTTCAATCTAGTTTTCTTCATCTCGGTACTGTGTGAATAATTGATAACATAATTAACGATTTGTTTTGAATGGGGAATATAAACACTGTGAACTTTAAAAACATGTATGTATGTATTGTTTTAGAGAACTTTTCTCGAATTGATAACTATTTTGTATGTGACTCTTTTCTGCATCTCACTGTGAAGATGTAAGATCGCGATTCGTGAAAACCAATGTTTATATTTATAGGTAGTCCTTAAAAGGACTTTTTGGTTTTTAATGTGTACACCATATTTCATCAGAAGTGAAGAAGGCAATATTGAATGGGTACAACGTCTTTTCATGGACACACGTTTTTAATACAGGGGGTTTTACAAGTTTTTGCTGAAAACACATTTCTAAATTTTTTGCGGGGTGGGAAAGGGCATATAAAGGGTTGAGGCGGGTTGGGAATAACAAAATATAGGTAGAGCAAGAGGGGTTTGGGGAGAAGCCCCAAAAAATAATTTAGAAAACATTTCAATCCGTTTTTCAACAAAAGCTTGTCAGAAAAACACCCATCAGAAAAACAGGTGTTGACGAAATGACATAGAACTGATTTGATGTTCTGTAGGTCACAGAGCCCCACTATCACCAGTTCACTCTTCCTCATTTCAGTACCGCACTACCAGCAACTCACTCTTCCTCATCACAGTCTCCCACTAAAACCACCTTGCTCTTCCTGAACACAGTCCCCCACTACTAGAATCTCACAATATCTCTCATCAGTTCCCCACTAACCTCTCCTCACTATTCCTCATCACAGTCAGTATTAGTAATGCCTTTTTATCTAGGGCATACAAAACGAATGTTGATAATAAATGATCTGTATAACAACCAAAATACAAGTTCCTTGTAGGTAGATCTGGGACACAATGGATAACAGTGAAACTGAAAGGATTTTTCAAATGTGACAATTGTAACAATTGCAAGTTCAAAGTAAACTGCCATATGTTTATGGATTCACAAAATAATACCATTATCATAAAGGAGTTAATTAATTGCAAACGCATGTTTGTGATTTATGCCATAAAATGTATATGTGCCAAAATCTACATCTGCAGTACAAAACAACGGTTTAAAATGAATGTATGAATACTTACGGCCAACAAAATACATGATGACTAAAGTACTCTGGCTGTACATTGGAATGTAGAACTTACAAATAATAAGTTGGAAGACATCAGTTTGTATGACCTAAAATGGCTAGAGGAGAAGTGGTGACCTTCTAAAGGTACTGAGACAACCATTGGTCTTAATTCATATCATAAATTAAATGAATTTCTGCGTTGATACAGAACGTAACAATATTTATGTGATGCAGTATTGATGATGTTTAGTGCCTCATATTTGATTTGTAAGACTGGTACAATGAACTTAAGAGATGGGGACAGTGCAGGATACATGAGAGTGTAATGTGAGGTTGTGTACTGTGCATTGAGCATACAGGCAGAGATGCAGCAGGTAATGATTACACCATTTGAATTATAATAAATATGAGACTAGATTGCAGTGACCCAAGACTGTGGGGGCTGACATGTTTGGCAGCAATTGAAAGTCAATAGTTAGGTAAATCTCACTTTTTTTAGAAAGAATTAAGGGGGTAATTCATAGAATTCTGCGCACAAGTGGCGAACGCGGCTGGCGCACATTGTGCGCATGCAGCAGTCTGCGCCAGCCGCGTGCGCCAAAACATATTTCAGCGCACAACGTATTCAAGGATTTCAACATCCATAAGCAGCCGTGGCACAGAGTGGCGCAGCAACCATGCAGCAGCGCCAGTTATGCCCCCAACCCGCCCCATGCACTATGACCAGCGCACAAATCCACTACATGGCGCAAAGACCAGTGGACCAGCATACAGCCCACAACCACGAAAACGCGTGTAAAACTTCCCGTGCACTCCCCGGAATACACGTACCCCTCCCGCGGCAGCGAAAACTTGTGTAAAACTCCCCGCGCACCCCTCAGAATTCACGTACCCCACTCGGCCAAGGCCTATTGTGTTTAAAATGTCCCATGGACCCCCAGAATACACGTACCACTCCCGTGCCAGCGAAAACATGTGTAAAACTCCCAGCGCACCCCTCTGAATACACGTATCCCTCCCACGGCAGAGAAAACATGTGTAAAACTCCCCGCACACCCATCTGAATACACGTACCTCTCCCGCAGCAGCGAAAACTCATGTAAAACTCCCTCCCCACCCATTTGAATACACGTACCCCGCTCGCCCCAGGTAGATAGCATAGAAAAAGAACCCCCCCTGTGGCGTGGGCTGCCTGTGGGGCATGCCCAGGGTGGATGGGGTGCATGCATGTATTTGGGGGGGGTGCATGAAGTATCACACGCGATAGGCCTTGTGCAAGCGGGGTACATGTATTCTGGGGGTGCCCGGGACGTTTTACACGTGATAGGCCTTGGCCGAGCGGGGTACGTGTATTCAGAGGGGTGCGCAGGGAGTTTTACATGCGATAGGCCTTGGCCGAGCGGGGTACATGTATTCCGAGGGGTGCGCGGGATGTTTTACACGAGATAGGCCTTGTGCGAGCAGGGTACGTGTATTTCAGGGGTGCGCGTGAAGTATCACACGCGATAGGCCTTGTGCGAGCGGGGTACGTGTATTTCGGGGGTGCGCGTGAAGTATCACATGCGATAGGCCTTGTGCTTACGGGGTACGCGTATTCTGAGGGGTGTGCAGGGAGTTTTACACGTGTTTTCACTGCCGCGGGAGGGGTATGTGTATTCTGGGGGAGCGCGGGACGTTTAACACACGATAGGCCTTGGCTGAGCAGGGTACGTGTATTCTGAGGGGTGTGCGGGGAGTTTTACATGCGTTGCTGCTGTCGCGGGAGGGGCACGTGTATTCTGGGGGTGCGCAGGATGTTTTACACGCGATAGGCCTTATGCGAGCGGGGTACGTGTATTTCGGGGGTGCGCGGGATGTTTTACACGCGATAGGCCTTGGCCGAACGGAGTACGTGTATTCAGAGGGGCACGCAGGGAGTTTTACATGCATTTTCGCTGCCGCGGGAGCGGTACATGTATTCCTGGGGTGCCCCAACGTGAATTGGCAGTGTGTGTTCTCCCAGATGTGCCCTCTCCCTCCTCCCCAGGCCCTGCAGGGGACTACCCTGCACCCCTGGCCATGCCCCGCAGGCAGCCCATCCACCCTGGCCATGCCCCCCGGCCAGCCCACATGTCACCATGCACAAGTGAGCACCGACACATGTCCCCCTGCACCCCCACCCGCCCAGCAGTGACAGGCACCTGCCAGCAGGCCCTGACTCATGTCCCTGCACCCCCACCCACCCAGCAGTGAGAGGCACCTTCCAGCAGGCCCCGACTCATGTCCCCCCACCCACTCACCCACCCAGCAGTGACAGGCACCTGCCAGCAGGCCCGACTCATGCCCCCCACCCACTCACCCACCCAGCAATGACAGGCACCTGCCCGCAGGCCCCGACTCATGTCCCCCCACCCACTCACCCACCCAGCAGTGACAGGCACCTGCCAGCAGGCCCCGACTCTTGTCCCCCCTCCCACTCACCCAACCATCAGTGACAGGCACCTGCCAGCAGGCCCTGACTCATGTCCCCCCAACCATTCACCCCCCAGCAGTGACAGGCACCTGCCAGCAGGCCCCGACTCATGTCCCCCACCCACTCACCCACCCAGCAGTGAAAGGCACCTGCCAGCAGGCCCTGACTCATGTCCCCCCACCCACTCACCCACCCAGCAGTGACAGGCACCTGCCAGCAGGCCCTGACTCATGTCCCCCACCCACTCACCCACCCAGCAGTGACAGGCACCTGCCAGCAGGCCCTGACTCATGTCCCCCCACCCTCTTACCCATCCAGCAGTGACAGGCACCTGCCAGTAGGCCCCAACTCATGTCCCCCACCCACTCACCCACCCAGCAGTGACAGGCACCTGCCAGCAGGCCCTGACTCATGTCCATCCACCCACTCACCCATCCAGCAGTGACAGGCACCTGCCAGCAGGCCCTGACACATGTCCCCCCCAACACGTCATCACGATCCACAATCATGGGCCTTATGGCCACCCAAATCACACCCCACGCCACCCCTGTCCAAACACACAACCAAGTATAACATCCACCCCACATTGAAATCCCCATCACATGATACATCCCAAATGGCAAGCATGCACAGCAACACATTTCCCTTATACACACACAATGGGTGCATGTGATTGAGAAAACACGTGACATGCATGAAACCAAACAGAGAATACCACACATTGAAGTATGAAATTAAAATGTATTAAACACAAAAGCAAGGGAATGAAATGAAAGACACAATAATGGAAATAATTAAGAAAAAGTTGCATGTCCAAAATATAAAATAAAAATGTGTGAAAGCAGAATCCAAATCAATCCAAAAGCACATGGGCCCAAAGTGTCTGTCTGTCAAAACAAATCCAAAGTTAAAAAATAAGACAAAACCATTGATCCATGGAAAAAATAAAATAAAAAGAAGTGAAATCCAGTGTTGAACTATATACAAAGTACAAATCCAGTGTACATGAGCCCAACCATTGAAAGGAAACCTACAAAAAACCCTACCTAATGAACAACTATATACAAAAAGGTGGGGCATTGTCCAAGCGCCCCAAAAGAAATGAAAACACAAAGGAAACCTAACACTAATTAACTATATACAATGGTGGTGGGCAAGTCCTACAGCACACTCTGTGATGTCCTGGGCCAGGGCATCATCGAACTCCATGTCGATGTCCTGGATGCAGGCCTCTCCCTGGCCCTGAGGTCTTGCAGGGATGCAGTCATGGCCTGTTCCAACTCCCTGCGAGTTGCCTCGAGGCACTCAGCCCACCTCAATACCCTGCACATGGAGAACTCCGCCCTGACCATAGTGAGCCCTGCCTCTTCTGCCCGCCGCTGCTCCGCATCTATCCACTGGCCCAACTGCTGCCACACAGAAAACACTCACATTCGAGGGTCCTCCTGCCCTCCGGCTGATGCCTGCCCCTCTGATGTTGATGGCCCCGAGCCATCATCGCTCCCACCTTGAACATGCTGCTGCTCTCCATGTGCCCTGCCCGATGATGCCGGCACATCCTCCACCTGCTGGTCTCCAGTTGGTGGGTGTCCACCCCTGCTGGACCTCCGACTCCAGACTGTGGTAGGGATGTGATCTCCACCAAGCTGGCTGCGTTGGTCGGGCCAGGTCCACAGGGTTCACACAGCAATGCATGGCCACTTACCGCTCAACTCCAGACGGGTCTGCCTCTGAAGGATCTGGACGTGGAGCGCTGGGCTCATGCGTTCCAGGACCCTCGTCTGGATGCTGGTCAGGCTGACCCGGCACCCCTCTGCATCCTCTGCCTTCAAGAGGCACTGGGCCTTGCTGAGGGTCCTGGACCTGAAGTCCTCCCAGTGCTTCCGGACATGTTTGATGTCATGGGTTGCCTCCCCCTCCAAGTTGATGGCAACCACTACGTCCTCCCAGATCCTCTGCTGTTCTTCCTTGTTGGCGCACAATGGTGTGAAGAGGGCATCATAATGCCCCAGAACTTGCTCCACCAGAATACAAACTTCAATATCGCTGAAGCTGGTAGCCCTCTGCCTCTCTAGCTGGGGGTCGCCAGTGGTCTCTGATGGTGTTTGCCCTGAAATGGCGACCCCCGAGGCAGGTGTGGGTGGGCAACTAGGTCCTGGGGCTGGGCTGTGGAGCAATGGTATACCAGTCGCGAGTCTTCTGTTCTAGCAGGGGTGGACACAGCAACTGGACCCCTGCAGATGGCCGACGTGCAGGCACCAAATAGCAGGGCACATGGGCAGCAGGCAGGCAGCAGCAGATGGCAGGTGGGAGCATGTTTTGGGCTCTGGGGGGCAGGAAAATGGCCTTCTGTGCAGGAGCGTGGTCTTCCATGTGTTGTCGCGTGGCCAGCTTGATACGGAGTGATTTGGCACGTGAAAAAACTGCACGTCAGTGTGTAATTCGAGGAGAGGCCCTTAGCGTGTAAGAGCGTCTGTGACGTTACGCGCACAGGTGTTTCCCTCGTGATGGGTGCATAGTGATTCAGCATGTGAACAAACAGCAAGTCCGCATGTTAATGCGTGTAATCCGAGGAAAAGGCCTAAGCGCGTAAGTGAATTGACGCGTGTGGGCGTTTCCCTCAGCATGGGTTAAAGGTGAGCAGGGCCAGCAGTTCGCTGTATGTGCCTTTCGTGGAGATTGACATGTGTGTTGCTACTTCGTGTTGTTTCGCGTGCCATCACATCTTCACAGCGGATCAAGTACGTATCACTTCTTTTGGCGGGGGTATTGGCTACGCATGTTTTTGATTATCACGCTAGTCTGACGATGAGTCGCACACGCTATTTTTCCCACTGCGGATGCCCCTTTGTATCGCGTACCCATGTGCGAGGTCATAGTAGCCTGCATGTCCCACGCATATGTGTTTTTCATGTCCCTGGGTGCCACCACGTACTGCAGGAGGTTAATTCCACACACATGGGCTACCGGGGGTTGTGTTTACAGTTTTACTGCAGTTTTGGGGTGCCTGAGCGTTGCGTAACCCGTCACTTTATCACATTGGTCACATGCATCCTTGCAGGTGCAGGGGTGCTGTTAACATCTTGTATCCCACCCCTTCACCCCAATTGCCCAGGACAATTGTCGTGTACACCTCCCATTGGCACTACTCCATCTGTGCCGGCACTACTCCATCTGTGCCATCGCTGGGAGGCCACGAAAGGTGAGGGGAGCCTCAGCTGGCCGTACTCCACGTGGCGGGTGTGGTCAGGGACGTGGTGGGGTGACCAGGGAGCAGGGGGACTCCAGGGTGTCCAGAGTGGCTGCAGAGGGGGAAAAGGGAGGGGGGCAGCAGCTCGGCACGGTGTTGTGCCACGTGTTGGTGGAGCCATGCCACCACCCCCTGCGACTCCAGGAAATGCCGTTCTTGCATCTGACACTGGTGCCCATGTGACCCGGCAGTCCGTTTCATCGACTGCCACGGGCCCAAGGGTAGTGGTAGTTGCAAGTGCAGCTGTGGACACCACCACCCAGGCTCAGGGTCTGCCAGGGCAGGCTGCATTGGCACTTGCAGAGTCCATGGCAGAATCCCAGGTGGTCAGGAGGCACACCGTAGGTGCACGCAGGGCTGCCCTGACCGAGGCATGTGTCCCTGGGGCAGCAATGTCATCTGCTGCCCCGACCAGCCGGGTGTTGGCAAGTGCAGGGGCAGATACAGCCAACAACACCGCGGTTGTGAGTCTACCAACCAGGACAGTCCCGGTCAATGGCCCTGGCACAGCGGATGTTGCTACGCAGGGTCCATTCCAGGGCACCCAGCAGCCACTGACGCAAGTCAGGGCCTCTCTCCATGTTCCACCTGCCACTCCCTCGGCTCATTCCACCAGCGCCACTGCCCATAATGATCAGGGTGTCATTTGCCAGCCAGGGTCTGGACCCGCGTCTAAGAGGAGGAAGTTTGCACCTGCAGTACAGGCTGGGACCCCAGACACAGCTATGGCCTCCGGCACGTCGAGGAAGAAGCCTTTCTGCAAGCAGGAACTGAACATCCTCGTGGACTACGTGCGGGGCCACAACCATGACATGCTAAAGGGGCCGAATTGTCAAACTACGGCTGCCCATCGTGATACCCACTGGAAGCAAGTTACGGAACATGTGAGTGCATTCGGCCATGAGGTGCGCATGGCGCAAGAGTGCAAAAAGCATTGGAATGACCTCAAACACAGCGCTAAGGCGAAGCGTGCCTCAAATTACAACATGACTCTGGTGACTGGCAGTGGGCCGGCAACTGAGGAGGAAGACCTTCCTCCGCACGAGTCACTCGTTGCAGAGTTCATACCACCAGAATTGGTCGAAGGAGTGGGAGAGATGCAGGACTTTGATGCCCCTTCCAGTGAGTGTTGTTGTGTGTTTGTCGAGGCCATGTGTGTTTTACTTGTGTGATGTGTTGTGCATGACTGGCACTACATGTCATGTGTACATGGTTCTCATGTGCAAGTCATGCAATGCTTCACTGATGCATGCCTGCTGTGCAGGATGGTGGACATGTAGAGCAGACGGGGACTGTCCTCATCACCACACTTGCACCCTACTCACATGCTAGTCACCCGGATGCCCCTCCAGTCCATGTTCCAGCTCACTGGCGCTTCTGCATGTAGCCCGGGGTGTCCTTCCTCTCAGCACTGGGACTATGTCATTGCATGACTGACGTGCATGTGTCCTCTGCCTGCATGCGGTTACTCCCTGTAGGCATGCTCCCTTGCCCCTCCACCCCCTTGCACCCCAATTTCACCATTGCAATGGTGTGCATCATTTTGCCGTGATGCAATGCCCTGTTCAAGCCTCCTGTGTACATGCACACTTCCACCAGACACATGCAGTGGGGTACATCCTCTGTCCTTCATGCAGGCTGTCTCACTTGGACTGTGCAGATGGCAGATGCTCTGCAGGGACATGAGTGTCCATTCACGCTCCATGTGCATTCCATGCATGCCCCTATGTGTCCTTGACTGGATGATCATTGTAGTACGTTTCCAGGGTGACCTACATTTCATGGCATTTCATCAGCCTTCACATGCCCACTCTGTCTCAGTCCTGCGTCCCACACATGTTTAGGGGTTTAGAGTGTGACAGTCTGTGTGGGGCACAGGCCTCACCCTGTTTCAGGCCCACTCACTCTGTCCAACTTGTGTAGTGTCTTCTGCACACATGGGTGTACTACTGAGGGTTCATCAAGTGTCCTGCTTACTGTCCCATCATCATCTGCTGTGTTGTCAGTTTACTCAGATGATGCAATTGATGCTAGTCAACACTGTCTGCCAATACACAGGTCTCTGGTCATCCTTTTGATACCATGCAAGCCATCCCTGCATTTCCACTTAGGGGGAGGGGTGGTTTGCTTGTAGCCATGCAACCCATTGCATGCACATTGCACGTTGCCTGAACTTGCCCTTGCACTGCCTTCACATATATTGATGCACATCATGATGCACTTGTTCATGTAGATAATGGGAAACGTAAACATGTACTGCACTGCATCAACCCACTTCTGAGCCGTGTTACACCGTTCTACATGCCTACTCACTGATGGCATGTCAAAGTGACCTTGCATGCATGGCAGGTTCTCAGTTGTGTCTGACATGTCTTCTTGATGTGTTGGCTGTCTATGTGATGTCTATGTGTGTGTGTGTGTTATGTGCTTCTGAAATGTGTACTGATGTTATTTTTCTCCACTTTTCAGATGATGACACAATGGAGCCAGAGGATGGTGTTGTCATGCCAAGCACAGGGTTGTTATCACAACAGCAACCCGGCACAAGTGGGGGTCGTGGGGTGGTAGACCTCGAGAACACACATGTGTTACAGACCATCTTGTCTATGGCTGGCAATGAGTCCAGCCCAGATGACCACTCTGATGTCCATGTCGAGTTGGATGTGCATCAGTTCCATTTGTCAGGGGTGAGTGATTCTGATGTGGACGCTCCTCTGTCCACGACACCTGCACTGAGGGGCCAGACGGAGGTGGGACCTCCGCCCGTGATGGATCGGGACACAGGGTCACCCTCCACACCAGTCACTGATGTGCCTGGGACATCACATTGATGGGGGAACGTAGTCCTGTTGCTGCGGGCAGTGCTGATCCGACAAGGACGGCCGGTCCTTGGGACCCACAGGTGTCAAGCCCAGCAACGCGGTGGCTGTGCACCACCGAGGTATACTGAGTGGGAGCAAGACATGACAGCCAATTCAGAACGCCGGGGGGCAGCAATGGAAAACATTGCTGTGAGCATGGAGCATGTGGCCCAATCCGTGCTCCCCCCTGCTAGGCAAGTGCTTCTCCAGCAGCGGGCGGCACAGTCCATGGCCCGCTTGCTCAGGCTGGGCATGGCGGCCTCAGACAGGGCATGCCAGGCTGAAATGTTGTCTTTGCGTCAAGCGATTGCTGCTCACGCAGAGGCACACATGGAGACCCTTAAGGCTCAGTATGAGTCCCTCAGATCCAATCTGGGTGTCCTCTTGATGTCCCAGAGGGTGCGGTCAGAGGAGAGGTTTGAGCAGCTTGAGCGTACCATCTCGGCTGAGCTACGTGCTTGCCAGGAGGTGCATCAGTTGTCCAGCCAGGCCACGCAGGAAGAACTCCGTGTTACACATGTTACCTTGCAAGAGGAAGCACGTGTATCATGGGAGGTTCTGCTGACCTACGTGTATTCGCCGCACAGAACCAGGCTCACCCGTCCAGCAGACTTGCTGCCAACGAGGGGCAAGCTGCGCCTAGGCATGGCTGGGCTCCTCTGCCACTTCAACCTTTTCAGGAAGAGGCTGACTCGGACGACTAGATATCTCCCACAAAGGTCAGGCTGTGCAGGCGTTGAGCCCATGGAGTTTTTTTTTGTCTCAACATCATCGCATGTGGGTGTTAAGGTGCACCCTGAACCTCCCCCCTCCTGGGTGCCCCCTGCCCCCTGGGTCGTATGTGGCTATTTTTTATTTTTTATTTTAGTTTAGTTAGTTAATATTGACTATTTGATAGTTATTTTAATTAGGTTATGTAGGTTGTTCATTGTTAGTTCAATTAGTTAATATAGTTTAATATTGTTTGTCTATTGTGCATTCATGTGACAGTGTGGTGCTTTGTGGCTTTTGAAAGCATCCACTGTCTGTTCCAGCTGGGCCCTTCAAGTTTGTCTCGTGTATGTGTTTGCAGCTTGGGGTCCTGACTCACATAGGCCACTCCTGCTTCCTTTATCCATGGGCTTGCTAGGATGGTTCGGTATAACAAACATTTAGACAAGGGCTTTGGACTTTTGTCATAACTGTGGCCTGTCTGCAGCTGTACTACTTGTGTTAACACCCCTAGTGGGGATTTGTAGCGTTTAATCCACCTCATGTATGTATTCAATTTGGGTGAGTACGTGATTGATGTCTCCATTAATTGATGTGGATTGTGATGTATGTTATTTTCTTGCCTGTATATGTGCTTCATGCCCTTCATGCTGTAGACAGTAGCCTGCACCCTTGGCCTGTCAAAGTCACACTGATGGTGGGAGGAGTTTTGATGTAGGTCTGTAACCTGGCCCAGTGACAACCAGCATGAAGACACACACACAGGGAACTTTCAAGCCTTATTAATATATTTTATGCCCTTTCTGCAGGAAAATTAGCCTCCACACTACCTTTGCCAGCAGACACAGGGACGAGTAATCCTGATGACTGGCCACGTTCGGTGGTGCAGACGTGTGCATGTGAGCGCAAGCAGAAGTACAGGGCTTGTGCTCAGAGGTCCGACAGAAGCAGACGTGTTTCCAGGAGCTCCAGGCAAGGTGAGCAGCACAAGGGCCCACACCACAGCCAACCTTCCACCAGGCCACTTGCACATGCATGCTAAGTAGCACCAGTTCTGGGGAGCTTTGCCAGGCATTGTTGGAGAAGCGCACAGTAAAGCTGACATGCGTTGAGGGCCAAATGCAAAGTGGCTTTACAAGTTATCAGGGGCACACGCAGAGGCCATCAAACATATCCTTGAGTACCCCCTGCTCCATTGAAGCAGAGTTATTAGGGCAGTAGCGTTCCTAGCCAGAAACTGATACAGCGCACAGGGACACCCTGCGAGGCACAGACTCGTGTGCAGTGCATATCATTTGCATGTGTAAATTGCCACCTGCACTACCTATTGAAATCCACGGCTGCCAGAACACAACTTGTACTGAAGTTGCACCTTGCTATACGCATGTAGCAGCTCACCCAGGGACCATTGTATCATGTGTGATTCTTGATGCATTGGTCTTCCATTTCAAGCACGCCCACATGCGCCTGCCTTACTGCATTGACAGTGTATGAACCATGAGGGGGCCAAGCTAAAGCATGGGTACAAAGCAGCAGACAGGAGTGTTTGTTTGTGGAGGAGTCACTTACTTTGGGGCATGGATGGTGTTGTGTGTGTGTGTGTTGTTAACACATATTCAGATTAGTAACTCACGCTCTCTTTGCAGCATTGAACTGCTCCTGTTACCAGACCTGAGAGTGGGCAGGCAGGAGGCCAGCACTCACACCAGAGATAAGTCTCTCTTTGGCTTGCATTTGACTCATTTGGTACAATGTGCATGATGAACATGTTTTCTCAGATTGAGTATGTGTTATTGTGAATAGTAGTTTAATATATTTTGACTACTTTCCCCTGCCAATCCGACTCCCCTCTCCTGCCCCTCTTTCCGGTTATCGTGCATACCAATGCCTTTCCAAACAACATATCCCTGACCCTCCTTCCCTGCCAGGGTCCAAGAGGCCTGTGTAAGTTTGACGTTGCAGGCGCCCAGACCATGGAGGGAGTGGTTGGTTCATGCCACTCCTGCGCCTGGACACCGGAGCTGTGACACTACCCATTAGTTGTTGCATCCTCATTGTATGTTATGTACCGTAAATGGTACCCATCCTGTAGGACCATTGTTCAACTGTGCTACCTTGGTTGTTCTATCATTGTGCTTGTACATGTGCTTTGACATTTCCTGCTACTTCAAGTCATCTACTGGAGACTCTTCCTGTTTTCTTTTGGTGCCTACAGGCTTTTTCCCTGGTTTGTGGGTTTGGCTCCTTGGAGTTCTCTGCGATTTGGTATTTTTACCAGTCAAGGTGGCCTCTGAGGGGGCTGGACCCTATTTAGACGCAAGCTGGAACATGGAGACCAAGGGGTAGGGTGATCCTGTAGCCAGGTAGACATGAAGGAAGAGGGCTACTTACCACAGACACAGTTGTTCAGAAGGTCACGGTGATGTGTAAATGAGGGAGGGCCTTTTGTTGTTGGACAGTTGGCTTGGGCTACAGTGTTTGGGTACTCTGACATTATAATTGTGGGGTACTATGTACATGATGTGTTGTTCTGGTCAATGCCTGATCCTGTGTTGTCTTTACTTTTCAGGTGTCAGGGGATTGGTGTGGTTTGTCATGCTGGGGTGTTCATATGGGCAATGTTCACATGTGATGTGTACAGGACACCGAGGGTCACTTTATTTCACATGCATATATTGAGTGCATGTCCCTAATGACACACACAATTATACAATGATCCACCACACGTACAGACACCCTTCCATGGCCACAGGTGCACAGAGATTGCATTCTTGGGCCCTCTGTGTCCCTGCAGCACATGATCTATTACCATTTCGGTATCCTGTACATGCATCATTTGGTTATTGATTAGATTTGTCATTTTCATGTGATGCTCAAGGTGTATCTGCAACACAATGGCTGCTCAATGTGCTGTGTGCTGAGCAATGTGTTGCAGGAGACACACACAGCACACGGGTTTGTGAGTAGGGATTTTGCCATGCCCAATGTGCATTTAAACAGGCATTCAGTGTTGTGTTCATGTTGCTACTGGTGGAAAGCATTTGTGTCTGACTTTGTATGTGTGGGAGGTTTTTGGTCAGTCATTTCATCTGATTCCATGTCAGGAATAATTGTCTCGTGCCAGTTTTCATTTATGACATGTCACTTTGTATGTTGTTGGTCATTTGTTGGCCTTTTGCTATTGCATGCCATGTCATGGTGTGGCAGACAAGGGTGATGTGGGTTGGGAGGGTTTGGGTGACATATCAGGGATTGTGATGGCCTGTTTTGCGGGGGGGGTGATACACACCTTGCATGTGGTCACACAGGATTGGTTGTGTTTAAGTAGCTAGGGATGCACACAATGTAGCACTTCCGTGGCAACATTCTCAGGGTGGTAAGGTTGTGACAGTTGACTGTCTCTTTGTCATCATTGAGTCTCACCTGGTATGTGCCAGGCATGTGTGCACTCCGCATGGGTGGGAGTTTAGGTGAAAAATGTGGCCACAAGCTGGGTCCGGGCTGCCTCGACACGTGCCCTTTCCCCTCCCATGGGCAGCGCCTGTGCCTGTGGTTGGGGGTGTGGGGGCACCACCATGTCCACCAGTATGTCCCGCGGTGTTGCAACATTGTGCAGGACACATGCTGCCACAATGATCCTGCACACTACTGAGGGTGCATATAGTAGCTGGCCGCCAGAGCGATCAAGGAAGCGGAATCGTGACTTTAGCACTCCGAATGTGCGCTCCACTATGCCCCTGGTTGCAATATGGGTAGCGTTGTATCTTACCTGGGGTGGTGGGGGTCCGGATTGGCATCATCATGTGGTTGCTCAGAGGGTAGGCTCTGTCCCCTGGGGAGGTGATAATGGTTGTGATTATTGGGGTTTGTGTAGTAGGCTGTGTGTGACATGCATGCATGTGCACAGGCGTTTGTACTCACCTAGTAGCCATGTGTCGCCATGCTGCCCAGCTTCCAGGGCCCGGCCAGGGCGGACATTCTGTATATGAAACTGTCATGGGTAGAGCCAGGGTAGTTTGCATAGACAGAGGTGATGATTCCCTTTGCATCGCATACAACCTGCACGTTGATGGAATGCCAGTGCTGCGGTTTGGATAGATGTGCTCAGTGGTCCTAGGTGGACGTAGGGCCACTTGGGTGCAACCTATGGCACCGAGCACTTTGGGGAAGTGTGCCACCCTGTAAAAGTCCTGTACCACGGCTTACCTTTCTGCGGGTGTTCTGGGCATGTACATGTGCCTGAGGACTGAGGGGCGTGCAATGATGATTACCAACACCTGGTGTAGGCAGCGGGACTGTGTGGCCTGTGAGACCCCTCCACCCCCACTATGGCAGTTGTCTGCTGAAATGACCCAGTGGCCAAAAAATGCAGGACATTGAGCCCCTTCTCCAAGGGGCTCAATGCTTGGGAGCACAGGGTGGGTGAGGTAAGGTCATCTTCCCACTCCCTGACCAGGTCTAGGATGATACGGGATGGAAACCTACACCTGCCATAGACCTGGTCCCGAAAAGGCTAGTCTGGGGAAATAAAATGCAGGCCCTGGATATTCTCCTCCTCCTGCGGTGTCCCACAATCAGTGCTGCGACAAAGGGGGAATTCATCGTAGCTGGATATTCGTATTTGTTGTTTGCGCGCACTTTTATAGTGTGCGCGGGACGCTTCCGCCTGCCTTCGTGTGGCAGACATGTTGACGCCTATGAGCGTCTTTTGGCGTGCGCGTGTGTCCCGTATTCGATTCCATGAATACGTGTTGTTCACGTGCGTGTGGGCGTTCCGTGTATTTCCCTGCAGTACTTCCCCAGTTACGCCTTCTTTTTCACGCGTTGTTCCCCATTCTGTGTGTTACGCCCCGTGTCCCGCCCCCTTTTTGGTGTGTGCACCCACGTTGTGTGCTTTCCCTGTGCGTGTGGCGGTCTGCGTTCAGGATGTTGAAATGACGTGTGCGCCCGTGTTGCGCCACGCACAGATTTGGCGCACATCCTGGGGAAAACACGCACAGGTCCTTCCTTGAATCCCACGCTTGCGCATGCGCTTGCTTTTTCACGCTTGTGCCAGCTTTCGCTGAGATTTTCAGTGCACATTTGTTCCATGAATCGGCCCTTAAGTATATGAGACGATCTCAGAATAGAGATCAATTATAATTGGTCTATGAGCTTTGGAGTAATTATGTGGGTGTAGCAGATGAGCACTGATATCAATACATTTTTGTTATGCTTTTCATATAACAATGATTAATAATTTACAATAATTAGGACTTTTTGTCTGGATGTAGTTTGGTTCGTGGTTAACAGCCAGATCAACGAGGCGTATTCATGTTGTTTAGTACACATCTCGTCATTTGAAGATGGCTGCCAGACTCTGGGTTAAAAGCAGGGTGCAGTTATAGAGGTATTCGCTAGAGAGATCGAGTCATTGCAGCCAACTCTTATTATTGGACTAGGCTACAAAGCATCTACAATAGTTTATTAACCAAGCATCTACAATAGTTTATTATTTAGGATACCCAATTTTATGTTTGATAAAGATTTGTGAAACATAGTAGGAGACATGAGTGTTGTATTCGTACACTGTTTACTTTTCCAAGTTGGCGGATCGGAGGTAACAAGTCTTAATGGCATTTTGAACACTAATTAAGTGGTTTCAGTTTGATAACATTTCAAAGAATCAGAAGGAAGAGAGTAATCTAGTACACATTATGAACATTTTGGAAAATGATGGTAACAAATTAATTACTACTATGAGAGTGTTTCCTAGGAGGTAACATGAAGCCAGTGAATGCTATTCTGACAAGTCCAAGCTGGTGGACAGATGTTGACATAAATAAGAGCATTTTAAAATGGCGTTGGCCAGACGAAAGATGAAAAACAATGAGGCATTTCAATACAGTTACATTCTTTGTTGAAAAATCAGGATAGTTTACAATTATATTTTACATTTTCTATTTTTTCACAGATTAGTTGATCATCATATGAGAATTTAGCAAGCATGTTTGCAGATATATCATATATTCAGGTAAGCTAGTTAATGATGGAGTATGGTTATTGTGGCTTATGTAAGGGAATTTTGAAACGTGACAACTCCATACAGTATTTAAGATCATGCTATGCAGATCAGCTATCAACAGAAGCTATTTAAGGAATGAGAGGTGGTGTACAACTTACTGACAAGATTCAATGGTGAGTGGAAAGGGCAATTGGGTTATATATGTGGATATTATAATGTCTAATAATATGCCTATGCTATGCTCACGGTGCATTACATACACCCGATATGGGTATCAGACCCAACAATGGATTAAGACACTGGTAATATTCACAGGTTGTACAAATGTAAATTTGTAAGGTGTCAAGAAGATGCAGCAAGGCAGGGTTAACATTGGTAGGTGTGAAGAATTATTCCTGTTCAATTAGATATCAGGATGATGATTAGATTATGTAACTGTGTGAATAGATGCATTATGATGTATATTTGGGTGATTCATCCGAGTCTGTACAATATTTTCATACAATAAATGAAGATATATGCATCAGGTCAGAGCCATCGAGAAGCTCCCTAATCTCCACTGAATCAAAGTCGGGTGCTAAGTGAAACACGTGTTGGCTGTTGCAAAAATCTATGTTTGATCAAGTGCTTGGAATACATTTCAAGAGGAAGCATTGATACATCTTTTGATATTTTTTGTTGCATTGTGTCTTTAATCAACCTTGATATGTGCACTATTCATTGACTTTTCACTTTTCATGATTGCTATATTTACTTACAAGATATTGGTTTGCAACTTTGACTTTTGAGGCGCAACAGGGTTGTTATTGCTTTAGGTGTGGAATACATGATATGTCATCAGTTATTTTAGCAGAAAAAAAGGAAGAATTGAAGCTAGTGGGAGTTACAGCATAACAAAACCCTTGAAATTCGGTCAAAAACCCACTAGTTAAGGGACAGTTAAGGTGGATAAGTTCAGTGCCACAATAACCCTTAAAATTTGATGAAAAAACTATAGTTGTACAGTTAAAGTGAAGTTTAGGTGAAAATGCAATACCACAAAAGCCCAGAAATTTGGCAAGTTCTGGACGCTACGCCACCTTACATATGAGAACCCATTCTGCAGCCTGTAAGCACCCTAATGATATCGCAAATGACATCACTGATGATATCACAAATAACATTAATTATGGCATCACTGGTACAGCAGACCACGTGTGCAATAAAGAGAGATGCAACATTTAAAAAATATGTTTCTGCATGCAAGGGTGGTGGATTCAGGTGTGTAGCTTGCTTGAAGTTTCCATCTGAAAAAAGAAAATCTCTGTGATATGGTAAAGTATTTGAGTAAGCTGCTTGCACATTTACTTTTCCCAGTACATCGCACCTGTGCATTGATGTAACTCTTGGTCACTATGTGTCTTTCACTGACAGGCCACATTTTCATACACATCTGCAAACAGCAAGTGTGTCCATGCACCCCCCACCCCCCAGATTGGACATTTTGAAATGATGAAAATGAAAAAGTTATTAAGAAATCAAAATATTATGTTTTGGACAACTCCCATTTACTTTCCCATAGAGGAAAAGTTCGAAATTCTGCACAGCGCAGGGCAAAAAAAAAAATGCTGGATGGAATTTGACTAAATAAGAAACAACTTGGGCATGAGGTGTTGACTCAATTTCTGGAATGGGTCTGGGCTTATTCCATCCAGTAGTTTTTCAAATATTTGATGGGGAAGAGGTTGTCTCGTCTCCCAAAATGATAGCTATATATGTGTTCCACAGTGCATCAAAGAGGCTGAGATGCTTTCCAGAAATTACAAAGTAGCTAACAACTTTTGACCTGCTGGATGGATTTGAATGACATTTTCCAAATCACAAGTTTGTCATAGGACCCCACCCACCCCCACGAACTGCACGTTTTGTGAACAAAACATTATAAAATGAAAAAGATATTACGAAAAACAAATACCACAGTTTTCAGCCCATTCATTTTCATATTGCGAAAAGGTGCAATTTGTGAACAACTGTAGCAAGAAATCCGTTGGACAGATTTCGACCAAATCAGAAACAACTTGGTCACAAAGTGTTGACTTCATTTCTAGGACTGTGTTGGTGTATATCCATAAAGGAGTTTTAAAAATATTCGACAGAGAACGGGCGCCCCCATCTCCATAAAACCTTTATATCTGCCTTGGTGCTTTGCTGCAGAGAGGCTTAGCGAGGCTGATAACTTTTGACTTGCTAAAAGGATTTGGATAATATTTTCTAAACAAACAGGTGGTCAAGCACACCCTCCCCCATATAGCACATTTTGGGAACAGTTTGTTAAGTCATGAAAACGTTTTTAAGAAAACATACTAAACACAATTTTCAGCCTACTACCATTGATTTTGTCATAGAGAAAATGTGCAGCTTCTGAAAAGCCGTAGCATGAAAATAGCTAAGCACATTTGGACCAAATCAGAAACTATTTGGGCACAAAGCATGGACTTAATTTCCTTGACCAGTTTGAAGTAAATCCATCTAGAGTTTTTAAAATATTTGACTGAGAGAATGGGTTAACCCCTGTTATTTCTAACTTTTATATATGTATCTGCCTTGGTGCTTTGCAAAAGAGAGGCTGAGAAGATTTTCAGAAATGAAAATCACCCTTTTTTTATTTGCACAATGCAAGTGATTCTTGTGATATTACCAGGAGAAGCTGCAAATGATAGAACTCAAAACGCTATTTGAAGGATGAAAAAGGAAGCCATCAAACTTTGGAATTGACTTATGCACAACCTTACAGAGTATAATATTGTTCTTGACATCAGAAAGAGACTCAAAACTCTTCTGTTTATGTAGTCACTCCACAGGAACACTGATTGTTTTGAACAACAACACTTAGATGGCCTGGCAATAGGCGTTACATCAATACTGTCCTGTTGTGGCTTGGCCTTCACTTCACACCTGGGAATGCAGAGCGCCAACACAAGAACTACTCGACACAGCTTTCAACGAGTAACTAACTTTATTTCCCTGAGCCCCCACCCACATAACCAATGGTCACATGCCCATGTCAGATTCCTCGTGCCCTTGTGGCATGTGTGTCTTTCCTGCCAATGAGACGACAGTACATCTCCCCCAAAATATTGTTCTGCCCCATTTCTTGGATCCACCTTTGGGGTCTCTTTATGGTCTGGCAGGGGCAACCATCCCCACGGAGATGCCCAGTGGGAACTTCCCTTTCATCCTCCGCCATGGACTCTTCTTCATCTCAGGTGTACCAGGACTAATCTCTCTCCACCCTATCCTTGTCACTATCAGGAGAAGCAGGTGAGTGGAGCCCCCCCCAGGACCCTCTTGGGAACTGATTAGCAGCAAAATTTTAGAAAAATGATGCCCCTCTGCCCGTTCGCCGCCTCGCTTTTCCGGCCCCTTCCCCACTTCATTATCTCTCCTCCTGCCTCCCGAGTCCTCCCCGGCCTGTCATTGGTCACAAAAAAAATCCCATTGCCTGGGCCCTCTGGCCCACGCTTCACTATGCCCCCCAGTGCTCCATCAGGAGAAGCAGGTGAATGTAGCCCCCCCAAGACCCTCCTGGGTCCTGATTTAGCAGCAACATTATAGGAAAATAATACCCCACTGCCCCGTTCACCGGCTCGCTTCTCTGGCCCCATCCCCACTTCCTTATCCCTCCTCCCGTCTCCCGAGCCCTCCCCAGCCCATGATTGGTAAAAAAAAATCCCATTGTCTGGGCCCTCTGGCCCACGCTTCACTGTGCACTCCAGTGCTCCATCGGGAGAAGCAGGTGAGTGAAGCCCCGCCCAGTACCCTCCTGAGACCTGATTTAGCAGCAAAACTTTAGAAAAATGATGCCTCCCTGCCCTGTTCGCTGCCTCACTTCTCCGACCCCTTCCCCACTTCCTTATCCCTCCTCCCGAGCCCTCCCCGGCTTGTGATTGGTAAAAAAAAAATCCCATTGCCTGGGCCTTCTGGCTCATGCATAACTGTGCTCTCCAGTGCCCCATCAGTAGAAGCTAGTGAGTGGAGCCCCCCCAGGACCCTGCTGGGACCTGATTAGTAGCAACATTTTAGAAAAATGATGCCCCCCTGTCCCGTTTGCCGCGTCCCTTCTCCGGCCCCTTCCCCACTTCATTATCCCTCCTCCTACCTCCTGAGCCCTCCACGGCTCATGATTGGCAAAAAAAAATCCCATTGCCTGGGCCCTCTGGCCAACGCTTCACCATGCTCTCCAGTGCTCCATCAGGAGACAGCAGGTGAGTGTAGCTACCCCAGGACCCTCCTGGGACCTGATTAGCAGCACATTTTAAAAAATTATGCCCTCTGGCCCACGCATCACTGTGCTCTCCAGTGCTCCATCAGGAGAAGCAGGTGAGTGGAGCCCCTACAGGACAACACTCCTAGGACCTAATTAGCAGCAACATTTTAGATAAATGATGCCCCCTCCCCTGTTCGCTGCCTTGCTTCTCTGGCCCTTCCCCACATCCTTATCCCTCCTGCCACCTCCCGAGCCCTCCCTGGCCCGTGATTGGTAAATAAAAATCCCATTGCCTGGGCCCTCTGGTGCACGCTTCACTGTGCTCTCCAGTGCTCCATCAGGAGAAGCAGGTGAGTGGACCCCCAGCACCCTCCTGGGACCTGATTAGCAGCAACATTTTAGAAAAATTATGCCCCCCTGCCCCATTTGCCGCCTTTGTTCTCCGGCCCCTTACCCACTTCATTATCCCTCCTCCAGCCTCTCGAGCCCTTCCCGGCCTATGATTGGTCAAACAAAAATCCCATTGCCTGCGCCTTCTGGCCCATGCTTCACCATGCTCTCCAGTGCTCCATCAGGAGACAGCAGGTGAGTGGAGCCACTCTAGGAACACCCTGGGACCTGATTAACAGCAAAATACATGAAAATTATGCCCCCCTGCCCCGTTCGCCGCCTCGCTTCTCCGGCCCCTCCCCCACTTCCTTATCCCTCCTCCTGCATCCCGAGCCCTCCATTGGCCCGTGATTGGTGCTATTGATGGTCTTAACTGACACTCCTAGGTCAGCCCTCTGCCCGTGCAGCCTCTGCGGGTAAGGGCCCAAGGCAAAAGGCGGCTTCAACAGAGGTGGTTCCAGAAAGTGTCAGCAGGTGACCGCAGGGGAAGCCAGTGAAGCCCGCAACTAGCTGTCAACCAGCAGCAACCCAAAAAAGTTTGGCATAGGTGGGGAGTAGAGCAGTTACTCTACTCCCGAAACCACAGCCACTCAAAATGACCTTACTTCAGAACTATGAATGTTAGCGATATGAATGTTAGCAATGCCACACTCAGAATTGTGAACATTAGCCTGCCCAGATTCATACTAGACTATGAATGTCAGCATTGAACATCTCAGTTAGAATTGTGAACATTAGCATGCTTCAGACCCAGACAGGATTGTGAATGTTTGCAATGCAGCACTCAGTAGAATTGTGAACATTAGCCCACGCCAGACCTAGACAGGGCTGTGAATGTTAGCAATGCCACACTCAGAATTGTGAACATTAGCCTGCCCAGATCCATACTAGATTATGAATGTTAGCAATGCCACACTCAGTTAGAATTGTGAACATTAGCCTGCCCGGATCCATACTAGACTATGAATGTTAGCAATGACGCACTTAGTAAGAATTGTGAACATTAGCCTGCCCAGATCCATACTAGATTATGAATGTTAACATTGCCATACTCAGTTAGAATTGTGAACATTAGCCTGCCCAGATCCATAGTAGATTATGAATGTTAGCAATGCTGCACTTAGTAGAATTGTGAATATTAGCCCACGCCAGACACAATTGTGAATGTTAATAATACCGCACTTAGTTAGAATTGTGAACAATAACCTGCGCCGGACACAGACAGGATTGTGAATATTAGCAATGCCACACTTAGTAAGAACTGTGAACATTAGCCCACCCCAGACATGATTGTGAATGTTAGCAATACCGCACTTAGTTAGAATTGCAAGCATTAGCCTGCCCCAGACCCTGACAGGATTGTGGGTGTTGGCAATGCCACACTTGGTTAGAATTGTGAACATTGGCCTGAGCCGGACCCTGAAATGATTGTGAATATCAGCAATGCCCTTACCTGTTCCCCATGCTTTTGTTACATCCACATCCCCCCTCCTAATGCTGTAAACCGAGCCCCCTGTCTCTATGTGTCCATGTGTCACTGTGTACCCTGCCAACCTGTTCACGTGCCTGGTCTCGGGCGCCTTAAAAATAACCATCATTACACATCACTATGCTTACTCTCTGCCATACACAATCATACAACTAGAACACAGCTATACCCCTGATTAATTTGGCTTAGCTGTTCACATACGAATACGGCCCCATGAATCACCCTAATAAAACGCAGCTAGCCAAGCACATTCCGGCATTGTTGCTCCCCAATACGTCCTTCAGGCCTAACGCAGCCAGAACCCAGTCTGGGTGTCCAACCACCAGACTGCACACATCCAACTGATATCTTCAGCACCACACCTAACACTAGGATGCAGCTACCATCCGGCATTTACATCAGCTACACACTTATCTGGTGCACCCATGCACCCTATGACTCTACCTCTCTCTACTGACCAGAACTACGGTTCCTGAGGGCGTTCAACCTACCAGCATTTTGAGGTCATACCAATGATATATAGAGTGCTATATGAATGCCAAATATAACATATCTCCAATAAAACATGTTCAGAAATAGGTATACCAGAATGATTGTGCTTGTCCATTAATTGTAAGAATGTGAATTTAATATGCAATTTAAAACACAAGTAATTAGTCCTAAGGTTATGTCCTGTATCATTCAAACACATATAATTTGTACAGAAAAAAGAAAATATCAATCTTATACTCAGATCATGAACAAGAAAAAAATATTAAACAGGTCAAAAATACCCCAGCCGACACGTGTTTCGACTATCCCGGTCTTTCTCAAGGCTTCACATGGGCAAATATTGTCAATCAACACCATAGTCTCATGAATATCAAAATATGTTTACAGACAATTAATTTTCTGACTGTAAATCGAGTACGTCAATGTAAAATCATTTTACAGATCATTCATTTGCTGACTGGCATCTATAGTCATATTTGTGTGTCAAAGTCAATTGGACAGAAAGATAATTGAGATGGAAAGAGGGGGGAAGGGTTTCTACAAATAAAAATACAAAATATAAAAGTAATAATTAATAAATGCTGATTGGTTGCAAAGTATGATAACAGTGTAACGATATAACACAGTGTGACATCTCCAAACCTGTGCCACATAAATACCAGATCATGAACTGGTTTATCTTAATTAAGATTTCATATTTTTATTATGAAAGCAGCTAGACACCCACACTTCTATTTGAATAGTAATTACTAGACAATTCAAATCATGCTGTGCTGATTTCCCGTGTTCTATTAAATTTAAAATTATAGAGCACTCGCCCTAGTACATCCATGCTTCCACTAGTTGAAGACGTCTGATGTTGCTTATTCTGATATATCTCCAAATGATTGAATTCTAGAGGATAAGTTAGTGCCATTGATTCATATTTATTTTTATAGACTTCAACTGGTGAGCCTTATTTCAAATATCCAAACTGCTTACTCTGCACTGCTGGCAGTGAAGTATTATATGTTGACATAATGATGTGGCCTAAATGAGGACCGTAATTAAAATATGATGTACATCTATTTCAGTATTTTGTTAATTTGTTTAATCAGCTTAGATGTTAGCAGTGTATGCAACATTTGAATAAGAGATACACTTGTTTGTGCATGGATGTGCCATAGATTATGCTTATTTTACCTGAGTTTCTAATTCTGTAACTCATATATAGGATGTCGAGTCCAGAATCATTCACTTACAAATGCCTCCGGGTCACCATACTGTTATCCCTTTTAAACGTACACATGACGTCACATGTATATGACATGTGACATTGTTAAGTAAGATTTTCATATTTTATATTTTGCTTGGACTCAGAGTCTATTTCCCATTGTCCCTAGGTGAGTGGGAATCGTTTTCCACTCTCACCAAGTTTTTTACTCTTTTTAGGGGTGACCTTTTTATGTTTACTTACCTGATCACCATTGCCAGAGCGATCACAGGCGCGAGCCCGGACTATTGTAAATCCCTTTTTGTTGAACCTCAAATCTAAAAAAAATGCAATTAATACAGAATAATTCACTGAGAGCAGCACTAAGTAGCATCCCAAAAAGAGATCACATCTCCGTGGTGAGAAAACAGGCTCACCGGCTCCCGATCAGGGAAAGGATTATCTTCAAGATGCTTACAATCACACCCAAAAGCCTGAGTCACACTGCTCCACAGTACCTGTCCCAAAAATTGGAAAATCTCACTCAAAAATACCCCCAAGATCATGTCACGCCTTTAAAATCGCCATATCTCGAGTGAAGAGAGCAAAGGGGGGGCGGAGTGAGCTGCCCACCACTGGATTGCCCTACCGGTGGGCCTCCGAGCACAAGGATCCTATTGAGCCTTCCGCAAAGACTTGAAAACCTGGCTGTTCATTTGAACCTTGCCCCTTCAACCACCATTATCTCTTAGTGAGGTTCTGCCAAGCATTGAATGTAACTGGTCTGTAACAGCACCCTGATGCCCTTGGGCTTAGGCGTTTTATAAATAAAAAAATAGAATAAATAAATAAATACATTTCTCTCCATAGTGTTTGGTTAGAGTATAGTTTCCTATAACCTTTGGGCTTTTGCTGGGTTGCCCCTTTGGGCTTCCCTGTTAATTTCTCTTTATTGTACTTCGGTGAACTACTGTTCCCAAAGGGTAAAGAAGGATTTTCATCCCCTACGATCGGTATGGAGTGAGACAGCACACCCTATCCAATGTGGAGTGCTTGGGGAATACAATGTATCCCCTTTCCTACTCACCTGGTAACAATTGTGTTACAATTGCACATTTTCTTGAATGGCTGTTGGCAGGGTAACTACTTTTATGACTGTTTGCCATTATTAATCGCAGGGTGTTAAATTAGCCTCTGTAGTGCACAGAAGGGACACCATTCATCTAGAATAGTGTGTTCCTTCTTTTTCCACCATATCTTATGTCCTTTTTGTTTCTGAGGTCTTTCCCTGCCATTCTAGGTGGGAACAACCTCAGTGAATGTTTTGTCTTTGGTGGGAATTCTTTGTCTTCCACACCCAGTCTCCAGAGTGTCTGAGAAGGCAGGAAGTGAGGGAGGGGTCCAAAACTCTACAGCCCTTTGCCTTCCACCTTGCCTGAAAGGAATCAAGCCCCAGTGGGGGGCTGTCTGTCTTGATTGGACAGCCAGACCACCCCTTTCTGTAAACTGCAGAGAGAGATTGCAGAAGTTGTGCTGTAGTTCCTGATAAATACTCAGAACGTAGAAGCTGCTGACAAGTCGACCACTGGAGATTAAATTGAAGAGGAAGAGGAAAAAAGGAGACAGCTGTGTAAACAAAGCCTGATGTAACCCTTCCTTCCAATCAACCTAGGAATCCCAAATGCCACTACTCCTACCCAGAAACTCATGGAATCCATTGGTCTCAAGAAGACCTGCATTTTGAGCCATCCCACAACATGCTTGGACCTTGCTGGGCTGCGAAGCGCCAATACTCTGTGACCTCAAGCCTGAGTGTGGTGCATGGTCTTCCAAAGTCCAAATCTGTATGAAACTAGTCCAACTAAGGGCTTCATAAAACCATACATCTGAGGAACATACTGTACTTATCCAAGAATTAACTTGGTCTACTTGTATTTAAATAAACCTTTGATTTTTACAAAACAGCTTTTTCAGTGTTTCATTGGACCATATGTATGCAGCAATTTCTTTGTACCAAGATACAGTCCACTATTCCTCCTAAAATAAGCCTAGCTGCTCTGTCCATGCTACCACATGTTCAGGTGGTACAGCCTCATACTAAGAGTGGAGCTTATGTACTGCCTGCGATGTACGGTTTTATGAAGCCCTTAGTTGGACTTTAGAAAAATTGTCCTAACAGTCATCATATCTGTTTAATTTCTAAAAAAAAAAAAATCTTTGTGCTCATATTGGCATGTCTGTGTCCTTAGTCTGCCAATGTAACTGCATTGTGCTAATCCTTAAATGCGCTGCTGTCCATATGATTAATATAGGTGACTCAATTCTGTGAATCTATAACAGGAAAAAGGAGTTAGAAGTTTCTTTTTTTTATATCTTATGTGCCTACAGCTAATGGGCAGGTGGCAACAGGTTCAGCACTGGCATTGCAATGAATTTCACATTAACTATGCGCCCACAGTTGCACAGTGTCTGATCACAATGATGACATCACAGATGACAACACTGGTGACATCACTAATTGCATTATAAATGCCATCACTGATGAGATCAATAATTATATCATATATGTTGTTATTGATTATATAATTTTGAATATCTTTGTTCACCTCTTTTGATGCATATTGTATTTCATTACACTTAACAATACTAGCAACATGACATGGAACAATACACTAATTCAGAAGTATCCTATGATAATGTGTAGAACATTCATTTGTAGTACTTGGCAACTCTATACAATTTAAAATAACAATATGTAACATTATACAAATGGTTTCAATTTCATCTATTAGTAAGCAATTAATCAGTGAAAAAACTTTAGTGGATGTGACATTAAGGTGCCGCTTTAACGCCACAAAACCCCTGGAAATTCAACAGGTCTTGGAAGCTACGCTTCTTAACTATGAGGCCCCCATTTTGAAGCCCCTAAGCACACTGAAGACATCACACATGGAATCTGTGATGACATCACTTATACCACCACGTATGGCATCACTGTTTGTGTTTCAAAACAGAGGCCATTTACAACTCTTTCACAGCAGAATTACTCTGTATTGATTGAGCTGTGGCTATCATGAGATACCCTAGCCCCTTTATGACTCTGTTCAAAACAGTCCCTATGCAAACAAGACATTTTGTACTCCAATTATGACTTTACGACTGTCCACTAACGAATAAAACATACACAATAAGGGTTAGTCGCATGCCCCAAAGAGATATCACTATATTTTGAACCTACATTTTGCCACTTTTGAAAAAATAAAACACTAGCTGGATTAACACCAAATAAGCAAAAGCACACTTTTGGACCTGACCAAAGATCCGCACGCACATTTGGTGCAAATTCATACTGCTATTTTGGCTGTAGCCACAAGCAAAATGTTGTCCTATTCATGTCTTTCACGATTTAAAACATTTTTGGAGCCCCCTATAACTTTACCCAACCTTGATGTACCACGCCAGACTTTGCAAGAATATTCAAAGTTCGGTCTATGTGGTTTTTGTGAAGTATCATACAGATTAGTCGAATGGTGCCAAAATTACAAGCCAATGTTGGGAAAGGGACACAATCTTCCCACACCCCCAGGTGCTTTAGGATAATGCAAAGGCTGCCAGAAGTACTATGAGAGACCAGGGGCAGGAGAGTGCCCTTAAAGGCATGGTCTAGTAAAAATGTTTATTGTCCCTACGGGTCGGCCATGTTTTTTTAAGCCTAAGTGGCTCGATTTTAGAAAACTTTCCAATGGACCTTACCCGAGTTTTCGTCCATTGAACGCACGCGAAATCAAGCACCAGGGAGCCGCCATTTTCTGATAATCCTATCTTTTCCCCGATCGCCCTGGCTGACCTGCTTTTGCGGCACTAAACCAATTCCCCCGCCCCTAAGCCTGTCATAAGCAGACTCGTACCGCCCATTTCCCAACGCCAAAGCACGTCTCGTGTCAACATTCGCTGCGCTTCAGCTAATGACGTGTCGCCATGGAAATGGCAGGACGCCTCTCTCCTCAATACGTATACAGACCGTTTCACAACACACAGCAGCCGATTTTCGATTCCATTCCTCTCTCTGTGTTACTTTGAGTATTCTGTGACTCGTTTCAGTGCTCTGGTCAGCTACCTTCGCCGCTTGTAGCCCGTGTGAACAGATACCAGTACCACCGCTATAAATTATTTTAGGTTGTTTAACACACAATGGCTACAATAATGCCCTACATGTACGAGCCCGAGTATACCGAGGAGGAACTACTGGAAAGGGAAGCACGCGAAAACGATGGGGATTCGGACGGCAGTTGGCAGGACGAATCAACAGATGAAGAGCCTGGGCCTAGTCGAATGGACGGCGTCTCCACCTGGTGCACATGCAATCGGTGTGAGCTAATGCCAACTGAGGACGAGAACTGCTGCTGCCGAGAAAACTCGGGATGCCTGGCCTTCATTTCGGAAGGCGAGCCACGACCGCAATGCATCACCGAGCTGCCAGACTTCAGGGCAGCCTGCCTCACACGGGCCGTGTTGAGAATAATGATGGTGCTTATGCACGAACTTCGAGCAACTGTTCGTCCTCGTAATCCGAGTAACGAGTAAGTATACTCTGCTTGTCATGCCACTCCTATTTCATGGTCTTCTACTATATCCAAAATTACATCTACATATCATTGTAACGCATGTAAGTCATTGAATAGTGTGCATTGTCTAGATAGCATTTGTCCGTGTAAAATGCCATTAGTTACAAGAATTGTCATTGACAACAAACGTTTATTAAACTTATCTTGGTAATTTAAAAACAGTTTGTTCATTCCTTTGCACAGGTGGTACAGGCTGGTGGCCTATCCTTCCTTTACATGGTGGCTTCACGGGAGGCTTGGACACCGCGTTCGAAAAGTGATACCCGCCTGTACCGTTCGTGCCATTAGAGAAACGTTCCCGAGTGACAGCGGTCAGTACAGGGGAGTTTCTCTCGCTGTGCTGCAACCTGACCTGTATAATCTTTAATGTCTTGTATTTTTGTGTCATGAAAATAAGATACAAAATAAAACACCACATATATTTTAAGAACGGTTGTCTCGATTTTTTAAATGAATCAAGTGTGTCTCCATTCAAGGATGGACGTCAGACATCTGTGCTCCAAATGGGTGAAGGTCTGGTTGCTGTGAAGCAGGGTGGTCACTATCTATCTAAGCTAACATAACATATTCTTGATAATGCATGCACTAAAACACACTTGTTCAAAGTCTTTCAGTAGGTTATGTCTCT
This sequence comes from Ambystoma mexicanum, assembly GCF_040938575.1. Classification (NCBI taxonomy): domain Eukaryota; kingdom Metazoa; phylum Chordata; class Amphibia; order Caudata; family Ambystomatidae; genus Ambystoma; species Ambystoma mexicanum. Next base: position 166,733,193 of record NC_090933.1, read on the forward strand.
ATAAAAGTCACACATATATCTATACTAACATTTACCATTGGATTATACAGTCTTGACCACTATAATACACCGGTTGAAGTGTGGGTCTGTGCTCACAAGAATCTCCGGTATGTGGCATTTGTTAATGATAAGCACCAATATACTATCATTGATTTAAAGGCGATATATTGTATATTGATATAAAGGCGGTTCGCGCCGGTGGATGCGCGCTGGCATGGGGGGCTGTGACGGGCGCAACGGCCAAGGTGCCAAACTACATGTACACTTCAAAAGGTGTCCCACGCCAAGGGGCCATTGTTCACATGGTCTCCTCAGACCCCGTGTCTCCATGCAGGCCTCCCCTGAGGCAGGCCGCCCCCCTGCAATCCACATAAGTGTGTCTCCATTCAGCAGTCTTCCTGTGCCTTATCTGCACGCCCCAGGGCCATCCATCCCACCCCCTTGTATCAAAGGTGGTTTGCGCCGGTGGATGCGCGCTGGCATGGGGGGCTGTGACGGGCGCAAAGGGCCAAGGTGCCAAACTACATGTACACTTCAAAAGGTGTCCCACGCCAAGGGGCCATTGTTCACATGGTCTCCTCAGACCCCATGTCTCCAGGCAGGCCTCCCCTGAGGCAGGCGGCCCCCCTGCAATCCACTTAAGTGTGTCTCCATTCAGCAGTCTTCCTGTGCCTTATCTGCACGCCCCAGGCCCATCCATCCCACCCCCCTCTATCAAAGGCGGTTCACACCCGGGGATGAGCGCTGGCATGGGGGGCTGTCAGGGGCGCAAAAGGCCAAGGTGCCAAACTGCATGTACACTTCAAAAGGTGTCCCACGCCAAGGGGCCATCGGTCACATTGCCTCCTCAGACCCCGTGTCTCCAGGCAGGCCTCCCCTTCAAGCAGGCCGCCCCCCTAATACCACGACATACATACGTCATTCATTCACAAACACTCCCCAGTTTCTAATACTTTAAAAACCACTCGATATGTCTCATGAGAACATCTTTGTGCTTTGCAAGTCAACTCTTGAACGTGCTACCTGGGAACCACTGAGATCTATGCTAATCTGCTCGTCGTCGTGCTATCCGTTAACTTCTGTGACCGCTTCGAGCATACCCATCAGTACGCTACCTGTGGCCATCCACCTATTCTCCCGCAACATACTGCTCTGCTTGCTGAATCCAACTGTTTGTTGGTCAAGGTAAGGCCATGTATCCTGGTCATATTTCGCAAATTTTAAAATTTCTATCTATTTTCGAGTAGAGTACACAATAGTGCTATGTTCATTGGTCTCATTGGTATTGACTTGAGTTTCCATTGCTATGCTATCAATAGATCTACTTATTTTCATCTGTGACTATTGTGATTGAATTGCATCCTTCGAGGGTCCAGTCAATAATGTAAGCATTTTTCCTTCTCGTGCAAGACAGAACATCCAAGGGACGAGTCACATGTTCAGATTTCAGTCACATCAATTATACATTTCTGCAACTTATGCAAATACTAAGCAGCACATAATGAACTGGTATAGTTCCTGCGACCAAAACAAACCTTGCATTGATCATTGTATGATTCATTTACTTTTGTATCAAATCTTTACTCTTGAAGATTGTATAATAATGTCGATATTTACTTTTCAGATTTATCAACAATGCCTGCCTGTTCGATTTGCAGTTGGCCTTCGAAGACCCATGCAAAATCTGAAGGAACTACAATGCATGTACTCCCGAAAACTGTTGATCGAATAAGAGAATGGGTCAGACATTGCAGATATCCACTGGATGAGCTGGAAAGTAGAGTCCAACAGTCTTAGAGGACAAGAGGGGTGATCGATACCGCATCTGCAGCCGGCACTTTCCCTTGGACATGTACACAACTTCTTGGGTAACAAAGAAGAATAAACGGCGAACGACACGTAAATTGCGCGAAAACGCTATTCCCACTCTATTCGTCCACATTCCGCCACCGGTGAGTCAAGTGTCCGGATTTAGCTTTCGGCCTTGCGGTAGTGTGTAGACGAATGGATTAATAGATATTGTAGGTGTTCTATCCCTTGTAATAATTTCGATATTGATATGAGTGTATAGTTTTTTGAATAATGACATTTATCAATATATTCTTTTTCGATTTCATAACCCACAAACGCAATGTATATATACATGGGGACAGGGAACTGTGCTGTATTGAGCATTTTTCAAGTATTCTGTCGGCTTATATGGCTATTTTTAATATTGGCGTTTCATTATCAATCATTATTTGACCTTTACAACTTCTTGACTATCCCTTGAATCTGAAGCAAGAACATTCTACATCCTTGATGTGGTCGCAGTTATCAACCACTTCTAGCGCGTATCAGGTAATCTTACTAGGCTAATACGCTACATACTTGTTTTATGCATGTCAAGTAATAGTTTTATTCTATCGTGTAATTATTTTACCGAATGTTTGGTTACTGCTTTCCAATTGATATACACCTTAGTTATCGTCACTTATACCACCACGTATGGCATCACTGTTAGAGCAGATGAAGCATGCAAGAAAAAAAGATGCAACATTTAACATTCTGCATAGAAGGTGGGATTCAGATGCAATGCTTGTTTGGGGTTTGTGTTTCAAAACAGAGGCCATTTACAACTCTTTCACAGCAGAATTACTCTGTATTGATTGAGCTGTGGCTATCATGAGATACCCTAGCCCCTTTATGACTCTGTTCAAAACAGTCCCTATGCAAACAAGACATTTTGTACTCCAATTATGACTTTACGACTGTCCACTAACGAATAAAACATACACAATAAGGGTTAGTCGCAGGCCCCAAAGAGATATCACTATAATTTGAACCTACATTTTGCCACTTTTGAAAAAATAAAACACTAGCTGGATTAACACCAAATAAGCAAAAGCACACTTTTGGACCTGACCAAAGATCCGCACGCACATTTGGTGCAAATTCATACTGCTATTTTGGCTGTAGCCACAAGAAAAATGTTGTCCTATTCATGTCTTTCACGATTTAAAACATTTTTGGAGCCCCCTATAACTTTACCCAACCTTGATGTACCACGCCAGACTTTGCAAGAATATTCAAAGTTCGGTCTATGTGGTTTTTGTGAAGAATCATACAGATTAGTCGAATGGTGCCAAAATTACAAGCCAATGTTGGGAAAGGGACACAATCTTCCCACACCCCCAGGTGCTTTAGGATAATGCAAAGGCCGCCAGAAGTACTATGAGAGACCAGGGGGAGGAGAGTGCCCTTAAAGGCATGGTCTAGTAAAAATGTTTATTGTCCCTACGGGTCGGCCATGTTTTTTTAAGCCTAAGTGGCTCGATTTTAGAAAACCTTCCAATGGACCTTACCCGAGTTTTCGTCCATTGAACGCACGCGAAATCAAGCACCAGGGAGGCGCCATTTTCTGATAATCCTATCTTTTCCCCGATCGCCCTGGCTGACCTGCTTTTGCGGCACTAAATCAATTCCCCCGCCCCTGAGCCTGTCATCAGCAGACTCGTACCGCCCATTTCCCAACGCCAAAGCACGTCTCGTGTCAACATTCGCTGTGCTTCAGCTAATGACGTGTCGCCATGGAAATGGCAGGACGCCTCTCTCCTCAATAAGTATATACAGACCGTTTCACAACACACAGCAGCCGATTTTCGATTCCATTCCTCTCTCTGTGTTACTTTGAGTATTCTGTGACTCGTTTCAGTGCTCTGGTCAGCTACCTTCGCCGCTTGTAGCCCGTGTGAACAGATACCAGTACCACTGCTATAAATTATTTTAGGTTGTTTAACACACAATGGCTACAATAATGCCCTACATGTACGAGCCCGAGTATACCGAGGAGGAACTACTGGAAAGGGAAGCACTCGAAAACGATGGGGATTCGGACGGCAGTTGGCAGGACGAATCAACAGATGAAGAGCCTGGGCCTAGTCGAATGGACGGCGTCTCCACCTGGTGCACATGCAATCGGTGCGAGCTAATGCCAACTGAGGACGAGAACTGCTGCTGCCGAGAAAACTCGGGATGCCTGGCCTTCATTTCGGAAGGCGAGCCACGACCGCAATGCATCACCGAGCTGCCAGACTTCAGGGCAGCCTGCCTCACACGGGCCGTGTTGAGAATAATGATGGTGCTTATGCACGAACTTCGAGCAACTGTTCGTCCTCGTAATCCGAGTAACGAGTAAGTATACTCTGCTTGTCATGCCACTCCTATTTCATGGTCTTCTACTATATCCAAAATTACATCTACATATCATTGTAACGCATGTAAGTCATTGAATAGTGTGCATTGTCTAGATAGCATTTGTCTGTGTAAAATGCCATTAGTTAGAAGAATTGTCATTGACAACAAACGTTTATTAAACTTATCTTGGTAATTTAAAAACAGTTTGTTTCATTCCTTTGCACAGGTGGTACAGGCTGGTGGCCTATCGTTCCTTTACATGGTGGCTTCACGGGAGGCTTGGACACCGCGTTCGAAGAGTGATACCCGCCTGTGCCGTTCGTGCCATTAGAGAAACGTTCCCGAGTGACAGCGGTCAGTACAGGGGAGTTTCTCTCGCTGTGCTGCAACCTGACCTGTATAATCTTTAATGTCTTGTATTTTTGTGTCATGAAAATAAGATACAAAATAAAACACCACATATATTTTAAGAACCGTTGTCTCGATTTTTTAAATGAATCAAGTGTGTCTCCATTCAAGGATGGACGTCAGACATCTGTGCTCCAAATGGGTGAAGGTCTGGTTGCTGTGAAGCAGGGTGGTCACTATCTATCTAAGCTAACATAACATATTCTTGATAATGCATGCACTAAAACACACTTGTTCAAAGTCTTTCAGTAGGTTATGTCTCTATAAAAGTCACACATATATCTATACTAACATTTACCATTGGATTATACAGTCTTGACCACTATAATACACCGGTTGAAGTGTGGGTCTGTGCTCACAAGAATCTCCAGTATGTGGCATTTGTTAATGATAAGCAACGATATACTATCATTGATTTAAAGGCGATATACTGTATATTGATATAAAGGCGGTTCGCGCCGGTGGATGCGCGCTGGCATGGGGGGCTGTGACGGGCGCAACGGCCAAGGTGCCAAACTACATGTACACTTCAAAAGGTGTCCCACGCCAAGGGGCCATTGTTCACATGGTCTCCTCAGACCCCGTGTCTCCAGGCAGGCCTCCCCTGAGGCAGGCGGCCCCCCTGCAATCCACTTAAGTGTGTCTCCATTCAGCAGTCTTCCTGTGCCTTATCTGCACGCCCCAGGCCCATCCATCCCACACCCCTCTATCAAAGGCGGTTCACACCCGGGGATGAGCGCTGGCATGGGGGGCTGTGACGGGCGCAACGGCCAAGGTGCCAAACTACATGTACACTTCAAAAGGTGTCCCATGCCAAGGGGCCATTGTTCACATGGTCTCCTCAGACCCCGTGTCTCCATGCAGGCCTCCCCTGAGGCAGGCAGCCCCCCTGCAATCCACATAAGTGTGTCTCCATTCAGCAGTCTTCCTCTGCCTTATCTGCATGCCCCAGGGCCATCCATCCCACCCCCTTGTATCAAAGGTGGTTCGCGCCTGTGGATGCGCGCTGGCATGGGGGGCTGTGACGGGCGCAAACGGCCAAGGTGCCAAACTACATGTACACTTCAAAAGGTGTCCCACGCCAAGGGGCCATTGTTCACATGGTCTCCTCAGACCCCATGTCTCCAGGCAGGCCTCCCCTGAGGCAGGCGGCCCCCCTGCAATCCACTTAAGTGTGTCTCCATTCAGCAGTCTTCCTGTGCCTTATCTGCACGCCCCAGGCCCATCCATCCCACCCCCCTCTATCAAAGGCGGTTCACACCCGGGGATGAGCGCTGGCATGGGGGGCTGTCAGGGGCGCAAAAGGCCAAGGTGCCAAACTGCATGTACACTTCAAAAGGTTTCCCACGCCAAGGGGCCATCGGTCACATGGCCTCCTCAGACCCCGTGTCTCCAGGCAGGCCTCCCCTTCAAGCAGGCCACCCCCCTAATACCACGACATACATACGTCATTCATTCACAAATACTCCCCAGTTTCTAATACTTTAAAAACCACTCGATATGTCTCATGAGAACATCTTTGTGCTTTGCAAGTCAACTCTTGAACGTGCTACCTGGGAACCACTGAGATCTATGCTAATCTGCTCGTCGTCGTGCTATCCGTTAACTTCTGTGACCGCTTCGAGCATACCCATCAGTGCGCTACCTGTGGCCATCCACCTATTCTCCCGCAACATTCTGCTCTGCTTGCTGAATCCAACTGTTTGTTGGTCAAGGTAAGGCCATGTATCCTGGTCATATTTTGCAAATTTTTAAATTTCTATCTATTTTCGAGTAGAGTACACAATAGTGCTATGTTCATTGGTCTCATTGGTATTGACTTGAGTTTCCATTGCTATGCTATCAATAGATCTACTTATTTTCATCTGTGACTATTGTGATTGAATTGCATCCTTTGGGGGTCCAGTCAATAATGTAAGCATGTTTCCTTCTCGTGCAAGACAGAACATCCAAGGGACGAGTCACATGTTCAGATTTCAGTCACATCAATTATACATTTCTGCAACTTATGCAAATACTAAGCAGCACAATATGAACTGGTATAGTTCCTGCGACCAAAACAAACCTTGCATTGATCATTGTATGATTCATTTACTTTTGTATCAAATCTTTACTCTTGAAGATTGTATAATAATGTCGATATTTACTTTTCAGATTTATCAACAATGCCTGCCTGTTCGATTTGCGGTTGCCCTTCGAAGACCTATGCAAAATCTGAAGGAACTACAATGCATGTACTCCCGAAAACTGTTGATCGAATAAGAGAATGGGTCAGACATTGCGGATATCCACTGGATGAGCTGGAAAGTAGAGTCCAACAAGTCTTAGAGGACAAGAGGGGTGATCGATACCGCATCTGCAGCCGGCACTTTCCCTTGGACATGTACACAACTTCTTGGGTAACAAAGAAGAATAAACGGCGAACGACACGGAAATTGCGCGAAAACGCTATTCCCACTCTATTCGTCCACATTCTGCCACCGGTGAGTCAAGTGTCCGGATTTAGCTTTCGGCCTTGAGGTAGTGTGTAGACGAATGGATTAATAGATATTGTAGGTGTTCTATCCCTTGTAATAATTTCGATATTGATATGAGTGTATAGTTTTTTGAATAATGACATTTATCAATATATTCTTTTTCGATTTCATAACCCACAAACGCAATGTATATATACATGGGGACAGGGAACTGTGCTGTATTGAGCATTTTTCAAGTATTCTGTCGGCTTATATGGCTATTTTTAATATTGGCGTTTCATTATCAATCATTATTTGACCTTTACAACTTCTTGACTATCCCTTGAATCTGAAGCAAGAACATTCTACATCCTTGATGTGGTCGCAGTTATCAACCACTTCTAGCGCGTATCAGGTAATCTTACTAGGCTAATACGCTACATACTTGTTTTATGCATGTCAAGTAATAGTTTTATTCTATCGTGTAATTATTTTACCGAATGTTTGGTTACTGCTTTCCAATTGATATACACCTTAGTTATCGTCACTTATACCACCACGTATGGCATCACTGTTAGAGCAGATGAAGCATGCAAGAAAAAAAGATGCAACATTTAACATTCTGCATAGAAGGTGGGATTCAGATGCAATGCTTGTTTGGGGTTTGTGTTTCAAAACAGAGGCCATTTACAACTCTTTCACAGCAGAATTACTCTGTATTGATTGAGCTGTGGCTATCATGAGATACCCTAGCCCCTTTATGACTCTGTTCAAAACAGTCCCTATGCAAACAAGACATTTTGTACTCCAATTATGACTTTACGACTGTCCACTAACGAATAAAACATACACAATAAGGGTTAGTCGCAGGCCCCAAAGAGATATCACTATAATTTGAACCTACATTTTGCCACTTTTGAAAAAATAAAACACTAGCTGGATTAACACCAAATAAGCAAAAGCACACTTTTGGACCTGACCAAAGATCCGCACGCACATTTGGTGCAAATTCATACTGCTATTTTGGCTGTAGCCACAAGAAAAATGTTGTCCTATTCATGTCTTTCACGATTTAAAACATTTTTGGAGCCCCCTATAACTTTACCCAACCTTGATGTACCACGCCAGACTTTGCAAGAATATTCAAAGTTCGGTCTATGTGGTTTTTGTGAAGAATCATACAGATTAGTCGAATGGTGCCAAAATTACAAGCCAATGTTGGGAAAGGGACACAATCTTCCCACACCCCCAGGTGCTTTAGGATAATGCAAAGGCCGCCAGAAGTACTATGAGAGACCAGGGGGGAGGAGAGTGCCCTTAAAGGCATGGTCTAGTAAAAATGTTTATTGTCCCTACGGGTCGGCCATGTTTTTTTAAGCCTAAGTGGCTCGATTTTAGAAAACCTTCCAATGGACCTTACCCGAGTTTTCGTCCATTGAACGCACGCGAAATCAAGCACCAGGGAGGCGCCATTTTCTGATAATCCTATCTTTTCCCCGATCGCCCTGGCTGACCTGCTTTTGCGGCACTAAATCAATTCCCCCGCCCCTGAGCCTGTCATCAGCAGACTCGTACCGCCCATTTCCCAACGCCAAAGCACGTCTCGTGTCAACATTCGCTGTGCTTCAGCTAATGACGTGTCGCCATGGAAATGGCAGGACGCCTCTCTCCTCAATAAGTATATACAGACCGTTTCACAACACACAGCAGCCGATTTTCGATTCCATTCCTCTCTCTGTGTTACTTTGAGTATTCTGTGACTCGTTTCAGTGCTCTGGTCAGCTACCTTCGCCGCTTGTAGCCCGTGTGAACAGATACCAGTACCACTGCTATAAATTATTTTAGGTTGTTTAACACACAATGGCTACAATAATGCCCTACATGTACGAGCCCGAGTATACCGAGGAGGAACTACTGGAAAGGGAAGCACTCGAAAACGATGGGGATTCGGACGGCAGTTGGCAGGACGAATCAACAGATGAAGAGCCTGGGCCTAGTCGAATGGACGGCGTCTCCACCTGGTGCACATGCAATCGGTGCGAGCTAATGCCAACTGAGGACGAGAACTGCTGCTGCCGAGAAAACTCGGGATGCCTGGCCTTCATTTCGGAAGGCGAGCCACGACCGCAATGCATCACCGAGCTGCCAGACTTCAGGGCAGCCTGCCTCACACGGGCCGTGTTGAGAATAATGATGGTGCTTATGCACGAACTTCGAGCAACTGTTCGTCCTCGTAATCCGAGTAACGAGTAAGTATACTCTGCTTGTCATGCCACTCCTATTTCATGGTCTTCTACTATATCCAAAATTACATCTACATATCATTGTAACGCATGTAAGTCATTGAAAAGTGTGCATTGTCTAGATAGCATTTGTCTGTGTAAAATGCCATTAGTTAGAAGAATTGTCATTGACAACAAACGTTTATTAAACTTATCTTGGTAATTTAAAAACAGTTTGTTTCATTCCTTTGCACAGGTGGTACAGGCTGGTGGCCTATCGTTCCTTTACATGGTGGCTTCACGGGAGGCTTGGACACCGCGTTCGAAGAGTGATACCCGCCTGTGCCGTTCGTGCCATTAGAGAAACGTTCCCGAGTGACAGCGGTCAGTACAGGGGAGTTTCTCTCGCTGTGCTGCAACCTGACCTGTATAATCTTTAATGTCTTGTATTTTTGTGTCATGAAAATAAGATACAAAATAAAACACCACATATATTTTAAGAACCGTTGTCTCGATTTTTTAAATGAATCAAGTGTGTCTCCATTCAAGGATGGACGTCAGACATCTGTGCTCCAAATGGGTGAAGGTCTGGTTGCTGTGAAGCAGGGTGGTCACTATCTATCTAAGCTAACATAACATATTCTTGATAATGCATGCACTAAAACACACTTGTTCAAAGTCTTTCAGTAGGTTATGTCTCTATAAAAGTCACACATATATCTATACTAACATTTACCATTGGATTATACAGTCTTGACCACTATAATACACCGGTTGAAGTGTGGGTCTGTGCTCACAAGAATCTCCGGTATGTGGCATTTGTTAATGATAAGCAACGATATACTATCATTGATTTAAAGGCGATATACTGTATATTGATATAAAGGCGGTTCGCGCCGGTGGATGCGCGCTGGCATGGGGGGCTGTGACGGGCGCAACGGCCAAGGTGCCAAACTACATGTACACTTCAAAAGGTGTCCCACGCCAAGGGGCCATTGTTCACATGGTCTCCTCAGACCCCGTGTCTCCAGGCAGGCCTCCCCTGAGGCAGGCGGCCCCCCTGCAATCCACTTAAGTGTGTCTCCATTCAGCAGTCTTCCTGTGCCTTATCTGCACGCCCCAGGCCCATCCATCCCACACCCCTCTATCAAAGGCGGTTCACACCCGGGGATGAGCGCTGGCATGGGGGGCTGTGACGGGCGCAACGGCCAAGGTGCCAAACTACATGTACACTTCAAAAGGTGTCCCATGCCAAGGGGCCATTGTTCACATGGTCTCCTCAGACCCCGTGTCTCCATGCAGGCCTCCCCTGAGGCAGGCCGCCCCCCTGCAATCCACATAAGTGTGTCTCCATTCAGCAGTCTTCCTCTGCCTTATCTGCATGCCCCAGGGCCATCCATCCCACCCCCTTGTATCAAAGGTGGTTCGCGCCTGTGGATGCGCGCTGGCATGGGGGGCTGTGACGGGCGCAAACGGCCAAGGTGCCAAACTACATGTACACTTCAAAAGGTGTCCCACGCCAAGGGGCCATTGTTCACATGGTCTCCTCAGACCCCATGTCTCCAGGCAGGCCTCCCCTGAGGCAGGCGGCCCCCCTGCAATCCACTTAAGTGTGTCTCCATTCAGCAGTCTTCCTGTGCCTTATCTGCACGCCCCAGGCCCATCCATCCCACCCCCCTCTATCAAAGGCGGTTCACACCCGGGGATGAGCGCTGGCATGGGGGGCTGTCAGGGGCGCAAAAGGCCAAGGTGCCAAACTGCATGTACACTTCAAAAGGTTTCCCACGCCAAGGGGCCATCGGTCACATGGCCTCCTCAGACCCCGTGTCTCCAGGCAGGCCTCCCCTTCAAGCAGGCCACCCCCCTAATACCACGACATACATACGTCATTCATTCACAAACACTCCCCAGTTTCTAATACTTTAAAAACCACTCGATATGTCTCATGAGAACATCTTTGTGCTTTGCAAGTCAACTCTTGAACGTGCTACCTGGGAACCACTGAGATCTATGCTAATCTGCTCGTCGTCGTGCTATCCGTTAACTTCTGTGACCGCTTCGAGCATACCCATCAGTGCGCTACCTGTGGCCATCCACCTATTCTCCCGCAACATTCTGCTCTGCTTGCTGAATCCAACTGTTTGTTGGTCAAGGTAAGGCCATGTATCCTGGTCATATTTTGCAAATTTTTAAATTTCTATCTATTTTCGAGTAGAGTACACAATAGTGCTATGTTCATTGGTCTCATTGGTATTGACTTGAGTTTCCATTGCTATGCTATCAATAGATCTACTTATTTTCATCTGTGACTATTGTGATTGAATTGCATCCTTTGGGGGTCCAGTCAATAATGTAAGCATGTTTCCTTCTCGTGCAAGACAGAACATCCAAGGGACGAGTCACATGTTCAGATTTCAGTCACATCAATTATACATTTCTGCAACTTATGCAAATACTAAGCAGCACAATATGAACTGGTATAGTTCCTGCGACCAAAACAAACCTTGCATTGATCATTGTATGATTCATTTACTTTTGTATCAAATCTTTACTCTTGAAGATTGTATAATAATGTCGATATTTACTTTTCAGATTTATCAACAATGCCTGCCTGTTCGATTTGCGGTTGCCCTTCGAAGACCTATGCAAAATCTGAAGGAACTACAATGCATGTACTCCCGAAAACTGTTGATCGAATAAGAGAATGGGTCAGACATTGCGGATATCCACTGGATGAGCTGGAAAGTAGAGTCCAACAAGTCTTAGAGGACAAGAGGGGTGATCGATACCGCATCTGCAGCCGGCACTTTCCCTTGGACATGTACACAACTTCTTGGGTAACAAAGAAGAATAAACGGCGAACGACACGGAAATTGCGCGAAAACGCTATTCCCACTCTATTCGTCCACATTCCGCCACCGGTGAGTCAAGTGTCCGTATTTAGCTTTCGGCCTTGAGGTAGTGTGTAGACGAATGGATTAATAGATATTGTAGGTGTTCTATCCCTTGTAATAATTTCGATATTGATATGAGTGTATAGTTTTTTGAATAATGACATTTATCAATATATTCTTTTTCGATTTCATAACCCACAAACGCAATGTATATATACATGGGGACAGGGAACTGTGCTGTATTGAGCATTTTTCAAGTATTCTTTCGGCTTACATGGCTATTTTTAATATTGGCATTTCATTATCAATCATTAATTGACCTTTACAACTTCTTGACTATCCCTTGAATCTGAAGCAAGAACATTCTACATCCTTGACGTGGTCGCAGTTATCAACCACTTCTAGCGCGTATCAGGTAATCTTACTAGGCTAATACGCTACATACTTGTTTTATGCATGTCAAGTAATAGTTTTATTCTATCGTGTAATTATTTTACCGAATGTTTGGTTACTGCTTTCCAATTGATATACACCTTAGTTATAGTCCACTGGTGTTTGTTTTCAGTTATAATTAGTGTTATCCATACTAAAGCAAGTACTGTCTTTCAGGGTGATGCTGAAGCGTCCGCCACATCTACAACATTTCTAGATGTTTTTCAACATCAGGAGGTATGGATACTGACAGCTCCATCGAGCGTCATCATCAGAGCTGGAATTCTTGTTGTTTGATTGTTCTACACAATGTTTCATTCGTGGTTAGCCGTTGATATGTACCTGTGCTGTCGACCCTAGGTGTGTGTTATGTTTTCACAATTGTAATCCTCACTAATGCAAGTACTATGTTTCAGGCAGTTGGTGGAGCGTCAACCCCTGCACTTGATGCAGAGCCTGACATTCAAGTATACGAATCGGTGCAACATCTTTCGGAAGTGCGCACTACATTTGCAACATCCATAGATATTCTTCAGCAGCACGAGGTATGGATAATGACAGCTCCATCATGCGTGATCATATAACGTGATTCCATTTGCTATACTTTCTTCCCTATTAACGCAAGTGCTGTGTTTCAGGGAGACGACGAAGCTTCCACCACAATCACAACATCTCATTTAGATGATGCAGATGTAAAGGAATCGTTGAAATAAGTCGATGAAATGTGATCATATTTGGATTTTCCTTGATTCTTTTGGACAATGCATCTTTCACGGTTATCTCTTTATATGTACCTGTGCGTTCGACCCCAAGTGTGTGTTATGTTTCCAATATTGAAAACCATACTAATCCAAGTACTGTGTTTCAGGGAGATGACGGAGCTTCCACCACAACCACAACATCTCATTTAGATGATGCAGATGTAAAGGAATTGTTGAAATAAGTCGATGAAATGTGATCATATTTGGATTTTCCTTGATTCTTTTGGACAATGCATCATTTGCGGTTATCTCTTTATATGTACCTGTGCCGTCGACCCCAAGCGTGTGTTGTGTTTCCAATATTGAAAAGCATACTAATGCAAGTACTGTTTTTGCGGGAGATGCGGATGCCTCCTCTCCAGTACAACCATTCATGGCAGTCCATGCAGAGCCAGAGGTATGGATACTGACAGTTCCATCGAAATAGATCATCACTGGTCGAATACTTGTCGTTTGATTGTTGCACACAATGTTTAAATCGTATTTGGCTATTGAGATGTACCTGTGTGTTCGTCCTCACGTGTGTTTTAAGCTAACAATATTTTGATACATAGTAATGAAAGTACTATGTTTCAGGGAGACGATGGAGCCTCATTCCGTGCTGTCTATGCGGATACAGAAAATATAGTCGTTGCAGCGCAAGAGGAAGGGAGGACATGCGGAAACGAATCGGAGCTACAGCGTGCAGATGTTGAAGGTCCAGTCAAAAAAGTTGCGAAGAAAAAAAAACAAAAAAAGGTTAGTTACAAACAGTTCATAACTTTAAAAAAATGTTTGTGCTGGGGACTATTTTATGTTTTTTTTCCAGTCAATTCTACTACACTCCATCTTGTGTTTAAACTGAACATCCCTTTTCCAATCTCTCCTCTAGGTACCCGTGGGTGTCAGAACTATACACACACAGACAGTGAAGCGAATGAGAGATGTGGCTTGCCAGACCGTGAACACTATGGAGGAACTATTAATTCAGGCGAGGCGTGTTCAGGCTCGAGATGCTCATGTCCAATGGCCAGAACATGAATTAATTGTGTTTGGAGACTACAGCAAAGTTGCATTGGACCATAGCTACAGTGCGACTGCACCACCACAAGAAGATGTTATTGAATGTATTGAAGATAGCTCTGAAGTAGTTGCAGATCAATTTACACAATCTACACCCGCCAAAAATTTGCCACCAAAACACCTGTCGACATTGTTGTGTTCTCCCATCAATGTCGAAGTAATAGATGTTGAAATGACAGAGAATCAACCAGCCGCAGCATCCATAGACGCATCAGAACTTGATATCAGCGATATTACTTACCAATGTGTTGAAATCTCCACAACGTCAAAGGCCGAAACAACGTTGACGCAGGATGACAGTCTAATGAAAGAGAGAAAATACATTGTATTCGACAGTTGTTTGATGGAAATTATAAGTATGCTGAAATGTGTGCATTTCATTAGAGGCAAAGTATGTGGGAAGCCATTGATTAATGTGACTCGTCAAATAAAAGGCCGTAACGTCAAAATAAATGCCGCCTGTAGATTAAATCATAGGTTCTCATGGTCTGCACAACCGATGCTGGGGAAACTGCCAGCAGGCAATCTACTGTGTGCAGCTGCATCACTTTTTAGTGCCTCCAGTTTTAGAAAGTTAGAGGCTTTCTTTCAGTTTGTGGGACTCCATTTCATTTCTAAAGCGCTGTACTACACATACCAACGTGATTATCTGTTTCCGGCCATTAGTGATGCTTGGAAAATTGAACAATTGTCTCTAGCAAGTACATTCGAAGGCAAACGATTCAGGCTAGCCGGCGATGGACAGTGTGCCAAGTACTGCACCTACCACTTTCAGGACATGGATAGTAAGAAAATTGTGAGTTCGGTGGTCGTGCAGGTAACACAATGTACATCCTCAGTGGCCATGGAGAAACTAGGTTTTATAAAATCAGTGGAATATCTACAATCGAGGGGAATGCACATCGACCTCATAGCCACGGATAGACACGTTTCAATTGCCAAGACAATGAGAGAGCAGTTCCCACATATTAAACATCAATTTGACGTATGGCATCTTGCTAAATCAATCAAGAAGAAAATCTCGGCTGCAGGGGAAAAAAAAGGTTTTGAAAGTATTTTGCAGTGGTCACATTCTATCACCAACCATCTTTGGTGGAGCTCAAAAACTTGTGAGGGGTCAGTGGAAATACTACTGGAAAAATGGCGGTCACTGATGCACCACTGTTCCAACGTTCACCGCTGGACAGCAAATGAACATTTCCACCAATGTGAACATGGCCCTTTGTCCCCAGAGGAGGCACGGAAGAAGAAGTGGTTGATTCCATCTTCACCGACACACAAAGCCATTGAGAAGATTGTTTTCGACAAAACTCTATCAAGAGATTTGAGAGGACTGACAGAATTCTGTCACACAGGAGATTTGGAGGTGTTCCACAATATGTGCCTAAAGTACAGGCCAAAGCGCTTGCATTTTAGCTTTTGGGGCATGAAAATCGCACTCTACTAGCGGTCTTGGCCCATAACAGCAATGTCGGACGTGAAAAATCTAGGACTAGGGGTAAAGTAAGGATGCCTCGCTACACTAAGGTGTTTTCAAAACGAAGTAAGCAATGGGTGATCAAACCAGTCTATGATGAAATGCAGTTCGACTTTGTGAAAGGCCTTATTGTTGCTGTGTTAGAGAAGCACAGATATGGAATTTTGGACGTTTCTGTGCAGAGCAGTGATACATTGCCACCGAACATTGCGACTGTGCCATGCCCACCCGAAGCACAGCTGATTGTGAAGTACAAATCACGGTTTAAATAATTGCAATACGATTGTCTTTTTGTAAATAAATGTTATTGTACAGTGTACCTGTAACCCTAACCCCTACCTTCACCATCATGGGTGGCAAACAAGCTGGGTATCATCTTTGAATTCTCTCTATTCACCTCATATATGTGTATGTATATATTTTTCTCATGTCTCATCTCATGTAAATGTATATGCTGCGCACTGTTCACGGAGTGGAGGCTTGCATATTGCAAATAATAAAACAAACAAACAATAAATCTCACTTTTAACTCAACTCCTGTGGTACTTTATACTTTCCCTGACCTTCCGCCAAAAATTAAATGTCTCAATTTGGGCTGCAAAGCTCGCAGACAACGGGGACAAAATTGGGGCACTTAGAACGTGCCAGCCAAGCGGCCCGTGGCATTTGGGAGAGAAGCCAGTTCGCATTTGCACCTTGAGGCGCACTACATAGACGGATTCTAAACTTCAAGTTCTCACAGATGCCTATACTATGAGATGTTGCAAATAAAGAATGCAAAGGACAGCGCCCAGATGAGGCCCACAAGTCGCACTGGAAGTATAAGGGTCTATTGTTTTTTGACCTTGAGACAGGGACCATGCCGAAAGAACATTTGAAGGGAGTGCGCAATAACGTAAGAGACGATAAGGCAGAAAATTCAGAAACTAGACCGAGTTTCAGTTTTAGGTCAGTATACAAAAAATCATTGTCAAGAGCACGGTCCGTTTTACAGACTGCATTACGAAGAGACACAATGGAAATTTCAAATATAATGTAAGTAAATCTTTACACGCTTTTATACCGGAATGAAGATTTAATGAATGGATGCATGAATAAATGAATGAATGAAGAGCTAGGAAAAGCAAGTAAAACTGTTCGTAGTGGGCACATGGGCATTCAGGTCCACTGGTCTCACCGATCTCGGTCCTTGGCCCAGCCACTTTTCCCTGCACTACGGGACTGTCTCTGTATCCTTCAGCCACTTCTCCCGGCATTTACCTTGCACTTGCCACCAGCTGGCCCTATTATTTAATTTGTATTCAACTAACCATGTTCAGCCTTTCCCCATGCGCGATTAGAAAGACACCTGGCCTAGTAGGATCGTTGTCTGTCTGCCCTTGTTCCCCACCTGCCTCGTCACGCCTAGAAACACTTCAGTATAGGCGCGTTACAAATGGCATATCATATATCATATCATTCCTCACGCATGTAGACTGTCGTTTATCATTGTGTGTTGGCCTCGATTTATCTCGTTACTTTTCGCATTGATTTTAGAGACGAACATACTCCATTGAACCATCCTTGCAAGCAAATAGTTTATGATCGGCCGTAATAAATAAAATGAGTAATATTAATGAAGTTCGGCTAGCGAGACTAATTATCATTTTTTTGTTTTCATCACAGGTATTTGATCCCTTTCTGCCACTGCCACCTGTTTGAGACACCGGCGGATGGATTCTTCAGCAGACACCTGCAGCTTTGTGTCAACAACTGGAGCACGATCACCATATTATGGGACGATTGGCAAGGGCCCACATGCCCTTACGCTGTACTAGTGGCTAGAAGCAACATATCAACCTTTAGGCTGGACTAGTGCCTAGTTGATGGAACAGCCGTGCGGTTCACCGTGCTTCCAAAGTGATTCTTTTTACGAAAATGAACATCCTGTGTACCATAAAGGAACAGCGCGTGACTCAAGATGAAACGGAACAGTTATTGCGGATACAGATAAAAGAAAATAAATGGCTTCCGGAGTTCATATGTCAATTGCTGAATATTCTCTAAACATTTAATGTCAAATAAATGTACTTTACCAAAAGTACCGTGTTGCTGTTTCATTTTAAAGTACAGTTTCATATTCCGAATTGTGGCGCGCTGTGTTGTGAGTTGATCTGTGTTGGTTTCCGGGTTCTGTGTGGAGTCGCGCAGAAGACGACTGGGCGCGTTTGCCTACGCAGCACAGTAACTTCACGGGGAGAGGCGGGGAATATGAATGTTTTCATAATGTCAGGCTCAGGGGCGGGGGAATTGATTTAGTGCCGCAAAAGCAGGTCAGCCAGGGCGATCAGGGAAAAGATAGGATTATCAGAAAATGGCGGCTCCCTGGTGCTTGTTTTCGCGTGCGTTCAATGGACGAAAACTCGGGTAAGGTCCATAGGAAAGTTTTCTAAAATCGAGCCACTTAGGCTTAAAAAAACATGGCCGACCCGTAGGGACAATAAACATTTTTACTAGACCATGCCTTTAAGGCTTCTGAACAATTACAGTATTGCATGCTTTATAGGCACAGCACACATGTGAGAATAGCAGCCATCTTAGATATTAGCAGCCATATTGTGGCACAAAGCTTAAACGTTGCACAGCAGTCAGCAACCTAGTCCTAGGCCGTGAACATGAGCGAAGGAATAGGTTGCATCCCAGTCAATGATGAGAAAGGCCAGAGCTAAACAGATCCATAAACCCTACATTGTCCTAAAAAGTTGCCAAGCTTCACGCCCTGGGAAGAATGTGCCCTGCAAGGCCATGGGAGGAGGGCTGGGGCTATGTGAACAATACAATCCCATGAGGAGGAAGGCATGGGCCTCCGACCCCCTCCAGTCCCAACTCTAAGTTATGTCATCCAAATGCTCTAATTTTAGGACCCCGGAATTCGAAGGTAGCAGCCAGCCCCAGACCACTGATCATAAACCTGTTAGACCCCCGATCGATCAAAAGATCAGAAAGCAGCGCCTTCCTACCTTCACTTCTAGGTCACGTGATTAGTGCTGCAAGGTACAGGGAGGGAAGAAATTATAGCCCAGAAAGAGGGTGGAAGACCTTGGAGAGGTGCCGGCTGTCTGGGAGTGAGTGAAGTATGTGAGTTAGTATGTCCTTGGCTAACCCCCCCAGGTCCATGTCTGCTCATACATGGTGGACGGCTACATAGATAGAGATGTGTTGTTTAGTTTGTAAATAAATTGCTAACTGCACAGCTTGCGATCAGGATGAGTGCAGCATTACCCATGTAGAAGAAGATTGACCGACAGGGCTGGGACCAATATAGGGAAGGCAGCCTATGCATTGGGTCTCATCAACCGGCCGTGCTGGTTTCTACTGTATGTAATGATGTCACTGATGATGCTATGTATCTTTATAATGTGCGCTCATGCAGATTTTGGAAGAACGGTCGGTGGCAGCAGAGTTCTTTGTTGGTGCGTTTTCCTTTTGTATGGAAATAAACCTTGTTATCCCTGCAAGAGGTGTATTGGGCCTTTTCCCTAGTGGGTTGTATTTCTTCTGGTGTGAGCGTCAGAGGGGCTTTCCTACACCGCCCAAAAACTGCTCTTCACCACCACTGACCCCACCACAACTTGACTAAACCACACCAAACTTTGTGAAATTATTCTGTGTCAAGTCTATGTTGTTTTTTCCAAGATTTGTGCAGATTCGTCAAACAGCACCAAAGTTGTAAACTGCCCAATAACTGTTTTTCACCTAACCTGACCCCCCTACAAAGTTGCCCCCTTCACAAAACCGCACCAAAGTAATAAGCCCTTTGCCGTCTCTGTAATGAATGCATGCATTGTATTCAGAGCAAAAAGTTTAGTTTGAAAACAGTTGAAATGAACAATACGTTGCAAAAAATCCTTTTAAAACCACTGAAAAAAATGTAGTTAAAGAGGCCTTAAGTTGAAAATGTAATGCAGCAAATCCCTTGAAATTCAGTAGACAATTCAGACAGTCACCATAACTACTTGCCCCCTGTTGCACAGCTTATGACCACAATGATGACATCAGAGTTTACATCACCGATGACATCGCCTGATGGCATCACCAGTGACATCACTAATTACATCATATAGGGACAATGAACTTTAGGTGAGTGGGGATAGCATGGCAAGATGAGGTTGGCACTTGGTGAGTGCCTGGGATGGCAGGGAATAGTTTTAGATTTTATATGCATTTTATGGGTAACCGTGGTCATTTGCAGCATTTGCAGATAACCAGGGTTATTTGTAATACATTGCTAATATAATCGTGGGTTTGGGATTTTTTTTTTTTTAAGAGAGAATTAAATAATGAGATTAATACAAAAAAATAAGTGGAATGTACACCTACATTCATGTGTGGGGGGGTAATGTGTGTGGCTGAAGGATGTGGCTACTGGGTTACTTTAAGGATCAAACAGTGCAATATGGAAAGTGGACAAGCCAAAGGCCAGGGATCGTTTTCCCAAAAGAAATCTAGTGATGTGGCCTCGGCAATGGCTAGTGTGTCTGTTTAGGAAACCCACTGGAGCAATATGTAGAGTGGCCACGGAGGAAGACTATTCGGACCGGAAGAAAGCCATTGGGGAAATGTGGAAAGGGGACACGACTGAAAGCCAGGGAAATGCTCATCTCCGAAGGGCATGGCTAATGAGTAAGAAAGAAAGGTTGTGTTTTAAAATATACAGTTGGCACGGTCAAAGGTCTTGGCTAGTGGGCCCGAAAGACATGTATATTGGCCAGAGCCAAAAGATAAATATTGGGGGGACATGTATAGTGGCCCAGTAGTGGACACAGCCAAATGCTGTGGCCACTAGCCATGCCCAAAGGGCATGGTGAGTGGCCCGCTAGTGTTTATAAATATACAATGGACACAGCCGAAGGCCATGCACACAGGCCAGGGCCAAAGGCTCTGGCTGGTTGGCACAAAATACATGTATAGTGGCCAAGGATGAAGGCAACGACCACCCTATTGCGTTCAAAAGAAACATGTTGGGGGCACATGTACAGTGGACACAGCCGAAGGACATGGCTAGTGGGCCGGTAGTGTTTGAAAATATACAGTGGCCACGGCCAAATGAAGTGCTCACTGACCAGGGCTGAAGGCCCTCAGCTGTGATCACCTAGTGGGTCCAAAAGAAACATATTGGGGAACATGCACTGCCCATGGCTGAATGCCATTGCAAGTGGGTTGTAAATAAACTATGGTACAACAAAACCCTCGAAATTCACTGAAAGATATGTTACGCTGGTCAAGACTTCCCTACATCTGCTGCATTTCAAGGGTTTTGTCGCATTAAATCTGCACAACTTCACTGCATCTTGACTATGTTTTTTTAGTGAAAATATATAAATATATATATATATATATATATATACTGCACTTATTTTGAAATTAAACCCTCTGAATCTGCATCAGCTGGAATAGGATCCATATCATGCTTTTAACAGCAGATATTTTAAGTGGAAACTGGGGGAACTGTTGGGAACTTGCACGTTCCCTTTGCTACATAGCCCTGCGGTTGCAGCACAAAATAAACCAAATGACAGCTATTCTGCAACGTCAGGCACAAAACAGCCTTTTATTGTCATTCAGCGCATGACCGATGATGACACAGATGTGGTCTCGGAAGAATGGGATCAGTTGGCTCGACCTGTGCTTAATGAAGAACGTCCAATGAAGACTGGAAGCCACTTTAGGTTAAGCACCAAACTACTCCAGGCGATAATAAGGACCTAATGGCAGGACGCAGGGGGCATTGGAGGGTGAAGCAAAAAGCAACTCAAGCAATGTGGAGCACTTCTGCTGAAGTCCCCCCCACACACTCGCGTTGATCCCACTGACCTTCACTGCTCACATCGGAGACCCTGTCTGTCAGCATTAGGTGTCTGGCCAGATTAGAGGAAGTATTTAAAATGACTGGCTCATCACTTTATTGGCGCTGCAGTCATTCCGCCAGTGACAGGCAGGATCAATTCCTGGAGAGATGTGGGGTCAAGCATCTGATTGCCAAATGCATTGCGGGATCTGTAATTGCTAAGTGATGAAATCGAGTGCCCGGCTATTCGGTATTAAAAGGTAGCCTTGACATAACAGGGAATGGAAATTGAATAATACAGGACACATTTTTTTTCAAAGCTGAATGAAAATAGATATAGCAATTTACACAATTTATGTAGCAGAAACTACAAACATATTTCGCTTAAAGCACACGTGTGATGGCCATGAAAAGTGTACTCTTCTGTGACTTGAGACGGATCAAGCCTGAGTGTTGCCGATGGTCATTTTAAACTGGGTCCTGCAAACTACGCACATCGATGCGGCAGTGCGCTTTTAAAACCCTGATACGTTTTTCTGGAGAAATGCAAAGGAGGGCAATCTTGGTGTGTTATCTAATGTCTGACTCAATTATTAATACTTGCACCACAGTCAGTGATTCAGAGAAAGCCTATTTCAGCCAAACGTTGTTCACAGTTATTAAGCAAACAAATAGACAACATCATTTCTAAAACAGGAAAACATATGATCAATTGGCAAATGTCTTACCTCACAATAGTTTGATATGCATTCCTTAGCGATTGCTTGCATAGAATGTACTCATGTTTTCTTCAACAAAAGCCTAAATTACACCCAGCATTTGGGATTTAGTTATACACGTTCCCCTCCGCTAGTTGTCCTATCAAGAAGCACTTCCGTATGGTATCTCAATGTATCATTCTTTAGTATTCTGCATTTATTGTGCCTCTTTACATGGCTGTCAACTTTCTCAGTCACTGATACAGTTAAGATATTTCAAGACAACATCTTCACAAATACACTACATTAAATAACAGAGAATGCATCTAAAAAATTCATTAAGGCAGTGTGGTTAACAAACCATACTAATTACATGTAATGCAATTCAGAGTAATTTAGATTAGTCTTTGTTTGCCGACCCACCATAGCTATATTAAATTCTTCTACCACAGTTCCAAACTCTTTAATTGTACAATAGTTCATGTCTAAAGAAAACTGGTGATATTACCCAAAGACGCGTTAAAGTGGGAGCAGTGGCGTAACCCAACATGTGGGGGGCCATACTGAGGGCCACCACCCAACTCAGCAACAAATCACAGGTCACACCACTCTCTGGACTGGCCTAGATAACCACACTTGCACAATACGCACGAACATGCTGCTGCAGGGGCGTACACTGCACCAGGAGAAAGATATAAATATGTGTTTTAATGCATTATACAGCACACATTCTGAGAAAAATTGGCTAAAAGGCCAAAACGTTTGGAATTGTTTTGTAGGGTAACCCCACTCCAAAAGCCCAGTACATGCAAGTCACCAACAGTGCACAGGAACATTAATGCTTTAATTAATATAATGCTTTGCAATTAAAAATGCCATGCCACAATGAAAACATGTCCTATTGGCTGCACAATGTAGACCATTCTAAACATAACATATTACAGTAAAGCATTCCAGGCCACGTTTAGCCATACCTACACTGGTTTCACCAAAATGCCAGTCGAAGCAATAACTCTGATCATGGTTATTTTATCACAGATGCACCGAAAAATATACAATGCTGCAGTAAGAAACGCCTAGACTGGCAGCACCCAAATGCCAGTCTAGCCAGGTAATTACACTTAGTTGGACTGCTTTATCAGAGATGCTCAGTTAAAAAGTCAAGCCAAACTAAGAAATGACTGGACTGGCTGCCCCAAAATGCCTCTCTAGCCACTAATACCACACATCATGCCTTCTTAGCCTGGACATGGATGACCATTACAATTTCTCGCACAATCCACGTTTCACTGTTAGTACCTGCATTCAAATGCATAATTCTTTAGTCAATTGAAATCTTGACGTGGGTTTAGTACTTACATGCCGAGGAAGTGATTGGAATGGTAGAGCGGGGACAGGAGACCACTTATTCTCACAACAGTCGATAAATGTGTGCTTTCATATTTAAAGGAGAGAGCTAACTGCTTGTAAAATTGCAGATGCACTAAAATCGTCTCATTAGAATACATAAAGAAGTTAGATGCCCCACACAAATACGTTTGCCACTCCCCCACCACCCGTGAAGTTATAACCTCTCCCAACATTTTAAGGGGTTGCATTGCTCCCCCCCAAAATGTAGGTTTCATTCCACCCCTGAACACAAACACACACACCATTCACCATACACAAACACAGAAACACCCAGCCACCCATACATTTAAGTGTGCACCCTTTCACCATAAACGCACACAGGAAATCACCTATACATTTAGGTGTGCAGCCTTTCATCATTCAGGCACACAAAGGCAGCCACCCATACATTTAAGTGTGCACCCTTTCACCATACACTCAACATGCACACCCAGCCACCCATACATTTAATTGTGCACCCTTTCACCATACACTCACACAGGCAGACACCTGTACATTTAAGTTTGAATCCACTCACCATACACTCACACAGGCAGCCACCTGTACATTTAAGTGTGCACCCTTTCACCATATACTCACACAGGCAGTCACCTATGCATTTAAGTGTGCAGCCTTTGATAATTCAGGCACAACCAGGCAGCCGCCCATACATTTAAGTGTGCACCCTTTCACCATACACTTGACATGCACACACAGCCAACCATACATTTAATTGTGCAACCTTTCACCCTACACTCACACAGGCAGCCACTGTCATGACCCTTATCCCAGACCCCCACTGGCAAGTCAACCTGCCAGGTAGGGCCAGGTTGCGGGGTTCCATTATGGTCTCAGAGGCCTTACAACCTCATCCGAGACTCTCTTGGAGTCAGTCCTGGCGCCTTTGGCACGAGGCTAATATTCATTATGGAGAACATCTTTAAATCGGGACTATTTACTTGGGACTACTTTCTTTGGGCCTGCAGTCAACATGGAGGCACTCACATAGCCCAGTTCCCAAGAACTGAGCTTTGCGGTATAGTGTTTTGGGTGTGTTGGCCTGGGACTACTTTACCTGGACTACTTTACTGGAAGGCTATTTAAACCACACCCAAGCAGCAGAACACGGTTCATGTTAATCTGCAGTTTGCAGCATAACGCTCACTGTGACTAGTCCGGTCTCCAGTGTCCTTGATAACAGCAACCCTTGGAACAGCGAACCTGCAGTGGGGAAAAAGAATGTTATAGGAATCTTACCTGTGAACACCATCCTGTCTTCAGCCTGTCGTTAACTCATGATTCTGCTTACCTGTGGACAGTCGATCCAGCGAACTACATCTTCTGGGCACTGCATGCTTTCCGGAATGAAGCAACCTGAAAAGGAGAGAGAGAAGGACTGCATTAGTGAACGCATACTATTGGCTTCACACGAACAACGGTCATCACAAGAATCTCACCTGGTTAGTTGCCTCTTGGTCAGCATCGTCCCGGAACATCACGCCCGCTGGAAAAGAACATTGCGGCCTGCAAAAGAAATAGGAAGACACAGGTTAGCATATACAAGGCGAAGCAGCGCCACGCATTGCGCATTACTTACCAGATAGCATCGCACACTCTGCACCATCCATTACCGGCAGGTGCTGAACCCAGCCTGCACGAAAACGCCAAATCTCTTGCACACCTAAAGAGAAGAGAAAAAACATTAACCACAAACAGTATTGAATACAAACAGTGCAAGGCAGCAAGACCTACCTTAAAGACAATTGAAAAGACTCGCATTAATGAAGTAACTTGGTCGCCCATGCCCACTTGAGACTATGCACCCCTGCCAAAGAGAGCAGGACGGAGAGCACGCCTTATACAGAAACAAGGTGAAGAGAGGGCCAAGGGAAGGTTTGAATCCAAGGGAGGTGGGGAGAGAGCCTACCAGAGACGGCCAGTCTTGAACCCAGCCCTCCTGTATTTCAGGCTCAACTTCCATCGGAGACACCACCCGGGATCGGGAAGAGGGTTTGAGGCGCATATCATCCAACCAGGGCTGAGTGGCGTCCCCGGGGTTACCAGGTGAGCGTAACAGGCACCTATACATTTAAGTGTGCAAGCTTTCACCTTATACTCACGCAGGCAGCCACCTATACATTTAAATGTGCACCCTTTCACCATGCACTAACACACTAACACAGGCAGCCACCTATACATTTAAGTTGGCACCCTTTCACCATACAGGCACACCCAGGCAGCCACCCATACATTAAAGAGTGCACCCATTCACCATAGACTTGACATGCACACAAGCCACCCATACATTTAATTGTGCACCCGCTCACGATACACTCACACATGCACACATGCATACATGTTGAGGGGAGCGCTATTACTTCAAAAACAAATGGTTTCTTTTTGAAGTCACTCCGACTTAATTAAGAAATGATTTCCATTAAGGACCGAACCATAATAGAAATAATTTGTTTATGAAGGGAGTGTGACTTCAAAAATAAACTATTTCTTTTTGAAGTCATAGAGCTCCCCCAGCCCATGACATGGAGGCCTCCAAAAAAATAGTGTATTTTCTTTTGTGTCACTCTACCTTCATAAAGACATTATTTATGTTACTCTGTAACATAAATCATATCTTAATGAAGGCAGAGTGACTAAAAAATGTTTGTTTTATTTTTTTTAGTCCAAGGGGGCCCCCCTGCCTGGACATGTGCTGGCAGCCCCCCCCCCCCCTGCACCACGGGGGCTGCAGGGGCCCCCATTATGCCAGTGAGTGGGAGGAGTGGACGGAAGACCTGACTTTTTTTTAGAGTTCCTTAATTTTGTATAAACTGCTCTCTTCCTCTATACAGACTGTGGGCGATGATGACGAATGGTCCTCAAGAACTTTTTCTTAATTGAACAGTACATAGTGTTGGCTATTGGGACATATTTTCCAGGATCTGGGCTTTGGAAAAAATGTCTGCCGTGGAAGGAGGAGAAGCTCAAGAAGCAAAGGACAGGCAGGGACACAAGTTGGGGGAGGAGAAGAATCAAGGAGAAGATGAGAATATAGAGGTAGTAAAGGAGAATTCTTACCTTGAGCCCCTACTTATCATGAACCGTGGGAGAGGACATCCCTCCAGAAAGAAGTATGACAGCTCTTGACCCTAATGGGCCGACAGAGGGCCCATCTATTATTTCCACACATCCAATTTCCGAAACTGTCTTAATCAGTACAGGTAGTTCAAGGTTACAACATTTTTTATTAGTGTGAGTGTAGTGAACAATTAAGTGAACACCAACCCCAGTGTGCAATATGTATTCAGTGATTAAAGAATACAACACGTGTATCAGATAAATACCAAATATAAATATATTTGCTCATCATTATGTACCTAAAAAGATCTTTGATTTTAAACATCTATGAACCTTAATTTAGATTTTTTTGTCCCCTTCCCAATTCTCTTAAGCAGATTTTGAAAGATAACAATAGAAGTGTACAATAATGTATACAGTTATTCTAGTGGAACTTTTACTAATTGTATGTTCAATTGTTTTTAAAACTGCATTTTGCCCTCATTAGCTATTTTTATCGTGACATCTAGAATTGTGCTGCTTTGATCTGAATTTAATTTAATTTTAACTTGCAGTTATCTTAACTTGCCCGGTTATTTTAAAACATCACTTTGACTTGCTGTATTGTTTTACTTTATCAGAAGATCTATTCTAGGACTGACACGCTTAAAATACAATTCCCATCTGTACTGTAGTTTGCATGTATATTTCTCAGACTACTGGCGCGTTAGCACAGCGTGTTTGCAACAAGCTGGTCTGTGCTGGTATATAAGGAAGCCCTGACCTAGCCAGCCCATTTTTACTAATTGTATGTTCAATTGCTTTTATAACTGCAACTTTGCACTAATTAACTATTTTTATTGTGACATCTAGACTTGTGTAGCTTTGATCTGAATGTGATTTCATTTTAACTTGAAGTTATCTTAACTTGCCTTTGTATTCTAAAACATCACTTTGACTCCCTGTATTGTTTTATTGAATTGGTGTGCATGCCTTCTGCTTTATCTTGATTCTGTCAGCTGCTTCAATCTCTGGCTGACACGCTCGAACTACAATACCCATCTGAATTGTCACTCGTGTGCATATTTCTTAGACTACCGGCGCGTTTGCAACAAGCCGGTCTGTGCTCGTATATAAGGCAACCTCAACTTTGCCAGCCCACTTTTATTAATTGTATGTTTAATTGCTTTTAAAACTGCAACTTTGCACTAATTCGCTTTTTGTATTGTGACATCCTGAATTGTTTTGCTTTGATCTAAATTTAATTCATGTTTTACTTGATGTTATCTTAACTTTCCTGGGTATTGTATAACATCACTTTGACTCGCCATATTTGTTTTAATCGTGTGCATGCCTTCTGCTTAACCCTCATTCTATCAACCACTTCAATCTCAGGTTGACACGCTCGATTTACAATACCCATCTGTATTGTAGTTTGTGTGCATGTTTCTTAGCATACCGGCGCGTTAGCACAGGCACCTTTGCAACAAGCCAGTCTGTGCCTGACTGTGGCATCGTGTAGGAGTATTCCTAACTTAATATTGGCATTTCTTACCATCAGTAAGTCATTTCTGCTATATATTAATTTTACACTTTATTCTTTGTGAGATACGTGGTTGTCTTGAAGTGTGGATCTTAATGGTGCTACACTATACACGAGTATTTTTACTGTCCCTAAACCAATTGGAGTATGGCACACTTACACTATGTGACTTGAATAAAATCAGACATCTAGAAATTGTTTGTAACAAGTCTATGATACAATAACTTCTGGCGACTCCCCCACTCCAAGCTGCTCCAATTAATGTGCAATCAGTGATTAAAAATGCTGTCGCCATTAATTGATTTACTACCATTTTAAAATTAGACATTCTCATTGTGACCAAGTCTTGGTCTACCTCTAGTTCAATGGCAACCTTTCATCTACTGGTCCTAGAAGACTTTCAAATTAAATGTGTCAACAGAGAAACCCATAGAATTGGAGGAGTTGTGCAAGATCTTCTTTGGAGCTAGTAAATATCCAGACACTGAATTGGGACTTGACTTCCCAGATTTTGGCCTGTACATATTATCTAACACCAAATAATTAATGTAATTTGGTACTTTGCTATAGACCCCCTGGTTCTGCAAATTCTTTCCTAAATGCATTGAATGCCTATCTGGCATGCAAGCACGTTGTTATCTAAACATGATTATACTGGGCAACTTTACTATTTGGTGCAATAAGCCCCATGAACCAGACTATCCATCTAAAAGACATTGGCCCTCATTACGACCCTGGCGGAAAGTGACTGACCTGACCGCCATAGCGTAAATAGCGTTTCCGCCATCGCACGACGGAGCAAAGTGCGGCCAATTCCGACCCATCGGGCACGAGCACTACGCCATGGCGGAAGTGCAAAGTCCGCGATGGCGGAAATGTCCCCAATACGGCCCTCACCGCTGTCGTACGGCGCCCTAGGTGCAATTCCGCCACCCATCTTAGCGGTCACCGTAATGAGCGGCAACCGGAAAGTACGGTGACCGTAAACATACGGAAACGGAAGTAAAAACATGGGCCCGGAACGGGAAACAGCACGCCGTACACCTATAAAATCAGAATTCCCACACAACCATTAAAAACACTACCCTGAGACACATCCCAACCCGTCATCCACCCCAGTGAAAGCAATAGAAATGGGAAAAGTAGCGAAAAAAGCGTGCGACCGCAAGCGGCAGGTCCACTTCTCCCGTGAGGAACTCACCGTGCTTACAGAGACCCTCCAGGAGAATGCTGCCGTCGTCTTCTCCACGCAAATGACCAGGACGGCACTTGCGAACAAGAAGGCCATATGGGCCCTGGTGGCACAGCGGGTAAGTGCGGTGGGGACCGCACCCTGCAACCCACAGCAATGCAGAAAGCGATGGGACGACCTGCGGATACGCGTACGGAGCATACTATCCGCTAATCGCAACATTGCCACAGCTACCGGGGGAGGATCGGAATCACCCATCAAGTTGACCCCCTGGGAAGAAATCTGTGCCTCCACCATTGGAATGGAGAGTATAGAGGGAGTCGGAGGGATGGAGAAAGGAGTGCAGACATCCGAAGAATCCGGTAGGTGGGCCAACTAATACAATGCCAAATCCACAATGTCCAATCATGTGAAGTACCATGTGTCCACATAGTGCAACAGTAACACATGTCCAGGAGAACGTCCACATACATTGGCCTGACAGCGCACTTTAAAACTCACATTAAATACATAAATAATTAAAAACCCTAAAAACACCCTCTACACGTGCAGCAGGCACACCCTAACTGCAGGCTGCAAAACAACTGCATCCTCAATCCACACAAAAATGGAACCACCTCCAAGGCCCCGACCCAAATCACCCTCAGGTACCACCCCAATGCATGTGATACATTGCCATTCCAATTTCAACAGACCCATTAATAACGCTCGCCCTCCTTTACTCCACCACAGGGTCCGATTCAAACGACGAGCTCCAGGACACCCCTACCAGCACACCTGCAAAGAGGGCCAAGACCAACGGCCAAAGACCCTCCACCTCAGCTGCACGCATCAAGACACGGCACCAGCACAAATCAAGTGGCAGCACACAGGAGGGAACATCAACAGGCACCCCAGCAGCCAGCATGCCCACAACAGCACCACCACAGGTCCCCCCAATGGATGCCACAGAAGGCACTGCCTCTGGTGGCAGCAGCACCATAGGTGACACTCCATTAATGGCAGCATGCTCCGACACAGAAGACGGGGATGTCGAAGTAAGATCCATCCATGACCTGTCTCAATCCCCCTGTTTGTTTCATCCCGTACACCATGAGGATACCACGCAGGGGCACCCACAAGACGACGACTGGCCATCCCCCACAAGCCCTGTGGCAAGGCAACATGAGGTGACCAGCCCCTCTGTGACACCACCGCAAATGGCCATGGCACAGCAGAGGCAACAGTCCCTCGACCAGGTCATCGTGCAACAGCAGCAACTGGCCACGCTCCTCAAGGACCATGCTGATGAATGTGGGGGTACTAAGGCAGCCATAGAAACAGCAACCGAGACGCTTAGGGCAGAAATGGAGAGAAGCACCGAGAGCCTGAGAGTACAAATGGAGAGAAGCACCGAGAGCCTGAGGGGGGAACTGCATGCGACGTCCAAAGACGTATGTGCTGAACTTGCCGCTGTGCGCCGTGTGCTCACTGAGCTCTCACAAACCCTTAGGGACATGCATGGACGTGAGCAGGCAGAGACATCATCCGTTGCAAGTTCCGTCCAGGGCAGCCCCCAACGTATAACTGGGAGGAACCTGCGCTCCACAGGCAGGGGTGCCCCTGATACCCGGAGAGGGGGCTTGCAATAGCGTCTGCCCACTGACAATGAGCATCTTTGGACACTGGTGTTCGGGGGGGAGGTAGGAGGGTGGAGGGGGGTGTTGGGCTCACTTGGGTGGCGGGTCGATGGGGTGTGTAACATAATTTCACATATGCTATAAACATTGCACAATCATCCAATGAGATGTGTGGACATTGATCTTTGTGTACGAGGCCTTTATAGGCGTACAGTCCATATTGTGCATGTTCCAGACACACACAGTGCCACAAGTCCCGTGTCCATGTAACAGCCACCAGGCGTGAGTGCTAGAAGCATGCATCTATGAGATTCTGACGAATTTCACGGCCCTCCTGTGCCTCGCGGACTCCTTGAGGTGCTGCCACATCCCCACCCTCATCATGACCATCTTCAGGTGCTTGCAGTTCTGCGTCAGGGGGCATGGGCACATTTCTACGTACGCACATGTTGTGTAGCATGACACATGCCATGACCATCTTTGCCACCTTCACATGGCGGTACAGGAGTGCCCCGCCAGACCTGCTGAGGCAGCGGAAACGAGTCTTCAGTAGGCCGAATGCCTGTTCTATGACTACACGGGTACGTGAGTGGGCATGGTTGTAGTCCTCCTCATGCTGGTTCTGTGGGTTCCGGAGTGGTGTAAGGAGCCATCTCTTCAGTGGATACCCGGCATCACCTGTATGTGGACAATAAAGGATGTTTGTGGAATGACATTGCTACGTACGCACCCCCCCCCCTTCCTGCCAGGTCATTGCCGCATCACATACCCCACATTATCATGCATGAAATGAGACTCACCGAGTAGCCAGGATCTGTTCCCTGCGTGTCGCTCCATGTAGCGTGGTATTGTAGAGTTCCTCAAGACCATAGAATCATGGGTTGATCCAGGAAATCGGGCACAACAATGTGTAATGATCCTGTTGGAGTCACACACCATTTGTACATTAAGAGAATGATATTGTTTTCGGTTGCGGTACTGGGCCTCCATGGCATGTGGGATGACCAATTCCACATGGGTGCAGTCGATGGCACCAATGCAACCCGGTATGCCGCCAAGTGCATGGAATCCCACTTTTGTGTTCGTAATTTCCTGCTCCGAGCGTGGTAGAGAGATGTAGTCATCTGCGTGCTTCAGGAGGGCATCGAGCACTTGCAATAGTGTCCGTGAGAACAGTGGCTGTGAAATGCCATGCAACTGTCCGACTGTGTGCTGGTAGGTGCCTGTGGCCAGGAAGTGGAGTACAGACACCACCTTCAGTAGGGGTGGGATGGCGGTTGGGCTATCTATCATGCTGACAAGGTCAGCCTGTGTCATGTCCACAATGGCGGTTATGGTGTCCCGGTCCAAACGGTAGAGGGTGTGGATCTGCTCATCAGTGAGGTTGAACGGATGAGCTCGGAGGCGTGGGATTGCGGGCTGCCTGCGTGGTGGTAGTGGCTGTGCTGGTGGGCCTTGCTGGCCCTGCCTTGCCCTCCTCCTCCTCCTGCGTCTCCTCTGTGCGGCCGGTTGTTGTAGTAGTTGGTGTTCGTCTTCTTCTTGAAGTTGGAGGACTTGCAGTGCTATCAGGTCCCCCAGGGCCAACATCGCTAGTCCTGCTGGTAGCATTTTGGAGTGGGTGTGGTTGTGGGAGGGAGTTGGGTGTGCAATTTATGTGTTTTCAGGCTGTATAGCCTCCACCTGTGGTGATTCATTCCACCTGTGCCAGCTGCAATCCCCTTTGGGCGAGCACCGTACCGAGGTTCACCGACGGGCGGGGCGTCCCATTTGTGAGTGAAGCCAGTTGCCATTTTCACACACTGCCGCACTACATGGATGATTTTGTGATTTCAAGCGGTCACAGATGCCTTTTCGACGTGATGTTGCAAATGTGGAATTCGAAGGACAGCGCTTTCGGTTTTCAGCTAGCGGCGAGGAGACGCCCACAGGTCTGACTGCAAATATAACGTTCTATTGTTTAATGTCCTTGGGACAGGGGCCATGGCGAGAATGCTATGATTGATATGAATAGTATGGGATGCGCAATAGCGTAGTGGACAAAAAGGCAGGACGTTCCCAAATACATGTTACTTCACAACACTAGAATTCCGGGCTGGAGAACAGTGGATTTTGCAGACTGCATTACGCACAGACTCCATGGAAGTTTCGAATGTGATGTGAGTAAATAATCAGGCGTTTTCATACCGGGATGAGGGAATGATGTATGGATGCATGGATGCATGGACAGATGATTTGATGGAGAGTTTGCCATGTACAGGGCTTTTTGGAATCTATCCACCTCCCCTGCGCTATGTCATGCAGAGCTGCAATAGTGGGA
The DNA here is from genome assembly GCF_040938575.1 of Ambystoma mexicanum. Lineage (NCBI taxonomy): Eukaryota > Metazoa > Chordata > Amphibia > Caudata > Ambystomatidae > Ambystoma > Ambystoma mexicanum. The sequence continues at coordinate 166,766,720 of NC_090933.1, forward strand.
CCATCGTCTTTCTGCCCTTGTTGAACCCTCCCTGTCTCGACGCCCCTTCAGGCACTTGTGTCTATGCACGTTACTAATCCCATCTAATGGATTCTGTCTTCACAGACGCATGCACACAAACACTCGTTTGTAATGGTGTTTTCACCTCGATTTTTATGGTTGTGATTCGCAAGTGATTTTTGGGTGGGTATAATCCTTTTGAGTGGGCTAGCATGCATATGGCTGTGGATTTAGTGTGATCATTGAAGTGAGTTATACAAATGTAGTTCTGATGGCCATACTATTCTTTTTCATTTCATTTGGGTGACAGGTATCTCCTCCCCTTTTGCCGCTGCCATCTGTACGCCACTGCTGCAGATGGCTTTTACTCCCGACACCTGCTGCTTCGTGTCAATCAGTGGAGCACCATTACGATCTTATGGGATGATCGCCAATGGGCCACATGCCCTTACGCAGTGCTAGTGGCTAGGAGCAACATATCGTCCTTTCTGCTGGACTAGTGCCTACCTAATGGGACGGCCCTGCGGTTCTAGGCGCTTCCGTGTTGCCTTTTTGGACGTGAATGTAGCCCCTGTGTACCATGAAGGAACAGGGCGTCACACAAGAAGAAGCTGGTCATTTATTGCGGATGCAGCCCACAATACTGGAATGTATTTTGGAGTCATGACCTAATGGCTGTATGGCCCTTGGTGGTTTTGTGGTGCAGTAAATTTCTATTCTGTTTTTGTTTGTCTCATTTTTCTGCTCATGTTGCTGTACTTGGACCTTCACATGCCTGTGCTGCATCAGTGCGGCAATGGTGCCATGGCAGATATGGATGCCCACTCACAAGGCACTTGGAGCCCCTGGATTCATTTGTTCGTTGGCATGCATGGGTGACTTGTACATTTCACTGGTTGCATTGTGTGACTTCATTGCACCTACGAGGAGTTGTGCAATGTGGCCAGGGAGTGGTGTACAGGCACTCAGTAGGGCCGTTTACGGTTGATTCGCGATGCCGTACTTCTCACCATGGCGGAATGGTACTTTCCGCCATGCTTGATGGCGTTAGGTACATGTCCGCTAGGGTCGGAATTCGCGTACCGTTGCGCCATAGTGGTAATTACGGTTTGGCATGGCGCGCGTGCGCGTACTTGGTGCAGTTAGCGTTGGCGTTCACTACGGTGTCGCTAATGGCATCGTACTTTACGGTGACGGGTCATAATCGCACCGAGCGCTATTCGATGGCGGTATTGCATTTCCGCCATCGTTTTTCGATTTCCGCCAGGGTCGTAATGAGGGCCATTCTGTTTTCCAATTATTTTCAACATCTGTCCGATTTAGGGACTCACACGGGTGGCCACTGTTTTGATCTGGTGATATTCAGAGGTATTACTCCTCAACATCTTGAAGATATTCCAGTCACCTTGTCAGACCATTTTGAGGTGAGTTTCACCACCCCGACTGACTATACACCATTTAAGACTGTCTTAAATAGTAGTACACAACTTTCACATCATAAATAAGACATTGATCTCATTTCCAGCGAGAGACTGTTGAGTGACTTGACCCATATACTTTTGTATCTCAACTGTACTGCATTTTATCAGACATATATATCCTCTCTGTAAACAAAGTGTGACGTAATTGCTCCTCTTAAACATTTTAAAAGTTCTAGGAGTAGAAACAACCAATGGTACAACGATTTATTAAAATCCCTTGAGAAAGTTTATCGAAGCAAAGAAAAGAGATGGCTTAAAACTAGATACATCAATGACTGTTTGGAGGCTAAATTGGCATGAAAAGCATATAAAATCTAAATAATTTTAGCCAAATCTCGTTGCTTACAAAAGCAAATTAATCTTGCTGAAAATCAATCTAAGGCACTGTTGGCAGCCATTCAAAATTGTACTTGTCCCACATGCACTAGCCTCAGAATACCTGTCGCTCAAATTGGCTAATTAATTCAATATCTATTTTTTGGAAAAAATAAATATGATTAGGACTAATATTGACTCACAGCCCATTACTCAGCGGGGTTCTTCTGTACATATGGAAATAATCTCTGTGTCAGAATAAACCCTTTGTAGCTTCACATTCTCTATAATGGACTCAGATAAAATAGCCAATCTGGTCTATCAACTCAAGTCAACTAATCTTGTGTGTTATCACATCCCAGCATATCTGGCTAAACAACATGTATCAGCCTTTAAGATGATTATGCAGTCCTTTGTAAATGCCTCTTTAGCCAAGGCTGTGCTTCAACAATTCTGAGAAAGTCTCATCTCTCTCCACTCTTGAAAAAATGTACACCAGACTATAAGTCATTGTCGAATTATCGTCCAATTGCCAGCCTTTAATGGCCTGCAAAAATCTTAGAGCAAATCGTGACTATGCATCATATCCTGGATACATTCCAGTAAGGATTCAGAATGGGCCACGCCACTGAGACAGCACTTGGGGCTTTCTGGGATGACCTGCTGGGGGCTGCCGATGAAGGAGATGTCAGCATGCTTGCCATGCTGGTCTTTTCGGAAGCCTTCAACATGGTTGATTACGACATCCTTCTCTCTAGACTGTCTTTGGTAGCCCATGTGTCTAATGACACTCTCAGCAAGTAAAGTTAGGTTTTTATATATCTGTTCCATTACCAGTCAAGTGTGGGGTGCTCCAGGGCTCTTCCATGTCTCCACTTTTGTTTAATGTTTATATTTGTCCACTTCTAAGTATTTTTGATCATTTTGATCTACAATATCACTCATACGCCGAAGACACTCACATTTACGTCCAGCTAAAACAACCCATGGAAGCAATAGATCGAGTCCTGTCTTGTGCATATAGAATAAAACACTGAATGTTGGAAAATAAGTTGTAATTGAATCCCTCTAAAACTGAAGTGATTGTACCGATTCAAAGAAAAAGCTTGCAAATCTTTCACAAGTTGTTTCATGTCCTGCCCCTTTGGGGTACCCACAAAGTTCTCTACGATGGTGAAGAACATGGGATGTATTTGGCAATCAGATTTGAATTGTAATTTACATGTTAATCAAATTGTTAAATCGGTGTATGGTCAACTTAAGTTGTTGAAGCCCTTACTACGCCTTATCGTAGAAAATGATTGCTGAATGGTTGTTGGAGTACTTGCTAACTCAAGGTTAGATTACTGCAATGCCCTACTTATGGGCATTCCAAAATACCAACTGCTGCAACTCCAGGTCGCCCAAAATTCAACGGTTAGGTTGGTTTTCTCACTCTGCAGGAAATCATCTGTCTCGCAGTTTTGCCAGGCGAAATAATGACAGAAACGGTTACATGCTTTTATACAAAGAGATAAGAGACCCTCTGCTGTACTGGCATCCAGTACAGCAGAGGGTCCTGTCCAAGTCCTTCTGCTTGGTCTTTAATTGTATCCATGGCCTGGCTCCGGCTTACCTATCCTCAAAAAAGTGCTGTTCCCTGTCCTAACCGGTCTCTTTGCTCTACTGGGAAATGTCTGCTGGTGGCTCCCTCATCCAGGTCAGCTACTTAGGGCAACAGACGTTTTTCTTATTTTGGGGCGCATTCCTGGATTTTGCTACCACTTGACCTGCGTAAGGTTGACTCCTTATCCATCTTTAGGAAAAAACTGAAATCGTATCGTTTTGTATAAAAGCCTGTAATCATTTCTTTTATTATCTAATTTCCATGTGCCCAGAAGCAGAATCTGCTGGGATTCATGTGATATGTGCGACATAAATGTAAGAATCTAAATGAAATCAAGTGAACATTACAAATGAACAGTTTAATATTTTAAAAATAGCCCGTTACAGTGTCAGTATATTTATGCAATTAGATCACGTGTTTTTTGTTGTCTTTTGAGCTACTTTTGAAAGAAACGCGTTGTCCCCCACTTCGAGATCCATATGGGTGTGCGCTGGTCGCACACAATACCATCAGTAAGGGTTGGATTGCCTCTTGCAAATGCACACCTGACAACTCAAAGCTTGCCCACATGGAAAGAGACAGAGACATAGAGTGAGAATGAAACAGAGACAGACAGACAAAGCTACAGAGAAACGATTGGAGAGAGTAAGAGACAGGGAGAGAGACTGTGACTGTTAGGTCTACATTTGATATACCAGGTACATCGAATAAAGACTTATTTCCCTGGTGTATAACATACAGTCTATTTTATCCATGTGCCTGGCCGTTATAGCACAATGGGGGTGGTTTAACACAAATGTAGAGCTAGCATAGTTATGCGGATGAAAGATATGTAAAGTGTGCAATGATTAATATGTTACATTAGTTGGGGGAACTGGCAGCATAGCTTTTAATAAGTAAGGCTGTTCTCAGATAAACTAACCACATGCCAGGTGCGCAGGTGAACCCTTCCGTTAAATGCAAGGGAGAACATGAAAATACCAAATAGTGTGTGTTTTACTTTATGTAGGCGTGGAGCCATAAACGTATTTCACGGCAGATACAAAACATTACAGATATATCAAACATTTATTTTTGTGATTAAATTGGATGATGTTGAATACAATGACTAACGGGCCCAGACTAATCCCAATAGGGGCTCATTTCGTGACTGGGGCTTCTTGACGAAAATTAAAAAGATCTCGTTGACATTGGCACACCAGTTATTGTAAGGGTCTGGGCCAGAGGGGATCACCCAGTGTCCTTTTCCCCAGTGGGACAGTATTTTCACCTGAGAGCACAGGCCACTGTGGCATGCTTTCCAGGGGATGGGGCTGAGTTCTATTGCTGTATTTTCTAGATGGTGGCATTTAGTATCAAAACTCAATAAGTGTTGAGGCAAGTCTGCGTCCTTGAAGTGAATTCTGACAGAGTCAAAGATGCTAACACCCTGTTGGCAAATCCTGGCGCAGCCTATTATTTGCTCCTGGGTTATGAATAGGCATCCCTTCACCACCCGAATCCAAAATGTGCATTTATTTAGAAGTGCTTCCCTGTGTTCATACTGGTTTGGGGCCAGTTTGGGGACTGTATGCAAGTATATTAATCCCCCTAGCTGAAGTGCTATTGGTCTGCTGGGTTTGGCACTGGGGGTCACAGGGACAGGACCCATCCAGTTTACTACTATATCAAATCTTGATTTTGCCTTGCGTGCCCCAACGGCCTTTAAAGTAGAGATTTTCATTAATGGAGGTAGGGCAATATATTGCGTGCTCCCAGATAGATCATTGCCAATCAGATCCACTGTGGGAGGTGACCCTTTGTCAGCTGGGGCCCTTGTGGTGTTAATACATACATTTTTTCCACTGGTGAGCCCCTCCCCTCCCTTGATGGTTTTGGTATTGACAGGGCTAGTTGCAGGCGGGAGTTATCCTGCTTCCTCTAATGTATTTAGGACCTTTTTATGACCTTCTGGGCTGGTCTGCAGACCCCCTTATCCACTCCTTTCTTGACTACTTCAAACAAGGAAAGAACAATATTCTTTAACGTTCAGCACAAACAGCGCTACATTGGCACTCTTCAGTCAAGAGCCACCAGACTGATCATAGGTTGGCTTTGTCACTTGCTCACATAAGGGTGAATGACTGGATATTCTGCTGCCATGTGGCTCATCGCCAGTTACCCCGGTTGATATGGCAAACATCCCCTCAGCCATGTTTCCCCTACTTCCAATGTGACAGCCCATCGCTGCCCATCGTTACCCACTTATGAGGCCTCAGTGGGCCCGGGATTTTCTTGAAGAGAACCCTAGGCTCGTTGGCACAGGCTGTCTTGGGTGAGTAAATGCATTCATCCCTGCTTTGCGATATAGGCTTGCTAGTGACAAAAGATTGACAACGTTGATGATCTTCCAACGTGCGCAGACTGATAGATAATATGACGGGAGCTGCCGGAATCACACTAAAAAAAATAATTGTGTCAGTGCCTGAAATGACAGATTTCCCTGGAAGCGGTCCAACAGCGCTCAGAGGTGGCAGCGGGCATGCCCTCAGGGCCTGATTGGTCCACGGAAGTCTTTATCCGATCATCTGTAGGCCAGTTTCCTATGTTGTATTCAGAATCCATGCCTTTGTTGAATAAAAGTGTAGGTTTCCCCCCACCCCAAGTGGCTCGGCTGACAGGGATGTTGACTGATAAAAAGAACTGGTGAGTCTTGCTAATAAGCGAGTGGGCTTCTCCCATTGGCCTGTAAAATTATTGGAGTTGGTCTCAGCATCACACAGCAGGATCATTGTAGATAATAGAGTAATTTTCCGTTTTACAAACAATTTCCCTTTTGGATGTAGGTACAGTTGAAGATACAAGCATAGGAAATATATATAGAGCAACACACCCATTGAAAATTACAAACCTATATATGGATTAAAAATTAGACAATACAATCTGTAAAATTTAAAATAATCTTACCTAGTTCCCCTACACTTCAAAAGCCAGTACAATGATAACTAATTCAACCAATAGTACAAACAATATACTCTTAAATTAGTTTTAAATATGTTATATTGACAGGAAACAGTGAGAAGTTCTGTTAATTTCATTGCATTGACAATAAACTATCAAAATAATACCAGCAGTGGGATTAAACATGCAGGAGGTGGAACTTGACAAAGCAGAAACAAGCTGTGCCATCTGCTGTTCACTGCTTTCTACCACATTATCAATGTAAAATGCACCTCTCAAGTGCACACACAGCACTTGCAGGTGGCAGAGAGCAGTGTAGTTGTCACCAGGTGGGTATGAAACTCACACATCTTTCACAGTGGCAGAGACATGACGACAGCTTTGTGAAAGTCAAAACACAGTAATCCTTTGAAGGTACAAGTGCCCCCTATAGAGTGTGGTGCAGTCTGTCTGTAAATGTACCTCCTATTGGAGGGGCCCATTATGGGCCACTCAGTCCTCCTGTCCCCCTACGGGGGAGTACTCTCATGGCACGCAGATTTTATGCAGCACCTCCCAGAAAGCACAGTTCTGAGGGCTACATTGACCATGCACATAGATTGTTACTACAACCCAAGTGCAAGGCTAATCAATCAACTTATTTGCAGGGGACAATCCCAGTGCAGAGACAAGAGGCAGCAAGGAGGCAGATGGGAAGAGATGGGCTGACCTTAGCCTAGAGCAAAGCATTGCTTTTTTTTAACAAAAGGGTGTGGAGGTGTGAGTGGCATGGTAATGGCTGCATACAGATATTACATAAAGGCTCCCACTGGTTTAAACTTAACAGCAATCCCAGCCAGTCCCCTGACTTGTTCGGGAGCAATGCCAGTGCCCCACCTGGAAGCAGTCCGGGCACAGGTTTTCCAGTGAGTGGTAGATAAGATATTAGCTCATAGTAAAGAACAATGGGCCAGGGATACGAATATAACCTCGTGGAAATGTCACTCAATACTGTTATCCAGACCATGGTCACTATATAGCTTGATACAGGAACATGATAAAATACCAGCAATGGTTTCCTCAGAAATTGTGAGCATTGCGCAAATCAAAAATGTAACAGCAATAGATACATTAGATTACCCACATTAGATTATATAAGGGCATGGAGTAAAATAAATAAAGAGTAGAGATTGTGTTGCCTTTACGGGCTGGCAAGTGAAACCACCAGACATCTTCTCACTGCATGCAATACATTAATAGGAAAATACAAGCTCAGCTATGGGGGATTTGTACACTCAAATATAAGGTATGAGTCAGACCAATTTTGGACCACCCTTCAAGGAGAGGAATAACTAGTTATCACTACAGCGTCTTTCCATGTATGGACGGAAATAACGAAAACATTAGAACATGTTAAGCTAAGTGAGTAAGTGTATTAACTGGCAATGAGAACATTTGTGAACTCTGGTTAAAATGACTGATGAAAGAGAAGTAAGGAGACTTTTATTTTTACACTGTATGAAATTGGAGAGTGATAATATATGCAAGAGGGAATCTTGATTTTATAGAGAGAATTCTATTGAGATAGACATTAGGGGCCTGATTCATGGAATTTTCTGCACGGTTCAAAGTGACTTTGCACTGCTGAAAAGAGACTTTGCTCTGTCGACAAAAACCCCTGTGGTCAAATTTGTAGTCTGGTGATCCAGAAACGGTGCCAATACCCTTCGACGGCACCCTGATTTCCAGGCCACCAGACTTACAATGAGGCCCATTGTTTTTTTGTTTTTTAGATAAGAACAAGAATTAAAATTGAAAATACAAAATGCAGTAGGTGTTATGAGGAACACTCAGATCCCAAGTTGATATTTGCTGATTTATTATTTCTCCCAAAGATCGGCATGTGGTGGTGCTATGGAGCAGTTCTAGAATGAGGCTGGCAGAACAATGTACAGTCTTGTATCTTGAGTTTAGCATAGTATAAATCGAAGGGCCTGTAGTTGTGTACCATATAGTAAGATGTGGTTCAGGTTTTCTTAACCAACTTGTTCAGGATTTAGCAAGTTACTATGTTGGTGCTATGTGTTTGGTTTATGCCACTGAATAGGCCAGAGTGATAGATGTGTGCAACATAGATAAGTGTTTTACAGATGTGTGTTGAAATTAGTGAGGAACCGTATATGGCAAGATGGAGCCTTTGAGCTATTTAGGTGCTTAGCTGTGACTGTATGACAGGTGCATGGGCCAGTGCATTTAGTGTTTTTGTGTTTAGTGTTTGGGATTTAGGATGGTCCTGGATGTCAGGGTGGTTATGTTTTGCCTTTTGGTGTTTGAGGTATATGGGTTTGTTCACAGCACTTAAAATGGTAGTAAACTATGGTTGGTGTTGGCTATACTGGTCTGCGTTACTGTTCATCTGACTCCCTTAGTTTGCTGAAATGGGCCTATTGTTGCCAACAGGTAAACCAAACGCACTCCCAACGGACAAACGTCCCTTTAGGATTTTCATACATTTAAATTAAAAAGAGGTTCATTTGGCATAATACAAAGCTCAGTCATATATTTTCAGAAACACATTTCAAATTCTGAAAGAGCTTACATGAAATCAATCTGCATTTTGATTCGCTGGGTGTTGTCTCAACCAATTCCTTGATGTTAAAATAAAATTACACCAAACATTAGATAAAGGAAAACTTTACAAATCCAAAGGACAGTATACATAACTTCTCCTCTACATAAAACATTATATTTTTACACACAGTCAACTCAAATTCAATTAACACAGTTGCTGATGCGTTTCGGATATGCAATATCCATGCTCAGGGCTTTGATATGTCTTTCATTAAAAAAAAATATCTGTACATTTACATGTTTTTCTGCATACATAAAGTGGATAACAAATCATAGCGTTACCACCCTGTGATTTCAACTTGTAATCATCATTGGAATGGTATGTTCACCAACTTTCAGCATGAAATATAACCAACACTAACCTCAAATGGTATTAGGTACCTTTGAAATTAGTTCAACATATGAGACAAAATATATTCAAATTTTGTTAGCCACATACCCTTAAAGTCAAGAGTTCACAGCCTAACGTGTTGTGTGTTCAAGTCAGACAGTAGGCATTTATATAGCACGCACTCAGCAATGGTTGATTAAGCACCCACTGGGAGGTTTTTTGTGTTCAATGCTTACTCAATGGAGTCTTCTGCCCCTCTGTAAAAATTGGAGATGGAAGGGACCATGTTAAAAGCCAAAATGCATTCATGATCGTTATGTGTATAAAAGCATACATTCTGCTTTGGTGGTTGTGTGCTTGCTGCAACCTGTTAAAAGCAGATACCCTCAGTTGTGGTGGCGGCTGTAACCGTATAATGCATTAAAGTCCAATACGTGCCTCAATGCACGTGTTTAAATGGCCTTTTGCTTATGGCTACCTGCTAAAAGCAGATCCATTCAGTCTCAAAGATGGCCATAGCCGCCTCAACATGTGAAACCAGGGAATCTCAGGACACCATATAGAAACATTACCTTTGTATTGAACTGCACTGGACATGAGGCAGCCAACCAGGCAACCGGTCTGGTGCCTCACTCCTGTGTAAATACTTTTTGTGGCCATGGCAACCCTCTGCATGCACACTACATGCAGGACCAGGGTGGTGGCTATTTTGCTATGAGCAACTTAGCGTTTAATTCAAAACTCCTTGTGCTTACGGCAACCTACTGAAAGCAGATCAATTCAGCCTCAAAGGCAGTCATAGCCACCTCATTATATTAAAAAAAAGGAAATCTCGGGATACCATGAGGAGAGACTTACTTGGTGTTAAAATGCACGGGACGCAACACAGCTGACCGGGTAACTGGTCTGGTGCCTCACCCCTGTGTAAATACTTGTCATGGCCATGGTAACCCCCTGCATGCGCACTGCATGCAGGACTGTGGTGGTTGTCATTTTTCTGTGGGATTCTAAATTCAAAAATGGGACACAATTTCGATCTTGTAAATGTGGAGATTCCCAAGTGCATAAAATACCAATTGAGTCAAATCCGCACTTAAACAGAGTAAGGGGTAATAATTTCTGCTCTTGTCATAAATCGACCTGCGACTTTATAAACAATAGGCTTTTCAACCTTAATATAAAGTGTTCTAGGAGTATTGGCCCAGCTTCAATTATTACTAATGTTGGGTCTGAAGCAAAACAACAATGAGCTGTATGGGTTTGAAACCTGGTCCCGTGCTTAGAGGCTGCATTTCAGCATAAGGTATGATGTAAGCACCCAATTGTGTTGTTAACGTTGTGCTGTGTCATATTAGAACCACATGCTGAAAACTCTGTCCTTGAGAATCATGGAACTGCAAGTCAAATATATGAAAACAGCCTCTATTACATAAATATTCTTCTTAAAGTTATAAAAGTCATGTGAATTGTTCTGAGTGTCATTACATGTTGCCATGTGTTTTGTAGGGAAATTTCCCATCAAAATGAAGCCAAAATTAAAACCATCACTGTATTTGAAGTGTTGCTGTAACGTGACAATGTATTTCCAAGAAAAGCAGAGGAGAGATAAGGTGAATTGTTGTACAAAGTTGAGTTAATTGTGATTGTGGCATCACTCTCTATCTAATCAGTATACATTTAAATTGCTTTGTGTGTTAATAATTGAGAACACTATTAATATAAATAAATGTATGAAAAACAATCGCAACAAATAATCCCACGTATCCAGACATTTGGCTTGACTTGGTTATTACAGAAATCCATAGTCTAACAATGTGGCATGTTGCAGTAATTCATTATAGAAGAACATCTGATTTTACATTTGAAAAATGTGTGAGCGAGCAGCCCCCAAATCTTCCAGACTCAAAAATATAGTTCTCCAATGGGATTTAGGGGTGTGTATTCTCTGGGAGTGCATGACTGTTTGTCAGGTCAATGGAAAGACTTGAATTCAGTCAATGAATTGTCTGAATATTTCATATCATAAATTGGGAACACAGAGATGGTTATTATTGTTATGGATTGATTAATCAGAAACACCAACTGAGGTAGCTGCTGAAGTGAGGTTCTTGTGCTTGGCAGAGAAGGGGAACCTAAGGCAGTTTTAACCTCAAAGGAGCTTACCAAATGCTGCCTGTCAGGCCTGCATGTTGCCGGTGTGTGAGAGTGCATGCCGATCCAAAAAAAACTGAAAGGATTATTCCAAATTTAAGATGAGAATTTCCCAAATGAATAAGCTCTTTGTAAATAACCTCATTCAATTGTACCCAAAGCATTTTCACAGAAATAGTTAACATTAGGCTGTGATTTGAAGACTGATGCACCAGTGCCTAATAATATGTGTTGTGTGAAAGCCATAGACACTTAAACAGAACGTGGAAATGAAAGGTAGACTAGTACTCCAATTGAAAATGATGTTAATGTAAATCACATGCCCCCCTCTCTCTAGAATTCACATAACAGAGAAAAATAATGTAGCACTGGTGGGACTCGATCTGCGATACAAATGGGGAGGGGTAATGAAAGTTTCATCGGAATTTCCTAAACCTATTCTCCTAGGTTGGGTGGATGAATTGCCTTTCTGTGCAATTTGGATTGATAACACTGCTTCTCTTACCAAAAACTTGCAGGATTTTGATGCAACTTATCGTAAACATACTTTGAAATTGCACACACATATTAGCAACCCACAGCCCATATTTACATGGTAAATGTGATGCATGTAACAGTGCTTGCTTTCCAGTATTTTTTGGTGATATTGGGATGAGCAGAGCTCTTTGAATAATTTGTTATGTAATGTTTTGGATAATCTATAACTGGTTTAAGTAAAGGGAGTTTTGATACACTGACCGAAAAGGGACAGAAATGCAACTAGAATGTATGGAGCTGCAAAATGTTTGCTACCTTGTGCTTTTCTTTCTGTAGTTGTTGCTTTTCTAACTGCCATTTTCTAAGCTTCTGATTTGGTGTGGTCATACAGAGATGATAGGTTTGCCACCAAGGCAAGCAACGGCATTAATAGCATTGTGTAGGTGATGCATGCAATCTTGAGGATTTTGTGGTCCTGAGAAGCAAGCCATTGAAGGGTGAAATAATCATGACTCATCAGTACTTTGATGGGATGGGCTATACTTCAGTGGGACCAGATTGGTCCAAGTGACACTAGGGGGAAGGGTGTCATTACCATCCAGGTGAGAGATGTCTGGTCAGTGGATGATCATCCACAAATCTGCAATAAGCAAATAAGACTTGGTTGTAGAAGGAGTAAGAGTTAGTAAAATGTTGTTTTGTCCGTCATGTTGATGTGAGACCTGAAGGAAATGTCACAGTCAGCATAGAATCGTGGTGATTTCTTAAGATTTTGGAGGAGAAGGTGAAAGCCATCAAGTTTCATTTTAAGAAGATAAGTCTGGATATGTGCTTGTATCAGGTTGTTGGCAAGACCGATTAAATCTCTCTTAGTTGGGTTGAGGTTCAGGTATACTGTAGGTACCCACTCTTGTTGAGGGTGAGACAGTGTCTGAGTTCTGGAATTTTGGTGGTGGTTAATGTGATCGTCATATACACTTGGGTGTCATCAGTATATTCATAAATTGCAAAATCGTGTTTGTTGAGAAATTCTCTGAGTTGTTCTATGTAATTGTTGACGATAATGGGTCAGAGGATGCATTACTGTGTGGCTACACACATCAGTGGTAAGTGTTGATATTGTGTGTTCATGGGATCAACCTGGTGGTTATTGATTGGTAACGTGTAATATGCACCAGCCCAGGACTGTATGTTTGAAGCCGCATGAATGTGAAACATTGTACTTGCATTACGGTCCATGTGTTGTGTGCTGGTGTGAGTTTGTGGCACCATCCTAATAAAACTAATTTCAGTGCTGTCATAAGAATGATGGCAAACATACCAGTTATCGCTCGGAAGAAGACACTTTATATCTAATACATTAGACATGTTAACAACTGTGGGGATCTGGGGTTGGTGGAAGTTACTTATTTACCCTGATACCAAAGCATGAGAAAGAGGTTCTGAAATTGCTTGTGTAATAACACACATAGAGAAAGAAGGAGATAGTATTTCCAGAGGGATAGGGTGAATGGCAGCATATCCTCAAATGCGCCATGGTTAGACAGTAATTTGCAAGCGAAACACATTCTGGATGAAGTATTCTGCAGTCAGAGTTACCCAGTGAAGAGGCAGAAGGTCGCTTTTCGAGTGAGGCAGTAAAAGGTTTACTAAGAAATGTTGAAAGTTATATCTCTGTGCTTCCAGCTAGAGTGCAGACTTTGCATGTGGCACACTTGGCACAGTGTACGCCGAGAGAGGTTTGTGGGGCCCAAGATGGAAGAAATGGAGTAGGAAGTATGTTGTCTACCAAACCTTACATGATAGAATCTTGTACCTGCAAGAAGCCTCTGTATGTTGACTCTTCTGATTGGGTGGTGAGAAGGATTTTTACCAATGGGGTGAGATTGAGATGATTCAGGAAGGATGTAAATATATTCCCTTTCCTTTGTGCTATTGCAGGTGTTTTATGCAAAGGGGAGTGTTTCTTAATTCCAGAAGATAAAACGGTAAGAGTATCTGATAATAATGTCCTCACTTTTTCATGTATTGAAGGTTTCAGTTGGATCTCCTCTAGGATGCCTTGAGATTCGAGTGAGCCACTCTAGAGCCTTAAGGGTAAATCCAGGATTGTGTTCATATGCAGCACTATTTAATGTCAAACCATTGGAGTGCGATTGGAACACAAGTGACATGGTTGCATTTAAGCTAAGGATAACAACGGCCAGGCTTCTGCACTGCATTTACAAGTGACTTAATGACTTTGGTACATGTGTGAATTCCAGTAAGTAGGCCTCAAGAGCATCCAGTTTAACCAAACGAATGGTCCCAACATAAAATGTGTTTATGTCCTCAAGGAGGTGCTTCTTTAATTGCACTACTTTTGTCATATCCTCTATATGTAAGTACACCTCGAACATGAGTGTGATATGACACCCAATGATTTACCAATTGAGATTGTTCTTGCGGCCATACCTGCGCCCATACAATTAAACACCCAATGTATGTGTGAGAGGTGGGAGGAGGAGGGGAGTGGTGCCTGCATTGTGTTTGCTTTGGGTTGAGTTTCAGGCAATCCGATGGTAGTCATTACTGTAATTGTTCAACCCCTTGATATGATGTACCCTTCCTTAGTCGCCTGGGAACTGGAGGCACAGCTGGTGAAATACACATATTGGTGAATAGACAGCACATTCTTTTCAAATAGATCTTGAAGGCGATACACAGAGAGACAGATGAGCTACCCTGGGTACAGAATTGGGTCTTGTGAAACTGTACATGCTACTGGAATTTTGCTGAATTTGCTTGCTTGACTTTCACAATGTCCACCCGACTTTGCACGATAGCCGACTTTGCACAATAGAGGTACATAGGATTAGGGATTTCTCTATTATTGCAATATCAAAAGGTGCACTTTTCTGAAGCTTGCATAGAAGTTGAGAATAACACGAAGATGTCAACATGTTTAATCCAGGATTTGCAGGGAAGTGATTTTTGTGATGAAATATAGTTTAAGCCCTTGGCGGATATTCCTCTAACACGCTGTTCTCTGCAATGCATTTGTTGAGTGCAGTGGCAACGACATGTATATTGTGACGCCCACTAAAGGACAATGGTTGACATCTTATTGGTGTATTTAGGGTTTCTTTTAAACCAGGCTGACCCTGGCCATCTTGTGACTCTGCGAATGTGTCGTGTTCGAGAAAGGAGTTTGTGAGCTTCAGCCAGCACGAGCCTCTAGTACCTGAAATAGTGCCAAAAGTAACTGGTGTCGAATTAACTGCGTAATGGTGGGTTATAATGCACACACCATCCTGTGGAGTTCTGTCCAGTGAGATTAAATCCTGTTACCATTATGTGCCATCTCTCCCGGGGCCTCAGGAATGTTGAAGGTAGTGGTGGGGAAAAAGCCTGGGATGATCACCTTCATTTTTTCTTTAAATTATTCCACTACCTCAAGGTTAGTTTCCCAGAGGAGCTGAGCGTTTACAACGAGCAGCGCATGATGGGATGCTAGGCTAATTAATTCAAACAATTAATTGCGACTTTCCAATTTGACCTTTCAAGTAAGTGACCCTGGTGCTGTTGACTGTTGTGGAGTCCCTTATAGCTGGGCTTCAGTTCCAGAGTGATGGTGGGTCCTGATCCACACCAAATGGGAGTTCAGCATCTGACCATCATCAAAGGTGATCCTGTATCATTGGCGCGGGTCAAAGGCAAAGCAACGTAAGAATAAAGCTGCACCAACACCATAGCTGTGCATACACGTGGGAACAACTTGTACTTATTTATTGACTTACATATTTGATTTTACTTATTTGATCAGGTGCAAAGGAAACAAAACTATGCCTAAGGGTCTGATTCATGGACATGTTACCGTGGTGCAAAGTGACTTTGCACTGCCAACAAACACCCTGATTCACAGAGCGGTGCAGTGTATTTTTGCAGTGGGAAGTGACTTTACACTGACTGTGCACTGATGTCACGTTGCACTGCAAAAATAGACTTTGCACCGCTCTGTGAATCGGGGTGTTTGGCGTTGGTGCAGAAGTCACTTTGCACTGCACTAAAAATTCATTGAATCAGGCAAAGACTCTCAAATCATATTGATTTTAAGCAATGCTGAAGTATACAAAACCTAAGGTGGCGCACTACCAAAGTAACACGGCTAAGGGGAAATTACAAAGCATGGCATCCTCATGGTGATCCACTCGTCCCACTTATGCTCGAGGCGGTGCATTTAATGCAAAATAGGTTGTGATTACAGGTTGATGAGCCGCTAAGTCAGCCTGACAGCAAAAAGCGAGATCGCACAGTCTTCGTGCGCCTACTTAGAATACGTAATCATATCTGCTGACTTTCTGTACATATATTACTGTGTAAAGAGTCCCTGCTTGTAAGAGAAATGTCACAATTTCAGAAAACGCGATGCAAAAACCGTGTGCCTAACATCTCAAAACAGCTCACTGTGAAATATAGTAGCACAGCAAAAAATGGGCTCCACACAAGAATCGCATATGAGAAATTTGTATTTTATGCTTTACACTTCTTGCAGATTTGTGGTGCACCAACTGGCAGTGCTACAGCAGTTTGGGGTGGGGGATAATACAAACGAGGCGAGATAGTGAGCATAACAGCAACATTACAGCCATGGGTACATTACAAGTGAGGCAGGGTAGGGGGCATTACAAACACATACACACATCACAGAGTGAGTGGGTGGATGTATGTGACATATGATCCCTCCGAGAGGTGGGTGGCAGTTCACTGTGTTGGTTAGAGTGGACATTTCGTAATAAATATTTATAGCTAAGCACATCTCTGCATCCCACTGAGGGTGGGGAGCTGAGGGCAGGCTCGGAGTGGCCTCTAGAGCAATATGGCAATGACCGAAATTCAGGACCAAGTGCAGGGGCAGCCTCAAAATGTGTGGTGGTGGGGGGTGGATATCAGCTTTGAAAGCTGTTAATGAGTGGGGCCATTAAACCAATCACCCTGTCCAACCCCTCCTCTGAACCCAGAAAGATGAATAGTTATTCTGTCTTCCTTTGGCATATTAGATGCATCTTTCAGCCAATTCCGAGGCTATTTAGTTTCACAAAGATGCTAATCATTGGCTGTGTGGGCAGTGTAACAGCTGAGCCTAATTCAGAGGGCATTTAGTTTCTCAAAGATGCTAATCATTGGATGTATGGGCCATCTAAATGCTGAGCACAATGCAGAGGGCATTTAGTTTTACAAATATGCTAATCATTGGATGTATGGGCCATCTAAATGCTGAGCACAATGCAGAGGGCATTTAGTTTTACAAATATGCTAATCATTGGATGTATGGGCCATCTAAATGCTGAGCACAATGCAGAGGGCATTAAGTTTTACAAATATGCTAATCATTGGATGTGTGGGCCATCTAAATGCTGAGCACAATGCAGAGGGCATTTAGTTACACAAATATGCTAATCACTGGATGTGTGGGCCATCTAAATGCTGAGCACAATGCAGAGGGCATTTAGTTACACAAATATGCTAATCATTGGATGTATGGGCCATCTAAATGCTGAGCACAATGCAGAGGGCATTAAGTTTTACAAATATGCTAATCATTGGATGTGTGGGCCATCTAAATGCTGAGCACAATGCAGAGGGCATTTAGTTACACAAATATGCTAATCACTGGATGTGTGGGCCATCTAAATGCTGATCACAATTCAGAGGGCATTTAGTTTCAAAAACATACTAATCATTGGATGTGTTGGCCATTTAACAGCTGAGCCTAATTCAGAGGGCGTTTAGTTTCACAAACATGCTAATCATTGGATGTGTGGGCCATCTAAATGCTGAGCACAATTCAGAGGGCATTTAGTTACACAAATATGCTAATCATTGCATGCGCGGGCCATCTAAATGCTGAGCACAATTCCGAAGGCATTTAGTTTCACAAATATGCTAATCATTGGATGTGTAGGCCATCTAAATGCTGAGCACAATTCAGGGGCATTTAGTTTCACAAAGATGCTAATCATTGGATGTATGGGCCATCTAAATGCTGAGCACAATTCAGAGGGCATTTAGTTTCACAAATATGCTAAGCATTGGATGTGTGGCCATCTAACAGCTGATACTAATTCAGAGGGCATTTAGTTTCACAAATATGCTAATCATTGAATGTCTGGACCATCTAACAGCTGAGCCTAACTCAGAAGGCATTTAGTTTCACAAAGATGCTAATCATTGGATGTGTGGGCCATCTAAATGCTGAGCACAATTCAGGGGGCATTTAGTTTCACTAAGATGCTAATCATTGGATGGGTGGGCCATCTAAATTCTGAGCACAATTCAGAGGGCATTTAGTTTCACAAAGATGCTAATCATTGGAGATGTGGGCCAGCTAAAAGCTCAGCCCAGCAGTAAAGCCTTCAGCTTCATCATGGGGGGGATATTGATATCGTCTGGGCAGGCTTTTGCCCTCTGTCTCGGTACGTTTGCTGCCCTCCTTTAATGATTGCTTAAACGTAAGTAAAGTTCACGGCTCTCTGAGATGAGATCATTGACAGGCTTTTGCCATTGCACCCTCGAAGTACCGGGCTGGAAACCACAGCAGAGTCATATCTTCTGCATCAAAGTTGGAGGGGTTAAGCCCATCACCAAGTCCAGAGTCTGTGTCTCCCATGATCCTAGTTTGACCCCGTTTTTTTGTTCAAAGTGAACGAGTTGTTTGGTCAACGTGGGACAGTTTCAGGAGTTACTTCACCTTCCAGCTAGTGATTGTGGCCATTGTTACCGAAAAAAGACTCCTTCAAACGCAGAATTTGCAACACATTTTACCCCAAAACATCAAGAGTACTACTCAAACAGTCTGTCATAAATGGGGAAAAAATGAATTTGCAACTGTGGACTACGTTTTCGTTGGTGTCCAGGCAAATTGTACATCTCATTTTGACCTTACTTGAGGGTCAACAATTCAGATAACCATTCACACAGACAAGGGACGCACATCAAACTCCTGGTTAGCTGTTCAGATAAATGGCCATGAGCAGTCTTCAATTCTGTTGCTGAGGGAACCGTATTTTCGAGTTATTTTTAAATGTCTTCTTTCAGGGTTTCTGCTTTCCTGTCCAGTGGTAGGTTGTTCCAGGGCAAGGTTGCTAGAGTACGTGTAGGCCAGCATTGCCAGGGGTCCACCTCCATGTGCAATCTTTTGAAACATGGTGCTGTCATGTTTCTATTCAGGTAGGATATGCAGGTTCTATCAGGGACAGATTTGTGAATGCTAGCATTGAGGAAGACTGTGGCACTTTGCTCAAGGCCTGTCTGGTGAATGATGCTCACTGCTTTGCAGGTTGTCCGTTTGTCTGCTGGTACACATTGCAGGACTTTCACGGCTGGAGTAATGAAGAATGTTCCATGTTCTTTATCACGGCGAAAATGTAGCTAATGTGCTTGCTGGAATGGCAGCGTCACCCCCTGCATGGATGCAATAAGGGAATTGTTCTTAACCTATCCATGCCTTTTCATTTTGTTTTCAGATCAATGCATTCAATTTCATTCCATCTTTTTCACTCGTCGAAATGAAAAATGCATGACGTTGGTGTGGAAGCTCCAGCCTGCTCATATTTGAAATGCAATGCATTGTGGGGGGGAGGTTTTGCTGTTTTAACCTACAGCAAACACATTGCACTTACATATGCAGTGTTATTTTTCATTCAATCTCAGCAATTCATTACTCATGGTTTCTTGCGTTAAGCAACCGTGACACATCCGTATTATCAACGTATTAAGTGAACGGATTAAATGTCTGTTTATTTATTTATTATTTCATGACAACATAAACGAAAAAACGCAAATGCCCGAGTCGAACGTAGGGAAAAAAACGAGCATGTTGTCTTTCACCCGTTTAACAAGAAATGGATACCAGTTTCTTAATCACCATTAAAAAGGCTATGGTCAGGGTGGTGACTGATATCAAGACATGTAACTGAAACATTACTCATCAATAGCATTTCTAAATTCATATAGCTTGAATGTTACCGTACACAATGTGGATCCAAAATGTTAACATGAAGCACATATTGAAAACGTCTATAGAAAACATGCTATGCCCACCATTGCAGATGACTTTCCAGCACACCCCTTCTCCAGCACTTCACGCTCCCTTAATCAGCCATCTTTCGATGATTTGTGTTCCATCTTCAGCACCCGAGGTAAATATAGACAAGTGAGTAGGGCCTTGAGCCAAGTCATTCATGCCAGAATGCCACCTACAGTTCAGAACAACATCAGCAAGACATTGCAGGTATGCAAATGAGCCCAAATGCTATCCTTTTTCATACCCAGGATGCCTTTCTGATGTGGCTCTGACCTGGAGGTGAACTTCCAGCGATTGTTATTAGGTGACATTGTGTGATGTGTGACTTGCCTCAAATGGATTATTCTATTTTGGCCTCAAGGTCAGGTCAAAGGGTTTTGTCAAGCTTTTTTAAACTCACCATACCTTTGCTCAAGTTTGATATATATTATTGGAGAAGTTCTTTTTTGAGAGATAATCTACGATTTTACATAAATAATCTTGTTAAAATGTCCCACTGTCCATGATCAGGAGCATTGTGTTATTAGTAGAGTGAATACAACATAGGATGAACATGGTGTCTTCCACCCTCAGAAAAGCCTAGGAGAAGTTCAATTTTCGCCAGTCTTTTCTTGTTTCTTCTCCATTCCTTTACCTGAACTTTGCTCTCCAGGACCTAAGCCTATATCACTATTTGTGAGAGTCAATGCAGTTGCATGTATTCACTAAGTTTTATAGACCTAGCCCAAGGATCAAACCGGGAGCACAAGGGCATTTAGCAAGGACTTCAGGGCCCATAAT
Source organism: Ambystoma mexicanum (assembly GCF_040938575.1). Classification (NCBI taxonomy): domain Eukaryota; kingdom Metazoa; phylum Chordata; class Amphibia; order Caudata; family Ambystomatidae; genus Ambystoma; species Ambystoma mexicanum. The sequence goes on from NC_090933.1 coordinate 166,787,476, forward strand.
TCCTGGTGCAGGGCGAGGGCATGGTCTATAAAGGTAAAAGGGTGGGACATGGCTTAATCAGCAGCCAAGTTGCAGCCAAGACCGGCAAAAAACTGCAGGCAAAAAAGGGGTGTCAATGAAAACAAATTAAGGAGTGGGGGGTGGGGCGGGGGATTTCCTGTGCCTGGGCCATGTCTGTGTGGTGTGGCTAAGGCAGGATGAGAGCATGGCTGAAAGGGGTCTTCCGGCCCCCACCCTAAGAAAGTGTGGAGTGGGCTGGTCATTTTTTCGTTCCAGGGCCACATCTGTCAGGTGCAGCCAAGGCATGGTGGAGAGCGGCACTGATAACATGGCTGTGAGAGCTGCGCTCCCGTGAAGAGAGGTAGCATGCCCTGTGGTGCTCTCTTTCATCATGTGAGTGTTGTATTGCTAGCCATGCCGAGCTGGCAGCATGTCTGTCAGTGCAGCACTACCATAATGAGAGGGAGTAGTGCGCTGACAGCCATATTGCCAGTGACCCTGGGGAAACAGCGTGCTTTCCCATTGGCTAAATTATGGACGATGCTGGTTTTCTGAACCATACTGGCTCGTATAGCCTTGAAATTGGCCAATGGGGGATTGCCACATCACTATCCCAGAATATAATTGATCTTATATTTAGCACAATATTCTCGCAAAGCAACAAATCTGCAGATAAACATTGTGTTCAACAACCTGAATACTCTATTGGAGACAAGTTCTGGCTTTCTACTAAATATCTACCAAAAAGACTGACGCTGTCTACATTTTCCCCTATATACATGGGGCCTTTTCGTATCACTTGAGTTATCAATCTCGTTGCCTTCCATTTAGCCTTGCCTTTCTCATGCAGACAAATACATACTGTTTTTAAAGCATCTTTATTGAAACCTGTATGAACACGAGATTTGAGTGGTAGAACTCATTCTAAACCGCCTCCAGAGTTGATCAATGGAATACCAGAATACAATGTACATCGCATCTACAACTCGCGTTACTATTGTGGAAGACTCCAGTAGTTGGTCGATTGGGCTGGCTATGATGTTTTGGAATGTTCATGGGAACCTGTCTCCAATATCCATGCTCCACTGCTCATAAAAAGATTTCTTCGCTTACATCCTTTGAAACTCGGATCAAGAAGACCTGGGGAGATGCATACTGTCAGAATTGCCCTTTGGTCTCCATGGAGACGCAAGTGTCTACAACAACCTCTTGTTTCGCTCCTTCACCCCCGTAATCCACTTTGACGGTCTAGTTGTTCAGACTGTGACACTTCACGCTCACGTTCCAATGCTGTGTCAAAATCTTATTCCTATTAATGTCGAGATGAAGCCCACATCTCAATACAGGTACTCCTTCTCCTGTTCCTATGCTCCTCTTTCTGTATTCTGTCCTTCTGAGATCCTTGCCTCCTCTTCAGTCTTCCTCTGGTTTCCCTGCCTTCACCCTTACGTTCTTACTCGTTAGAAGCCCTCTCTTGCTCCTCTACACTGGATCCCGGCTGAATCAATGCTTCATTGGAATTCTACAAAGAAGAAAAGCTATTCAAGTTTTTCAGGCTTGTCTTTTCCCGTGTCTCCTCTCTCAGGTACGTGCCTCATCTAGTGCAATGTGAGACACCTGGTTCGCTTGAACTTTTGTCTACTCATTGCTGCCAATATGCCTGTTATTTTGAAAATAAAGGCGGTAAGTGGGAATGTTTTTCCCTTAAATTGTTGGAGTGGGATTAGAAAAAAGGTTAATTATATGTGTGTTGTGGTATCCCACTTAAAGGACTAGCAGGGCACTATACAAAATTCAGAAATAAAATGTAAATAAGCATTTAAAACGAGCATCATGAGACAAAAGCCTAATGAAAATTATAGGTTTCACCAGGAGCCAAGAACATGGTCACCAGCGGTTTGCTTCTTGGATTTGGAGGTGTTTGCACATCATTGGAGCTTCATCAAAAGTTAGATTGAAATAACTTTAATAACATCAGGGTAGCGAGGGAACACCAGATGGTGGGGTGGTGTGGTTGCGGAGCAATCAGTGATTAGCAAGATGATCTTCGAAAAGTAGGGTTTTCAGGTCTTTTGGTAACTTGTTCCACAGGGTGCATTGCACGAAAAAGCACTGTTTCCTGATGTTTTCCCTCTTGCCGTTCTTGTCACCAGCGAGTTGATATGGCTCCTGCTGGTGTAATGACCTCTGGACATGGCGAGTGTCAGTTCAAGTAGATTTTTGTCTTTGATGTGCCTGCTTTGGAGGAGATGGAGACGATCTTCCGCTTGATGCATGATTGATGGGGTTGCCGGTGCAGCTCCTTGAGGTGGGGGGGGGGTGATGCAGTCAAATTGTCTTAGTCCTCTTATGAGATCTCCAGATGATGGACAGCTTTCAGATGACTGTGGCATGGACAATTGTTTTAAAACTCAAGCCATGGACAGAATATTTGGCTTCATGGAGGAGTGCAAGCTTTTGCCAGGCTGTGTCTTTTTTAGTAATGTGTGCTTTGAATGAAAACACTTAGATGAAATTTACTTCAAAGTGATTACTGCAACATTTTTATTTGATTCGTTTTTTTCGATTTGGGGGTTCCCCTGCTATATCCCCCTTACCTTTCACTACTACCCCTCCCTAATCCCCGCTCCACTCCCTTATTACCCCAAAACTCACAACTCCATATATTCTTCTGAGTATTTTCGAAGTAATCATTTTGAAGTAAATTACTTTGAATAGATTTCTCTCTGTGAAACCACAGCATACATAATAAAAGATCAATGTTTATAGTAAAGCTTATACGTTTTGCACTGAGAGTGAGTTGAAGTGTGAGTCTGTCGAGCTTTATATCAGTCAGCCAATTATGGACTTGAACATGCTTGGTGGGTTTCCTTGGAGAATAAATTTGAACTTTGTAGGGATGAAACTAAGGTAGGGTGTCAACATACATTCTTGCATGAGGGACAGAAAGGGCTTGAGTTAAAGGAATGGTTTGGTCAAAAATTTGTATTGCCGCTACGGGTCGGCCATGTGTTTTTAAGCCTAAGTCGCTCGATTTAGAAAAATTTCCTATGGACCTTACCTGAGTTTTCGTCCATTAAACGCACGTGAAAACAGGCACCAGGGAGCTGCCATTTTGTGATAATCCTATCATTTCCCCCATCGCCCTGGCTGACCTGCTTTTGCGGCACTAATTCATATCCCCCGCCCCTGAGCCTGACATTATCAAAACATTCATACTCCCCGCCTCTCTACGTGACGTTACTGTGCTGCGTAGGAAAATGCGTCCAGTCGTCTTCTACGCGACTTCACACAGAACCCGGAAACCAACACAGATCAGCTCACAACACAGCCCGCCACAATTCGGAATATGAAACTGTAGTTTAAAATCAAACAGCAACACGGTAAATTTGGTAAAGTACATTTATTTGACATTAAATGTTTATAGAATATCCTGCAATTGCCATATGAACTCCGAAAGTCATTTATTTTCTTTTATCTCTATCCGCAAATCCTTAAAATGTTATCGTGAGTCACGCGCTGTTCCTTTATGGTACACAGGATGTTGGTTTTCGTTCAAAGAGGCACTTTTGTCGCACGTTAAACCGCAAGGCTGTTCCATCAAGTAGGCACTAGGCCAGCGTAAAGGTTGATATGTTGCTTCTAGCCGCTAGTACCGCGTAAGGGCATATGGGCCCTTGGCGATCGTCCCATAAGATCATCAGAATGGTGCAGTTGTTTACATTAAGCTGCAGCTGGCAGCTGAAGAAACCGTCTGCCGGTGTCTGAAACTGGTGACAGTGGCAAAATGGGAATATATACCTATTTTGAAAACATAAAATTTATAATTAGTCTCGCCAGCCGATCTTTATTAATATTATTCATTTTATTTATTACGGCCGAGCTGAAACTATTTGCTTTCAAGGATAGTGCAATGGAGTATGTTCGGCTCTAAAATCAATGCGAAAATGAACTAAATAAATCGAGGTTGGTACACAATGAGAAACGGCTTTTTGTTTACATGCGTGTGGAATGTGGACCTGCATGCCCATGTGCCCGCTACAAGGACGATCCCACAAACCTTTTCAAAGCTCTTCATTCATTCATTTATTAATGCATCCATTCATTAATTCTTCATTCCGATATAAAAGCGTCTAAAGAGTTACTTACATTATATTTGCAATTTCCATTGTGTCTCTGCGTAATGCAGTCTGTAAATCCCACTGTGCTCTTGACAACGATTTTTCGTATACTGAACTAACATGAAACTCGGTCTAGTTTAAAAATGTTCTGCCTTATCGTCTCAAACGTTATTGCACCCCCCAACCCTCCCTTCAAATGAAGTTCTTTCTGCATGGTCCCTGTCCCTCAAGGTCAAAAAACAATAGGACCTTATACTGCCAGTGCGAGTTGTGGGCCTCTTCAGGGCGCGAGCTGAAAATCAAAGCCGCTGACCTTCACTAGAAATTAGCATACATTCTTTCTTTGCAACATCCCGTAGTAAAGCCATCTGTGAGAACTTGAAGTTTCAAATTCATCTATGTAGTGCGCCTCAATGTGCAAATGCGAACTGGCTTCTCGCCCATCTGCAACGGCTTACTTGGCGCGTTGTAAGGCCCCAATTTTGTCCTCGTTGTCTGCGAGCTTTGAAGCTCCAAAGAACCATAACTATTGAGACTTTAAATTTTTTGGGGAAGTTCAGGTGAAAGTATAAAGTACCCGAGCAGTTGATTTGAAAGTGAGATTTATTGTTTGTTTTATTATTTGCAATACGCAAGCTTCCCCTCGGTTAACAGTGCCCACCATTTATAAGAGATTGTGAAAATTAGTTACATCAACAAAAATATATACATACACATATAGACAAGGTCAGCAATATGAGGTGAATAGAGAGAGAATTCGAAGATGACACCCATGTAGTTCGGCACCCAGGATGGTGAAGGTAGGGGTTAGGGTTGGCGTACTTTGTATGCACACTGTACAATAAAATGTATTTACAAAAAGACAATCGTATTACAATTAGTTAAACCGGGATTTGTATTTCACAACCAGCTCTCTTTTGGGTGGACATGGCACAGTGGCAATGTTGGGTGGCAATGGATCAGTGCTCTGCACAGAAACGTTCAAAATTCCGTATCTGTGATTCTCTAATACAGCAACAATAAGGCTTTTGACAAAGTCGAACTCCATTTCCTCATAGACTGGTTTGATCACCCATTGCTTACTTCTTTTTGAAAAGGCCTTAGTGTAGCGAGGCATCCTTACATTACCCTTAGTCCTAGATTGTTCACGGCCGCGATTCTCGTTATGGGCCAAGACGGCAAGAAGTCCTATGTCTCATGCTCTGTTTGCTGAAATGCAAGCACTTTGGCCTGTACTTTAGGCACATATTGTGGAACACCTCCAAACCTCCTGTGTGACAGAATTCTGTCAGTCCCCTCAAATCTCTTGATAGAGTTTTATCGAAAACAATCTTCTCAATGGCTTTGTGTGTCGGTGAAGATGTATTAAACCACTTCTTCTTCCGTGCCTCCACTGGGGACAAAGGGCCATGTTCACATTGGTGGAAATGTAGGTTTTCTGACCAGCGGTGCACGTTGGTGCAGTGGTGCATCAGTGACTGCCATTTTTCAAGTAGTATTTCCACTGACCCTTCACAAGTTTTGGAGCTCCACCAGAGATGGTTGCTGATAGACTGGGACCACTCTGAAAATCTTTCCAAACCTTTTTTTTCCCTGCAGCCGAGATTTTCTTATTGATTGATTTAGCAAGATGCCATACGTCAAATTGATGATTAATATGTGGGAACTGCTCTCTCATTGTCTTGGCAATTGAAACGTGTCTGTCCGTGGCTATGAGGCCGATGTGCATTCCCCTCGATTGTAGATATTCAACTGATTTTATAAATCCTAGTTTCTCCATGGCCACTGAGGATGTACATTGTGTTACCTGCACGACCACCGAACTCACAATTTTCTTACTATCCATGTCCTGAAAGTGTTAGGTGCAGTACTTGGCAGAAAAACCAGGGCTGTCGCACTGTCCATCGCCGGCTAGCCTGAATCATTTGCCTTCGAATGTACTTGCTAGAGACAATTGTTCAATTTTTCAAGCATCACTAATGGCCGGAAACAGATAATCATGTTGGTATTTGTAGTACTGCGTTTTTTAAATGAAATGGAGTCCCATAAACTGAAAGAAAGCCTCTAACTTTCTAAAACTGGAGCCACTAAAAAGTGATGCAGCTGCACACAGTATATTGCTTGCTGGCAGTTTCCCCATTATCGGTTGTGCAGACCATGAGAACGTATGATGTAATCTACAGGCGGCATGTATTGTGACGTTACTGCCTTGTTTTTTACGAGTCACATGAATCAATGGCTTCCCACATACTTTCCCTCTGACGGAATGCCCACATTTCAGTATACTTATAATATCCATCAAACAACTGTCGAATACTATGTATTTGCCCTCTTTCATTAGACTGTCATCCTGCATCAAAGTTGATTCGGCCTGTGACGTTGAGGACATATCACCACATTTGAAAGAAATATCGCTGCTATCAAGTTCTGATGCGTCGGTGAATGCTGCTGCTGGTTCATTCTCTGTCATTTCAACATCTGCTACCTCAACATTGATAGGAGAACACAACAATGTTGACAGCTTTTTTGGTGGCAATTTTTTGGCGGGTGTAGATTGTGTGAATTGATCTGCGACTACTTCAGAGCTATCTTCAATACTTCCAGTATCATGTTGTTGCGGCGGTGCGGTCGTACTGTAGCAATGGTCCAATAAATCTTTGCTGGATTCTCCAGACACATTCATTTCATGTTCTGGCCATTGGACATGAGCATCCCGAGTCTCAACATGCCGCGCCTGAATTAATAGTTCCTCCATAGTGTAAATGGTCTGGCAAGCAACATCTCTCATTCGCTTCACTGTCTGTGTATGTATAGTTCGTAGACCCACGGGTAACTAGAGGACAGATTGGAAAAGGGATGTTCAGTTTAAACACAAGATAAAGTATAGTACAATTGATTGGAAAAAAACATAAAATAGTCCCCAGCACAAAAACATTTCTAAGGTTATGAACTGTTTGTAACTAACCTTATTTTGGTTTCTTTTCTTTACAACTTTTTTGACTCAACCTTCAACATCTGCACGCTGTTGCTCTGATACGTATCTGCATGTCTCCCCTTCCTCTTGCGCTGCAACGACTATATTTTCTGTATCCGCATAGACAGCACAGAATGAGGCTCCATCGACTCCCTGAAACATAGTATTTTCATTACTGTGTATCAAAATATTGTTAGCGTAAAACGCACGTGAGGACAAACACACATGTACATCTCAATAGCCAAACACGGTTTAAACATTGTGTGGAACAATCAAACGACAAGTATTCGAGCTCTGATGACCTAGTTCGATGGAGATGTCAGTATCCATACCTCTGGCTCTACAGGGACTGCCACGAATGATTGTATTGAAGAGGAGGCATCAGCAGCTCCCTGAAACACAGTACTTGCGTTAGTATGGTTTTCAATATCGTAAACATAACACACTTTCGGTCGACGGCACAGGTACATATAAAGAGATAACCACAAATGTTGCATTGTCTAAAAGAATCAAGGACTATTTAAAAATGATCAGATTTAATCGACTTATTTCTCTGATTTCTTAACATCTGCATCATCTAAATGGGATCTTGTGATTGTAGTGGAAGCTCCATCATCTCCCTGAAACACAGTACTTGCGTTAATAGGGAAGAAAGTATAGCAAATGGAATCACGTTATATGATCACGATCGATGGAGCTGTCAGTATCCATACCTCATGCTGCTGAAGAATATTTGGGCTGTTGTCAATGTAGTGCGCACTTCCGAAAGCTGTTGTGCCGATTCGTATCTGCATGGTCCCGCTTCCACCGGAATCACTTGAATGTCAGGCTCCGCATCAAGTGCGTGGATTGACGATTCAACAACAGCCTGAAACATAGTATTTGCATTAGTAAGGATTACAATATTGAAAACACAACACACGCTTGGGGTCGACCGCACAGGTACATATCAACGGCTAACCACAAATGAAACATGGTGTAGAACAATCAAACGACAAGTGTTCCAGTCCTGATGATCACGGTCAGTTGAGCTGTCAGTATCCATACCTCGGGCTGCTGAAGAACATCTAGGGCTGTTGTTAATGTGGTGGACGCTTCAGCATCTCCCTGAAAGACAATACTTGCATTAGTATGGATAACACTAATTATAACTGAAAACAAACACCAGGGGACGACAACTAAGGTGTATATCAATTGGAAAGCACTAACCAAACAATTGGTAAAATAATCACACGATACATACAAACTATTACTTGACATGCATAAAACAAGTCTCTAGCGGAATAGCCAAGTATGATTACCTGATACGCGCTAGAAGTGGTTGATAACTGCGAGCACGTGACGGAAGTAGAATGTTCTTGCTTCAGATTCAAGGGATAATCAAGAAGTTGTAAAGGTAAATTATTGTTTGATAATGAAATGCCAATATTTAAAATTGCCTTGTAAGGAGACAGAATACTTGAGTAATGCGCAATATAGAACAGTCGCCTGTGCCCATATATAGATTTCGTTTGTGGGTTATGAAATCTAAAAATAATATATTGATAAATGTCATTATTCAAAAAGCTATACACTCATATCAATGTCGAAAGTATTACAAATTGGAAACAACACCTAAAATATCAATGAATCCATTCGGCTACCCACACACTACCGCAAGGCCTAAAGCTAAAAACGGACACTTGACGCACCAGTGGCGGATTGTGGATGAATAGAGTGGGAATAGCGTTTGCGAGCAATTTTCGTGTCGATCGCCGTTTGTTCTTCTTTGTTACCCAAGATGTGATGTACATGTTCGAGGGAAAGTGCCGGCTGCAGATGCGGTATCGATCACCCCTCTTGTCCTCAAAGACTTTTGGGACTCTACTTTCCTGCTCATCCAGTGGATATCCGCAATGTCTGACCCATTCTCTTATTTGATCAACAGTTTTCGGGAATACATGCATTGTAGTACCTTTAGATTTAGCATGGGTCTTCGAAGGGCAACCGCTAATCGAACAGGCAAGCATTTTTGAAAATTCTGAAAAGTAAATATCAAGATTATTATAAAACCTTGATGAATAAAAATGTCATAAAAAAGTAAATGAACCATACCATGCTCAATGCAAGGTTTGTTTTGGTCGCCGGAACTATACCAGTTCATCATGTGCGGCTTAGTATTTGCATAAGTTACAGAAATATCTGTTTTGTCTTGCACGAAAAGGAACCATGCTTACATTATAGAGTGGACCCCCGAAGGATGCAATTCGATGACAATTGACACAGATGAAAATAAATAGATCTATTGATAACATAACAATTGAAACTAAATCAATAGCAATGAGACCAATGACCATAGCTCTATTGGGTACTGTAATAGCAAATAGATTGAAATGTAAAAATAGCCAAAATGTGACTCGGATACATGGCCTTACCTTGACCAACAAACAGTTGGATTCAGCAGGCCAAGCAGTATGTTGCAGGAGAACAGGTAGATGGCCACAGGTAGCACACTGACGAGTTTGCTCGAAGCGGTCACAGATAGCACGGCGACGAGCAGATTAGCATAGATCTCAGTGCTTCTCAGGTAGAAGGTTCAGGAGTTGACTTGCAAAGCACAAAGATGTTCTCATGAGACATATCAAGTGGTTTATAAAGTATTAGAAACAGGGGTTTGTTTGTGAATGAATGACGTGTGTATGTCGTGGTATTATGTTTATTGCAGGGGGGCGGCCTGCCTCAGGGGAGGCCTGCCCGGAGACACGGGTTCTGAGGAGGCCATGTGAGTGATGGCCCCGGGGCGTGGAATACCTTTTGAAGTGTACATGCTGTTTGGCACCTTGGCCGTTTGCGCCCGTCACAGCCCCCCATGCCAGCGCTCATCCCCGGGTGCGAACCGCCTTTGATAGAGGGGGTGGGATGGATGGGCCTGGGGCGTGCAGATAAGGCACAGGAAGACTGCTGAATGGAGACTCACTTATGTGGATTGCAGGGGGGCTGCCTGCCTCAGGGGAGGCCTGCCTGGAGATACGGGGTCTGAGGAGGCCATGTGAGCGATGGCCCCTGGGCGTGGGATACCTTTTGAAGTGTACATGCTGTTTGGCACCATAGCCGTTTGCGCCCGTCCCTTGCCCTTATGTGATGTTAACTTTGCATGACATTCGCGTAGATGGGAACACTGAGCAGGACACGGGGCATCCATTTTTGTACCCCCTTTCCACTCCATTTCGGTGACCAGGCCTCACTGCGATAGTACAGCGCGCAGAGCACATGGCCCACAGCCTCGTTCCCACTCTGACTGGAAAACTCCAGAGGTATTTGCAACAGCTAATAAATGTAACACATCACTCTTTGAGATCACGGTCCTGCATGTGAACCAGCTTGAACCATGCACATGGCTTGTTCATCTCCACAAACGTGTCCTTACCCACGCACCCTCGCCAGTGGAAAGTAACTGCCATTCTGACCCTGTATCCCTGCAAGGTATTCTCTTCATGTGCCAGACCACTGACCACGTATTGATGGCCACCTAGCAGATCCCCAACTAACATTAGACCCCTACTGCAGTATATCGTTGCCTATCAATAACAAATGCCACATATCGGAGATTCTTGTGAGCACAGACCCACACTTCAAACACTGTATTATAGTGGTCAAGACCCTTGACCTAAGGCCTGTATAATCCAATGTTCATTGATAGTATTGATATATGTGTGACTTTTATAGAGACATAACCGACTGAAAGACTTTGAACAAGTGTTATTTAGTGCATGCATTATTGATAATATATTTGGTTAGCTTAGATAGTTACAACCCCGCTTCACAGCGACCTGAACTTCACCCATTCCGAGCACAGGTGTCTGACGTCCATCCTTGAATGGAGACACACTTGATTGATTTAAAAAATCGAAACAACTGTTGTTAAAATATATGTGGTGTTTTATTTTGTAGCTTATTTTGATGACACAAAAATACAAAAGTTTACACATTGTACAGTTCAGGTTGCAGCACAGCGAGAGAAAATCCCCTGTACTGACCGCTGTCACTCGGGAATGTTTCTCTTATGGCACGAACGGCACAGGCGGGTATCACTCTTCAAACGCGGTGTCCAAGCCTCCCGTGAAGCCACCATGTAAAGGAAAGATAGGCCACCAGCCTGTACCACCTGTGAAAAGGAATGAAACAAACTGTTTTTAAATGACCAAGATAAGTTTAATAAACGTTTGTTGTCAATGACAATTCTTCTAACTAATAGCATTCTGCTCGGACAAATGCTATCTAGACACTGCACACTATTGAATGACTTTCATGCGTTACAATGATATGTATATGTAATTTTGGATATAGTAGAAGACCATGAAATAGGAGTGGCATGACAAGCAGAGTATACTTACTCGTTACTCGGATTACGAGGACGAACAGTTGCGAAGTTCGTGCATAAGCACCATCATTATCCTCAACACGGACCGTGTGAGGCAGACTGCCCTGAAGTCTGGCAGGTCGGTGATGCATTGCGGTCGTGGCTCGCCTTCCGAAATGTAGGCCACGCATCCCGAGTTTTCACAGCAGCAGCAGTTCTCCTCCTCGGTTGGCATTAGCTCGCACCGATTGCATGTGCACCAGGTGGAAACACCGTCCATGCGACTAGGTCCAGCGTCTTCATCCGTTGATTCGTCCTGCCAACTGCTGTCCGAAGCCCCATCGTTTTCGCGTGTTTCCCTTTCCAGTAGTTCCTCCTCGGTATACTCGGGCTCGTACATGTAGGGCATTATTGTATCCATTGTGTGTTGCACAAACTAAAATAATTGATAGCGGTGGTACTGGTATCTGTCCACACTGGCTACAAGCAACGAAGGTAGCTGACCAGAGCACAGAAACGAGTCACAGAATACTCAAAGTAACACAGAGAGAGGAATGGAATCGAAAATATGCTGCTGTGTGTTGTGAAAGGGTCTGTTTATACTTATTGAGGAAAGAGGCGTCCTGCCATTTCCATGGCGACACGTCATTAGTTGAAGCGCAGCGAATGTTGACACGAGACGTGCTTTGGTGTTGTGAAATGGGCGGTACGCGTCTGCTGATGAGAGGCTCAGGGGCGGGGGATATGATTTAGTGCCGCAAAAGCAGGTCAGCCAGGGCGATGGGGGAAATGATAGGATTATCACAAAATGGCAGCTCCCTGGTGCCTGTTTTCACCTGCGTTTAATGGACGAAAACTCGGGTAATGTCCATAGGATATTTTTCTAAAATCGAGCGACTTAGGCTTAAAAACACATGGCCGACCCGTAGGGGAAATAAACATTTTTGACCGAACCATTCCTTTAATGGATGTCATTAATGCAATTGATCTTAGGTAAAGCTGTGTATCTTGATTGTAATTGTAATTGTTTATTTATACAGCGCTTGTACACAGGTGAAGTGCTTCAAAGTGCTTCAAGGCAGGAAGGGAGCAAGGGAATATAGTACTCATTATACAGTGCTTGTACACAGGTGAAGTGCTTCAAAGTGCTTCAAGGCAGGAAGGGAGCAAGGGAATATAGTAGTCATTGTTAAGCCTTGAAGTTTCCGAATGATCTAACAGTAAAAGCCTGGGACCTGTAAGGCTCTGGAGGTGAACCTGCCTACCAGTCAGCAAAAACTGAACAGAGTTAGGGAGAGAAAAAGAACAGAGGTTAGCAGTGGAGAGGAGAGAAGGTGGAAGATAAGAGAAAGGTCTTGAAGAGTTTCCCGAATTTACGGTGCTTTGGCTCAAGACGGAAAAAGGCAGAGAGGCTGCTCCAGAGGGATGCACCTGCCGAGGGTAAAGATCTACCCCCAAATCTCTGCTTGGAAAAGCGGTGGGAGTTTTGGTGATGAGTTCCCCCAGAGATTCCATGTAGATGGTGAAGATGAGAAGGAACAAGTTAGAGATGTGTCGAACTCCACACGTAACAGGTTGGTGCAGGGATCTCTTTGGGTCCATTTGGATGTGATGGCCTCTGTTGGAGAGGCCATTCTGTCAAAGCCCATGCTCTTAGCAAGGATCTTGTGGAGGGCTTCATTGTCATTATTATCAAAGGCACCAAATAGGTTGAGGAGGATGAGTAAGCAGGATTCCCCTTTGCCCATGATTGGTGGAATGTATCTCTTACATGGATGGTGGCAAGCCTCTGTGCTTCATCGTGGTTAGAAGCCAGATTGGCTGACCTGTAGGAAATTGTGCTGAGTGATCTTTTCATACATATGGATGGCAACTGTCTTCTACTTTGCATTTTCACTCATTTCAATCAACTACATTTAGAAGCCCACTGCCTGTGAAGTGTAATCCACACAGGCAGCCCCTTTTGTACAGTTGAAATAGTGTTATTTCACAGCTTTTGAGAAAAGCAGTTGTGTCAGTTCTCCAAAAGGTTTTGCTACTCATCAAGGAGAGGTCCCACAGTGACAGGTGCCACAGAATTGCTGCACAAGTGAATTATGCCTTAATGTTCAGAAATGGGCTACTTTATTAGCAGGATTGTGAGGTGCATTTCTAGAGACAGTAGTAATCCAACCACTTCCCTAACTCCTATCCTCTAAAACAGATGCTTAGTTACAGTGAGGATTTTATTGGCTATACCTATATGCAAATGAAATGACAATAGCCAATCAGATAAACCCCTCCTTCAGTGCCCTATTTGCAGGGACGTCATTTCACCAAAATGCCTGGGGTAGCGGAAGTGACATCACATGACCCTTGACCTCTGACATCACATGAAGTGATGACATTTGACCCCGCCCCAAAGTGACATCACGGGAAGTGATGGAGCACGACCGTTTACCCCTTGACAAAACAGGAAGTAGCATCACCTAGCATTGTTTCTAAGTAGACTATGAAAAATATGGTTACAATATCACTCTAAACTAATATGCATTTCATACGAGAATGGATCACCATGCGTATCAACATAAAAAACATGGTATAACTGCAACTTGCAAAGAGCAAAATACATAGTCGGAAATTGATGAATATTCTACTCTAAATGCTTCTTGGACCATTCTGTCTGCATTGTGAATTTGAGGTGTTTAAGAACAGACGAAATCAGTGACTCACCCACTGAAGTGTGCCTGAAAAAAACCTTTAATGAGTCTAGCAAATTTTGTATAGAATTCCAGAAAGACAAATTATGTGTTATTCCTATTCTTTCTGATTTAGGTTCACTGTTCAAAGTGTTACACTTGTGGAACTCCCTGGTGTTTTATGAAGCCTGAACAAGAAAGCTAGTGACTCTAGAAACAAACAACCACACAGCCGAGGAGCTTCAATTTGCAAAAAAAAATAAGAAATATATATATATATATATATATACACACTTTTCTTCCTTTTGTTTTAGGGGTAGCAAGGGGGGGGCCACAGGGGTAGCAAGGGAGACTCTATGGGTCACAACTGCGACCCCTGGCAACCCCTGAATGACGTCCCTGCCTATTTAGCATCTTAAATTGAGTGATGAGCCTGAATTCTTACGCAACATGACAACCTTCAAGAATTTATATGCTGTCCCGCATTGCCAAAATAAATCTGGTACAATTTGTAACCTACAAGCCAATGGTCTTTTGTTGATAAGCAGGGTTGATTACTGCGCCTGACTGATTGATATGTGTATGTATGTAAATTCTCCTTTTCCTCTCAAAATAAATGAAGAACGTTGCCAATATTTGTTTTTCAAATGCATTTGCAATATGGCAAAAATAAACACAAACATCACAAAACATTTGAAAACTATGGCTGCTGCGATTAAGATAACACAGTTACTTCATAGCAGCGCAACATGAGCGTGATGACGTCACAAACGTAAATAAAACAACTTGAGCCATTTTAGAATGCAGTTTACATGTGGAACGGAGTTCATGGACCAGATATCCTGGGATGAAGTGATCATTTCTCAGATGCCAGCCAAAACAGGCATAATTTGCATTCCCCTTGTGGTGTTAGCTAAGGCTCTATATAAAACCAACAAAGAAACATACAGAGCTATTTATTGTTCTTTCATACAAAGTCAGCAGATAACTTGTGAAATTGTATACAAATTATTAAGCTAGCCGTGAGCCAAAATGAATGACATTTGGTGAGTACAACACACAGTCAAGAACAATTAAGTAATGCACCAAACTAAATGTAATAGTATGCTATTGAATTGAGTGTTTTCTCTGTTTTCTTCACTTTAAAATAGAAATTGTAATCCTAATAAAACCTCATGATGACCCACAACAAACGTGGTGAAACAAGTGTAGAGAGATACAACTATTAACGAATACAACATTTAAGGATTTTGAGTTGAGCATGGGAACACGTGGGAATACATGTTCAATGAGGATATACTAACTTTTCGAATGGCAAAATATTGGATTTGAAGTTTGATTTGGAATATAGAATTTGAAATACATGATTCATGAGGATTAATGCATTGTTTGAATGGATAAGTGATGAAACTTGTTTGATTTGGGACATATGATTCATTAAAATGCAAGAGTAATGCAATTTAAGAATTCACCAATTAAGGAAAGAAACATGAGTCTTAATTTATTTCAATAGGAAAAGGAGAATCTACATACACTCTATCAGTTAGGAGCAGTAACTGACCCTACTTATCACCAATATCTATTATTACAAGTACTGGGTAGACACAAAGGGCCTCATCACGACCCAGGTGGTAAGTTATCGCCTGGGCCGTGACTTTACCACCATGGCGTAAACTACGTTTACGCCATGGTGGTTGGCGGACTTACCGCCCCATTCCGACCTTGGCGGGGCGGTAAGTCCCCAATCCCCATTTACCCTTCCCCATTCCCATTTTTACCCCATAGGGCATAATGGGAGTGGGGAAGGCGTTAATTACGCCACCGTAAATTACGGTGGCGTAATTAACTCCATGGTCCCTTAGCGCCATGGATTTTAACACCTGCTAAAAGCAGGTGTTAAATTCGCCATGGCGCTAAGGGACCTCGTACTCAGGCGGTAAGGGTCGGCGCTGTTTACGGCGCCGTAAACCCCTTACCGCCTGGGTCGTAATGAGGCCCAATACCTGGGTTGAGAATCAGCGATGGCTACCCTCATCAATCATGGAGATCATCACCGAAACAATTAACAAATGCCTGCAAACATTGTGAACATGCCCATGTTCTTTTTTGCGTTGCTCCTCAAGTATCCAGCACATCATGAAATGTGCGCTAAAGTAACCCCCTCTGATCATCATCATCTCCATATTTCCTGCCATCACTGCTAGCCCCATCAGCAACACCAGGGCAACCCCAGCCCCAACACCATTCACACACAAGCACCAACTGTTTGAGGAGGTAGATTGTCTGCGTGCCTTGTCACATCAAATATGCTATGTAGTGTGCCTCTCCTCACCAGATTCGAGGTAAGAGGACCACAGTACCACGCCCGCCTGCACCCCCACCTGCACCAGTTCTATTAACTGATCAACAACACTGCATCAACAACCCAACCATTTTCTTCAATTAAGAAATATAACACAAGACAATGTTTCCTTAATCATGCCCCAAACCAAACTGGCATTACGAAACATAATAATATCCAAAAGTAAGGAAAACAATAAGGTTTCCATAGAAAAATAACAAGGCTTTCATGCAAGACAAACACATACATCACACAATCCTGCTCCTTGGCAAGAAAGAATCCTGCGTGATCTCCCTCCAATTTGTCTCCAGCTCTTACTACAATGTCGTGTGCAGCAGCCCTGCCTCCCTTTCGTGCAGCCCAACTAAAACCACAAACTAAAGATAAACATGAAAGTACCTTCACAGTCTTCTAAATTTACTTTATGCCTAGGAACTCAATTCACTCCATGTGCGAGTACCTGAATTTCACAGGAACATCACATTTTCACACCAATTCTCCTGTGAGTGCATGAATTCTCATGCAAGCTCTGACTCACATGCAGGCTCTCCCAGGTGCACACGAATTCAGCGGTTGATCCCGCAGGCATTCATGGATGAACTGTAAGGTGATTTGCCAGGCTTTGTACATGGCATGCGTGTGTCTGTGTGTGTGGATGTATTTTTCAGGAGTTGCACTCTCTTCCAACCATTCTCTGTGTGGCAAGCCCATGTTTGCAAGACCAGATCTTTGATGTTTTCTTCCTCCCAAGTCCTCACTGTCATGTCAGTGTTAGGCAGAATCATATGCAGTACCCTTTGGGAACACCACATACAATTAAGACTACAAGTGCAAGTACATATTCACCTTTGGTACAAGCTTGTACTACACAGTAAAGGGGTAGCGATGGCTGAGCAGCCAGACTTATCTCAAGAGTAAAGTGAGCAGTATCAGAAGTTACACAAAGGACAGCAATTGCTATGGTTCAAACAAACACTGACTCAAGGTTTCTGAGTAAAAGAATATACATTTATTTACACCATCAGTTGTAAAACAGTTCACTAATATAAAGTAGCAGAAAATCACACCCTTAATGTACTACACAACCCCAAATCAATTCTGGACAAGTTAAGCTCAAAATGAAGTGCGAGCAAAATGGCACTCCAACAATTTAAAAAGGGAGGGAAGGACAAGGTTATACAAAATCAAACAGCATCAACAGGTAAGTATAAGTAGGCAGGGCAATCTAGAAAAGGCTTACTACAACTAGGAATCAAATCAATAGGCCTGGGCCAATGTTAATGGTTCAGAGTCTTTGCAGAGGATCACACAGTTCAGAATAGTTTGCGGTTAAGTCTTTGCCAAGAGTTCGAAACAAAGTTGGTCAAAGGAAAAGTTATTTAAAAGAATAGAGAAGGACAAGCCCTCAGATTGGCAAAAGATTTAAAACACTTTCACCGCTGTCGGACTAAACGAACAAACGGGTTTGAACAGTACCTTAGAAGAAGAGGAATAGTAGCAGAAGTTCCTGGGAGATCCTGCAGGCTCAGGGTTCCTGAAGTGACCGTCAGACTGACACAAAGGAGGAAGACTGGAGGGTCCTGCACTGCCCAGGGAAGAAACCAGCAGCTGAGCAAAGCAACAAATAAAAGGTGCGCTCCTTAAAACCCAAATGTGGTCGGGTCCTCCTGGCTATCAGGTTCAGTGCAGCGGTGCACAGCAAATTCGACCAAGGGAGGGAGGCCTTGCTTGGTGTTTGGCAAACTGTTTGGTCCCGCCATCTCAAGTGAAGAATATTCCTTGCATATCTTCTCTGTCGTCGAAGTTTAGGAGATTCGGAACCGCATCAGGTCTTCACCAGGAGGTTCAGTAGTTGCACCAGTCCTCTTCCTTCAGCTTCTCTTCGGTTCTCTCAATCCAGTGGCGACTCTGCCTTCCAAGTCTCAGAGACCTGCTTTTTTTTTTTTATTTTTTTTTTTTTTATTGGTTTAGTTGATAAATCAACTTTTCAATATATATTTACATTTATAAATTTACAGAAAAAGAAAATTTCAAAGTTGTATAACAATTAGGAGTTAATTCATTACATAAATTGGTCCGCAAAAAATAATCAACACAAATCGACATGCCCTCATAGTAGGTCATCAAAGTATAACACAACTAAAATTTCGCTTCCTTTGTATAACGACCACTAAATTAAGTCTAGAATGTTTAAAATTAAGATTAAAACATATAAAAAACAGATAAAACAGAACGATATATTAGGTTGTACGGAATTCAGACAATAGTCTGCCACGTTAGTGGCAACATTTCCCTTAGGTTTAAAGCTATGAGAAAATTCACAACCGCTAATCTTATCGTGGTTATCTGTGTGTTATAAATTCTATGCCAAAAGTCTTCAACTGTAAGAAATGTGCATGTCTCAAAGTGTTTTTTGAAATAATCAATTCTCATGGATAATAATGCCTGGCATTCTGCTATCAGATGATACATAGTCTCTGCATTGCCAGGTTTCTTGCAAAATCTGCAATAGCTTTCAGATTTGTCAATGGCATTCCACTTGGCTAAATTGCTCCTGGTGTACCACCAGTTCATTCTAAATCTCAAGAATGCATTTCTTGCCTCGGCACCAGGGAATTTTAGCAGATAGCTTTCACTAGTTCGAATTTTTTTTGGAATAATTCTATGGAGGACAGCATGCTTGGTCTTTTGACAATCCTCATATGTCTTTATCCAATCCCATATGATGATTTTTTGCTTCGCTCGGTCAGGGTTCGTAACTAGCAAGTCTACTGAAACCTCAGTTTTCAGCAAAAAAAATTCAACCTGTTGCCGCCATTCACTCATTGCTTTGTGGTTACTAGTTTTTATGTAGCTAGACAGGATCTGCATTAAAGAATTATCTTGTTTTGCCATGATGCATTTTCTATACAAGCTACATAATTTCCACATATACATACTGTTTAATGATGAAATACCCAATTCATATCTCAATAGACACATCTGAGCAGCCATGGGTGTATGTAGAACCTTTTTCCAAAAATGGCCTTCCAATTTTTGCCAAAACATCTCATCTCTCCAGATTTTAGTTTCTGCACCATAAAGTACAATTGCGGCTACTCTTTGACAATAAAATGTAATTATCGGTTTTAGAGAAAAGGTACAAAGTCTGTGATTTATGATAGAAGCCTGTGAAACAGACGTGCCAATTTTAATTTTCAGCTCATCAATATACGGAGCATCTGCTCTGGAGTCATTTATATTTAATCCCAAGTACTTATATTGTGTGACATTTCCCAATTTATTCATGCCTATAGATAGTGATCGACAAGGTACCCTGGTTTTCTTATTGGGCACAATCTTGAGAATGTTTGTTTTTGAAAGATTAATTATCAGTTCATTTTCATATACAAATTTTTCTAATTGGTCCAATAGATTTTGCAGCTTATTTGTAGTTTTAGCTAGAAGGACTAAATCGTCTGCATAGAACATCCATGGTATGGGACACATTCCAAGGCGTGGAGCATCAGACTGAATTGTACGAAATGTCTTTGCTACATCTGAAATGAAATAGTTGAATAAGGTTGATGCCAGTAGACAACCTTGCTTTAGACCCCTATATGTTTCAATTGGTCTAGATAATGTACCATCCATTGACAGACGGATTTGGATAGAGGTCCCCGTGTGAAACTGCATGATCCAATGTAATAAATGCTTTGGGCATGCATTTTTTTTTAGTTTGTTATTCAAAAGGGTTCTTGATACAGAGTCAAAGGCAGTTTCAAAATCTACAAAAGCCATATAAAGAGGTTGATTTGCTTGTAGTTCGTGCTGTTTTATGGCTTCGAGCGTACACAAGTTTACAGATGTCCCTACACCCACAATAAAACCTGTTTGGTAGGGATCATTAAGATCCGCTTCTCTAGTCCATTTATTGAAATCTCGCAACACCAGACGAGCAAAAATTTTCCCTGGCGCATCTAAGAGCGCAATAGGTCTGTAGTTTTTTGGGTTCAATCTATCTCCTTTTTTATGAATGGGGACAATAATGGATTTACGCCATGATGGGGGTATTCTTTTGCTAGCTATTACTTGTTTGAATATCACTCCTAGGATCATGGCCCATGTCTCCGGATTAGATTTTAGCATCGCGTTCGATAGGCCATCTGGACCAGGCGCTTTAGATTTGCTTAATTTTTTAATATAGATTTCTATGTCCAGATTGTCATATACAATGTCTTGTATTTCACCATAGATCTGCTCATTTACTGTATCGGGGTAGTGGGTTTCAGCATACAGAGAGTTATAGTATTGGACCCAAATTTCTTCCGATACTGCATTTACTTGTCTTATGGATTGTTTAGAGGTGTACACAGTTTTAATTAGGCCCCAAATTAAA
This sequence comes from Ambystoma mexicanum, assembly GCF_040938575.1. NCBI lineage: Eukaryota > Metazoa > Chordata > Amphibia > Caudata > Ambystomatidae > Ambystoma > Ambystoma mexicanum. Next base: position 166,808,307 of record NC_090933.1, read on the forward strand.
GCAGAGTTCTTAGAGGTAATGGAATGAGGCATGGTTTGAGCATCTTTTAGCATCATTGCAGCTCTTCGTTGCTTTATCCAGTTCCTATAGCGATTCTTATATTTGGAAATGATGAGGATTTTATCACTGTTGTTTGATAGGGTAGTGTGTCGAATATCCCTCCTTAGTTCAGATTTCCTTAAACTAATTTCTTCATCATAAGAATGACAATGCTGTTTCTGAGGCTTGCTACACACGCCATATGGTTTTTTAAATAGCTGAAGGGTGCTAACATAATCTCCATTCATAAATTGTAAATTAGGTTTCAGAATGTCATTTGGATATGATATTGTCACGAGTAGATTGTTCAAATTTTCAGGAGTCCATTTGAACTTGTGACCTTGGGTGGAGACTTCTAAGTTGGTTATATGATTTGGTCTGGATCTCGTGGCCAATTCGCTCACTCTAGGCCATGTCATACAGAGAAGACTATGATCACTTTTTATTTGTTTAGATATCTCAAAAGAAGATATGGTAGAGAAGAATTCGCTATTGGTGTACACATAATCAATGGTGGAGGTTAAGGAACCCTGTTGCCAAGTAATTCTAGCTGGAATGTCACCCTGGACCGCACCATTTACCATAACAAAACCTCGCTCATGCATCAAATGAGTCCACTTTTCTTTAATTTCTCTCTTCTTTCCTCCCCTGTCATTCATACAGTCCATATTCAGGTCACCTGCAATGACTGTAGAATTGATCAAGGGGTCTTTATCAATTTTATCTAAACACTGTATCAAATCCTTAAAAAATCTTTTTTCTGTGATGTCTAAGTGATTCCAGTAGATGTTTATACATGCTATGACATAGCTTTCAGCTGAGATACGAACCAATTGCATATAGCTATTTAAGGAGGCCCATGGTTCAGCAAAAAGTCCATTGGTTGACTTAACAGCAGTAAGAAGTCCAGCCTTGGGGCGGCCTCTGGCCGACTTAATAGCAGGTTCAAAGATAATGTAATAATGTTCCCATACAGGGGGGAGGGTAAGCCAAGTCTCTTGTAACAGGACTATGTCATAAGCAGCCAATACAGATTCTGAGGAATTTGCAAGGTGCAGGTGGCCCCTAGTATTCCAGGATGCCAGCTTAAAAGTTGTTTCATTTCTCAATGTTGGAAGCTAGCATTTATTATACATTTTGTTCTGAGGGTAAGTTGTGATAGTTTTCATCTCATTTGCACCTATTGTAGAAAATTGAATCGTCATAGGTTCAATGAGGGTTCCAGCAGGATATACCTTGGGTTTTATGATGTTAGTATTGGCGCTATTGTGGAGTGAGGGATAGATGTTAGCAACATTGGAAGGTAAAGTACTATTCATTTTATTTTCTGCCATAGGATTATCAAGCAAGAAGCCTAAATGATATACTTCACTACGTGCTTGCCAAATAGTATGCTTTACAATAGCAGATGTCATCCAGATTTTTACTACAGATCTGTCGTGATCATCGACGAATTCAATCTGTTCAAGATCTTTGGACTTTACTTCCTGAAGAGCCTGAACACTACGCAAGATGTTTAATACGGAGGATCGATTTAGGTCATATAGGCCAAATTCACCACCACGACATTTCAGGATGAGACTTACATGGGTCGTGTCATTGCATTTCTTATAACTATTCCTGAAGGGTGTTCTATTTTCTTGCTGTTTCTTCAACGGCAATTGTTTTGACTGTTCAGATACTTCATAGTTTCTTGTCCTGTCTTCTCCCATCAAATTGTTATCATTTTCCTTCCTTTTTGAGTACCTGTCATCAGCATTATGAATCTCTCTTGAGGCAAATATGCCCATAGATTTCATGATTTCTTCTCGCCTTTCTTCTAGTGTTCTAAATGTGATTTTTTGGCAATTTTCTTCATTTTCACTGATTTGCTTATTTACTTTTAGTATTTGAGAGGGAGGAAAAGTCTTTAGTGCATTTTCTAGACACTCTTGTTTGGAAACCTCATTTACCAGCTCATCAAGCGGCTCGTAGCTCACATCATTGGCCACTATGTTTTTAGTTACTTTTGGAGCCAGTTGTATAGGCGGTAAAGTGGTTTTGCTTTTACTAATAGCAATGTATTTCCTCACAATTTCTGCCCTTTTCCCTTGTGTTCTTTTATCAGGAGTACTTAGGGCTTTAATAAATTGTTGCGTGTTCGTATTCCTCTGCATTTTAGTCAATTTCTGATTTTTGGATTTTTTTGACTCAGATTGCATGTTAGACAGTTGCTTTTTCCCTTTTTTTGTCACACTGAATATGTTATATGTTCCATTCTCCACAGGCGACTCAATAGAAAATGTTTTGGATGTCGCAACCTTTTCAACTCCTGTAACAGTTGAAACAGTGTCTTTTTTATTTTGGTGCTCAAGAGTTTCTATTATGGTCACATCATGATTAACACATCCGGTGTTATTCTTTTTTTCACTCATCACCATGGAGTTATCATTGGTTTCATGTTGGTTTAGGTCACTGTTTGGTATGTTATTGATCATGTCACTACTATTAGTTCTACAATTGACCTTTTCCATATCCTCAGCTGAAGTGGTTACAGTTATTCTATGATGTGCTTTTTTACTATCATTCATATTAAAAAACATCTGTTCTACTATGCCAGACAACATAGAGTGCATTTTATATGGGTCCGGGCTTTTCAGTATTACACTTTCAGTATGCTGGCATTTGTCACTTTTCTTCTCCAAAATTTCTCTAAGTAAAAAGTTTTGGTCCAGTAATCTGGCATCCAGTGTTTCATAAAGTTTAGCTAGGGAAAACAAAGCAGTGTTCATAGCTTGTAGAGTTAGTTCTGTTGGTGCCAAAGTAATGGCTGCTTGTGGTGGTTGTGGTGCAGCTTTGTTACGTCCACATCGTTTGGGAGAATGTTGGGTAAAGGAAATTGACAAAATAGAGGAATCATTAGTACATTCCGGAAAAAGAACAGGGGATTGGGACAAGTGATCTACATTTTCATCATCGCCAGATAGATTCTCTGGTGGCTCAGTGTTAGCAGATTCTAATTCAACTTGCGTTATGTGTTCATTTTTTCCATTGACATCAATGGCAGTCGTGTCTTTAATAGCCATATTGTTACATGGTTGGTCTATCTCAGCATGAAATTGGATTTCGGTCACTACTTTATTGTTTATAGGGAGGGCTAAGTCGCCTAACAGGCTTCGTTCGAAGAAAGCTGCTAGCAATGAGTCAGATGGAGTACATAAATCTATTGATATAGGAAGGTCCTGCATTGTTTTGCTTTTGCAGATTTCTGGATCTGTCAGAATAACGGGCACTACTACCTCATTATCATTACCTGTGCATAATTTTGCAGCTGTGGGAGTTGCGTGTATCATCGTGTCTTTGCATAGATCTATAGTTATAGGATTGACATGTGGTATTGTTTTTGGACTCACCCTTTTTTCAAGTATACCCTCCGTTGAGTTGACATCGGTCGCTGTCCTCTCTTTATTACTAACATCAGCCTGACCTGATGTACTATCAATATAAAATTTCCTTATATCACTCGTATATGACATAGATCGACTCTTTGTTGATCCACGACTTGGCGGCCCAAAAGAATTCCGCTTAGGGGTGGTATGAAAATCATAGATTTGTTCAGCAAGAGGTTCAATATTCGGCATATTAGTCCGAAGTGAATACAGTTTGACCATTTTGGTTTGTTGCATAGTGACAAGCTCTCACAAAAAAGCCTCTTTGTATGGTTATAGTTTTGGACACAAAAACTGCTCAAGCACAGTTCACTGCGAACAGTGAACAGTAAACAGTTTACTTGCGGTTACTTCCGGGTGCGCGCGCGGTGCGCTGTTCACTCGGGTTAAGTAACAGAAGGGGGGTGGGACCAAAGGGGAGTCTCCTCTAGAAGCTCCAATCACAATGGAGTTGTAGGTCAGGCAGATTGAGTGCAGCCTGAAAAGACTTCCTCCTGCTGGAGCGCCGTGTAGATTCGCTCGCACACGGGATGGTCTCTATCTCTTTGTTTTCCAAATCCAAGTCCAAAATCCATGCAAGTCGAAGCGGGTCCGGCCAGTAAACAGTTTACTTGCGGTTACTTCCGGACCTGCTTTTTATGCAGTTTTCCCCCATTCACACAGCCTGGCTGTCAATCACACAGCAGGGTGGCTGTCCTGGCAGGACAGTCACCTAGCCAATCAAACAAGAGGGCGACGTGGGTCTCCAAGGAGACCCTGTGCAGGGGGCCTAAAACTCTCCCTCACATCCTGTCTACCTAGACTCTCAGGTGCCTAAGGAGGGCTTCTTTGCAGAAGACCGCCAAAGGACGGGGAACAAAGGAACTAAACCTGGTTTGGTGCACATATTAAAACACGAGAAAGACCTTTACAAAAAGAAATGGCGAATAAACCCAGCCGGAACCAAATAAAAGTAAATGGGGTCCAGCGGATTTAAGTTTGAGGCTACTAACATAGCCTAAAACAGTACCAAGGCTATTTTTATAGAACGCGGAAGGAAAAATATGGTAGATACCACTGCCACCAGCCAAATCTTAAAGATTCTTATGAGAGACAGACAAAAAGGGATAACTATTAACCATTTCCAGTATTCTATGTAAGATAGTTTGTACTGGGTCTGTGAATTTAAAAAGAATAATAAAGTTAATGGAAACTTTACATGTTCTGGGCGACAGTAGTCAGTCCCACAAAATGGAGTTTAAAGTGTGAAGTCTGAAAAAGACAACCCTGTGTCACTGCACTAAAGGTGCTGTGTGACACACAGTAAAAATATGATGCTTATGGAGTAGGTGAGGCTCCACAGTCTGTGAACACAAAAATGTAAAACACACAGCAAAACACATGTAAGAGTGGAAAAAAAGGCTCACACTCTTACCAGGTGAAAAAATAAATCCTAGAAATCCAGCAAAGCTGCTGAGGGACTCAATAGGTAAGGGGAACTAGCCATTCTGGAGAATTCTCCCTAACAGGCGCACACCCAGTGGCAGGGAGAATGATCAGGCTGTTGTTGCAGGCAACTGAAGGCATAATAGGAAACAACATTGCCATGATAAGCTGAATTTGGCACAGGATGCACTTACAGAGGAAACTGTCAGGCAGCGTTACTTTTCCTCCCATCTCAAAGTTGAGGATGTTGATCCCAGTGTCACTCAAAGAGAGAGATAGGGCAGTGACATCATAGACCATCACCAGCATAGCAGAGACTGCCTAGTGTTGGTAGGAAACAAGATAAGGTTTCCAAGTGTTGTTGAAATGCTGTTACTGTACCTGTGACCTCACACAACATTGTGATACGCTGTGATGAAAATTGGCAATGGTGTATTGCAACAAGGCCTACCAAGTGACAGTGCTCTTCTCAAAATCTAGAGTGGATTCATTAAGAAACAACTCTCTCCATTTCGGCTCATAAGAGAAACATATGCACTGTGTGTGTGTTTCCCCTCCATACAAGAGTTCAGTAATAATTATGTGTGTGCACAACACTCACAGCGGGATACCACATTTTCTGGGCCTTGCTCAGATTCCTCAAGCATTGTTGGCAGACGTTCACCCCGCTGCCCTCCTAGAAATACAGGTCTGACAACGTATACTCACCTGTTTCAGGATGTGTATCCTGGTCTTTGTAGATTTATTTATGTTATTTATATACAGGGGGAACAATGTCTTTTGATCACAAAAGAATGTACAATAGATAATACATCAGATTTCACGGGAAGTGATAACCTTCTCATGATGGGGTGAGCTTGAGGGACAATCTGACCAGGTTGTGGAGGGGAGTAAATGGAACAGTCACAAGTGACAACACATAAGTACACATGCAAAGATTAAGGGCAATGAACATTGGACATTTTTAAGTGCTGGTAGGTGGTTCGGCCAGCTGTCTTTTGGATGTGACCATGATGGGTTAAGTGCTAAAGTGGAGACATAGGAGGTAGTGAAGGACAGAGGCAGGTTAGAGGTGAGAGCAATATGTTAGCTAGCATGCAGATTATAGGTAGGTTAAGAGGGTAACTTGTAGGCAAGGAGATAGGCTTTTACTTTGGTTTTGAATAAATCCATTTGGACTGTTTTTCAGATGTCCCGGGGAAGGGAATTCCATGCAAGTAAAGCAAGAAGATAGAAACAGCAGAAGCAAGAGGAAGAACAGGGGCAGCAAGGAGCCACAAGGATAGCCGAGGAGACAGAGCAGAGATTATGAGCAGGCTTGTACAGTTTGATAGAGAAGGATAGATACATTGGTGCCTTGCCATTAATATATTTTTGAACTATTAGAAGACATTTAAATCTGGCCCTGTTTTGCATCATCAGCCATGCAGCCTGTTGACAGTACAAGGAAGTAGGTGTGAAGTGAGGGAGTTCAAAGAGAGTCATGGTAGCAAAGTTAATGATCTTGTTGAGATAACAGAAAGCATGGTTGGGGAGACCAAAAAGGATGCTGGCAAAGTAGTCCAGTTTATAGAAGACAAGAGTAGTTAAGAGATGCTTTGCAGTGTTGAAAGGAAGGTGGTGCCTGATTTTCCTAATATTTAAGAGGTTGAGGCAAACTGCTGTTCCAGTTTTGGAGATGGAAGTAGAGAAGGTGTGAGAAGGGTCGTAGATGATGCTGTAGTTTCTAGCTGAAGAAGAGTGGGGGAGAGTGTCCGGTGGGATCTGGATAGGCAGAGGAAGAGATGTGAGGGAGCTGTTGGCAAGGAAGAAGAGCACCTCTGTTTTGGTAGAGGTTAACATCAGAGAGTGTGAAGAGATCTAATTTTTAATGGCAGAGAGACGGATTGAAAATTTGATAGAGAGATCAGAGAAGAGTTCAGGAAAAGCAAAAAAGATTTGAGTGTCATCCGCAAAGAGTTGGTGTGAGAACCCAAAGGAGGAGATTACTGCCCTAAGAGCAGAGATGTAGAGTGAAAAGAGGAGTGGATCCAAGACAGAGCCTTGTGGAACACCAACAGTTAGAGGAGTGAGTTGAGAGGTTTTGTAGCTTCAGGAGACATAGAATTGGCAATGTGCAAGGTAGGATTCAATCCAGGCAAGGGTTCAATTTGAAATCCCAAGAAGAAAGAGAATATTTAGGAGTTCAGAGTGATCAACAGTTTCAAAAGCAGCAGGCAGGTCAAGGAGAATTAAGATAGAGGATACGTTGGAGTGCTTAACAGAGACAATGAAGTTGGACACATTCATGATAGCAGTTTCCATGGAGTGAGAGGAGCGGAAACCTGCTTTCAAGGGCCTCGAAATTTGTGGATGTCTAAGAGATTGGTAGGATGGTTGAACATATCCCTTTCAAGCACTTTAGAGTAGTGAGGAAGGAGAAATAGAAGGTGAAAGTCAGCCGGTAGGTTCGGTACAGTCCCTTCCATTTTTAGGAAACTGAGGACCATGGCTGTCTTGAAAACAGAGGAAAAGCAAGTGGAGTCGAAGGGCAGGTTGACAAGTTCAGCTAGGTGAGAGGCCACGAAAGGGACAGTAGGCATGACTAGATGAGGAGCAAGAAGTTCTGATGGGGCACAAGATGGGTTAGCCTTCATCAGTAGAGATAGCACTAAATCAGTATTAATGTGCTAAAGTGGGAGATACAGGCAGAGGATGATGGTAGAGTAGGCAGAGTGTAAAATGTAGGTGGGAGTGTGAGGAAGGTCAAGAGAGAGTCTATCATTTTGCTAATGTTTGTAGCAAAGTATTCAGCTAGGTCATTACCTTTGAGAGTGGAGTTAATAGTCATAGACTTAGGAGGAGTGAGGAGTGAGTTTAGGGTGTCCTGTAGCCAGCGAGGATGGTTGGAGTGTGGGTCAATGAGCGTTAGGTAGAATTACGTTTAATACATTTTTAATACATTTATCCACTGAGGGTTGACACAGATTCAGCCCTGATGATGGACCAGAATCTGAAATGCATTGGCTTTACACATGAATTTTGTTCTCCTCACTTTTTATCATCATGCATTAAAATTATTTTGAGTCATCTGATCTGTTAACATAATTATTCTGTTGTTTGCATATGTCTGAGTCATTATTTTTATGATTTGCTATACTGTTTGTATATTGAAAAGATCGTTCTGAATGATTAGATGAGCACACAGCATCCAGGGTGTCCCTTTTGGTGATTTATATTTAGAACCTTCCCTGTGACAGTAAAAAGAAGATATGTGTGCTGTCTTCCCTTTGGGAGGGAAGCAAAACATGTGTGTGTGACTCTTGGCTGTGGGGTGGAAGTGGGGAAATTGTGTATGCACCCCTTCTCAGCTCAGCAACTGTTAGGTGTGTTCATCTATTTTTGAGTTTGAGTGCATCAAACATTAGGTGTTTTCATCCCCTTACCTGTGGAAGTGCAACAAATTATGTGTGTTAGTCCCTTTACGTGCAGTAGTGCAGCAAAGTTATTTGTGCCTATTTCGATTCATTTCTAATGTGCCGGTAACTCGCAAGTCTCAGGCCGCAGGTACATGAACACATAATACATATACAAATTAACGAGACAGGCAGAAAGGGAGAGGCTGGAGGGATTTAAGAGGACCATTAAGCTGGACCACCAGCTTGCGAAAACTTAGGTAATTCACTTCTTTCCTTTTATTGATGGGCAGGTTATTCCAGAGACCTGCTGTAACGGTCGGGAAAGATTTACCTTCCTAGGCCAAGCATACGTTTATACTTTGCTACCACAACCTTATTTTGATCAGCCTAGTCAGTGCATGAGTGTAGCAACTACTGTGTGTACCCCTTACCTGCGGGAGTACATGCATGTGCATTCCTTTCCATGGGAGTGAAGCAAACATTAGATGGGAGCATCCCCTTCTGTGTTGGGAGTGCAGAGAAAAATAGGAGTGTGTTCCCACTTTCCTGTAAGAGTGTGGCAAGAATGAGTTGTGTGTGCCCCTTTCCTCTTTTATTATCTTATTAAAATATATATTGAGCACTGTCAGGTTCAAAGGTATTGAGGTGCTGAATAGGGACTATTTCAGAAGAAAAAAACAGCCAGCATGTTGGTGAGGAGTGAAGAAGATTGCAGACCATACAGGTGGAAAACTTGAGAACTTTGTCATGTGGACAGAAGGTGAAGTGGGGGTGATCAAGAAATAGGACTGTACACTGGTCAAGACAGCATATGAAAAGAGTCATTATGAGGGTTTTGATGTAGTTATAAGTAAGAAGCGGATGGTTTCTATGTATATTAAGCCGCTTAATCGTGTATGCAGTACAGGTAGAGGAAATTAAGTTGTAAAGGTGAAGGCTGCTGTTGAAGATGAGGATCAACAAGGTTTCATGCCTTGGGCAGGGGGACTGCAGATCTAATGGAAATATGATGGGTAGGGGAAGGAAAGAGGAAATCATTAAAGACAGGAAGTGCTGTACTTCTGTCTTGGTGGAGTTTAGGGTGAGACAATGCCTTGCCATTCAGTGGTGGGTAGCAGAGAGACAAGCAGTCATGCAGTCAGGGTGGTTAGGGGTAAAATCATTTTCATTTCATCTGCAAAGAAGTGTTAGAAAATGAAAAATCCAAAGGAGGAGATGAGGCTCATGATTTGGAAGATGAAGCATATGAATGAGGGATTCATGGATTCCTCAGTGCATGCGCCGACTGCAGGATTTGAGACAGTAATAAACACACATTAGCTGAACGAGGGCAGCCAGAAGACATCCTGGATATGTTGTACAGGGTGGCACCAGAAGCAGAAAGCAGACATTGAGGTAGAGGCAAACATCCTAATGTAGTGTATCGGGTTATTTTGAAAAATTGTGCTGAACTACACTCTGCCCTTTAACGCCTCACCTGTTCCATGGAAACAATCAAACAGATCTAGAAGAGAACACATAAACCCTCATTAAGGCCATTAGAAAACAGGGATTATCCTGTCCCTGAAAGGAATTTAGGCTGAAATTGAAAGTGAACAGATGGAAACGGTCATTCCCCCTAAGGGAGGATAAAATAAGGTGTCAAACGTCAGAGACAGGGAGAAACCTGAAGGAGACGGATGAGTCTGTTCATGCTCCCTTGTTACCAGAACAAACCTAGAGATGTTGAGGAGGAAAGAGCTCCACAGAAGTTAGTCATGCCTGTGCATTCTACTTTGTTTAAAAGGGCAATCCAGCGAGAACAGAGAAGTGATAAGATTGGAAAGACTAGTGAGTGGCTGGCAAATCCTCATTTTACAAGAATCCCGGTCACCTATTGTGGCAGGGAAATGAGATTGACCAGGTTATTGAGAAAAGTATTGCAGCCCATAGAAACTAAAAGCCTGGCATTAAACAGGTCAAAGAGAGAAGAATAGAACCCATGGCAGGAGGGTTGACCATGAATATCAACTGCAGTTTAGAAACCCAGAGGAAGGGGATGAATTAGCCATCTACGCATGCTGAACCAAAAGTCCCAAGGAGAGCCATTTGAGAAGGTGAAAGCTGGATCACAGGTCCAGGAGAGGCCCTCTGTGATACTTGAAATAATCCTAAGGTTCGGGGAATACCAGACCTAAAACCAAGGGTACATGTAAGGGTCTAGTGGGAGCCCTTTTAGGATCCAAAACTGAAGCTAAGGTCCAAGAGGGAGCAAGGATGCCCTCACAATAACTTGAGGTCCACAAAGGACTAAGTCTTAAAACCAAAGTAACCAAAGGTCCAGGAAAAAACATGCAGGCCAATACCAGTTGTACCTAAAATCCAGCAGAAAACAAGAGTATGAATGGCAGCAACCTGAGACACAGGCAGGAACAATCCAATCCATCCATGGTGCACCTAGGATCCAGGTGAGGCAAAGTAAGCTAACTGAAACTATCTCAGGTCCCGGAAGCATCAGGAAGCCAGGGCAAGATGAACCTAAGGTCTAGTTTATTTGTTTTATTTATTTATTATTCCATTTGTAGAGCACACACAAACCCTTGGGCATCAGGGCGCTTTTACCAGTTACATGAGGCCCGTGGGAGAGCAAAGGCGTAGTTATTTCAAAGATATAAATTTCAACCTATAAGTACTGGTTTTAGCATCACGAAATTACAGACCTACTAAGTTTGAAGCGAGCAAAGCCAGAGTGACTGTGGTGAGGCAGTTGAACTAGGTGAACAGCCAGGTTTTTAGGGTTTTGTGGAAGATCCAGTAAGATTCTTCAAATCTAAGGGCAGGCGGGTGGGCATTCCTGTACTTAGCAACCAGAACTGCGAAGCAAGATCCTCCTGTTTCAGCTTGTTTGTATCTGGATTGGAGCAGCCTGTGGGCGTAGGTTGTTCTCGCAGGCCTGTTGGATTGGACTTTGACAATGTTCTGGGTAAGATAAGGAGGGGTTGAGTTGGAGATGCATTTGTGGGTAAATAAGAGTGTCTTGAAAATTATTCTTTCATGAATGGGGAGCCAGTGGGCGGCTCTATGGGAGGCGAACAAGTGATCTGACCGTGGGATATTGAGGGCAGCACGTAGGGCATTGTTTTGGGTGTTTTCTTTTTTTTTTAGATTCTGATTTCAGGTGCCAGCGAAGAGGACATTACAGTAGTCAAGCCTTGCACCCAGTACTGCCCGGGCAATACGTAGGCAGTTTTCAGTGTATAGGAAGGTTCTGGCAGCGTTGAGTACTTTTGTTGTGTAGGCTGCAGCCGAGGAGATGGCACTTACTTGTCATTTTAGGAAGAGTGTGGCGTTGCGGTGGACACCAAGTGTTTTTACTGAGGAGGAGACAGGGATCACTGAACCGTCGATGTTGAAGTTGGAATATTGTGAGTCAAGTGTTTTGAGGGCAGCTGATGGACTAACAGTGAGATGTTCAGTTTTCTCGTCGTTGAGGCACAGTCTGTGGGTCGCCATCCAGGATTGGATTGTGGCATATGTGGAACTAAGAGAGGCAGAGTAAATGTGGTAAGAACTTGAGAATGGAAGAAGTATCTGTGTGTCGTCGGCATAGTTAGTGTAAGCTATGCCGAGGCAGTCCAGGAGATCAAAGAGGGGCTTTGTGAAGATGTTATATAGCATGGGTGAGACACAAGATCCTTGGGGGACCCCACAGCTAATGGGGGAAAAGGACATACAAGTGGAGAAGACTTTCATCACTCTTTCTTCGAGGAAGGAGGCTATCCAGACGGCAGCTTCCTGTGAGAAGGCTGTGGCGTAGGTAAGGTGGTGACATAGGATGTTGTGGTCGACTAAGTCGAAGGTTGCAGACAGATCAAGGAGAAGGACCATAGCCAACTTTCCTTCATCTCTGATAGAGTCCAGCTGGATTTTAGGTCAAGGAGTACTGACTCTGTACCGTGTTCAGGGCAGAAGCCCGATTGGGGTATGCCTAGGATCTGGTTGGTTTCTAGATGGCGCTGAATTTGTTGGTCAGCAGCTCTGTTGAGGATCTTAAGGAAGAAGAGAATGGTGGAGATGGGACGGTAGTTATTCACTATGGTAGGGTCAATGGTAGGTTTCTTCAATAGCGGGAGGACCCATGCTTCCTTCAGGCATGTGTGTACTAGTCCCGAGTTGAAGGAGGCATTGATGAATGACGTGATGAAAGGGGCAATTTCATGGGAGCTGTCTTTGATTAAGGTTGCCATGCATATATCCCCTATGCATCTAGAGGGCTTTAGACACAGTAAGATTCGGCACGTTTCTTGGGTGGTAGCCTCCTTGAAGTTAAACAGTGGGGCATCGGGCTGATTTTGATAGGCGCATGTACAGGAAAAGCCTTGCAGAATGCAGGCTTATTCTTCCCATATATTCTATATTCCCAGATTGTTTCTTGTAGCTTAATGATTTTGTGCAGTAGAGCAGTCTGAATGAAATTGCACCAGGTCGAGTCCTTGAGGAATGTCGTGGCTTGGGGGAGAGGAGTTTCTAGGTCCTTGAGGATAGCAAATAGTTCTTTTGTCTCAGAATTGGCATTAGCAATTCTGGTGTTGAGTGCGGCAGCTTTGGCATGTATGATGGCATTCTTGTATAACTTAGATTGTTTAGAAAAGGCCTGTTAAGAAGCTAGGGAGGGGTTGTTGTTCCATCTGGACTCTGCTAGTATTTTTTCACCTCTGAGTATAGAGAGTTCAGGGGTGTATCAGTTGGTTGTGTGGATGGTTGGTTTGGCTCTTTTATTAGCCAGGGGGGCAATTGTGTCAATGGCCTTGGTGAGGGTAGTGGTGTAATGTAGTTCTAAGGCCTGTGGGTCAGTAGTCTCTAGTCAGTCAGGGTTGAGTGCACTGAGAAATCGGGTGACGTTCTCCTTGGTGAGTTTATGGGAGCTTAGGGCAAGAGTAAGGTGGAAGGGGCTTGTAGAAGTAGGGCCACGTGAGCATCTAGGTGGAAAGAAGGAGATCACATGGTAGTCTGGCCATGGGCACGGGGATTTACGTTTGACAGAGATGTGGCAGTTAGCATCAGTGAGCCAATTTAGCGTTAATCTTTTATATGCATGGGGCCGCAGATACTTTGGTCAAAGTCAAGATAGGACAAAGCAGTGGCTAGCGATGTAGCTAGGGGATCAAGAGCGTTGTTAAGGCCCAACTTTATGTCCCCCAGGAGTATTACTTGGGATGTGGGCTTGAGGTTGTTTGTTAGAAGGAGAAGTAGGTCCTCTTTAAAGATGAGGGTAAGACCTGGAGGCCAATAGATGATGTGAATGGCGACCATGTTGGTGGGGGAGGTGAACCATTTGATCGAGAGGATGTCACATTTATTGTTCAGGACAGAGGGGACTTGTCTTATGCAGTGGTGGTCTTTGGCAATAAGGGCCACTCCCCCTGCTCTAGTGTTAGGTCTGTCACTTCTAAAGATTGTATACTCTGAGGGTTTGGTGAGAGATAGTGAGGGACCAGAAGCTGTGTGCAACCAGGTTTCGGTGATAGCTAGGGTGTCTTGGTTGTACACAGTGAGTAAGTAGATCGTAGATGTCATGGGCGTGTGCAGTAAACTAGCAGGCGTTGATTAGAGCAAGGATTATGTTGTGGGAGATGGAGGAGAGGGAGTACTGTGGAGAGTTAGGGGAGATTCTGTAAGTAGGTAGGGTGATGCCCGAGATACTTACAATAGGAATGGTGGCATGGCTAATGTTGGACAATGCAGCAGAAATCACTTTAGGCTGAGCTCCGGTGCTACCATTGGAGGTGGGGATAGGTATATTGCTAGCATTTGGCATAACAGTTGTAGCATTTGACATAGCAATCATAACATTTGACAGAGCAGTAGTAGCATTTGGCTGTGCAGCTGTGCAGGCATTGGGGGTGGAGATGGTTGCATTGCTAAAATTTGGCATAACAGTTATAGGATTTGACATAGAGGTCATTACATCTGGCATAGCAGTAATATCATTTGCCTGTACAACTGTGCAGTCATTTGGGGTGGAGATAGGTACATTGCTAGCATTTGGCATAGCAGTTATAGCAGTTGACATAACAGTCATAGCATTTGACTAGGAGTAATTCCATTTGGCTGTACAACTGGGCAGTCATTGGTGGTGGAGGTGAGTACATTGCTAACATTAGACATTGCACCCAAGTCAATATTAGAAGGTACTGTGTGCATACTGCATACCGGTGTGAAAGCCATGGCTGGAAGCTGCATATAGTTGGGGCTTTGCAGATGAGCAGTGGATTAAGGCATGCATAGCTTCAGGCAGGTGGACGGAAGCGGTAGGGGGAGTGTAGGTGAACGACGGTGAGCTGCAGGGATCACTGACATGAGCATAGATGTGTATATAGTAGGGATGTAACCCTTCAATTTTGGGATTATGCCGGGGGTGGGCAAAGGTACAAGTCATTTTCAGGCAGAGCTGTAGGGGCGACCTCCTGTTGGGGCTGGTTTTACAGAAAATGCAATACTTCCCCAAAGCTGTGAGGATGGGTTTCCTTTTGAGGGATGGAGGCAGTGCTCCATGGCTTGTGAGTCTTAAGGTTTGTACGCTGACGCTGTGGGGAAGCATAGTCATGGGCACAGACGAGATTGAAAGAGTAGCTGCAGGTTCAGACCTTGACAGGCTTTGGAGAGCGTCAGGTAGAAAGAGAGAGGGAGGGATGGAGTGCCATCTTGGCAAGACTATTGGGGATGATAGCCTAAGTCAGAACTCCGTAACTGAAACATACCGTTGGTTTCTGCAATCTGATGTTGTCTTTATCCTGACCGATCCAGACTGGGGTTGTGCTTGGCCTTAAGTTTGAGCCTTTGGAGGGGGCTGGCGATGCCTGACGGCAACCAGAAAGCAGTGCAAGTTGATTGCTGGCTGGCCAATCAGCTTGTCACGGGGGCAGGCACATCCTTGAGGCAGTTTACCAGGTCCTCCGGAAAAAACGAATGCTGCAGCGGCAGCCATCTTGGTCATGTCAGGTTCTTTGTTGTGGTGAGGGCCAACAGGGTTTGTCTGCTGCTGGAGCTGGGGCAGGGAAGGAAGAAGCACTCCTGTGCCCTCTGCATTGAAATAGGCCAGACTGGGGTTGTGTTTGGCCTTAAGTGTGGGCCTTCGGATCGAACCGGAGATGCCTGCCGGCAACCATGAAGCTGTCCAAGTTGATCGCCGGCTTGCCAATCAGCTAGTTGGGACCAATTGGCATATCTGTTGCCAAATTAAAAGTCCAAGGATGACGAAGTTGAAAACCCAAAGTCCAAGGGGGACCAGACCAGAAACCACTGGTCTACTCCAGGACCTTGTAACACCCCCTTGGGAATCTAGACAATGCCTAAAGGACTAGTGCCTTGAGAGGCCAAACAATACCACAAGGACTGAGAAACCAAACAGTTGATTTAGAGACATAGAGGCAAGCCAGGTCTAATTCAGAAAGACAGAAGGAAAGCCTGAAGCCAAAAAGGAACCAATATCAGCTACCCGAAGGTGGACTACATCTGAGTAGTAATTTAAGGAGCAAGGAACACAGCCTCCGTATCCATGTTGATGACTTCTAAAAGCCAGGGAAATCAGAGGGGTGATGAAGGAATATGCAAAAATGTGTTAATGAGCACTCAGCTATCTTTGACACAGCCTCAATAATTTCAGAAGCATAATAGCCACTTCAGAAGTCTTCCTCATCAGATCTCTCTAGGCAACCTCATAGAATGGTCTGCCCTCTCAATACCTCTCTTCTTTCCCAATGTAATATAAAAGAAGGGTAAAACATGTGCTCATACTCGGTACTCTCCTCAGAAGGTAGGGAGGTGAGAGCTGGTGGAGACAGGATTCCCGGAAGCTTGTAGTCTTCACAATATGAAAAAACAAAAATATTGTTTCAGAATCACCATAAATAGCAAAAAGCTGCAAACATAAGAAGCAATGCTTTAAAAGGTTTCAGTGTCAATTGGAATTGACCATGGGGTCTAAATTAGTTAAATATGAATAGGTGGTGAGCTTGATTGCCAGCGGTAGGGATATGCCCCACACAGCTCAGTCTAAAATAGTTGTTTTCCCAAAAAAAGGTTGGTTGGCTCAAAAAGCAAATAGCAAAATCTTTCCGAAGCTCAAATAGCCCAATAATGCAATGCCAGGAGGGTGCATAATCCCACCAGAAAAAAAGGAGGACGATCCCGCCTCCCCTCTGCATTGGCCTGCATAAAGGGAGCTTCCAGTCTGCTTCTGGGTGACCTCCTGTCTCCTTCCACCCATCAGAATAGCTTATTCCCTCTCCCTGAAGCTAACCCTTTTTATATAGCCTCAACCCACTATAAGGAAGAGCGAGATGCAGTTTAGCTTACTTTCAACCTGTCAGCTCAAGAGCAGGACACAGCTTCTATCATAAACCCTCTGCCAGCGTTTAGTAAGTGCACGTCACTGTTTAGATCATAGTCCCATTATCCACGTCTAGCAGGAGGTTACGTCTAAAACAAGGCCAGCTGCATATTTCTGAGACCTTTCACCAGGAAACATTCTAGTCGGTTGGTAATCGTCATTATTAGCTAAACACCATTTAGCTCTGTTTACCATAACACGAGGCACTTAGAGCCGTTCCCAGACTGTCTGGAGTGCATGACAGAAACTTTGCTTAAGCAATGTTCTTGCAGTTTTTCATAACAAAGATAACATGGCACACATCCTAGAAATCCAACGTCCTTCTCTGTCCTTAATTGTGAATTATTTTACAATGCCTGCTTAGATTTCAAACGCATTTCAAAAAATGCTCGCGTGTAAGGCTTATGACTAAACGGCTTGGAATATCGCTCAGACATCATGCCCTAAACCTGACTAAACAGGTCTAAAACTGAAAATGCATGCCAGGTCTTTATGTATCAAGTGGGCATTCAGTAATACTACAGCATCCACGTCATTCCTCTTAATAAGCATCAAAACATGTTTTGCTTTATAGGAACATTCAACAATTTATTATATGAATACATTATGCATTCCAATCTAGAACTTTTCTCTAATCAACTTCTAGTCCGTCACATTGATACATTACCTAAATAGAGCCTGACCAACTTGTTAATGTCACAAACAAAACCAATTCAAATGTGCTCTGAGTACACTCCCAACGACATAACACACAGGACAAAAGAAGACACCTTAGCAAAGATACACAATAAGGACAAGTAAATTCCAAAAATAATCTGTGCCATGAAAGCTCAGGCATATTGGCACTACATACAAAACCGTCAGATGGTAAAGCATTCTGAAACACAATCTCTGTTGGAGTAAGACATAGATCAGCCGCCAAGCCACCTTACTAACTTCAGACACCCAATACTGTAACTTCATTCCAAACATAGCCCTCACCAAACACAACAATTCAACATCAGCCCACATACCCCCTCAACCCTCCATTTCTCCACCCAACCCAGGAGCAGGTCTAATTGACAAGCAACTGTCTACTGTAATGATTAAGGTCGTTTTGGAGGACTTTATCCGAACAAAACCACAAGTTGTTAGATGAGGTGGATACAGAGGCGTTGCTAGGGGGGGGGGGGCTAAGGGGGCTATAGCCCCTGGTCTTTTGGTTCTAGCCCCAGATAGAATCTCAGGAGCTACAACCAAAAGACTAGCTATAGCCCCCAGTCCCGACAGTTCCAATATTAGCGTAGCCCCGGGGCTTTTGGTTCTAGCCCCAGATAGAATCTCAGGAGCTACAACCAAAAGACTAGCTATAGCCCCCAGTCCCGACAGTTCCAATATTAGCTTAGCCCCGGGGCTTTTCCAGACCTAGCAACAGCCCTGGGTGGATACATTGCTTCTAATGGCCAGCACTGATGCTTTATCGTGTATTCCCCACAGACAAAATTCTTAATGTGCAACACTGTGTATTTGTATCTCTATGTCACACAGGATATATTTGTGTTCATATTTGTACCAATGTCTAGTTGTTTCAAGTGCGGTTTAGGATGTTCGATGGTTTGTTTCACTTTTCATGTTCTGAAGTGTTCCTGATTACTTTTTTCTGCTTAATTCTGCTTCACTTGTCACTGAAGAGCTAACCTGCCTGTCCATCAAATGTGCAACTATTTTTTAGTCCTACAGCAACCGCCAATATTGCCCCTAGGGTGGAAACTCCTCATCTGTTTCAAAGCCCTACAACTCCATTAAGTGATGACTAGTTATCGTGGTCTTACTCCTTTACAAAGTATTGTTTAATTTGCAGAACCCATGAGTGTGTTGGCGATAGAAATGTTTGTTAAGAGCAGTTTGTTTAAAAATAATGTACACAATCCCAGACAGATCACTTTTTACATTGTTAGGAAACATAAAGGGCTAAATTACAATTTTGGTAAATGTGGATTCTTCTGCTAGCACTTGGCCTGATGGAGTTACAAACAGATTACGAGTGTGTTAACAGCGGTGTTACTTCCAATGTATGTACTCCTCTGGGCTTCAAGGAGAGGATTTGGAAGAATTTCTGCAGACATTAATACTGCAATAAATCTTTCAGTAGTCATTGGTACCAGCAAACGATTTGAACCATTTCACGCACACAATCCATGTTTGGGTACCTTTTCTTGGACTTACTGAAAACATTATGCCAGGATGGTAAAATTCATTTTACTATCACAGCATAATATTTTCCGTTAATCCAAGAATATTTATTGGAACTTGGTTTGTGTTTGTGAAATGCTTCTAAGTCTTTGTGGTAACTCATTTCCACCACAGTGACAAGAACTGCTTGAAAGCTTGAGGCTGATTAGAGAACTGAATAAAACCCAAGCACCACATTTTTAAGTGTCGATTTTGACAATGGCCCGACAGTCGGCCTGTTGAGTGAATTGTAGCATTGGGCATCATAGATGTACTAGCCCATTCACCGAATTGTAGTGCCACTAGTTCATTGGGACAACCCGTCTGCTACAAAAGTGCAATCTAACACCGAAGAAAAAGCCCAACCACAAATTCACTGAGAGTAACATTGGGCTGTTCACTGAAACGAAATCCAATACTGTTCAATGGCAGCATTGAAGAAACCTTCACCAAAAGGCTGCGGATATATTTGAACTTTGCTAAGTAAAAGAAAAAAGGCCCCAGTCACTAAACTCTCCTTTGTAGCAATGCGAGCATTCCATCAAATTCGTTTTTTCTGAATTCCATCACTCGGTGAAAGCAGAAAGAGGTTAGCTTACATCTGACAATTCTCTTGCTTTGATGTATATACCTGGTAGGGTAGAACTGTGTTTTTTAAGTGTGTTTTGTAACTCTTTATTCAAGGTAGACATCTTTTAAACAAAAGCTCCGTTCACACAAGTTCTACTTTAAATTATTGCCTGCTCTTGTAAACTCTTTACAGTGCTTACCTTTTACAAATAGATTATTCTATTTTTGGTAAGACAGTGTGCAAGAAATTGTTGCACTATTTCCTGATTGCACAAAAACCGTCCAATGAGTTGTGCCTTGGCTGCTTGACCAAAACCACCCTTGTTGAGTGGATCTAATTTAAGGGAGGCCTAAGCTGACTAGATTGTCGTGTCGAGCGACTTTCACTGATATGATATGATAGTGTATTTATATAGCGCCTATACACAATGTGTATACAGCTATGTGAGTGGGAACTAATGTGTTTCACTACTTTTCCATTTTACAGTTTCACTACCTTTTATCAATCATTTCACCATTTCCTAAACGGTATTGTATTTAGCTGGTGCGTTACCCTTAAATTGTCTTTTTAGGCTAATTACTTTAAACAATCAATCATCAATTTGGAAAATCAGAGATCTCCATAAAGGTACCCAAAAAATACCTAATACATTAAAATAATTTCACTTCAGTACATGCTGAGAGGTAAGCAGTAAACTGGTGTGTACGGCTTTCTTAAATAACACACTGACATTTTATAATAATAGTTCGTCATGCCTTTAATTGCAGCAGGCAGCTCAGACAGGGCATTATGACTCAAATGACCATCACAATCTTGTGAGCAGTTCGTATAAGAAGGCAGAATCCACTTAATATCTGGGATGGGCAGTAGGCTTACATATTGAAGGCCTTCACTTATGCCACGAAATTGTTGAGATATAATCAGTATGTGTGCGTGTATGAGAGAAAGAGAGAGAGAGGGAGAGAGGAAGAAAGAGGGAGAAAGAGGGAAAAAGAGGAGGAGAAAGGAAGGAAGGAAGGGAGGATGGGAGGGAGGGAGGAAGGAAGGAAGGAAGTGAGGGAGGAAGGGAGGAAGGAAGGAAGGAAGGAAGGAAGGAAGGAAGGGAGGGAGGGAGGGAGGGAAGGAAGGAAGGAAGGAAGGAAGGAAGGAAGGAAGGAAGGAAGGAAGGAAGGAAGGAAGGAAGGAAGGAAGGAAGGAAGGAAGGAAGGAAGGAAGGAAGGAAGGAAGGAAGGAAGGAAGGAAGGAAGGAAGGAAGGAAGGAAGGAAGGAAGGAAGGAAGGAAGGAAGGAGGCCCAAGTTGTGAGTGGCACAAAAGGAAAAAGTACGCTTTTGTGTTGAGCATTACCTACTTGGCGCTGTGCTGGGGGAGTGGCCAGCACAAAGAAATATGCCTATTCCCGATTCTTCACACAAAAAAGGAAGAATAAGCAATAACATGGGTATGTTGAGGGACTCACCACACACACTACAAACACACCTCATCAAGCGCAATGACAACCTTATTTATGTATTTTGTTACGCAATTGTTCGGAGTCCAAAAGGAGGACGCAATTCTCACATACTTACCGCCAAGTGATATGTGTTGCAAAGAAAAGCCAACAAAAAAAGCACAATGCAACCACAGTCTACATAGGACTTCCAACATTTCAGACAGTGCTTTAGTGGCACTGTTCTTTGATGGAAGGATGTGGAGGAGGAGAAGGATGATGAGGAGGCGCAAGCAGGGCTTTAAGTGGGCCGGGGCCTGCCGGGGCTGGGCCCGGCAGGCTCCGAAATTTCGTTTTGAGGCGGGGCCCTGCCGGGGCCCAGTAATCTCCCCTGGCAGCCCCGGCCACTACACGAAATGGCATTTTTTTCTACAGCCTGAAACGCTCGCTCGTTTGCGAGAGCTTCAGGCTACAGAAAAAATGCCTTTCAGCCATAATGTTGGCGCCGCACCTGCGAGGCATCCCTTTAATCAAGAGATTCCCGTCGGCCGGCGCCACCATTATGGAAAAAACGTGAGGCCGCTGAAAGCAGAGGCCTTGCTTTCTAAATACTGGAGCTGCCGCGCATTCGCGGGAGTTTCAGAATTTAGGAAAAAGGCCTCTGCTTCCAGTGGCCTCACCCTTTCAGCCTTAATGGTGGTGCTGCCCCTCCCCAACTGGCGAGGGGCAGCACCACCATTAAGGCTGAATAGGCAGGCACTGTCCCCTGCCAGGCAAGCCTACACAAAATAAATGCAGAGATGAGCACCCTCTCCCCCAGAGGGGAAAGGGTGCTAATCTCTACGAAAGGCTGCCTGGCAGGGGTGGCAGTAGCCCATTGAGCCCGGGCTCGTCAAGGGGGCGTGGCCTAACGGGCCATCAAGACCCCCGCTGTTAGGCCACGCCCCCTCGATGAGCTCCGGCTCGATTTGTAGTGCCACTTAAGGCACTGGGCGCAAGATTTTCCATTTGCAAACAGTGCTCTTTGAGATGCCAGATGAGGAGGTGTAGGCCAGGTACAGATACATGTCCCTTGTCATTCTAGACCTGGCCAGGGTATGGGAGAAGGACCTTGCATCATCCACCTTCTGTTCCTATCCACTGACACCCATGGAGAAGGAGCTAAAAGCCCAACATTTTATATCAACAGGCTCTAATCAGATCACCATTGCCTTGGTCGGAGGTGCATCGCAGCCCATGCATCCCAGTGCTTTTTCCAGGTATTGCATTCATAATAGCACATGTGCATAGGCATGTACAAGCAACAAACACTGCAGGCAAGGCAGAGAGTGTGTCAGGAGTTCTATGCCGTTGCACATTTTTTCACAGGTACTGGGAGCCATTGGCAGTACCCATGTAGAACTACAGTAACTCTGAGGGAGTGAACACATGTATCAAATAATAAACTAAACTAAAACATTGGCATTCCATGAATGCACAGGTCATCTGTGATGACAAGGGAGTCATCATGCATGCGAATGCCAATTAGGTGGGAGGCACACAGGATAGTTATATTTACTGCTGTTCCCGCTGTATCAGTCCCAAGAACCTATGGGAACACCTGGCTCATTGGCGAGTATCAACTATCATGCAATTGCAAGCAGTAACATAATACAAAGAAAAACAGGCCATGACAAGAAATGTAAACAATAGCAATTTCCAACATTGCAGTGGAGAGTGCCAATCCACTCTCACCATTCCTACTCACACCATAGAGGAATCCGGCCACTCCAGGTGAGGTAAGGTACAACACAGCACACATTGCCACCAGGGGCATAGTGGAATGCATGTTTG
The DNA here is from genome assembly GCF_040938575.1 of Ambystoma mexicanum. Classification (NCBI taxonomy): domain Eukaryota; kingdom Metazoa; phylum Chordata; class Amphibia; order Caudata; family Ambystomatidae; genus Ambystoma; species Ambystoma mexicanum. The sequence goes on from NC_090933.1 coordinate 166,831,010, forward strand.
CATGCTGAGGTCATGCTTCCTCTTCCTTGACCCCTCTGTTGGTGTATTGCTCTATGCTCTGCCAGTAGTAAGCCAGATCATTGGGTCAGGTTCCGTCCTCCACAATAGTTCCACACATCGTGGCATAGCAGTGCAGCTACCTGAAGGACAATACCCTCATCCACAGGTACCACCCATCCCTTTGGCATGACAAAGGGCACAGGGACTGGAGACAAATAATCAGGTCATGCATACATACTTCACTTGAATTGCTGTCCACGTGGAACAAACACAGTGAAGCTACATCTCTGATGCACTTCAATGATGAAATAGAGCTAATCCATCATGCCTATAACAACACCCTGACAATGTGTGGCTCGGAGAGGCAAACTGTGTGTGCCCATATACATAAAATCAAGTCCACAAACCACTGCCCAGCCGTAGCAAGTGTAAACAACACTATCATTGTTGCAGACACAAATTCACACAACACAAATAATACATCATGTCACTAGTTTACCTGCTACTAACCAAAGACATGCACTTGAACACCCAATAACACACAGGAGACCAGAGGTAGAAAGCCACAGCATATAATGTAAGCAGGAACCAACACCTGGGAGGACTGCTTTGCCCATCCTACCATGTCCAGGCTACTCAATGATCTGCCAAAGAAATACAGCACACAAAACAATTACTCCATATAAGGATTGATACAGACAGAGACAAGTGTAAATTGCATTGAAGAAGTATGTACCTGTCCCTGTCATATGGCAGCCCCTGCCCTCAAGAGCCATAGCAATGTACTACGCAGACTGCCTAAAGTGTGGTGTGCTGGCATTCCAGCGCATTGTGAACGTGATCAGCAGCAACCGCCTTCCCTTTCTGAATGCCGTACAACATAGGTAAACACACGGTCAGAGCAGGTAGCCCATCCCTGCACCCAATTACACCATACTGTGTACACCCCTGATTGCCATACAGCAGGTGCAAACAATGACTCAACAGTCTCCCATCTACATTATGTTCACCGGTGTACAGTCAAAGTTTCGAATACATTGGTTCGAAATCCAATACTTTCGAAACAAAAGGATAAAAAAAAGGTTTGAATGCTTTTTTTTAAATGTATTTTTTTTTGGGTTTCGTTTAGGAAAAATTAGAGTTCCCCAACCCAAAAAACAGGGTTGGGGGGGCACCCCCCCAAAAAAATAACATGCATTTGATATATATTTTGTTATCCTTTTGTTTCGAAAGTATTGCATTTCGAAACTATGTATTCAAAACTTTGACTACAAACCATGTTCACCTCTGCAGGGTTGCAGCTGAAGCTGCTCGTCTCAGGATAATGAATTTCAAGACACCACACACAGTGATCACATTCCCAACTAAAACACCACCATTGGATGTGCTTTCCTGAGTGCCATGTAACGAGTGCAAGAAATGACTCACCTTCCTCCCATACTGTCAGGGCCTGCAAAATCACCTTGTCAGCTAGCATAGATATGAAGTGCATGAATCAAAAACAACTGGACAGCCTTGCGGTGTCCTGCATGAAACAAGGAAAAATGACAGCAATGGTCAACCCTGTCACACCCAAGTGTGGGGTTGCAGCTCTGCCTGTCTGGGGCTCTGCCCTCGATGACCTTGAACCTTGTCCACCACATTGGGCTGTGCCCCCCTGAGGAACACTGTTGAGCAATTTTCCTGCCCCACTGCATCAGAGGCTGGTGTACAATGGCTGATATAGCTCTCATGGACATCTGTGGCTGTGACTGGGACACCTTTGCCATGCCATCTGGAGAGGCCTGGTACCCTTGATTGCCGAGCCAGCACAATGAGCACTTCCCAGGGACACCACAGGACCCTGGCTTCCACCTGGGCCTACAGCTGATGGTCTTGCGAAAGATTTCCTTCTGTGGCCAGGCCCATTGGTCCCCAAATGCTCTGGGGACCAAGTACCAGTGTGGAGTAGCCCAACCATCTGCCTCAACACACCTATTTCCCATATGGAGACACTTCCCACCTACTATAATACAGAGTGGCTTCAAACAAATGCAGATGAAAGCCATGCCAGCTGCAACTACAACACAAGATATTTGCTCTGACTGCTGCACCCATATGTCAAGTTGGGCTCAGCTGAAAGACCAGACATGTGGGGACAGCACCCCCGATGACATGACTGTGTGACCATGAGGCTGTGCCTACCTTATGGCTACTGTTCAGAGTCCAGGGTTTAAGGTGCCATCTGCAACCAAGTCCCAGCCTCTCGGAATGGGAGCCAGAGGCCTGTGGGGTACCCTTGGATACAGGGAGGGAAAGTGTCACCAAGGGCAGAGGGGAAGGGTCAAAGGGTGAAGGTTTGACTGGGGAGGCTGCTTGGAAGGAGGAATGGGGAAGAGAGAGAATGGAGAGAGAGGAGGAAAAGGACAGAATGGGCAGCTACAAGATAAACGGTGCAGGTTGCAAATTGTCGTGGGCATACAAAAACATAAAATAGTTTAAGTGGTGAGAAGAACAGGTGAGTAGCTATACTAATTGGGAGGGCACTAGACTTAAAAAAAAACTACAAATCCGTAAAGACAAAGAGGGCAGGTACTTGGGTTTCAAACAGTTGATAAAGAGGAAATTGTACAAAATCCTAGCCATTTACACCCCTAATAGTCACCAGGATGTGTTCATAACGGATCTGCTGGGCAAACTGGGCAGCTGGCGTGAAGGCCAACTGATTATAGGTGGGGACTTCAACTGTGTCATGGACCCATTGCTGGACAAAACACTCCCCCCTACAACAACTGACCAGAAGAAGAGATAAGCACTGGGTCGCGAGAATTAGGGGTTATTGAAACTTGGCCATTCTTGCAAGGGGACAAAAGAGAGTACACCCACTTCTCAGCCGTCCACTTTGGATACTCCAGGATAGACATGATCTTAGTATCCACAACATTAGTCCAGCAAATAACAGATGTAGAAATAGGAGTGGAATATCACTCAGATTACGCACCAGTGTTGGTGGGTATAGATTGGAGGGTGGAAGGGAGCAGAGCAAAACCGCCCTGGAGGTTAAATGAAATCCTCCTGAAGGACATAGTGCTAAGGGTGCATATGGAGGCTACTATCAACAACTACTTCAAAGAAAATGACAATGGGGAAACATACTGGGGTGTAATATGGGATGCTGGAAAGGCAGTGATCAGGGGAGAATTCATGTCACAGGCAGCGGCATAGTACAGGGAAAGAGCGTTGGTGAGAAACCATCTAGAAAAAGAGGTGAAAGCTGCCGAAGCCCAGCACAAAGCCCACTAATCGAGAAAATCCCTAAGAGTGCTTCGGAAAATCAGAGCCCAACTGGAGAATCATACAGCGGACCGGATTGCCCAGTCACTGCTACAATCCTATTATATCCAATGGGGCAAGGCGAATCGTTTCCTGGCGGCGAAATTGAGAAAGCAAAAAACCCGGAACTATATAGCACAACTAAATGACGTCCAAGGAAAACCCCACACGGCAGAGCTCGACAAAAAAGAAATAATGAAGCGCTTTCATGAGGAATTCTTAAGTAGCGAGAACCTTGTCCCAGAACGCCAATTTACCTACATCAACACGCTCCCGCTGCCCCAGATTGCTGAACAAGACAGAACCAGTCTTGGGAACCCAATTACGGCACAAGAGATCAGCGATGCCATTTCAGCACTACCAGCGAATAAGACTCCAGGTCCAGACGGCCTTGGCAACGGCTATTACAAGATGTTCCGCACCCAATTGCTCGGCCCGATGACAAGGCTATATAATGCAATCATGGAAGAGGGGAAGGTCACGCTTGATATGGGGAGGTCTATAAATATACTGCCCCTGAAGCTGGGAAAAGATCCACACAATTGTGCAAGCTATCGTCCCATAGCGTTGCTGAACACAGACGCAACATTCTATACGAAAATCCTAGCTACTCGCCTAATGAAAATCCCGCCGAAAATTAATACATGATGACCAAGCGGGGTTCATCACTGACTGGGACACTCAAGATAACATCAAAAAGGCAGTAGACGTCATAGATGCGGGGCAACAAACACGTCAGACGTTTGCAGTGGCAGCTCTAGATGCCACCCGGGCTTTTGATAGCATGGACTGGTGCTATCTGAAACTGATCTTGGAGCACTTCGGCTGTGGCCCAGAATTCACCAAGATGGTGCTTGCCAATTAGCAACACCCATTGACAAGTTTCAGGATCAACGGACAAAGTACGGAGTTCGTGAAGATTAGAAGGGGCACGTGACAGGGTTGTCCACTCTCACCTCTGATTTTCGCGATGGCGATGGAACCATGCGCAATGCAGTTCCGACAAGATGTTAGCATCAAAGGAGTGCCGATTGGTCAGGAGACCCACAAAATAGTGCTGCACGTGGACGACATTATGCTCTTCATGGGAGACCCAGAAAATACAATGTCCATAGCAATGGCTCAACTGGAGGAATTCAGACAGCCTCAGAGTTCTCCATAAACTTCTCCAAATCAAAAGCCATGAACATAACAGCAAGGAAAGAAGTGACTGAGACATTGGAGAGGACATTCCCGATGAGCTGGGTGGGGGAAACACTGGAATACTTAGGGATCCACCTTACTAGAGAACCGCACAAGCGGTATTAGGCACACATAATTCCGCTGTGGAAACAGCTGCAGGAAGATATGCTCGGATGGGAATCTCAGGAGCTGTCATGGTTCACCCGCATCAAGCTGTCAAAATGACTATCCTCCCTCGTCTCCTCTAAGTAATAAGTTCACTACCGGTGCCCATAACGCCAACCAAGATCCGAGAGTTGCAAAATGCAATATTTAAATCTATGTGGCACAGTAAGAAACCCAGGATCCAGAAACAAATCCTTATGTGCCCCCTGTTCCTGGGCGGCCTGGGAGTTCCAGAAATGGACAGATACATTTTAGCAGCACAACTAGCACCAATGTTGTGGTGGGCAAAACCAGAGAACTACAAGGGATGGTGTAGAATCGAACAATCAGCCTCATTAGCCCCCCTAATCACCCTGTTGAGCATGAGAGAAGAAAACCGAGAGAGCAGGGGTGAGCTATTGGAAATGACAAAATGGTCGCTGCAAAGCTGGGACAAAGCTTGGAAAAAGAAACGCATCCAGAGCGGAATGGGCCCATATACGCCGCTGATGCACAACCCAGATTTCACACCGGGTCTCCAACAAAAGTATTGGCTGGGGTGGTCAGGGGCAGAGAACATGTACCTGAGAGACATGTACAAAGACGGCTCTCTATTACTCTTCACAGACTGTCAGCAGAAATTCAACATAGGAGAAAATGAGCGCTATAGATATGCACAAATAAGGCACTGGATAACCCACCCAACGGTATAGAGAGTGGGCACAAGGACGCCATCAGGCCTAGAACTGTCTCTGGAGGAAGGCAACATGGTGAAGGGGGTCACCAGACTTTACAGACTGCTCTCCAATGATCAATCGACTGACAATCTCACATACAAAATGAAATGGGAAAGAGACATGCAAGAGTCACTAACAGAGGAAGAATGAATCCAAATATGGGCACGTGCACACGGCACCTCCGGATGCACCACGATTAAGGAATCAGCTTACAAAGTATACCTCAGAAGGTACATGTCCCCGAACCGCATTCATAAAATCACAAAGTCATACCGACTAATCTGCTGGAGGAACTGCAGTGAGAAGGGAGACCTATTTCATATGTGGTGGACATGCCCTTAAGCCGTGGCCTATTGGAAGGAAATAGTAAGCCACATAAAAGACATCGCTGGGGTTGAACTGCTGAGATCTCCGAAAAACAATTCTCTTAGGAGTCCCCATAGAAGGTAAATATGCAATGTCAGGAATGACAGCCAATCTCATTACTCACCTGCTATCAGCAGCAAGAATGACCCTTGCACAAAACTGGAAAAACAAAGAGGGCACGACCTCAGCATGTTGGTGGATCAAGGTCTGGGGAGTAAAGGCTATGGAAAAGATATGTGCACTCAGTACTGGAAAATATCTAAAATTTTTAACTATCTGGAACCCATTCCATGAACTGGTGCGTGACAGAGAAGCCCAATTCTTCAAACCCTGGAAGACGGAACACGCATGTCATCTAAAACCTACCAGACGTAAAGATGCCAGGACCCTAAGCATCAGGAAAAGATCTTAAATCTGCTGAACTCTATAGTATAAAGTAGTGGCTAAAGCTGTGGGAGGGAGGAGTAAGTAAGGGGAGGGTGGAATGGAGGGAAGGAAGGGGAAGGGGGGAAATTGAAAATCTTTAAAGGCTAAAGGAACTTCTACGAACTGCAGGGTACGAACAAAAGAAGGATACAGAATTTAATGAATAATTGATGGCAAATGTTATGTTGTATTTACCTGTATCAAAAAAACGCAAAGAGGTAAAGGGAGATTCAGGCCTCAAACCGACTATCCCTTAGAGAAGTTCAATAATCTTTGGAAACAAACAAACAGTGTCAGGAGGCCGCAAGTTCCACTGTGTAAGTGTACCACACTAAGCCAAAAACCAGAAACCCAACTGCTTCAATCAACCATATGAAGCCAAATTTATACAAAAAATATATCAATTTATTAGTATCAGAAAAATATGCAACAAATTTAAAATTGTACACACTTGAAATCAAATTCACTCTCGATCTCTATGAGGTCATTGACATCTCTTAATTAATTGGCTAAAAAAGGGATGCACAGTGCACATACATTTTCATCTGTATATAAAACAAACAGAAAATACAATTTCAGGGGCTATCAAAGTGCAGCCCTCACAATAAATAGTGTAGATAAAGTGTCATGTGCCATATATTTTCATCAATCAATCGCATCATCACTCAATGAAACTCATTCATTCATCATCATTATTTCATTCCAACATGTTTCTTTTCGCAAGTGTATAAAGAGTTGATCGGATATTCATCAGGGAACTGTCTGTAATTCTACCAATACACTGTAATTCATAAAATTAATACACAAGGCAAACCAATTGTTGCAGCATTGAGATCTAACGTTGCACAATTAACACGAGAACTATGTCTGTGTTTCTTAAGTAGCACTCATAGAATCAGTGCGGAAAATAGTGGTGTCTCTCAAGGTTCTGTTTCTGGTTGGTGGCTGTGGGTATCACCTGCAATCACATTGATGTAATTGATCCTGTCAAGTATGAATGTTTGAACTACATTACTTTTCGCACAATTATATGTCATTTATTAGTGGCAAGGTCATGGAGATACGCATTCTCTAACATGATAGTTTAACGGCAGTGATGGTGGCAAGCACCACAGTGGTGTGTCATTTAAAGGGTGTGTGGTTCACAATGGCATAATTACAAAGACCTAAATAGCCCAATGATATTTTGGCTGGATTTGCAAACGTACACAGACTAGCATATGGTGTTCATTATAGCTATTTTGGCATGAAATTGAAATAGATATCACCGTACAGGGCCACACGGTTGTCTGCACGGGGACCATTGTGCTAAGATATATTCGGAATCTGTCATGGTTGCCGATTTACACGGCATCAGTTGTCGGATTTGTTTCCAAACCTGTCGTTTGTCTGTAAAGCATAAAGGTCTATCACCGGCTCTGTGAGTTATAATCATGAATAAGTAAAAACGAAACTACTCAATTTGTTGCTTCAATCCTAGTATACGATGCCACATTGCCGTCAGCACCACTTAAACTAAATGTGGATATGCAGCTACAGTAGCTAATACGACCTAAAAACAGGTAGAGCAAAAGAAAGTCATACCCGTTTATAATTCCCAGCATCGGCTTCCTTATCTTCAAAAATGGTAATTCAAGATGTACAGTTCCCGGACAGTTGGGCCCACGTTTAATGACAGTGGGCGCGATTTAACATCCACGGTTAAACCTAGCGTCAAAGGGCAAGTGCATGTAAATGAAATTGTTTTTGAACAAAGTGCTCCTACCCATTGTTGTTGCCATTTACTGCACCCCCATATTAAAGAAACATAGATGGAATACAATGGGCCTCATTACAACCCTGGCGTTAAGGGGTTAACGGCGCCGTAAACGGCTGCGGCGCCGTTAAACCCTTAACGCCCGATTCACACTTTAATGCCCGCTTTTTGCAGGCGTTAAAGTCCAACCCGCTAAGGGACCTTGGTGCTAACTACGGCACTGTAATTTACGGTGCCGTAATTAGCGCCTTCCCCATTCCCATTGAGCCCTATGGGCCAAAAATGGGAATGGGGAAGGGGTCATGGTGAATGGGGATTTACCGCCCCGCCAACCTTGGAATGGGGCGGTAAATCCGCCATCCACCATGGCGGAATCTGGCATGGACCATGGTGCTAATAGCACCATGGTCCAACACCAGGGTTGTAATGAGGCCCATTGTGAGGATTATACGTTGGTCAGATAGATATATCTGAATTGTGCTGTCCTTTTTTACGTCTGCAATGGGGTGCCACGCGGTGTCTGTCTGTAGCGAGGACAACGTTTTGCCACCAAAGTTCAGAAAGCAGGTCACAGTTACCAATGTTCGTGTAGTGTGCTAGTTCCTACCTCTACTCTTGCTATTATTCCGTACAGGGTCATGCTGTAAAAGACGTGCAGAATGCAACGTTATAAAGCTGTGTTCCTTTCGTGTATACCGAGGTGTGCAAGCAAGGCTGGTTTACAGGGTTCGTATTGTCATATGGGTGCGGCACACACTTACCGGTCTTTTGAGCTCCCACGGGTTCTCTAGAAACAGCGTTCTATCGTGCTCTGAGAGTCAAAAGTCATGTGACCGTTCGTCTGTTTAAGAGCATGCGTTGCATCTAGCGTGAATTGTGGTTGGCTCAACATCAGAGGTCTTCGTTAGAAACACAAGTCTGTATCAGGATGTAAAAACATATAGGGTCATTCTATTTGCTGCTCGAAGGGTATGTCTTCCGAGGACAATGGAAAGTGGTACGTACCCCTTAGTTGCTATGGCCTCGCAATGGATAGGCTTACAGCGAGGAAGAAACTGACTGTCTAGTCACATGCATAATTTGTAGCATAAGTGCATTACTGGAGGTTCTTATATTCACCAAAAGAAAAGTAAACGTTTATTATATTTTCCTCTGATCAAAGCACTGTGTGCCTGCATCTATTCAGAAAGTATTCCAATCAATTTTATCATTGAGACCTGTAACCGCACTTTTGGTTAAGAAGATGATGTGTTGTTCTTTTTGGAGTAATGTGACCTTATCCCTGTTGACATCCATATTTGGGTTCAATTTATACAGTACTGACCATTTAAAGTCTTCTGGGGCATGAATTTCTTCTACCCAGTGGTCTACCATTGGGGCATTATGTATCCGGTTCTTTAGGCAGCGTTTGTGCTCACCAATTCGTAGTTTTACTCTTCTGTCTGTCTTTCCTATGTAGAATTTTCTACATGGGCACCATATTATATATATATGAGCATACAAGAATTGCAGTTGGTGTGTGACTTGTGTTTCCATGGATATTGTAGTCCCACATCTACTTCTGTACTTTTAGATGTGAAGTTGCAGTACATGCATGTGATAATCAGGACAGGAGCCGGGGTTGATGCTGTGAGAACTTTATTTATGCACGGGTTAAATGTTCAGTGTTTAACCAATAAGGTTGGGGTCCCGGTAGGCCCACAGTTCCTTCACTGTGGGATAATGCTAGGATAGGCTTTCCTTGTGTAGTGCCTCCTATTCACTCGGACCCGGATAGGCCCACCACTTGCTTCCACACTTCTCTCTTTCTCCCTGCAAAGAGCAACAAAACCACCATTAGGCCAGTCCCCTTTATACCCGGTCCTACAATAGTAAAAGGGCCAATCAGGGACGCTTTCCACCCCCCCCTCTGATTGGTGGAGACCCAAGGAGCCCTCCCTCTAGAAATAGAGCTGCCTTCCCCCCTCCTCTTCCCTTCCTCCTATTGGTTGATCCCAGACCTCCCTCCAAGCTTCCAACACCTTCCCTGCTGCCGTTGCACCTGAGCACTGGCTGGCGTGCGTGTTCCCTGTAGGCTTCATCCTCCCAATATGGTGCTTCATGCTCAGCATATCTCGTGGGCTGCCCTGCGTTGGCAGACATTCCAGGTAAGGAGGGGGGTTGTGACTTGTCCCCCTGACCGTGTTTTCCCTGATACTGTGAACCCCTCCGATGCTGAGCGGCTGGCCCGAGCCGGACACTCGTATCGCCAAGCTCGGCTGCCGCTCAACCCCGGAGGGTAAGGTGCCGGCCCATATCCCTCTCATCCGGAGTCCTGCTGCATTGCCCTGCCGCAGCGCCACGACCCCGGGCCAATGTGAGAGGGGCTGATGTCGCGGCATTGTAGGCGGCCTCGGTATTGACTGCTGCAAAGGCGTCCCCGTTGCCCGTGGCGCTTACCCGGCATTCCGCGCCAGTGCCGTCGGTGGCGGCACCTCCCCAGCATCCCGCACCTGTGCTGACTGCAGCGGAGCAGGCGCTGCCTGCGCCGCAGCCCCCACTGCTCCCTGCTTCAGGCCCGGCCCGGCTCCCTCTGTGTCTCCCCTCCTACCTCTCTCCTCACAATGCACTTTCCACATGGGAAATTACCAGTAATTCGAGTAAATCCCCATTGTTCAGTCAAGGTTGTCTGTTTAGCTGGTTTACCTGTATGCCTTCGAACCAAAAAAAAACTTGGTTTGAATTTTTTTTTAACGGCAGACTGCCATCCGGGTCAACATAGGCTCTGGAGTCTGCCTTGGAAACAAGGGGACGGGCGGCATGGAATAAGCTAAGAGATAAATACTGGATGAGATTCAAGCTATATCGAAAAAAGGGAAGACATAAGGGGAGAGAGCACAAAGGTTTGGTTTATGACTCTAAGATAGCAGAAATAAAAAAAATCTACAAGAAAGAAGTATCCAGAATGAAGAAAATTAAGAATGAAGGGCCGAATGAATATAACATGCTTAGGAGGGTGCATATAAAATATAAAAATATGGTGAGAGAATATAGGACCACTTTAGCCACCACTAAGTGGTTTATTCTGTACATCCTATACCGGGACAATAATAGACCCGCATTTTGGTGGCTGTATAACACGTGGGTGGCTGCAGGTAATAAAGGTTTGGAAATTAATCCCATCACTAGCAATACTTACTCATATCACTGAATTATACAAATCCGGAAGATAAAGAGAAGCGCTGCCCTCTGGGATCTCGGCTTACCTGGAGAACAGCAGGCACGATATATCCATTGAGAGTATTTTGAGCTTCATAACAAAACTTAAGGCATCAAAAGCCCCAGGCCCAGATGGGATCCCAAATATAGTGCTCAAGGCTGACCCTGAAGTATGGACCAGAATACTAAACCTGCAATTCTAAAATATATTCAGGACAGGTATGGTAACCCAAAGTTGGAAGGAATCTATTTTGATCCCAAAGTACAAAAAGGGACATACAAGGGATCAAACCAACTACCGACTGTTCGCTATGGTAGATGCATCTTCTAAGTTATTTGCTCAGACACTGATGGTAAACTTCAATCAGTGGATTGAGCAAAAACGTATACTAAATAACCAACAGTCAGGATTTAGAAGGGGTTATAGCACACTCTCAAATCTATGGATATTGAAATATCTTGAAAGAAGACCCAAAGTGAGTGGAAACACTCTGCTATATCTCTGCTTTGTAGATTACAAAGCAGTTGTTAACACAGTCATAAGAACTCTATCGGGGTTGTTGTACTGTCCCCATGAAGCATATTGTTCACCACCGCCATCTGACTGGCCCAGTAGTATGATTGCAGTCTGGGCAGCCAAATCCCCCCTCCCAGATGGACCTCTGGAGAGTAGAGAGCGCAATCCGCGGATGTCCTCCTCCCCATATCATCTTCCGGAGGGTGCAGTCTAGTTTGTGAAATTCTCGATATGGGATATATAGTGGAGCATTTTGCAGTATGTACAAAAATTTGGGGAGGGCGATCATCTTGTACAGGGCGGCTCTGCCCAACAGCGTCAGCGGCAAGCAGATCCAGTGGCAAGTATCCTCTGCAAATCTTATAACCAGGGGGGAGAGATTCAAAGCTGTGTAGTCATCAAGTTGTTTCGAGATGTGTATCCCCAGATATTGAAACTGTTCTATTGCAATCTGATAGGGGCCGGTCGATAGGTTTGCCACTGAGACACCTATTATTGGAAATAGGATGGACTTGGCCCAGTTCACACATAGGCCACTGAATGCCCCATATTGTTCCAGCATTTGCATGATTTTGGGGCAGGAATTGTCTGGATCTTTTAGATAAATAAGCAGGTCATCACCGTAGATCGATACTCTATCTTCCCATGTATTAGACCAACGGAAGCGCTCCCAGGTCGGAGAGGGTCGCAGGAGGATCGCCACTGGCTCAATTGCGATTGCAAATATTAGGGCCGATAAAGGGCAGCCTTGCCTTGTACCTCTCCCTAGACTAAAAGGGTCCGATCGCCAACCATTCACTCTGGTCCTGGCCAATGGGCATTTGTATAATAGTCGCACCCAGCTTATGAAATCCTCGCTGAAGCCCATGCAGCGCATTATGTCCAAAATAGCCTCCCATCTCACTGAATCAATGGCCTTTTCGAAATCGATTGCTAGTAGGGCTAGGGGGTCTTGTATGCCGTCGGCTCTTTCCAGGGCTCAGAATAGTCTATGGAGGTTCATGCGTGTTGATCTTTGTGGCATGAAGACGCACTGGTCCGGGTGGATCATGGAAGGGATGACCTTCTGTAGGCGGTCTGCTAGTAGTTTTTCTAGTATTTTGCTTTCGCCTTTGATGAGTGAAATTGGCCTGTATGAGCTGCAGCTTTCAGGGGTTTTTCCAGATTTGGGTTTGACTATGATTGTTGCTTCTCGCAGATCTGGAGGGAGAGTGCCTTTTTCGCATGCATGTTGATACATCCGTAACAGGTGGGGGGCAACCACGTTAGCCCCCACCTTCTGCCATAGTTCAACCAGGAAGCCATTGGGCCCTGTGGACTTGCCTGTTTGGAGGCCAGAAATGGCACTTAGGACCTCATCTTCTGTGATCACCCTCTTCAGGAGCTCCTGCTGTGCTTCATCTAAGATGGGGATGTCGATTTCCTCCATAACTGTGGTGTCCATTTGCGTCGTGGGTTCCTTATAGAGTTCAGCATAGTATTCCGCAAAGCCCTGCGTTATGTCCTGGTCTGACATGCATGTGTTTGGCCCTCCTGTTTCTAGTCGTTGAACATGGCTTCGTCCTAGCTCTCTCCGTTCCAGCCATGCCAGCATTTGTCCAGCCTTGTCCTCTGTTTCATAGATACGTGCATGCATTGTTTTATGCGCTTGTCTAGCATTGTCCATTGCTATATTTGGAGCCTTTTCTGTGCCAGGAGTAGCTTACGATTTGTGTCCGGTGTATCCCCATGTATAGGCTTTTCCTCCGCTAGTTTCACTTGCTGTTCGGCTTCAAGTGCCTTACTCAGGTGCATTTTCTTTTTTGCAGTTGTCCAAAATATCAGCTCACCCCTTAGTACTGTCTTGTAGGCCTCCCACAGCGTCTCTGGGTTCGAAGCAGTCTGTGTATTTAGCTCGAAATATGTGCTGGTGGTCTCTTGGAGTCTATCTACTCACTCGGGGTCACCCAGGTAGTAAGTATTCAGTCTCCAGCTCGGTGGCAGGAGCGGTCTGGATGTAATGAGTTTTAGCTCCAGCAGTGCTCAGAGATACCCCTGGGGAGCATTTTTATTTCTTGTGCCCTGTGTAGATTGGTTAATGGAGTAAAAAAGTAGTCTAGCCTGCAGAGCGAGGCTGGGGCCCCGGAGTGGAAGGAGTATTCTCTCGTGCCTGGGTGGTGTTCTCTCAATACATCACACAGGCCAGGTGCATTAGTGAAAGTTGCAAGCCTGGTAGATATGTTAGGGTTTCTATAACGCAAATGTGAGCAGTCCATGGTGACGTTCATGACTTCTCCTCCCAGCACCATGAGGTTAGAAGTGTCCTTTGTGATCAGGGGGGCAATATCCGAGAGAAGTGGCTCTAGTAAGGTTGGGGGTGCATAGATGGCAATTAATGCTATCGATTGGTCCCATAACGTACCTGTCGCATAAATGTATCTGCCGCCGGTGTCATGAGACACTGAGATGAGATGGAAGGGCAGGTTTTTGTGTACCAGTATCATGACTCCCCTTGAGCCCATCGTGAAGCCTGAGTGGAGTGCCAGCTTATAATTTGTGCGTTTAAAAAGGGTGCATTCTGTGCCCGCAAGATGGGTCTCCGACAGAAATACTATATCTGACTCCTGTCTCTTTAGGAGTTGGGGTACCAGTCGGCGCTTGATCGCGTTGCCAAAACTGTTGACGTTCCATGTCATGAGCCTGAGTGTTCTGCAAGCGTTTGTGGTGGTGCTATGTGCAACCATATTTGCGTGTGGTGGGAGAGGCGTGTGCTGCTATAGGTGGCGATGTACGCCGGGCGGTCTTGAGCCCCTGGGGTATGGCTATCTTACCTAGCCATGATGTGTATTGTGATTGATTGGTCCCGTCTGCTGCTAAACTTAACAAACCCTTTACCCCCCTCCCCATACTCCTCCCAACTAGAAGCATCGGTCGCCCGAACATAAGAACCTCAGGTGTCAACTGGACACCTTACATGCAATGAACTTAGTTTAGGTCTAGGTGGTGTCCCCTAATGGAGTGCGGCTGGGGGTAGTACCACTAGTGCTGTCAGCCGCTAACCTCCGCAAACGGCGGCTTTGTTAGGGCAACTGGCACGTAAACTTCTTATGGGTGTTTCCCGATGTGCCGGTTCGTGACGTGTGTCAGTGGGAACCCCGGGATATCATACCAGGGAAAGGGGGCGGGGGGACTTCCGTCTGGCCGCTTAACTATGTGTTACTTCGTGGTTAACAAGGTCATGTGTTCGACAGTGTAGTTACGCACAGTACCTTAGGCCCTGTACTACAGGGTGCCATGTGTTTCTGCTTAATCATGCCTCCGGTCGCAATGCACTCATTCCTGCAGTTGTGGTACAATTCCCGGTGCTGGCGGTTGTTGCTCTGGTGGTTGAGGCCTCGGCCAGGCTCTGGGTGTTCTGTTTTTGTTTCTGTTGCCTCATGCCGCAATCCAGTCCCCCTCTATGTGTTGTTCTACCCATTTACACGCTTCTTTGGCATCCGTGAAATGGACCGTTGTGCCTTTATGGTATATCTTGAGCTGGGTGGGGAACATTAGGCCGTATTTGACATTTAGGGATTGCAATTGCTTTTTGAGATGGTCAAAAGATTGTCTAGCTTTCTGTACTTCCCTGGTGTAGTCCGGAAAGAATGCTATTTTGGATCCATTGTAAGTAAGTGTGCCCTTTGCTCTTGATGACTGGAGCAGTGCGTCATGATCACGATAGTTCAACAATTTGGCTATCACTGTACATGGAGGGGCGCCAGGTACCGGGCGGCCCGTCGTTACAGGGTGGATGCGCTCAATTGAGAAGAAGTTAGAGAACGTTTTTTCCCTGAACATGCCTGTGAGCCACTGCTCCAGAAATAGTTCCATGTTCGGGCCCTCTGCTTTTTCCGGAAGCCCCAGGATTCTGACATTATTGCGCCTGGATCTCCCCTCACTCTTGTCTATTCTCTCCTCCATGGTTTTAAGGCGCGTCATGACTCTGGTCAGTTGTTGATCTACATTCCTTATTCCATCTTCCGCACCAGATATGCGTTCCTCTGCCTCGCGGGTGCACAACGACAGTTTTTGGAGATCGTGTCGAAGGAGGGAGACGTCCATGCTGATGCCGTCAATTTTCTGCTCCATGGAGGCGCGCAAGTCAGCTATGGCCACCATGATGTCTTTAAGAGATATTGTGCCTTCTGTTCCCGCCATGGTGTCTGGTTGAGCGTTTTCCTGCTGGCTGTTTTCTGTCGGGGAGGTGTATTGGTCGATCCGACTCTGGGAGGGCAGCCTTTTGGTTTTGTCCTTACCCATCGTGGGTATCGATAGTTAGGTGTCTGTGTCCGTGTTGTCGCTTGCTCCGGGTGTGCACTATTACACGCTGTCTCGCCTCAGTGACACCCCCTCTGCCCACTGCAATCACCTCTGGTTAGGCCGTGTCGTGCACCCGCTGGGCTGTTTGGGAGCTCTGTTTGCTGCTTCTGGGACCGTGCTGCAGGCCGGCGTCAGAGCGTGGGCTCTTCCGCTTAGGGGGATCCCCCTTCATCCTCCGCCTCCCTCGTGAGGCACCTATGCTAGTATGCCCGCTTCAGTGCCAGGTGGGCTGTCTTCCACTTCTCCCCGTCAGTCAGGCAATTCCGGCAGGCTGTGCATGTGCTTTGTCCTGCTGTCCCTTTGCTTCGGCCAAATACAGGTGGGCTCCGCTCATGCCTCGGCACTGAGAATTTGGGAGTCAGAGGACTTCAGTGTGCCGGGCGCGGCCATTTTGTCTGCGTGGCGCCACCACCGAGCCGGCTCCTTTCTACAGCTCCAAACTCATTCCGGGGAGCGCGTTTTGGGCCAAAGTTTCGTCCACTGTCACTCGGGATGATTCTCTTGTGAAGGATATGCGTATCTTTTGCTTTTGCCACTCGAGTCAGGCTGTTTTTGCAGGATTTTTGCCGCAGTTGCAGGAGCTCCCGGGATTTACGTCCTCATCACTCTGCTGCTGGCCACGCCCCCGGTCCACTCATTCTTGAATGGTATTGGTTATGCGATAGACATGACGACCCACATGTAACGCCTACCTGAAATCTGCGGGGGCGCTGGAGACCTCCTCTTGATAAGAACTTGGAAAACGGCTGGACCGGAATAGAATGCAGATTCTGGAAAAATACAAACCAGGAGTTATCGACCTACAGGGGGTCCCAGACCTGTTGTCCCACGCTCCCTTCTAGTGATCCTTTCCCTGGAAAGTCTTCACAAGTGTGACATACAAGCTCAGGTGTATGATAAGAATCCTGAGCTCTCCACCCTGTCTTTTGCGGGGGTGCTTGTTCCTGAAGATGAACTGCTGCCAAGTTACTTCACTGGTTCTCTAATCCTGTACTTCAGTGCCGTGACTAGAGTTATACAGCCCAATGGGATGATTGTTCAACTTTCTATGAGTTCTCTGAATCCAGGCTGGGAAGGTTTGTCTTTGTCTTGTGCTGTGAGCGCTATGTGTGAATAGTCTGACTTTGTTTTGTTTTGTCTTAATCACAATGTTCTCTTTTCCCTTGCAGGTGCTGAGGAATAATAGAGGAAGCCTCTTGTGTCTGTGGGCAGTTCAATCAGGTAAGATCCAGTTTGCGTGCTCTGATGCATGTTTTTCTTACTCTGTGAGTTAGCGCTGCGTTATAGTTGTCTGTGGGTGGGTGGTTGCGTGGTGAAAGTTATAGCACATGTCTGAGTGCGATGCAAACTACAACCTTCAAAGGTTTGTATTGAGCCTAAGCGCACGGTAGAGGCATCACGCTCAACTGACTTTTTTGGATGTTTTCTTTTACTTTCAGTCTGTCTTTTACCTTCATTCTCTCTTAGGCGTAGGTGCAGCTGCGGAGGGCGTGGACCGAGAGATGTAGGTTCCAGGAGTCGAGGAGTTCCGAAGTTGGAATCCTGCAGAGAATCGAAAAGGGTCTGCCAGGAAACTGGTGAGTAACTCTTAACATGCGATTACTGTTAGTTCTGAAATGCTTGTGCTGGAAATTTGTAGTCTTCCCTTTTCACAGGTCGGGATGGGCAGCAGTAAGCATAGAGCTTCTGAAGCAGAAACAACGCGAAGCATGCACTCGTCTCTGGGCATGGCTTAAATAGTGAGCCACGCTCAGAGACTAGAGTTCTTCTGAGGATTACCAGAGGCCAACTAAGGAGCCATCTTGCTAGAACCAGGAAATACCCTATTCCATAATGATGTGGGTTGCCTGTGACTGCAAAACATGCCAGGAACGCCAAGCTAGCACCCACTTAGCCCCTGTGTGAATATTCTGGGGCCCCTTTAAAGAAGAAGGAGAGGAATGCTCTGATGGCAAAGTGGTGCCCATGACAGCCCCCCCCCCCAAGGCCTCTCCCAAGGAAGTACTCCCGGACCCAGGTTTGGTTGGATGATTCTGATGGAATCTTTTAAGTTACCCGAGGGGCATGGATGTCATCACTGGGTTCCCATATCCTGTCTTGTGGCCCATACCCCTTCTAATCCACAATATAATACAATCTTTTTCTGACTATCTTGGAATCCAAGAGGTCTTTTACTTCATACTCTGGTTCACTTTCTACGGACACTGTAGCTGGGGGTGTCTGCACCCGAGTCCCCGTATGAACGGGTTTTAACAAAGAGATGTGAAATACAGGATATATTCGAATATCGGATGGCAGAGTCAGTTTCATGGCTACAGGATTAAGAACCGCTTCTATGGTGAATGGCCATAGGAACTTGGGATGAAATTTCCTGGGTCCCTTTAACGCAATGTGTCTGGAAGTGGAAGATAGCCACACCACATTACCTACTTGATACCTCGGGGCTTCCTTTCGGTGATGATCTGCAAACCTTTTCTGTGTCTCTTTAGCCGCTGTCAGGTGTATCCACCTAAGAAATACTTTCATGTAGCGTTTTCACTGCATGCATTTCTAGGGGTTCTGGTGGATCATAAACAGATGTCCTTGGATGTCTTCCATGTAGGGGGTAGAAAGGGCTGAGTCCCGTGGATGAGTGCCCTGAATTGTTATATGCGTATTCCACTATTCACAGGAGGTCCACCCAAGAGCTGTCTGTTTGATGGAGGAGGCAGCAGAGATACTGCTCTACTGTCTGGTTGGTACGTTCTGTCTGCCCGTCCATTTGAGGATGATAACTTGTGGAGAGCCGCACTTCTATCCTTGCCTGGTTGGAGCATTTTCTACAAAATGACTGCTTCTGTCAGACAATACAATGAACAGGAAACCATGGAGTTTCACAATGTGTTTTAGGAAGACCTTGGCCATGACAGACACCGTTGAAATCCCTTTCAGAGCCACAAAATGAGCCATCTTTGAAAACAGATCTACAGTAAGAGCACCGGTGCCGGTAATCCCCTACCGCCCTACTACAAGTTCCCTTTGCGGGTCCTCCCTTAACGCCTGGTTTTTCCAGGCGTTAAGGACAGGAACCGCAAAGGGACTTTAGAGCTAATAACGGTACCGCAATTTGCGGTACCATTATTAGCGACTTCCACATTCCCATGGATCCCTATGGGGGTTCAAATGGGAATGGGGAAGGACCCTGGTGAATGGGGAATTACTGGTCCCGCCAACCTTGGAATGGACCGGTAATTGCTCCATTCACCACCATGGTTACCTCCTACCGTGGAATGAGGCCCTGTGTCATTATGTCAGAGCCGAAGGGGTGTGTATAATATTATACACAGTTGCATGAGCTGCTTACCCATGTGGTAGCAGAAGGATTGATGTCAAGATTGATGTGGGAA
This sequence comes from Ambystoma mexicanum, assembly GCF_040938575.1. Taxonomy (NCBI): domain Eukaryota; kingdom Metazoa; phylum Chordata; class Amphibia; order Caudata; family Ambystomatidae; genus Ambystoma; species Ambystoma mexicanum. The sequence goes on from NC_090933.1 coordinate 166,850,375, forward strand.
CGTTACTTGGTAACCTGCAACAATGGCATGAGTAAATATTTGTCTGTCCAGTACAGTTTAAAATGATTTAAAAAAGGTACAGAACACCATCTTCCGAGGCTCAGAGCCTAATTACCTGGATGCTGGGTGTTCTTAGTGTGTTTGGCCCAGGCGGCCACATCAGCCGAATAATGCTGGCTGGGGGGCGAACAGCAAGAAATGCGAGCGTGTAAGGATCCCCATTTGTGAAGGTTCCTGGATGTAAAGAGCAAATGGGGGACCTTGTTAGTGCGTGCCCATTGGTTGTGTGTTGAATCTATTAAACAGGCTGTGATCTAGTGACATACCTGTTTTGTGCGAAGCTGATCCGAGCGAGTGTTGCTGGCGTCTCCTAGAGATGTACGCCGTTGCTATGGCCACCACTGTTTATGTAGCAGTGGCCTTTTAGAACTGCCATCATGACAGTAGTGTGCTTGATAATCTCCATTACTGTGAAGGGTCTGTAGAAACGAGGAGCCAACTTGTTGGGTCTCAGATGTCTGGGTAGATAACGCGATGAGAGCCAAACTTTATCTCCGACAGTGTAAGAAGGCCCGGGACACCTTTTGTTATCCGCAAACCTCTTTATGTCCATCCTGGCCTTTTCTAGATGTTCCTTAACTTGCTTGTGAATGTGAATGGAGATTAGTTGAGCAATCCAAGCGTCTACTGAAGGAGTCAATGTGGGTGGTGGCAAGATTGTGGGTAATACTGAAGGGTGGAACCCTTGGTTACACTAAAACGGACTGATCCTTGTCGTGGAATGATCTGAATTATTGTAAGCAAATTCAGCTACAGGAATCAGGAGCGGCCAGTCATCTTGTACCTTAGATGCAAAACAACGTAGATACTGTTCCAGGGTTTGGTTTACTCTCTCAGTAATTCCATTTGTTTGTGGATGGTAACCTGATGACAATGCACGTTGAATACCCAATTGTCGACAAAGATGCTTCCAGAACCTGGAAACATATTGTGGTCCACGATCAGAGATGATTTTGGAGGGTAGTCTATGCAACCGGAATATGTGAGTGACAAAGATCCCTGCCATCTCGGGCGCTGAAGGTAGTTTGGTTAAAGGGGTAAAATGTGCCATGTTGGAAAAAAGGTCTATTGTGACCATTATGGTGGTAAATCCTCTGGAGATCCAAAAAAGTCGATGCTATGATGGTCCCATTGTATTGTACATTTTCCCAGATAAGCAGGACGTCATCTATGTATCGCTTCCAAATCGTGATGTGTGATAGAAATAGGTTCTCATCAGAAAAAATGTTGTCGGTTTCGTACTGTGCCATGAATAGATGACGTCCTGCTTATCTGGAACCGCACAACAAGGGATTTTCTTCTCTTTCATCAGTGGCTAAACTAGCAGAACCCACACATAAAATGTACAATACAATGGGACCATCACAGCATCGACTTTTTGGATCTCCATATTTACAGGACAGGAGACCGACTGAAGATGGAACTGTACCGGAAACCAACTGACCAGAACAGTCTGCTTCATTTTAACAGTTACCACCTGGACGGCCTGAAATATAACCTCCCCTATGGGCAATTTTTACGCATTAGGAGGAACTGCACGGACCCAGATAAATTCCAAAAACATGCTGAAAACCTGCAGAAGACACTGACACTAAGAGGATACCCACGGAAGGCCATCAAAGATGCCAAGCAAAGAGCAACCCACACTCCTAGAGACGTGTGCCTTGAAACCAAAACCAAAAGTAATTTAGACTGCCGGGTCTGTGTCACAACTTTCAGTCCTCTTAGCGATCTGATACAAAAAAACATCAAGAAAGACTGGCATTTGGTAAAGAACCCTGGGTCCCTTGAAAGAAAACCCTGTTTTGCATTAAAAAAGAACAGGAACCTAAAGGAATCGCTGTTCCACACTTTCATGGAACCACCCAACATACCCACAAACACTCTGTGGAATCTACCACCTGTTCCGGGCCATTTCAAGTGTGGCCACTGTGTTTCCTGCACCCTCACCACACAAAACAAGTTTTTGAATACAAGAACCTTTAAAGCTCCCAGTCCTTCCTGTTGGGGGATAGAGGTGTAAAGAGCCTGTACAGCCATCGGCGGATAAGTGTATATTCTGTAGGACCTTCATAGTGTCGGTGCTGTCTTTGATGTATGACTTCATACGTCTGATAAATGGCTTCATGAAGAAGTCAGTGTACAGAGATAGAGGCTGTCGGACACTATATGTTTGCATATTTCTCTTGCAGTTTTCAACATCAACATATATGCCATTGAACAACTGTGCATATACAATATTGTATGGTCCTGCTTTACATTAATCACATAAGAAACTATACTGCTTATACTGTCTTGCGTATATGTGGATTTTTCCACACTAGCTGTCGACAAGGACCAGGATACTGATTTATGTATATCGAACCTTCATCACACAACATTGTGTCGACCTCCGAAGGACAATTTTGTGCATAGCCAGGACTTTGTATGACACCACGCTAAATCTCTTACATGTCTCTGACTTTAGATTGAATTAATTTCATTTTAAGCCATCTACTTCTTATAGTGTCCATCAATCGGTAGCAGTTTACTTCCTGCCGCACTCCCGCTGTACTAAGTTCGCAATAGTCCAGCCCGTTTCTTAAGTCATCCATGACAGGAACCTTTCTGTGCCCCCTCGCAAGCCCACACATACGGGTCATATCTGTTGCTTGTAATGCCTCCTCTCTATCGGCCCAATGTCGAACACCAATAACCACTGCCATTACTCAATCCTATCTTTGCCCTACTCTACTTTGGGCAGGCCCCAGCCCATTGGCTGGCCCGCCCGGCTGCTTTTAACCTATGGTGTCTGCACTCCTCAGTAGCATCCATTACCGCGAGGAGCGCAGATATTGCCACAACAGGCTTCGGTAAGTCACCTTGTTGATTTATGCTCTGTCTCCCATTCAGACAGTTCGGGACAGAGAGCCTAGGTACCTCCAGCATTCCCTACCTAATTCACTGTCCCTTTATAGTCCCACTCGTGCACTGTAGAAACCTTTAGCCTTCTGGTAGACATCTTTTAAACACGCACGACAGGACCATGCTTGCAGAAAGATTGGAAAACTTATATACCTAAAAACACGGCAATGACTACAGCCAGCTTCCACCCTGATCCAGCACAAGTACTCCGGACCTTGCATCCACCACAAAATCGTATCTCCTCTTGCACGCTCGTATCACTTTTAATCACAGTAAACCGGGTTTTACAGCCCATAGTTCACCGTGGCGTTTTAAATTGACTCCTGCCACCGACAGGATACCAAATCGATAGGCATTACCTGATCGTTTCGCTTACAAACACCACTCTCACGAGACACCCACACCACCGGTGTTCATCATTCCGGGTCCAACACTCACCACTCCAACACATCCCATGCTGGATGTACATGGGCCTCGTGCTTGTGCTTGAAATACACTGACTCCCCCACATGCAGGGATAATGGTATACTTACCTTTGTCTCTACAGCTCCTAGAGACCATAGGCATTAATAGCCTGAGTTACCCGAGTTATACGAGTCTTCCCAGAGTCCGGCAACCATAAAAGGACTCCAGCACAGCGTCCCCGCTGCACCACAGCAGAAGGTAAGCTGTTCTATGGCAATACACTCCGAGTGTATTTTTAGGCACCAATCAGCCATTATTTATTAATACGTAAATGAAACCTTAACTACCAGAGATCCTGACAGCTCTCCCCTTCCCCCACAGATTTCTTTTACGAACAGAACCTGTAGTAAGAAACCATCCTGATGAAGGCCACTACAACCTCGGGTTTATCCCAGCCCAGCTTGGCCGAAACACGGTCGTGTCGATTTTCTGTGGCACAACCCCTGTCTATATGTGTTTGTAGAATAGTGTTGTGTTCACTATTGTTGTTCTAGTACCCCCGGACCTATCACAGTCCTGGCTGCACACTGTTGACACTTTCTGTCATCAGTCACTTGTACTGTATACTTGTGCATCACTGTGAAAATTGTTCCTCCGCAAGAAAAGAGGACGATACTCATTTGTATTTCGCAAAAAAAAAGAAATATCTGTCCACCTAACTTTTCGTGCTTATCGAAAGTTGTGTAAATGTTTAAAAATACTAATATGTGCAAAATCTTTTTGAAGGTAAAATAAAATAGCTTCAAAAACTTGACAGCTGCTCTCGGATCTCTCACCCTGGGGCTATGCAGTGTCATCAGGGAGAATGTTCTGCCCCAGTCCAGGGGAAGCTGGGTGTATTCCTGGATCCCACATGCCAACCAGAAATCCATGATTGCTGCTGTCCTGTTCCTCAATGATGGCAACATCGTCACTTTTTGGCACCCTTTTTTGGTCCCCAAGTGGATCGAGCCACTGCATCTGAAACATAAAGAATATCATGTGTACAGGTTGCTTATTGTCATCTATCCATGTTGGAGCATGGATATGCTTGTTCCAAATTATACAACAACTGTTATTCATCTTTTACACCTAATCTTTTTCAAACCCTACCAGTCCTTCGCCCCTACATTGTAGCATTTCCTCCTTCCACCCGTCATCTTGGGAAACTGAGCCTTGAATGTGCATTTATGGTCTGGTATGTATCATGGTATACTGTGCCCTTTGGCATTGGAGCATGCTAATCTGCCGTGGGTTGTTAACAGTTGCTCCCTCCTTATCACCCCTTTAATGATATATTCCAGTATCATATGTTTGGTCACTTCTGCATTTGCCATCTTTGTAATTTTCATATAATTGTCAGCATATACTTTCTCCCCCTCATCTATCCAGTGGATGTCAACTCTGTGCCCCTGGAGCAGAACCTGTGTTTTTGACAATGCTGAATGAAACAGACAATTCCTCACATGGACTGGTACCTCTTCAGGGAGAATGAGCTTGGTTGCCCCTGTAATTTGAGGAATGAGGAAGCACACAAAACATGTGTCATTGGCTCTCCCTTGCCCCACTACTCTCATATGGTCATACCATAAATTGCCATACTCAATGCCATGTCCCCAGATGCCTTTTTCAAACTGCTCAGAATGAAACACTTCTCTTTTATTGTGCACTTCCTCATTGTTAATCCTATCAGGGGCAAACTGTCCCCTTTCAACTAAAAACCAAATAAAATGAAAAAGAAAGACAAAAACACTACACTACAAAAACATTGCTTATACAACCCCTTCTCTTTTCCTGCTACTTTAACATGCTGCACCCACTTTGCACTGCTCACTGGTCTTCTATAAAGGTGATAGGAAGATAAAACTGTACAAATGTACACCACCCCCTCACCTCCATTATTTGCATTGCAGTTGTGTCTTGTTTGGGCAATTTTGAAACTAGGTGTATTCAACAACTGTGTACCACCCCCATTCTTTGTGTTGCATTTGTGTGCTGCTTGGGCAACTTTGAATCTATGTGTGTTTAACAACTGGACACCCTCAATTTTGCACCCAAGTGTTGCTAGTACCTTTGTAGCTCTCCTTTCTGGCTACTTGGCCACCTGGTGAGTTTGTTTGTGCTCATTCCAGGCAGCCTCTCCTCTTATCCTCCATCCTTATCTCTCTGCCACCCCTATGGCACTCACTATCTCGCCTATCTCCTCTAACTGCTTTACTATCACCTATCCTCTTTCTCTAATGCAGGGGTGTTGCTAGGTCTGGAAAAGACTCGGGGCTACGCTAATGTCGGAACTGTCGATACTGGGGGCTAGCCATCCTTTTGGTTGTAGCTTCTGATACTCTATCTAGGGCTACAACCAAAAGACCAGGCGCTATAGCCCCCTTACTCCCCCCCCTAGCAACGCCTCTGCTCTAATGTCTCCAAATCTAGAAGAAAACAGCTTAAAAAATTATTCCTGACTACCAACCCTGGTCTACCTGTCAAACGGGAAATTATATTGTGCCTCCTGTAGTGATGAATATATGTATATTGGGCTACACCAAGCTACTTGCAAGCCACTTGCGAAGAAATCCGTGTTGCAAGGTCCTGACCTTAGAATCAATGTAAACCGCCATTTTAGGGCAATCCGCCATTTTAGGTTCTATCTACAAAGTAACCCTGTGAGCTAAAATGATGGACAGTGTCATTCAGAAAATGTAACATGGCCATCTTGACCTTTATGTATAAACTAATGTGTAACTTGCCTGCAGGCCACTTGTTAGGGTCATGAACTGAGACCTTGTCCTTCATTGACCTGTGTGTAAAGGATTACTCGTGCCAATGAAGCTAATCCGTGAGCATATGTTACGAACAATGTATTCAAATACTGAACTGAGAACATTTGTTTAAACTACATTGTATAGATGTTTGAGAAGGTCTCTATAAGAAATCCTAAATACAATGTTGCCATTAACTTGTTGGCGAATGTATTAAAGGCAAACCCTAAGTGTACAGATGTGTGAACTCGGCATGAATCCTAGATCCGTAATGTATTAAAGGATAGTTCCGGGACTTTTTTTTTATTGTCCCTACGGTTCGGCCATGTGTTTTTAAGCATAAATCGGTAGATCGTAGAAAACTTTCCTATGGACCTTACCCGACTTTTCGTCCATTAACGCACTCGAAATCAGCCGCCATTTTGTGATAATCCTATCATTTCCCCCCATCGACCTGGCTCACCTGCGTTTGCGGCACTAAATCAAATCCCCCGCCCCTGAAACAGACTTTATCAAAACATTCATATTCCCCGCCTCTATCCGTGACGTGACTGTGCTGCGTAGGCAAACGCGCCCAGGCGTCTTCTACGCGACTCCACACAGAACCCGGAAACTAACACAGATCAGCTCACAACACAGCGCGCCACAATTCGGAATATGAAACTGTACTTTTAAATCAAACCGCAAGATTGTAAATTTGGTAAAGTACATTTATTTGACATCAAATGTTTAGAGAATATTCAGCGATTTGCATTTTTCTTTGCTCTCGATCCAAAATAGTTCGTCTTGAGGCAAGCGATGTTCGTGTGCAGTACACAGGGTGTTGGTTTACGATAAAATAAGCTCTTCGGTCGCACTGATAATCGCATGGCTGTTCCAACAACGAGGCACTAGGCCACCACAACGGTATGTATGTTGCATCTAGCCATTAGTATCGCGTAAGGGCATACTTGTACTGGGCGATCGTCCCATAAAATGGTCAGGGTGGTAACGTTGTTCACGCGGAGAAGCAACTGGCGGTTGTAAAAGCCATCCGCCGGTGTCTGGTACTCGTGACACATACAATAATGAAGGATGTACCTGTTTTAAAAACATAAAAAATGAAATTAGTCTCACAATCAGATCTTTATTAAAATTATTCATTTTATATATTAGGTCGGGAAATTATTTCATAGCTAGGACAGTGCAACTGGGTATTATACGTCATTTCCAGTAACCCACCCCCTCTCCTCCGCCTTTTTCAGAGCCGCCTGAGCGCCAGTGGACCACTTCGTCACTGATATGATATAATATGGCATTTGCAACGCGCCTATACACAAGTGTTTCAAGGCGTGGCGAGGCAGGGAGGGGGGGGGAACAAGGAGAAGACAGACAACGATCCTACTAGGCCAGGTGTCATTCAGATTGCGCAAGTGCAGGGGTAGGGGGAATGTAAAAGTGCAAGGGGAAGGGGAGGGGGGAAGTGGAGTACAAGGTAAGTAGCATAAAATAATAAATACATAGGGCCAGCTGGTGGCGAGTGCAAGGTAAGTGCAGAACAAGTGCTGGGAAGGGGGGGATGTAGGATACTGAGACAGTCCCCCAGTGCAGGGGTTGACAGGGAGGCAGTGCAGGTGGAGAGTGGAAGGGCCCAGGACAGAGGTCGCAGACAGTGGACCAGTTGTAGCAGGGGAGAGGGAGAGAGAAATCAGAAGCAAAGAGGAAGGTTTTGAGGTGCTTCCGTAAAAGGAGATGGTTCTCCTCAAGATAGTGCGCGGTACAAAACAATATGCCACATAGAACGAACAAGTACAACTTAACCCGTCTTTAAAGCTACTGTATAGTAATTAAATTGCGGTATAAACTCATCTAAAGAGTTACTTACATTATATTTGCATTTTCCATTGTGTCTGTGCGTAGGGTTGCCCCGAAATACCACTCCTTCTATGCCTACGTTATTTCTTCTAATGAACGAACATTAAATGGCTTTCGTTTCTGAAATTATATTCATTATCGTTTACGTTATTGCACCACACCCCCAAAAAGAAGTCTTTCGGGATGGTCCCGGCCTGTCAAGGTCAAATAACAATAGAACCTTATACTGAGTCGTGGGCCATTCCGGCACCCGAGCAAAAAATCAAAGCAGCTGACCTTCACTTTGAACGAGCACACATTCCTAGTTAGCTACATTCAGTGTAAGGCCATCTCACAGGACTTGAAATTTACACTCCATCTTTGCATTTTGTCTGCATGCATTTGCAGCCCCAGAGAACCATAAATATGGAGACATTCTATATTTTTTGAAAAATGATTTATATTACTGTTTGGTTTAATTTAATGCGCAAATGAACAAGGTTGGATAGACACATTGCATGTACACTGAGCAATAACTTTTATTTACACAATACATAGCTACACATATTCAATGGGCCTGCGACATGAGGAGACTCCAGAGCAAAGTCCCAGGTGACACCCGGGTGGTTCGCACAACTGCACGGTGAAGGGAGTGGCAATGGTGGAGAGACACATTGCATGTACACTGAGCAATCACTTTTATTTACACATTACATAGATACACATATTCAATGGGCCTGCAACATGAGGAGACTCGAGAGAACAGACAATCAAATTACAATCATTTAAACCGTGATGTGTATTTCTCAATGAGCTCTGCTTTAGGTGGACATGGAACAGAGGCAATGTTGGGTGGCAATGCAGTTGTCCCCTGCACAGGTTCGTTCACAACTCCATGTATGTGCCTATCTAGGACATCAACAATAAGTCTCTCAATAAACTCATATTGCATATCCTGAAACACTGGTTTGATCACCCATTGTTTACTTCTTTTAGTGAAGGCCTTATTGTAGCGAAGCGTCCCTAAAGTTCCGGTCGTCCTACTTTGTTGACGGCCAACATTATGGTTATGTGCCAAGACCGCTAGAAGAGTCCGATTTATCATGCCCTCCATGCCAAAATGCAATCGTTTTGGCCTGTACTTTAGGCACATATTGTGGAACACCTCCAAATCTCCTGTGTGGCAGAATTCCGTGAGTCCCCTCAAATCTCTTGTTATAGTTTTATCAAATACAATCTTTTCAATGGCTTTGTGAGTGGGTGATGAAGGAATCAACCACTTCTTCTTCCGTGCCTCCTCTGTGGACAAATGGCCATGTTCACAATTGTGGAAATGTTGGTTTGTGGTCCAGCGGTGAACGTTGCTACAGTGTAGCATTACTGACCGCCATTTTTCCAGTAGAATTTCCAACGACGCTCCACATGCTTTTGAGCTCCACCAAAGATGGTTGCTGATTGACTTGGACCACTGTGAAATACCTTGCATATCTTTTTTTTTACCTGCAGCCGACATTTTTTTATTGATTGTTTTTGCAAGATGCCATACGTCAAATTGGTGATTTATATTTTTGTTCTCTTCTCTCATTGTCTTGGCAATTGAAACGTGTCTGTCCGTGGCTATCAGGTCGATCACCATTCCCCGCGATTGTAGTTCTGGCAATGATGCAACAAAGCCAACTTTCTCCATGGCCACTGAGGATGTACTTTGTGACACCTGCACGACCACCGAACTCACAATTTTCTTACTTTCCATGTCCTGAAAGTGGTAGGTGCAGTACTTGGCTGAAAATCCTGGGCTGTCGCACTGTCCATCACCGGCTAGCCTGAACCGTTTGCCCGCGAATGTACTATCAATAGACATTTTTTCCACTCTCCAAGCTTCGCTAATGGCTGGAAATAGATAATCGATTTGGTATTTGTAGAACTGAGTTTTCGCAATGAAATGGATTCCCACAAACTGAAAGAAATACTCTAACTTTTTAAAACTTGAACCACTAAAAAGTGCGGCCGCTGCACAAAGTAGATTGCCTGCTGGCAGTTGCCCCAGCATGGGTTGTGCAGACCATGAGAAAGGATGATATTTTGTACAGGTGGCATGTATTTTAAGGTTAGTGCCTCGAATTGCACGAGTCACATTAATCAATGGCTCCCCACATACTTCCCCACCAACCGAATGCCCACATTTCATCCTAATAATAATATCAATCAAACAACTATCGAATACAATGAATTTGGCCTCTTTCCTTATAATGTCACTCTGCATCCCAGCTGGTTCGGCCTGTAACGTTGAGGACATGTCACTCACATGAAAGGTAGAATCTCTGATATCGTCTTCCGCTATGTTCAGTGATATTGATGGTGTTTCATTGTCGTCCACTTCATTCTCTTCCATTGCAACATCTGTTCCTTCTCCGGCGATGGGTGAATAAAACAATTTCTTCAACTTTCTCACGGTCTTAGTTTTTGCGGGTGTGGATTCTGTGAATTGATCTCCGACTGCATCCAAACTACCAGGAGGACATTCACTATCAATGGCTGGTGGTGGTATAGCTCCGTTGTCAATCACTTCATATTCTTCCCATTGGCACGATGCATCTCCAGTCTCAAGTCCCTGCCAAAAGGTTTGACAAGCAACATCTCTCGTTCGCTTCACTGTCTGTGTAGATCTAGTTCGTGCACCCACTCGCAACTAGAGGACAGATTGGAAAAGGGATGTTCAGTTTAAACACAACTTACAGTATTGAACTATTAACAGTGAAAAACAACATAATATAGTGACCAGGACACTAACCTTCTTTTGCTTTCTTTTCTTTGAAACTTTCTTGCCTCGAACTTCAACATCAGGACGCTGTTGCTCCGACTCGTGTGTGCATGTCTCCACTTCCTCTTGCGCTGCAACGACTATATTTTCATGATAAGCACATCCATCACGCACTGACGCTCCATCGACTCCCTGAAACATAGAACTTTCTTTAGTATGTATAATAATACTGAAAACACAAAATGTACTTGGGGACCAATACCCACGTACATCTCAATAGTAAAACATGAATGAACGCATTGTGTAGAACATTCAAACGACAATTATTCACGCATTGTTGATCTAGTTAGATGGAACTGTCAAGATCCATACCTCGGGCTCCGCATAGACTTCAATTGATGATATTATTGAAGATGACGCTTCAGCAACGCCCTGAAACACAGTAATTGCATTAGTATGGTTTTCTATTTTGTTAAAAAGAACATAAACTTTGTGCAGACGTCAACGGCTCATCTAAATAGACCTGCACAAATGATCAGTTGTCTAAAATAAGTAATGGATATCTAAATATGATTCGATTTGCTCGATCGTTGGAAGTGTCACCATCCAGAGATCTGCATCGACTACTAGGGCTGATGTTCTTGTAGAACATTGCGCCGACCCGTAACTGCATGCTCCCCCTTCTTCTTGGACTAATGCTCCATCGACTCCCTGAAACATAGGACTTTCATTAGTAATGAACACAATATTGAAAAAAGAAGACACATAGGAGGGCGACGACAGAAGGACATATCAATGGCTAAAAACGAAAGAAAATTTGTGTGTAACAATCACGCTACAAGAATGCAAGATCTGATGATCTCCATCGATGGAACTGTCCGGAAACGTACCTCGAGCATCTGAGTGACATCAACGGTTGTCGTCAATGCGTTGGACTCCTCAGCATCTCCCTGAAAGACAGTACTTGCATTATTTTGGATAACAATAATTATAACTGAAAACAAAGACTAGAGAACGAGTACTAGGGTGTACCATTAGGTAAAATAATTACACGATAAATTAAAACTATTGATTGCCTAAAACAAGTCAGTGGCAGAATAGCTAAGTAAGATTACCCGATAGGCTCTTGAAGTGGCTGATGACTGCAATAACGACACGGATGGAGAATCTTCCGCCTTCATATTGAGTGGATACATAAATGGGGAAATTATTGTTAGCTAATGCTACACACTACCGCAAGGCCGAGAGCTAAATCCGTAAACTTGACTCACCAGTGGAGGGATGTGGATGAATAGAGTGGGAATAGCGGTTGAGAGCAATTTTCGCTTCGCTCGCGGTGTGTTCTTCTTTATTAGCAATGATGTGGAGTACATGTCTGAGCTAAAGTGCCTGCTGCAGATGCGGTATCGATCACCCCTCTTGTCCGCAAAGACTTCTAGGACTCTACTTTCAAGCTCAGACGGTGGATATCCGCAATATCGGACCCATTCTCTTATCTGATCTATTGTCTTAGGGAAAACATGCATTATAGTACCTTCAGAATTTTTATGGGTCTTCGAAGGGCAACCGCCAATTGAACAGGCAGGCATTGTGGAAAGTTCTGAAAAGTAAAGATCAACAATTCTCTATGAATACCAATGTGTTAAAAAATGAAATGACACATAAAAGGTTCAATGCAAGGTTCGTTTTGGTTCTTGGAACTATACACGTTATTCACATGCGGATAAGTATTTGAATAACTTTAAAAAAATAGAAAAATAATTTGACTAAACTCAGAACATGTGACTAGTTCCTTGAATGTACTGTCTTGAACGAAAAGAAAACATGGATGCAATTTGATGACTACTAGCAAATAGATATAAATTAAAAAATTGGACGCAAAATGATTATGGTACATGGCCTTACCTTGACGAACAAACAGTTAGATGCAGGGATCAGAGTAGTTTCTTGTCGTAGAACAGGGAGCAGTTCACAGGTTGCAAACTGACGAGTTTGCTCGAAGTGGTCACGGAAGTTCACAGAGACGAAGAGCAGATATCCAGCACCTTCACGGGTTGACTAGCAAAGCGCAAAGAAGTTCTCATTAGAAATATGAAGTGGGTTATAAAGAATTCGAAACAGGGGTGTGTTTGTGAATGAATGACGTGAATATGTCGTGGCATTATGCGGTTTGCAGGGGGGCGTCCAGCGTGAGGGGGATGCTTGGCAGGAGACACGGGGTCTGGAGGTAGACATGGGAACAACAACCCATGCTCTATAGACCACTTTGAAGTGTACATGGTCTTTGGCACCTCTTGGCCTTTATCGCTCCCTGACAGCTCCACTTGCCAGCGCAAGTACCCCGGTGCGAACTGCCTTTGATAGGGCGGGGGGGTGGATTGGGGCGGTGGTCGTGCAGACAAGACACAGGAAGACTCGTGAATGGAGACACACTTATGTGGATTGCAGGGGGGCGTCCAGCATGAGGGGGGATGCTTGGCAGGAGACACGGGGTCTGGAAGTAGACATGGGAACAACAACCCATGCTCTATAGACCACTTTGAAGTGTACATGGTCTTTGGCACCTCTTGGCCTTTATCGCTCCCTGACAGCTCCACTTGCCAGCGCAAGTACCCCGGTGCGAACTGCCTTTGATAGGGCGGGGGGGTGGATTGGGGCGGTGGTCGTGCAGACAAGACACAGGAAGACTCGTGAATGGAGACACACTTATGTGGATTGCAGGGGGGCGTCCAGCGTGAGGGGGGATGCTTGGCAGGAGACACGGGGTCTCGAGGTAGACATGGGAACAACAACCCATGCTCTATAGACCACTTTGAAGTGTACATGGTCTTTGGCACCTCTTGGCCTTTATCGCTCCCTGACAGCTCCACTTGCCAGCGCAAGTACCCCGGTGCAAACTGCCTTTGATAGGGCGGGGGGGTGGATTGGGGCGGTGGTCGTGCAGACAAGACACAGGAAGACTCGTGAATGGAGACACACTTATGTGGATTGCAGGGGGGCGTCCAGCGGGAGGGGGGATGCTTGGCAGGAGACACGGGGTCTGGAGGTAGACATGGGATCAACAACCCATGCTCTATAGACCACTTTGAAGTGTACATGGTCTTTGGCACCTCTTGGCCTTTATCGCTCCCTGACAGCTCCACTTGCCAGCGCAAGTACCCCGGTGCAAACTGCCTTTGATAGGGCGGGGGGTGGATTGGGGCGGTGGTCGTGCAGACAAGACTCGTTTGCCGCAGGGCCTCACCAAGGAGAGGCCATCTAACTGCATGTAAGAGGCAGGCTGCAGGATCTAGTACATGGAAGGCAGGGGGGTGAGTTTATAAATACCTCACCCTCCCAGGAGAATATATGGGTGCAGTTCACCCTGGAGACCCTGGATGCCTAGGCAGTTAGTCAGCAGCAGGCTGGCCTGTGGTGGCAAGGCGGCACGGGCCAGAGGGGGTCATCTCTGTACCCGGTGCCCAAAAGGATGATTTATTATGATCAACCATATTGATTATTTACCTATAACCATGTTTTGTATCAATAAAATCCAACAGCCTTTTATTGCCAACGCTTGAACAAAGTGGTGTGGTAAGTATTTTTGGGGGAGGAGGCAAGGCCGGGAGGCTTGATGCCAACCCGCAAAATAACATATGTATGTCTGCTGCATATGGGTTCAACGGTTATGTGGATTGAAGGTGGACGGCCAGCGTGAGGGAGGATGCTGGCCGGAGACATGTGGTGTGACAAGACAAGGCACAGGAAGACTATTCAATGGAGACACACTAGATTCATTTAAAAAATCAAAACAACCATTGTTAAAATATATGTTGGGTTTTATTTTAGATCTTAATTTCAATTGAACATAAATAATAAACATTACACATTGTAAAGTTCCGGTTGCAGCACATCCAGGGAAAATCAGCGGTATTGTCCACTGTCGCTGGGGAAATGTTGTCTAATGGCAAGTACCGCACAGGCAGGTATTACTCTCCGAACGCGGTGTCCGAGCCTCCCGTGAAGCCACCAAGTGAAGCAACGATAGGCCACCAGCCTGTACCACCTGTGAAAAAGAAAGATGCAAACTGTATTAAAATGACAAAACTTTCTTATCAATGTCGATTCAGGTAAAAAATGTCATTCTGCTTTGAAAAAAATTCTATCTAGAAAATGCACAATATGGAACCAATTTACATGCGTTCGAATGATATGTAGATGTAATTTTATATGTGGGAGACGACCATGAAATAGTAGGGGCATCACTGACATCACAACCAGAGTATACTTACTCGTTACTCGGATTACGCGGACGGACAGTGCCGCGAAGTTCGTGCATAAGCACCATCATCATCCTCAACACGGTCCGTGAGAGGCAGGCTTCCCTGAAGTCTGGCAGCTCGGTGATGCATTGCGGACTTGGCTCGCCTTCCGAAATGTAGGCCAAGCACCCGGAATTTTCATGGCAGCAGCAGTTCTCCTCCTCAGTTGGCATTAGCTCGCACCGATTGCACGTGCACCAGGTGGAGACGCCGTCCATGCGACATGGTCCAGGCTCTTCATCCGTTGACTGGTCCTCCCAACTGCCGTCCGAATCCCCATTGTTTTCGCGTGCTTGCCTTTCCAGTAGTTCCTCCTCGGTGTACTCGGGCTCGTACATATACGGCATTATTGTAGCCATTGTGTGGTAAAGAAAGTGAAATCATTTACAGAGATGGTACAGGTGTTCACAAGGCCTAGAAGCGGCGAAGGTAGCTGACCAGAGCACAGAAACGAGTCACAGAATACTCAAAGTAACACAGAGAGAGTAATGGAATCGAAAATCTGCTGCTGTGTGTTGTGAAACGGTGTGTTTATACTTATTGAGGAAAGAGGCGTCCTGCCATTTCCATGGCGACACTTCATTAGCTGAGGCGCAGCGATTGTTGACACGAAACGTGCTTTGGCGTTGGGAAATGGGCGGTACGCGTCTGCTGATGTCAGGCTCAGGGGCGGGGGATTTGATTTAGTGCCGCAAACGCAGGTGAGCCAGGTCGATGGGGGGAAATGATAGGATTATCACAAAATGGCGGCTGATTTTGAGTGCGTTAATGGACGAAAAGTCGGGTAAGGTCCATAGGAAAGTTTTCTACGATCTACCGATTTATGCTTAAAAACACATGGCCGAACCGTAGGGACAATAAAAACTATCCTTTAACCAGTTTTAACCCACAGTAGGTTTGGACATCATGTTTTCAAAGGTGCGACTATTCTAATGTACAGCCCCACTCAATGAGCACACTGAACCATGCTATCATTCGTTGTGTTGTACTGAGGGCTGATAGCTATATGTTGTTTTGTCCTTTGAAACTGTTCAGTATAAAATAAAGGTCTTTGTATGTTCCTTTGTAACCTGTGTTCTGTGTATGGTCTGACCTGGCGGGAGGGAGAGCACCCGCTCGCAGACTTAACGGGAAGCACCGGCACTGTTGTTAACAGTGCCGGTGCTTCCCTCATCCCCATTCCCATTGAATCCTATGGGACTCAAAAGGGAATGTTGATTTACCTTTTCTGGTGCCTAACTTCCCAGACTGCCAGGGCTGTAATGCCCTGGTAAATCTGGCAAACCAGGCGCCAGGAAATCTTGCAATTCCGGCGGCAGCCTGCCGGTTTTACCAGCAGGCTACTGCCGGACTTGTAATGAGGCCCAATGTCACTGATATCCTCTTTTCTGTTCCATCTCCAGATCTCTGGTGCCCTCATCTTATCCCTACTCTCTCCTTTCCTATCCTCACCAAGTAATGGTGTTTCTAGATGGGAAGTACACTTGGCAGGCTTCTCATCATCCAGTTGTGTCATTAATATATTTTGCAATGGCACTATCATGGTTCAGGGTCCTCAACCCAACCTCCTTCTCTTTGACCAGCGCCTTCCTTAGTGCGCCTGCTACTCTTTCCTCCTCTCTCCCTGTCCCTCTTCCTCCTCCTCTAACTGGTGTAACTCTGTACCCCCGTTGGAAAACCTTCAAAGGCAGAGACCTGCTTCATCTAGCCATGCTTAATGCTGGCTCTGCTATCAAGCACTCTGCTGACATCTGCATCCTCTTTGAAGACATTGGGCCTCATTACACGGTAGGCGGTAGGGAATTACCGACACCGGTAAGGGCACCGGTGCCGGTAATCCCCTACCGCCCTACTACGAGGTCCCTCAGCGGGTCCCGTCCTTAACGTGTGGTCTGCCCAGGCGTTATGGACGGTTCCCGCTGAAGGACCTCAGAGCTAATAACGGTACAGCAAATTGCGGTACCATTATTAGCTCCTTCCCCATTCCCATTGAGCCTTATGGGGGCTCAAATGGGAATGGGGAATGGTTTCCGGAATGGAGACTTACCAGTCCCGCAAAGGTCGGAATAGACAGGTAAGTCCCTATTCCGGGAACCCAGGCTCTGACGGCGGTAGGGGGTAGCCATGACACTAATAGCGCCATGGCTACCGCCTACCGTGTAATGAGGCCAATTGACCTTGATATCCTTGCTCTTACCGAGAGGTGGATCAATGCGAGCTCAGTCACTGCTTTTGACTCCTTTCTCCCTGATGGCTACAATATCATCTCTAATCCTCACCCTAATCGTTCTGGCGGTGGGGTTGCCGTAATCTTCCCTGAGTGGGTCCCTTCTTCCCTCGTACCCACCCAATCATACTCCTCCTTCGAGAACCTGGTCTGCAAGCTGGTCATCTCTCAGTGGGTTCAGCACTCGCTACTGGGATCGAAGTGTGATCTGCAAGTTGCAGGTCCGAATCCCGGCAAGGCCAACTCAGCTTTTCATCCGTCCAAGGTTGATAAATGAATACCAACTTCAGTTGGAATGATTAATGTATGTAAATATGTTCTCTTTACAGCACTTTGAAGTAAGGCGCTATATAAATAACAAATCATTTTCATCATTAGCCTTACCTACTCTCTGACCATTGCCACTATCGATAGGCCACCTGGCTCTTTCACCTTGTCCCTCTCTGAATGGGCTGTCTTCTCCTCCTCTCTCCTGACCTCTTCCTCTAAACTTCTTCGACTGGGTGACTTCATCATCCACCTTAACTCCTCAAGCACAACGTCTGCTCTTCTGTGACCTCTGAACCTTCCTCTCTGCCTCCATTCTTCTCTCTGGTCCTATTCACTAGGAAGGACACACCCTTGATGCCTTTATCCAGCTTGTCCGGAATAGGGCTGCAAGGCTTATCCTTGGCCTCAAGCCCAGGGACCATATCTCTCCAGCCCTTAAATCGCCCTGTTGCTTCAAGAATCAAATTCAAATCCCGATGCATCATCCATGAGGCTGTCTGGGGCCGAGGACCAATCTATCTACAACTCGCTCTCACCAAATACTTTCCTTCCAGATCTTTACTCTCCTCCGGCTCCAACTCTCTGCATGGCAGGCACTTTTCTAAGCAACAAGTTGGTGGCTGATTTCTCCTCGGCTGGCTCCCTCCTCTGGAACAGCCTCCCCTTTCCCTCCTTCTTGACTCAGATCTCCTCAAATTCTGGAAGCTCCTCAAGACTTTTGTCTTCAATGCCTCCTTCCCCCTCTCACTCGCATGCTAATAACCCACAGTCACTGAGATTGGCGGCCTGGGATCTTATGTGTTCTTCTGGGTCCCGGCCTTCCGCCCAATTCCCCCCCAGCCTTTCGCCCCATCCCGGCACTTGCCTTTGGGCATCCACTGGCTTGGCTTCCCACAGGCTTGCACTTAATATTGGCAGGTGATCACTCTGTACCAAGCGATCTCTGCCAGGCACTTACTGTTGCTCACAACTGACTCCTTGGCACTTCCCTCTGTGGAGCCCATAGCACTGACCCCCTTCCCTGTCCCCTCTCTCTCTCCATGCACTTGCATGGTTTGAATGCTCCCAAGGCCTAGTGGGACCACAGCATTCCTGTTCATCAGTTTATTCTATTTGCCTTTGTTCCCATGATCCCTCCTGTTCCCCTGTGGCCGTTTTGCAACACAATTTCTTGATGTTTGAGTGCCTTACAAATGCACAATGAATAAATAAATAAATACATAAATAAATAAGTGGAATAGGTTCTATTTTGTTGGTTTTCTGAACTGGGGCAATGATTAAGAGGTATGGCTGGAGGCATTCATATTGTGCCGCTAGTGGTGAATTCTTGGACTGGCACAAGACCAAACAAAGCAAAACCATTTGCCAAGAATGTTTTCATTAATCAAGAACAGAAGTCGTAGGTTTGAAGACGATCATATACTGCCATAGTTCTGGCCATAAACGATGCCAAATAGCTATATGGATGCGTTATTCCCATGACCCGCCAAACAGCTTCCGGGAAACCAAAGTCTTTTGGTTCTGAGGAGAGTATGGTTTCAAAGTTGAAACTTAGAGGAATTGACTGAAGGTCACCCCCAGGAGTGGAGCCAGTGGCTTAATTTGACTCAACACCAGAGACCCCACAGAGCCTGGAGATAAAAAGGATTGACAGATTGATATCTCTTCATCGATTCTGTGGGTGGCCGTGCATGGCCGTTCTTAGTTGGTGGAGTGTTTTGTCTGGTTAATTCTGATAACCGACAAGACTCCTCCATCTTAAATAGTTACTGGACACCCAGCGGTTGGCGTTCAACTTCTTAGAGGGACAACTAGCATTCAGTTATTGAGAGAGCAGTAACAGGTCTGTGATGCCCTTGGATGTCAGAGACTGCACACACAATACACTGAATGGATTACAGTGTGTCTGCCCTTCGCCGACAGGTGAGGGTAACCCGCTGAACCCTGTTTGTGATAAGGATTGGGGATTGCAATTAAATCAAATGAATGAGGAACTCCCAGTAACTGCGGGTCATAAGCTAGTGTTAACTAAATCGCTGCCCTTTGTACACACTGCCCGTCGTTACTATTAATTGGATGTTTTAGCGGGGTCCTCCGATCGGCCCCACTGGGTGTCATCACTGGCCCTGGCAAAGTGCAGAGAAGATGATCAAACTTGACTATCTAGAGGAAATAAAAGTCATAACAAGGTTTCCATAGGTGAGGGGTCATTATGGCGGAGAAGCCGGAGGGAAAGCCATGAGCCAGACCTCGGTTGCACCTCAGACATGCACACCCACAGCCCGGGGCACCCCTCACACTTTGATCCAGCCAGTAGAGGGAACAAGGTGAAGAGGACTGGGATCACTTCCAAAGGAGGGGGTCTGTGACCCAGCAGATGTGTGGGGACGTCAGACAGGGTTGGTGTAACATGCCGGGATATCCCCATCCATGCACTGCATAGGGAGCCATGAGTGGCCCCACTCCTCTCCAAGGTAGCATCTGTGCCACCATGCCGGCCGGGCGTGCTCCTCGCTATGACCCGCCAGTGGTGTGTGTTGGTGGGGGAACATTTGTTGGAAGGGAATTCCCGAGAGGGGCAGCCAGTGAGATGAGGGAAAGATGTCTGTTCTCGAGGGATGCCTCCCCAATCAAAGGAGCGAGCGTGGATATTCCAGCCACCCACCACCATGGGTGAGCACTAGCCAGGCTTGCTGGCGCATCAGGTGACCTTCCCTCTTGTCCAGGTACATGGTGCTCAACCCTGTGCGGGTGGCTACGGCCCTCCTCTCCATCCCCCAAAAGCAGAGCAGGAGGTCACGGTTGGGGAAGAATCAGCAGATCAGCCAGGTGGGCCAGCGGCAGAGGCACCTGTCACTGTCAAAGTGGGAAGCCCTGTCATACTGCAGCAGAAGACTGTGGGTGGGTTTCCCGGGCTTAGCGCCTGGAACCCATTTGTTTAATGCCCTGATGGTTGACTCCCAAGTGGGGAAGCTAGACAGGCCACCAGGCCTTCTTGCCCGCTTGGGCGGATCGGTCGCACTGTCTCCCCCCATCCTCACCTGCACCAGCAGCTATGGGCCAACGTCTGGAGAAATAGGTTGCTTCACAATCTGACTCTTGGCATTCGATCACTCGATTTGTGCGTCAATGATGAATGCAGCTAGCTGTGAGAATTAGTGGGAATTACAGGACACAATGATGAGCACATTTCAAATGCACGTTGTGGGCCCTGGTTCCTCCTCGGGATATGCCTCTCTGAGGGTCGCTTGGATATCAATCAAACCGGGGCCCCTTCCTGGACCACTGCTGGGCCTGTCGCAGGGACCTTGTTCCCTTCATCCTGCTAAAGTCAGACCCGATCAGCACTGTCATACGATCCCTGGACCTGGCAAGGAGGCTTGTTGCCAGCACCTCCTGGCCTCTCTGTTTTCCCACCTCCAGCGGTTTGGAAGGGCCAGGTGATATGATATGGCATTTATAACGCGCCTATACACAAGTGTTTGAAGGTACAACGAGGCAGGGGGGGGACAGAGGGAGGACAGACAGCGATCCTACTAGGCCAGGTGTCATTCAGATCGTGCAAGTGCATGGGAAGGGGGGGAAGGAAAAGTGCACAGGGGAAGGGAGAGGGAAAAGTGCAGTACATGGGAAAGTGGAATAAATAAGATAAATAAAACACATAAAACTGCCAGCTGGTTGCAAGTGCAAGGAAGTGCAGACATAAGTGCTGGAAGGGGGACTGAAGGATACAGAAAAAAATGTTCCCCAAGTGCAGGGGTTGCAAGGGAAGCAGTGCAGGTGGGCAGTTGACGGGGCCTGGGCCAGAGATCAGAAAAAGGGTGGCCAGGTAACCAGTGCAATTTCAGTCAGGAATTCAGCAAGGCAGGGGAGGAGAGAAAGCAGAAGCAAAGAGGAAGGTTTTGAGGTGTTTCCGGAACCGAAGATGGTTCTCCTCGAGTTTCAGGGAGGCAGGAAGGGTGCTCCAGAGAGTGATTTGCCACCAACTCGTTGCTTGGAGAAGCGAATGACCCTGAGGGAGTTGGAGGCAGTTGAGTGAAGAGCTCGAGAAGGAAGATATTTAGGAAGAGAGAGTTGAAGGTATTGCAGTGCCAGACCCCAGAAGGCCTTGTGTACAATGCAGAGGGTTTTGAATTTAATCCTCGCAGCCACTGGGTGCCAGTGTAGAGATTTCAGTCCTGGAGAGATACGATCCCTGGGCTTGAAGCCAAGGACAAGTCTTGCAGTCCTGTTCTGGATAAGTTGCCGAGGGCGAAGAGTGGAGGCAGGAAGATTTAGATAGAGGCTGTTACAGTAGTCCAGCTTGGAGAGGACCAGGGCTCTGGAGACAGTGAGCTTCTGT
This sequence comes from Ambystoma mexicanum, assembly GCF_040938575.1. Classification (NCBI taxonomy): domain Eukaryota; kingdom Metazoa; phylum Chordata; class Amphibia; order Caudata; family Ambystomatidae; genus Ambystoma; species Ambystoma mexicanum. The sequence goes on from NC_090933.1 coordinate 166,872,276, forward strand.
GGGAAGTGCAGCTGGTAGTGTGACTTCTTAGAGACGTCAGAGATGTGAGGGGAAAAGGAGAGTGCAGAGTCGAAGATGACCCTGAGGTTTTTAGCCTTGCAGGTGGGAGTGGGAGGAGGGCCAAGAGAGGCCAGCCAGAGAGCTGCAGGGAAGGAGGGAGTGGGTGTGCCGATGAGTAGAATCTCAGTCTTACTGTCATTAAGGCAGAGGTCGTTGGCAGCACACCATTCCTGGATGGCAGACAGACAGTCAGAGATGAGGGAAGGAGAGGAGGATGAGGAGGCCGAGGGTAGCCTGAAAATGAGCTGGGTATCATCCGCATAGCACTGAAAGTTGGGACAGAGAGCAGCGATGCAGTGGGTAAGGAGTGCCAGGTATTGGTTGAACAGCCAGGGAGAGAGGTTCGATCCCTGGGGGACACCACAAGTAAAGAAAATGATGTCGGAGAGGAAGGACCCAAGTTGGACCTGGGAGGGTCGGTCGGAGAGGAAAGAAGTCAGCCACGCCAAAGCCTGACCCGTGATACCCAGGTTATCACAGAGACGGTTGAGCAGGATGGCTTGGTTGACAGTGTCAAAGGCAGTAGAGAGATCAAGCAGGATAAGAAAGCAAGGGGTGTTAGAGTCAAGGTTGGAGAGCAGGTCTTCACGGATGTTCAGGAGAGCAGTTTCCGTGCTTCTGGCAGCTCTGAAGCCAGACTGATGGTGATGAAGACAACCAACAGATTCAGTGTGGAGATTGAGTTGGGAGATGGCCAGTTTCTCCAGGAGCTTACTGAGGAAGGGAGTTATGTAGATTGGGCGATAGTTAGCCAGCCATGAGGGGTCGGCAGAGGGTTTCTTAAGAAGAGGGTGCACAAGGGAGTGCTTCAGGGGGGAAGGGAAGACTCCAGTGGTGAAGGAGTGATTGCAGAAATCTGCCAGGGCAGGAGCCAGGGAGTCAATGTGATCCTTGATAGTTTTGGAGGAACAGGGGTGAACCTGTTTCGACGAGACTTTCATAGATCGGACTTGTCTAGAAACCTCATCTGGAGAGAAAAGGGTAAAGGTAGAGAAGGAGGGAGGAGGGGTGGCTGCAGAAGGGCTGAGGAAGTGCAGGGAATAGCGGGAGGTGGTAGTGATGGAGGTGGCTTGGCCTGCGGCGTAGGGAGGGTGAGGTGGGAGGATAGGAGAAAGTGGTCACTCCAGGAGAGAGGAGTGCAGAGAGGGACAGAGATGGGAAGGTCTGTAGAGATCAGAACATCGAGAGAGTGCCCTGCAGAGTGAGTCAGGCCAGAGTGGAGAACAGTGAGTGAGAGAGAGTGAGTGAGAGAGAGTCACAGAGCTCGCGAAAGAGTTCAGAGGGGGGACAGGAGGCATCCAGGTGGATGTTGAAGCCGCCAAGAAGGAGGAGTTGAGTGGTTGAGGCCAGGAGTGAGGAGGAGAGCTCCGCCCACTTAGAGAGGAAGGAAGAAACCAAACCAGGTGGCCAATAGATAGTAGCCACAGTAAGGGAATGGCTAGGCGAGAGAGAGAGCCTGCAGACAAGGCATTCAAAAGAGGAGTAGGCCTGCGTAGGAATGACAGAGGTAGGAATCTACTCAGGGAAGATAAGGGCTACGCCCCCACCAGATCTGTTGGGCCTGGGCGCGGACAGGATCTTGTAGCCATCAGGTAGGAGCGTGTCAAAGCTGGTGAAAGAGCTGGCCGTAAAGCATGTTTCAGTGAGACCAAGGACATGGAGGTCAAGTTCTTCAAGAAGGCGGCAGATATCAGAGGATTGTTTGACACAGGTGACGGGCGTGCCCCGGTAATGGGGGTGACGGTGGCCTCAAAACATGATGCACCTTTCTCTACACCAGTACGAACCCTGACAAGTTATGGGATGCTATATTTCATACTAACAAGAAAGGTGTACGTTATGCCATTATACATTTTCTCAAAAAATGCAAATTCCTGCAAGACTTACTGAAAAGAGCATGTCATGACATTGTGCAAGTAAGAACATTTACATCGTGATTATTTGTCATGATAATACTGTTGCGTGCATATGTGATTTATAAATTATTCAATGTATTTTATTACCAGAGAAACAATGAATTGTTGTAAATTCATTAGGATGGAAGATTGTAAAACATGATGATTTTATGATGAACTTTTTGTTTTGTAAATGTTGAAAGGTCGAGTTATATCGACCATAACAACGAATAAAAATAAAATTTAAAAAATGATGCCAGTAGTGGCTCCGGCGCACCAGGATCGGATCTTTTCAGAGTCGAGTTGCTTAGGAATGCAGTCCAAAGCAGGTGGTAAGCTCCATCTAGGGATAAATATAGGTGCTAGACCGACAAGTACAATAAGAGAAAGTTGAAAAGGATTTTGAAGAGAGATTTCCAGAGGGCGTGAAACTATTGAAAGGTAAATGGGTAGGGTGCAGTCTACCTGGAGGATTCAACACGGCGGGCAGGTCGGTCACCTGGAATGGCAGATACCCTTGGGCGACCACCGTCCACATACACCCGGCCCCTGCCAGGCACATTTCCTTCCTGGCGATGCACCGCGACTAGCTCTGAAGACAGTGGCAGATGGGGAGTTGGACTGGGGAGGTGCACATACCAAACGATTACTCAGGTGTCCTAAGGTGAGCTCAGGGAGGACAGAAAACTCTGACAGAGCAGAAGGGCAAAAGCTTGATCTCAATATTCAGTATCAATACAGACCGTGCAAACTGGACCTCACAATCCTTATGACTTTTTGGGTTTCAAGCAGGAGGTGTCAGAATAGGGATAACTGGCTTGTGATGGGCAAGCGTTCATAGCAACTTCACTTTTTGAGCCTTTAAAGTCGGCTCTTCCGATCATTGTGAAGTAGAATTCATGAAGCATTGGATTGTTCACCTAATAATAGGGAATGTGAGCTGGGTTTAGATCATTGTGAGAACGTTTGGTTTTAACCTACTGATGATGTGTTGTTGCAATAGTAATCCTGAAAGGTACGAGAGGAACCTCAGGTTCAGGCATTTGGTGTATGCGCTTGGCTGAGGAGCCAATGGGAAGAAGCTACCATCTGTGGTATTTTGACTGAATGCCCCTAAATCAGAATCCCCACTAAACTGTAACAATACCGCCAGGCCGTGGTGCCTAAAATGGACTAATCTAGCCGGTCTCTAGGCCTGTGGATATAGCCGCTTACCTCAGGACTAGAGTGCGGACAGAAGGGGTCCACTTTTCTCACCTGTAGTTTACCACATTTTCATGGGGAACCTGGTGCTAATTAGCTTGTAGACAACCTGATTCTGTGTCAGTCTGTTTTAAGTAGCAGAGCAGTTACCTCGCTGCAATCTATTTGAGGTCATCCCAAGCTTTTGTCAACGGCACCACTGCAGTGTGGCACCCCCACAACAGCACCACTGCAGCGTGGCACCGCAACAAGGGTCTCGGTCCTACCTGCTGAGCTGTGGGGCACACAAGAAACTCCCACCTACCCTGGGTAAACCCACAGGGGTGCAGGCTGGATGGGGAGCACTGTTTTTGCATTCCAGTCAGCCTAGCAGACCAAATGCACTGGCCAAAGTAGTAGAGTAGCTGAATATTCAGCAAGCTGGAAATCGAAACACTGTACAGCAGGATGGTTCCTTTATGGAATTTCCCAGGCATACTGCTCATGTTCGATAAGGAGCTCAAAAGGTCCTGGGTTGTGTCGAAAGTGGCAGGCTCCCCCCTTCCCTCTGTGAAGCCATTATAAGGGTGCTGTTGAAGCCGGGAAGGCCTTCTCATGATGTGGCCTCATACCGACCACTGCCATTAATCAATGCAGATGTGACAGTATTTGCCAATATATTAGCCATATGACTTCTTCCACAAATGTCCCTTCTAGTACATCCAAACCAATTGGGTTTCATTACCACCAGAACCACTGCATTAAATCTGAGATGACTTTTCTGTGTTATATCACAGATTAGTCCTCATGCTAGGAACATTGGATGATGAGAAGGCTTTTAATTTGGTCTCTTAGTGGTATTTGTTTCAGGTGTTAATGCAATGTGGATTTGGCCCTTATTTCTCTCGATGCGTAAACTTGTTGTTTACTGGCCCGATGACTACAGTTTGCATCAATAATACAATATCTGCTCTGTTAAAATTAGGGCAGGGTACCCATTATGGATGCCTACTCTCCCCCTCGTTTTTTGCGCTTACAATCGAGCCTCTTGTGGCACTGATTAGAGATACCCACAGGCATTGAGGGATCAGCATGATGGATACACCTCAGGTAATATCATTATATGCTAATGATGCGCACTATACATTCAAGATCCTTAGCAGAACCGCGGGCCAATTATAGAGTGATATCAATACCTTTATGCTATACTCTAGTTATAAAGTAAACAACACAACATATGAGTTATTTCCCCTCACACCCTCCACAGCACAGCCCGCTGACCTCAAGGGATTCCGTTGGATTCCTCGACATTTTAAGTATTTGGGGATTATTGTTTTTAGGACCAAGAAGTCTTTATACACCAATAACAATGAGGTTTATCTGTAACAGCTAACTGCTAAAATGAAAATATGGGTGGGGCTTCCAATATCGTTATATGTGCGGATTTCCTTATTAAAAAAAGGTGGTAGTACCCAAGCTGCTATATTTCATTTGCAACATTCACATGTGGCCTGGGTGGGTTTTCTTAAACAAGGTTAGATCACTGGCGATGGCCTTTCTCTGGGGAGATCGTGCAGCTAGGATTAGCTGGGAGAAAAGGACTGAGATGTACGAGCATGGGTTTATTGCAGCTCCTGACTTTGAGCTCTATTATTTGGCAGTTCAGGCTCAATTCGCCCGATTCTGGTATGCTGACAGGCCAAGAGCAGTACATCTACCGCCAGAACAATATGGGGTGTCACTTACTGCCCTAAAATCTGTCATATTCAGTGACCAGTATTATTATTCCTGCACATTTGACCCAGTTAAAACCACAGTCAATGCCTGGTGAAGAATATTCAGCAAGCTGGAAATCAAAACACTGTACAGCAGGATGGTTCCTTTACGGAATTTCCCAGGCATACTGCTCATGTTCGATAAGGAGCTCAAAAGGTCCTGGGTTGTGTCGGGCAGCTGAGGATGAGGTCCATGTTCCCAGTAGGGGGTTGATTTGTGTCTCTGGAGGATTCCACCCAAAAGTTGGGTAGCAGCCCCCTTAAGGTACTGCAATAATACTGCATGAAGGCTGTGTTTCATAGTGTGTCCCCCTCCTACTCGACTGAACCAGAAACACATGACTGCATCACTGCAATAGTTGCGGGAGATTACTTCCAGATTGTACAACCTGCTCCAGACCTTATCCAGTGATATGGTGGCCGCAAAAAATACCCCTCAGTGGGTAAACATTTGTTTATTGGGATCTCCTACTGTTTATTTCGGAACAGTGTCACGGGAAACTGGAAAAATTAAATATGTCACCAAGTCTGATTCTAACTTTAATCAGATGTGTAATTTTGCTTTATTTGAATATATTCCACATCCTTTTTGCAAAATGTTCTCACTATTACGAACTTTTACATGTAATACTGAAATTCTTTATAAGAATGAGGCCATCTCATTATCTTTATTCAAACCAAACTAGAAATTAGAAATACTAGGCTTCGTGCTAGACTCTCCTCCTTCTACGAACCTAAACTTCCCAGCAACACTCACTTAAACCGCCGTACCAACCCTGAAAACTCTACTAGGAACATGGTGCACGCATATCCACAAGTATCTGCTGTTGCCATAGTGAAAGAACCCACTCCGGTAATCTTAAAAACCAAAAGCCTACCCAAAACAACTACAATAGCGGGTGCACTGATGAATGCTAGATCCGTCGTGGCCAATGCCACTGAAATAGCTGATATCCTAAGATCAGATAACCTGGACCTTCTAGCAGTCACAGAAACCTGGCTACATGACGCAGCAGGTCCAGCACTCTCCCTGGCGATACCTAAAGAGTACCAACTACTAAGATTGGACCGTCCCAACGCCAGAGGAGGTGGCTTAGCTATCATTGCCAAAACCAATTTGGATCTAAGGCTATCGATGCTACCCCCACTAAAATCCCGTGAACTACTGTCAGTGAAACTGCCCATATTCCCATGTCATACACTAACTATTTATCTCATATGTAGGCAACCTGGGCCCCTAGGCTCATTTGAAGAGGACTTATCTAGCCTCTTAGCTAGCAATACAAAAAAGTAATCCCAGATAATGATCCTGGGCAACATCAATTTAGGGCTTAACGACCCGAATGACAAACAAGTGCAAGCAATAGCCACTATGCTTGATGAACATTGCCTCACCCAAAAAGTCCTCACCTCTACCCATGACAAAGGGAGGATACTAGACTGGGTTGCCACCTCAAACTTCCCCACCATGATCACTAAAATTACACCCCAACCTTGGACTGACAACTTCCTAATTGATTTCAGTTTAATACTCAACAAGGAAGACAATGAAGAAAAGCTATGGTACCCTCTATTCCTACCAGATCAAGGAAGAACATCACCCCTGACGACATCCTACCCTTTCTTCTTCCAGTAATTAATGCCCTGACAAGCAACTCCGACCCTGATACAATGGTGGACTTATATGATGACACTATGGCCAAAGCTATAAACACCATTGCCCCACTCAAAAACTGTAAAAGCAAACAACAGACCCACCTCAACACTTGGTTCACCCCCCCACCTAAAGAACTTAGAATGGAAAAAAGGAAGTTAGAAACGATATGGCAACATTTCCCTACGGAAGAAAATGAACTAAAATTCAAACTCTCTGCTACCAACTATAAGAAAGCAATCATCCAAACTAAAAAAGAAGTTTATAATGAAAGAATTTCCAAAGCATACTCCAATACAAAGGAACTATTTGTGATCCTGCGAGAACTAGAATCTCCCATACCTCCACTGGATAACATATGCAAAGACAAGCAATGGTGTACTAATATCCAAAATGCCCTTGCAAACAAAATAAAAACATTACTATCCAAAATTGCAAAAAAAAGCCTTGCTTCCACTCAGGGAAACTCCCATCATTTCCACTCCCATTAACAAACCCAACCTAGCACCTTTCAAATTCTCTAAAGTCTCCATTCATGAAACTGAAAAAATCATTGCCTCCTAAAACCATCTAATTGCAAAGGGGACTACTGCCCGGCCCAAATAATCAAGGATGCAGCTAGAGACTTAGCACCCTTTATCACTAAACTCATCAACGCCTCCTTCTCATCCAACACTGTCCCAAGTAGTTTAAAAGAATCCTCGATTCTACCCCTGCTTAAAAAACAAACCCTAGACCCCTCCATCCCCACTAACTATAGGCCCATCAAAACAGTCCCATTCCTCCTGAAGATGGCCCTGGCCTCATCCGCCACCTACACTGGCAAACTTATTAAAGCATGCAGACCCTTCCTTTCACTAGCAAGCTGCATTATTCTAGCCAACGCCCTCATCCTATCAAAACTGGACTACTGCAATGCTCTGTATGCATGAGCAAATAAATACATCGTCAATAAACTACAAACTCTGCAAAATAATGCACTCAGAAAGGCCCTGAACCTCAGTACCAGGGAGCATATCTCGAACAGTAGGAGATACTACAACTGGCTAAAAATCAGCGATAGGATCCTCCTCAAAATCATTACATTAACTTTCAAATGTCTAAATAATGCATCCCCTCCATACCTTAAGGAAAGAATAATAAGAAAATCCTCTGCACGGCCAACCAGGACAGCCAACTCCTTTTGCCTCTAAATACCCAGATTCCGTCTACAAAAAACAGGAGGGAACAGCTTCCCTGTACAAGCAGCTCAGTATTTGGAATGCATTACCAGTTGAGCTAAGAAGGGACCAGCCGTACAACAGCTTTAGACGTAATACCCGCAACTGGCTATGACACAATGACCTCTAGACCCATGATGCCTCCCTTATGCCCTGTCCTCATCTTATCTATTAGCTCTTGTTACTGTGTAACTGTATCTGCAAAGATCCTAAGCACCTGTTTATACCTGCATGTAACAAATATATGTAATGTATGTACTGTACATAATGTACGTAACTAAGCAAACTGTAACTAAGCAAACTGTAACCATGCTTTAAGTATTCTTGATATGATGTGCGCCCAGCTACCTACAGGTATACATAATAAACAAACAAACAAATTATGTTGCACATAATTTACATATAGTTCTAGATTCTATTTGTCTCAGTACTCTTTCTTTGTCACCCCCTCTCTTTCCCAGTCTAATCTTTTTCAAACTAATACATCTAATATCTTTCTTATTAACTAATTGATGGGCAGATTGCCAATGGTATGCTAAAGGGAATTTAGGATCTTGACTTCCAATGGTCGCAATATGTTCTCTTATTTTTGTTCTCAATTCCCATATTGTTCTCCTTATATATACTTTTCCACAAACACATATTATTGCATATATAACAAATTTAGATGTTGTCATCAATACATATTTTTGTACCCCTAGCATCTCTGAACACTTCAGTGCCCATGTGCATATATCTACACATAGTGCACATGCTACATTTGTGAAAACCTTTTCTCTTTGGTTGCAGCCACGTTAATGGTGTTTCTGGTAATACATCTGGTGAAAAGGACGGACTCAATCGGTTCTTCAATGTTTTTGCTCTCTTAAAGATCAATCTTGGTTTGTCATCCAAGTACTTGTTAAGGTGTTTGTCCAGGCAAAAGTAGGTACCAATGCTTTTTCAAAATATTCCGTATTTTGTAGTGGTTTATGCAGAATGTGATCACAAAGTAAATTTTATATGTTTCTTCATTGTTGTCCCTTATTTTCTGCTTAAGAGTTTCCCTTCTCAACATTCCTCATGCTTTATCTTGAGCTGTTCTAATACTCTGCATTGGGTATCCTCGTTCGCTAAATCTCTCTGTTAGTAAGATACATTCTTTATTAAAATCATTCTGCTCTTCACAATTTCGATGTGCTTGTATGAATTAACCTGTTGGGATATTTCTAATTGTAGACTGATGATAGTAACTAGTTGCAAAAAGAGTTGAATTCACTTCTGTTTTTTTCCTGTACGTGCAAGTTTTAAGACTCCCTCCTAATCAGTATATTGTTAGATCAAGGAAATTAATTTCCGTGTTACTACTCGTTCCAGTAAAGGAAATGCCAAAGTCATGTTGGTTTATTCTGTCTGTGAATTGGTCCAATTCTTCTTTTGTCCCTTTCCATAACAATGTAGGAAATCATCGTTATATTGTGTACATGTCACAATTTTGTCATTAAAGGCCCGATCTACATAGACAACTGAATCTTCAAATAAGCCCATAAATAAGTTTGCCAGTGCCAGAGCATACTTATTGCCCATTGCAACCCCTTTTGTTTGTTGATAATAGACGAAATTAAAGATGAATTTTGTGTGCTCTAGAGTAGCTTTCAACATTTTCTTTAGCATCTCCACATGTTGGTAATGGGAGGTTGAACTCTCTCTAAATATGTATTCTAAAGTCTTGATAGCTAAGACAAGTCGAATTGAAGTATAGAGGGCTCAGAAGTCTAAAGTGGCCAGTAGATATTCTGGTTCCCAGACAATTCCCTTCAAAATATGTAGAACACTGGTAGTATCCAACACATATGCTAGTAATTTGATCACTAGTGGTCATATGATATTATCAAGATATACCAATAATGTTTCAGTTGCCCACACAATCCCACTTAGTATATCGGTCTTGCTTCAGGGATCTGAGGAAAATATTTGTGTATTATCGGAAGAAAATACATAGTCGGTAAGATTGGTTCTTTTATAGTTAAGTAAGATTTTTCCAAGTCTGTTTTCAAACCTTGTCTGTTCCTTTTGATTATAAGTTCCCAAAGTTCCTCTATCACTCCATTCCTTGGATTTGATTGGAGAACTCTGTAACAGTTGGGGGTTTCCAAATGATTAATTGCCACTGTAATATAATCACTCCTATTCATCACCACAAAGGAAATGCAGTTTTGAGAAAACAAGCAACTTAAGTTTTCAGACAGTTAATAAAAGGTGAGTAAAGGTGAATATAAAGGGGAAATAAAATACATATAAGAATGTGGGCACAGTGACATGGGAAAAATAGGGAAATAGGTTGAAGGCGAACATGAATAAATAAGTAGGTTTGCAGGAAACAAACATTTCTATTAAGCACAATGGGAATTTCGAAGGTAAACTTGAGGAGCAAAGGTAGTAGAAAAATTGTTAATATGGAGAACCACAAGAAAAAATAAACAAACACATAATAAAAACATAGATACAGTTAATCTTTAATGATATAATGGACATGTTTTGTAACAAATACAAGAATGTAACTAATGAGGCAATGTTACTATCTTTTCTCCATCCTGACAAATCATCCCCATTACCAACCCTCAATTTCGGTCTTATGCTAAATATTTTTGACAGAATTGTATATTAAAATGACAATTATGTTTTGAATGTACTGTTGAAATTGATGTAGCCCAGTTTTGATAAAGGCCATGGGGCCGAAACACTTTTCTACATAAAGGGCTAAATGATTAAATAAATCAACTAATACATAAATCTACAATTCTAGTCCACTGAATCTAATTTGATAGTCTGGCGCAACCAAGCAATATAAAAAGCTCTTGTCTATAAAATATAACATAGTGGTTTCATCCGTTTTACTCCAGGAGTGCGACTGACAAAGTCTTTAAATCCAAGGCTCGTGTCACAGGGGGATAGACTTGAAAACCCCAGAAGAATTGTGTTAATAGCATATAACATAGAACTCTTCAGACTCATCTTAAATCCAAAAACACGATATGTGCCCAGTGGGAAATGGATTTGGGGCTAGAATTGGAGGATGATAAATGGGTTAGATGCCATTGGTTGACTTAAAAAATATCAATGAATGCTGGTCTCAGACTGATACAGTTTCATTTGTATTAAACCCTGGCAAAGAACTAACCCTGGCAAAGCTGGCTTAGTTCTCTACGGGAGTGAGTGTTGACTGTGGGATTTGTGTTAGGGCACAGACAGACTCATTTCATATGTATTGGGAATGCCCCTCTATTCTAGCATTTTGGCGCAAAATTGAAGCTAGAGTGGATGATATATTGGATATCGTGCCATCATTAACGCCACTGAAATACTTGCTGGGGGACATAGGTAAAGTTTCTGTTGTCACACGTCGCTTCTTTGATATTATATGTGCTGTGGCGAAGAAATGTATTCTTCGACACTGGAAGTACAAATATGTCCCTAGCAGTGAGGAGTGGCTGTGTGAACTGATGTTCACTGATTAAAGACAGCAGGGCTATCTGCTTACGACTGCAGCAACTTGTAGACCCAAAAATATATGGAAAGCACTTAGAGTATACTTGGCAGGTGCTCAGTCTGATGATGGGTGTGGATCGGGGGAACTTCTGACTGAACTGGTCTGTAGAGCATGTAATGTGAAAGCTTTACGGGTATTACAGAAAGTATCTTATTGTAAAAGATGCTCCTGTCAAATATGCTGTTAAAAAAACCAATGTAGTGTTCAATAAACGGTGCTGTTTCTGCTGCTTTTTGCATGTCTGTCTGAGAAACAAGGGTTTAAAAATATATATGTATATTTTTAATACAAGTATGGACGATCTTCATACCGCATTTTGTGCAGTCTCTCTGTTCATGTGCAAATTTGCTTTGTCCATATTATCCAAGTACATTTCTCCTATGGCTGTCATGTGGGTTGGAGCCTCACTGTGTGTGTGGTCATGTTGATGTTTGCTGGGAGACATGTGCACATGATCCATGTGTGTGATGGATGTTGCATCTGTGCTAAATGAACACGGGTGGTCTCTTGTAGATGCGGAGAGGTGAGGTGCTTTGAGATTGGCATTTTTGACAGCTTTGTCATACACATATGTTGCTTGCTTATTTGCGTGCTTTGCACTAGAGCCATGTTGCTCAATTGTGAACATAGTGTTGATGTGTGTGTGATAGTCGTATGCTGTGGTTGAGTTTGTACTCCATTGCAACATGTGTTCATGTGTGTTTGGTGATGTGGTGTGTTGTTAGTGCTTGACATGGTGATTGACTTGGACATGAGTAGGGCCATCAGATGGCTGGAGGTGGCAATGGCTGTTTGTCTGATTCCATTCCTTGAGCATGGGCACTGCGCATTTAGTGTCAGCGTTTTAGTGTTGTTGGAGTGGTGTTTTTTGATGTGTGTGTGTAATGGTGTGCATGCCGGGATGGCTGTGGTGATGTGTGAGATGTATCATGATTGTGTTTGGGTTCTCTCATTGGGGATGGGTACTCACTTGTCGATGTGTATTGCTATTGCCACACGTTCCACATGGTTTAGTCGTCTGGTGTATTTGGTGAGAGCTCATTTCCCAATGCACATTTGCTACTGGAGTTAGAGCTTATTGTGCGTTGAGTTCCTTTATAGTCCACTGATGTTTAGGTGTTCCTCTGACACTTGCGTGTCAATGTAGATGGGCAACAAAAGATACAAATGAATAGGTGCAAGGATGCTAGGCTCATTACAACACCTCCACATGTATTATCAAACTCTGCATTGCTAAGGAAGGAATCACTCTTCAATAGTATGTTGTAGAGATAAATCTCATTTTTTTATATTAGAGTTGTGTGCAAAAAGACAAAAATCCAACATTTAGAGAAATTAAGACATCAAAATGGTTTGCTAAAACAGAACAATCAGACAAAAAAACAGAAAGATATTTACAACACACAGTGCCAAAAAAACATTTTTTGGGACAATCTCCAAATTGTGTGTGTACAACAAACCCGACTCCTATTAGGATTTGCCAAGAAATTCACATATTACAGTGTACATATTCAAGTCAACATTTGTGGAAAACACATAGAACAATGGTGGGTACACAAAATTAATTTTCTTGCGATTTCACAGGCGCTATTAACCCATAGCACAGACGTCAATCTACATAGAACTCCGTCCTGATGAAGGCCGTGTTAAAGATGAGGCACACCTAGCCCACCTAGAAACGGCTGAAACACCTGGTGTAGACGCACTACTCCCACCAAAACTACAGCACATTAATGCTGTTTACGCAAGAAAAATAATTTTGTATACCCACCATTGTTCTATGTGTTTTCCACAAATGTTGACTTGAATATGTACACTGTAATATGTGAATTTCTTGGCAAATCCTAATAGGAGTCGGGTTTGTTGCACACACACAATTTGGAGATTGTCCCAAAAAATGTTTTTTGGCACTGTGTGTTGTAAATATCTTTCTGTTTTTTTGTCTGATTGTTCTGTTTTAGCAAACCATTTTGATGTCTTAATTTCTCTAAATGTTGGATTTATGTCTTTTTGCACACAACTCTAATATAAAAAAATGAGATTTATCTCTACAACATACTATTGAAGAGTGATTCTTTCCTTAGCAATGCAGAGTTTGATAATACATGTGGATGTGTTGTTCTGAGCCTAGCATCCTTGGACCTATTCATTTGTATCTTTTGTTTTCCTAGTTAACCCTCCTGGGTAGAATAGGTTCCACACCAGGAGCCCTATTTTTTGATTCAATGTGGATGGGCATACACTTCATTTACTTGTAGGGGTACTTAGCATTGTGGTTGTTGAGGTGGGATGTGGCCTCACTGTGGATGAGTGGGCTACACTCATCAACTGTGCAGACAACGGTAGATTGCTGTGTGTTTTGCAAGGTACGGCCATCCACCTGCACCCATCTGCAATAAACTGCTACCTGTTCTAATTTCATACATTGCCTCTCCCACTGGAATACAGCTAAGTCCCCTGAATAGATTATTCAGTCTTTCTGGATACATGATCAGTCTCCTTGACTCACACACTCTCTGACAAGCTTCACATTACCCAAGCCCAAGCCTTTTATACTTGGATTGCTAGCAGGGACTTAGCCACCCATATCCACCTACCTTTCTACCTTTATTCAGGCTACAATGCACACACACACATTCTGAATGACTCAGACCAATCTTTGATTCCACAGACTTTGGTCCTCCAAGATCATTCACTTACAGCACTTTAAGGACATTGCAATTGCACAAAGGCACAATATAAATGCCACATTGCATTACTATGCCACATACACATGGAATAGTAAAAGTATAGCTGGTGCAACAGTATGCTGCCCTGTGGATGTGCAGCTGAGTGTTGTCTACCACAGAGTCATGGAAGAAGCTACAGAGCTGGATTCAACAGCAGTGCTCCCAGTTGTTCAAGTTGAAGGAGGATATGTGGCAGGCATACTTCATGGTGGATGCAGGCCAGAGGAGCTGAGGTAGGTTATCGCTCCACATTGGACTGGTAGGAGAGAGGACTAGCGGGGGCTGACTTGGGATGGGTGAGGTCAGTGGGGGTGGTGGGAGGGAGGCATGCTAGCAGGGGCTGCCTGGGGTTGGTGGTGGAGGTAAGTTGGGGTGGCTGGATGGGTCAGGACTTGAGGGATCTGCCTGGGATTGGGTGAGGAGGTTGGTGGGGGTTGTGAGAAACTAAAGGGTGTCTCACCTACTAGTCCACTGGGATCTCTCTCTCGGGTGGCCAGGGCACGGTCATCGCCTTTGGTTCCAGACCCTGGGGCTGGACCAGTGTGGGAGGAACACCTGGGTGAAGGGTCTTTGGGGAGTGGGGATGAGGCAACCGATGTTGAGACATAGTATACCCTCCTTTCCCGTACATCTAACCCATCCTATTTTATAGGATTCTCCAATATCCCGACTCCCAACTTTTCACACAAACACTGGGCCGAGCAAGAGATCAACTGAGACTAAAGAGGCTAACCCTTACTTATCGCTTTGGACATGTCCCGCTAAATGGGTCATATAAAGTCAGGCACTTTTTTTACAGGCATACATCTGATACAAATTAACTCGCCTCACACAGATAAAAGGTGGAACATAGAGACACACTCTGAGCAAGGTGGAACACAAGCAAGAGTGGAGAACCCCAGGAGTTTCCTGCAGGAGGTTGTTGCCTGCAAAAGACCGCAAAGAACACATGGACAAGGCCAAATCCCAAACAATAAGGCTGCATTGTGTTTCAAGTATGCAAGCGACTCTCCTGGGTGAATGGCAGAGTTGGGGAGGCGAGGCCAAGCCTGTGGTACAAACCTTGACTGGTGAATTGAAAAACTGTAAAGACAAAAAGAAACGCCCACAGAGGTGAGTTGGCAAGCGACATGAAAGACTGGTGTGTGTTAAGGAAAGATTGAAGTTTCAACATTATAACACACAATTGAAGGCTGACCTTGTGGGGATGAGATGCGTAGAAAGGCAGACCTGTGAATGAAATATGAAGTAATGATAGCTGTGAAATCAGCGATACAGAGTAACAGAGTGGTCTGGCGAAAGGAAGTAGGGCTTCCCACTTGAAAGACCGGAAGTGTAATAAGTTAGGGGAAGGGATCCCTTGAAGTGTTTCAAACCTTTGCTTTAAGAGGTCTGAGCCCGACAGTCAGGGACCAGCGTGAACATTTTGGTGAACTTTGTTTTGATATGATATGATGTGGCATTTATAACGCGCCTGTTCACAAGTGCTCCTAGGCACGACAGGACAAGGAGGGGGAACAAGGGAGGACAAAATAACAATCTCACTAGGCCTTGTGTCATTCAGATCACGCAAGTATACAGAAGAGGGAAGAGAAGTAGTGCCAGGGGGGTGGGGAAGGGAGAAGTGCAGTTAACTCACAAGTGCAGCCAGCGGGTGGCTAATAAGTGCAGAGAGAAGGGACTGTAGGGTTGCAGATAGAGTCTCATAAATCCTGGGGAGCCCAGAGGCAGTGCACGGGCAACTGGACATGCAGGAGCCTGGGCCCGAGTTCAGAGGGTGACCAGGTGACCAGTGTGCAGAGCAGTCAGGTGCATCAGCAAGGGAGAGGAAGAGAGAAAGCGGAAGTGAAAAGAAAGTTCTTGAGTTGCTTCTAGAACCAGACGTGGTTCTGCTCAAATATGAGAGATGCAGGGAGGCTGTTTCAGAGGGAGGCCCCAGCCGAGGAGATAGATCTGCCCCAAAATCTCTGCTTGGAGAAGCGTCTGACCCTCAGAGAGTTGGAGGTGGATGAGCGTAGAGCTCGAGAAGGAAGATGTTTTGGAAGAGAAAATTGCAGGTAGAGCGGCCCCAGGCACCAGAAAGCCTTGTAGACGATGTAGGGGGTCTTGAACTTGATCTTTGCTGCCACAGAGAGCCAGTGAAGAGATTTCAAAGCTGGAGAGATGTGATCCCTGGGCTTGAGGCCAAGGACATGTCTCGCAGTTCTGTTCTGAATAAGTTGTAAATGTCAAAGAGTAGAGGCAGGAAGATTTAGAAAGAGGCTGTTGCAATAGTCCAACCTAGAGAGGACCAGAGCTCTAGAGACAGTGAGCTTCTGGGGAAAGAGAGAAAAGGAAGAATACCTCTGAGGAGGTGCATCTGATACTTGGACTTCTTAGAGATGTCAGAGATGTGAGGAGAGAAGGAGAGGGTGGAGTCTAAGATGACACATAGGTTCTTATCCTCACAGGAAGGAGCAGGAAGAGGGCCTAGAGTGGGCAGCCAGAGAGAGAGAGAGAGAGAGAAAAGGGGGGAGCAGGTGTCCCAATGAGGATCATCTCAGTCTTACTGGCATTAAGGCAGAGATAATTGGTTGCAATCCATTCCTGAATTGCGGCCCGACACTCTGGTATGAGAGAAGAAGCAGAGGTGGCTGAGGGCAGTCTAAAAGACAGCTCAGTGTCATCCGTATAACATTGTAAATTGGAGCAGAGAGTAGCGATGCGGTGGGCAAGAGGTGCCAGGTTGTGGTTGAAGAGCCAGCGAGAAAGGTTAGACCCCTGGGGAACACCACAAGTAGAGCGAGAGATAGACAAGAGGAAAGACCCCAGTTGGACCTGAGAGGGCCGGTCGGTGAGAAAGGATGTCAACCAGGCCATGGCCTGATCAGCAATACCAAGGGTGTCCTGGAGATGATTGAGAAGGATGGCATGGTTGACTGTGCCAAAAGCAGAGGATAGATCAAGGAGAATGAGGACAAAAGGGAGATTAGAGTCAAGATTGGAGAGCAAGTCTTCACAGGTGCTAAGGGTTTCTTTCATCTGCTTCTCACTGGGAGTGAGGTCCTGTTTCCACCCTCCTGGCCATCTGTTGTCCTGCACATGTGGAGTTTGTGATGGCTGCTGACCATTCCATTAGGTAGGTGCACTTTCTGTGCATTACTGCACCTCCAGGGGAATTTTTGAACCTGAAAAATTGAAATTGGAAAAAAAAGAAGAAAGAAAAAAAAGAGTAAATTAGCATAAAATTGTTGGAAAGGGCTGTTTTATTTGGCATTTTCATCGTGCAGCCATTTTGTGAGCCTTTTAATACCTTGAACTGCCTTGTTATTTTGAAAGCACACGTTTTTCCGTACTATTGCTGCTTATTTGACTGTTTCTGGCCCTTCCAAGATGCCGCTGTGGTTTTCTTTGTTGTGTAGGCAGGCTGTGCTGAACCACCTCTCCCTGTGCTGCACTCCCATTGGTTGCTGAGTGTTTTCTTCCATCCAATCAGGGACCGGCAGGCTTCAGCCGGCCCTCTCAGCAAAGGCTCACTCCCAAGGCCCCTGTCTGCTCCCTGTCTGCTTCCGGAACTCTAATTGGGGTCCTCCCTGCACCCTAACCAAAATTATGCTGCCACCTCACTCCTCTAAGAAATCCAGACTGCCTTGACTTTGCCACCTCCAGAACTATGGGTTAGTTCCCTCCTTATGGACTCACTCCTACTGCCTTTGACTATCACTGTTCTTTCTGCTTGTTGCTTCCTAAAACCTTTTGCTAACATCCGATTCCAAGATTCAAAAAGTCAAATCTTGCTGTTTTTGCTTTGTGCTAAAAAGACAAATCTTACTGGTTTTGCTTTGTGCTAAAAAGACAAATCTTGCTGTTTTTGCTTTGTGCTAAAAAGACAAATCTTGCTGCCCATTGCAAAATTCTCTGTATTCTGCTTGTATAATGTTTCTTCTCTGTAACTTGCCAGCCGAGTGACCTCACCTCTCTTTTTTGTCCCACACCTACCTGCCTTAGCACCTACAGTATCTCTATCCACTCCTCACTTCCACCCCAATGGCGCTTTCAGTTTCTCCTATCTTTTCCAATTGCTTCTCCATTGACTATCATTCCCTTCTCACTAAGTCTGGTAGGAAGAAGTTCAAAAAGGATATCTTGGCCTCTAACCCTGGTCTTCCTATCGCTGACACCTACTCCACTGATTCTGCCAGACACACCCTTACCGACTTCCTCTTTGTCATTCCTTCGCCAGATCTTTGGACTTCACATATGGTCTCTGTAGTCTGCGTTATCTCCTCCTCTCCCATTAGTGGTGGCACTCGCTGGGAAGTTCTCATGGGATCCTTCGACTCCTCTAAAGTCATCATTAATGTCTACCTAAATGGCACTGTCATGGTCCAAGACCCTCAGGCCAATCTCCTCCTCTTTGATAGGCGCTTCCCTCGCCTCATCATTTTCCTCTCATCTCCTGCTGTCCCCTCCTCTTCCCCCTTGGCTACCTTGCCCTCACTCTCCTCCTCCTCCTCTGCCCCCCCCTAGGGCTCTTTCTCCTCCGCAGGGCGTACCTCTGATCTGTACCCCTCCCGGAAGATCTTTAAGGCTGGCAACCTTCTTCATATTGCCACTCTCAACTCTCACTCTGCCGTCAAACACTCCTCTGACATCTGCCACCTCCTTGAAGAACTAGACCATAATGTCCTTGGTCTTACTGAGACATGGTTCACGGCCAGCTCTGTCACGAGCTTTGAACTCTCCTCCCTGATGGCTACAAGATCCTCTCAGCACCCAGATTCTCCCGGTTCAGTGGGGGGGGGGGTAGCCCTGATCATTACTGAGTAGATTCCTGCCTCTATCATTCCCACTCAGACCTCTTTTGAATGCCTTGTCTGTAAGCTTTCTCTCTCGCCTACCCATTCTCTTACTGTGGTTACCATCTACCAGCCTCATTGTCAAATCACTTCATTTCTCTCTGAGTGCGCAGACCTCTCCTCCTCCCTCCTGGCCTCTACCACTCAACTCCTCCTCCTCGGTGACCTAAATATACATTTAGACTCTCCTTGCTCCTCCTCTGTACTCTTCCATGACCTCTGCGACTCCTCTCCCTGTCCATCCTCCCCTCTGGCCCGACTCACTCTGCAGGACACACACTGAATATCTTGATCTCCTGTGACCTCCCCCTCTCCATCCCTCTGACCACTCCTCTCTCCTGGAGCGATTACTCCCTCCTCTCATCTCATCTCTCCCTCTCTTCCCCCCAAACCAAGCCTACCCCAACACTGTCACCTACCTACTCGGACATCCGGCACATGAAGCGTGTGTCAGTTGAGGCTTTTGTCGCCACTTTCTCTCCCCCCCTCCACCTTTGGCTGTCTCAAATCCTGACACAGCCCTGTCTCTGCTCTACGCTTCTATTGCTGATACACTTGATGCTCTTGCCCCTGTCATTAGGATCCGTTTGAAGTCCAAAGCCAAGTGCAATTCCTGGTATGACTCTGACCTAGCTAAACTTAAACGTAAGTGTAGGGCAGCTGAGAGGAAATGGAGGACTTCCTGTTCATCCTCTGACAAACTGGCCTGTCGCCTGCTGCAAAGGCTATATCGACTCGCTGTCCTCACCAAGAAGAGAGTCCACATTCAAGCTTGTGTCTCTGCGGCATCTAACAACTCGGCCGAACTCTTTAAAATCTGCAAGGAGCTGGCCAACCCTGCTGCAGTCTCTACCCCTCCTGTTGCCTCACAGGCTCTTTGCAATGTCCTTGCCTCTAACTTCATTTAAAAAACTCAGGACATCCTGTCCACCCTCTCCACCACACCCCTCTTCTCCCATCACCATCTGTGCTTGCTGACCCTCCTTTAGCCACCCTCCCACCTTCACGTCCTTTCCTCTTTTCACTAGAGGTCGCTAGACAAGTCCGATCTATGAAATCCTCATCAAGACAGGTTCATGCCTGTTCCTCTAAAACCATCCAGGACCACATTGACACCCTTGCTCCGGCCCTTGCAGATTTTTGCAACCGCTCCTTTGCCTGGGGATCCTTTCCCTCCCCTCTGAAGCACTCCTTTGTGCATCTTCTTCTCAAGAAACCCACAGCTGATCCTTCTTGTCCAGCTAACTATCGCTCAATTTCCATTACTCCCTTTCTTGGCATACTCCTGGAAAAGTTGGCCATCTCTCAGCTTAACCTTCATTCCAATTCTATTGGCTGTCTCCATGACCACCAGTCTGGCTTCAGAGCTGCCAGAAGCATGGAAATTGCTCTCCTGAACATCCGTGAAGATCTGCTCTCCAACCTTGACTCTAACATTCCCTCTGTTCTCATCCTCCTCGATCTCTCTTCTGCCTTCGACACGGTCAACCATACCATCCTGCTCAACCGTCTCCATGAAAACCTGGGTATCACTGATCAGGCTCTGGCCTCACTGTCCTCTTTCCTCTCAAATCGACCCTCCCAGGTCCAACTTGGGTCCTTCCTTTCATATGTCTTCCTCTCTACCTGTGGTGTTTCCTAGGGGTCTAACCTCTCGCCCTGGCTTTTCAACCAATACCTGGTAACTCTAGCCCACTGCATTGCCACTTTCTGCTCAAATTTCCAGTGCTACGCTGACGACACTCAACTCATTTTCAGGGTGCCCTCTGCCACCACCTCTCCCTCTCTCATCTCTGATTGCCTAACTGTCATTCAAGATTGGTGTTCTGCCAATGATCTTTGTCTGAATGCCAGCAAGACAGAGATCCTCCTCATCGGCACACCTTCACCATCTTTTCCCCTCACTCTCTGGCCGGCCTCCCTTGGCCCTCCTCTTACCCCCACCTGCGAGGCTAAGAACTTGGGGTCATCTTTGACTCCACCCTTTCCTTCTCCACCCACATCTCTCTAAAAAGTCAAATTTCCGACTGCACCTCCTCAAAGGTATTCTGCCTTTCCTCTCCTTCCCCCAGAAGCTCATGATATCCCAAGCTCTGGTTCTCTCTAGCTTGAACTATTGTAACAGCCTCTTTCTAAATCACCTGCCTCTACTCTCCGCCCTCTGCAACTAATCCAGAACAGGACTGCAAGACTTGTCCTTGGCCTCAAGCCCTGGGATCGTATCTCTCCAGCTCTGAAATCTCTCCACTGTCTCCCAGTGGATGCAAGGGTTAAATTCAAATCCCTCTGCATTGTCCACAAGGCTTTCTGGTGCCTGGGTCCAAAATACCTTCAGCTATCCCTCCGCAAATACCTCTCCTCTCGAGCTCTTCGCTCCTCTACCTCCAACTTCCTCAGGCTCAGTCGTTTTTCAAAGAAATGAGCTGGGGTAGATCTCTGTCTTCGGCTGGGGCCTCCCTCTGGAATAGCCTCCCTGCCACTCTAAAACTTGAGGAGAACCATTTCAGGTTCCGGAAGCACCTCAAGATCTTCCTCTTTTCTTCTGCCTTCGCTCCCCCTCTACCCTGCTGATCTGTTCTCTCTTGGCACTGTGCACCTGGTCACCCTCTGTCCTTCGGGCTCAGGTACCTGCTCACCCTGCCATCCTGCCGCACTGCCTCCGGGCCACCCCTTGCACTGGGGTCTGTATCTGTACCCATACAGCCACCCCTTTTTCTTCCTGCACTTATCAGACCTACCCTGTCTGCTGTCTTAAACCTAGCACTTGCAAATTGCTGGCTGCATTACCACTGTATGTTGCCTTCATTATGTATGTATTGTTATTTATCTGATTTCTCCTCTGCTTCGCACTTTCCACTTCTCCCTCCTTCCATGCACTTTTCCCATCCCCCTCTCCAATGCACGTGCGCATTCTCAATATCACTGGGCCTAGTAAGATCACTGTTTTGTTCTCCCCTGTTCCCCTCAATCAATCAATCAATCAATCAAAGGAGAGCAGTTTCGTGCTTCTGGCAGCTCTGAAGCCAGACTGGTGGTCATTGAGGCAACAAACAGATCCAGTATGTAGATTAAGCTTGGAGATGGCCAGCGATTCCAAGAGTTTGCCCAGGAAAGGATTGATGGAAATCGGGCGATAGCCAGAGAGAGAGGATAGGCTGAGGGCTTCTTTAAAAATGGGTGCACAAGAGAGTGCTTAAGGGGGTAGGTGAAAATTCCAGTGGCAAAAGAGTGATTTCAGGTATCGGCCAAAGCTGGAGCAAGGATGTCCATGTGGTCCTTGATAGTTCGGGATGAGCAGGGGAGAACCTGCTCTGATGAGACTTTCATAGATCGGACTTGTCTAGAAACATTGTCAGGGGTGAACAGGGGAAAGGAGGAGAAAGGAGGAGGAGAGACAACCTCGACGGGTGAGGAGTGGTAGAGGAGGAGGTAGAGGATGTAGAGGAACAGAGGGTGGACAGCTTGTCCTGAGTTTTAGTAGTGAAATGAGAGGCCAAGGCTTTGCGGAGGGCCTAGGAGGGAACAGGAGAGGTAGAGACTGCAGTAGGATTGGCCAGCTCCTTGCAGATTATGAAACGTTCAGCCGAGTTGTTAGATGCCACAGAAATGCAGGCTTGGATGTAGGCTCTCTTCTTAGAGAGGAGAAAGAGAGCATGTACTGCCCTTGGAGCAGGAAGTAGGCCAGTTTGTCAGGGGGTGTGCCCAAGGACCTCCACTTCCTCTCTGCCGCCCTACACCTGAGTTTAGGGGCAGCGAGGTCAGAACCATACCAAGAGTTGCACTTGGATTTGGGCTTCAAGCGTATCCTTCATGACAGGGGCAAAGACATCCAGAGTGTTAGAGATAGAGAGATAAAGGTTAGAGAGGGCTGTGCCAGGGTGTGAGTCAGCCAAAGGTGCAGGAGGAGGGGAGAAAGTAGCATCAAAAGCCTCAACTGACACACACTTCATGGGTCGGATGACCGAGAAGGTAGGTGGCAGTGCTGGAGTCGGCTTGACCTGTGGGGAAGAGAGAGAGAGGAAGAAAGGAGAAAGTGATCACTCCAAGAGAGAGGAGTGGTGCGAGGGTTAGAGAAGGGGAGGTCTGAGGAAATTAGAACATCCAAGGTGTGCCCTGCAGAGTGAGTCGGGCCAGAGGGAAGAATAGAAAGAGAGAATAGCAGAGGTTGTGAAAGAGTCCTGAAGAAGGGCTGGTAGCATCCAGGTGGATGTTCAAGTCGCCGAGGAGGAGAAGTTGGGAGGTAGAGGCAAGGAGCATGGAAAGGTCAGCCCACTCAGAGAGGAAGAGGGCGCCCTGGCCAGATGGCCTGTCGATAGTGCCCAAAGTGAGAAAGAGGCCAGGAGAAATGGAGAGCCTGCAAACCAGGCATTCAAAGGAGGAGTAGTGCTGCATTGGAATGATAGAATCAGGGAACCAGTCTGGGAAAATCAAGGCTAGACCCCCAGCGTGATGGTTGGTTCTGGATTGGGAGAGGGTATTGTAGCCACCCGGAAGGAGGGTGTCGAAACTCGTGACAGTGCTGGCCATGGATCAAGTCTTGGTGAGACTGAGTACATCCAAATCAAGCTCTTCCAGGAGATGTCAGGTGTGAGAGGAGTGTTTGATAGCTAAACGAGAGTTGAGAGTAGCGATGCGAAGCAGGTTCCCACATTTGAAGGACTTCTGAGGAGGGGTACAGGCCAGATGTATAGCCTGCAGAAGTGTTGGAGGTGCACAAGGATGGACAGAGGAGGAAGGAAGAGAAGGCAGGGTAGTCAGAGAGGGAGAAGAGAGTGCCAGGGGGGTGGCAGAGGAGGGAGGCAACAGGCTGGCCAGAGAAGCATCAGTGGTTCTGAAGAGGTGGCAGAGGAAGGAGGTGGCAGAGGAGCCAGAGAGGGAAAGAAGGGATAGCAGGAGAAGAAAGGAAGTTGATAAGCTGCGGGAAGCATCGATCAAAGAGGAGGAGATTGGCCTGAGGTCCCTGGATCAAGATGGTGCCATTTAAGTAGACATTAATGGTGGTCTTAGAGGAGTGGAAGGGGGCCAGGAGGGCCTCCCACCGGGTACCACCATTAATGGGAGAAGAGGAAAAAGGAGAGAGAACAGAGACCATATGTGGATCCATAAACCTGGAGAGGGAACAACGGAGAGTGTTTCGGTAAGGGTCTGCCTCGAGGAAGCACTGGTATAGGTATCAGAGATAGGGAGGCCTGGGTTGGATACCAGGATGTTCCTTTTGCTCATCTTCCTGCCAGACTTAGTGAGAGGGATAGGATAGTCGATAGAAAAACTGTTAGAAAAGATAGGTGAGACAGAGAGCATCATAGGGGGTGCAGGGAGGAAAGAGGGGGTAGGGAGAGAGGTGCCTAGGGAGGGGAGGGCCTAGGGGAGGTCACACAGGGGGCAGATAGGTGGGAGGCACTGTGGGGCACACAAAAGGGAGGAAGGCACAACTAAGAACAAGAACAACAGACCTACACATCAGATGCAGTACAGAACAATCTGAAAGAAAAGAGCACAACAGGGAACCTAGAAGTAGAGAATGCAGATGATGTACAGAAACAGGCAAAACACAATTCACAACAGGGAATCTGGAAGTAAAGAAAGCAGATGCAATACAGGACCAAAATCTAAACACAGAGGTCAGAAGGGAACCTAGAAGTGAAGAATGCTGGAAATTGCAATGTGATGCCACAAACCGTGGATAGCAACAAAATATCAAGAACCGTAAACAGCAAGCACCAAGTCAATACAATCAACAATAGTCAACAAGGCACAGAACACAACAGGAACCAAAAAGAAGAATATTGGCAATGCAACGTAGTTTCAGAAATACAGTGGAGCACAAGACAGTGTCAGAATAGTACACAATAGATTGAAGAGGGAAGAGCTGAAATGCGAGAGGAAGGAAAGGAAACACAGGAGTGGGGGAACAAAACAGGATGCAGGGACCTACGATGCGAGGGAGCGCATTTGGCCAAGTTGTTGGCTAAGTATTTAAGCATGGGGAGGAGAGCCACATTTATTCTTTATATTTGAACACTGACTTCCCTTTGCATACATATTCTTCTTTACACATTTTTTGTACAAGAGGTAGGGCAGGCATTCAGTTTTGTTAGTATAGGCCATTTTGATTTGACAGACTCATCTAGGACTGTTTTATGTATTATTTGATGGTTGAGGCTAGTCCCATCCTAGGTATTGGGCAAAGTAAGAGTTTTTCCAAACCCAGAAACTTTAAGAAAGGTTTTACAAACGTTATCTTTTGTGTCAGTGTCATACTTGTGATACCATGCCTCCCTTACAGGGTGATGGGAAGTGGCAGGACTTGAGGGGGCTGCCTGTGGTTTGGGGCAGAGTTCAGAAGGGCTAGTGGGAGAGGGAGACAGACTGGCAAGTGCTGTGTTGGTTGGTGGCAGAGGTCAGTGGTGGTAGTGGGAGGGAGGCCAACTAGCAGGGTCTGCCTGGGGTTCGTGACAGAGGTCAGTGGTGGTAGTGGGAGGGAGACAGACTGGCAGGGCCTGCCTGGGGTTGGTGGCAGAGGTCAGTGGGGGTGGTGGGAGGTGGCATGACTTAAGGGGGCTGCCTGGAGTTGGGGCGGCGGTCAGTGGGGGTGGTGGGTAGTGGAAGGACTTGAAGGGGGAGCTTGGTTTTGAGGCAGAGGTTAGTGGGGCTGGTGTGAGGGAGCCAGACTAGCAGGCTGTTCCTGAGGTTGGTGGCAGAGGCCAGTGGGGGTTGCGGGAGGTAGCTGGACCTAGGGGGGCTGCCTGGCGTTAGGACAGAGGTCAGTGGGGGTGGTATGAGGGAAGCAGACTAGCAGGAGCTGCCTGGGGTTGGTGGCAGAGATCGGTGGGGGTACTGGGAGGTGACAGGATGTGAGGGGGCTACCTGGGGTTGGGGGCAGAAGTCAATGGGGGTTTTGGGAGGTGGCAGCACGTGAGGTGGCTGGCTGGAGGTTGGCAGCAGAGGTCAGGGAGAGTGGTGGGAGGGAGGCAGACTAGCAGGGGCTGCCATTGGGTTGGTGGCTGAGGGCAGTGGCAGTATTGGGAAGGAAGCACTCTGGCAGGTGCTACCTGGCAATGGAGGCAGAGGTCAGTGGGAGGGAGGCAGACTAGCAGGCCTGCCTGGGATTGGTGGCAGAGGTCAGTGGGAGCAGTGGGAGGAAAGCAGACTGGCAAGGGCTGCCTGAGGTTGGGGTAGAGGTCAGTGGGGCAAGTGGACGATGGCAGATCTTGAGGGGGCTGCCTGCGGTTGGGATAGATGTCAGTGGGGGTGGTGGAGGGAGGCAGACTATCAGTGGCTGCCTCAGGTTGGCGCAGAGTTCAGTGGCGGTGGTGGGAGGTGGCAGGACTTGAGAGGCTACCTGAGTTTGGTGTCAGAGGTCAGTGGGAGTAGTAGAAGGAAGAGGGCAGGGGCTGGCAAGGGTTGGGGCAGAGGTCAGAGGGGTTAGGGAGGTAGACTAGCAGGGGCTACCTGGGGTTGTTGGCCAAGGTCACTTGGGAGAGAGGGAGGTGGCAGAACTTGAGGGGGATGCCTGGGGTTGGAGCAAAGGTCAGTGGGTATGGTGGAAGGTAGTCAGACTAGTAGGGGCTGCCTGGTGGTGGGGCAGAGGTCAATGGGGGTGGTGGAAGGAGGCAGACTAGCACGGGCTATGTCATTGGCGGTAATGGGATGTGGCAGGACTTGTAGGGGCTGCCTGGGGTTGGGGCAGTGGTCAGTGGGGGTAATGGGAAGAAGTCGAACATGACACACAGTTTCACCAGGTGCTGTTTTGAGCTATGGGTTACATGCCCCAGCTTTTCCCGGTGCCGCGTTGTACGAGGTACAGGCTGCAGTTTTGCAGTTTCTGCAATTTAGTCATTACTTTTTGACATCTGCCTCAGGTAAAGGTTCTTTGACAGAGCAGGTTTTTGATTGTGTGGGGGCGTGTTGTGGGCATTCCAGGCGCAACTTCTTCTTTGCGCTGCAGGTTATTTGCACTTAGAAATCAAATCCATGAATCTGTGAATTTCGCTGAACCTTTTGTACGCGCAATGTTCTTTATGGTGAAAAGTTGTAAGTGTGAACTTAGCACTTTTTCTGTGAATCGGGTCCTTAGTCTTTTGCAGCTGCTGGGGTGTGTCCGATTGATGGCTGTAAATTCACTGCTGGTGTCTCAGGAATTGCAAAAAGCATGCACAGTCTCCAACAATTCAATTAAAAAGGAAGAAACACATTTCGCCGTCACTCTTGCATTGTCTCAAAAATCACAAAACAATGTCTACCACATTTGATTTCTTTTTACGAAAGCATCTGTCAATTGCAATTGTGACGCTCCAACACACAATACCTTATATTTATTAGCAGCAATATGTTTGGGTGTCACTAGGCTTGCTTACTTACATTCACCCTCTTTCTGTGTTGACACTTTACTGTGAGTGTGACTGGAGGACTGGTATTCATCGATATTAGTCTGCCTCAGGGGATTTATGAATGTTGAGGAGCACTTTAGAATCGTGATTCTTGATTTTTCAGTGGGTAATGTTGAAGCGCATAAATAACATAATACATAAGTAAACCAATGAACTACAGAACAGAGTTTAATACATGCATCACATCTAATTCAAACGGTGTGATATAGAGCTTATGCATCTAACCCAAAATCAACAACATGAATCTGCCTGGATTCGCATTGCCAAGCCTGGTCTCTTGCTTGCTTCCTACAAGGATATCTGCTTTATGAGCTGGGGCAGCTCCCTTCACTTCAAATAACAACCTTTAATAATGTTATTCTGTAGAAATATAGCAATTGTCAGAATTCTCAACCACAAAGTCAAAAGCTTATCTTCAAAGCTTGTTTTTGTTCCACAGCACAAACCACATGCACGCTGTGCAGCACTGCAAAGTACAAATCATGTGTTGTGTTGAGTAGTTTTACTAAAAAGTGAACATTGGCTGTGTGATTTGTTATTCCACAGGGATACAGTTATGTTTTGGTCGATTTCAAAGGACATGTACATTTGAAATATAGGAATTTGGACACAGCCAATGTAAATGTTCACTAAGCATTGATGTGTTTGCAAACATTATGTCACACACACAAATGAAGTACTGGGAGATATAATATACTGCAAACGCCCTGCAAAATGTGCTTGGCTGGCATATTTATGCCAGTAACCTTGGTGTGGAGGGATACAACATTGGCCAATTTTTGATTCACTTTTTATTTCCACTACTTTTAAGCCTATCTCAGATTATGGAAAAATAAGGGCTATTTTATACAATATGTACACATATTGCCATTGTGTAAAGTCTGGAATTGCCACAAGGTCCAGGTTAGGAGTGTGTATTTTCTTTAACTAGCGTACACTGTGAATTTCCCCTCCTCGCAACTATGAAAAGTTGTGAAGTTTGCCATTTTTCCCAGACTACAACGTAAGCAAAGGTTTTTGCCGGCACAATTCATTTGTTAGATCACATTTTCTGCAAATTTCTGTCGCAGGTAAAACATTGCACACGTATACTTGAGTGTGAAGTTTTAAAAAAAAAGTGGTTTAGAGACTATTGGTAAAGTTTATTATTAGCTAAACTTCATATAGCCAACAAGAAAACATGCATACTTACTTTTGCTGAAGTTTAATAGAGCTAAAGTACATTTAGCATAAAATAAAACATGCATATTTGCATCCTATTTGTACATTGTATTCCCTACCAAATATGTAAACAAAGCTCACCAAAAGTGAACTAATTAGCTAGTTATAGCAAATGTAATAAGTAATGACCTTTGTTTAAGTATACAAAATGTAATGATCACACAGCAGACTGGAGGATGCATTCATAAGGTTGTAGTCAAACATCGCTTGCAGGACAGTCATGAGGGAAAAACAGTAAATGTTAGTGGTATCCTCTGATTCCTACAGTCCTTCCATCCTAATCACTGGCTGCCACCCATGTGCCTCCTCACCTCACCCTCTTGTGAGGCTAAATACCTTGGTGTCATCTTCAACTCCTCTCTCTCCTCTCATCACATCGCTGACCTTGCCAAGAAGGCCAAGAAGGCCCACTTTCAGCTGCACCTCATCAAAGGCATTCTCCCACCGAAACACATTGCCAACAACAGATGTCCTACCTTCCCGCATTCCCACAGGTGTCCCGACAAAATCGGTACCTCACATGTGTGGATGCACCTACCTCGGCAAAAAGGGAAAAGGCTAACCCACTGATAACCACAAGCCTTTCGGCAAAGCAGATTTTGCTCATGTGGGCAACCTACAGATTTGGGCCTAGGGTGTCGAAGCCACCAAGGAAAACAGAGAACCCCATGCCTTTCTGAAAAGAAGACACCTGTGGGCACCCCCCTTTCCACTAAAAACATCCATGGTGGTTTAGCGATCCCCACACCCACCCAAAACAAGTTATAATATGTTTTATTTTTGTTTTGCCCCTTTCCTAGGGGTAGATGGGCAAACGTTTGTGGCCATCTGCCGCCGGGGGGGCTTACTGCCCCAGGCTTGGGGGGTGGCAATATTTGCAGTGGCCTCCCCCTTGCAAAAATCCCTGGTGGCTAGTGGTGCCACCCGCACCCACCCCACCCAAAACTATGTTTTAAAAAAAAACATCTTTTTTTTTGTTTGCCCCCCCTTCCCTGGGGGCAGATGATCACCCATCTGCCCCCAGGGTATTGCCCCCATGCTTTGGGGGGCAGGGGGGAGAGGGCAGCTTACATAGTAAGCAGCTCCTCCCCCCACTTCAAAAACAGATCCCTGCACAACACACCAAACACATATTCTGGGGGGGATAAATGACATTACACCCCCCCACTTAAAATTGTGGGGGGGATTTGTCCCCTCTGCCCCCCCCCCCCATTTCCTATGCCCATGGGAAGAACCAAAGAGGACTTCCTGGTTAATAGAGCTCCAAAGTCCCATGTTAAACATGAAAAAATGTATCCACACCCTCTAAGACATACCCCTCTTCAGTGATAACCTATATATTTGTTCACAGTAAATGAAAAAAAGAAATGTATTGATTTCTAGATTGCCAAACAATAAAAAAAACTCCACCACGCCATTATTTAAAATGTCTCAGTCTCTCCAAATTCTCGGGTAGAACAAGCAATATCTAAGTCCCATATCAACTAATGAAAATGTATGCCAACTCAACTATTAACAAAATAACGGCTATTTACAACTCAATTTCGATCATATTGTTCATGTGCTTATCCCGGATAGCAGAATGACCAAATCATCCGTAATAAACACCTATCAGATTCAGAACTACAAGACAGACAGAATCAGGGATGTCTCCATTGTGGTATTAGGCTGCGCAACGAGGTAGTGAAGTTAAGGTGGCTTTAGCAGTATTTTAGGGGTTTTGTTGTCTTAAGTTCTCACCTTAACATCCCTGCAACTACAGTTTTTTCCTTGAATATCAAGGTATTGTTTACAATGTATTGCTCACTTTAACGTCCCTGCAACTAAAGTGCTTTCCTAAAATGTCATGATTTTTGTTGTTCCATAGATCTTTGCCACGACACTAGCCCTGGCCTTCAGATTTGGCCAGCAGCCCCAGTCTTTTGGAACACTTCCAATATACTACTGCAGTATCAGTCAAACAACCTAATATAGAAATAAAAGTATTGTATGCACAATGCCTTGCATAATATATTTAATAAATGGCTCATAGTCTCTGTTCAGTCACTGCAACATTTCTGAAAGACAATGACATTCATTTTATAATAGAAATAAAAAGAAGGGTGCTGACATTTTTTTTCTCTTCATAATAGTCTGGTATGAATACTGAATGTATTCCTAGTACTCAACCAATTAAGGTTGTAGATATTAATCAGTATGTAGAGTAAAAAAACATTTGCCCACTTACCGAAAATAACTCAAGCAAAATAACTATTTACACACAAATTAAAATTCGGACACAATTTCTAGAAGCATCTCTGTATGACAGACCTACTGAGGATGTCAACATTCCAAGAAATGCAAATTATATTAAAAGAGAGGTTAAAACAACTACACCTGAAAAGGAAGGAGTGGGGCTGCTTTAGGTGAAAGAATACTGCATGGGTATAGCCGCTACACTAAGCACTTAGGTAACTTGGTATTGCATCAGAAAATTCTAAATAGAATTGTCCACAACAACAATAGTTTGTGCACCTCCAAGGGTATTTCAGTATATTATCTTTCGTAATAAAGTGCAATAAAAATATCATAAAAATAAATAATTATATAAGATATGTTTAATTTCTGTACAAACTTTGTGTAATGCTAAATGATATTACATTTTTAGAGTAGTTTATGCAACCTTAACCAGTAAACCGAATTCATAACCGAAATATGTCTTCAGTTTTACAAATATAAGTATGAATACATGCCCATAGGGTACCATTATTTTGAATGCAAAACTATTTAAACTCTAGTCGTACCATTATTTTAAATAATGGGCAGATTTAAAAATGTGTATTGTTATTTAATAATTCTATTTGCACAGAAACCTGTGTGCAGTGTGCACTCCCTTTTTTTCTATTAAATCAAAGTTCATTTTCAAATATTGTAATTATCTCTAAATTGTCATTAAAATACTTCTTTGTGAGTTTCCCTTTTTGGCCACCTACACACATAAGAAGTAAATAACAATTGTGTGTAAACTACTCTATACAAATATGTTGAAATACCTTTTTTTCAAATCATAGTTTATTTTAAAAATAACTCTACAGTGTAATGACAGAACACATTCCAGAAACTACCACACCTGTATAGAAGTACTTTAGAGAATCTACCAACTATTACATTATTAAGCAGTTTTCCGCTTAAATTGAATTACAATACTTGTTGTAAACTTTGTGTTTACCTCCAGCTGGAGGTAAATGAACACAGGTGCCAGAAATAAAGCCACAGGTGCACCCAATGCACTCCAGATAGCTACATAAGGCACACCCCTACCCCAAACACTGTTTCCAACACCATGCCACCATTTTCTGCGAGCTGGGACAGTCAGCTGCTCATGCTGCACCGGAAAGTAGAGATGCAGGATAACCAGGCCAGGGCACAGGGAGTACATGTGGTGGGGAGGAGGAAGAGGAGGGTGAGGAGAGCCCATGAAAAGGTGTGTACCCATCCCAAGGGGCAGGCCCTCACCCTGCACCCTCACTGACACCCAGTTGGTGACTCTGTACCGCCTCACCAGGCAGACCATAACTGAGCTGCTTAGTACAATAGAAGATGACCTAAGGAGCAGGATAAACATCCAGACAGCCGTGCCCCAACTGCTAAAGCTGGTGTTTGTACTATAATTCTTAGGTACTGGCACCTTCCCACACTCTGTGGCCAAAATGCACGGTGGCATGGCACAGCCCACATTCTGTGCAGTGTTGACCCAGGTGCTGGATGCCCTCCTATGGCATGTGCATCAGCACATTGCACTGCCCACCACCACAGCCCAGCTAAATGTTTTGAAGGCAAACCTCAATGGCATAGCCCAACTTCCAAATGTAATTTCAGTCCTGGACTGCACCCATGTTGCGTTGGTGGCCCCGCAGGCACACAATGCAGTCTATAGGAATCGGAAGCACTACCACTGCCTTAATGACCCCAACCTCATCATAATGCACTGCTGTGCCCGCTACCCAGGTTCCACCCACGACTCCATGGTCCTATGGAACAGCATACTGCCAGGATGCATAGAGAAGCACAGGGTATACCGGACGAGATAGTGGGTGAGTAAATTTGTCTGCATGCATGTACTGTAAAGTACCTGACCAAACTGGTGGTGGGGGGGGGGCGCAATGAATGACACAAAGCATGTCCTGACAAGGAAATGCAAATGTAGTACCTGGGCTGTCCCTGTACCAACATCAGAGCACGACCCAGGGTGCATGCACATGTTGGCCACACCTGGACAGACATGCTGTCAAACACATAGAGCACCAATGCAAACCACACAAAGGACTACAGGTACCACAATGCATCATGCATGATCCAAAGCAATACCAAACAAATGCCAACATTGCATCACCCAACTGTAGACCTGCCAGTGCCAAAGCCATGTACCCCTGTACACCCACCCTACAATGTTACCCAACTGCCCCAAGAAGAGCATGGAAGGTTGATGAGAAACCTTGCATGACACAAGTAAGAGAGCAATACACAGGCCCAAGTCCGCCTACAGTAACACATGTCGCAAACAGACATATTAACAAACATCGACTGCAATGTAACATGGTGAAAGTCAAAGTTTGCATGATACCACTGACATAGCATGCAGAGAAATTGTAGAGGCACATGCCATGTGATGAGTCCCCATATGCATGCACATGATGTCCATTGCCCTGACACAAAATGTTAGTCCACCAACACACATTTCACAGTGACTGATGTGTTACTCTCCACATCTAGTTGACTCTAGATATCGACAGCTGGCCTGGCTGA
Source organism: Ambystoma mexicanum (assembly GCF_040938575.1). Taxonomy (NCBI): domain Eukaryota; kingdom Metazoa; phylum Chordata; class Amphibia; order Caudata; family Ambystomatidae; genus Ambystoma; species Ambystoma mexicanum. Next base: position 166,905,554 of record NC_090933.1, read on the forward strand.
TAACCCCTGTGCATGATCCACGAACACTGCACGACATGGCATACAGCCACGCACACAGCAGGACCTGTGTGTGCACTGAGTGGACCTTTGGACTCCTAAAGGCCCACTTTTGCTGCCTATATCACACAGGCGGAGCCCTTATGTACGCACCTGAAAAGGTACGGACGATAGTGCTTGTGTGTGCTATGTTGCACAACATTTTTATAGGGAAGAATGTACTCCTAGCCCCTGACGTGGACATGCCACACCCAGATGTTGATGAAGCAGTGCCTGAGGCAGGTGCCAGACCAGTCAACTTGAGAGATGATGTGAAGGAAGGGAGACAGACTCACCAGGCACTGATTGACAATTTCTTTGAAGTCTTTTCCCTTGCACAAGCCATGCACCACTGTATGACTGTCACTTCTGTAAATAAACTCCACAGTGGTACAATCAGGGATGTACTCTCATTGATGTAGTTCAACTGTTTTATTCAAACTATGCGCCCCAACTATCCCACTCCCCCATGGGCTTGGTGGAGGTGAATGATATGGACTCTGTCATGAGGTGCTGCTGCCACTGCCTCATTGCCAACCTTTATGGCTTCTGCAAGCGAAGAGACCCCTTCTGTCAAATCACATACACATTTGACATAGAGGGTCAGGATGGACGTGTTAGCAATGATGTCCAACCGGTCCCACGCCAGCTGGTGCACCACACTGTGTGTGGCCCCTGTATGCAATTCCAGATTGCCTGCAGGTGTTCAGAGTGACTGCGCTTGATCACTTCCATCTCACGCTGCCGGCGCTCCATTGTATCCAGCCTTTCCAACAGCATGCTGCAAAAAGGGTGAGGCGGTCTAGGTATGGGGCTCTGTACTGGGACAGGGCTGAACACAGGTGAGGCAGGTAATGGGGTGTCCACTTCCGGCTCGGGGTGGATATGCGCTGGCGGCACAGAGGCATACTTGGGCACTGTGGGCCTGCTGCTGGTGGTGACTCTGGGTTGCTGACCCCATGTGACTCCTCAGTGGGTCTGGAAGCAGGTGATGAGTCTGTGTCCCTGCCTACAGCGGCTGGTATTGGCACAGGGCCTGCAGTGCCACCGGCAGGCTTGGCCCTGCTGGCTGCAGGCTTAGCACAGCGGTCCATGCGCCATGGCGAGTATGGTGTGTGCCTTCGTGGGGAAATGGTTGCAGACCTTGACATTCTTGTAGGGACGCTCCCTGATGTACCTGTGTCATCCTCCTCCTCCTCTGGGTTTTATGGTAATTTGTGAGTGCCTGTAGGAGACATAGAAGTGTCATCAGGTATGGTTTACTAATGTGCTTTGGCATGCAAGACACAATTCCAAAGGTACAGAGTGTGAGCCCAAACATATGGGTCGATGGCCATGGTTGGCCTTGAGAGGATGCATTTGGGGCCACCGTCATGGAGTTGTCTGCGGCAATGGGAGTGTGAGCCATGGCCTTTTGGTTATTGACCTGTGTTTGGGAACGGCAGGGTGTCCATGCTGGGGCAGATTTTGTTAGACATACATGCTTTGGTCCTTCCTGGCCCTACACTCTGCCCCGACCTCTAATCCCTCGAGGTCGAGCACCATACTGCATGTCTCCTCCCGTGCAGTGAGTACCAGTGGCTCGGAAGTGCCTCTTCCTGTTGCCAGGGGCTCACGTCAGTGTTGGGCCAGCAATCCCTGCACCTGAACCCTCAGGTTGTTCCACCTTATACGACAGTCCTCACCATCACGGGGTACGCTGACAACTGCAATGACTATCTGGGCGATGTTGGCCCATATGGATGTGCGCTGCTGCCCACTCATCTTCCTCTGCCTGGCTCCATGCAGCTCATCGCAGTGCCCCACTACCTCGTCTGTCAGGACAACATGCTCAACCTCCCTAAACTTGGGCTTTCTGAGCCGATGTTCGGTCCCCTTGCCTCAACTTCTCCTGTGTTATTATCGGTGGTTTGCAGTGCTGGATGACTGCAGGAAGTGGAGATTTTAAAATGGCCGCTGCAATGCTTGCCATTACGGCAGTGATGCAATTTCTGCCAGTGTTAATAGCGCTGGCACTAATAGCTCCAGGCTAGCCGGTGGTACTGCTATTAGTGCCGGTTTTCCAGCGGTAGCCCTTATTTTGGCACAATTACCGCCAGGCGCTAATAGCATTATCCCTTATCGGTAATCCCTTACTGCCCTACTACGAGTTCCCTTAGCGGGTCCCTCCTTCAACGCCTGGTTTTACCAGGCATTATGGACGGGACCCGCTAAGGGACTTCAGAGCTAATAACGGTACCGCAAATTGCAGTACCATTATTAGCTACTTCCCCATTCCCATTGAGCCCTACGGAGGCTCAAATGGGAATGGAGAATGGTTTTTTCAATGGGGATTTACCGGTCCTGCAAAGGTCGGCCTACACTGGTAAGTCCCCATTGAACGAGATCGGTGCTGGTATCGTTATTGGAGGCAGTCATGGCGCAAATAGCATCATGACTACCTCCAATCTCAGAATGAGGCCCACAGTGTTTTACACAATACAACAGAAGTAGAAGATTGCAGAATGCTGTTTTTGCTAATGTATATAATCTTGACAAACCTATGTATACATTTATTTCATAGTGAATTTATATTGCACCCTAGTAACTATCTATCCTCTAGTATATATTAAACACATATTACCCTATCTCCCATTTCAATCATCACTTTTGATTGTTATTATTCACAAAGGATATAAAACTTATTTTAAAACATTGCTTCGAGCAACATTAAGTAAGCATTTTTTAACCCTTTGGTAATCTAGCTTGGTGTGTAAATATAGAGTCATTCTAGACAAGCCAATCTACAGTAAATGGATGCTCCCTCATGAAAAATAATTGCACATGTTTTGAACGGTGCATTACTAATAGAAACTGGACTATAAAGTTCAATATGGACGTGTTAATTTTCCTACCATCTACACTATGGCCCTCATTAGAAGTTTGCCGTTTCCGGAAATAAGGTGCCAGTAACAATGTTACTGGCACCTTTTCTGGATCGGCAAACTACAAGTCTGCCGGCAAGGGCAGTGAACTGCTAGTGAGAGGGGATGGCTCAGAGACAACGCACTAGTCTTGAACGCAGGACAACGCTGCACAACACAGGCTTGAATCCCAAACCCACGTTTAGAGACCAATCTCTGGTATTAAGCGTGTTATAAAATAAATATTATAATTATAATTACTGGTGTGACCTGCCAGCAGTTCAAGCCCCTACTGACAGATAAATCACTGAAACACTGGAACCCTTACTAACGGTACCGCTGCTTCAGTGTTCCCATTCTGACTCCTGGGAATGGGAATTTACCATTCTGCTGACGGTCGTAATATCCCGGTATTACCATGATATTTGGCAGTGAAAATGGTAAGCCGAGGTTTCCAGCAGGCCGCCGGTACTACCAGCGGCCTACGGGCAACCTCATAATGAGGGCCTATATCTTTGAAACATAATCAATTCATGATCTAGAGGTGATTTGGGTATTCAAATCAAGGATCAGTACTCAAACAGGGAAGGTAGACTGGTGACTCTAATGATAAGATTACAAGATGAGATGTTAACGTTGTGCAACATTTATGCACCAACGGAAGATAATGGTTCATTTGTTAGGTATGTAGCGCAGGTATAACAGGACCAGAGCAATAAGAATATCATCTTGGGAGGATACTTCAATGAGGTGATAAGACCCGATGTTAGAAGCAATAACCGTATTTTGAAATACAGAAGCATCCAACCAGTGGCCTTGAGTGACCTGGTTAAAGAGCACGGTTTAGTGGACACTTGGAGGATGGAAAGTCCTACTGCCAGAGAATAACGTTTTTTTTCAAATGCTCATAGTTCTTACTCTACAATAGATATAATTTTATCAGCCGGATTAGCAACAAAAAAATATGCTGGTGGTGGTATTCGAAATATTAATTTATGGGATCATGCACCAGTAGAAATGTGTATGAACTTACGATTTAAAAATGTACTGAGTACTGTTTGCAGAATGAGCACGTCACTTTTGGACGATGATGTTCTTGTTGAGAAAATTGTTAAGGTGGCAAGTCACTTCATTAAAGAGAATCATACAGGTGACTTGGACCCCAGGACCGTTTAGGAAGACTTTAAAAAGATTAAAAAGATACAACCGGAATACCCCAAGAATGAGTCCAGGTATTATGTAAACTTAAAGGTGAATACATAAGGAAAATGTCAGAATATGCAGAAAATAAACTTTTTTATATCAAAATGATATGATTATGAAGCCGGATGGATCTGTCACGTATGACCCCAAGGAAATAAGTGATGGTTTTATGGACTACTATATGTCACTCTATTCGAATGAGTCATCAGTGACAGGGAAACTGGAAGATTTTGGGGTGAACTCTGAGATGGGTAGTTTGACTAATACAGAGAGAGTGGGCCTGGATGGTGATCTTAGATTGGACGAGTTAAAATATTCGGTCTCCTGTCTGCTTTCTGGGAAAAGCCCAGGTCCAGCTGGGCTTCCTGTGGAATTTTACAAAAGAATGCCAGAGTCGATCTTTGCACGTTTACGTGATATGTATGTGACCTCATTGTCCAAGGGTGCATTACCGGAGACTACACGTCACCCGTCTATTTCATAGTATTGAAGAATGACAGGGACCAGTATTCTCCTTCGAATTACCAAACAATAAGCCCAATGAACCCAGGCAATAAGATCTTAGCGAAGGCCTTTGCAATAAGATTTGAAAAGGTATTACCTAGTTTGGTCCACCAAAATCAGCCAGGTTTTGTGCAGGAGAGACATGCCACGAATAACATGAGGAGACTGTTGCAAACAATTTCACAAATTCATAGACATGAGGACAATGCAGCGCTATTTTCCTTGATGAGGAGAAAGCATTTGATTGCGTTAATTAAGAATTTCTATCTGTAGTATTGAAGAGAATGGAATTTGGTGAACGGTTTGTAAACTGGGTGAGTTTGTTATATTTTTCTTCATCTGCAAACGTGATGACAAATGGGGTGAGCTCTTGAGGTTTTTCCCTGGGGCGTGGGACCAGACAAGGCTACCTGTTGTCTTGTTTATAATTTGTATTTGAAATAGAACCTCTAGCTTCATCAAGAAATTCATGGAGTTCATTATGGAGGAATGGTTCAGAAATTATGGCTTTATGCAGACGATTTGTTGATGGTACTGAAAGATTTGGCCAGTTCAATTCGTAAGTTAATGGAGCTGATAACGGACTTCAGCACTATATCTGTTTATAAGATAAACTGGATGAAATCAGAGACATTGCCACTGACTATGAACGTAAGGAAGAGTAAGATCACCAGGATGGGATTCAAATGGTGCTTGGAGAAGTTGAAGTATGTGTGTATGGTTAACAAGCGAGATTGAGAATATGGTACCAGAAAATAAAAAAGTAATGCTAAAGGATATGAAACAAGTTCTGGAGAGATGGGAGGTTTTGAAACTGTCTCTGTGGGGAAAAATGAATGTGCTTAAAATGGTCTCAACACTGAGGATCACATATGTGCTCAGCATGCTACCTTTGAAAACTACAAGGAAGATGTGGAAGGACTTTGACGTTCTATTACAGAGCTTTCTTTGTGATGATAAGCCACCCAGGATGAAACTGTAGAAGTTGCTGTTACCATTGGAGAAAGGAGTTCTAGTTGTGCCACATTTTTCTGCTTATCACCTAGTATTCTCTGCCAGGTTTTTCTAGCATCTGATGGCCAAGGATCCAGATGGATGGGCTAGGGCTGAGGTGTGTTTACAGGGCCCTTTGACAACAATGGTGATTTTAACAACCAAATCCGGGAAGGCGAACAGAGCTGACCCAACTTCTGAATTCTTGAGGACGTCGTGGAATAGTTTGATGGGACTGTTGGTGGAAAATTTGTATAAACGTCTCAACTATTCTATTTGGTATAACCCAGAGATTAAGGAGACAAATAAGTAGCTTTTCTGGCCTGACTTGTTTCTTTGGGCTATTCATTTTATTGGAGACCTGAGGAGAGGTGGTGCATGATTACCTGTGGATCAATTGTGAGCACTGGTTAAATCTTCCAAACTGTAGTTCTCGTGACTATTTGAGACTCAAAAAGGCTATTGGGGAGCTTTCAGAGAAGAACAAGTTAATTATTCAGGTTTTAAAAAGACAAGCGGATGTGGAGGGGCATCTTGCGAGTAAATATTACAAGCTGATTGTGTCAAGGGCAAGGAACAATGAAGGCTTCTGGAAGAATGGAGGGAGAGATTGAGGTGGGACTTGCCAGAGGAGCGTTGGTGGAGGATTTGTGGGAATGTCTGTCTTTCATCTCTGAGTTTAGGAGCAAAATCAGATCAAATTAAGATACGGAGCAGAGTTTACTGGACGCCTGAGAGATTGCACAAATGTAGTAAGTCTTATTCTGATCATTGTTGGGGTCGTCCTCATGGTAGGCACCCTTGAACATAAGCTCTGGGAATGTGTCAAAGTGAGGAACTTCTGGGGGAGAGTCTGTATTATTTTTAACAAGATTTTGGGAAGCTCTAAGGTCTTTGATTTTGCCACCCTAATCGCAGGGGATGATGAGTTGGGGGTGCTGTTGTGCGGCTAAAGAAATGGCCGCTGTATGAGAGGCTCTGGCTTCGGCTGATACATCCTGTGGAATATCCTGCGCACCGGTACCCAGCTTGACCTCCAGAGCTCTACCTCAGCCTTGTGAGCACTTGTGGCTTCGTTGGGCTCATTCCGAGCGGCACCGGCACCCTAGAAGAGGCGATTTGGAGAGCATGAGGCCCGTACTGCGGCATTGTCTGTGGTGAGGAGGGGGAGGGGCACCCACGCTGCGGAGTTCAGCGGGCTGCCTGGAGCTGGTTTCTGGTGCCTACTTGAGTCCCGTTGGGTAGTGTGCGTTTCGGCCCTGTTGCTTGGACCTGTGATTGCCGTGGGGGGTCATTGCTGCAGCGGCAGACGGGTCGTGTGGGGGGGTGCGGCCCGGGTGGTCCACGGGTGAGAATTGCCATGGCGTAGGGGATGGCCGACACCACTGTGCACCCACGTTGCAGCCCCTACTGTAAGAGAACAGCTGTCGGCGTCTCCCGGCTCCTGCACCTGCCTACCTGATGTCTTGAAGATATTGCGGTGAGTGCCGGCCTGCTGCATATGGGGGGCTGTGCCCCCCACCCCTCGCATCTCTGCCTCTTCTAACTTGTGCTCCGCCATGATCACGGCCTGCACGTGATCCACCAGTGGACTGTGCTATGGTGGGGGGCTGGATTGGGCCCCTGGCTCGGTGCACTGCCGACTGGTAGCTGGTGGTGGTGGCGGCACACCGTGGGCCCTCCTGCCCCTAATCCTTATACTTGGGGGGGTCCTGCATGTCCCATCATATGACATGGAGTTGTGGGCCCACATTGGTCGATACTCTTGCCCCCCGGGGCGCATCTGGAGGGCTCAGTGATCATCATTATGTATGGTATCAGCAGTTGTTCTGTGAATCCCCTCCTGCCGAATGGATTCTTATGCCCAAGGCTATCTTGTTCCTGCTTACTGCAATCTCTTGGTGCACTAGTGCCTTGTGTCGGACCGCTCGGAGCCTGTGGAGAAGGGGCAACCATATGGCGTGTGGCCTCTCTGCTGGGACGAGCATGGGCTGTATCAACAATTAAAGTCACTCTGTGTAGTCTCGGGACTGTCTGCCTGCTACCCCTGCACCACCAAGAAACACAGGTGGCAATGTTATACGGCCTGGAAACAAAATAGGCTGGCCATCCATACAATGGCCAGTGGACCAAGGGCTAGGATAGTGGACATTAACTATATCTGCATCTGAATCACTCCAGCCCGGGAATCCATGCTGACCCTCACAGCTAGCTGAAACTGACTTATCCTGCAGGAGCTCTGCTGAATGTTCGTAAGAAATTCCACAAGGCTCCTCATCCCCTGGCTGAGCCCACCCCAACCTGTGCTGGAAAAGAGCACTGGGCAATTCCCTGGGAACCCTGTGGCGGCCAGCGCCACCATGGTGAATACCAAGAAACAGGCCACGATGGATCAGTTTGCCTGCGCCAATCAGCACCGCACATCCACGCCATCTTCCTCAAGCCAACCCCATTCCCAACTGGATGTGGCTGCCCTAAACCAAACCCTGTTGGCGTTGAACAGCGCAGATATCTTAAGGGAAAAAATCGATGCCTTAACATGTAAGGTGGATGAGTCTGCCGTAACAATAGATAAATTAAGCGGACGCATGGCTGAGGCTGAGCAGCGAATCGGGGAGGGTGAGGACAAGGTCGCCATTCTTCAACGCGAAATGGCGGAATATACAACAAACTGTGAAGAAGGTGCTGACAAAGAATGAGGATTTGGAGGGGCGCTCCAGACGAAATAACATCCGGGTGCTGGGCGTTCCTGAATCGGCAGCCATAGGCAACATGGAGAAGTTCATTGAGATTCTGCTGGTAGAAGTTCGGGATAATCCACTGCAATGTTCATGGTCGAAAAAGCTCACCGGTCGCTGGCCGTCCGACCTCCCCCTGGAACTCCTGAGCAGCTGATAATTACGAGAATATTCCACTACAGAGACCACAACACCATCCTTTGTGTGGCCAGAGAGGGGGGTGAGCTGTGCTGGGGCTCCTCCCTAATCCAACTTTTCCCTGATTTTGACCCCCGGGGTGCAGGATCAGCATAAATCATTTCAGGCAGCTAAATCCACCCTGCACAAAAAAGTTGTTAAGTATGCAATGCTGTACCCTGCTAAACTCCGAATACAGCATAACGGCTCCATGGTGTTCTTCTCCTCACCTGAGCCAGCAGAGTGCTTTGCAGCGGGTCTACCTGACACTGAGGGGGGTCACCCAGTCACAACCCATGGCGATCCTGACCACTCATATGCCGCAAGGAATCCAAGTGTGTTTATCTAGAATCGGAACATACTAAGCTCCGGAGTAGCATGAGCATGGCCTGGTAGAGACACTATGATGGCGATGCCACCTGGTGCGCTAGGCTGCCTCTAGCGCCCCACCGCCTACAGTCACTGCGGCTGGTCTTGTTTGATTACAAGTTTAGTTATAGGGAAGGGGGTGAGACGGGAGCTGGTTGGTTTTGTTTCTGGCATGGAAGTGGGTCGGCGTGGTGAGCCTATGTCCGGGCTCAAATGTGTATTGGCTTTGCCACTATGATCTTGGTTTTGTTTTTTGCGACTCACAAAGACTGCATCAATACTGCACAAATAGCTAAATGGGAAGCCACCATGCATAGACACTATTCATGCTACCTGGTCAAGCGGCTACAATCTCACCAGTGACATGGCCAATTCAACACTAGACAGGAAACCCGGGGCAGCCTTGACAATTCTCTTATGCTATATACTGGGACTCACCAAACCAAAGAAGTTGTGGCTTATTGTGCACTATGGAAGAAATCACGGAGTGAATGTACTGTGCCTTCAAGAGACCCGCTTGGCCCATGGCACTCCCCTTCCCAGGCTCCCCGGATGGGGCATACATAGGTACGACTCATCCGTCTCCACACACTCTAGAGGAGTGGCTATTTATATACATGCCTCCTTACAATATAAACTACTTGAAAAGATTCAAGATGGCAGCGATTCCTTATGCCCCTTAGGGGCGATTCCTTATGCTCTCAGGCGAGGTGTAAGGTATTAAGCTTCTCTTGGTGAATATATGTACGCTGAACACTGATTCTCCAGAGATCTTTCACCAATGTGCCAGGCATATACATAGGTTTCCGGATCATATGATAGTGTGGGTTGGTGACTTTAACTTTGCTTGCTCTTACGTTGGATTGAGATAGGTCGGTTATGACTCAACTGTCCCCTCCGCAAGCTGTCAAAGCCTGGACTACCATTTCCCAATATCACGGCCTGATTGAAGTATGACGATGTACATACGTTAGGTTTCCAAAAAAGACTGCTTGCATAGATTATTTTGCCCAAAAGGTGAAATGAATTCTATTAATTTTGAATTGAGTATCTTTAGATATCCCAATAAATTTGATACCTTTGTAGTTAAAAATGATTAGTCAGCCGCACAAGGACAAACGAAAAGAAAGAAGAGAAAAGGAAAATGCTTTACATTTTGATTCATTTATTTTTATGCTAATAAAAAAGAAACTTATTAAATAGAATAATGCAAGTGATTTTAACAAAAAAATTTAAAATTGTAAAAAAGAGAAACTATTGAAAAGTAAACAGAAACATTACATGTTTAAATAACAAAAACAATATCACCAGAAAACAATTTATGATGTTGTCTATTCAAATTATGTATTTGGAAATGTTCAAAGTCTTTCAGAATCAGAATATTCAAAATCTATCAAAATCTTAATTATTGAAACAAGTTCATCAAGTCTTTCAAAATCAGAGTATTCAAAGTCTTTCAAAGTCTTAATAATTGAGACAGGTTTGCCTACGTAGAAGACAACAATTATTAGTTGGCTCAGGATCAGAAAACTTTTTTCTTTTCTGTTGACCTCTACTACGTTTCGGTGAGGCCACCTGTTGGGCCTAGATTTCAAAGAGAAACACCTTCCTCGGGGGAGCTTATTTAAGTTGACAATCACTGGAATAGAGGCAAACATAAAAATGGAGAAAGAAAAAGATTTTTACAATGGTTGCGTGCTGGCTAATGGCACAGGTTAAGAAAATATGCATTAGATGCACACTTAAGCATGACTACTTAATTTAGAAAAACTGAGCTGACATTAATTTCTCACCACATTAGTTGGCAGAAAAAGGGGAACGGTAGAACAGTTTGTCCCAGAGCAGAAGACCAGCAGCTAACATCGTGCATGATCCCGCGTTGTTGGATAAACATTGTCCATAAATTTCAAAAAAATTAAAACAGGATAAATTCTTCCCCGTAGATGTTCTAAATACAAAGGATGACACAAAAATAGCTAATGTATTGAGCATGTAGACATCTGAATTATTATTGAATGTTCTAAACCAATAAATCATGGAACAATTTAAAGGTAGTTTATTACCGTGTTTTTTTGAAAAAATGTCCTCTTGGTATATTTAGCTTGAGGCAATCCAATTGACGCGCTGTTTAAATACTTGCTCAGAGTTGCATTAATATGGTTTTTTGGCCGGAGGTAAATCGAGGCGAAATTCCAGTTGCTTTGTGTCACGTATTAATTATAGTGACTCCAAATTTGTTTTTTCACAAAAAAGTGAGTCAAAATGAGATTCTGAAAAACAAGGAAAGCGTAGGACGAAAACATTCGTAAACACACTATCCAAGTGTTTAATAATAATAATTGATCCACTTTTTTGGGGGCAATATTGCAATATATGTGTCGATGCTTACCTTTCCATTTCAGACTACGGCAAGATGTATGCAGCAACAATCAGTCCGCTTGTGTCTGCGTTCAAACGAAGCGTCTATAAAGTCGGCTTCCTGGAGAGAACGACGCATGTTGTGATTCTTCTTCTTCTTCTTAATTATCGAACGCGTGGGCGGACCCACGCAGGCGCTTCCCCATCCTGAAGGATGATGTGCACCATCCCCACCAATCAACACACAGGCCACACTTCCACACAAACCACCCGCAACCCCACCGCAAACAACCACACCCCACCAATCCAACACCAGCCACCCGCAATCCCACCGCAAACAACCACACCCCACCAATCCACACCAACAGACACAACACCCAAAACTCACACCACCCAGTAAGCCCGGAGACCAGCGCGCAGACCCGCGAGACCCCAGTCCGTACGCCTACACATGCGCTTCAGGCGAGGCACTGCGCGCTGCCGCTCACCCACCGCGACCAACCCGAGCAACACCCACACTACCACATGAACCCCCAACCACCAAACCACAAACAACCACTACCCCCAATTCAACACCAGCCACCCACAACCCCACCGCAAAACAACCATACCCCACCAATCCAACACCAGCCACCCACAACCCCACCGCAAACAACCACACCCCACCAATCCACACCAACAGACACAACACCCAAACACACACCACCCAGCGAGCCCAGAGACCGGCGCGCAGACCCGCGAGACCCCAGCCCGTACGCCTACACATGCGCTTCAGGCGAGGCACCGCGCGCTGCTGCCTACCCACCGCGACCAACCCGAGCGACACCCACACTCCCACACGAACCTCTAGCCACCAAACCACAAACAACCACTACCCCCAAATCAACACCAGCCACCTGCAACCCCACCGCAAACAACCACACCCCACCAATCCAACACCAGCCACCTGCAACCCCACCGCAAATAACCACACCCCGCCAACCCACACCAACAGACACAACACCCCAAACACTAACCACCCAGCGAGCCCGGAGACCGGCGCGCAGACCCGCGAGACCCCAGCCCGTACGCCTACACATGCGCTTCAGGCGAGGCACCGCGCGCTGCCGCCCACCCACCGTGACCAACCCGAGCGACACCCACACTACCACACGCACCTCCAGCCACCAAACCACAAACAACCACCACCCCCAATCCAACACCACCAGCCACCCTACCACAAACCACACCCAACCAATCCACACCTACAGCTACCCTACCACAAACAAACGCCCCCCACCAACTCACACCCCGACCCCAGCTCCGCTACTCCAGCGCCACTACCAATCGCAACCGCCATCCACGCAACACCTCTCAACAGCCCAACCACCGACCCGAAACATGCCGACCGCACTTCAACGTTCAGTCCCCAAACCCCCGGGGGCTCGCACTCCGTCTGCCGCCTCCGAAACCCAAGGCCTCGAAGCGCCACGGACTGCGTGCCTCTCTCCTCCCAAACCAACCGCATGTTGTGATTGGTTGATCCTTCCTGTTCGGGGCGTATACTAACCACTGATTGGTTGTTTGGGCATGATTGGTTGTTCCCTTCTTGTCCGGGTCGTATACTAACCAATCATTGGTTGTTTAAACACTTCCTTAAGTTACGTGAGAGTGTAACCTAGGTTACGTGAAAAACAATTCACTGATCTTGACGGCTGCCAACGCTTTAAAAAGGAAAAGGAACTTTTTACTTCTACATTTTAAAATAATTTGAAACGGCAAGTAAGGCTTTTTATTCATAATTGCTGATGCGTTTGCAGAAAATGTCATTGGATTGAAAAATGTTGTTATAACCATCCTTGATTAGTGCATATGGCTAATTCACAAATTAACTATAAGGCTGCACGAACATGCATGCTTGCAGTGGAAGTTGCTCATAGCTTTTTAAAAATATTTTTAGAACAATATAGGAGCTTTTCTAGTCCTGTTAGATTACATGGTATTATCAGAATATACGTTCAAGGGACACTGATGAACCCGACCTGAAGCAGGTCCATTTTCAGAAAAAACGAAAAAAAGGACAGTGTAAATTTATGCCACAAAGTTATTATTATAGAGTGCTGTTATAAAATTCACTAGAGAGTGATTGTAACTGAATTGTCAAATGAATTATATAATAATGACTTCCAGACTCCTATGTTGATTGGTTTGCATAGAGATATAGGATTAGAAACATTAAAGGGGTGGAATACATTTCCCATTCAGACCTTTACTATGGGTTTCTAAACGATAGATCCACCGTGAAGTATGGCGAAGCAGGCATGGTCACACCAGGGAATACACATTATTTTTGAATGTACGGTAATGCATCCAGAATTGATTATGTAATGGCCACCGCCCCTATGCTGCGTACGGTTACTGAAACATCCATACCACCTCGGACACTCTCTGACCATTTGCTGATAATGACATGTTTTGAAATAACCTTGAATCCCCCTGGCCTGCTCCAATGGCGATGTAAGGCTGCAGCCCTTGAGGATGTGGCATTTCGCTCTGTGATTGGGCAGGATATTGAGACTTTTTCCAGGCAAATCAAGAGTCGGTTCCTGACCCAGGAACAGTTTGGGAAGGCTTAAAGGTTTACATACAGGGATGTTGTATCTCAAGGGAGGGGGTGGTCCTGAAGGCCATTCGCCGAACCATGCGAGAGCTGGAGACAAAAATTTGCGAAGGGGAAAATAGGCAGGGTTTAATAGACACTCCTGAATTACATCGTGAATTTCAGGCCCAAAGGGAAGAACTCCTACAGCTGGCTAACAGTGAGGAGAAATATATAGGGGACCCGATAATGGCAGCATGACACAGAGAAGGGGACCGACCGAGCAAAATGCTAGCTTGGGCCATTCGTAAGGAGCGCCCGACTACAAATATAACAGAAGTTGAAGACACAGATGGAAAATTGATTAAAGATTTGCAGGGAATCAACACCGCATTCAGGGACTATTATGAGCGGCTGTGTAAATTGCGACCCACACCCGGGCATGATGAACTGATGCAATATCTAGATGAGGTAGCCCTGTGCTGGTTGGACCAGGATTTAGGCGATACCCTTAATGATACCATAACTGAAGATGAAATTCGAAACGTGATCCAATCCTGACCTAGCTGGAAGGCCCCCGTAATGGATGGTATAACGATAGAATTTTACAAGGCGTATACTGATCTGGTGATCCCCCACTTGACAGCCATGTACGACAGCGCTTTGGCTGGGGGCTTCCTGCCAGAGTGCACCAGATCTGTTCTAGTCACGGTCCTCCTAAAAGCTGGAAAGAATCCCTGAACTCTATCCTCATATAGACCCCTATCATTAATAAACACGGACAACAACATTTTGGCAAAAATACTCTCGATTCGACTTCTCCCCCACATGTCGTCTTTGGTCCTCCCTGATCAGGCCGGCTTCATCCTGTGCAGATCTACCCAAAATAACCTTAGGTGTCTATTTACTTTCGTACACAATGTCGACCCTGAGATACCAATGGCGGTCGTTGTATTGGACGCCGAAAAGGCCTTTGACTCAGTCGAGTGGCCCTTTCTATTCGAGGTGCTTCATCGGTGTGGGTTAGGGCTTCGCTACATCAGCTGGGTTAGGCTATTATACACTGCTCCGCAGGCAGCCGTATACACTAATGGGATGATCTCAACGTACATACACCACACGCAGGGCACTCACCAGGGATGCCCCTTCTCTCCTATCCTTTTTGCTCTGGCGATGGAGACCCTGGCCTGTCATGTTTGGGAATTATATGCACATTGCAGGATCTGTGTTCTGACTCACCTCTCCACTATATCACTACATGCTGACGACATCCTATTATATGTCAAACACCCTTGGTGGAACTTGGATCCCTTGTTGCAGGAAGTGAACAGATTTGGGGAACACTCAGGGCTCAAAATTAATTGGGACAAGTCCGAAATTCTGCCTTTAACCCCGGTAGTGCAACAAGCTGATGTGGGAATGGGTTTCGATGGTGCCCGCGGGGGATACAGTATTTGGGCATTATGGTCTCTATGACCCGGGACGGGCTATACAAAGACAATTACGTTGCCCCCTTAGAGGCTATAGAACATAAAATAGAGGCATAGATATGATTGCTGATTACTCAAGTGGCAATTATAGCTCTGGCTAAAATGGCGATACTCCCCAAACTCCTGTACATATTCAGTAATGTACCTGTGTGGCCCCCTCTTAGCTACTGGAATCAGATACACAGCATGATTTTTTTCAACTGCTTTGGCAGAGAAACAACCAAGGATATCCCTGGGTACACTAACTTGATCATACGAATTTGGCGGGCTGGAATACCCTGACATTTATATGTATTACTTAGCGGCTCAGCTGAAATACATTGCAGGCTGGAACAACCCAAATCCCGACTCACCACACACCGTACTAGTGAAAGCGATTAGTGCTCCTAGCGTACCGAGGGGCATGCTCTGGGGTAAGAGAGACCCAGTCCCAAGGGGTGAGATTCAACTCATGGTAGTATCGTGTAAATCTCGGGGACAAATGAGTCGAATGTTGAAGACTGCCTCCTCCTATGTACCTGAGCTCCCGCTGTATAATATATTCGGCTTCCCGCTTACACATGAGCGGTCATTTAGATAACATTTCCAGTCCCTTGGCGTCCAGACATTAGGGGACATAGTGCAAGATGGACGCCATGTGCAATGGGAAGAGCTGCACACAAGGGGTCCACATAGCACAGTGCGTTACTTCTATACTTCAGATTGCGTAGTGTTCTAAAAAATATGTAGCCCGACTTCCCACAAGCCCCTACACTGCACACTGCGCAATGCTACATATTTAGTCCTGTCTCGCCCGGGATATTGGTATCCACCATCTACAGGCTGATCAGATCTGGGTTGAGTGCAAGGGATAATTCCTACAAAGCCAAACGGGAAGCCGCCTTGGGCACAAGCTTCAACGAGGGCCAATGGAAACTCATTTGTATGCAAACATGATACATACCTATAAACTGTCGATACAGACTGATTCATTTTAAATTTGTCCATCAAATTTATCATTCTCCATATACCGTAAATAAATACCTCCTGGGAAGCCGCCCCATTTGCAAGAGATGTGGCAACGAGCCAGCCAATTTCTATCATGCAGCATGGAGTTGTACCCTTATCAGGTCTTATTGGTCTGCTGTAGGTGAGGCAATGGCCGGAATGTTACCCCCTGCTAAAGGCTGCACACCTGAGTTGTGGCTGCTGGCCCTAATTGAAGGTGGGTCCTGCACTGAGGAAAAGCTGCTGGGAATGGGCTCTGTGATGGCTAGATATCTGGTGGGGTCGGCCAAACCCCCCCACTTTTTCGAGGTGGTTGGACACTATGAGACTATGTGAAAAAGAGAGACCAGATACGCTACGACGCTACCAGCCTTGAGTAGCCCATTCGATTATTGGCCCCCTTTCAGACAATACCTGATGGAAACTAATCAGAGGCCCCTATCTCCAGAGCCAGCTTCAGACTGTGATAGACAATTAGTAGCCATGCATGCAGTGGTAGCTTTCATGTGATGTGATAGTTATATCCTTGTATGATTACATGGAAGTATCTGCTAATTCTACAAGCATTGTTTAATTGCTGGTGGTTACTCTCCTTTTCTACTAGGATGTTGTGTAAGTCGACTAGGGGGACGGGGGATTCTTCCTATTCTGTTTCTTTCTTTTTTCTTTTTTATTAAAGTAATTGTTGATGGTGAAAACAATAAAGAAAGTTTCAACAAAAATAAAAGAAGGGGATGATGAGTTGCTAGAGAACCTTTGTTCTGCCCAAAAGAAATGGCTGTTCAGGGGTTCACTTGTTGCAAAAAAACTTATTTTGAGAGTTTGAACATCTAAGCTGTCTCTGAAAGAGGAAGATTGGTTGGAGGAACCTTATTTGAGAAGATTTGGTGTAGATTCATGGAATTGTACTAACACTGTATTTGATTCTGTCTGTGGGTTTTAACTTGTAAAGTTGTGCATTTTATTAATTGCAAATACAAAAATAAAAAAAATATAATGAAGTAGATTTTACAGTGCAGACTGTAAAGTACAACCATTGTCACTGCATTGGATATCATGAAAAGCTTTTACTATGAGATCAGAACAATTCACACTTTTCTGATCATGGATAGGAACATTAAAAACCTTTCTGAAATATCATGAGTGCATGGCCTTTGTTACATTGTGGACACGTATGCTTCCACTCGTAAGAAATTCCTACATATCTATGTACACTAACGGTTTCCTGCAGTAATAAAACGAAAATAGCCATTACAAGTTCTAGATTATCTTCCTGTTTATTTTGGGAAAAATGTTCACTTCCACTTGCAGCAGCTACTACTATTCGGATTGACATTGCCAAATGTATATTGTGTTGTCTTTCCTCTACAGAAATTTTAAGAATTTAAAGTTCCACACATAGCTGCTTCCCTACTGTTGAAGCTATTTCTTGAATCAGTGGTGTTATTTGAAACAACATCCACAAAGCTTCATTTTAATCGCATTAAACTCTTGTTTGATTATTAAATCTACAATGGGGTTTTGAAACACTGGAGGAGCGATGTAAAAAACTTTCAATAAAAGCAGGGTGGGGAGCCCCGGCCTCGCAAGAAGTGCACCAAGATAAAGACAAAGGGTCAGGGAAAAATGCAAGCAAGGAAAATGAGACGAAATCACTGATAAAGCAAATACAAGAAAATATTTTTTTAAAAGGAGAAACAGTCCAGATAACCGGTCTCGTCGTCCTCTTCAGCGAGCAGTAACTCAGCATGCAGCTTCCCCCAAACATCTGGATAAGGTGCACTATGTAACAAAAATGGAGCAATACAACAGGAGGGAGAAAAACCTCGACAAGAAAAGATGGATCCTCAAGCTGGAACAAGTTCCAGGGAATGAAGACGATGTCATCTTAAACCGTGGGTCGGTTTTGCGACTCTTTAACTACATCCCAAACTTGAGGAAGATAAAAACCGACGACTTACTTATCGTAGACCCCAGCCAGAGTCATCGAAAGTCTACAGCCCATTTTTACCTGGTGTCAAAATCTGTCCAAACAATTTTAATAGAAGAAACTAAATCATTGCTGAGAATGGGTTATGATATAACCAAATCCTCAAGGGCGACGGGCAATAGTCGAAAGAGCAAGAGATCGCAGGAAGATGAGCTGAGACTAACTCGGGCTCATAGGGAACGTCGCTATTTCCAAGAACGGAGAAGCTCGCCACTAGAACTTTCTAAGGACGTGATAATGGATCAACATTCCACAGAAAGAAGAAGGGAGGGAGAAACGGGGAATAAGCAGAGTTTGCGACCAGAGAAGCAAAATAAGTCTGAAGAACAAATTATGAACCATGGAAAGCTCCCGAATCCATCTGGAGGGGCTACTAGAAAGCCAAGCCAGGCCAACAGACCGACTACCATACTGAGAACTATCACCAAGTCAGTGCCCACAGCTAAGTCGTCACTTGACCCTATGCTCAAATCAGCTCAAAGCATATGGTCATGGTTACCAAAAGCCCTCACAAGAGAAACAAGAAAATAGCAACTCAAGGTCCTCGAGCCAAGCGCAAGCAAGACCTGCTTGGACAGTAAACCTAGACCCTATATTCGGCTGGGCTCTTGGAATACTAGAGGTCATCTACATTTGATGGCACAAGGAGACATAAAGCTTGCTAATTATGATATCCTGTGTTTAAGGGAAACTTGGCTCACTCAAGTCCCGACATTAGAGGGTTATTAAATAGCTTTTTCACCAGCAAAAAAAGGCCGGATGGGGAGGCCATCTTCTGGCATTTTGATGGC
Source organism: Ambystoma mexicanum (assembly GCF_040938575.1). Classification (NCBI taxonomy): domain Eukaryota; kingdom Metazoa; phylum Chordata; class Amphibia; order Caudata; family Ambystomatidae; genus Ambystoma; species Ambystoma mexicanum. The sequence continues at coordinate 166,924,671 of NC_090933.1, forward strand.
TTGTAGACATGGGAGTGGTATGGCTTTGGAAACAACGCTCATCATCCCTTCTCATGGTTAAAGCCGTTTGGTCCTCGCCTGCTGCCAAAGATGACAAAGAGAACTTCTCATCCTTTATTATAGTCAACACTTATTGATGAAGCCCTAGCAGTCCACTTAGCCCCTTACCTCTTAATATGTGGGGATCTTAAAGCAGTGTGTCAACCGAGGACATATGGTCAAAATCTTCTTGGGCCTGCTAGTCCACTGGTTCGCAGAGGAGCCGATTGGCAAAGGCTGACGAAATCACGTGGTATGCATAATTTAGATAGACTGTTTCCAGACTCCAACCGTTCACCAACGTGGAAACGAGAAAATGCAAGAGCCACCATCGATTATATATTCGTTTCCACGACGTTACTTCCGGTGATGACCTCATTCAATGCGATAGAAACATCCGCCAGTGACCATAACTTGCTCTCCACGACTTGACCAAACAAAAGCGCCTTTAAAAGCAAATTCAAACTCGGATCTGAGTACTAACAACCAACGCTCAAGACTCAATCTGTCAGCCTCTGCTATAAACAACTTAATATCGCAGGCTCATGTAGAACCATTGAAACAGATTGATTATTTACCTCTGCTGACAACATTCAAATATCAAACCCACAAAAGGGGTGGCTTGGGCCCAAAAACTCATGTGTACGACGTAACACTGGTGACAAAAAGAAAGGCAATGAGAAAACTGATATGTCAAGCTAAACTGCTGGGGACCACATCAGCATCCAGAGAGGCAAGTGAAGGAATCCGCGTATACAAATATTGGGTCCGCCACCATCGTCTGACCCTTTACCAGCAGGACGCGGAGTCCATTCTAAGAGTTTTTTCAACTCTTATTTCAAAAGACTTCTAACACGTACAAAACACCTCCACCAGTGGAATCCCAAAATTGGAGATGCCTGGATGATACAGAAGAAATAACGACTCACATAAGAAAATTGAAAATCTCCAGAGCTGAAGGCCCACCCGATTGAGTGGGCGAGGTTCTTGAGCAAAATCTTCCGTAGATGTACAACATTAAAATCCATTCCGCCGTCTTGGAAATCTGCCATCGTGGTGCCTATCTATAAAAAAGGAGACAAGGAGAATCTGAATAACTACAGGCCGATTGCCTTACTTGATTGCATCAGCAAAGTGTTTGGCTCCTTACTGCTTCAGGAATTCAACATCTGGCCAAAAACAGCGCTGTGTAATGACTATTTACAAACAGGCTTTAAGAAAAACCTTGGCACAGCTGCAAATATTCTAATGTGCAGTGCATTAAAGAGCAGAGGGCTGGAGGGAGGCCCAAGACTATTCATTACCTTCATCGACCTCACCCAGGCTTTTGATAGAGTCGACCGGTCACTGCTGTGGGCGAAACTTGAGGCATGGAAATGCCTGCCGCCGCTATTGGATCCAATTAAGGCCCCGTATGCAGGAACCAGCATGAGAGTAAGACTAAACCAACAAGGTCTACTTTCACAGGATATACCAACGGCTAGAGGAGTTAAGCAGGGGTGGCCTTTGGCCCCGGCACTCTTTCAGGCATTCATTGGAGACCTGCAAGAAATGAGCACAACGGTGCAATGTTTTCCTCCTAAAATAGTACCACTCATGTGAATAGACTGCTGTATGCTGACGACCTAATATTACTGGACCATACTCCTATAGGTTTGCAGCGCTAACTAAGCAACCTCCAGGAGTATATGGTAAACAACAACTTAGAGAGAAATGAAAGAAAAACAAAATTCATGGTGATCTCTCAATCTATCAAAAGAAAAGAAAAGATCGTCCTGCATCTGTCTTCCCACCAACTAGAAAAAGTCAAGGAATTTAGATATCTTGGAGTGATCCTAGACAGTTCTAAAAATGAATTATCCGTGCAAGCCCACTTGAAATTAACAACAAAAAAATTGGCTGCACAAGGCAGGGCAATCAACAGGAAATTCGGTGCTTTTCCCTGGTCCCGGTTATGGACTTTTCCCCCAAAAAAGTAATTCCCACTTTAACGTACGGCGCAGATGCTATGCCAAATTTACCTGCCACGCTTTGGCCAAAGCTGGAAGTGGGGTTCTGGAGATCCATACTAGGCCGTCCCAACGCTACATCAGTGGTGGTTATAAGACAAGATCAACACTCTCATGCTATTTCGGAAATGTCAAATGTCTAATGAGCTGTCGATATATAACCTGATACTTAGAGAGAGCCACAGCAATACCAACAAGATGTTAAATAACTGGACCATATCAAACTTAGAAACGAATGCGACGAGGAGACCTTGTTCACAAACCCCAATAAAATCCAGAAAAAATTAAAAGAACTAGACTGGATAAAGACCAAAGAAGCTGCGTTAAGTAATAAATTGGTACAGCATCTTCCTCCTAACACCAGGAAATTAAATGATCTTCAGCCATACATTAAGAAGTTTCCATCAAGGCCAGCACAAGACCTCTTAATGAGAGCGAGACTTAACCTCTTGCCAACTAATGAAATATTGGCAATTAGAGGCATATCAACATCAAAGGAGTGCCTTTTTTTGTACCCAACCGACGGTGATAGAGTCAGTTCAGCACTTGCTTCTCTCCTGCTCGAGTACTCGAGGAATAAGACTTGCGTACTTGAAAGATACTCTTTCGGACTTCGTCTTAAGTGACCAAGATAACTCCTGGGCCAGGCTGATATGGGGTGACAGAACTCAATTGCATTTGGCCACTTTCAACATTTTAAAATATGTGAACACTGTTTTACTTCAACCATATTCAGCCACATCAACATAAATAACAGCAATGTAGGGTCAAGGACTTTATTATCATGAGTGCTGGATGGTTTTCACTTCTTTTGTTAAAATGTAATGATTAAATACAAATAAAAAAAAAATCTACAATGGGGTTGTCATATGTGTATCCTCTTGCTTTTTACTCTTAAGAGGAACCACTTTATTTGAATGTAGCTTCACTGGTTCCTTATTTGTCCTTGCTAAGTGCTTAGCAGGTAGAGGTAAAGGTCAAAATGAGGAGCATAGAGTACACATAATCTATTATATTCTTCAATGCAAGAAATGGCAGCTGTCACTTTTGTTTCATTAAAGTGTATTAAGAATTAACCTTCAATATGTGTTACACATGCCAGGGCTACACATGACATTCCTTCTTTGAACACTGTATGTCCAATGTGAATAAGTGCTGCTTCTAAGTCCAACTCATGTGATTTATGAATAGTAATTGCATATGAAATTGTGCTATTTCCACAAAGGTATTCTTAAAAAGCATGAAGTGGGCAGAGCTCTGAGAAATCAAATGAGCTTCCTCTACATAATCAAACTTTGCTTAAATATGTTCAATATTTGTACTGCGAGGAAAAGTGTGAAATGCAAACACTCTTCCCATTGCTCCACTGTGTAATCCAATGTCTACATTCAAGTTCCTCTTTAATATTACTAGGGCATTGATGCACAGTTTTAAAACCGATTTTAGAATGAATTCAAGATTCAAAAATGCTCACCAAAAGCGAACTAATTAGCAAGTTCTAGTAAATGTAATAACTAATGACCTGTGTTAAAGCATACAAAATGTGATGATCACCCAACAGACCAGATAAGGTTGTGGCCAGCCATCACTCTCAGGGCAGTCAAGAGGGAAGAACAGTAAATGGTAGTTGTATCCTATGTAGTCTGCTTCCTGCAGTGCATGGTATATAGTAGCTATCATCCTTTTTTGTACTGGAAGCAATGGCTTAAAATAGTATTTTGTAGGAATATTTCACTAAACCCACTTCTTTGGTGTAATGGGTATAAGTCATCAGCATTTGAATTTTGGTTAAACCTCTGGGTAAATACAAGTTAGCATGCAAATATGCTCATATACATATATAAAATATATATATAATATTTATATATTAAATGGCCTGTGGTAGCCGCCATGTAGTTATGGTTAAGTTGCTAAACCCATAGGAAGAGCACTTTTTGGGCAGCTTATAACTTCGCTCTCCCTGGAAGAATCCTCACCAAACTTTGCAAAAAAGGTATATGGCCCATTCTGCATTTTGGAAAGTTTGGTGAGGTTTGGTCAAGGGGGGGGGGGGCAAACTTATAGGGGGGGTTCCAAAATGTCTTTTTTTTCTCATAGACTGAATGGAGAAAAAACTTTGCTCACGCCTACAACTCAAACCGCTGGACGGATTTACACCAAATTTGCAGCAGCAGCGGTGGCTTGGTCCCGAAAGCGTGCTTTTGTAAATGTAAAATTTAAAACGACCAAAAAGTAGGTCTAAAAAAGATTAGTGATATCTGTGTCTGCTTTGCAGACACACTTCCCTGTTCACTCCGTGGACAGGACACGGATTGGCTAATCGGCTTGCCACGTGTTCTGTAATTGGTTGGGATGAGGCTTGAGATGCGTCACATTGTTTCGATGCACCCGCCATATTTGATTCGCAGATAGCGCAGCGTCGAACTGAGCAAAAATGCAATTTTGGGGAGCGTGTTGGTGTGTAGAAGTGCTTGGGGAGGGTGGGGGAATAAGAGATGGGTCAAATGCTTTATTTGTTTAGGTGGCAGGTGCTCTTGATGTGTTTGCGGTGTCCGCAGACATGCTAAATACTGGGCACACTCCTGGCTATTTTACTTTAGTATGATGTTGGTTTTGGGTTGTCAGTAGAGTGTTGATTGTAATTAATTGTAATTAATATCCCCTATAAGCAGTCCACATACCACAGTCAAAATGTTTGGTAGCATGGGTGTGTTATGCTGCGGTGGTTGCGGCCAGGGCCTAGAGTCTTGGGTGCATGGCCGAAGGGGCAGAATCTTGGGGCAGTTAGATACCTGCTGGCATATTCTAACTGTTTATAGTTTTAAATTCAAACTATCCACTTTTCTTCTTTATATATGAAGTGTAGTGACCTGCATTGATTGTGGCTCCTGCGTGGTAGATTATACCTATTGTTGTGAAGGTTTTCTTACCAAGTGATACTTGACCATGTATGAGTCCAGTCAGCTTGCAGTTGTTTTTGGTACCATCTGCATTGTAACGTAAAAGCATTACTATTACGTATTTACAATGTGTCTGTATTTGTAAGGTGGAACGATTATCGAAATTGCAGGTAGTACATAATCTGCCATGGTTTGCATTTTGTACAAGTTGCTGAAATGGAATGGATTCACAGTTGGGTAGGGATACATACACAAATCATTCCTTAGGGATATGTTCCTGTACCACATGGCTGCAGAGAGTGCATGTATGTTTCCACATGTATGAAGTCTGGAAGATTTGATTTATAGGTATTTGTTTTCCAGTACTTGTAGTAAGTACATTAGAAATTCTTGTGGATCTTCTTGTGAGTTTATAGTGAATTTGACCATTCCAGCACAGTAGTCCAATTCCTGCCTTATTCCTTAAACACTGTAAGTGTTGTCAGGATTGATGGTTGCATTTCTATGAAGGACTAACATTTGCAAACACAATTGGTCTTTACTGTATAAGTAAATGTTTTCAATAATTGGGGGCAATTGGAATAGAATATTTATTGCTACATTTGCGTAGCAATTTACACCAGTTGTATTTGAAAATTTGAATGGACATGACAGTTCTGTGTCGAAGGCATTTCTTTGGGGCTTGTGTTGCTTCTTTGAAGAAGTAGTTGAGTTACTTTGAGCAGTAGATTCTTCTTTGGTTGTGGTTCTTGATGAAGTATTAGCTTCTTTTACATTCTTTGGAGGAATTGCAGTGAGATCCTGTATTGTTTCAGTCTGAAGTAGTTTTCTTTTACAACGTTTTGCTTTTTGCGGAACAGGATAGGTTTTCAGATGGGGTGTACAGTGAACGTAGTCTATTGTATTCTAAAATGTTCTTTATGTTGAGGAGTTTTTGATGACAATTTTTGTTTGGTAAGTTTCACTAAGCTTCCTTCACAATTTACCACTCTGTATCTACCTTTCTTTTCATATGGTTTTATATTATTTTTGTATGTGAAGTGTTGGGCTTTGTGGTATAGACACATGGGGCCTCATTATAACTTGTGCGGAATGGGTTTAACAGTGCCGGTAATGGTGTTGACACCATTAAACCCACTCCACACTATTACGAGGTCCCCTCTCGGGACCCGCTCTGGACGTCTGGTTTATCCAGACGTCCAAAGCCGGTCCCGTGAGGGGACCAGGGAGCTAACTACGGGCCTGTTCATAATGGGCCAGTTCTTAGCTCCCTCCTCATTTCCATTGAGCACTATGGGGGCTCGAATGGGAATGGGGAAGTTGTTATGCTTGAGCTGAAACATGGCGCTGGTGCGCAGTGCTTTCTGGGAGCGCTCGGAGCCATGATGGATATTTACTTCATGCCGCAGTGAAAAGCTGCACTCATTTTGCTGAGAGCTAGCTGAAGAAAACATGCTTTCCAAACCTGGTATGCAGTCAAGGACATTTCTGCTGGGAAAGCTTACTTTGTTATGTCTTGTTATGGGGTATGGGACTGTTTTGGTTGGTGCTTGTTTTTCGAGGAGGGAGGCACTTTGCTCCTTGAGGGTACTATCGGTTGACCCTGGTGTTTTTATATCTATGTTTGTTTTGTTTTTGTTTGTTATGTGTAGGAAATCGTGTACATCTTCCCATGCAAGTGGGTGGGCCAAGGTTTCTTATCATACAGCATACATCTCCATGACGTTGGAACCAGTATTCTTTTGTACCACGCATGTTTGCTAAAAGATTTGTCATACTTGACTGTAAAACATCATCTTTTTCTTGAATTTTTTGTAGTAATTGCATAGCTGACATATTTTGAAAATGGGTACCTGATTGTAATGTGTGTGCAACTCTGTAGCATAGAGTTGCTAGCTCACTTTCAAAGAGAAGGTGGAATATATATTCTATGTTTTGTCTGAATCTGGGGTCATCAGAATACATTCGTAAAGACCGATATTCTGATGCTTTTATTTGTGTGGGGCTATCATCACACCTTCCTCCTTTTCCAGTAGGAAAGAGAAGAGGAAAGGCACGTGGTTCTATACTTTGTTCACATATGCTGATTGGAGATCCTTTGGCTTGTCCTTTGGCTTGTCACATTTGGTACGTTTCCAGTGGTGCATCATCTATGGTGTCTTTAGAGTGTACTGCATGAATTGTATAATGGTCTAAAATATTGGATTCTGTAGCAGGATCTAGAAGTTAAAATTGATCAGGTTCTGGTAACTCTTGAATTGTTTCAATGGTTTCACTCAGGTTTTCTTCAATATTAATTTCTTTGTAGTATTCATTGTTGTCTTTTAGATATTGCAGGGCTTGTCTAACTTTATGTAAGTCCACAGGTTGTTGCCAAATTATTTTGTCTTTTGTAGGTACGCATTCACTAAGACAAATAAAGATTGATCTATTGGACGTTGCACTCACAGAGTGTGTATATTTTCTTTGAGATCTAATGGTAAATAAACTACTTTGCCACAAATTCCTCTCACTAATTCAGAGGAAGGAAATTTTGCTGTTTTTGGTTGAAGGCGTATTATTGCTTGAAATGGATGTGAAATATGATGTTCTCAAATAAATTGAGCTGTTGCAGGGGGTTTGGTAGTGGGAATAATTCCAAGTTATTTGTGCTAGCACATGAAGGAGTTTGGTTGTTGTCAAGTTTTGTAGTGCATTAACTGCAAAGTATTAAGGGGTCAGTTATTTCATATTTGTTTTCTGCTATAAGGTAGAGAACTAATTCAAACCATTTGGAATCTTCATTGTCTTCTATTTTGTATGTTATGTCTACAGTTTTTGTGCTACTTTTATTAAAAAAAACCCGCGGCAGCACACATACATGGTTTGGTACATCAGCGGATGCACTTTTAAACTTTAGTATTTCCTTTTGTATGTGTGTAATAGTAGGTTGCTATTTGTACAGTAGTTGCTAGTTTGTTGTAAAGCTATTGCATTTTGTAAGTGGCTTTCACTTCCAAAATATTTTCTCTGAATATGCTCTATTTCTTCGGGTAGTTGTTTGGCTGTACCGTGTAGAAGATTGTTATTTAAATTTGCTAGTGCTAAAGTACTTCTTTTAGCATAGTAGAGTTTATGGACCAGATTTCCTATAGTTGAATGATGTGTTGATATCATTTTGACATGATGGAAGGTGCTTTTGCAAATAGGTCCTGAAATGCAGGCTAATGAATGTCCTTGTAGTCCTGTGTATTTGCTCACAGGACAGGCATCCATATTTTGTAGTAGTTTCATTTTGAATTTGTCTTTGCTTTTTACATACTGATTGAGGAACTGGTGTAAAGATTAGAAAGATTTTTTGCAATGTTACACATTGATGTGCACGACCATTTGTAGACTGGATGTTTTGGTTCAGTGGAATGGAGAGGTCATAGAGTTTTCTGGGGATATTTTTGTGAGCAGCGTTTCTTTTTCCATAATGGTATTATTACGTTTTTCATACCCTCGTCCACTGCTATGTAAGGCAATTGGTTTTGTTTGCTTTTTTTTGTATGCTTCTTCATTAAAATATGGTTCTGTGCTCGTGGTGTCACTCAATTCACCTCCACAGATGTTTAAGAAGCTTTTTTTGTTCACATTCTGTTTACTGAGAAGTATTTTTTGTAGTTCTGTAGTTAGTTTTGTTAATTGTTTCATTCTGTTTAAAACCAAAATAAATAACTTCCTTTTGAGAAGGATTGCACTGTCTATGAGAGCTTCTAGGATTATTTTATATGGTAGGTTTTAAGGGTTGTGCTTTATTTCTCTCCTGTTTTTATAAGGTTTTGAAGGACTCTGTGGAGGAACATTTTTTGTAAAATATTTTTTTTGGTATAGTTACTTGCCACTACATCAGTATTATAGGTGCAGTGTTAGCAGTAGTGGTAGCTGAAGTCTTGTTAATCACTTTCTGTTTCCTTTTACATTTTGAAAGAGGAGGCAAACTTTCTGTACTGGAAGCTTGTTTTGTTTCTCTTAATGACTGCATTAGCTGTTTTGTTTGAACTTTTTGTACAAATTCTGCTGGAGATGGATGCTTATTTTGGACAATTTAATTTTGATTTGCTCTACTTCTGCGTTGCTTTCTACTGAGTTGCCTTTTGGTAGGCATTCTTTGTGGTCTGTTGGAGAAAAAAAAAGTGTGGGTTGGGCTGTTGTGCAGTGTATGTGTGTTTTGTGCATGAGTGCCTGAGTATGATGGTACGGATGTATGTAGAGGTGTGTGATTGTGCAATGGGCAGCTACATCAAGTTGGGAAGGTTATTCTTGTATTTGTGTGTTACTATATTGGGGTTCAGATGACAATACAAAGTTTGAAGCTGGTGAGGGGAAGCACTAATACTAAATCTAATGGTACAGGGTTAATACACTTGTTTGTTCTACAATACTAGAATTCTAATGTGTTTGAGTAACAGTTAGAACATTATGGTAGTATGGCGCTTACTTTTCTGTATGGAAAGAGTAGGTTTCTTCTAAATTCTTGTTTGTACTTCAGACACTACTGCTTTGCAGGAGAGTGCTTTTCACTGTAATTTAAAATAAAGACGTTAGTACATATGTGTGTTTATAGCATTGTTGTTAATGTAGACATTGATTTTTTTGTTTTTGCAGTAGTAGTGTTTTCTGATAACTGTGCATAGCATGTACATGCACTTTCCTTTCCCTATGTGTATATTTTACTTAGAATTTGTTAGTTGAACATGCTTTACAAATGAGTATAATAGTTACTGTACAGAGCACACTTGCCTTCTTAAGGCTGTGCTATTGGATGTTAGGAGATAGAAGAAATAATCATATGCTTCTTTTCTATTTTTACCAGGTAAATGGCAGGAACTGTACAGAAAAGCATGCAATGTATGCATTTGTAAAGGTGTGGGAAATAAAGCAGAAGGATTTGATGTAGAGGCAGTGGTGTTGTTTCAGCTGGGAGACTTTGTAATGATATTGTATATCAGTGTGTATGAATAAATATGCATTTATTTATGTATTTATCTATTTACATTTGTATAGCGTGCAAAGCAGCCCACATGCATAGTGGCGCTGTTATTTGATTGGAGCTTAGTTACAGGGATGACAAGAGGGAAAATCATATATAGCATTGGGCATTAGAACATTACATACATACATTACATGTACTCATCCTGGCTGTGTGTCATGTAATAATACACTACAGAGCCTTTTTCCACAATTGCACTGTTATTTCTCTCATATTTTAATATTAAATGACACTTTTTCAGATAGCTGTGTGTGTAAACAAACATTTGGAGAGCAGACAGGTTTGCAAGTGACACTTGATCATAGCAGACGGGAGAAATTACAGTAAGTTTATTTTACAGGTTATTCAGGGTAAGTGACAGTTACTCTGTTTATATGCATTCATACAAGAGCTGTACATGTACTGTGCAGAAAATATTCATACCTGTAGTTTGTGTTGATGTATGTGGATGTGCATAAATCTAAAAATCTTGGGGATTTTTATAGTAGTTGTTTCTGTAGGTCCTTTACATTCACAGCTCAATTGGACTGAGAGTGATCAATAGTACATCTAAAGTGCTGATCTGTCATGAAGGATTTAGATGTAGAGTTCTTGAATGTGATTGGTGGGTGGTTGGGTGACTGCTTAACAGTAGCCAATGAGGGAATTGTGCAGAGAGTGAAGTGGAAAGAGTAGAAGGGCTGCCCCATTGTTACACGCTCCATGGACACCGGGGCTGTCCGTGGACAGGGCGTGCTACATACGGGACATCTCAACATATCTGGCATGGAAATAGCACTGTAGGGATCAGCCAATCAGGTGTTGAGGTTGTCGTTTGTATTGAAAGAGGCTGTGTGTAGTGAATATGGCAGAGGTGGAGAAAGTCAGGGTGTTGGCACTGAGAGATATGTCTGTTGATAGTTTGGAGCAGTATGCAAAATGTAGGAATGTGGCAAAGAATTTTGATGTAAAATGAGTGGTGTGGAGTAATAAAAGGTGTTTCTGAAGCATCTTCAACAAAACAAAAAAAAAGGCTCTTTTCAGAGCCATCCTCAAAGGGGAAATGAGGCACATTATTTACATTTTCATTCCCCACTCTCAGATTTTTCGATTTGTCCGCAGACACTGTGGTTGTCCGCGGACAGCGTGTATTATATACGGGCATTTTGAGGTTGAGAGGTATGCAAATGAGACTTAGCAGAGCCAGGGATTGGTCAATAAAGTTTACTCGGTGTGATGTTTAAGGAGAGAGTTTGTCAGAAAGTCTTCTTTTTCCTGAGAGTAGAGCATATAGCTAGGGCTGTGTGTTTCAGAAAGCAGATTGTTTGGATTTTGGGAGAATCATGGATAAATTGGTTGGAGGTGCATGCAGATTGCTGTGGAGTGGCTGCACATCTTAGATTCCCTCATGTGGAATTGCACTGGCATGGAGTGTGTGGAATGAAGTGGCTGGATTTGGTACTTCTCTGTGCTACTTTGGTGACACAGTGTCATCCAGACATTATTGTTATTCATTGTGCATGGAACAGTTTAGGACATGTGTCTGAATTTCTTTCCAATTTGCAATGAAAGAAGGACTTGGTAGAGTCATGGACATGTTTCAAAACTCCTGAGTAATTTGTTCTCATATAGCGCAGAGACAAATGTGCCTGCGTTCTTCTTCATTTGGTCCACAAATGGCGAAAGCGAGGAGCAATGTCAACAAGGCTGTTTGTGCCTTTTTGAGAGATGTTGGCATGTCCACTTTTCACAATGAAAATATTATGTTCGGTAGTACACACATTTTTCACAGAGATGGAGTACATCTTACTTATGCTGGCAATCAGACTTTTCTGAGAAATATACAAAAGCATTGGAACCCTTTTTTGAATCATAGCAATCCATTTTGTAATAGGTGTTGACCATTTGAGATTTTCGAAACACAAATAAAACCACAAAAAGGCTCTTTTGAGAGCCACCACTTCCTCCTGGAGAAAAGTGCAATGGTTCGGATAGGACAGCACCCCAAAAATGTTAAAAGTCAGTGGACCGTCCGCAGATGTCTAAAAATGCACAGGGCCCTGCAGCATTTCATTCACACTTCTATTTTTGAACTGTGAAAGGCGGCTCCGAAAAGAGCCTTTTTTTAGTTTTTTTGTTGTTTTATATTTATTTTGGTTATTTAAACATGACACACAAGGAAAGGAGGGGAAAGGAGGGTAAGGAAGGGACACCAACCACGCGGCTAAGAAAGAGCAGGTGGAGAGAAGAAGATGTAGGGTGGGCCTTACTCAGGTAGTTGGCAGTCCTTCTCATGCTCCTTGACCGCAGCCTCGAAAGCACTTCGAAGTATCTCCCCGCTGCAGAGTACTATGTTGCAGTACATGCACAATACTGTGACCCTCAAAAGGTAAGGGTCAACAGCATAACGTATGGCCTGTGAAGCAACTGGAGGGATGCTCTGTCCCAGAGGAGTGTCTCTTGTGGTAGCAGGAGCGGAAACAGAGGATGCTGCATGGGAACTCAACCTACTACGTTTATCTCAAGGTACAACCTTACGAACAGCCCCACCATGGAACCACCTTAGGTGTTGCTTCATTGATAGCTATATGAACCAGGCTTTGCACGACTAAGCACCATCTGGCACTGAGTGCAGCGCACCTTGTTTGCACATGCTTTTGGTACTCCATCAACAATGGTAAATAACCTCCACACCGAAGATTCATGATGAGTGCTAGTAGTGACTTCCACTAACTCATCCTCTTCATCCTCTTCATCCCCCTCGTCTGTATCCTCACACCTGTTCCCCTCTGCAGGCCCTTGGGGACGTGGTGGTGGTGGTTGAGGGGGTGGGGTGCTGCTGAGATAGCAGTAGCACCAGCAGCAGCCATGGATGCCATCAGGACAGCTCTTAGCAATCTGCAAAAGCAAATAGCAAAAGCAGGTCAATCTGCAGCAGTAGAAAGACAGAATGAGGATCAGTTCTGGAGTGTGGCCTTTTATAGGGGTGCTGGGGTGAGCTCCACAGACACCCGTGCCGTCCGCGGACACTTCGAACACCAAGAAAGGCCTCAAAAACTTCCAAAAAGTATGTAGATCGTCAGGTACATTGTCTGGGACATGTGCAATGGTGAACTTTTACTGGAAAATACCTTGAATTGCTCAAAAAAGCACTTTTTAAATGTTGTGGTGCCCGGACAGTGTCTGCGAACAAGGACCCATGATCAGTGTGGGTGCGGTCACATGATGACGTTGCGGACACGTTTGTGAATGGGACGGCTGTTCGTATAACACCTAATGCGTGGTCGATTATGCGCATGCATGTGGATGTTCTACGGACAGTATTCCAGTCCCCAAACTAATTAAACGTGCGACACATGTGCGGGGGACAGTTATGGACAGCTGCCCTGTTCATAGGGCCCAAGAGTGTGGTACGAATGCGCGCGGGTGTTCTACAGACAGTGTTTAAGTCCCTGAATAAAGTAAATGTGCGTCAGAACTTTGCGGACAGGTGGACGGGATATTTGTTCTTAGGACACCTTAATTTGAATAGTTACGGACATGCAGACGGATTTAGTGTCCTGCGGACAGCCCCATTTTAACTACGAACAGTGCAAACAGGTATAGTTTCCTTAGGACACTCGTATTTTGATTAATTACGGACGGGCGGACATCTTGTGTGTCCTAAGGACACCTCCATTTTGATTGCAAGCAGTACGAACAGGTATAGTGTCCTTAGGACACTGCCATTTTGGTTAATTGCGGACAGGCAGACATCTTGTCTGTCCTAAGGACACCTCCATTTCGATTGCGAACAGTGCAAACAGGTATGGTGTCCTTAGGACACCCCCATTTTGGTTAATTGTGGACATCCCGGACAGCCGCACTGTCCACGGACATCCTGACAGCCTTTTAAAAAAAAAATAAGACACAGGAATATACTAACAACAAACTTAAAATGTTATTATTGTATAACAGTATAACAATTACGAAAGAAATCATAAAGTTTTTCTTGCTGGGGAGGGTTTGGGGATAGTTGACTGGGACATAGAGAGAGGAAACAGGTACATGTGTGACAGTGATATTTAATGTTTTCTTTTATGTGGTCCTATACAAAGTGTCTTAAAATATGACATTTTTCATTAACATATCCATTTTTAGTTCCATTCGCTGCAGAGGATTGTCTAATGTCTCTATTATTTTTAGTGTCTGTATGGTCTGTTAAAAGAAAATGTGTTAAGTGCACATAAAGTAATGGTTATTAATTGGCTTATATAGAGAAATGTGGTGTCTACCATTAGTATCACTGTCTTCACTCATTTCATCCCGTGGGTAATTTTCTTCGAGCCATTCCAAAGTACTGGACATTTTTGTGTAAAAAAAATAAATCAATGACATTTGTGATGTCATCTTTGATGTCCTGGGAGTTAGTCCTAGCAGTGCACGGTGGTGGCGCGAGTTATGGTAGCTTAGCTTACTATAACTGGCGAATTTCAGGGGTTTTTCGGTTTTACTTAAACCAGAAAATCCCTTTAACAAAGTATTTTTCTCTGAATTGCATAGGTTTTTCATAGCGCAACTTAACCATAACGTCCCTTTAACAACGTTTTTTTCTCTGAATATATATATATACACACATATATATTACACGGCCCACGGTAGCGGGTGTGTAGTTATGGTTAAGTTGCTAAACCAATAGGAACACCACTGTTTCGCCGGCTTATAACTTTGCTCCCTCTTGAGGAATCCTCATAAAACTTTGCAAAAAAAGTATATGACCCGCTCTGAATTGTTACAGCAAGTTTGGTGAGGTTGTGTGCAGGGGGGGAAACTTATAGGGGGGTCCAACATTTTTTTTTTTTCCATAGACTGAATGGGGAAAAACATTGCGCATGGCTACAGCCTGAACGGCTGGATGGATTTTCACCAAATTTGCAGCAGGAGTGGCGGCTTGGTTCCAATCATTACTTCTGTGCAAAGAACTGAAATGTACGTCTCAAGAAATTAGTGATATCTGGCTCCGCTGACCCATTTCCCTGTTCACTCCGTGGCCAGAATTCTCATTGGCTTGCAGTATGCTGTGATGTCAGCTAACTTTGGACATGGCCGGTGGTTGGCAGGAGGGAAGCATGCTGTGCCTCAAAGTGTTTGGGAAACACCTCCATGGTGTATCGGAGGACAGTGCGGCATTGAAAGGGACTGACAAACATAATGTACGGCATGTGGTGGTGGGAAGAAGGGATGGAAAGGTTGGGGGAGAGAGAAGCAGAAAATATGATATATTTGTTCAGGTCGAAGAAGACGGTGCTGTGCGAGTGGTGTATGTGAATACTGCAGCAATTTTGCCACGCCGGAAGGGATTGCAAAACATTGTTTGCAGGATCTGGTGGGTGAAGGAGGGGACGAAAAGGTTCGGAGAGGGAAAATTGGAAGATATGATACATTTGTTCAGGTCAAAGAAGAGTGTGGGGTGTGAGAGGTGTACACAAGCAATGCAGCAATTTGCAGGTAGCTCTTCAGGCGACATCCTTCTATCATTCTTTGGTGAGTGCAGGCAGACTCCATTGAGGATGGATAGTGTATTGGAGACAATATGAGGATATTTCCAGTCTGTGTAATATGTTGTGTTGTGCCCGCAAAGCCCCTACTGCCTTGTGTGCATGGCTAGGGCCCTTGGATCAAACAGTCTGGCCACTGCTTGGAAGTAGGTTTGAGAATGTTGCCTTGTTTGGGTCCGTTACCATACCCATATGTACCTGTAGTCAGGAAAGCTACATGGTCACATGTTTCCATGCATGGCTCTAGTGCCTTCTAGTGGGTGTGTGCAAGGTCTAGCCTCTTGGATGCATGTGCGGAGGCAGCAGGATGTTGTGGGTTCCCATTGTGGTGTGGCGCTGGGTAGGGGTGTCGGTGGCAGTGGTACGGTTGTCAAGTATGGTATGTGGCGCCATGTTCCATTGCATGCCTCTATTGGCTTGTAGTGGTTGTGGTCAAGGCCTAGGCTTTTAGGTGCATGGGCGGAGGCCGCATGTACCCAAGAGGCTAGGGCTTCTCCACAGCCTTGCTTCAGGGAGGGAAGTAAAACATTGCCACATGGAAGTTTTTTTTACCATCACAGTTTTGCAATATGGACCTTTTATGCAGCTACTCACAAATACTTCATTGGCGGGTAGCTGCACATGTGACTATCCTTATTTGGTGAGTGAAGGCAGCCTCCATTGGGGACGGGGAGTGAATTTGAGACAATAAGAGGATATTTACAGTCGGTGTACTATGCTGTGTTGTGCCTGCAAAGCCCCTACCTGTAGTCAGGAAAGTTACGTGGCCACATATTCCCATGCATTGGTTTATTGCCTTCTAGTCGGTGTGTCCAAGGACTAGACTCTTGGGTGCATGGGCGGATGACGTAGGCCTCTGCATGTTCCCAAGAGCCTAGCCCTTGGGCACAATCCCTGCAACAGAATGCAGCCATATTTGGGACTACTGTGATATTGGTATGTGGATTGCACACATATGTATAAAGAGTGTATTCTCTTTGCCTTAGGTAATTTGGATAAGTTATTATAACCATACCTTCTGACATCCTACAGACTTTTAAAAATGAGGTACTCAAGTTTGTAGATTCATTGTGGAGGACATGTTAGAGTTCTTACAGCAGCAGTGGTGAGACATGCCACCATTTGCCTTTGGAATGGTGTGGCCATGAACAAAGCCTTTCTTCAGGGAGTGCAGGAAGACATTGGAACATGCATGGGAGCACTGTAAGAATGGTATCTCGAGTGCACACATATGTATACAGTGTGCATTTCATTTGCCTGCGCTAACTTTTGTAGATTATTATAACTATACCTTGTTCCATCCCACACACTTTTCAATATGTGAATGTCCTAAGGTACTCGCTTTTGTAGAGTCATTGTGGAGGACATGTTAGACTTCCTACAGCAGCACTGATGAGATATGCCACCATTTGCGTATGGAATGGGTGGCCATGAACAGAGCCTTGCTTCAGGGAGGGTACTAAGACAGTGGGACATGAAAATAATTTTTTACCGTCACACTTTCGCGCCATGTACCATGTTCCCAGCCACTCACATTTAATTCATTGTCGGGTAGCTGCACTGGTGACTACCTTCCGAGCCTATTGGGGATGGTGAGAGTAATTCATATGATATCAGGATATTTCCATTCAGTGTACTATGTTGTGTTGTGAGTGGCAAGCCCTTACGGCCTTGTGTGCATTGCTAGGGCCCTTTGAAGTAACAGTCTGGACACTGGTTGTAAGCAGGTTTCAGAATGTTGCCGTCTTGGGGTCCGTTCCTGTAGTGATATGTAACTTCAGCGTACACTCTTGGAATTATGCATGTCTCCTGTGGGTGCTGACCATTACAGAATGGTTGTGGAGGACATTTTGCAGTTGGCACACCACCAGAGGTGGCGTGAAGAGCGTGCACTTGCATATGGTTTACGTGATTGGACTTTTTGCCGTTCATGGACTGACATGCCACCATTTGTGTTTGGTATGGCGTGCCCCTGATAATACCCTGTGCTTTGAGAGTGAAGAAAGATATTGCGACATGACACGAGTTACTAAGCATTACACGTTTAAAGTATGGATAATGTAAAGACCGACCCACATAAATTTGCACCGGACTAAACAATCAACGCTGTTAAATCCAGCCATTTACAGGACAGCAGGCCATCTGACTGTTAGCTTTCCTTTGCGTACTTGTTGAGACGGCCAACAAACGCAGTTGGCGTTCCTATTTTCGGCAATTGTAATGGTTGCATCGCTTCCATTACCTATTGTGTGGGTGGCATACACCAACGCAACAGTCACTGGCATAGCTGACTTTAGGTGTGGAGAGTCATTGCTCACGGCGTGCACTCCAGGAATTTTTGTTACATGCATGCCAAGCGTAGCACACTCTGTCATGTGAGCACCTAGCTCCGGAAAGGAACAAAGTAAACAAAAGCAAAAGTAGACATGCGCACACAGAGCATACGGTTCCAGAAAATTCGTATACTTTACCAGTGCTTTATTTTGTTACAGAATGTTCACAAGAATGTGTAAGGTGGCTGCAATCACCGCTCTTTTATTTCGCAAACAAAATCCATTTTGAAATGGCGTCTGTGCACTTCTTTCCTTCTTTTGTCATCTAGCAAGTGGAAAAAATAGTACTTTGTGGTACTTGGTGGGCCGTGTGGAAGAACACATTTTCTTTGCAAGGTGGACAAGGTAGCTGCTGTTGCATCTGGAATGCGTTATGATATGGCATTTACATGATATGATAAGGCATTTATAACGCGCCTATACACAAGTGTTTCGAGGCGCGACGAGGCAAGGTTGGGGGAACAATGTGAAAACAGACAGCGATCTTACTAGGCCAGGTGTCATTCAGAACGCGCAAGTGCATGGGAAGGGGGAAAAGGGAAAAGTGCGAGGGGGAAGGGAGAGGGGAAAGTGCAGTACAAGGGGTAGTAGAAAAAATAAGATAATAAACAGCCAGAGGTGGCAAGTGCAAGGTAAGTGCAGACATAGTGCTGGTACGGGGACTGAAGGGATGCAGAAAACAGACCCCAGGTGCAGGGGTTGCCAGGGAGGCAGTGCAGGTGTGCAGCTGTCGGTGCCTGGGCCCGAGATCAGTCAGGGTGGCCAGGTAACCAGTGCAGTGTCAGCCAGGAATTCAGCAGGGGAGAGGGGAAGAGAAAGCAGAAGCAAAGAGAAAGGTTTTGAGATGCTTCCGGAACCGGAGATGGTTCCCCTCAAGTTTCATGGAGGTAGGAAGGCTGTTCCAGAGGGAGGCCCCTGCCGAAAAGAGAGATCTACCACCAACTTGTTGTTTGGAGAAGCGACTGACCCTGAGGGAGTTGGAGGTGGATGAGTGAAGGGCTCGGGAAAGAAGGTATTTAGGAGGAGAGAGTTGAAGGTATTGCGGCCCCAGGCCCGAAAATGCCTTGTGGGCAATGCAGAGGGTTTTGAAATTAATCCTCGCAGCCACTGCGAGCCAGTGCAGAGATTTCAGTCCTGGAGAGATACGATCCCTGGGCTTGAGGCCAAGGATAAGTCTCGCAGTCCTGTTCTGGATAAATTGCAGAGGGCGGAGAGTAGAGGCATGCAGATTTAGATAGAGGCTGTTACAATAGTCCAGCCTATAGAGAACCAGGGCTCTGGAGGCAGTGAGCTTCTGGGGGAAGGAGAGGAAAGGAAGAATACCTCTGAGGAGGTGCAGCTGGTAGTGTGACTTCTTAGAGACTTCAGAGATGTGAGGAGAGAAGGAGAGTGTGGAGTCGAAGATGACCCGAGGTTTTTAGCCTCGAAGGTGGGAGCAGGAGGAGAGCCAAGAGAGGCCAGCCAGAGAGCTACAGAGAAGGAGGGAGTCGGTGTGCGGATAAGGAGAATCTCAGTCTTGCTGGCATTAAGGCAGAGGTCATTTTGCGGCACACCACTCCTGGATAGCAGACAGACAGTCAGAGATGAGGGATGGGGAGGAGGAGGCAGAGGGTAGCCTGAAAATGAGTTGGGTGTCATCCGCATAGTACTGGAAGTTGGGGCAGAGAGTGGCGATGCGGAGGGCAAGGAGTGCCAGGTATCGGTTGAATATCCAGGGAGATAGGTTAGACCCCTGGGGGACACCACAGGTAGAGTAGAAGAAAGAGGAGAGGAAGGACCCAAGTTGGACCTGGGAGGGTCAGTCAGAGAGGAAAGAGGTCAGCCACGCCAGAGCCTGACCAGTGATACACAGGTTATCACGGAGACGGTTGAGCAGAATGGCATGGTTGATAGTAACAAAGGCAGAGGAGAGATCAAGCAGGATGAGGATGCAAGGGGTGTTAGAATCAAGGTTGGAGAGCAGGTCTTCACGGATGTTCAGGAGAGCAGTT
The DNA here is from genome assembly GCF_040938575.1 of Ambystoma mexicanum. Classification (NCBI taxonomy): domain Eukaryota; kingdom Metazoa; phylum Chordata; class Amphibia; order Caudata; family Ambystomatidae; genus Ambystoma; species Ambystoma mexicanum. Next base: position 166,944,473 of record NC_090933.1, read on the forward strand.
TCTGTCCTTCTGGCAGCTCTGAAGCCAGACTGATGGTCATGAAGACAACCAACAGATTCAGTATGGAGATTCACCTTAGAGATGGCCAGTTTCTCCAGGAGCTTAACCAGGAAGGGAGTGATAGAGATTGGGCGATATTTAGTCGGGTAAGTGGGGTCAGCAGAGGGTTTCTTAAGCACAAGGGAGTGCTTCAGGGGGGATGGGAAGACTCCAGTGGCGAAGGACAGGTTGCAGAAATCAGCTTATGCGGGAGCCAGGGAGTTGATGTGGTCCTTGATAGTTTTGGAAGAACAGGGGTAAAGTTTCGAAGAGACTTTCATGGATCAGACTTGTCTAGAAACCTCATCTGCGGAGAAAAGGGGAAAGGGAGAGAATGAGAGAGGAGGGGTGGCTGCAGAAGGGCCAGATGAGGAGCAGGGAGTAGGGGGAGGCAGAGGATAGGAGGAGGGTGCGGACAGGATGTCCTGAGTTTTTGAGACTAAATGAGAGGCCAGTGCCGCACAGAGGGCCTGGGAAGGGACAGGAGAGGTAGAGACTGTGGCAGGATTGTCAAGTTCCTTGCAGATTATAAAGAGTTTTGCCGAGGTGGTATATGCCGCAGAGACACAGGCTTGGATATAAGCTCTCTTCTTGGTTAAGACAGAGTGCCAGTATTGCCTTTGCAGCAGGTGGCAGGCCAGTTTGTCAGAGGATGTACATGAAGCACGCCATTTCCTCTCGGCCACCCTGCAGTTTCGCTTTAGGATGACAAGGTCTGAGTCGTACCAAGAGTTGCACTTGGCTTTGGGCTTCAGGCATATTCCCATGACAGGGGCAAGGATATCAAGAGTACCAGAGGTAGCAGAATGGAGCTTGGAGAGGGCTGTGCCAGGGTGAGAGTCAGCCAAAGGGGGAGGGAGGTGAGAAGGTAGGTGGCAGATATGGAGGTGGCTTGGCCTGAGGGGTAGGAAGGGTTAGATGGGAGGAGAGGAGATAGTGATCACTCCAGGAGAGAGGAGTGGAGAGAGGATCAGAGAGGGGAAAGTCTGAGGAGATCAGAGCGTCCAGAGTGTCCCCTAAAGAGTCGGGCTAGAGGGGAGAATGGTGAGTGAAAGAGAGTCGCAGAGGTCGCAAAAGAGTATGCTGGAAGAACAGGAGGCATCCAGGTGGATATTGAAATCTCCTAGGAGGAGGAGTTGAGTGATCGTGGCCATGAGAGAGGAGGTGAGGTCCACCCACTCAGAGAGGAAGGAGGAGATCTGACCAGGTGGCCGATAGATGGAAGCCACTGTAAGGGAATGGCTAGGTGAGAGATGGAGCCTGCAGACAAGGCAGTCAAAAGAGGAGTAGGCCTGCGTAGGAATGACAGAGGCAGGAATCCACTCAGGGAAGATCAGGGCAACACCCCCTCCAGGGCGGTTGGAGAGGGTGTTGCCCAACACCCCCTCCATAATGAACATTTGCAGGTTTGTACATATTGCAGGAATTGCAAATGGCCATACAGGCCCACATAGGTCGGACCAGATAACAACAACGGAAAACACATTGCTTATGGTAATCTTGCAATGCTTGGTCCACCACCCGTCTGTTGGAAGGTGTAAGGAGTGACACGCGCAGTAAGTAGCCGTTATTAGTGGCAGCGCACAGGACAAGAGTTTGCATGAAGGATGTCGTAATAGGTGGCTGCCTCGTGGACCATGTAGTGTGTGTTATTGAGAAGTGTCATATGTTAACCCACTGCTGTGCTCTCTGTTTTGTAGGTGATACTGTCCTTGTACAGCTCCACACAAGCAAAATGTCTTTGAAACGTTGCCACTAGATGCTCCTTTCATGTGTTTCCTTTTTACAAAAAATGGCAGTGCTAGCAAGTGTTCTTAGACCCACAGCACAATGTCTCTGTGTGTGTCCAAAGAAAAAAACAACCCTCATGTGGATTCCCTCAGATTGCAGGAGAATGCAGGAGCTGGTTTGCTAAAAAATGTAACATTGAAATGTCAGCTGTCGATGTTTGTGTGCCGGTTGACTGCTGCATTCACCTGTGGCTGTTATTACTTTTGCATGATGGCATAACACTAACAATAGCATGCATTGCAAGATAGATGTTAATACTTGATTGCAAAGTGCATAGTGCCCCAAAACAAAAAAAATAACAGAAACCAAGGGAATAAATATAGTTTATATTCCTGTCAAACCTACCACAACTACTGTCAAGTACAAACATTCTCATAATGAAGTGCAAAGTGCTCAGCTGCTAAAAAATAGAAACAGCATAAAAAATCAGACTAGGATATATATATATATATATATGGGAAAACCAATTTCCCAGAACCAAGATGGAGCCGGGAAAAGCTTAACCAGTGGAATGCACTCCCAAGAACAGCAGAGAAAGTCGTTGGTGACTCTCTGCACAGAGGCAAAACATAATCCAAAGTTTTACCAGACTAACAGTGCTTTATTAAATGTCAGCATGGCAAGGAAAGAATCCAGAAACGACGCGTTTCACGGTGCACAGACCGCTTGATCACGTCTGTCCTTTGCACAGCTATGTGCATGTGTAGGGCATCCTCTGTGTGCTGGTAAAACTGCCCCTGTTGCCAGCCCTTCGGATTCATACGGTAGGCTACCGCATTTCAAGTAGTCCTGGCGAGTACATGGGTTGCTGTGCAAACCTACCATTTTATGGCTGCAGCACGCCTGACTGTATGAGGCCCACTGGAAAACAAGGAACAGCAACCCTCAGAGTACGGTGGACGTGTTAAATGTCCCATTACTTTGAGCACTGTGACGGAAAGTGTCAAGGGTTCGGCTGCGGGTCGTAGAGTTGGAGAAGACATTTCACTGCAGGTGTCACAGTTTGTAGTGAGTCTGCAAAATGGCAAAGCTGGTGCGGCTTGGGCACTCAGATACTAGTGCATATAAAGTGAAGTAAGGGAACAGCAGATTGTTTGGGGCGCAATGAATATCAGTGGTGGTTTGAAAAGTAGTGTAGGCGCATGGGTCTCGCAGAATAATTATCTTCCTGCTCCACGTAATGAAGCTGCATTTCGCGTTGTTGTAAGCATTCTTGTATTTCAGAATGTATTCATTTCCGTGAATGTTGGTCAAACGGCTAATGCCATACCATGAATTGTCTGTACTGCATGTGATGAGAACTGAAATCGACGCACAAGGGACCAGTGGGCAGGGTACTGCCCTTCCAACAATGCAGTTGGGAACGTTCATGTACAGCATTCTCCACATCTGCTGCGGCCAACAATAGGGAAACTCCTGTAGGGCAGCAGATCTTTACAACATCCTTGCAGACCATATGCTGTGCTACGGACCCTTACCGGGCAAAGTCGTTGTATTGTGCATGTACTGCGAGGTGCTACTGTACAAAGGGCAGTTACTTGGAAGTGCTTAGGAAGGGTTGGTCTGAGAGCATGACAATGACTGCCGCATATTTAAGTGAAGGTCACCCAACATTCACCTCTCTGTGCATGTCCCCTATGTAATCCCTGTAGGTGCTGGCCCTTCCATACCGGCCCTTACCTTCCGTTCCTTCTGTGTCATGCATTACAAGACCAAAATTTCAGAGTTCACCAATGGAATTGCCAATGGACGGATGCAGGAAGCCGCACACTGTATACGCATCACAGAATGTGTGCTAAATAAAGGGAGGCATGGCACTGTGGAAAATACTGTAGTGGAATTGGGTAGAAAGGGCCTGCTGTAAAAAGAGGTGTTTTAATGTGTTGCAGTGCGTTTTGAAGAGTTTAAGTGCACAGGACCTCCAACAAAAATTCTTCCTGTACTTCCAAGAAGGGCAGCACGGCATTTTGGATAGTGCATGCAGAAATCAGAAGGGCAGGAATAGTAAGAGAAATGTTATTTCTGGGGGAAACTCTTTGTGCTGTGAAATGGCATATTCTCAATTTGAGAAGTACAACATTGGCACATGTCGTAAAAAGGCAGAAATAGACTTCTTCACAATGTACCGCGCTTCCTGCATTGCCGGAGCAAATGAAAAGTAACGCAGCCACATCTGTCTCTGCGTAATGCGATAAACAATTATGCAGGAGATCGGAAACAGATGCATGACCTGGGCAAGTGCTTCCTTCATCGCAAACAGCACTGAAATGTGTGTAACATGTTGTGTAATTTTCCCTCCACAATGAAGGACAGTAATGTCGACATCATCGCGCATCACCAAAGTCTCACAAAGATAAGCCAAAATCAGTCACTTCATTGTAGGTACTCCATAGCATTACAAATCCACATGATACAATGCACAATTAGCAACCACTGCACAGTGTTTTCCATTCTCCTTCAATCAATGTATTCAGAACTCGCCCAAAAAGCGTACACTGTGGCTCCTGAAACACACCTTCTGCATTTCTGTCAAAAAATACACCATGTACCACTGTCTGTGCGTACACACCACACCCAGAAACCTTATTGAGCAAACCCTTAGCCTCCGTAGGCCCATTTCTATGGTCGCCATCTGCAAAAGGGGAGTATGTGACACGTGCAACCCTGCAACTCTTGTGATGTCCGCTGACTTTTTGTGCTGTGCGTGAGTGGGAATGGGCTAATAAATTGCAACCAGGGTAGGGGACTTTGTAAGTAGAGGTGGTTCTGAAAAGAGCTTTTTTGTTTTTGTTTTGTAAAGCTGCTTCCATAGAAACAACTTCTTTTCGGTTTTTATAAGTATTTTTGTGTTTTGTTGTTCAGCTCACATTCTTATAATAGGGTCTTCAGTGCAGCCTGTAGATTGGAAAACAAAATATCATTACCACTGCTCGACAAAGAAATGCCATTTGTCTTGAAAAGGTGTATATATATCGAGAACCAATGTTGTCATTCTCACAGGAGAACATCACAGCAGCACTCAAGAGGTCACACATGCTTCTGTTGATAAGGCCCCTTCCGATCTCTGGCTGGCGGCAGCAATCATTGGAATAGTCCCACACTATTCTTGATGGTATGCATGAGAAAAGCACCTTGGCAGTGGGAAAAATATGCTGCACTCCTTTCATCAACTTCTTCAGTTGATGGTACACACGGGAACAAGCCGTGGAACCCAAAAGCAACGCTCCATAGTGCAGGACCACACCATGTACATTAGCTGAAGTGGCCACTTGTCGACATACTCCAAGCGCAGCGCTGAAACTGCACACATTGCCACAGCACCACAAAGCCTCCACTCTCTCCAGATTGAAATTGCCATAAAAGTCTTTTTCAATGGCATACTGGAACAGATCTTCCACAAAGGCATCATAGACTATCAATACAGTGCATCTCTCCATCTCTGCCTGCCACCCTCACGACACAGGATAATGAAAACAAATATTTTGCGCCCTTTCCTTTGACACACACCCTGAGCACCGTATTGAACAATCTCCACAGTCCCATTTCCATTGGCCAGCATGGTGAGAAGTGCAGAATGTCGCACGTGCGCTTCCTCAAGTACTGTGAGGGCCGGGCCCCAGTAAAGCAGGAGGAGTCCTTCTTCCTATTGCCGCCCTTTCCTGTGACACACCCCCTGAGCACCTGATTGGACAATCCACACCGCCCTATTTCCATGGCCGTCAGCCTCAAAATCCCCGTATGTGGTTTTCGTGCTGCGTGTGGGCGTGAGGGAATAACTTGCAACCAGGGTAGGGGAGTTCGTTGCAAGGGGAGGCTATGAAAATAGCCTTTTTTTAGATGCCTGTAGAGAAACACCATTTTTTGTTTTTCATTTGATTTTGTGTTTTCTTGTGCTCACATTGTTACAGTAAACTCTTCACCGCATCTTGTAGACAGGCAAACAAAACAGTATTACCGATGGGCGACAACGAAATGCCATTTGCTTGGAAAAACTCTGCATTTCCACAACTAACAAGGTCATTGTTGTAGAAGAATATTCCACCAGTGGACAAAAAAGTATACATGCTTCATTGATGAGACACCTTCCTGCCTTTGACTCGGAACAACATCCAGGGGCATTGTCCCATACTCTTCGTGGTGTTATGGATGAGAAAAGCACTGTGGCAGTGGGAAAAAGCCTCTTCACTACATTTAGCAACCTCTTCAGTCGACGGAACAAACCTAAACAAGACACGTAAACAATATGCATGCCGCCGTAGTGGATGTCGATGACATCGGCAGTAGCAAAAGTGGCCAGGTCTTTGCAAAGTGCATGCATGTTGGTAAAAATGCACTCGTAGATAGTGTTCTACAATGTGTCCACTCCTTCCAAACCAAATTTGCCATCAAAGTGTCTTTCCAGGGCATACTTGTGCAGAAATATCACAAAGGCATCACCCAAAGTCAAGACAATTTGTTTCGCCATGTCAGCCAGCCTCACTACACAGAGTAATGTACAACAGTATGACCGCCCCTTCCTGTGAACCACACCCACAGTACCTGATTGGATAATCTCCAAAGTCCCATGTCCATTGGCCAGCATGGTTAGAAGCGCAGATTGTGCCACGAGGGCCGCACCCCAGTAAAGCAAGAGCAGTCCTTCTTCCTTTCCACTATCTTTTGTCCACCACTACCTCGTTGGGTACGGGTAAATAGGCACACACAATTCCACCAATGTTATCCAAGACTTTAGCATCTAACACTGTCAGTTCTTCACAACCCGTCATAGGTACCATTACAAAATCAGCCTGCAAGTGTCCTGTCACTCAAAAGCACGTGCAGTAGAAAGTTCAGTAAAAGATTGCAAGATTTGTGCATCCACATGCCTCCACATGCGCAGCCATCACCATAAAATGGAGGTATGAAAACTTTTTTCTGCAGTATGTTTACCACTGTGTTAAAAGTGCCTCTGCACAGAGTATCTGCCACTGAGCGTCTATTACGTTTTTTAAAAGCATACTTTTTTCCCCCCATTTTTTCTTTTTTTTGCTCGGGAGGATGGCTTAGGGGCAACTTGCTCACCTTGGAAGCAAGACAACACGGAGCACCACAGTTTCGATCCCTGTGTCCACACTTACAAACCTCTGGGTATTAAGCGCGTTATAAATGACCTATCATATCTCATCATCCCCTACCATCAAGTGGCACTTAAGTGGTATGTGCTTGCAACGGTTTCCTTGACCCGTATCATACATTGTAATATCGAAACAGGAGCTTTCTACTTTCCTTCCAGCAATGCTACAAATTGTTTTCCCCACTAACCCATCTCCTACATAAATCGGAAAGATATGCCACCAAAAGCATCACTGCATGTATTTTACCAACCTAAAGCAAGTTTCCAAAAGGTCACTGTCTGCACAGCTGTGCTTCTGTCCAGGCTGCACTATTGCAACAGGCTCTTTTTTAATCTGCCCGCTTCTACTCTCTACCCTCTGCAACACATCCAGAAGAGGACTGCGCAACATGGGATGGTATCCCCTCTGCACTGAAATGTCTGCAATAGCTCCAAGTGGCTGCAGGGAATAAGGTGAAAACCCTCTGCATTATGCACAAGGCCGTCTGGTCCCTGGGGCCTCAATGCCTGCAACTCTCACTTACAATATATATCTGTGCTCTAGCTCTTACCATATCCACCTCCAACTCTCTCAGGGTCAATTGCTTCTGCAAGTAAGCAGTTGGTGGTGGATGTTTTTTTCGGCTGAGGCCTCCCTCTGCAACAGCCTCCCTGCCTCCTTGAAACTTGAGGAGAACCATCACAGCACCTTAAAGCCTTTCTCTTTGTATCTGTTTCTTCTGCTCGTCTCCCGGCTGACTGCCTGCCATAAACTGCCATAAACTGCTTCTGCACTAGTTACCTGGTGACTATGTGATGTCTGGCCCATGCCACCTCTCCCCACCAGGCTAACCCCTTCACTGCCTTTCTATCAAACCCCGCACTTGGGGACTGTTTTCTGTATCCCTAACAGTTCCTACACCACCTGATGTGTGCACTTATCCTTGCACTTGGCACAATCAGCCTGTATTTTTACTTATTGTCATTTCTTCTTCTACCAATGTACTGCAACTTCCCCTCCCTCCACCCATGCACTTGGTCGATGTAACTCACACCTGGATTAGTAGGTTTGTTGTCTCTAACTCCCCTCTGTTCCCCATCCCTTGTCTCGTTGCACTTTGCTAAACGTGTGTATAGGCACATTATGCATGCCATAGCATACAATTGCACATCATATGATATCATACACAGAATGCATACATGACAGTAGGATGCCAGCCACTTACCTTGTACACTGCAGCGTTTTTTCTTTCCTGCAGTATCCCACTTACTGCACACTTTTCAAAAATGATATCTCACAAACAGCACTGCATGCATGTTACAAACTTCAAACAAGTAGATACAGTTCATGCATACACCCAGGATGCCTGGCCATTACCTTACCCACTTACACCATAACCTTCTGCACTTCTTTGTACAAAGAGACCTTCGACTACACTTTTTGCGTACATACCACAACCACAAACCTTATTGAAGATTGTCTTTCGCTCCACAGTCCCATTTCCATGGCTCCCATCCTAAAAATGGCAGGATGTGGCACGTGTAATCCTGAAAGTATAGCGTAATCTGTGGAGTTGTTGTGCTAGGAAGGGGGGGGAATGGTAAACAGGGTAGGTGATTGGGTTTTTAGTGGTCCCTCTGAAAAGGTTTTATTTTATCTGTGTTTTTGTGTTTTTACGTGTTTTTCTTTTTTTACGTGCTTGCAAACCACCCTTTTTGTTTTTTCTCTTTGTCTCAGTTTCTGTTTGCTTTTCCTCCTTCATTTTTTACCGAAATAAGGGCAACACTCCGTGCACAGTGTACAAGAAAATGGTTTTCCCAATGGCAGTCAAAGAAATGCCATTTGCATGAAAGCAGTGTATGTTTTGGAATCTCATGCACTCATAGTGGGTGGACAACATGCCAGCAATGCACATACATGCAGACATGTTTCTGTTCATAAGACACCTTCCGAGCTGTGGTTGGGGACAAATTACACTGGCATGGTCCCATACTCCTTTTGGGGAATGGGTGAGAAAACGACCTTGGCAGTGGGAAAAATCTGCATCACTGCAGTCATCAACCTATTTAGGTGACGGGGCAAATGTCCATACAACATGTAACACAAATGTAGACCTCCATAATGCACCACAACAACTTCACCAGTAATGATAGAGGCCACATATCTGCAAAGGCGAACGATCCCACCAAAACTGCACGCATCAAGACTGGCCCACAAAACATCTACTCATTCCAACCCAAAATTAGCAGCAACGTCTCTTTGCACGGCATGCCTGTACAGATCTTGTACACATGTATCATCCACGATCAGCACTGTATGTCTCACCATGTACACCAACCTCATTACACAGGGAGTATTGGTAGAAAGTAGTACCACCTCTTCCTGTGAACCAAACCTTTGACACATGATTCCATAATTCCCACAGTTCCATTTGCATGCCCACCATGCTGAGAATGGCAGGAGGTAGTGCGTGCGCTTTCCCAGCTACAGTGAGGCCTGCACCCCAGTAAAGCAGGGGCAGTCTTTCTCCCCTCTCCACTTTTCTTCTTCCAGCACTCCCTCATTGAGGATTGTGAAATATTCACTCATGCATGCACCAATCACAGCCAAGAATTCTGCATTCAACACTATCATTTCTGTACAGCACTCCATATTTACTGTTCAACACTACGAGTACACATCGCGTCTGCTTCCAAAGCACCTTCCATACAAAGGTGTGGGAAAAAAACCACAATGTCAGCATTCAAAATCATCCAGAGCGGCACCCATCACACCTTTGACCATGCACAGAAGAGTCTACTTCTTGCCGACATCCATCACAGCACTTCTACCCAACCGCAACACCATAACACAGCGATGCATGGAAACATTTAACAGTTAGCAGATTCCACAAACATACCACTGCCTCCAACACCCCTTCCCACTTCCATGCACAAAGTATTATGTCACTACCAACCAAACCGCACAATCCTCTCAACATTGGGCCTACTCCCAGGAAGCTACACAAACCAGAATGTCCAAGCACATCGAAGATTCACTTCAACCCTACCCTCTTTTATACTGACAGTGTTCCAACACTGCATCCAGTGGGCACACTGCAAGACTTTTCACTGCACAATCTCCAGCCATACACCGAAAACCACAGGATGTTCCAACAATGACCGCACCCATGGAACCAACAATGTATGCATGTCAGCGCACTTCTGGTGCTCTATGAAGAGTAAAAGGTGCTCCACAATCATTCTGTGAAGGTGACCACCCTCTGATAGATGCAATCAAAACTGCGTTGCTACAGCGGGTGTGGTGAAGGCCCTGGCTTTTGGGTGCATGGTCTATGGTCTACGGCCTTTGGCAATGCACCCAATAGTCTAGGCCTTGGCCACACCCACAACATTGTAATGCAGCCATATATGGCAACATGTCATCAAGTACCATAATCCACACATATACCACAGCCACCGGCACTCCTACCCAAGCTCTGCACCATCATACGGGTATGCATAGAAAGATTGACCTTCTACCAGAATCTACAAACTTAACACAGCCTCCATAACCCCTATCCACTTTCATTCACATACAATGGTGTTACTGTCAACCCAACAAACCAACAGTATTTGCATGTCAGCTGACTTCTAGTGCTCTATCAAGTGTACAATGTGCTCCACAACCATTCTGTAAAGGTGAGGAGTATGTGACAGATGCAGTGTAAACTGCATTGCTACGGTGGGTGTGGGCAAGGCCTAAACTATTGGCCATGCACCCAATAGCCTAGGCCTTGCCCACACCCACCGCAACATAATGCAGCCATGCATACCATCATGTGCTCACGTACCACACTGCAGACATGTACCACAGCCACTGCCACTATTGACCAAACTCCACACCGTATTACAGCTATTCATGGAAACATAACACAGCCTCCGGTACCCATACCCGCTTTTGTTCACATGGTATGTCTCCCAGCTCTCTATTCAGTACAGAAAAGCAATATGTCATACTGCAGTACAGAAGTCACCACTCTGCGCAATGGACACTAGGCAATCCGATGCGATATGCAGTTTAGTCCGTCTCCACTTCTATGCACACACTATTGAAGAATTACGCCCACTTCACACACTGCAGTATCCATGCACATAGAAGGTGCACTTCATCCCTACCCTCTTCAATACTGTTAGTATTACAACACTGCACTCGGTGGATTCACTGCACAACTGTTCATTCCAGTAGCTCTAGCCATGGATTAAACACTGTAGGATGTGCTTAGAAGCACTGCACCCATGCAATCAACCATCTATGCAATGCTGACGTACCACACACAAAATGGAACAATGTGAAACCTAATTCCAACCATGGCACATATTTGTCACTGCAAGGCCTCCATCCATGCAACACACCGGAGTACACGCTATCTTATGATGTGCATGGCATGTGCAATGCCCTCCCCTTCTGCAATTGAGCTCCCACCAGTCATCACGGAAATAGATCTCCGCACCAGCTATCATGCCGTAATGAAGCCTGCCTGCATGCGGCAACAATGGGAAGGGGGCTGTGCAGAGACCCGCAAATTGCTGGTGTACGCAATGACACTGCAGGCACATCAACGTCTTCATCTACCTATTGACATATCTCAGATGATTCACTTCTCACTCCCCCACACTTTCCATCCCTTCTTCCCACCACCTCATGGCATAATATATGTTTTGCAATGTACTCACCGTCTGCTATTCAGGTACCACCAGTCAGCACGGTAAGAGGTCGCGGCACGAGCTATCATGCCGTAACGAAGGCTTCCTGCATTCACCACACATGGTTGGGGCCTCTGCAGGGACCGGCAAATTGGCGCAGTACGCATGGATACTGCAGGCACACCACCGTCTTAGTACACCTAATAATCACATAACTCTGATGAACCACTTCTCTCTCCCCCACCCTTTCCATCCCCTCTTCCCACCACCACATGCCGTACATTATGTTTGTCAGTCCCTTTTGGCGCCGCCCATTCAGTCTATGGAAAAAAATATTTGGGACCCCACCTATAACTTTGTCCCCCCTGCATGAAACCTCACCAAATATGCTCGAAAATTTCAGAGCGGGCCATACACATTTTTTGCAAAGTTTGGTAAGGATTCCTCCAGGTGGAGTGAACTTATATGCCACAGAAAAAGTGGTCTTCCTATGAGTTTAGAAATGTAACCATAACTACATGGCCATGATCTCATCATTGTAGTCATACACTGCACAACAAGAGGCAAGAAGTTAAGGTGGCCTTGACTGAGTTATCTGCAGAATTTCAAGGGTTTTGTTGCATTACATTTTCACCTTAACGTCTCTTTAACTAAAGTTTTTAAACTCAATTTGAAAGATTTTGGGCCTCATTCCGAGGTGGGCAGTAAGGGATACCGGGCACCAGTAACAAGACCAGTGCCAGTAATCCCTTACCGGCCAATTCTGAAGTCCCTTATGGGTCCCGCTAAGGGACCAGGGCGCTAATAACTGGCCTGCTATTCGTGGGCCCGTTATTAGCGCCTTCCCTATTCCCATTGAGCCCTATGGGGGCTCAAATGGAATGGGGAATGGTTTGGTGAATGGGGACTTACCGGGTCCTCCAGGGTCGGAATGACCCAGTAAGTCCCCATTCCACCAGACCAGTGCCGGACCCAGTATTGGAGGCAGCCATGGCGCAAATAGCGCCATGGCTACCTCCAATCTCGGAATGAGGCCCTTTGTTTCAATGTATTATTCATCTTAATTATTTTCCAGCTAAAGGCTTTTTCTGTTGCTGTGTATTTTTCACATTAAATCTGATCACCTTAACTCTCTCTTAACTGATGTTTTTTCACTGACTTTTAAGGGTTTTGTTTTACTATAGTTCTGTTGGGGCCCACTGGTCATGACCTTTGGCCATGGCCACTGGCCACTGCCTTTCACCATGGCCCTGTACATGTTGCACCAATAGCTTTCATCTGTGCCCACTGAGGCAAGGCTAGTGGAGACAACTTTTGTTCTTGACCACTGTACATGTTGCACCAATAGGTTTCGTTGGGGGCCACTAAGCCATGTCCTTTGCTCATGGCCAGTGGCCACAACCATAGGCCTTGGCCATTGTCCATGTTGCACCAATAGCATTATTTGGGCCCACTATCCATGGCCTTCAACTAAGATTAGTGGCCACAGCCTTTGGCCTTGGCCACTGTCCATGTGCACCAATATCTTCTTTTGGGGCCCACTAGCCATGGCCTCCAGCTGTGGCCCATGTACATGTTGCACTGATATATTTCTTTGGGGAGCACTAGCCATGGCCATTGGCCATGGCCAGTGGCCACGTCCTTTGACCTTGGCCAAGGTATATATTCCACCAATAGGTATCTTTGGGGACCACTAGCCATGGCCACTCATTATATCCAACATTACATCACTGAGGGTGTCACTTATGACATCACTGATATCACTGGCTTGATTAATTACATTTAGAAATATGACAATTATTTTTTGTTAAATAACATATTTGTACATTTTCCATACTTACTCACTATTCTTAGAGAGGCACAGCTACACCCTACTGATGAGGTTCAACCAGACCGAAACACGTGTCCGGGGTTGCTGTTGGTACTCTTGTTCAGAGGAGAATTGCCCAGCATTTCGGTGCTGGACTGCCCCAGGGCAGGACAAAGACTGATATGTTTGGGATATTTCTCCTCTGTGAAAGTAGTGAGCTAAAGACTCTGGGTAAGGCTCTTGTTACCAGGACTCATGTCTGGCAGAGAGTCTCCCAGGACCCCCCTTGTTATCTGCATTTTCCATACTTACACAGTAAATTGGGCCACATTACAAGTTTGTGGTATTTCGGTGATAAATCCGCCGAAATAGCAACTTATGTTTTTATCGTTGATGCCACTTGGTTCAGTGGAATTATCACTGGATTACAAGCGGTGGTAGGTGGTGTTAGTTCTCATTTATTGGAGTCCATAGGACTCCATGGGGAATTCGGCAGAATTACTGCTGGATGTAATTCAATCAATTTGGTTGTTTTTTGTCGGTAAGGTGGAGGAATTACTTCCAGCTATCTGCTGGAGGGTTTTCCTCGATGATACCTCTAAACCCATAGTTTGGTAGTGCAGTAATGTGGCAGTAATGCAGTGGTAACTCAGTTACCACTGCATTACCACCGTTGCTAGCCACACTGGCAAACTCTTAATGAGGCACATTATTTGGTTGTATTCTGCTCTGTTTCTTTAAATGTAGTGTACAGTGCACAATTGTAAGTCCATACTCAGATTATTACAATGAAGAGTAGTATATAAGCAGTACATACTTTGAAAGTTAATATGTTATATTTGAATACAAATTCATAATTCATTTTCAAACAAAATGACAAATAAATGTGTTATAAAATTGCCATTCCTAGAATTAAATATTTAGTTTCTAATATTCATTTCTTTTCAATAAATGTATTTATGTAGTATGAATAACACATTTTCTTTTGTATTGTAACCAATATTATACTTTCTATTATATGTGATCATGTTTTTGTTTTATAAAACTTGCCATTTAGAAAATAATATCTTCATGTAATATTATTACATCAAGGAGAATTGTAATTTTAAATATGCACATTTGCTATTTTCATAACATTTAGTATAAAACATGTTTGTACCTCTATCTATTCTTATTTATTTTCCTATTACACTATACATATTATATTATGCTTGAAATACCTGACATAGATTGTCCTGAATCTGCTACGTTCCCTGCAATTAAGCATTCTGCTGGCTAATACATGTAATTCAAACCATTTGTATAATGTTACATATTTTTATGTTACACTTTATAAGTTGATAAGTACTAAAAATGAATGTTCCACACATATCATTTGATACTTCCGTATCTGTGTATTGTTCGATGTTATGTTATTTTTGTGAAATATAATACAATAAAATATGTATCAAAAGAGGTAAACAAAAACATTCTAACTTACATAATCAATAATGTCATGTATGATGTAATTATTGGTCTTATCAGTTATGTCTTGTATGATGCGTGGCGAACCAGAACAAGAATGTGGACCAATGACTGACATGTTGCAAAGGTGTTTATTAAAAGTAAAGGGAAAGTACTAGCTTGCCCCACCTCTATTCGTGAAGTTCCCTACGTTGAAACTAAAACTAATGGTACTTGTCAAAATAAAACAGTCCTTAGTCCAAAATCCTTTTCAACTAATCTTGCCCTAGCGCTTTCAAACACTTAACTAAAAGAGAGAGACCGGATCAATGGTCTCTTTCTTCAGCTTTTTACTGGATCAATCACTTGGATGGCTTGTCATTAGTTTTTAAAGTTCATCAATATACAAATATAGTGCACAAGTTTCTAGCAAATGTGGTTGGTCAAAAGATAATATCCTCCTAGGGTTCCCTTTTAACACATTTCTATTGTTCACAGAGTGTGTAGCCCTTGGAATCTGCAAACTCCTATGGCCTTCTGGCAGACTTGCTTTCTACTAACCAACGTAGTTCATATAAGGAACCTGCCCAATCGGGTTTCTCAGGCTCCCATAACCTTGTCAGCTTTCACAGCCTTGATGCAAAGGGTTTGTATCTCCTTCACTCTGACTCACACAGGGCGCTTGCCCGTATGGGTTTCTTACTGTCCCAAAACATTGTTGGCTTTCCAAGCCTAGATGCAAAGTATTCATATCTATTTCAATTTGACTCACATAGGAGACTTGTCCAGTTGGGTTTCTCAGTCTGCCATAACCTAGCCAGCTTTCCCAGCCTGGATGCAAAGTGTTTGTATCTTCTTTAGTTTGACTCACATTGGGAGCTTGCCCATTCAGGTTTCTCAGGGTCCGTAACCTTGTTGGCTTCCCCAGTCTGGATAGAAAGTGCTTGTATCTACTTCAATTTAACCCACATAGGGCACTTGCCCATTCAGGTTTCCCAGCATCCCCTTAACATGGTCAGCTTTCCCAGCCTTGATTCCAAGTGTTCGTATCTCTCAGAGAAAGTCTCTCCATGGGAGCGTTCACTTGCCTGTGGTGACTCGTCTCAGTAGCAAATCTACTTTGTATGCAGAGCCCAGGGATCCAGGCTTCCCTATGTAGTCTGGTCTCAGCTTTTGTCTTTGGGCCCCAGGCCCAATCCCAGCTTCCTGGTGGTTTGTGCCACCAGATGAGATGGTTGCTTCCCTGTCTCCATCTCTCCCCATATCCTTTGCTCCTCCGTTTGTCAGGACGTCAGCTTCTGGCACCTTACGAGCATTTTGTTTGCTCTCCATGCAACCACTGTTTCCATGGTCAAGCATGACTCTGCCCCTGCAAGACGTCTTCCCATCAGAGGATCGCCTCTGGATAGGATTATCTCCCCCCATGGCGTAAGAGTTCCTCTTCTATTCACATTACATTCTCTGTTTATGTACATTATCATGAACAGAAGGGGTGTGTCCTTTGTTGATTGTGATGTTCAGGTGAGAGCCAGCATTACCTGAAGCCAACAAGTTTGAGGATACATCTCTATTCAGTGAATCCAAAGTGATATAAAAATAATAGGAGGGTTCTGTTGATGTTCTTTGACTGTGGAGTTCAGTTGTGATCCAGCATTACCTGAAACCAATGAGATATAAGAAATGTCACTGTTCTGTGGTTTCAAAACAGAATTATTCAAAACAGAAGTAAAAACACTTTGCAATTCTCATGTAGGTGGATAATGTACACTGGACTGAGAGTTCCTTATCGGAATGGGAGTCCTTGTCCCTGAGAGGGGAGTAACTCCCAGTGAGGTTGCATTTGCCCAGACCCTTAAGGAGGGTCTTGCTTAGCGGGCTCACATCCCTAGCTTCAAAAGGGGTGTCTCCCCTCTGGGTAGAAGGGACAAATTGTCCATATTCATCACAGATGTCTTCAGTAATGCCATCAGTGATGTCATGCGTGATGTCATTAGTGTTTGTTGCCAGTGATGTAATCAGTGATGTCATCTGTGATGTCATCATTGTGGTCATTCTCTGCACAACAGGGGGCACATAGTTAAAGTGCACTTGCTTCTTCTGATGTGAGTGTTAAATTGTAATGGTTCTGTTGTGTTAAATATGATCACCATAACTCTCTATTAACTTATGTTTTTTCACTGAATTTCAAGGTATTTGTTATACTATAGTTTCCTCAGGGCCCACTAGCCATGGCCTTAAGCCATGGCCAGTGTACATGTTTCAACAATAGTCTTCTTTTTGGCCCAGTAGCCATTGCTTTCAGTCATGCCCAGTGGCCACGGCTGAACATGTTGCAGAGTTTAGTGAGGTCTCCATATCTATGGGCTTCGGCCATGGCTTCTATACATGTTACACAATAGTTTTCTTTTGCACCCACTAGCCATCCCCACTGGCCATGTCACACGATTAATTAGTTACCAAACACCAATTACCCCCTGTTCAGTATCTTTAGGTGCTGCAGATGTTAAACCTTTTAATGCATCTCCTTATTCCCACGGTTTGCTAATTCTTGTGATAATGAGGAAAAATGTGGAGAATTAAAAAGTCTTTCATGTCCTCACAGGCATTCATCATGTGTCCCCCATCTTTTTTCCAGGTACACTCACTCCACTCAATTGCTTCTTCCCTCTCTCTCCCATTACCCCATATCACTCATCACTTCGTGTGACGCACATTTATTTCTGAGCATGTCTTGCAGCATTGGTGTTGAAATATTGTGAGATTCTCACAGTCTTTCCCAGATAAACCCAAAATGTTCGACACATAACTGGCTCCCCAAACAACCTTCAAATGGTGTCTTCTTTCTGTTAGGGAGAATTCTCCAGAATGGCTAATTACCCTTACCTACTGAGTCCTTCAGCAGCTTTGATGGATTTCTAGGATTTATTTTTTTCACCTGGTAAGAGTGTGAGCCTTTTTTTCCCACTCTTACATGTGTTTTGGCTATGTGTTGTCCATTTTGTGCTCATGGACTATAGAGTCTCACCTACTCCATAGGCATAATCTTTTTACTGTGTGTTACACAGCACCTTCAGTGCAGTGACACAAGGTTGTGTTTTTTAGACTTCCCACTTTTAAACTCCATTTTCTGGGACTGACTACTGTCTCCCAGAACAGCTAAAGTTGCCATTGACTTTAGTAGTCTTTTTAAAAGCACAGACCCAGTACAAACTATCTTACATAGAGTACTGGAAAGGGTTAATAGTTATCGCTTTTTGTCTGTTTCTCATGGAACATAATTTTGTTCCCCTTTCTTTAAGATTTGGCTGGTGGCAGTGGTATCTACCCTATTTTTCCTACTGCGGTCTATATAAACAGCCATGGTACTGTTTTAGGCTAAGTTAGTAGCCTTGAACTTAAAACCACTGGACCTCATTTACTTTTATTTGGTTCCCGCTGGGTTTATTTGCCATTTCTTTTTGTAAAGGTCTTTCTCGTGTTTTACTCTGCGCGCCAAACCAGGTTTGGTTCCTTTGTTTGCCGTCCTTTGCCAGGATTCTGCCCAGAAGCCCTCCTTAGGTGCCTGAATGTCTGAGGGGGACAGGATGTGAGGGAGGGGTTTGAGACTCCCTGCACAGGGTCTCCTTGGAGAACCATGTCAGACTCTGCATGATTGGCTGTGGTAACTGTCCCGCCAGGACAGCCATCCTGCTGCGTGATTGACAGCCAGGCTGTGTGAATGGGGGAAAACTATATAAAAAGCATGTCTCTGGGACTTGGAAGGCAGAGTCACCACTGGATCGAGAGAACCGAAGAGAAGCTGAAAGAAGAGGACCACTACCACGACTGGACCTCCCAGTAAAGCCCTGGTACAGGTCTGAATCTCTAAACTTCGACAGAGAATATCTGCAAGGAATCTTCTTCCCTTGAGCTGGTGGGACGAACCAGTTCACCAAACACCAAGCAAGGCCTCCCTCCCCTGGTCGAATTCGCTGTGCACAGCTACAGTGAACCAGATAGCCAGGAGGACCGGACCCTGTTTGGGTTTTAAGGAGCGCACCTTTTATTTGTTGCTTTGCTCTGCTGCTGGTTTCTTCCCTGGGCAGTACAGGACCCCCCAGTCTTCCTACTTCGTGTCAGTCCGACAGTCGCTTCAGGAACAGTGAGCCTGGAGGATCTGCCAGGAACTTCTGCCTCAGCTACAGCCTTCTTCTTCATTTAAGGCACTGTTCTAACCCAGTTGTTCGTTCCGTCCGACCGCAGTGAAAGTATTTGAAATCTTTCGCCAATCTGAGGGATTATCCTTCTCTACTCTTTTAAATAACTTTCCTTCGAACAACTTAATTTCAAACTCTTGGCAAAGACTTAACCGCAAAGTACTCTGAACTGTGTGATCCTCTGCAAAGACTCTGAACCATTAACATTGGCCCAGGCCTATTGATTTGCATCCTCATTGTAGCAAGTCTTTTCTAGATTGCCCTGCATGCTTACTTGTTGGTGCTGCTTAATTTTGCATAACCTTGCCTTTATCTTCCTTTTAAATTGCTGGAGTGCCATTTTGCTCACACTCCACTTTGAGCCTAACTTGTCCAGAATTGATTGGGTGTTGTGTAGTATATCAAGAGTGTGATTTTTCAGCTGCTTTACTTAGTGAACTGCTTTATAAATGAATGTGTAAATAAATGTATATTCTTTTACTCAGAAACCTTGAGTTAGTGTTTGTTTGAACCATAGTAATTTCTGTCCTTTGTGTAACTGTTGATACTGCTCACTTTACTCTTGAGATAAGTCTGGCTGCTCAGCCATAACTACCACTTTACTGTGTAGTACAGGCTTGTACCAAAGGTGAATTTGTACTATCACTTGTAGACTTAATTGTGTGTGGTGTTTCCAAAGGGTACTGCATGCGATTCTGCCTAACACTGGTGTACAGCAGTGAGGATCAAGTATAGTGATTACACAGAGTGCTGCTATTACCTTGGATCAACTAACCACAAGGCTAAACATCACAAAACAAGCACATTTTAATCATGTCTGATATGGAAAGCTACAGTCAGGAGACCCTCCTTAGTTACACTGTGGATTATCTGAAAAATCTTTGTAGAGAAAGGATTCTCTCTGTTAAAGGCAAAACGTCAGAATTAATTGAAAGGTTGTTAGAGAAACAAAGTCTGTAGAGTGGGTCTGAAATACCTGACCCTCCAGCAAATATGGAAAATAATGAGGATGATAATGTGTCTGTTATTATGGATGAGTTAGATGAGGCCGATGTGCCTCACAATGTAGGCCTTACTGCTCCTCTACCTGCTCAGCAACCACAACCTTTGTCCACTGGGACCCCATTAGGTCCTACACTCAGTCCTGAATTCATTTCTCTTGAAAAGATGAGGCTTGAATTGGAATTCAAACGTATTAATGCTCAAACTGAACAAAAGCATCAAGAACTTAAGCTCAGATAAATGGAGTTGAATCATGCCTTAGAAATGAAAATGTTGTTTTTGAAAATGCTTCTCTCCCAGAGTCTTCTAGGTCTTCCAGTCCTAAGAGATACTGTATGCCTAAAGAAATTGTTGGTATGTATGAGGCTAAGCTTTATATTTTGGATTGGTTGGCAATGTTTGAATATAACCATGGGATTCAAGACATTACAGTGAATCAGTTGCTTCGTTGGCTCTTCTCTAGGCTACCCACTGTTGCATCTGAGGTTGTGATGGAGTTGGGGAGGTGGATAGGATGGATTATGAGTGTGTGAAGCTAGTATTAATTGCTAAATTTGGGAAGACCCCTTCCCAGTACCTTAAGAGGTTTAGGGCCCTCAAAAAGCATGATGGTACCCCATGGGCTACCTGCGTATGTGAATGTTTGAAAAACTTGGATGGTTGGGTTAAGGGTTACATAGTAAACACTTAGAAAGGTATGAGAAATCTTCTTATGTTGCAGTCAATTTATGATGTCCGCTCTCCTGAGCTAAGACAGCACTTGGCTGATTCCAAAGAGATAGATCCAAAGAAGTTAACTAAGGCTGCTGACTTGTGGGTTGCCAACAGGGCTACTCACAAGGATTCTGGGGCAACTCAAAAGAAGGATGAGGGAAAGCAGACAAAGACAGATAACAAGGAGAATTGGAATACCTCCCATCCAGAAGAGGCCCCCACACATAACCATGGTAAGCCACATGGGAAGCCAAATAGGGCTAGTGAATCCTCTGGTGTCCACCCAGAGTGAGGTCAACAGAAATTCCCATTCCAGAGAGCATTTGGTAAATGCTATGTTTGTGGGTCAACTGACCATGTGAAAGGAGATCCCAGATGCAAGGGTACACCTGCAGGGATCAGCACTGCCTCCTTAACCTTCTCCCCAGAGGAAGAAGTACAACTGGCCAGCGCCCACTTTGAACTATTTGCTGAAGCACCCTTGTGTCTTCAGGCAACTGTATCCTTATAGTCCATGGGACTGGGTAAGAAACAGAATATGGATGTGTACAACTCCATTCCAGAAAACTCTAGTGGGTATTATATGGGAAGTGTTCTTGTCAATGGCCAGGATACTCCTGCCAGGAGAGACACTGGGGCCAGCAGAACAGTAGTGGATGAAAGTTTTTTCAAGCCTGAGGATGTTGCTAAGGCACCCAAAGGTCCCACTAAATTTCTGGAGGCCCTGTCCAGTTGGTTCCAATTCTACCAACTCTCATTCAGTGTAATAATATGACAGTGAGTTTTCCTATCAGTGTCCAGAATGAGGTGCCATGGAGAGTCCTGTTGGTGAATGATCTAAAAGCCCTAGGAGTAGTATCCAGTATCCCCAGTCCTCCCAGTGAGAGAAAACAGAACCAAACCAAATTGGCTAGAGAGGCAGCCTTCTTCTTCATTTTAGGTTTGTTCCGTCCGACCGCGGTGAAAGTGTTTGAAATCTTTCGCAATCCGAGGGCTTGTCCTTCTCTACTCTTTTAAATAACTTTTCCTTCAGCCAACTTCATTTCGAACTCTTGGCAAAGACTTAACCGCAAACTACTCTGAACTGTGTGATCCTCTGCAAAGACTCTGAACCATTAACATTGGCCCAGGCCTATTCATTTGAATCCTTATTGTAGCAAGCCCTTTCTAGATTGCCCTGCCTACTTACTTGTTGGTGCTGCTTAATTTTGAAAAACCATGTCTTTCCCTCCCTTTTAAATTGCTGGAGTGCCATTTTGCTCAAACTTTATTTTGAGCCTAACTTGTCCAGAATTGATTGGGTGTTGTGTAGTATATTAAGAGTGTGATTTTTCTAGTGCTTTATTTAGTGAACTGTTTTACAAATGAATGTGTAAATAAATGTATATTCTTTTACTCAGAAACCCTGAGACAGTGTTTGTTTGAACCATAGTTACTGCTGTCCTTTGTCTAACTGTTGATACTGCTCACCTTACTCTTGAGATAAGACTGGCTACTCAGACATCACTACCACTTTACTGTGTAGTACATGCTTGTACCAAAGGTGAATTTGTACTGTCACTTGTAGTCTTAATTACGTGTGGTGTTCTCAAAGGGTACTGCATATGATTCTTCCTAACACTTTCCCACTAAAGGCCTCTAGCTTGATTTGCATGCTATTGCTAATGTTATTGGCATTTATGTAGCGCCTGCAGCCAGGCCATCTAAGCGATGTCATTCAAAACATTGTTCCCCTAGGTTTGACTACATAAACCGAAGGGTTTTGAGTCTCTTTCTGATGTCAAAACCGTCATTAGACTTTCTAAGGTCACAGGGGAGTATTATCTTGGGAATTGCTGGCATCAAGCAAAAATAAATGGTGCATTTTCATTTCTGAAAAGGCTCTCTGCTGCACAGCACATGGCCGATATATATATATAATGTTTTTAAGGTGCTGCCCCCCATGTCTCTGTTGAATATTTTAAAAACTACTGAATGTATTTACACCAAACCAGTAAAGAAAATTAAGTCAATGCTTTGTGCCCAAGTTGTTTCTTTAATATGGCCAGCGGTCTTCTCACTACTATTGTTCAAAATACTGCACTTTTCCTCTGTGGGATCATGAATGTAAGTAGGCTGAAAGCTGTATTTTTATGTTTTCTTAATATTTTTTTCTTTTTTGACAAACTTTTTACTTGGGAAATGTCATCAAATGCATCAAGCAAGTCACAAATGATTAGCCTTTCTCAGCCTCTCTGCTGCAAAGCACCAAGGCAGATATAAAAGTTTAAAGGAGCAGGGGGCACCCATTCTCTGACTAATATTGGAAAAACTACTGGATGGATTTACACCAAACCAGCCAAGGGAATTAAGTCAATGATTTGTGCCCAAGTTGTTTCTTATTTGGTCGAAATCTGCCCAGCGGTTTGCACTCGCTGTTCAAAAGCTGGATTATTTATCAACGGGAAAATGAATGGGAGCAGGCTGAAAACAATATGCATTTTTGTCATCTTAATAACTTTTTTTGTTCCCCGAATTTTGAATTTCGGCAGGGCCCTTGACAATATTTTTGTTTGGAAAATTGCATCCAAATGCAAACAGTGAATACAAAGATATAAGAAATAGAATTTTGGGTAAAAATGGCAGATTTCATTACTGAAAAACCTCTCGTTCTCTCTACTGAAAAGGACCATGGGAGATATACCTATCATCTGGGCAGCAGGGGGAACCCTCTTGCCATCAAATATTTTAAAAACTGCTGGGCAGATTTACCACAAACCTGTCTCAGAAATGTTGTCAATGCTTCATGGCCAAGTTGTTTTTTATTTAGGACAAATCTGGCCAACAGTTTTTATGCTTTGGCTTTACCGTATTTGGACTTTTTTCTATGGGAAAATGAATGGGAGGAGGTCAAAAACAGCATTCCAAAAATGTCCAGTTGTGGTTGGGGACATGACAAACATTTTTTGGGGAAAATGTCTTTCAACTGCTGTAGTTATGGTTAAGTTGTCTTTCCCATAGGAAGAGCAGTTTTTGGGCGGTTCATAATTTTGGCACCTTTCTACGAATCACTGTGAAACATTTTGCAAAGTT
The DNA here is from genome assembly GCF_040938575.1 of Ambystoma mexicanum. Taxonomy (NCBI): domain Eukaryota; kingdom Metazoa; phylum Chordata; class Amphibia; order Caudata; family Ambystomatidae; genus Ambystoma; species Ambystoma mexicanum. The sequence continues at coordinate 166,968,318 of NC_090933.1, forward strand.
CTTTGTGGATTCGTCAAGGGTGTACAGTTTTAGATGGGTACAACATTTTCAAAATTCGGAAAGACTTGAATGGGAAAACCTTTTGCTTGGGTCTACAGTCCAGACCACTGGATACATTTGGACCAAACTTGCACCATGGTAGGAGGTTTATTCCTAAAAGTGTGCTTTTGCAAATGTGGAGTAAATCTGGCCAGTAGACTGCTTTAAAAATACACACATTATAGGCAAAAAAAATTAAAAGTGATATATCTGTCCGGTCTGCAGACTCACTTCGGAATTCGATGTCTGATGACGCCTTTGGGCCAATCAGGATTCTGCCTATCATCTGCACACATCATAGCCAGTCAATGATTGGTCAATTGAAAAATGTCAAGTGCGTCAAATGTTTTGTTATGGTCACCATGTTGGATCCATGAGCACAGTACGTGGAGCCTGAGGTATAACCAAGTTTTGAAAAATAAAATACATTTCTTGATATGTTGAGGATGAAAGAGTGCCTGGGGAAGGTGGAGGAGAGAAGAAAGGATGCAATGAATGTGTTATTGAGTGTACAAATTGTTGTATGTTTTCTGTTGTGTTTGCAGTAATTTTTCATGTTAGTGGCCATCGTGTATGGTATTCGCTCTCCATGAACATACATTGTTATTGTGGTATTATGATTAATATAGGTCTAATGCTTCTGTAATTTGACCACTGTGTGGCTGTGGCTATATACCAGGTTGTTTGGGGCATAACTGAAGACCATGCTGGCAACAACATGGTCACTGGTCATTTCCACAGTATGCTACTTTTGGGTTTAATAGTTAGGTGTTTTGAACAATGTGACCGCTGGCCATGGTCAGACCAGAATGGGACTTTTTGAAAGTCGGTATTCTAGTAGTAGTAGTATACCCCAGACACTGTAGCCACTGGCCATGGCCACAGTATGCTTACATTCAGTTTAATAGTTATCGTGTTTGAACAATGTGATACCTGGCAATTGCCATGGACACAATGGCACTTGTGGAGTGTGAATATAGAGGTAATAGTAGTCACAGTAAGTTTTTATTGTGGCAAATAGTGGATTCTTTGATGTTGGGAATTAGTGGTCATGGTAACAAGGGAATAACTGTGTTTCTTTGTCTGGAAATAAATGCATATATACTTAGTGGTAGGACATGATATGGAAGATATACATATTTTAAGTTGTATGCATGCATTCACTTTTTTACCCTCATGAGTGGCACATTGTATGTACTATTTTCTCTACATTTGTGTGTGATACACTTTTATTCTATTAACATATTCTAATCATTGGGGCATGGGAAAAAATCCATTATAGATTGAAAAAAAAACATTTTGTATATTTTCTCTTATTGAACATGTGTAGAAAGTAGTTTGGTCGTATTATGGATGGATTAAATAATTAGATAGGTGGTGGTGTATTATGAGTTATGAGTGTAATGTAATTAAGGTATATGTGTTTTGTTTGTTTGCTTATGTTTAAAGAAGTTAGATACCCATTAGTGTATTCTAACTTCATATTATTGTAAATATGAAATTAAAGTATAATTTAATGACTAAATATGGGTTTATATAATATTAAGTAGGCATTTGTTAGATTTGCTGGTAACCATTGTTTTTCAGTAACACAAGTGTTGTTACATTTAAACCAACCACTACCTTTGTTTTCACATTCATAGCATAGTGTCCTGAAGTGGTTGTGGCACCAATGTGGTATATTATACCTACTGTTGTGAATGTTTTTCTTTTGCCAAGAGATACTTGGGCTTGTGTGAAGTTAGTGACTTTACAGTTATTTTTGGTGCTTTAATAAAACATATTGGGCATGTGCATCGATTTGCATGGTTGAAAGATTATCTGTATCACAAAATGAGCATACTATGCCATGATTTGCATTTTGGAGAACATTGGTATCGCTACATACAAAAATCGTTCATGGCGAACATGCTCTTCGGAAACATGTTTGCAAAGACTGCAAGTGTGTTTTCCAAAATGGACAACATCTGTAGTATTTCATTTATAGCGATATGTTCTCTCTGTAGTATTTCTAGTTAATCCATTAAGAATTCTTGTCGATCCTCTTGTTTGTTTATGGTGAATTGACCAATTCTTGCACAGTGGTCCAATGCATGTTTTTATGCATGATATACACTGTGGATAGTGTCAGGGTTGTTAGAGGCATTTCTGTGCAGGATGCAGAGTTGCAAACAATGCTGTTCTGAGCCAATATTGTCGTCATGCATGCATTGTTGATCAACAAAAATAAGATAGAGGAAGTGGATAATTTGACCTAGCTAGGTTTTGCAATAACCAATAAAGATAACCTAAAGTAAATTAGAGATAGAATAAAAGCTAAAACTCAAATTGTTTGGTCCAAATGAAAATAATTCTAGTAAAATATTGCTCCTTCTCACTCCATTCTCTAATCAAATGTGTCAAAATAAAGGTCACCAGATGCATTACCTACAGACTAGAATTAATTAATGATACAGACCTGAATTGGCTAAATGTGTTGGAGGGCTCATTATAGCGTTCTGTGTTGAACTTACCCCATTCAGTCGTGATGGCAATTATGAGACTAGAACTCAGACTACGATCCTGGAGCTATAGTCTTAAGAAACAGACTAAACCTATATGCTGAACTCCTAATTCGAGATCAAAATACTATTTACCATTCATGAAATGAAGTAGCAGAAGGAGGTGTGGAATATCCTCTTTGTGAATTCACTAGGAAATCTGAATCTAGACTAAGTGACGTAAATGTAGATAACACAGTAGTTAAAGAACATTTCCCATTGCTTTAAGAAAATTAAATGAATTAAGTAAAATTCAAAGCTGGGAGCAGATATCTAAATTAAAACTGTATAAAGCACACTCAGGGGGACTACAAGGAGTACAGTTACCAGTTGCTTACATAAAACAAAATCACCACGTCAGTGTCAAGAATGTGGCTTTTAAGATTTTGTTTTAATATTTACATACATTGGAAGTATTTGGCCCAGGACAAAAATATACCTCAAAGAAATCGTACATGCAGAATCTGCGAAAATAACTGTGAAGAACCACTGTGTCATCTGATAATTGACTGTCGTAGCCCAGCACAGAGACGCTAATTATATTTTGCGAAAGGCATTCATTCTGCAAGTGCCGTCTGCTCAGGTGCTTTATGGGTGAGAATTAATGACAATGAGACAACTCGACTTATCTTTGGCATTAATGTCATTCTTGATGGACATTGTTTTAATTTTGGGAGATGCAATTTACAATGACAAGGACTAGATATAATCTTAAATGTATTGTAATACAACGACCTATAATAACAAAGGATATAGGTGTAAGAAAATGGTTAATGCATGCTATGAGGGAACATGGGCAGTTAATTGATTCACACAATTGTGTGAAAGTTTACTGACTGCCTGTAGAATATAGTACTTTATAGAGATTGGGAGTAAGATAAGATTTGAATGTTTTAATAATAAGTCATTGTGGACATTCTTCTGTCTCTTTCCCTTTGGTTGATTCATGTCTCATCTGCTGCTACTTATAACTCTGATTTTTAAATGTGATGTTTTTATTGATGTAATATGTTTTTGGTTTATTTTTTAATGTATACAGGTGTGCATTATAACCATAAATACTAATACAATATATATATTGTTCACAATTGGTGGTAATTGGAATAGAAGATTGATTGCTACACTTGCATAGAAATGTGCTGCAGTTGTGTTGTGACATTTAAAAAGACCAGAGTATATGGTCTAAGTTTTGTTTGATGATCCTGCATTTTTTTTAACAGGGATTTTGGGTAGATCTGCTATAGTTTCTGTTTGTACTGCTTATCATTTTAAAGGTTTTCTTTTTTGAGGCAAACATATCCAAATGTGGAGTGTAGATTGAATGCAGTCTTTTGTATTCTAGGATGCAAGAAATTACAGTGTTGACTTTGTTTGCATCAAAGTTTACTAAGACTATACCATTGATTATACGAAGACGTTGAAGTGCTATGTAACTCATACCTTCTTTGAAGACTGTGCTGCCAGTATCTATAAGCATGTGATCAAGGGATAGACCTTGTGACTTGTAAATGGTAACAGCATATGCAAGAGACAGAGCAAATTGTTCTCTGTCTACATACATACCTTTAAAAAGAAGGGAACATTCTTTGGTATAGTTTCTTTTTGTTTTTGTTCAAGTTTGCCAAACTTGATGATGATAAACTGGATAAATTGCTTTTGTTTGGATATGTTTGAAAACAAACAACTGTTCTGATTGCTCCATTGACTTTTATGTCGAGGTTTTGTCTTAGTATCACTCTGCAGTTTAGGCAGAGAGTTAATACTTTTTTTCAATCCAGATGTGTTTGAGATAGATTTCCTAAGTTATTGAGTCGTGCTGCTCCTTGTTGACACATAGAACGGTTTATGCCATGTACTTCTGGTTTCTCTACACAGCTGATATGGACTATAGGTCACATCTTATTTTTGAACATTGTTTCATTAAATTGGTCAAGGTTTGCAAGGGTTTGCATTAAACACATGCATTAGTGATGTTGTTGTGTTAATTGTTCAATTTTATCAGGGGAAGATGAGTTTTCTCCATATAGCTCAAGAAAGACTTTCAGTGTTCGGTAAGCAGACCGATTCTAATGCTCTATAAAATGGAAGCATATGTTGGATTTACAAACTGACACATGTTTTGGGCAAGTTGTCTGTAATGAGCATGACACAATAGATTCAAATTACCTATGCTTCTGAGTGTAGTACAACATTCTTTGTAACCTAATATTTTGAATATGGGCTGCCCTTTGCCTGGTGTTAATTGTAGGAGCTCTCCAATGACAATGAAATATGTTCCTCCAAACATTTAGTTGTATCCAGTCTTTAGGGCTACTTGCATTCTTAGATAAATTAAAGCAAGCATTAGGTTGGAAACCATGCTTATTCTATCTATTTAGGAGGACTTTTCTGTCGCAGAATTCTTCGTACTTGCAGCATCAGCTGAAAATTTGTAATACTGTCATTTGTTTTGGTGTTCCACTGGGAGGAGTAGTCAGTGTAAAGTTATAACTTCTATGTTGTAAGCAGATAGACCTGTAGGGATGTTATGACATCTGAAAGGTTGTTATTTTTTTATTATAAACATTTTTGGATTGTTTTATTTAAGAAGGTTTTGTGAGAACAAGCTTCACCACTTACATACAAGGGCAGAGGTTTGTAACTTTTACAACTGAAACTTTTTTTTTTCATGTTTTAATCCATGTTCAATTTTGTCTCAGACTTGTAGGTAAATGGTGAGTGGTTCATCACTTAACTGTTATTTAAGTACTGACAAATCATCATTCTATTGTTTGGACAGATACATGGGGCCTCATTCCAAGTTGGGCGGTAAGGGTTAACAGTCACCAGTAAGGAGACCGGTGCCGTTAAACCTTTACCGCCAAATTCCGAGGTCCCTTAGTGGGACATGTGGTCAGACCACACGTCCTTTACTAGGTCCCGCTAAGGGACCATGGCGCCATGGCTCTGCTATTCGCGGGCTCGTTATTAGCACCTTCCCCATTCCCATTGAGCCCTATCGGGGCTCAAATGGGCATGGGGAATGGTTGGTTGAATGGGTATTTACGGGGTCCTCCAGGGTCAGAATGACCCGGTAAGTCCCCATTCAACCAGACCAGACACAGACCCAGTTTGGGAGGCAGCCATGGTGCTAATAGCACCATGGCTACCGCCCAACTCTGAATGAGGTCCATGGTGTGTTCTACTTCTTTCATTGCTACTTCTGGTTTGTTTGGAATGTGTGGCTCTGTAAATCGTTCTTGGCTTCCTGTAAGAGATGGCCAGCTCCCTTCAGGAGGGTATTTATCTAGTTGTCTTTCTATTTTTTCTTCTTCCATTAGTTCATTGTCTAACATTTATTTGCATCATTTAAAATTAAAATTTATTATGCAGCTTTCATTTGCCAGCAATGAAGCTTGAAATGTGACTTGGTCACCTAAAAATCCTTCCTCTTTTCTCCAAGGTTTAAATAATTGTAATAGGGCCATGCAATAAAGTAATCTAAACCCTTTTGTTAATTAGACTGGGTTTTTAAAGTGTTGCTTGACTTCCACATTTTAACACTGAGGGCCTGATCACGACTTTGATCCCGCCGGCGGTATTAGCCCTACCGCCGAACTCCCCGGCGCTAATAGAACCGGATCACGAGTTCGGCAGTAATGTAATTCCCCATTCCCCATTGAGCCCATTCGGGAATGCCCCATTCCCCATTGGGCTCAATGGGGAAAATTTGCGCTCTTACCGCCGGCGGATTTCCCGCCGGCAGTAATAGCGCGAATTTTCGGCGGATTTCCCCCCAGCTCAGAGCTAAGGCGAAATCCGCCAAAGTCCTGATTTGGCAGACCCTTAAATCCAGCGGTAATAGCGCAACCACCGGATTTAAGGGTTGCCAAAGTCGTGATGAGGCCCTGAGTATTTGCCAGATGTCTCATTTGGCATGACATTTTTCTTGTATGTATAGTTGTATGCTATGTCATGCATACACATGTTTTCTAAAACAATACTTCTGTTTGGATAGTATGTGTCAATCAGATATGTTTTAAGATGTCTTGGCTGTTGGGATTTTCTGCAGCGTTAGATTCTTGGTAAGATTTTTGTTCGCTTTTTCGCAATGAATCTTGACCAGGTTGAGCCAGAAAATGTTTTCAAATTTGATACACAATGCTGCACCTGTTAAATTATCTGCAATTTTGTAGGAACCACAATCTCTATGTGATAGCACTTTGAAACCCAAAGCTGTACAATGTTTGTGAAAGAGCTTTGTCAGATGACATGTCATCCCATAGGTATTTTAGCTTAGGCTTCTCAGATGTGGTCACCTAAGATTCCTTCCTCTTTTCTCCAAGGTTTAAATAGTTGTAGTAGGGTCATGTACTAAAGTAAACTATGCTCTTGGGTTAATTAGAATGGGTTCTTAAAGTGTTACTAGACTTCCTTCAAATTTTAATACTGAGTATTTTCCAGCAGTCTCATTTGGCATGACATTATTTTTGTATGTATAGTTTTGTGCTATGTCATACATTCACATGTTTTCTAAATCAATACTTCTGTTTAGATAGCATGTGTCAATCAGATATGTTTTAAGATGTCTTTGCTGTTGGGATGTTCTCCAGTATTAGATTCTTGGTAAGATTTTAGTTCTCTTTTTCACGATGAAGCTTGACCAAGCTTGAGCCAGCAAATGTTTTCAAATTTCATACATAACGCTGCACCTGTTAAATGATCTGCCATTTTGTAGGACCTACAATCTGTATGTGATAGCATTTTGATACCAAAGCTGTACAATGTTTGTGAAAGAGCTTTGTCAGATGACTTGACATGCCATAGGTATGTTTGCTAGGTTTTCTCAGATTTGATGAGATAGGCTGTGATATATCTTGCAACTGCAGTTGCATTGTCTGCAGTGTATTTATTGTCTATGTCAGCATTCCACAAATGTGCAATGTTAAGAATGTAATCATTGACATACTTGGATGCTTCATCTCTTTTAATCATGTATGTGTTTTGGGAGATTTCATACAGTGCCTAACAGAAGGCATTAAACTATTTAAACTATTTTCTTGACCTTTAGTACAAACTTTTTAGGGAATCTAAAACAACTGTTGTTGAAGTATTTACCCTTATTTCTGCATTTATGTCAGCAGTATTTGCCACACCTTTGTCATTGGGAACGTATGGGGTGTGTCTGTAGTTCATTATGTATGTCTTCTGAAGAGATTTCACAGGTACTTTTCAATACTTTTTAAAATAGTGTCATCAAAGCTGTGGTCAAATTTGGGAGCATTTCCTATCCACAAAAGCATGTGTATGTGTGGTACTCCTCTGGATTGATATTTTTTTCTCCAAATGAAGAGCTCTACTTCTCCAAGTAGAGGGCACTTCTTTTTATTAAAGCTGAAGTGTAACACATCAATAAAATCATTTTGAATGTCTCTTGAGATATTTACAGGATCTAGAGAACAATGTTCACCTGCACTTTTTATGTCTATTCCTTCTTTAATTTGGTTTGGAGTGTGTAGGATGTCATGAAAGTCATCCCATATATATTCTGCACAACTGACATTAACAAACCATGTGTGGGGGATATGTTCCTTAACATGCAGTGAACATCAGCATGACGTTGGAACCAGTATTCATTTGTAGAATGCATATTTCCCAAGAGATGTGTAATACTTTTCTCCAACACTTCATATTTGTCTTTTTTCTTTTGGAGGAGTCCACTATCTGGCATGTCCAACTCAATAACCTAAAGTTGTTAGATCACTTTCAAACAAGAAATGGAAAATGTATTCAATGTTTTGCCAATAATGTGCATCTACAGAATACATTCTTTTAGAATGATACTCTGATGCACTGATTTTTATGGGTCGTTCATTGTGTTTTCCTCTTTTTCCTGTTGGTTAGAGTGTAGGAAAACAGCATGCTTCTTAACTCTTTTCCCAGCTGCTCATTAGATATCCTTTGGATTGACACATATATTATGAAGGCGAAGGCAGATAGCTCAGGGGCAATGTGCTGGCCTTGGAAGCAAGACGACGCAGAGCCACACAGGTTCGATCCGAGGGTCAGCGCTTAGAAACCTCTGGGTATTAAGCACATTATAAATAATCAATTACAATTACAATATGTTTCTAATGCACCTTCCATTTTGTCTTTGGAATGTAGTGGGTGAATTGTATGCTGAGCAAGAATGTTGCCTTAGCACTAGGGTCAACACGTTCAAAGTGACCATTTTGTGGTTTATCTTCATATATTTCTATTGTTTCTTTTAAATTCTCTTCTATGATTATATATTTGAAATATTCATTGTTCAAAGTTACTCTAGGGCTGTTCATCTCAACTAGTTGCTGCCACATGTTTGTGCCTTTTGTTCGAACACCATTAACTACTATATTTAAAGATTGATGTACTGGTTACCCTACTACTATTTAAATGAAAACATTAAGGAATAATGCTAAATATACTACCTTACCATGAATGCGTTTAAGTAATTCTGATGAAGGCAATTTGGAAGTTTTGGACTCCAGCCAGAGTCATAGCTTGGAATGGGTGTAGTGTTGGAATTATAATACTGTCATTAAGATAAGTTGTTGGAGAGCATTGGAAGGGGAAACACTTCTACGTTATTATTGATATCTTGAGATGACACATTTGTATCATCAAGCTTATTATTGCAGTATGTGCAAAGTATTAAGGTGTCCGTTATGCCGTATTTCTTATTTGTTATTAGAAACAAGGCCAATTGGAACCATTGTGATTCATAATTGTCTTCTATCTTGCAAGATATATCTATCATTGTTGTACTCTTTTATATAAAGTTCTGCGACAACAGACACACACTGCAAATTTAGAAGATGTGTTTTCAAACTTTGCTATTTCCTTTTTGTATGTGTTTGTAAAATGGGTTGTTTTTGAAAGACCTTGGTTACTATTCATAATAAGTTGTTAATTTTCTTCAGTTTCAAAATGTTTACTTTGCATGTCTTCTTTTTGTATCAGCACTGCTTGGACTGTCCCATTTATAAGACTTTAATTGAATTCTTTTGTTTTAGAACTGGACTTTTTGCACTGCATAATTTATGCAGGAGGTTGCACATTGTAGTAGAATAGTGTATTGCCAACTTTTTTATTTGATGAAAGTTGCTTTTACAAGATTCTCCTGAAATGCAGGCTAATGTATGTCCACGTAGTCCAGTGTGGATGCACTTGTCGTTTATTGTAACGTATTGATTGGGAAATTGTCATGAACATTTTAACGCTTGTTGGTGCACATTCAAATTGATGTGTATGTCCATTTTTACACTGGATGAGCTGTGTGGACATGAGGAATATTTGGTTGAAAATGTGTTGGGGAAGATTGATCAATTACGGTTTATTTTGCCATATTGGTGTTTCCTACTACATTATAGCCTTTTCCATTAGTATCTATGGCAATTGGGGTTGTTTGTAGTTGAATGTATGCTTCTTCATTGAAGTGTTCTCTGTGCTTCTGGTGTACACTATTCACCTGCACAGAAGTGGTAAATGTTATCTATGTTGACATTGCACAAGTTTTGACATTTTGTCTGTAATTTTTTAATTAATTTAGTTAGTGGTTTCATTCTGCTTAAAAATCATATAAATAGTGTTCTTTTTAGTGTGAATATGTTGTCAATCAGTTCTTCAAGTACCACTTTTCTTTGGTAATTTTGAAGTAAGGAATATGACTTCTCACATTTTTTATGAGATTGCTAAGAAATATTTTTGTAGAATTTAATTTTGGGAATGTTTTATTGTGACTACATTGACATTGCTAGATACAGTTTGGGGTTAATTTCTGGTTGTGTTTTTTACCATGTGTTTTAGATACTTTTGTTGGTGGTGACTGTTAGTGTACTTTATAAGAGCAGAAGATGCTCCTGAAATGCAGGCTAATGTGTTTCCTCGTAGTCCAGTGTGGATGCACTTGTCTTTTATTGTAACAAATTGATTGGGAAATTGTCATAAACATTTTAATGACTGTTGGTGCACATTCAAATTGAGGTGAATGTCAATTTGTACACTGGATGAGCTGTGTGGACGTGAGGAACATTTGGTTGACATTGTTTTGGGGAAGATTGATCAATTACGGTTTATTTTGCCATAATGTTGTTTCCTACTATGTCATAGAATTTTCCAATAGTAACAATGGCAATTACGTTTGTTTGTTGTTGATTGTATGCTTCTTCATTGAAGTTTGGCTCTGTGCTACTGGTGTACACCATTCACCTGCACAGAAGGGGCAAATATTATCTATGTTGACTTTGCACACATTTTGAAATTTTGTTTCTAATGTTTTTATTAATTTATTTAGTGGTTTCATTCTGCTTAAAAATCATATAAATAGTTTTCTTTTTCGTCTGAATGTGCTGTCAATCAATTCTTCAAGTACCACTTTTTTTTGGTAATTTTGAAGTAAGGAACATGACTTCTCACATTTTCTATGGGATTGCTAAGGACTCTGCAACAGACATTTTTTTTTTCATTTTTTTTGGGAATGTTTTATTGTGACTACATTGACATTGCTAGATAAAGTTTGGGGATACTTTCTAGTTCTGTTTTTTGCCATGTATTCTGGTTACTTTTGTTGGTGGTGAATGTTAGTGTACTTTACAAGAGCAGAGTTACTTGTCCTCTTGCTTGTACATTTTCTATACATTGCTTTAGCCGTGGGTGAGTATATGAAGTACCCTTTTTTATCTGCTCAATCTTTTCTTGGTTTTCTACTGAGCTAAGGTTTAGTAGGCATTCTTTTGTATATGTTGGAGAAAGTAAAGTGTGTACTTTAATGTTATAGGAGGGATATGTGGGTAAAGATATGTGTTAATATGAAATAGTAGAATAAGGATTATGGATGCTGAGATAGTGATCCAGATTATTATTGAGTATTAGTATGATGAAGATAAATGTGGAGGTTATCATTTAGATTGGCATTATTATACTGGGATGAGGAAAAGTAGTGAATGTACAATGTTATGGATTAATATTAGGTAATAGGATGAGGAAGAGTGATGTAAGAGTAAGGATCTGGGTTATAATTCGGAAGTGGCATGAGGAAGAGGAATGTTATGTTATGTTATGTTATATTAATAATACCTATAATGTGCACATTCGCCCTAAGGCATCATGGTGTGAGGAAGAACACAGTATATCAAGGCCACTGGAAGGGCCTAAAAAAGCCATGTTTTAAGAAGATGGGCGAAATTCAGATGGTTCTCAACCCGTCTAAGAGGAATGGGCAGATTATTCCAAAGTGTGGCCGCCTGAGACAGAAAAGGCACGTCCCCTGATTCTCAGATGACGAAACGTAGGAATCTCCATGAGGAGAGCATGACCCTGGCACATGGGGCTTAAATCTGTCCTGCAAATAATTGCCCACTTGATGATAATATGCTTTATGCACCATGCACAAGGATTTAAGTTCTATCCTTTTTGCCACTGGGAATGGCACGGAATACAGGACTGATATGGGCCCTGTAAGGAGTAGAGGTGGCTACCCTAGCAGCCAGGTTCTGGAGGCATTGAAGCCGGAGGATCACATCCAAAGGCTGGGTCAAGAACAAAGCATTGCAGTAGTCAATTTGGCTGATGACAACTGCAGCTGCAACCCGAGGACAAAGATGGATAGGGCGATAGGGCAATACCGCACGAAGTGCATGCAGTAGGAAGTGACCTGACTTACATACTGTGTTAACCTGAGCTGTCATGGATAGCGACAAAGTAAGATGGACCCCTAACTTCTTAACCACCATCAAAGGAGTAGGTAAGACCCTGAAAGCAGTGAGCCAGAAAGAAGAAGACCAAAGAGAAGAATCAGGAGGAGAACCCACCACCAGGATTTCCGTCTTGTCCCCATTTAGTTTCAGCCAATTGCTGCTCACCCAACCCCTCACAGCCAACAGGCACTCACAAGGTTGGGAGGACATCCCAGCCTGATCAAGATCTAGGCGGACCACATCTGAGTGTCATCGGCATTGGAGTAGCACCGGAAGCCATGGGTGCAGATGAGACAAATCAATGGCTGAATATAGATGTTAACGATCATAGGGGACAGGGCAGAGCCCTGAGGAACACCAGAAGAAAGTGAACAGGCAGAAGATGAAAAATGAGAAAGGGATAGGGATTGACCCCTGTCGGATAGAAAAGATGAAAACCATGCTAGGACTTGGCCAGAGAGGCCTACTGATGTCATGCAGGACACTAGGATGGGGTGGTCGACAGTGTTGAATTCTGACGATAGATCTAACAGCATCAATGTGCCCACTCCACTCTGGTCAACCAGCATGGTGAAATCGTCGACCAGGATACAAGGACACTCTCTGTCTCACAATCCAGATGAAAGCCCAATCGAAAGGGATCAAAAAAAGAAGAAGATTCCAAAAAAGAGAAGAAGTAACACCAGAGATTACAATATTTTCATCAGAAATGAGAGAAGAGAGATAGGCCAGTAGTTAGCCCGAACCGAGGTGTCCAGTGACGATTTCTTAAAAAGCGGGTATCAACCATTTGCTTAAGGTTTGCGGGAAATGCCTGATTGGCAAGAGAGATTCACTGCTGCTGTAGGGAAATGTGACGAAAGAGGGAAGTCAGAGATGGGCAGGTCAGCTGCCGTGGTGGAAGCCCAACTTTAGGCAATAAAATTGCGGATATCTGAGATCCTAGTTACAAAGAACTCACTCAGCGAATTGCACACATTTTGAGTGGGGGTCACCATTGGTTGCGAAACGGGTAGACGATGAGAAGCACTTGACTACAGAGAATAAATCTTTGGATTAGCAAAGTGCTAATTCCACGTTGGATGTAAAGAAGGCTTGCTTGGCAGCCCGGATGAGTACATGATTCTTTCTGGTAAATTGGCGATAGGCCAGCTTTTCCTCAGAGTTATATGCCAAGCGTCATTTGCGTTCCGCATGCCTTAGCGTCAGATGAGCCGCTCTGAGTTCTTCTGAGAACCACAGTGCGGATGGATGTTTTTTCAGGCAAATGGGTTTTGGAGGCGCCGCCAAGTCGGCGTCCTACTGCAAGATCTTCGATAAGGAGGATAGTTCCAGTTGTGTGATTTTCTGACATTCCTTATTGATAAAAGATGCCATATGGGGGAGATACATCAGTTCCATTTCATAACAGTGGCTGGAACGCTAATAGCAGCCCAACATGGGGAATACAATGCAAATGATATCACATAGTGGTCTGACCACTGTACTTGTACTGCTGGTGCCACAGAAATGGCAGATTCTGCAGAAAAGATAAGATCAAGGATGCTGCCCAGAGCATGGTTAGCTTCAAGTACCCCCTGCTGAAAATCAAAGTCATGAAGTCGAAAAACTGGGTGAGTATGGGGGAAGGTGGGGCATTGTATCTGATATTGAAATCGCCCATTATAATTCCATTCAAAAACCTAATTTGTCAGGAGACAACCAAATCAAGGAACGTGGGTAAGGAAAGCTGAGTAGGACCCCAGAGGGCGGTAGACCATTAAGTAATGTAGACAGTAGGAGCTATTCACCACCCAACGAACCAATAGAGCTTCCAAACATAGGTTATGTGGTAAAGGGATCATAGTAATTGTGAAAATAGATTTAAAAATAATTGCGATTCCCCCTCCAGGGTGAGGTGCTATACGATGAAGGTTCATTATGCTGTATCCATCTGGGAGCACCTGTGAGAGGCTTGGCGCAGAACTATCAATCAGCCAAGTCACTATGAGACATAAGATGTCAGGGGAGTTATCTTGTAAACACCTGAATATGGATACAGCATGTGCCACCAAGGAACGTGTGCTCAATAGATAAGCCTTGAAGGCATGCTTTTCCATGAGTTTGGGAGGTATACCAGCCACCTGGAGATTTTTATCAAAATTCACAGGAAATACTGTGTGTGTGGGAGCAAGATCTTCCAGGGCCTGACTCAGGCAGCTATCCCTGCCACTAGTGGCCCAGCCTGTCCGTAGCCCGGATGGATACACATGGGCTTAACTTAGGCACAACTTCGGCACAATGCCATCAGATCATCTATTGATTAAATAGACACATAGTATTACTGAGGCCAATCCTCTAATGTTCCAGGAACTGAGTATGAGGAGCTTTCTGCCGCAATGTGTTGCAGTGTGAAACAATAGAAAGAGGACTGTAGCCGAGTCGAGCCTCAGAGTCCGAAGAGGCCAGGCACCTGCTGAGACCAGTGTATCCACTGGCTACAAGGAAATAAAAAAGGAAGCCAATAGCCAACTTAATTTAAGTAAAGTAAAACACCAGAATTGGCGTGATTGCAAGAGATGAGGTGCCCAGTCACCCGCCAAGGAGGGGAATATGACCCCACCCTAAAAGGAAATAAAATAATGACAACGCACTAGCTAGAAATCAGCATATTAGTAAAAGTGTACCGGGGTTAAACCTTGTCGTCTGCATCCAATGCATACTCAATGGGCCAAGAGCTATACGCTCAGAAATGACTAATCCTCTAACTTTCCAGGAAGTGAGTAGGAGGAGCTTCCTGCCGGCAATGCGTGTCGGTGTGACGCAATAGAAAGAGGACTGTAGCAGAGTCAAGCCTCAGAGTCCGGAAAAAAGGCTTGACTCAGTAATAGGTAATGGTAATGATATAGTTAATGGGAGCTGTAGGCCAAAACATTTTTATAGTGACAAGTTGTAGACCTCTTGTGTACTAGGAAGAGGAAGAAGAGTATGTGCATTTTGATATAGATTATAATTGGGAGGTAGGGTGGGGAAGAGGACTGTATATGTAATGGGAGCTGTGGGCTAAAATAAATGTAGAGTAAGAGGTTATAGACCTCTGGTGTAGTGGTATGAGGAAGAGGGGTCTGGGTGTGGTTGCAGTAATGGTATGAGGAAGGGGGTAATACAGCAATGAGTGCATTGATGCTAGTGTAGTGAGATGAGGTAGAGTGGTATAAGCATAATGATATGGATTCAATTTGAGTACTTGGATGAGGAATAAGCTGTTGGGGAAATTATATAGATTGAATTTCAGAAGTAACATGAGGCAGAGACATGCATAGGCAGTAGGAGGTGTGTGAAAACATTTGTAAAGGGAGATGTTGTAGAACATTGGTGTACTAGGAAGAGGGGTGATGGGGAAAAGATATGGATTGTAATTGGGAATTTGTTCATGGAAAAGTGTTGAATAGACAATGGGAGTTGTGTGTCAGAAAATGTGCAGTGTTATAGGTTGCAGACTGGTCCTGTTATAGGATGTGGAAGAGTGTTGTGGGTGTAATGGGAAAGAGAGTGATTGCAGCAATGGGATGAGGAAGTGGGAAATATACTAGAGTATTGTATCAAGGGATAATTTTATAAACTCAAAATATATTATGGTAATACACAGTATAGATGTTATTGAAATTGTAATGCCATACATTCCTTTTAAGGAGCTTGCTTTCTTGCTTAGGTTTCTTTGGAAATTTAACTTTTTCTGCAAATGTAAACTAAAGAATGTTGGTAACTTTGAAACATGTCAATAAGTGTGCAATACATGAATATCCTTATATACATGGGATGGGTGTTGCAGGGAATTATGGTCTGCAACACAGAAAACAAGTTATAGTTAGAAAGGCAAGGTTGTATTTTAAAGGTTGTATTTTATATTGTAATATGAAGGTCTCTCATAGGTTTGACAGAAAGGTCATTTTTAAATATGACATAATTATTTTGTGCACTCTCGCTTGATAATTGACATATTTATTATTATGGATTAGTGCACTGCTATTGGTAGTTGCACATCTAGCAGTCACTATGCAAGCAGAAGTACTTTTAAAAGCGCTAGTGCAATATTGGGATGGGTGCTGTTTTGAAGCATGTTTTGCAGCACAGAAAAACAGATATTGTTGAAGTTATGTTATAAAAAAGGTGAATATTACTTTTGAAAATTAAAACATACCTGTAGTATGTCTTCTAAGATGTACATTCTGAAATGTAGACCCGGTATATCCTGGAAAAAGAAATCTGTAAATGTTTGTAAAGCAGGTTGTGATAGAGCAGGCTCTGAATGACAGCACAAATCTCAGAGTTGAAAGATATATCTGAACCTTTGAATAAAGGTGTGAGGATTTGATGTAGGGTTTGTGGATGTGATTGATGGGTGGGTATGTGACTGTTTGAATGTAGCCATTTAGGTAGTGTTACAGAGATGATGGTAAAAAGGGAAGAAGGGCTGCCCTGGTCCCCGATATCCGCAGACATTTGCGACTATTCACAGATGGACCACACGTCCCATCCTGGCACTTTTACTATGCCTTGCAGGGGAAGAGGACTTCAGAGGCTGCGGATATTGTGGATGTCCGTGGATATCGGCAGGCTCAACCATTCAGGCCCTTTGTTTGTAGAGTAGAAGTTAAACTGCAGAGGACAAGGCAGCAAGTGTGTCATTTCTTGTTTCAATTGCTAAAAGCATGAAGCTCAACAAGAAGGCTCTCTCGATTATAGAAGATTTGTGGGTTCATTGGCTGCAAATATATGCAAAGCAGATTGGTATTTCACATAATATTGGCTTTGAAACATTTGTGGTTGTATGGTATTGAGTTGTTTGTAGGAAGTGGAGTCAACTGTTACCCATGTGTGAAGATATGGTTCATTTGAAACATCCAGAAATAGTCATAGTAAATTATAGACATAAAAGTTTAGGGTATGTCACTGTGGTATCTCTTTAGTTTGCTATGAAAGATACATTTACAAGTCTGATACATTTTGTTTCTGAAAACCATGTTGATTTTTTCTCAAATTACACAGAGACAAGTGTGGAAAAATCCAAGCTGTTTTGTCCACAAAAAAAAAAGCAAGACAGAATGTTTTTTTCTTTAAGATTTTGGAAAGTCATCTTTCGAAAATTACAATATTCGATATAATGGAGTAAATGGTTTTTAGAAAGGATGGAGTACATCTTATAAATCTTGGAAATGAGCATTTTCTTTCCAGTATTCAGAATACAGTGAATATATTTTGTGAGAACAGCAGTATGTAATCAAAAAAGTGTTAGACTACACATTGTATGTGTACATGTTCAGATCACACTCTTAGAACATAAAACATGCTCTTTTAAGAACCAACATAAAAGAATGTCAAAAGAAGGAGTCAAGTCGATGCAGCATACTTTCCTTATTTGTTAATTGTATAGTCCGTGCACATATTTGCATGTCCATGAACATTAGCAGTGGGCAGACACAGGAGGGAGATCCTGTTCTTCGTGAAATAACATAAATGGAAGGTGTAAAAGCCTTGAATAAGGCTTTCATGCCTTCCATTCACACCACGTTACATTTTCAATCATTTCTATTGTGGAGAAGAGGGATGGAACTCAACTTGCATTTCCACTACCTTTTTTCCTCTGTGCCATGCAAATGTCCCGGTATCTGCGCTGGTATGTATTTTCATGCCAGCACAATCTTTGGGGATTGCTATGGGTCTGCCTGCTTTCTGCACCAGCATAATGCAGGCAGACACCACAAAGATGTATTGTACATGCTGCCTGCCATGCTTGCATCGCAGACAGTGGGTATCATTAAAAGTAAATGCTGTTCAACATGCTTACATGCCAGACAGCTTTTATTTATAATTGGCATTGCCGCTCACCATATGCACATGGCAAGCCGTGCTGACAATATAACTGGCATTAGTATTTGTTTAATTCTAATTTTAGACTTTGAAAGGTGGTTCCCCATGGAATCTAATATTTTTCAGGGGGTTTGTTCTTTGATTTTTTGTTTTTTTGTTGTTTTTGCAGAACGAGCAAGGTATGGAGTGTCGTGAATGGGCACCAACTACTAATACGGAGGAACAGGTTGAGAAGGGAAGGTGTCAAGCACTGCAATGAAACTATGGGAGGAAGCAATCATGTGCCTTCACTGCCATCTCAAAGGCGCTACGGAATTCCTCCTGACTGCAGATGAGTGCATCACAGTATATACAGAGAACCGTTGTCTTCTGAAGGTAGGGGTCAACTGTCTCCTGTGTAGCCTGTCATGTGACAGTGGTGTGATTATCACCCCTACCTCACAGAGTCTTTCCTTCACCACTAGGGGAGTGTGCAAGTCCCCCATCAGGGCCTGTGGTAGGAATATAGGTTTTGAAGGGTATACACCAGTCACTGTGCATCAGTAAAGAGAGTTATCAACAATACCCTGCAGTGGGCAGCTACTCTCATTCATCCGCACATGAGTGCTTTGCTAATGTCACATTATATTTTATTGATGGTTCACTGCTTATATCTTCCAGTAATGCTTTGTGTGTTTATTAAAGGCATGCAGGGCTTTAGGTGGGCCGGGGCCTGCCGGGGCTGCGCCCCGGCAGGCTCTGAAATTTCGTTTTGAGGCGGGGCCCTGCCGGGGCCCAGTAACCTCCCCTGGCAGCCCCGGCCACTACACGAAATGGCATTTTTTTCTACAGCCTGAAACTCTCGCTCATTTGCGAGAGCTTCAGGCTACAGAAAAAAATGCCTTTCAGCCATAATGTTGGCGCCGCACCTGCGAGGGATCCCTTTAATCAAGAGATTCCCGTCGGCCGGCGCCACCATTATGGAAAAAACGTGAGGCCGCTGAAAGCAGAGGCCTTGCTTTCTAAACACTGGAGCTGCCGCGCATTCGCGGGAGTTTCAGTATTTAGGAAAAAGGCCTCTGCTTCCAGTGGCCTCACCCTTTCAGCCTTAATGGTGGTGCTGCCCCTCCCCTACTGGCGAGGGGCAGCACCACCATTAAGGCTGAATAGGCAGGCACTGTCCCCTGCCAGGCAAGCCTACACAAAATAAATGCAGAGATGAGCACCCTCTCCCCCAGAGGGGAAAGGGTGCTAATCTCTACGAAAGGCTGCCTGGCAGGGGTGGCAGTAGCCCATTGAGCCTGGGCTCGTCAAGGGGGCGTGGCCTAACGGGCCATCAAGACCCCTGCTGGTAGGCCACGCCCCCTCGATGAGCCCCGGCTCGATTTGTAGTGCCACTTAAGGCACTGAAGGCATGTACCATATATAACGCATCAATACACAGTACATTTAAATAGATGCCACCACATTATGGTTCAAATGCTCCTGACAAGATTCTCAGTAATGAATACTCAATGAATGCCCTTACACTCTCTTGTGTAGTATACATCTTTTAATTATGAGAAATACATAATACAGAAACATGTTTACTATTATGGTCACTACTCATAATAAAATTAATAAGCGAAAAGGTCACTAAGGACAAAGGAGCTACCGCTGTATTAATTACTTGGCTATATGTCTACTACAGATCAATCAATTATTTCAAAAACATGATAGCCCCTCCAAAAGGGAACTGTCTACCTCATCAGATCTCACTAGACATCTCATAGAAAGATGTGCCCTCTCAATGCTCAATAACCCGACTCTTTCCCAATGTGATATAAAAAAAATGGGAAAAACATCCATACTCACTGCTCTTTAGAGGATATATGATAGGGAGATGAATGGAGTCAGGAGTCCAGAAGCCTGCTGAATAGGGGTTGAGCTGGTCACCATGGGTAGGGATTTTCCAGAAACATCTTTGTCAAACCTCTCTCTCTCACACAACCAGTGCAATTTTATAGCCACAGACCACTGCTTAGCCCACCCCCTACCAATTAGCATAAGGAGCAAATAGCTGTTGAGTTGACTGTCACTTTCTAACAATCAGTTCCAGAAGCAGGACACAGTTTAGGTCATTCTTTACTGTCAGCATATGGCAAGAGCCATCAAGGCCAACAGAAACTTACTTTATCCTTTCACCCACTTATGAGTTGCAGGAAGTGCTGCAGTTCTTTCAATAATTGCTATTTCAGGTACCTGTCAGCAGACAATTTCCAATTGTTGATGGTCGCTGATAAATCAGAGATGGGTATATGTTTGTCACGCGAAAAAAGTTCCAAACAGTTCTCATCTGTCAGTCAGGATACAGCTTTGATCCATTAAATAGGTTCTCTGTTATTTGTCCCAACAAAATAAAAATATGAACAGGATCAAGATGAACCCAGCTGCAAAGATGTAGAACACATGTATAATCCCCAAGCCTATTTTTCCAAAGAATTCATATATGCTTTTCAATGGATTGAAGGAAAACACAGAATTATTCAGTCTGTAATGAATCCCAGGATGGATCTCCCATTTGTTGGAGTGGAGCTCTCCAACAGATCTTGAATCTCTTTTGGCCAGTCAGGTGTTTTCGCCAACAGACCTCTTGCTGCCTACATTGCTCTGTTTGATGCTTCCACAAAGGTTTCTGTGGTGCCAGTGATGTGCATCATCATATCGAGCAGGTATGCCAGTCTCAGTGAGAACAGTGGCAACTTCAGGGCATTAGATTCACTTCAGGTCAATTTAATAGCACTAGTTCAGTCCACACTGGTGGATGAAGTATGATGTTGAAACATTTTACCACCTTTGAGACAGTGATGAAGCTGGCAACCCCCACAGGCACAACACAACATTAATCATTATACTGCATGATGTAGGATCAATTAGGTAGTAGTAGAACTGTGCTAGTGAAGTTTCCATTCAAATTGCACTTGGCGTGCACTTGGTTGAGTTTGAAGTCTGCTCACATGGGCTGATCTTAGAAATGTCCTGGCATCTTGTATGGAGCGTTCTCACACAGTCCTTCAGGGAATACAGTTGTACTGCAGAGTCTTCATGATTCACACAGGCATGGGTTTTGGGCACCTCATAGATGGTTTGTGTCCATTGATCATTTATTGAGTGTATGGTGCCCCAGTACTGAAGCTTCTCACGCAACATAGGTGCATTTGCTGCCACAGCAATGCTCAAGATCCCATACAGTGTACATGACATAAAGTATTGGCCCCATACTAATGTTCCATAGAATGTCATTTTGATAACACTCAGCAGAGTGTAGGTGGACTCTGAAATGGCCTGCCACTGAGCCTGTCTTAATATGTTCAGTTCTGTCAGTTGCTCTGGCCATGTGATGGTAGTACAACTTGAAACACCTGTGGACCGTGTGTGCAGGAAGTCTGTGATCTTCAGAAGTTCAACATCTGCTTTTTGTTCATCCTGTAAAGTTTAGAGGTATTCTTGGATGATCTGCGCCATATCTACTACCACATCTCTCAGCTTGTAGATTTCCTGCTTTAATGCAAAAAAGTTGTCATCAGCTGCAAGAGGCTCTTCTGTAATGATCGTCCTGCCACTATTTGGATTTCAAGGACAGCTTCTTTCCAGAAGGCCAAAAACCTTAAGGACAAACTTAGTCCATCGCACTTTGAGATCAACATCTCTGCCAGAAATCCCAATCCACAGACCATATGGTTACAAAAGCCATTAAAAGGAAGTTACAAATGCGGCCAATGCTCAATATGCAAGTACTTAGATAATGCAAGAACCACTGTCACCAAACCGAATGGCACCACTCATACTATTCAACATTTTATCTAGTGCAATATCAAATTTGTTATATACATTATCAGCTGTCCCTGCAACAAACTTTATGTTGGCAGCACCATCAGAAAACCTAAAACCAGAATCAGCAAACATATTCAGGCAATCACCAACCAAGACACAAGATCTCTGATAGCCAACCATTTTTTGGAAACGCATCCATCAACCGAGATCAGTCAACCATTTTTTGGAAACGCATCCATCAACCGAGATCAGTCAATTTAAAACCTTTTTGGAATTGACAAACTCAAGCCTGCCCCTAGAGGAGGCAACATGGAACACAAACTAAGACAACAGGAAGCACGCTGTATTTGTTTAATGGACACCTGCAACACTGGTCTGAACACAGACCAGGAGCTATGCCACTTCCTGTAAAAACCCCCGACTGGGCAAATTTCTCACCATTAGCTCAAACATATAGCATATCCTCTCTATTCAGGTAACATTACACAATGCCACACCAGTCTTCTACCCGACCACTTTGCTTCGTATCACCAACATGCCTGATACTTCTCTTGTCTTACCAAGATTGTCCCCCTTTACTCCCATTATTTACCCATTCACTTCAGACCATATGATTCCTTTGTAATATCATTCCAACCAGCTCTTGGCTTGTTCTTTGTTATATATAGAGCATATCTTGTGCTTTCTCATTTTCATCTTAAGCACCATGATCCCCTATAAGCATCCATCGATCATTACCTAATATGATAATTCAATTTAAGCTTTCATTGATAATTGTTTCTATCCTGGTATTTATCCAGCTGACACCTAGCTTGTGATCATTACCTCACATCTTTAATCCAATGCAACCTGTCGTGGTTAATTGGAGAGCATCCATGCTTTCCCGTTTTCTCTCTATTTTTTCGAGTGTTCACCCTACCATTTTTTTAAACAACAGGCTTTCCAGTCGGATATGGCATTTCCGCGACGATGCGTGGGCGCGATGATGTCATCATGCAACAACGTGCGTGCGTATGACATCATCACACACACGTCATTCCGCTACGCAATGCCCTATAATCACACCGCTCTCAACCAGAATGGCAGAAGCCATCGGATGAGCAAGACCTAGGAATGAAGCAGCGGTAAGCATCAACTTCCTAAATACCCTGTAGAATTACTTCTTCTCTTTGGTCTCACTTAAAAGACAAGATGGCACAAGACTTAATGCTCTTTCAAACCCTTTTTCTCTTCTTCTTCCTCTCAGACAACTTCTGTTTCAATAAATCACACATTCCTCCTGAAGAACCACTGCGACCATGCAGTGGGGAAACACGTGTAGAGGAACTACATTCTATTCTTTAAGTTGTGTCCACCATAGGACTGTTTTTTCAAAGGATTTGCTCTGACCAAAAAGCGAATTGCTCTTGCAAATCCTAGTTTGGAACCTCAAGCTACTTATAGAAATACATTGGGCCTCATTACACGTTATGCGGTAAACCATGGTGCTATTAGCACCATGGTTGCCGCCGGTACCATACCGGTACCACCATGGAGAAAAGGGGAATTACCACCCCATTCCAAGGTTGGCGGGGCGGTAATTCCACCTTTCTCCATGGCCCTTCCCCATTCCCATTTTTGCCCAATAGGGCTCAATGGGAATGGGGAAGGAGCTAATTACGGAACCGCAACTTGCGGTACCGTAATTAGCACCAAGGTCCCTTTGCGGGTCCCAACTTTAACGGCTGGTCTACACCAGCCGTTAAGGTCGGGTCCCGCAAAGGGAAGGCGGTAAGGGTTTACCAGTACCGGTGACCTTACCGGTAAACCCTTACCACCTACCATGTAATGAGGCCCATTGTCTCTTCACATTGAGAAGACCTAGTGAATTTAACTAAGGTCATATCGCTTATAAGGACTCACTTCAATCAAAGGATACCCAGACCCAGTGACAACAACTGAGGTCACAACTCTCCAACACTATTGGGAACCTTGATTCAAGAATTAAGAACTAAGCTTTAGTGACAACAACTAAAGTCATAGCCAATCAGCACCATTTTTGAAACCTTGATCTAAACACAGAGTCTTAGTGAAAGCAACTAAGGACATTATTATTTTGCACTGATTGGATTCTAGTTTGACAACAGATATTACATATGTGATTTAATTTACATGTTTTCAACTAATCTGTTTTTCAACTCATTTGTGTTTAGACCTATGATAAGGTATTAAAAACCTTCTATTCTTTGAAACTCATTCACTTGGGTCAACATCCAGTTTTATAAAGAAGCGTGACAGGAGGGACTTTTCCTTTCAGCTTCTTTTCAGGTCTAAGAGGATTCTGCTTTGATTTCCACCCTTTTGCTCATCCTAGCCCTTCATAGTTGACCAATCCTATGTAGAATTACTGACCCAATTACATGACTTTCTCCATGTGTCTATCTCGCTAACAACCTTATTTAAAGGCGCTTGTTATACCATTAAATGACTTGCCTATGGAAGTGGCAGAGGATTGTGAAATGTATAAGGAAACATAAGCTGCATAGGGACCTATGCCTCTACCTTAAGGTTTCTTATGAAACTCATTGCCACCAATGTTCCAGCCTACTGGAATGCCTGAAGCATTTGTAATATGTTCATATCTGTTTTCTCACATTGCTTTCGTAAGATGTGCCATTGATATCCAGCATTTACCCTCTTTGACTTCCCAATCTGGATATGTGGAAAGAAAATATGAACTACCCTTGGCCACATAATGAGTGAAATTGAGGAAATATATTAAATGTGGATTTCTACATGCTAAATCTAAAGTGTCTGTTCCATGTGCTTGCCAAACTTCACTCCCCCATGACGTGTTAACGGGAACTGTGTCTTGCCAGGTTTTCTCTGTCATTGTGGCATATAATGTTTTATCACATACCATAGAATATGCAGACCACACAAACTGGCCATTTGCAGGTGGTGGGGAAAATATAAAGTGGTTGAGCTGTATTAGCTCTCGCTTCAGTGGGAGTGGTAATATGTAAGGGAATTGTGCCTTTAAACTCTGGTGGTGAGTTCAAAAGTAGAACAGGACATTGCTCCCAGCTGGTATAGACTAGCCATGGCACTGGCATTTGTTGTAAAAAAGAAAGTTGTCAAAATATTTCACAAAACATGCATGGTCATCCATGTCATATCACGTTTCTAGATCATCTTCAGGATCTAATAGTGCTCCTTGAGCAAAAGCTTCTATCCTGGACCTCAACAGTTTCCTACAGGTGTGTGTGACATTCATTTTAGGAGAAACTATCCTGGATGTGTATATCACTGATAGCGTATGTACCTGGATTTGCATACCAGGCCCACTGTAGGTTTTGTAATGGCATGTCCAGAATTTCCTTAGCTCAAGTGGGTATATGCTTATTTGTGTCGATGCACCACCCCCATCAGCAGCATGCTCTTGTGTAGTGTATGTTCTTCAGCTAAAATTGTTATGTTCAACTGTGTGCTGATCAATGGGATCTCCATAGGGATTAAAAAATGTCCCATGGTCAATGATACAAAAAAGGTGAGATGGATTATCCACAGCAAAATGTAGACCATAATTACTGCTCCAGTAAAATGTTTACCATTTTAAATACATTTCGGACGGTCAAAAATCATTCAGATGGACTTCACGCCGGGCTCTGTTTCTAGCCTTGTTTCTGGCTCTTCTGTTCCTGGAAAAATAGACATATTTTCATGCATTTCTGAGGTGCTCTGAAACTTCTGTTGGTGCTGTGGTGCTTCTTCACCATGGATGGAGTTTCTCAGGAGATTAAGGAGAAACAGCTGGTCTGGTTCAAAGATTCAAAGACTGTATAAGTCAGGCATATGCATGTGAGTGGTAAATGGCAACTCATCCAGCGCTTACTCTCACATTAGGAAAGGTGAGGTAGATTATTTATGCCACGCTTTACTAAAGGTACAGGATTTACCCAATTAACTCCAGAAGACTGGATGCACTTAGTTAAGGCTTGCTGTAATATCCCATTGGCCCTCTCTACCACCCCACCAGCCTTTGGGAAGAACAGATTAGAGAATTGCAGAGTACAAGCCCAGCTTGAAAGTTCCTCTCATAAGGTTTTGCCTGAAAAGGTTGGGCCATTGTCAGCTTGGGGTAATTCTGGTGCTGTCATAGCTACTAAGGACAGCAACCCATTTATAACCTCTTTACTATCAGCTTTCTTCTGGAGAATTAGCCAGGTAAATCTTGTGCTTGAATCCACCACGACTAACAAATATTTGTACAGTGGACACTTTTGCCCTTGTTAATGTGCTCACAAGTGGTTTTCAGGAGTTGTCCACTGTGGTTTGCAAACATGTGGAGCAATGTGCTCTCCTACATATTTACCAAGCCCTGGCCACCAACATCGGTCTTGTAAGAGTTGAGTAGTAGCGGACACCCCAAACTGGGTTGTTGATTCACTTGCATGTGCTGCAGAGATCAATTCTAATATACCCTGCTTGTTTGGTAGTACCCTATCAGTGTTCTGTTTTACAGCGTAGGCATATGTGGTGGGGAACCTTGCTGGCTAAGGACTGTTTGCATATAGACATTCTGTTATGGCCTCATCTATATATCTGTCAAAGCGTGTTAATGATGCAACCATTTTGTGTATAGTTTTGCATCTTGCAGACTGAATGGCATGTGCTTTGCCTGCACTGTGCACAGAATCATTTCTGTGTGTTTTTTATGCATAGCATAGATGAGAGGCCCATACATTTTGATATCCCACACTGTTTGCCAAATCCTTTTGCAATATTCGCTTGCCTTTAGAATTGCTGAATGAGTTGGCTTTCCACCATTGAAGGTCAAAATTATGCTCTCTTACTACATAATCTAATCAGACACAATTAAAGTGGGCTTATGTAGACCAATGTGTTGCACTGCAAGGAGGACGCCTTGTAATTCACCAACCTGAGCTGATGTATTGCCCAAATGTTTTGTTTGGGTATCCTGGTGTTCAAACTCATTCTTATGGTTGAATCGCCCTTTTACAGCAGCACAGGAAGCCAAATACTTAGATTGTGTCCCGACTGCTGGAACAGCACTTCCATCACAATATATTACATTTGCAAACATCCAAAGTGGAATGTTGAGTACTCATGCATCTGCTTCTGGTTTTATAGACCATTCCAGTTCATACATTTGTAGTAGTTCTGGATGATATTTTATAACTTGTGCTTGTTGTGTTGTAGTCCATTGACCCCATTTGGAGAATCTTCTCTTCTGTAGCAAACCACAGCTCTGGAATTGTATAGGCATGTGAATGCTACACTATGAGTTTTTGTCTCTCTATAGATACATATTACATATTTACAAGTTTTACGACCAGGAAAGTGTCATTTCTAAGTCCTTATCCGTGTTTCTGTCCTGGAGAGGACTACTTTGAGTCATCATTTGGTAGACATGGTGCAGACTGTGTGTGTGCTATCCCTTCCAGTTTGCTCGATGGAACCTGGGCTTTAATAAGTCATATAGTGTTTTCACTACTACTGAATAATCTGCAACGTATGAATGTCCAACATTTAAAAGGCCTTGTATCACCTGTAACTGCTTAAGTGTACGTGGGCTCTGCAAGTGTTCACATCTCTCAAGGGACTGTGGTGCAAGTCCTCTTCCCCCATCGGATAATGAAAAACCCAGAAATATAATTTCTGTATGAGCTATCTTCAATTTCTTGAAATTGAAAAGGTAGCCTTTAGCTGCTAGTGTGCTAAAGATTAGGTCCACCTTCTCTAAGTGTTCACTTAATCATCATATGTACATTATATGTCATTTGCATATGTCCAGCATGTTCTCAAGCTCTGGTGTTTCCTCCCCTTGTCCTTCCTCCACCTGGTTCTTCTGTGGAACTGTTTTGGGTTTCCGTATTCTTCTTTCTCCGGGTCTTCTTAGTCTCTTCGTCCTTCTTGTCTTTCTTTTCCTTCTTTTCTTTCTTCTTTTCATAGTGATAAGGATGAGCTCCCCCGGAGGCCACCTTGACTGGGTGAGGACACTCCAGACAAGAGGGGTCTCAGAGCAGCTAGCCCCCACCAGGGAAAAGCCTTTTGGCTAAAACAAAAAGACAGAATCGGTGTAGTTGGTATTGATGGTTCTGTAGTCCAAATGAAGTACCCAGATGGAATGAGGGCACTTGCATGAGCATGATCTGGACTGGCACGCACAAACACCGGATCCAAGCAGGATGAGCGTAGGCTGGAGAGCAAGAATAATACTACTAGACAAATGCTCGATAGGAAGATCCTGGAGTTCAGCTCCCATAACAAGGGAGACACAACTGAAATGGGAACAAGGGTAACCCGTAATACAGGAGAGCCAGAGGAGCTAGTAGAAGGAGATAGTGCAAAGTAATGGGAAGAAGTAAAGAGAGCCACTGCAGTTGTCAGCTCCGCAGGGCAAACTGGGCAGGAGCCAAGCAGCAACCAACGGACGAGAGAAACAGAGAGAGATCAGTGCTCTGGGAAACCAAATGTGGAAAGCAAATAATGAATGCACAGAAAGACACAGCGGAGCAAAGGTTCAGAAATGGGAACTACGAACGTCCGCCAACAACTAGGGTTGCAACACTCAGAGCAGGGGGTGTGCCTCCAGTAACTAGTACGGCGGCCATGTTAAAAAAAAAGGCTAGACCGCTACTACGAGAACATGGGAGATGTGATGTCCCAATCTAACGGAGCCTCCAGCGCTGCCGTACCTTCAAGGGACGGATCATGACACATGTCTCTATGGGCCTCATTACACGGACGACGGAGGACCAAGGTGCTATTAGCACCTTGGTCCATGCCGGTAAAATACTGGCACTGCCTTGGAGGAAAGTAGAATTACCACCCTATTCCAAGGTTGGTGGGGCGGTAATTCCCCCTTCCCCCATTGCCCTTCCCCATTCCCATTTTTGCCCCATAGGGCATAATGCGAATGGGGAAGGTGCTAATTACGGCACTGCAAATTGCGGTACCGTAATTAGCTCCCTGGTCCCTTTGCGGGTTGGTTTTCACCACCTGCAAAAAGCAGGCGTTAAAGTCTCCAACCCGCAAAGGGACCTCGTAGTAAGGCGGTAAGGGTTAACGGTCACCGGTACCATTAACAGTGACCGTTAATCCTTACCGCCGTCTGTGTAATGAGGCCCTATGCCTTTCTTAGAGGGATTTTATTCTACTGGAATATAGCCCAGAATTGTTTTATACCACTGCTTTATACCACTCTGGGAGCCTCTTGAAGCAAAGCTGTTTCCCCCTGAATGTTATTAATGGGCATGTATAGCTCTCTGAATCCTGAATTCTCCAGATCCAACATAGTCTTATATTTGTATCTATGTAGGTTACTCTGAAGGCCTGAACTATGCAGGTTTTGAAAAGCATCTCTGCATGTATTTGATTTAGAACCATAATGTCTACTTCCAATCGATATGAACCAGCTGGTTTGGACACTGGAAGTAGTGATGTGTAATATGGGCTTGCCTGTTGTATCAGAACCCATTGATCTAATAACGGATCCACTATTACCTTTAAATGTGGTATGGCCTGTACCTTGATTGGATATTATCTTTCAGTCTTTGGTGATGCAAGCACTGGCAACTTGTGTCATGTCCTACATGATTCATGAATAATTGTGCTCCACCTAAAACAGCCCACAAGGCTGCATAGGAGTTCACTACATGTTTTTCAACTTCATCTGAAAAAGCTGTTTATTTTATTTATTTTTTGTATTTGGTTAGTTCAAACCTTTACAAACAAGATGTCAGATAATCACGTAATACACATAGTTAAAAAAAAGAAAAAACTAAAAGAAAAATAAAGTAAAATAGTAAAATATTAATATAGTACACACAGGATTACCAAACAGAAAGTCAAAATGAGTTAAGATAAGGGTAATCAATTTGAGTCCAATACATCAATCAACAGACATTTGCCCTCAAAATGAGATAATTAGATTGGTTCAGTGTGCACATAGCAGTTAATAATACCACAAATAGAGCAGCATTTAAAGAAAAAAAGGTCAACAATTACATTCACATCAGATCTTAAATACTACCAACTGTTGTGTGAAAACAGTGGATGCACAGACAATTCAAATACAATAAGTAAATTCAGGATAGATCCAAATTTTGCAATTTTTGAAATGAAATACATCCCCTGCCAAGTATGACAGTTTACCAGGTCTACAGATTCAGTGATTTCATGAAACCAGCCAGGGTCAACCCTTCCTGGATATTAAAGTTTTCAAGACATTCGGACTCATTACGAGTATTGAGGTAGCCATGCCGCTTTTAGCAGCATGGCTACCCCCATTCCGGGTACAGGGTCTGGGTCCTGCAACCGGGGACTTACCGGGCCATTCCGACCCTGGAAGGCCCGGTAAATACCTTTCGCGGGACCCGGACCCGGCACATCCCCATTCTCATTTGAGCCCCTATAGGGCTCAATGGGGATGGGGAGGATACTAACAACGGGCCTGTTAATGACAGGCCCATTGTTAGCATCCTGGTCTGCTAGCGGGTCCCACTAAGGAGGCCTGGTCTGACCAGGCATTCAAGAGCGGGACCCGCTCCAGACCTTGTAATAGGGTGGCCTGGAATGAACGGTGCGGTCACTTACCGGCACCGTTCATTCTGTGGCCGCCTACCTCGTAATGAGGTCCAATGTTTCCATATCATATGTTCATCTTAAAGGAATGGATTCATTGCTAGTGGCCCCAGATACTGGGTTATTAAGCCCTGTACTGGGAGGCATTCAATCACCAGATGCCTTAAGGTTTCCAATTTTGCCATACAGAACCTACAAGTAGCTAACTCTGCCATGATAAGCGATCTCCTAAGCTTGATTTCCCTAGTTTGTAGCAAGTTCCACCTTACCCTTAGTAGGATGCCCCTGTAATGACTATTAGGAAATTGTGACAGGATCCTCGTCAAGGCTCCTCTTCGTCTGTGTTCATGTATCAGGTGGCTCATAGATGGATAAGAGTGAAATGTATCAGTATTCTGAGACCAATCATAATCAAAGAAGGCTCGCTTAGCCTTAGTAGTGTTCGAGAACAGTGTTTCCACAGAGACACCAATCTTATTTAGGGTACATTCAGAACGAGCATGGAAGGCCAATAATACAGATGAATGGTCCAGATTTCTACTCATTGGTTGGTATAAGGAGTCAGGAATGGGCGCAACAATTTTTTAGTAGAGAACAAGGGAGGCCCATTGTACCCGTGCCCACAGTGACACCATTCCTAACTCAAAGCGGATAGCTGAGATCGGAATCGCGTTTGGCACTCCAAGGATTCTCCTCCAAATTTTTCCCTCAATTCTGCTCAAGATTTTATACAAATTATCACATCTTAGTTCTTAACCATAGGTCAATTTAGGCACAATTTTGCCTTCGAAGAACATCATTGAGGGTTTGAGGGAGAACCTGCCAAACTTTCCGTCAATTCTAATAATCTGAGCTTCTAAAAGTTTAGCCATGTGCAGCAAGATCTCATTAGCTGTTTTAGAGCCTTTACAGGCAGAGAAGTAGAAGCCCAGATACCGAACTGAATCCGCTAATTTCAGGGACATGCCTCCAATGGAGCATTCAGGTCCTTTACTCATCCCTTTTACTTTCTTAAAGGCAAGAATCTTACTTTTAGTTGGGTTGATAATTAGCCCATTGTCATTGGCATCATTATCAAAGTTGTTTAAGGATCTTTGCAGCCCAACTTTAGTGCAGTCAAAAATTAGTACGTTTGCATAAATAAGACATACTATTTTTTCCTTTCCAATCCTTGGGGCAACCTGCCCCTCTTTAGCCAGCGATAGTATTACATCAAAGAAATACTGCTTAAATATCCAAAGGGCCAGGACACACCCTTGCCTCACTCCCCGGTAGGATCATACTCTCCTAGAGATGTCCCCCTTTTGACTTAATAGGACCTGTATGCCACAGTTTTCGTACACACCGGTAATGAGTCTTAACAGCCCACCAGGCAACCCCCATTTGGCAATTTTAGACCATATTCTGCCACGGTCCATGCAGTCAAATGCGGCAGTTAGATCAATCAAGGCCATATAAGTACAGCCCTTAATTTGAAGCCAAGCCTCTTCCTGCACACACCTGAGTGCCAAGCCGTTAATGTTTGTAGAATATCCCTTCCTGAAGCCTGTATGGAATTGGGCCAGCGGATGGTAAGTGGTAGCCCAATCTTCCAAGTGTGAGAGCAGGAATGCCATAAAGAGTTTACAATCGGCATCAATAAGAGAGATCAGTCGATAGTTACTGGGATCAGTCCTGTCCCCGCACTTGAAGATAGGGACCACATGTGCTGTATTCCAGGAGCTCTGAGTGATCCTGGTAGAAATGGTGTCTCTAAACTCCAGATACAGGAGGTTCGTCCATAAATTATGGTCTGTTTAAAGGTGTTATTTGTGAGACCATTCGGGCCTGGGTCACGAGATGACTTGCAACTAGAGATTAAACTGTAAATAGTGGGTAGATCCAGCTGAGGATCCCACCTGGCATTTCCCATTGTTTTGTTTATTGTCGGGCTATTTGTCAGAAGGTGCCCAAATCTGTCCTCGTAGAATTGCACCCACTCTTGTTCAGAAATTGAGTTAAGCTGGGATACAGCATAAATAGGGTCTTGCCCGTTGACCAGATCCCAGAACGAGCTGACTTCAGATTTAACCGAAATCCCTAACATCAATTCTGTATCTCGCTGTAGAGTAAGATGTTTCCAGGATTTGCAGAAATTCCTATTGGACTGTCTGACCATTCTAGTCAGCTCATTACATTTAGCCTGTTCAAAGTTGGTACATTGTATCATTCGAATTTCCCTTCTCATAACTCTTTATGCTTCTGCAAATTCCATATTAAAGCCATGGATATGCCTAGGTGTTTTTTTACGCTTACTTCCTGGTCCTGCCCCAATACCAGATACCAAGCCCCAACAAGATTCTGGAATTCATTAGTATTGAAATAATTAATCTTCCACTCATAGGTGGATAAGTCAAGATTGTTCCTTACCCTCGAGTTCAACAGATGCATATTACGGTCTGTCCATTTGACATCATTCCCACCCACATTAGCAATTTCTCGTGGTTGAGTCAGAAATTCCCTAATACAGACCGGCAGATCAAAGGAAGCTGTCAAGATAAAATGATCACTCCAATCATTGTTCATCACCTCAAATGACTGGCAGAGGTTCATAAGATAAGGATCAACAAAAATATAGTCAATCAAAGATGAATGTATCCCTCTATGCCACGTATGCCAGT
The DNA here is from genome assembly GCF_040938575.1 of Ambystoma mexicanum. NCBI lineage: Eukaryota > Metazoa > Chordata > Amphibia > Caudata > Ambystomatidae > Ambystoma > Ambystoma mexicanum. Next base: position 167,001,501 of record NC_090933.1, read on the forward strand.
CTAATGAGGTGAGTTGTTGGGTCTTCCTTCCCACTAGGGTCGGCAAACCATGCCTCTCAAGCCCAACCTTCCACGTTCTGCCCAGAGATCTCTTTACTGAATTGCCACTAGTTAGGTCTTTAAGCTTCCATAGGGAGTACTGGGGGTCACAATCAGCATTAAAGTCACCCAGGACCAAAATTCTCCCATTCACATTTCTCTGAATCCAGGCATCTATTATATTGCCTACATTTTCTACAAAGTCATCATCTAGAGGTGCAATACCCCTGTGCCAATAGATGTTGATAATCAAGATCTTAACCTTACCATCACTGAAGCAAAGCTCAGTCCCCAGTGCCCTCTATGGCAGATTCACAGCTTTTTCCCCACTTAAATCTAGTGAGCTATTGATTGCAATCATCAGACCGCCAGAGGATCTACCGCCATTAATTTCTTTTGCTGGCTGCACAAATACACTAAAGCCATCCAGAGTAGGGGCAGAGGTCAGCCACGTCTCTTAGAGACAGATGCAGTTAGCCAGTCTTAGGTTATTCACACATTCCCAATTCGAGAGAAGATGGGCATTGCAATGCAGACAGAACTTCCAAAAAGCATATAAAGTAAAATAGGCATCTATTTAGGACTATGTATTTTGCTTTTCGCAAGTTGCAGTTTTAGCATGTTTTTTCTACCGTTGTCTCTGTTACGATCATTACAAGACATTCTATCTCGGTGTCCTCGGTCAATTGAGAAAATGTTTGTTCCTAAAAGCTTTTGTACAGTGTAGAAATGTTTGACCTACGCACATAAAGTGGACCTTGATTTCATTGTGCCGCAATGAATGCTTTGTTGTAACGTGTCTATCTTTCCCATCTCTCTGGCATGCTGTTTAGGATGTTTGTTTGCATGTATGAGGTAACGAGTTCCCATAGTACGGGATGCCGTGTGAGTGCGCTGCTTTCCCTGCGCTACTCTAAATTCTTTAATACACAGTTATCAACCCTCCCAATGGTATGGATTTTGCCAACCTCTGAAGCCTGAAAGGTAGATCCATGCAGTCTTGACATGTGGCCAACTTTGCACCAGACTTGCAGATGAACTGGCCTGCTGTTAAATCTCAGTTACCAGTTTAATGGCATCTACTACAGAGTGTAATTTGCTTTCTGACTTTGAGAAAATTCAGACATGTAATTGCTCATTTTACAATAGCCAGTAAGATAGCTATAACCGGTAAAATGTCTCAGTGAGTTGAGCGCTCGCTACTGCGATGTGTGTGTGATCTGCAGGTTGCAGGCTTGAATCCCCTCAAGGCCAACTCAGCCTTTCATCCTTCTGAGATTCATAAATGAGTACCAACACAGTTTGGGTGATATTGTATGTATATTTGTTGTATAAAAAAACGCTTAAGCGTACATGCTATATAATAAAACATCATTATCATTTGATCGTGGACGTCTGCTTGCATTCACAGTAATTTGGTAATATGGGCCTAAACACACTGATATTAATGATACATATAGTGATCCATTCTTGTATGATATCGTAACCATATCTTTTGCAGTGTACATAGGAACCATGCTATGTGATGCCACTAGCTGTTTTGTCTAGAGATGAAAGGTCATGCTTGCCGTGATGTCACTTCGGGGTGGGCTCAAATTACATCACTTCCTGTATTGTCATCATAGGTCAAGGGTCATGTGATGTCACTTCCACTGCCCCAGGCATTTTGGTGAATTGGCGTCCCTGCAGACAATCAGCCTCTACTGCCAACTTAAATGAGATAATATGCAGGAAGAGAGTAGACAGAAGCAACTGTGAGGATGCAGTATCAGACACCAACCCTTAATTCATACCTGAGGCACAGTTCAATAGATCATCTGCATACAGGGTAAGGTGATCCATCTAAAGTTTAATAATTGGAGAACGGTGCATCTCTGCCTGATTTAAATAAAGATTCTGAATTTTCTATGAAGACACCATTAATCATAATCCTCACAGAATTTTTGCAATACACCTCTGGGAACACTGATGGATTTGGCTTGCAATGCCCATCTGCGTTGCTTGCTCTACTTTCTGGGACATTATACCCCTCCACTAAAAATACTCACCTCACAATTTGGACCTTGAATCGTTTAAAATGCCAGTGCCTCTTTGGCAGCTGCTCACCCTCCTTCCAGCAAAATCTGCCTCTGCCACTGACGTGTGCATAATAATGTCACTGTTTGTGCACATTATTTGCTGGTACATCTGGTGGTGTGGCACCACCCCCTTCTTGATACACTAGTTAAAGATGTAAGATATGATTCAAAATGTACTTACATCTTACCCCTAATGTAGTGCACAGCGTGTCATTTCGGCAGAATGATCCTCATGCATGCTGTGTATGTCTGGTAGCCCAGGCTGGCTCTGGAGCCTGAGGTGTGGCCTCAGCTTTTTCGAGCAGCATGCGGGGGGGCCCCCACAGGGCTCATGACGGGCCCCAGAATTTTGTGTTATGCCACTGATCAGAGACCCCACCCTCCCCCAGGACATGGGTGTAGGCCTCCGGCTCCTCTGCTCTGCACATGACAGGAACAGTTCCTGTTTTGCATGGAGTAGGGTGCCAAAGTCCTGATATCTGCTTTGAAAGGATCAGTTACTTGACGCGACAGATTCCCCCAAAAAAGTAAGAACATATGTTTGCTGTTGTTAAAGGTATGTGCATGTTTGCAAGCATGTTTGTATATGTATATTATATAATGTGTGTGACTGCATGAACGTATGTTGTATGGATGGCTGTGTGTATGTGTCTTTGAGTGTATGGTGAATGGGTGCATCTGTGAATGGTGTGTTCTTGTGTGTGTTCTTGTGTTTAATGTTGGGCTGCGGAACTTATTATGGGGGTTGGGGTGGGTGGGAGGGAGAGGGGGCCAGAGCGTTGTGCTAAAATGTAATTTTAATAGGCACCATGATAAAGCATTAATGATATATGTTATTAGTGGCCAAAATGGCATGTTGGTGCATCCAGTCTAGTTATTTCTTACTGTGGCATATCTGGTATTACTTGGCTAGACTGGAATTTTGGGGCAGCCAGCCTTTCTTACTTTGGCATCACATTTTCTTCTGGGCATCCATGATAAATTAAGCATGATATGTGCTATTATTTGGGTAGATTGGTAATTCGTGCAGCCAGTTTGGGCATGTGTTCTTATTGTGGCATGACATTTTGAAAGGAAAGCCAACAGCAATATGTACTTAAGTGGGTGGTACTGCCATATATTGGTAATGCCAGCCTGAACATTTTTTTCTTATAGTGTTGTTGCTGACATTATGCACAATGCAAACATAAGTATGCTCTTACTTGGTAGTACTTACATATGTAGGTGCAACCATCATGGATATGTTTGGGCACAGCCAGCACGAAAGTATTAATAAACTGGCATATATTGTGGGCAAACGCATAATGGAAATGCTTTGGGGAAATGCGCCTGGCACTGTCGGTTAATTGCATCGATTAGATGTGTTAATAAGAGTTACCCTACAAACCAACTGCAAACTGTCTGGATTACTACCTCATTTTTCAGAGAAGGTGTGCTGTATAATGCACCATTTTAACCCATTATTCAAAAACATTTCTTGGGGAGGGAGTGAATCCCCCACAACCCTCTGAACCACCTTTGGTTGGTTCGGGCTCTCTCGCTACAACCTCACACTCTGGTATATTTGTGGGAAATGTTTACACCCCTCCAATAAAAAAATATCCACCTGCCGCCAATGGGTGAGTGACTACTGACTGAAAGGGTATGAATATGTGTGTTTTACTGTTATTTCTGGGCAAAGCCAACTTGAAGAAATCTATTACATGGATGAAGGTTTTGGGTGGAGGGTTACAGCATAATGGGGTAGGCAAATTGTAAATTTTCTTCCTTTGGCATGGCATTTTTTACTCACATAAAAGGCTAGGCAAATATGATGCGTGATCCTACGGTGCCATTGGATATTTTACTGGTGTTAAAGGCAAAGTCAAAATGATGAGTGTTCTTACATGTTGGGTGGAGGTATTCATGCATCCAAACAGGTAAATGGTTCCTTACTGTAGAATTGCATGGTTTACTGGCATTTTCTGGCAAAGCCAACTTGATGTGTCATATTAAATGGCTAGACAAGTATTTTGTTGCAGCCAGTCTAGCCAAATTTTACTGGGTTTCTATGATAAAGCAAGCATGATAAGTATTATGTTGCTACACTGGCATTTGGTGCAGCTAGTCTAGCGATTTCTTACTGTGGCATGACATTGTTTACTTAGCATCTATGATAAAGCAAGCATGATAAGTGTTCTTACATGTCTAGAGTGGCCTACATTGAAGCCAGTTGGGACATCTATTCTTATTGTGGCCTTGTATTTATAATGGCAAAGCCAACATGTGTATGTTGCTATGTGGGGGTACTGGCATATACTGGCAGAGCTAGCTTGGACCTGTTTTCGTACATTACCATCTCACCTTTTTTGCTGTTCGCTAAGTATCCTTCACAAGTGTGTTTGGCACAGCACGATTTTAGGCATAGTACTGCAAGTATTCTCCTTTTCGGAGTTTGGGTAAGGATGCAGCACTTACATTGCAATCCATTGGTAAGTGGAAATACAGGCTGTCAGTGTGGTAATCCATGTTATAACACATTAAACATCTAGAGGCCATGTATGGTAGGATGTTTACATGGAATTAAAACATTATCCTTGATTAAAACAGCGAGAGAGCATTACTAGTCATGTATAGTAATAAGAACTGGAAATGTTTTGTTCCTCTTAGATTATGCAACCACTTAAAATAGATATAGGAATATGATCAGGTATCAGTATTTGCCAAGACACTATTCAAACCCATTTTAAACTTAGCTGTAGGTTCTGAAGTAAATAAATATTGGTGATGTTTCGCTTCTTTTTGCAGAAGTAATGTAGTTCATGAAACAACTGCAACCAGTACATCACAAAACATCCTACTGAGAAGTAATCCTAAAGGTAACTTGTTGAATCAGTACTAAATTGCTGAAGGTAACTTCCCAAAACATTGAAATCTGTATTTTGGGTGCCATCGACCATAAGGACATATGTTCTGTGGTGAAATATTCTCCCTCTCTCCTGGCTTTCCTCTATCCCTATAACCGCTGATCTGTCCCTGCAGAATGTGATTTCAATCTGTAGTCATGTAGAAATAGTAGAGCAGATCGACATAAATCGGGAATTTGGGTTCATGCACTTCCCATGGTAATATGGGTCTTGACACACTGCTAATGCTACATATGACCCATTCTTATGTGAAATGTATATCATATTAAGTGATATTGTAACCATATTTTTCTTAGTATACTGAGGGACACATCTACATGATGTCAATTCCTGTGTTGTCAAGCGGTGCAAGGTTGTGTGCCATCACTTTCTGTGATGTCATTTTGGGGCAGGCTCAAATGACATTACACCACTTCCTGTGATGTCACTTGGGCATGCTGTCAAATGCCATCACTGCCAATGTCATCAGGGAGGTCAAAGTTCATGTGATGTCACTTCTAGTACCCCTAGCATTTTGGTAAAATGACGTCTCTGATCATGGGTGGAGTGTGTCAATTAAACCTAAGCCTGACATGGTTAATTTTCAAATGGCGTTGCAGAAATTCTTCAAGGTTCAAGGGGCTGAAGGCAGTACAAGAAAGATACATAACCTGATGGGCTGAATTTGCATATCAGGATCTAATTGTTCTGCCTTCTGCTTTTCCCCATGAGATACTTCTTTATTGTATGTTTTTCTTGTACTGCACAAAAAGCGTCTCAGTGTGCATTTCAAGCACCTTTTCTAATCCAACTCCACCCGACTATCTGTGGGGGACTTGTGATGGAAATGGCAATTGCAGCGTGACTATGTTTTCATGCATAACACATACACTCGTTTAAATACCTTCCACGCAGGGGAGTTGCTAGGTCTGGAAAAGACCCGGGGCTAAGCTGATGTCGGAATTGTTGGGACTGGGGGCTAGCTAGCCTTTTGGCTGTAGCTCCTGAGATTCTGTCCGGGGCTACAACCAAAAGATCAGGGGCTATAGCCCCCTTAGCACACCCCTAGCAATGCCCCTGTCCACGTGTGAGAAGAGGTGAAAAGAAAACCACATATTATGTGTTTACAATACGGGACTATGCTCGAACAAAAATGTCACCCAGGTGGGAGTATGCTGGTACCATTGCATAACCTATGAACAATATTGTCTTCATGATCTCCTACAGAATAGCTACAAGAACCTTTCAAATTATGTATTTATGGTGCATTTGTAGAAGCTTATACATTAAGTAAATTGTGTTTCAATGCGCACACATGGGAATGAAATGCAAATATAACAATGAAAGATAGAGGCGGACCTACTAGGCCTTTTCAGCATTCAGAACGTGCAAGTGCATAGAGAGAGAAGGGAATGGGGGGTGGGGTAAGTGCTAGGAGTACCACAGAATGGTGGGCTAGCAAGTAAGCAGCTGTTAAGTGACTTGGTGAGAGTAGTCAACTGCCAATAAATTAGAAAGTGCAAGCCTGTGATAGCACATGCACGTGGGTGCTTGGGCAAGTGCTGAGACCAGGCGGGGGCTGAGGCGATTGGGTGTGGGTGGCCACGACCTGGGTGGACACATAAGGGCCCTGACCACCAATCTCAGCAACTGTGGGGTTTAGAAGAGGAGGGAGGGAAGGAGGAGGTGAACAGGAAGGTCTTGTGGAGCTTCTGCAATTTGAGGAGATCTCAAGACGAAGAGGAAACAGATCAACCACCAGCTCGCTGTTTAGCGAAGTGCGTGACACACAAAGACTTGCTGCCGGAGGAGCGTAAAGATCTGGAGGGAGAGTATTTAGTGAGAGTCAGTTGTAGATAGTGTGGTCCCCGGCCACAGACAGCCTTACGGATGATGCAGAGGGATTTGAATTTGATCCTTGCAGCAACCGGGAGCCAGTGGAGAGATTTTAGGACTGGAGAGATGCAGTCCCTGGGCTGGAGGTCAAGGATACGTCTTGCAGCCCTATTCTGGAATAGCTGGAAGGGTCGTAGAGAAGAAGAGGGTAGATTAAGGAAGAGGCTATTGCAGTAGTCTAGCCTAGAGAGAACCAGAGCTCTAGAGACATTGAGCTTCTGGAGGAAAATGAGGAAAGGAAGGATTCCTTTGCGGAGGTGGAATTGCAAGTGGGCCTTCATAGTAAGGTGCTGAATGTGAGGAAGGAAGGAATGAGAAGAGTTGAATATGACCCTAAGGTGTCTAGCTTCACATGAATGGGAAGGGAGAGTGCCCATGAAGAGTGGCCATATCGAGGGGAAGAAAGAGGGAGCAGGAGTCCCAATGGGAAGGATCTCAGTCTTCCTGGCATTGAGTCAGAGATCATTGGAGGCACAACATGACTGGATGGCAGATAGGCATGGTGAAGGAAGGAAGTAAAGGATCAGAGGGCATTTTAAAGAATAGTTGTGTGTCTTCTGCATAACACTGGAAGTTTGGGGAGAAGGTGGACATTTGGTGTGTGAGTGGAGCAAGATAGATGTTAAAGAGCCAGGGAGAAAGGTTGGAGCGCTGGGGGTGCCACAGGTGGAGATAGAGGTGGGGGAGGAGAAGGAGCCCTGAATGACCTGGAATGGATGATTATCGTGGAAGGAGGTCGGCCAGTCCAGTGCCCGATCCAATATACCTAGGGTATTGTGGAGCTGTTTTATGAGGATTGAGTGGTTGACCATGTCAAATGCAGAGGAGAGATCAAGTAGAATGAGAACAGCTGGAGAGTTAGAACCAAGAGATGCAAACAGATCTTCATGGGTGTTCAGAAGAGCAGTTTCCGTGCCTCTGGATGCTCGGAATCCAGATTGATGGTCGTGTATGCAACCAACAAGTTCAGTGTGCTGGGTCAATTAGGGGATGACCAGCTTCTCCAAGAGTTGCCCAAGGAAGGGGGTGATAGAAACGGGGTGGTAGTTAGCCGGACGAGATGTGTCTGCAGAACGATTTTTCAACAGTGGGCACACAAGGGAGTGCTTGAGGGAAGAAGGGAAAGATCCAGTAGAAAAAGAATGGTTGCAGAAATCAGTAAGTGCAGAGGCCAGAGAGCCAATAGTGTCCTTAATGGTCCTGGAGAAACAGGGGGAGACCTGTTTGGAGGAGACCTTCATGGAGTGGACAAGTCTGGTGACCTCATCAGGTGTGATAGGAGAGAAGAAGGAGAGAAAAGCAAAGGGGGGATGGGAGGCTAAAGGAGGCAGGGGGTGTAGGGGAAGGAGAGGGGGAAATGGAAGTGAGGATGCTCAGAATGTCCTGAGTTTTTGCAGTGAAGTGTGTGGCCAGTGCATTGCAAAGGGCCTGGGAAGGAAAAGGTGTGGTGGAGACTACGGAAGGGGTGGCTAGTTCCTTGCAGATTTTAAAGAGTTCAACCATGTTGTTGGAATCACAAGAGATGCAAGCCTGGATGTGGGCCCTTTTCTTGGAGCAAATGGCGAGTCAGTATTGCCTTTAGTGTGGGTGATAGGCCAGTTTGTCAGAGGGTGAGCCTGAGGTCTGCCACTTCCGTTCTGCAGCTCTGCATTTGCATTTCAGGGCTGCAAGTTCGTAGTCATACCAAGTGCTACGCTTGGAGGCATGTTTCAGGCGGATTCTCATGACTGGGGCAAGATTGTCAAGAGTATTAGGTGTGGCAGGATGGAGATTGCTGGCAGCGGAGTCAGAGATAGTGTTTGCAGTGCGAGCAGAGGGGGTGTGAAGGTATATGCAACGGCAGCAGCTGATACTTGTTTCATCGGACAGAAGTTTGTGAATGAAGTTGCAGGGCTGGGGAAGGTGCGATAAGATGGTAGAAAGAAACCAGCTGAGAGGAGAGAGTGGTCTGACCAGGAGAGTGGGGTGGTGAGTGGGGAGGAGAGAAAAAGATCAGTGTGGATAAATACATAGAGAGTGTGCCCAGCCCAGTGAGTAGGACCAGAGGGGAGAATGGAGAGGCAGGGCGAGGTGCAAGTTCAAGAAACAGAGAGGATGCTGTGAATGAGGAGTCATGGTGGATGTTGAAGTCACCCAGGAGAACAAGTTTAGAGGTGGCTGTGAGGAGAGAGGAGAAATTGGCCCATTCAGAGAGGAACTGTAGATAGTGGCAATGGTCAGGGAGCAAGTGGGAGAGATGACCAGCTTGCAGACCAGGCTCTCGAAGGAAGAGTAAATTATGTTTTCTGCATCTGTAGTGAGAGCATGGTCAAATTACTTTTTGGGAGGGAAAAAGAACCATCTTAACAAATGGAGAAAAAAAAATATCCTAAAACTTTTCCTTTGATTTAAATGAGCGATTTGATTGACACACATGATCAACTAATTTGATAACACTATTACATTCAAAGTGACATTGATGGTATTAAGACTATTGATCTGATTGTACAACATCTACTCTACTCCTGCAGCTTTGGAATGTTCAATATAGGGCACCCTCATTTAAATGTATTTCATTGGAATTCTTGTCAAGTGCTGGCCCTGGTATGCAGTGTTTTGTGCAATGAAAACAAACATTGCTGGGTAAACAATATTTTTTTTCAGCCACTATCCAACACTTTTACCATGTATTCTAGGACTGGAGTTGGTTTATAAAATTATACCGGTCTTAAAGTATGATGAGATATGATGGGAGGGGTGTTTAGTGGTGAAAACAATATTGTTTACCCAACAATGTTTGTTTTCAGAGGTGAAAACACATAGATCTGCTGGTCCTACCCAGAGTGTCTACGAGCTCCCTACAAGGTTGAATGGTTGAAGAGGTGGGAAGTGATAATAAAGATACTACATATTTTTGGATAGAATAGGAAGATTAGGATAGACAAGTGGCAGCAGGGGTTGTGGAGAGGCAATGTTAAGTGTGGCAGTGTTAACGGTAATGTTAATGTTAATTTTAAGAGATATGTTTTGAGTCTCCTTCTGAAAATGGTGGTGAAGGGTGCTAAAATCTCTGGGTGCCCACTGGGTAAATGCTGGTTGTGTGTACATGTTGGTTTGCAGTGTGGAAGGTGTAAGAGATTATGGCTTCATTGTCTGGTGTTTGTGTGGGTGACAGCTTTGAGTTTTTTGTGAAGGTAAATTGGGTTTTTCTGGTGTATGGCTTTGAAAACAATACTTTGAAGGCAATTCTCAGGGGTATGGGGAGGCAGAGGGGCTGGGAGAGTGCTGAGGTGATGTGTGAATGTTTTGGTGGTGGAGGATGAGTGTGGCTGCTGAATTTTTGTATGGCTTGCAGGGAGACAAGGGTGCTGTTGGGGAGTCCAGCAAGAGCATTGACGTTGTCCAGCTTGGAGAGAACTAGTGCTTGAACCGTGGTGTGGAAGTCATCAGGAGGAAGGATGTGTATTATCTTTTGTAGGCAGTGTAGTTGTAGGTTGGATGCTTGGTGGCAGCAGTTATGTGTTTTCTGAAGGAAAGTTGGGGGGTCGATGGTGAACCCAAGGGATTTGACAAGTGTTGAGAGGGATATGTGCTGATTGTCCATTGCTCGTGCTTTGATCCAGGGGGTGATTTGGATTTGTGTCTAGGGGGACAGATGAGGAGGTGTTCAGTTTTGGAAGAGTTGAGCTTGAGAAAATGGGTGGCCATTGAGTGTGGTGCTGGTGGAGAGACAGCTTTTGAGGGTTTGGCTTTGTGAGGGGATGATATTTGGAAGTATGTTTGCGTGTCATCTGCTTATTGGTGGAAATGGATGTTGTGCTTGTGATGGGCCTGTCCAAGGAATTCAAATATAGGTTCAAGAAGAGTGGAGATAGGGATGAGCATTGCTGAATGCCGTATTTGACCGGGGGTGCGGTCGGATCGAAAGGGGGTCATGGAGTCAAAGTGTGTCATGTCAGTAGGGAAGCAGGTGAACCAGTCAAGGACAGTGGGCTGGAATGTCAAGTAGAATGGTGTGGTCATGGTGTCAAAGGCTGTAGAGACATTGAGAAGTACAAGTAATGCTGTGTGTCCTTTGTCAGTGATGTTCTGGAGGTCATCGACAATTTTAGTGTAGCAGTCTCTGTGGTGTATCCTGGTCGAAAGACAGACTGGTAGGGGTTGAGTAGGTTGTTTCTGGTTATGTGGTGATGTGTTATTGCAGTTGGATAGTGTGTAGTGAAAAGGTTTTCCATGATTATGGTGGATAGTGAATGGGGATGTAATTTTCAGAGGGTATGGGGTATAGAGATTGGTTCGTTTCCTTGTTGAGACAATAATGAAGAGCAATGATTTGAAGGGTTTTTCATGAGTATTTCGCATATTAGTGCTGAACTGTTTGTGTGTGTATGTGTTTGGGGAGAGGTGTATTGAGGGTGAAAATGGGAGTTTGTGGAATGAATTTGAGTTGAGCATTAGTGTGTATGGTTGAGCTGCCTACTTCGAATAATAGGAACAGCAGCCACACCCAGATGATAAGAGAAAGACAGGTGCAATAGAGGCATAACAGTGACAGTTCATAGCAGAGGTGATGTGCCTGATAATGGTTGAGTCATACCCAAAGGTGAACATGATAAGAGTGTCCTGCTAAAATGCAAGGGTGAAATACTTCAAAGGTTGGTATGCAACAGGGAGGAGAGATAACTATTCATGTTCCTAATGGGAAGAAACAAGTGCTGGACCTAACCAGGACTGAATTGCTGAACTCCGCGGTTTTGTTCCCCAAAATCCTCCTGCATTGCATAGCCTTTCATTCCTCTTGTGATCACGCTAAACGTCTCTGAGAGAATGGGATTGTCAGGTGCCTAATTTCCAAGACCCTGGGCTTGAACTTTGGTCAGGTGGAACCTCGAGAGTAAAGTGAATGATACAGAGATTCGTATGGAGGTAGCTGTTAAACATACTGCAGAAATGGTTAGTGAAGCATAGAGTGAGATTTTGGGAATGGGGAGGTTCTGGTAAAATGTAAACATGCAGATACGGTATGGGATAACATGCTGCCATGTATTAAAGACGCAGCATGGTTTAAATAGGTAAGATTGTTTACTTACTCAAAGAAGCGGTCTATACCACCAAAGTTTGTTTCACTGAATGTACACAGAGTCATATGGATTTACATAGAGAGGGATCTGTCAATGTCAAAGGTATGCAAACTAGCTTATAGACGAAAGCAATGTTTCGAATCCGCAATATAGGAAATAGTGACCATTTATGTAAGAAACGTAGTTCTATCATAAGCTCCAGTTTGGGTTCAGATTGCCTGCTTTCCCCGACCGAGAAGTCAACAGTGTAAGGGGTTTATTTTAACACTGAGAAAGGCGACATGGGGCACAATGTATCCCAGTCCATGAATTTGATATATCACAATGTTTATAATGGAGAAAAATTTCACCTGCCCGTTTTGAATGTCACAGCTTCACGGCTCTGAAGAACTCATTACCCTCTCACTACAGACGACATTCTGGAGCAACCGAATTGCTACTCTTATCCATCCTGTGTGGTGGTGTAAGAACACGTGGACAAACAAATGATCCTTATTCCACACACCTCATTAATTTTGGATGTGATTTATTGACACTAATTCAGGGAATTTTAAAGATAACTCAAAGTTGAAGAGGTGAACCATCACACAGTGAACCGCAACATGTGCAATTGTATCACAATCGTTACAAAGGGAAGAGCAGACACTTCGGCACTTGTTGAGAGAAGCCAGATCCGCATGATGGATACATGACCCAGGTATAATTCCATTGAATTCATTCACAGAGCCGTTGCTCCCAAATGCCAAGTAGGCGCAACACAACGTGGATGCCCTGCGCCAAGCTATAATCACAAGGTTAAAGCTCACAGACGGTTGTGTAAATAATGTGGATATTGAATCCACAATGAGCCACCAATCACAGCACAGTGAAAAACATGATTTGTTAATCCAGCAGAATCCACCACCATTCCAACAACTCATTTTAAGCCACCCATTGATGCAAAGGTCACATAATAGAGAAATGAGGGTGAGGAGGGTGGCTCAAGAAGGCAACATTTACAGATAATGAGCTTTAGGCCCTCATCATAGAAATTGTGAAAGGAGAGGGGATGATATCGAGCAAAGACCACCCATTAAAATGGACAGTTGCTCTTGGAAATGTTTTATTTCATGAGCAAATTAACTATGTAGTATATAGAAATAGCTTAAGCTGGCATTGTAACCCGAGTAAACACATAATAGAGAGTTGGCTAAGGCACGCCATTCCTACTGATAGATAAAATGTCGCAGTGGCACAAATGTATAGCATAGATAACATTCATGATGGAGCAAGGACGGCCTTTGGGATTTTCAGGGCCCTGGGAGGGAAAAGATGGGCGGCCCTCCATTAGTTGCATAATTAGTGACATCCGTCATATTATAGAAAACGATATCACAGAATTAGTCTTAAATACGCAGAGGTATCATGGGAAGTTCCATTAAAACACGTTTCCATGAGTAAGGCAAAAGACAAAAACACTCACATCCAGTATATGAATTGTCACTGTTAATATTTACCTTTCTAGGACTATCAGGAGTGAGGCTTTTTTTTTTTAAGTAGCAGACATTGTGATCTGAATACCTTAGACTACTCATTTTGGCAGATGAGGCACAGGGAGATAAAAGTATTTGCCTGGGAGCACAAACTTTGGTTAAGCGGTGATGCCAACATTTAGGACCATAGCCATGTTTGGCTTCAATAATACTCTGTTTTATAAAGAGGACATGAAAAGTACACAAACAGTAGTAAAGTAAATGCTAATAGAAATATGTTAGTAAAAAAAGTGTACAATTGTGGCATTATCCTCCCTCGCCCCTCTTGAAAGGGTGTATAAAAACCAGAATGGAATTCATCTGAAGACAAAAAATGGTATTTGGGTTTTGTAAAATGTACTTTCAAGACTTAAAGGCTCAAATAAAAGGTAATGAGTGAAAAGGTTACCTGTTTGTGTTTCAATGTTTGACGATTGCAGGCTTCATTTATGATGTGATGAAGATATTACACTCCACCAAAAATGAACACTTTCTGGTGTGATACACATGAACATCTGAAATAATGTCGTGAGTTGAAAACTATTTTCTGTGATATATTTTAATTGGCCTGGAGGAGGGCGTAGATTTAGGCAGTTAATTGGTGCTTTGTGTGTGCTTTTAGAGTGAAAATGTCCCTTTGCATTTCTTAACAGGGAACGTTAAGAATGTCTCGTCCAAAGCAATAGTCTCTTAGATGAGCCATCATTTGTAAGCCGCTGCTACTTTATAAGCCGTGCTGGAAGAAGGAAAGCGATAAACAGTCATGAGGCAGCCACATCATCTGCAGCTTAGAGGGGTGTGTTTGTCTCTAGAGAGTCAGGTGGCTGGGAGGTGACACTGGCCTCACTGTACAAACAAAACAGTGAGTCTGTAAATGGAGGCAGCACAGTCCCTCTTTAAAACAATGATACTTGGTATAGTCCAGGCAGGCACTATGCCTGCAGGGCCCCACTGACATTGCTGCCCTGGGCGCACCACAGACTGCCCTTGCCTCAGGTTAGCCATGTCAAGAAGTTACTGGCATCCATAAAGCAATGGCTCTTTCAAGGTCTCCTTGGAAGCTGTGAAATAGCAAAATCAAGAGCTATTCAATGCATGCTCCGTGATCAGACCCCCACTGAAAGGAACAGGCGTCTTTTTTGGTGTCAAGTCAGTGATGATGCCTCCAATGTTGTGTTAAAGGAAAATGACCATCATTGTAGCGTTTTGCACTAAAATTGTATGTAACATGTAATCTCTACTCTCTCATATAATCACTTCTCAAAGAAAGCCAACTCGGATGGGTGTATTTCGAGAACGCTATGCTTTAATATGACGGATGACTAAGCGAAAGAGTCTTGAGTATATATTTCGGCTAAAGTTCCAATAGGACAGTCAAGTAACCCAACGGGGGTGAGTCCCTCGTCTATTTCAACCAGCGATCTGTTTTAACCAACAAAGATGGTGCCCCCGACATCGGTTTACACACAAACTGAGCCATCTCTCCTCGAGGGGAGGAATTATTACTGAAATGATTATTTTCCACAAAATGTTTAATGATCTATTTGTTTATATCATCTTATCGGTATTATCGGCCAATTGTGACCCTTGCATTCTCCCATTACCTCTGTGTTAACGAAAGTTATAGTGCGAAAGGGGGAGCTCAACAAGATGCCGAATGGTATGCAAGGTAACAATGTGATATGAAGTCGCTCTCGCATTGCTCAACTACACTGAACTATGATGCAATCTCGGATGTTGATAAAACAATCTTTCTGCAGCGACAGAATTGAGATAAGACTATAGGGCCAACATACGAGTGGATCATTTTAGGGAACACACTTAGAAAACTAGCAAGCTTCTGCTTATGTCAGCATATATTGATATCGCACCACAAGCGGGATGATACCTCTTTATTTCAGAGATATGAATGCAACATCAAATAGATACAAACATACAAAGAGACTTGCTTATCAAATATTATAAATGAATGTAGGGAAGCAAAACAGTCCATGTGAACATGAATTCTGAAAGGGATCAACATAAATAATATGCAATGTGCATAACACTAATATTTCGCAGCAACTGATTAGTGGATGAGTAAATGATATTTATAAAGAAATTAAAGATGACCCTTTTAAGTGTTTCAGAATTATCAAAGCCGTTCTATCCTCTAACATCTAATGATAACACTAATGACATCAGTTAGAAGGAATTAGAAGGATGATTTATGCTCACATTGTCATTTTAAATGTTAATGATTGCTTGCCCAAATAATGGGATTAACAACGTGCAATGAATGTGAGAAAATTGTGATACTGTGGAGGGTTTATTATTCAATTAATACTTTGTCAGTTTACTCTGTGCTTTACGAGTCTATTCCACAGCATGACATTTTTCAAGCAATCAATAATTTCTCAGTTCACTCTCAGCTCCAGCAGCTTTCAGCCAGATGAAACTGGCTACGTAGAATTGCACCAAAAACACATGTTCCCACCTACGTGACGTTTTCTTTGCATTTCATAAAGACCACTAAACACCAGAGTCGTTTCTCACACCTCTGTGTGTGGAAGGGTTATTGTTTAGTATGTTTCTTTTGATGAATGATATACATGATGCATCTGCATTTCAGCGTAACACCACACATTGTGAAGTATGATCACCTAAACAGGGACGTCATTTCACCAAAATGCCAGGGGTAGAGGAAGTGACATCCCACGACCCTTAACCCCTAATGACATCACAGGAAGTGATGTCATTTGACCCCGCCCCAAAGTGATATTACGGGAAGCGATGGAATACGACCTTTCACTCTTTGACGAAACAGGAAGTGGCATCACATAGCATTGTACACTACGAAAAATATGGTTACGATATGGATTGCCATATGTATCGTTAAGATCAGTGTATATAGGCCCATATTACTAAATTACTGTGAATGCAAGCAGATGTCCATGACCAAATGATAATGAGGTGTTATTATATAGCACTTACGCTTAAGCGCTTTATATACAAAAAATATACACCCAATATCACCCAACCTGTGTTTGTACTCATTTAGCGACCTCAGAAGGATGAAAGGCTGAGTTGAGGCATTTAAGAACAGACTAAATCAGTGACTCACCCCCTGAAGTGTGCCTGAAATAAACCTTTAATGAGTCTAGCAATTACTGTATAGAATTCCAGAAAGACACATTATTTGGTATTCCTATTCTTTCTTATTTAGGATCAGTGCTGAAAGTGTTAGATTTGTGGCACTCTTCTTTTTTTAAAGGGGCCTGATCAAGAAAGCCAGCCACTCCAGAAGTGAACAGCTACATTTTTTTTTAAGATAGAGGTCGCAAGGGAGACATCAGAGTTCACATTTGCGACCTCTGGCGACCCCTAAATGACGTCCCTGCGACCTAAAATGTGTTTGTTAAAAAACAATTGCCCTTAATTTACATGCATCTTATAAACAAAAGGCTGCGTGGAGGTGCAGTCTGGCAGCTCGTACTTTTGGCTGTCTGCAAAAAACAGTTCCAGCCTTTTTTCATCACCCTTCATGGAAGGCGGACCCTTAAAAAACCCATCCCGGCCGCAGAGTGGCCGCGGAGTGCTGCATGGAGGTGCAGTCTGGCAGCTCGTACTTTTGGCTGACTGCAAAAAACAGTTCCATTCTTTTTTTCATCGCCCTTCATTGAAGGCGGACCCTTCAAAAACCCATCCCAGCTGCTGAGAGGCTGCAGAGAGCTGCGTGGAAGTGCAGTCTGGCAATCTGGCAGCCCGGCAACCTGACCAAGATGTCGGTCTCGCCCGACATAGCTGACAAGGTTGACTCGACCGACATTGGAGAGACGGTAACAAAGGGAGAAAAGATCAAGATGGGGCCTCCAGCAGAAGATGCAGCAGAAGACGGGCGGAGGGGGGGCGATTTCTGCGAATCGGCTGCCTTACTATCAAGGTTCACCAACCCCATTTTGAACCACACAAGTTCCACCCGTTCACCGCCCTCCCTTCCCCCCTGAATCAAAGCCGTGACACTAGGAAAAGACATCAGCCACTCAACTCACCCGATACTGACACCCATGTGAACCCGAGGAGTAAGCCGTTGAAATCCAAATACTCCCCTCCAATTCCCCCGCTCAGATCTCCCCACAAATATAACCCACCTCTGGGTGGCTGCACGGCCCAAGGCTCCAACGGCGTGGAGTGTCCCAGCGGCGACGATCTGCGCTTGGAAAAGAGCGGGCCTCCAGCAAAGGCAGAAAGCACCGGGAGGCCCAGAAGATCGACGAGGGGGTGATCGCTGAAGCGGAAAGGGCAGAATGCTAACAATCGTCAACTGCAAGCCGACAGCGCGAGTCAGTAAATGAACATCCTGACTCCGATCCAGTGGGTGATCCTGCAGGTGAGACAACTGCGGATGAGGAGAAGGGAGAGGGTAAGGGACGGCAGTAAGTGGACTTCTCACTCCCTCCCTCCTCTTGAAATAGAAAAAACATTGCCAGGACTCCTAACAACCAGATTACTAACATGCTGAAGACTTACAGCGAAACATATCACAACTGTCCCCAAAACTCCAGGGCAACACAAAATGATAATGAAACCCAGCTACAACCAACAAGTTTTAGACCAATTGAAGAGACCTTAAAGAAAATCACTTCTTTAACGCAACCATAAACAACTTGGGGGATCCTGACATAGACGACCTAAACATGTTAAGCGAACATAACCGGCCCAACGAATTGACTGACCTCGCTAATGGCAATCTGGAAGGTGAGATCATCTTGGGAGGGCCCGACAGTATAACCACTGCCCCATTCCCCGGCCAAAATCAGAAAGAGACATCCAAGAGATGAGTAATCAAAAACCTCTTGAAGAACCAAGACGACAACAACACAGATTGTCCAAAACCACCTCAACTCTCCCAATAACGCCATAACAGCCGGTGGCCACGAAAATTCAGAACAAAAAAGAACGGCCATGAGAAAACTGGACAATCCAGGAAAATGACTCCATTTCCGCCTTATACCAACAATCCCATTGGCAAATTCTTCAACAAACAGGACAAAACTCTTTTCACTAACCCATGCAAACTATCTGATGCTGAAATACTCGACGGGATAGTACTATCACCCCGAGGGAATGCTTCTGATCAGACTGACAAGAGAGCCACACCCACATGTGGGCTCACTTCGACACCAGTACAATGGCATTTTGGGCAAGGCAGGCCATCAGCTATTAACACCTTGAAACCCCACTTAGCAGTTCCAACTGCCCCTCAGGACAGAAGAGGGGCACGCAGGAAAAAAAACAAATGGATCACAACCTTAATCTTGCAACCAAGGAAAAGAAAACTCGGATTGAAAGCCTCGTACCCCAGAAACAGGATAACATCATAGTGGCCAAAGCTGTGTAGATGCCAGGCCTTGAAGAAGATTAACTGGCCAAAGCTACCCAAATTAATAAAGAAGCCAAGATCACCAAATCCATGGAGGTGAAAAATCGACTTAAATTGACATTACATTACAGAGATGACTCCCCAGTGAACATATCCCGTTACACATTGTCCACTCCCACAAAGGGGAAAAGGAGAAAGAGATACCTCAAAGACAACGGAAAGAAATTCGCCCAACAAAAAACTGGACATTTTCGTCATAATGTCGGCAGTGACCATAGCCCTGGCTCCTTTTGGGAATCTATACAAATCATTGAACGAAATATTAAAAGAACACACATCCATGACAGCTTCCATGAGCTCCAAACTAACACACTTGGAAGGCTATATCATGGCCGCAGAAGCTTGGAAGGGGAATACAAGAGACCAGGGAACAATGACCATGAATCTACAAGCACTAGCCAATTCGTGAGACCAATCCAAACAAGTGGTATTTCCGTTTAAGAAACCGTCTGTAACCACTGGAACACAAACACATCAAGTTAAAAACTCAGAAAGATCTAAAGAAAAAGCTCAGGAGAGTGAGGTCATCGACCTCAACTTGATGGACAGTGAAAAGAAACTGCAACATAACAACCAAGGACTACTAGATGCGATGAAAGGCAGCAAAAAGGTGGAGACCACTGTGAGGAAAACTAAGTATACGCCAAGCACAATGGAAGAAGAGCGACCAGAAGGTTGTTACTCAAAGGCACGGCAAGGAAAGTCGATCAACCTCAATCAAAAATCAGACGGAAAGCCATGCTTTGGCGAACTTGGACCAGAGGTGAACCAACACAAACCCGAGCTCCACTCAAAATGTTCCAGCAAGCACCTGAATAAACCTTTAGGTGAAACCAAGAAAGAAAGGAAACCAACAACACTGGCGATAATAACAACTCGGCTTCAGCATCAGCGTCCAAAAGCCCCAAATCGATACACAGTAAGCATCAAAGGGAGAACACCACCACATGTAACGAGACCCTAACAAAATGGGTAAAAATCCTCAACAAAAATGCTCCAAAACAAGTAAATTCACTGAATAAAAAAAAAATTAAATGAGTCATACGAAGAATTAGGAAACAAAACGTGGCTCCTCCTCCCTCCTAGCATAGACGGTTACAAGACTCTACTATCTCCAGCACTCAAAGGAATTAAAGGTCACCCTACACCGGGTCTTCTAATTGCGCTCCGCATAGGAGGGGGCCTGTGACTAGTGCGCAGTTTGGTCTTGTCTACCTTTATCCAAGCGGTTCTTCTGGAATGGAACCAAAGCCTAAGGTCATCAAAGAACATAATGGTGGATCTCATCTTGTTGATTCACATCTACTGGAACCCCAGAGCACAAACACCAAAAAACTTCATAGCCTCCGTTGACTCAATCTTAACGGAAGCGACAACGGCTACCCAGATCTAGTAAGAGAAATCGTACCATCACAGAGCCAAAATCACCACAGAACACAATCAACCATAAGAGGCCGTGCATGGGCCAACCTCATGGACTCTCGGGACTTGTACAACCTAAATCAACTAGATAAATCTTTACTGCCTGAGCCAACTTGGGAGAGTGAAGGGCACAAGAGCACCATTGGTCATATTTACGCTTCAAAAGAACTTTACTCAGTCATCCACTCATTCAAAGTAATCAAAACAACTCATAGCAACCACAACCTCCTAACAGCATCATGGCCAGCAACTAAAAAAACATACCAGACAATGAACCAGGATATTGAAGTTAACCCTCAAGGGACGGGGCTAAAGTTGACAAAAAAAACAATAACCCGGATTACGACAAGCTACAGGGGTCAGCACGTCTTAGACACTGACGCACAGGGATCATCAAATCTGGACTACTGCCCACTTTTCAACCCTTACTTATTCCAAAGGCCAACAAGAACCAGCCCAGAAAAACCACATCTGCATAGATATAATGAGGAGCTTATGGTGAGGAAGGCAACCACGCGAAAAGCCACAAGGCGTGCACAAATCCATCCATCACAACAAAACATAGCGCTGGCGGCCGAACTAAAAAGAAGCAACCAAAACGTGGCTATTGACTTCCCGGAGAAAGTATACCAACATGACTCTGAGGTAATGCTACACGTAGTCTGCAGTAGAAATCCCAAAGACTTCTGGTCTGTAGTTAAAGACAAAACAACTTCAGTACAGTATGCAATACTAAACATCGTCAGCGAGGAAGCATGGTTAACGCATTACACCAATTTGTTCAAATATCCAACAGCTGGTCCACCCAATGCTGTAAAACATGTCCCTTGTGTATGGGCTATTGCATACGACAGATTAACTACCTAGAAAAAGATAAAGATGTTGAATAACTCAAGAGACCGGGCGCTGATGGAATCTCCAGTATACATCTAAAAAAGGACCCGGAGGAATGGGCAACATTGATCCTTAAGATTTTCAACAGATGTTGTGCCACAAGAAACATACCAGGATCCTGGAAAACGGCCATTGTTGTCCCGATCTACAAGAAGGGACCAAAGAACGACCCTAAAAATTACAGGCCAATAGCCTTGCTCGATGTTATAGGCAAGCTATCCGGTACCTCACCCTGGACGGATTCCAGGCCTGGCAGAAAGTATCAAAAACGGCAGACCCCTACCAATCAGGGTTTGTAAAAAACCTCGAACATTGATTAACATCATGCTAATCAGCATCCTGAAAGCTAATGGTAAGGAAGGTCATCCAAAAGTATTCATAGCCTCTATAGATGTGGTCCAGGCATTTGACTGCGGGAATTGAGAAAAACTGTGGCTAAAATTAAAGAAAGTCAGATGTCCAGCTGCTATTCTGGAGCCACTAGATACCCTGCACTTCGACACCTCAATGAGAGTGCACCTCAACACAGTAGGCCAGTTATCTGACCCCATAACTACATAAAGAGGGGTCAAACAAGGTAGCCCTCTGGCCCCAGCACTATGCAAAGCTTACATGGCCGACATCGTTGACACAGAAAATGACACCCGTTCCTTTCGTCCTACAATAGGAGAGTCCAAGGTCACAAGGCTCCTCTACGCGGATGACATAATTCTCCTGGACCAAACAGCCATTGGATTATAGCGCCAGCTAAACAGCCTTTCGGCATACTTAAGGAAAAACGACCTTGACCTTAACATAAACAAAACGAAGGTTATGATAATTGGAAATACAACAAAAAATACAAGAAAACCACATTAGTTTATGAATTCAGAGAAACTGGAAATCGGGACAAGTCTCACCTACCTGGGAGTCAAACTATCCGGCAGCAGTACAAAAAAGACTATGCAGGAGCATCTCTATGCAAACACAACAACACTGGCAGCCCAAGCATCGATCTTGGAAAGAACGTTTTGCAAGTTCTCACCAATACAAGTGATAAAATTTTATAAAGCAAAAGCCATCCCGGCTATTACATACGCTGCTGAGGCAGTGCCACAAGTACCATCCACACTCTGGATCAAACTTGAAGGCATATTCTGGCACAAGGTCCTAAAGCTACCAACGTCGACTCCCATGGCAGTAATTAGAAAGGAACTCTGCCTGTCATCATTGAAATTCGTGGTAGAGAGGAACAGCCTGTTTCTCCTTGGAAAAAACTTAAGAAAACCCAGACCTAAAATACTCGATATCATTCACAAAGAAATGACCAGTGGAAAAAAACAGAGGATGGCAGCCTGGTTAAAAAGTCACTTAACTCTGGTAGAAACAATCGGAAGTTCCCAAAGGGTTCTTGAACGCATCCCAGAAGAAGTCAAAGAAAAACTTAAAATCTGGGACTGGATCGAGCTACTGGACAAATCAAAGGAGTATAAATCAGCCGCCCACTTGACATTGAACACTCAAAAAGTGGACGAGGTTCGAAACTACTTAAAAAACTTTCCCGATAAGGCACTTCACACAACTTATCTAAGAGCCCGCCTGAATGTTCTATTTTTTCAGAAACAATCAGTGAGTAACACGTGCCGTTACTGTAAAAACACAGACCACGTCAAGACAGTGCAGCATCTTCTTTCATCATGTATAGGAACCGCAAACCTAAGGACAACGTACCTACAACCACAAAGGTACAAACAGCTCACACTGGACGAAGAACCTTGGTGGAACTGGATGATCAGCAGAGACAATACATCTCTCACCATCGCTACAGCAAAATTCTTACAGAGCCTGGCACTTGAAGAAAAAGTCCAAACACTGATTCCACACAGAGAGAAAAACTCAAAAGACTGAGTGAAAAAGCACAAGCATGACTAACATTATCATCTAATTTGTAAAAATTGTCAAAGTCACAATTAAAAACAAACAAAAAAAACAAAAAACCTTTAATATATAGTTAATGATCTGCCCACACATTATATATTTGATGGGAACCTCAATCCACTGTTTCCAGGTCACATTGCATATGCAGAGATCCACTTTTATCTCCAACAGGTTTCAGTCCTCCATCTAAGTAATGGCACTTTCCTGTGGCCAATGAGTGGTGTTTGGTTCATCAACATGGATCAAGGTTGAGAAACATATGTATCTGCTGGTTGTTGCACACGTTATGTTTCTAAGCCATTGTTGGCTGCTGTTGAGGTAAACCTGCTACAATCGGTCAGTGATGAAGCTGTTCTTAGAGGTAACAATTAGTTATTATAAAGTTACAAAGGAATCTGTGCACGCTTGGTGATGAGCATAGAACCATCTTTGTGGGTGTCTGAGGCAAACGTCTTCTACCAAGACCCGAAGGAGAGCACAACACAAGGAAACGGAACACCACGAGGCTAGCATTTGTGGAAAAGTGAAGTTGTATTTTGTAGTAGTTATACATTATATACAAAGTCATATCATACCTTATTAAGTGGCAGTCTGAAATGACCATCACATTGAGCTTGGCATGCTTTGTGTCTGTCTGTAGCACACAGTGAGTGTCAGATAATATTCCAATAATCTCTAATGCACTAGTGTGTGAATGGAGAGGAGTGAGGGGCATAATCACTTTGATAGAATCTGGCTATACACTCACCTGCATATGTGAGTTACTTTCTTGTTTGCCCATCTGGCGACCTTCGTATTTGCAGCAGTGAATGGATTGCCATTGTCTATACACAATCAAGTGAGGAGTGCTATCTACTCAGTAGCATGCATAACTCGTGCTTCCAGCTGTACTAGTATAATCAAACGAGTTAAAATGCTCTCAATAGACTAGATCAGAACATTTTGGTAACAGAGGAAATTGTAACAGCCATAATATTTATCTAGACGTACATTAATGTTGAACCCTAAAGGCCCTTTTACTCAAGGCAACATTTTGTAGTTATGGATGGGACAGAGAATAACTTCTCAAACTAAATAACAAGACCGTTTTAGGAAGTTGGCAAATAACAATGTTTTAATGTCAATTGTCTAAAACAGGCAGTACAACGGACATCAACAGACATTGCACAGCATAATCTCAACATATCTTGTAAGAAATCACATTTATATACAAAAACATGGTCATTCGTGATGTCATGCTACGTGGCAGACTGAGAAAACCTACTGGAGATTGTGGTTGGCTCTAAGGGGACATCTAAGTATAATTTCCATTAGGGATAGGATTGTGATTGGATCTCTACAGTCAGGTGGGCACTCATGCCCACCCTTAGTGCAAGTCATAGTGCAAGTCATTCTCAACAGTGATTAAGTACACAGAAAACTATTGGCTCTTGAACTATCAGGCCCTTCGTTAAATGACCTTCTACAATTGGTTGGCATACGTGTATCCTTCTAGAACATTCGAGACTCCAGCAGCATGTAAACTGGTACCCCAGGTCTTGGTGGGTGAACTTGACCATTTCTCCCCACCCAATTAGTCTGCCATCTCTCATCATTCATGCCGTCTGCCATTCACATTGTCTTTGAACTTGGCCTTGCAGTAGCTTCTCGGCTCTGGGAATAAAGCGGAGTGCATACATTTGTTATCACCACCTTGGTGCACCATGCTCCTCGTCTATTTTCATCCTCAGCTCACATGATCAGAGACATTGGGCCTCATTACACGGATGGCGGAGAACCATGGCGCTATTTGCGCCATGGTTCATGCCGGTAAAATACCGGCACCGCCTTGGCGGAAAGGGGAATTACCGCCCCATTCCAAGGCTGGCGGGGCGGTAATTCCCCCTTCCACCATTGCCCTTCCCCATTCCCATTTTTGCCCCATAGGGCATAATGGGAATGGGGAAGGTGCTAATTACGGTACCGCAAATTGCGGTACCGTAATTAGCTCCCTGGGTCCCTTTGCGGGTTGGTTTTTAACGCATGCAAAAAGCAGGTGTTAAATCCCCCAACCCGAAAAGGGACCTCGTAGTAAGACGGTAAGGATTTACCGGTACCGGTATTTTACCGGTACCGGTAAATCCTTACCGCCATCCGTGTAATGAGGCCCATTGAATTTACTAGTATTCTAGCATTTAATAGTCTTTAATGAAGAAACTCAGCATCCATGGTGTTCTCTCTTTGCAATTTAACAAGGGATGCCTCAGCTTCTTATGCTTTACTGTTCTTTTCAGCTGATAACCAGTTCTTTGCTGCTTCCAGGCTTTGACACCAAACCAGTCAGCCTCTTTGATCTTGCTTCAAATTCGAGCCTATTCTTTGCTGCGACACACATAGCTTAGAATCTGCCTTCTTCCATGGAGGCTCCCTTACTAAATTATATCATCGAATGTTCAGAACTTCTATATACATATGTTTGGCGGCACCTCCTGCAATCTATATACTACATATAGCCAGCCTTATGAATACGTAGACTACTTGTGTTACAGCATCTGTACAATTGTGAAAATGGCTTGCGTTTTCTGCAGTGCTCTTGTACGTGCAATTTTCATTTCCGACATGATAGCCTTCTTGATTCTTCGCTTCACCATCAGATTCTATATCACCTATGTAGTCTCTTCTCTGGTCATCTTTCTCAGTGTGTTACTTTCATTTTTCGTTACATCACCAGCTCCTTCTTTTCACATCTTCACACTTCTTCAAGTTTTCCTCTCAGGCAACCCTTAGTCTTCCAGGGGTATTTGACATAGGTTCTTCTCAATGGATACCTCATCTCAAAGACTCTTCTTGGTATCGGTATCATTACTGGTGTTGCACATGTCGCAATTTCTGGTTTCCAGCATATAGGAAAAATGGGGGCGGAACTTCCTGTAAAGGCATTCAGCTGCTCCTCTACACTCCTCCCTCTGGTCGATTTATCAACCACTCCTTCACCAGTCTCCACATATCAGCATTCTTTCTTGAAAAAGGGCTTCTTTGGGGTCCAAATTTCCATTACTCCCTTCAGGGATCCTGCTGATTTCACATGTTCATCAACACTCCAGGTCATATGGCTACAACGGCCATTCGGGTTACAGTAAATCTATTGTCCCACATACTTCATGTGATTTCTTGGATACTGGAACTTTGTTCCTTCTGGTGCTAAGATATTGGCCTTTATGAAGTCTCTGATTTCTTCATCTGTCAGCTCCTTGGGTCTAAATTCTGATTCAACATCTATCATGATCTTCATTGTTTGTTTGTTTTTTTATTTATCTGCTAATGCGCACCAAACCCTCAGGTAGCTGGGTGCAGCAGTTACAAGAATAATTGAAGCTTAGCTACAGCATACAGATGATTACATGAATCATAAACATTTGTATTACATACAATTTGGGTAGGGGATACACAATACCAGGTAGTTACATTGATGGGGTCAATGGAGGTATACACATATAATCGCGCAGATTTGTACAAAGGTCAGAAGCACAGGTGGTAAGCAGTTTCTTAAATGTCAGTGGTTTTCAGCCAGTTCAGCAAATTCCATCTAAAACTAGAGTATGGTTGTTCCACTCTAATGGAAGGGGGCAGAGTATTCCAGCAGAGAGCAGCTTTGACAGGGAAGCTGGTTCCCTGGAGAGTCTAAATGTGGGAATTTCTAGGCAGAGGTGGTTGGAAGATCTAGTGTGGTGAGTTGGGATTTTTCTAGTCAGTCTGGCAGAGAGATAGGGTGGAGCAGCGTTATTGGGGCATTTGAAGGTGAGGGATGCCACTTTGATTAGTATCCTGTCGCTAATTTTTAGCCAATGCGGGTCTCTTCTGTGATTGGAAATATGCTCTCTACGTGGTATATTCAAGGCTGCTCTCAAAGTATTATTTTGTAGTATTTTAATTTTGTTGAGGATACTTTTGTTAGCGCCTGCATATTAGGCATTACAATAGTATAGCTTAGACATTATTAATGCATTGGCGAGCGTGATGTAACTAGGTTTGGATAAAAAGGGTCTACAGGTCCTAATTAATTTACAGGTATAAACTGTAGATGAGGCCATGGAGCTAACTTGTTTTTTTAGAGATGATGGAGAATCCAGGTAAAACCCAATGTTTTTACCTGAGTAACTACTTTGATGACGTTGCCGTCGATAGTGAATGTAGCGTAATTGGGGCTTAATTTTTTTAGGTTGAAGTCAGAGCCCAAAATCAAGATCTCACTTTTGTCGTCATTCAGGCAGAGACCATGTGAGGCCATCCATGCCTGAATGAGGAAGTATATCCTGTTTACCAGAGCCGTGTCTTCGACAAAATTGCCCGAGAGTGGAATGAGGATCTGAGTGTCGTCGGCATAATTAGTATATGTGACACCCAGTCTGTCAAGTTTGTCGAAGAGTGGCTTGGTAAAGATGTTATACATTGTCAGTGAGATGCATGAACCTTGTGGAACACCACAGGTAATTTGGATTGGGTCTGCTGAGGCTGACAGGGAGAACACTCTCATCGTACGGTTGGCTAGTAAGGATTGAACCGAGGCTAAAGCATCACTCGAGAAGTGTGCAGCTGACTCTAGATTTTCGCATAACACTCCGTGATCCACCAGGTCAAAGGCTGCCGAAAGGTCGAGGAGGAGTCGCATAGCTGTTTTACCTTTATCCTTCAACTCGTCGATTTGTGTCTTTAAGTCAATTAATGCAGTTTCAGTCCTATGTTGTGGTCTGAAACCAGATTGGTGTGATTCTAATAGGCGGTTAGCCTCCAAATAAGTTCGGATTTGGAGGTAGGCTACTCTATCAGTAATTTTGAGGAGAAAGGGGACCGTTGTGATAGGTCTGTAATTAGTAGGGATGGCCAGGTCTAGTGTCTGTTTTTTAAGAAGTGGTAGTACCCACGATTCTTTAAGGTTAATCGGGATAGTTCTTGAGTTAAAGGAAGCATTAATTAGCTTGGAGATAAAGGGTGCTAAATCTCTAGCTGCATCCTTAATTATTTGTGCTGGGCAACTGTCTCCTGGGCAGTTGGAGGGCTTCAGGGAAAGTATAACCTTTTCAGTTTGCAATATGGAGATATTGGTGAATCTGAAATATGTATTCATGATTGGAGTAGCAGTGGGTATGGTGCGGTGCATTTCAGTGGAGCGCAAGGAGGCTTTTCTGATGGCTATTTTAGTCTGCAGAGTGGCTATTTTATTAAATAAAGCAATTTGGTTGCTAGTGCACCATTGTTTATCTTTCGGGACATTATCTGTAGGTGGAATAGGGTTTTCCATTTCATCAAGGATGACAAAGAGCTCCTTAGTATTAGAGTTTGCTTTGGAGATTTTTTCGTTGAACGTATTCCTTTTGATAAGGATTATTTCTTTCTTGTACATGTTGGCGAAGTTGGTTACTGTGGTTTTATTCCCGACTGTAGGGCAGTGTCGCCAGATGGCTTGTAGCTTCATTCCTACAGCTTTCTTAGCAGTCTCCTTACACTGTGTAAATATTATCGTGATTACACAGAATCCAAACATCACCATTACAAGTATAGCTCCCAAGAGCTTGAAGATATTTGCCATCCATTGTGGAAACCATGAGAAGATGGACGGGAACCAGCTGTCATTTGCAATATCTTCTGTCTTGTCTTACATTTTGTGGGGCAAGTTTGTCAACAGCATTATGGCATCCGTCAAGGTCCCATTTTCGTCATTGTGAGAAGGTATGAACGTGCAACATAATTCTCCAATTTTGGTGCAAACACCTCCATACATTGCTGTGATCATATCAAGGACATATCTGTTCTGGAGGGTCATCAGTCTTATGGACCTCAATTCTTCCTTAATCGCATTGAATCCCTTAATACTACTGTTGATCGTCTGCAGGGGTGCCCATCTGGTAATCTGTAGCCATTTGACATTGGCCAGCCTCTGGATCCCAGGCATAAAGATAGTTGTAAAAACCGCTGCAGTTTGGCTGAACATCCTGTGCTCATTTGGAATAGCATTGAAGGCTTCTATCGATTTAGCAGAGAAATAGTTCTCCCTTTTTGTTTGAATGATTATTCAAGTGATCTCTTCTTCCTCAAATGGGCATCTGCCTTCGGAAATTAGTCAATATTTAGGTCACTTTTCGGAATCACTAATGAACACATCCTTCCCTAATCCTTGGGCAACTTCATATAAGCTCTGGACCCACAGGCCCAGTAATGATCCATTAGAACTACTGTTCCATCCTTCATGCCTGGTACATCAAAGTTTCAGCCACACTGATGATTTACTCCAACTTTCCTTGTACCATTATTTCTGAAGCATAAGGCTGCACTGGCAAGAGGCACTATCTGCACCGAAACATACTGCAAACAACACATGGCCTACCTTCCTGCATCCCCACATGTGTCCCGATGAAAACGGTACCTCACATGTGTGGGTGCACCTACCGGGGGTGCAAAAGGAAAAGGGTAACCCAGTGGTAAACCCAAGCCTTTCGCCACAGCCCATTTTGTTCATGTGGGCAGCCTACAGATTTGGGCCTTTGGGTGTCGAAGCCAGCAAGGAAAACAGGGAACCCCATGCATTTCCCCAAAGAGGACACCCGTGGGAATCCACAGAGGTCTGACTTACGCAAATCGGCTCAGAATGTATTACCCAGAACCCCCCGTTAAAGACCCACATGGGAGAAGGGTGCCCAAGGCCAGGGATATCACCGCCGACTTTGCTGGAGCACTGGCTGCCCTGCGTTACAGGTTCTCCCCACCAGGGAGTCTCGGCAGTGTGCCAATACCTCCCCGAAGGGAAAAGCTGTAATGCAGCCCAGCCGCAACTCCAGGACGGTTGGAGGTGATGTCTTTGGCCTTGGACATCCATGTACCATGTGGGTGTACCATCCCCTAAGCACAGCAGCAGCTCCAGGGAGCCCCAGCAGGATCCCCATTCCTCCCCGGAGGTGACATCTGTAACATAGCACAGCCAGAGGTGGAGCCTGGCCTTGCAGACGGACAACCCACATGGGAGGGATCCGCTCCCAGGGAAACACCAATGTTCTGCCGGCATGGGGGGCAATTTGTGGCCTGCCCCTGCAATTGTGTTCCAGGCCACCAACATATCTGCCCAGATGGCCCATTCCCACCCACACCAACAACAATCCAGCCCCACTCTCACCCACCCCACAGACAGTGGGCCCTAACCATAGAATAATACAAAACAGTACTCACATAATGTTGCAGCTGCTCACGTAGAAAAAGCTGTAAACAAAGCAAAAAACGTGTTACCTACGGCCACACCAGCAAAATGTAGCCCTCCCTGGGGGCAGATAATTGGGGCGGCTATCCTGCACTCCTCCCTGGGCTCAGGTGTCCATTCCTAGGAGCAGATATCTGGTCCCAGGGAGGGCTGCATGACATGGCACCCACTCCATTCCGGGTCGTGGGTATGGGGGTCAACACCTCATCCCATTAGAAAATTCCCCATACCTTTGGGGTGCCCCACAGCCCCCCCCCCTAAAAAGCATTCCACAATTTTCACTTTTTTCCTTTGGTAACCCAACTCACCTTGGTGCAGAGAGGCACACTGATGTGCCAATCTGGCACTGGGGTTCCCAAACCCTACTGCCCCACCCACTGGAGAGCCTGTCCCACCATTTTGGGGGCCCTCTCCCCCCTCACCCCAAATGTGTGGCGGAGGCACCTCATGCAGGCCTCCCTGGGCCTCCTACAAATGGCTGCGTGAGGTCCAACCCCCCCTCCATTTGGGGTGGGGGGGAGGGCCCCCAGAAATTGTGGGACAGGACCCCCAGTGGGTGGGGCAGTGAGGTTTGTGCACCCTGGCACCAGATTGGCACACCAATGTGCCCCTTTGCACCAAGGCAGGTGTAGTAAACAAAGAAAATAATTCAAAATGACAGGCTGCCCTTTAGCAGGTGAGGAGGGGCCCCCTAGATAGCTGTGGAATTTTCTAATGTGCACCTCTCCACCTCCACCCCAATTGGAGGGGTGGCCCATCTCATGTAGCCCTCCCCAGGGGCAGATAAGGGGGGCTGTCCTGCACTCCTCCGTGGGCTCAGGAGTCCGTTCCTAGGAGCTGATATCTGGTCCCAGGGAGGGCTGAATGACATGGCACCCACTCCATTGTGGGTGGGGGGGGTCAACGCCCCATCCCATTAGGAAATTCCCTGACCTTTTGGGGTGCTCCACACCCCCCCCTAAAAACCATTCCACCATTTTCAATTTTTTCCTTTGGTAACCCAACTCCCCTTGGTGCAGAGAGGCACATTGATGTTTCGTAAGTCATCGTAAGGCAAGGTTCGTAAACCAAGAAAAAAATGGAAATGGTACAGTACACTACACTTTAGGGCATGCTGAGGGGCATTCATTTTCTAATGTAATGGGGGTCACCCTCTACCCCCCCACACCAAATGCAGGGGGAGCATCGCATTCAGCCCTCCCTGGGGCAGAAAAGAGGGGGCATCTCTTGCAGCCTTCCCTGGGGTTAGATGCCCCTTCCTAGGAGCAGATATCTGCCCCCAGGGAGAGCTACAAGGGGTGCTCCATTTGCCCTTGGGGTGAGGGGGAGAGGGCCACGCCCCTTTTCTGTAAAATAAATCCCTAGTGGCTAGTGCCCCCCCACTCCCACCCAAAATTGCCTTTTGCAATTTTTTTTATTTCATTTTTTTTTTCATTTTGCCCCTTCCCTGGGGGCAGATGATCAGCCATAAATGATCAGCCTCCCTGGGGGCATAAATCTGCCCCCAGGGAGGGCTACACAGGATGGCCCCCCTTTCCACTTGGTGTGGGAGGGGGTTGGCCACCATCCTTTCAGGGGGCAAAAAAATAAACAAATCCTGGGACCTTCCACCCCCTATACCCCCATCGATTTTGTTTGTTTCTGTTTTCTTTTTATTTTGCCTCCTTCCCTGGGGGCAGATGATCAGCCACCTGCCCCCAGGCTTTATCAGATATGTGCCCCCATGCTTTGGGGGCCGGGGGAGGAGAGGGCTGCTTACTGTAAGCAGCCCATCCCCCCCACGTCACAAATGTATCCCTGGTGATCCAGTGGGTTGCTGGTCACGGATCGAGTGCTCTGCACCGATCCGTGACCAGCAATGGGTCATATACATGGTGTTGTTGGAAAGGGGAGAATCTCCCCTTTCCAACGACACCACAATTTCAAATATCCCTGGTGGCTAGTGGGCCCCA
The DNA here is from genome assembly GCF_040938575.1 of Ambystoma mexicanum. Lineage (NCBI taxonomy): Eukaryota > Metazoa > Chordata > Amphibia > Caudata > Ambystomatidae > Ambystoma > Ambystoma mexicanum. The sequence goes on from NC_090933.1 coordinate 167,033,802, forward strand.
GGGCCCCAAACCCCCTCCCACCTTCCCCCTTCCTTTAATAATAATTATTTTTTTTCATTTTCACCCCTGGGGGCAGATGATTTCTGCCCCCAGGGGTCTCCAGCGCTGTGGCGCCATGCTTTGCAGGAGAGGTGGAAAGGGGGCCGCTTACCTAGTAAGCAGCCTCCCTCCCCCACTCCCAAAACAGATCCCTGGTGGCCCAGTGGCCATTGCTGGCCACGGATCAAGATCTGCGCCCGATCCGTGACCAGCAATGCTGTCAAACAAGGTATCGCTGAAAAGGGGAGAATCTCCCCTTTCCAACGATACCTACCTCAATCTCCAGCTTGAAATACAGCCGGAGATCGAGGCGGACAAAGAAGGGCACTCACCTTCTCTCTTCACCGCAGCAGCCGACAATGGCTGCTGCAGTGAATTTACTTTCAGTTTCACGCCGACGTGCATTATGCACGCCAACATAAAACTGAAGGTATTCCAGCCCCCTCGCAGTGAGGGGGGACCTCTCCCTCACATAGCCCGGGGGTTGGATTACAGTTTTGTGTGATCCCTGCTTTGTAGGGATCACCCAAAAGAAAGTGCCGAAAAGGACGAGGTATCTCGTCCTTGGCAACAGGGAGGGAATTCCAAGGACGAGATACCTCGTCCTTGGCACTAATGCAGTTAAAGCCTTCAACAAAGGTCTTCTGTATGAGCTATAACCATATACCCATGCTCCCACATAATTACATAGTCCCAAGAATCGCTGCATCTGCTTTACCGTGTGCAGTTTTGCAGTTTTCAGCTCTTTCAGTTGTCATTTTTTCCCCTCATGTGAGATCAACTGGCCTATATACAATACTTCTTGACAATACTGCAACTTTTCCTTGTCTACCTTGTATCCCGTGTCTGCAAGGATAGTCATTAACTGAATCGAGTCTTGTCTACTCTCTTCTTCTGTCATGCTACAAATCAGAATGTCATCTACGTACTGTATCACTGTACTTTTTAAACCCATATTGTCAAGGTCCATATGCAGGGCTCTATTAGAGATTGATGGAGACTCACAGTACATTTGTGGCAGCCTCGTATATTTCTGTCAGATCTGACAAAACAAAAACAAAGTCAAGTCTTTGTGCAACGTGATTGAGAAAAACGCTTTTTTCAAGTCAATCATAAAATATCGCATTTCTACTGGGATACTACATAGTATCATCAACGGATTAGGAACTAAAGAAAACTCTGCCTCTACAATCTGGTGAATCGGTCTCATGTCTTGTATGAATCTCCACAACCCCCCATTGATTTCTTGATCGGATACAATGCAGCATTGCACGATGACTCTGATGGTACCAGAATACCTTGCTTCATCAGTGCAGAGATAGTTTCAAAGATGCCCTCATCTGCCTCTAGGGACATTGGATATTGTCTCACTCAAGGTCAAATTGCTCCTGGTTTCAGCTTTATCTCAACCTCTCCAATAGGTCTATATCATAAGGGCCTGTAGTCCAGAAAAAACTTGGCACCTTTTCCAAGTCTTCATAAAAAATGGTGGACACTGTTGCATTATTGTCTTGTTCTGTGGGATCTCTCTTTTCTCTACTCTGATCCAATACGTAATGTTCATTTCAAATATTACTTCATCATCTCTTGTATAATCTCTAAACATGTCGTCATCAATGACGTCAGTTAATCTGCACTCCTATCCAATGGCAATTATTGTTCTCCATGGTCTACCCTCATTATTTGTGCTGCCTTCAACCATCGCCATTTCCCCTCGTACTATGGCAAAATCTAATTTTAAGGGGATAGTCTTTTCCCCTTCTTTGTCCATAGTTACCTGTGGTCTGAACAAAAAATCATCAGTTATCTTCATAGTCTTTCCCACTAAGCCAGGTAGCCATGTTAACAGAATGCTTACCCCATAAAGGAAAACCTCTGGCTCTATCGGCACACCTCGCAGAGCCATTTGCCCATTAAATGCCAGTGTAAACTCACCCACATTCATATAGAATATCCCAGGAGTGGAGTACACAATACCTTCAGTGAAAGAAATCATCATGTTAAGTTTTGTCATTAAGTCTCTTCCCAGAATATTAACTGGTGCCTGCCATGAATACAGTAATGGAACAGACATATCACACTCTCCTAGAGAGACTGTTAATTCGTCAGTAAAAGGAACTCTGCTTGTAGCTCCAGAGAATCCTTGAGCATTCATGGCATTTCTCAACATTGGGTATTTTCCCTTTCGTATACATGAACGAGTAGCCCTAGTGTCTACTAAAAACAAAAAGTATTTGCCTCCTATTGTCACATCAATCCTTGGTTCCTCTTGGGGGTCTGGTGTCACGGATAGTACTGAACACATCAAATCACCCTGTGAGCTGTCCTATTGTGGATACATGCATACCCCCATACCTGTGAAATGATTCCCTGCTACCAGTGTGACACCCCCTATTATAGGTGTCAATAACTGTTCTGTGTTTGCGTTCTGCTGTATCTGCATGGGGCATGTTGTGACTGTCCTTGTGGTGGATTCAATGGTGCTTGCTGTAATCACTGCCGTTGCTGTATCTGCTGAGCTTGTGTACTTGTGCCTGATACACTGTTTGATCCTGGGCAATTCCTTCTCTAGCCTGTGAGCTATATGCTGGAGGATAAGCTGACCCCCCTCTTGAATATTGACCATTTTGTATATACCCTTGGCTCCCCACATGTATGCACAATGTGTCCGGTCATCCCACACATCCAACATATAGGAGGGTTATGTCTAATTAGCCCTCCTTGGTTAAATCCTTCTTGCACATTCTGATTCTCATTCTGCCCATTCTGAAACCCACTTTGATTATTTTGAAATTCACCTCTTGCTCTGTAACCCATGCCTCTACCTCATGTTATAAACCCACTTCCTCCTTAATTCATTGGGTGCTGACTATTCGCCTGTGATGTAGCTACTGCTTGCTGTACTTCTAGCCCTTCTTCGCTGGTCAATACCACTCCCTCTATGGCAGATTTTGACCGTTTTTTCTGGACTAACTTATCTTTCTCAATTTCTCTAGCATCGTCTTTCTTTTTATTCTTCTCTTACAACAGCCGACAGTGATGCACTATAGTCAACTGTATTTCAGGCCATGGTTTTACTACCATCCTCACTAATTTCTTAAGCTGACTTTGTACCGGCTCAAGCAGTCCATGACACAAAATGTGGTAAAATACTGCCACTGTTTTACTCCACAGCTTGCGCGTTTCTAGAGACCGGCACTCTTGAATGTCTTGAATGTAAGCAAGCAGATCTTCATCTTCTTTCATCTTTCGTGTCATAATCGCACCCATATCTGATACATCAGGATATTGCACTCTAAGGGCTCTCCAAACATCTGCCCCTACAGTTATTGAATGGCACTTCATCATGTGCCGTGTTTTGTGCCGTTAAACTCGAATAGCCTGCTCTCATCCAAATGTCATCTGCTCTTCCCCAAGAATAATTGCTAGGAGACCCTTGGTATCCCATATTGCTAACATATTTCCTCTGGTCTTTTCTAACTCTTTAATCCATTTTCCCACACCTCCCGTTAAGCTAGGGAGCTTGCACCTTAAATTATCCTTGTCCATCTGCAGCCATGGAATATAATGTGGTCTCGCTCCTCCCTTTTGCAATACGGGAAACTGTGTAAACCCTATTCCAAAATCTGCTCCCATTGTCTGATTATCCATGGTAGGAAAAATAGTTCCTGATCGTCTTCTTCCTGGCAAAAACCTTAACCGATTTACATATGGTGGCGATTCCCCCCTTTCACTATGAGATTGTCCTTTAGGGTGCTGCAGGCATGCAATAGGATCTGGCGTCCTATCCTTAGGTTGTTCTAAATCAGACCATCTTACTTACTTGCCTATCTGTAAGACTCCCTCAGGAGCGCAGACAAGCATTCCCTTCCCTCCGAAGGATTCTCTCTCTTCATCTGACATGTCTAGTCCCCAACTGGTATCGCTCTCCTCTCTTTCACCTTTGTCTAAAGTTAGCCTGCTTAGAGTCAGGGCTCTATGGTCAGAACCAAATGAGCTTCCCTCGTCACCTCATGGTTGGGAGATTATAAATCGATCTCCCTTCCCTCTGCTTTCTGATTCGCTTCTTCCTCTTAAATCCTGATAGACTTTATCGATCCAATCTTTGATGCTCCCTATATCAAAATCATCTTCTAATTAACCTTAGATAGCTCGGACGTTGCTCCCTGTAAGGGGCGGAACACCTCTATGTCACTTTATTGTATCACTGGATTTGGCTCCTTTGAGTCATTTCCAATGCGATCGCTGTCTCCTCTTTCACTCTGATTCTTCATCAGCTTTCTTTGCTTTCTTGCCTCCCATCTAACTCTTTCTTCTCCCTTTCTCATTTCTTCTCTCCTTTCTTGCGCTCTTCTTTCATCTCTGTATCCTTTTATCTCTCAATTTCTGTGCCTCCCCTTCTTCTCTCTTCCTATCTTGTCTATCCTGTTTGTCCATTGCTCTATGTCTATTGTCATACTTTCTTTGTTCCACTGCCCTAACTTCTTTCTTTCGTTGCTTCTCCTGATACAGCTGGTTTCGCTGCTGTCGGCTCTTTCTTTTCTGCTCATCTTCTTTTAATCTCTTTACTCGTTCTTTCTTTTCTATCTTGTTCATCTCGATCTTCCCTTTGTCTAACTTCCTCAATGCTTTTTCCATCTAGTTTAAGCAATATCTGTCTTCCCATCCATTCATTCCGTACGAGTGTTACCTCGTTTGCTTTATCCTTTTCTCTTTTGCATCTCTTAATTTCTTGTTCTATATCTGCTGATACATTTGGTCGCTCACCTTTCTCTTCCCTGTTTTGTAAGGCCTTAAAGGTCTTCTCTTTTCACTTGGTCTCCTCTGGACTATCGTCACTGCTATAAGCGGGTGATTTGTATAACGGATTACTATACCCCATTGCTGATTTCAGTTCCCTTAAGGGGTACAACTTCAACTTCCATGCTAGCGCATTTCAATTCAGGTGAGGCAAGGTGAGCAAAAGGCTCAACACCTTCCTCTTTACACTGATTAAGCATCCAAACCTCTTCTCCAATTTCTTTTCAGTGTACGCACCATGCAAATATATGTGGTCATGTGTTGCAACACCGATTTTGCCAAAGATCCCCCTTGTGGCCATGGCGTGAACATCTTATCTGCCATACCATTCGCCCATTCTGCACTATACTGTTTGAGCTTGGGCATGTGTTTTGGCAGGGTTTTACACAAGTGCATCAAAGGAGTAACTTCTTCCATTGTGACAAGTCTCAATTGACTGTCTATACTTACTGGTGCTTTTCACAAAAGTATGTTTATAAAAACAACAAATATGAGCGTGCTCCAACAAATCACAGCTCAAACCCTTTTTTTTCCAATAGTCTCAATCTATCTTTAAGCCGGTACCGACAACTTCTCTAGACAGATGCTATATTTTCTCAGCCTCTTCTTAATATTCTTTTCTCTTTTGTCGCTCTTTGACACTTCAACATCACAAATACAAACAGACAGAAAATTTGACTCTTCACATTTATCCTCAGCACATTTTCCTTATTTCTGCCTGTAAATATACCCAGATAGGGGTTTAAGTCATTATCTTACAGGGATCTATCATTTGCGTAGCCTCGGTTTACTTTGACTGAAGACTATAATGACTTCTTCTGAAATTCCCTTGAACCAGGACTTCTCGGGCTTATCTCTTATCTATATACTGAAAAAACACCACTCATTATTTTTCTTACACTTTTTTCTAAGTCCCCCGTTACTTTTTAAACTACCACAATCCCATCCCCTCAGTTTGCCATTCTGCTTAGTCTACTCACCATTCGTTCTTTTAGCTCAAGTCCTTCGGTAAAGACTCCTCTCTCCAATCGACCACTTTCGCTCTCCAATCGACCACTTTCGCCTTCCGTCCGCTCAGTGCCTGTGGAAACGAGGAGGGATTTTGTCAGAGGGACACGTCCCACATGTATCAATATTCTTGCAAGAGTTCTATATCGGCCACTCTCCACAGGAAACCTTGCGATCTTGCGGCTAGATGGCGAAGGGCACTTGCTCGTCCGAAGTGCAGGAGTCTATAGTTTGATGGATCTTGTTGTCAACAATCCGACATGCTACCACGTGAACCCTAGAGGCTCTTTTACTCAAGGTAACATGTCGTACTTATGGATGGGACAGAGAATAACTTCTCAACCTAAATGACAATGCCGACTCATGAAGTTGGCAAATAACTCTGTTTTAATGTATAAAACAGAGAGTACAACGGACATCAACAGACGTCGCACAGCATAATCTCAACATATCCTGTAAAAAATCACATTTATATGCTAAAAATGTATCATTTGTGACTTCATACTACATGGCAAACTAAGAAAACCATATATAACACTTTGAGAGACTAGAGGGAATATTTTTCTGGATCTCTTTAAGACAACCCTCAACACATAAAAAATCTAGAGTAAACCACACTAATGCTTAAAGGTTCCCTTGCTTCTCCAGTACCTTTTTCTGACTCATTTATGCATGTTGTTTAGTTCATTATATCACAACATACTAATTACAAACAATTTTTTATAAAAAATATAAATTTATTTATTCTCAATAAAAACATCACTAAAAATACATTGACAATTTCCTCTAATACAAATTATTACACTTTTATCTAAGATCAATTATTGCAAATTTTTCTCAATTTTTGGCCTCATTGACCACGAAAAAGAGACCTACATAACATTCTGTTACCTAATACCTATTCTTTCTCACAAATAGTTCATCAAATGAGGACAGATTTTTCAGTTCTTAGTTTGTTTTTTATGTCCTCTCATTTCTTCACTGGGTGCTCGAATATCCCCACATTATATGTTCTATTCATTCATACTCATGTCAGCCATAGATCCTCTCATTCTACAATCCACACTACCCAACATGTTTCTTTCCTATATCGATTTACACAATTTAAGGAAATTCTTCAGGGGTTAATTTTCGTATAGCAACATTCTGCTATGTAGTGACCATTTGGTCTTCTTATATTCTTTAAACCTCTTGGTCGGGACTCATGTATTCCACTGACGTCTATTTCATTTCTGGGCCAGAATTCCAGAAAACGGTATCTGCGAGAAGCAAGTATATGAAGAATGGAATTAATTATTAGTCCAACTTCTCTGTAGTGTTTATTACTACATTTAGGGTATTAATTTACCATGAGTAGGATTAACTTCCTTCATTCATTTAGCACTGACATGCACGACTTGATGGAGGACAACATCACAGCACAGCATCATTTCATAAGGTGTTGTACCATTAATCTGGTTGCCTACCCTGTCTATATTCAACAGTAGTTCCCCTGTTTTTCAATGGGCTATTTACCGTTTTCTCAAGAATCATACCAAAATAGACGTACATTATTTACCTTCTTATTTTAGTATCCTGGTTGTTTATTTCCATCCGTTCAGATGTCTATCTCTGAATATTCTTTTATTCCCAATTCTGGTATGTTATCTTTTCTGTGGTCACCTATTTCAAAACATATAAGTACAGGGATATGGCTTACAAGTGCTCCCGACTGGACTAATACTTTATGTCTTTTTTATGTTTTTCACAATATAGCTGTTAACATTGCTCTGGGAGATGTACCTTAGTTTGGTGTTCTCATTTTTCTGAGAACCCTCAGCTACGTCAGTAGTTTATAGTTCCTTCCGACTCATCCAGGGTTTTCATACGAGGTAGATACCTCCTTGTACTCTAATAGAGTCAGGGTGAGAAATATAGACTGTTTCACGTCTTATATCCCATATTCTGGTTGGGGCTAAATTTAATTTGAGGGCTATTAGATATTTGAGCCATACTCACTGATTGTAATCTCACTCGTCCCGAATTCCCACGTGGCTTTCCTTCAATTCCATAAGATTTTCTTAGCGTGGGCACCTACCAAAGTAAAGTGTTTATTTATTTTAAATTAGAGTAACCCGTGCTATATTGTGACCCTCCTCTAGTCTACCGTTCATTACTCCCGCTATTTTTCTTACCTTTCATCTTCATGGTTGGGTCCCTCTATCTCGCGGGTCACTGCCGGCGTTCCCTCGTCTCTGTTGACCTCTGCCGTCTCTTCTTTCTCAGTCGAAGGGGCCCGTCCGCATCCAGCTGGTTCCTCTTTCCGAATTGTGGCCATTTCCGTATTCTTTTGTACGTTCCTGTTGGTAGGCGCGCTCCCCTTCATCCAATCGGATGCCTTTGCGTCATCGTCTTGGAATAGAAGGTCCTTTTTTCTGCCTTCGTTAATCCGTGTTGTGTTTCTCTGTTAACTAAGAAAACCTACATGAGATTGTTGTTGGCTCTAAGGGGACGTCTAAGTATACTTTCTATAAGGGATAGGAACGTGATTGGATCTCTACAGTCCGGTGGGCATTCACACCCTACCTTAGTGCAAGTCGTAGTGCAAGTCATTCTCAACAGTGATTAAGTACACAGAATACTTGAACTCTAAAGGCCCTTCGGTATACAGCCTTCTGCAATGGGTTGGCCCGCTTGTACCCTTCTGGAACATTCAAAACTCTAGCAGCTCGTCGTAAACTGGTACCCCAGGTTTTGGTGGGTGAACTTGACCTTATCTCACCAGCCAATTAGTCTACCATCTCTCATCACCCATGCCATCTGCCATTCACATTGTCTTTGAACTTGGCCTTGCAGTAGCTTCTCTGCTCTGGGAGTATAGGGGAGTGCAGGCACTCGCTATCTCCAGCCTGCTGAACCATGCCCCTCATCTATTTTCATCCTCAGCTCACATGATCAGAGACCATGAATTTACTGGATTCTAGCATTTAATAGTCTTTAATGAAGAAACTAGGCATCCATGGTGTTCTCTCTTTTCAATTTAACAAGGGATGCCTCGGCTTCTGACGCTTTACTCTTCTTCGCAGCTGATAACCAGTTCTTGGCTGCTTCCAGTCTTTGACACCAAGCCAGTCAGCCTCTTTGGTCTCGCTTCGAATTGAAGCCTATTCTTTGCTGCGACACACATAGCTTCCAATCCGCCTTCTTTAGTGGAGACTCACTTACTAATCATCGAATGTCCAGAACTTCTGTATACATATGTTTGGCCACACCGCCTGCAATCTATATACTATGTACAGCCAGCCTTATGAATACTCACAGGTTGATTCATGGAACACATTGCGCGTGGCTTACCTGAGACCTGAGTTGAATCCGCGCGGGTCCAACACGTCACTACAACACCATGAATGCCTTGCGTGATATGCCCAGTGAAGGCGCACACTGTCCAGCGCGCACACCTGAAAAGGGGACGGAACATGTGGAATGGGGAACAACGAGCGAAAATGTGCGCGTTATGGGGGAAGCACCACAGTAGAATCCTTGCAACGCCCACATGCAAGCTAACAACACGTATTCATGGAATCGAACAAGGCTCTCCAGTGCGTTACAAAAGATGCGCAAACCCGGAAACACGTACGCCACGCAAAAGTTGGCTAGCGTAAGCGCCCCCACACACCAAAATCAATCCATAAAAGTGCGTGCAAACAACAAACACACGTATACAGCTACGATGACTGTACCATTCCTTGCAGCAGTGATCGTGGGACACCGCAGGAGGAGGAGGAGGAGGAAAGCCAGGCCGCACATTTTTTTACCCAGGACCAGCCTTTTTGGGATGCCTGATGACCAGGTCTATGGCAGGTATAGGTTTCCACCTCATATCATCCTAGACCTGGTCACTGAGTGGGAGGATGACCCCACATCACCCACCCTGTGCTCCCAAGCACTGAGCTCCTTGGAAAAGGTGCTCAATGTCCCGCATTTTTTGGCCATTGGGTAATTTCAGTGGACAACTGCCATAGTTGGGGGGCGTCTCACAGTCCACACAGTCACGCTGCCTACACCAGTTGTTGGCAATCATGACTGCACACCCCTCAGTCCGCAGGCACATATACATGCCCAGAACACCTGCAGAAAGGCAGAACATGGTCCAGGACTTTTACGGGGTGGCACACTTCCCCAAAGTGCCTGGTGCCATTGATTGCACCCATGTGGCCCTACGTCCACCTAGGGCCATTGAGCACATCTGTCGCAATCACAAGCACTGGCATTCCATCAACGTGCAGGTTGTATGCGATGCCAAGGGAATCATTACCTCTGTCTATGCAAACTATCCAGGGTCCACCCATGATAGTTTCATGTTCAGAATGTCACCCCTAAACCGGGACCTGGAAGCTGGTAGGCATGGTAACACATGGCTCATTGGTGAGTTCAAGTGCCTGTGCACATGCATGCATGTCACACAGACAAATAGACAAAGCCAACTAATGACAACCATTCTTACCTCCCCAAGGGACAGTGCCTACCCTCTGAGAACCCTACATGATGACGCCAATACGGAACCCCTCCACACCACCCATACAACACAGCCCATATTGCAACCAGGGCCATAGTGGAGCACACATTCGGAGTGCTCAAGTCATGCTTCCGCTCCCTTGACCATTCCGGTGAACAGCTACTATATGCACCACCAGTAGTGTGCAGGATCATTGTGGCCACATGTGTCCTGCACAGAGTTGCAACACGGCAGGGCGTACCAGTGGACATGGTGGTGCCCCCACATCTCCAACCACATGCACACCCACTGCGCATGGGAGGGGAAAGGGCACATGGTGAGGCAGCCCATACCCAACTTGTGGCCCAATTTTCCACCTAAAATCCCACCCCTGCAGAGTGCACACAGGCCTGGCACATTCCAGGTGACAATCGATGAAGACAAAGGGACAATCAACTGTCACAACCTTACCACCCTCGAATGTGTTCTTGGAAGTGCTACATTGTGTGCATCTCTAGCTATTCAAACCAACCCAATCCGGTGTGACCAAAAGGCACACATTCAAGATCAGAATGCTACTATCCCCATGCAAAACATCACATCCAAATACTGGTATGACACCTAAACCCTCCCAAACCCCATGTCGCCCATCTGACACACTATGCCATGGCATGCAATGTAAAAAGTCCCAAATAAATGCACAACACATTACACAACTGTCACAAGGTGCACCCTGACAAATTTAAATAGGTAATAAACAATTCCCTCTGACAGATCAAAATAAAACTGTACACAGGAACATCAATTTACCAGCATAACATATTGTAAGAGGATTCAATTCAACACTACAGCTAAGTCAATGCCTAGTCTGGGATACTGAATGGAAACCCTTATTGATATATCTTTATGTCCAGTTCATGCGTTCTGGATGACTACCCCCATATAACACCCCTCTCTTGGAATCCCCCTGACCCCACTGAGCCACGAAGTAGTTCTGTTTTGCATGTTTAAAAGGTTTATTTGATAATTTAAACAATAGATATATATATCACACTTTATAATAAATTAATAATTGAATATCACACTTAATCTGAGCAGTAATCAATAATGGATAGTCCGGCACTAGCACACTTCTTTATAATCAATGATGAGTGGTTATAGGATGGATAAGATAGCAACAATACTTTTATGGTTTCAAATGGATGCAAGGTGGAATGAAATTGCAGTACAGAAATACTCAATATGATTTCAACAAAACAATGTAATCACTTTTCTCTGGCAATCCACTCCCCCTATACAATGTAAGGAGATGGAAGGAAGAACACACAGTTCAGGTATACAATCACAATGTAATACAGAGTTCCAGTTTCCCAGCAAGCTTAGAGGAGAATAGATATGAGTTTTACACAGGCTCAAAATGCTTTTAATATGGTGACAATGCAGTGAGAAATATGCTGAAAATGCTTTTAATTCCCTTCAGGAGGTTCAGGTTGAGGATTAGTTGGTTTAAATTAGTTCAGGCTTACTTTAGCAATGTTCTAGGAATGATTGGCATGTTAAACAAATTTTTGGCAAATGAAAGCAAGGAAGCTGCTGTTTTCACACGTGGAGAAATCTGCAAATCGCGGCAAATTCGCGAGTGCGTTTTTCGCGATTGCGGCAAAAGTATAGAGAGTAGGAATGCCGTTCTAGGTTCGTTGAAAAGCCAAGATTCCCAGCTTTCAGAGGAAAGTTACTGCAAGTCTCTAAGACAAACGGTCACGGAGATATGAGCGATATGGTAAAGGTCGTTTTTCAGATTTGAAATTTTAAAAGTTCAAAGTGACAAGTTACAGCTAGCAACTAGAAATGACAGGTGACAGCTTTGCAAATGACAGGTGACAGTTAGGAGACAGTTCTGGTTAGATTAAAATAGATTGAATTATATTATTTTAACTAAGAGATTGGTTCTGCACAGTTCTGCTAGGTACTCACAATATATTTAGAAATAGAATGGGCCTCGCCACGGATCTGGTCAGGTTTTCTTCACTCGCCACGGACGGTCTCTGCGCACAGCGTCTGGGTCAGCTCTCTAGTTCTGCGAACAGCGGTCTGGGTCAGCTCTGCTCTGCCTCTGGTTCTGGATACTGCTCTGCTTTCTCTGGGTACAGCACTGCTTCTGGATCTTTCTGCACAGCTTTCTCTGGACCCAGCGCTGATCTGCACGGCTCCTGGATGCTGCTATCGCTGTTAGGTTTGCTGGATGCTGAGGCCCACTGAGAAGAGTTCTCAGTTTGTGGGTTTAGGCCCTTGCTTTGAGTTCTGAATCAAGTTCTTTGGAGTTTTAAAGTCTAAGTGTTGAATCTAGTATCTTCTGGATGTTGTGTGGTCCGGCAGAGCGCGTTGCAGCAAATGGAATTGAATGTCCCTATCTGTCCTGACTGTCTGCTTTTATGTGTTTTGAAAGTGGGTGGAGAGGCTAGCTTTCTAGACCCTACCCCTCTCCACTTGTCATTGGCCCAATTCTCCCCTCTCCCATGATTGGGGAAGGAACTGTGAGTCAGAGTGATGCTGTAGGTTTTATGGGTCAGAGGATCCTCCCCTGGTCAGTTTGCCCACAAATCTATATTTGATTCAAAATGCACATTTCTCAAATACATAGTGGTTTGTCATTGCATGTACATATTACCTATCACATGAGGTAGTCTCTGTCCCAAATCTGCTCTTCCTGAGAGCTTGCATTGAGAAATGGCAACTTTTTGCGCTTTTGGTCGGGTTACCAATATCGTATTCTTACTCAAATTTACCCAAATGTGTGCAAGGCATGCAGGCATTAATTGATGAAGTATCAGACTTTTCACATGCAGACATTTTAAGTAATACCCTCTTAACTGCTAGTTTGCCCCCCGATCATGCCACCGGTTCTAAAAACCTCTTAAAATGTGGGCAGAAAAATCACAAGAATTATGGTATCATTTAAATAATTATGACAAGTCCGTACTATGAGTTATTCATCTTTTTCTAAAACCATATTCTGGCTACAGGGGTGTGTCTTTTCAGGTCACATGGTACAGAAACCAGTCTTTCCACTTTCTTCAAGCTCAGCCTCTGTCTCCAGTTTCTCCCCCTCCCAGTTTCTGCCAAGAGGAAGCCATTTTTATGACACCCCCAATAAAACATTTGCCTGAGTCAGGACAGGGCTTTGTTCAATTTCCTGCAGAGCCCAGGTAATTCAATCAGAGAAGTGTCATATCCCTTTTGGTGGGAGCAGCAAAAGGCAGCTAGGCCTGGGAACACAGCTGTTGTGCAAGTCTCAACTCCTGTCGGGGGTAGCTGGTGGGCAGAATTCAGTTTCATTAAGCAAGGTTTCAGATAAAATGTCACTTTTTGTTCCCCAGTTTAAGTCAAGACAATTTTTACATATGCAGCTAGAATGCTGATTCTAAGTTCAAAACTATGACATTTTAACAGTGACAAACTATGTGGCAGTCACAAGTCTGTCCCTCAGTTTATTTACACATTTCGATTTTTGGTCATTTTAAATCCAGTTTCAGTTTAAGCCGCTGCAGACCTGCAGAGCTCAGCCAGTCTTGTTATAAACCTTCAAGTCACTTCAGAATATAACTTTACATTGTATCCACCTCTTAGTAAGTCTTTCTTTGGCCTGCTTTGGGTTCATTTATTCAGTTTTACACAAATGTCTGGTGTTGTTTTAAAACGCCGGCTTTCTGATAGTGGTGAGTACTGGTAATGCAACCATTTTTGGGATTTTTCTTGGATTAATGCATTCCAAACAGGAATGGTTCTTACATGGTAGTAAATCCTTGCTTAACATTGTTTTGATGGGGCTCCTTACAGTAAAAGGGTTATGTGGAACCCCACAAAAGGGTTGAATCTTTAAAGTGGTCCGGTGAGCCACGATTTCAGCAACTTTTTGACATCAATAACAGTGGATTTTGTTAACAAAGATCTTTCTTTACACTGGTGGGTGGCAAGTGAGGTAACCATTTTGGTGTGCGCACAAACTGCGTGGTTCTCCTGGATTCTGGCGCACTTGTGGGCTTTTTGGCCATCTTGGATTCTCTAAGCCCACAGCACCAAATGTTGCAGCATGATAGCTCCAACGTGGGTCAGGACACCCAACAAATACCCCCACCTTACTGCCCTTTGAATTTGAGTTGATGGGGAGTCGGGTGCACAAGGGTTTTGACCCACGCACTGGTCTGTCCGCATAATCTTCTTCCAATTCTGCAAATGGCACAGTTCAGCATCTTTTCCTCCATCCGGTACTGATCGATCGGTTCTCCTCGCCGGTCCTGATGAGAATATTGGGCGGTACCCCGGGCCCCTTGCGTCTCTGCTCCCGGTATCCGGATCTTCCTCCTTGGCCAGTCTCAAGGTTTTCTTTCTCCTAGCACGAAAAAGGAAGAGCGGCAATACCTATTCATAGACATTTCTCCCCCACCATTGATATAGTGGGGTGGCATATATATTTTAGAACTTAACCGATATGAACATGCACATTTTTTTTTTTTTTAAATTAAGAGACAGGAACACATCAACTTGAGAAACACAGAATTTGATAGGCTATATGTAGGATCTTTTAGGGTTGGAATTGAATTAATCTGAGATAGTACCCTCTAGGATTCCAGAGGATTCCTCCAGTTGTTGCAGAGTGTGCCTGGGATGGCAACACTTCAACTGGTTAATGTGGACCCACTTGTCTTCCCCCTCTGCCAAACCGCCTTTGGGGATGCGGATCTTGTAGACCACAGGGGAGATTTTGTCTATAATCTCAAAGGGTCCCTTCCATGTAGGCAAAAATGTTTGCTGTTTGGCCTGGTTCCTTTGGAAATTGTATAGATAGACCCGGTCCCCCACCTGATATTCCTTCCTGGAAGTCTTCAGGTCATAGTGGGTCTTCATGCTATCAGCTGATCTTTCTAGATTCCGCTGAGCATAAGCAAAAGCATGTTGAAGGTGTTTCCTTAAATTCTCCACATACTCGTGAGTTGTGGAGGCATTTATTAGTGTTTGCTCTTGGGTCCTGTAGAGCAAATGCTGAGGAAGCACCATCTTGCGTCCACTCATCAACTCAAATGTTGACATTTTGGTTGCAGATGAAGGGGTAGATCTGATGGCCATTAGGACCAGAGGTAATCGGATATCCCAACTTGGCCCAGAATCTGCCACAAACTTTTTTAAGATGCTCACAATGGTTCGGTTATATCTCTCTACTGCCCCAGAAGAAGCTGGCCGGTAAGCAATATGCAACTTCCTTTTGACCCCCAGTATCTCCCACATCTTTGTCATCACTTCACTGGTGAAGTGGCTACCTCTGTCTGACTCAATCCTTTGAGGTAGACCAAAACTGAAAAATATGTGGTTAATCATCAAGGCAGCTGCCGTTTCTGCCTTGCAGTTTGGGGCTGGGAGACATTCCACCCACTTGGTAAACAAGCATGTCACAGTCAACATGTACTTATTCCCCCTAGACGAGCGAATCACAGGGCCTACAAAGTCGATTTGCAAATCTGACAATGGCAGTGCCATCCCCCGCTTTTGGAGAGGCGCGCGGTGTGCGAGGGACGTCGGCTGAAATTGCGCATACACAAGACACCCCTTCAAGTATTGGTCAAGGTCCTGCCCCATGTGTGGCCAGTATGCAACCTCTCTTAAGATTTCCAGTGTTGTGTGAAGCCCCCTATGACCGGCGGTGGCCGCATCATGGGCGTGACTTAACATCAGGCTTCGGAATGAGGTAGGAACCACCCACTGATCGTGGCCAGCTTTGGATTTCCTTACCAGCAAACCGTCTTGGATTCGGAACATTTTTGGACATTTCATCAACACTCTTAGGTCCTCTTTCCCAATATAATCGGTATCCGTCAGGGGAAAGTTCTCAGGGTCCTCAAGGTGTTGGTAAAACTTACCAATAATTGGATCCCCCTTCTGAGCGGTAATCAAATCAGCATCAGGGGTCTCCTTACTCCATTGTGCAATTGAAAGGTCGTTGTGAGCATTTGTCTGGGACCTAGTGATAGCAGTGACCTGGATTTCCCCCAACAGGGACTCAATCTCAATTAGATCCCCTTGGATGGCCCCGGTTTTGGCCAGCTGATCAGCTAAGTCATTTCCAGTTTTGTCTGGTCCCTCTACTTTGGAATGACCCTTGATCTTTTTCCAATAGATGGTCATCCCATTCGAGGTGACCAGATCATCAATGTTTTGGATCAACTTCCCATGTTTCAAGGGTTTGTTGTTAGCACATAACATGCCTCTGGTTTTCCAATTAACCAGGTGCTCCACGAACCCGTTCCGTACATAATCCGAATCTGTGATTATGACCAGTTCGTGGAGTTGATGCTGGACAGCAGTGAGGATGGCCTGATGCACAGCCATCAATTCTGCCACCTGACTACTTCGGGGACCAATTTTGTATCCAGCGGAGGGTTCTGGGGACTCATTCACCCATGCATTCCCTACGCCGGCCACCAGTTCTTTCTCCCCGTCGTTGTCAACGTGGTAAGAGCATCCATCCACATATACAGTGGGCATTCCCTCACACTTGTCTTC
Source organism: Ambystoma mexicanum (assembly GCF_040938575.1). Taxonomy (NCBI): domain Eukaryota; kingdom Metazoa; phylum Chordata; class Amphibia; order Caudata; family Ambystomatidae; genus Ambystoma; species Ambystoma mexicanum. The sequence continues at coordinate 167,050,678 of NC_090933.1, forward strand.
TTCAAAGACTTTGTGGGGGGAATTAAGGTATGCCTCCATGTTGTCCTTTATTTTTAGACTTTCGTCCTCGAGACAGTTTTCTCTGGCACAATCATGCAAGTCAGCCAGACCTTGCGCGAGGGGACTCTTCTTGTTTTGGCCATATCTGACCTCCACAGGAAAGCCTTGCATTGACATAATCCAGGAAGTAATTCGGGAATTACTCACATTTCCGGCCCGGATTCTGTCACTTTGGAGATATTGCAGAGGCTGGTGTGGAGTCTCCACTAGGATGTGTTCCCCCTGGATAAACGGGCGGTAATTCTTCAATGCCCACACCGTTGCCAGGAGTGCCTTCTCACAATCGTTGAATTTTTCCTCCACAGAGGATAAAGTTTTGCTCGCATAGGAGATTACTTTATTGACCTTGTCATGCTTTTGGTATAATACTGCCGTCAAGCACGTATTAGAGAAACCCGTCTCCAGGAAGAACTCCTTGTTTCTGACAGGGTAAGCTAGGCAAGGCGCTTTTGAGAGGCTTCTTTTGAGTTGTTTTACTGCCTCGGCTTGTTCTGGACCCCATTCCCACTTGACCCCCCCCTTCAGGAGATGAATCAGGGGTCTGGTGATCTCTGCATAGCCCTCAATGAACTTTCTGCTGTAATTAGTCAGTCCAAGGAGGCTCCTTAGTTCCCGCAGAGTTGTGGGGTCTTTCAGTTTCTGAAGTGCTTCCACTTTCTTTTCCTGGGGACAGAGACCCTGAGGAGTAATCTCATGCCCCAAGAAATTAACACGGGTTCTACACCACTGTGCTTTCTGAAAGGAAAGTTTTGCTCCGGCGGCCCTCAACTGCGTCAGAACATAACGGATCTCCGCTATGTGTTCCTCCACAGATGAACTTTTGATGAGGACATCATCTACATAAGCCAGGTTAGCCCTCGCACCCAGGTCGGGCATGGCCCTATGTAGGAAAATATTGAACTCATTACCGGAGTTAAGGTATCCGAAGGGAGTCCGGGTCCATGTATACTGCTGGCCCACAAAGGTAAAAGCCAGCTTGTATTGGTCCTCCCTACTGACCGGCACGGTCCAGTATCCATTGGTCAGGTCTATTGCAGTGAATACCTGTGACCCCTGGATCTGGGCCAGCCCTTGGTCAATGTAGGGCAGAGGCCATCGGGAAGTATGGACCCGTTTGTTGAGCTCCCTGAGGTCGGCGCAGAGTCTCCACTGGCCGTTTGGCTTCAATATTCCCAGCACCGGATTATTGAAGGTGCTGTGGACTGGACGGATTATTCCCGGGGACTCAAGGTTCTTAATTATTTCAGTAAGGGACTCCATTGATGCGAGAGGCAAGCGATATTGCTACACAAACACAGGAGTCATGCCAGGGTCCGTGGGGATTGTTGTTGTGTGGATGTCAGTGCGACCACAGTCATATGAGTCTACCGCAAAGAGATCTTGGAAATCCAAGAAAACTTGTTTCAACTTTTGCTTTTGTTCCAGAGTCACACAGGCATCAGCTAGGTTGACTCTCTCTTCCACCGTCTGCCTGAAGCCTGGAAAGACTTCTGGTTTGGCTATCTCCGCGGCCTCCTCAAGCTGGGTGGAGAAGTCCCTGGTCAGAGTGCTGATTTGGACCGGAGGCTTCAGGTGGGAAAGGCAGCCCTCATGGACCTGGAAAATCACCTCATCCCTCCTGAAGTCACAAGTCACATCTTCCTTACCATAGGGGCAGGAAGTGTACACCAGGAAGTTCCCCCCATGCCGGGTAAAAATCCTGTCTGGTGTTGTATTGTCCTCACTGTCACTGTCAACGCAGTCCTTGGGGATTGGCCCTAACAGTTCATTACCTAAATCAATGGAAAAATGTCGGTCATCAACCGCCATTCCAATAATGGTGCCTGCGGCTAGAGTAATACTCTTTAAGTCGCTGTTATCCACCTCTATTAGAATGGTGTCATGTTCTATGTTGACTAATGGTGTTGGGTTTACCCCTAACCCTTGCTGTTGGAGAGAAGCATTTAGATGTATGTAAGCATCAGGGTTTTGCAAATATTGTCCTCTTTTAGCTTTCACTTCCAGGGAGAATGGTCAGGTCCTTTCTGGGATGGTGACCTCCTCTTTGATCTGAATTTCAACTGCATAAGGTAGCAATTGAGCTGACCTAAATGCTTTTTCTGGATCATCAAAGCCCATGGGATTATCCGCTAATCGGGACCAAGCTTTGAAGTTTATTAGGTCCAAACTAATGGCAAAGCGATTGAGAATGTCACTGCCTAAGTAAAAGGCGGCAGGGACGTCTCGCACGACCCAACAATTGTGGACTATGCTCTTGTTGCCAATGGAGATTTTGAGCATACACCTGCTTGGCAGGAGATGTTTGGAATTAGGTGCTTCCAGGTCCATTTCCCATTTGTCTATCAGTTTGAAGGTGGGAATGGCTGGATCTTTTGGGAGTTGGCGAAACATGGCTTCGCTGATGAAGCTCTTACCGTTGTTCACACACACTCGAGCGAGAACAGAGTCCTTCCCATCATTTAACTGAACAGGGATGAACAACTGCTCTCCAATTTGCTGGATCTCAGCCAGGCTCTGAGCTGATTTCACATCTTTCTGGACTATAGGAGTGGGAGTTTCTGATTGTGGATTAGTAAAGAATTTCAGGGTGTTTCCTTCCAGTGTGGAATACCACCTTAAACTGGAAGGAAGGTTGATTTTCAAAAATAGAGAGGACCCCCCATCACCAGTCTGTTGTCCTACTGCTATTACTGTCACGTCTGGAATTTGGTTGTTCTGGAAGTGAAATTCTACTTGGTCAGATTTTTGTTCAACCATTTGGCAGGTGCCGTTTAAACTAACATGGTTGACACTCTGTTTTAATTTTATTGGTCGGCTAGTCTGGGTCCAGAGGACCTTGTTTACGCAATCTATTAAAGGTGACAACCTCCTCAGGAGGTCATTCCCCAGTAAACAAGGGGTGCCCTCTGGAGTCACTACTATGACCGGGTGTTTCAACTTGTGTCGCCCGATCTTAATGTCCAAGTCTACAGTCCCCTCAACGGGAATTTCCTTCCCATCAAAGTTCTGCAGTTGTCCATGAAGTGAGGTGAGAGGAATTTGGTAATTCCCTCCCCTTCCTGCATTCAGTTCATCAAAGGCCCTTCTGGACAGAAGAGTAGCTTGAGATCCCGTGTCCACCAGCGCTAAAATTGTACCCTGCCCCTGTACTTGTACCGGGGCATAGTATCTTCCCTCCTTCTCCTCAAGGGGGCACAGATAATGCACATTTTTGGACAACTGGTGGGCTAACTTTCTGGTTTTGGACATTGCTAGCGAAGAGATTTGGGCAGAATTCTGTGGAGAACCTTGGGAATCTGAAAGAAAAAGTTGGCAACTGGAGATCAGAGCCATTGTGGGTTCCCCTGGTTCCGGTTCTGGGCCACCCCGCCCTTTTTGGGGGCAGTCATCAGGACGGGTTGGAACCAGGGGATTTCGGTATTGTGGGTTCTGGGATGAGATGATGGGCGGCGGTAGCTCAGTCTCCATATCTCCCCAGTCTGAATTGACATCCCTTGGGACCCATTTTTCTTTGGGAGGAGTTCCCCCATCTCTGAAGGAGAAGATCCTTTTCCCAGGATCTTCTGAGGATCCCTCTCCCTCAAATTGGAAGACCTGTACCTCCTCCACAAAGTGGGTCTGTTTGGGTCTTTTGTTTCTCCTACCCCCCCTCTGCTCCTTAGGAGGCAGACTTTCAGGGGGAAGAGATTTTGTTTCCGGTTCCGGGGTTTCCAGGGGCTGTTTACAAGTGAGGAAGGAAGCTTCCTCCAAGGCTTTACACCCCCCTTCCCTTTGTGCCTCCTCCCTGGGAACCGGTGAGTTATCGGGGTGCTGCCCCCGTCATTGTTCTGGAGCACCAGGTCCAGAGTTGGGTGCGTTATGCGCCGGCATGCCGATCTGAGGGTTCTGCTGAGCCCTCAGTATGTGACCCAGATCCCGCACCATGTTTTGAACCTGGCGCTCTAACTGGGAAACCCGCTCAGGCTGATACGGGGCCCTGTTTTCTCCCCTGGGCTGATCCCGGGAAGGGTTCTTTGGTAGTACCCCTGGTTGGGAAGATTTGGATACCCCTCCACCCTTGGCCTCCCCTCTCCCGGATTCGGTTGTCTGGGCTCAGGGAATTGGGGAAAGAAGGGTGGAGGATTTTGGGGCTGGAAGTTGGGTGGATACCTGGGGAAGAAGTTCTGCCCAGGGTTTGGTGAGTTTCTGCCCTCCTGTGAGAAGTTGGGAGGGAAGTTCTCTGGGTTAGGTGCTTGGCTGGATCCCCCCCCTTGGGCTGGAGGAGTCCACACATAACCCAGGATGGGTCTGTTTCCCTTGTAACGGGGGCTTACATAATCAGGAGAGCGAGGGACCCCATTTGTGGGGCTGCCTCCCTGGCTCCCTGTCTGTGACTGGCCCGAGGACCTTCTGGGCCTAGCATTATTAGGTGCAGGTAGGTTTTTAGGCCCCCCCATCTCCAAATCTAAAACGGGGGTGACCTTTACCTCTGCCACCTTGGCAGCAGCAGGGGTGTTGTTGGCTTTGGGGTTTTTGGGCGCATTATTTTTATTTTCTATTGGCTTCTGCACCTCATAGATCCGGGTCGCCTGTTCAATGACCCAGTCTAAAGATCTTTTCTCGTGAAAATCCCTCACGAGCTGTGTCATTATGTATTTGGGCAAGGCATGGAAAAACGTATTAATAAATTCTCTGCTATCCGTGCGCACCCTTCTTGTGGTCTGTGCAAAAGCACGCTTTAACTCCTGCACAAATTCTTGTGGGGCCTGATCCTCCCCACATTGTAAATTGTAGGTTGCCTTGCGAGCCTCTTGAGGATTTCTATGAGTAGAAAAATGTTTCAAGATGGCCGCCTTATAGGTGGACCATCTTAAATGATTTTGGTCCTCCAGCCCTGCAAAGAAACTGGAGTATTCCGGGGAGAAGGTCCACTTTACATATTGAATACAGCTTTGGCTATCCTTCAAATGGAAAGTCTCCATCATTTGCTCAAACAACTCTAAGTGCTCCCAAACAGAATACTTGGCGTTCTTATGATAAGGCGTGATGACGCTCCTGATTGCCTTAATCTGCTTTAAGGGGTCCTTAAGCAAGGCCCTTTTTGTCTTATTGGTCCTTTTGGTCCGGGTAACCCTGGTCCATTCATCTTCTGACTCAGAGGCACTGCTCCCAGAGGTTCCCGTCTGTTCTTCCAGGTTTTCCCGGATTCTGCGAGCCTGGGAATGGCTGGCAGAATGTGGGGACCTGGTCTCCTGTGTCCTGTACCGCTCAGAGGAGTCTTCAGATCCCTCCTTGCTGCCAGGATTTGATGGGTACCCCCCCACTGACCTAACTGGGCAGAGGTTTTCAGGATGCCCTTAATGGGCCTACTCTCCTGGGGTTCCCCATAAATTGCACTGTGCTTGGGTGCCCATACCCGGATGCCCGCCCCTCCATTCCTGGGTGGTACTGGCCTATGAGCCCCATGCTTCTGGCTGGATAGTAATCTGCCATCCCTGTGGCCCTGTGCTCATGTGCGCCAGGGGACATGGGGGTGGCAGAGTCCAGGGACTGAGAGAGATAAAGGCCTCTGGTACTAGGGCTCCTGGGGTTATGCTCAGGAGTTTCTCTTTCCCAGCGAACCTCATCTCTATCCGCCCCTGCTCCCTGTTGCAATGCAAGAGCCTGCGCCTTCAGTTCCTCAGTAAAGGCCTTACTAGACTCTATCAGTCTCTCCTGCATCGCTACCTGTTGTTGGAGTCTATCGTTGTGCTGGCAGAGAGCCTCATTCTCTCTCTGTGCCTCCTGATTGGTCCTGGAGCACTGGGCCAGTCTTTGCTGCAGGAGGGTTACCTCCTGAGCTGTGTCCCTATTGGCCTGCTCCTTTCTTGCCAGAGCATCCTCCACCCTCCTGGTGTGTTCTAACAAGTTCTGGTGTTCTTTTTGGGGGTCACCCAGCCCCTGGAGGGCCAAGTGATTTTCTTCTGTTTTTCTTTTTAAATGGCAGACATCCTGGCCTAAGGCGTCTCTTTCCTGACTAAGAGCCTGCATTTGTGCCACCAGGTCATCCCTCTGCCTTTGAAAGGCACCAGCTTTCTGGCGTTCTTCATCAAACTCTGCCTGGGTATCCAGGTCTTTCAAAATCAGCTTGTTGCTCTCTGCCTTCACTCTATCTAGATGACTTTGCAGGGTGGCTACCTGCTCCGTGCATGCCCTGTTAAAGTTTAATTGTTGCGCCAGCTTTTTCTGGCTCTGCAGTAAGGAGTCCAAACTGTCTTGGTGCTCCTTCTGCAGGGCCAGAAATCTAGTATCCTGGTCAGCCTTTTCCTGTTGCAGTATATCCATGTCCTCTTTTATTTTAATGATATACTGCCTACTATTATTTTCTGACTCCTGGCTCCTCTGCAGCCTCTGCTCAGAAGAGTCCAGATCAGATTGGGCCTTCTGTAATGCCAGCAGTTGCCTACTCGCCAGATCTTGGCCTTCAGCACATTTGTCCTGCATGGCTCCCATATGTAAATATAATTATGCCGCTACCCTGGCAATCTTGTTGTGCTCATCCTTGGCCTTCGGGGCCATGTATAGTTCGCTCAGGGCCACATGTAGGGGACCCTGATCTCGCTATATATCTGAGCCTGTTTCAGTGACCTGTTGCGCGATTGCCTGCAACCAGACCGTTTGGTCCTGATGAGTCCACTCACCTCTCACAAATAACTTATGTAAGAAGTGTTCTCTGGCTATTTTCATATCTACCAAGGTCGTCATTCTAGAGATTGGTCTCTGTCCTGACTTACAGAAGTTTATATTTTATTTTTGCAAAACAGACCTTTTCCTTAGAGCATTCCTTTGAGGAGTGCTTTACAGCGTAACACAGCGTGGTGATCTGACCGGATATGTGTATCTGGTCAGCTGGCACGCTGTATTAATCTGCACAAGTGATAGATCTAACCCAAACGTCCGGCCCGAGCCCCCAATTTGTAAGAGGATTCAATTCAACACTACAGCTAAGTCAATGCCTAGTCTGGGATACTGAATGGAAACCCTTATTGATATATCTTTATGTCCAGTTCATGCGTTCTGGATGACTACCCCCATATAACACCCCTCTCTTGGAATCCCCCTGACCCCACTGAGCCACGAAGTAGTTCTGTTTTGCAAGTTTAAAAGGTTTATTTGATAATTTAAACAATAGATATATATATCACACTTTATAATAAACTAATAATTGAATATCACACTTAATCTGAGCAGTAATCAATAATGGATAGTCCGGCACTAGCACACTTCTTTATAATCAATGATGAGTGGTTATAGGATGGATAAGATAGCAACAATACTTTTATGGTTTCAAATGGATGCAAGGTGGAATGAAATTGCAGTACAGAAATACTCAATATGATTTCAACAAAACAATGTAATCACTTTTCTCTGGCAATCCACTCCCCCTATACAAGGTAAGGAGATGGAAGGAAGAGCACATAGTTCAGGTATACAATCACAATGCAATACAGAGTTCCAGTTTCCCAGCAAGCTTAGAGGAGAATAGATATGAGTTTTACACAGGCTCAAAATGCTTTTAATATGGTGACAATGCAGTGAGAAATATGCTGAAAATGCTTTTAATTCCCTTCAGGAGGTTCAGGTTGAGGATTAGTTGGTTTAAATTAGTTCAGGCTTACTTTAGCAATGTTCTAGGAATGATTGGCAGGTTAAACAAATTTTTGGCAAATGAAAGCAAGGAAGCTGCTGTTTTCACACGTGGAGAAATTTGCAAATCGCGGCAAATTCGTGGCAAAAGTATAGGGAGTAGGAATGCGGTTCTAGGTTCGTTGAAAAGCCAAGATTCCCAGCTTTCAGAGGAAAGTTACTGCAAGTCTCTAAGACAAACGGTCACGGAGATATGAGCGATATGGTAAAGGTCGTTTTTCAGGTTTGAAATTTTAAAAGTTCAAAGTGACAAGTTACAGCTAGCAACTAGAAATGACAGGTGACAGCTTTGCAAATGACAGGTGACAGGAGACAGTTCTGGTTAGATTAAAATAGATTGAATTATATTATTTTAACTAAGAGATTGGTTCTGCACAGTTCTGCTAGGTACTCACAATATATTTAGAAATAGAATGGGCCTCGCCACGGATCTGGTCAGGTTTTCTTCACTCGCCACGGACGGTCTCTGCGCACAGCGTCTGGGTCAGCTCTCTAGTTCTGCGAACAGCGGTCTGGGTCAGCTCTGCTCTGCCTCTGGTTCTGGATACTGCTCTGCTTTCTCTGGGTACAGCACTGCTTCTGGATCTTTCTGCACAGCTTTCTCTGGACCCAGCGCTGATCTGCACGGCTCCTGGATGCTGCTATCTCTGTTAGGTTTGCTGGATGCTGAGGCCCACTGAGAAGAGTTCTCAGTTTGTGGGTTTAGGCCCTTGCTTTTGATTTCTGAATCAAGTTCTTTGGAGTTTTAAAGTCTAAGTGTTGAATCTAGTATCTTCTGGATGTTGTGTGGTCCGGCAGAGCGCGTTGCAGCAAATGGAATTGAATGTCCCTATCTGTCCTGACCGTCTGATTTTATGTGTTTTGAAAGTGGGTGGAGAGGCTAGCTTTCTAGACCCTACCCCTGTCCACTTGTCATTGGCCCAATTCTCCCCTCTCCCATGATTGGGGAAGGAACTGTGAGTCAGAGTGATGCTGTAGGTTTTATGGGTCAGAGGATCCTCCCCTGGTCAGTTTGCCCACAAATCTATATTTGATTCAAAATGCACATTTCTCAAATACATAGTGGTTTTTCATTGCATGTACATATTACCTATCACATGAGGTAGTCTCTGTCCCAAATCTGCTCTTCCCGAGAGCTTGCATTGAGAAATGGCAACTTTTTGCGCTTTTGGTCAGGTTACCAATATCGTATTCTTACTCAAATTTACTCAAATGTGTGCAAGGCATGCAGGCATTAATTGATGAAGTATCAGACTTTTCACATGCAGACATTTTAAGTAATACCCTCTTAACTGCTAGTTTGCCCCCCGATCATGCCACCGGTTCTAAAAACCTCTTAAAATGTGGGCAGAAAAATCACAAGAATTATGGTATCATTGAAATAATTATGACAAGTCCGTACTATGAGTTATTCATCTTTTTCTAAAACCATATTCTGGCTACAGGGGTGTGTCTTTTCAAGTCACATGGTACAGAAACCAGTCTTTCCACTTTCTTCAAGCTCAGCCTCTGTCTCCAGTTTCTCCCCCTCCCAGTTTATGCCAAGAGGAAGCCATTTTATGACACCCCCAATAAAACATTTGCCTGAGTCAGGACAGGGCTTTGTTCAATTTCCTGCAGAGCCCAGGTAATTCAATCAGAGAAGTGTCATATCCCTTTTGGTGGGAGCAGCAAAAGGCAGCTAGGCCTGGGAACACAGCTGTTGTGCAAGTCTCAACTCCTGTCGGGGGTAGCTGGTGGGCAGAATTCAGTTTCATTAAGCCAGGTTTCAGATAAAATGTCACTTTTTGTTCCCCAGTTTAAGTCAAGACAATTTTTACATATGCAGCTAGAATGCTGATTCTAAGTTCAAAACTATGACATTTTAACAGTGACAAACTATGTGGCAGTCACAAGTCTGTCCCTCAGTTTATTTACACATTTCAATTTTTGGTAATTTTAAATCCAGTTTCAGTTTAAGCCGCTGCAGACCTGCAGAGCTCAGCCAGTCTTGTTATAAACCTTCAAGTCACTTCAGAATATAACTTTACATTGTATCCACCTCTTAGTAAGTCTTTCTTTGGCCTGCTTTGGGTTAATTTATTCAGTTTTACAGAAATGTCTGGTGTTGTTTTAAAACGCGGCTTTCTGATAGTGGTGAGTACTGGTAATGCAACCATTTTTGAGATTTTTCTTGGATTAATGCATTCCAAACAGGAATGGTTCTTACATGGTAGTAAATCCTTGCTTAACATTGTTTTGATGGGGCTCCTTACAGTAAAATGGTTATGTGGAACCCCACAAAAGGGTTGAATCTTTAAAGTGGTCCGGTGAGCCACGATTTCAGCAACTTTTTGACATCAATAACAGTGGATTTTGTTAACAAAGATCTTTCTTTACACTGGTGGGTGGCAAGTGAGGTAACCATTTTGGTGTGCGCACAAACTGCGTGGTTCTCCTGGATTCTGGCGCACTTGTGGGCTTTTTGGCCATCTTGGATTTTCTAAGCCCACAGCACCAAATGTTGCAGCATGATAGCTCCAACGTGGGTCACGACACCCAACAATATCCTAAACACAGGACCCAACAGTGAAAATGTCAGACAGTGACCAATCACAATAGCACAAGTGGCTCAATGTGACAAAGCCACCACATGGATCCCTTCCATCTTAAGTTGGTATCTGTTAGCTAAAGGGGGCAGGGTAATGCATACAGCATGAAGGGTATCAATGATGGAGACAGGCAAGGTAATACATGAAGATGTAACATTCAAAATGCACTTTTACCAATATTCAAACAAAAATGCATACTAAAATGATGCACTGGTCAAACAATCATGAATCCCCACTAGGGGTGTATACACAGGTTGGACTTCAGACTGGCCACAGAAATGATGGAATCACAATGCTTCTGTGTAAGTTACTGTCACACGCTACCCTCCTTGCAAGGCCATGGAAAGGGGAAGCAGGGGTTGCATATGTGTCTGTACCCCAAGGCACAAACCCAATCATGAGACAAGCCTGTATGGGCCCAGCTGGAACACACAGTGGATGTCTTCGATGCCACACAAAGCAACACACTGTTACATGAATGCACAATAGACAAAAAAAATAACAACAAAATGGCGATGGTGGACCTGGGGAAAGAGGGGGGGCACCCAGGAGGGAGGAAGTGCAGTGGATGTTGAGAATAAAAAAAATAACCTCCATGGGTTCATGGCTTGCACGGCTAGCCTAAAGTGGGAGAGCTGTCCCCTCCGTCGGCACCCTCTGGTGTAACATTAGAAGGTGTGCATGGTAAGGGAGGCTGACCATGCATAGCCATGGTATGCTCCTCAATGGCAGCAAGCATGCAGGCCTGAAAGGTCTGATTCTGCATGATGATGGTGCACAGGTCCCCATGCAGCACCTCACGTGTTGCATGGAGTTCCGCCTGAAAGGCCTCACGTGATGCACGGATCTCCGCCTGCAAGACCTCCCGGGTTGCATGGAGTTCAGCAGAGATGTTGTGTGTCAGCTGCTCCATCTGCTGTTCTGCCCGTCTACTGCGGCTCATCTCAAGTGCAGCCAGAGTAGATCTGAGGGAGGTGCTCTTTTCCCTCAGGGCATCCTTGTGGGCCTTTGCTGCTATGGCTGTGCGCAGAGCCCCCAGTTGAGCCCGTCGGTCCTTGTTACCGGCCAACATGTCCAGTCTGTGCGAGCGGCATGTGGACTGCGATGCCTGCTGCTGGAGCTTGACCTGCCTTTCGGGGGGGGGGGGTGAATGGAATTTGACACCCTTTCCACGCCCGAGCCATCATCTCACATGATGCCCCCTATTGCTGTGCAATGGCATACATGGAGATCTCCCACACAGTATTTCCAGGTGGCACATGGCCACCATGTTGCCGGACACCACACCTGTTCAGCCCAAGGATACCTGGTCCTTGTTGCGCTGGCGCTGCCTGTGGCTGCAGGACTGCATTCCCCCCTTGCTGAGCTGCACCAGGAACAGGAGCAAACAGTGTGGAGCATGACTCTGCATCCGTAACCACCAAAGATGGACATACCAACACTGACTGGCCCTGTGAGGGGTCGACCCCCTGCAGGTGTGTTAGACAGAACAGCATCCACAGCAGAATCACTCACCTGTGACAACAATGAGGGTTCAATGTCCGATTCCGCACCAGAGGCATAGGGTTCCTCAGAGGTGTACTCCGTGATACCTCTGGCCAGGATGGTCTGGAGCACCAATGGATTTTCATGGGCCACCCCACCACGGCCTCCACTGGTGCCTGATTGGGGCTATGAATACATCACCCCCTCCACCATCTCCTCCTCCTCCACGTCCTCCTTCACTGCATCCAGTGCCTCATCACCTGCAGAAAATCAAAAGAAGACACGAACACACATGTTAAAAGCATAGGCCACACGCATAGGAACCGCAATGTTGACATCCAACACACGAACCAGCCATGTCACACATGACACAAACTCAGGCACGCATGCAGTGTCAATGAAATAGAAGGGGAGCCTGAAATCAAACATGGATGCATGTCAAATGGCAAAAGAAGACATGTACTGCATGGTGCATAGCGCCTGCATCACACAAAAGCTTGTGACTGGCATAGTCCTTCCACAAACATGACAGATGCCAACACACAGATGGCATGTAACATAGTCATGCCAGAACTGTCAACCAGCCCCAGATGGAAGTTCAATACTACTGTCCATGAGCCGTGTACAATGCATGTCATTTGACATTTCATGGAAATCACTACGATAAACAACAACGCTAGGGTGTTGAAATACAGTGAAGGAAGGCACATGGATTGATTAATGCTAGGTCACTTTGACATCACACGAGTGAATAGGCATGTTGAAGGGGAGAACAGGGTTCAGAAGTGTCTGGGTGCAGTGCAGTACATGTCTCTGGCCTCAACTATCATTGAGAACACAGAGGTAGTAATGTGAACGTCATGGACTGATGGCAGTGTAATGGCAAGTGCAGTCATCCTGTGTAAAGTGTTGGCAGTGGGTTGTAGGGATACAGTAAATCCCACCCCCAAGGTTGGGGGATGGCTCGGAGGCAGTGCATGGGTCAAAATGGTTGCTCAGAGTACCGTGTTGTAGCAGACAGCGTGGGCTGGTGCCAATTGCCTTGTCTCAGTCACCTGGGACTACAGCAGGGGAGAGGAGGACAGAAAGCACAACACACGGGGAAGCATCAGAAGTGCCTCCAGACCCAGAGAAGCTACAATAGCAGTTGCATAGAGGCATGGAGCCTGTACCAGAGGGAGGCTTCTGCTCAACACAGACAAGAACCCCAAAAAAATGGCCATGAGTAGCAACTGACCCTGAGTGAGCAGGAAAGGGATGATCAAATACCACGAGAAGGAAGCAAATACTGGAGATGGATTTGAATTAATTGCATGCCCAGGAGCAATAGGGACTTGCTGGAAATGCACAGGGTCCAGGAATGAACACTCATAGCCACTGTGAGCCTGTGCCATCAGCACAGTCCGATTGAGATACCCTGCACCAAGGCCAAAGTACGTTCCACACAGTCCAGGTCTGGCAGAGTTGCAGAGAGAAGAGTGTATGTTCACAGAAATTCGGGAACAGCCTGTTGCAGTAGTCCGCCACAGGAATCACCAGTCCCATAGAGACAGTGAGCTGCTGGGGGATGGAGAGGTAGGGAAGAATGCCTCTGAGGTGGATCAGCTTGCTGGGTGACCTCACAGAGACATCAGTCATGTGACGATAGAAGGTGAGTGTTAAGTGGAAGATCATCACAGGCTATCTGCGACCGTAGGTTGGATCAAGAAAAGGGCCAAGAGAGGCTGGACAGAGATTGTCATGGAAGGAGGGAGCAGGTGTGGTGATGAGGATTGCCTCTGTGTGCAGCACATGGTTCATATGCAGTCTGCATGGCAACAAACATGTATCAGTCCAACATCACATGGGTCACACATGGCAGTCATGTCAATGTAGCATGAACTGGCAATCATAACACATCACCCAAGCAATATACTCATGGCCTGGACACATCACCACTCACCGGACATGTTCTCATACATTGGCAAGTCTCCCACGCCTTTGACCTGCCCACTGTGATGAAATCACCAGCGATCTCGTCATGTGCAGTGAGTTCCTCGACCTCTGGTGGTGTCCCACTGGCAGTCACCAGAGTAGAGGCAAACTTGGCAGCCAGCTTGTCTTTTGCCTGGTGTCAGAGGTCATTACAATGCTTCAAGACATCACTGGCTGTGCGCCTCTCATATCCCAAGGTGCTAATACGGTCCGCGATACACTGCCAGTGGGCCCTACACTGAGCAGGCGTATGTTTGCTCTATGCCGTCACCAGCATGTCGTGGCTGTGATCGAACACGTAGTCTACAAACGCGTCCAGTTCCTCATTACAGAAACTCTGCTTTCTTGATGTGTTGGACTCCTGAGCCATGTATGGGGTCCCAGCCTGTACCGCTGGAGCATGCTTCTTCCTCTTGCAAGGTGGTGTGGACCCTGAGTGGCTTGTGCCGCTCTGGTCAGTAGGGGCTGTAGTGCAGGTAGACTGCCCAATGGAATCAGGCAATGACATGACGACCAAAGGTTGGACTGCAGGTATTGGCAGCTTGGTGCTGTTGCCAGGACCCTGCACCACACCTGCCTTGGTGCCAAGGGCTGGGACCAATACAGTCCTGGCTGGGTGACCCAAAGCCGGGGTGGTGGTAGCTGCAGCTGCCCTGCAGCTGCCACACCCTGGCTGCTCGGGACAGCAGATGACACTGCTTCTCCAGATCCACATGTCCTGGTGACAGCAACTTGCACCACACGTGCCTTGGCCTTCAAGACATAGAAATTGGCCATTTAGTCACCCTGTGCCTGTTCCGGGACCACTGAAGTCCAGGCTAGCTGACCCAGAGCCTGGGTGGTGGTAGCCATAGCTGCCCCTGCAGCTTCCACACCTGGCTGCTCGGGACAGCAGATGGCACTGCTTGTCGGGTCTGGCGGGTGCTGGTGATGTCAGCAGCAGCTGAATCTCCCTGACCCGCTTGGGTGGGTGGCATAGCTATCCCTGCATGGCCTGGACACCTTGCTCTTGTGGACCACCCTGGCCACGTCACCCACCGCAGCCACCTCTGGGAGGTCACCCAGCTTTGCCTCCCTTACCACTTGTTGCCCTCCCAGTCACGGCACTGATGTACTAGCGCAATGGGAGGTGCAGACAACAATTGTCCTGGGCAATTGGGTTGAGGAGGCAGGGTACGTGATGGAAAACGTACCACTGTGCTCCAGCAAGGCTCTATGTGACCCCTGGGGGAAAAATAATGGGTCACGCAACGCTCAGACATCCCAAAAACAAAGGTACCTGCGACCCCTCGGTAGCCCATGTGCGATGAAAAAAATCGCACAGTACACTGTGGGACCCAGAAACACAGAAAATGCATATGCATGGAACACGTAGGCTACTGTGACCTCGCAAATGGGGTATGCGACACATAGTGGTAACCACAGTGGGAAAAAATGTAAGAGTGACTCGCCGTCTGGCTGGAAAAATGAAGAAAAACACAAGAAGCACGCACAGCCACAGTAGTGAACGATTTGCGTGTGAACCCTCAAAAATATGAATCTCACGCATCAGTCCCCACGAAAAGCACGTGCAGTGCAATGTTGTCCTACGAGGTCATTTAACCCGTACTGAATGGCAGCGCCCAACGTCCAGTACACATCATGTAACTTACACGCTTAGTGCCTTTCTTCTGATTGCACGCTAATGCGTTGTTTTGTGGGATGTATTGACCCATTCTGCTATACTATGCGGCCTTACTCTGCTATCAACGGTGCAAGAAACATTAAAATGGCAGCAAAAACCCTTGTGCGCGCCAAAACCTCCAAAACCGCATTTTCAACACACAAAAATATGGCTGCACAACCCACCACCCATGGTGCATGTTTGATGGAATAGAGCACACGCTGCAGAAAGAGTGCCAGTGGGCTCCATGACAAGCAAACATAGAGTGTAGAGGGAAAAACAGTGCTTTGCAAGTGAAACTCCAAAATTCGCCTATAAATGACATGTACTTTGCTGCTAAAACTCCAAAATGCCTGTACACAGCACTACTCAACACTCAAAATCTTGCTTGGCGCTAAAATTCATGTAACCTGTTAATGTACAAAGTCCTGAAAGGTTAAGAGCAAAACATTTTTCAGCAAAACTGGATTGCCTGTGAATGACTGTTCCTGTAAAAAATCTTTGTGCGGTACACTGGACTACTTGTGAATGACAGTTACTATCAAATGGGCTCTCCTGATGAAACTTTAAAGTTATTTAAACTAAAAGTCTGCCGGATTAGCAGATATAAGAGGATTGTTGCTGAAAGAAACACTGATTCCAGTTGTTTTTGATCCCACAGGTTTAAATCTAAGAAAGTAATTGATCTATGGCATTTGATGAAACAACTTTGTTTTCTGCTGGATTTTAAGGCAAGAAATTAAGAAGAAATTAGCCTGGCTGGGCTGCAAGAAGTGGAAAAATAGGTTTCCCCAAGGGGGGGGGGCATTCCCCTCAGCAGATACTCACTGGATTATGATAATTGTGGGGTAGGACAGACTTTTGTCTACAGCCGGAGACTGAAAAATGGCAGAGTCTCCAGGCCAGGAAATGGACGTGTGAAGAGGTCATAAACTTGGCTTGCAGAAGGTTCCCAAGGGTGGGGGCTACTCCTTGAGCTCCAGGGAGGGACAAAAGGCAGACCATTTGCTGCGAAGAACATGTAATGAACAATTCTTAGAGACTCGGAATTGTGTAACATATTCGTAACAGGAATGGCGATATATGTGATTTCATGGGAACTGTATTTATTCTAGAATTGTTAAACTTTACACACACATCCCTATGGTAAACACACATATTTGTGGACATTTGGAGAAAGGTTGGAAATTGTTTTCATGATGAAATGGACAAAATGCTGCAAAAAGGTGAAACAAGATCTCACAGCTGTGGGATTTTGATGAACAGATACTCCATAAAATATGGAATCTTTGTATGTAATTTTCATAGAAGTTACAAATGTATGAATATGTATTTAGGGCAACATTTGATTTTGATACTAGAGGCTAGGGGAGGTTTCTAAGGATTGTAAAAACCAAACCATAAACTTGACATCACCTGTGTTTGAGCCAATCACTCAGATGCAAGACAGAGAGCAGGCTCTGATCCAATCCCAGTCCACAGGGCGAAAGTTTAGTTAAGCCGGCCCATACACCCATTTTTGTGATGTCATTTGAGAGAATAAATAGAGACAGCTGACAACACATAGTGACTGACTCTTCTGATTCCAGCGAAGCACTCTGATCCAGCATTCAACATCCAGCATTCAACATCCTTCCAGATCCAGATGCCAAGGACCAGGCCAAGCAGTAGCTGAACCATTTTCAGTTAGGCTTCAATCCTCATAATAATTCTTACAACCCAGTGAAGCGCTATGGTGTGAGAAAGCATCCTGAAACTAGCATCCTGAAACTATCTGGCTTGCTACCAAAATGCTTGCCTGATGAACTCACCATTCAGCTGATTTGAAATACCCAGAAACCAGAAGGGCAGATCCAGATCTGGTGACCGGCCAAACTGATCCAATCCCACGCCTGATGTGCTGTCTTTCCTTGATAGACCCAATCCATTTACCAGAACCGTGACTGTCCAAAAATCTTAAATCCCAGTGGATTGTGAGTATTAAGAAGACGTTAGAGAACTATTGAATACCTTGCATTATCTTGTTCCATTCTGATCTCTGAACTATCCCTACTTTCCTAGCCAGTAACAATGTCAAAATCTTTAGTGCTATCTTATTCTGTCTAGTTGCTAAAGTGTCATTTTTATAGTCATCTTCATTTGTGTAACTTTGATCCATAAATCCTACTTTGAGTGTTTGGACTGGTGCCGCTGGGGAAGGTGATGGGGATCTGTTACTGAAGTCATGAATCAGTCTCAGAGCTTACTTCATCCCGACTTGGTTGCCTAGCCTAAACGCTCTAGCCTTGAATGAAGGCATAAGCCATTTGTTCTGATTCTAAACTGAAGTCTGTGTCCAAATTGGTGTCTTTATTTTCGAAAAACGCCTCTCACTAAAACCTCTAAAACTCCCTAATTTTTTAAGATAGAAGCGAAATTTCAACTCCCACTTGTACCTAACATCCTTAGCTACAACCCAAAACTCTGGCATTGGGAAACAGTGCGATTGGCCCTTTATATCAAAAATTGCATAAGTACATTTTTGCCGCAAATTGACATTTGGAAAAGTTTTACACGTGTGAATTACTTTTAAATTATTTCCCACTTGGCCTTTGAGATCCCAACTGTTTCCTTTTGATTAAATCATTGCTTGTGTTTGCTTGCATTTGTTCAAAGCGTCTCCCGTAGGAATTTATAATAATTTAAGCATTTTTGAACATATTTTGTGTTTTTGCTCAGCCAATTTCAAAGCCATGCTGACAGTTGAAAAGTTAAATCCGTTTTTCTCTTGTGTTTAAGGAGGGAAGGTGGGAGTGATATTCTGTTTGGTCTGCATTATTCCTGAATACCTGCTCTCTCCATACATCTATTTAAATTGCCTATTGGTGGGTTGAGGGTGTTGCAAGGGGAACCCCTAACCATAGTGCTATCTGTTCCAAAACAACTCAGAAGTATTCTCTTCTTTGCTGCATTCCTTTTGTGTTCATTACTTGATTCCTAGTGCATTAGTGATATTACTCATTGTTCCTGTCACCCCATTGGTAACTGTTGTTACCTATTAAAAATATATTGTGATTTAAATTCTAAATAAATAAACAAATAATTACCTTTACAACTAGCGTGATTCCTGGTGAAGTGTAACATGGGGGGTATTTTGAGGAGGGTGTGATATGAGTGGTATATCATTCAGAATATTGAACTTATAGATCAAAATAAATAAGTGTTTCATTTGCGCACTACATGCTGGGCGAGACCTGGGTGTGTGCCTGATTGAAATCACCTATAGCTTGGGGGCTCGGGTTTGGGATCCTGAATTTGACATACTAATTGTAACAGTCTAACACAGCATACTAGCCGGCGGGGTATACACACCTTGTTGGGTTGGCATACTGTGCTACACTGTACAAGCACCCCTCAAAAGAAATACTGAAAAGAATTGGCCTGTTTGCAAAGGTAAATTAACCCTGAGATAAGTCAGAAGGAAATTAATATTTCTGGAATGGCAACCCCAAGTGGAATTTGAAATGCTAGGGAACACTCCCTGTACAAACTGTTTGTCAGGGGTGAGTGGCCAGAACATGATGAACAGGTATGGTTACAGGAAATAAAACAAGTCACTGCAATCGACCTTGATAGCTGGCAGGACAAGGATCCATTACATCAAGCGCTTAGCGAATTGTATATGGCCCCAAAAATAAAAGAGGAGCAGTGTAAAATTTCCAAAATAGCAGCCTACCTGTACCTCCACATAGGAATCATACAGGGAAAAACATGCAGACAATATAGATTTGACAAAAAGGCAAGGGGAATCACTGCAGAAACTCCAGACCAATCTGGACTCTGCAGAGCAAAGGCTCCAGGATAGCCAAGAATCTGAAACAGAGACTAGGCAGTATATCACCAAACTAAAAGAAGATCTGGCTATCTCACTGCAAAAGAATGCAGAGCAAGATACCCAGGTACAGACACTGCAAAAAGAATGTCAGGAAAGGTTTGACTCTTTACAACAGAGTCAACAAAAGCTGGAGCAGCAATTATCTTTTAACAGAGTCTGTGCAGAACATTTAGTTGTCCTACAAAACCACCTAGAATCATTGAAAGAGGAAAATAATAAATGAATTATTAAAGACATCCACTCTCAAGAAGAATTTGATGAGGAGCGCCAGAAAGCTGGTGCATTTAAAAAACAGAGGGATGACCTGGCTGAACAGAATGGCACTCTAACTCAGGGGAGGGACGCCTTAGGCCAGGAAGTCAGCCAATTAAAAACTAAGTTGGAGGAAAGAAAGCTGGCCCTTCAGGAGTTTAGTGAAATCAAAACTGATTATGAAAAGCTACTAGAGAACACAGGCGGGTGGAGGATGTTCTGGCAAAGAACAATCAGACCAATAAGGACCAAACTCAGGAGGTGAGTCTCCTGCAGCAAAAATTGGCCAGTATTTCCAATCTAGGCAGGAAGCACAGAGAGACAATGAGGCTCTCTGTGAAAAGAATGAAAGGCTCCACAAGCAGATAGCTGTGCAGGAACAAATCATAGAGACCAGTAAAGCCTTAATAGAGGAGGAAAAGGGTCAGATTTTGGCATGTCATCAGGGAATAGGGGCTGAAAGAGATGAGGTAAGATGGGAAAGAGAATTCCCTGAGCATAACCTCAGGACCCCTGTCATCAGGGACTATAATCCCTTCAATTCCATGGACTCTGCCACCCTCATGTCCACTGGCTCATATGAGCCAAGGGCCACAGGGATGGTAGACTTCAGCACAATGGGAAATATGGGACTGACAGATCAGAGCCTCCCAGAAATGGATGGGTGGGCATCACTGTACATATATTCCCATATTTGAGGGCTAGCCTCTCTGATCAGGAAGACTCCAGTGCGGGAAGAATCAGAGAATTGGATCCTCAAAAATATCGCCTACCAAGCCATCAATCTGTCAAATATGGTGGGGAACTTCATGAAACTAGACCCACCAAGAGCATCTTAAAAACCTCTTCCCAGCTAGGGCAGTGGGGGTGGGGGGTACTTGGCCAATCCTGGGAGCAAGGGAGAGTCAGAAGACTCTTCTGAGCACTACAGATCTCAAGAGACTAGGCCTCCACATTCTGCAAGTCATTCCTAAACTCACAGAATTAGGGAAAACCTAGAGGATCAGATAGCCACCTCCTGTAGCAGTGCCTCTGAGTCAGAGGATGAGTGGACAAGGGTGACCAAAACTAAAAAGGCCAACAAAATCAAGAAGGCCCTATTGAAAGATCCCCTGAAACAAATCAAGGCCATTAGGAGCGTCATAACGCCCTATCATAAAAATGCCAAATATTCAGTGTGGGACCACCTCGAGCCGTTTGAGCAAATGAAGGATACTTTCCACCTCAAGGATAGCCAAAGTTGCATTCAATATGTCAAGTGGATATTTTCCCCTGAATACTCCAGCTTCTTTGCAGGGCTGGAGGATCAGAACCGCTCAAGATGATCCACCTATAGGGCGGCCATCTTAAAGCACTTCTCTATACATAGAAACCCTCAGGAGGCCTGCAAGGCGGCCTACAATCTGCAATGTTGGGAAGACCAGGACCCACAAGAATTTGTACAAGAGTTGAAATGTGCCTTTGGGCAGACCACCAGGAGGGTACGCACAGACAGCAGGGAGTTCATCAATACCTTCTTTCATGCACTCCCTAAATACATCATGACCCAGCTGGTGAGGGACTTTCATGAGAAGAGATCACTAGGCTGGGCCATTGAACAGATCACTCGCATTTATGAAGTACAGAAACCGCTAGAAAATAAAAGTACCAATAAAAACCCCGAACCTACCAACACCCCTGCTGCTGCTAAGGTTGCGGAGGTGAAGGTTGCCCCCATTTTAGATCTGGACATGGGGGGGCCTAAAAACATTCCTTTGCAAAATCCTCCTAACCAAAGTCCCAGAACGCCCTCAGGCCATTTCCGAACAGGGAGCCAGGGAGGTAACCCCACAAATGGGACCCCTAACTCCCCTGACTATATCAGCCCCGTTACAAGGGCAGCAGACCCATCCTGGGCTATGTGTGGACTCCCCCAGCCCAAGGGGGGGATCCAACCAGGCAACTGCCAACAAAGGGAACTTCCCTCCTAACTTTCCCCAGGAGGGCAGTAATCCCCCAAATACCGGGTTGAGTTTCTTTCCCCGGTACCCGCCAAACATCAACCCCCAAAACAACCATTATATCTTTCCCCACTTTCCTGAGCCCAGACAGCCCAATCCGGGAGAGGGGAGGCCAAGGGTGGAGGGGTACCAGAACTATCCCAACCAAGGGTATAATGGGAGAAGGGACAGTTACCCTTCCCGTGATCAACCTAGGATGGTACAGAGAACCCCGTACCCGCCAGGGCAGGTGTCCCAACTGGAGCGCCAGGTCCAGAACTTGTCGCAGGATCTGGGTCGCATGTTGAGTGCTCAGCAGAACCCTCAGATGAACATGATGGCCCAGAACCCCTCCAATCAAGGGTCTGTACTCCAGAGCAATGACAGGGAGAAAACCCCAACAACCCACCGGTTCCCAGGGAAGGGGGTGTAAAGCCTTCGAGGAAGCTTCCTTCCCCACTTGTGAAAAGCCCCTGGAAACCCAGGAACCGGAACCAAAATCTCCTTCCCCTGAAAATCTGCAACCTAAGGAACAGAGGGCGGGTAGGAGAAATGAAGGGCCTAAAAAGACTCATTTTGTGGAGGAGGTTAGAATCTTTCAATTTGAAGGAGAGGGGTACTCAGAGGATTCTGGGAAAAGGATCTTCTCCTTCAGGGATGGGGGAACTCCTTCCAAAGAAAAATGGGAGATCCTAATCCAGACTGGGTAGATGTGGGGATTGAATTAAAACCGCCCATCATTGAACCCCAAAATTATCAACCAGAAAATCACCTTCTCCAAACCAATTCTGGTGACTGCCTCCAAAAAGTGGAGGGGCAGCCCAGAATGAGAACCAGGGCAGTCCAAAATTCCCCCTATATCCAACTGTCACTTTTTTCTTACAGGTTCCCAAAATCCCAAACAATCCTGCCCAAACTACCGCTCTTTTAGAATCCAGAGCAAAGAAATTAACCCACCAATTGGCCCAAAATGCGCATCATCTTTGCCCACTTGAGGAAAAGGAGCGAAGATTTTATGTCCCGGTCCAAATACAGGGGCAATGTATATTCTTGGCACTGCTGGACACTGGATCCCAAGCCACCCTTCTGTAAAAAGGGGCCTTTGATCAGCTGAATTTAGGGACGGGGAGAAATACTAGATCCCTCTCACCCCTTTCCTGGACAACTTCAGAACTTCGATGGGAATGAAATTCCTGTTGAGGGGACTGCAGATTTAGACATTAAGATTGGGTGACACGAGGTGAAACACCCGGTCATAGTTGTGACTTCAGAAGGTACACCATGTTTACTAGGGAGTGACATCCTGCGTAGATTGTCTCCACTCATAGATTGTGCAAACAAGGTCCTCTGGACCCCGACCAATAAAATTAAAACATAGTGTCAACCATGTTAGTTTAAATGGCACATTGCACATGATTGAACAAAAATCTGACCAAATTGAAATCCATTTGCAAAACAATCAAATCACAGACGTGACAGTAATTGCAGTAGGACAACAAACTGGTGATGGGAAGTCCTCTCTATTTCTGAAAATCAACCTTCCTTCAAGTTTAAAGTGGCATTCCACACTGGATGGGAATACTCTGAAATTCTATACGAATTCACAATCAGAAAATCCCACTACGATAGTCTAAAATGATGATAAGTCAGTCCAAAGCTTGGCTGACATACAGTTAAATGGGGGGAAGGCAGTGGCAGTCTCCGTGAGATGTGCCCGCCAGTTTAATTTTAGGCGAGCTGACAGAAGTCCCAGTCAGACACAGCGTCGCTGAGGCTGGCTGGCACTTCTGTCAGTCACTGTAACTTCCCTGATGACCCCTCATGTGAGGGGTCATCAGGGAAGTTACAGTTCCTTTGTTTGCCCTCGCCAGGTCACTGACCCTCAGCGAACCTACGGGCTCCATGATCTAATATGCAGATTAGATCACGGAGCCCGCGGGTTTGCAGAGGGTGAAAGGCGCCTGGGGCTCAGTGATCTATCTGCTCAGAGCAGATAGATCACAGAGCCCGAGGCGTCTATCTCCGTTGGCAAAGCTTTATAAAAGATGCCTTGAATTGTATATGTTTCAAGCCATCTTTTATAAACGTAGAAATATTTCTATGTTTATAAAAGACCGCTTGAAACGTGCACAATTCAAGGCATCTTTTATAAAGCTTTGTCGATGGACAAAGCCACCTCGGGTTTTGTCCGTCCTCAACGCTTTATAAAAGATGCCTTGAATTGTTTAAGTTTCAAGCCGTCTTTTATAAACATAGAAATATGTTATGAATGTCTATGATTATAAAAGGTGGCTTGGAAAGTGCACAAACCATAGTAAGGGCACACAAGTGTGCGTAAATTACTATGGTTTGTGCACTTTTCAAGCCACCTTTTTATAAACCTAGAAATACGTAACATTGTTATGTTTATAAAGCTTGAAAGGTACACAAACCATAGTAGTGCGCATACAAATATATAAATGCTCACATACATTTATATATTTGTTTGAGCACCTTACAATGATTTGTGCACGTTTTAGGCCACGCCCACAATGGAAGCCACGCCCCCAAACGAGGGCCCCCCCTCAATTTCTTTCCCCACTTAAAGCACTGGGGGAAGGACTGTGTTCTCTCCTGAGTGTGCGTTCACAACTGTAAGATCTTTATTAGCAAGGCCATGTTCTGAAAACTCCCAAAAGATCCAGCCATTCCCACATTTAAATTGATAGACAAATGGGAAATGGACCTGGAAACACCCAATTCCAAACATCTCCTGCCTAGCAGGTGTATGCTCAAAATTTCCATAGGCAAGAAGAGCATAGTCCATAATTGTTGGGTCGTGCGAGATTTCCCTACTGCATTTTATTTAGGCAGTGACATTCTCAATCGCTTTGCCATTAGTTTGGACCTAATAAACTTCAAAGTCTGGTCCCGATTAGTGGATAATACCATGGACTTTGATGACGCAGAGAAAGCATTTCGGTCAGCTCAATTGCTGCCGTATGTAGATGAAATTCAGATTGGGGAGGAAGTCACCATCCTAGAACGGACCCGACAATTCACACTTAAAGTAAAAATTAAAAGAAGACAGAAACAGAAATATCCTGATGTATATGTTCACCTCAATGCCCATTTCCAACAGCAAGGGTTGGGGTTAAAGCCAACACCCCTAGTCAATACAGAACATGACACCATTCCAATAGTTTTGGATAACAGCGACTTTAGGAGTATCACTCTGGGCACAGGCACCATTATAAGAATGGCGGTTGATGACCGACATTTTTCCATAGATTTAGGTAATGAACTGGTAGGACCAATCCCCAATGACTGTTTTGATAGTGATAGCGACAATGACACAATACTAGAAAGGATCTTCACCTGGCATGGGGGGAATTTCCTGGTGTACTCTCCCTGCCCTTATGGTAAGGAAGAGGTGACCTGTAACTTCAGGAGAGATGAGGTAATCTTTCAAGTCCACCAGGACTGCCTTCCCCACCTGAAGCCATCAGTCCAAGTCAGTACTTTAACCAGGGACTTCTCCACCCAGCTGGAGGAGGCCTCTGAGATAGCCAAACGAGAAGTCTTTCTGGGCTTCAGGCAGATGGTTGAAGAGAGAGTCAACCTAGCTGCTCCCTGTGAGACTGTGGAGCAAAAGCAAAAATTGAAACAAGTTTTCTTAAATTTTCAAGATCTCTTTGCAGTGGACTCATATGACTGCAGTGGCTCCGACATCCACACAACAATTCCCACGGACCCTGGCATGACTACAGTGTTTGTGAAGCAATACTGCTTGCCTCTCGCATCAATGGTGTCCCTTACTGAAATAATTAAGAACTTTGAGTCCCATGGGATAATTCGTCCAGACCAAAGCACCGTCAATAATCCGGTGCTGGGGATTTTGAAACCAAGTGGCAGTGGTGACTCTGTTCTGACCTAAGGGTGCTCAACAAATGGGTCCACATTTCTGATGGCCTCTTCCCTACATTGACCAAGGGTTGGCCCAGATCAAGGGTCAAAGGCATACACTTCCATTGATCTGACCAATGTGTACTGGACTGTACCTGTCAGTAGGGAGGACCAATACAAGCTGGCCTTTTCCTTCAGGGGGCAGCAGTACACTGGGACCCGGACTCCCTTCAGATATTTCAACTCTGTCAATGAATTTAATGTTTTCCTGCATAAGGCCATGCCCGACTTGGGTGAAAGGGGTAACCTGGCCTATGTAGATAATGTTCTAATCAAAAGCTCAACTGTGGAGGAACACATAGTGGAGATCCGTTATGTTCTGGCACAGTTGAGGGTTGCTGGAGCAAAACTCTCTTACTAAAGGCACAGTGGTGTAGAACCCGTGTCAACTTCTTGGGGCATGAGATAACTCCTGAGGGTCTCTGACCCAGGAAATGAAAGTAGAAGCACTTCAGAAGCTAAAAGACCCCACATCTCTGTGGGAGCTAAGGATCCTCCTTGGACTGACTAATTACAGCAGAAAGTTCATTGAGGACTATGAGGAGATCACAAGACCGCTGATCTATCTGTTGAAGGGGGGTCAAGTGGGAGTGGGGTCCAGAACAAGCCGAGGCAGTAAGACAACTCAAAAGAAGCCTCTCACAAGCACCTTGCCTAGCTTACCCTGTCAAAAACAAGGAGTTCTTCTTGGAGACAGGGTTCTCAAATACATGGTTGACTGCAGTATTATACCAAAAGCATGACAAGGTAAATAAAGTAATCTCCTATGCGAGTAAGACTTTATCCTCTGTGGAGGAAAAATTCAACAATTTTGAGAAGGCACTCCTGGCAACGGTGTGGGTATTGCAAAATTACCGCCCGTTTATCCAGGGGGAACACATCATAGTGGTGACTCCACACCAGCCGTTGCAATATATTCAAAGTGACAGAATCCGGGCTGGAAATGTGAGTAATTCCCGAATTACTTCCTGGATTCTGTCAATGTAAGGCTTTCCTGTGGAGGTCAGATATGGCCAAAACAAGAAGAGTCCCCTCGCGCAAGTTCTGGCTGACTTGCATGATTGTGCCAGAGAAAACTGTCTTGAGGACAAAAGTCCTAAAATCAAGGACAACATGGAGGCATACCTTAATTCCCCACACAAAGTTTATGAAGAAGACCAGTCTGAGGGAATGTCCCCTGTCTATGTGGAAGGGTGCTCCTACCATGTTGACAACAACGGGGAAAAGGAACTTTTGGCCGGCTTCGGGAATATATGGGTGAATGATGCCCCAGAACCCTCCACTAGCTACAAAATTGGTCCCCATAGTAGTCAAGTAGCAGAGCTGATGGCTGTGCATCAAGCCATCCTCACTGCTGTCCAACACCAACTCCACGAACTGGTCATAATCACTGATTCAGATTATGTACGGAACGGGTTTGTGGAGCACCTGATTAACTGGAAAACCAGAGGTATGCTATGTGCTAATAATAAACCATTAAAATATGGAAAATTAATACAAAATATTGAGGATCTGGTCACCTTGAATGGGATAACCATCTACTGGAAAAAGATCAAGGGTCATCTAAAGTAGAGGTACCAGATAAAACTGGAAATGACCTAGCTGATCAGCTGGCCAAAACGCGAGCCATCCAAGGGGATCTACTTGATATTGAGTCCCTGTTGGGTCACTGCTATCACTAAGTCCCAGACAAATGCTCACAATGAACTCTCAACTGCCCAATGGAGTAAGGAGTCCCCAGATGCTGATTTGATTATGGCTCAAAAGGGGGATCCAATAATTGGTAAGTTTTATCAACACTTTGAGGACCCTGAGAACTTTCCCTTGACGGATACCGATTGCATTGGGAAAGACCTGAGTGTTGATGAAATGTCCAAAAATGTTCAGAATCCAAGACGGTTTGTTGGTGAGGAGATCCATATCTGGCCATGGCCAATGGGTGGTCCCTACCTCATTCCGAAGCCTCATGCTAAGTCACGCACATGATGCGGCCACAGCCGGTCATCATGGGTTTCATACGACATTAGAAATCTTATGAGATGTTGCATACTGGCCACATATGGGGCAGGACCTTGACCAGTACTTGAAGGGGTGTCTTGTGTGTGCACAATTTCAGCCAACATCACTCACACACCGTGCTCCCCTTCAAAAGAGGGGGATGACACTGTCTTGGTCAGATTTGCAAGTCGATTTTATTGGGCCCATGATTCGCTCCTCTAGGGGGAACACGTACATGTTGACTGTAGCATGCTTGTTTACTAAATGGGTGGAATGTCTCCCGGCCCCAAATTGCAAGGCATAAACAGCAGCTGCCCTGATGATCACTCACATCTTTTCTCGTTTTGGACTACCCCAAAGGATTGAGTCAGACCAAGGTAGTCACTTCACTAGCGAAGTGATGACAAAGATGTGGGAGATACTTGGGGTAAAAAGGAAACTACACATTGCCTACCGTCAGTCCTCTAGTGGTGGGGTTGAGAGGTGCAATACAACCATTGTGAGCATATTAAAAAAGTTAGTGGCAGATTCTGGGCCAAGTTGGGACATTTGATTACCCCTTGTCCTGATGGCCATCAGATCTACCCCTTCTTCTGCAACAAAAATGTCTCCATTTGAGCTGCTGACTGGATGAAGGATGGTATTACCCCAGCATCTGCTCTACAGAACCCAAGAGCAGACCTTGATAAATGCATCCACAACTCATGAGTATGTTGAGAATCAGAGAAAACACCTTCAACATGCTTTTGCGTATGCTCAGCAGAATCTAGAAAGATCTGCAGACAGCATGAAGACCCACTATGACCTTAAGACAACTAAAAAGGAATATCAAGTAGGAGGCCGCGTCTACTTGTACAATTTCCAAAGGAACCAGGCCAAAGAGCGCAAATTCCTCCCAACTTGGCGAGGTCCTTTTGAAATTGTGGACACAATCTCTCCAGTCGCCTACAGAATCCGCATCCCCAAGGGCAGTTTGACAGAAAGGGAAGACAAGTGGGTCCACATAAGCCAGGTAAAGAGTTGCCACCCAGGCATACTTTGCAGCAGATAGAACGGCTTAGCGGAAACCCAGAGGGGGAAAATCCAGACAGCTAGAAAAATTATTAAATATTCATTGATTACACCTGAGAAAATGAATACATTTTCACTGAATAATAGATGGGGAATATGGCCAAATGTTAAGCAATGCAAGTGTCTTTCCCACTGCTGACATCCCCCGAAGATGTGTGGACACAGTAGTGGGAAACTTTCCATGCTATGTTCTGTTTTCTAGCATTTGAACTAAGAATCATCCCAAGAATAACCAAGGAGGACCACTCGGGGACCGGGAGGAAACACCCAAGGAATCCGGAGTATCGTTCCATCCCAACGCGAACCGGTGAGGAGAGCGTATTGCCTCAATCACTGACGGGAGAAGCAACTGATTTTCTCCACATTGTCAGAAAAGAACATCCCAATCACCCAACTCCCTCTCAACTGGAAGTCAAAACGAAGTAATGAGGAGGGATTTGTGGGATGTATTGACCCACTCTGCTATACTTTGCAGCCTTACTCTACTATCTATGGTACAAAAAAACATTAAAATGTCTGCAAAAACTCTTGTCAGCACCAAAGCCTCCAAAACCGCATTTTCAACACACAAAACGATGGCTGCACAACCCGCCACCCATGGTGCATGTGTGGTGAAATAGAGCACACGCTGCAGAAATAGAGCCAGTGGGCTCCATGATAAGCAAATATAGAGTGCAGAGGGAAAAGCAGCACTTTGCAAGTGAAACTCCAAAATTCGCCTGTAAATGACATTTACTTTGCTGCTAAAACTCCAAAATGCCTGTACACAACACTCCTCAGCACTCAAAATCTTGCTTGGCTCTAACATTCATGTAACCTAATGAAGCACTGTGAATGTAAACAGTCCTGAAAGGTTAAGAGCAAAACATTTTTCAGCAAAACTGGATTGCCTGTGAATGACACTTCCTGTCAAAAATCTGAGTGCAACACACTGGGCTACCTGTGAATGACAGTTCCTGTCAAATGGGCTCTCCTGATGAAGCTTGAAAGTTATTTAAACTAAAAGTCTGCCGGATTAGCAAATATAAAAGGATTGTTGCTGAAAGAAACACAGATTTCAGTTATTTTTGATCCCACAGGTTTAAATCTAAGAAAGTAATTTATCTATTGCATTTGATGCAAGACGTTTGTTTTCTGCTGGATTTTAAGTCAAGAAATTAAGAATAAATTAGCCTGGCTGGGCTAGAAAAAGTGGAAAAACAGATTTCCCCCGGGGGGAGCATTCCCCTCAGCAGATACGCAATGGCATATGATAATTGTGGGGTAGGACAGACTTTTGGATTCAGCCAGAGACTGAACAGATTCTCCAGGCCAGGAAATGGACGTGTGAAGAGGTCATAAACTTGGCTTGTAGAAGGTTCCCAAAGGTGGGGGCTACTCCTTGAGCTCCAGGGAGAGACAAAAGGCGGACCATTTGCTGCTAAGAACATGTAATGAACAATTCTTAGAGCCTCATAACTTGCTATCAGAAATGGTGACAAATAAAAAGGACAGATTTGTTAGTCTAAATTTTGGCTTTACATTTCAAAATGTAGTGGAATTGTGTAACATATTCGGAACAGGAATTGTGATATATGTGATTTTAGGGGAACTTTATTTATGCTAGAATTGTAAAACCTTACACACACATCCCTATGGTAAACACACATATTTGTGGAAATTTGGAGAAAGGTTGGAAATTGTTTTCATGAAGAAATTGACAAAATGCTGGAAAAAGGCAAAACAAGATCTCACAGCTGTGGGATTTGGATGAACAGATACTCCATAAAATATAGAATCTGTGTATGTAATTTTGATAGAGGTTACAAATGTATAAATATGTATTTAAGGCAAAATTCGATTTTGATACTAGTGGCTAGGGGAGGTTTGAATGGATTGTAAAAACCAAACCATAAACTTGACATCACCTGTGTTTGAGCGAATAACTCAGATGCAAGGCGGAGAGCAGGCTCTGATCCAATCCCAGTCCACAGGGGCGAGTTTAGTTAAGCTGGCCCATACACCCATTTTTGTGATGTCATTTGAAAGGATAAATAGAGACCGCTGACAACACATAGGGACTGACGCTTCTGATTCCAGCAAAGCACTCTGATCCAGCATTCAACATCCAGCGTTCAACATCCTTCCAGAGCCAGAGGTCAAGGACCAGGCCAAGCAGTAGCTGAACCATTTTCAGTAAGCCTCAACATAATTCTTACAACCCAGTGAATCGCTGTGATGTGAGAAAGCATCTTGAAACTAGCATCCTGATACTATCTGGCTTGCTTGCTTGATGAACTCGCCATCCCTCTGATTTGAAATTCCCAGAAACAAGTAGGGCAGATCCTGTGCAGTTACGGTGACCGGCCTAGCTGATCCAGTCCCACGCCTTATGTGCTGTCTTTCCTTGATAGAACCAATCCATTGACCAGAACCGTGATTGTCCAAAAATCTTAAATCCCAGTGGATTGTGAGTATTAATAGGACGCTAGAGAACTATTGTATACCTTGCATTATCTTGTTTCATTCTGATCTCTGAACTATCCCTACTTTCCTATCAAGTAACAGTGTCAACATCTTTGGTGCTATCTTATTCTGTCTAGTTGCTAAAGCGCCATTTTTATATTCCTCTTTATTTCTGTAACTGTGATCCATAAATCCCACTTTGAGTGTTTGGACTGGTGCCGCCGGGGAAGGTGATGGGGATCTGTTACTGAAGTCATGAATCAGTCTCAGAGCTTACTTCGTCCTGACTTGGTTGCCTAGCCTGAACGCTCTAGCCTTGAATGAAAGCATAAGCCATTTTTTCTGATTCTAAATTGAAGTCTGTGTCCAAATTCGTGTCTTTATTTTCGAAAAACACCTCTCACTAAAACCTCTATAACTCCCACAGTTTTTAAGATAGAAGCGAAATTGCAACATACTCTTGTACCTAACATCCTTAGCTACATATACAGCTCAATTGACCCGTTATATCAAAAATCGCATGAGTAAAAGTTTGCCGCAAATTGACATTTGGAAATGTTTTACATGTGTGAATTACATTTAAATTATTTCCCACTTGGCCTTTGAGATCCCAACTGTTCCCTTTTGAGGAAATCATTGCTTGTGTTTGCTTGCATCTGCTCAAAGCGGCTCCCATAGGAATTTATAATAATTTAAGCATTTTTGAACATATTTTGTGTTTTTGTCAGCCAATTTCAAAGCCATGCTGACCGTTGAAAAGTCAAATTCGTTTTTCTCTTGTGTTTAAGTGGGGAAGGTGGGATGATATTCTGTTTGGTCTGCATTATTCCTGAATACCTGCTCTCTCCTCACATCTATTTAAATTGCTTATTGGTGGGTAGAGGGGTGTTGAAAGGGCAACCCCTAACCATAGTGCTATCTGTTCCAAACCAACTCAGAAGTATTCTTTTATTTGCTGCATTCTTTTTGTGTTCATTACTTGATTCCTAGTGCATTAAAGATATTACTCATTGTTCCTGTCACCCTATTGGTGACTGTTGTTACCTATCAAAAATATATTGTGATTTAAATTCTAAATAAATAAACAAATAATTACCTTTACAACTAGCCTGATTCCTGGTTTAGTGTAACCTGGGAGGTATTTTGAGGAGGGTGTGATATGAGTGGTATATCGTTCAGAATATTGAACTTATAAATCAAAATAAATAAGTGTTTCATTTGCGCACTTCATGCTGGGTGAGACATGGGTGTGTGCCTGATTGAAATAACTTACAGCTTCCACACGTGCGGAGTCACGCGGTATCCGGCTGGCCAGAATGAACATAGAAGACCCACGCTCCTGTCCACAAGGCCATTTACCTGCCTCAGACTGCCCTGAGTTGCCTCCTACGAGCCATCTGCTGCTGCCAGCCCACTCTATGTGCCTGCTGCCCATGTGCCCTGCATTTTGGTGCCTGCACGGAAGCCATTGCCAGGGATCCTGTTGTGGAGATCACCTCTGCTGATCCAGAAGACTCCCGGCTGCCATACCACCTCTCCTCAGCCCAGCCCCAGGACAACCTTGCCCACCCACACCTGCCTCGGGGGTTACCATGTCTGACCAAACAACATTTGAGGCAAGTGGCAACCCCCTCCCCCCTGGCAGAGAGGCAGAGGGCTGTCAGCTTCTCTCCTAGAGAAGTTGGCAGCCTGGTGGAGCGAGTCCTGGGGCAGTATGATACCCTCTTCCACGGCCCAACGCAAGTCGGCAATGAAGGACGGAGGATCATCTGGGTGGACATCGTGGGTGCCATCAACGTGCATGCAATGGCACCCGGCAACTACCAACATGTCCACAAGCGCTGGGAAGACTTCAGGTCCAGGACCCTCAACAAGGCCCGGCACCTCCTCAAGCCTGGTGATCGCATAGTGGGGCGCCAGGGCTGGTTGACCAACGATGAGATGAGGGTCCTGGAGCGTATCAACCCAGCATTGTACGACCGGGTCATGGAGTTGGAGCTCCGTCTGGAGCCGACTGGTAAGTGTCCATGTATTCCTTTCCAGTGTGGTGCATGTGCATGTTGACATGTGGCTGGAGTGTGCCCCTTGGCCATATGCCTAGCATGCCACCTGTACAGATGTCTGTGTGCATGTCCATGACATTGCTGCATGTGAGTACATTCAAGTGTGTTCCACATCAATGGTATGTGTGTTGCAATGCGTGATGTGCACCGGCATGTAACGACATGCACATGTTTGCATACCTGTGTCTGGACGTGGGCATGCGCGCGGTGTGATGTCAACATCATGGACATGCATGTTGTACATGTGCGTGTGTCTGAGTAGTGAGTGTCTGACTCCACAATACTCTGTGTGTATGTTACTTGAGTTCCTGATTGGTTATTTCCTCATGCTGCAAATCCATTTCCTGCCTCCTGACTGTAATGTGTGTGGATGAGATGTGTATGTCACATGATGCATGTGAGCTGATTACACAATTGTGTTCTTGTGCCAGTGCCTTGTCCATGGATGTGGATGTCTGTTGTGAATGACAGACATGTTCGTGAATGTTTGTGATTGGCACTTCCCTGTGTGTATTGGAGGACGATGATGGTTGTGGCCTTTGACAGTGCCACTGATGTACATTTGCATTGTGACAGACACACATATGTTCAGTAGCCTGATGTTTGTGTTCCATGTTTCCCTATCCACAGTGGGGATGGAGGAAGAGGGCAGAGATGGCACTGTGGAGCACCGCAGCAGAGATTCCTCCACCAGGCGGAGATGCAGGGCCCAGTCATCCTCCCAGGTACCAACATCTTCCGGGAGCGAGGAGACTGGTGCCGCGTCCGCAACAACGGTTGCGGCTGCTGAGGGGAGGCCCAAGAGGATGAAATCGGTCGTGGGCTCCTCGGCAGCGGGAGGGACAGGTGAGACCACACAGGGGCAATCTGATGCGGAAGACAGTGGGGAGTCATCCAGGTTGGTGGTGGACGAGGAGGAGGCCACATCAGCCCAGCACATGGGCCCGGCGGGGGTGATGAGGTAGGTGTGACTGGTGCAGTCCAGGATCAGGGGCCAGAGGCAGTGCAGGTCTCCATGGAGGGGCCTTTTACTGACCTTGTCCCTGACTCTGCGACTGCATCAGTATGCACCTGTGGGATTGCCTCAGGCCGGACCCATCTGCAGGTAGCGGATGCATCCATGTCAACGGATCTTCCACTACCTGCGGATGAAGCAATTCATGACAGGGTTGAGCTGATGCTAGCTGGTATTATGAGGCGTACAGGCGCCATTTGTGGTGATGTGCAAGCTTCCAATCTGGAGCTTGCACATCATCACAATGAGGTCTGTTGCCTCATGAACAAGCTAGCTCAGCTCATAGTCAAGCATTTCTTAAGTGTGCTGTCCACTGCTGTGACCCCCTCCTCCTCTTCCTCCACTGTACTCCAGTTGTCCTCTTTGCCGTCTCCCGGACCAGATACCACCAGGGCCCCCTGTGTACCTGTCCCGACCACAGCTACCAGTCTGATGGAGACCACATCCCTTCAGCGGGCGGGAGTCAAAAGAGGATCAGCAGAGGTGGTCACTGCAGCAACAGGACCAATGGCAATGGAGGTAGTACAGGCACCAAGCAGCAGGGCACATGCACGACATCCCCAGGGGTTGTCATCATCCCGGAAGCTGTCCCGGAGGTGCAGGCACCAGGCTTTTCAGTGGCAACAGGCTCGACGTAGGAGGCGACAGGACTCGGCGCCCTCAACATCAGGGGGGCAGGTAACAGCCATCGGGCAGGAGGGAAACGTGGACCTTAACACAAGGATGTCTTCCGTGTTGCAGCAAATAGGCCAGTAAATCGGCCTATCGGAGCAGAGCAGCAGTGGGCACAGGGGGCATGACTCACCATCGCCAGGGCGAGAACACTGCTTCGCGCAGAGAGGCGGGCCGAGTTCCTCGAGGAGTCTCACAGGAAGTTTATGAGGAGCACGATGGAGTCCCTGCGGGCCCTTGAGGGGAGAACACAGGCCTGCCTCAGGGAAATAGACGCAGAGGTCAATGATGCCCTGGCCGAAACTCTTGGGGAAAATGGTGAGTCGTAGGACTAGCACAATGCCTTTGTAAATAGTTCATTAGGGTTAGGTTTCATTTTTTTTGTTTTCATTTGGAGTTCATGGACTTTGCTCCGCATCTTGTAAATAGTTCTTTCTTCATGTGTTTCTTTTGGATTAGGATTTATGTTTTGGGATCATGGACCCTGTAGCTTTGTGTAAAGTTGGACCTAAACTTTTTTTGGACATTATTATTCACTATGGAGGAATGTTTTTTTTAAATTATTTCAGTTTGAAATTTGAAAGTCATCAATGGACATGGACCACTTTTTTTGTGTTTTACATTTTTTAGCATCACATGTTTTTTTTTCAATTTCATTTTCATTTGGATTACATTCATGTTGCTTTTACTGGTTGTCTTTAAAGTTAATACATTTTTATACCTTACAATCAAAGTGGTGTTTGCTAACTATGGTTTGGTGCATGTCTCACTCTTCCTTGGCTCAGTTACGTGTCTCTGCTGTTGAGATATGTTGTTCATGTATGTGCAAACATGCATGTGTGAATTTGTGATTGACACCGGGGAGTACAACCAATGGATGGGTGTTGTGGTGCACTGTGGTGGGGGGCAGCATTTGGTGGCATTTTACTGGACATATGCTACATGATTGCATGTTAGGCCAATGTGTTGGAGGGGTTCGGGTCACTGGTGGGAATGGGCTGCCTACGGGGTATGGTCACGGGTGTTGGGGGGCCCTTGTGCTGTAGGCTGCCTGCAGGCTATGGTTGTGGGTGTTGGGGGCCCCTTGTGGTGTGGGCTGCCTGCGGGGTGTGCTCGCGGCTGATGGCAGCATGCGCAGCCCTTTCCACATAATTTGGCTGGCACAAGTGAGGAACGTGATTTCACGGGGGTACACGTGGCCCTTTCCACGTGATTTGGCTGGCATGAGCAGGGTACGCGATTTTGCGGGGATACGCATGGCCCTTTCCACGCGATTTGGCTAGCGCAAGCGGGTATGCGATTTCAC
Source organism: Ambystoma mexicanum (assembly GCF_040938575.1). Taxonomy (NCBI): domain Eukaryota; kingdom Metazoa; phylum Chordata; class Amphibia; order Caudata; family Ambystomatidae; genus Ambystoma; species Ambystoma mexicanum. Next base: position 167,086,736 of record NC_090933.1, read on the forward strand.
AGGGGTACGCGGAGCCCTTTCCATGCGATTTGGCTTGTGCGAGCAGGGTACACGATTTCGCAGGGGTGCAGACGGGGCATGCGCAGGCCTTTCCACACAATTTGGCTAGTACGAACAGGGTACGCGATTTCGCAGGGGTGCAGGCGGGGGTGCATGGGCCTTTCCACATGATTTGGCAGGTGCGAGTGGGGTACGCTCTGATTTTTCACACAATTACGATGGAGGGGGGCTGTGTGCTGGGCCAGGAATGGCGCAGGTTCTTGTGCCATATTGCCCATTTCACTGGCTTTTTCCTGTGCACAGGGCACTACTGGTGCTGCTTTCTGTTCATTGTGCCATGGCTACTGATGCCTCGGGAAATCCATGAATACGTGTGCCACGTAATTGCTGGTTTATGCCATGGCTCACGCTCCTTCTCAGCACTTCTGCTGCTTCTGCGCTGGATTCTATGAATCAGCCCCTTAGACTACTTGTGTTATAGCAGCTGTACAATTGTAAAAACGGCTTGCGTTTTCTGCAGTGCTCTTGCAAGTGCAATCTTCATTCAGCACATAAAGGTCTTCTTGATTCTTTGCTTCGCCATCAGGTTCTATATCACCTATGTATGCTTTTCCCTGGTCATCTTTCTCAGTGCATCACTTTCAATTTTCGTGATGTCACCAGCTCCTTCTTTTCAAATCTTCACACTTCTTCAAGTGCTCCTTTCACATAGGGTCTTCTCAACGGATACCTCATCTGAAAGACTCTTCGTGGTATTGGTACCATTACTGGTGTTGCAATTTCCGGTTTCCAGCATATAGGAAAAATTGGGGCAGGACTTCCTGTAGAGGCATTCGGCTGCTCGTCTACAATTTCCTTCAATCTGAGTGACTATGTTAAGAATTGTTTGTGTGCCATCTTTGTATAGATTAAGTTGGTTCTCGGAGTTACATGGTGACAATCACTTTCCTCTTACATGTTTGTCTGTAAGGGAAATTAGCACTTGGTTCCAACATCTTAGAACATGTAACAGAGACCATTATTTCCATCAATGCTTTGTGTGTGAATTCATCAGATGGATGACCATTTGAATAGAATGCATGATCGAACAAGTGGTTTGAATTTGGGGTATTATATATAACTAACTGTTCCAGGTATATCGTATGCTGTTCTAGCATATCTTAAAGGTCAATATTGGTGGTAATTCATAGGGTCACTTCTGCCCCCTTTTGTAAATATCAGAATTACCACTGATCACATCCAGGAATGGGCGAAGGTCCCTGTGACTTATTATTTGTCATTGGAAAGGCTAAACGTATCAGATGGAATGAGAGATGTGCACAGCATAAAAACGGCATCTGAGTTCAATCGATCACACAGGCCTCTATAATGTGTCTTTGTAGAATCATTATTGTTAACTTTGTTCCATTGCAGAGTCTCCATGATGGCATAAGATTGCGTAGTAGCATAATTACAGCACCTACTTTCAGTTTTAGCTTGTGAGGTGGTATTCCTCCTACAGTGCTTCGCTCTTTAGAGACTGAAATGTTGTGCCAGTAATTAACATTGACACTGGAACCGCTGTGCCCTGTGTGAAGAAAAGTGGGGGTGGAAATAAGTAACTTGAAATTATTCTGAATGTTTGCGATAGAGGAAGGTGAAGGTGACCACATAGAACCATGCTTATTCTGCCTGTTGAAATGATAGCTGTTGTTGAAGTGGGTGTACTTTGCCATTTGGTTAACAAAGAACACCCTAACGCTGATAAATTGCATCAGCTGAGTATGGAAACATACCTAAGCATTATATATATACATATATATATATATATATATATATATATATATATATATATATATATATATATATATATATATATATATATATATTCATCTTCAATGATATCAGTTTTGCCTTTACGCTGCGACTAGACAATGTACTTGTGAACACTAGGCAAGTCACTCTAATTATGAGCATTGCAGTGTTGAAGTTGGAATGATGTCGTTGCTGCCAGGGACGGTTTGGACCCAGCCCCCCCGACCCCTTGTGCTTTTAATAATATGTTTGTACATGTTGCATTGTCCAAATGGATGATGGCCTTAGACTGGAGGGGGGGCAAGCATTGCATTGATTGTACATTGATTTGGTAGTTTCCTTAAATGGGTTCACGACTCCTTTATATTTTGTTTTATTTGTTTATACAAGCTCATAAGCAAATATCAGCAAGGGCACACGTTGAGGCCTGTTCTTTAAGATATCACAATGGTGATGCATTGTCTTTGACAGCTTAAAGTAGTACAGAATGAGAGCCCACCCCCATACCAACACATTCCTTTTGAGTGTTTTCACACTCTTATTTGCACTTCTCACAATAGGATTGGTTCTTTGAATTAGTCTCTTTATCAGCAGCTCTGCACTATTGTCAAATTGATTGCGGGCAGTATCATTACGGTGCAAGCTCATCAACTGCCCAAAGGTTAAGCAGACTTTAAGGTATTATGGATGGAAGTTGTAGTACAATAATTAGTTGCAATCCATGTTTCAACATTTGGTTGGTTAGGTGACTGTTCTTGCACTTGTAAAATATGTCAGGTTTGGTTCCTTATTAGATGGCTAGGAAATCATCTATGCACCATTCACAAATGACAATATTCGGGTGATAAGAACTAGCCTCTTGATGGAGGAAGGATTCTTCAACCCATTCTAAGAAAGTGTTGCCATGCTGGGAGGCATGTTGGGGCCAATCAGTGAACCTGCTGTCAATCGTAGTGCATGCCAATTGAATTGAAAATGGATAATGGATATGTTGAAGGGTATAACTCAGTGATACAGGTGGAGTCTCATTGTTGGGTCCCAGCATGCAGTGATTCAAGCAAGTACTCCTTCCACAGTTTATATATGGCTTTAATACTCAGTTTCACAACTGTCCGGTTTCAAAGCATGGATACTTTTATAATTCACTCTGGGCATTAAGGCTCAGATTACCAGCATGCAGTGTTTCAAACAATGAATCGCTCTTTCCCAGAAATGTATAATTTCAGGAAATTAATGCTTGCTCAATTTGCTCGGGCATTTACCAGTAGGTTTCCATGTATGCAGAAATGAATACTCTCTCATTTCACTCTGGGCTTGGTATTTAAGACTAAATTCTCCAGCATGCAGCGTTTCTTGTGCAGCGTTAACACCTATCAAGACTATGGGGGTCATTCCGAGGTTGGTGCTAAGGGAAAAACGATGCTGGTAAATGATTACCGGCATCGCTTACAGCTATAGGCTATTCTGACCAGCCAGACCGCTATTAGCGGCATCGTAAAGTACGGTGCCGCTAATAGCGGCATGGGCGCCTGCACGCGGGCCATCATGCCAGCAATAGCGCCATGCCGTAAACTGGAGGAGATCACAAGTGAAGCGGACATGCAAATACCGGCTTCATGAAGGCGTTAAAAGTGCTTACCGGCATGCTGTAAATACCGGCATCTCTGACCTCCTGTAAAATGCCTTTAGCAGTGTTCCCAACTGCCAAAGGTGCACACAATCAGCACAAGTGGAGGCAATGGAGTCAGGCCCAGTACAAAAGGAGCACACCCACATACCACACCCCCTCCCACACCAAGATGATTCCAATAGTAGTAGAATTACTTGAGCTGGAGGACATGCTTGCATTGCCACAACATCAACATCAAAAACAACAACAGCCGGCACCACAGAGGAGACGCAGGAGGAGAAGGAGGGTGAGAAAGGCCCAGCTTGCCCCACCAGTGCAGCCACCGTTACCACGCAGGCAGCCCCCAATCCCTCGCATCAGAGCCAGTCCTTTCAACCTAACCCCTGAGCAGATACACACCCTGTACCGTCTGGGCCTGGACACCATCACCACCATTGTGGACCTGATACACGACGACATTGTCAGCCTCATTGAAATACACACTGCCATCCCCCCTCTACTGAAGGTAGTGTCTGTGCTCCACTTCCTTGCCACAGGCACCTTCCAGCACACAGTCGGGCACATGCATGGCATATCACAACCCTTATTTTGTCAGATTCTGAACCAAGTGCTGGATGCCCTCCTCAAGCACACAAGGGACTACATATCGCTACCACGTACTCCCCAGGAGATATTTGATACAAAAGTTGGCTTCCATGCGCTAGCAGGCATGTCAAATTGTGTAGGTGCCATCGACTGCACCCACGTGGAGTTGGTGGTCCTGCATGCCATGGAGGTGGTGTACCGCAACCGCAAGCAATACCACTTCATCAATGTGCAGATGGTATGCAATGCCAGCAAGATCATCACACATTGTTGTGCCCGACATCCCGGATCAACTCATGACTCTATGGTCCTGCGGAACTCCACGCTACATGGAGCCACATGATGGACGACGTGCCTGGCTGCTTGGTAAGTGGACAGGAGTGCTGCATGTAACCATGGGAATGATCTGCGCTCATTGCCCAGACTACTGCCAATGCTCCCTCTAATTAAATCTCACAGAACACAATACCTCACAAATTTCACACTAACACAGCTGCATGCGTACACGATGCATGAGCTACAATACGGCAGAGCACACCGTGTATCATCTTGAAGATGCAACCCACACCATTAGTCCATGGCACAGGACACATTAAGGGACAGAACATGGCATAAATACATCCAGGGATATGTGCATGTGGCCAACGATAATCTGCAGGCATGTGTGACTAGTACAGCTGTCCATCATGAATCTACTAACATTAACCTTTGATTGCCTCCCATGCAGGTGATAGTGGCTATCTCTTAAAGCCGTGGCTCCTCACCCCTGTCCGAAACCCACATAACAGGCATGAGGAGGACTACAATCGTTCCCATACCCGTACCCGTGTGGTCATCGAGCAGACCTTTGGCCTGCTGAAGGCACGATTTTGCTGCCTCAGCCGGTCGGGTGGGGCCCTCCTCTACAGGCATGAGAAGGTGACCAAGATCATCATGACATGTGTCATGCTGCACAATATGTGTATCCGCCGGAACGTGCCCCTGCCCCCTGACATTGAACTGCTACCACCTGATGAAGATGAATGGGATGAAGACGATGTGGCTGGACATCATCTTGATGCCGATGCACAGGAGGGACGTGCTGTGCACCAGTCAGTGATAGCACAATATTTCTGACACACATGGTAGCAGGGGCTGATATGATAGTTGGACAGAGGGCACTGGGTGTGGGGGTACATGTACACTATGCACTGTATATGAATAAATGACACATGCGCAATGATGAATGTCCACTCAGGTCTTGATTTTCACACAACGGGTGTATTAAATATAACAATGATAACGAAAGTGCAAAAACCCTGTTGTTGGTCCCTGGCTGTCCTGCTCAGCTTGCTCAGCCTCCCTAGTTGTCAAAATGGGACTGTAGAGCCCTCCCATCTGCTCCTAACCTGGGTGCTCCGGGGTGGTTGCGTGCTCTGTATCGAGGGATGATATTTGTGGGGATGCCAGTGGACTTGGTGTACGGACCACTTCCAATACAACGTCCTCAATGGGCACCCAAATGTCTTCCTGTGGGTCCTCCACAGGCAGGGATGCTGTGGCTGCCACCTTCCCAGCCATACAGGACTCCTCTGAATGTGGTGCCTCGCCTAATTCCTCAGGAAGGCCAATGGGTGGTGGTGGTGGTGCTTCGCCCTCTACGGGCCTTGGCGGCACCGGTTTAATGGCTACCTGGGGTGTCTTGCCTGTTGGTGCACAGCGGCCCCTGGGTTGTCCCCTCGAGGTTGAAGGGTGGTTGGCATCATCCCGGGACCTCCTCCTGGGTGTGGTCTGTGCAGGGGTTGCGTCCTGCCCTTCGCTGTCATGGTCAGAGCCTGTGGGGGTCGTAGAGAGGGTCGGCATGAGTGATGTTTTGATAGGCATCATGCATACATTTGGACAATTGATCATCCACACAATTGACATCTGACATGCATTGTATTTTGGGCCTGCACGCTGTGTGAATCATGGCATTGACATCTTTGTGTGGTATGTGTCAGGTACGGCGTTGCCTTGCAGCAGGCATCTGTATGTGTCTGTGATGCGTCCGCCCACTTTCCTGGGAGTGTGTGTGTGTTGGACCATGGCTTGACTATTTGGACTGATCTATTGGTTGACTTTCATCAGACTTGGCATTACAATGTTTTCTAAGAGGCACTAACCTCCATCACCCGATGTGGTGGCGCTACACTCCATCTTGCCAAGACCTTCTATCCCCTCCATTCCTATCATGCTGGCGCAGATGTCCTCCCATGGGGTGAGCTTGATTGGTGGGCTGGGGCCTCCTCCTGTTCCCATTGCCTGGCTCTGGTTCACTGACAGAATATTTTGAACTCTGTCGCAGGTCGTCCCAGCGCTTGCGGCAGTCTTTGATTGTACGTGGGGTGTTCCCAACAGCACTGACCTTCTGAGTAACAAGTGCCCAGATATCCTTTTTCTTCAGTACTGCCTCCCTCTTCATGTTACTGGAGAATACTATGCCAACATGCTCCTGCAGTGGGTCAACCAGCATCTGCAGCTCATCCTCATTAAATCTTTTTTCCGCTGGCGGGCAGCTCCCTTCTTCAGGGCCTTGGGCATAGTGGTGTAATAGGTGGATGTATTCACGACAACAGCAGAGTGCAACGGGTCTTGTGTGGTGAGTATGGCAATGGATTGTGTTGTTAAAGATGGTTGCCGTGCTCCTTCCCGTTCCTGTGCGATGACGATATTTCCGGTTCCGCTTATTAGCAGTGACCGTTATCAACAGTCACCGCTACTAACGGTCACTGCTAATGCATCATTGAACCTTGTCGGTAGTGCTATCTGCTCTGTGCTTGATGTCGCTAAGGGCATTTCTGGTGCCCTGATTTGAGAACGGTCTATTAAGGGACCGAAACACGTTTCATCACAAAGGGCACCTCAACGCATTAAATATTATTTTCTTAAACTGGGCGCAGTCTCATTCTCGGTCTTTTTTCCTTTTCTTGAGCACTTGTAGGTAGGCTTCAGATGGCTTCTCATGGCAGGGGCAAGGACATCCAGAGTGTTGGAGATAGAAAGATGCAGGTTCGAGAGGGCTGTGTCAGAGTGTGAGTCAGCCGCAGGCATAGGAGGTGCAGAGAAAGTAGCAGCAAAGGCCTCCACTGATACACGCTTCATGGGCTGAATGACCTAGAAGGTAGGTGGTAGTTCTGGGGCCAACTTTGCCATGTGGGACAGAGAGCTTCAGGCTAAGGAGAGCAGAATGAGTTAAGTCCACGAGAGAGGAGAGGTGAAAGGGTTCGAGAGGGGATGTCAGCAGAGATGAGAGCATCCAAGGGTTGGCCGGCCGAATATGTTGGACCAGAGGGTAGAATAGAAAGAGAGTGTTACAGAGGTTGCAGAAGAGCCCCGGGGAGGGATTAGAAGCATCCAGGTGGATCTTGAAGTCGCTGAGGTGGAGACGTTGAGAAGTAGAGGCAAGGTGAGAAGGGGAGAAGTCAGCCCACTCTGAGAGGAAGAGGTCGACCTGGCCAGATGGCCTATAAATGGTGGCCACACTAAGAGATAGATAGCCTGCAGACCAGGCATTAAAAGGAGGAGTAGGCCTGCATAGAAATGACAGAAGCAGGGACCCACTCTGGAAAGATTGATCTACTCCACCTCGGGGCGTTTGGTTCTGGGTTCGGAGAGGATCTTGTAGCCATCAAGGAGGAGAGTGTGAAAACTTGTGACAGAGATGGCCATTAACCATGCCTCAGTGAAAGCGAGGACATCCAGGTCAAGTTCTTCAAGGAGGTGGTAGATGGCAGAGGAGTGTTTGACAGCAGAGTAGGAGTTGAGAGTAGCAACATGGAGCAGATTGCCACATTTGAAAGACTCCCGTGAAGGGCAGCAGGCTTGAGGTACACCCTACGGAGGTGTAGAGGGGCCTGAGAGTGGGTAGAGGAGGAAGAAGGAGAAGATGAGGATGGTGCCAGAGAGGTGTCTGAAAAAAGAGTTGGTGGAGGAGCCAAAGAGGTGCTGGTAGGAGAGGGGTTGGTAGGAGTAGCAGGAGTAAGAAGGACGTTGATAAGATGCAGGAGACGCCTATTGAAATGGAAGAGATTGGGCTGAAGGCCCCTGGACCAAGACAGTGACATTCAGATAGATATTAATGATGGGCCTGGGGGAGTGGAAGGAGGGCAAGAGGACATTCCACTGAGTGCTGCCATTAATGGGAGCGCAGGGAAAAGCAGAGAGAACAGAGACCATATGAGAGGTCCATAGGTCTGGAGAGGGAACGACAAAGAAGATGTCAGTATGTGTCTGTTTAGAAGAAGCACTGATGTAGGTATCAGCAATAGGGAGGCCTGGGTTGGAGACCAGGATGTCCCTCTTGAACTTCTTCCTTCCTGACTAGGTGAGAGGGATAGATAGGTGAGAAAGTAGCAGTTAGAGAAGATAGGGGCGACGGAAAGCACCATAGAGGGTGTAAGGAGGAAGTAGGAGGACGAGGGAGAGGAAGAGAGAGAGGAGAGTAGCACAGCATGAGTCACGTAATGCAGGATGCGCAGAGGGGGGTCACACAGTAGGGAGCACACAGAAGTGGCAGACGGGAACAATCAACAGTAAAAACGGTAGCCCCACTGAGGTGGGGTCAAAGAGAGAGGAGAGAGCCTAAAGGACACTGATCACAGTATGACAATATCCAGAGTTGGCAGTGAAGAGGGGGGGCTTGAGAGTGGGAGAGAGCCTAATGGCCCAGATCACAGTACAATGGGAACCGCAGTTGGGGGGGCAATCAACAGTAAAAATGGTACCCCCATCGGGATGGGGTCCTGAGAGAGGAGAGGGCCTAAAGGACACGGATTACAGTACAACAAGCCACAGTTGGGGTGGGGCTAGAGAGTGGGTGAGAGCCAAAGAGGGTATTAGCATAATTGACTTAAAAACAATAGACCTAAAACATTTGATCACATTTCTTTTACCTTTTATTCGGTCAAATATAATTAAATGTATGTATATGGGGGTGGGCAAGGGTATAGATTAGGTTGCAGGAAAGTTGGGCGGAGTTTGCAGGGGGTCTCAAATAAATTTGGTATAATGTAATTAGGTCACAGTACAATAGGAACCGCAAGTGAGTGGACCTAAATTAAGACACAAAACACAAAGTATGGCTAACCGCTGGAAGGGGCGAGCCTAGGGAACAGCGTAGAGAACAGAGTATGTTATGTAAGACAGTTAGGATGAAGTACACGCAGAGTCCGGGTAGTTTAGTAGGGAGCAGTAGTGGCTGCTCCCCCAACCTGCACATTTTTTACCTTTCGAACGCTGATGGTCAACGGCTGCATCTTGCGATTGCTCTATGCGCTGCTACCCCTTTGTCACCAAACACCTGAGTCTCACAACACTGCATGCTTGTCCTGTGAGGGCTTTAATGCAGGGGGTCCGATCCTCTGTCCTTAAAGGTTTGGATGTGTGGATGTAGGCGCAACATATTATGTATCGACGGGCAGCGTCTCCTGCGCACCTACATCACACAACACTGTGGCCTTGTCATGCGAGGGCTTTTTGCCTCAAGCTCACCTCACTAAGGATGTCCAACATGCAGCAGAAGGCCATCTGGTGTGCAAGACTGCGAAATTCAGATTTTTGCTCATGCAAAATGATGTTGGATTTTTCTCCCAAAAAGTGAGCATGATAAACAGGCCCCACTTTCCAATGATCGATGCTGAAAAAGTGTAGTATACATGCTCATTTGCCTGTGTCCTGTGTACTGACGCACCAGCTGCTGGCATGAGCCCCACAGAAAACATGTACATTCCTGAAAATAGCCTGTCGGAATTACATCACTTCCAAAAGCCATGAGCTGCGCTCAGAAGTAGACATTTATGATTCCAATTATAAAACTGTGCTGTCCCCATGGTCTGGTGGTGATACTGTCGTTAAAAAAAATATATATGTATATGTATAACAAACCATATCTGATTTGACATTGTGGCATATGGGGAAATACAGTTACTAATGCCAAAATCAATCTAATGTCATATTATTATAAACAGGGTTTCCTAGGACTTTTTCTTTTAGCTGTCAGGGTCCTTTATGTATTGCTTTCTGGAACTGGCAGTTTCGCCCGCAACATAAGTTAGGCCCAGCTCAGGATATCTATGTATTCTCTGCTGGGAAGGCATGATATCTTCCCAAGAAGAAAGGATATGCCACAATAGGGTAGAGTGGGATCTGGATACTTAAAAGGACAGGGATCTCCATCATACAATGTGGAAGTCACACCAGGGGGATACATACTTGAGTCTATTTGGTCTTAGACAAACAGGAGAGAGAGGGGAGAGAGAGGGGGGAGCATACAGTAGCCCAGGACAGGATCTGAGATGAGGCTACCCTTCCTTCCTTTGACCCTACCTCATTTCCTGCAAACACAACAAAAAGCAAACTCTTAGTTACATCACCGAGAATTGTCCCTTTACAAAAGGTTTCAAATGGCCCAACCTACTGTAGCAAATTGACTGTATAAGGGGTGGCCACCTCCCCTTAATTGATCATATCTGGACTCACTGGGAACAAGAATTTTGCTGACTTCGTATGGGGTATCAGTCTACCCAAAGTCCCAAACCAAGTGGGTGGTGATACCTATATTGAAGGAGGGTTCAAGTCCTTTCTCCCCACCCACTTCATGAAAACATTTGAACAAATCTGCTGCTTTGAAGCAGGCCTACTACCTGAACACTGGTATCTAGGACTCTGCAAGGGTCATTCCTGCAGGTGTTTTTTAGCAACCTTTCTGACTGTGAAGGGCAGAAAATGGACTTACTAATCTTCTCAGACCCTTTACAGGGCCCCATAGTGCCCCAGAATCTAAAGGAGCCGTCTTTGGAAATGTCTACTGATTTGAATGACGTTTGGGACAGATCTACTGCTCTCTATCAGTGTCAAGCCAATGCAAGACTCAAAGGAGCTACCTTTGACATTCTACATAGCATTCCTGTCCTCCAGCACTTTCAAACCTGTCACTCCTACAGAACTCTATCACACCATTGGGACCAGTCAAGCCAGATCACCACTGAAGTTGAATCACGGTGACTATTGCTGAATGTCCCACGCTCCCTTCGAGCCTTAAGCCAATAGCAGCGTGTTGAAGTGTACCATGTCTGTCTCTTGCTGAACTTTCTTTTACGCCAAACCAACCCCATTCAAAGCACACACAAGCAAGTCTAGATAGTCCCTAGCCCAAAGAAGCCAAAGAAGACATGGTACACCACAGTGGTTCTGTCCCCTTGAATAGTTTTTAGGGCCACCGTGACATTTACAATTGGACATTATTATTGTTGTTATGATGCTTTATTGTTGGTGCACAGCACTTCTGAATTGTTTTGTCTCCCCTCTGCCCACATTACCTTAAAGAGCCATAGGTCTAACACCATTCATATTGGGCCTGTTTCACCTTTATGCTTGGGATCTCTGCTGGTTTATTAGAAGCGTTGAACTGAATTGAGTTTGGATAGCACTACTCATCTTGTACTCCAGCTGAGCAGCAGTCATTTTGTCATAACCTCTCTGGGATTTCTGCTTGCACTTTTGTTCAGATGATAATGGTCTGGAATACCAGTGTTTTGCAAGTGGCACTATCCTCAAATACACAAAGAAAAGTCCCCACTAGTGTAAATGAGAGCTAAAACATGATTGTGTAAATTCCTGACCACGTAGCATTCCATAGAATAGGTTTTTTTGGCCTTGTTTTTTCTCCGTAGATGGCGCTACCATTATTGGCAAATGTTGAAATGCTTTTGGGTTCAAGCTATATTAGCCAGGGTAATCCATATGTGGATCCCTTGCTTTATGTTCCTAAATGGAAACTGTACCTCAGCCACATCTCACTGATGACAGCCAAAACAGGGCAGAAATGCATCTGTAGGAGTAGTGGCCCTGATCAGATCAGATTTTTCTGGCATTATCGTGCTGGACTCCCATTGCAGACAGGGCCCAGGATAATATACAGATGTATATATTTCCTCTGATATGCCATAGGGAATTAAATAATGGTAGACCTTCCTGAGTTTGTATCTTCATATTGAACATGTTGTTATGCCTTGTTCATTTTCAGTTAAGTCCCTGTCACATTTTTGCAAATGCTCAGGTATTTGAGGTTACAACTTAAGTCTGTAAGGGCAATAAAGGTGGCTATCTCTTGCCTTTTGTGCATAAAGATTCCCTAAACATCTTCTGCATCTTCCTGGTGAGGATCAGTTAGGCTGAAGAAAGAGCCTTGTTTGCTGGTGTAGTCATGTTCCAGTAACCTGACCAGACTGTTATGCACTACCCCTGAGAAAGCTTGCATCTCGATCTGTGGTTTCACTCTGGTCACATTAGCAGGCACTGTTGCAGTCATGATTGCAGTTGCATTTTTTTTTGGATTTCGTTTACAAAAAAAAAACCTTTACAAAAATGTAAACAGTACATTTCCAATTGCATTTACAAACGAAGTCATAAAACCACAATAGTTTAAAAATACATATCAACACGACTTAATTATAAACAAGACAAGTTCATCTCCAATAGAAAGTTACATATTTTCAGTTAATTCCTTTACAATCATTTCATAGTTTTAATTAAACCCGCCACAGCCAAACCTTCTGAGACATCCAAGTCACTTAGAAATCTGGTCCACATTTTATCACTATCATAAACAATATTCCTTACTAAAAAGAAATTCATAAAATCCTGCCTAAATCCCGTTAACCTGCTTCTACATTCTAGCACCAAGGGTCTAGTGGTTTCCATCTCACATTTTTTGCAAAAACGGCAGGCACACTCAGACTGGGTGATTTTGTGTCTCCTTAATATTACGTCTTTGGTTAACAACAAGTTCCAATACAATATTATTAACTATAATGATAAAAGCGGTTTGGAAATTGGGTTAATAAAAATGACAGGGTCCCCCGTCTTTTATGATCAAATGTTAAATGGTTCAAAGACAAATATGAGTGAAACTTATCGGTCGTTCTCTCATAATCCTGGTCAAACAGAGCCTTTGTCCATAACAATATCTGACAGTAAGGAGTCACATTTATCTCTTAAGGCGAATAGGAATTGGCTACACCTTCCATCTGCATGGTCAAATGTAAATGAAGCTCCCAATTCCTCATAAACCGAATTGCAGTTGCATTTTTTCAGGGTAATGGCAGGGGCGTCATTTCACCAAAATGCCAGGGCTAGCGGAAGTGACATCACACAAATCTGGACCCCTGATGACATCACAGGAAGTGATGTCATTTGACCCCACCCCGAAGTGATATCGCGGGAATCGATGGAACACGACCTTTCACCCGTTGACAAAACAGGAAGTGGCATCACATAGCATTGTACAGTATGAAAAATATGGTTACGATATCAATATAATGTGATGTATTTCATACAAGAATGGATCGCCATATGTATCATTAGGATCAGCGTGTATAGGCCCATATTACCAAATTACTGTGAATGCAAGCAGACGTCCATGACCAAATGATGATGATGATGTGTTATTATATAGCACTTACGCTTAAGCGCTTTATGTAGAAAAATATGCACCCAATATCACCCAACCTGTGTTGGTACTCATTTATCGACCTCGGAAGGATGAAAGGCTGAGTTGAGGCATTTAAGAACAGACTAAATCTTTGACTCACCTCCTGAAGTGTACCTGAAATAAACCTTTAATGAGTCTAGCAATTATTATATAGAATTCCAGATGTGGCGCCCCCTGTTCTTATTTTTCTTCTTTTTTTGAAGGGGCCTGAACAAGAAAGCCAGCCACTCACGAAGTCAAGAGGTACTTGCATTACAAAAAAAAAAAAAAAAGATTCTTTTTTTTTTTTTTTTTTGGAGGTCGCAAGGGAGACCCTAGAGGTCGCACTTGCGACCTTTGGCGACCCCTAAATGACGTCCCTGGGTAATGGCCTGATCAATTTAAGATATAAAAATAATAGACGCCAGTGCACAGGTGCTCCTAATGAGATAGTCCCCAGTTCGAATCTCAGTGAAGCCAGAGGAATAGCATTTGGCACATGTAATATCTGACGCCATGGCTTAGCCCTAATTTTACCCCAAACTTTATAGATATTCTCATCAACCAATTTGAGGTCATAGATAAGCTTTGAAACGATGTTGGCCTCTTAGAAATGTAATACGTGCCCTGGCAGAAAATCCTCCAAATTTTCTGTCAATTTCTATAGCTTGATTTTATAAAACTCATAGCCTTATTCATCAGAGATTCTCATATCATCTTTAACCTAAGTTGGGCACAGAAGTGAAAGCCCAGCTAAACAAAACTTGCTGATGTACCAATGCAGGTATTCTCCAGTGACCATTTCGCACATTACCTCTAGAGATTGCAAGAATCTTAGTTTAAGTTGGGTTTATCAACAATCTGTGCTCCTTTGCGAATGTAGAGAAAGCCTGCAATAACCTTTGTAACCCCACTTTAGTATTATCAAATAATAAAAAGTCGTCGGCATAAGCCAACCAAGGCACTTTACATTGGCCCACTTTTGGTACTATCATGCCAGCATCGGATAAATAATCCCCTACGTCTGAAATGTAAAGATTAAAAAGGCAGCGAGCCAGAAAGCATCTCTGCCTTAATCCACCATTAGTTTGTATTCCCCTTGACGGATCGCCATCTTTCTTAAGTCAAACACAGATCCCTGATTTTTCATAAAGACCCATGATGAGCCTCAGCAAACCCCCCCGGCAGACCTCCCATAGTCTATTGCAGTCAACCTTATTGAAGGCCACTGAGAGGTCTATTGAAGCCATATACGTACACCCTGTTGGCTCAGAAGATGCCCTCTCTTGTATCCCTCTCACGATCAAACCATTGATGTTAGTAGATTACCCTCAGTGAAACCCTGTCTGTAATTTGTTTATCCAATGTTTTGTCCTTGCACAATTTTCCATATGTCTCAAAAGAGCGGCAAATACTTTGCAGTCAGCATCAATAAGGGAAATTGGCCTATAGTTCTTGGGATCGGATCGAGATCCTCTCTTAAATATTAGCACATGGGCAGTGCTCCAAGACTCTGGAAAAACCTCTGAATTACTGATACTCTCAAAAGCACTCCCAGGACATTTGAACAATTTGGCATGTCTGATTTTAAGGTATTGTTTGTCAGACCATTAGGCCCTGGAGTGCTGGATTTTCTACATTTTTCCAACAGGTCCCAGATATCCTCTTACCCCACAACAAGAACCCAGGATGAATCAGGACAAATGTGCTTAAGAGAGTATTTGTTCACGATCTGCCCCTCTCTGTCCCATAGTGGTCCTTAAACAAACCCCACACATTCATTTTTTGAGACTGTATTAAACTGAGATAGTTCAATTGCGAGCTCTAGGTTATTAACCAAAGTCCAAAGTGTATCAAAATGATTATTATTTTTTTTAAACAATTTTCTTTATTTTCATTTAACAGCAAACAAACACAGATGCATGCAAATCATCTGCTCAGCATTGTCCTGCAACAGCTTGGCCTGTTTAAATTTACAATGATTTTGATACGTTTGTTTTAACTTCTTAAGATAGTATCGAGTAGTTTCTTGGTCAAGCAACAAAGCCTTCATTTTCCTGATTTCTTTGCGTATTTCCCTCTCACCAAGTGCAGACTCGTCATTAAAAATATGCCTACTCATTACAACTTTCTTCGGTCTATATTTAGAACTTGCTTTCACTCTGCTGACCATTTCTGTCATGAAAGAATCAAAATTATAAGTATTTCAAACCTCCAATTTCCATTTGAAAGAAGGCTGTTTCATAATCACATCCAAATCTGAATTCAGAAGCTTTATCTTTGGACCTGACCACCGAACCACATTACCTGTGCAATTAGTAGTAATTTGCTGCATACTTTTCCCTTTACTACATTTATGTAAATGTAAAATTAGGCTTTAAAGATACAGTGGTCGCTCTAGATGTTTTCCGTAACAGTGAAATTAGAGCAACAATCCAGCAAGAAAGCATCAACGAAAATGTAGTTTACTGTGGAAGAATTAGTGCATCTGTACCATGTTCGTTGGATCATTTCCTCCCCCCACATAGCTCCATTCAAGAGGAAGAGGTCTAAAGCCTCCATAGCCAAGGACAAAGTCAAACCCGCTTGAGATTCGTAATCATTAGGGACCACATCCTGAGTCAGATTAAAGACTTCCCCTTATGCAAGATAAAATTAGAGTTAAGATCCCCTGCGATCAAGATTCTCCCATTAGGTGTGTTATATAACCACATTTGGACCGAATTTGAAATATTTTTAAAGAAAATCTTCAGATCCAAGACCCCCTATGCCAATAGACATTCAACATTTAAATTTTCAATTGGGAATTTAGTGATGTCAACGAGACTGCCATGACACCAAATGGGAGATACAGGAGGGTAACAGCCCGCATCCCCAAAAGAGAATTGAGTGCAGTCAACAGGCCCTCAGAGGCCCAGCCCAGCCCTGCTTGGTTTTGCTGATTATATGAATATCTGATGGCCATCTAACAAAGGGAGGGGGATCTACTAACCATGTCTCCTGCAAGAAAATAAGATTAGCCTCCTGGAATTCCCTATGGTTATCTGAGTTAGTAAGCAAATGTTGATTTCCCCTTGAGTTCCATGTCCATGAGATAATAATTTTCTGTAGTGCACGATTTGGGATATCGTCACTTCTAGAATCGCAAAGGCACACATTTCCTCCACAGAGTCGAAGTGACTGAAGGCCAGTCTATCCTATTAGAATCCAACTGTTTGTTAGAATCGAGAATGTGATAATTTCCTGGTTCACTTGCACACAACGCTATTCTTATGCCACCACTTAAAAATGGCTTGTTGCTCCTATCATCTTCGTTATAGACCTGACAGATATCCAAACCCAATGATTTCAAGTTAATTTGTTTCTGAAAGAACAAGCTCCTTCACCAAATTAGATCTAAAGTAAAGAATGGCACAATCCATATGACTCTGGTCCAGAAATCCCACTCGTTCCAAATCAGCTCAAGTTAAGAAGGCCAAAGTTGGGATTTCCAAAAAGATTGTGAAGATGTTACTCCTATTCAAACACACCAACGTCTCTGGACTCAGCAGGCTATATAGTCTTAAATTTAAAAGGTATTCGCTAGGGTCCAGAGGTCTACTTTCACAAGAAGGGAACTGAGGTTTTTGTTCTCCCACTTTGTTGGTACATGTATCCAACCAAACATCCAGCTTCCTTGCATGCCGAAGTATACTGTAAGGTTTTCCTTTTGTCAAATGCTGCAATCAATATAACATTTGCTTTCCTGGACTCATTAGCCCACATTTTACCCCAGCAATCACCCAGCCCCTGAACCTAAAGTTGTGTACATGCCAGCCAGCAAATTCAACATGCAATTTCCCTCATTTTTTGGTTTGGGATAGGATCAACCCCCTCCCAATAATCTAAGTTGCAAGACTTAGTAACAGGCTTGTCAGCAGAGCATTGTAGTTTACATAACACATTCCCATGCTTATCTTGGGGCCAAACTGATTGCAAATTAGTATCCCTGTGTTGAAGAGGACTAGCAGATTTGTGTTCTGCATAAGTAGCAGTCTTAGGAAGAGCATGGCTACTCAAAGTAGAATGAATTGCTTGTTTTTTTTACCCTGTTACTAAATCAAGGATGTCAATGTGTGAAGGGAGGATAGCTCAGTGGCAATGTGTGGGTCTTGAAAGCAAGACCATGTTGAGCAACACTGGTTTGAATCCCAGATCTGTGCGTAAAATCAACCTCAGGCATTAAGCGCATTATAAATACCTGCAACTTGCATGATCCAAATGTACAAGGCCTAGTAGGATCATTCCCCAACCCCTTGCCTTGTTGTGCCTTGAGACACACGCATGTATAGGCGCAATACAAATGAACAATAAAAAAACTAAAATAAATAAAGGTTGCCAGAGCTTGTAGATGGGACGGATCACTATTACCAAGGATGTTTTAGGGCTCATTCCTACATCCACATTATCGTGAATTAAATAATCCCCCCTTGAATCAAATTGAGATCCCACATCTACCTTTAGTCTGGGTTTAATCAAATTAGCCTGCCCCAAATGCATTTTGGGAACAGATCTGGGCAAAACCTTACTATTCTGAGTAGAGGAATCCTTAGTATTGGGTTAATTGGGGGACATCTACACCGCCACAGGTTCCTCAATCAGTGGTGACATAAGGAAGCGTGGGGCATTGTTGATATCACCCTCCTTATTTCAAGGCATACATAAAGGAAAAGCAGATATCGATTTCCCTGCCGGCACGCAGTTTTTATGGGGTTTATTACTGTGTGTTTTTTATTAATCTCCAATTCTGAAATACCCGGTTCACTCTCAGTATTAACCCATCGCCTGGCCTGACTGGGCTTGAAAGATAATACCTGAACTGGCTTGCATATGGCCTTCCCCTTACCCCACTGATTGATTTCATTGCTGGCAAAGGTCGCCACTCGATTGTGAATCGAGTCAGTGGTGGACTAGAGGACAATCAGGGTTATCACTGCAGTAATTTCTAACGAGGCATCACTAATAATTATGAGATTTGTGGTAGCTGACACCTCAGTGGACTTCCCCACTTGCCATCCATTATCTGGGATGGATGTTACTAAAGAGCCCAGACCTAAGCCATCCAATTTAGCATTAACTTAATTCAAAACAGTGTTCTGTACCTTTAATTCATGCCAGATGTTGTCGTACAGATTCACAAATTAACTAAGTACCATATTAAGTGCAGACGCTGTTGGATGGGTTAATCCTCTGAGGGAGAAGATGGCCCCACACTCTCATGACCATCATACCTCAGCACTAACACGCCATTATTATTTTCATTTGCATAGTTTGCCAGAAAATGTGTCCGTTCAGTCAGAGCGTCCATAATTGATGCATCACAAGTTTGTTGCATCACACTGAGTGGAAAGTAATCATGAACCAAACCCAATTTATCAACACACACTGCATCAGCAAATTCAATAATACTTAAATCATGTATTTCCTGTGTGGCAGCCACATCATTCTTATTGATGTTCATAATAGAACGGTCCAAAGTTTGAGACACCTTTAACCGAAACTACAGGTTTGATTTCATTACTGTAACGCTCACCTGATTCCCGTAGAGGCGCCGGTCTTGACTGGGCACATACCGTATCTTCAAAGGTGATGTGTAACACACGGCTGGCTCTTTGGGCTGGACTTCTGTGCACTGTATGTCTGACTCGAAGGGTAAGATGTCTGCAGATAGAAAATATGGGATTAAGGAACTGGGTTATTGAATGTCTCTCCCTTCTTCCCTTTCTCTTCTCCTGTAGAACCCCAAAGGTTAACGCTCTCACCTTAGGTAAGTGAACGCTGTGCTCTCCATCTGCCTCGGGGCAGGGTGCTGTAACCAGTTTCTTCACTGGATAAGGGGAGCAGGCCTCTTGACTTCAGAGGACTGCTGTCCGTCGTTTACTGCACGAACGGTAAGTTTCGAGTAATTCTAATGTCTTTAAAGTCTTTAGTAATGATGTCTCTTGTTTTGCAGGGTTCCGGCAATGGCGGATGACGAGCTGAAGTGAGTTGAAGATGGAGCCCGTGTGATGAATAGAAGCGCCTGGAAGCACGTAAGTAAGCGCTTGTTGCCTGCTTCACGATGCGCTCTAACTGTCTTTTTATTTTGCAGGTACAAGTTCGGAGCGGCTGCAGGGTGCCGGAATACCCACTGGGTTGGATGTGGAAAGGAGTAATGGCACGTGAGTATTAAAGTTCCCCAATGTCTTTAAACGCACCTTGTTTTGTCTTTCAGATGCGGGATGCAGCGCCGAAGGCCTCCGGAGCGTGCGAAGAGTTGGTAAGCTTTTGTCTTTCAGATGCCGGAATGCAGTGTGAAGACCTCCGGAGCGCACGAAGAGTAGGTAAGCCTTTGTCTTTCAGATGCCGGAATGCAGCGCGAGGCGTTGGTGACAGCCGATGGACCAGGTAAGTGAAGAGCTGTCACTGAAGACCGTAATGCTAACCTGTTCTTTCTTGTCTTTATAGGTGTTGCTGAAGACTTGATTCAGGATGGTAAGCCTTTTTCCTTAGGCCCAGGATCAGATGCAGAAGACACGATGAGCGTTCTGCTGCAGAGGATGCAGAATAACGCAAAGCAAGATTCATCCATCGGGTGTGGTTTAAATAGCCTCTTGTAGTGCTTAGGTGTCTCCTTCCACAGCCACGCCTAGGTAAGAAAAGAGTTCCTGCTTTCCAGAAGAGTTCCAGTGTTCTGAATCTAGGGAGTGGCTCCTGCCCCACCCAACAGGAAAAGTAGTTCCAAACAGAAGAGGATCAGAGGCTCAACTGGCAGGCAAGTAAGCAGCATGGTCTGCTGCAGTTAAGTCCACCCAAGCATTATGAGCCCGGCGCTTCCAGCGCTGGGACTGGGCATATTTATGAGCCTGGTGCCACTGGCGCCAGGACTGGGTCCAAAAGGTCCCAATTGGGACTGGTTGGCACTCGGAACCTGGGTTATGGATCTGCTTCCAAGGGAGTTGGGAAAACCCTGACCTTTTGGAAGCAGAGATCATGACAGTACCCCCCCTCAAGGCCCCTCCCAAACCAGGCTTCTCCGGGGGTTTTGGCTTGTCAGGAAATGTTCGGTGAAATCTTTTGATTAGGCGAGGAGCGTGGACATATTCAGCAGGTTCCCAGGATCTCTCTTGGGGGCCATAGCCTTTCCAGTCAATTAGGTAAAATAGTTTAGATTTGGAGATCTTGGAGTCCAGAATGCTTTTGACTTTAAACTCGAGTTCTCCATCAACTACGATAGGTTTTGGAGATTTAGTTAGTCGGGTTTGAGGTTGCACGGGTTTTAATAGAGAGACGTGGAAGACCGGATGTATCTTCATGTGCGGGGGCAAGTACAACTTGACCGCTACTGGGTTTACTATGGTAGTGATGGAATAGGGACCAAGGTATCTTGGGTAGAATATGCGTGGCCCTTTTAGAGGTAGATATTTGGTGGATAACCAGACTTGATCCCCTACTTGATATTGAGGGGCTTCCTTCCGATGTTGATCGGCTCCTTTCTTGTATTGTTCTTTAGCCCTTTGAAGGTGAGAAACAGCTTCCTTAAAGGCTTGGGTGATTGTAGAATGCAGGTAGTCTACTGCTGGTGTTTCAACATCTTGGAGGGGATCCAACTCCGAGGTTCGAGGGTGACTGCCGTACAAAAGAAAAAACAGGGTTTTCCCAGTTCCCGAATGGACAGAGTTATTGTAGGCATATTCGGCTATCCAAAGGATGTCTTTCCAAGTTTTTTCAGTTTGTTGCAGCATGCAGCGTAAATACTGTTCCAGAGTTTGATTGGTCCTCTCGGTTTGCCCGTCGGTCTGAGGGTGGTGACTGGTCGATAGTCTCACATCAATTTGAGCCGACCGACAGCAACTTCGCCAAAAATGAGAAATAAATTGACTACCTCGATCCGAAATTAGAACTGAAGGAAAACCGTGCAGTCGGACGATGTTTTCGAGAAATTCTCGGGCCAGAGTTGCTGCTGTTGGCAAGCCTTTGAGCGGAATTAAATGCGCCATCTTGGAGAATAAGTCCACGATTACTAGAATCGTATTGTATCCGGAGCATGGAGGTAGATCGGTGATGAAGTCCATAGAAAGCGTATGCCAAGGGCGAGGTGGGATGTCAATAGGGCGTAAGAGGCCTGCTGGTCTTTCCTTTTGACTCTTGTTTTGGGCGCATACTCCACAGGACATTATAAAGTCTCTGATATCTTTTTTCCAAGACGGCCACCAGAAGTAGCGCTTGATCTTTTCTGAGGTCTTGGCCATACCGGGATGTCCTTCCGTTAAAGAATCGTGATAACAAGAGATTACTTTTTTCTGTAAATCTGTGCTGGGTATGTATAATCGTTCTTGGAAATACAATAAGTTGTCCTTTACTGCAAAGTCCTTTCCCTGCAGATGCCAATTCTGTATGTCTGCTGGAGTTACAAGTTGCCTGGCTTTCTCCTTAACTTCCTCTATGGATTCTGTGGCGATTACACCCAGAATTCTTTGTTCGGGAATGATTGGTACAGGTTTAGGGTTGATCAAGTGTTCTTCCACTCCCATCCGAGAAAGGGCATCAGCTTTACCTTTCTTTGTACCAGGTCGATAGATAATTATGAAGTCAAACTCGGCAAAGAATAATGCCCAATGGAGTTGTCTAGAGGATTGGGCTTTTGCGGTTTTCAAATATTGCAGGTTTCGGTGATCCGTAATCACAGTAACGGTGTGTCGGGCCCCCAGCAGATAATGCCACCAAGCCTTAAAGGCAGACTTGATAGCCAGAAGTTCCTTGTCAGTAATCGTGTAATTGATTTCAGGAGGTGAGAATTTGCGGGACCAAAATGCCACGGGATGCAACTGATTGGTTACCGGGTCCTTTTGTGATAGAACTGCCCCCAGGGCAAGGCTTGAAGCATCAGTTTCCACGATGTAAGGGCGTTCGGGGCGAGGGTGTTTTAAGATTGGTGCAGAGATAAATTTAGTCTTCAAATCCTGGAAAGCTTGTTCCGCCTCGGTAGACCATTCAAAACGTTTGTTTTTCTTTAACAAGGCAGTGATGGGCTGGACTATTCGAGAGAATTCTGGGATAAACCTGCGGTAAAAGTTAGCGAAGCCTAACATGCTTTGCACACCTTTTACGGAGGATGGTGATGGCCATTTGAGAACTGCATCAACCTTCTTTGAATCCATACGCACTCCGCCAGGTGATAATATGAATCCCAAGAATTCAACTTCAGTCACGTTGAAAACACATTTTTCCAACTTAGCGAAAAGTTTGTGTTGACGCAATCTTTCGAGGACCATTTTCACGTGTTTCCGATGTTCAGATTCCGATGAAGAATAAACGAGGATGTCGTCAATGTAAACAACAACACACACATCTATGAGCTCTCTGAGGACATCGTTCATAAAATATTGAAAGGCGGCCGGGGCATTGCAAAGTCCGAAGGGCATGACCTGATATTCAAATGGCCCATACTTGGTGCGGAAGGCCGTTTTCCATTCATCGCCCTCTTTTACTCGTACCAAGTGGTAAGCTCCTCTAAGATCCAGCTTTGTATATATGCATGCTTTTCTGACTTGGTCCAGGAGTTCAGGGATCAAAGGTAACGGATATCTATTCTTAACGGTGATCTGGTTCAGGGAGCGATAATCTATACAAGTTCTAAGGTCTCCTTCCTTTTTTGGAACGAAGAACAAAGCTGAAGAAGCAGGGGACTTGGAAGGACGAATAAACCCATTTGCCAGGTATTGATCCAGGTATTGTCGAAGGTGAAGGTTCTCAGGCTCGGTGAGGGCATAAATTCTACTACAAGGAGGAGTAGATCCAGGTATCAGGTCTATCTGGCAGTCATAAGACCTATGAGGAGGTAGAGAGTTAGCCTGATCCTTCCGGAAAACATCTTGGTATTCTAGGTATTCGGGAGGTAACTGGGGAGTCTCTGAAGAAATTGCTGCCAGTGCAACACCAGGTGGAGGGTGACAAGTAGAGACACATTCTGGAAACTGGACCGTTCTTGCTCGCCAATCGATCAGAAGATTGTGTTTCTCTAACCAAGGTATTCCTAGAATAATCTGAAACTGAGGGGCCTTGATCACATCGAACACGATCTTCTCATGGTGTCCATCTTGACTTACTAGCGTCACCTCTTGAGTGGTATGCGTTACTGGCCCGGAGGCTATCTCCGTACCATCCACCGTAGTAATGACGTCCTTTACAGCCTTGGGACAAAGAGTTAGATTCATCCTCAAAACCATTTCATGATCCACATAATTGCCGATGGCACCGCTGTCGACGTAAGCTTCAATTGCATGTAATCGATCCGGATTATCAGGGCTAATGAGGACCATAGGTATCACGAAATGCGAGGTCACGGAACTGGTTTTCACGCTCGGCAAGAGGACCTCTATTCTTGTCGGGCGAGGTCGTTTCCCTGCTCAGAGTTTGTAACTTTGGTAATTGCAACTCCTACTGCTTTCTTGGCAGGTTTCACCGGACAGTCTCGAAGAAAGTGCCCTGAGGTTCCGCAATAGAGGCATAATTGCAACTGTTTTCTCCTTTCCCGCTCCTTTTGTGTTAGAGGACCTTTCAGACCCCCTATTTGCATGGGTTCCCCGGAGTCTACTCCTTTGGAAGGAGTTGGCGGTTTGGAAAATACTCGAGCATCAAACTTGGAACGATCGGCCTTCCTGTTCTGCAGTCTGCGATCTATTTGAACGACTAAGTCTATATAGTCCGAACAATCTTGTGGGGGATTCACTACTTGGGCTAACACATCTTTGAGCTCTCCACGTAGACCTCTATAAAACAGCGTAATCCTTTTGTCCTCAGGCCATTGAGTTTCCACTATCAGTCTGTTGAAAGACGCAATATAAGCCAAAAGGTCTTGATTACCTTGTCGCAACGAAAGAAGCTCATTGTCCAAGGCCTGCCCCTGTGAATGTCTTGCGAACAGTTTTTCCATACTGAGCTGAAAAGCTTGAAAATCATGGAGGACCGGATCATCTTGATTTACTAGAGGGATCGACCATTCTGCCGCATTGCCACTAAGGTACGAAAGCACGAAAGCTACTTTAGCTTGATCAGTTGGAAAGGCTGCTGGCCGGCATAAGAAATGCAACCGGCACTGATTGATAAATACTGCAAACCTCTTTGGGTCACCAGAAAATCGTTCGGGCGGAGCCAGAGGTACATTCCCAGTTAGGTTGATCTGCACTGGATTCATAGAGGATGTAGAAGGAAGATTTCCCCCAGATGCGGGTAACGGGGTCTGTCCGGCTTGTGACTGTAGCAATTGTCTAGCGAGATCATCTGTTCGCTCCTTGGAAATAATCAGTTCCCTTCTTAGAGCGTTCGTTTCCTGACGGGCTGCATGCACTTCTGCCCTTAGTTCCCCAAGTAACTGGGCTAGCTGGTCGGTATCCGAGGTTTCCATAGCGCCTGGATGGGAGTTTTGTGGTAGGCTTTGCGTTCTGTAACGCTCACCTGATTCCCGTAGAGGCGCCGGTCTTGACTGGGCGTATACCGTATCTTCAAAGGTGATGTGTAACACACGGCTGGCTCTTTGGGCTGGACCTCTGTGCACTGTATGTCTGACTCGAATGGTAAGATGTCTGCAGATAGAAAATATGGGATTAAGGAACGGGGTATTGAATGTCTCTCCCTTCTTCCCTTTCTCTTCTCCTGTAGAACCCCAAAGGTTAACGCTCTCACCTTAGGTAAGTGAACGCTGTGCTCTCCATCTGCCTCGGGGCAGGGTGCTGTAACCAGTTTCTTCACTGGATAAGGGGAGCAGGCCTCTTGACTTCAGAGGACTGCTGTCCGTCGTTTACTGCACGAACGGTAAGTTTCGAGTAATTCTAATGTCTTTAAAGTCTTTAGTAATGATGTCTCTTGTTTTGCAGGGTTCCGGCGATGGCGGATGACGGGCTGAAGTGAGTTGAAGATGGAGCCCGTGTGATGAATAGAAGCGCCTGGAAGCACGTAAGTAAGCGCTTGTTGCCTGCTTCACGATGCGCTCTAACTGTCTTTTTATTTTGCAGGTACAAGTTCGGAGCGGCTGCAGGGTGCTGGAATACCCACTGGGTTGGATGTGGAAAGGAGTAATGGCACGTGAGTATTAAAGTTCCCCAATGTCTTTAAACGCACCTTGTTTTGTCTTTCAGATGCGGGATGCAGCGCCGAAGGCCTCCGGAGCGTGCGAAGAGTTGGTAAGCTTTTGTCTTTCAGATGCCGGAATGCAGTGTGAAGACCTCCGGAGCGCACGAAGAGTAGGTAAGCCTTTGTCTTTCAGATGCCGGAATGCAGCGCGAGGCGTTGGTGACAGCCGATGGACCAGGTAAGTGAAGAGCTGTCACTGAAGACCGTAATGCTAACCTGTTCTTTCTTGTCTTTATAGGTGTTGCTGAAGACTTGATTCAGGATGGTAAGCCTTTTTCCTTAGGCCCAGGATCAGATGCAGAAGACACGATGAGCGTTCTGCTGCAGAGGATGCAGAATAACGCAAAGCAAGATTCATCCATCGGGTGTGGTTTAAATAGCATCTTGTAGTGCTTAGGTGTCTCCTTCCACAGCCACGCCTAGGTAAGAAAAGAGTTCCTGCTTTCCAGAAGAGTTCCAGTGTTCTGAATCTAGGGAGTGGCTCCTGCCCCACCCAACAGGAAAAGTAGTTCCAAACAGAAGAGGATCAGAGGCTCAACTGGCAGGCAAGTAAGCAGCATGGTCTGCTGCAGGTAAGTCCACCCAAGCATTATGAGCCCGGCGCTTCCAGTGCTGGGACTGGGCATATTTATGAGCCTGGTGCCACTGGCGCCAGGACTGGGTCCAAAAGGTCCCAATTGGGACTGGTTGGCACTCGGAACCTGGGTTATGGATCTGCTTCCAAGGGAGTTGGGAAAACCCTGACCTTTTGGAAGCAGAGATCATGACAATTACTTGTTGCTAGAAGTTTAGAGAAAAGTCTGTTATTCTTCGTTCCACAATTGGAGATTTCATTACCTCATATTCATTACTAAACTCCTTAGGGGCAGCCCATTTTGGACCCTCTATAAACTTTTTCCCACCACTCACATCTCCGGAGGGTTGAATTACAGGATGCTAACAATAGTCACTCCGGTTGTGGGATAAAGGGACTGATGTCAAATTGTCCTGATGCATCCCCTACAGATTGGCTTGTTCCAACACCGAATTGTCCGCCAAAGAGAAAGTTATACCCAAACATTGAGGGACGGGTACATTTGATTGTTCATCGGCTGCAGATTGGCTCCTCAAGCCATTCCACATGACTAATGATCAGAATGAAAGTAGCACCAACAGTGACAATTTCCTATATGCCGAGATAGTGGCAACCTGATTGAGGTTTATTTTCAGTGCAAGGCAAATTCAGAGCTCACTATCCCAACAATGGTGTGAGTTCCGAATTGCAATTGTGTGTCACCAATAAGTTTTCAGATAGCCGTGTGGACAGATTGTTTTATTTTGGCAAGAAACACTTCAGTTGGCCCGGCATGGGAAACCTCGATCAAAGGTACTCACCCTACATTCTCTCTGCTCCCGCTGTGAGCCAGGAACCAGGACACGTGGTCAATTTCCAATAATCACAAGGAAGTCAAAGTAACAAAAGTAGCTCAGTCATGAAAGCCCAGATCAAAGGGTTCTATCCCAACATTCTCTATGCTCCCATGGTGAACCGGGGATCCCCGTCATAGGTGCAGTTTTCAGATAACAGCTAACGTTGGATCATTTCCTCCCCCCACATAGCTCCATTCAAGAGGCAGAGGTCTAAAACCTCCATAGCCCAGGACAAAGTCAAACCCGCTTGAGATTCGTAATCATTAGGGACCACATCCTGAGTCAGACAATGCCTCTCACGTTAAAAGATGTAAAATTCTGAACCTCACCTCACCACTGTAGAAGTGTAGAAGTCGTAAATTTTGAAAAGTTGTGAGAAGCTCTGAAATATCGGGCAGGAAGCGTGCTCTCCAAACCGATGACCACTGCCTGCCAAGGCAGCTACACTTAGGACCACACTTTGTGGATGTGGCAGCACAAATAGTACTCACACACCAGTCAGAGGTGCTCCAAGTAGTAGTCACTGAGGAAAGACCAGCAACCATCCACCTCTTCAGGAATTTCAGACTGTGACACTTAGGACAACACTTTGCGACTTGCTTCGCTTTGTCGATGTCGCAGCACAAATAGTATTCACACACCAGTAGGAGGAGCTGCAAGTAGTAGTCACTGAGGAAAGACCAGCAAACATCCAACTGTGCAGGTACTGCAGACTGCTACACTTAGGACCACACTTTGCGGCCTGCTTCGTGGATGTGGCAGCACAAATAGTATTCACACACCAGAAGGATGAGCTCCAAGTAGTAGTCACTGTGGAAAGACCAGCAAACATCCAACTATGCAGGGACTGAAGACTTCTACACTTAGGACCACTCTTGCAGTTGCATTTAAAATCATGTTTGGGTCTGTATCATAGGTGTAGGTAAGTGTGGATCTATGTAAGGTTTTGTGACAAGAGTGTTGGCTTGTGCCTCCAATGGGAATGCAGAAACCAGGCAGCATGTTTTCATCTGTGGTGTCTAACAATGAAACACAGCTTTACCTAAAGATCAATTGCATCAACAACAACCAGCAAAGAAATCGCTGTCCCTCACCCAAACCCGGATATTAGGAACCTATCTAAATCTAAACACTTCAAAGACCACATTCATTCTCTTAGAAAGCCCCAGCAACATGGCCAAGTCTAGAACTGGCTGATTGACCTCAGACTTAAAGGGGTCAAGCCTCCACACTCATTCAGTACAACATCTCTCTGCCTTAATATTGAGTGTGGCCTATCATACAAAACACACATCTCCAAGAAGACCCCAGCAGTATTGTACCAGCTTGTGCTCCTCTCCGAAGTCAAGACTTTCATTCCTGCCCAGAGTTTTAGAACAGTTATCCAATCACTGGTTATATCCCACCTAAATTGTGGCAAAGTCCTACTCACAGTGGTCTCAAATTCCACATTGGTATCTCTCGAAGTCACCCAACAATTCTGCAGAACACCTCATTGCAGGACTAAGAACATTTGACTGCATCACCCCCATCCTCAAAGACCAGCACTAGTGTTGCCTTCATGCAATCATCGTGTCCAACATTACCTGCATCCCATACAAACCAATCAAAACCAAAACACCAACCTACTTGGCAGACAAACTCACAGTGTCTGGAGGCCAAAGCACCACCATAAGGTACAACATTTCCAGGCTGTAAACAAAGAACTGCAAGAGGGAAAAACAGGGGACAAGCATGTTACTGCTATACACAATGGCTCTGGAGCAAGTTATGAATGCAGAGAGTAATGGCCCCTTCCATACTGTACTTCAGGAAGGAAGTGAATACCGTGCTCTTTAAAAACATCTTGCTAATCACGGATCACTTGACTCAAGCCTAGTCTACCATTTGGTGTTCCATCACTCTCCTGCTCCCCCTATGCAGGTCCAGCTCCCTACCTGTAACTCCTGGTAAGGTACCTTTTTTTTTACAGCATTCCATTACTTCTCAGCTATGTTTGCCATTTGTAAATCCCATACATACACACATAAATACAGAGTAAATTGCTACATTTGTTGAAGGCCCACAAGGTCCACTCTGACTAAGACGTGTGCGTATTCCTATTGACTTCCACAAACATTCAGCTTGTGGCACCATCTAACCATGGTTTCATGATTGGTGTTTCTCACATCCCACTGGTTTTCTCTCTGTGCTTGCACATCATATCTGACTGACCATGTTGCCATCTCAGGGAGGTATGGGAGCCAAAACACCTGGAGATGTAGTTGGAGGAGGAGGTCTTGAAGGATCCTCAATACAGTGACTCTGAGACCAGCATTACTGAGCAGGCATTCCCATGGCACTCAGGGTCTCCTAAACTCCCTGCCTCTTAAACCTGACTGTGTCACATACCTCTCACCATTCTCTACTTTTTCTACTAATGCATTATTTTCTTTGGGAATGTCAAAACTGACCTGCTTGGATTTCACATGTGGTACAGATAATGGTGTTGAGATGAGATTCCTTTTCAAAATCTCTGGTCCATTCCTAGTTGTCCTGCTATGGGCCATTCACCCTTCTATGCTCTTATCGATGAAGCTTCTGTAGGGTTACTCACATGAAACAATTAGCATTTTTGTCATCTCCTTCATGCATTGTGCATGAAGTAAAAAAAGAAGGTTAGATTGGTGACTAGAATTCTCCTCTGTTCTAGTGTCAGTATTATGAAGTAAAAAAAGAAGGGTAGATTGATAACTAGAATTCTCCTCTGTTGTAGTGTCAGTATTGCAGCTGCTTCCACCTGAGCCTGGAGATATACATCAATATAGGACATTAGTACATTGTGATGCATGAGGAGCTGTTCTCTGAGAATGAGATGTGATCTGATGGTGATTTGGTAAAAAACGAATTCCAGCAAGTTGGTGACTGATTGGCTGTCCAAATGTACAGCAACATAATTGTATTTCCCAATGCTGCCATGAGCAAGCATTTAGAGGTGCTTTTCAGGGGCCGCCTCTGTTCCTCTTGCAATCCACCAATAGTCTTCCTGAGTTCCAACACTATATTTGATGTGAACATAACTGGTCTGTATGAGTTCCAACGTAGCCCTTATTGTATACATTTGAGCAATGTTTCCCATGTTCGCAACAATGTTGTATTTCAGAATAGGCCTGACTATTACCATTAGTGAATGTCACTGACCATTCCCGTTGCTATTCCCTCCAAGTTAACTGTAATGTTCCTAGGCACAGTTCAATATGTACTGTGTGCCTGTTTAAGGAAGGGCATGGGACTTGTAGAGCTTTTGTCCAATCTCCTTTTGAAACAATAGGCCTGTTCCTCTACTGACTGGAGGGTCTGGTTGGACAGGATTCGGTTGATATGCCCCCAGGTGATATTAGATGCTTTGATCAGCTGCTCCAAGGTAGGTCAACATAGGTCATATATAGCTCTCTTGTAGTACATGTGCAGCTAATTACCAATATATTGCAGTACGAGGCCTACTTTTAACTGATTCAAAGTCATTCTTTGATTCATTTCCAAAAGACTGTAGGTGGATCTCCTGTAGGCTCTGGTGGCATGTGGAAAGCAAATATCCCTCTCGATTTATGGATCTGATGTGCTCATGTACTTTGCCATTCAGTAAAGGAGCAATGAACCTTTCAGAAATGTTTTCACTCTTTTGCTGTCACTGCCACCTGTGCAATGTTAGTAAGGAAGGCTCCAGCAGCTCCTCAATGTCTATACTGTTGGGGGATTGCTGCAAATGGTTGTGATTCCTGACCTGGCAGATCCAACACCTCCTTCTGTTTGCAGATTACCCTTATCTGCTCATCTACTTTCTTCTATAGAAGACTTTCAAAGAACATTTTAAGGTCCATGTTAGGGAGGTTTCTCACACAAGTGCTTAATTCCCCCTACTTTAGAACCCTCCAGCTCTTTTGCTCTATTTTTGGGCTTTGAACATTTCATTTTCTAAGTGTTTTACTGTTTTGCTCATGGACTATGGAGTCTCACCCACCCCATAGGCATCATCTTTTTACTGTGTGTCACCCAGCACCTTTAGTGCACTGACACAGGGTTGTCATTTCCGACTTCCCACTTTTAACTCCATTTTCTGGGACTGATTACTGTCTCCCAGAACATGTAAAGTTACCATTGACTTGACTTTACTAGTCTTTTTAAATGTACAGACCCAGTACATCCTATCTTCGAATAGAGTACTGGAGGGGTTAATAGTTATCCCCTTTTGTCTGATTCTCATGGAACATTGTTATGTTCCCCTTTCTCTAAGATTTGGCTGGTGGCAGTGGTATCTACCATTTTTATTCTACCGCGGACTATGAAAATAGCCTCGGTACCGTTGGAGGCTATGGTGGTAGCGTCAAACTCAAACCCGATAATCCACGTTTAATTTAACTTGGTTCCAGTCGAGTTCTTTTGCCATATCATTTTGTAAAGGTCTTTCTAGTGTTTTACTCTGCGCGCCAAACCAGGTTTGGTTCCTTTGTTTGCCGTCCTTTGGCAGGCTTCTGAACAGAAGCCCTCCTTAGGCGCCTGAGTGTCTGGGTGGGCAGGATGTGAGGGAGGGGTTTGAGGACCCCTGCACAGGGTCTCCTTGGAGACCCAATTCGCACTCTTGTTTGATTGGTTAGGTGGCTGCCCTGCCAGGACAGCCACCCTGCTGTGTGATTGACAGCCAGGCTGTGTGAATGGGGGATTTGGTGCATAAAAAGCCAGAAGGCAGAGTTGCCACTGGAACGAGCGAACCAATGAGGAGCTGAAGGAAGACGACTGCTGCAACTACTGGACACCCGGTGAAGCCCTGCTCCAGGTTCGAATCGCCTGAAACTTCGACAACAGAGAAGATCTGCAAGGAATCTTCTTCCCTTGAGCTTGGTGGGAACAACCAGCTCGCCAAACACCAGACACTGGTCCTCAGCCTGGTCGAATTTGCTGTGCATCGCTGCAGTAGATTGGATAGCCAGTGAGCACCAGTTTGGGTTTTAAGGAGCGCACCTTTTATTCGTCATTTTGCTCCACTGCTAGCTTCTTCCCTGGGCAGTGCAGGACCCTCCAGCCGTCCTCTTTCTTGTCACCACGACTGAAGCTTCAGGAGCCGCCAGCCTGCAGGAACTGCCAGGAGCAACTGCCTCAGCTACAGAATTCTTCTTCTTTTAAGGTACTGTGCAAACTTGGTTGTTCTTTCCGTCGGACCACGGTGAAAGTGCTTGAAATCTTTCGCCTCTCCGAAGGCTTGTCCTTCTCTTCTCCTTTAAATAACTTTTTCTCTGACCAACTTCGTTTTGAACTCTTGGCAAAGACTTAACTGCGAACTACTCTGAAATGTGTGCTCCTCTGCAAAGACTCTGAACCATTAACATTGGCCCAGACCTATTGACCTGAATCCTAGTTGTAGTAGCCTTTTCTAGATTGCCCTGCCTATAACTTGTTGGTGCTATTGATTAGTGATAACCTTGTCTTTTCTCCCTTTTAAATTGCTGGAGTGCCATTTTACTCACACTTCATTTTGAGCTTAACTTTTCCAGAATTGATTGGGTGTTATTGTAGTATATTAAGACAGTGATTTTCTGCTGCTTTATGATAGTGAACTGCTTTATAAGTGATGGTGTAAATAAATGTATATTCTTTTACTCAGAAACCTTGAATCAGTGTTTATTTGAACCATAGTAATTGTTGTCCTTTGTGTAACCTCTTATACTGCTCACTTTTATCTTGCGATAAGTTTGGTTGCTCAGCCATCGCTACCACTTTACTGTGTAGTACAGGCTTGTACCAAAGGTGAAATTGTACTTACACTTGTAGTCTTAATTGTGTGTGGTGTTCCCAAAGGGTACTGCATTTGATTCTCCAATGTGGGCAAAATAAATCTTACCTTTGTGAAAATAGCATCATTTCCCCTCTGACTAAGAATGATCAACTTGTGGAGCCTCTCACTTACCATGTTAGGGAATTTCTCCCACTGACTTCCTCAAACTTTTGCACACAGCTCACTGAACCCTCTCACCTGAAAGTCACTAGTCAGGCTTTTCTTGTCCTCTGGTTCCCATCTCTGATTCGATCGCACGTTATATCTTATGGACCATTGTGTAAATCTTGTAGACAGATGAAGGCCTTAACACAGGAGCCTAGGGATTTGTTTAAGGTTCTGGGAGATCTTCCTAACATAGGCTCCCAGGCCAGCAATATAGAGCCAGTGTTGGTCCTCAGCATTTCTCAAAGAGCATTTTGCTGCCTCTTAAATCTGACTTTGCCACTATTGGAATGAATTGACACCATAACAGCATCTTACCAAGCTTTCTTCTGCCAGAATGTCTCAATGCAGGCATTATAAAACCTTCTAAAATTGCTGAGCTATGCAGTTTAAATAGCCTGATTCATAGTTGTGACCTCTGTGAGAAACCCAAGGGTGTTCTCACGGATAGACCCCTACAATCTTTGTTCAAGTGGCAAGGGCAAAACCATGCCCTTTGAAACAAGACCCTGGGGGTGGACCAGTGCTGGAAGATCACCTGGACAGGGGGTCTTTGGGGCCTGCAGAAGGAATGCCCTCAGGAGAGATGCAGTATTTTCCCATTACGACACCCCCACAGTCTACATGAGATATGTTAAACCAAGTCCCATGCTATCCCAGCACTTTTCCCTAAAGGAAGGAAAATGAGAACCTCAGGGGAAACCAGAACCCCTGTACCTGTGACCCTACATCCACCTTCCGACAATACCCTACCCAATTTTCCCATGATTAACTGAAAACACTGCAACTTCCCAACTTCCCCCTCCTTTTTATACACACACTGAGACGAAGAAGAGAGTGATTGAGAGGATGAGGATCACTGAGAAGAAACACACTCAGACACAGAGGACAGACTCTTTCCTTTTAACAACAGTCTGTCCCTTTAACAAGGACAGGCAAGGTCAGGCCTCCCTTAACAATCAGTCTCACCTGAGGCCTGTTAAGCCTCCCCCTCAATATAAAAGGCACAGCACACAGGAAAACTCTGAGTGAGCTGGAGTTGCTACATGGTAGCCAAAAGCCAGTGGGAGAAATCTCGAGCTGGAGAGACCCTGGAAGGTCTAGAGGAAGAAGGATTGCCTTACTGCTGGGCCTTTAAGTACAGGGGAGGATGCAGTGTGGAAAGGGAACTGCACCTCCAGGAAGCCAAACCAGAGGCAACTGGGGTTACCTGGCGGTGCCACACCAGAGCTCCTCCCCTGGGCAAAGCAGGGAAGCCCAGGCCCTTGGGGGCAGGTGGCAAGATCCTGGCCTCCACAAGTTTCCCCATAAACTCTGGCAGCTCCCAAAACTGCCATAATGCCAAAATGGGGAGCTAGCGAAGTGGGAGCAAAATCAGAATAACGGATTCTGGGACTAGAAGTCCAAAGACATTACATTTTTTGAGCTTTGAGAGGGGTCTGAGCCCGACTGAGGGAGACACATCTGTGAACTTTTGAGAGGGGTCTGAGCCTGACTGAGGGAGACCCATCTGCAAACTTTGGAGGGGGTCCGAGCCCGATTTAGGATGACCCCTGGAGAAAACCAAGAAAGAAACGCACAAAGCCGATGAGTTGGCAAGTGACCTGAGAGACCAGTGTGTGTTTAAGATTGAAATGGCAGATCTGAGAATGAACTTTGAAGTGAAAATATAGCTGTGAAATCAGCAGTACTGAGCAATGGAGTGGTCTGGCGAAAGGAAGTAGCCACTCAAAAGTCTCTGTGAAAGGTGCATTGTTTGTAATGAGAAAACAAATGGACTGTTAGTCGAAGTGGTCCTGCAGAGGTCTGTAAAGCAAGCCATGCACATTCGAAAATCTTCGACTTCCGAAAGCGGTCTGAGCCTGACTGAGGGAGACCCGAATAAACTTGGGGAAGAGAGACTCCTTGCAGGTGTTTCTGAACGCTGTTTGAAGAGGTCTGAGCACGAAAGAGGTACACATAGGTGAATTTCGTTTTGAGATCTTAGCCCGACTGAGGGGAACCAACGTTCTCTTATGTGCTTTAAAATGTCTGAGCCCAACAGAGGGAGTCCTACCTGAACTTTGTGTTATGAAACAGTCTGAGACCGACTGAGGGAGATGGGCTTGAACTTTGTGTTTTGAGACGGTTCGAGCCCGACTCAGGGAAGCCAGTGTGAACCTTTTGTTGAACTATATATTGAAGCTGGAAAGAAAGACTTTAAGTGTGGAAGGCCAGATGGGCTTTGATTCGCGTTTTGAACTTCCTTTAATTTTGAAGAACCTGAGCCAAGTGTGTCATCCTGTCTACGGGGGCCACCTTTCTCCGTGCTGTTCAACGTGGGGAGGAGAGCTGACTCAGCCCCATTGATTCTTTATTGTTTTGCACATTATTCATTTTGCATGCACATTTTTCCCACATACATTTTGTTACATTAGAGTAAGGGCTGGCATTAGGTTTTATTAGTATAGGCTATCTTGTTTTGACAAAATCCGCTAGGACTGTGTTATTTATTATTTGATGGTTGAGCTTGCTCACATCCTAGATGTAGGGTAAGCTAGGCATTATTCCAAGCCCTTTTTCGAGAACAAAAAAGGTTTTTCAAACATATCTTTTGTGTCTACATTGCTTTTGATACCATTCTTCCCTTACACCTCGCTTCCTAGACCTAATATTTAATTCTTACCCTATTTTCTCATTTTATTCTTATTTGGTACTCCTAGCCTCTCATCTTGGCACTATTCCTTGTCTAATATCATAGTCCTTGGGCCTCATTACGATTTTGGAGGTAGCCATACCGCTATTTGCAGCATGGCTGCCTCCAAACTCGGGTCCGGGTCCGGGTTCCTTGAATGAGGAATTACCGGGCCATTCCAACCTTGGAGGACCTGGTAATTCCTCATTCAAAATACCCATCCCCATTCCCATTTGAGACCCCATAGGGCTTAATGGGAATGAGGAGGGAGCTAATAACGGGCCCGTTAGTCACAGGCGCGTTATTAGCTCCCTGGTCCTTTAGCGGCTCCCGCTAAGGGACCTCGTAATACGGCGCTAAGGGATTAATGGCACCGGAATGCTTACCGACCCTGTTAACCCCTTACCGCTGCACTCCGAATGAGGCCCACTGTCTTTAGATCTTAGCCTCAGTTTTAAAGCCCTCATCATGCTCTCATTGGCTAAGGAAAACTTTCAAATTGATTGGTTAATTGGTGTTCTACTCCAAGCAAATGGAGGCAGGCCTTTAAATGGCTTGCATTCATTTTGGATTTCAGTTTGCTTCCCATGCAGGAGCCAGCGTGTGTCTGCTGATCTGTCCCAGGATTGCCTCCTGCCTATCCCCCTGAACAGAATTTAGTTTGGCGAGTTTCCTCTGTTGAAAGTCCATCTCGAGGGATAGGAAAACTTCTAGGAAGTTCCCACCTGGACAAAATAGTTTCTTCTTGTTCGGAGGAATGAAGCATGTCTCTCTTGTAATGCTGCAGTTGCAGGAGAGGGAGAAATATGTTCTCCTTCACAAGCACTGCTTCTCGGAGAGAATAAGTTGTGTATTTTCCTTTGAGGATTCCAAACTGTTGTCAAAGGTGTCTTTCTGGATGTGCTAGCTTTTTCCATTGTATAACCTTTCCTGAATCCCTGCAGGACATTCTGGAATCCACTCCGGGTTCTGGAATGATAAAAATGATGCATCTTGGAAGATGCAGACCTGAATACCCTATTTCTTTTGGGGTTGGCAGTTTATATCTAATTGTTCTCTCAAGGGTTCAAGAACAATTCAGAACTGGTCCTGTCAGTCCTACTAGAAGGCAGACCACGGGCTGGATCAGACATTGGCACTTTGACCTTATGGCCTGGGCTGGCCCGAAAGAGGAAGCTGGCCATTCATCTTTGGACCATTATGGAGTGAGGAAACCAGGGTTGCCATATTTCCCAGATAGTTGCATGTGAGTGCAGAGCTTCTACAGAGAGTGGTTTGTGCAGGACTATAGCGATAGAACAGGGCAATTGGTATCCTGGCACCTATTCTAAGTTATAGACGTCACCATCTTTGCCACAGAGACCAAAGTCCAACCATGTGGTGAGTCATGGCACCAAATCGTAGTCTCTCATTCTAGTCTTTCATCCTATACACTCATCCTAGTACCATTCACACCTGGGAAGGGCACTTACCCAATCAGGTGGCTGGAAGAGAAGGCGAGAATAGATATTCTCTGCCTGCTGTCCCAGCCAACCGAGGCCCTTCCCCGGCTCGCACCAATTTTGTTGTTGTTCTGTTAATGTGGGAAGGCAACAGGGAAGCGCTCCCTGTTGCCTTCTCCCAAAATCCCTGATCCCCGTTCCCTCCCCCTCCATACATCCCCACTTACCTGTGGGACCAGAGCTCTGTGTTCCAGTTCCGGCACTCGTCCCAACTCCCTGCCTTCTCTATAGTCACGGATAAGGGACTTAAGGCCTCATTTCAAATTTGCCTGTATTCTGGTGGTAAATCTACCAGAATACTTGCAAATAGATTTACCGATACTGCCACTCGGTCTGGCGTTATTTGAACCAGATTGCGAGTTGTGCTTCACAGTGTTGGTCCCCATTACATGGAGTCCCAGTGGACTACCAGCGATTTTTGCTGATAAGGTGGCGGAATGACCTCCTACTCTTAGGTGGATGTCATCTGCCACCTTGCCATCAAACGCGTAATTGGCCAGTGTGGTAATGTGTCGGTATACATTAATACTGGCACGTTATTACCACACCGGCCATATCGTAATGACCCTCTAAATAAGTCCCTTTTCCGTATTGTGGCAGCCATCTTTTTTCCTTTTCTTTTTTCCTTTTACCTCGAGAGATCAGCTGTGGAAGCAGCACAAA
Organism: Ambystoma mexicanum; assembly: GCF_040938575.1. Lineage (NCBI taxonomy): Eukaryota > Metazoa > Chordata > Amphibia > Caudata > Ambystomatidae > Ambystoma > Ambystoma mexicanum. Next base: position 167,124,605 of record NC_090933.1, read on the forward strand.
TCTCCCAAGCAAAAATAATAAAAGCCATTTGCACCCCTGATGCACACTGGGGTGCAAATGGCTTTCATGCCCACTCACGAGGGCAGACATGGCCAGTAATGGAACAGAGCCCAAGCTGAGGCCCTTGCTTTGCTCGGGCCTGCCTTAGCTCAGGTTTTCGGGCTGTTAACGGCCATGTCCACCTTCCTGAAAGGGCATGAAAACACAATCTCTCATCATAGTGTCTTTTCCTAATCCATTGCTCTAGTCCCACCTACTTGTTTTAGTCTTTTGTTCTTGTCCTAGTCAGTCATGCTTGTCATAATCTCTCATCCTAGCTCCTCATCCTAGTCCCTTGTCCCAAATTCGCCACCCCTATCCCTTGTTATTGTCCAAGTCCCACATTCCTAGTCCCAGTCCCTTGTTCTTCTCCCTTGTCATAATCCACTGTCCTAGCCCTTCATCACAGTCCTTGTGTTCATGAGTGCATACCCAAGTCTCTCATTTTAGTCTTTCCCTCTTTAATCTAGTCTCTAGTCCTAGTGCCTTAAATGAATCTCTTGTGCTGGTCCCCCATCCTAGTCTTAGATCTTAGTAATGGTCCCTCATTCTTGCGTTCCATTCTAGGTCCTAGTCTCACATTCTAGCTCCTTATCCTAGTCTCTTGCCTTAATCTCTCATTTTAGTGCTAGTCTCTCATCCTATTCCTATACCCATGTAATGTAATGTAATTTGTCATTTGAATAGCGCCTTTTTACCATTGCTCTCAAAGCGTTCTAGATAAACACCCTTGGGGGACCGAAGTCCACAGTGTGTGAAAATTCGTCAGAGGAGTTTAGAATGTGTGTGTTCATTTTATTCAATGCAAAGGTGGGTAGGGGTGGCCAATTCCCTACTAGCTACCCTTATAGGGCTGGCATGTGTATGGGTGATTTTAGCTCAACTGGAGAGTATGCAAGTGAGACAGCAGACTCATTATGTGGCCACATTTTTTGTCATGGGGGATAGCTGCATTCTAATGGCAGAGGTGTTGTGTGGTCTGTCATGAAAATGGTGTATGATTGCAGATGCATGCAAGTAGGAGGACTTCCCTTTGACTATCTTCCACAAGCATGGAGTGAGATACGTACCCCTGTGTTCTGGATGGTTTCTTGATTTCGTAGATGTGGCATGGAATCTGCCATGTGATCAGAAGGAGTTTATTCTCATCACTCGGTAACTTCATGGTTGGTTCTTTGCAGCCTGTCCTACCAGAAAGGTGGTTAACTAGCCCAAAGTGGCCATGGGGTGTCAGGTTGCATGGGGGAATACCCAAGTCTGAGTGCCCTCCGGAAGGCAAGATGATCCTCTATGCATCGGATGCTTAGGAGATTAGAGTTCCAGATTGAAGGGGCTTGGATGGAGAAGGAGGATCCCCTTGTTCTAATTGATTTAAAGGGAGGGATCACAAGGAGGCGCGTAGCTCCTGAATGGAAGTTCTATTGGGTTGGTAACGGGTGAGTTTCGGCTAAAGGTATTCTGGGCCTGTCTTGTGGAGGGCACAGTGAGTGATGAACATGGCTTTGAAAGTGGCCTGTCACCCTACAGGGAGCCAGTGGGAGACACGGAGTGCAGGTGTGATGTGCTCACTGAGACCATGGGCATGGAGGATCTAAGCTGCATTGTTCTGGACCCGTTGGAGCTTTGTACCCGTTGTCCGTCATCCTAGTTTTTCGTCCTAATGCTAGTCCCCCATTCATCTTCATAGACTCCCATTCCAGTTCCTCATCCACATCCTAGCAGCTCATCCTACTCGTTCATCCTACTGCTAGTCCATTGTCCTTCTTCATTTTCCCTCCAAATCACTTGCCCCTCATTGGGGTTCCCTCGTCCTAGTCCATGTTTTAAATCCATTAAATTATATAAAAACAATACCAAGTATTTTACTCCTAGTGTGTTTGCCCTGTGTGTGACCACTATTGCTATTTCCATATTTCACATTTAATTAGCTTGCCGAAACCATTTCTAAAATTTTAGAGTGTGTGATTTCCCATCTCCTAAGATAAAAACATGTCCACCAAGGTTAGCATAAATTGTAAATTTTTCCATAAACTTTAACATTTCGAGTTTCCTTGGTATTTTTGCTTCAATCATTCTTTAAATGAATGAACCATTTTTTGCCACAATATTTTTTGTTTCTCCTATTCAACAAATATATTGCCATGGATCTCTCTCATTTGGTCGCATTTAGGGCAGCTATGGTCTGTATCAGTGCTCATCTTATTAACTTTCCGGAACGCAATCACGGTTGCTGATGTCATAATACATTTATTATTTTGTTGTTCCTATTTGTTGACATATAGTGCAATATCTTTATGTATCCTATCCAATTATTATAATAAATCCAAATATCCGAGTTGCAATTCCATGTATGTATAATGTGTCTTGGTTCTAATTCATTTTCATCATTCAGCCACCTTGAGATTCATTTGACAAGGCTAGCTTTTTTCCAAAAGTAGCACTGAATTTCTATTAAGGAAAGATGTCTAAACTTGCAAGTTTTCTACTTGTAATGTATACAACGTTCTGCACGTTAACGTGAATATATTCCCATGAGATTGTTTTCCCTACACCATTGGTTAATGTGATAATTGATTAGAGTAAGTAGATTTCAACATTTGAATACACCATTCTTGAGAGAAGTCCGAATTATGTTTTACTCTCATGCACTTGTAGCAGTGGGGAAGCCTTGATGCATAGATTTAACAACGTGATTAAAACAAAATCTGTTTATTTATTTATTTATTTACTTACTTATTTATGTATTGCCATGTGATTTCATCTCTAGGTCTGTGCTTCAAGTAAAGCATTACGATTTCCCTTTATTGAAATAGTCGGCAGAGCGTAATGCAAACTTTTCCATTTCTGTGCCCGTTGATTTTTTTGTTAAAATAATATCTAGATTGCTGAACAAAAATCATTTGAATATAACGCTGTTTTCGTTTGTCATTCACAAAAAAGAAAAGGTTGTATTTCTGCAATTTGATCAATGGATTGAACTCTTTACACCAGATTTCTATTTCGTTTGAAAATGTTCTGCTAAATAACGTTTGCTCCAGTTTTCTTCCTGCTGTTTCATTCTGGGTGTGATTGCAAAATATTTTGAGGATGAGAAAAAATTGCATGGTGAAAAAATATGAACTAAAGAGGCACAAATTGAAGTTTCTGAAAACTGACTACGACAAAATAAAGAAATCTAAAATTAAAGACTCACATCCAACAGAATTATGGATTATATAAATTGAGGCGATTTCATGGTTAGGAATGTAGTTTAGGGATACAGCAGGTTTCCCACTATATAAAAAATATTCATTCAAGGATGGTAATAGGTCAGTGTAAGGAATTTCCATCTAGCATGAGTGTCAAAGTCCTGGCTTTTTAGATGTGGGTAATTCCATCTCAGAAAGGGTGATTTGCTATCCATATCCCCTTTTCTGTGAGCTCCAAAACAAAAGCATAATACACACCTTTGACCTACAGCATCAGTCTCCTGATCCGCAGCTCCTTCTTTCCAGTGGCACTGAGCCAGGTTCAGAGATCAGAGGTGCCCTGTTAACAGCTGGTGTTACATCCAAGAAACTCCATCACATAGGCCGTATTCAAAGTCTGCACCTTTGTTTTAAAACCACATTGTCACAAGGAGTCACAAGGAATTACTATTCTGGTGCCAATTTACAGGGTAATTCATGGAATAAATGTGCGCTGAAAAGGTGAGCGCAAGCGTGAAAATCGCAGTGCATGCGTGCTAAAGCTGCGCACGCAGCCGTTCATCGATTCATGGAATGCGCTGCGCTTGTGAAACCTGGGATGTGCGCCAAATCTGTGGTGGCGCACGCGGGTGCACACGTCACTAAATGGGGTGCGCGACGCGCTCAGGGAAAGCTCACATCGTGTAGCGCACAGAAGAAAAGTGGGCAGAACACGGGGCGTAACACGCGGAATCGGGAACAACGCGTGAAAATGTGGGCGTTACGGGGACGTACAGGAGGTAAATGCTGGCAACGCCCACACGTGCGCTAACAACACGTATTCATGGAATCGAACAGGGGAAAGCCGTGCGTCAAAAAAGATGCGCCAATCCGGAAACACGTGCGCCATCAGGAAGCATGCGTAAGCGGCCCAGCGCAGCATAAAAGTGCGCGCAAACAACAAACAAGCTCATATGCTACGATGAATATACCGTTCCTCGCAGCAGTGGTCGTGGGACACCGCAGGAGGAGGAGGATAGCCAGGCCCCGCATTTTTTTACCCAGGACCAGCCTTTTTGGGATGCCTGATGACCAGGTGTATGGGAGGTACAGGTTTCCACCACTAATAATCCTAGAACTGGTTAGGGAGTGGGAGGATGACCTCACATCACCCACCCTGTGCTCCCAAGTACTGAGCCCCTTGGAAAAGGCGCTCAATGTACTGCACTTCTTGGCTACTGGGTCATTTCAGCGGACAACTGCCATAGTCAGGGGTGTCTCACAGGCCACGCAGTCACGCCGGCTACACCATGTGTTGGCCATCATAACTGCATGCCCCTCAGTCCGCAGGCACATTTACATGCCCAGAACACCTGCAGAAAGGCAGGCTGTCGTCCAGGACTTTTACTGGGTGGCACACTTCCCCAAAGTGCCAGGTGCCATTGATTGCACCCATGTGGCTCTACGCCCTCCCAGGGCCACTGAGCACATCTATAGAAACCGCAAGCACTGGCATTCCATCAACGTGCAGGTTGTATGTGATGCCAAGGGAATTATCACCTCAGTATATTCCAACTATCAGGGTCCAGCCATGATAGTTTCATATTCAGAATGTCACCCCTAAACCGGGACCTGGAAGCTGGGCGACATGGCGACACATGGCTAATTGGTGAGTATAAATGCCTCTGCACATGCATGCATGTCAGAGACTGAGAAATGTCAAAACCCCACTAATGACAACCATTATCACCACCCCAGGGGGACAGTGCCTACCCTCTGAGCACCTACATGATGACGCCCATTCGGAACCCCACCACACCACCCGAGGTAAGATACAACACAGCACATATAGCAACCCGGGGCATAGTGGAGCACACATTCGGAGTGCTGAAGTCACGCTTTCGCTCCCTTGACCGCTCTGGTGGGCAGCTGCCATATGTGCCCCCAGTAGTGTGCAGGATCATAGTGGCAGCATGTGTCCTGCACAACGTTGCAACCCGGCGGGGCGTGCCGGTGGACATGGTGGTGACCCCATATCCCCGACCACATGCACGGCCGCTGCGCATGGGAGGTGAAAGGGCACGTGGTGAGGCAGCCCGTACCCAGCTTGTGGCAAATTACTTCACCTAAAATCACACCCCTGCGTAGTGCACACAGGCCTGGCACATACCAGCTGACAATCAATGATGATGACAAAAGGGACTGTCAATTGTCACAACCATACCAGCCTGAGATTGTTCACCTGGAAGTGCTACATTCTGTGCATCCCTCGCTACTTAAAGACATCTAACTTTTTACTCCACCTCCTTAGAGGTACTCTACCTTTCCTCTCCTTCCCTCAAAAGCTCACTGTCTCCCAAGCTCTGGTTCTTTCAAGACTGGATTACTGTGAGACTTGTCCTTGACCTCAAGCCCTGGGATCGTATCCCTCCAGCCTTAAAATCCCTTCGTTGGCTCCCAGTGGATGCAAGGATTACATTTAAAACCCTCTGCATTGTCCACAAGGCTTTCTGGGGCCTGGGTCCAAAATACCTTCAACTATCCCACCGTAAATACCTCCCCTCTCGAGCCCTTCGCTCCTCTACTTCAAACTCCCTCAGGGTTAGTCGCTTTGCAAAAAAACAAGCTGGGGTAGAACCTGTCTTCGGCTGGTGCCTCCCTTTGCAACAGCCTCCCGGCCACCTTGAAACTTGAGGAAAAACATCTTCGGTTCCGGAAACTTCTCAAGACCTTCCTCTTCGCCTCTGCCTTTGCTTCACCTTCTCCCCTGTTGATCTGTTTCTTCTCATGGCATTGTGCACCTGGCCACCCTCTGTTCTTTCGGGCCCAGGTATCTGCTCACCCTGCCACCCTCCTGCACTTCTTCCAGGCCACCATCTCCACTAGGGTTTCTGTACCTTTACCCATACAGTCCCCCTCCCACGTTTCTTCTGCACTTATCAGATATAACTTTCTGACTAACTTTCACCTGCCACTTGCTGGCCGCACTAACATGGTTTAAAGCCCTTACTTATTATTTATTCTATTTAATATTTATTTATGTTTTTCTCTCCTCTGCTTCGCACTTTCCACTCCCCCCCACCCTGCACTTTTCCCCCCTTTTCTTTTCCCTTGCACTTGCGCTTTCTTAAATGTCACTGGGCCTAGTAAGATCGCTGTTTTCTGTTTTTTTTTCCTCCCTTGTTCCCCTCCCTTTCTGCCTGGTTGCGCTCTGAAACTCTTGTGTACGAGCGCGATATAAATAAAATATAATTTCATTTCTTTTCATTTCACACCCAGTGCTGTGTCAGAAAAAGCCACACATTCATGCAGCATGAAGGACTACCCCCTTGCAAAATACCACATGAAATAGTGGCATGTCACCCAACCCCTCCCCATCTCAGCTACGCAACACACCATGGCATGGCATGTAATGTGAAAGCAACAAAATGAATGCACAACACATGACACAAGTGTCACAAACTGCACTGTCCCAAATGGAAACAGGCCACAGAAAATTTGCTCTCAGTAATGAATAAAAACCAACACACATGAACAAATACTTACAGCAAGACAAAACATTATTACATGATCAAACAGTGGCAATATATGACAGTAAAAAATTAAAGTAGTGCAAGTGTCACAACCTGACTAAGGCAACACATCGACCCCTTCCAACTGCAGAGAGTTGCTGGTAGGCAAATGTGTCAGTGTACTGCATACAACATGAACTGCGTCTGCAAGGTAGACGGGCTTGTTAAGACATGAAGAAGGTACATGTACATAAGGAAAAAGTCATGGATGTAGAACCATATATACATCCACCATGCAGTGGAGAATTGAACAACAATCCCCACTAGGGATGTATACACAGTTTTGACTACAGACTGTCCACACAACTTATGGGAGCCCAATGTCACTGTGTAAGTTACTGTCACTTGGTCACACCCTTTGCGAGCCCATGGAAGGGGGAAGCAGGAGGGGTGTGTGTGTCAGGAACCCAAGTTTCTAACCCAAAGACAGGACAAGCCTGCATGTGCCCAGCTGGAATACTCAGTGGATGCCTACGGGAGCCACACAAAGCAACACACTGTAAAATAAAAAATAAAAATAAAAAGAAGTAGAAAATGGCCGTGTGTGGACCGGGGAGGGGGGGCACCCAGGATGGGATGAGGTACAGGGTGCACCCCAACACCCACATGCGTGGATGTTGAGAAAAAAAAAAAAACCTCCATGGGCTCATGGCCTGTATGGCTACGCTACAGTGGGAGAACCGCCGTGGCTGTCATCACCCTCTGGTGGTAAATTAGAAGGTGGGCATGATATGGGAGGTAGACCACGCAAAACCCTTGCATGCTCCTCCATAGCAGCACGCATGCAGGTCTGAAAGGTTTGGTTCTGCAGGATGATGGTACAGAGATCCCCATGCAGAACCTCACAGGTAGCCACGCATTTCTGCCTGAATGGCCTCACGTGATGCCCGGATCTCCTGATGGGTTGCTGGAGCTCAGCTGAGAGTGTGTGTGTCAGCTGCTCCAACTGCTGTTCTGACCTTGTACTCTGGGACACCTCAAGTTCACCCAGAGTATTTCTGAGGGAGCTGTGTTCTAGCCTCAAGGCTTCCCTGTGGGCCTGTGACTCTACAGATATGGCTGTGCGCAGAGTCTCCAGTCCAGCCCATCACTCCCTGTTGGACGCCAACATGTCCTCCCTGCGTGAGTGGCAAATGGACTCTGTTGCCTGCTGCTGGAGCTCCATCTGCCTTTCAGGGGGGAGAATGGAAGTGGCCACCCTATCCATTGCCTGAGCCATCATTTGACACAATGCCCCATGTTGTGCTGCTATAGTGTAGATGGAGTTCTCCCACACAGTATTGCCTGGTGGCGAAAGGCCACCGCGTTGGCGGGCACCACACCTGTTTGGGGCAAGGTGATGTGCACCTTGCTGTGCTGGCACTGCCTGAGGCTCCAGGAACAGGAGCAAATGTTGTGGAGTGTGACCCTGCATCCATAACCACCACATGCGGACTTTCCAACACTGAATGCCCCATAGAGGGGTCTACCCTGGTGCAGGTGAGTTGGACAGAACAGCATCCCTGCCAGAAATACTCACCTGAGATGGAACATATGTCTCAATGTCCGATTCAGCACCTGATTTATAGAGTTCTCCGCAGCTGTACCCAGAGACACCCGTGAACAGTATGGTCTGTAGGAGTAATGGGTTTTCACCCACTACCACCCCACGTCCTCCACTGGTGCCTGGTTGTGGCTGTGAGTCCTCCTGGCTCTGCGCCATTTCCTCCTCCGCAACAGCATCAAGTGCCTCATCACCTGCAAAAACATAAAAGAAAAGTAATGAAAACAAGCATGAGCACCATAGCCCACACACATAGGCATGATGAGGCAGACATCCAGTACATAAATGACACATGTCACACATGACAATAACTCTGGCATGCATGCACTGTCAATGAGGTGGAAGGGGAGGCAAAAAGCAGACACTGAGGACTCCAAGATGGAAAACCAACACATGTGCTGCATGCTGGATAGCACTAGCATCACACATTAGCCTGTGAGTGGCATGGACAATCCACATACATGACACATGCCAGCACACAGATTGCACGTACCATAGCCATGGCAGATTTGACAAGGACACACAGATGGTAGCAAATCAGTACTGCCACACATCCATGTGAGATGGACATCATGAAATAAACATGCAAAATAGGGTGACAAAACACGCATGTGTCACACGCTGCAACAAAGCCAGTGTTCACTGATGCAGTGATGGCAGGCACATGGATACATCAATGGTTGGTCACTTCGACATGACAGAAGACAATTGTCATGTTCAACATTCAAACAGGGCCCCAAAATGATAGAGTAATGTGCACCTACACATGGCCTGCACACAATCAGCCTGATTGGTGAAATCATTCCCATAATAAGGTAAGAAATGTGGGCCATTGTGGGGTGTAATCTATGAGAGAAGTATGTTACATTTGGGGCAGTACGGCACAAAAATGTGTGGCAAAAATGCTAAGGATTTCATCAATCAGGCAGAATGAACAGAAAACCAGTATGAACAATGTTGTGGCAAGATGACAGTTGAAGGGCAAGTGTCAACTGTGGTCAGAAGGGATACTCTGAAACCCAAAGCCAAGGCTGGAGGATGGTTTGGAGGTACCACATGGGTGACAGATAGCAGTCATGAGTACACAGCCTCACCTGGCACTCAATCAGAATACATCACCCAAGCAACATACACATAGATTGCACACACATGCATTGGCACTCACCGGGTATTGCTTCAAGATCTGGTAGGTCTCCCACGCCTTGGATCTGACCCTCTGTGATGAAGGCTCCAGTGACAGACTCATGTTCAGTGAGCTGTTCCTCCTCTGGTGGAGACCCACCGCCAGTCACCAGAGTAGAGGCATGAATGGAAGCCAGCTTGTTCTTTGCTCTGCGTTTCAGGTCATTACACTGCTAAGAGCAATCATCAGCTGTGCGCCTCACAAATCCAAGGGAACTAATGTGGTCCGCGATGGTCTGCCAGTGTCCCCTATGTTGAGCTGGCGTAGTCTTGCACCCTGCAGTCACCACCATTTCGCGTACATGGGCCGACACACAGCCCACAAGTGCGTCTAGTTCTGCATCATTGAAACTAGGTTCCTTGATGTGCTGGAGCGGGTAGCCGTGCCAGGGGTCCCAGCCTGTACCGCAAGAGCACCCTTCTTCCTCTTGAGAGGTGGTGCGGACCCTGAGTGGCTCACGCCCCTCTGCTTGGTAGGGGCAGAAGCGCAGGTAGACTGGGCACTGGAAGTAGCCAAAGGCATGATGACCAAAGGTCTCACTGCAGGCATTGGCTGCTGGGTGATGTTGGCAGGACCAACCTCAGTGTGATGGACTTGGACTAACACTGTCCCGGCTGGGTGACTCAGAGCTGGGGTGGATTGAGGTGCAGCTGCGCCTGCAGCCTCCTCACCCTGGCTACTTGGGGCAGCAGATAACATTGCTGCCCCAGATCCACAGAGCCTGGTGACAGCAACTTTCACTGCCACACGTGGCTTTGACTTGGTGACACGGAAGTCAGCCTGTGAGTCATCCTGTGCCGGTTCAGTTGACAATATGGGGGAGCTGGTAACAAGGCCTGAACTGGGATGGTGTCAGCTGCATCTCCCCGACCCATTGGGGGGCAGCATAGGTGTCCCTGATTGGTCCTCCACAAACTAGCCTCTTGGGCCAGCCTGCACATCCTGGCCACGTCCCCTACCACGCCCACCTCTTGCAGGTCAGCCACCTTTACCTCCCTTACCGCTTGGTCGCCTCCCAACCATGGCACTGGTGTTCTTGTGCGAATGGGAGGTGCAGGTGTTAGGGAGAATTCTCATTCTATGGCTAATTTCCCTTACCTATAGAGTCCCCCAGCAGCTTTGCTGGATTTGAAGGGTTTGTTTCTTATTACCTGCTAAGAGTGAGACTCTTTTTACCACCCTTAGTCATTTTTGCTATGTGTTTTCTAGGCTATTTTTGTGTTTAATGCCTATGGGATCTTTCTGAACCCCATAGGAACCATCTTTATTCACATGTGTTACAGAGCACCCTGAGTGCAGTGACACAGGGTTGTCGTAGCGATCCCCAAACATAGACTCCATACCCTGGGACTGACTACTGTCTCCCAGGGCATGTAAAGTCCCCATTACTTTACTAGTCATCACCTATGAACTAAACCAGTACAACCCATCTTACTATGGAGGTACTGGAAGGGGTTAATAGTTTTCCCCTATGTTCATTTTCGAGAGGGTATCCTACAGTCCCTCTCTCAAAGGTTTCTGGCTGGTGGCAGTGGTTATTACCATAAATATTCGACCGCAAATATTTTCCTATGGGATTTATCCATGGTCAAGGCTACCACTTTTTCTGACAGCCTCTGACATACCGCCGGTGCATTTTAATATTAACTTTGCTCCGGTAGGTTTTATTTGCCAGAACTTTAATATAACTTCTTTCTCGTGTCTTTCTCTAAACTCCTAACACAGGTCGGGGATCCTTTGTTCGTCCTTTGGCGGGCTTCTGCTGAGAAGCCCTCCTTTCAGCGCCACTGAGTCTGGGGTGGGTCCATTGTGTGGGAGGGGGAGTAGGACCCCTGGACAGGGCTGCCTCAGCAACCCATGTCGCACTCTATCCTGATAGGCTGGAGGGTCTCCCGCCATGATGACCACTCCACTGTGTGAGTGACAGCTAGGCTGTATGAATGGGGATCTTTTTGCATAAAAGCAGGATACTGAGGACTGGAAGAGCAAGACGTCGCCACTGGAACTAAGAAGCCGAAGAGGAGAGAAGCCAAAGACATCTGCAACAACTGAACCACCGGTGAAGCCCTGCTGCAGCATCTCACCACTTTTCTCCACACGACGAGAGAAGATCTTCCCCCGCAAGAGCCTTCTTCCCTTGAGCTGGTGGGGCCAACCAGCTTGCCAATCGCATTCCCAGACCTGCCTTGTTTGAATCTACCATACCCTGTACTCGGAGGCCGGATAGCCAGGCACCAGTCCACCTGGACCCCGATTTAAAGAAGCGTACCTTTTATTCGTCGGGCAGCACCGCGGCTGGTTTCATCCCTTGGTAGTGCAGTAACTCGAACCTTCCTCCATGACGAGAGCCTCTCTTCCTCTGCTGGATCACCCGAACTGCAGGAACTACCAGGAACAACCGCCACCGCGGGAGCCACTTCTTCATTTAAAGGTACATTGTTCCGCCAGGCCTCAATTTCTTCGCAGTAGCACTAAAGGTGTTTTAAATCCTTTACCTACCTGTTGGGTCCGCCGCCCCTCTCTCTTAACATTGTCTTTTCAACTTCTGCAACCACCTTTTCAAATTCGTTAACCAAAGACTTGACTGCAGCTACAAGAACATTTTGCTCCTGGGCCCTTGCCCTGTACCACTGACTCTGGCACAGGCCTACTGACTCTGGTCACATTTGTTAGATCTGCTTTCTTTAGATTGATTCTCACTGAGAACTGTGTTGGGGCACCTATTTCTTTTAACTACCCTTTCCTTCCCATTCTTAAACATTGTGAAATGCCATTTTACTCAGTTTTCATTTTAAGTATTGCCTATACTGATGCACTGTCTTGCTGAACTGGTTCACAAACTAATGGGAAGTGCTGCTAGGGTGTATAAGAAACTATTTCTAGATAACTTGTGCTTTCGCCCCCCCTTGTAAGGAATTGTTACAGGTCCCTTATGTGTAGTTGTCACTGTGCCGTTTTGCTCAGTTTTCACTCTGGTTCACTTGGTCTACAATTCAACTTGGGAGTGTGTATATTTTTCCTTTGACTTAATTTAACTTGCTTGATGACTGTGATACATGTGTTTTATTAGAAGTGTATAAAATAAATATATATATATATACTTTCTAAATACAAAGCTTTGGTCAGTGTTTCCTTGTTCCCTAGTCTAGTGGGCCTGTTGTGTAAACTCTGAATACTGCTCATCTCCCTCTTGAGATAAGTCTGACTGCTTAGCCACAGCTACCAACTAAATCTTTGTGGTACAGACTGATACCACAGGGGATTTATTGCTCTCACCTGTAGTCCTAATCTTGTGTAGTGCTCCGTAAGGGAACTGCACAGGATTCTGCCTAACAGCAGTAAACAATTGTCCTGGGCAATTGGGGTGAAAAGGGTAGGGTACTAGATGGAATACATACCCTAGTGCTCTAGCAAGGCTGTCTGTGACCCCTGGGGGAAGATAATGGGTCACGCAACGCTCAGGTACCCCGAAAACAAAATTTAATGTGCACGCGACCCCTGGTAGACCACGTGCATGGAATAAAGAACACGCACTACGCTGTGGCACCCAGAATCACAAAAATGAGCGTACGCATGCTACACGCTGGCTACAATGACCTCTGAATGGGTGCGCGACACATTGGGGCAACCACAGTTGTACAATATGAGCGTGACTCACCGTCTGCCTGGAAAAAGAATGTGAAAAAGATGCACGTGTGCGCGTTGGCAACACCCCCGCCAAAAGAACAATAGAACTATGTCCGAGTATAGAAGGAGTATTAACTGGAACCGTTGTGAAGTAATCGCGTGTGAACTGACAAGAAGTACAAGAATCACCCACTCGCTCTCCACAAAAAGTACATACAAGAAAATGGCATCCTACGTGTACCTTTTAAAACAGCCCACACGTGCAACGTCACTTACGCGTGTACACGCTAAGGGCCTTTCATCCAATTACACACATTAACATGCATACGTGCTGTTTCTTCACGTGCTGAATCACTATGCACCGTCACGAGGGAAACGCCCACGTGCGAAAGGTCACAGATGCGCTTACGCGCTAAGGACCTTTCCTCGAATTACACACTGATGTGCAGTTTTTTCATGTGCCAAATCACTCCGTAACAAGCTGGCCACGCGACAACACACGGAAGACCACACTCCTGCCCATAAGGACATTTTCCTGCCCCCCACAGCCCCGAGCATGCTCCCACCTGCCATCTGCTGCTGCCTGCCTGCCTGCTGGCCATGTGCCCTGCTATTTGTGCCTGCACGTCAGCCATCTGCAGGGGTCCAGTTGCTGTGACCAATCCTGCTGGAACAGAAGACTCCCGACTGGTATACCATCGCTCCACAGCCAATCCCCAGGACCCAGTTGCCCACCCACACCTGCCCCGCGGGTTGCCATGTCCAACACAACACCATCTGGTACCAGTGGCAATCCCCCAGCAGAGAGGCAGAGGGCTGCCAGCTTCAGTGACAAAGAAGTTGGCATCCTGGTGGAGCAAGCCCTGGGGCATTATGATGCCCTCTTTGGAAGTTCACGCACCGACTATGAAGGACAGAAGGGGATCTGGAAGGACATTGTGGCTGCCATCAACGTGGAGGGGGTGGCAGCCCACGACATGCAACACGTCCGGAAGCGCTGGGAGGACTTCAGGTCCAGGACCCTCAGCAAGGCCCGGCGCCTCTTGAAGGCAGAGGATGCAGAGGGGTGCCAGGTCCGCCTGACCAACATCCAGACAAGGGTCCTGGAACACATAAGCCCAGCGCTCCACGTCCAGATCCTTCAGAGGCAGACCCGTCTGGAGTTGAGCGGTAAGTGGCCATGCATTGTTGTGTGAAACAGGGCATGTAGAAGTGTGCTGGTAGGCATCTACTTGCCTGTATGTGTGTCATAGGCCATGTATGGATGTGTGTGTGCAGGGACATCATGGTGCTGCATGTGAGACCAGTCATGCGTGAACCACATGGATGGTGCATGTGTTACAATGCAACATGCGGAGCAGCATGCGGAACACACACATGAATGCATGCCTTTCTCTGTTCTTGGACATGGATGGGGTGTGAGAGATGGGTGCTGCTGTCATGGACATGTATGGTGTACATGTCTGAGTGTCTGAGTAGCGTGTGTGTGACTTTGAAATGCCATGGATGCATGACACATGTCCGTGACGATGTGTTGAATCACTGATGCAGTCTAGTCATCCTTGTATCCACCTTGTCTGTGGTGTACGAGGCCAGATGCATGAGCCTCTGGTGATGTGTGTGCATGGGATCAGTATGACCCATGATGTATGTGAGTTTAAAGACAACATTGTATGTTAATAGAGGCCCTTGGACATGCATGCAAATGTTGATTGCATGCGCCGTGCCTGTTTCTGCATGTGTGTTGCCTGCATTGACCCATGTGTTGTGGAGGGACATGATGGAAGTGACGTTTGACAGTGCCACTCATGTGCTATTGCTTCCTGTCTAGGGGACTATTGTACAGTACCCTGATGCTTGTGTTCTATGTCTCCCTCTACACAGCGTCGAGTGAAGAAGAGGGCGGAGACGGCGCAGTGTAGCAAAGCTGCAGGGATGCCTCCACCGGCTGGCAACGCAAGGCCCAGCCACCCTCACAGGAATTAACATCATCCGGGAGCGAGGGGACTGGTGCTGCGTCTGCCACTACGGCTGCAGCGGAAGGGACGGGTGAGCCCCCACAGGGGCTTGTGATGGTGGAAGACGGTGCAGAGCCATCCAGGTTGGTGGTCTACACAGAGGAGGAGGCCGCTACTGAGCCGCACATGGGGCCTGGTGGGGGTGGTACCACTGGTGCAAGTGGTACAGTCCAGAGCCAGGGGCAGGAGGCAGCACAGGTCACTACGGCGGGGCCTGTGCATGTCACTGTCCCTGACCCTGTGACTGCACCACCATGCACCAGCAGGGATGCCCTGTCCCAGGCCCGTCCGCAGGTAGCGGTGAGGCCCACGTTATCTGGCACTGCACTACCTGCAGACGAGGAGACCCGTGACCGTATGGAGTCCGTCCTGATTGGTGTCGCGTTGCACATGCGTGACATTCGTGATGACGTGCTGCTTCCTGGGGGGACCACCCATGTCATCACGAAGAGCTGCGTGCCAACGTGGCCCAGTTGGGAGGGGCCCTGTCGGAGGGTTCCTACATGTATCAGGCACTCTGGCTCAGGCACTCTCCTCCTCTGTGCACACTATGCGCCAGTCATTCTCCGTGCCGTCTCCCGGCCCAGATTCCACCAGGGCCCCCTGTGGACCTGCCCTGACCAACGCAGCCAGCTTGGTGGAGATCACATCCCTGCCACAGTCGGGAGTTGGAGGTCCAGCGGGGTTGGACACCCCACCAACTGGATACCAGCAGATGGAGGATGTGCTGGCATCATCGTGCAGGGCACATGGACGGCAGCAGCAGGCTCAAGGTGGGAGTGATGATGGCTCGGGGCCATCAACATCAGAGGGGCAGGCATCGGCCGGAGGGCAGGAGGACCCTGGAATGGGAGTGTCTTCCGTGTGGTAGCGGTTGGGCCAGCAGATAGATGCGGAGCGGCGGCGGGCGGAAGAGGCACGGCTCACTATGGTCAGGGCAGAGTACTCCATGGGCTGGGAGTTGAGGCGGGCTGAGTGCCTCGAGGCAACTCGCAGGGAATTGGAACAGGCCATGACTGCATCCCTGCGAGACCTTGGGGACAGGGGAGAGGCCCGCCTCCAGAACATTTATATGGCGTTCGATGATGCCCCGGCCCGGGACATCACAGAGTGAGCCATAGGACTTGCCCGCTGCCATTGTATATAGTTGATTAGTGTTAGGTTTCCTTTATATTTTTTTTTTTCTTTTGGGGCGCATGGACTATGCCCCACCTTTTTATACATAATTGGTTATTAGGTAGTGTTTTTTGTAGGTTTCCTTTGAATTGTTGGGCTCATGGACCCTGAATTTGTAAATTGTATATAAGACTGGATTTGACCTCTATTATTTTTTCCCATGGAGCAATGGCTTTATCTTTTTTCATCCTTTGGATTTGGTTTGATGGACGGACACTTTGGAGCCATTTTCATTTGATTTTATTTGGATTCTGCATTGATATATTTTTGGGATTATTTTTTGGGACATCCAGCCTTTTGTTTGTTATCATTTTCTCTTGTGTGATTTTCTTTTATTCCATTGATTTTTCATTTGATACATTTTGGTTTCATACTTCAATTGTGTGGTATTCTCTCATTGGTTTCATGCATGTCACGATGTGGGTTTTCGCATTCACTTGCACCCATTGTGTGTGTGTGACGGACATGTATTGATGTGCATACTTGCCATTTGGGATGTTTCATGTAATGGGGATTTCATGGGGTGAAGGGAATACTTGGTTTGGGGCTTGGACTGGGGTGGCGTGGGGTGGGATTTGGGTGACCATAAGGGCCATGATTGTGGATGTTGATGATGTGTTGGGGGGGGGACATGTTGGGGCCTGCTGGCAGGTGCCCATCAATGCTGGGTGGGTGGGGGTGCAGGGGGACATGTGTCGGGGCCTGCTGGCAGGTGCCCATCAATGCTGGGTGGGTGGGGGTGCAGGGGGACATGTGTCGGGGCCTGCTGGCAGGTGCCCATCAATGCTGGGTGGGTTGGGGTGCAGGGTGACATGAATCAGGGCCTGCTGGCAGGTGCCCGTCAATGCTGGGTGGGTGGGGGACATGTGTTGGGGCCTGCTGGCAGGTGCCCGTCAATGCTGGGTGGGTGGGGGTGCAGGGGGACATGTGTCGGGGCCTGCTGGCAGGTGCCCGTCAATGCTGGGTGGGTGGGGGTGTAGGGGGACATGTGTCGGGGCCTGCAGGCAGGTGCCCATCAATGGTGGGTGGGACATGGTTTGGGGCTCACGAGTGCATGGTGCCATTTGGGCTGCCTGAGGGGCATGCAGAGGGTGGATGGACTGCCTGCGGGGCATGGCCAGGGTGGATGGTCTGCCTGTAGGGCATGGCCAGTGGCGTAGGCTAGTCCCCTGTGGTGTCGGCTGCTTGAGGGCCTGGGGAGGGGGGAGAGGGCACACCCGGGAGGACGCACACTGACAAATCATGTGTGAAACTCCCTGCGCACCGCTCAGAATACATGTACCCCTCTAGCGCTAGCGAAAACATGTGTATGAGTTCCCGCGCACACCTGAAATGCACGTACCACGCTCGCACAAGGCCTATCGTGTGTGAAACTCTCCGCATACCCCAGTAATACACGTACCACGCTCGCACAAGGCCTGTTGCGTGTGAAACTCCCCGCATACCCCAGTAATAGATATACCATGCTCGCACAAGGCCTATCGCGTGTGAAACTCCCCGTGTACCCCAGTAATACACGTACCACGCTCGCACAAGGCCTATCGCCTGTGAAACTCCCTGCGTACCCCAGTAATACACGTAACACGCTCGCACAAGGCCTGTTGCATGTGAAACTCCCTGCGTACCACAGTAATACACGTACCACACTCGCACAAGGCCTGTCGCCTGTGTGAATCCCTGCGCACCCCAAAATACACATACCACACTCGCACAAGGCCTGTCGCATGTAAAACTCCCTCATGTACCCCAGTAATTGACATACCACGCTTGCACAAGGCCTATCGTGTGTGAAACTCCCTGCGTACCCCAGTAATACACGAACCACGCTCGCACAAGGCCTATCGCGTGTGAAACTCCCCGCGTACCCCAGTAATACACGTACCACACTCGCACAAGGCCTGTCGCGTGTGAGAATCCCTGCGTACCCCAGTAATAGATGTACCACGCTCACACAAGGCCTGTCGCATGTGTGACTCCCAGCGCACACCCAAAATACACATACCACGCTCGCACAAGGCCTGTCGCGTGTGAGACTCCCCGCATACCCCAGTAATAGACGTACCATGCTCGCACAAGGCCTATCGCATGTGAAACTCCCCGCATACCCCAGTAATACACGTTCCACGCTCGCACAAGGCCTGTCGCGTGTGAGACTCCCTGCGTACCCCAGTAAGAGACGTACCACGCTCGCACAAGTCCTGTCGCGTGTGTAACTCCCTGCGCACCCCAAAAATATACATACCCTGCTCGCCCAAGGCCTATCACGTGTGTGACTCCCCGCGTACCCCAGTAATAGGCGTACCACGCTCACACAAGGCCTGTTGCGTTTGTGACTCCCTGCGTACCACGAAAATACACATACCACACTCGCACAAGGCCTGTTGTGTGTGAAACTCCCCACGTACCCCAGTAATACACATACCACGCTCGCACAAGGCCTATCCCATGTGAAACTCCCCGTGTACCCCAGTAATACTCGTACCACGCTCGTACAATGCCTATCGCGTGTGTGACTCCCCGCGTACCCCAGTTAATAAGCATACCATGCTCGCAAAAGGCCTGTTGCGTTTGTGACTCCCTGCGCACCACCAAAATACACATACCACACTCGCACAAGGCCTGTTGCGTGTGAAACTCCCCACGTACCCCAGTAATACACGTACCACGCTCGCACAAGGCCTATCGCATGTGAAACTCCCTGCGTACCTCAGTAATACTCGTACCACGCTCGTACAATGCCTATCGCGTGTGTGACTCCCCGCGTACCCCAGTTAATAGGCGTACCACGCTCGCAAAAGGCCTGTTGCGTTTGTGACTCCCTGCGCACCACCAAAATACACATACCACACTCGCACAAGGCCTGTTGCGTGTGAAACTCCCCACGTACCCCAGTAATACACGTACCACGCTCGCACAAGGCCTATCGCATGTGAAACTCCCCGCGTACCCCAGTAATACTCGTACTACGCTCGTACAATGCCTATCGCGTGTGTGACTCCCCGCGTACCCCAGTTAATAGGCGTACCACGCTCGCAAAAGGCCTGTTGCGTTTGTGACTCCCTAAGCACCACCAAAATACACATACCACACTCGCACAAGGCCTGTTGCGTGTGAAACTCCCCACGTACCCCAGTAATACACGTACCACGCTCGCACAAGGCCTATCGCATGTGAAACTCCCCGCGCACCCCAGTAATACACGCACCATGCTCGTACAAGGCCTATCGCGTGTGAAACTCCCTGTGTACCCCAGTAATACATGTACCACGCTCGCACAAGGCCTGTCGTGTGTGTAACTCCCCGCGCACCCCCAAAATGCACGCAGCCACCCCATCCACCCTGGGCATGCCCCACAGGCAGCCCACTCACCCTCCCCATGCCCCGCAGGCAGCCCATCTACCCTGGCAATGCCCCACAGGCAGCCCACACCACAGGGGCTACTTTTTCTATGCAATTTACCTGGCGCGAGCGGGGTATGCGTATTCTGAGGGGTGCACTAGTACACTTTCATGCGTTTTGGCTGCCCAGAGCGGGGTATGCTAGTATTTTCATGCAATTACAGTGTAGCAGCCCTGTAAACTGGTCCAGGGTTAGCGCAGGCCTTTGCGCTGCATTGGCCATTTCAATGGCTTTTCCTTGTGCAAGAGGCGTTCTTGGGGGCGTAACTGGCACTGCGGAATGTTCACTGCGCCAGTGCTCAAAATGGCTTAGTTATTCCATGAATATGCGGTGCGCCAGAATGCTGTTTAGCGTACACGGCTGGTGCTCTGCGCTGAAATCTATAAATCCCCCCTTAATCTTTAAACGTAGGGCCATACCTGAGTTCAGGGGATGGTAGATAGTAATTTGCATAAATACAAGAATCCACATCTAATTTGTATCACACATAGGTCAGTACTGTGAGCACAGGCCAGCTGTGGAAGGATCCTTGTGTTCTGGTCAGTCAGCCTGTCCCTGCCAGCCAGCAGGACTAGGCACTGAAAGACTGTGTCTGATCCTTTGTGAGGTCAGGTCACACCTCACTCCAGCAAGACAGGAGCTGTCCTGGGAAACAGAAATCAAAGGACACACCCTACACAAAATAACTCTCACACCAGGATGTTGCAAACCAAAAGGCCTTTGATGCTATGAATCTGTAAAAGGGAGCAGTGCTAGCATAGTCAGGGAAGCCCTTCACAAGTGTTTAAAGATTCTTTCTGTATCTCTCCACTTCCTTTAGTACAAAGCATTTTGGGTATGATGTAAGAAGGCAAAAGCCACTTCTCACAAGAACAGAGATTGGACCACTTAAAGCAGGCTTGCTTTTCTCCAATCACCTGTGGCCTATAAAAGAGAGAGTCTCCCACACCTTCATTGATTCATTTTTGAAGTTCTTTTCAGAGACCTCTGCCCATGAGGTTAGCTAGTGTGATCCAAGGCAGAGGTAAACTGTGCTTCCTAACCACTCCCACGGCACATTGGTGATGACCTGCTGCTGGAGCTAGACCTGCCACTCTGCCAGATAAACCAGTACCCAGGACCTCTGTGAAAGGGAAAAATCCCTCCAGGTGTTTGCCTTCCTCCCTTGTGTTTAGGAGTGTGAGAACAAAAACCTATCTTGGCCCTAAGACTCTGGATTTTGAATCACAGAAAATGGAGATCCGGATCAACCTGGGTCCCTGTGTTTTTTACTGTGAAACCACTTCAAGGCATGTTTCAAGCACCAATCGAGACATTTGAACAACAAGGACTCTCCTGTGCTGCCTTTGGCTCTCTCCCGAGTTTCGAACCGCTATGCTGCACTCTTGAACCAGTTTGCTGCAGCTGAGCTCATCATTGCCACAGATCAAGCAAAAAGCAACTTCCTGCAAATGCCCATTCGAACCGCCTTTTGGAACCCCACTTCTTTGTTGACAACTAACATCGACAGCAAACCAATCCTGGTGGCTTCATCAAACCGCAACCTTCTAATGCTGCATAGATCTCTCTATTGTTCATCTAGTTAGGTATTAGTTAGTAATTTTTGCATATAGTGTGTTTATTTAAAGTATATACCAACCACCCAATTTAACTATGCACAGACCCGCATTGATTTTGACCACTTTGTGCATAAATTACGTCTGAAAAATGTTTTTTGCCACAAGTGCTCACACTGCATGAAGGATCCCAGCAGTTGGTGGAAGAACAGAAATAACAATATACGAGTTAGATATAGTATCTTACCTAATCAAGTTGGAAAAAGGATCACAAGTGTACACAGAACATGAACCCGATAGAGAAGACTTTGTTGAATTAAATAAAAGGACGGATTGGACGACTAAAAGCAAATAAAAATAAAAATAGAGATTCAATCCGATGACAAATATGGGGAGCAACATTGAAGCATTTCAAGCTCTTGTGATTGAAGATCTGAAAAATATTCGAAGGCAGAAGATGCACAGATTTAAAGACAATTTGTCGGCCAATGACAGGATGGCGTTGAAAGAATTACATGAGTTAAAAAACTGTATCATTAAGCCCTCCGATAAGGGAAGTAACATAGTGTTAATGAATAAAGATGATTATATAAAGGACGCATACTGTCAAGGGTTTTGACCCATGTTGAATCAATAGACTGGGTAGATGTGGGGATGAGCTGTTGTCGCCCATTATTCTATCCCAGAACAAACTAAATCAATAGACTGGGTGGATGTGGGGATGAGATATCGCCGCCCACATTCATGCCAGAATAGGAGAACCGCGCAGTTTTTGCGCACACCAAAATGGTCGCCTAACCTTCCACCCACCAGTGCGAGCGTGATGGGCCAGGGGTGCCATGAGTGGAATTTGTGCCAAAAGAAAAAAAGCAGTGCCTGTTAGCTTAACAAGCCCTTTGAAATCACCTTGGTTTCTCTGAATGCAAGCTAAAAATGCCTATGTCAAACATTGCAGGATATTCAAAAATCTCACTGAACACCAGCAGACATTTGGCAGAATGAAGTTTTGTGTGCATACAAAATCTGGAAATAAAAAGAGCCCAAAACAATGTTCATAAGAAAACTGGCTGAGCTGTGGAGGTCAGCATCTTAAGTTAAACTGAACTGAAAACCACAAAAATCGAAATGTTTAAATTAAATGAGGGACCTACTTTTGAGTGTCACATAGTTTGTAACTGTTGAAATGTCATAGTTTTGAACTTAGAATCAGCACTCTAGCTGCATGTGTAAAAATTGTCAGTTTGATTTGAATGTAGAAAACTGGGAACAAAAAGTGACATTTAGCTGAAACCTGGTTTAATGAAACTGAATTCTGCCTGACAACTACCCCCGACAGGAGTTGAAACTGGATGCTCAGCCACTCTGCCCCTGGCCAAAATGAGTTAACACCTCTCTGATTAGATTAGGGGTAGAGCAGCTGGGGGCTACAGGGAGTTGAACAAAGGCCTGTCCTGGACTCAGGCAAATGTTATATTGGGGGCGTCGTAAAATAGCTTCCTCTTGGGAGATACTAGGGGGGCACCTGTGCCTCTGTGAACAAGCTGGCTTGGGGGAAGTGGATAAACCAGTTATTCCACCCTGTGATGTGGGAAGCCACACCCCTTTTTGACCAGGGCATAATTTTAAAAAGATAGATAACTCATAGTGCGGACTTGTCAGAAATATATAAGTAATATCATTATTTTTGTGATTTTCCTGTGAACATTTTGAGAGGCGTTAGGACCCTGTGGTGTATTCTGGGGGGTTGCTAGCGGAAAATAGGGTCCCACTCCAAATGTCTGCATTTTAAAAATCTGACACTTCATCAATTAATGTCCATACTCCTTGCGCACATGTGTGTAATTTTGGGTAAATGTCCAATATTGCAAAGCCAGTTAAAAAGCGCAAAATGTTGTCATTTTTGAATGCAAGCCCCCAGGAAGATCAGAGGCGGACAAGCATGGACCATAAGGAATATATAATGTGCACATGTAATTTCAACAAATTGTATATCTGGGAAAGATGTATTTGAATCAAATATAGATTTGTGGGCAAACTGACCAGGGGAGGATCCTCTGACCCATAAACAGACCTCATCATGATGACAATCCATTTCCTTCCCCCAATCATGGGAGAGGGGAGAATTGGGCCAATGCCAAGTAGAGAGGGGCAGGCTTAGCTAGGCCCAGGCACACACCCATTTTCAAAACACATAAAAAGAGACTGCTGGGACAGGTAGAGACATTCAATTCCATTTGCTGCGGAGCATGCTGACCGACGACTTCACATCCAGAGATCCAACACTTAGACTTCCAAGCTAAATAGAGAATACAGAACTTTGAACCAAGAAGGCCCACTGCAAGCAAAAGTATTTGTCAGCAGGCCTCAAAATCATTTGCAAACTATTCCACAGCCGGGCGAGCTGTCTGAATTCTTTTGCCAAGAACTCTTGCCAGTACCCAGAAAGCAGTGTTACATCCAGAATCCACTTGATCTGGACCGGAAAGCAGAGCAGTATCCAGAACCAGAGGCCGCTGAATCCAGAGAGGCTAGACCAGCAGAGCAGAGCTGACCCAGACCGCTGTGAGCAGAACCAGAGAGCTGACCCAGATCACTGTGAAGTGCCGAGAACAGAACCGGGGTCCAGTCCAAAACCTGACCAGATCCGTGGCAAGGCCTATTTCAAATTTATATTGTGAGTACCTAGCAGAACTGTGCAGAACCAATCACGTAGTTGGAATAATCTAATCCAAACTATTTTAACCTAAGTAGAACTGCCTACTAGAAATCGTGTCATCTGTCATTTTTAAAGCTGCACAACTGTCACCTGTCAATTCTGAAGCTGCAAGCTGTCACCTGTCATTTTGAGTTTTACTTTAAATCCGAAAAACTACCTTTATTTAATCGTCCGTATCTCTGGAACCGTTTGGGCTAGGAACGAAATTTAACTTTCACCTGAACGCTTAGAAGCTTTCCAACGAACCTAAAACTGACTTGCTACTCCTTATACTTTTGCCGTAATCGTGATTCACGCACTCGCGAATTTTGCCGCGATTTGCGATTTGGCCTGATTTCTTTACCTGTAAAAAGATAGAAGCTTTTTGCTTTCCTGTGCTAAAAATTCGTTTGTCTCTTAATAACCATCCCTGAATCATTGCTAAAGTGAGCCTGAGCTCATCCCAAGTATCTCTCACTCACCCTGAACCTCCTAAAGGGAATTAAAAGCATTTTCAGCATATTTCTCACTTCACTGCCACCACATTCAAAGCACTTGGGCCTGTGTTTTAAAACTCATACCTGTTTTCTCTAAGCTTGCTGGGGTGGGAATTGAATTTCGTATTGTATTTGATTACATTCCTAAGAACTGTGTGCTCCTCTTTCCATCTCCTTCCATTTCTTAAATTGCATAGGGGAGGGGGTGAATTGCCAGAGAAAAAGTGATTATCTTATCTTTTGCTAAAATCATATCAAGTATTTCTGTACTGCATTTTATTCCTCATTGCTTTTCCCTTGAAATCATAAAAGTATGTTTGCTACTTTATCCATCCTATACTAACTCCTCATTGATTGTAAAGAAGTGTGCTAGTGCCAGATTACCCATTGTTGATCAACATCATATGTCTAAGTGTACTATCAGATATTAATTTATTATAAAGTGTGATTATATATATATTGTTTGAATTCTCAAATAAACCTTTTAATTTGCAAAACAAACCTACTTCTTGGCTCAGTGGGGTCAGGGGGATTCTAAGAGGGGGGTGTTATACAAGGGTGGTCATCCAGAGTACTGAACTAGACATGAAAATACATTAATAAGGGTTTTCCTCAGCATCCCAGACTAGGCATTGACTTGGCTGTAGTGTTGATTGAATATCGTTTACAAAAGTGGGGGCTCGGAGCCGGGATATTCTGGGTTAGATTTACCATTTGTGCAGATTAATACAGTGTGCCAACTGCCCATATACACATATCCGGTTAGATCACCACGCTGTTTTACACTGTGAAAGCACCCCTCAAAGGAACGCTCTAAGGAAACGGTCTGTTTTGCAAAATACAATACAAACTTCTGTAAGTCTGGAAGGAACTCAAATTCCAGAATGACGACCTTGGTAGATATGAAAATAGCCAGAGAGCACTTCTTACATAAGCTATTCGTGAGAGGTGAGTGGACTCATCAGGACCAAACCGTCTGGCTGCAGGCAATCGCGCAACAGGTCACTGAAACAGGGTCAGATACATGGAGAGATCAGGATCCATTACATGTGGCCCTGAGTGAATCATACATGGCTCCTGAAGTTAAAGATGAACACGACAAGATGGTTAGGATAGCGGCATATTTGTATCTATATATGGGAGCCATGCAGGACAAATGTGCTGAAGGCCAAGATCTGGCAAGTAGGCAACAGCTGGCGTTAGAAAAGGCCCAATCTGACCTGGTCTCTTCTGAGCAGAGGCTGCAGAGGAGCCAGGAGTCAGAAAATGATAGTAGGCAGTATATCATTAAAATAAAAGAGGACATGGATAGACTGCAACAGGAGAAGGCTGACCAGGATACCAGATTTCTGGCCTTGCAGAAGGAGTACCAAGAAGGTGTGGACTCCCTTCTGCAGAGCCAGAAAAAGCTGGAGCAACAACTGGACTTCAACAGGGCATGCACAGAGCAGTTAGCCACCCTGCAAATTCGATTAGACAGAGAGAAAGAGGAAAGCAATAAATTGATTCTGAAAGACCTGGATACCCAGGCAGAGTTTGATCAGGAGCGCCAGAAAGCTGGTGCCTTCCAAAGGCAAAGGGACGACCTGGCGGCAGAGATGCAGGCTCTTAGTCAGGAAAGGGATACCTTAGGCCAGGAAGTCTGCCACTTAAAAAGGAAAATGGAAGAAAATCACCTGGCCCTCCAGGGACTGGGTGACCTCCAAAAAGAACACCAGAACTTGTTAGAGCACACCAGGAGGGTGGAGGATGCTCTGGCAAGAAAGGAGCAGGCCAATAGGGACGCAGCTCAGGAGGTAACCCTCCTGCAGCAGAGACTGGCCCAGTACTCCAGGACCAATCAGGAGGCACAGAGAGAAAATGAGGCTCTCTGTCAGCACAATGATAGGCTCCAGCAACAGGTAGCGATGTAGGAGAGACTGATAGAGTCTAGTAAGGCCTTAACTGAGGAACTGAAAGCGCAGGCTCTTGCATTGCAACAGGAAGCAGGGGCGGATAGAGATGAGGTTCGCTGGGAAAGAGAAACTCCTGAGCATAACCTCAGGAGCCCTAGTACCAGAGGCCTTCATCTCTCCCAGTCCCTGGACTCTTCCACCCCCATGTCCCCTCGCGCACATGAGCCCAGGGCCACGGGGATGGCAGATTACTATCCAGCTAGAAGTATGGGGCTCATAGGCCAGTACCTCCCAGGAATGGATGGGCGGGTATCCGGGTATGGGCACCCAAGCACAGTGCAATTTAGTGGGGAACCCCAGGAGAGTAGACCCATTAAGGGCATCCTGAAAACCTCTGCCCAGTTAGGTCAGTGGGGGGGGATACCCAGCAAATCCTGGTAGCAAGGAGGGATCTGAAGACTCCTCTGAGTGTCACAGGACACAGGAGACCAGGTGTAACGCTCACCTGATTCTCGCAGAGGCGCCGGTCTTGACTGGGCGACTACCGTATCTTCAAAGGTGATGTGTAGCACCCGGTTGGCTCTTTGGGCTGGACCTCTGTGCACTGTATGCCTGACGTGTAGAGTAAGATGTCTGCAGATAGAAAATATGGGGTTAATGAACTGGGGTTATTGGGGTGTCCCTATCTCTTTCCTCTTCTCCTCTCCTGTAGACCCCCAAAGGTTAACGCTCTCACCTTAGGTAAGTGAATGCCGAGCTCTCCATTTGCCTCGGGGCAGGGTGCTGTAACCAGTTTCTTCACTGGATAGGTAGCGCAGGCCTCTTGACTTCAGAGGACTGCTGTCCGTCGTTTACTGCACGAACGGTAAGTTTCGAGTCATTCAAATGTCTTTAAAGTCTTTAGTAATGATGTCTCTTGTTTTGCAGGGTTCCGGCGATGGCTGATGACGGGCTGAAGTGAGTTGAAGATGGAGCCCGTGTGATGAATAGAAGCGCCTGGAAGCACGTAAGTAAGCGCTTGTTGCCTGCTTCACTATGCGCTCTAACTGTCTTTTTATTTTGCAGGTACGAGTTCGGAGCGGCTGCAGGGTGCCGGAATACCCACTGGATTAGATGTGGAAAGGAGTAATGGCACGTGAGTATTAAAGTTCCCCAATGTCTTTAAACGCACCTTGTTTTGTCTTTCAGATGCGGGATGCAGCGCCGAAGGCCTCCGGAGCGTGCGAAGAGTTGGTAAACTTTTGTCTTTCAGATGCCGGAATGCAGTGTGAAGACCTCCGGAGCGCACGAAGAGTAGGTAAGCTTTGCCTTTCAGATGCCGGAATGCTAACCTGTTCTTTCTTGTCTTTATAGGTGTTGCTGAAGACTGGATTCAGGATAGTAAGCCTTTGCCTTTCAGATGCCGGAATGCTAACCTGTTCTTTCTTGTCTTTATAGGTGTTGCTGAAGACTGGATTCAGGATGGTAAGCCTTTTTCCTTAGGCCCAGGACCGGATGCAGAAGACACGATGAGCGTTCTGCTGCAGAGGTTGCAGAATAACGCAAAGCAAGATTCATCCACCGGGTGTGGTTTAAATAGCCTCCTGTAGTGCTTAGGAGTCTCCTTCCACAGCCACGCCTAAGTAAGAAAAGAGTTCCTGGTAAGAAAAGAGTTCCTGCCTTCCAGAAGAGTTCCAGTGTTCTGAATCTAGGGAGTGGCTCCAGCCCCACCCAACAGGAAAAGTAGTTCCAAACAGAAGAGGATCAGAGGCTCAACTGGCAGGCAAGTAAGCAGCATGGTCTGCTGAAGGTAAGTCCACCCAAGCATTATGAGCCCGGCGCTTCCAGCGCTGGGATTGGGCATATTTATGAGCCTGGTGCCACTGGCGCCAGGACTGGGTCCAAAAGGTCCCAATTGGGACTGGTTGGCACTCGGAACCTGGGTTATGGATCTGCTTCCAAGGGAGTTGGGAAAACCCTGACCTTTTGGAAGCAGAGATCATGACAGTACCCCCCCTCAAGGCCCCTCCCAAACCAGGCTTCTCCGGGGGTTTTGGCTTGTCAGGAAATGTTCGGTGAAATCTTTTGATTAGGCGAGGAGCGTGGACATATTCAGCAGGTTCCCAGGATCTCTCTTGGGGGCCGTAGCCTTTCCAGTCAATTAGGTAGAATAGTTTAGATTTGGAGATCTTGGAGTCCAGAATGCTTTTGACTTCAAACTCGAGTTCTCCATCCACTAGGATAGGTTTTGGAGATTTGGTTAGTCGGGTTTGAGGTTGCACGGGTTTTAATAGAGAGACGTGGAAGACCGGATGTATCTTCATGTGCGGGGGCAAGTCCAACTTGACCGCTACTGGTTTTACTATGGTAGTGATGGAATAGGGACCAAGGTATCTTGGGTTGAATGTGCGTGGCCCTTTTAGAGATAGATATTTGGTGGATAACCAGACTTGATCCCCTACTTGATAGTGAGGGGCTTCCTTCCGATGTTGATCTGCTCCTTTCTTGTATTGTTCTTTAGCCCTTTGAAGGTGAGAAACAGCTTCCTTAAAGGCTTGGGTGATTGTAGAATGCAGGTAGTCTACTGCTGGTGTTTCAAGATCTTGGAGGGGATCCAACTCCGAGGTTCGAGGGTGACTGCCGTACAAAAGAAAAAACGGGGTTTTCCCAGTTCCCGAATGGACAGAGTTATTGTAGGCATACTCGGCTATCCAAAGGATATCTTTCAAAGTTTTTTCAGTTTGTTGCAGCATGCAGCGTAAATACTGTTCCAGAGTTTGATTGGTCCTCTCGGTTTGTCCGTCGGTCTGAGGGTGGTGACTGGTCGATAGTCTCACATCAATTTGAGCCGACCGACAGCAACTTCGCCAAAAATGAGAAATAAATTGACTACCTCGATCCGAAATTAGAACCGAAGGAAAACCGTGCAGTCGGACGATGTTTTCGAGAAATTCTCGGGCCAGAGTTGCTGCTGTTGGCAAGCCTTTGAGCGGAATGAAATGCGCCATCTTGGAGAATAAGTCCACGATTACTAGAATCGTATTGTATCCGGAGCATGGAGGTAGATCGGTGATGAAGTCCATAGAAAGCGTATGCCAAGGGCGAGGTGGGATGTCAATAGGGCATAAGAGGCCTGCTGGTCTTTCCTTTTGACTCTTGTTTTGGGCGCATACTCCACAGGACATTATAAAGTCTCTGATATCTTTTTTCCAAGACGGCCACCAGAAGTAGCGCTTGATCTTTTCTGAGGTCTTGGCTATACCGGGATGACCTTCCATTAAAGAGTCGTGATAACAAGAGATTACTTTTTTCTGTAAATCTGTGCTGGGTAGGTATAATAGTTCTTGGAAATACAATAAGTTGTCCTTTACTGCAAAGTCCTTTCCCTGCAGATGCCAATTCTGTATGTCTGCTGGAGTTACAAGTTGCCTGGCTTTATCCTTAACTTCCTCTATGGATTCTGTGGCGATTACACCCAGAAGTCTTTGTTCGGGAATGATTGGTACAGGTTTAGGGTTGACCAAGTGTTCTTCCACTCCCATCCGAGAAAGGGCATCGGCTTTACCGTTCTTTGTACCAGGTCGATAGGTAATTATGAAGTCAAACTCGGCAAAGAATAATGCCCAACGGAGTTGTCTAGAGGATTGGGCTTTTGCGGTCTTCAAATATTGCAGGTTTCGGTGATCCGTAATCACAGTAACGGTGTGTCGGGCCCCCAGCAGATAATGCCGCCAAGCCTTAAAGGCAGTCTTGATAGCCAGAAGTTCCTTGTCAGTAATCGTGTAATTGATTTCAGGAGGCGAGAATTTGCGGGACCAAAATGCCACGGGATGCAACTGATTGGTTACCGGGTCCTTTTGTGATAGAACTGCCCCCATGGCAAGGCTTGAAGCATCAGTTTCCACGATGTAGGGGAGTTCGGGGCGAGGGTGTTTTAAGATTGGTGCAGAGATAAATTTAGTCTTCAAATCCTGGAAAGCTTGTTCCGCCTCGGTAGACCATTCAAAACGTTTGTTTTTCTTTAACAAGGCAGTGATGGGCTGGACTATTCGAGAGAATTCTGGGATAAACCTGCGGTAAAAGTTAGCGAAGCCTAACATGCTTTGCACACCTTTTACGGAGGATGGTGATGGCCATTTGAGAACTGCATCGACCTGCTTTGAATCCATACGCACTCCGCCAGGTGATAATATGAATCCCAAGAATTCAACTTCAGTCACGTTGAAAACACATTTTTCCAACTTAGCGAAAAGTTTGTGTTGACGCAATCTTTCGAGGACCATTTTCACGTGTTTCCGATGTTCAGATTCCGATGAAGAATAAACGAGGATGTCGTCAATGTAAACAACAACACATACATCTATGAGCTCTCTGAGGACATCGTTCATAAAATATTGAAAGGCGGCCGGGGCATTGCAAAGTCCGAAGGGCATGACCTGATATTCAAATAGCCCATACTTGGTGCGGAAGGCCGTCTTCCATTCATCGCCCTCTTTTGCTCGTACCAAGTGGTAAGCTCCTCTAAGATCCAGCTTTGTATATATGCATGCTTTTCTGACTTGGTCCAGGAGTTCAGGGATCAAAGGTAACGGATATCTATTCTTAACGGTGATCTGGTTCAGGGAGCCATAATCGATACAAGTTCTAAGGTCTCCTTCCTTTTTTGGAACGAAGAACAAAGCTGAAGAAGCAGGGGACTTGGAAGGACGAATAAACCCATTTGCCAGGTATTGATCCAGGTATTGTCGAAGGTGAAGGTTCTCAGGCTCGGTGAGGGCATAAATTCTACTACAAGGAGGAGTAGATCCAGGTATCAGGTCTATCTGGCAGTCATAAGACCTATGAGGAGGTAGAGAGTTAGCCTGATCCTTCCGGAAAACATCTTGGTATTCTAGGTATTCGGGAGGTAACTGGGGAGTCTCTGAAGAAATTGCGGCCAGTGCAACACCAGGTGGAGGGTGACAAGTAGAGACACATTCTGGAAACTGGACCGTTCTTGCTCGCCAATCGATCAGAGGATTGTGTTTCTCTAACCAAGGTATTCCTAGAATAATCTGAAACTGAGGGGCCTTGATCACATCGAACACGATCTTCTCATGGTGTCCATCTTGACTTACTAGCGTCACCTCTTGAGTGGTATGCGTTACTGGCCCGGAGGCTATCTCCGTACCATCCACCGTAGTAATGACGTCCTTTACAGCCTTGGGACAAAGAGTTAGATTCATCCTCAAAACCATTTCATGATCCACATAATTGCCGATGGCACCGCTGTCGACGTAAGCTTCAATTGCATGTAATCGATCCGGATTATCAGGGCTAATGAGGACCATAGGTATCACGAAATGCGAGGTCACGGAACTGGTTTTCACGCTCGGCAAGAGGACCTCTATTCTTGTCGGGCGAGGTTGTTTCCCTGCTCAGAGTTTGTAACTTTGGTAACTGCAGCTCCTACTGCCTTCTTGGCAGGTTTCACCGGACAGTCTCGAAGAAAGTGCCCTGAGTTTCCGCAATATAGGCATAATTGCAACTGTTTCCTCCTTTCCCGCTCCCTTTGTGTTAGAGGACCTTTCAGACCCCCTATTTGCATGGGTTCCCCGGAGTCTACTCCTTTGGAAGGAGTTGGCGGTTTGGAAAATACTCGAGCATCAAACTTGGAACGATCGGCCTTCCTGTTCTGCAGCCTGTGATCTATTTGAACGACCAAGTCTATATAATCCGAACAGTCTTGTGGGGGATTCACTACTTG
Organism: Ambystoma mexicanum; assembly: GCF_040938575.1. Lineage (NCBI taxonomy): Eukaryota > Metazoa > Chordata > Amphibia > Caudata > Ambystomatidae > Ambystoma > Ambystoma mexicanum. The sequence goes on from NC_090933.1 coordinate 167,156,697, forward strand.
GGCTAAAACGTCTTTGAGCTCTCCACGTAGACCTCTATAAAACAGCGTAATCCTTTTGTCCTCAGGCCATTGAGTTTCCACTATTAGTCTATTGAAAGATGCAATATAAGCCAAAAGGTCTTGATTACCCTGTCGCAACGAAAGAAGCTCATTGTCCAAGGCCTGCCCCTGTGAATGTCTTGCGAACAGTTTTTCCATACTAAGCTGAAAGGCTTGAAAATCATGGAGAACCGGATCATCTTGATTAACTAGAGGGATCGACCAGTCTGCCGCATTGCCACTAAGGTACGAAAGTACAAAAGCTACTTTTGCTTGATCAGTTGGAAAGGCTGCTGGCCGGCATAAGAAGTGCAACCGGCACTGATTGATAAATACTGCAAACCTCTTTGGGTCACCAGAAAATCGTTCGGGCGGAGCCAGAGGTACATTCCCAGGTAGGTTGATCTGCACTGGATTCATAGAGGATGTTGAAGGAAGATTTGCCCCTGATGCGGGTAACGGGGTCTGTCCGGCTTGTGACTGTAGCACTTGTCTAGCAAGATTGTCTGTTCTCTCCTTGGAAATAATTAATTCCCTTCTTAGAGCATTCGTTTCCTGACGAGCTGCATGCACTTCTGCCCTTAGTTCCCCAAGTAACCGGGCTAGGGGGTCAGTATCCGAGGTTTCCATAGCGCCTGGGCGAGAGTTTTGCGGTAGGCTTTGCGTTCTGTAACGCTCACCTGATTCTCGCAGAGGCGCCGGTCTTGACTGGGCGACTACCGTATCTTCAAAGGTGATGTGTAGCACCCGGTTGGCTCTTTGGGCTGGACCTCTGTGCACTGTATGCCTGACGTGTAGAGTAAGATGTCTGCAGATAGAAAATATGGGGTTAATGAACTGGGGTTATTGGGGTGTCCCTATCTCTTTCCTCTTCTCCTCTCCTGTAGACCCCCAAAGGTTAACGCTCTCACCTTAGGTAAGTGAATGCCGAGCTCTCCATCTGCCTCGGGGCAGGGTGCTGTAACCAGTTTCTTCACTGGATAGGTAGCGCAGGCCTCTTGACTTCAGAGGACTGCTGTCCGTCGTTTACTGCACGAACGGTAAGTTTCGAGTCATTCAAATGTCTTTAAAGTCTTTAGTAATGATGTCTCTTGTTTTGCAGGGTTCCGGCGATGGCGGATGACGGGCTGAAGTGAGTTGAAGATGGAGCCCGTGTGATGAATAGAAGCGCCTGGAAGCACGTAAGTAAGCGCTTGTTGCCTGCTTCACTATGCGCTCTAACTGTCTTTTTATTTTGCAGGTATGAGTTCGGAGCGGCTGCAGGGTGCCGGAATACCCACTGGATTAGATGTGGAAAGGAGTAATGGCACGTGAGTATCAAAGTTCCCCAATGTCTTTAAACGCACCTTGTTTTGTCTTTCAGATGCGGGATGCAGCGCCGAAGGCCTCCGGAGCGTGCGAAGAGTTGGTAAACTTTTGTCTTTCAGATGCCGGAATGCAGTGTGAAGACCTCCGGAGCGCACGAAGAGTAGGTAAGCCTTTGCCTTTCAGATGCCGGAATGCTAACCTGTTCTTTCTTGTCTTTATAGGTGTTGCTGAAGACTGGATTCAGGATGGTAAGCCTTTGCCTTTCAGATGCCGGAATGCTAACCTGTTCTTTCTTGTCTTTATAGGTGTTGCTGAAGACTGGATTCAGGATGGTAAGCCTTTTTCCTTAGGCCCAGGACCGGATGCAGAAGACACGATGAGCGTTCTGCTGCAGAGGTTGCAGAATAACGCAAAGCAAGATTCATCCACCGGGTGTGGTTTAAATAGCCTCCTGTAGTGCTTAGGTGTCTCCTTCCACAGCCACGCCTAAGTAAGAAAAGAGTTCCTGGTAAGAAAAGAGTTCCAGTGTTCTGAATCTAGGGAGTGGCTCCGGCCCCACCCAACAGGAAAAGTAGTTCCAAACAGAAGAGGATCAGAGGCTCAACTGGCAGGCAAGTAAGCAGCATGGTCTGCTGAAGGTAAGTCCACCCAAGCATTATGAGCCCGGCGCTTCCAGCGCTGGGACTGGGCATATTTATGAGCCTGGTGCCACTGGCGCCAGGACTGGGTCCAAAAGGTCCCAATTGGGACTGGTTGGCACTCGGAACCTGGGTTATGGATCTGCTTCCAAGGGAGTTGGGAAAACCCTGACCTTTTGGAAGCAGAGATCATTACACCAGGTCCCCACATTATGCCAGCCAGAAAACCTGGAAGATCAGACGGGCACCTCTGGGAGCAGTGCTTCTGAGTCAGAGGATGAATGGACCAGGGTTACCTGAACCAAAAAGGCCAATAAGGCAAAAAAGGGCCTTGCTTAAGGACCCATTGAAACAAATAAAGGCAATCAGGAGTGTCATCACTCCTTATCATAAGAACGCCAAGTATTCCGTTTGGGAACACTTGGAGCTCTATGAGCAAATGATGGAGACTTTCCATTGAAAGGCCAGCAGTAGCTGCATCCAGTACGTCAAATGGACATTCTCCCCAGAATACTCCAGTTTCTTTGCGGGGCTGGAGGACCAAAATCATTTAAGATGGTCCACCTATAAGGCGGCCATCTTGAAACATTTTTTGATCACAGAAATCCTCAAGAGGCTCGCAAGGCAGCCTACAATTTGCAATGTGGGGAGGATCAGGCCCCACAAGAGTTTGTGCAAGAATTATAACGTGCTTTTGCGCAGACCACCAGAAGGGTGCGCACGGATAGCAGAGAATTTATCAATACGTTTTTCCATGCCTTACCCAAATACATAATGACCCAGCTCGTGAGAGATTTTCATGAGAAAAGATCTTTAGACTGGGTCATTGAACAGGCTACCCGGATCTATGAGGTGCAGAAGCCTATCGAAAATAAAAATAACGCGCCGAAAACCCCCAAAACCAACAGCACCCCTGCTGCTGCCAAGGTGGCAGAGGTAAAGGTTGCCCCCGTTTTAGATTTGGAGATGGGGGGCCTAAAAACCTGCCTGCACCAAACAATTCACAGCCCAGAAGGCCCTTGGGCCAGTCACAGACAGGGAGTCATGGAGGTAGTCCCACAAATGGGTTCCCCCGCTCCCCTGACCATGTAAGTCCCCGCTACAAGGGAAACCGACCAATCCTGGGTTATGTGTGGACTCCTCCAACCCAAGGGGGGGGATCCAGCCAAGCACCTGACCCGGCGAACTTCCCTCCTAACTTCCCCCAGGAGGGCAGAAATTCTCCAAATCCTGGGCAGAACTTTTTCCCCAGGTATCCACCCAATTTCCAGCCCCAAAATCATCCATCCTTCTTTCCCCAATTCCCAGACAACCTAATCCAGGAGAGGGGAGGCCAAGGGTGGAGGGGTACCAAAATCTTCCCAACCAGGGGTACTACCAGAGAAGGGATAGCTACCCTTCCCGGGATCAGCCCAGGGGAGAAAATATAGCCCCGTATCAGCCTGAGCGGGTTTCACAACTTGAGCGCCAGGTCCAAAATATGGCACGGGATCTGGGTCACATACTGAGGGCTCAACAGAACCCTCAGATGAGCATGCCACTGAAGAATGCCCCGAACTCTGGACCTGGTGCTCCAGAACAATGACGGGGGCAGCACCCCGATAACCCACCGGTTCCCAGGGAGGAGGCACAAGGGGAAGGGGGGTGTAAAGCCTTGGAGGAAGCTTCCTTCCCAACTTGTAAACAGCCCCTGGAAAACCAGGAACAGGAAACAAAATCTCCTGCCCCTGAAAGTCTGCCACCCAAGAAGCAGAGAGGAGGTAGGAGAAACAAAGAACCCAAACAGACCCACTTTTTGGAGGAGGTACAGGTCTTCCAATTTGAGGGAGAGGGATACTCAGAAGATCCTGGGAAAAGGATCTTCTCCTTCAGAGATGGGGGAACTCCTCCCAAGGAAAAATGGGTCCCAAGGGATTCCAATCCAGACTGGGGAGATGTGGAGACTGAGCTACCGCCGCCCATCATCTCATCCCAGAACCGACAATGCCAAAATCCCCTGGTTCAAACCCATCCTGGTGACTGCCTCCAAAAAGGGGGGGCGACCCAGAACCGGAACCAGGGGAACCCACAATGGCTCGGATCTCCAGTTGGCAACTTTTTCTTTCAGATTCCCAAGGCTCTCCACAGAATTCTGCCCAAATCTCTTCGCTAGCAATGTCCAAAACCAGAAAGTTAGCCCACCAGTTGTCCAAAAATGTGCATTATCTGTGCCCCCTTGAGGAGAAGGAGGGAAGATGCTATGCCCCGGTACAAGTACAGGGGCAGGGTACAATTTTGGCACTGGTGGACACTGGATCCCAAGCTACCCTTCTGTCCAAAAGGGCCTTTGAGGAACTAAATGCAGGAAGGGGGGAGAATTACCGAATTCCTCTCACCTCTCTTCCTGGACAACTGCAGAACTCTGACGGGAAGGAAATTCCCGTTGAGGGGACTGCAGACTTGGACATTGAAATTGGGCGACACAAGGTGAAACACCCGGTCATAGTAGTGACTCCAGAGGGCACTCCTTGTTTACTAGGGATTGACCTCCTGAGAAGGTTGTCACCCCTAATAGATTGCGTAAACAAGGTCCCCTGGACCCAGACTAGCCGACCAATAAAAATTAAAACAGAGTGTCAACCATGTTAGTTTAAATGGCACCTGCCGCATGGTTGAACAAAACTGACCAAGTAGAATTTCACTTCCAGAACAACCAAACTCCAGACGTGACAGTAATAGCAGTAGGACAACAGACTGGTGATGGGGGGTCCTCTCTATTTCTGAAAATCAACCTTCCTTCCAGTTTAAGGTGGTATTCCACACTGGAAGGAAACACTCTGAAGTTCCTCACCAATCCACAATCAGAAACTCCCACTCCTATAGTCCAGAAAGATGTGAAATCAGCTCAGAGCCTGGCTGATATTCAGCAAATTGGAGAGCAGTTGTTCATCCCTGTTCAGTTAAATGATGGGAAGGACTCTGTTCTCGCTCGAGTGTGTGTGAACAACGGTAAGAGCTTCATCAGCGAAGCCATGTTCCGCCAACTCCCAAAAGATCCAGCCATTCCCACATTCAAACTGATAGACAAATGGGAAATGGACCTGGAAGCACCTAATTCCAAACATCTCCTGCCAAGCAGGTGTATGCTCAAAATCTCCATTGGCAACAAGAGCATAGTCCATAATTGTTGGGTCGTGCGAGACGTCACTGCCGCCTTTTACTTAGGCAGTGACATTCTCAATCGCTTTGCCATTAGTTTGGACCTAATAAACTTCAAAGCTTGGTCCCGATTAGCGGATAATCCCATGGGCTTTGATGATCCAGAAAAAGCATTTAGGTCAGCTCAATTGCTACCTTATGCAGTTGAAATTCAGATCAAAGAGGAAGCCACCATCCCAGAAAGGACCCGACAATTCTCCCTGGAAGTGAAAGTTAAAAGAGGACAAAAATTGCAAAACCCTGATGCTTATATACTTCTAAATGCTTCTCTCCAACAGCAAGGGTTGGGGGTAAACCCAACTCCATTAGTCAACATGGAACAGGACACCATTCCAATAGAGGTGGATAACAGCGACTTAAAGAGTATTACTCTAGCCGCAGGCACCATTATTGGAATGGCGGTTGATGACCGACATTTCTCCATTGATTTAGGAAATGAACTGTTAGGACCGATCCCCAAGGACTGTTTTGACAGTGACAGTGAGGACAATACAACACCAGACAGTATTTTCACCCGGCATGGGGGGAACTTCCTGGTGTACACTTCTTGCCCTTATGGTAAGGAAGATGTGACTTGTGACTTCAGGAGGGATGAGGTGATTTTCCAGGTCCATGAGGGCTGCCTTTCCCACCTGAAGCCTCCAGTCCAAATCAGCACTCTGACCAGGGACTTCTCCACCCAGCTGGAGGAGGCCGCTGAGATAGCCAAACCAGAAGTCTTTCCAGGCTTCAGGCAGATGGTGGAAGAGAGAGTCAACCTAGCTGATGCCTGTGTGACTCTGGAACAGAAGCAAAAGTTGAAACAAGTTTTCTTGGATTTCCAAGATCTCTTTGCGGTAGACTCATATGACTGTGGTCGCACCAACATCCACACAACAACAATTCCCACGGACCCTGGAATGACTCCAGTGTTTGTGAAGCAATATCATTTGCCTCTCGCATCCATGGAGTCCCTTACTGAAATAATTAAGAACCTTGAGTCCCGGGGAATAATACGTCCAGTACACAGCACCTTCAATAATCCGGTGCTGGGAATATTGAAGCCAAACGGCCAGTGGAGACTCTGCGCCGACCTTAGGGAGCTCAACAAACGGGTCCATACTTCCTGATGGCCTCTGCCCTACATTGACCAAGGGCTGGCCCAGATTCAAGGGTCACAAGTATTCACTGCAATACACCTGACCAATGGATACTGGACCGTGCCTGTCAGTAGGGAGGACCAATACAAACTGGCTTTTACCTTTGGGGGCCAGCAGTACACCTGGACCCAGACTCCCTTTGGATACCTCAACTCCGGCAATGAATTCAACATTTTCCTACATAAGGCCATGTCTGACCTGGGTGCGAGGGGTAACCTGGCTTATGTAGATGATGTCCTCATCAAAAGTTCATCTGTGGAGGAACACATAGTGGAGATCCGTTATGTTCTGACACAGTTGAGGGCCGCCGGAGCAAAACTTTCCTTTCAGAAAGCACAGTGGTGTAGAACCCATGTTAATTTCTTGGGGCATGAGATTACTCCTCAGGGTCTCTGTCCCCAAGAAAAGAAAGTGGAAGCACTCCAGAAACTGAAAGACCCCACAACTCTGCGGGAACTAAGGAGCCTCCTTTGACTGACTAATTACAGCAGAAAGTTCATTGAAGGCTACGCAGAGATCACTAGACCCCTGATTCATCTCTTGAAGGGGGGGGTCAAGTGGGAATGGGGTCCAGAACAATCCGAGGCAGTAAGACAACTCAAAAGAAGCCTCTCACAAGCGCCTTGCCTAGCTTACCCTGTCAGAAACAAGGAGTTCTTCCTGGAGACGGGGTTCTCTAATACGTGCTTGATGGCAGTATTATACCAAAAGCATGACAAGGTCAATAAAGTAATCTCCTATGCGAGCAAAACTTTATCCTCTGTGGAGGAAAAATTCAACGATTGTGAGAAGGCACTCCTGGCAATGGTGTGGGCATTGAAGAATTACCGCCCGTTTATCCAGGGGGAACACATCATAGTGGAGACTCCACACCAGCCTCTACAATATCTCCAAAGTGACAGAATCCAGGCCGGAAATGTGAGTAATTCCCGAATAACTTCCTGGATTCTGTCAATGCAAGGCTTCCCTGTGGAGGTCAGATATGGCCAAAACAAGAAGAGTCCCCTCGCGCAAGGTCTGGCTGACTTGCATGATTGTGCCAGAGAAAACTGTCTCGAGGACGAAAGTCTAAAAATCAAGGACAACATGGAGACATACCTTAATTCTCCACACAAAGTCTTTGAAGAAGACAAGTGTGAGGGAATGCCCACTGTCTATGTGGATGGATGCTCTTACCATGTTGACAACGATGGGGAGAAAGAACTGGTGGCTGCCGTAGGGAATGCATGGGTGAAGGAGTTCCCAGAACCCTCCTCTGGATACAAAATTGGTCCCCGAAGTAGTCAGGTGGCAGAATTGATGGCTGTGCATCAGGCCATCCTCACTGCTGTCCAGCATCAACTCCACAAACTGGTCATAATCACTGATTCGGATTATGTACGGAACGGGTTCGTGGAGCACCTGGTCAACTGGAAAACCAGAGGCATGTTATGCGCTAATAACAAACCCCTGAAACATGGGAAGTTGATCCAAAATATTGATGATCTGGTCACATCGAATGGGATGACCATCTACCGGAAAAAGATCAAGGGTCATTCCAAAGTAGAGGGACAAGACAAAACTGGAAATGACTTAGCTGATCAGCTGGCCAAAACCGGGGCCATCCAAGGGGATCTAATAGAAATAGAGTTCCTGTTGGGGGAAATCCAGGTCACTGCGATCACAGGTCCCAGACAAATGCTCACAATGATCTTTCAACTGCCCAATGGAGCAAGGAGACCCCTGATGCTGATTTGATTACAGCTCAGAAGGGGGATACAATTATTGGTAAGTTTTACCAACACCTTGAGGACCCTGAGAACTTTCCCCTGACGGATACCGATTACATTGGGAAAGAGGACCTAAGAGTGTTGATGAAATGTCCAAAAATGTTCCGGATCCAAGACGGTTTGTTGGTAAGGAAATCCTAAGCTGGCCATGATCAGTGGGTGGTTCCAACCTCATTCCGAAGCCTGATGTTAAGTCACGCCCATGATGCTGCCATCGTCGGTCATAGGGGGTTTCACACAACACTGGAAATCTTAAGAGAGGTTGCATACTGGCCACACATGGGGCAGGACCTCGACCAATACTTGAAGGGGTGTCTTGTGTGTGCACAATTTCAGCCATCATCCCTCACACACCGTGCGCCTCTCCAAAAGAGGGGGATGACACTGCCATGGTCAGATTTGCAAATCGACTTTGTAGGCCCTGTGATTCGCTCGTCTAGAGGAAACAAGTACATGTTGACCGTTACATGCTTGTTTACCAAGTGGGTGGAATGTCTCCTGGCCCCAAATTGCAAGGCAGAAACAGCAGCTGCCCTGATGATTAACCACATCTTTTCCCGTTTTGGTCTACCTCAAAGGATTAAGTCAGACAGAGGTAGCCACTTCACCAGTGAAGTAATGACAAAGATGTGGGAGATACTGGGGGTCAAAAGAAAGCTACATATTGCTTACAGGCCAGCTTCTTCTGGAGCAGTGGAGAGATATAACCGAACCATTGTGAGCATCTTAAAAATGTTTGTGGCAGATTCTGGGCCAAGTTGGGACATCCGATTACCTCTGGTCCTAATGGCCATCAGATCTACCCCTTCATCTGCAACCAAAATGTCACCATTTGAGTTGATGACTGGACGCAAGATGGTGCTTCCCCAGCATTTGCTCTACAGAACCCAAGAGCAAACGTTGATAAATGCCTCCACAACTCATGAGTATGTGGAGAATTTAAGGAAACACCTTCAGCATGCTTTTGCTTATGCTCAGCGGAATCTAGAAAGATCAGCCGAGAGCATGAAGACCCACTATGATTTAAAAACTACCCGTAAGGAATATAAGGTGGGTGATCGGGTCTATCTATACAATTTCTGAAAGGAACCAGGCCAAACAGCGAAAATTTTTGCCTACATGTAAGGGACCGTTTGAAATTATAGACAAGATCTCCCCTGTTGCCTATAAGATCTGCATCCCCAAAGGCAGTCTGGCGGAAGGGGAAGACAAGTGGGTCCATATTAACCAGCTAAAGTATTGCCATCCCAGGCACACTTTGCAGCAACTGGAGGAGTCCTCTGCAATACCAGAGGGGACCGCTCCAGATTAATTCAGTTCCAACCCTAAAATATCCCACATATAGTCTCTAAAATATTATACTCTTGTAAGCCACTGTCTTTGAATGATAACTTGTATCTCAAAAGTAAAATGTTAGGTATGTTAAAGTATAAAATGTATATGTCTGCCACACCATTAGTAGTGATGGAAAAATGTCTACGAATAGGTATTGCCGCTTTCCTTTGTCGTCCTAGGAGAAAGAAAACCTGGAGACTGGCCAAGGAGGACGATCCGGGGACCGGGAGCAGAGACCCGAGGGGCCCGGGGTACCGCCCAATATACCCATCAGGACCGGCGAGGAGAACCGATCGATCCAACTGGGGGGAGGAAAAGATGTTGAACTGTGCCATCTACAGAATTGGAAGAAGATAATGCGGACATACCAGCGCAAGGGCTCAAAACCTCCTTTGCACCCGACTTCCCTTCGACTTGAATGAAAGCGCAGTCGGGCGGGGGGATTTGTCAAGGGTTTTGACCAATGTTGAATCAATAGACTGGGTAGATGTGGGGATGAGCTGTCGCCGCCCATTATTCTATCCCAGAACAAACTAAATCAATAGACTGGGTGGATGTGGGGATGAGCTATCGCCACCCACATTCATGCCAGAATAGGACAACCGCGCAGTTTGTGCGCACACCAAAATGGTCGCCTAACCTTCCACCCACCAGTGCGAGCGTGATGGGCCAGGGGTGCCATGAGTGGAATGTGTGCCAAAGGAAAAACAGCAGTGCCTGTTAGCTTAAAAAGCCCTTTGAAATCACCTTGGTTTCTCTGAATGCAAGCTAAAAATGCCTATGTCAAACATTGCAGGATATTCAAAAATCTCACTGAACACCAGCAGACATTTGGCAGAATGAAGTTTTGTGTGCATACAAAATCTGGAAATAAAAAGAGCCCAAAACAATGTTCATAAGAAAACTGGCTGAGCTGTGGAGGTCAGCATCTTAAGTTAAACTGAACTGAAAACCACAAAAATCGAAATGTTTAAATTAAATGAGGGACCTACTTTTGAGTGTCACTTAGTTTGTAACTGTTGAAATGTCATAGTTTTGAACTTAGAATCAGCACTCTAGCTGCATGTGTAAAAATTGTCAGTTTGATTTGAATGTAGAAAACTGGGAACAAAAAGTGACATTTAGCTGAAACCTGGCTTAATGAAACTGAATTCTGCCTGACAACTACCCCCGACAGGAGTTGAAACTGGATGCTCAGCCTCTCTGCCCCTGGCCAAAAGGAGTTAACACCTCTCTGATTAGATTAGGGGTGGAGCAGCTGGGGACTACAGGGAGTTGAACAAAGGCCTGTCCTGGACTCAGGCAAATGTTATATTGGGGGCGTCGTAAAATAGCTTCCTCTTGGGAGAAACTTGGGGGCAGCTGTGCCTCTGTGAACAAGCTAGCTTGGGGGAAGTGGATAAACCAGTTATTCCACCCTGTGATGTGGGAAGCCACACCCCTTTTTGACCAGGGCATAATTTAAAAAAGATAGATAACTCATAGTGCGGACTTGTCAGAATTATATAAGTAATATCATTATTTTTGTGATTTTCCTGTGAACATTTTGAGAGGCGTTAGGACCCTGTGGTGTATTCTGGGGGGTTGCTAGCGGAAAATAGGGTCTCACTCCAAATGTCTGCATGTTAAAAATCTGACACTTCATCAATTAATGTCCATACTCCTTGCGCACATGTGTGTAATTTTGGGTAAATGTCCGATATTGCAAAACCAGTTAAAAAGCGCAAAATGTTGTCATTTTTTAATGCAAGCCCCCAGGAAGATCAGAGGCAGACAAGCATGGACCATAAGGAATATATAATGTGCACATGTAATTTCAACAAATTGTACATCTGGGAAAGATGTATTTGAATCAAATATAGATTTGTGGGCAAACTGACCAGGGGAGGATCCTCTGACCCATAAACAGACCTCATCATGATGACAATCCATTTCCTTCCCCCAATAATGTGAGATGGGAGAATTGGGCCAATGCCAAGTAGAGAGGGGCAGGCTTAGCTAGGCCCAGGCACACACCCATTTTCAAAACACATAAAAAGAGACTGCTGGTAGAGACATTCAATTCCATTTGCTGCGGAGCATGCTGACCGACGACTTCACATCCAGAGATCCAACACTTAGACTTCCAAGCTAAACAGAGACTACAGAACTTTGAACCAAGAAGGCCCACTGCAAGCAAAAGTATTTGTCAGCAGGCCTAAAAATCATTTGCAAACTATTCCACAGCCGGGCGAGCTGTCTGAATTCTTTTGCCAAGAACTCTTGCCAGTACCCAGAAAGCAGTGTTACATCCAGAATCCACTTGATCCGGACCGGAAAGCAGAGCAGTATCCAGAACCAGAGGCCGCTGAATCCAGAGAGGCTAGACCAGCAGAGCAAAGCTGACCCAGTCCGCTGTGAGCAGAACCAGAGAGCTGACCCAGATCACTGTGAAGTGCCGAGACCAGAACCGGAGTCCAGTCCAAAACCTGACCAGATCCGTGGCGAGGCCTATTTCAAATTTATATTGTGAGTACCTAGCAGAACTGTGTAGAACCAATCTTGTAGTTAGAATAATCTAATCCAAACTATTTTAACCTAAGTAGAACTGCCTCCTAGAAATCGTGTCATCTGTCATTTTTAAAGCTGCACAACTGTCACCTGTCAATTCTGAAGCTGCAAGCTGTCACCTGTCATTTTGAGTTTTTACTTTAAATCCGAAAAACTACCTTTGTTTAATCGTCCGTATCTCTTAGAATCTAAGCTTTCCAACGAACCTAAAACTGACTTGCTACGACAATCACACCAACAATCACCAACAATCATTATGTCATGAGTGTGTACATTTCTGGAGAATATGTCCAAATATATAGATGAAGTACTCTTCCCTTTCGTGTCCTCACTCCAATCTTATCTGAAAGACACAACAGATTGTTTAGCCTATATTGACAACATACTGTGGGAATTGAATTACATCATGGCTACTATGGATGTTGTTTCATTGTACACGCCGATAGGCCATGAATATGGCAAGAAGGCATGTCAACAATGTCTGAACACGAGATCTTTAAATTACCTAGAACATACACAAATGGTCCTCAAGATGATTGACTTGTGCCTAACTAATAATTACTTTCTCTTCAGTAATGAGTTGTTTAGATAAGTGCAGGGAACTGCAATTGGTACTACATTTGCACCATCGTATGCAAATCTAACCATGGGTGCGTGGGAAGCATTAGAAGTATGGTCTGACAGGAATTATGAAATAACGGAGAATGTCGTACTCTGGCTCAGATATATAGACAACTTGTTTATAATTTGGAAGGGATTAGAGAAGGCCTGGATAGACTTTGTTAAGCTACTCAATAACAATATGAATAATCTAAGGTTCACAGAGACACATAGCTGTTCTTTTATTACCTTTTTGGATGTGAATCTGAGAATTCTGGTTCAGGCATCGACAAGTGAATTACATAGGAAACCTACGGGGACAAACACACCTCTGCATGCGACCAGCAGCCACCCGAAAAGTTTGATATGTAGAGTTCCTTACAGGGAATTTGTGAGGATAAGACGCAACAGCTCCACTCTAAAGGCCAAAGGTTTCAAATGACAATGCTATCCCTAAAAGGTTATTGAGAGAGCTTACATAAAAGCGAGACAGCAGGACAGACACGGCCTACTAACAGAATCCTGTACACAAGTAAAGCCAGAAAGGGAAAAAGAAACACTTACATTTGATAATCAAGCTTTGGGAGTGAGACGAATACTTCGAAAACATTGGAAGATATTATTGGCAGACAAAGACCTTGCAGTAAACCTGAAGAGAAACCCAGATATCAGTTTCAGTCGAAACTGTTCGATTAAAGACACTTTGGTGCACAGAGTTATGGCACAAGAAAAAAAAAGATTGGGTATGTGGCTCACAACACAAAGGACGGGTTTCCGCAAGTGCACAAGGTGTAACATCTGCAAGTATGCAAAAAATTGTGCAGCATTCGAACATCCGATATTGGGACACACCATTAGCATTGCGGAGAGGATCACAAATGCGAAACTGGGTATGTATACGTATTGACATGTGCGTGCCGGAAGTGGTATATCAGCAGCACAAAATGTAAATTAAAGATACAAACCCAGCAGCATGTGAGAGCCATCCAACACTAGGATTTGAATTACCTGATGGCCAAACATTTTACTGACTACCATAAGAGCAACATAGATAGTTTCTCACTTTTTGGTATCCACAGTATTGATAGCAGACCAAGGGGAGGTGATAGAGAAAGGAAGCTCTGCCAAAAAGAAACTTGTTGCATTTTAGATTTCGAGAGCAAATACCCAAGTGGCCATAATACCAATAAGGAAATGTACACTTTTCTAGGATAATGAATGAATGAGAATATTTGCCCGTTTTTTAATACGTATCCATACATTTGTATCTCCATGAAATAGCAACTTTGTCAACTGAAAACTGACTGGATATGTTTCATTTTCTGTGGGATTGTGATATTTGCAATTTTTTGTTGTTGTTGTTAGTTTCTCTTATATCTCTCTCCTGTATTTTAAGAGGGAGTGAATTAGAAGATGTCGTTTTTGGTTTTAATTGGGTATGGTGTGATTAATGGGTTTAACAGATAGAGGGCAGTAGACATGCGTGGATTAGTGTCCATTTCTCGCTTTTAGTCGTGAATCAGCCGATGCCCATTTAGGAAAGCCATTTGTCACACTCTTATAAATTTGTGGAAAACGTTTTAATATAATTGAAGGGAACTGCAGGGTTAACTGTAAACATAATAGGTATCGATGCATAAGTAAAACCTGAAGACATGATAAAAACTGCCAAAATTATGATAATTCTGCTATGCACTACGCACTTTCAAGTATGCTTTGAATCTTAATGGTCTCAAGCAGGTTCTTATTCTGTAATATAGATGGGTTTGATGACGACAGAACAAACTTTTTTCTTTTAACACTAGTGCGATTCTAGAACGAAGGATAAATCCTAGGTGAAGCAAATGGTAGCTCGGTAGATGTCCGAGTCAAACTAGCTGAACGATTTTTAAGAGTAGTGACATATAATGAATATGGTTTTGCTCTAATTAGAAGGAATCATTATGTTAGAACATTAATTGCTTGTGTCAAGGCATTTGCGAAATACCCAATCAAAGATGGCTGACAAGGACTCTATGAGAAAAAACAAATTAGTCCTCTTTCTGTTTTTAACTGCACGTTACACTTTGTATTTTAACCTCCACATGTGTAAGGGTCATTTATTGTGATCAAGCGGTAAGGTTACTGAGAAACGGGTAAACTCTGCTAATTCTGGTCTGAACACAATGGGAGAGCCACAGTTTGTTGGCTTTGATGGATTGCAGTGATGTTGCACCCTATTGAAAAATAAAGGAAGTATTATACCAATGGTTTCCTGAGGATTATTGAAATCTATGTTAGAGAGTGCTCCTCATTGACTGGTGAATAATCAGTTTCATGAAGATATATATATATATATATATATATATATATATATATATATATATCACACGGCCACACTAGTGGCCGTGTAGTTATGGTTAAGTTGCTAATCCCATAGGAAGAGCATTTTTTGGGCAGTTTATAACTCAGCTCTCCCTGGACGAATCTTCACCAATCTTTGCAGAGAAAAGTACATGGCCCACTCTGAATTTATTTGCAAAGTTTGGTGAGGTTTGGTCCAGGGGGGGCAAAGTTATAGGTGGGGTCCCAAAAGACTGAATGGGGAAAAATCTTTGCTCACGCCTACAGCCCAAACCGCTGGACAGATTTTCACCAAATTGGCAGCAGGATCAGCGACTTGATCCCGAAAGTGTGCTTTTGTAAATTCGGTGAAAATCTGTCAAGTAGTTTTTTAAAATGACCAAAAAGTAGGTCACAAAAAATTAGTGATATCTATGTCCGGTCCGTGGACACACTTCCCTGTTCGCTCCGCAGACAGTGTCCTAATTGGCTAATTAGCTTGCGTCATGTCCGCGGATTTGATGGTGAAGAGAGTGGAGTGCGTCGGATTTTTGGGATCGCCCGTCATCTTGTTTTCCGCGGACATCCGTGGACAGCGCGGTGACAAATGGTGGAGAAATACAATTTTGGCAGTTGTGTTGGCGTGTAAGACTGTTTGGGGAGGGTGGAGGAGTAAAAGATGGGTCAAATATTGTATCTATTTAGGTCGCAGGCACCCCTGTTGTGTTTGTTGTGTCTGTGGACAGCCGCGCTGTCCTCGATGTCCGTAATCGACCCAGATGGGGATGTCCTAAGGACACTATACCTGTCCGTACTGTTCGCAGGCAAGTTGAAACTGTTCTAAGAACACACACGGTGTCCGGGAAGTCCGTAATTAAACAAAAATGGAGGTGTCCTAAGGACACTATACCTGTCCGTACTGTTCGCAGGCAAGTTGAAACTGTTCAAAGAACACACATGTTTTCCGGGATGTCCGTAATGAAACTAAAATAGAGGTGTCCTAAGGACACTATACCTGTCCATACTGTTCACAGGCAAGTTGAAACAGTTCTAAGAACACACACGGTGTCCAGGATGTCCGTAATTAAACGAAAATGGAGGTGTCCCAAGGACACTATACCTGTCCGTACTGTTCGCAGGCAATTTGAAACTGTTCTAAGAACACCCATGGTGTCCGCGGACATAATAAATGCCCATATGGCATAGTTAAAATGTTTGATTCTATGGGTGTGATCTATGGGTGTGATATGCTGCGTTGGTTGTGGCCAGGCCCTAGAGTCTTGGGTGCATAGCCGAAGGCCTTAGGCCATAGGCCATGCACCCAAGACTCTAGGCCCTGGCCACAACCACCGCAGCATATCACACCCATAGAATCAAAAATGGGTGTGATCTATGGGTGTGATATGCTGTGTTGGTTGTGGCAAGGCCTAGAGTCTTGGGTGCATGTGGTGGTTGTGGTCAGGGCCTAGAATCTTGGGTGCATGTGGTGGTTGTGGTCAGAGCCTAGAGTCTTGGTTGCACCCAAGACCAAAGTTCAAGACCAAAGTTATAAGTACCGAAGTTATAGTCCGTAATCAAACAAAAATGGAGGTGTCCTAAGGACACTATACCTGTCTGTACTGTTTGCAGGCAAGTTGAAACTGTTCTAAGAACACACACGGTGTCCGGGATGTTTGTAATTAAATGAAAATGGAGGTGTTTTAAGGACACTATACCTGTCCATATTGTTTGCAGGCAAGTTGAAACTGTTTCAAGAACACACACGGTGTCCGGGATGTCCATAATGAAATGAAAATGGAGGTGTCCTAAGGACATTATACATGTCCGTACTGTTCACATGCAAGTTGAAACTGTTCTAAGAACACACACGGTGTCCGGGATGTCCGTAATTAAATGAAAATGGAGGTGTCCTAAGGACACTATACCTGTCCGTACTGTTGGCAGGCAAGTTGAAACTGTTCTAACAACACACACGTTGTCCGTGGACATAAAAATTGACCATATGACATAGTTAAAATGTTTGATTCTATGGGTGTGATCTATGGGTGTGATAAGCTGTGGTGTTTGTGGCAAGGCCTAGAGTCTTGGGTGCATGTGGTGGTTGTGGTCAGGGCCTAGAGTCTTGGGTGCATGGCCGAAGGCTGTAGGCCATAGGCCATGCACCCAAGACTCTAGGCCCTGGCCACAACCACCTCAGCATATCACACCCATAGATCACACCCATAGAATCAAATATGGGTGTGATCTATGGGTGTGATATGCTGTGGTGGTTGTGGCAAGGCCTAGAGTTTTGGGTGCATGTGGTGGTTGTGGTCAGAGCCTAGAGTCTTGGGTGCACCCAAGACCAAAGTTCAAAACCAAAGTTATAAGTACCGAAGTTATAGTCTGTAATCAAACGAAAATGGAGGTGTCCTAAGGACACTATACCTGTCTGTACTGTTCGCAGGCAAGTTGAAACTGTTCTAAGAACACAAACTGTGTCCGGGATGTTCGTAATTAAATGAAAATGGAGGTGTTCTAAGGACACTATACCTGTCCGTATTGTTTGCAGGCAAGTTGAAACTGTTCTAAAAACACACACGGTGTCCGGGATGTCCGTAATGAAACGAAAATGAAGGTGTCCTAAGGACACTATACCTGTCCGTACTGTTCGCATGCAAGTTGAAACTGTTCGAAGAACACACACAGTGTCCGGGTTGTCCGTAATGAAATGAAAATTGAGGTGTCCTAAGGACACTATACCTATCTGTACTGTTGGCAGGCAAGTTGAAACTGTTCTAAGAACACACACGGTGTCCGCGGACATAAAAGTTGACCATATGACATAGTTAAAATGTTTGATTCTATGGGTGTGATCTATGGGTGTGATATGCTGTGGTGGTTGTGGCCAGGGCCTAGAGTCTTGGGTGCATGTGGTCGTTGTGGTCAGGGCATATAGTCTTGGGTACATGGCCAAAGGTTATGCACCCAAGACCAAAGTTCAAGACCAAAGTTATAAGTACTGAAGTTATAAGCTGGCATGGGTGTGATATGTTGCGGTGGTTGTGGCCAGGGTCTACCCAAGACCGAAGTTATAAGTACCGAAGTTATAAGCTACCATGGGTGTGATATGTTGCGGTGGTTGTGGCCTGGGCCTACCCAAGACCAAAGTTATAAGTACCGAAGTCATAAGCTACCATGGGTGTGATATGCTGCGGTGGTTGTGGCCAGGTCCTAGAGTCTTGGGTGCATGGACTATGCACCCAAGATCGAAGTTATATGTACTGTTTGCTTCAATGGTTGTGTTATGGAGCAGTATTTATGAGTTGTAGTTATTGTAATATACTTACTGTTTGGTTTGGTAACTGGAGTACATATATTCTTTGTCAATTTCTTTGATAAAAGAAAAGATCATGTTAGTATTGGTAGTTTGTAAGGACTTATAGCATTACACAATACAATAGACATTGTTTATTCATTTTGACCCTCATATTTAGTAAATTACAAACCAGTGTACTGTGCTATTTGCTCAGTTTCTGTGTTTGTTTTTCAAATCATTGAGTCTGTGGGAAAAAAAAATCCATGTCGGATTAAAAAAAACCTTTTTTTGTTATGCTATGGTCTATTTGTTTGTTTGTTTTCAGAGTTCACTTGTTGTTTCTAGTTAATGTTCTACCTGTTGGCTAGTTGCATATTTTTAGAGCAGTTAGATATCTGTTGGCGTATTCCAACCGTCTATTTTTTGTTATAATTTAGTGGTATTTATTTATCTGTTTGGTTGTTTTATAATCTTGGGGCATTTAGATACCAGTTGGCGTATTCTAACAGTTTATAGTTTTTTAATTGAAGTTTTGTTAATGTTTAAGTACAGATTAGTTATTAATTTTAGGTTTTAAGAAGATTAAATAAGCGTTTGTAAGATTTGTTGGTAATATCTGCTTTAGAATAATGGTACTATCATTACATTCGAAACATCCACATTTCTTTTTAATATATGCAGTGTAGTGACCTGCATTGGTTGTGGCTCCTGCGTGGTAGATAAAAAAAAACGTTTTTGTTATGCTACAGTCTATTTGTTTGTTTGTTTGTTTTTAGTGTTCACTTGTTTTTGGCTAATGTTCTATCTGTTGGCTTGTTGCACATTTTTGGAGCAGTTAGATACCTGTTGGCGTATTCTGTCTATTTTTTGTTATAACTTAGTGGGATTGATTTTTCTGTTTGGTTGTTGCAAAACATTGGGTCAGTTAGATAGCTGTTGGCATTTTCTGTTTATTTCTTGTTATAATTTAGTGGTATTCATTTATCTGTTTGGTTGTTGTAGAATCTTGGGGCAGTTAGATACCTGTTGGCGTATTGAAACAGTTTATAGTTTTTTAATTGAAGTTTTGTTAATGTTTAAGTACAGATTAGTTATTAAATTTTGGTTTTAAGAAGATTAAATAAGCGTTTGTAAGATTTGCTGGTAATCTCTGCTTTAGAGTAATGGTACTATCATTACATTCGAACCATCCACATTTCTTTTTAATATATTCAGTGTAGTGACCTGCATTGGGTGTGGCTCCTGTGTGGTAGATTATACCTATTGTTGTGAAGGTTTTCTTAGCAAGTGATACTTGACCATGTTTGAATCCAGTCAGCTTGCAGTTGTTTTTGGTACCATCTGCATTGTAATGTAGAAGCATTAGTATTATGTATTTACTATGTGTTTGTATTAGTAAGGTGGAGCGATTATCTGAATTGCAGGTAGTGCATAATCTACCATGGTTTGCATTTTGTACAAGTTGCTGAAATGGAACAGATTCACAATTAGGTATGGATACATACACGAAGCGCTCATTAGGGATTTGTTTCTTTGTCACATTGTTGCAGAGAGTGCATGTATGTTTCCACATGTATGAAATCTGGAAAATTTCATTTATAGGTATGTTTTTGTTTTTAAGTACATTAGAAATTCTTGTGGATCTTCTTCTGAGTTTATAGTGAATTTCACCATTCCAGCACAGTAGTCCAATTCTTGTCTTATTCCATGAACACTATATGTGTTGTCAGGATTGTTTGTTGCGTTTCTACAGACAATTGGTCTGTACTGTGTAAATAACTGTTGTCAACAATTGGTGGTAATTGAAATAGAATATTCATTGCTACATTTGCGTAGCAACTTACACCAGTTATATTTGAAAATTTGAACATTTGAATGGGCCAGATCATCTGTGTCCAAGTCATTTTTTCGAAGTGTTTGTTGCTTCTTTGAAGAAGTATCTGAGTTACTTTAAGTAATAGGTTCTTCTTTGGTTGTGCTAATTGATGAAGTATTAGCTTCTTTTTGTCTCTTTGGAGGATTTGCAATGAGATCCTGTTTTGTTTCTGTTTGAATTATTTTTCTTTTACAACGTTTTCTTTTTTTTGGAACAGGATATGTTTTTAGATGGGGGTGTATAGTGAACGTAGTCTATTGTATTCTAAAATGCAAGGAACATCAGTGTTTACTTGCATCAAAGTTGATTAGAATTAGACCATCAAGTGTACGTAAGCATGACAGTGCTATGTGGCTCATGCGTTCTTTAAAGACTGTGTTACCAATATCTGTCAATGCTTTGTCTAGGGTAAGACCTTGTGATTTGTGAATGGTGACTGCGTATGCTAGAGTTAGAGAAAATTGTTCTCAGCGTACATACATGTCTTGGAAGAGAAGGAATCGAGCTGTTGAGCACCCTATCCTTTTTACTTCTGAAAGTTTGTCAAAGAGAATATTGACAAAATGAATGTTGTTGTCACGTGGGTATGTTTGAAAGCCAACAACTGTACCCAGTGCTCCATAAACTAGTCCTTGCTCCATGTCAAGGTTACATTTAAGCATTACTCTACAGTTTAAGGATTATTTTAAGATTTTTTCCAAACCAGCTGTGTTGGAGATAGAATTTTCTAAGGTATTTAGTCTTGTTGTGGCTTGTTGACACATGGGTAGTGTCATACCATGTACGTCCAGTTTGTCTGTTGCAGAAATTTCAATTATTGGTTGCATTTCTTTTTTCAACATTGTTTCATTGAATTTGGAACAGCTTGCAAGAGTTGGCATTAAGGATATACAGTTGAGGTACATTCTTTATTTTCATGTTGTACACCATGTGCAATTTCTTTTGTTACTTCTTGAAGTCTTCTGTATCTTCATACTGACACATGGTGTTTTCTTCTTCTGTCATAGCCAATTCTGCCTCATTTGCTATTAGTGGCTGTCCGAGTGGTTCTTGGCTTCCTGTTACAGAAGGTTGACTACTGTCAGGAGTGTCCTTATCTAGTTGGGCCTGGAGTTCTTCTTCGTGCTGCTGTTCATTGTGTAACGTTGTTTTGTATTGTGCAAAGTTTACATCGGTGATAGTGCTTTCATTTGCTTTGAAAGCGTCTTCATAGGAGTCATAGTTATCTAGTATTTCTTCTTCTTTTCTCCATGGTTTAAAGAGTTGTAGCAGGTACATGTAATATAGTTCTTTATGTTGAGGAGTTTTTAATGGCAATTTGATATGATTAATTAAACTTGGTTTGGTAAGTTTTACTAAGCTGCCTTCACAATTTGTCACTCTGTATCTACCTTTTTTTTCATCGGGTTTTATATTATTTTTGTATGTGAAGTTTTGGGCTATGTGGTATAGACACATGGTTTCCAAAGTGGTACTTTTGTTTGGGTAGTATGTGTCTAGTAAATTGTTTTTCAAAATGTATTGGCTGTTGGGATCATTTTTGGCTATTGTTTCTATGTCGTCATATGATTTGAGAACTCTTTTTGTAGATTTAGCAGGACCAAGACTTAGCCATACTATATTTTCAGATTTTCCATATAAAGCAATACCGGTTAAACGGTCTGCAGCTTCATAGCAGCCACATTCTCTGTGGGAGAGAATTTTTTTGCCCAAGCTGTACAATTTCTGAGACAGTGTTTTGTCTGATGACAGGTCATTCCAGAGGTCTTGAAGCTCTGTTTTTTATGCTTTGGTTAAGTAGGCTGTAACATATCGTGCAACTGCAGTGGAATTGTCTGTAATGTACTGCACATCTATGTCTGCATTCCATAAGAGGGCAATGATTGCATTGTAATCATTGATATATTTTGCTTCTTCTGTTCTTTTTATGTAATATGTATTTTTAGGTGATTTACCTTTAACACTATGTCTAACTGAAGACATGAAGTTGTTCACTTCACCTGTTTCTGCAACCGGTCTAGGGAAACCAAAACAGCATTTGGTGTAGTATTTCCCTTTGTTTTTGGATTTGCAATGACAATATTTGCCACATTTGTGTCTTTGAAATTGTACAATTTGTGCATGAAGATCACTATTTGTTGCTTCTGATGGAATTTCACAAGTGACATATTTTTTGATAAACTGTAACACAGTGGCATCACTGCCTTGACCAAATTTAGGAGCATCTTTAATCCATAAAAGAATGTAGATATGTGGTGGTCCTCTGGCTTGAAATTCCTTTTCGCCAAAAGAAGTGTTGCGCTTCTCTGAGGGGAGGAACAGTTTTATTACAAATAAAGTGTAGCATAGCAATGAAGCAATGATGGAAATATCTTGAAACATTAACAGGATCTAGAGAGCAAAGTTCTCCAGGTATTAGTATATCTATGTTTGTTTTGTTTTTGTTTGATATGCGTAAGAAATCATGTAGATCTTCCCATGCATATTCTGCACAACTTAATGTAACATACCAAGTGGGTGGTCCAAGGTTTCTTATCATACAACGTACATCTCTGTGACATCGGAACCAGTACTCTTTCGTACCACGCATGTTTGCTAACAGATTTGTAATGCTTGATTGTAAAACTTCATCTTTTTCTGGCACTTTTTGTAGTAATTGCATAGCTGACATATTTTGAAAGTGGGTGCCTGATTTTAATGTGTGTGCAACTCCGTAACATATGACATCTGCCGCCGCCGCGATTGTCGGATTCTTCTGCGTCACAGGTGATGGCACAGGGGCGGTGTGTTTTAGTCCTCTTTCTATGGTCATCGTTCTCGGCCATTCCTGTGGGCGGTGCCTACCGGGAGTTTAAAACTTCCTTTTTCCCAGCAGACTCTGCATTTCAACCTGCTTCGGAAGTCTCTCTTCCGGGTTTATGTGCTCCCGAGGCTTGGCACTCCTTGCTTTGCTGCGGCCTTTCCTTGCTCCACTGTCCTCCACTTCGCTCTTCCCGCAAAGTGTTTTTTCTGATGCTTTCCTTTGGGCGTTCTTCAGTGTTTCTCGTTAGGTCCGGTTCTTTATTTCTCCAGACCTACCTTTCTCCTTTTTACCTGTTTCTGTCTCCCTTCTCTACTCCTCCTGGCTGGACTCCCCGGATTCCTCTCTGCCCTCTTTTCCTTTCCTTACCAGATTCGGCTCTCTCTTTCGGAGCTACTAGGTGGACTCACCCGTCCCCAGCTTACCTTCTGGAAGTCTCTTCTGCCAGTGTTGTTTCCCTCATTGCCTCCTTCAAAGGCGCTGCCGATCTTCACGCCATTCTGCTCGTTCGCTTCCTGCTTAGCCTTCACCGACACCTACGGAGAGGAAAAAGAAGAGAACTCAAGTGCTACGAAGGGTTTTTTCTTCCCGATTGGGTTTTTCCCTTCCTCCGGCTTGATTCCGGAAAAGGGGCCACGGAACTGCTGTTTCCTAGCGGTAACTGTGGCTTCCTTCCATGACAAGCACATTCATCCAAGAAGGGAGAACGATTACCTGGCCAGGCGGAACCTACAGTCTACGAACAACAATTCTGGCAGCTCAGGTGAGGAGAGTGCAGAAGGAGGGAAGGAGGAGGGAACGAAGGGAACTAAGGGAATCAAACAAGCACAACATAGAGTTGCTAGTTCACTTTAAAAGAGTAGGTGGAATATGTATTCCACATTTTGTCTAAATCTGGGATCTTCAGAATACATTAGTAATGAGCGGTATTCAGATGCTGTCATCTGAGTGGGTCTATCATCTTACCTTCCTCCTTTGCCAGTAGGAAAGAGTAGAGGAAAAGCATGTGCTTCTACACTTTTTTCCCATATGCTGATTGGTGATCCTTTCGTTTGTCACATTTGGTACGTTTATAGTGCATCTTCTATGGTGTCATTAGAGTGTAATGGATGAATTATATAATGGTCTGAAATATTGGATACTGTAGCAGGATCTAGAAGTTCAAATTGACCAGTTTCTGGTGACTCTTGAATTATTTCAGTTGGTTCCCTTAAGTTTTCTCCTTAGGACACCTCCATTTTGGTTAATTGCGGACATCCCGGACACCGAGTGTGTTCTAAGAACAGTTCCATTTTGCTAGTGAACAGTACAGACAGGTATAGTGTCCTTAGGACACCTCCATTTTGGTTTATTATGGACATCCCAGACACTGAGTGTTTACTTAGAACAGTTTCAACTTGCCTGTGAGCAGTACGGACAGGTATAGTGTCCTTCGGACACCTCCATTTTGGTTAATTGCAGACATCCCGGACACTGAGTGTGTTCTAGGAACGGTTCCATTTTGCTTGCGGACAGTACGGACAGGTATAGTGTCCTTAGGACACGCCCATTTTGGTTAATTACGGACATCCCGGACACCCGCGCTGTCCGTGGACACCCCAACTGCCTTTTTTTTTAAAAAAACACAAAAAAGAACTGAATTAAAACACATATAATATTTTTGTTTTATTATATATAGATGTACAATTTATGAAAGAGAAGGGGAAGCAGAAACTGACACAAACACAGGGGAATCGGTAGCTTCAAGAGGATGGATAGGAGGAGATGAAGGGATGGAAGTCTCATCAAAACATTTTTCTTCGTGGAGAGGGTTTGGGGATAGTTGACTGGGATATGGAGAGGGGGGACAGGTACATGTGGGCCAATGGTATTTAATTTTTTTCTTTTATTTGGTCCTCCTCAAAGTTTTTCAAATGGTTAAAATTTGCCATTAGCATGTCCATTTTTTCTTCCATGCGCTGGAGAGTCTTTTCCAATGTATCTTTTGGTGTACTATTTTCAATCTTTGTATGGTCTGTTAAAAATATATATATATATGTTAAGTGTACATAAAGTAATGCTTATTAATTTGGTTATATAGAGAAGTGTCTACCATTAGTATCACTATCTTCAGACATTTCCTCACGTGGGAAATTCTCCTCAAGCCACTCCAAAGTACTGGACATTTCTGTTTAAAAAAAAAAATATTACTTTTATTGTATCTAATACAGAAATTTAAGAAATATGTAAGAAAAATACAGTACACTTATTAGCTTCTGGTAAGTTGTGTTCTTACTGGTCTGTAGATCTGCTGTTGCTCCTAGTTGTGCAGTTTCTGTGAGGTAATTATGTTGGAAGCCTATCTTTCTTCTTTTGGTATATTCCATTTGAATACATATGGTATTTAAATGGATGGGTGATGTGTTAGATATATAGGTTCCACTTCTTATGTATTACTACATATAATGTGTTTGTGTGCTAGTTTTTGAACTTGTGCTCTGTTCATATGGCACGATATAACAATTTAAGATACCCCCTGAGTTTTTGGGTAGTGTTGCTGTTGTCCGCGCTCGTCCGTGGACATACACACAGTCGGCGGACATCAAAAACACTAGCTGGGGGTTCAGTATGTTCTATGTTACATGTATATAAAGTCAGGGATATTATGGTTAAGTTGTGCTACTAAAAACCTATGAAATTCAGTAAAAAAACTTTGTTAAAGGGACGTTATGGTTCCAAGTAAAACCGAAAAACCCCTGAAATTCGCCAGTTATGGTAAACTAAGCAACCAAATTTCATAGGTTTTTTAGTAGCACAACTTAACCATAACGTCCCTTTAACAAAGTTTTTTTAATATATATATATATATCTCCTTGATTGGACATTCTTTTATTCTTTTATTTTGTACTGTTGTATTTTGCTCTTTGGGTTGCTACTGTTTCGCTTCGGCACCCTTTTTGTGAGTATTGCCTGCCTTTGACCCATGTTACTGCAAAAGGAGAAGGAGGTATATTTCTAACTTGAGCCTGTTGTAGTCCCTCTTGTTTTGTATTTGTATTTGTATTTTATTTATTTATATAGCACGCCAGGCCCAAAGGCATCTGGGCGCATATCATAGGTTACAGAGTGTCACATTGGCAGGGTATTCAACAGGCATAAGTAGCACAACAACAGTATTTACATCAGGCATAGTTGAAGGTAAAAACATATGGGACCAGACTTATGGACATGTTACATGGAGAATATTTACGATAAATTTTACAATAAAATGACATTATATATACAGTAGACAGTGCCGTAGGATGCGAGTAAGGGATTAGTGGGTCATTGGATGGGAGAATTGCAGCTAATGAGACCAATGGTTTGCAGGTCTTGGTCACAGAGCCACAGTCTGGCTTTGCTTTTAAAGGAGTGAAAAAAGGTTCAGATCTAAGAGTGTTGGGGAGTGAACTCCAAGTTTAGCGGTGTTTTGCTTGATTTATGCTTGATCCAAAATGGCGCGGATGCGCAATGCATTCTGGAGCCATGCTGGATATTTACTTCATACCGCAGTGAAACGCTGCACACATTTTGCTGAGTGTTAGATTCACAGTGCTGAGACAAACATGCTTTTCCAAACCTGGTATGCGGTCAAGGCCATTTCTGCTGGGAAAGCTGTTATGGCTTACTACTGTTCTCCGTGGAGCATGTTTTTAGAGAAGGGAGGCCCTGCGCTTCTTGGGGGGAGCTCTAGATTGACCCAGCTGGCAACCGACGGCTGTTCCTCAACTGCGCGGGTGCAGTTTCCAGAATGTTCGAGAATTAACTCCCCTTTGTGTAGTGTGTTTATAGGCGGAAGCCTGGAGGTGGTCAGGTGAGACTTCAGCCGGAGAAGGACGCTTACGTCCGGCCTTCCTGTGAGCTGTGGTGCTCTCGGCCTGCTTTCCCGGGTTCTTGCAGCCGCTTCTGGACGAGATGAGGAAATCTGTTACGCTCACGGTGATGTATTTCTTTTTCACTTCTTTACTTATTCTGTGATTTATGTCCATATTATTCTTGTGAGTTATTGCTATGTACGCGTAAGCTTTGAATAAATAGCCGTAAAGAGCTGATTATCTTCTAAGAGTGCGTTGTTGTGAGTTATTGTGTCTGTCTGTTTATTGTTCAAAGTATTGCTCTATAATTGCATTGGTGATTTATGGTTGTTCCGTGCACTTTTCGGGGGAGAGCAATACATTTTTGGCGTCACAAACAGGATGCTCGCGATGAGTTGTTCAAAGTATTCAAGAGTCTGTTGAAACGTAGATAGGATTTTGGTTGTCGTGTAAGTGAAGTTTTTGAATAGTGAAGTTTTTTTTTCTCCTTTCTCATTTTTGTAAGTGTTTGTGTGCATTTGGGAGTGATTGCAGTGTGGAGAAGAAAATATATAAGTTCAACAAGGTTTTGCTTTGTTTGCGATAATGAGTAGTTTGTTCAAGAAGAAGAACGTTACCGCTGGCGGTGACTGTTCTGATGTTGTTATTCCAGGTTGGACTAAGAGTCCAGATGATAAATTGGCTCAGGCGTGGGCATGTGGTGCAGGTTTAAGTGAAACTTGTAATCAAGGATTGGGATATGCCGATCCGACTGATGTAATTGCATGCTTACAACAAGTTCCAGTAGAGCGTGGCAAAGAATGTGCGGCATTAGGTAGGCGAGGTTGGGTTCTTTCGCATGCTTATAGGAAAATACATCAAATGAAGGTGGAAATGAAAAATGAGGTCTTGCCTTAAGAGAGAGAGCTGGCTGCAGAACGGCAGACTGCGTTAATGCAGCAGATTCAAATTAAACTGTTTAAAGATAAGGCCGACACATATCAGGCGATGACCGAGAGTGCAGCAGTCAGAGTAGCCCGGTATAAGTATACGAAAAGACGGGGAGGGGTCAACAAAAGAAAGGTGGCAACTGTAATCGCTACCGCTGGCGTAGACTGGGATCCGGATAAGTGGGATGGTGATATTTTTGATTCGACCAGTCTAGAAAGTAGTTCCGCAGATGAGTCTGACCCCAAACCAGAGGTGAAACAGAAAACAGTGGTGGCTAAGCCCGTTAGAAGACAGCGAGCCGGACCACATCCGCAGAATCCTGGTGGCGGAATGGTGGATTTAACCACTTTGGAGGATTACACACAACAGGATGTTGGGGAAATTAATACCCGTTTGCGGCAAAAATCAGGGGAAGCTTTATTGACATGGATGGTGAGATTGCTAGATGGGGGTGCTGCAGGGTTGTTGGTAGATTCTACTGATTCACCGCGTTTTTTACCCCTGTCAATTGACACCAACGGACATGAGGTCTTAAGAGCAGGACCACCCCCTGACGCAAATGGTCAAGATATGCAGGTGTCTTTGTTGCACCTGGTAGCACAAGCATGTAACCGTAAATACCCTATTACCACAGATTGGCCCAGTGAAGAAACGAAGTGGTATACGTTGAGAGAAGCAATTCAAAAAGTCAGAGAGCATGCTATGAAAGAGGCGATTCACATAGATGCTCCTGATCATATGGGAGCCATGCCGCTCTCAGTTTCAACTCGAAACATGGTGATTAGAACTGCGCCACCCGCATACAAAAGTGTCATTATGACTTTGCTCGTAGGTATGATGGGCAAGCCTACTTATGAGGTAGCAGATGCCATTAGGCAACTTGCAGATTTGGGAGAGTGGGATAAGAGTGATAACAAGCCACGGGAGAGAGAGGGGCGTAGTGAGAGGAGAACCGAAGGCAGGCGGCAAGATAGTAGAGACTCCCGAGTATCCCGAAAAGATATGTTTTTGGCTTTGTTAAAAGATGGCATGCCACACGAGGAAATCGATGGCATTGAAACCAGAGTAATGTATGAATTATATAAGAAACGAGGACTTGCAGCCATAGAGCACTATAAATAGGTTAGGAAACAAGTAGACACCACGCCACAGGGGGACACCTCACCTTCTGCTCCCCCTGCGGAAGAACAAGACGAAGGGTCTATGGGGACACCTTCCCCATACCAGCCAACTTACGCTTATTTGAGAAAGGTGGTGAGTGCGATGTTAGAGGCGGAGTCCAGTCACACTCATTCGATTCGAAGTTTGACTAGGGCTTCAGCCAAGCTCCGGCAGCATCTGCCCACATAAAGGTGGATAGGCGGCCTCATGTTGATGTGAACATTTTTTGGGGGCCAGGAAATACACAAGGGGTGCGAGCATTGATAGACACCTGGGCGGAGGCCTCTTTGATTCATGGTAATCCAACACAATTTAAAGGCAAACAGTTTACTATTACAGGTTTAAGGGGAAAGGAGACCCCTGCAGTACAAACAAACGTGGAAATGAGAATAGGCAATTTGAAGAGGCAGAAATATCAAGTATTGATTGTCCCGATACCTGAATATATAATTGGCTTTGACATTTTGGAAGGGCTAACCTTGGGACTTGGCGGTAAAACGTACCAGTTTGGGGTGAGTGCATTAATCTGTACACCCATTACCATAGGCAAATTGAAGATAACCCCAGTGCAAGTGCCAATGGCAACCAAGCGGGTAGCAATGAAACAATACCGCATTCCTGGGGGGCATAAGGACATTTCGGACACCATTAAAGAGTACGTGGAGGCCGGTGTATTACGCCCTATTACCACCTCATGGAATAACCCGCTCTGGCCTATTAAAAAGGGAGATGGGTCGTGGAGGATGACGGTGGATTACAGGGAGTTGAATAAACATACTCCTCACTTAGTGCCCACAGTCCCAGACCTTGAATGAAAATGTCCAAAAGTTCGAGGGGACTTGGTATGCAATGATCGATTTAGCTAATGCATTTTTCTCCGTGCCAATTGCTGACGAGTGTCAAGAACAGTTTGCATTTTCGTGGGGTGGACGTCAGTACACTTTCACGAGACTACCCATGGGGTACATGCACAGCCCGACTATCTGTCACCGGCTGGTGGCAGAGCACTTAGACAAGATACCGTGTAAACCTGACATACAAATCTCTCATTACATTGATGATATTTTGATCCAGGGCAAGGACGAGCACAGTATGCAAAGTCAGTTAGATGTCCTTATGGAAGGATTGAAAAAGGAAGGGTGGGAGATTAATCCGAGTAAAATTCAAGGCCCAGCTGAAACAGTGATATTCCTCGGAATTCAGTGGCATCATGGGCATCGAGAAATGGTGCCAAAAGCCAGACAGAAAATACTTGAATTCACCACTCCAACGAACAAAAAGCAAGCTCAGCAGTTTATAGGACTGTTTGGGTTTTGGAGACAGCACATTCCGCATTTAGAGCAGATATTGGCCCCCCTCTACAAGGTGACACGAAAGAAATATGAGTTTCAGTGGGGGGAAGAGCAGCAGAAAGCCTTTGAGATGGCGAAAGACACAGTGCAGCAGGTGCTTGATTTATGGCCCTTGAAGGAAGGCGAAGTGGAATTAAATGTTTCTGTGCAAGACAGCTATGCTAACTGGAGTGTGTGGCAGAAACAAGACAGAAAACGTTTGCCATTAGGGTTTTGGAGTTGTAAGTTGCCTGACGCTGGTAACTCATATACTCCGTTTGAGAAGCAATTGATGGCATGTTATTGGGCTCTGGTTGATACTGAGCAGATGACGTTGGGCCATGATGTATTTATGAGACCTGAAATACCAATCATGCAGTGGGTACTGAGCTCTCCTAAAACGCATCGTATAGGACATGCTCAAGAAGCCAGCATAATTAAGTGGAAATGGTATATTCAAGACAGAGCCAAATCAGAAAAGGGTGGAGTAGCAAAATTACATGAGCAAGTTGCCAACATACTGCCGTCAGATTACATACCACCGGAAGTGCCTGAAAAACGTGAGTCTCCCGTGAAATGCGGAGTACCTTACAGCGATTTGACCGTGGAGCAAACAGAGCATGCTTGGTTCACGGATGGTTCAGTTTGATATGTGGGAACTGAGTGGTACTGGAAAGCAGTGTCGTACAATCCCAAAACAAAAAAGATGTTGACAGCGACAGGGAAAGGAAAGAGCAGTCAGTTTGCAGAACTTTACGCAGTTTACCAAGCGTTGAAACAAGAGACCCCTGGTCAGTGTTATGTGTACACAGATTCATGGTCAGTGGCAAATGGATTGGCAGTGTGGTTGCCAACTTGGCAAAAGAATGGATGGAAGATTCATTCAAAAGAGTT
Organism: Ambystoma mexicanum; assembly: GCF_040938575.1. Classification (NCBI taxonomy): domain Eukaryota; kingdom Metazoa; phylum Chordata; class Amphibia; order Caudata; family Ambystomatidae; genus Ambystoma; species Ambystoma mexicanum. The sequence continues at coordinate 167,187,718 of NC_090933.1, forward strand.
GTGGGGAAAAGAACTGTGGCAAGATATTGCAGAAATGTTGTTACAAAGCAAAGTCACTGTATATCATGTGGATGCGCATTGTGCCACAGATTCATTAGAACGTTGGTTTAATTCTATTGCAGATGAACACACCAAGATTTCCTCAGTGGATGCAGAGGCTCGGGAAGACGATATGGAGGGTTTGGCCAAATGGGCCCATCAGAAATGTGGGCACCTTGGAGAAAAGGCTACTATCAGGTGGGCACAAGCTAGAGGAATCAGTCTTCCTTTAGAATTAGTGAAAACAATCATTTTGCAATGTCCCGTGTGTCAACACCAATTGCATAGACCTATACCTCAAATTATTCGAGGCACATTGAGAAGAGGAAAATTACCAAGTCAAATTTGGCAGATTGATTATATCGGTCCTATGCCAATCAGCAGAGGTTGTCAGTATGCATGCACTATTGTGGATACATACTCGGGATATTTGATGGTTTTGCCGTGCAAACGGGCAACCCAATTGAACACCATCAGGTTGTTAGATCAGATCATATTACATTATGGAGTGCCTTTGCAGATTCAAAGTGACAATGGGCCACATTTCAAAGGCAAATTAATCCAAGAATTTTGTCAGGAAAAGAGCATTGAGTGGATCTACCACGTGCCCTACCATTCAGCTGCGGCAGGGCTAATTGAACGAATGAATGGGTTACTGAAAGAACAGTTGCACAAATCTGGAGACGGCAGTTTGGCAGGCTGGTGTGATCGTGTGTTTGATGCGGTGCAAGTGTTAAACAATAGGCCTGTGTATGAAAATGAAACTCCTCTGATGCGATTAATGACTCCTACTTTACAGGTTCAACCCAATTCAGTCAGAGAAACACTATTATACTGGGAAATTACTCCAGGTTCTTTAGCTCCATATTGAGCAACTCCAGAGTCAGCAGGGGTAGACTTGCATTCACATGAAGAAATCAGATTAGATCCAAGAGGAATAGTTGTAATTGAAACAGGGATTGGAGTACAGATTCCCCCAGAGCATATGGGATGGATAGCCCCTAGATCTGGCCTAGCATTGAAGGGAGTTCAAGTGTTGGGAGGGGTAATTGATGCTGATTACCAAGGCAAGATTAAAGTCATCCTGATGAATAGTGGGGATCAATTGTTATCAATACACAAGGGTGATCGAGTGGCTGAGTTGATAGTCATTCCTCTTAAATTGTCCATGATTAAGAAAGGGGAGCCTCCTACAGTGTTAACTACCCATGGGGATCGCGGTTTTGGCTCTTCAGACAGTATGGTACCGGTGCAAAAGTGTGGGTGGAAAAGCCAAGTGGCCCACCTGTGCCCGCAGATGTCATTGCATCAGGCAAAGATCAAGTAGTTTTAGTTATGGAGCCTGGTAGAAAGAAATGGCAATATGTGCCCGCAGACAAATGTTACCTGAGAGAGTGATGTGCAACACTGATATCTCTTTTCTGGGTTTGCTTTGTAGATTCTGGGTCTGGTTGGTGTAACTGTGGCACTAAATGGACTCCATTTGGGCGAATTAAACAATCTGCTGTTACCAGCGACAAATGTCACATCTGTGCCAGTGATGAAGGGGATACTGATAGTGATGAATAATGTTGTCCACAAGCAGCTCTATGCCAGTGCCGAAAAGCGTGCCAGACCGAAGACATGGATTCGTGAAATGCTACAAACACACCAGGAGCAAGTGACAACAACCTTGATGCCATCCGTGCAAGAGTCGTTTGTAGGAAGACGGAAACACTCTCCTATGATTACCCAAGAGGAGAATATGTGGATATATCTGGCACAGCAACTACTGAACATATCACACTTTTGTCTTACTGATGTGCCCAATGCTGAAGCTTTATTGACTACGTGTTTAGTAGCGGTCCCAACGCCTGTTCCGGTTTTAAAGCATATGTTCGGCATCACACATAATGATTCTTTAGTTCAAGACTCAGACATTAGACAATCTTTTTCAGTTTACGAATACTGTCGGTTCTGCAAGAGACTGACAAGAAATGGAGAAATTTGACACGTGTTATTACTTACAATATAACTCATGGTGATGTGTGTTATATTATGACGTGTAAAGCACAAGAAATTGGCAAATGCCGACAAATAGAGTTAACCAATCAGTACAATCACACTGTGTTCGAGTGGCGACTATGTTCGCGAATGTCACGCAAATGCACCAGTGTAAATAACACTATGTCCTGTAATCATACAGTGATAACTGCTAGTCATTTGAATCATGTGAAACGTCCAACAGGATGGCTCTTTTCATGTGGTAACATTACATATACTTATATTCCAGCTAACATTTCTGGAGGTCCATGTGCTTTAACTCGATTAGGACTAATGATGTTTCCTTTACACCTAGCGATAACTCGAGGTAAAAGGTCAACTTTTGGATCCGTAGGTCTATCTCCTGACTGTGATTCACATGTACATTTGTTATCAGAAGCTGAGGTTCTAGCATTAACCCTTTCATTAGTGGGAGTTTGGGGTTTAGCTGCTGGAGGTTACAAATCTTTGATGAAATTAGCATGTTTAGTAGTTAAAAGTCTCAATCATACTTCGCAGGCTTAAGAAGAATTACTCCTTGATAGTCAAGTTATTAGAAAAGCAACTTTGCAGAATAGAGCTGCTGTTGATTACCTATTGCTAAAACATAATTTAGGGTGTAATGCCTTTGAAGGTATGTGTTGTTTCAATTTAAGTGATTACTCACAATCTATTGAAAGTCATATTCGAGGTTTGAGGGATCTCATTTCTCAAGTGTCTCAAGATCGTAATAGAAATTTGTGGGATTGGTTATTTTCATGGATACCTGATATTGGGGGTACACTATGTTACATTTTTGCTTGCAATTTTATTATACTGTCTATTATAATTGCTTGTTGTTGTTGCATTCAATGTATTCCCAATTTAGTATTAACCTTTCGTAGGTTTCAGAGACCGGTTCCTGTGCCACGGGGATATGGAAGATAAATATCCAAAGGGTGAAATTGTTATGCTTGATTTATGCTTGATCCAAAATGGCGCGGGTGTGCAATGCATTCTGGGAGCGCTCGGATCCATGTTGGATATTTACTTCATACCGCAGTGAAACGCTGCACACATTTTGCTGAGTGTTAGATTCACAGTGCTGAGACAAACATGCTTTTCCAAACCTGGTATGCGGTCAAAGCCATTTCTGCTGGGAAAGCTAACGTTGTTATGGCTTACTACTGTTCTCCGTGGAGCATGTTTTTAGAGAAGGGAGGCCCTGCGCTTCTTGGGGGGAGCTCTCGATTGACCCAGCTGGCAACCGACGGCTGTTCCTCAACTGCGCAGGTGCAATTTCCAGAATGTTTCGAGAATTAACTCTCCTTTGTGGAGTGTGTATATAGGCAGAAGCCCGGAGGTGGTCAGGTGAGACTTCAGCCAGAGAAGGACGCTTACGTCCGGCCTTCCTGTGAGCTGTGGTGCTCTCGGCCTGGCTGTTCCCGGGGTCTTCCAGACGCTTCTGGACAAGATGAGGAATTCTGTTACGCTCACGGTGATGTATTTCTATTTGACTTCTTTACTTATTCTGTGATTTATGTCCATATTATTCTTGTGAGTTATTTCTATGTACGCGTAAGCTTTGAATAAATAGCCATAAAGAGCTGATTATCTTCTAAGAGTGCGTGGTTGTGAGTTATTGTGTCAGTCTGTTTATTGTTCAAAGTATTGCTCTATAATTGCATTGGTGATTTATGGTTGTTCCGTGCACTTTTCGGGGGAGAGCAATACAAGCGGCGAGAACTGGGAAGCTGGACCCGCCCGCTTTCTGAAGCTTGAATCTGGGAATAGTGAGACTGTGAGCTTGGACAGCTCTCTGGGGACGGCAAGAGGTGCTGAGGAGAGAATCGTTGCACCATATAGTTAGGCGCTTGGTTGGCAAGACATTTGTGCATGAGAGCAAGTGACTTGAGGGTAACTCTTTGTGAAACTTGGAACCAGTGTAGGTTGCGTCTGGTGTCTGTTATGTCCTGATTCCTAGGGATGTTCATGCAGCTCTGATATTTTATTTTGGGTGACCTGGAGCTTGCTAAGATTGCGTTGACTAGTGCCTATGTTAAGTGCATTACAATAGTCAAGCTTCGACATGAAAAGGGGTCTAGCAAGGGTAATGCAGTTGGAGGTGGAAAGGAATGGCCGGCAGGCTGTGATGATTTTGCATGTGTACGCGGAAGCTGAGATTACGGCGTTAATTTGCCTAGAGAGTGATAAAGTCAAGTCAAGGTAGATACCAAGGGTTTTGATATCGTTGGAAACTTTGATGGTGTTGCCATCAATGATGAAGGATTTGAAAATGGGATCTAGGTTGTTGAGACGGTGGTGGGAACCCAAGATGAGGAGCTCTGTTTTTTCATCACTAAGGCAGAGCTTGTGTTGAGTGTTGTAGAAGTGTAAGGGCTGAGTAGGCAGTACTCATCTTTGTATTCCTGTGGGGCAGAAGTCATTTCACCACACTGGTGGGCAATGATTGGGATCCAAAATAAAAATATTGGCAGTTAGCGTTAGATTTACTAGCAGGCATTTTGTATTCGCCACAATGTGGATTGCCTTGAGCATGGTGCAGTCCCTAGAAACAGAGTCAATGCACTTGCTGTGCGGAAGGTTTGGACTCCCCCATTGCAGTAAGGCTAGTATGACTGAACTGTTGCAACACTCCAGGCTTTATTGGGCCCTGAAGGATTGGAATTTGAGGTGGGAACCAGCACAACTCCCATTGGGGAGGGAGGTATGTCAGGTGATGACACCTAAGGATAGCCTAGGTGCCACATCCAAAAGGACGTAGTCCACCCACCTGAGGTGGGGAATGAAACATTGAGGAGTTTACACATCAATCCTTGAAGTATCATTGTGGATGGGCCTAAATTAACAAGGTTGACACAGCTCTGATAATATCATATGTGATTGCATGTGAGACCTCCAGAACCTCACAAGTCCCAAGCTCCCTCGGCAGTCCTGCACTTGCCTCTGGGCCTTTGTACTGTGCCTAGTGCTACTGTAATATGCCCCATGATAGGGGCTACTACTCTGCACTTAACCCTGGCCCCTGCTGGACTGGGCACACTTGTCCCCCTCACCTTGTGCTTCCTGTTCTAGGCACATACTCAACCTTGAATGTTCTAGGCCCAGCAAGTCTGTCTGTCCAATCCTCCCTCTTGCCCACCCCCCTCCAGTTTTGGTTGTGCTTGAAATACTCATGCATAGGCGCATTGCTTGACCAACCACCAAGCAATCTGAACTGTTCCCCAGACCAGTACAGTAGTTCATGATCTGTATGTTCTCTTCCCTCATTCCTCCCCCCTTTCCTATTTGTTCTCCCCTCACCCTTTGTTAAGAGCTTCATTAGTAGATATGCCTCTGTGCCTAGTATGCTAGTTAGTGTTCTTAAATCATCCGGAATCTTTGAGGCCTAAAAATGATGACTGTATTCCCTTGTTTCCCTTCCCACCTTGAAGCGCTTTGAAGCACTTCACTTGCATTTAAGTGCTATACGAATAAACAATTACAATTACAATACCCTTGCATATTGCAATACTGTGTTACATCATCATTTATGTGACCAGAGTGACAGAAAGCCCATGGAACCTGAAAAGATTGCAATAAGGTATGTGAGGGCTTGACTCCACAAAATGGCTCAGCTGCATGCACCAAAGTCAGAGGCAACTCACAATGATACATACAAGAGGGGAAAGGATCAAAGTTTTGACCCTTCCTCCAAGAAAGTCCCCCCAAAACAAAAAGGGAAATCCAGACCCATAGTATGTCAACTTCCACAGGAAAGCAGATTGTGGTCACCTGTAGCACTGGGGTTCCTGCAGTCCTCAACAACCAAGGGTTGATTTTTGTGTGGCACAAAGAGAGGGAGATTGGACCTGAAAGGGAAAATCTAAGCAGGACATTGTGACTGTTGACCTTCTGGAGGAGGAAGCCATAGTCAGTGTGGACATTTTAGCAGATGAAGTCCCACTAGGTCATGGATTCCCTAACTCTGAGTGGCATGGGTACCGAGTCCTTTGTGGGGCCCCACTTCCTGCCAAGACTCAGAAAATTCTGGACTGTGTCTCCAGAAATGGGGTAAAGGCTCCCAATTCTCATGACACTGATGCCAATGTAACAGTTGTCAGACAATGGGTGAAGGAAGGGAAGATCATGACAAGATCAAACTGGCTGGTGTTTGACTTACTGTCCATTTGAAATGGTAGGGTTTACACGGAGGGCTGAAACCTCACTGTACTGTGTTGCAGTCCAATAATCCATTCCAGTAGGGTGTCTGTTGGATAATTACTACTGCGACATACTGAAAGCAGTTACTAGAGAGGGAGGTCTACGAGTGGCAAAGGAGGAAGTACTTGAGGCCTGCAGTCCTGTGCTTCCTCAACTGGACAGTGAAAGAGACCAGTTTCACAGGTAACTCCCAGTGCAGGCCGAAAAATCCCCTGAGGCACTGTCTTTGGCGAGAGCGTGTTCAGTGGCCACTGTTAGGGAGAATTCTCCAAATGTGCTCATTTCCCTTACCTTTTGAGAACCCCAGCAACTTTGCTGGATTTCTAGGATTTTATTTTTTTACTTGGAAAGTAATGAGCCTTTTTTTCCCAATCTTTCATGTATTTTGATGTGTGTTTTACTTTTGTGTTCTTTGGATATGGTGTTTTAAACAAACTCCATGGCATCATCTTTTTCTGTGTTTCACACAGCACCTTCAGTGCAGTGGCACAGGGCTGACTTAAATACCTTCTCTGGGACTGACTACTGTCTCCCAGAGCATGTAAAGTTAAATTGACTTTGCTGGTCTCTTTAATATTACTGACCCCGCACACACTATCTTCCTGTAGAGTGCTGGAGGGATTGCCTAGCTTCCCCTGAGTCAAAAACCTCATGTAACAGTAAAATGTTACCCTTTTCTACTTTGAATGGCTGGTGGCAGTGGTTTAGATCAAACCACTATGATTTTTCCTGAGCGCTATCAATGGTAGCTAAAAATCGGGTCAGCCATGTTTTTCAATATGGCACCCAAGACCTATCTGTAAAAACAGACTCCGGTCATCTTTTTTCACCATTTCTTTTAGGAAAAGTCCTTCTTGTATTTGTCTCTGCATACCAAACCATGTTTGGTCCCTTTGCTCGTTGGTCTTTGGCGGGCTTCAGTGCTGAAGCCCTCCTCTGGTGCCTGAGTGGCTGGGGTGGACAGGATGTGAGGGAGGTGCCCGAAACTCCCTGTGCTTAGTCTCCTAGGAGACATGAATGCACTCTGGCGTGATTGGCCGGCTGGCTGTCTGGCAAGGACAGCCACCCTTCTGTGTGAGTGACAGCCAGGCTGGAATGAATGAGGGAAAACTGTTTAAAAGCAGGTCTCTGGGACTTGGAAAGCAGAGTCGACCACTGGAACGAAAGAACCGAAGAGGAGAGGAAGGAAGGGGACTGCTGCAACTCCTGGACGACCGGTGAAGCCCTGCTGCAGGTCCGAGTTGCCTGAAACTCTGACGACAGAGAAGCCCTTCAAGGTTAACTTCTTCCCTTGAGTTTGGTGGGAACAAACAACTCACAAGCCACCTGGACACCATCCCCATCTGGTCGAATTTTCATCAGAGTGCTGTTGAAAACCGGATAGCCAGAGGGAAGGAAACCAGCTGGTCCACTTTAAGGCACTCACACCTTAGACCAACGTCTTGCTACAGCTTTTGGCCTCTTCCCTGGGCAGTGCAGGAACCTCCCGATGTCCTCCTTCTTGTCCCCATGACTGAAGCACAGGAACAGCAAGATCTGCTAGAACTGCCAGGAACAACTGCCTCAGCTACAGCTTTCTTCATTGACAAGGTACTGTGCAAACGCGGTCCGGAAATCTTTTCGGCCATCGAGAAAGTGTGTGAAACTTTCCTCAACTACGAAGGATTGTCCTTCCCTTAACATTTGTCAAACTTTTCGCCTAGCCAAATCCTTTCAAAAGTCATGGCAAGGACTTAACCGTATATACCAGAACTGTACTATCCTATACAAAAGACTCTGAACCATTGACTTTGGCCCAGGCCTATTGAGAAGAATTGCTGGTTGTATTTAACCAAAACCCTTTGCCCTGCCTATGAATGTATTTTGGCTGTCTATTCTTATAACCTTGTCTTTTCCCCCCTTTAGTAAGTATCTGAAATGCCATTTTGCTCCCACTTCATTTTGGAGCTAAACTTGTTCATTTACTTTCCGTTTGGATTTTTGTGGTTTATTAGTGTGTGATATTGAGCTGCTTATTCTAGTGTAATGTTTTCAAACTGACTGAGTAAATAAATGTATATTCTTTTTATCAAGAAACCTTGAGTAAGTGTCTATTTGAATCACTGTATTAATTGGTCCTTTGTGTAACTTGTTCTACTGCTCACTTAAACTCTTGAGATAAGTCTGGCTGCTCAGCCATCGCTACCACTTTACTGTGTAGTACAGGCTTATACCAAAGGTGTAACTGTGCTTACACTTGTAGTCTTAAATGCCTGTAGTGTTCTCAAAGTGTACTGCAGGTGATTCTGCCTAACAGCCACCAAGGAAACTATGGAGTTAGCATCGGATTCAATGATCTCAGGGTTGACTACTGGTGTAGAAACGTAACCTGAGATCATGGACAGGGATGTTTCAGACCTGAAGAGCTTGCCATAATGGAATGTGTTGTCTTCATCTAGGGTACCTGGCCAGGCTTTTTCCAGATACAGAGGGATTGTCCCACTGCAGCAGGTCTGTTGAGGCAGACAGAGGGGTGGAGGTTTTGAACCACTCATAAAGGGAAACAGGCACTGAGTGAAAACCCTGGAATGTTCCAAAAACAGGAACATGCACAAAGCAGGATCCCTGACTTGTTCAAAGACAAGGACCCAAGAACTGTGAGGCAGCGCACAGCCAGGAGTTAGTTGTTCACACAGGCATCAAGAGTTTCCTACTGCACCTGGCTCCTGACACACTTGCTGATCATTTAGATGTGACTGAGACATTTTGTGGATGTAAACATTGATGTATTTGTGCAGTCCCTCCTATCTTGTCTAGAAACTTACAAGACAGGAGAGGCACAATAGACATTTAAATCCACTGCCTGTGGTTAGGTGGTCTTGCGAGAGCAAAGTCATCTTCTCTCAGGTGGCATCCCCCAAGATGTCATAGATGACAGGGGACACCATGTCATATCTGTGGCTGTGCCGATACCACAGAAAAATCAGTAGGTATCTTCCTGCCGAACAACTTCTTCGTGCTGGAAAGCTGGTTTGATCAGGGCACCAGTTCTCGAAATCCCAGGCTATGTGCAGGGAATTAAAAGAGAGATAGGCACTTCTAACATTAGGATTGGAGTAGACTCAGTGCAGCTGATCCGCCTATTGCCTACCATCACATCAGGCTGATGGGGCCAGAGAAAAACTCAGCTTCTGTTGGGAAGAATTCCATGCTTGGGCCACATCTCTTTGATTTAAAGTAGACATGCTGCCTATGTCTGGATCTCAACATTCTAGTGCAGTTGGCATCAGGCTATTGTCCTGCCTTGGGATGTGCCTGCCCCTTAAAAGGGTGATTTTCAAACTTTTTGGCTGGGCATCATGCAAGGAATTGCAATTTGATAGGGGTGTAGAATCCCTGTTTTTTTATTTGTATTATATGATAAAATAATGCTGGTAATTCCATTTTAGAAATGGTCATTTGCTAGCCAGATACCACTATTAGTGAGATACAGTCCAAAAACATAACTTATATTTCTGTCCTGATATGCAGCTTCTGCTCCCCTTACTGGAACAGAACAAGTACATAGGTCACAGTAGCCTAATTGACAGGTGTGGTGACAGCAACGTCACATCAGCACAAAGGCTGCATTTAAAGTCTTCACCTCTATTCCAAAACCATCTATTCATGAGGAATGGCTGTTCTGTTGGCATTTTAAGTATTAAACATGGAACCATACTTGACTTCAGGGTATGGTGAATAATAATTCACAAAGCTATAAGAAGACACATCTGATTTGTATCATACATATGTCCACACTTTGAGTCCAGGCCAACTGTGGAGTGATTGTGTGCATTATTTTCAGGTAGCTGTCCCTTCCAGATAGCAGGACTAGAGACTGAAATATTGTGCCTCTCCTTTGATTTTTTGTGAGGTTGGATAACACCTCTCTCCTCCCAGACAGCCCCACACCAGAAGCTGCCCTAGGAAACACGAATCAAAGGGAGACCCTACACAAAAGGACTAGCCTTACATCATGGTGTTGCATAAAAAGAGAAGTGGGAGGACAAGTGGTCCTTTGTGGTGCTTTTGCAGTCTTTCTTCAGTGACATTCGCCAGGAGGCGCTGCCATACTGTTGGATTGAGCAGCATTTGTTTTAAAACCAAGCAGTTGAATCTCTGCAACTCTCTCGTCGCACTTGTCACGGTATCTAAGTCTGAGTTTGCATAAATAAAATGACTAAAACTAAATCCGTGAAATCTGGATACAATTTACACAGAGGAAATACTGAGAAAGTGGCAAAACAGCCTTCTAAGAAGAACTCTAACAATGCGGTGGGTGGTGACTCGGATAAGGGGACGATCCCTGCTATGTTTTCTAAAGCCATTCCTAAAGTGACCCCTCTGGTGGATAATGGTACAACGCAAGGAGGGGCACCTTCCCCCACACACAATAGCAGTAAGACATTGGACATTACGAACTATAATGATATTGACAATAACTCACTTCTCGATCTCTGTCTCTCTATCCAAAAGTCCATGGCTGTATCTAATAGACCTACTACCCCAATGAAGAAAAGTACTATGGTGGTGGAGGCGCAGGTCTTGAATGCAGCACACAATGAATCTCAAGCAGCCACTGAGACAACAAGCCCAAAACAGACTGGCAACTCCACGTCAAATTTGTTCGGAAATCACTCTATACATCCGACACCCATCTCTCCTGTGGTACCAACCATGGGATGTCTGTCGACTTCCCCTGATCTGTATATTGATACGGAAGATCTGGAGCATGCCGACGGCGAAGGGAGCAGGATGGCAGAACGTCTAAACAATACAGCCATAATTGAATTGCAGGCGTCTATGCCATCAATGCAATTTGCATTAAAGATTTTGCTAAAGCTATGCGGGAGGATTCACACAAATTCTATCATACAAATGGGGCTGCCCAATCCGAAGGTTGGGTTGGACCAGGAGCCTAGAAAACATGTGTTTCCGGAGGGGGCCCACGTGCCTGTGGCACCTTCGGATAATGGAAATTCCATTGCACCTGCTGTCGGCAGCCCTGTTCCACCTTTGACAAAAAAGCAGCAACGTATGGCAAAGCGGGCGGCCTCAAAAAAGGCGGTGGTGGAAAATGCTTCCCTTCTACCTGCCACCAACCGCCCACTAGTTAAATCTAAAAAAGCAAAGAAAAGGGACCATAAAACCAAGAAACGTTCGGGTAAAGGGGCTGGGACATTGACTAGCTGGGTCCTACCGGACAAAAACAGTGACTCAGCAAGTGCAGATACAGAAGATTCTGAATCATACCTCTAGGTATGCACAATTGGTGATTCAACAAAGTTTTCATCGCCCTGTAGGAAAGACAAGCCAAGGGCTGAGGATCACCAGGAACAGTCAATGGTCGCAGACGCCGAAGACCTCAAAGCAAGTAAAATATGCATTATTAAAACTTGAATCAGAAGAAAAGGGAGAGGTGATTGTCGAGATCGGAGGCCTTGACTAAACTCCATCTCGTACCCCAATTGCATGTTATACGCTCAGAGGACTTTTCGTTTGTGGAACCATTGAGGGTATTTAATCCAAACGTCTCAGTCCTCCACTGTGGGGTGCTGGCATCTGCACAACTGATTCGGGCGCATAAGAAAAGTCTCATGCAGGTTGGGTTAGAAGTGCTAACAAGGAGAAGGAAGATCCCTCCCTACCCATTGAGAACTACCCAGCATCTAAAAACAAGGGCAGCAGGCCTGCCCAACCACCGGCAAAGAAGGTGCAGATGAGCGACATCAAGAGTACCCTGAAATGGCTAGCAGATTCTCTTCCTATGGTACTGCAACATCCATGAGATTGTTCCCTATTTAGTTGTAACACTCATGATCACCAGGATTTACTGACATCCAAGGGTTCTCTCTCTCTCATAAATAATCATTTCTTTTTTTTCTCCAAGAAACGTGGTTACAGTCTCCTATTGCCATGGATGGCTATATTTTACACCATACTCCTGCCCAAAAAGGAGTGCAGGGCGGGCTTTTGGGGGGCTCACTATTGGGATCACATAATAAGATTCCTAGTAAGAAGATCACCACTGAATATGGTAAGTATATTTGTGCTGATGAAGGAACCCTTATGATAAAAACAATCCGGGAAAAATATTTATTAGGTAACATTTATAACCCGCCGGGGGCCAAGCACAGAGAACCCATTCAGGAATCCTTGCATGAGCTACTGGGCAGATGGACACTTGACAATGAGAATTATTTTGTGATTGTGGCTGGTGACCTGAATTGCCATATCAATGGCGGGAGTGGTACGGGTAATAATACGCTCCTAAGTAACTTCAGCCTCTGGAACTACATGCCCCAGACGCTGAAGGGGACTGTTGGTCTGGATTCTTTAAGTGTTGGGACCTTGAGATCATCAATGGCCGTACCAAGAGTGATCGACCAGGCAAGATTACCTGGAGAAATGGGTGAGGGGGGAGTACCCTCAACTACATTTTTGCCAGCGTGAGGTTGCTTCCATTGTTGAAGACATGGGAGTTTGGGAAACCGAATGGGTGACCATTATCCCCTTGTTATGAGATTGGGGATCCTCTCCCCCCAGGTGGGGAGCACTAATCTGGGAGATTTATCAGCCAGCTATACTCTAAATCGTATTTCATGGTCAGAGAAGAATGTGTTAAAAGCAACTAAGGCGACTGGTGATTGGGACTTAAATCAGGTTCATAGATTTAATCACATGTCCTTTGAGCAAATTGAGAGATGGATATGTGTTTTCTCCGGAATGCGCGCTTCCTATAGAGCGCAGATGACGGTGTGGAAATCACAGAAGGATGCCACTTTTGATCGTACCATCAGAGACAGAAAATGGAAGCTTAGGAAAGACATTTGTATGACTAAATCTGGGGTCTTCTCTCATATGGTTATTTCCAACAACATTAGGAAATTGAAAAATGGTTTTCGCACCTGCTTAAAAAAACATAATAAACACAGGAAACTGGAAAGATGGCAGCATACTGTCAATGCACTATGCAGTAGAAACACACAAAACATATGGTCTGTGTTGGGGGAGGCTAAGGGGAGTAAAACCTCACATACGATAAACCCTATAGGTATTGTGGAGTGGTCTACCTATTTGGAAAACCGTAATGGTAAGGAATGCAAAAAGGCTAGCAGCACTAGCAACATTAAACCTATTAATCCTCCCTTTGTGGTCTCTACTGAGGAGCTCCAACTTAGAATTGGAGAGCTGAACTCACCCCGTGCTCCAGGTCCTAACGGCTTATTCAACGTTGTGATGAGAAATAACCCCCTATTCTGGGCTTTCCTCCTAAAAATCCGATTTGAGTAGATCCTGGCGGAGGGGCGTATCTCAGCGTCTTGGCAGGCTGCTATTCTTATACCAGCGTTTAAAAAAAGGAGCAGAACCGAACCTGGGAACTACCGGTTACTGTCTATGCTGGACTGTACTGGCAAGATGTTTGCTGCACTCCTCCTAAAGGAATTACAGAAGTGCGTGGAGGGTGCAGGAATTCTGGACCGCTTTCAAAGCAGTTTTATAACTGGCTATTCCACATCCCACAATCTGTTTATCATGAACTCTCTCAGAAGCAAGGCGCTTACACATTCTATACCCATTCGTACAAATATCTAGGTGTTGATTTTGATAACAGGGGAAACTACATCACCTGCATCCAGGCGCATAAATCTAAGGCTGCACAATTTACAGCATTAATTCACAAATTCACACGTGATCAGAGTGGTTTCTCTATCTGGGCTGTGCGCCAATTGTACATACAATGTTGGGTACCTATGGTAACGTATGGCCTAGACCCTTTGATCAACATGAATTTGGGGTGGTTACAGCTGGTTACAGCTGGTTGAAGGAGTGCATCCCAAATGGCTATGATTAGGCTTGAATTAGGAATTACCTCCCTTTAAGCCATTGTTCTAAAAAAGAGAGTGGAATTCTATATTAGAATCAATAATAAGCCTACCAACATGCTTCTCATGGCTATCAAAGAGGATTCGCAGGCTGGTAGACAACACGAATTAGAAGTGCAAATGAATACCTTGTTTGAAGAAAGCAGATGGTCTCTGGAGTGGGGACAGGAGAATGAGCACCTGTTCCAAAGTATGAAGAAACGTTTAAATCTCTGGGTTTGGCAGAATAATTTTATAACACCTAGAAAGTCTGAAAAGTTATACATTCATCTCACATGTGTTGTTTACCTTCAAAAAGTCTCAGCCCTATTTAAATCTTTGCCCTTCTGACTTGCTAAGGCGCTTTGTTTTGAATCTGCGTATAAATGATCTACCTACTCTGGTTTCCAGAGGCCCTGAAATGGGCCTAGTGAAATCAGAAAGGTATTGCAGAATATGTGCATTGCGCACTGAATCTGAAACTGCTCGACATGTTCTAACCCAATGTCGAGCGATGAGCAGAAGCCGAGTTAAAAACCTTGGGACGTTTGTCCACAATCTGGAATATCTGGAGCAGGTAGAATTTTGGCACCAATGTGTTAACTCATTGAATCCTAAACTACATATAGCACTTTTCCAGGTATGGCGGGAAGCCTCTACCTGCATGAATTGCTGTACTAGGGCTGGCCTTGTAACCAGGCGTTTCCTCTAGAAGGCGACTGAGAAAGTCAGACGTGAATACTTAAATTGCACTAAACAGGTATTAATCTGGACACACTTACTAAGTAAGAAGTTTGTATTAGTTTTATTTCTAATATTAGCAGGTATTTGTTGTTGTTGTATTGTTATTGCCTCTTCATTTTATAACACGTATTAGGAAATGCTTGGTTTAGTCTATGACTGTGGATATGTGTAAAGTTTTTTACTTATTTACTTATGTATAAAACTGTATCACATTAATAAATTATTATTATAAGAAAGGGCCTTTGGTACTATGGGTCTGGGAATGGGGCAGCGTTAGTGTAGTTAGGGAAGCTCTGAACAAGAGGGGTAGGGTTCTACCATCTTGTTTCTCTCTGTACCTCTTCGTCTTTCCTGTCTCCTTCCTGTCTCCTTCACATCCTTTAGTACCAAACACTTTGGGTATTGTAAAAAGGAATAATAAACAAGGATAAGACCTCTTAAGGCAGGCTTGCTTTTGTCAAATCACTGTGGACATTTGCCTATGAATGAGGGGGTCTCCCACTCTTTTGATGATTCATCTTTGGACTACAAGATTTCAGGAAGACTTGTTTTGGACCCTGCTGGAAGACAGTTTTTCTCTTTCCAGAGCCTTCTGCCATTGAGGTGAAGGCAGGTGATGCCAGCAGAGGAAATCTGTGCTCCTAACCAAGGCTTCCCAGGAGGTGAAGAACTCATGCAGGTGTTTTCCAGCCTCCCCCACATTTGGGGGAATGTGAACAACAAGATATTTGGTCACTGAGCCCCTAGATTGGGACTCACATCAACCTGAGAGCCAGATCACCCAGGAACACTGTGTTTTTGACATTGAGACACGTTTTGGGCAAAGATGCAGACATTCACACCACCAGGACCCTCCAGTGCTGTGTCTGAAACTATCCAAATCTTTGAACCACTTTTCTGAACTCTTTAACCAGTTCACCGGCGCACCATGCCAGCCGAGTGTGTCATTGTCACACTTCGAACTAATTTCTTCAAATGGCCATTTGTACCACTTTCCCCACCACTCACTTCTTCATTGGCAATCCACATCGATAGTTGATCCGGACCTGTTGGCTTCATCGAATCACGACTTTCCAACACCACATTGAAATGCACCATCTCAAACTGCGCATCCAGTTATCAGAGCCTTTACAATCAAACTAACTGTAAACCAACCGTGGTGGCCCTCAGGGTGCGCATTATTTGATTCACTCTTCAGACCGCTGATGCCCTCAGCTCAACCCTGACTCAACCCTGCCCCCCATCTGGATACCATGACTGGTGCATTTGAGCATGGTTGGAACTGCTTGCATAATGCCAAGAAGACTTGTTTGATGCTGGCCAACCACCACGAACAGCAAGAATGTACTACTGAGCCAGAACTGCCCCCTGGTCCATCTTTGGACTCTAGAGACTGGTTAGATCACATTTGATCCATTTAACTGGCAAAAGACATATTTCTTTTGAGACATTGTGTTTTTTGATTGCCTTTAACTCCTGTTTCATTACTGATAGTGCTGCATCCTTCTATCTTTGCAAACTCTGTATTCTTTCCACAGGGGCAGGTTTGTGTATTGTTTTTCTCTTTTTTTTCTCCATATGTTGTGTTTAATAAAAGTATGTGTATTTGTAAAGATCCTTAATTGAACATTTCTTAATTTTTGACTGTTGTACTTTGCTGTTTGGGTTGTTACTGGTGGACTTCCACACCCATCTTGCGAGTGTAGCCTGCCAAAGGCGCATGCTACCACAAAAGGATAAGGAGTCATATCTCTTCTGCTTGTTTCACCTTTATGATTGAGATCACTCTTGATTTTTAGAAGTGTGAAGTTGGTTTAGCCACTGCTCACCCCTGTTCTCCTGTGGAGCAGAAGACATTTCATTACTGTCAGTAGACAAAAAAGGGTCCTGAGTTGAGCTGGAGATTATGAAATCTACTAATGTGCCTGTACACAAACTGAAACAAATATGCCTTAAGCAAATGTCATATCATGTCATATCAAATGCATATATTTAGACATATACATGAGAATCAAGTACAATAATTATACATTGTTAGATTTGTTTTTGCCAATTAAAATGCCCTTTTCTCTTCAATTCTACTCCTTAGTTTCCGTTTATATTATTATACCCTGGATATTATCACCTACAGCTGAAAATGTGTTATCAAAGGTTAACCATTTGATATTTAAAATGAAGCTTCATATACGTCATTACAGAAGAAGACAAAAGGGCTTACCAGAAGCATGCACCAGCCCTCTGAAGTACCGCTAGTTAATCCTTCAGCATAAAGCTTACAGCCCTTGGCAATATGGGGCATCGTGTCCCTGGAAGCAGGAGAGGATGGTGAAGGTATCTAAGAAGGTATGAGGGAACATAACTTCCAATATTAACTGTGTATTTAAAAATATTTAAAAATATTAGAACCAGGCTTTGGGGATGGGTGGATTAGGAATAGAAACTAATTTTCCTAACAACAAGGATACACTAAATGTTATATTATTAGGATGCAAACCAAAACAGCTTCCATTTGCATGGTCTTCAGATGCTCTGGCAAATCGGAAGAGAGAGGGGTAGAAGTGTAAGTGGGGAGTGAGGGAAATGCAAGAATGCATTGTGGATGTGTTGATACATGCAGATTGTGAGGACCCTGAGCTCTGTGTGGAGATCCTTTTCTAGTGGACCTCTGTCTGGAACATGGAGGTAAATGTGTCCAGAGGGGTGGGGGGGGCTTGTATGCTTGTGGGGCCTAGATGAATGGTCAGCAGGACTGTGTTATGAATGCTGAGTTTAGAGGGATAGTGTTGTGTTGGGTAATGCCTTTCAACGGCCATGTTGGAGTGACTTAGTTATTATGAGCATAATGTATTTCATTGATTCGCTAAAATGGTTAGTGGGTTGAGGATTAGTGGAAGGCTGGGGGGATTTGTGTATCCATCCAATATGGCCATGGGGATGATGCTTGATGGTGGTGGAGTGTATGCAATATGGCAGTTTGTTGAGTTGGTGTGTATGAGGGTGTGGCCCAAATGCCTTTCTCTTGAAGAGATTGGTCAATGCTCAGTTGGTGGGTAATTGTTATGTTCCCTAGGCCAGGTTATTGATTGTCATAAAATACCAATGTGTTTCTGGTTGCATGGTTTTTTGCTAGATAAGTGTTGAAAAGCCAGGCTTTTAGCATTTTTCATATAATATGGTAATATTTCGGAAGGCTGATTTGCTGTGTCACTCTCTTGTATAGGGTATATCTTTGTTTTTACTTAGTGTCCTTCTTGGTTGTTATTGGGTGATCTTTGTTCAGATGTCTTTGTCTCAAACATCCCGAAGAGCTCTATGGGCAAAGAAGAGAGCTTCGAAGTATATCTGGTTTTTCGACTAGTAGCAGGGGGACAGTTGTTACTGTTGGTGTAATGTGTTATCTTCGGTCAAGTCTGAATTCTGTGTGTGTAGAAGCTTTTATAGTGAGGTGGTTCAAAATGCAGAGGTATAATTTGTTGCTGCAGTCAATTCTTTATAGGACCAGCTCTATGATGGGAAGTGAGGAATGGCATGATCCATCTGATGGTCAAAAACAGATATGTATATAATAACTCAGTGAAAAAACGTTGTTAAAGGGACGTTATGGTAACAAGTAAAACCGAAAATCACCAGAAATTCACCAGTTATGGTAAGCTAAGCAACATAACTCGCACAAGGCTATACCTCAGTCACCAAAGGTATATCACTATTTTTTGTACCTACACTTTTCAAAAAATAAAACACAGACACATTTGCAAAACCATGCTTTTGGGTCCTTGCCAATGCACCTTGAATGAGTTTGCTGCAAATCCGTCTATGGGCCTCATTACGAGAATGGAGGTAGCCATGGAGCTATTAGCTCCATGGCTGCCTCCGTTCCGGGCTCCATTACCGGGTTCCTGCAAAGGGGACTTACTGGGTTACTCCGACATAGGAGGACCAGGTAATTCCTCCTTGCAGGAACCCATCCCCATTCCCATTTGAGCCCCTGTAGGGCTCAATGGGAATGGGGAGGGAGGTAATAACAGGCAGATTACATGTGGCCCATTATTGCCTCCCTCTTCCCCTCGCGGGACCAGGAAAGCACGCCTGGTTTTATCAGGCGTGCGATCTGGGTCCCGCAATGGGAAGCTCGTAATCGGCGCTCCCGGAATGAAGGGGGCTGGTCCCGTACCGGTCCCCTTCAGCCAGCCTTATAATAAGGCCCTATGTTTTATTTTTTTTAAGGTGTAAAAATGTACGTACAAAAAATATCATATGGTGGAGCCCCCACTTGACAAAATCCATTTAGACTTTGCAACAAACATTCAAAGTTGGGTCTATAATCTTTCTGAAAACTAATGTGCAGATTCGTCAAAAGGCAACAAAGTTATAAGGCATCTAACAATGTTGAGAGCCACCTCTAATTTTGCCCCTCTTGACAAAATGCCACCATACTTTGCAAAAACATTCGAATCTGAGTCTAAAATCCTTTTGCAACCTTTTATGCAGATCTTTCAAACAGCACCACATTTATAAGCCTTTCCAATATTTTGGGACCCCCATCTAATGTTGCCCCCTCTTGACAAGACAGCACCAAACTTTGCAGAACCATTCAGGGCCCAGTCTAAAAAGATATTGCAAAATTACATGCAGTTTCATTGAGTGGCTATAAAGTTATAAGCCAGAAATATGCATGGATGTCCTTGAACATCTGAGATGTTCACGAACATCGCAGGAAGGTCCCCAAACATCTGACATGTTGGCAAACATTGAAGAAGAAACAAAACCCCATTTTTGGCTTTGTATAGCCATATACCTTCTCATTCTCATCACCCCTCACCTTGCAAGAGATAGCTTCATTTGTTTGACTAGTGAAATGTTGTGTTTTTTAGATGTTTTAACTGCGATGTCCACAGACTACAGGCGCTGTTCGCGAATCCAACCTGGCATCCGTTTCAAAAGTTATAATGCACCTCACATTGTTAACCGACCAATCAGCGTGAGTGTACGATGTCTGTGAACTTCACGCTGCTCTTTGATTGGTCTAGAGGCGTCTGGGGACCCGAATCAGGAAGTAAGTACACTGACCTGACCCAGATATGACTAATTTCTTTTTACCTATTTTTTGGGCATTTTTTTTTTACAAATGACTGGATGGATCTACACAAAATGTTTTTTAAAAAGCATGCTTTCAGGACCAAGCTGCCGCTCCTGGTGCCAATCTGGTGAAAATCCATTTAGCGGTTTGGGCTGTAGGCGCAAGTAACACTTCATTTCCATTGCTTCTATGAGGATTTCCACAAATTTTGGGACCCCTCCCTATAACTTTACCCCCGTGAACAAAACCACACCAAATTTCACAAACTCATTCTAAGGGGGCCATATAATTTTTAAGCAAAGTTTGGTGAGGATTCATCCAGGGGGACACGGTTATAAATGGCCCAAAAAGTGCTCTTTCTATTAGTTGAGCAACTTAACCATAACTACAGGGCTGCTACCTGAGGCCCTGTAATGTGTTGATTGTATGTATTTATTTATGTATTTATTTATTTATTGTGTATTTGTAAGGTTTGTAAATTCCAGGTTTAGCCTATTGCTCATAATGAGCACCGATTCTTGATTACTTTTGAGGTTTTCAGGCAGTTGCCCATTTCCATCGGTCCAGTTAGTGTTGCTTCTAGTGCTTCATGGGTGAAGATATTCATGAGTTCTGTTTTGTCAATATTGACTTTTAGATAGTTTGTTGTTATCCATGTGTTTACCTGTGTAAGGCAGTGGGTGAGGTGGTGCTTTAGTTAGGTAGGATATGTTTCAAATAGGTTGCCATTTTATAGGATGATTCAAGTCATTGCTACTGTTTTTCAGGAAAAGATTAGAATATGCCATTTTGAAAGATTTTTCTACAAGAGACTTGTCCTTGGCCTCAAGCCCAGGGATTGCATCTCTCCAGGGCTGAAATCTCTTCACTGGCTGCAAGGATTAAGCTCAAAACCCTCTGCATTGTCCACAAGGCCTTCTGGGTCCCGGGGCCTCAATACCTTCAACTCTCTCTTCTTAAATATCTTCCTTCTCGAGCTCTTTGCTCATCCGCCTCCAACTCCCTCAGGGTCAGTCGCTTCTCCAAGCAACGAGTTGGAGGTAGATCCCTTTCTTCGGCTGGGGCCTGCCTCTGGAACAGCTTCCCTGACTCCCTGAAACTTGAGGAGAACCATGTCTGGTTCCGGAAGCACCTCAAGACCTTCCTCTTTGCTTCTGCTTTCTCTCCTAATCTCCCCTGCTGAACTCCTGGCTGAACCTGTACTGGTCACCTGGCTAGCCTCTGATATTGGTCCCAGGCCCTCTCCCCCACTAGCTGCACTTGGGGGCCGTTTCTGTAGCCTTACATTCCCCACCAGCTCTTGACACCTGATGTCTGCACTTACCCCTGCACTTGCCACAAGCTGGCTGCACTTTTACTCATTGTTTTTATTTATTCTATTTATTTATTACTGTTGATCCTATGTACTGCACTGCCCCCTACCCATTACCCCTGGACTTTCCCTTTCCCCCCTCCCCTGTACTTGCGCAATCTCATTGTCACCTGGCCTACTAAGAGTGTTGTCTTGGTCTTCCCTCTGTTCCCCTTCCCTTGCCTCGTCACGCCTTAAAACACTTTTGTATAGGTGCGTTATAAATGCCATATCATATCAAATCATATCTAATCTCTGTTTCCAAAGAAGAGGTCAACAGTTGGCTAAAATAAAATACAGTGTCACGCTTTCTTTGGTGAGGATTTATGTACAGATGTCTGGGTTTGATAAAACCACTTACTCAGTCCTCACACTTCTACAAACCAACAGTGATCTCAATAATAAAGGTAAAAAAGACACGGTTAAGAAATATACCTCTTTAGCCATTCATGGGTAAAGTGGGCTGAGGGAAGGTTGTATTCTTAAGAGTGGTGTGAATGTGATTCCGACCAAAATAAAGGGAAAGTCCAATCAAGCTTGTATACATATATATATATATATACTTTAATTAAACACAGCATCTGCAAGCCGAATACATAGAACTACACTGTACAAAACCCACCCTTATGGAGAGATCAGAGAATATGCAAAAGATAGAAGATGAAACACTCTGGGTGATGAAGCAGGGGAAGAAAAGGGAAATCAATAATCAAAATGATTGTAAAAAAGATATATTCTTGTATGAAAAGGGATTAATGGTGATTTAGCTAGTCTCTAAGGACCGGAAATGTACCAGAGGGGCAGCAACTACTCTATAGTACCTTTTCGGTCGAGTTGGCTGTTTGGCAATGGTGAATCAGGTTTCTAGATGCTGTTTGTGTAGTTCAAAGCAGCTCAAGTGCGGTGGTTGGATTAGATAGAAAGCAGCGTCAAGCAGGGGTTGAACAGGGCCTTGTTACATTTCAAAAACAATGCTTGAAAAAGGCCGGATCATGATACCAGGTTCGGTGCAGCAGTGAATAGGTTTGAATGTGAAGTCGGAGTTTGAAAAACTTGTTGCGTGCCAAAGGCAGATCTGGCTGGTCCTGGTGTTTCAATCCAGTTGAATATTCAGGAATCGAGGTTCAGGGTAGTTTAACAATGGACAATCTGGGAATATTGGCTGTTTTGGTGCTCAGGTGATGTGAGTCCCTTTCAGGGAACTCCTGGACGTTTGCAGTCCGTGTTCTCAGGCTCCAAAAGCAATTGTAGCTGTTTCACACTTCAAAGGGTATTTCACTACAATGAGGTCCTGGGCAGCAGTGTTACTAGCGGAGAGGAAGGTTGTGTTCCAGGAGCAGGGTTCTCTCTAATGTGCAGTTGGATGGGTAGGGAACAGAGCTCACTTCTGTCTTGGATACTCAGTATTCAATTCACTGTTGGACGGTTTTGGAAAGTTAACTCTTAAAATAAAGGTCCAACTGAGGTTTTTCTTCCAAAGTAAATTCAAAGATGGAGTTGGAGTCTCCTTTTAAATGCAAAAGTCCACATATGATTGGTCAAAATCAAGCCATCTATAAGGGTCCAATCCCTGCCCTTGGAGCAAGTGCTCTTAGCCTCCTGACATTACACCCAAAGTGCTTTGTGCTACCGGAAGTGGGGGTGAGGGCACAGGAAGCTAAAATAGAGGCAGAGAGAAACAAGATGGTTGAACCTGCCTGCAGCTTTAAGGAGCTCCCTCTGTCTACAGACTCCACCCCTTTCCCTCTCAGTAGAATCAAAGGCTCTTTTGGTATGAGGATACTCCTTTTGTGAATTGGTGTGGTCTTTGATTCCTGTTCCCAGGACAGCTTCTGTAACGCTCACCTGATTCCCGTAGAGGCGCCAGTCTTGACTGGGCGTATACCGTATCTTCAAAGGTGATGTGTAACACACGGCTGGCTCTTTGGGCTGGACCTCTGTGCACTGTATGTCTGACTTGAAGGGTAAGATGTCTTAGGTAAGTGAACGCCATGCTCTCCATCTGCCTCGGGGCAGGGTGCTGTAACCAGTTTCTTCACTGGATAAGGGGAGCAGGCCTCTTGACTTCAGAGGACTGCTGTCCGTCGTTTACTGCACGAACGGTAAGTTTCGAGTAATTCTAATGTCTTTAAAGTCTTTAGTAATGATGTTTCTTGTTTTGCAGGGTTTCGGCGATGGCGGATGACGGGCTGAAGTGAGTTGAAGATGGAGCCCGTGTGATGAATAGAAGCGCCTGGAAGCACGTAAGTAAGCGCTTGTTGCCTGCTTCACGATGCGCTCTAACTGTCTTTTTATTTTGCAGGTACAAGTTCGGAGCGGCTGCAGGGTGCCGGAATACCCACTGGGTTAGATGTGGAAAGGAGTAATGGCACGTGAGTATTAAAGTTCCCCAATGTCTTTAAACGCACCTTGTTTTGTCTTTCAGATGCGGGATGCAGCGCCGAAGGACTCCGGAGCGTGCGAAGAGTTGGTAAGCTTTTGTCTTTCAGATGCCGGAATGCAGCGCGAGGCGTTGGTGACAGCCGATGGACCAGGTAAGTGAAGAGCTGTCACTGAAGACCGTAATGCTAACCTGTTCTTTCTTGTCTTTATAGGTGTTGCTGAAGACTGGATTCAGGATGGTAAGCCTTTTTCCTTAGGCCCAGGATCAGATGCAGAAGACACGATGAGCGTTCTGCTGCAGAGGATGCAGAATAACGCAAAGCAAGATTCATCCATCGGGTGTGGTTTAAATAGCCTCCTGTAGTGCTTAGGTGTCTCCTTCCACAGCCACGCCTAGGTAAGAAAAGAGTTCCTGCTTTCCAGAAGAGTTCCAGTGTTCTGAATCTAGGGAGTGGCTCCTGCCCCACCCAACAGGAAAAGTAGTTCCAAACAGAAGAGGATCAGAGGCTCAACTGGCAGGCAAGTAAAAGCATGGTCTGCTGCAGGTAAGTCCACCCAAGCATTATGAGCCTGGCGCTTCCAGCGCTGGGACTGGGCATATTTATGAGCCTGGTGCCACTGGCGCCAGGACTGGGTCCAAAAGGTCCCAATTGGGACTGGTTGGCACTCGGAACCTGGGTTATGGATCTGCTTCCAAGGGAGTTGGGAAAACCCTGACCTTTTGGAAGCAGAGATCATGACAGCTTCTTGTGGTATGGCTCTGTCCGATGAGTGTGTTATGTGCCCTCACAAAGGAACAAAGAGAGGCAATCCCCAGCACCTCAGTCTTGATGGAAGCAGCAAGGACGTCTTGGCTTGGTGGAATACACATAATCCTTCCACAACTCAGCTGGGCTCTCAGGGCTGACACATGTGTGATATCAATTGGATGTGGCTATGATAATTCTGTGAAATATTACCCGCCATACTGTAACCAAGGTATGGTTTATATTTCAAGTTTAACATGCCAACCAGAGAGTAAACTCATAATGATGTTGTTTTGGAACAAAGGTGCATAATCTAAATGCATCCCCACTGTTGCAATTGCATTGTCTGTCACTGCAGCTCTCAAGAGGGCTGTCAAGATTGCACCTGTGCCCTGGACCTGCTCTGTGCCAAGGGAGTGCAGGCGCTCCAGATCAGGATACTTATTGAGCCAAACAAATATGTGTACTATTCTATTGGCATAGAGTTTGTGGATAGGTCAGGCCGATCAGCAGACAACCCACTTTGAGGGAGAATTACCCTTATCATGTTCTGTTTAAATTGAAATCAAAAAAGCCAGGTCTTCTATACCCTTGTCAGGGGGCAGTTTTTCACACTTGGGTTAAGGTGACTTCTGGAGTGCCTGGTTTGTTACTTTCATTGACTAATTTTCTGAAGTCTGGGAAAGGGGTTCAATTGGTGAGTTTTGGGATTATGGCTGGGTTGTCATTGGGAAGGATTACATCAAAAGTATTGGATTGTGTAGCGTGTATGGCTTGATGGATGTTTTTCATTTTATGTTGGAAGTGGTTGTTGATATCAATGTACAGTTTCTGGGAAAACCCGGGTGAATTGTTGCATAATATTGGGTTTCTCATTTCCTTGAAGATTTTGAACATTTCTTTTTTGTGGTAAATTGCTGTTCTTGTATCTTCTGTGCAGTGAAGATGTCTTTGGTATTTAATGTTACCATCTTGTGGTGTTGAATTAGTTTTAGTTATGCTACACTGTCTTGCTGTTTCAAATGTTTCCCAAGGCTTGTTACAGTTTCCAGTTAATTGTATTCAGGGTTCTTAGTAAGGGCCGAAACCACCTAAAAGCTGTCATATTTTCTGAAACGGTCATTTATTTTAGTGGTATAATGATAACCAGTACTGATGAAATCAAATTCTGGAGTTTCTCTGTATTTTGCTACAGGAGTAATAGGAGTAAAAGCTCTGTTCCACATGGATTTGGTTTGGTGTCCCCATAAATATTTCAGGTTTTTCCTGGTGAAGTGTTTTCCAATTTCTTGGGTTGTCTTTTGTGAATCGGAATCCTGCGGGCCGGTATGTTGATAACTAAAGGCATCATGAGATGCGGGTGAGGGGGCTGCAGTTGCAGGTTCTTCTTTACAGAACATTGCATCTTGTGCATGTCCAGCAGCATGAATAGATCTCTCAACCATTTGTTTGACATGAAAGTTGCCCAGCTAGTACCTCAAAGATGTGTTAGATGTTTCATTTTCTTCCTCATATTAGACATTCAAATCACAAAGAATGATTGGTTGCTGGGATTCCACCGAATATCCCTGCACTGGAAGGGGCTCCCGAAACATCTCATCTTCTATTAGCTCTTCTTCCACCAGCATCTTGTATGTTCCCAATGTGGTTTGGCCTGTAGAGAGGAACATTCTTGGGGTTTCTTTTAGTTGGTAGGTTTCTGGTGTTTTGGGGTGTATTAGATTATCTTCCTTTGAAGACCTCTGGCGTGAGTGACCTCTCTCTGTATCCAGGTTAGCCTTTGCTGTGATTTCCAGATTGACCCGAAGAGTGTTTCTCAAGGAGACAGAATGTGTTGTGCCATTTCCTCATTGGTTTCACAAAAGCAATATGTCCATGTCAGCCTACGTTGGATTGTTTCTCTCACATTTGAGCCATTCACTTTCCCCTGGGGTTTTATATGTTGACTCCCCCATGTACCCTCTTACTCCAATGGTAGTTGTTTCAACTGTATTTAGTTTCCAGTTTTCTCCACACTCTCTTCCACTCTCTCTTGTGTTTGTGGAGGTTGATGGAAACCAACATTAGGGAAGTTCAGAGACTCCATGCTTCATTGTTTATAATGTTGTGGCATGAACTCTAGTCATCTGGAGGGAAATTAGCCTGTTTTTGTTCTCCTCCAAGTCCTTTGTGTAATATTTCCCTGTTTCCCCTTTCTGGGGATTTAGTAAGTCTGCTCTCGGAGCTTATGTGATTGGATTGATCTTTTGTGAACCAAATGCACTTACAAGGGAAATCATCAATGGTGCCTACTTTGTTTACCCAGAGTGCTTGTTAAAAAATAAATAATAGAATCACAGGTTTCTCTGGGAGATAAGTGTGGGCCTAAGTGCAAGTAATCTTGATTGTGGGCCCAAACTTAGATTTTAGCAGTAAGGTCAGGACTCTGCAGCATCTGAATGGAATCTTCATGTGCAGATCCAGCAAAAGTAGGACGCTCTCCTTTCCTGGGGTGCAATAGTTGTGGGTGCAAAAAAAATGGCATAGACAAAACGTAATGGGGATCAACATGTTGGGCACTGGGCTTCAGGAGTCAAGCAGTTGAGCAGTCAAACTGTGACCTATCAGGTTGTTTCTAGTGTCAGCTCGAAGCACTCCGAAGTCTGGACATATTTCAACTCTGGGTGACTGGTAGAGCAAGGCAGAAAGTTGTATTTGGTTCATTCGATCCTATACATATGACACATATGCTGGGGTCTATTGCAAGATGCTTTATTTAATTTGTCTGGGTGAAAGTGAGTCTAAAGTGTCCTCAACACTTTACATACATCTCTGTTATGGGTCTGATATTTTCCCTACTTTCCGAGGCAACTCTTCTCACTGAGTGACTCCTCAGGTGACTGAACTACCTGGGGATGTCCCCAGATGACTCTTATGACAGTTTATGCATTTCCTCTGTCAATATCTCACCTCTTATTTATCTTCCCTCTTATATTTCATGGCTCATTATAACCTTTCTCTGTGTGTCCCTTGCTAAGGGCATCTCCCTTCTCCACCTTCTCGTTGCCTGGAGTTTTGGTCTTTCCTTGCACGGCCTTCACTTTGTCCTTAGCCCAGGTTTCTGTCTTTTTTCTCCTCCTCTTTCTTGGCAAGTGGTTTTGTGTTCCTCTCTCCCTGTCCTTGGTAACTTCCTCTGCCTTTACTTTTGGGACCTTAACCCAGAATTTGGTGTCCATCTGCTCAGTGGTCACAGTCTCTGTCTTCTGTCTTTGGGTGAGGTTCTCAGCTCTCCTTCTTTTCCTCTTAGCATGAACTTACAAGCTTGATCCTTTATATTCCTCATGAGAGATCACATTTCCCACGTTTTTCTCCACCACATCACTCCTCTTCTCCCTTCCTCCTCCTGTGTTCACATTCTCCCTTGTTTGTTGTTCCACCTCCATTCCCCTTCACTCCTCCTTTTACCCATTGTCTCTCCTCCACCCCTCTCCAGTCACTCCTTCGCCTCTTCGGCACTCTGTCCATCATGTCCAAGTCTTACAAACAGACTTTGCTCTGTAGAACTTACAATACGCCTGTGCTCTCCAGGTCATGCAGACTGCCTGCTCATACCTTCCTTGTTAGCTATCTCCCCCTTCACACAGTTCTTGCCTTCTATCTAGTCCACCATTCTTCCTGCTCTTCCAGACAGCAACAGGCCATCTCTGCACTCCCGATTTCCCTTTCCTGATTTGCGGCCTCTTGGGTGATGGTGTTGTTAGATTCGCCTTACGTTCCACTTGCATGGTGATGTGAGGTGCAGTGTGAATAGAGGGCCCGCCCTGCCAGAAGGCAGGCAGTTCTGAGCACGAGATAACACAGGCTTGTCTTGTCCATTTGTCAGCTCCTGCATCCTCCCAGCTGGGCCCTTGGCAGGGGGGAACTTCACACTGGCGACTAGATAAAGGAGAGGAGCATGCACACAGCTGATTCCAGGCCATAATTCAGGCCACACATGCATGACAAAGGCACATTTTTGGACAACACAATGGGGGTACCAACCCCCACCCAAAACAAAAAAAAAAATATATATATATATATATATATATATGTTTTCAAATTCAAGGATCTGCAAAATGAGATCCAGCAACAAAGTGGATGCCACTCTGGGGAAACATGTTTTCCTCTTGAATCATTTTCAAGCAGCACAGAGGAAGACACTGCACCATCCAAGGAAACACCTAGGAGCTGGCAAGACCACGGCGCCACACTAACAAAGCAGCAGACAAAGGTGAGGAGGAATCCATCACTTCCCACATATACACAGGTGTGAAAACGGCATTAGGGCAACATGGCAACTGGCCTTTTCACACCCAGACCTGGCACACCAGCAAGGATAGCCGCATCACTGATGCCGCCAGCGGCGTCCCCTCGACCTCAGGGAGGTGCCACGGCTGCTAGAGCCTTTTGTCCCCTACACTGATCCATCAACAGTGGGGCCCCGCTGGATGCTGTGGATTCAAAAGATTGAGATGGCGATGGACTGCAAGATTATTACAACACCCAGGAAGATGAGGTCACACCTTTTGCTCAACATGGGTGACGACATCTTGCGCATTTTCAACACACTGGTCATTGACGATGGAGCAGACATACACTAACTGGCCAAAGATGCCCTTAAAGCACATTTCATGCTGCAGTTGAATGCGGACTACGAAACCTTCAATTTCTGCACCACAGTACAGATGGAAGATGAAACACTGGACGATTACCACACGAGGCTTAGGAAACTAGCCCTCTCATGTTTATTCGACAACGTTGAAAAGGAAATAAGTGCCAGATCATCAAAGGTATGCACTCGGAGATACTGCGCAGAATGGTGGGAGGCGAAAAAGGCATCACGCTAGCCAGGATCCTTGAATATGGATGCCAAAGAGAGGGCGGCACACATGGGAACTATGCTACAGAAGCTCCAACTGCGCCAACGACAACAGTGATAACACAAATCTCCAACTGACAAACACCAAGGGAAGACTACAATAAGTTGCACAATTCACCACTGTGGCAACTGAGAATCCTGGGGCCTACCGAGAGCGAATGATGCGGTGGAGTACGCCACGGAAGGAGAAACTGCACCGTGTAGTGAACCACGTGTGGGGCTTGTGGCCGGAAGGACCACTACGCACATCTCTACAGATACTCAGGGCAGCCTCCATACCAACAACCACAACAAGCTAAATATTTTCCAAGAAATAGAAGCAAGCGGATACACGTCGCCTAGCGGCCGACAACAACTCGTCGACATGAGGGCAGCCCCAAAGGCTCCAGAGGGGCTAAGAGATGGTGAAATGACAAGATGGAGAGTGTGTAGCTGTGCCAGACTAGATTTGTATAGGAGAGTTAGTGATGTTGTTTGATGTGGTTATATGTTTGTGTTTATTTGTGTTTTGTTGGAAAAAAGGAGGAATGTTCGATCCGCCTCACATCCCGCATGTGCAGTGACGTGAGGCGCACTGTGAATAAACGGCCGGGGCACAAGATAACACAGGCGTGTTGACATCCTTTTGTCAGCTCCCACATTCTCCCAGCTGGACCACAGATGCAGGCCCTACTCGTTCCTCTGTCTGCCAGGATTTGTCCATATTTTAGCAGAGACACTTGGGCTCAAAGACTCCCCAACGCAATAACAGAAGACTCAGCCATGGGGAACAGTATACTTTCTTTATTGTCCAACACAGACAGGGATCATACAGGACAAATAATTCTCTGGCATTCTCAGCTACTGAGCCTGTGTCACATGTTTTTATGCACATGTGACATCACAAAAATCAGGTCCACCCCAAAATCCTACGGGGTGTCCTCAAAATATCAGCTTGGGCTAACTACCTATGAAATAACTATACATCAGTGAGTCTATTGGTCCCTCATATCAGGTGGCCCCGCCTGAGACTTCCCCTAAAAGTTACTAACTACACTGTTGCGGGGTCACAGGAAGATCACAGGCCTGTGTAACATTTTATACCATCTCACAAATGGAGCTTCTGGATTGGCTAGAGCGGGTCCTCCCAGGCTCTGTGTACCTTTTCAAGGTGGTGGGAAGGAATTTGGAGGGCTGTGTGTTCCATATTATTTACACTGGTCTGATTACCTAGCCTGAGAGAGTGCCTGCAGGTTGCAGTTTTGGTGGGAACCACTTGTATCATTCCACTCTGTCTCGCTGGGAACGGCTTCTCTTCCCACCACAAGTAAGTTAGCATTGTCCTGTTCTGCTGGGGCATATGTGAGAGGAACGCAAAGTGTAGCCCTTCTGTCTGCAATTGTGAGGATTTTATTCTGAATTCTTGCAGGGTGCTTGCTGCTTCATGAACCAGGCATTTTCCACCTGCCCTTGTCCTTGTCTATGAACACGAGCTCTGCGAACACCAGCTCTGTGCCTCTTGCTGCAGGGATTGTGTCTCCCCTCCTACTTATGATAGGTCTGTCTTTCCAACCTGATTCACTTCAGTCACCCTATAGGTTCCCTATGTGTCTTCATGGCTTCTTATGCTTAGTAGCAATAAAGCATATGCATGCTTGATTCACGTATATTCTGCTTTGGCGAAAGAAAAGAAAGGGTCTTAGCATTATGTAAATGTATTCGTCCTCTACCTACAAGAGTTATAAGTATGTGTTTCATGTCTACAGGCAATAAACTAGTGCATGTCTGTATAGCTTCATGAATGGATGCATATTTGTTTCATGGCTAACGCGGCTATGTCGTGATGTCTCTGATGACGTCATCAATGTTTGGCTTTATTGTCAGTCGATTTGATCTATTGATGAGACTTCTGTCTGAAAACAATCAACTGGATACGGCTTGAATGTCTGTCTGAGAGAATATCTGTTGTCATATCTGTGATACATTGGTGCAGTCGGTGACTGTCCAAAGAACGAGTTACACCTTTCATTCCACATTCTGCAAGTAGACAGTTGCATAGGGGCCATAAGGGCCATTCCGGGGAACCTCCATTCACAGTACTGTTTAGTAATTGCCTTGGTGCACTATGCATCTCCTTGTGTATGATCATTAAAATATAATATAGTAAAAAAAAAAGTAACATTTGATCAAAGCATGCTTAGTAAGACATGCTTAAGTGTACTTTGTAGATAGATGTGCTCTGGCGTAGAGCGCATGTGCTTTCTTTTCTATCTTTGTGGCAAAATATTGTCCAACTCTAGGCCTCGGGGGCCTGATCCAAGTCAGATTTTCAGGATACCCCTAATTAATATTCATTAGATGGGTTTGCATACAATGATTCTAAATGTATGCACATTTTTGCTCATGAATATTAATGAGGGATATCCTAAAAACCCAATAGGTTTCCAGCTGTCGAGGTACGGAGTTGGACAACCCATCCACACCCTACAAAAGTGGAAAAGGAACCTTTTCTGTAGACTATAGCAAGTTTAAAGATGTTGTAAGGCAAACAGTCTGCACACAGTTTACATCCATATTAGAAACACATTAAAAGTTGTATTCATTTATATTATTACATGTAAACATTAAATTCAATTTCAGTTTACATAATGCATATAGCAACTTGCTAAACCGTCTTTAACCACTTAACTGCCAAGAAAAATGATCCTAATGGGGAATCCCATCCACCTAGACGAGCACTTC
This sequence comes from Ambystoma mexicanum, assembly GCF_040938575.1. NCBI lineage: Eukaryota > Metazoa > Chordata > Amphibia > Caudata > Ambystomatidae > Ambystoma > Ambystoma mexicanum. The sequence goes on from NC_090933.1 coordinate 167,219,783, forward strand.
CATTTGCTGGGAAATATTTTACAATTAAAACTATTTTTCTGGACGAATGATTCCATACAGTCGTTTTGGACTGTGTTCCAAATCTCGATATGGTAACAATAGAAAACAACACAATATTGGACTTTCGTGGCTTTATAAATTCAGGTGATAGGGGGAGGATTTATGGCCTAGTTCATGGAATATTTTGCACGTTTCAAATTGACTTTGCACTGCTGAAAAGTGACTTTGCACTGCCAACCAAACTCTCTGAATCATGGAACTGTACAACATGTATTTCTGCACTGCAAAGTCAGTGCAAAGTTCATTGTGTACTGCAAAAATGACTTTGGACTGACTGCACTGCAGAAGTACACTTTGCACAGTTCTATGAATCAGGGTTTGTGTTGGCAGTGCAAAGTCTCATTTCAGCAGTGCAAAGTCACTTTGAACCTTGCAAAAAATTCCATGAACCTTAATCTTTGTGCCTGCTCCGCCAGGCAGGGCCATGCAATGTTGCAATATATTGTAGCACGTTTGGAAGCAGAGGCTTGCTTTTTTTCCTTTCAAGAAGACGATTCTCGATTTATCAGAAACACTATATTGGAAAGCTATTAAAATGCACAGCCCCGTTTAAATCTACTTTGCTGTCCTTCTTCGTAAATTTGTTTTTCATGTCTAATTTATAGCTAGTAATTTGTGTTCCTTTTGTTGTAGTTTGCTCTGATGTATACGCTTGCCGAGCTTCTAGGTTCGCCTTTTCTTCGTGATTTTTCATGCTAAGGGACTTTTAGTGTTTGCTGTATTAATGATGGCATTACTAAATGTCACTCCATTAGAACCAAGGTTTCATTTTTCCATGCATTATATCCCTACTTCGGTTAATTCATTATGGCTAATGGCCCAATGCACCTAGCATAATCACATCTGCCCGAGATTTAATATTATCACTAATAATATGTGTGCTCTAATATTGTCAGCTAAAAAGGAGTAGTGTTTTAGGGTTCTCATTATGGGATAACCACCCTAAAATCATGATGTGTTTGTAAAGAAAATGCTTGGCTTTGGAGAATGTTACATTTTACCATGTCTGTACACAAATGCAGCCTAGAAGTCATTAGCACGAGGTGTGGAAATAAAAAATAAAGATATGTTCAGCTATCACTTTTTTAATGTCCCAGTGAATCCCGATATAAAGCAAGTATTATGAGACATACATAAACATGGAGCCCACTAATTTGGAAAGTTTGTGTGAATCGGGTGATGGCAAATTCATATTTTTTGTGCTTGCCAAATGTAAAATATGGTTGTGATTTACGCCTGCCTTCCGCATCGTGACCGGGAAGGACAAGGAAGTGTGCCAAGTATAGTATTGAAGGGTAATGCCCAGGATGCATGACAAGTTTAGTTTTGAAGGGGAATGACCAAGAAGCATGTCAAGTATAGTTTTGTGGGGAGCGGTGTGGGGGGGGGGGGGCGACCAGGGAACATGTCAAGTGTAGTTTTGAGTTGGAACATCCAGGAGGGGAATGGCCAGGGAACATGCCAAATGGGCCTTTTTGGGGAAATGTCCAGAATGCATGTCATGTTTGGTTTTGAAGGGACATGACCAGGAAGCATGTTGAGTGTCATCTTGAGTAAAAGGGACCAGGATGCATGCCAAGTGTTGTTTTGAAAGGGGAATGACCAGGAAGCATGTAAAGTGTTGTTTTGGGGGAGGGGGGAATCAACAGGAAGCATGCCAAGTGTATTTTGATGCGGAATGACAAAGACACATGCAATCTGTAGTTTTGAAGGGGAATCACCAGGAAGCATGCCAAGTGTAGTGTTGAACCGGAACCTCCAAGATGCTTACCAAATGTAGTATTACCAGAAAGCATGTAAAGTGTAGTTTTGAGGGGGAATGACCAGAAAACATACCAAGTATAGTATTGAAGGGTAATGCTCAGGTTGCATGCCATGTGTGGTTTTGAAGGGGAATGACCAGGATGCATGCCAAGTGTAGTTTTGAAGGGGAATGACCAGGAAGCATCTCAAGTATAGTTTTGTGGGGAGTGGTGAGGGGGCGACCAGGGAGCATGTCAAGTGTAGTTTTGAGTTGGAACATCCAGGAGGGGGATGACCAGGGAACATGCCAAATGGGCCTTTTTTGGGAAATGTCCAGAATGCATGCCATGTGTGGTTTTGAAGGGATATGACCAGGAAGCATGTTGAGTGTAGGAAGCATGTAAAGTGTTGTTTTGGGGGAGGGGGAATCGACAGGAAGCATGCCAAGTGTAGTTTTGATGGGGAATGACAAGGATACTTGCAATCTGCAGTTTTGAAGGGGAATCACCAGGAAGCATGCCAAGTGTAGTTTTGAACCGGAACCTCCGCGGTGCATACCAAATGTAGTTTTGAGGAGGTGGAATCTCACCAGCATGCATGCCAAATGTAGATTTGACAGGGAATGATCAGGAAGCATACCAAGTTTATTTTTGTAGGGAAATTACCTAGAAGCATGCAAAGTGTTGTTCTGGGGGGGGGCATTACCAGAAAGCATGCCAATTATAGTTTGCAGGACAAATGACTAGGAAAGATGCCAAGTATAGTTTTGAGGGGGAGTGACTAGGAAACATGCCAAAAGTAGGCTTGAGGGGGAGGGCCAGGGAGCGTGTCAAGTGTAGACTGAGCCGGCACATCCAGAATGCATAGCAAGTGTTGTTTTGAGGGGGAATGACCAGTGAGCATCCCAAATTGACTTTTTAGGGGAAATGCCCCGAATGCATGCCATGTGTGTTTTTGAAGGGGCACGACCATGAAGCATGCTGAGTGTTGTTTTGAGTGGACATTATTCTGATTCGTACCAAATGTAGTTTTGATGGGCAATGACTGTGATGCATCACAAGTGTAGTTTTTAAAGGTGAAAGAACAGGAAGCATGAAAATTGTTGTTTTGAGGGGAATGACCAGGGAGTATACAAAGTGTTGTTTTCACAGGGAACGACAACGAAGTATGAAAACTGTGTTTTTTTAGGGGGAATGACCAGGATACATGCCACGTGTAGCTTTGAAGGGGAATGGCCACGAAGCATGCAAAGCGTTTTTTGAGGGGATATGGCCAGGAAGAATGTCTATTATGGTTTCGAGGACAAATGACTAGGAAGCATATAGTTTTGAGGAGGTGGGGTGACCGGAAAGCATGGCAAGTATAGTTTTGAGGGGGAATGACCAGGATGCCTGCCAACTGTAGTTTTGTAGGGGAATGACAAGGAAGCAGGTTAAGTGTAGTTTTGAAGGAGGATGATCAGGAAGCATGCCAAATGCAGTTTTGACCTGGAATATCCAGGATGCATACCAAGTGTTGTTTGAAGGGGGTGTGACCAGGAAACATGCCATATCCATTATTTAGTTTCATATGTATTATTGAAGATTTGTTAGGCATAGACTTGTATCAAACACAGACATTTATCAGGCATGTCATGAATCCTGAATGCTCAAAACAAGTAGTCAAACAATGAAAACAGTACCAGCAGTTTCAAACATTTCAGGCATGTTGTAGAATCGGTTGTAACATTTAAGATTACTGAGACTGAGTTTTAAAAATACTGTGCAACTAGTACCACAACATTGAGTCATCACTGATCCACAGACTAAAGTCTCCTCCCATGTGGCCATGTAAGGCAGCCATTATTTTATCCTGACTTTGTGGGGTGGTATTTTGAGGGTGGATGACATGGGAATAGATGGCTGTCAGGGGAGAGTGGTCACGCCAAAAGGAGAGAAGTGGTATTCTTCTCTTTCTTGTGAGGATGATCCCTTAATTCCAGAGATTTTGATGGCCTGTTGTCATTATTCAGAACCCTTTCATTATAAAGCTCTGAAAACTACTTTGTGATGTCATTTTTGATGTCCTGGGTGTTAGTCTTAGCAGTGCACGGTGGTGGCGTGTGTTATGGTTGCTTAGCTTACCATAACTGGCGAATTTCTGTGGTTTTTCGGTTTTACTTGTAACCAGAATATAGATACATTATTAGTCCAAAGTAACTATAATGTCCCTTTAACAAAATATTTCCACTGAATTTGATAGGTTTTTACTAGCACAACTTAACCATAATGTCCCTTTAACAAACTTTTTTCACTGAATTTCAAAGGTTTTTACTAGGATAACCTTAGTTCGTATAGATGTACCATACAATATACAGAACCTCCTTGGTCCCATGTTGGTGGCAGCAGGGTCCGTGAACTATGCTACTGTCCGTGGACATTCAGTAACATCCACACTGCCCAAAAGCTCAGTGGGTATGTCATATTGTTGTAGTATACAACTGAAGGTATTTTGTTGAAGGTCCAAAATACCTTCAGCTATCCCTCCGCAAATACCTCCCCTCTCGAGCTCTTCGCTCCTCTACCTCCAACTCACTCAGGGTCAGTCGTTTTTCTAAGAAACAAGCTGGGGGTAGATCTCTGTCTTCGGCTGCGGTCTCCCTCTGGAACAGCCTCCCTGCCACTCTAAAACTTAAGGAGAACCATCTCCGGTTCCGGAAGCACCTCAAGACCTTGCTCTTTTCTTCTGCCTTTGCTCCCTCTCTCCCCTGCTAATCTGTTCTCTCTTGGCACCGTGCACCTGGCCACCCTCTATCTTTTGGGCCCAGGTACCTGCTCATCCTGTCACCCTCCCGCACTGCCTCGGGGCCACCCCTTGCACTGGGGTCTGTATCTGTACCCATACAGCCCCCCCTTTTTCTTCCTGCACTTATCCGACCTACCCTGTCTGCTGCCTTAAACCTAGCACTTGCAAATTGCTGGCTGCATTACCACTGTTTGTTGCCTTTATTATTTATTTATTGTTATTTATCTGTTTCTCCTCTGCTTCGCACTTTCCACCTCTCCCCCCTTCCATGCACTTTTCCCCTCCCCCCTCTCCCATGCACTTGCGTGTTCTCAATGTCACTGGGCCTAGTAAGATCGCTGTTTTGTTCTCCCCTGTTCCCCTCCCTTGCCTTGTCGCCCTCTGAAACACTTGTGTACGAGCGCGATAGAAATAAAATATCAATCAATCAATCAATCAATCAATCAAAAGAAACGGAACAAATTGGAAGAGCAGCACATAATTAAATTACAAAGAAAAATATACTAGATGTAAAAACTGTACTCTTGAAAAACCAACAGTGCAATTCCATAGGATATACAACATAATGGAACACAACAAAAACGAAAATAACCTATCCCTCAAGCAAAATTACCTCACTGCTGATTCATAAAGAATCTGCAAATCAACTGTTGACAGCATACCTTGCAAACGACTAACAGCACAACTTAACAACAAACTGGTATGTACGCTACATTTATTTCTATGGCAACGCACTTGGTTCAGTATACAACACTAAATAATAATTTCTCTTTTTTTTACACAGAAATGGTTTTCACCCTGGAATGGCTGGAAGAAAATGTTCCCCAGGATGAAATGATTGAAGACAGTGATACTATTGGTAAACAGTGCAGTTTCCAAAGTAATCCAATTAATACACATTGTTTCACATGTACCTGACACCATTTTCTTTCTTTAACAGTTCATACAGAGAACAAAAGCAACACCCCAGGAACAGTAAATCATGTACAACTGCAAGAGCATATGAAACAACAAAGTGACAATGTGGAAAATCAAGTACTGCATTTGGAAGAAAAAATGGATCAATTATTGAACTATTTTGTTGATTTGAAAGACTTTGTACAAAGACATATCATAGAAAATATTAAATATCACTGCACCACCTGCACCTGTACCTCTTCTCCCTGTCCCAGCCAACCATCCCCACAAATTCCCCATGACCAAAAATGTTATGATAAGACATCCATCTCTTCCTCCCCTAACGCCCTACCTCTAGAAAACACCAATTCCCCTGTAGATGTCTCTATTTCTGCTGCCCCCTCTCTTTTGTAATTTGTATATTTTCTATGTAAATAAAGTTATATGTGTACTGTTGCTGTATGTCTCTGCATTTTATTTTTAAAAAGCCTGGTTAGAAGTCCGCGGACAGCACGACTGTCCAGAGTGTCCGTAATTAATCAAAATGGGGGTGTCCTATGAACACGTAACCTGTCCAGGCTGTCCTCAATCAAAATGGAGGTCTCCGTAGAACACAGAGCCTGTCCGCATGACCAGAAAGTTGTGACGCACCTTTAATTCGTTTGAAGACCCTTGCCCTGTCTGGCGAACACCTGTGCGCATTCCACCCTCGATGTCCTATGAACATATTGCCTGTCCCGAACTGTCCGCCGCACATGTGTCGCACTTTTAATTAGTTTGGGGACCCAAACCCTGTCTGTAGAACACCTATACACAAATGCGTACAACTGATCCCACACAATAGGTGTCCTACGGACAGCCATCCCATTCACGAACGTGTCCGTGACATCATCATGTGACTGCACCGACACTGAGCGTAGGCCCTTGACCACGGATAGTGTCTGAGCCAGTGGACACAAAAAAAGTGCTTTTTTGAGCAATCCAAGGTGTTCTACTGTGAAACTTCACCCTTACACAGGTCCCAAACCTTGTACCTGGTGATGTGGATACTTTTTGGAACTTTTTGAGGACTTTTTACTGTTCAAAGTGCATGTGGACAGCATGGCTGTCTGCAAAGTGCTCCCCAGTACCCCTATAAAATGCCACACACTAGAGCTGCTCCTCATTCTTTTTTTGGACTTCCAGGACAGACACTGCTCTGCATTGCTGGATTGCTGTTTCCTGTCTGCAGTTTGCTGACATTCTGGTGGAACCTTACATCTTTGAAGATGGCATCCATTGCTGCTCCTGCTGCTGGTGCTACTTCTGCCGCAACACCACCCCCACCTCCTCCACCAACACCACGTTCCCAAGTGTCTGGATAGGGGAACAGGCGTGGAGATGTAGAGAGGGATGAAGAGGAAAAAGAGGATGAGGTAGTGGAAGTCCCCACTACTGCCGGCCAGTGTGAGTCTTGGGTGTGGAGGCGCTTTACCACCATTGGAAGGGTACCCAAGGCCCGTGCAGAAAAGGTGCGCTGCACTAAGTGCGAAATGGAGCTCAGTCGTGGCAAGTCGGCTCTGTATAGCTATGGGATCACTACCATGTGGCGACACCTAAGGTCGTTTCGCAAGTTGGCAGTTCAGAGGGTTCTTCCCTTTGAACAAGTAGTAGGTTAAGTTCCTCTATAACATCTTGCATATCTGCTCCTGCCGCCACAAGAGACACTCCTGTGGGCCAGCACATCCCTGAACCAGCCTCGCAGGCCTTACGCGATGCAGTAGACCATTAGCTTTTGCGGGTCACTGTATTGTGCATGTACTGCGATGCAGTACTCTGCAGGAGGGAACAAATTCGGAGTGCTTTCGAGGCTTTGGTCCGGGAGCATGAGAAAGAGTGCCACCTACCCAAGTGAGGCCCACCCAACATCTTCCTCTCTCCACTTGTCCTTTCTTATCCCTGCGGTTGGTGCCCTCTCCTAGCCTCCCGTCTCTTCCTTTCCTTATGTGTCATGTCTAAAAAAACCCACAAAAAATACAAAACAACAAACCCCCCCCAAAAAAAGGATCTTTTCAGAGCCACCTTTCACAGTTTAAAAATATATGTGCCAATGAAATGGTACAGGGCACTGAGCATTCTGAGAAGTCTGCGGACAGTCCGCAGACTTTCCAAAACATTTTGGGCATTAGCACCATCAAACACATTGCAGTCTTTTCCAGGAGAAAATGGTGGCTCTGAAAACAGCCTTTTTGTGGTGATTGTTTGTTTTTGGAAAAGTTGAAGTGGCCAACACCTACTGGAAAAATGCTTCCTTTACTTGCAAAAAGGACTGCAATGCATTTTGAATATTTTGCAGAAAAATCTGATTGCCAGCATCAATAAGATGGACGCCATCTCTGCGAAAAATGTTTTTGCCACGAAACATAATATTTTCATGTGGAAAGAGTACATGCCAACATCTCTCAAAAAGGCACAAACAGCCTTATTGACATTGTGCCTCGCTTTCTCCATTTGCGGATTAACTGAAGAACAGCGCAGCCACATTTGTCTCTGCGCAATACGAGAAAAAATGACTCAGGACTTTGGAAAGGCTGAATCACAACTGCCGAGGGCTGTTTAATCTACAATTGTCTTTTACAAACCTACCTATCTTCTTCATATAAGCCTTGTGCTTCACTGGACTTACTTGTTTTCTACCAGTTCACCCCCATTTCTGTGGATTGCCTCCTCATCACCTTTTCCCGCCGGCTGGTGGCAACATGGCACCCTGTTCCAGTACTTTTCTACTGCAGCACTGGCTCCTCACTTTTGCCTGAATTCACCTTCTTGCTGTGTTTGACCCCGGCCCTGCGCTCCTGTTGCCTGCAAGATCTCGGGCAGGCGTTGTGACTGAGGGGTACCGACTTCATGGGTCGCCACCGCGAGAGCCACATTGCCGGAACCTTCCCTCGATCTGGGCTCCGGGGCTCAAGTCCTCCCCCGCCTGCTTCTACAGGCGCACTCCTGCAGCGTGGGGATCCGCCTCTTCTGCAATTCTCCTGGCGGCCTGTGGGTCCTGCTCGCCTGGAGCCGTAGACCTAGGAGCTACAGTGTCGATGGGCGTGCACAGCCCTATATGCTCCATTACAGAGCTACTGAATTCTGCCAATATGAAGCTGAGCCTACCAAGCAGCCCATCCCTGAACGCCGGTCCCCGAAGGTGGCGGTTTCTGCCCGCTCATTGCGGAACTTGGTGAGTGTGAGCAGCCCTGCGTGTTCCATGTCGGGCAGCTACATCTGCCCATATACAGCAGCGCCCGACCAGAGCTGCCGCTTCTGAATGCAACCTATCTGCAGTGCATCTCCTGAGGCGCTCTGCTCACTGCTTTTTCACCGGCCAGCTCCCACAGAGCCTGTCAGGAGCGGCCCGCCCTGCAACTATTGCCTACAGGCCCACAGCCCTCTACCGACGTGCCGGCCTGCTCACCCTGTTCAAAACAGAGCCTGATATCAACGGACCGCCCTGCAACTTTTGCCATTAACCTCACAAACCTCCACTGGTGCGCCGGCCTGATCCCCCAGTACAAAGCAGAGCCTATCATTAACGGCCGCCCTGAGACCTGTGTCTTCAGTCCTATTGCCCTCCACCAATGTGCCTGCTTGTCCCCCCAGCGTATATCTAAGCCTGATCTCCTCTGCCAGCCCTGGACATTGTGCCATCAGTCCTACAGCTCTCCTACAGAACGCTGGCCTGCTCCCACTGTTTCTATCAGCCTCTGTTCCCTTCAACTGATCTGCTCCAGGACCTCCTTCCACCTCCATCTGCCACCGCGACTGCTTCTCCACTTTTCTACCAGCACTCCGACCAGCCTCCATCTCGCCTGCCGTCTACCACTCCCTCCGCCTGCAACTGCCTACGTGGGCTGCCTTCACCTCTGACTGCTGCTGCCTTCCTACTGAGATCTGGCCTCTCCACTGCCTACTACCACGCCAGGTCAGCCCTTCACCTCTACCTTTTGATTTTTGGTCTGCCTGGACTGACCCACTGCCTTCGTGCCCCACTGACCAACTACCTTTGTGCTCCTTTGTGCCCACTACCTTTGTGCAACTGACTACGTGGGCTTTCTTCACCTCTGACTGCTGCTGCCTTCCTACTAAGATCTGGCCTCTCCACTGCCTACTACCATGCCAGGTCGGCCCTTCACCTCTACCTTTGGATTTTTGGACTGCCTGGTCTGTCCCATTGTCTTTGTGCTCCTACCACCCATAACCTGTGTGTTCCTGCCCTGTCTGTTTGTAACTCCACTCATTCTCTCGTATATCAGTAGACACGTTCACCAACCTTCAGTCTCCTCCGGGGCTCACACACTAGTCCCTGCAGGGGGGGTCACCTCCTCCACCTCCCTCATCCTGTGAGCTCCTGCTCTGTTCTGCTTGAGCTTCCCCCAAGCCCTGCACCCACCACCCTCTTCCCGTGAGCTCCTGCTCTGTTCTGCTTGAGCTTCCCCCCAGCCCTGCACCCCTCTCCTCAGCTTTCTGTTTCTGCTCCCTCTGCCCAGCTTCCTATCTCTGTGGCTCAAAACACCATTTTCGTGTCACCTTCAAGAGATCACATATTGTGTCACTGACCGGGTGTTCCCTCCTAAGAAGCTTCACTTCCTACTCATCTACTCCTTATCTTACTCCCTGATATGCTCATCTCCCTCCCTCTGGCTTACACCGCTCCCCTTCCCTCTTCTCTTTTCCCTACCCCCCCCATCAAAATACTCTGCCTTCTCCTCATGGCCATCTCCTCTCACAAACTACCCATCACCTCCCATCACACTCAACACCCCTCCCAAATGCATCATTCCAACGCCACAACCTCATCTACCCTCATCTCACTAACACTACCAATTCCTTTGATGTTGCCCTCAGGAATACTAGGTCAATTTGTAACAAAACCACTGCTGTCCTCGACCTCTTTCTATGCCTCAACCTCCAATTCCTCTGTATTACTGAAACCTGGATCCCCCCACAACACCTCATTCCTGCCCTCCTCCTCCTCTTTTGACCATGTCCCTCGATCCTCTGGCCGCAGAGGTGGTCTAGGCTTTCTCTTTCGACCACACTTCACATCCTCTCCCTCTCCTATTTCTCTACCTACCTTACCTTCCTTTGAATTCATGTTCAAAATCTTTAACTCTGCTCATGCTATCTAATTCCTAATCATCTACCGCCCCCATGGACCTGTTGGCTCCTTCTATGAGGACATTGACCATCTCCTTAGCCTCATTTCCCCCACCCCCACCCCACTAATTGTACTTGGCGACTTCAATCTTCATCTTTCCCCTAGCCTTCCCTCCTCTCCTCTCCTTTCCATCCTTGACTCCTACCTTCTCTCTCCCCTACCATCCCCTCCTACCCACCAGTCTGGCTCTACTATTGATCTCATCTTCTCCTCCTTCACCGCTTTTCCTATTTCCTCCTTACGGCCCTCATTTCTGTTCTCAACTCTCTCCTTTCAGCATGCTACTCCTCCATTCTTATTCTCCTTGATCTCTCTGCTGCATTTGATACTGTCGACCATCCTCTTCTCCTTAACTCCCTCTCCTCATTTGGCCTAAAAGTCTCTGTCCTCACTTGGCTCTCCTCTTATCTCTCTAATCATACCTTTTCTGTCTCCTGGGGTGGCTCCACCTCTCCCACCTACCCTCTCAACCATGGAGTCCCTCAAGGTTCTGTCCTTGGTCCTTTTCTTTTCTCACTCTACACTTCTTTTCTAGCTCCCATTATCTCCTCATGTGGTATCTCACATAATTTCTAAGCTGACGATACCCAGCTCTTCCTCTCCTTCTCTTCCTTCTCACCTGACATTCATGATAAACTCTCCTCTTGCCTCTCTGCTATTAAATCCTGGATGTCCTCTCACTTCCTTACTCTTAACGCTGATAAAACTGAACTCCTTTTCTTCCCTGATAACCCTCTTCCTCCTCCCTCCCCTCCCCCTTCATTCTCTTTCCCCCCTCCCAACTCTCCTTCTCTCCCCATGCCCGTAACCTTGCCCTTCACATTGACCCTCACCTCTCCCTATCTCACCACATTTCTGTTGCTGCCAAATCTTGTCGCTTTCACCTCTACAACATTCGCAAAACACAACCCCTCCTTACCTTTCATGCTACTAAACTCTTGATCACCTCCCTCATCTTCTCCAGACTTTTCTACTGTTCCTCCCTTTTCTTCGGTCTTCCCTCCTCTCACCTCTCCCCACTCAAATCTATCTACCATTTTGCCATCTGCTCCGTCTGCCTTCTCTCACCTCTTGTCTCCATCTCCTCTACTCTCATCTCTCTAGGCTGGCTTTCTTTTCACTTCCAACCTAAATTCAAATTCCTCTGTCTTGTCTTCAAATCCCTCCATGGTCTTGCCCCCCCACATTACCTCTCTTCTTACTCTCTACTCCCCCTCTCGTTCTCTTTGCTCTGCTGATCTCTTCCTACTCTCCCCTCCTCCGCCTCCCTGCGCCTCCTCCCGTTTCCGCTCTTTCCAACTCCTTACTCCGTTCCACTGGAACCGCCTTCTCCTACCCATCCGCTCTTCTCCCTCCTACCCTACCTTTTGCTTTTCTCTAAAATCGTATCTCTTCCATTCCCCCCTAACACCTCTCACCCCCTCTTCCACTTCTCTACACCCTTGTCTCACCTCCTACTTCTCCACCTCTACACCCTTTCATCCCCTCCACTTCCCTCTTATACTACCTCCTGCTCTTACCTAATCTTATTCTTCCCTTTCCTCTTCCTCTCACCCTCCTGCTTCCCTCTAACTCCGCTGACATCTCCTCTCATCCCTCCTTTTCCCTCCCATTTGCTTTTTCACGCTACACTCCCTCCTCTCCCCAGCAATAATGTAAACTGTTCCTCGTTCCATCAAGTTGTGACTCATTCATCATCTTATATTGTTTTACCTCCCTTGTCCCTCTCCCCTCCCTCCTTACCAATAATGTTAATTGTTCCTTTCACTGTTTCAATTTATGTTTCATTTATTACTAGCTGTTTATTGTCTCTCCCCTATCCCTTGTCCCTCTCCGCTCCCTGCTCACATCATAAATAATGTAAATTGTTCCTTATAATGTTTTTGAGCTGTGATTCAGTTACCATCTTATGCTTGTATTTCTTCTAGTTCTTATGTACAGCACTTTGGCTTAAAGGGCTATATAAATTCAATAAAATACAAATACAAATACACATGAACTGGGTGCCTGAGGACCTGTCTGCGAACTGCTGTGGTGTCCACAAACACCGCGGACACAACACTGTCTTCTTGCACCTAAATAAATGCATCATATGACCCATCTTTCACTCCCCCACCCTTTACCACCCTGCTTCCCACAACCAGATTCCCCAAAACATGTTTTCGAGGCCCTTTCGCTGCCACGCTGTCCGAGGATACAAGATGGCGGCCTTTTCTACAATTATGGTGCTCATCATGCTTCCCTTCAGCCAATCGGCGGATGCTTTGGGTTCCACGAACATGACGCGCCTCGCTGAACCAATCGGAGCCCTGTCCTCAGAGTGAACATGGAACTGTGTCCGCGGAGCAGACACAGATATCACAAATGTTTTACTTACATTTAGCCCGTTTTAAAGAAATCTACTGGATGGCTTTACACCAAACTTACAAAAGCATGCTTTTGATGCCAAGCTGCCGCTCCTGTCACAAATTTGGTGAAAATCCGTCCAGCGGTTTGGGCTGTATGCATGATCAACGTTTTTTTTCCAATTATGCCTATGGAAAAAAAATAATTTGGGACCCCCTCTGCAACTTTGCCCTGCCCCCCTTGAAGAAACCTCATCAAACTTGGCAACAGTTTAGTCGTCAACATTCAAATCAGCTGCACCAGACATTTAAATCTGGAGGTTATCTGCAGCTGGGAGCTTGAGGAAAGAGAGAGGAGGCATGCTGCAGAGTGCTCTGAGCGTGAAGTGAGTCCAGAGGCAGAGACACACTGACAGAGAAAGCCATGGGAAAAGTAGAAGGCATCTGCGGGTAACGAGCTGGAGGCATTCAGGATGGGAGAGGAACTCTGGCGAAGAGAAGGAGAGCTGTGCATATCAGGACCAAGAGAAACGCGGTCCTGCAGAGCAGCAGAGGTTCCACCAGCGAAGAGCTGACACGCCAACACTGGAACCGAAAGAGACTGCAAAGAAGGGAAAGCTTGTCCGATGGAACCTCCTTGCAGCAGCCGCATGGTAAACCGGCCAGTCAGCCTAAACGAGTAGGGGGCATCGGGATGTGCAAATACATCAACAAACACTTAAGAAGCTTTTTTGAATACCGACTAAATAGATTTAAACAACAAAGGTAAACATGACAAAATTCTCCTTATATGAGGTGTCAGTTGGGGAAACCTGGAACAAGTATTGCCACAAGCCAAAAGACATTACAGAAAGAACGGAAGGGCAAATATGGAACAATACACCTGACATGAGATGTCATTTGGGGGAAAGTGTTGAAAAAAAGGTTGACAGACGGAGCTTGAACTAACCCTCATATTTGGAAATCAGTTTGGGGGACATTGGTACAAGTAATAACTAAAATCAACAAGGTTACGCTAGTGAAGAAGTACAAAGAGGAATATGAATGTTGCAGAGAGACCAGATAAGAGCATCGGGTGGTGAACCTTTTTTGGAAAAAGATACCTGGCAGTAGAGTACACCATGGGATCTGTGTGAGTAAAAAGGGGGGATATTCCTGGAAGTAGAGTGAACCAGGATATGAAGAGTTTCAGTTGAGATATTCCTGGTAAGAGAGTAAACCAGGATGTCAGAGTGTTCAGTTGAGGAGTTACCTGGCAGAACAGTGTACCAGGAAACCCACTTTGAACTGGTGTGTTGAAAAGAACACAAGTCATATTAAGTTGTTGTTTCAATTGAACATTTTGTCAACCAGAGAACTTGAAAAGGCTTCCCTTTTGCCATACTGTAATCACTATTGAAGAAAAAACATTTGTTTAACCATCCTGAAAAGTAGGAAAGACTTTCCTTTTTCATATTCCAACCAGCATTGTGAAAAAGACATTCTGTTTTGCCATCCTAAAAGACTATGAGAGACTTCCTCTTTGTTATATTCCAACCAGTTCTGTGGAGGAGACATTTGTTTTACCATATTGATGAAAGTATTAGGTAAAATAGTGAAGTAGGCGAGGGATTGGTAATTTACCCAATGACAAACAAGAGGAACTGGGCCAGGGGAAATCCCGCTCACTCAAAGATGGACAAGTCCAAAAATATGACAGATCTTACTTTTTATTGAAAGCTTTTGAAACAGGGATCAAGTTATGGAAAACGCAAAATTCTTCAATACTTTCTTGTCATTCTCAGGCATGTCATGAACTTTTAAGGCGGCATGATGTCACAAAATAAATGATATATTGGAAAAACCTAAGGTAACATGGGATTGTTAGTGAGGTAGGCTACAATGGGATGTTAATTGGGTTAGTAGCTTTATTGGCTAAACTGTATCTGGTGGCTCCTCCTGTGACCACCTCCTAAATGTTGCAACTATGAGCATATCAGGCTAACACGCTGCCATTGGGCCTTGCAACAAAGTGTGAGCTAGTGTGGAAGGTGGGTAGGGATTGGTCAGTAAGGGTCTTCACAGCCTTGGCACTTTGGAATGTTACCAGCCAAAAGGCAACTATTCACAGTGGTGATACCAGCCCCAGAGGTGCTGTGTGTACCCAACAAGTTATCATCTCTGAACCTCTAGGCCTTGAAACAGAACATTAAGCTTTCAACCTGTTATTAATTTTATATCATCTTGCCTTCAGTTTGGTGGGAACTATAGTCTCTGTCTGGCTCGAATGAATAGCTTTATCTTCCAGGTACAAGACACCTGTGTAGGAACCACAAACTTAATTTTCCTACTTGCACTTATGGCGATTTTTGGCTTCACACATGCAGGTGTCCTATCCCTCAGCATACTTGGCAAGTCTGTGCACAATAGCTGCACTGACAGCCTGGTCTGTGCCCCTCTGCAGAATCAGCATGTCAGGCATCTCTCTGCATTCCCCAGACCTTTCAGTACCTTCTATTCATTTCAATGCAGCTGTGGCTTCCATTTTTATTTACAATTCCACTGGTGTTAGTTGCGTTCAGCGTCAGAAAGCAGTTCATGTTTATTATTGTGCAACTTGCGGTTACTGCATAGCAAAGGTGTGTGTGTCCTCCTAAGAGGGTCATAAGCATGTTCTTTGTGTCTAGGAGCAATTTAATATGTGTCTGCGTAGCTTTATGCCGGAATGAATATGTGCTTCATGTCGTACGCATCTATGCCATAGTCTTAGTTGTGATGTCATCAGCCTTCTGCGTGTTTATAATCAGTCTACTTGCTCCATCGACTGCAAATGTATCTCTTCAATGACATCGGGAGGATAGCTCAGGGGCAACGTGCTCGCCTTGGAAGCAAGGCGACACATAGCACCAAAGGTTCGATCCCCGGGTCCATGCTTAGACACCTCTGGGTATTAAGCACAGTATAAATAACCTATCACATCATATTTATCATATCATATCATATCATCAGCATAGGGACTAAATGGCTGTCTGAGTGAATAATGTTTCTCACATCTCTGGTACATCGGTGATGGGGAGAAAGGGGCCAGGAACGATGTACAACTTTCGTTTCCGTGACATCAAAATGAGGGCCGGACTGGTGCAATGAGGGCCACATTCATGTCTCCTTCCTCAATCCCCCCTCTGGTTGATATATTGACCGCACCTCCTTGGATGTTCTCCCTGTTAACATATGGCTTGGGATTCATACTTTCTCTACTCCTCCCAGGTGACCATGGTACTTCAATTGTTCATCCAATCTCCAGGACATATAGCAGCAGTCTCTATAGGGCTTGCACCATACCCATCATCCCATGTAGTTGCTTGGATCTGGGAGTAATGAAAACATTGTGCCTGGAGGGAAAAGGGGATATTGCTTCAAGTGAGACTGTAGTTCTTCGAAAATCTGTGTTTCTCCATCTGCCTTTGTCTCAACATCCAGTGATATTTTCATCCCTATTGTCTTTCCTGTAGTCTTCACACACTGTGTTATAGCTACTCTGACACAGAAGGGCACTAGTACAAGCACTAAGGCAGCTACCAGTACTTTGAGCACATTAGCCATCCATGTTGGTATCTTGGAAAATATATATTCCAGCAAACCTTCATCTGCCCCTGCTGTGCTTGTTATGTATTCCATTATGGCATGTAGATCAGATAATTGCACGATTGCTGCAGTGAGAGTTCCATTCTCTCCATTGTGGGTGGTGTCATGATGCCTACCCCCGGGCATCCGGATCGAGTCCATCAGCTCCAGGAGCAGGCATCCAGATACTCATTAAAACCTCAACAGCCCCGGCTGGGGGCTGTTTGGATTCAGTCCTGGCACCTTAGGCGCCAGGCTCATCATAGAAATCAGTCCTGGCGCCGTAGGCGCCCGGCTCATAGACTTTACTTACCTTATGCAGACTATGCTGCAAATGAGTCCAAGCCAACGTGAGGCCTGGATGGGACTATTTTATTACAGGGACTATTTTTTACTCGGGTGTGGTTCTGTGGAACTTCTTACCTGGGACTACTTTGCAGGCTATTTAAACCACGCCCGAACAGCAGCTCATGCTTCGTGTTATTCTGCATCCAGCAGCGTAACGCTCACCGTGTCTGCAAGTCAGCATCCAGTCTTCTGCCACGCTCGCCTCGAATCCGAAGCTCCTAGACAAAAGGAAAAGAAAGGAGAAGAGGTTAGATCACGGACATTATTTGATTCCTTACCTGATTCCGGACCCAGCACATCTCCGAGCCTGGAAAGGACATTATTTCAGCACGCATCGCTTCACCAGCAGCAGCGCCGCGTTATACTCACCAGTCCACCGCATCTTTCAACTCGGCGCTGCCTCCATCATTTTCTTTGTCGAAACCCAGCACCTGGGGGGAAGACAAAAGGAATAACAAGGTGAGTCGAGAAAACCGACAAAGACAATCTCTTTGCCACCATAGGCTTACCTGCTTTACCACCGGAGGTATTATCCTTTAATTCGCCGCATCTTTCTATGCCGCACCTATAAAGGGAGAGAAAACAGCAAGTTAAACTCATGCAACTTTTACCGGACAGTGTTTGGTAATACAGACTCTTACCTGAACACTATCAGCTGCCTCCAGGCAATATTCTTTTGGACCCAGCTGCAACCTAAAGAGGGAATGGAACAGGAGTGAACATCGGACATATTGAACTCTTTGAACTTTATAGACACTGGAGTCAATATTCCTCCGGAACTTCTCCAGTACCTTCAAACCAGTGAAGTAACTGGTATGTACGCGCCCCTGCATGCCATGCAGGATGGAGAGCTCATCATTTAAAAACATAAGGTGAGGTTACCAAGAGGGGATATCGGAGGTGATTAGTGGGGAGAACGAGAACAGTTGGGGGGGCCATCACTAAAGTCCACGGGTGGCTAAATCCCTTTCTCCACTTGCAGGAGAATACTTCTACGAGTCCAGCAGACAAGATTAGGCGGGCCAGTCCAGACTGTCATCTCTTCACTACGCATCACTTTGGTGGAGACCGCAGCTGTCCGGGTCCGATCGACGCCCCTGTGGGAACCAGGTGAGCGTAACAGAACACGAAGCCTATCTACAAATCCCCACCCGGGCGTAATGGAGACCTCAGAAACTGACCAACTAGCCCAATTGTTAGGAGAACTTAGGGCAGAAGTGCACTCTGCGCGCCAAGAAAAGAATGCCCTCAGGAGAGAACTGATTGTGTCAAAGGAGCGCACTGATGATCTTGCCAGACAACTGCTGCAAAACCAAGCCGGGCAAATACCACTACCTGGACTTGGGGGAATTCAACCCCCGTTTCATCCAGCAGCCCTGTGCAAGTGGTTCTACCAGGGAGCATTGCTTTAGCTCCACCCGAAGGCTTTGCTGGGGACCCAAAAAGGTTTGCCGTGTTCATGAACCAATGCCGCTTGCACTTTTAATGCAGACCAGGAGCTTTTCCAAATGACCAAGCCAAAGTAGCCTTTGTACTGTCATACCTTAGTGGCAGCGCAGCGGATTGGTCAATTCCGTTAGTCAACCAGAATGATCCTCTTCTTCGGGATTTTCAGGGTTTTCAATTGAGCATGGAAAGACTATTCGCCAGAGATTCACAGGGACAGGCCCTGGATAACAAACTTCTATCCCTACGACAAGGAAACCAGGACCTGCTAATTTATATCGCAAACTTCAATAGGTTGGTGGTGGAAACCGGATGGCCAGAGGTAAAGCAATTTACATTATTTCATCGTGGACTTCGGGGTGAACTCAAAGATGTTTTGGCCCAAGTTGTGAACCCACCTCAGGATTGCGCAGAATATATAGACTTAGTGGTCCAGCTAGACCACCGACTTCAGAATAGAAAAGCTGATCAAGCTAAGTTCGAGAATCGGGTATTGGTTAAACCCAATGTTACTCCCAAAGGAACAGATTCATCAGAATCAATGCAGATCGGGTGGGGTAAGGGACCCTTAACTCAAAAAGAAAGAGAAAGGAGACGACAGATGCAGTTATGTCTGTACTGTGGGGCTTCAGGACATTTTTTACGGGATTGCCCTATAAGACCATCCAAGAAAGTAGTCGGAGTTGCTGATAGAAATCAAACAGAGCCTGATTCAGGAAATGACCACGCCCGAAAAGCATAGAGGTCCGCTTGCCGAGCTTAAAGAAGGACACTCAGACCTCGCACCTAATCATACCAATGGTCCTTATTGATCCGAGGCAGCCATCACATATGCACGCAGTTAGGGCATACATTGATAGCGGGGCCGTAGGAAACTATGTGGACCAGGAATTGGCTTCTAGGATGAATCTACCTCTCTGCAAAAAGACCACTTCAGATTTTATCACCACAGTCGATGGAACTGAATTTGCCTCTGGGCCTGTAACTCATTCCACCACAGAGATGACACTGTTGGGTCAAGATGGGCATCGAGAGACTATTGTGTTTGACTTAATCAAAGCCCCGCAGTTCCAAATAATACTAGGGATACCTTGGTTGGGAACACATAATCCTTGTGTTGATTGGCGAGAGAAGAGAGTAACCTTCCCGGAGTGTGCACACACCTGTTACCCGGAAAAAACCTTGAACAAAAGCCTGGCCACAGTCGCCAATCCAGTCATGCAGTTACCTCAGGAATATCAAGAATTCCAGGATGTTTTCCAAAAAGAACAGGCAAACACCTTACCACCTCATAGATCATACGATTGTCAAATCGACCTCATACCCGGTGAACAACCTCCATTCAGTAGGATCTACGCCCTTACGGAACCCGAAAACCGTCACCTACGACAATACTTGGACCAATACCTTGCTAATGGCTTCATTCGTCCATCTAAGTCCCCCGCATGTTCAGCTTTCTTCTTCGTGCCCAAAAAGGAAGGTGACCTCAGAACGTGCATAGACTACCGCGCATTAAACCAGATCACGGTGAAGAACCGATATCCATTGCCTCTGATCCCCGAACTACTAGACCAAGTAAAGGATGCTTGCATCTACACTGAATTAGATCTCCGAGGGGCATTTCATCTGGTACGTGTAAAGAAGGACGACGAATGGAAGACCGCTTTTCGCACCAAGTACGTATTATTCGAATATCAGGTGATGCCCTTCGTGTTGTGCAATACACCAGCAGCCTTCCAGTATTTTATGAACGATGTCCTTCGTGAACTCATTGACGTCTGTGTTGTTGTATACATAGACGATATTCTAGTGTACTCCTCCTCAGAATCAGACCATGTTAAGCACGTTCGTGCAGTCCTTGAGAAACTACGCCAGCACAAGTTATATGCAAAATTGGAAAAATGTGTTTTTCATGCTACAGAAGTTGAATTCCTTGGATTTATCCTGACTCCAAAAGGAGACCGAATGGACTCTCGAAAGGTGGACGCAATTCTCAAGTGGCCATCACCCAGTTCAGTTAAAGGGGTGCAAAGCATGCTTGGATTTGCTAATTTCTACCGCAGATTTATTCCTGATTCCTGACTTCTCATATGTTGTACACCCCATCACAGCACTTTTGCGAAAAAACAAACGCTTCTTGTGGACCGAAGAGGCTGAAAAAGCATTCCAAGAACTGAAATTGAAATTCACGTCGGCACCTGTCTTAAAGCATCCACGCCCGAGCTCCCATATATAGTTGAAACCGATGCATCCAGTATAGCCATGGGGGCTGTCCTGTCCCAGAAGGATCCGGAAACCGGTCAACTTCATCCAGTAGCATTTTGGTCCCGAAAATTCTCGGCCCCCGAATTAAACTATGCGGTTACCGATAAAGAGTTGTTAGCCATCAAATCCACCTTCAAGGCTTGGCGGCATTATCTTCTTGGTGCCAGGCATACCATTACTGTAATCACCGATCACAGGAACTTGCAGTATTTAAAAACTGCCAAGGCCCAATCATCGCGTCAACTTCGATGGGCCTTATTCCTTGCCGAATTCGATTTCGTGATCACTTATTGACCAGGTTGTAAGAATGGTAAGGCAGACGCTTTATCCTGAATTGGGATGGGAGAAGCATATTCGAACCCGGAACCGGTGCCTATAATTCCTGAACAAAGAATTCTTGGGATAACTACTCTACAGACCTTGGAAGATATTCATTTAAAGATCCAACAACTTTTCGATTCAGCAGCCCTGCAGGACTGGGTTAAAAAAGGCCCAGATTATTCAGTTGTCAATGACGTACCTTACTATCAAGGGCGTCGATTTCTACCACACAAAGAACTACAAGAACAAGTCAACTCCAATTACCATGAAGCTCCAATGGAAGGGCACCCAGGTATTGCAAAAACTGAAGCTAAAATTAAAAGACAATTCTGGTGGCCCACCTGGCGAAAAGATGTAAAGTCATTTGTACTGTCTTGTGGCATCTGCGCCCAGAACAAAAGTGAAAAGAAGAAACCAGCTGGTCTTTTACAACCTTTAGATATTCCACCCACACCATGGCACACTTTGTCTTTAGACTTTATTACAGATCTACCGCGATGTAATGGATTCAACACCATTCTAGTTATTGTGGATCTTTTTTCCAAGATGGCCCACTTTATTCCTTTAAAAGGATTACCTTCTGCTTCAATGTTGGCCAAGGAATTTCTCGAAAATATTGTTTGAATACATGGATTTCCTTCCGTATTGATCTCTGACCGAGGTAGTCAGTTAATTTCGCAATTTTGGCAGAAGTGTTGTCAATTGGCACAAATCAACGTAAGGTTATCAACCAGTCACCATCCCCAAACCGATGGTCAGACGGAGAGAACCAACCAGACTCTTGAACAGTACCTACGTTGTATGCTACACCAAACTGAAAGTAATTGGAAGGACATTTTATGGATTTCTGAATACACATACAATAACTCTGTACATTCAGGAACCGGACAAAGCCCCTTTTATACCATATATGGACATCATCCTCGAACCTCAGAACTCGATTCGCCCCAGCATTTAGAAATGCCGACAGTAACTCATCTGCATTCTACTATTACACAAGCTTTTAAAGAGGCAACAAAACATTTGAAACAAGCAAAAGAGAAATACAAGAAAAATGCTGATCAACATAGAAGTGAGACCCCACCATATCGAATCGGAGACCAAGTTTGGCTGGCTACAAGACATATACCTCTGAAAGGAACTTGGACTTTTAATCCTAGATATTTGGGACCTTACACCATTAAGGCCATTATCAACCCGGTGTCCGTCAAATTAGAATTACCCTCTAATATGCGGATTCATCCTGTCTTTCATGTTTCACTTCTAAAACCAGTTCAACCCGGGACAAGATTAACCAAACCACCTGACCCCATCCTAATAGATGGAGAACCTGAATTCGAGGTAAAAAACATCCTGGACTCTAAAATGGTTAAGGGTTACGAACCACAAGAAAGGTCATGGGAACCTTGTGACCACGTTCATGCTCCTCGATTGGTGAAAAAATTCCATCGGGACTTCCCAGACAAGCCAAGGCCAAGGGGAAGAACAACTTTATGAGGGGCCTTGAGGGGGAGTGCTGTCATGATGCCTACCCCCGGGCATCCTGATCGAGTCCATCAGCCCCGGGAGCAGGCATCCAGATACTCATTAAAACCCCAACAGCCCCAGCTGGGGGCTGTTTGGATTCAGTCCTGGTGCCAGGCTCATCATAGAAATCAGTCCTGGCGCCATAGGCACCAGGCTCATATACTTTACTTACCTTATGAAGACCATGCTGCAAATGAGCAAAAAAGCCACATCTCAGGCTTGAGGGGCTACATCAGTTGTGAAGGCAGGCTAAGCAAAAGGTTTACAAAGTCAATCCGTGGTTGAGGTAAGTCAATGCAGAGCAAAGCAAAGATCCAGAGTCAAAATGGATGTTGCAGGTAAGCCAAGTGTAACTACAGCAAGCATCCAGAGTCAAAGCAGGGTTGACGGTAAGTCAATACAAAAGCAAGGATCCAGAGAATGTTAATGGTTGCAGAAAGTACAGGTAAAAGAAGAGACAGCAACTAAGATGGAAAAATGGGGGCAAAGCCGGGAAACAAACAGTACAGGGGGGGGCGGGAGGGAGAAGAGAGAGAGAAGGGGGAGAGCCATGGAAGGCAGAATGGTGACGGCAACCAGAGAAGGAAAGGAGGCTAAGAGGCAAAAATAATACAGAACAGAGCATCAGACCAAAAAAGCAAGATGAGGATAGAGAAAGGCAGGAAAGGGAACAACCGGAAAACCACATCCTCCCCCCTTGTGTGGGCTTGGCATTTCACTACCACAATGGCTGATGGGAGCTACAGTGCATCTATGAGCCTGTCCAATAGGGTAGCATACCATCAGCATTTCAAAAGCCCTGCCTTTTCCAATGTGACAGTCCTGCATGTATGGTTGACATCACGTAGGCAGAGTCGAAGTACACTGTGATTTCCTTGTCCTCATGTGCTTCTAGTGCTATTATGAGTGCAACCATTTCTGCTAGGGCTGAAAAGTGTGAGTGCAATCTCAGGCTTGCCACTACTTCAAATGTCCCACTCTGTTTTAACTTTACAACTGTCGTCCCAGTATGTCTTTCTCCTGTTGTCTGGTCAAAAGGTGAGGAACCATCAATAAACAGTACCTCCCCTCCCCTGAGGGCATTCTCCCTTGCTCTAGGAATGTCTTCATTATATTCTGTGTACGTGGTACAGTCATGCACGTAGTTCCCCTCCTCTACTGGTTCTGCTATAAATGTTGCTGGGTTTATAATTCTACACCTCACTACTTTTACAGCTGGATTCTAGATAATCATCTTGTATCCAGACACTCTCTGTGCAGTCAATGGGCCTCATTCAGAGATTGGTGGTAGTCATGGCACGATGTGCGCTATGACTGCCACCAATAATGGGTCCGGCACCGGTCTAGTTCAATGGGGACTTATCGGTGTAGTCCAACCTTCATGGGACCGGTAAGTCCCCATTGAAAATGCCATTCCCCATTCCCATTTGAGCCCCCAAAGCCCCCCAACATCATATGGGCTGTTGGTCCTCACTATGCTCGGTACTTGTGCCAGATATTCCCCAAGAAATGGCGATGGTACCTTTTTCATCAGGGCCTGCAATACATTCTCACCCAGTGAGTAAT
Source organism: Ambystoma mexicanum (assembly GCF_040938575.1). Classification (NCBI taxonomy): domain Eukaryota; kingdom Metazoa; phylum Chordata; class Amphibia; order Caudata; family Ambystomatidae; genus Ambystoma; species Ambystoma mexicanum. The sequence goes on from NC_090933.1 coordinate 167,243,876, forward strand.
GCTCATAAAGAACACTTTCTCAAGATCTGAATAGTCGTCCCGAAATAATTCTTTGTCTGTCATATCGGTCAGTGCCCTTCTCCAACTGCAATTACTGCTCTCAATGCTCACTCTGTGTCATCAGTCCTGTGTGATACTATTCTCTCGTCCCTTACTATAACTGTGTCAAATGCTAGTGGAAACACATGTCCTTCTTCCTCATCTAAGGGAATTTCTGGTCTGAACAATACTTCTTTGGGCAAGCAAAGCAGCTTGCCCTGTATCACTATAATCCATCCTAACAGCACTTCCACCCCATACTGAAATAGCTTGGGATCCAGTGACACACCCTTCTGAACAGTCTGACCGCAAAATGTTTAATACATTTGTGTGCATTCATATAGTGAATTCATGGGGAAAAACACACTATCCCTTGCTATGTGAACAATAGCGTCATGTTGAATTTACTTATCATGTCCCTACCCATTATGTTAACTGGCACCTGGTGGAAATATAACAGTGGCATGGTAAGGTCAAGATAGATCCCCAATGAAGATGGGCAGTTTGTCAGTAAACAGAACCAAATCTGTAGCCCCACAAAAACCTTGAGTGTTCATGACAATGACTGACATAGGATATATCCCCTCCCTTATACAGGATCTGGTTGCCCCCGTATCTCTGAGAAAAGAGAAAGTCTTGTCACCTATGGTTACCACTACACATGGTTCATCATTCGGGTTGGGCGTAAGAGATATGATTGAACACATCAAGTCAATCTGTGATGTGTCCTTTTGTGGGTATAACATCATCCCTGTCCAAGTGAAATGATTCCCTCCCACTACAGTTGCTCCCCCTAGTCTTGGTGCAGGAGTCTGCATTGTGGTGTTTGTGTGTTTTGTGGCTACAGCATTCTGCTGCATTGGAGCTTGTGATGCTGCTTGTGGTGGCTGTGTGAACAACTGTGCATGAGATGAATACATCATGGGCTGTTGCGACTGGGCTGGTGCATGTTGTGCTGGTGCCATTCATGGCGCATGTGCCTGTGCCTGCATGTGTCTTGGGCATAATAGTCGGGTTTCTCAAAATTGTATGTCAGCGGGTATGTCTTCCCCCCATTCTGTTGCAGTCCCCCCATGCTTCTAGACACTCGTGAGATCTGGCATATCTTTCCACATAACAACGCTGTTTAGGAACTCCCAGGGGACTGGGCTGTCCCCTGTGAAGCCTGTTTCCACCCTGCTGTACTAGGTACCCTGCTTCTCTCCCCGTGGGTACACCCCCTCTTCCCCATGGCCAATAGTTAGTGTCTCCCTTTCCTGCAAAGCTTCCCCCTACCATTTGCTGCTGATTGTACGCATTCTGGGTAACCACTCCCTCTCTGCTTGTCAACATTGAACCTTCCAGTGTATGCTTTAACTGTTTTTTCTGAACTAACTTCACTTCTTCCTGTTTTCTTTTGTTTTGTTTCTTTCTTGCATTCTCCTACATTAGCCGACAATAATGTACTGTAGTCAACTGAAATTCTGACCATAGCTTTGTCTCCATCCGCACTATTTTTTTTATTGCTTCTGCACCTGCTTCGGTAACCCCTGGCTTAGTGTGTGGTAAAATAAATCCACTGTTTCATCCCATGGTTAATGCTTCTTGAGATGCCAAGGTTCTTGTATCTCCTGAATATATTGAAGTGGGTCTTTGTCCTCAAGCATTTTGCGTGCCATAATTGAGCTTATGTCAGATGTGTCTGAGTGCGTACCCTCAGAGCCTGCCATACGACTGCTATGCAGTTTTTGAACAACACCCCATCAAGCAATGTGTTCTGCACTGTCACTCTGGGATATCCTGCCTGTTTCCAAATGTCATCAGCTGCCTCCCCAACAATGGCACTAAGTAATCTCTTCATGTCACCGACTGCAAGTGTTGTCCCTGCTGTCAGTCTTTCTAGTTCATAAATCCATGTCCCTGTTCTTGCTGTCAACAATGACAGTTTACACCTCAAATTATCTTTGTCTATCTCTTGCCACAGTATATCTTGTGGTCGTCTGCCATCCTTTTCTAGCAGCAGAAACTGCATCACCCCCACACCTATGTCATATTTTCCTATGTCTTTCGTAACTGTACATGATCTCATCATGCTAGTTTCTTTAATCCTGGTAATGCTCTCAACCACTGCGCACATGGGGAAACTTCATCTGAGCTATTCAGTCTGCCTTTGGAGCACCCAAGGTGACACTCAGGTTCTAGCTTTCCCTTTTCTGTATGTTCTTCTTCGTCTCGCAGTATCTCCCACTCTGGGCTTACTCCCTCAGAGGGGCGACATGGCCTACTCCCTTTATAGTCATCAATCTCCCCATATTCCTCGTTTGACCGTATTGTCCCTAAACTGTCATCACTGTCTTCACCTCCTTCATCCTCAAAGTTGAGCCTCCTCAACATGTTTCTCCCTTGTCCCGTGTCTTCTCACTACTGCTCTGTCCAGAGAATCACTCCCCCCCTCGGTCGGTACCCCGCTACACTTGTCATCATCTAAAAATGTGGGCCTGTCGTAATGTCCTCTACCTCCTTAAAGCGTCTTGCCCTACTTCTCTCTCTCTCTCTCTCTCTCTCTCTCTCTCTCTCTCTCTCTCTCTCCCCCTCCCTCTCTCTCTCTCTCGCTTTCTCTCTCTCTCTTGCTCTGTCTTTCTCTCTCTCTCTCTTGCTCTGTCTCTCTCTCTCTCTCTCTCTCTCACTCCTGTTGTTTGTCTCTCTTTCTTCCTCTCTGTGCCAAAGTTATTTACCAATTCTCCCAATCACAATTTTCCTCTTCTCTCTCCTCAATTGCAACTGCCTTGCCTTTACTTCCTCAGCATTTCTCATCACCTTCTTCTCTTTTTCTTTCTGTCGTCTCCTCTTCTCCCTTTCCTCTCTTTAATTCTCTTCTACTTTATCTGCCTACTTTCTCAACTGTTTCTGTTCTACATATCCTCCCGTTCTCTTCTCCTCACCTCCTCAATTACTTCTGCACATTCTGTGTCCTCTTCCTCCTTCTCCTTTTCTCTTTGTTTCTTAGCTTTCCCCTCAATGTCTCTGGGCTCTGTTACTCTCCTTCTGTCTAGTTTAAGCAATATCTGTCCTACCACCCTCTCATTTGGTAAAACTGTTACCTCATCGTCCCCTTTGCGTCACTTAGTCGCCTCGTCGCCCAGTCAACTTCGCTTGTATGTTGCTGCACTCCTTGCATTCATCAATCACGCCCCCTTTTTTCTTATTGGCCAGTTTAGTACCACTAAGTGCGTCTTCACTACAATATGCAGGAGGTGCATACACTTGGTTAGTGTACCCTGCCGCTGCTTTTAGCCCTGGCCTCCTGTTGGTGGGTCGGCAGTTTGAGGAGGAGGAGGAGAAGCCATGTGCTCTTCGCCCCCTGCATCATGCTGGGTAAGCATCTACTCCTTCTTGGGTGGGTCCTCTTTCTTTCCTCAAACATCTTCAATAACTCCAATATTGCTAATCCCCCTTATAGGCAGCATCTAAATATGTGGTCATGGGTTGTAGCCCAGACTTCGAATGACTGCCCTTCCGGAGCCATGGCCTCGCCATTTTTCCCTTTGTATCATGAGTACATTCCGTGCCATACTTGCATATTTTGTCCTGATACTGCGGAAGGGATTTGAACAAGTGCTAAAGGGGTAGATACCCCATGATGGCACATCACTCTCTGACTGCTGATATTTACTTGACCTCAAATCAGGATTTTTTGCACACTTCAACAATGCCAATTTCACTTCCACAATTGTTGTCAGCAATTAACCAACTTCTCCAAACCACAATAACGTCCAAGCTATTCCTCAAGCCACTGTGGCTAACTAACACTAACACAAGCTGCACTCTACTCTATGCCTTCAAATCACAAATTATGCAATGCTCTGGCAGAAAAGCTTCTCTACATATGCCACCATTTGGGTCAAGTCTTTCCTATTGAATCATACCTTAAGAGTAGCAATCGGCAACAAGGCTGCTGACATTATCCCAGTACCTCTAGGGATCCTGCAAGGCTCGTGCCTATCTCCTACCCTATATAACACGTACACTAAACTCCTATTTGCAGCGCTCAACACCATGGGAGTCATCTGTACCAATTTCACTGATGAAACCCAGATCCTCATCCCCGTCACGGGTGTCCATGAACAAGACCCTGCAGCCATTAACAAACTCAATGCCATTATTCAAAACTGGATGGTGGCAAACGCTCTGTGTTTCAACAATGAAAAAACTGAGATTCTGACAGTAGGTACCCCCATCAGACTAAAAACCCTTTGCTCTGACTAATCAGCCATCACCATTGATGGTACACCTAATCCAGTACTCAAACAGGTCAAAACATACAGCATACAGTGTTTACCTGGACTCCAACCTGACTATGACCAAACACATCAGTGCACTCTCATCTGCTACTGCCTACACGGTCAAACTCATCGCACTCAGCCGACAATTTCTCACTCCACAGAACTGCTTGATCTTAGCACGAGCCCTCATACTATCAGAACTGGATTATTGCAATGTCCTTCTGCTAGGAACCGCCAATACAAACGTGGCCAGATTGCAAGTGGTACAAAACAAAACCTTTAAGGCACCCTTTAGCTTAAAAAGTAGAGACACCATTTCCCAAATCAAGAGAGAAGCACACTGGTTTCCCATGCAAGCTAGAATCCTATTCAAGTCTCTCATCATTACGCACAAATATATAACCAATGGTGTCCCTGCCTACCTTATCAATAGTGTCACCCAAAAAAGGGGTACTAAATCCCTTAGATCGGGTTCCAGCACAAACCTGTTTGTCCCAAGATTCAAGAGTTCCAGGGCAGGGGGTGCCAGCTTCCCAGTTGCTGCACCTAAGATTTGGAACTCTCTTCCTATGCACATTAGAAATGAGCTCTCCCACCTGCACTCTAAGAGTCATATCAAAACATGGCTGTTTAACAAATTCTGATCCAGGATCACAGTACTATGACATGCTTGGTCTATATTGGAACTGTTTGTCTCCCTATGTGTGTTGACTCTAGACTGTATAACATCCTATTATGCAACCAACCCTGCTTGTTTTGTAACTTCCACTGTAACCAGATAGGCACCCCCATGTAACCAACACCGTGATACCTCCGGGTTTGGGTGTAGAGCAAATGTTGTAAATAAACAAATGAAATAAAGTCAAAACCACAATTTTCCAGGTGATTTTTGAGCCTCACCCAAATGGTACAACAACCTTTTTGCTTTCTAAAAGCTTCACCACCAGTTTGCTCTGCTACAAAACAACACCTTTTCCATTGTTCTTCACAACAGCTCCATGCCCCACTGCAGGCCGTCACCCTTGCGTCAATGCGCTATGTCCTATTAACAACCCTTTCGTGATGTCACCAACCACTATGCATTAAAAACAATTTAGGCATTTGAATATTTGAGTGCACTCTTAAACCCCACAATATACAAAAACCCCACAATACAAATACACCACAAATGTGTCTGTCTTCCTGCTTTTTTATTCAGAGGGGAATCCTTATCTTAAAAGTGCCCACTCAGGGGTTTGGTCCCTCTTCTACACCACAGCACAGGATAACCTTCAAATCTTGTTTTTTGTCCTTTTTATTTTTGCTGTAATTTCAATAAGGCACCACCTTCCGCACCCCCAGCTAACGCTTAGCCTTAGGGAATGAGCTCATCATCCGTAATGTAGCTAATGCTCAGAAACAGAGAATCTCTCATAAATAACACAAAGAACAAACCACAACACAACCATTTTTCCTGCAATAATTGTTAAATCATTGAACTCCTACTCAATCTGCGGAGATCCACTGAAGCCCTCACAAACTATCACTCCCACATTGCACACTCTGCCTTCCAGTCTGCTCGGCATCCCATAGGGAGCAGGCAAGAATCTCATCAAGGGGGCTGCTGATGACTGTCTCAGTTTCCATGCGTGGTCAGTGGTCCGGTCCTCGTGGGTCACGACGCATCCCTTCGTCCACACGCAGGAACAAAACTTTCTCGCAGGGGTTCTTAGCTGCTGTCCTCTGCTACCACCTGAAGTATGGTGAGGGATTGTTCATTTCCCGAATTACAAGCAAGAGAAACTGGGCCAGGCGAAATCCCCTGCACTAAAAAATGGAAGAGTCCAAAAATATGACAAATCTTCCTGTTTATTGAAAGCTTTAGAAACAGGGATCAAGTTAAGGACATAGCATAATTCTACAATACTTTCTTGTCGTTCTCAGGCTTGTCATGAACGTTTAAGGTGCCGTGACATCACAAAATAAATGATACATTGCGAAAACCTAAGGTAACATGGGATTGGTTAGGGAGGTGGCTACATATAGGATGTATATGGGGTTAGTAACCTTATTGGCTAAACTGTATCTGGCGGTTCCTCCTGTGATCACCTCTTAAATGGTGCAACTACAGGCATGTCGGGTTAGTGCACTGCCATTGGGCATTGCAACTGAGTGTGAGCTAGAATGGTTGGTAGGAAGTGATTGGTCAGTTAGGTGCTTCCCAGCCTTGGTGCTTTGGAATGTTACCTGCCCATGAGGAACTATTAAAGGTGGTGAGAACAGACACAGAGATGCTGCTTGTACCCAACAAGTTACCATCTCCGATTCTCTAGGCCTTGAGAGAGAACATTAAGCTTTCAACCTGGTATTACTTTTGTATCATCTTACCTTCAGTTGGATGGGAACTTCAGTCCCTATACTGGTTCTAATAAATATGCTTTGTCATCAAGGCTCAATTGACGTGTGTAGTGACCACAAACTTAATTTTCCTGCTTGTGTTTGAGGTTTCTTCGGCTTTACATGTGCAGGAGTCCTATCTCTTCTGCTAATGTGAAATGTTCTCTCCCTCAGTGTGTTTGGCAAGGTTGGGCACAAAAGCTGCACTGACAGACTGGTCTGCGCCCCTCTGCGAAATCACCGTGTCAGGCATATATCTACATTTTTTAGCCCTTTCAGTGTATTCCATTCATTTCAATGCAGCTGTGGCGTGCATCTTTATTTACATGGATGCTCCTGTTATTTGCGTTTGGTGTCAGCAAGCAGTTCATATGCATTCCTGTGCAACTTGCAGTTACTGCCTAGCAAATGTGTGTCCATCCTCTAAGTGGGTCATAAGCATGTTCTTCATGTCTAGGAGCAGTTTAATCTAAGTACCTGTGTAGCTTCATGCAGAAATGCATATGTGCTTCAAGTCCTGCGCATTGAAAGTGAGCGTCCCCCAAAAAGGCATTTAAACTCTACAATGGGAGTCAATAATGGACACACCCCAGCAGGGAATGAGACCAAGACCAAGTGCGGGTGAAGTATAAAAGGCTTTATCTAAATCAATATAGGGCATGCAGAGGACTCTGCAAACTCCGAGAGCGCTATGCCAGATGATAGAAAGAAATTCATATTTATTACAAAAACACGTCATTGGTGAGGTAAACCATAGGGGGCACATAATGGTGGGGATTGGCTGGCGAAGACTAGCTACACTATACGATGTAGGCGCGGCGCTCCATGATTGGCGGAGATCCACGTGGTGGCAGCGCGGGGTGCTCGGGTCAGCTGGGCTCATTGGGATGGAGTATCAGGTCACGAGCCGTTAGAGTTGATATATCGCGGCTGCACTAACATTTTGTCCTTGTGGCCACATGTACTCATTCATTATTGATATGATATGATATGATATGGCATTTGTAACGCGCCTATACACAAGGGTTTCAAGTGTTTCAAGGCGCGACGAGGCAGGGAGGGGGGAAAAGGGGAAGACAGACAACGATCCTACTAGGCCAGGTGTCATTCAGATCGCGCAAGTGCAGGGGTAGGGGGAAGGGAGAAAGTGCGAGGGGAGAGGGGAAGTGCAGTACAAGGTAAGTAGAATAAAATAAATAAGGGCCAGCTGGTGGCAAGTGCAAGGTAAGTGCAGACAAGTGCTGGGAACGGGGGCTGTAGGGATACAGAGACAGTCCCGCAGTGCAGGGGTTGCCAGGGAGGCAGTGCAAGTGGAGAGTGGCTGGGCCCAGGACCGAGGTCGGCGAGAGTGGCCCAGTTGCAGATTCGGTGGATTCAGCGAAGAATTAGCAGGGGAGAGGGAGAGAGAAAGCAGAGGCAAAGAGGAAGGTTTTGAGGTGCTTCCGGAACCGTAGATGGTTCTCCTCAAGTTTCAGGGAGGCAGGAAGGCTGTTCCAGAGGGAGGCCCCTGCCGCGGAGAGAGATCTACCCCCAGCTCGTTGCTTTGAGAAGCGGCTGACCCTGAGGGATTTGGAGACGGATGAGCGAAGGGCTCGGGAAGGAAGATATTTAGGAAGAGAGAGTTGAAGGTATTTAGGCCCCAGGCCCCAGAAGGCCTTGTGGACAATGAAGAGGGTTTTGAACTTTATCCTCGCAGCCACTTGGAACCAGTGTAGAGACTTCAGTCCTGGAGAGATACGGTCCCTGGGCTTGAGGCCAAGGACAGGTCTCGCAGTTCTGTTCTGGATGAGTTGCAGAGGGCGGAGAGTGGAGGCAGGCAGATTAAGATAGAGGTTGTTACAGTAGTCCAGCTTTGAGAGAACCAGGGCTCGTGAGACAGTGAGCTTCTGGGGGAAGGAGAGGAAGGGAAGAATACCCCTGAGGAGGTGCAGCTGGTAGTGTGACTTCTTAGAGACGTCAGATATATGAGGAGAGAAGGAGAGTGTGGAGTCGAAGATAACCCCGAAGTTTTTTGCCGTGCACGTAGGAGCAGGAAGAGGGCCAAGAGAAGCCGGCCAGAGAGCTGCAGGGAAGGAAAGGTGGCTGTTCCATATATGGCCCTTTTTCACTTTCCATGGCAGCCAGCAAAAAGCAAAAGTATGTGCCGAGACGCAGAACCTGTACATAAACATACAGCGATTACAAAACAAAATCCTTTTTCAAGAAGACGACCATAGAAAGGGAAGGCGATTGTTCCATACATTGCCCCTCTTCGCTTTCCATGACAGCCTCCAAAAAGCAAAAGTACGTGCCGGGATGCAGAAACTGTAAATAAACATACAGCGACGTACAACGTGGTACCTTACATTTTGAAATGATACACTAGATTTTAAAAGAAAACGTTAACATTTTAGAATTTGTAAAGTAGTTTTGTTTAACAAACCACTGTCAGAGACCATCGGACTAATTCCATTTTCAATTAAATTGTAACAATGGTTCTAAGGGCGATATTGAAAATGTTCATGATGAGACACACGCAGTTATTTTCGCACATACAAAGTATGCGTTTCTGTTAAAGCACCCGCTTTGTTTGCGCATGTATTTCCAAGACGGCGCCATCACTGTTGTCCTACACCACCATAAATGATGTTCAGTTACTCCTAATGGCTAGTTCAGCGTGGGAACAGAAGGGGCCTGGCCAGTCATCCCACAACATTGTAATGGACAGGCAGCCGGTCACGAGCAGTTGCATCTGGCATTGAAAGAAGCCATCACTCGGCATCTGGAAACCATGGCACGCACAGTACGGCAAGATGTAGCTAGGCGGAAAAGGTAAGGGAAAATCTGTGTCAATACCCAACCTTTAGGAAAAAATTCCAAAAAAGACACAAAGATTGTGGAAAGTAGTACACAAATGGAAGTGGACAAACATGACATTTTAAGGAAATATTAGCGTTGACCATGAGTACATATAGTGACAGCCTACAAACAACGAGAATCAGCACTCGCCATAAGGGTTAAAAAAAAGGGCAACTACACAGTGAGATGGTAATTCAGTTATGAAGCCAACATGAATGGACAAGCAAGAAAAAATTACATGTCTTGATGTTACACAAGACCAAAAGAACGTGCAAACCGATAAACAAAGCTATGTGGGCAAGCATAACATTTCAAAGCAGAAGAAATAACCGTCAACAAGGGTGACTCTAGTCATAGCCTGCAAACGCGGACAATGTGCACTCTCTGTTATTGGAGGAAAATTACAACTCCGCAAAAAGATAATACTTCAGTTACATTGTCACAATTAGTGTTTGTTAATATAAAATTAAAACGCGGGTCAGTGTAGAGTCGTCAAAATTAAACTTACATGATCTTGACAGCCTCCATTGTTTTTCGCAAAGTCAGACAGCAATGTGTTCGCATCAAAGAATGGTTGTGAACTAATATTTCATGTTCCTTACAAACGTTTTTAAAACATAACCTTATCAAATGCTATTTTTTTCCAAGCTTTCATTCCTTGCATATCTTTTGAAGTTTCCCTTTCGCTCAAGGTCAAAAAACAATAGCCCCTTATGGAGTGACTTGGATGCGTGGGCCTGCTGAGCTCGCAACCAAAAAAGCAAATCAACTGACCTTCACTCAGAAGGCAAATACATTCTCACTTTGCAACAACATATGAGAATCCAATCATGAGAACCGCTACTCCCATACGCCTCCAGAACCACTGTTTCCATCAAACACTCCAGGTGGCGGCCTCAGATTTAAAAACGTAGGACACCAGTCTGACTTCAATATTAATCTGAAAACACTGTAACACAGACGCAGGCATTGGTCGCCGAACATTGAGCACCAACTTCCACTTTACCGTATGAATTTGGTGGCAAGAAAACACCACTTTTTGAGTTTGTGCTGCCACATTCCATCCCAACCTAATTAAAGCTCACCTTCGGAAACAGTATTTCATAAGTATAACAAGTGCATTAGTGTCTTGTTTTGTATGTGTTACCGGCGATGTCCGTGTACATCAAAACATGAACAAACGATGGCAGAGGCAGCGAAGAAATCTGACGCACTTCACGCTGTTCCACAACCAATCAGTGAAAGCGCCACATGTCCACAGACATGACGCTACGGATTAGCCAATCGGTTTCTTGTCTGCGGAGCGAACAGGGAAGTGTGAACGCGGAGCAGACATAGATATCACTAATTTTTGCAGACCTACTTTTTGGTCGTTTTAAAGGACACTACTGGGTGGATTGTCACCAAATTTACAAAAGCACGCTTTCGGGACCAAGCCCCTGCCTCAAATTTGGTGAAAATCCGTCCGGCGGTTTGGCCTGTAGGCGTGCGCAAAGTTTTTCCCCCATTCAGTCTATGGGAAAAAAAGACATTTTGGGACACTCCCATAACTTTTCCCCCCCTGGACCAACCATCACCAAACTTTGCACAAAAAATCAGAGTAGCCCATATACTTTCTTTGCAAAGTTTGGAGAGGATTCGTCCAGGGGGAGCAGAGTTATAGGCCGCCCAAAAAGTGTTCTTCCTATGGAAACAGCAACTTAACCATAACTACACAGCCACTATTGTGGCTGTGTAATATATATATATATATATATATATATATATATATATGTATATATATATATATATATATATATGCTGTATTCGCAGACTCAATGAAACGTTTTGAACAAGCGGATGGAAGCCTGCGAAACACGTTAAACCCATCTAGGAGGCGCCAGTCATTTTGGGAGAACCACAATGTGTGTGGTTTTGGATACTATTTTGCCATGAAAATGTGCGAGGATTTTATGGAATTGTAATAGGGTGGAAGATTTTGAACGTGGTTTCCTGAATTTTTGTTTGGATCGAGGAGTGCTCCTCCAACGACTGTTGAACTAACAGTAAAAAGGACATATATATATATATCAATGATCATGTGAGTTTATGAAAACTATTTGTATTACACTTTTTCGTATATTATAGGTACTGTATTTGCAGAGTCAATGAAACGTTTTGTTAACATCACATCAGTCATAGTTTTGCATTTGGATGCAGGGACACATGAGGAAAGCTAGAATAGAACGTGAGGTAGAATCAGGTTGGCATATACGTCAGCATCAGTGAAAATGTACAACATTCTACTTATGATCAGACTTGTGTACATGCTCAAGGGTTAAATAATTACTTTAAAGAACATTTAATTGATTAAAAAAGGCGGTGCTTATCACTTTAAAAGACTCACATATGTTGCAACACTTAATTATTTACTTGTAAACTTGCATGTTTTATTGGAAATCATATTGTGCATAGGGATTTTACACATTGCTTTTTAATATTGCGCAGCAACAATGACCCTTGGTTAGTAATGAAAAATTTGAATATACATATGTTTGATAACCTTACATGTGGGTGTTCTGGGATGGGAAAAGGTCGTAAGCCAAGAAAATGGTGGGCACCACTAATATTAATTGGAAGAGTTCACTCTTTACTTCAGGGTTAGTTAATTTTTTGCAGAGCGACCAGTCTATAGGGGTCCTTGTGACACCGGGACTCCAATAAGTCTAGACAGAGAACAAAAAGCTGGCTAGACCATCCTGTAAAGATTGGTGCTCACGCTAGTGCTCCGAGTTATTTTGTTGGTGTTCGTAAATAGTCTTTGCATGTTCAAAAAAAAATCTTCAAAAAGGTTCATAATAAATTGTTACTTCACAATTTTATTTATGTTGTGGTATATATAAATATATATACCGCAGTCATTTTTTCCTTGATTTATTTGCGTAATAGTTGTACAAAAACCATCCTAATCAACTGAAAAGGAATTATGGTTGTCTGTGCCTATGCATTTCGGAGTCTAGCTCCTTCCTCAGGGCTGAAACCATATTTTGTTAGTTTGATTCAAACATCAATCAACACGTGGAATCCAAATTTAAAAGCACAATTACAATACGAGTAAATAATTAATGTAAGATACAATACATACCACATGTCCCGTGCAAAATACATGGTAGAGAGAAGGGAATAGAAAATAACATATGCAAAATTCAGTAAGTTATGTATGTGCAGGGTCCTTAAGAGCCAACAAGTGATAATACCAAAATTAAATAATTCACAAACATTGTACCTGTCAGTCAACTGTCTTACATCCAAAAAGAAGAAAAATAAACAGAAAATCGAATACACATATGTATATTGGATATGTAAGTGCAAATCTGCATATGAGTAGCATTAGTGCAGATTGGGGATATGTTACCTTGTGCGCAGATCTGGTAGATGGAGTAAATAAAACTCCCATGAGTTCTATATGGAAAGGATACAAAAAGGTTGGACACGGATGTAAGTTTTATAAAAATCCGATGGCGAGCGTGAGGGCACTAGAACGAGCGAATCCTATCAATCAGTAGTTCCCTACCGTGGGTGAGCGTGAGACCTCATGTATCCTTGAATTCTAATGGCGGTTACTTCCTTGTATTGTCCATTGTCATGGTATTTACAACGTGGAACAAATGTTACGCGTTAAACGGACCATCAGCGACCCCTCTGATTATACCATCGAATTACAGAAAATGGGGGTTAAATTCACCAAGAGAGGGCATAAAGAATGTGAAATTGCCAAAGCAAAACCAGAATAGTGCCATCAATATAGAACTCATGGGAGTGTTATTTACTCCATCTACCAGATCTGCGCACAAGGTAACATATCCCCAATATACAATAATGCTACTGGATGGATTTTCACCAAAGTTGCGGCAGGAGTGGCGGCTTGGTCCCAAAAGTGTGCTTTTGTACATTTGGTGGAAATCCGTCCAGTAGTTTTTTATAAAACTACCAAAAAGTAGGTCTTAAAAAAATGTGTGATATCTGGGTCCGGTCCGTGAACACATGTCCCTGTTCACTCCGTGGACAGGACACCGATTGGCCAGTAGTCTTACATCATGTCTGCGGACAGATGACGTATTCACCGATTGGTTGAAGTGAAGCGTGAGGTCTGTCACATTTTCTCGATGCGCCTGCCATATTGGATCCGCGGACAGCGCATCTGCGGACAGCGCAGCGTGGAACAGAGCTGGAATTCAATTTTGGGGAGTGTGTTTGTGTGGAAGAATGGCTGGAGCGGGTAGTGGAGTGATAGGTGGGTCAAACGCTGTATTTGTTTAGGTGGGAAAAGGCTGTGATGTGATTGCAGTGTCTGTGGTCACCGCCGCTGTTCGCTGACATCTAGGTCTTGTTCATGCTACCACTCGCTCTTTCTTTTGCTGCCCTTTCATAGGCATTGTTTCGCTGTGCCAACATCATCCCTTTCCCTAGATTCTGTTTTGAATCTTTATTGTTATGAGTTCTCACTTATTGGCCAAACAGGGCAGTGCTGTACATTTAGTCAGTCTCTTTTTCACTCTCTCACTCACATACACACATACACACACACATACACACACACTCTCTCTCTGATTCTGTCACACACAGACATTCTCTTTCACTTTCTCTTACACACACACACACACATATACACACACTTGTTATGTCTCCTTTCTATTGTTATTTGTTTGTGTGTAGGAGCCGAGTCTCCTTTCTGTTGCTCCTGTTTCAGTGGCCTACAACCTACATGTTAGTTGTGAGCAGGGCTACTGCATGGCACGTCAGTTTGAGTTGGAATGATTAAAGAGTTTGATGCATGTCACATAGACTCTGTGATTTTTTTAAGCCCTTATTACATTGCAAGCTTTGATGAATGTATGCAGCGTAACCTTAACAACACTGTCTTTCTCTCTCACTCTCCCGCTTTTACTTAAATGAATTGGGTAGGGTTGTGGGGGGTAAATAGGCTCCAAAGCTTGAGCTCTCAGTTCTGATACATTTAAAAAATGTCATACTGGCAAACCATTGACTGCACTAATGGGTATTTTTATTATGTTCTGATATATTGGTCTTGGGTAGTTAGTTGAGTATTGGGTGGAGAGGGAATGCATTGTAGAGTTTGTGCATTGGCTGCAAGTACTTTATTAGCATTTCAAGTGAAGTGGATAGGGTTTGAGGTGGTTGTGTTATGTTTTTGGGTTGTGGTGAGTTGGCAGGTGCTTGCTTGTATGGGTGTGTTATGCTGCAGTGGTTGTGGCCAGGGCCTAGAGTCTTGGGTGCATGGCCACTGCAGCATAACACACCCATGCAAGCATATATGTTGACTTTGGAATGTGGGCTGCATAGGGGGTATGTTTTCAAAAGTTTGTGTATTTGTTGCCAGTAGTGTAATAGAATTTATAGGGCAGTGGACATGGTGTGTGGTAGTTGGTTTGTTGGCCTGTGTTTAGAATTTTGGTGCCTAAGACTGTAGGCATTTTGGGTTGTAGTTAGTGGTCAGGTGTTCGCTTGCATGGGTGTGTTATGTTGCAGTGGTTGTGATTCCAATCATTGTATATTTACAGTTTGCTTTGTTGAGTCTGTATGCAGTGTTTGGTCATGCAATGCACCCAAGACTGTAGGCACTGTTCACAACCATTGCATTATAAGACACCCATGCATGCAAGCATTTTGGGTTGTGGGGAGTGGTTAGTTGTTTGCTTTTATGGGTGTGTTATGTTGCAGTGTTTGTGACTCCAATCATTGTATACTTACTGTTTGCTTTGTTGACGTTGTCTGTAGTTTTTTCATGGCATGGGAAATTGTAGCAGACATTGCTTTTTCATTCTATGTGATAAAAGAAAAGATCACATGTTAGTTAAGGTAGTTTGCAATGATTTATTGTATTTCATAGCAGACATTTCTGTACTTTGTCAACCCTCATAGTTAGTGCTTTAGAAGCACTATGCTTCAAACCAGTGTACTGTGCAATTTTCCCAGTTCCTGTGTTTGTTCGTAAATTCATTGGGTGTGTGGGATAAAAAATCCATGCGGATTAAAAAAAAACGTTCTACATTATGGTACAACATTTTTCAGTGGTTGATTTCAGCAGGAGGAATTGATAGGTGTGTGGTTTTTGGTTTGGAAGTGGTGGTACTATTGTTGTAATTAGATACCAGTTGGCGTATTCTAACTGTTTATTTCTTGTTGCATTTTAGCAGTATGGTTTTATCTGTTTGGTTGTTGCATAATTTTGGGGCAGTTAGATACCTTTTGGCATATTCTAACTGTTGATAGTTTTGAAGTTGTTTAGATTATTTTATATGTAATAAGTGTTGTAGGGTTTCCTTAGATAAATGTATATTGCAGTTGTCTGGTTGTAGTTACATACCGGTTGGTGTAGTCTAACTGTTTATAGTTTTTCACTGTTAGATAGCTATTGTTCTAGTCTATTAGTTTGTGGATTTAAAGGTTGTTTAGGACATTTTGTAGATGTTTATACTCAGGTTAGTGAATACATTTTGGTCTTAAGAATATTAAGTAAGCATTTACAAGATTTGCTGGTAATCTTTGTTTTAGAGTAATAGAAGTATCATTACATTTGAATCATCCACATTTCTTTTTTATGTATGCAGTGTAGTGACCTGCATTGGTTACGGCTCCTTTGTGGTAGATTATCCCTACTGTTGTGAAGGTTTTCTTACCAAGTGATACTTGTCCATGTGTGAATCCAGTCAGCTTGCAGTTGTTTTTGGTACCATCTGCATTGTAACATAAAAGCGTTACTATTACATATTCACTATGTGATTGTATTTGTAAAGTGGAACGATTATCAGAATTGCAAGTAGTACATAATCTACCATGGTTTGCATTTTGTACAAGTTGCTGAAATGGAATGGATTCACAGTTAGGTACTGATACATACAAGAAGCGTTCATTAGGTATTTGTTCCTGTGCCACATGGCTGCAGAGAGTGCATGTATGTTTCCATATGTATGAAATCTGGAAGATATCATTTATAGGTATGTTTTTGTTTTCCAGTAATTGTAGTAAGTATATTAGAAATTCTTGTGGATCTTCTTGTGTGTTTATAGTGAATCGGACCATTCCAGCACAGTAGTCCAATTCCTGTCTTATTCCAGAGACACTGTAAGTGTTGTCAGGATTGTTGGTTGCATTTCTTTGAAGGACTAACATTTGCAAACATATGTGGTTCAGTGGAACGGAGAGTTGATGCTAAGTTTGCTGGAGATATTTGTGTGAGCAGCATTTCTTTTTCCATGATGGTATTATTAATCTTTTCATACCCTTGTACACTCCTATGTATTGCAATTGGGTGTGTTTGCATTTATTTGTCTGCTTCTTCATTGAAATATGGTTCTGTGCTGGTGGTGTGACTCCACTCACTTGCACAGATGTTTGCGAAGCTATCTTTGTTTATATTCCATTTGTTGAGAAGTCCTTGTTGTAGTTTAGTAGTTAGTTTTGTTAGTGGTTTCATTCTGTTTAAAATTAATATAAATAATTTCCTTTTGCAAAAGATTGCACTGTCTATTAGAGCTTCCAGGAATAGTTTTATGTGGTAGGTTTTAAGGGTTGAGCATGATTTCGCTCCTGTTTTTATAAGGTTCTGAAGGACTCTCTGGCGGAACATTTTTTGTAAAATAATTTGTTTGGTAGGCTTACTTGTGGCTACATCAAAATTTATAGGTGCAGTGTTTGCAAGAGTGGTAGCTGCAGTCTTTTTATCAACTGTCCGTTTAGTTTTACATTTTGAAAGAGGAGTCAAAGTTTCTTTACTGCAAGCTGCTTTAGTTTTTGTTTAGTGACTGTATAAGCTGATTTGTTTGAATTTTTTAATACATTCTGCTCGATGTGGATGCCTATTTGGACACTTTAATTTTAATTCGCTCTATTTTTGCGTTGCTTTTTACAAAGTTGCTTTTTGGTATGCATTCTTTGGTGTCTGTTGATGAAAAACAGAAAGTTTAGGTTGGGACATTGTGCATTGTATGTGTGCATTGTGCATGAGTATGATTGTAGACATGTATGTAGAGGTGTGTGATTGTTGAATGGGCTGTTACTTCAGGTTGGGAAGGCTATTCTCATATTTGTGTGTTACTATACTGGTGTTGATATAACAATACAAAGTGTGCACCTTTTGAGGTGCAATCAGTAATACTGAATTTAATGTTCTAGGGTTGATACAATTGTTTTTTCTACAATACTAGATTTTTACAGTGTTTGAGTGACAGTTAGAACATTATGACAGCATTGCAATTACTTTGTTGGATGCAAAGAGTAGGTTTCTTCTGGATTCTGTCTTGTACTTCAGATGTTGCTGGTTTTTAGGAGTGTGGTCTCCACTGCAATTGTGAAAGAAGGAAGTTAGTACATTTGTGTGTTAATGTCACAGTAATTTCCCTTGAAGAATAGATTAGTTACATTTGCTAAAGGAATTCTTTCTAGGAAGAGGTACTGGGTGTGTTAAATTGCATAGCTTTGTATTTGAATGGGGATGTTGGAGCATCAGCTTCATTCCTAAGGTGGTTAGTGGAGTATTTATAGGTGTGTCCTATGAAGTACTTTTTTGAAAGTATGTGTTGATGTTGCACTGTTTAGTTTGGTAATAGATTAGTGGTTGTTGTAGTAGGGAAAGAAAGCTTGCCCAAATATACAGATTAAAAAGGGAGAATGTTTTTGTGTGTGTAATTCCATTAAAACAATTCTGCATAGAAGTTTATTACATGAGTGCTGGAAACCTTTCAGTTCTTTGACTTTGTTATACATATTCCTTTTAGCACTGTTCTGAATGTACACTTGTATTTGTTTGCTTCGCAAGTATGGCAAGTGTAAGATACAAACTGGTTTGTAGTTGTATGTCCGTTGTAGTAATTTGATAACATGTGTGTTAAGGAGTAAGTGGTTGTGAAAATGAGAAATAGAAAGAAGAAAATGATAGTTTGCATATTACAATGAGTGATTTTGGTTAAAGCAAAGTAGTAAAGCGGATGGTTTTGCAAGTGAAACTTGATGATAGGATGTGAGAGAGAAAACAGTATGTTTTGTTGTTGGTTTTGTAGGGTAAGTGCAGGTATTTTGTTTATTTACATTTATAATAGAGTTGCAATTCTAATATACAGAATGTGTTTATACCTGTATTTTGTGTTGATGTATGTAGATGTAGATCAAGCTGGAAGCGGAAATCTTGGAGAGTATTACTGTAGTTTTTGCTGTAGGTGTTTTCCAGTGATAGAAGCTTTGAAGATTTGCAGTGAAAGTGATGCTAGAGTTAGATATAGAGGTCTTGGATGTGATTGGTGGATAGTTCTGTGACTATTTAACAGTAGCCAATCAAAGCATGCTGTAGAGAGTAAAGTGGAAAGGGAAGAAAGGCTGCCTCTGTGTTAAAACATCCGCGGACACCACAGGAGGTCACGGACAGGGTGTGCCCCATCTGGGGCTTCTGTGTCTGTGAGTATACTTGAGGATTAGCCTATCAAATTTTAACACTGCCTTGTATAGGAAGGGAGAGTTATAGTTTTTTTTCATCCCTTTGTTGGCTGTGAAGTGAAGATCGCTAGTGTCGAAGAGAGACAGAGTACTACTGTGTGGATAGTGGGAGATATGTTTGTACATTATTTGAAGAGGTATGCTGAGGGAAGAGACATTTGTGGAGATATTGGTTTTCCAGATGTGCAGGCTGTTTGGAACTTTGTGCCAAGCCGTAATGTGCAGGCCTTGTTTGATTTGTGCAGAGATATGGCTACAGTTGGTAGTCCTGATGTTTTGATACTGCATTTTGGAGGAGAGCATTTGGGACATATTACTGCTGGAAGTTTGCTTCTTTCCTACTGTGAAGGTGTTTTTTTTTCCTTATATAACACCTAGAGCACTATGGAATAATCCAAATGTACTATGTCCCCAGCAAAATGTTGAAATGTGTGTTGTTAACAGGGGAATGTCAGCATTTCTTTGCAGTTGTGGAATGTTCTCCTGTGACAATGACAACATTAATCCTCAGATTTTGAATTGTTTCAATGCAGATGGCATTTCTCTATACACTATTGTAAATGTTGTTTGGTTGTGCAATCTAAGGGATGCTTTGAAAAAGTTCCTATTAGTCTGTGAGAATGTGAAGAAGAGGAAAATATGAAAAAATAAAAAAAGTAAAGTTGTTTTTTTACAAGCACCTTTACAAAGAAAGCAAAAAAAAAGTTCTTTTCAGAGTCACGTTCACATTTAAATCTCCTACCCTGGTTGAAATATTTGTCTCTATTCCCACAAATTGCGGTAGTCTGTGGACCGCACGTGGACCACACGTGTTACATCCAGGGATTTTGTGGTTGGTAGGCATGGAAATGGGACTCTGCATGTTAGGGGATTGGTGAATAAAGTTTACTGGGTGTGGTTTGTAAGGAGAGATTGTGTCAGAACATCTATTTGCTTCGAGGAGAGCAGATGCCTATGACTATGGCTATGTCTTTTAAGAAGCAGACTGTCTGGATTTTGGGAGACTCGTGGATACATTGCTTGGCGGTGCATGCACAGAAATATGGAGTGGCTGAAGATCTTGGATTCCATCATGTGGATGTGCACTGGTATGGAGTGCACAGAATTAAATGGCTGGATTTGGTCCCTCTTTGTGCCACTTTGGTGACACACCGTCATCCAGACATTATTATTATTCATTGTGGAGGGAATAGTTTAGGACATGTTACTGGAATTGTGTTGCAGTTTGCAATGAACGAAGGACTTGGGAAAGTGATGGACATGTTTCCAAAAGTTTTCTCGTATTTACAAATGTGGCTGTGCTCTTCTTCATTTGATCTGCAAATGGAGAAAGCGAGACGCAATCTCAACAAGGTTGTTTGTGCCTTTTTGAGAGATGTTGGCATGGCCTCTTTCTACAATGAAAATATTATGTCTCGCAGCGTAAACATTTTTTTCCAGGGATGGAGTACATCTGACTGATGCTGGCAATCAGATTTTTCTGTGAAATATTCAAAATGCATTACAGCCCTTTTTGGAAATATAGCAACCATTTTTGCAGTAACAATTGACCAATTCAACTTTTCTAAAATCAAACACCACAAAAAGTCTCTTTTTAGAGCCACCTCTTTACCTTGAAAAACAGTGCAATGTTTTTGATACCCCTGCAGTCATTTTTTTGTTAGAAGTCCGTGGACTGTCCATGGACTTCCCAAAATGCACAAGGCTCTGCAGCATTTCATTGGTACTTCTATTCTTAAACTGTGAAAGGTGGCAGTTTTTTGTTTGTTTTTGTGGTTTTGTATTTTTTTGGGTGTTTTTTTACACGATACACAAGGAAAGGAAAGCTAAGGAGGGATGGGAAGGGACACCAACCACGGGGATAAGAAAAGGCAGGTGGAGAGAGGAAGATGTAGGGTTTGCCTTACTTAGGTAATTGGCAGTCTTTCTCATACTCACGGGCCACAGCCTCGAAAGCATTTTGAAATGACTCCCCCCTGCAGAGTACCACGTCGCAGTACATACATAATACAGTGACCCTTGAAAGTTAAGGGTCTACTGCATTGCGTATGGCCTCCGGTGCTGCTTCAGGGATGCGCTGCTCCACAGGAGTGTCTCTTGTGGTGACAGAAGCAGATGCAGAGGATGCTGTAGAGGAAATCAACCTACTAGTTCTATTGTAGGCGACAACCCTCCGAACTGCCGCCATGTGGAATGAGTTTCGGTGTTGCCACATGGTGATGGTCCCATAGCTATACAACCTGGTTTGCCACGACTGATCTCCATCTGGCACTCAGTGCAGTGCAGCTTGTTTGCAATTGCCTTGTGTACCCCTCCAACAGTGGTAAATAACCTCCACAACCAAGACTCTACTTCATCCTCATCTTCCTATTCATCCCTCTCTGCATCTCCATGCCTGTTCCCCTCTCCAGGTCTTTGGGATGGTGGTGGTGGTGGTGGAGGGGTTTGGAGTGGTGCTGAGGCAGTAGCAGCAGCAGGAGCAGCCATGGAAGCCATCTCCAAAGTTCTCAGGAACCACCAGGAAGACAGCAATCAGCAGACAGGAAAGAGCAATCCACCAATGCAGAGCAGTGTCTGTCCTGGAAGTTCAAAAACAGAATGAGGAACAGCTCTGGGGTGTGGCCTTTTATAGGGGTGGGACTATTACAAACTTTCCACAGAAGCTGCAATGGAACTATGCAGAGTTTTCAAACAAATGAAAATGCTTCTAATAGGTGAGGGGAGCATGGTCTCCAACCTAATGTTGGCTTTGATTCACCTCAGATTACAAGAGGTCTTAAAAACAGACTATGACCAGCTCTTTGGAGAAAAACACATTATTGTTTTAGGAGATCTTCTTCAATTGACACCAGTGAAAGCTGAGCCTATTTTTAAAACCTTAAGTCACAAACTGTGCCATAAAACTCTTGGCAGCATAGGAAATGTCAACTTTTGGCAATATTTACAATACAGAGAATTAACTGAAAACATGCGCCAGTCTGCAGACCTCACATATGCCAACATTTTAAGTATTAGAGTTGGTGTACTATCTCAAGAAGCACAATCAATATTAAAAACCAGGCACATCCATACACTCTATGGCCATAGCTCATGTGCTACTGATGTCATGCAATAATTAGCATACAAAAAAAATTGTATGTCTTTGATGCCAACTCTTGCAAGCTGTTCCAAATTCAATGAAACGATGTTGAAAAAAAGAAATGCAACCAATATTTGAAATTTGCTCCACAGATAAACTGGACGTACATGGTATGACACTACCCATGTGTCAACAAGCCACAACAAGACTAAATACCCTAGAAAACTCTATCTCCAACACAGCTGGTTTGGAGAAAATATTAAACTTATCTTTAAAGTGTTGAGTAATGCTTAAACGTAACCTTGACGTGGAGCAAGGACTAGTCAATGGAGCACTTGGTACAATTGTTGGCTTTCAAACATACCCAGGTGACAACATTCAATTTGTCAATTTTCTCTTTGACAAACTATCAGAAGTTAAAAGGATAGGACGCTCAACAGCCCACGTCCTTCTTTTCAAACACATGTATGTACGCAGAGAACAATTTTCACTAACTCTAGCATACGCAGTGACCATTCGCAGATCACAAGGTCTTAACCTAGATAAAGCATTAATAGATATTGGTAGCACAGTCTTTAAAGAAGGCAGGAGCTATGTAGCACTATCACGCTTACATAAACTTGACGGTCTATTTCTAATCAACTTTGATGCAAGTAAAGTAAATGCTGATATTCCTTGCATTCTAGAATTCAATAGGCTGCGTTCACGCCACACCCCCATCTGAAAACCTATCCTGTTCCACAACAAGCAAAACCTTGTAAAAGAAAACTACTTCAAACTGAAATGATACAGGATATCACTACAATTCCTCCAAAGAAAAAAAAGAAACTAATACTTCATCAAGTACCCCAATCAAACAAGAATCTAGTGGTCAAAGTAACACAACTACTTCTTCAAAGAAGCAAAACACACTCCAAACAAATGACTTCCACACATAACTACCAGGTCTATTCACATTTTCAAATGTAACTGCTGTAAATTGCTACGCAAATGTAGCAATAAATATTCTATTTCAATTGCCACCAATTATTGAGAACATTTACTTACACAGTACAGACCAATTGTGTTTGCAAATGTTAGTCCTTCATAGAAATTCAACCAGCAATCCTGACAACACTTACAGTGTTCATGGAATAAGACAAGAATTGGACTACTCTGCTGGAATTGTCAAATTCACTATAAACTCACAAGAAGATCCACAAGAATGTCTAATGTATTTACTACAAGTACTGGAAAACAAAAAACATACCTATAAACAAAATCTTTCAGATTTCATACATGTGGAAACACTCTCTGCAACCATGTGGCACAGGAAGAAGTCCCTAATGAACGCTTTGTGTATGTATCCACACCTAACTGTGAATCCATTCCATTTCACCAACTTGTACAAAGTGCAAACCATTGCAGATTATGTGCTAACTGCAATTCAGATAATCACTCCACTTTACAAATACAGACACATAGTAAAGACGTAATAGTAATGCTTTTATGTTAAAATACAGATGGTACCAAAAACATCTGTAAACTGACTGGATTCACATGTGTTCAAGTATCACTTGGTAAGAAAACCTTCACAACAATAGGTATAATCTACCACGCAGGAGCCACAACCAATGCAGGTCACTACACTGCATATATAAAAAAGAATTGTGGATGGTTCGAATGTAATGATTGTACCATTACTCTAAAGCAGAGATTGCCAGCAAATCTTGTAACCGCTTACTCAATATTCTTAAAACAAAAATGTAATATGTAATCTGTGTATGAACATAAGCAAAACTTCAACTTCAAAACTGCACAGTTACAGTACACCAACATGTATCTAACTGCCCCAAGATGATTCTGCAACAAGCAAAACGATAAATAAATACCACTAAAATGTAACAAGAAATGCACAGTTAGAATCCGCCAACAGGTATCTAACGGCCCCAAGATTCTGCAACAAGCAAACACATAAATAAATACCACTAAAATCCAACAAGGAATATACAGTTAAAATACAACAAAACTGCCCCAAAAAATCTACAACAACCCAACAGATTAATTAATGGCATAAAAGTAAAAATAAACAATTAGAATATGCCAACAGGTTTCTAATT
This sequence comes from Ambystoma mexicanum, assembly GCF_040938575.1. NCBI lineage: Eukaryota > Metazoa > Chordata > Amphibia > Caudata > Ambystomatidae > Ambystoma > Ambystoma mexicanum. The sequence goes on from NC_090933.1 coordinate 167,268,058, forward strand.
GCCCCAACAATCTGCAACAAGCCAGCAGATAGAAGATTAGCAAAAAACAAGAAATAAACAGTAAAACAATGAAACAAATATATTGTAACACAACATAGAAGGTTTTTTTTTTAATCCAGCATGGATTTTTTTTTCCTCAGAACCAATGATTTAGAAAACAAACACAGAATTTGAGCAAATTGCGCAGTACACTGTTTTGAACTACAGTACTTGTAAAGTACTAAATATGAGGGTAAAAAAATACAGAAATGTCTATTATGCAATGCAATAATTCATTATGCACTACCTGCTCTAACATATCTTTTCTTTCATCACAGAGATCAAAAAAGTATGTCTGGTCCTGTTACGCATGTCATGAAAAAACTGCATACAACCACAAAAAACTCAACCAGTAAGTATGCAATAAAAGAACTCAGAAACAACACACTCCATGTTACAAACTCTACAATCTTAACTTCATAACCTAGCCAAAACCTCACATACAAACTCTTCAAATGAAACAGTACACAAACTTTTGGGTTGTGCATATTTGATGGGTGTTTGATTCTATGGGTGTGTTATGCTGCAGTGTTTGTAGCCAGGTCCTAGAGTCTTGGGTGCATGGCCAACGGCCTACGGCCTTCAGCCATGCACCCAAGTCTCTAGGCCCTGGCCACAACCACCGCAGCATAACACACCTATACTACCAAACATTTTGATTGTGGTATGTGGGATGCTTATAGATCATATTAATAATAATCAATGCTGCACTAACAATTCAAAACCAACATCATACTAAAGTAAATTAGCTAGTAGCGCATTCATTATGTCTGTGGACAGCCGCTATGACCGCGGGCATTGCAAACACATCAAGGGCACCTGTCACCTAAACAAATACAGTATTTGACCCATCTCTTACTCCTCAACCCTCCCCAATCACTTCTGCACACCAACACACTCCCCAAAATTGCATTATGCCTCTGTTCTCCGCCGCGCTGTTGGCGAATCCAAGATGGCGGGCGCATCGAAACAATGTGACGCGCCTCACGCCTCACTCCAGCCAATCGGTGAACACGTTGCATGTCTGCGGAAGCATCTCTAGAAATGTTACCAAAGCACATGTCAGTCCTACGTCCCTCCAGCCATAAAAATCCCCCCACTGGGCTTCAGAATCAAGTCCACATTTTGTTGCCAGTCAATTGTGGAAGTACAAAGTTCTGTGGGATCTCAAAATGGGGCAAAACAAGATTAGATGTTTCAAGGTTTCCAGGTGGGCATTACACAGTCTGCAGTTTTCAGCTCCTAACGTCATTTCTTATCTACATAGAGTAGACTTTGTGTCTAGTATATTTAGCCGAAACCTAAGAAACAGATCTCTGTGTTTTACGCTCGGGAATCTTTTGAGATATACGGATCAATTCATAGAATTCAGCACAAAAGTAGTGCACGCGCCTGGCGCAGAGAAGGAGCGTGCGCCAGGCGCAGCGCAAAACAGCATTTTGGCGCACTGTGTTTTCATGGATTTCCAGAGCCATTTGCAGCCGTGGCGCAGTGAAAATCCAGCAGCACCAGTAACTCCACCAAGAACGCCCCTTGCGCCAGAAAAAGCCATAGAAATCCCCAATACGGCACAAAGGGCCGGGCTAACCCTGGACCAGCATACAGCCCCCTACACAGTAATCGCACATGAAAAACTATGCGTACCCCCTCGCAGCATCTAAAACGCATGAAAATCTACTCGCGCACCCCCTCGAATATGCGTACCCCGCTCACGCCGGCCAAAACATGTGAAAATCTCCCTGTGCACCCCCTTGAATATGCGTACACCGCTCGCGCCAGCCAATACGTGTGAAAATCTCCCTGTGCACCCCCTTTGAATACACGTACCCCACCCGCGCCAGCCAAAATGTGTGAAAATCTCCCCGCGCACCCCCTTGAATACAAGTACCTCGCTCGCGCCAGCCAAAACACGTGAAAATCTCCCAGCACACCCCTGCATGGAAAGGGCTCCATGTGTGGTGACAGGTGTGGGGGGGTTCCCCCTGTGGTGTGGGCTGCCTGCGGAACATGGTCAGGGGAGTTGGGCTGCCTGCGGGCCATGAACACAGGTGTAGGGGGACCCATGTGGCGTGGGCTGCCTACGCGCAATGCTCAAGTGTGATGGGTGGTCCCCTGTGGTGTCAACTGCCTGTTCGGCATGGTCAGGGGTAATGGGCTGCCTGTGGGGCATGGTCAGGGGTGATGGGCTGCCTGCAGGCATGCTCACATGTGTAGGGGGGTCCCCTGTGGCATCGGATGCCTGCGGGGCATGGTCACGGGTGATGGGCTGCCTGCGGTTTATGGTCATGGGTGTAGGGGGTTCCCCTTTGGTGTGGGCTGCCTGCAGGGCATGGTCAGGGGTGATGGGCTGTCTGCGGGGCATGGTCACAGGTATAGGAGGGACCCCTGTGGTGCTGGCTCCCTGCAGGGCATGGTCAGGGGTGTAGTGGGGTCCCCTGTGGAATTGGCTACCTGCGGGGCATGGTCGCGGTGATGGGCTGCCTGTGGGTCATGGTCACAGGTGTACGGGGTTCACATGGACACTTACCACTCGACTCCGGATGAGTTTTGCAACTCGAGGACCTAGTGGTGAAGCGCTGCATGTGTGCGCTCCTGGACCCTCATCTGCATGTTGCTCAACTGGCCCTGGCGCCCCACTCCTTCCTCATCCTCGCTTCATGACATGCTTGTAGTTGAGGGGTGCCACCCCTTCCTCATGGATGGCACCCAAAATGTCTTCACAGATCCTCCTCGTCCTTACTTGTCGAGGTGCGATGACGTGAAGAGGGCATTATAATGCCCCAGGACTTGCTCCACACTTCATTGGTAGTGAAGCTGGCAGGCCTCTGCCTCTCTGACTGCGGGTTTCCAGTAGCCCCAGATGTTGCTTAATCTGACATGGCAACCCCCGAGGCAGTTGTGGGTGGGCAACTGGGTCCTGGGGCTGGGCTGTGGAGCGATGGAACAGCAGTCGGGAGTCTTCTGTTCCTGCAGAGGTGGTCGCAGCAACAGGACCTCTGGCTATGTCTTCTGTGCAGGCACCTAATTGCAGGGCACATTGGCAGCAGGCTGGCTGGCAGCAGTAGATGGCTCGTAGGAGGCTGCTCGGGTGTTTGGGGGGCAGGTAAATGGCCTTCTGGGCAAGAGCGTGGTCTTCCGTGTGTAGTCGCATGGCCAGCTTGATGAAGAGTGACTCTGCATGTGAAAAACAGCGCATTAGCGTGCAATTTGAGGAAAGGCCCTTAGCGCGTAAGTGACGTGACGTGCGTGGGCATTGCCTTCAGCATGGGTTAAAGGTCCCTGTGGAACAGCAGTTCGCTGTACATGCTTTTCGTGGAGACCGACACGAGTGTTTCTACTACTTGTGGGTTCACACACGACACCTTCACAGCGCTTCAAGTTCTCACTTCTTGCTTTAACGGGGAGTTGCTTACGCGCGTGTGTTTTTCTTTTCCATGCAAGGCAGACGGTGAGTCGTGCACAGCTTATTTTTCCCACTGTGGTTCCCCGTTTGTGTGTTGCGTACTCCGTTTTTGAGGTCAGAGTAGCCTGCGTGTTCCATGTGTATGCTTTTTTTGTGTCCCTGTGTCTCGGGGGTTACGTGTGCAAAGACTAGAGGGGGGTGTCTGTACTCCTGCTCTCTATATGGCATAGGAGAGACACAGAGGACCCCAGCCAAGATTCTATATAGGGTAGCGCTGGTCGAGCAATCAAGGCCTAGCTTCTCAGGAGGTGATGCAGACTGGTTCTTAAGTACAGTGTAGTCCCCAAGTCCCCACAGTCTTTGTATAATTAAGGTTCAAGGTTATATACACAATCACAATAACTCACTTTGTGCTTAGTAAATCTACAATGGCAAATATATACAGTTCTAAGTGGTTCCAAAATTATTATCAGATTTCATTAAAGTGCGTCAACTGTACTCTGGTTAAATGTCACACAAATCACATAATAACAGGTAACCAACAATAGACATAGGAGGAAAGCAGTTGGTTTGAACAATTGGCAGAATACTGGCCCGTACCACTAAAACACATTTCTGTGTGGAGATCCGCCCACCTGGGCAACATGTAAAATAAAGATATACTACAAGCCCAGTCCATGTATTGTTCTATAAATCTTATTTCCTTCTATAATGTTTCTACCACCCCAATGTACCTGGAATAGCAAGTTTGACGATGAGTCGTCGACAGATCCTTCTTGAGCCGCTCCCTTTAAAGCAGTAGCCACGGATCGTCGAGATCCCTCGAAGAAAGTGAACTCTGCGTCGAGACGGCAGCTTCGGTCCCAGCGGTGCAAGTCAATGACATTCGAAGACGTCCTGCAGGGAAGAGGCGTGTGGGGCACTTTGATGTCAATAGTTCAGGACCGCAAAGAGTTTGTGAAGAACTGTGGCCCAGCAAGGGCGTTGAGTTGTTTGCCGTCTCTATGGTCTTTGGGTGGTGGGAAACCCACTGGCGGATGCTCCTCGGCACGTCGATGGCCTGGCGCCGGTGCAGACGAACGCATCTGTGAATCAAAAGACTTAGGCAAAGGAGCATGCAGCTCTGGTCATCGGTGGAATGGCGTCAAACAGTCCCTGCTTCTGGGCAACGTGGCTTTGACGGGCCTCCAGCGGTTATACGAACATGCAAACCCTGTTCGACGACAGTGGACGGAATGTCCGGTGCTTATCTTCGTTCTCCTCAGCGGTCCCCATCTCCGGTCGGCAGCCTCTCGAGGGTCTGACTTCCAGGGAGCTTCGGTGAAGGTTAGTGGTGCTCGATGGTCTCTCGGAGCACGGGAAGAGGGCGCCTAACCAGGTCCTATCTTGGATCAGTCTCAACAGCTTTCGGATTTCGGTGAAGGGAGACAGCAGTCAACCTTCTTCTTCAGGCTAGGCTTCGAGATTAATCGTCAGTTTTATCTTCAGCTTCTGAACGATTTCTAGCAGTGAGAGGCCCCCAGATATATTAGTTGATCTCTCATTCATTCTGCTGAGTCACACTCAGGCAACCAATCACTCAGGAGGGCATTCATCAGTCAGTCAGCGAATCAAGCATACAGGGCATTCAGGCCATACTCCTCCCTGTCAGACACTCACAACAAGGAATGTGTATTGGGACAAGAACCCAGCCATTCAACACTACACACTTCATTCATACCAGTTTCGGGCAGGGCTGTCTCAGTCATTGTGTCAAACACCAGATACCAGATATCCACAACAAGAAGTGCATATTGGTCACACACTCCATTCACCCAGGTCCCACCCACAGGTGTACCCACAACATACAGTCACTGGGAAGGGTCCAGCCAGTATTGCCTGGACTTCACAACAACACCAAATATGGAACTTCCAACCAACAGACAGTCAGGGGGAGGGGACAGAGTCAGGGCTTCCCAGGACTTTGGGAAAGCAAGGTAACATGCAATAGAAAGCAAGAAGCCACAGGGGCCATCTTGTTTCCGATCAGGAATCAACTGATTCCAATGGCAGGGCCTGGGTATCCCAAAATGGAGGATACTCAGAGCACCTGTCAAATTCAGCATGTAGCTGCCACCAGCCTATACCCTGCTCTGTGGGCCACCCACAGGTGCCCAGAAAAATACACTAGGGGCGCAGGGTTGTACCCCCACCCATGGGTGCCATAAGGGTATCCCATGGGTCTGTACGCCAAACCAAAAACAGGAAGAGCTGCACTGCCAGGAGTCCCACATGGACTCCTGGGCAGAAAACAATACAGAACACAAATGAAAAAGGACTACAGGACAAAGACAGGGAGGCCCTGTCCCTCCAATGCATTTCCAGCATCACAGTCAACCACCCCCCGACTGAGGTTAGGGTGCCTAATCTCCCACGAGATAGACATCCTCATCCAGACAGTCAACATACCTTCTGGAAAGGCCATCTGCATTATCGTGACTCTTCCCTGGTCTATGCTCTATGGTGAAGTCTAATTGACCATCTGAGCAGTTTTGGGTTCTCACCCTTCATCTGCATAAGCCACTTCAGGAGTTTATGATCTGTTTGGTCCTTGAAGGTAGACCCCGTAAGGTAGGGCCTAAAACGCCTAAGGCTCCAAACTATACTGAAACATTCCTTTTCAACAGTAGCCCACCGAAGATCTTTACCCTTGAGTTGTCTACTGATGAATATGATCGGATGTTCTCTCCCTTTGTCATCTAACTGGGACAAGACAGCTCCAATTCCGATGTCGCAGGAATTCGTCTGGACGATGAAGGGTTTGCTGTAGTTAGGCACACACAGCACAGGTGCTCTACACAGACTGTCTTCCAAGCCATCAAAGGCCGTCTGACAGTCTTCAGTCCAATTAACCTTCCTAGGTTGTTTGGGGGAAGTCAGAGCTGTCAGTGGTGCAGCTATGGTTCCACAGTCCGCCATGAAATTGAGATAATACCCAGTGAGGCCCAAAAAGGCTCTCACCTGGGTTTGAGTAGTGGGAGTCTCCCAGTCATGCATATCCTGTACTTTACTGGGGAGAGGTTGGATTGTATCCCCTCCTACGTCATGTCCAAGATACGTGACTTTCCCCTGAGCTATCTGGCACTTGGTGGCCTTAATAGTCAGGTTAGCCCTTTTCAAGGCCTGCAACACCTTATCCAGATGTGTCAAATGCTCTTCCCAGGTGGACTGTAGACGGCAATGGCGTCTAAGTAGGCCACACAAAAGTCCTCCAGCCCACTGAGCGCATGATTGACCAATCTCTGGAAGGTGGCAGGGGCATTCTTCAACCCAAAAGGCATGAGCTTAAACTGGTAGGGTCCCTCTGGTGTTGAGAACGCCATCTTTTCCTTGGCATGGTCGGTCAGAGCTATTTGCCAATAGCCTGAGTTAAGGTCAAGGGTGCTCACAAATGTGGCAGCACCTATGGTCTCCACAAGCTCATCAGCCCTGGGCAATGGATGCATGTCAGTTTTGGTGATGACATTGACTCCTCTGTAGTCTACACAGAACCTCCAATCCTTGGTACGTGCCTGGGAACTTGCCTTGGGGACAGGGACCACGGCACTGGACCAGGGACTAGTTGAGGGTTCAATAACACCCAGAACTAACATCTTGGCGATCTCAGCCTGGATGTGGTTCTTAACTGTATCTGACATACGGTTGCACCTGCTTTTGACAGGCACACTGTTACCAGTGTCAATTTCATGCCTACACCACAGTGTAAGGCCTGGTGTCAGTGAAAACAGAGAGGCATACTTCCGGAGCATAGCCCTGGAGGCCCTCTGCTGCTCTGTCGTCAGATCTGGAGAGAGATGCACTCCCTCCACTGAGCCATCCTGGGGGTTGCTATGCATCAAATCAGGAATGGGCTCACTCTCATCTTCTTCTTGCTCTGGTGCTAGCAAGAGACATGAGACTTCTGCTCACCTGTGGAAAGTCTTGAGCCTGTTAACATGGAATACCTGAGGGGCTACCCCAGGGACTCCCATGTCAACCAGATAATTGACTTCACCCATCTTAATGATGATCCTGAAGGGTCCAGTCCACTTGTCTGCCAAAGCTCTAGGCTTGGATAGGCTCCATCACAAGGATTTCCTGTCCTGGAGTCCAATCCACTTGCAAGGCTTTAAGGTCATGTCAGTATTTATTCAGTTCCTGGATGACATTGAGATTTGTTCTCGCCTGACCCATCATCTGTGTCATCCTCCGTCTGAGGCCTAACACATAATCCCCCACTTGCTTGGCGGGACCTGGAGGGGTGGCTTCAAAACCTTCTCTGATCAAGGCAAGGGGCCCTCTCATGGGATGTCCAAAGAGTAACTCAAAGGGGCTGAAACCAACACCCTCTTGAGGTACCTCTCTGTAAGCAAACAGCAGGCGTGGCAGGAGGAGATCCCATATCCTCCTTAGGGGCTCTTCCAAAGCACTTAGCATGCCCTTGAGGGTTTTATTAAATCTCTCAAAAATGACATTGGTCTGGGGATGGTAAGAGGTGGAGAATTTGTAGGTTACCCCGCACTCTTTCCACATGGTTTTCATGTAACTAGATATGAAGTTGGATCCTCTGTCAGAGACAACCTCCTTATGGAATCCAACACATGTGAAAATGCCCAGAAGAGCCCTGGCAACCACCTTGGCAGTAACAGCCCGAAGGGGTATAGCCTCAGGGTGCCTAGTGGCATGATCAACCAAGACCAGGATGAACCGATGTCCACCTGAAGTGGGAGGGTCAAGAGGATTGACAATGTCGATGCCCACCCTCTCAAATGGTGTGCCAACCACTGGCAATGGCTGTCGTGGGGCAATGACACTACCTCCAGATAACTCACAAGTTGGGCAGGTCCTGCAGTGGGACTCCACTTCTACTCCCATCCGAGGCCAGTAGAAATGGGCAGAGAGCCTCTGCTTAGTCTTCTTGGTACCAAGATGAACAACCAAGGGCACCTCATGCGCCAACTGCAGCAGGAAGGGCCTGTAATCCTGGGGTACCACCAACCTCTTGAGGGCACCAGGTTTAGGCTTAGTGGGCTTACTAACAAGTAGCTCACCCTCTCAATAGATTTAGAATGTCCTAGGCACTTGTCCTTGTGCCTGGGACAGGGCCTGTTTCCTCAGACCCTCTAGAGAGTGGCACTCTCTCTATCCCTTACAGAAGTCTGTCCAGGAGGGTCCATCTTCAGCCAACAGACATTGAAGGTTGGGGTGGTCCTCCGGGTTGAGACCCTCTCCCACAGGAGGATCTTCTGCCTCTTCCCCCTCAGGAGTTGAGTTTGGCTTTTCCACTGGACCCAGCCCGTCCAGAGCATGGATCCCAATCAGTGCTGTAGGAACAGCAGGAAGGGTAGGAGCCCCCTTCACAGAGGTGGCCTTCTTGTTCTTCTGTCTTCTTGCCTTAGGCCTCGCCTTTGGCTCAGGTACCTGACTCACAGCCAGACCCTGTGTCAACTGTGACCTAGTAACTGCAGCAGCAGTCATGGGGAGACCATCCGAGATCAACACAACTCTACTAGATTATTACGTAACAGAATGTTAGCAGGGACATTGTCCTGAACCAGGACAGGAAGCTTTGCTGTCTTATCTCCAAACATGAGTGTGACTAAGACTATAGGAGATAATTTGGGAGGCCCACCAGCTAACCTGGTGGTTCTCAGAGGAGTACCTACATAGTCCTCTGGCTTGAGCAGGATCCTGTCCACCACTGTCATGCTTGCCCCAGTGTCTCGCAAACTAGTAGAAGGCTGGCCATTCAAGAGGACACTTCTCAAAAACCTACGGGTGTTCGGTGGGATTGTCACCAGTACTTCTGCGTACTGGTCCCACACCCCAAGGGACACTAGGGAAACCCCTATGGGAGCACTGAATGTGATCCCTGTAGAGGAGGGGAGGACAGTGCCCTCCACCTCAGGCATGGGGTAAGGGTAGCTCAGACTGAAATACTGTACTCCAAGTGCCTTACCTTTAGACTTGGGGTGACCCTTCTTGTGATCCAGAGCCCCACAGTCCCAACAAGTGCCAGGAATGCTGTGTACGGTACTGGAACCACTGGGAGCCTGCTTTGCAGCAGGTGGACCACTACTCTTATTCCCACCCACAGATGACTTATCCCCACTAGATTTTTGGGTCTTAGGAGAGGAAGGTTTTAGTTCACCCGACTGTGATTGCTTTTGGGACTCCTCAGCTTTCTGAGTGGTCACATTTTCTTTGTCCTTGTTCTTCCCACTGGAGTCTTTAGGGGACACCCGGTGGGAGAACCTCTTGTCCGCTAGCCTGGCCATCTTAAAGGGATCCAAAATGTTCTGTCAGCAACATACTGACGCAGCCCTGGTGAACAGGCTTCAGAAAAATGCCCAAAAACCAAAAGGTGGGGCAATTCAACAAATGTTTTCACCTTGGATCCAACAATCCACCCCATCATTTTCATGTGCGCAGCATGTTAGGGAGAATTTTCCAGAATGGCTAATTTCCCTTACCTACTGAGTCCCTCAGCAGCTTTGCTGGATGACTAGGATTATTTTTTCACCTGGTAAGCGTGGGAGCCTTTTTTCCCACTCTTACATGTGTTTTTCTGTTTGTGTTTAACAATTTTGTGTTCACAGACTGTGGAGCCTAACCTACTCCATAGGCATCATCTTTTTACTGTATGTTACACAGCACCTTCAGTGCAGTGACACAGGGTTGTCTTTTCAACTTCCGCACTCAGACTCCATTTTCTGGGACTGAATACTGTCTCCCAGAACATGTAAAGTTGTCATTAACTTTATTAGTCTTTTTAAATCCACAGACCCAGTACAAAACATCTTACATAGAGTACTGGAAAGGGTTACCAGTTATCCTTTTTTGTCTGTTTCTCATGGAACGTTGTTTCGTTCCCTTTTCATTAAGATTTGGCTGGTGGCAGTGGTAACTACCCTATTTTTCATACCGTGGTTATTTTAAATAGCCTTGGTATTGTTTTAGACTATCTTTTTTTTTTTAATAACACATTTTATTGATTTTAAACATACATACAATGCATCTACCTCCCCCCCCCTCTCCCTCCCTTCAACACTCCGGTTGGTACATCCCTTGACTCCAGTCATTGCTCCTCTGCACCATTGTTTCCGAGGCGTGTGTTTCTTTCCATGTCTCGTATGTAGAATGTGTCCATCTTTTCCCCCCCCCACTTCACCGGCAATTTCTACCACACACAGTCTTCCCATTTCCCCCAGATCTTGCGAGCCTTTGCCGGGCATCCCCGTGCTGTGTATATCCTATGCTCCTGTGCTGCACAAATGTCCATTTCATTCGACCATTGATTCACGGATGGGCTTTCCGGGGCTCCCCATTTTTGTGCTATATCCCGTTTTATCAGACCCATTGCATTGGAAAGAAAGATACCCTCCCATTTGTTCGAGACGCACTCGTCTGGAGCCCCCAATATCATTATAGCAGGTTCTGGGGTTATCGTGCGCCCCAGGGCTCTTGTGAGTTGTCGACAGCATTGCTCCCAGAAAGTCTTGATTTCAGAGCATCCCCAGAGAAGGTGGATGAAAGTGCCCTCCTCCCTTCCACATTTCAGGCAGTTGGGGTCCTCTGCTCTTCCCCAGCTAAATAGGGCCCTTCGGGGGTAGTACACCCTATGTAGTATTCTTAGTTGTACCAGTCTGATTCTGGAATCAATTGCTATTTCGCGTGGGTGCATAAGTATTTGGATCCAGTCCTCTGGTTCAATAGGCCCCACGTCACGCTCCCATTTGTTCTTAAGGCTAATCAGCTCCGGGGTGGCAAAGGCATTAATCGCCTTATACAGGATAGTGGTGACTTTTGCAGGAATGTGTTGTACCAGGAGGTTACGTTCCAGGGGTGTGTAATCTGATAGCTCGTCAAGCTCTAGCCTGTGTGCACCAATGGCATGCGTTAATTGTAAATAGTGGTAATTTTCTGCGTCTGGCAATCCATATGTTTGCTGCAGGGTTTCGAATGGGAGGATTGAGCCATCCGTAATGATGTCTCCTATTGTGGCTATCCCAGCCTCCACCCACCTGGTCCATGCATTCAGCCTCCTCACCTCCTTCAACCCATGGTTGTGCCAGAGTGGTTGTGCCATGGTAATCTTGTTCCCCCAGCCTATGTGGGTATGTGCCTGCCTCCAGACCATCGCGATATGGGTGGACATTGTTTGTGCGGGGGGCCTGGCTAGGGTCTGGTATAGTGTTTCCAGTGGTGGGCTGCCCCGGATAATGGGTTCTTCCGCTCTAATATGTGGTTGTCTGGGATCTCCGTGGAGGAGGTCGTTGACTACGTTTAGTTGAGAGGCCCAGTAGTAGGATCTTAGATGTGGGAGTCCTATACCCCCCTCCCAGACGGATCGTTGTAGTGTGGATAGTGCAATCCGGGGCTGCCCGCCCTTCCATATCAGTTTTCCAACCAGGCGCTCTATTTGAGTGAACTCTGAGTTTGGTATAGTCAGTGGGGCGTTCTGTAGCACGTAAAGAAAGCGCGGGAGCGCCATCATTTTAAAGAGGGCCGATCTGCCCATGAGCGTAAGAGGGAGGAGCATCCAATGTCTTACATCCCCTACGAAACGATCTATTAGTGGGTGCAGGTTGTGGGTCACATATTCCGAGAGAGTCCCGGAGATCCATATGCCCAGATAACGGAAGCCCTCCCTCTCTACCCGGTATGGGATGCCTCGGGGAATCGCCAGGTCCCCCCCCCTCACCGGGAACAGGATCGACTTACCCCAGTTGACCCTCAGTCCACTGAATTCCCCAAAAGTCGTCAACATCTGGGTTATAATTGGGCATGCGTGCTCTGGGTCGCAGAGGTAGAGTAATAGATCGTCAGCGTAAAGGGACACTTTGTCCTCTCGTCCATCCGGCCAACGGAATCCCGACCATGTAGTGACTTGTCTGAGCCATTGGGCCAGTGGTTCGATCGCCAAGGCAAATAAGAGGGGGGAAAGAGGGCAACCCTGTCGGGTGCCTCTGCCCAATGGGAAGGCCTTCGAGGTCCAGCCATTTACCCTAACCGCCGCCATTGGGGCTTCGTATAGCAGCCGAACCAAGCCGAGAAAAGCCTCGCCTATATTCATACGTCTCATCACCGCCCATAAGCTTTCCCACACTACCGAGTCGAACGCCTTCTCAAAATCAATTGCTAGAAGAGCGAGTGGCGCTTCTATGCTCGGGGCTTTTTCCAAGAGTAAATGTAGCCTGCGTAGATTCATTCTAGTGGATCTCAGCGGCATAAAGCCGCATTGATCCGGGTGGACCAATGTGGGTATGGCCTGTTGGAGTCTATTGGCCAATGCCTTGGCAAGAATCTTCGCTTCGCTATTAATAAGCGATATGGGCCGATATGACGTGCATTGGTCAGGGGGTTTTCCCTGTTTCGGAATAACCACAATATTTGCTGTTCGTAGGTCCCTCGGGAGGATGCCCAGGTCTTTGGCTGCTAGGAATAGTTCCCGAAGGGGGGTCGCCATTTTGTTACTGCCTAATTTTTTCCAGGTCTCGGCCGGAAAGCCGTTAGGACCCGGTGTCTTCCCGGATTGTAGCTGGGACATGGCCTCTACGATCTCAGCTTCATCCAGTTCTCTGTCTAGATGTGTTTTTTGCTGTTCCGAGAGGTATGGAATTGCAATCTCATCCAGAAGGGACGGATCCATCGGTGATGTCGGGGCAGCGTAAAGTGTGGTATAGAAGTTGGCGAATGCCTCCGCTATTTCTGGGTCTGTTTTGGCCGGGGTGTTGGGGTCCTCCGTTATCTGTCTGACATGCCGGTGCCCTTCCTCTCGGCGTTCCAGCCAAGCCAGTAGTTTGCCGGCTTTGTCACCATACTCATAAACTCTGGTCCTGGTCTCCCTGTGTGCCTGTTTCGCATTATCTAACGCTGTGTTATGAAGAGTTGCTCTGGCTTTCATAAGGGAGCGGTGGACCACGGGGCTGGGATTGGTGACATAACTAGTTTCCCATTCCTTTGCGGCTACCTCCGCCTCCGTAATTTTTTTGTTTTGTTCTTTCCTTTTATTACACGTCCATGCCGTTATTTCCCCTCTAAGTACCGCCTTATGGGCTTCCCATAGCGTCACCGGGCTTTCTACAGAACTCGTGTTTATTTTGAAGAATTCGTCAGATTTTTCCGTAATGTGTTTCACGAACTCTGGCAGACCCAGGTAATAATTATTTAACCGCCAGGTCCTGGGGGGCAGGGGTTTATCCACTTGGAGCATTAATTCCAGGGGAGAATGGTCGGAAATACCGCGGGGAAGGAGTTCCGCTGTTTTAACCCTATATGCTTCGGGGGTCGGGAGGAAAAAATAATCCAACCTGGACAGGGATCCGTGAGCCCCTGAGTGAAAGGAGAACCCCTGATCTATGGGGTGGAGGTCTCTCCATATGTCACTCAGCCCCAGAGCTGTTGCAAAGGTCGCTAGTCGGGTAGGTTTATTTGGGTTTCGATTTCGTATATGAGTTTGGTCCCGTGTATTACACATCACATCATTGAAATCCCCTCCCAGGATCCATAAATCTGGCTGTTGTTGTACCATCAGTGCCGTGACATCCCTTAGGAGAGTATCCCCCAGTCCCGGCGGGGAGTATATTGCCAGGCTAGCCACCTCCTCCTCCCATAGGGTGCCCTCAAGCAGCACAAAACGGCCACTGGGGTCTAGTTCCACTGCCGACAGTGTAAAGGGGAGCCTCTTGTGTAAAAGAATCAGGACTCCTCGGGAACCCATCGTGTACCCTGCGTGATGTGCCAGGCGATAGTTTGTCCTGCGGAAAAATTGGCAGGTCGTGCCCGCTAGGTGCGTCTCTGTAAGGAGAGCTATATCAGGAGAACGCCTTATGCATTATGAGTCGGCGTTTAATGCTTGAGCCCATGCCATTCACATTCCATGTAAGGAGTTTTAGGGATCTGTGCCGTGTATTAAGTCCCCTCGGGTCATGTGTTTCTTCATCTGAGCCGCCGTTATATTGTTGTGTGGCCATTCCTGTCTACAGGTCTAAATTGTTGTATCGGATGTGTATGTGATATATGCGAGTGTGAGAGTGCGGTGGTCATGCCCTTCGGGGCGTGGGTGTTGGGCGTGAGGTGCATCTTAGCTTCTTGGTGGGAATTGGTTTGGTGTCGTGTCCCGGAGAAATTTTAACATATAACAACTCCCCGTCCCCCCTCCCCATACTCCTCCCCAACATGAAGTATCTGTCACCCGAACTTTACTGGCGCTGGAAAAACTATGCGGCCAGATTAACTTAAACTTAAACTGTTATTTCTTTCCCTCTGACTTACTACTCCTTACTGATTCGAGTGTCCGGAGCCTTGAGTCGGGGGCGTGGCGGTCGCCGGTGGTCTGGTGTGTTGCTTCTGATTAAATACGTTGCGTTTGATCCTTCATGCAGCGGCGGCTAAGACCTCACTCTGGTAACTGTTCAAACAAGGAGGATGTCGCCATGGCCCGCCTAATAGGCCGTTGGTTAATACGCTCTGTCCCGGTTTCCATCCAATGTTTGGTTTTGCGATTGACCCTGCTAACTTCTTTCGGGGTCAGGATCCCCATTTGGTCCGTCGTGGTTTCCCGGCGCGGGGTGTTGAGCAGGTCCTTCCTCCCTTGGTCTTGGTCTCGGTCTTTCCCCACGGTTTCGCTCAGTCCTGGTCCAGTCTCCCACAATGTGGGTTTCGGCCCATCTCCATGCCTCCTGTGGATCAGTGAAGTGGATTGTCTTGCCTTCGTGTTGGATTTTCAACTGTGCCGGGAACAACAGTCCGTATTTCACGTTCATCGAGTGTAGCTTCCTTTTCAGATGTTCAAAGGACTGTCTGGCCCTCTGGACTTCGCGGGTGTAATCCGGAAAAAAGGCGATCCTGGAACCATTATATGTCACTGTCCCTTGTGTCCTGGCCATCTGTAAAATGGCGTCTCTATCGCGGTAATTGAGAATTTTTGCAATAACCGTTCTTGGGGGAGCCCCTGGAGTTGGTCGACCGGTGGGCACCCGGTGCGCACGTTCCACCGAGAAGAAGTTCGAGAAGGTCTTCGGGGCGAAGAGGTCCGCTAGCCATTGCTCCAAGAAGAGTTCCATACTGGGGCCTTCTGTGCGCTCCGGCAGGCCCAAAATGCGGATGTTATTGCGTCGGGACCTGCCCTCTCCCTCCTCCACTCGGGCTTCTAAGGTTCTCAGGCGGGTTAGTGTTTGCGTGAGTTGTTGGTGCACACCCCCCATGTCATCCTCCACATTGGATATTCGCTGCTCTGCTTCTCCTGTCCTAGATGACAGTTTTTGGAGGTCGTGGCGAAGAAATGAGACCTCGGTGGAGATAGCATCCACTTTTTGTTCCACCGAGGAGCGTGAGTTGGCGATTGCCGCCATCACGTCTTTTAGTGAGAGGGCTTCCTCCATCGGGGGGTGGTGTTTGTTTCGGTGTTCTCCACAGTTTGTGTCAGTTGTGAGCTTGTTGCGTACTGATCCATGGTGCTCTGCGTTGCGTTTTTCTTGAATCTTTCCTTCCCCATGATGTGGGAGTTCCTCAGGGTTGTGGACGTGGGAGCTAAAGCGTCCTATCCTCCCACGGCGTCTTCAGGGCTTTCCCCCGCTACCTGGCAGCCCCTGCCTCACACCCGTTGTGTTGTTATTTGGTCGATTGTATCTTCGTCTTCCCCAGGGCATCAAGAGCTTGTGGATTGTGCTCGGAGCCCGACGCAGGCGAGCGCCCGTGGGGAGCACCTACTTGCTGTGGGTCGTCCCTTTGTTGTTTGCCCAGCCGTCCTGCCTGTTAGTTGGGCAAAAGCACCGGATGATATCGCAGGCCAGTGTCGCCGTTAGGTAGCACGTCGTCGCGGCCTCACAGCCGTTCCGGCATATCAATATGCTCCCACTAGAGTCTCTCGTTGCGGGTCTGCCTGCAGCTGCGGTCCGGTGGGCAGTGCGGGATATTGGGTTGTGGCAGCGTCGGCGTACCAGAGAAATACGCAGTACCCCTCCGTTGTTCCCTCCTTGTCCTTAAGGCCTGCAATTGCGCCGGACGCAGCCCAGATTGTCCACCCGATTTGCGACTGGTTGTGTGCGCGGTTGTGTCCACAGTGGCGCAATTCCAGCTGGTCCGTCGCCCGCTCGTTTCGCCGCTCCTCCCTCGGGGCCCTCACAGCCGTGCTAATATGCCGGGAGGGGGGGGGAAGGGGCCACTGCGGCTTACTGTAAGCTTGATGCCGCCGGGGCGATCGAGCCGACGCTCAGTCCCCCTCACCAAGTCCCACGGATCGCTGCTATTCGGGGTGGCGGCGTCTTCTCGGGCCCCTGCCGAGGGAGCGGCGCAGGGTGGGTGGGGGTTATTCTCCCCCCCTCGGGTTCCTTCAGTGGATCGGGCTCGGGGGCTCCGCGGCCTTCGCTGTGTCTCTAGCTCCTCTCCGACGCGGTGGCCATCTTGCTTTGCCGGAGGGGTTTCCCTTCGTTTCTTCGATGCAGATATTTCGTTCACCGCGCCTCGGTTTTGGTCCAAACCTTGGTCGTTTGCTGTCGCCAGGGTCCGCTGCACAAAAATGTCTTTATTTCTTCTGAACGAGTTCCCGAAGCAAAGGATTTTCTCAGGATATTTCGGGCGGCCACGAGAGCGCTCGGGGATCACGTCTCCATTGCGCGCTCGCAGGCCTGTTTTAGACTATCTTGGTAGCCTCGAACCTAAACCCGCTGGACCATATTGGACTTTTATACGGTTCCGGCTTGGTTTATTCACCATTTCTTTTTGTGAAAGTCTTTCTCGTGTTTTACTGTGTGTGCCAAACCAGGTTTGGTTCCTTTGTTTACCGGCCTTTCACAGGCTTCTGCACAGAATCCCTTCTAAGGCGCCTGTATGTCTGAGGGGGACAGAATGTGAGGGAGGGGTTTGAGACTACCTGCACAGGGTCTCCTTGGAGACCCATGTCACACTCTGGTATGATTGGGTGTGGTGACTGTCCCGGCAGGACAGCTACCCTGTTGTGTGATTGACAGCCAGGCTGGGTGAATGGGGGAAAACTGCATAAAAAGCAGGTCTCTGGGACTCAAAAGGCAGAGTCGCCACTGGATTGAGAGAACCGAAGAGAAGCTGACAGAAGAGGACCTCTACCATGACTGAACCTCCCGGTGAAGCCCTGCTGCGGGTCCGAATCTCCAAACTTCGATGACAGGGAAGATATGCAAGGAACCTTCTCCGCTTTAGCTGGGGGGGAACAACCAGTTCGCCAAACTGCAAGCCAGGCCTCCTTCCTATGGTCGAATTTGCTGTGCGCAGCTAAAGTGAACCGGATAGCCAGGAAGGTCGGACCCTGCTTGGGTTTTAAGGAGCGCACCTTTTATTTGTCGCTTTGCTCCGCTGCTGGTTTCTTCACTGGGCAGTACAGGACCCTCCAGTCTTCCTCCTTCTTGTCAGTCCGACAGTCCTTCAGGAACCGTGAGCCTGCAGGATCTTCCAGGAACATCTGCCTCCTCAGCTACAGCATCGTTCTGCTCTAAAGGTACTGTGCTAACCTGATTGTTGGTTTCGTCCAGCCGTGATGAACGTGTGTGAAATCTTTAGCCAATCCGA
Organism: Ambystoma mexicanum; assembly: GCF_040938575.1. Classification (NCBI taxonomy): domain Eukaryota; kingdom Metazoa; phylum Chordata; class Amphibia; order Caudata; family Ambystomatidae; genus Ambystoma; species Ambystoma mexicanum. The sequence goes on from NC_090933.1 coordinate 167,286,065, forward strand.
GGGCTTGTCCTTCTCCATTCTTTAAAGTAACTTTTCGTCTGACCCACTTCGTTCTGAACTCTTGGCAAAGACTTAACCGCAAACTACCCTGAACTGTGTGATCCTCTGCAAAGACGTTGGTCCATTGACTTTGGCCCTGGCCACTTGATGTGATTGCCTCACTGTAGTTACTTTTTCTAGAGTGACCTGCTTACTTACTTGTTGGTTCTGCTCAACTTCTGTCTAACTTTCTTTCCCTTCATTTTGAATTACTGGAGTGCCATTTTGCTCACACTTCATTTTGAGCATAACTTGTCCAGAATCTATTGAGTGTGCTGTAGTGTATTAGAATCGTGATTTTTTAACTGCTTTATAATAGTGAAATGTTTTATAACTGATGTGTAAATAAATGTATATTCTTTTACTCAGAAACCTTGAGTCAGTGTTTGTTTGAATCATAGTAATTTCTGTCCTTTGTGTAACTATTGATACTGCTCACTTTACTCTTGAGAAAAGTCAGTCTGCTCAGCCATCGCTACCACTTTGCTCTGCAGTACAGGCTTGTATCAAAGGTGAATTTGCACTGTCACTTGTAGTCCTAATTGTGTGTGGTGTTCCCAAAGGGTACTACATATAATTCTGCCTAACACAGCACTCACCCAGTCAACCCAAGACGCATTCTCTCTTTTCTTAAAATCCCTGAACCTTTTAAGGTACTGGGTAGGTGTCTTGCCAAACTTGGCAACCAAAGCAAACTTCAAGCACCCATACTGACCCCTTTCTTCTACACTCGGTTTCAGAATACAGCCATAGCCAGTCTGAGGCTCTGCTTAACAAATACTTAGCCCAATCTCCCTTACCAACATCATGAATTGCACAAGCCATTTCAAACGGTTCAATCCATTGGAGGATATCAGAACCCTCTACAAACACACCAAATCAAATCTTTCATAAACTTGGTGGCTGGGGACCTTCCATTTTCAACTGGTTTAGAAGAAGTCTCCACTCTAGCTTTCTCTAGCTGGATTCTCTGGTGCTCAATGTCCCTATCTTTGAGTATCACTTGCTCTGCCAACTCCTCTTTCTTCAACTCAGCTTCTGTTTCCAACTTTTGGTATTGAAAGGCTAACTGTTCCTGTTGTAGCTCCAATTTTAAAAGTTCAATCTTCAGGGCTTCCCCCTGAAGAGCAGTGCTGGGGTTTGGAACAGAGGCAGCAGGAATGGTGGCATTCCCAGAATCAGATTCAGCAGCAACCCCAGGAGCAGAGTCCTCATTCGTTGCATCCCCCCCTTCAAGAGTTTCACCATTGGTCTGGTAGTCCACCAGGGCAACTATCAGCTCAGCCCTAGACTTATCTCCATAGTCTAATTTCCTGGCTTCACAAGCACTCTGGAGAGCCTCTAAGCTCATCCTAGTCAATTTACCATTTGCAATAGGCACCATTGCTTGTAATGCAGTTATCTTGTACACAACTAAACCTCAATTTAACAAAGTGCAGATATTTTATGTGACACGGTTCTACACTGATTCTTGAAACCATAAGCATCCTGCCGCTGCCACCAGTGTTAATACTGGAGGGGGTGTCTGTACTCCTGCTCTCTATATGGCACAGGAGAGGAACAGAGGACCCCAGGCAAGATTCTCTATAGGGTAGCGCTGGTCGAGCAATCAAGGCCTAACTTTTCAGGAGGTGATGCAGGCTGGTTCTTAAGTAGAGTGTAGTCCCCAAGCCCCAACAAAGTAATGCTTTAGTATTAAATCCAGTTGCGGTCTTATAAACAAGAGAATAGGATACATTCGACCATTTATATCGGAAGAGAACTGTGCTCTCCTGTCTACAGCACTGATTAATTCAAGGCTTGACTACTGCAACAGTCTCTTAGCCGGCACTACAGCATCTAACATCCAATCACTACAGGTGGTTCAGAATAATGCTGTGCGTAATATCTTTAATCAATCTCGTCAAACACATATTTCCACCTTCAGAAAAGAATTACACTGGCTTCCAGTTAAGCATTGTATAACACACAAGATGCTCAACACGACCCACAAATGCCTCAGTCTAAGTAGTCCTACATATCTATCAGCTCGGATTAGCACCAAGCCTAATGTGAGGAATTTTAGCTCATCCTCAGCGATCACTCTTAAACACCCCAAATTTAGGACAGCCAAATTTGGAGGTACCACTTTTGAGGCTCAGGGTTCCCTTCTTTGGAACACACTTCCAGCCCGGATACGGCAGATCCAGAGCTATACCATGTTCAAACGTGCCATAAAAACTCACTTTTTCAACTTGGAATAATTTGTTGAGTCCTCTCTCCTTTCTGCCTCATGTGCCTGTCTGTCTTTGTCTTGTCTCTGTGTGCGCCCTGAGGCCCACGGGCATGTTGGCGCGTTATAAAAATTAAAATAAATAAAAATAAATAAATAATGTCCATACACTGTATTAGCTAAAAAACAGTCCTTATATAATTAACATTGAAGGTTATTTACACAATCACAATAACTCACTTTGTGCTCAATAAATCTAAAATGGCAAATATATATAGTTCTAAGTGGTACCCCAATTATTATCAGATTTCATTAAAGTGCATCAACTGTACTCTGGTTAAATGTCATACAAATCACTTAATAAAGGTAACCAACAATAGACATAGGAGGAAAGCAGTTGCTTAGAACAATTGTCAGAATACTGACCCCTACCTCTAGACACAGTTCTGCATGGAGATTCCCTCACCTGGGCAACCTGTAAAATAAAGATATACCACAAGCCCAGTCCATATATTGTTCTATAATGTTACTACCACCACAATGTACCTCGAATAGCAGAGTTCAATGACGAGTCGTCAATGGATCCTTCTTGAGCGGCTCCCTTTAAAGCAGGAGCCACGTATCATCGAGATCCCTCGAAGTAAGTGAACTCAGCGTCGAGCCGGCAGCTTCGGTCCCAGTGGTGCTTGTCGATGACAATTTCAAAGACGTCCTGCAAGGAAGAGTCTTGCGGGGCACCTTGATGTCGATAGTTCAGGACTGCAAAGAGTTTGTGAAGAACTGTGGCTTCCGGGGTCAAGTCAATTTTTGGTTTGCTTCGCATACAACATGTTAAAATCACTGGATTGTGATTGCTAGCTTGGGTGGGGAGAACTCTTAAGGTTGCAACTCTTGACATTACATTCCTAGATACAAAGAAATAATCAAGGGTTGCACTCCGGTCTCCATGTTTTGGCACCTTCAAGGTCTCCCTGTATGTTCCCATTCAATATGTGAAGGTGTCTAATATCAGTTTCGGCGGCCCATTGTTGAAATTGAAATCTTTTAGTTTTTAGCCCGAGAGGCCACCCCTACAATCACGCAGACTCAATTTTAGCAGTCAATATTGAGATCGCCACAGATTCTCAGCAATGGATTGCTTATGATGGAATAGATTTTATCGACCCAAGCCATCATAGTATCCACAAACTCAGGCAATTCCAAGCTCTTGGGATTCCAACAAAGATTACATAAAACCAGGGGATAATGGCTATTAATACATTGTTGGTGAAGTCTAAGGACTAGGATCTAGGTATACGGGTTTGACTCGATTACACGGCGACCTCCAGTTTTAAGATTTTTTTTTCCAGCAGTCATTAGGCCAGTAATGGGTCTGCCCAACAAACCCTTTATGACTTTATTGAGGTACATTGAGAAGCTGCCCTGAGATGGGATTTCAAGGAACCATGTTTCCTGCAAACATATGATTCCTAGTTTGGCAATTGAGGGAAGTAGGCCCAGGAAGCGATGGGGGAAACCCCCTGTGTCCCAATGTCCAGTCTCCAGAAGTCTTTATTCATCTGTCGCTAATCTTGATTGGTGGAGGTTAGTGCCCTTACCAACAAGTCCCATTATTGCACCTTATCCAGAACAGTGGGGCCCTGGGGGATTCGACGAGTGGGTTCCTGCGTACAGTTAGATCCCTTAATGTTGATAGTAAAAAGTTCCAAATCGCTGGACATAAACTTTGTTTTCCCATCTAAAGGACCAGGCTGGACACACAAAGGTGGACGGTCAATGTCTTTTGCTATTATGGTGGTTCTTTGACGATTAGCGGAATATTTGACAGGAGTCCCAATTCTGGTGGTGGGTAAATGCCTGTGAGAAACAGGTTCTTTCATATCAAAGCCTAGGGGGCGGATGTCACTAGGTACGTCCATTACCAAAGCAGATAGAAAAGCAGATTCCATGTTCAGAAGCACTCAGTCTTTTTCTTCCTCATTCAGAAATTTCACAATCTTAATATCATTTGAATGTGTCACTCTTAGCTTCGCGACACAATGGAGTAGACACATGATATTATAGCAATTTAGAATCAGACCATCGTTAGCTCACAATAAACAATCTAGAGTCAATGGGTGGATTCTGGGGTTTCTTTCCTGAGGACCGGCCAGAGCCTGCGAGGCGCCAAGTAGTTGGCTGAGGATGCGGTTTCCAAAATGCACATTACAGACTTTCATGATGGAGCCAGGATTTCAGGAGTCTCGTTTGAAATGAGTGATCATCCGTTCCATTAATATAGAGGGATGTAGGAGTTTGCTCACTGGAGCAGCAACTTTTGCTCGTTTCTCAGCAAGCATAAGAAAGGGGGAGATGGGAATTTAGAACATCGACCATATTGTTCGAGCAACATTCTATTGATTGTTGTTTTGAATTTTCTCTGTTGCTCAGATGAGGGGCATCTTCATAGCTGAATTTGTCCACAAAATCATCCTCATTCTCCTCATCATAAGTAAAGAGCTGTAACAAAATATCATGCTGAGGTTCTGATTTAATTGATAATTACTTCCCTTCTTCTGGGGAGGATTCTCACATCATCATCAGGATTTTCATTGGATTGGTTACTTTGAGGTAGGCGGCAGACAATGGTGGTCGGTGTCATCATCGCCTCTATTGATGCAGACTTTAGATTCCTTACAAAGGTCTGAGTGCTTAATGTATTCTTAGTGTTTCTAGGAGTAGGCATATTTTTTGTTTTCTTTACTTGATTGTTCTTGGGCAGCTTCTCGATGTTAACAGTCTTTCCTTGGGACTGCAAGCCAAAGATTGAGTAGGTGTTTGCCTTGCCCATCAATTGCGGCTCTTTATTTACAGGTATATTAGGAGCATCAGACTCCGTGCTCCCACTTGGTTGGTCGTTTGTCAGGAATTGGTTGGTATCTGAGGTGACTGATTGATGGATTTGTTCCTACCATAGTAGTTTGCAAGTTATCCATAGACTGGGGCAACGCGACATGCACAGCGTCCGAGTTGAATCGGGGGATCAGTCTTGTACATGCACAAAGCCTCTGTTTGTCATCACTGGAGCCAAACAATAGCAGATGGAGACTCGGAGGACGCTCCATAGAGACCGCCGGCATTGGCGAGGTTTCTTCTGACTTTCTCTGTAAGGCTACATCTTGGACTCCTTCTAAAAAATGTGTTTGTTAGATCTTGCTTCATGAGCTAACGCAAGGACTTCAGGACCGCGCCTTCCAGGTCTTACTCTTGCATTCTCCTCTCACGCATTGATTCAATGGAAGTCTCGATATGGATTAATTTAGAGTTCATCAAACCAATTAATGTTGTTTGGTCCTTATAATTATCGCTTAGATTCTCATAAAGCTTTAAATAAGGAGTCAGCATGATTTAAACAGCGGAAGTTATGCTATCTTGCAGTTGAGCAAGGTGAGACCTCTGAATTCCATCGTGGTGAGCCACAGAGGGGCGAGTACATCTCCTTGGGAGGTGATTAAGTATGGGGACTTGGCTGATATCTGAGTCAAGAGATGGGACTCTGCTTGATCACAGGTCTATCTCTTACCCAGATCTAATAATGGTATCAGGTGAACATGGAGGTGCATGTGAGGTCTTTAAGTGAGGTCCGGAAAAATCATTTTTTGAAAATAGAGCAATCAGTGGTGGTAGGTGTTGAAACCAAGGCACGATTTCCATTAAAATTGTGGTGGATGCCACAGAGACAGTAAGTCTAGACATTTTAAATAGATGAATATGAACAGAACCAGTAGATTCAACAGAAACTGCACTCAGCGCCGGTGGCTGGTCTCTAAGCGCAAGGTCAGATCTGCAATATCTTTAGTACGCCAAGCCGTCAACGTATACCATGTGTGGGAGGCTCCATTCTCTATTCCATGGTTGATGGATTCCAGAACACTTGGTGATTGCAGGTGAGCCACAGGATGGTCTGTGGGCATAATGCGAGTTTCTAATAAGACCGTGTTAGGAGATCATCTCTTGTCTGGAGGGTCCTACAGGCTGCCATTGTTCCAGGACACTTAGCCTCACTCCGACTAGGAAAGAGTAGCACACTTTAATTTGTGTGCTGTGTTCTGTGTGGGGTAATATTTCCAAGGGCGGCTAATAAGCTCTGTGTCTGAAAGTGGACTCCAGCTTAGAGTGGGTTGATTCGGTTTGCTTGTATCATCCTTTATTTGATGCTCGCTGGGCAGTTCCAACTTGATTAACGGTCTGTGGAGCTTCTGGGAGTTTAAAGTGCCACCTTAGATTCATGGGGTCTGCAACGGAATTTCTCCTTTTTTTATATTGGTAGGAGCTGCATTGAAATGTACAGGTAACACTCGATTTTAGAATGTAACCGTCTGCAGTAAATATGTGCAACAACAGTATGAACAGTGGCAGTGAAATTCATGTCCAGAGCGCACTTGTCTGATGACACTGTGGGCTCAAAGTGATGAGCCCCCCCCCATTGACGTAAATCTTCTGAGATTGTGAGATGGGACTATAAGATATCAGCATTGTCATGGCAGAATAGCCACTAGTACAGACCTCAATCTGAGCAGAAGGGGGATTCAACATTCTGGCAAGGGTTGGCTTAGGGTGGAATTGAGCAGTTATATCATGGGAGAATGGGGCGAGGTCACAGGTTTCGGCAGATTCAACACATGCATCTCATGGAGAACCTGTCTCATGCTTGAGACAGGTTGTGACACCGGATGAGCTGGGCACGAGCATTGTCGGCTTCTTCCGGTCGCACAAAATAACTAAACAAGCTTTGCTCTGGATCCTCTGCAAACAGGTGGCGGGGAAGGGTGGGCTCCATCAGCAACCCACTTCAGCAAATACTCTGCGACACTCCGCGTCGGGTGAGGCAAGTGTAGGGAAGGTAGCTGCACCTCCACAAAACCTACACTCAAGGCAGACTCAATCCAGCAGCTAGACACAGGAGCAGGGATCACCATAGAGATGTAAGGCAAACACTCAGCCAACACTCGGCAACACTCTACATCAGGTGAGGCAAGTGTAGGGAAGGTAGCGCCACCTCCACAAAACCAACACTGAAGGCAGACTCAATCCAGCAGCTAGTTAGAAAATAGAGAATTACCCCAAAATGTGATACAGCTATTGTGGAGGTCTACAATATATAAACAAGAAATACGAAAGCTGTGAGGAAATGAGTTAGTAGACTGTAGAGTTACTTTGCATCGTTAGTGATCATGGTATCTAAGATATCCAAAAATTCTACCTTGAAGCAAGAAAAGATAATCTAGGGGAATAGGAAAAAATATAGAGCTAATGTTATAGATGCATTTCAATAGTTTTATTGAAAGAAAAAAGAATATATTTTTTCAAAAAAATCATAATAAATTATCATAGAGTTTCGATGAAAACAAGGTGTATATGAAAAGTTAGAGCACAAGGGTTAAAACAGTTAAGTGAAACACAAACAGAATGTTTAATACATGTAAGCAGAGGTAAAAATTAACAAGTCTGCCCGGACTGAACAATAAATGAAGCACAAACCAAATAAGAAATGAATAAATACATGTGTGCAAAAAGAATAGATTGACTTCACAGGTCTGCCTACGTAAGCTTTTCACATTTATTCATGTCAAAAGAATGGTCTTGAAATGATGTTGTTTCCAAAAGGTTGGGGTTCCAACAAAGAAAGACCTAATTACGTTGCGGCGGGCCACCTGTAAGGCCGTTGATGTAAAAAAAAACGCCTTCCTCGGGGCAAAGTAGGAAGTAAAAATCTCTGCAGGGAAGCAGACAAATGAAAGATACTGAATATCTAATAACATAAAGCTTCCTATGTAATTCTCAATAGACTATCTTAAATTGACAGAGTACCCAAACCAATTCTACAAAAAGTTTAACATGACTACTAATTTAACTTGTCCAGAAAAAGAACCTTTCCCAAATCAATGTGAGGGGATCTTCTAGACAAGGTTTCCTGGCGCAAATAAACACCTCAGTGCCAACCAGGAGCACAGGCGACTAGTGAAAGATCAAAGCCAGCACTCATCTGAGAAACCTATAAATCAAAGTGTATGGGTTAAGGTTTGGACTCAAGACTAGAGTTTGAATGGATATAGGGGGGGGTGGTGCAGGCATATGCCTACCTTTGTAGAAATGCTGCCATGGTACCCATAAGATGTTGGGATCCTAGAATGATGGATTCGCCATCGGGGGCCAGTCTTGAAAGTAGTTGTGTTGCTGTATTTAAGCTGGTAAAGAAATTAATGAACTTGTATTGATGCTACACACTCAAAGGCATCGACAATTGCAGAATATGGAGGAACAAAAATGCTTACTTGTCCGACTTGGCTTGGTAAATGGAATCAGGTGTAGTTAATGCCTGCCCGATATCCAGTACCGGGTGAATAAACGTGGGTAGGTTCCATATGTGATTTAGGAAACCTACGGGGAAAACAAATGAAACCCCTTAAAATGTAGCTAATGAAAATTAAGAAATGCTGTACAGAGTTCCAAGCAAATGGAATAGAATGACGAGGGGGCCCGGTATTTGTACATGCACGAGCGTGCAGAAGTCAGAATGAAAAGTAAAAATAAATAGTAAAAGTAAAAATAAAAGTTGGATGCCGTTCCGTGTGTCCCTGAAGGGTAAACCTAGGCACTTACCCGCGGCAATGAAGGAGGTGAGCTATATGAGAGATGCAGTAGCCGTAGAAAACTGTTGTGCACGGGAGACACGCACTGTGTGTGTGCTGGAGCAGCTCCTGCAAAAGTAATGGATAGTGAGCGGCAACGCCCACCTAGGATACGTTGTACTGGTAATGTGATGTGGCTGACCCTGATAGGTCGCAAGCAGAATGCTAATGCTGATCTGCACCTAATCGGATGTGGGTGGCGCACCCACCCTGTGTAAGCAGTCATGATGTAACCGGCCCAGATAGGTCGCCGGCAACACACCCTTGCTGGGGGGGTGTGTTCTGTACCTGGAAGCGTTCTCTCACATAAACCAGCAGCTAGACACAGCAGCAGGGATCACCATAGAGATGTAAAGCTATCACTCAGCCAACGCTCTGCGATGCTCTGTGTGGGTGAGGCAGGTATAGGAAGGTAGCTCTGCCTCCACAAGACCAACACTGAAGACAGACTCAATCCAGCAGCTAGACACAGGAGCAGGGATCACTGTAGAGATCTAAGGCCAACACTCAGCCAACAATGCAATCAAGTGTGAAAAATCTCTTGGCAAACATGTGTGGTACAAAAGAATACGGGGTCCGATGTCATGCTGATGCACGTAGTTTTCTAAGGATTCTAGGCCCACCCACATGGTTTGTTACTATAAGTTGTGCAGAATAGTCAAGGGATGACTTGCATGACTTCCTATGCACTGCAAACCAAAACATAAAAGGAATAGATATAAAAACACCAGGAGAACTCTGTTCTCTTAACTCTGTCAATGTATCAAGGTCCTTTCATCATTGCTTAATTGCCATGCTGCACTTCATCTGCAATAAAACTACCCCTCCACTCAGAGAAGTGGAACACTTCTTTTGGAGAACAGAATATCAATCCGGAGGAGCACCACACGTATGCATGCTTTTGTGGATAAAGGATGCTCCCAAATGTGGCTAAGAAAGGGATGCCACTGTTTTACAATTTATTCAAAAATACCGTACCTGTGACATCCCTTCAGAAATCGCACATAGTGCCAACATCAATATAAAAACAAAGGTAGGTACTAGACCAAATGTCGCTTTGGCTTCCCTAGACCAGTTTGCACAAAAGGACAAGTAAATAGCTAGATGTCTTCTGTTAGACGCAGTGTAAAAGAGAAATTCCCTTAAAACACATACGACATTAAAAGGAACAACACATCCAAGTACATCAATGACTGCAATGCAATCATTGCCCTATTCTGTAATGCAAATATAGACGTATAATAGATTGCAGACAATTCCACTGCAGTTGCGAGATATGTCACAGCCTATCTCACAAAATCTGAGAAGACATATCTAAAAGACCTCTGGGATGACATATCAGCTGACAAAAAATGCTCACATAAATTTTACAGCTTTGGTATAAAAATGCTGTGCCATAGAGAATGTGGGAGCTACGAAGCTGCAGACTGTCTAACGTCTACACCCGTATATGGGAAATCTGAAAGAAATGTCTTGCTAAACCTTGGTCCAGCTTGATCTGGAAAGATCTGGAAAAAGGGCACTAAAATGCTATAAAGAGATAAAAACAATAGCCACAAATGATTCCATTTTTTTTAAAAAAAACTATTACATTGACACATATTACCCAAAGAGAAGTATTGCCTTGCAAAATATGTGCATGTGCGTCATAGCCCAAAACTACTCCTACCAAAACAGTGTCACACCAGATGAGACAACTTGCAAATATTAATTCTCAACTTGTGAAGGAAGCCTAGTGAAACTTACCAAATGCAGCCTAATTAATCATATAAAGTTATCATTTAAATCTCAGCAACAAAGAGAACTTTATTGCATAGCCTTACTACAACTTTTCAAATTTTGGAGAAAAGAAGAATTAGTAGGTGACTATTGGCCTCATTATGGGTCCGGTGGTAACCGTGCCGGTAAAACCGGCAGGTAGCCGCCGGACCCACAAGGAATTACTGGCACCTGACTTCCCGATGCCAGCTGGCTATTCCGAGTCTGGTGGCCGGGAAGTCAGGTGCTAGTAATTTTATTTGTCCCCATTCCCATGGAGTCCCACAAGACTCCATGGGAATGGGGACATGGAACAACAGTGCCAGTGCTCCTGCGAGAACTCTGCGAGCGGGTGACCCGAACATGTCATATTCAGAGTGGCCCTTCTCTAGAGAATGAGAAAGTAAGGGGACAGTCATATTTCGATTATGGGTACAGCTTCTATGCTCGCCTACCCCAACCTTCCCATAGTCATTCCAATATGTTTAAGACCACAGCGACAACGAATATTGTGTGTATCATTCTGCTGCTGTTGCAGTTGCTAAGTTTAGATTATTTCCACCGTGATGCTAGTTCAGTGTCTAGTTATTTGATGTGTTTCATAAAGTGACAGACTGCATTGTTACCACAAGGAAAGTTACCTATGACAGTGGTACACTTGACATATCAGCCAAAGTCAACCTGATTTTTGCGTCTTTGGAATCACGTCTGTGTGGACTAGATGGTCCTTAAGATCGATACTTCTTTTAATGTCAAACATGGATTTTACAAGTTTAGAAGGGTGTTGCTCCAGAATGTCCAAAGCTTAAGAATTAAAGTTTTAATATTTTGGAAATATTAGCATAACCCAACTAATCTTCCTGTGGATCACAATTTGGTTTATCTAGAAGTTAGTTATTATTCAATGTTCATTTGACATTTGGTAATGCAAATAGGCTTCATAGAACATTAATGTTTTTGTTAATTATTGTTTATGGTTTTCAACGTATATTATTTTAGATCAATGAACAAATCTATATTAATGGTCATGAATATAACATAATTTCATGTCAATTCTTTGCAGTTGGGAATGTTCTTTTTCATAAAACAATATACCAAGGAATGTATTGTAATAGTTTTTTTTCTGTTTCTTTTACAAACTTTCACTTTCACTGCCTGGAGTTTCTTTGTTTAGTATATTATGTTGTGCCTTACAAACCTCTGTATAATTAGGGGTCCACTCTCTTGGTTTATGTGTATTTGAAATGAGTGCAACAAGGGAACAAGGTCATGAAGGAATGAAAAGTCATACAAAACTGTGAGGCATGAGACCATGGGTGGTCTCTAACAGTGTTCCCTATTTTCCATTTCCAAAACCTAATGTATTTATTTATTTATTTACCTTAATTCTTATAGTGCACCACATGCCTGTAGGCCTCGGGGCACACAACAAACAGAGACATAGACAGGACAACAAGAGAGAGCAAGCAGGATCAGAAAGGGGTCATAAGGATTACTCCATGTTAAAAAAGTAGGTTTTTATGGCTTTTTTAAATAGGAGGTAGTTTTTGATTTGTCGTAGCCCTGCCGGCAGAGCATTCCAAAGTAGAGGGCCCTGAATGTCAAGCGTGGTGGCTCCATAATTTTTTATTTCAATCAGTCCGTCATTTAGCTATCCATAACGCCCTCTAACTATTCACTTCTGATCCCTATTCCTCCTTATCGTGTGTGGTTGTATGGGACCCTAACATCAATGCTTTCAGTGTGGACTCTTCAAGATTTGGTGTGGGTGAGCTGTGCCCATGAAAGGATGTGAACCTGACACAAACACACCAATATTCTCATGAAGTGAAGGACTAACACACTAAACATGCTCCTTACTTAGACGTGTTTCATAAACAACTATACAGAAACAAAGCTGTCAAGATGACTCCAATAAACGTTTTGGCAGTAAGTGAATCATGGCTTGTCTTTGCACTGTTGTTTTCCATTAGAAATGAAAGGATAAATTGTCACGATGCAAAGTGATGGGAGCAGTGGGAAGTCTGATATTCAACATAATATTGAGAGGGCTGGATGAATGCCTATAGGTACTAAGAGAGAATTCTAGAAAGAAGAAGGAAACACTTAGACCCTATTTCACAGAGCGTTTCCAATGGGATTTTGCATTTATAAAATGCTTCCACGAATTAGGCTCTTTATATACTAGTGGCAATGATGAGATAACCTAAGGTGGGGTTCCACAGCTGCGCCCTGCGCCTTGGGTTATAATTGTTCTTTAATAACACGCTTAATACTGGGGACCAGTTTCTAAGCGCCAGCCCGGGAATCAAACCTGTGTGTCTATGCATTGTCTTGCTTCCAAGACAACCGTGTTGCCCTTGAGCTATCCTCCAGGCCTGTTAATGCTTTCTTAAGTATAAAGGTCCTGTGTCTACTCTTCTAACTCTGTGTCCCTAAAGTGATGCTCTACAATAATAACCAAAGTTCAAAGGTGATGATAAACAGAAAGTTCAAACCTATTTTTTGTAGGCCATTTAGCCTCCTTGCTAAATGGTACAAGGTTAATCCTAGGTTACAACAGATGAGTACTACAAGTTGAAGAACACAAGTGTTCAACAATCTCTACTTTCAAAGCCAACACTTTTCTAGAAAACAAAAATACACCAGATACTTTCTCTATCAGTCTCCTCAATGGGTTTCTCATGAATCTCCAGAGTCTCTGGTCAGCACAGATTATTTAGGTTTCTCAACAGCCTCTAATACATCAATCTTCTCAAGTCTCTCCAAGACATCTGGTTCACTCACAATTCTCTAAGGACTCTTGATGACCTGCAATTGTCTTAGGTCTCTCCTAACCTCAGTTTATTTCAGGATTCTCTTAATCGTAACAAACATCTCTCCCCCCTTTGTTCAGGGTCCTGTTCGGGTAGACAGTACTTCTCCTTACAGCCAGGGGTTCTTTTGCTTGTGTTCTTCAAGGAAACATCACATAATCAGGCTTTCCTTCTGGACCAGGTTTGGTTTGTATAATGTGTACATAGGTTCTCATTTCCATGTACTACTAGCTCTTGTTTAATGACCTCTGCCGTATTCCAGAGAAAATACTGCACAGCTTATAAGTGGACTACCGTTTCCCAGTTAACAGTTTCCCCATGTATCTAGTTAGTGGATTTATTTATTTATTTAGTACATTTTTATTGTGCACTAAAGTGTAGGGCATAAAGGCACAGTTGCAGAGCAAAGATAAAAGTCGGTGTTGCAGAACAAGGTTGCATAGTGGAGAGTCGTGTCAGGTGCTCTACTTAAAGAGCCTGGTTTTCACCAATTTGTGTAAGGTCCATTAGGATTTCTTTGCTCTCATAGTAGGAAGTAGTGCATTGCATAGTTTTGCTGTGCTGATGGGGAAGCTAGAGCTCTGGCTAGTCTGAATTTAGTCAAGAGTCGGTTCTGTCAGTCTTGTTGACTGTGCTCTCACGATTCTCTGTGCAAGGTACGAGGGGCAGTGCTAGAAAGGCACGGGTAGTTGATTGACAATGTTTTGAAAGTGATTTGTTCTTAAATGGGGAGCTAATGCGCCTTTCTTCTAGCAGTGGTGATATGTTCTTGTTTAGGAATGTTCAGAGCCGAACGGAGAGCATTGTTCTGGATCACTTGTGGCTTATGAATATTACACTGGGTGGTGCAAGCAAAAAAAAAAGTTACAGTAATCTAGTCTGGAGCCTATGACGGCTCAAGCAATGGTGCGGCAGCTGTCAGCAGACAGGAAGGGTCTGCATGCAATGATGAGTTTGATGGTATGGGAGCGGAAGAAGAGATAGCATTGACTTGGCGTGTAAGAGAGAGGGAGGCATTTAGGTAGACTCCCAGCATTTGTACTGACTGGGAGACAGGGATAGTGAATCCATCATTGGTGAAGGAGGTGTATTGATGTTTGAGGTTATTGAGCATCAAGGGCACTAAGTAAGATTTAATTTGATTTGTTATTAAGACAAAGAAAGTTAGTAGCCATCCACGCCTGGATGGTCTAGTAGACAGTGTTCAGCTTTTCAGAGTCTTGGAAATTAGTTCCTGAGAGGGGAAGGAGAATCTGGGTATTATTTGCATAGCTAGTGTAAGAAATGCTGATTGAGTCTGGGAGGTCGAAAATTGTTTTTGTAAAAATATTATAGAATGCTGGGGAGACACAGGATCCTTTTGGAACATCACAGGAGATGGGTGCTCGGGGGTGGGGGCACTTGGATTTTCTGCAAAGACTTTGATCTGTCCTTCAGGAAGGATGCAATCCAGCTAGCTGCTTCTGGCGAGAAGTTGACAGTGGAAGTCCGATCAGATGTTTACAGAGTGTCTTATGGTCCACTAATTTGAATGCTGCTGAGAGGTCAAGGAGTAGCAGCAGATCTGATTTACCAGCTGTTTCTTCAGGTCCAGTAAGGTTGATTTCATACCATGTCTGTTGCAGAACACAGACTGAAGGCTGCCCAAGATGTGTTTGGCCTCAAGGTATTACTGGATTTGGTGGTTGGCTGCCCTATCCAGGATATTCAGGCAGAAGGGGACTATTGTAATGAGTCAGTAGTTAGTGCGGGAGCTGGGGTCCAGTGATAGCTTCTTTAGCAGCGGAAGTACCCAGGCTTTCTTAAGGCTAGTAGGGACCCAGCAAGTGGAACAGGAGGAATTAATTAATGTTGTGATGAAGAGGACCAAGGCTTCTGCACAATTCTTAATAATTGTGGCTGGGCATAAGTCGCTTTACATCTGGAGGGTTTCAGACCTTTTAAAATGGAGCTGACCTCATCTTCAGAGACAGTATTGAAGCAGAATGGGGGGAGGTCTTGCGTGGCTGTTGGGGTAGGCGTAGTATGATGGGGTAGGTTGATGGTGCTGGTAGTGACTTGCTTCTGTTGGATTTTCACGTGGAGTGGGGCAATTTAAATTTCAATTCTGACGACCCAACAATGTTTTGCTCTGTTCCTGCAGGCCTCAGTAATCTACAGCTGAGGGAAATGCTGAACAGTAAATCAATGACACTTGGATTAGTCCTTGCTACCATTGTTCTGAGTTCACCAAAGGTCTTTGACTCACCGAATTGTTTCAATGAGCAAAAGGAAATTAATGATTTTTGCCGTCTTTTAAGAGAATCAAATTTACAAAGATATATGGTTAAAGTATCCATCCATTGCCAAAGGCCTAGAAAAGATATGCATCGCTGTGTATGTGGGGAAGAGCAGACTCACGGCTAAGTGGGGAAATTGATGTGAAAATGATCTATAACCTCCAATCTCCATGAACATTGGCATCAGTCCGATTGTGGCCTCTAGAGCATTTCTCCTGAAACACAATTCACAAAGGTTTGTGCCGGATTGCATGACACGGAGCACATCTGGTTTCGGGTAAGTAGCCTGCAGTCTGGACAGACAAGGGACTCAGGGCCAGTATAGGTAAGTGGTGCAGTGGGAGAATGTGGAATTTAGTCTGTGTAGAAGGAGAGGGTGTGCAGGAGGCACCTGACAAAATGGACAGTAGGAAGTGAGGGCATAAGACTGACCTTGCTGGGGCGGCCTTCATGGTCTGCCTTCCGCAACATTGGTCCTTTGTTTGCATTCTTCAGACCCCAAACTCATCAATTACTCTAAAGGCCTTTAGCTGGACATTCAGTCTTGCTGTGTTGGTGGAAGGGAATATCCATCACAAAATGTGCACTCTTCTGGGCCTAGCCAGAGGAAACTCAAGGTAAGATGATAGAGGATAACTTTGACGCTGCCTGGGCTCTTTTTCAAACAAACACAGTAATAAAACATTGCTTTTCATAAATGATTTTTAATTGTAGAATAGCTGACAGATTCACGACCTTTGTCCTAATTCCCACTCCCAATTGGCCAATAGCCAATTAGGAACATCAGACAACCAAGTCATCCTCCTCCTCCTCTGCTGTGCCCATACTTTGCAAGAGATGGTGACATGGGAGGATACAAGAGAGCAGGGAGATTCTAGGTCATGTAGCCCAGCTCTGGGTTGGCTTCTCCCCCTCATAGAAAATAGAACCAAGGGAGTTGCATACATTGGGCTTGAGCTTCCCCTTGCTCTCTCAATGTTAGTGATGCTCTTCAACAAGGCTCATGCATATTTGGGACTCCTTGCGTTCATATGCAGAGAGAGTGAGGCTTACATGCTCAAGCACCAGTGCCTCCTTGTGGGCGTGTCAGGACACATTTGCATAGTATTAATCGCTGTCTGCAATGGCACAGTAGGTGAAGCAAACAATGGAATTGAATGTTCCCTTAAAGGTTATCAGCTGTTGGACAGCATTAACTCAATAACGTATACATTTTGTATTTATTTGTTGGTCCAGAGATTGCATACAAGCAAGATTCTCCACATAATAAAGCAGAGAGGTGGTGTACTCCATTTCAACTATGCTGTTCGGTTATAGGATTACATTTGGAATGTAGCATAAACAGGAAAGGAACAGTTAATACATAAATCAACAGCACCTATATGAGGTTGAGAAAAACGTTGCACTTAACGAAATACTATCCGTTATGTGCTATGTTTATCGTACAATTAAAACAAACTCGTATAGGTGGACAGATGTAAAACTACACGTAACTAGAGTACACACTGCTTAAGGTACACACCAATGCCCATGAGCCATTTAAACACCCGTCAGTCCAGTAGTACAGTAGCACTTGTATTCACTAATTGAGTTAAACGCTTTTCTTGAATTTTTACTACAGTAAAATACTATGTATAGCGGAATATCAAAAGCTGTTACCAGTAGAGAAACTGCCTGTCAATCAATGTAGAGATACAACAACTTGTTGTACCTAGGTAAATAAGAGATATAGTCCAGTGTGTGTGGGGGGGGGGATGGGTGGGAGGTGGAGAAACCGTTCATGCTCTCTGCTCTCTCTCTTTATCCCCACTAATCAATACATTAACATATGAAGAACAGGAGTGATTAGAAGAGAGTTAGGAAGATGGAGGTCTTGGGATATCCTATGTACAACGTCCCCTATTGTCAAAGCTTGCAGTAGCATTAAGGTCCCTGGTCTTGAATTGTCATCCTCACCAACTTGCAGAAGGCCAGGGCTAAACACGCATATGGCCAAGGGTGTCCGGACCGTGAAGAGCAGAGCTCTAGAGCTGACTCTAAGCTGGCTAGATGTAGGTGGCACAGAGCTCTAACCTCACTGAGCACTTTGACTGACACTAGGAAATGTGACAGCACTCAGAACGTTGTCAGTTTCACTTCTGGACATCTAGAGCCCAAGCAAGGTGACGCAATCTTCCTATGTCTCATACTTGTCTGTGGCGTGCTCCTGATACCCAGTGTGGGAGACCCTGACTTTTGCCGATAAACCATACTTGCCTGCATAGATGCACCCCAATATCACATGCAAAGCTACATGCCCAGAATCTCAACTAGCCTCATATTTATCAAGAACTCAACTCAGTGGATATGAGGGTACTACCAAGTTTCTTGCGGCTGGCCAATATTCCATCAGTCTTGCATCTACTTCCAGTGCGTGGCTTTTGGGATCATTTGGAAACTGGAGAGGTGTAGTTCCTTAGGGTAGCAGTCTAATATGTGAAAGAGTCAGTACACATTCGATTTACTAGGTCATGCTTTACGGTTTATCATACTTTAGTTCATAGAGGTCTATATCTGGGCCACATGACTAGTATTGTGATGAAGGTACTTGCAGGGTTGCTTCTGTCTTGGGGAAAGTAATGCCACCCAGTCGCCTTCTTAACCTTCGTCTTGCTTGGCCATTTTGATGTTCAAAGGAAAATGTGAAGGGTGTGGGAAAACATGCATAGACAAACCCGCTGCATGTTTTTCTATCTCTGTGCCATTTTTGTCTGGTTGTCCAACCTAGGCAGGATGCAGGGCAGAACACTATTTTGTGCATTTCCCCATTTCTTGAGGGGAGTCGTTCAACATCTCTGTTGACCTCAATTTTGATGTAGGCACAAACCCATGGAGTCCTGCAGATTCTGATCTGCGGATTCTGATTGCATCTTTCCTATTTGAACATAGTAGGTGAAAGTTGTACTGATTTCCAGTGACACCCCTTCTGATTGTGGTTACCTCTACTCAACATCACCATGTGTGGATGCATGCATGTGCACACTGGAGTGATCACTGTAACATCACATGATGCAGCGTCAATCACCAGAAAACAGGATATGCCCATGTTCCCCTGCCTGACAGATGTGGGGAATACCAATTTTCAGAATAAATTGAAGAGCTTTGTTTAGTCGCAATTAGAAGGCCAGATGTAGGTCTACCAGAGCAGGCTTTCTTGGCTGGAACTAGATGTATATTCATCAAGCAAGTTTCCTGTAACATGACTATTTCATGTATTTCTAAAGAGGAAAATGTGTTGTTTATCATATGCTTGTGACCTCTTGAGTTCCAGCTAACCAGTGAAATCCGTTCACCTTCCGGAAATCCGTTCGCCTTCCGGTTGATCTAGCTAATGTCGATTAGCTGCGTGGTTGCAACTACAAGGTCCATTGGAATTTATTGATTGTTTTTATTGTTTGATTTGTGAGGTTATTATG
Organism: Ambystoma mexicanum; assembly: GCF_040938575.1. Classification (NCBI taxonomy): domain Eukaryota; kingdom Metazoa; phylum Chordata; class Amphibia; order Caudata; family Ambystomatidae; genus Ambystoma; species Ambystoma mexicanum. The sequence goes on from NC_090933.1 coordinate 167,305,295, forward strand.
TGAAGTTAGTGTACCAGCCAGGCCTCTTTCTGATTGATTTGGCCCTGCTAGAATTACTAAACCTAGATCAAAGAGTTGTGATTTTATTGCCCAGATAGTATTTATAACTACCTTGGAATGTATCCATAAAATCACTGAGGTTCTATTAATCACATCAGTAAATTGAACTTGTTTTCAGGAATCTCTGCAAAGATTGACAAAACTGATGATCGATATAAATTATACTGAATTACGGGAGCCGGCCGAAACAGCATTGTTAGGCAATGTATTGCTGGGTGTTTAATTACTTGTCCCAGCGATTTTTGTATTTGTTCGTTGGCTGTTTGCTATTGTTTTGATTGGACATTGGACATTTGAAGCAGCCTCCCTTCTAAAACCTGAGATATTGTAGATTCTATCAGTTGTTTTATTTCAGACGCTGTTAATGTTTGGTTTACTGGAATATTTAGCTTATGATGAGGTATGTCTTTATTAGAGTTTGTTTCTGTCTTTCTCATGTCTCTGATTTGACTACACTTATTTTGAGATATCTGTTGATTTGTTAAATTATTTGAGCAATCGCCCTCTACTACAATTACATCTGTATCATGCGATTTCTTAACTTTCAAATTAAATTGTAAACATTTCTGTGCCGGTTGCGTGACCATATAATCATCCACTGCTCGTCTGATTTCACTTCGCTGATTATCACACACAGTAGGGTCTGTGCGAGCGGGGTACGTGTGTTACTGGGGTTTGCGGGGAGTTTCGCACGCAGTAGGGCCTGTGCGAGTGGGGTACGTGTATTACTGGGGTTCGCAGGAAGTTTCACACGTGATTGGCCCTGTGCGAGTGGGGTACGTGTATTTCGGGGGTGGTGGGAAGTTTCACACGCGATTGGCCCTGTGCGAGCGGGGTACGTGTATTTTGGGGGTGCGCGGGAAGTTTCACATGCAATTTCGTTGTCAGAGCAGGGTACGTATTTCCAGTGGGGTGCGCGGGGAGTCCCACATGTGAATTGGCAGTGTGGGTCCTCCCAGGTGTGCCCTCTACCCCCTCCACAGGCCCTGCAGGCAGCCCACACCACAGGGGACTACCCTGCACCCCTGGTCATGTCCCGCAGGCAGCCCATCCACCATGGGCATGCCCCCCAGCCAGCCCACATGTCACCTTACACTAGTGATCACCAACTCATGTCCCCCTGCACCCCCACCCCCCAGCAGTGAGGGGCACCTGCCAGCAGGCCCCCACTCATGTCCCACTCATGTCCCCCTGCACCCCCACCCCCAGCAGTGAGGGGTACCTGCCAGCAGGCCCCCACTCATGTCCCCCTGCACCCCCACCCCCCAGAAGTGAGGGGCACCTGCCAGCAGGCCCCCGTTCATGTCCCACTCATGTTCCCCTGCACCCCCACCCCCCAGCAGTGACGGGCATCTGCCAGCAGGCCCCCACTCATGTCCCGCTACACCCCCACCCCCCAGCAGTGAGGGGCACCTGCCAGCAGGCCCCCACTCATGTCCCCCTGCACCCCCACCCCCCAGCAGTGAGGGACACCTGCCAGCAAGCCCCCACTCATGTCCCCCTGCACCCCCACCCCCCAGCAGTGAGGGGCACCTGCCAGCAGGCCCCCACTCATGTCCCACTCATGTCCCCCTGCACCCCCACACCCCAGCAGTGAGGGGCACCTGCCAGCAGGCCCCCACTCAAGTACCACTCATGTCCCCCTGCACCCCCAGCCCGCCAGCAGTGAGGGGCACCTGCCAGCTAGTCCCCACTCATGCCCCCCCTACATGACATCAAGATGCACAATAATGGCCCACTTCTACACCAAATTACCACAGCACGCCACCCCAGTCTTGAGACACAATGATTTCCCAATCCACCCCACACTGACATGCCTATCTCAAGACACAAACCAAAAGTCAACTATGTACATCAACACATGTCAGTCACACACACACACACTGGTTGGCATTGATTGTGTAAACCCACATTGTCACATGCATGAACCCAATGAGCGAATCACACACATGGAAGTAAAATATCAAAATGTATTATGGACAAAAAGAAAGCAATGACATGAAAGCATAAAAAATAGCAAACATGAAATGAAAAGCATGTCCAAAAGATGAGTAAATGAAAAGCACAACCAATCCAAAAAAATCCCAAAGAAAAATACTCCAAACTCTCCCTCCACCAAAGCAAATCCAAAGGAAACGTAAAAAGAAAGATCCATTAATCCATGGTGAAATCCAAATGAAAATTTCAAATTAATCCATTTTCCAACTATGTACAATCCATTGTCCAATAGCAAAATCAATTAATCCATGTTCAAATCCAAATGAAAAGTTCAAATAAATCCATTTTCCAACTATGTACAATCCATTGTCAAGGGTCCGTGATCCCAACGAAAGAAATGAAACCTACCTAAGAAAATACCTAAGAAAAAAACTATATACAAATGTGTGGGGCATAGTCCAATCACCACAAATCAAAGGAAAATGAAAATGACACCTAACACTAACAACTATTTACAATGGCAGCGGGCTAGTCCGACGGCTCACTTTTCGATGTCCCGGGCCAGGGCATCATCGAACTCCCGCTCAATGTCCTGGAGGTGGTCCTCTTCCATGGCCCTGAGGGTTTGCAGGGACGCTGACATGTTGACCTCCAACTCCCTGCAAATTGCCTCGAGGCACTCGGCCCGCCTCAGTGCCCTCCGCATGGAGTTCTCACCTGAGCAGTGCCTCTTCGGCCCACTGCCGCTCTGCATCTATGGCGTGGCAAAACCGCTGCCACACGGAAGACACTTGTAAACCTGGGTCCTCCTGCCCTCTGGCCAATGCCTGCCCCTCGGATGTCGATGGCCCCGAGCCATCATTGCTCCCACCTTGTTGCTGCTGCTGATGTGCCTGTGCCTGCGCCCTGTCTCTTGCTGCCTGCACGTCCTCCTCCGGCTGAGGTGCAGTTGTCGTGGCGGCCACCCCTGCTGGACGTCCCACTCCCGACTGTGGCAGGGTTGTGTCCTCCACCAGCCTGGCCGCTGGGTCAGAGGCAGCTCCACAGGGTACCCAGGTGATACATGGGTGGGAAGATGGCATGGAGGATGACTGGCGCGTAGGGGGTTCAGGTGAGGAGGGAGTCACAAGAAGGTCCAGCACACAGAGGAATCCAGCACTGGTGACCCGTCCCAGTAGGTCAACGCGGTCAAAGAGGCATCCGAGATGATGTGCAGTGTCTTCACGAAAACACTGCAGGTCACCTCGCATGCCCCGTTGACGCAACGCTATCCCAGCCAGGACAGGCTCAACCCGGTCCAGGATAGCCACGTCCGCAGGGAGAGGAAGGCCAGTTGTTGTGCACTCATCCCCTCCCTGAAAACGGGTCTGGACGTAGGCATCCCTGCTGGTGCCGGATGATGCAGTCACTGGACCAGGGACAGGATTACACACAGGCACCTCCGCGGCGGCCTGTGCTAGCTCCTGTCCCTGCCCCTGCAATGCACCACTAGCACTAGTGGAATCCCCACCTCCAGACCCCGTGTGTGTCCCTTCCACGGCCTCCTCCTCCACCAAACCCCCCACCAACCTGGATGACTCCATGCCATCTTCCTCTGTCGGACCCTGTGGGGTCTCAGCTGCCCCTTCTGCTGCCGAGGAGTCCACCTCCGACCTCCACCTCTTGGACCTGCCCTCGGCAGCTGCGTCCTGGGACGCAGCACCAGATTCCTCACTCCCCGACGAGATGACAATCTGGGAGGGGAGCCGGGCCTTGCGTCTCCGGCTGGTGGTGCGATCCCTGCCGCTTTGCTCCACAGCACCCTCTCCGCCCTCTTCATCAGATGACGCTGCAGACAGGGAGAGATAAAACACAGGCATCAGGGCACTGTACAATGGATTGATACACACATGACAGTTGTACATGAGTGGCAGTGTCAAACTTCAGATATGGCATCACACTCCCCAACACACATGTCATTTCAACTCACACACATGAGCAATTCTACAGCAATATTGCACCAGGCAGCACCATCTATTCACAAACAACAGCACGAGCAGCCGAAGGTGAGCCTGACGTCACATGAAACACGCGGAGTGCACAACACATGCACACACGCCACCAGACCTACATGCATGTGTACATCTCCACAAACTGTCGCAGTGATGACATCCCCATCCATGTCACATCTGGCATTCTGCCTTCTACATGTCAGTGTTACATGCATCCATGTTGCATCACAGTTGCACACTTGTCAAATACACACACATGCACATGTACACAGTGCAGATACATTCAGCAGGAACCACCATCCATGTGTGACTTCACAACCATGCCAACGTACATACACAGAAATTCAAACAAGTGTGCTTCCACACCTGCATTTGGCCAGCATGCTTACAAACACATATGTCATTGATGTGTTTCACACATGAGAGGACTCACATGTGTCAGCCTCACGCCCCTGTACATACACAGCCATACATGGCCCTACAAAAACACATGTGCAACCTGCACACAACTGGCACACCACAACACGCACAGCGTCCAATCAGTATGTATGTACACTTACCGCTCGACTCCAGACGGGTCTGCCTCTCAAGGACCTGGACATGGAGCGCTGGGCGTATGCATTCCAGGACCCTCATTTGGTGGTCTGACAGCTGGCCCCGGCGCCCCTTGGCATCCGCTGCCTTCAAGAGGCGCTGGGCCTTGTCGAGGGTCCTGGACCTGAAGTCCTCCCAGTGCTTCCGGACATGTTTGATGTCGCGGACTGCCACCACCTCCTCGTTGATGGCAGTCACGATGTCCATCCAGATCCTGGTCTGTCCTTCATTGTTGGCGCAGAAACTTCCAAAGAGGGCATCATACTGCCCCAGGACTTGCTCCACCAGGACACCAACTTCCCTGGCACTGAAGCTGGTGGCCCTCTGCCTCTCTGGCTGGGGGTTGCCAGTGGTGCCAGATGGTGTTGTGCCTGACATGGCAACCCCCGAGGCAGGTGTGGGTGGGCAACTGGGTCCCGGGGCTAGGCTGTGGAGCGATGGTATCCCAGTCGGGAGTCTTCGGTTCCAGCAGGGGTGGTCACAGCAACTGCACCCTTGGCTGACGTGCAGGCAGCAAATAGCAGGGCACGTGAGCAGAAGGCAGGGAGCAGCAGATGACAGGTGGGAGCGTGCTCGGGGCTTTTGGGGGCAGGAAAATGGCATTTTGGGCAGGAGCGTGGTCTTCCATGTGTTTTCGCGTGGCCAGCTTGATACGGAGTGATTTGGCACGTGAAAAAATTGCACGTCAGTGTGAAATCCGAAGAAAGGCCCTTAGCACGTAAGCGCGTCAGTGACGTTATGCGCGCGGGCGTTGCCCACAACACGGGTGCATAGTGAATCAGCACGTGAGAAAACTGCACGTCACGTGCTATTGGAGGAAAGGGCCTTAGCGCGTAAGGGACGTTTCAACTGTGGGCTGGCTTAAAAGGTACGAGTATTACGCTATTTCCTTGTACCTGCTTTTTGTGGAGAGCGAGAGGGTATATCTTGTACTTCTTGTCGGTTCACACGCGATTACTTCACAACGTTTCCAGTTCGTACTCCCTGTTTCCTCAGACTGAGTTCTTTTCTACTTTTGGCGGGGGTGTTGCCTACGCGCACACGCGCATCTTTTTCACATTCTTTTTCAAGGCAGACGGTGAGCCGCACATGTATTTTCCAACTGTGGTTGCCCCTGTGTGTCGCGTACCCCTTCAGCTGTCATTGTAGGCTGCGTGTAACACGCGTACGCTTATTTTTGTGTTTCTGGGTGCCACAGCGCAGTGCAGGTTTATTTTTCCACGCATGTGGTCTACCAGGGGTTCCGTGCACGTGTGCTTTTGTTTTTGGGATGCCTGTGCATTGTGTGACCCGTCATCTTCCCCCAGGGGTCACATACAGCCTTGATAGAGCACTAGGGTACGAATTCTATCTAGTACCCTACCCCTTTCCCCCCAATTGCCCAGGACAATGGTTTACTGCAACTCCCATACAAACAACAACATCAGTGCCATGGTTGGGAGGCGACCAAGCAGTAAGGGAGGCAAAGGTGGCCGACCTCCAAAAGGTGGGCGTGGTGGGCGCGGTAGGGGACGTGGCCAGGATTTGCAAGGTGCCCCTAGACCCCCGTGTGTGGAGGACCAATCAGGGACACCCATGCCCCTCCCATGGTTGTGGGAAACGTAGCTGACACCATCCCAGCTCAGCCCTTGTTGGACCGGCCCATTTTGGCACCTGAACCGGCACAGGATGACTCCCAGGCTGACTTCCAGGTCAGCAAGTCTAAGCGTGTGGCGGTGCAAGTTGCTGTCACCAGGCCATGTGGATCTGGGGCAGCAATGTCATCTGCTGCCCCAAGTAGGCAGGGTGGGGAGGCTGCAGGGGCAGCTGCAGCTCTAGCCACCCCAGCTCTGAGTCTCCCACCCGGGACAGTGTCGGTCCAGGTCCATCAAACCGACGTTGGCCCTGCCAACGTCACCCTGCAGCCAATGCCTGCACCAAGACATATGGTCATTGTGCATTCGCACACTTCTAGTACCCAGTCCACCTGCGCTCCTGCCCCTACTGACCAGAGTGGCATAAGCCACTCAGGATCCGCACCACCTTTGAAAAAGCAGAAGAAGGGTGCTCTGGCACTACAGGCTGAGGCCCCATACACAGCTACACACTCCGGCACGTGAAGGAAGCCTAGCTTTAATGACACCAAACTTAATGCACTTGTGGCCTATGTGTCGGCACATAGCCACGAAAGGGTGGTGACTGCACGGTGCAAGACCACACCTGGTCAATGTAGGGCACACTGGCAGACCATCGTGGACCACATTAGTGCCCTTGGATTTGTGAGGCGCACAGCTGATGATTGCTACGAGTGGTGGAATGACCTGAAACGCAGAGCAAAGAACAAGCTGGCCTCAAATTCTGCCTCTATTCTGGTGACTGGCGGTGGGTCTCCACCAGAGGACAACCAACTCACTGAACATGAGTCTGTTGCTGGAACCTTCGTCACAGAGCAACAGATCCAGGGCGTGGGAGACCTACCAGATTACGATGTATTGTCTGGTGAGTGCCCATGAATGTGTGTGTAATTCATGTGTATGTTGTTTGGGTGAAGGGTTCTGATTGAGTGCCAGGTGAGGGTGTGTATTCCTGAGTGGTATGGGTCACCCATGTGCTTCCTCCAAAACATTCACCGGCCTTGGATTTCGGTATGACAGTATCCCTTATGGCCACAGTAGCCAATTAGCGCCACATTACTTCAGTTGCCCTTGAAATGTCATCTTGCTACAACATTGTTCTGAATTTTTCAGTGTTCATTCAGGCTGATTGTTTCAATTCTCCCATTTTTGCAACACATTTTTCAGCCCTAATGCCATATAGGTGACAAGCTTCTCTCATTGATTACACCCCACATTGGCCCACATTTGTTGCCTTGTTATGTGAATTATTAGACCATTCAGGCTTATTGAGTATTGGCCTGCTCACATTAATTTTTGGGGCCTGTTTGAATGTGGAACATGATAGTTGTTTCCTGTCATGTTGAAGTGATCAACCATTGATGTATACATCTGCCTGCGATCACTGTATTATTGTACACTGGATGTGTTGCAGTGTGTGGCACATGCATATTTTGTCACACTATTTAGCATTTTTCATCTCATCATGTCCATCTCAAATGGATAAGTGACAGTACTCATTCACTGACATATGGCTGTAATTGTCAAATGTACCATGGCTAGGCTACATGCCATCTGTGTGCTGGCATGTGTCATGTATGTGCATTGGACATGCCACTCACAGGCTAATGTGTGATGCCAGTGCTACCCAGCATGCAGCAAATGTGTTGCTTTTCCATCTTGGTGTCCTCAGTGTCTGCTTTTTGCCACCCCTTCCAACTCATTGACAGTGCATGCATGCCAGGGTTATTGTCATGTGAGACATGTGTAAATCGTGTACTGGATCTCTGGCTTGTCAGGCCTATGTGTGTGCTATGGTGCTCATGCCTGTTTGCATTTGTTGTCTTTCATGTTTTTGCAGGTGATGACGCACTTGATGCTGTTGAGGTTGAGGAGATGGTGCAGACCCAGGAGGAATCTCAGGCACAACCAGGCACCAGTGGAGGATGTGGTGCGGTGGTGGTTTAAAACCCAATCTTATTGCAGACCATAATGTCCAGGGGTGTCTCTGTTTGCACCTCCCCAGACCTCTTTGATTCAGGTGCTGAATCGGATGATGAGACTAATGTGCTGTTGCAGGTGAGTGTTTCTGGCAAGGATTCTGTTCTGTCCAACCCACCTGCACCAGGGGTAGAACCCTCTATGGTGATGTCAGTGTTGGTAACTCAAGCGAAACAGGAGATGGGAGAACCTCTACTTCGCTGACAAAGAGGAAGTAACAACAATAATAAACGTAAAGTGTGTCAGCAGAAAAAAAACAAGTTATGGAGGAACCCGTCTATGGAACTAGGAGGGGGCACCCAAATTCAGAAACACAGATCAAACCATACCAAGAGCAAAGAAATTTAGAAACCATAAATGTTTTATTTGTATTTCATTATATAAAATATACATATTGAATCATGTTTCGAGCTCATTATCTGAATAATACTGTTTAATTAGAAAATTGAAAAACACAGTACTTTTCTAAAAACACGACTGATAATTCAGTCAACGCTAACTTGATGTAGCCAAGCAGTCTGAACGTCATGTCGGTTGAAGGGGATCATCCAGCTGGCGGTCAGAGGCTACGGCCACATTTAACAATATAAGAACCGCCGTAGCTTACTAGACAAAATAATGTTGGTTACTTCTGAAGTTAAGATCAACAGAAAAAAGAAGGGGTGCCGTACGTCAACTACTATACTGTCATGACCTATTGAATACACTGGGTCCGACATGTAAATAGACAGTAGTTTCGATGGTACAAGGCATCTAAGCTGATTCACAATTGATGCCCATCTTCTTCAGGACGGTGCACTCCCATCAGATGTATGCCACAGGATTTTATAATGTGGAAAACTGCATGTGTAAGGCGATAACGCGTTCAGCTGTAAAGATTTGTGCAGGCTGAATCCATAATTTTGCCATTATCTCAACCTTGAATGCTGGTCACCTTTTCCCGAATGTAAATCCTGAGAAATAAATGTAGGCCAGCAAAACCAGTTCTCTATGAAGTAGAACTGAATAAGGATAAACAAGGCGAAAAAGACATTGATCTTGACATTGTGTTGCAGGCGACAGATGACATCAAGGCGTCTGCAAAAAGTTGTCCTATCAGGATGGAATGTTGTTCGGCGTGGCGTAATGAGCACACCAAAAACTAACTACACAATGTTAGCGTCTTGAAATCGCATACATCCATGCCCCCGGGATTTCAATGAATCTCCACGCATTTGCCTCCTGTACTTCCCCCGTAACACCAACATTTTCATGCGTTGTTTCCCATTCCGCGTGTTACGCCCCATGTTCCTCCTACTTTTGTTGTGTGCGCCGCGCTATGTGCGCGTAGCGCACGCTGTTTGATGACTTGTGCGCCCGCGCGCGCCATGCAAGATTTTAGTGCACATCCATGGATTTACACGCGCACAGACTTCCATGAATCGATGTGCGCTGCTTTCGCTGCGATTTTCACACTTGCGCTGCGATTCGCACGCTTTCGCATGCTTGCGCGGAGATTTTCGGCGCACATTAATTCCATGAATCGGCCTGCAAGTCTTTCGATATCAGATTTGCCATTTTGTGCATGAGATCGTGTGCTATTGTTTACAGTTGGATCATGCAATTGAAAAGCTTCACTTATTGTGTCTGCTTCCACTAGGTCGTCAAAAGGGGCATAATCTTTAATATTATCACTCTTATTTATTGCTAAATTTAGCTTTTTATTTTGTGTCTGCAACATATATTTCTTTGATATTGCTTTTGAAGCAATCGCAGCTACTGTTCTCGGTTGCTGTACAATTTTTATAAATTGTTTTGTTTGTGAGGAGGAAGTCATTTTGACATTTTTGATGTTCTGAGATTTCTTTTTTACCACCAACATCTCCTTTTTTTGATACTACATTTCCTCCTTCAATTGACTCACTTCCTCCTGCAAACAAAGCATAGTTTGGTTTGTTCATGGGTATTTTATCTACAGCTAATCTTTCCTCTGATGTTTGCTGAATTTTTGCCTCTGGGATTCTTATAACAGAGTCAATGATACGCTCTAAAATATGAGGTTCGGCGAAATTGTATAATTCCTTTTTGTCTCGATCTCTGTTTTGCAGTTCTGTTTGGCAGGCAGTTCATATACATTTTTTGGTATCTACAGATTTTACAAGGGTGTCTAGATTTTTAGAGGTCATTTGTTGCCAAATTATGGTTTTATCGATTTGAATCGATCGATGTGCTAATTTTGTATCTAGTGTAGCAAAAAGCTTAACTAATAACTGAATGGCAGAATTAATTGCGTTCAGTGCTATCTCAGTTAGGCCATTTGTATCTTGCTAATTTTCTACCATATCCATCACATTCGTTTTTTCCTGAGGTCTACGAGGAGTTGGAGCCGCAAAAGAAAGTTCTCTGACAGAATTAGAGGAGCTGGACTCCAAGAATAGGTCAGGTGACTTTGACACATTTTCGGAAAGGACATGATGTGACAAAAAACAAGTTGTGTCTATATCAATGTCAATTACATTCGGGTTTGTAGGTTCTTTTGCCATTATTTTTTTCTCAAGTACAGCTGTTGGTGCAGTTAGTACAGTTAGTACATTACAAAGCATTATACTATCAATAAGAGAGACATTGTCATTCGCCAACATAACAGGGGTGCTTTACTTGTTGGACGCGTTCTGGAGTTCATTGAGTAAAAATAACGGATGTCCGTGTGTTTTACTTTTTTCACTATCGGGGAAGGTTTGGGTCTCTTTTTCATTGTCAAATGAGTTGAACAACTCCGACTTCTTTTTCGGGCACCCTCTGGAGTATTCATTAGGCTTGCAGCGTTTACATTCATGTGCGCTGCTGTCACGGGCGGCATGCCAGATGTTAGAGAGATCAATGTACGCTTCATGTTTATATCTTCAACCCAGTGGGGAATTTAGTACTTCCACGCCAGTCAAGTGCTGGTAAAACCCTAATCTAGGACGCTAACACGCGACAAGCGCGGCAAAGCGGCCAAGCAGGATTTACCAGGACTTGCTCGGGTGCGCCCGTGTGGTGCGCGCGCACTCCAGATTATATAGTCACTCCCCCTTCGTGGTGTGATGCCTAAACAACAAATAACAGTTTTAGTATAAATGTCTGCACAAAAGTGCTATATTAAAGTCCTGGGTAGCACTGTCCGCTATATTCACCTTATCAGGGCTTTAAGTGGGGTAAGAAATCGAGGGGGGGGCCCTCATTTGGGGGCGTGGCTTGTGGGAGGGGCGTGGCCTAAAAAGTACGCAAATCGTAGGGTACACACACAAATATATATAAATGTTATATATTTGTATGCAAGCCATCTTTTCTAAACATAGAAATATGTAACATATTTCTACGTTTGTAAAAGATGGCTTGCAAAGTACACAAACCATAGTAAGGTACGCACACAAATATATAACATTTATATATATTTGTGTGCATACCCTACGGTTTGCCTAGTTTTCAGGCCAACCTTTTTAAACATTTCGGGTTTATAAAAGATGGCTTTGAAACTACACAATTCAAGCCATCTTTTATAAAGCTTTGACTACGGACAAAATTGTCGTCGGCAAAGCTTTATAAAAGATGGCTTGAAATGTGTACTTTCAAAGCCATCTTTTATAAACTTCGAAATATGTCGAGGAATCCCCAGGTTCGCCGAGGGTTAAAGACGCCTCGGCGACCTGGGAAAACAAAGGGACAGTAAGTCAGTAACTGCCTCTGGTGACCTCTCGCGCGAGGGGTCACCAGAGGCAGTTACTATGACTGACGGAAGTGGCAGCCAGTCACAGCGTCACTGTGGCTGGCTGCCACTTCTGTCAGCTTGCCTGACTTCATTGCAGGCGCTTCTCCCGTCGTGGCTGTGGCCGCGACGGGATAATGCATCCCGCCAATGTTGCAGTAGAACGGGGCCCCGGTAGGGCACCGGCTCAGTCCCACTTTTTGGAGACTGCCGGGGCCTGGCCCCGGTAGGCCCCGGCCCACTTTAAGCACTGCATCTTATGGGGTGAGCAGTTTCAAATGTCATTGGAGCCCGTAGAAGTTAGCTCGAAGCACAGGACACGAACAGAAGTCCAGCTGATTGCAAGAGAGTCTCGCGGCCAAACGCGACTTACCGGGACTTGCTCGGGTGCGCTTACGCTTTTCTTTCTTTAAGAGCATGCACTACTGACATTGTGTGCTTTTTTGATGATTTATATTGTGTTGTTTTCGTGTACTATATTCGTATTCTTTGTCATGCTTGTGTTTTTGTTTTTTAAATGAAATAAAGTGTGTCAAATAATCAGTGTAGTAATCCCAATGTAAGAAATCTACTCACATCTGGACACTAAGTAATATTTTGCAAGCACATTCTTTCTGCTACATTGGTAAACGTTTGCCAGTCTTCGCTACATGATGGGCCCTGCCTTCTGAATAACAAGCGGCTAAGGAAATTCGAACGAATAGAAAGAACATTGAACGGTTCGTGCTTATGCTCTTCCTCCACTTTATTTAAGTGGTGCTCATCGGAACGTTCCAGATCAAAACAGGTAAATAGTTGCGACCAATGCATGACTAATGCAGGTTTATATGGGAGTCACTTTGGAGAGTTTATTGCAACTCTTTTTGCTTAAGTGTTGCCTTTTGATTGGCAGCTGAGTTTGGAATGTGCTAAAGTGAACTTTAGCCTTCCAGAATGTTCAAAATTAATGCCTGGTCAGTCAGGCTTCATTTAGCAGACAGGCTTACGATTTTAGCATCTCATTGTTTTTAATCACTCCCACTTTTTTGCCTTCTGAAATAGCATGATTAGAAGTGTACTGTTAGATAACCTGATTATATATCTGAACGGTTCTAATAAACTGGAGGGGTTTCCTTTACTGAGCTGCTTTTGATGGCTTTTGTTGGACCCGTATGGTCCGTACAAAATTAGGGTTATGGGCTGGATTGAGTATACAAGTACTTATACGTAGTTGCTGCTAGTCGAATGATTTTGAAGGATAGTATCATTTTTATCATATTGGCAACTTTGAGTGCAACCATGTTTCAGAATGCAGCTCAGTGTCTTAAGCTCTTGTTGCAAAGATCGGTGTCTTTATTCCAGATCATAGTATCAGATCCCAGCAATTCAGATTCAGACCTCTTGCAGAAAATGATTGCACAGTGCTAAATGATGAGAACTAGAAAACAAAGTGGTCAAGAACCAGAATTGAAGACTCAGCTCATATCCAAGATTCTCCTCTTCACCGATTTGTGTGATCCTGGCCAACTAATTAATTGTCATCTAATGAACCAGTGCCCAAACCTTCCAAATTTGTCAGCCCATAAGAGTGATTTAGTTCTGAGGGTATATGTTCCAAAAAAGCCTCACACACCTCGCAGTTTAACTGACTGTACATATTGTAACAGCACCCAAGCTGGCCCCTTTGCCTAAACTTAAGCATGTGTACAATATGTAAAGCTCCAGGCTGTGTTCTGTTTCAACTTTGTGGTATATGCATTTGTTTAATATGGCTACAAATCTGTATCCTGCACATATATTGTGGACCCTATACCCTCCTTGTTGCTGCTATTGTTAAAATATGTCCTATAGATATGATAGAACACAAGTTCCCTTATCGCTAATGTGGCCCCTGAAATGCCACCTATTTATTATCCTGATGCCAGAAAAGATGATGGGAATAAGAGGACTTGAAGTGAGTACCCATTCTTATACTGATCCTAATGGGCAGCATATGAAGCTTTGAGTTGTATTTGTGATAAACGGGTAGAGGCAACCGGGTTACTTGGATTCATTAAATTCCTTGGCAGTGGGGGAATTTCTAAATGTGGTCTTGCACCAGGCTCCAAAATCCCTTAACATTGCACTCAGTACAAAACTGGTGAACCTGTAATTGGTGTGGTCCTTGCTGCAGTCAAACTCACACAAATAACCTCTGTCACAACCACTAGCAGCAGAACCAGAAGCATCAACCTTAACCATGATCTTAGACAAGAAGACTGAAGTTACTGTTATAATACCAGGATAAGCTGTTGTATCTCGAGATGGTATAGCACTGGCAGACCAGGTTCAATATAGCAATCTGAAATGACAAATTATAAACAGCTAACTGTAAGGGGTTGTATACTTGCAGGTTATTTATTCACGGGATCAACAGTCATAAGGGAGATTACAAAAATCTGCATGTTTTCTGCTTTCCATTTGTACTTCCACAACCCTCTTCCTTTGCCACAGAACATAATACATGAAAGGTTCTGCCTTCCTTACAGTCCTCTCCACATAAACTACACCCAATATTTAAGCTCCACAGCATCAAAGCTGAAAGGAGTGGATTTTGCCCTTCTGATATCACACCCACAATGCTTTGTGCTACTGGAAGTGGAGGGGGCGGAAAGGAGAGAGAAAGGCATAAAGAAATAAGATAGCAGAACCTTCCCCAAACTGTACAGGTCTCACCCAGGGTTTGCTATCCTCCCCCACTTCCCTTATCAATAGAATCAAAGGCTTTTAGAAACGCAGCACCCTGGTGTGAAGCCTAGCCCTTTGTGAATGTGTATGCCCTTCTATTCTTGTTCCTAGGCCAGCCTCCTGTGGAGTGGATGACCCTGGGGAAAGGGTATTACCTCCCCATACAATGGATCAAAGAGAGGCAAGTCCCCAAGGCTACAGTCCTGTCAGTGGGCAGGGGGCGCATTGACTGAAATGTTTACACATCACCTTCCACTGCTGAGTTTGGCTCACATGAGCTTTCACATGAGTGATATCAAATTGGATGTGGCTGTAATTATGATAAGTAGTGCCATGCACCATGCCTTAACTCAGGCATAGGTTTATTCTTAGAGTTTATGCTATGACCAACATGCACTGCCGTAAAAGGGACCCCCACATCCCCGCGGTGCGGGGGGCCCCACCAGCACATGTCCTAGGAGGGGGCCCCACTTGAAGACAAAAAATATGATTTTTTTCTCAAAAAAAACGTTTCCTTTTGAATTCACCCTGCATTTATAAAGAAACGATTTCTGTAACAAAAATCATTTCTTTATGAAGGCAGAGTGACTAAAAAAAGAAACTTTCTTTTTGAAGACCGCGGGCTCCCCCCACCCCATGACCTGGAAGACTCTAGGCTGGAGGACTCCATGTCATGGGGTGGGTGAGCCCTATGACTTCAAAAATAAATAGTTTATTTCTTAATGAAGTTAGAGTGACTTCAAAAAGAAACAATGGGGCTCATTCTGACCATGCCGCTCCAGAAACAACGGTGCTGGTAAGCTTACCGGCACCGTTGTTTCCGGACCAGCATATTACAGGCCTGCCGTGCCCGACAGATCTGACTGTGCCGGACACATCTGCCACGGTAGGCAGACCCGTCATGGAAGCACCGCCACTGTTAACAATGTTGCCAGTGCTTCCGTGTCCCCATTCCCATGGAGAATTGAACTTCATGGGAATGGGGATGAACAAAATTACTGGCGCCTGACTTCCCTGCCGCCGGACTTGGAATAGCCTGGTGGCACCGGGAAGTCAGGCGCCAGTAATTATTTACGGCTCTGGTGGCAACCCACCAACAGCACTGGCACGGTTACCGCCGGACCCGTAATGAGCCCCAATTTCTTTTTGAAGTAATAGGGCTTCCCACAACCCCATGACATGTGCATGTGTGAGTGTATGGTGAAAGGGTGCACACACATGTATGAGTGGCTGGGTGTGCATGTGTGCATGTACAGTGAAAGGGTGCACACTTAAATGTATGGGTGGCTGCTTTGGTGTGCCTGTATGGTGAAAGGGTGAACACTTGAATGTATGGATGGGTGCCTGGGTGTGAGCCTGTATGGTGAAAGGGTGCACACTTAAATGTATGAATGGCTGCCTAGGTGTGTCTGTATGGTGAAATAGTGCACACTTAAATGTATGGATGGCTGGGTGTGTATATGGTGGATGGTGTGTGTGCTTGTGTACAGGGGCACAACAAATCCTACATTTCGGGGGGCTAACCCTTCAAATGTTGGGAGAGGCGCTAACTTCACGGGTGGTGCGGAGGGGCAAACTTATTTGTGTGGGGGCATATAACTTCTTTACACAATTTAATGAGACTATTCTAGTGCAGCTTCAATGTTACAGGCAGTTAGCTCTCTCCTTTAAGTCTCCTGTTCCCAATCTACCCTTCCAATCACTCCCCTGGCATGCAAGTACTAAACCCACATCACGATTTCAACTGCCTAAAAAATGTGGCATTTGAATGCAGGTACTAACAGTGAAATGCTTTACGTTGGTAATTGCTGGGCCCTTGTTAACAGCAAAGCCCAGGTGGCATTTAACATCTGTGTCCTGTTCTGTCCGGCAACTGCTCTAAAGGTCAGCTAGGTTGAGTCAACATAGCCCAAAATTTCAGGGTGGGGAGTGCTGAAGCCCAGTCAAATCAATGGTGTTGTGCCACTACTTGTGTTTAATGCCTTGATTACTCCTAGCTCTATTCTATCCTGGCGGGATTGTGCGATAAATCATAATTGTTGTCCATGTCCAGGCTAAACAGGTATGACATGTGGTATTAGTGGCTAGAGAGGCATCTTCGTGCAGCCAGTCTAGTCATTCCTCAGTTTGGTATGACTTTCTTTAATTGGGCATTTCTAATTCTGCAGTCCTTCTAATTGTAATTACCTGGCTAGATTGGCATTTCGGTGAGTCCAGTCTAGCCATTTATTACTGCGGCATTGTATATTTTTCTGGGCACCTGTGATAAAATGATATGATATATTATACGTCATTTATAACGCGCCTGCACACAAGTGTTTCTACGCGTGACAAGACAAGGGAGGGAAGATAGAGGGAGTACAACACAAATGATCTCAGTAGGCCTTGTGTCATTGCGAGAACAAGAAGTGCAAGGGGAAAGGGGGGGGTGCAAGGGAGAGGGGAGAGGAAACAGGGTAGCAATGCTCTGAGTAAGTGCAGCCAGGGCAGCATGGCTATGGGTAGTGCAAGGAGTACAAGGGACTGCAGGATTACAGTTACAGCCCCTAAGTACATGGTAGGACCAGAGACAGTGCAATGGTGACCGGTCAAGAAAAAGTCTGGACTCACAGAGACTCTAACGATAGTCAAGCTATTAATGTGGTGGGTATTGTATGTAATAAAGAACTCTACCAACATTTCCAGAAGCCTACTTTAAAAAGAAGCACGCTGGATTTTCAGGATGGAAACTAATACACAAGGCTTGAATGAAGAATTCATCCCTCCTTTATAAGACTCAGGGGTCCACATATGGATCATATATTGTCATGAGTACTCTACATGGAGGTTTTCCAGCTACAACCATATTGGCCTTTGTAGCTTTTGTAGTTGTGCAGTTCAAGATACAGGGGTCTTTACATGATTTTTCATTTTCATGAGCACCCCCCATGGAGCCTTTTTCTAGCTGCAAGCACACGCAGCTTTATCATTTTCTTAGTTATCACCCTAATGGCCACACCAGCGGCCCCCTTTTTTATTTGTTTTATTGATTTCATTTTACTTCTCGACAATTCCCACAGCGTGCAGACCAGAAATGATCTGCAGATCTGGAGCTGTGACGGAGGCGGCCTCACACAACGCAGTCCCATATGTGCTGTATCGAGGTGCGGCTTGACACGGCTTCCTTCCGACTTCCTACGCTCGTGTATTCACGCCGGAGGGTCCTTTCTTCTAACTGACCAAACGCGGCTCCATCGCAGCAGCACAAATTCAACGTGCTCCTCGCCACCCCTGTGCCCACGGGAGCTGTCGTCGGAGCGGTGACACACAGGGCAGGCGCAGGCGCTGGCGTGGTTGAGGACAGTGACTGTGAGTGAGGACTCGACCTGTGCGGCACCATGTACAGCCTCTGCATGACGGCAGAGTACTGAAGTGCGATCCTCCCTTGGGCTGGCTGGGAGTCTGTGGCGGGCCACAGCGAGTGCTTTTCTCAGCCAGCTCTTTTCATGCAGGAGCCGTCTGTCGAAGCTCCGGAGGTGAGTGGGGAGCGGGAGTGATACTTGCTGGCCACCTCTTCACTCTTTCTGGCTTCCACTTTGAGCCTATTGTTGCACATTTATTTGGGGCATTGCTACATTAGTGTAGTGCAAATATAGTGCTAAGTCAGATAATATTACATATTGCTGAAGCCCTAGCTTTCTACTGATCCTTTGCTGCTCATAACCTTTATTTGCTCCCGCCCATACGGCTGGGATTCTCAGGATCCGTGTTCTTTGATCTGTTTTGCCTGCGGATTAGTCCACCCACGTCCGGAACAAATACTTGTCGGATTC
Organism: Ambystoma mexicanum; assembly: GCF_040938575.1. NCBI lineage: Eukaryota > Metazoa > Chordata > Amphibia > Caudata > Ambystomatidae > Ambystoma > Ambystoma mexicanum. The sequence goes on from NC_090933.1 coordinate 167,323,716, forward strand.
TCCTTCACTTAGCCTATTAGCCTATTAACATCTCTTGGGTCCAGCCGCGAGACTGTGGGGCTTGCCCTTTGATCGTGGTTGCACCCCTGAGGCTAAGTCTCCTATTGAGTAGCCTATAACCAACGCCCATAAGGCCGGGACCCTACAGATACTTCCCTCACGGATAGGGTAAGGAGGGGCTACCGCCTCTGCAAATATTAGCTTAAAGGCTACCGTTTGAAACTACTAATTGACCATGCCTGTTTAATTGCGCAAGTTACATGCCGTTCTACAGACAAGGGCCGCAATCGAATTATAACCTCCGGAAATGTAACAACAACCTCCCATACACCGGAAGAAACAGTACAATGGTTAAAGCGAAACTAAAAAGGAAAGAACCTCTAGTGAAAGGGGCTATCACAGACTTTTTTCCACCTAATGTCCTCCCCGAAGAAAACTTGCTACAGAAGGAGAGGAACCTGTGAATAACCCCATTGCAACACCTTATGAAGTTACTAATTACGATGACATAGACAATAACTCACTTCTCGATATTTGCCTGTCAATGCAGCGGGCTATGACTCCAGCACACCGTAGCCAGTCAGGCAATAATTCACAGAGCCTTCAACCAAGTGCCCCATTCTCTCAGAGGGACCATGTTGAAAGATTATCTACATCTCCTAATTTAGCTCTGTTTGAAGAGCCCTCTGTTCTCGGAACCAATAGCGACTCCAGCAGAATCTCCACTTCGAATACGCCGGCCTTGGTCGAATTGCAATCCTCAGTGGCTTCTTAACAGTTTGCCCTTAAAATTCTCTTGAAACTGTGTGGACGTATTCTGGAGACTACTCTCACTTTCGCAGCAAGAGAAGGAGTAAAAGACACCCCTGGGGCAGTAGAAAACCTGATTCCTAAGCTCACGGACAGTGATCCTCCACAACCTCCTATTGATCCAATACCTGAACCTGAACCTTTAGATGAGTCAGAAGTGTATTTTTCACGCAAACAAAGAAGACTGGCTAGAAGAGCAGCCATGAAAAAAAAGCTGTGCGTGATAGCTTCTCCTCTACCTACGACCGCTCCAGCGGGGAAACCCTCAAAAAAGGCCAAAAAGAGAGCAACTAGGGCATCAAAATGCAAAGTGAAGGGCCCAGCCTCTCTCACAAGTTGGCTGATTCCCGACACTGTGAACGAGTCTATGTGTACGGAAGAAAATCTACTTGACCTCGAATCATCTCAACTGAACAATGACTTGGAGAAGATCTCTTCTACCTCTAATAAAAGCCCAATTAGGGCCCCCTCGGCAACGAGTATCCCTAACCCACCTACCATTAATGAGCCCCCACAAACTGACCATTTTAACAATCGCATATGCATTATCAATAATTTGTATCAGCAACATGAGCAAAACTGGCTCACAAAATCGGCTCTCATGACCAGACTTCACTCAGTGCCCCAACTCCGTGTTCTCAACTCCGCAGACTTTGAATACGTGGAGCCCCTCCATGTTACCAACCCAAATGTCTCTGCGGTCCACTGTAAATTTTTAGCGACAGCTCAACTGATGCGAAGTTTCAAACAAAATCTGCTGGTTGTAGACATTGAGATTGATGCCGATCCTGAAATGGAAGACCTTAGCTGCCCACATAAAATGGTCTCTTCACCGGAAAAATCCTCGCCGGTAAAGTCTTCCTCGCCCTCAAATCTCCCCAAGACGGACAAAGTTCAGATTGCTGATGTACAGAAAGTTTTAAGCTGGATGGCTGAATCCCTTCCTTTAATTGTAAACAAACAATGAGACCTCACCATTGCCTCATGGAATTGTAGAGGTTTTAACCATTTGCTAACTTCACAAGGATCGGCAGATATCTTAACAGGCCATCTGAGCATCTGTTTACAGGAAACATGCCTGGTCTGCCCAGTGATCCTCAATGGGTACACTCTGTATCAGTCTTTTGCCAAGAAGGGACCCAGGGGTAGACCATTTGGAGGACTGATTGTGGGTGTCAGGCATTCTGTCCTAGCACGCCGAATCACCACAAGCCAACCTGATAACATTTTAGCAGTGGAAATTGTGGTCCTGCATGAAGATGTCGCTGAAATAATCCGACTCTTAACCTCATACAATCCACCAAGTGCTGTGTGTAGAGAAGTATTACAAGAGGCGATCCATGAGCTATTTAGCGAATGGACCACTACACCGGGGAATAATTCAGTTATATTCACAGGTGACTTTAACTGCCACATAAAGGGCTCGAAAGGTACTACCCAAATCCTCTACTACACCCGAAGGGGCGTATGCTTCACAACATAGTAGATTCTGAATGCCTAAACTGGCTACACTTCTATACAGACTGGCACTTAGAACTCATTAATGGAGAACGCGAAGCGATTATCCCGTTAAACATACTTGGCGTAATGCCATTGTAACTAGCACCCTAGATTACATATTTGTTAGTCCGAATATAGCTGCCAGAATTAAAGAAATGAAGATCACCCTGAATAATTGGAGCGATCATAGCCTCCTAACTTTGACCTTTGCAGCTGACTGGTTAAATCCGAGCCCCTGCCCCATGGGCAACATGAGGACAAATCAAGCTGCTACCTTTATTCTTTGGCACATGAAAAACATTGAAAATGCAGCTCGCACTACACATGCTGTCCTGCTCTACGACATCCAAGCCTTCACCAAATTCACTGCTAATGAGATTGAATCATAGATTGCGGCTTTTTCATCATCACACGCTACCACCTCTGTTAGCTTGATGATTCAAGACGGAAGGAAGACCATACCTTTCATAAAACTATCCATGACGCTAAACAAGTTCTAAGAGCTTCTATACGAAAAGCAAGAACTGCTTCAGTTACACTCAAATCTTTTGTAGCTCAGTGTAGAACCCTTAAGAACAAATATCGCACTTGGATTAAGACGAAGAGAAGAGCAGAGAAGTTAAATCGCTGGCAACAGATGGTTCAAGTTGTTTGCTCCAAGAACACAAGAAACATCTGGGGTGTATTAAATTAAATGAGGGGTCCCATCCACCACACCATGGTCAATCCGATAGGTGGCCAGCAATGGACTGAATTCATGTCTAAACGTAATGCTCCGTTAACATCAGCCCAGCATGGCAGCTGTGAATTGGTCCCCCTTGAGAAACCCTTTATTGCGACCAATGAACAACTTCTTGCCAAAATCAAATCTCTAAAATCATCTAGAGAGCCAGGACCAAATGGCCTAGTCAATGCTGTATTGAAAAGCAATCCTGATTTCTGGGCCAGCCTGATTAAGATTCAATTTGACAACATATTGGAAACTGGTAACATCCCGACTTCTTGGCAAACCTCTATACTGATCCCAGTCTTCAAGAGAGGAAACAGACTTGAACCAGGAAACTATAGACTGCTGTCTATGTTGGACTGTACAGGGAAGCTATTTGCATCAATGCTTCTAGACAAATTGGAGATGTGGGCAGACAGAATTGGAATATTCAATCAATTCCAAAGTGGATTCAGGAAAGGTTACACCACCACCATGAACCTGATGATTATTGATCTACTGAAGACCAGTGGGAAACCCCCTCTATATGCCCTCTTTATAGACTTCCGAGCGGCCTTTGACACAGTCCCCCGTGATAAACTCTGGTCAAAATTAAAATTATTAGGCTGTTCAGATGAACTTCTCTACTACTTAAGAGCCTTACATCGACACACTACCGTTAAACTCAAGCTGGACTCCCAAGGCCATATAACCGCTCCAGTCCTGCAGAATCGCGAGTAAAACAAGGCTGCATCACAGGTCCTTTTCTATATAACGTATTTACATATGATCTACCCATAGCGGTATCTTCTGTGCATAACCACGGGTCGGATCTGAGCACTGCCCAGTGCTCGCTTATGCTGATGACCTGATCATCATGGATCACACATTCAGCGGCCCCTCAAGATCGGCCAACGCGCTCTGGAACTATGCCCTTAAAAACGATCTGGTCATTAATAATGATAAAACCCAATTAATGGTATTTACGGCAAAAAAATTTGCCAGACCAAAGTTAGTTATGCAGGGGACTGAGATAAAATACACCCCCATATACAAATATTGACCTTTGTCAAGTAATTTTTGTCCAAAGAATCCCCCCAGAACCTTTGGGTAAGACTCTTTGAGGACACATTTTTAAATTAGGAGTCTGTCATTGTTAGATCAAATAATTTGTTTCATTGCCCTAAACATTTAGCTTAACCTAATGAGAGGTGTAGAGAAATTTAACTCACTTTATGGATTTTCATAGAATCCTCACTGTGTGTTTGTCTGCTTCCCCGTAGGGTCTACTACTTTACATTCTGCCCCGAGGAAGGCGTTTTCAGATTTTGAAGGCCTACAGGTGGCCCGCCGAAACGTGATCGGCAGACCTGTTAATTGACATTCATTGTCTGTTCTCTCACTATTTATTTATTTATTGCAGAAATACATTTTCTTTGTTGTTTCAGACTTCTAAACTAACTTCAAACTGATTTCACAGTTGCAAATGTATGCATTAATTATTATACATTCCAATAGTTGTTTTTTATGTTTGTTTTCTCATTATTCATTCATTGTTGAAAAACATTTTCTTTATTGTTTTTATGAATATTGTTGAATTCACTCTGTTAAGCACCATTGATTCTGTTTTCTTTCTAACCATTATATTTAATGAAATACAGTACTATTTCTCATCTAATAGTTTTGGTGTGTTTTCTTTTCTCTTTGTCCTCTTTTCTGATTGAGTTATGTTCCAAAGGGTAATTTAATAAGGATATCTTTTGATACAATTTTTTAATAAGAATTAGGATTTAGCTTTCAATTCATTATACAGCTTTTTGGATTTCTTGTTTTCATTATATTAGTCCCCCACAATATCTGTACCACTTTTCGGGGCAGCCCACTTTTTAGTCAGGTAGCCAAGCAACCAATCAGTACAGCAGACAGGTAGATTAGCAGGGGAGGGAGAGAGAGAGAAAGTAGAAGAGAAGAGGAATGTTTTGAGCTGTTTCCGAAACTTCAGTTGTCCGGCTCAAGTTTGAGAGGGGCAGGGTGCCGTTCCAGAAGGAGGCACCAGCAGAGGAGAGAGATCTACCCCCCACTCTCTGCCTGGAGAAGTGTCTAACTCTTTGAGAATTGGAGGTAGCTGAGCGAAGGGCTCATGAAAGAAAGTATTTTGGAAGAGATCTTTGGATGTAGTGCGGGCCCTGGCCCAGATAGCCTTGTGGATAATGCAAAGGGTCTTGAACTTGATCCTTGCAGACACCGGGAGTCAGTCGAGAGATTTCAGGGCTGGAGAGATACAATCCCTGGGCTTGAGGCAAAGGATAAGTCTTGCAGTCCTGTTCTGGATTAGTTGTAGATGACGGAGAGTAGAGGAAGGCCAATTGAGAAAGAGGCTGTTGCAGTAGTCCTGCCTAGAGAGAACCCGGGTTCTGGAGACAGTGAGCTTCCGGTGGAAAGTGAGAAAGGAAGAGTCCCCTTGAGGAGGAGCAGCTGGTAGTGGGACGTCCGAGATGCGAGGAGAGAAAGAGAGAGTGCCGTTGAACATGACACCAAGGTTTTTTGCCTCGCAGGAAGGTGAAGGAACAGAGGGCCCAAGGCAGGCGGCCAGAGTGAGAGCGGGAAAGCAGGGTCAGGCGTCCCAATGAAAAGGATCTCTGTCTTACTGGCATTAAGGCAGATATCATTATGTGCATCAATCCTGAATTGCGGCTAGACAGTCAGGAATGAGCGAGAGACGAAAGGAGGCTGAGGGGAGCCTGAAGGAAAGCTGAGTCATCTGCATAACACTCAAAGTTAGAGATTAGGTGGGCCAAAGGGGCCAAATAGAGGTTGAAAAACCAGGGTGAGAGGACAGAGCACTGGGGAATGCTACAGGTAGAGAGAGGTGGCAGAGAGAATGGGACCAAGTTGGACCTGGGAGGGGAGGGGTCGTCCAAGAGGAAGGAGGTCAGTCACTCCAGGGCCTGATCCGTGATGCCCAGGTTCTCATGGAGTCCATTGATCAAGATGGCATGGTTGACCGTGTCAAAATCAGAGGAAAGAAGGAGGATAAGGACAGAAGGAATGCTGGAATCAAGGTTAGAGAACAGATCTTCATGGGTGTTCAGGAGAGCAGTTTCCATGCCTCTGGCAGCACTGGAGCCAGACTGATGGTCATGGAGACAACCAACAGATTCAGTGTGGAGAGTAAGCTGGGAGATGGCAAGCTTTTCCAAGAGTTTGCCCAGGAAAGGGGTGATGGAGATTGGACGATAGTTGTTCAGGCAGATAGGATCAGCAGACGGCTTCTTGAGGAGTGGGTGCACAAGGGAGTGCTTAAGGGGAGTGGGGAATGTTCCAGTGGCGAAAGAGTGATTAGAGAAATCGGCCAAGGCTGAAGCGAGGGTGTCAATTTGGTCCTTGATGGTTCTGGACGAGCAGGGGAACACCTGTTCAGATGACACTTTCATAGATAGGACATGTCTAGAAACCTTGTCAGGTGTTGTCAGAGAGAAAGAGGAAAAGGGAGGAGAGGTAGAGATGGCCAAAGGGGGCCAAGAGAGAAAGAGGGAGAGGAAGAGGAGATAGAGGACAGGATGTTCTGAGATTTAGCAGAGAAGTGAGAGGCCAGAGCCGTACAGAAGGTCTGGGAGGGAACAGGAGAGGTAGAGACTGCAACAGGATTGACCAGTTCCTTTCAGATTTTAAAGAGTTCGGCCGTTTTGTTAGATGCCGCAGAGATTCAGGCTTTAATGTGTGCTCTCTTCTTGAGGATTGTTACTGCTTCAACTTGCATTTTGGTGCAACCAGTCTAGGTATGTCTAAATGTGGCCTGGCATGATTTACTGCAATGGTATTACGCGTCTAAACTGGTCTACATTGTGCAGCCAGTTGAACATGTTTTCACTGTGGCATGGCATTTTTAATAGCAAATCATTCATGTTCCTGTGCACTGTTGATGACTTGAATGTATTGGATTGGTGTTACCCTACAAAACAATTGCAAACACTGTGGCCTTTTAGCCAAATTTTCTCAGAAAGTGTGCTGTATATTGCATTAAAGCACATATTTCTATCTTTCTCCTAGTGCAGTGTGCGGCATACTGCTTCAGCAGCAAGTTCGTGCGTGTTGCACAAGCGTGACAATCTAGGCCAGCCCAGGGTGTGGTGCGACGCGTGATTTGTTCCCGAGTTGGGGGGGGGCCTCAGCATCGCTCGAAGCAGGGCCCCCACATTATGTGTTACGCCACTGCCACCATGTGCCATTTATGATCATTGTAGTCTTGGTATAGGGGTGCATATCTTAAATGGAACCCCTGCACTGTAGAGACGTGGCTGTCACTGCAGCTGTCAAATGTGCAACTATGACCTAGGAACATTTTATGTGCCATTGGTAGAGGAGGCATTGCAATTCAGGATACTGATCCATCAGGACACAGATACACATTATGCTTTTGGCATGGAGCTTATGAAAGGGGAATCTGATCAGCAGATTACTCTTTCAGGGATGAAATTACCACAATCAGTCAATTCATTAATATGAATAAATAAAAAACAGGGCTACAACACCATTAACAGATAGCAAGTCCACCCACTAATTATCTGGAGCAGTATGAGTAATAGACCTGAGGATGAGAGAAGAAGTTTGTAGAGAGACCAGTTTTGCATGGATCGCCTGCAGGCATAAGCATAGTAGGGAGGGGAGAGAGTGGAATGGGGGAGATTTTAAAGGGTTAGAATGGTAAAATGAAGGACTTTGTTCAATGGAGATATGGGTGTAGCAGTGATGGCCTTGGAAGAGGCTAGAACAGTAATTTAGGCAGCTCAGAACAATGGTGGATGTACACATTTTGGTTGATAAAGTACTGGATCTAAGATTTCTGTGACAGAATAAAACAAGGTTGCTTGTCATAGGGAATGTTGTGAGGAGAGCAGTAAAGCATAAAATTGGTAGAAACCAGGAGGGGGATGGAGGGCTTTACAGACTTGGAGGTATATTACTTTGCTTTTAAAAGAGAAGCGCATAAGACAGTCAAGTGCCAAAGAGTTCTTTGGTGATCTTCCGGGAGAGACCAAGGGGAAGGTTGGAAGCAGAAGAATATTTACATGTCATTGGTAAAGAGGTTGTTAGAGAATTCTAAGGAGTAAATCACTTTGCCATTTAGGTTCCTGTGGGGGGCCACAGAACCTCTAGGAGAACAAGTCAGCTGCCACTATCTTAATCACATGCTCCTGTAAAATTAAGTGGAGCAGCCCTCTCATGGGGAATCATAATACAATGCCTGCTGGTGCTGGAGCTGGTCCAGCACTAAGGCCTCTCACTAAGGCCGTGGAAGAATCCAGTCTGGCTCTGTACTATTGCCTGTGTGAGCTTCCCATCCCCTGTGCTCACATCATCCCCAAAGACAAAGAGAAAAACCTTCCACAACACTGCTGTGCTGCAAGGATCTGCAACATTGTATTGTGCATATGCCATTTCATAATGGCTGCCACCTTCACGGAACATGCAGCATCATACACTTTAAGCAAGGCTTCTTGCCAGATTGCTACACCTGCGCCTTCCGAGTGGCTGCACTTGACTACAAAACGGGCTTGTCCCCTTGCCGGCAGGCGGAGTCGGCCAAGCTCAAAGTCCTCTCACTAATGCCATGGAAAAATGCACTCTGGCCCTGTATTATCAGGCTGTGTGAGCTTTCCATCCCTCGCCTCACATCATCCCCAAAGACAAAGAGAAAGACCTTCCACAACACTGAGGTGCTGCGAAGATCTGCAACATTGTTTCCTGCATATGTCATTCCATAATGGCCACCACCATCCCAGAGCATGCAGCATCATACTCTTCCTTTGAGGCTGCTTGCCAGGCCCCTACACCTGGGTCTTCTGATTGGCTGCACTTGACTACCAAAGCGGCCATGTCCCCTGGCTGGCTGGTGGAGCCAGGTCAGCACAAAGGCTTCCCACTAAAGCTGTGGAAGAATCCTGTCTGGCCCTGTCTGGCCATGGCAGGACCATAGTGTCATTCTGTGCCACCAACCCCTGATCTTCTACTATACCATTGCTGATGATCATTGTTACCTCTTCAACCATTGATTCCAAGCTGTTCTATCTACGTTGCACCAGGTATGACCATACCCTCTGCAGCCCCATACCCTTTCCCTTATCTCTACTCACTCTTTATAGCTTTGTTCCTACATCTGTTGGAGGTGGATGCCCTTACATGCCTTGCTTCTCATGCTTTCTCTGGTTGCTGGCATACACTGCTGCACTGCACCATCATTCAGTGCTCACTGTTGTGATCTATGACTTGACTCTCGCTGATTATCTCCACCTGTGAATCGCATTCCTGTTGCAGCCCCCAGCTACTCTGGGTGCGACTTGACCTGTGTGTTCATTCACGTCACTCCGTACTTCAGGACTTCTCTCACACTCATTGACACTGTCTCTACAATTATCCTGGTTTATCCCTGGCCTGCGCACCAGATCACACACACCAATGTTGCACTGATGTGTCTCCAACGCCTGGGCTACTGTCCTGATCGTTTGCTAAAGTCTTTATATGTTACTCTCTATTGTACATTCCTATTCACATTTGACCCACATCCTACGTACCCCAGGCATAAGTAGGTGTGGCTTTACCTGAATGTAAATGTACCATTCATTATACTTTTGACTTTTATGTCCACATGCACCCCAGATGTAGTCCCCCGTACCATGACACATGGCTTTACCTGAATTTGCATGCATTTCACTTTGCCTATTATGTCCACATGCACCCCAGATGTAGCCCCTGTACCATGAGGCGTGGCTTTACCAGAATGTGCACACACGATCTTCCATCATGCCTTCGCTAGTATGTTCGCACTGGTACTGGAACTAGCGCCTAGATGCCTATGGGATTTGTGTGCTGCTATAAATGTTTATGAAAAATTGTTTGTACACTCTTCACAGCCACAGCATTGGTAATGTAGGGGATCAGACATTCAACTTTCAAAATAATTGATCCATCTTGTGAGCTGGGTTCGAACCACACTTTTGTTTATGCACTTTTCGAAAAAATAATTGTATGTTTTCTTTTTCACAAGTTTTTTCACCAAGACACCCTAGAAGGGAGTAGACATGGCTTTTTTTCATATTTTCAGTGAAGGGAGAATCCCTGTCTGGAACAGTACATTGATAAAGTTATTGAGTGGCGTGTCTATCAGATGAGTGTTTTTGAACTCCCTGCATTTCCATGGAGGTCTGGGTATGCAGTATACCTTTCGATTTACATGTGAGTATGGATTTGACACAGAGATGAAACATTTAGGTGTTTCTCATTAATCTTTGGTGAGTTGAATTAATAATGGGTTTTTGATTTGCTTTTCGTTTTGTTTGTTTTTTCACATGGCTAGGTGTTGAACATGCCATAGTAAGGGCTGGGGAAAATTGAGTCTCTGGTTTGAAGGAAAGAAGATTAGTAATTTGTATACTTGATAAATAATGATAATATTTTGGGCAGCCATGAGTTGGCCAGGACCATTTTGAGTCCACATTATGGGGGTTTTAATTGATTTTTGGTAAAGTGTTTGGTTTCTCTGGTACAAAGGATACTCTAGGTGACAATTTCTGGTGAAATAGTAACTTGGTACTCACTAGTTGTGGTGTGGTGACATCTGCACTTGTGTGTGTTGTATGTGTTTATGTGGGTATTATAGTTGCATTTATAATTTCTGTTTTTGTTTCAGTTATTGAACCCCGCACATATTAATATCAATGGTTGTATGGTGTTTTCCTATTGATTGAAGACTCCGGGTCTCATTCTGGACCTGAAGAAGACTGCTTTTTGTGGTAGTCGAAACGAGAAGCATGTATGGGCTCTCCTGTCTCTGTAACGGGATACCCTGGTGTTGCTGGACTTGAGTTGTCGAGTGTACAGTGGCATTTATACTGACTTTAATTCTTTTTCTAATGAAGCTTGATGTGACCTAAAATTAAAACAGATGAATAACAAAGGGGTCAAGAACAGAGACATGCTTGAGGGGATCATTTATTTGTGAAGGGCTTGAAACTGACCACTAATAAGTGACATTTTCCTTTTTTAAGGGGCGTACCTGTGTAGTGCATGATCAGCCAGTGCTGTGTGTTGTGTCTGGTCTGAGTGACATTGCAATGATGTTGTTTATACTGACTTCCCCCTACCCCTGATATGAAATCATGTGTTAACCTCCTGAAAGTTATACCGTGCATAAGTGAGTTTGTGTGGCCTCTGATCTCTTTTCAGAATGCAATGTGCATGTTGCACTGATTATTGATGTGCTCTTGGTTAGTGTACTCAACTGTGTGCTCCATGACAAATTAAATTCAAATTTTTAGAGCATTTTCTGACCCCATCACCTTGCACCATAAAGCCATGAAGGTTCACAGTTTTTGAACCACTTCCTTTCTTTCTGCACTTTCTTTCATTGTGTGCTGCAACTTAAGCCACTTATAATTTGAGTGCCTAGGGTATTGTACAAAACCAACACTAAAATTATTGGAGGTAAATGGTGGTGTAAGTGGGGTCAATTTAAACGGAGCGAGAAACCATATTTGCTGGACAGCTATAAAAATGAGTGCAGTAAACCTAGCACTTATCCAGATGATTGCTAGTTAGATGAGCTTGTTGAAAAAACTCAATGTAAACGAAATAGAAGCATACTTAAAAGCTCTTGCTCTGACCTACGAGAAGCATTTGAATCGATTTTATATCACGATAAGAGATGCTAAGCAAGAAATGAGAAATAAACTAAGACACACATACAGGGCGGATTGGCCATTAAATGAGCTTACACAACTAGTTAAGGAAATAAAAGGAAATTAAGGAAATAAAACTGCAGCATAGGAGTTGGCTTAAACAATGGTGATATTCAAGAACCGCCACTGGCAAAATATGGTCTATGGCCTTGGCAGTAAGTATACTAAGCGTTATGGCAGATCGTGGCAGCAGCGAAGGGAGAAAGAGTTAAACATATTATTAATTCCATTATAAAGGAGGTCTGGCTATCATATCTTATAGCTAGAAGTTTAGCGCTACTAGCCCAGCTGATGTGGACTATCACCCTGGTGGATGGCCAATGGCAGTGACTGAGAATGATATAGTGCTGATCATTGCTTAACCTAAGAATTCTAGGGCACCTGGACCCCATGGGTTAGCCAGTGCCATTCTGAAATACATCCCGACAGGATAGGCAGCACAGATCATTAAGATCTTGCTTTATAAAGTTTGCCAATCGGCGGTCATTCCACATTCATGGCTAGATTGTTGCCTGAAATCTATAGATTATTATCACTCTTAAACACCATAGGGAAAAATATTTGGTACATTTTTATTACAGATCTTACAAAAATGTGTTGAGGAAAATCATAAACAGTTCGTTCAGGCAGAATTTCGACTTGGAAGTGCCACTAATCACAACATCAGAGCCTTAGACCGTATAATCCGAACGGTTGGTCCAAAAGACAAGCCAGCACTCTTTGCATTGTTTGTGGACTTCCGTCTGGCTTTCGATTATGTAAATCGGGAGAAGATATGGCTTAAGTTGGAAAAGATGGACTACCCAAAGTGGATGGTTAATATCCTTAAGCACCTCCATATGAATAATGGAGGAGAAGTAAGGTTAGATGACTCCGGTACCTTATCATCGCAAGTACCTATTAATAGGGTGGTCAAACAGGCATGAGGGTTAGCCCCCCTGCTTTTCAACATGCATATGACAAACTTGCCCCACTGCTTTCATGCTGAGACAGGGTGCTGCCCGAAAATGGGAAGGGTGATTTACCTTACCTCCTCTATGCGGATGATTTGGTAATGCTGGACCATATGTTTAGAGGAGCTAAGGCCATGTTTGAGGAGCTAGTCGAGTATGTAGAACAAAATGATCTTGTCATAAACATGGATAAAACTAAGGCAATGGTGGTAGCCGCTAGAAAGGGCTGTTGACCTATGTTTGTAACTAGTTTGGGAGTACTGGAATATGTTGAAAAGTACCCTCATTTGGGCCTTGATGTTCGTGCTTCTAGGAATTACGCTCATACAATTGAGGCAAAACCCAGAAAGGCCCACATACAGACACTAACGATAGAGAAATTTGCAGCATGCACTGCAGGATGTTCTATGGAGTGAATAATTGCCCTCTATAAACAACGTTTTTGTCCCGCGATTCTGTGTAGTATGGATTCTATTGTTGTGCATGATTTGGAGTGGCTGGACAGGTTTTAAGGTCACTTTTGGAAATGTATTCTGAAACTGGCGCTCTGGAAACCGATCCAATACCTGCATCTGGAATTGGGTTTGATGCCATTTAAAGGGTCAGCTACTAGGGAGGAGGGGGGAGTGTTTCTAAAAGCCACATCCCACCCAACATGTCAGTTTCTAGAGTCAACTGGTAGAGACTGTCAGAATAATTCAGATATGACTGTGTGGGAATCCGCTGCATTCAACGACAGACTACTTAGAAAAATTGGCTTGCACCATGATATCTATATAAGTATGAACTATGCCACTCAAAAGTCTTCCCTTAGAAAGTGCATAAAAAATGTGATTGGGAAAATAACTATGTACATTTGGCAGTGTTACGATCTTACAGTTATGTTTCCCATGCAACCCATTGATATCTGCGAGCCCAATCGTATCTGCATCAATGCCCAAATCCAGCAGTGCGTCACCTTATAATCAGGTTGAGAACTAATCAGCTGCCCTTGTAACTATCCAAAGGGGCTTTATTCAAAATTCCAAAGAAAGATCGGATTTGCAGAATCTGCAAAATGGAGGACAATCTTGAAACCCCAAGACAGGTACTTACTGAATGCACTGCGTTAAAATCACTCCATCAGCGTATCCTTGGGAAATATGTGCCTCTATACAATGCAATGAATGCATTCGAATTTTGGAAAGCTTGCTTCAAGGCGCAGACAGTGAGCTAACAAATCGACCTATATCGGCTATGGAGGTCTCTTTTGAGGCTCCTAATAGATGAACCTCCAGGAAGAGAAAGCGGGGAGGCCTGAGGACATGTGAACCCATTGTATATAATGAACTATTAAGATTGGGTTTTCTAATGGTTTTAAATGTTTGTATATGTGGGACGTCTGATTGATTTAGGTTTAATTGACATTTTAATAATATGTTAATTGATATAGAATCTGTAATACTTATGAATATGTAGAACATGTTTGTGTTTTTTGTGCTTTTAATGTTTGTATTATTAATCTATGGGAATTTTTTTTATTTTTGTAAAGGTTCTTTTCGAACCAAAAACAAATATACTACTACACCTACTACTACTACTACTACTACTAATAATAATAATAATAATAATAATAATAATAATAATAATAAATGGAAGGTTGAATGACGGTTTGGCTGCTATGTACAGTTTTAACAAAATTATTCCGGACAGTGATATTTGCATCCACTTTCTTGATTGTACATTCAGAAATTATATTAGATCACAGATTGCCTTCTTCTTCAGTAGGACGGTGAAAGGCATGTATGGCAACTGAAACTGAGTTTGGGCACTGCAATATAAAGCATGTTTTACTGTTCTTAGTCATGAAAGTAAACCTCTGTTTCACTGGTAAAAAAAAAATGCACCTCTTATATGTTCTCAGGTGGATCATATGTGTAGTCTAACAGTGCAGTAGGTAATTTATTTTGTTTGATGATCTTGTGTTGCCCACAAATACACATTTACAGGTGTAATGTGAAAGGTGGGGGTGTAACCTGAGAGGCAGGAAAGCAAATGTATGAGTATGCATGGTAACTGCTGGCTATTGTGGATCTTAGTCACCACAGGAGGACGCACCAAATTAGAGTAGGAGTAAGGAAAGCGGTTCATACCTAGGAAGGCACTCAGCAAAATAGCAAAAAAGAAAGAATATAGAAGACAACAGGAAACAGGGGTGCTGAGTAACAGCAGAAAGGGAGAAACAGGAAGAAACAGCAGGAAGATTTAGGCAAAAGACCAGCTAGGCAGAATGGATTTAGCAGGATCAGACGATGGGAGACAAATTAAAAGTGGTACAATTCACCAGCAAGAGAGTTTACACGGATAAGAGCGTGAATGGAAATTACGTCTTCATATTATTTGAGCATGCCCGCAATCTTGGTTAAGTCAACATGGGTGCTGCTGTGAGGAATTGCCATCTTGAAAGGTGTAAAGCCCTGGCTTTTTTTTATTTTTAGTACCTACATTGATGGAGGTGATTCATTCTCCAAAGGGGTAATCTACTAACCAGATCTCCCTTTGTCGCAATTTCATGCCAAAATAATAGTGCACTTGTGCCCTGCTGCATCTGTAGCTTGGTCTGCAGTATCTGCTCTACTTGTGGCACACAACACGTTCAAAGGGCACAAGATGCCCACTCAACCGCCGATGTGACAGCAAAGTCACTGCAGCATGGGGCAATATTTAATGTATGCCCCCTGTACTCAAGCTACGAGGATCATGAGTACCCCACGCTGATGGAAGAGTGATCTCTATGAATAAGCTATGCCTGAGGTCAGGCATAGTGCATGTTGGTACGTATGATTCTGGTCGCCAAAAAACGATTGATATTTCACACGTGTCAGCTCCTGTGAGTCAGCTCTGCTGTGAAAGAGAATGTGTATTAAGGTCAGACGGGTAAGAAAACAGGTCTATCTCCTTATTTTTGTTTTCAGGGAATCTACAGTAGAACAGGGATACATTCTATCAAAATACAACAAACACCACACACTAGACCCTCTTCCTCTCTCTACTTATTTCTAATAAACCTCTTGTGAATAATGTAGCAGCCAATACCTCCAATCACTGCCAATGGAACTCCAAATATGTTTAATTAAAATATAAAAATACAGATTTTATTGTTTTTGGGATGTACGTATCTCATCTTCATAAAGTCATCTAATAAAAATGACTTGCGATATATATATTAACATAAAGTGCAAAAGTGTGCAATGGGGTTAGTTAAAGGGCCTTACATGCGAAACACAGTACATATGACATCTTTGATGTATGTTTGCACATGCTCACATAGGGAATACAATCGTTCTTTTCAATGTTAAATACAACTTAAGTGAGGTATACTTATTGTGCTGACACAGTTTGAATTTCCAACAACTCTCATTTTTTGTCAGGCACTTAGGAGAACACAGCATATCTACAATTTCCCTTGAGGTTGTTATTGTCCAATATCCCTGGTCATCTAATTTGTAAAGCAAAAGGATAGGATAAAATCAAAGCCAACCCCAAAGCGTTTCTGGCCCTATGCTCATTGATTCGCCCATCTGCACCAGCCTCTTAGCTATCTTCTTCTAGGACTTCCTCAGGACAGGAGCTGATGATAGGTTTTCTGAGATTCAATCTCTCACTTACCTCAATGTGATTTTGATAATTCTAAAAAAAACACATTGTAGGAGATGAAATTGCAAGTTCACCACTAACTTATCTTCTTAGGGCAGCAAATTATTTTTCTTTAAAACTGAATGAATAATTTTCATGATGCAGTCTGTAAAAAATATATATCGGAAGCAGTTTACTAACAATTCACATCATTCTAGCTTGCACCTCGACAACCCCTTGATCACCACTTCAAGACCGCGGCCTACCGACTCGACCTGCTGGAGCTTCACTCGTCAACCTCTGCCAGCTGCTAAAACCAGACTCGGCTGGGCCAACGTTGAAGCATTCTTGGTACTGCTCTGACCTGCATTACTTGAGCCACCACCGTTCAGCAGCACTGAGCACAAACATTTGACACTGCTCGATGCCTGCGCTGATGGCGGTGCAGGGCCTCGGCGATCCTACGTGCCCAAATGAGCTTGCTCAGCTCGCATCAATTTTCAACCCGGGTCTGATGCGTCAGCCCACCAAGAACCAAATTCAGGTACTGTGACCTTTAACTGCCCTCCGGGTCCCCTTGGCCCTAGAGACCCTGGGAAACATCTATTTAAATAGATTCAATAATGAGATGTAATGCACAGAAAAAGTTCACCTGCTAACGTCTGCCCTTTGCTGTGATTCAGCAGAAACCTTACCATATACCATCCTGAAAATAACAATTTTATTGCAAGTCGTATAAGAGCATAACAAAATTGAATGATAAAGAATCAAATAATGTGCCGTGTGATAAAGCGCATCTATAAAAAGCTTAGTTTCTAAAGTGCAAGGGCAGTGATTAAAATTGCATTTCAAGCAGTGTGTCAAAATTGCTTCTTTAAAAAGCGCTTGCATGAGAAATATATTCATTTCTCCTCAGCAACATAGCCAGATTTATAGCACACGCTGTGATTCTGTCTGTGTCAGTGCTTATTTCAATAAAAGATGCTTTTGAGATAAATGTTAAACGTGCCATTTATTTAGGGAGGAACATTTTGTGCTGATGAGAAAAAGTCTGCTGCGTTTATTGCCAGGTATGCGATGAACAGGGAACCTTTACCGACATCTGCGCTGGATTCCTACGTTATTTACAACGGTCACAGCTTGATAAGTGCTTTCCAATAGTTTGCATTCATCACTGGTAAATCTATTTTTAAAAGCAAGATACCGGGTTTGTTTATTGGATTTTGTCAGTACTATTTAACTGTAGTACATTTGCAATGACAAATTTGATTGAGGAAATCATTTTTGCTGAAGTTGCAATTCTTGCATAATTTCACAAAGATTCACCAACGAAGACAGCAACAATGCAAAGGGCACGAAAAGCCACATTGGGAATACAGTTCATATAACAATAAGAAAACTCTTTAAAATGAATTCCTACTATTGCTTTCATAAGGATATTGATGTTGAATATTGAAGACTGCTCTGTAAATATGCTTGCGTCTGGTCAAAGTGGTCACTTCATCCATATTGTCAGTACTGTCCATGGCACTAGCCATTACACCTTGGGCATGGCCTTCCATCATGCCAAATGCTCTATAAACTGTGTGGTCAGGTCCAGTGCTGGAAGACCCAATGTCTTCTTGCCCCATTGCTGGTCCATAAGACAGTGGCCATACCCATTTTTGACTTTGCTTGAGGCATGCTTTTTAGCCATGCTCTATGACTTGCTAAGCCACCTCAATTAGCCATAGTCCTTTGCCACTTGCCACTTCAATTTGGGCATGGCCTTCCACCATGCCAAATGCTCTGCAAAGTCTGTGCTCTGACCCAATGCCGCTCCATAGGCCACTGGCCAGGGCCTGCGGCCATATCCAATGTGTACATTCAGCATTGCAGGTCCATAAAACACTAGTCATATCCAGCTACTACTTTACCTGGGGCATTGTCTTTGGCCATGGACTATGCCTTGTGGAGCCTTCTGGATTAGTCATGGGCCTCGGCCAGTAGCCACTTCATTTTGGGCATAGACTTCCAACATTCCAATTGATCTGCAAATTCTGTGCCATGGCTCAGTGGTGACTTTACAACCAATGCAGTTCCAAAGGGCACTGGCCAAGACCTGCGGCCAGATCCAATGCCTACTTTCCCCATTGTGGGTCCATAACGAGAAGGCCATAACTTGTTGCTACCTTGCCTGTGGGATTGTCTTTAGCCTGCCCTAGGCCTCTCTACGCCACCTGAATTAGTCATGGTTTTGGGCCTGTAGTCACTTTTCTCAGGGTGTACTGTACCATTTGTCCATTCTCTGACCTTGAACAAGCCCACTGAATTGGGATCTTAAATGTCTTTTACTGTGAGCTTGCCATCTTTGAGCATTTCTATAGTTATTAGATAACCTATCTGTTATTATGCTGACACTTGAGGAAAATTGTGATGTGAAGCGTTGGACATATCCAAACAGGCCCAGAGCAGCTTGTAACCCCATCTATCGTAAACATGTGTGTTAACGAATGCATTACTGACATGGTAACCTCTTTTCACAGTTCTTGTAGATAGGGAGCATTTTGCAGTATTGCTGTTAATCATGCCCTTTTGTAATGTTGCACATTCTGAGCAAGATTGATCATGTTATATTGCAGCCTGCTTGTTGATATGCCTATGCATGTTTGCATTGTCTACATAGGCAACTGCATATGCTGAATGTTTGCCATAGAGATGATCCATCCACCTCTGAAAAGAGGATGGCCTTTGTGATTTCCAAATTGAAGAACAGCGAAATAAAAGTCATTAAATGTTGCTATGACAACTGCATGATAGGAGACAAGACAGCCAGTCACTGTGTATGGCCTCTTAAATATCCCAATTTTCGAAATTCTGTCCAAAGAAGTCCTTGATGATGGTGCTTGTGTTTTCAATGAGAATTTAGATTTTCTGTCTCACGACCACATTTTGAGTTCTTGAATGCAATATTAGTGCTATCAGAATGATGCAGTGGAGAGGCTATGTTAAGAGCTCTGGGGAGGGTAACTCCTGCAATTTTCGGTCCTTGGTTAACTGGGCAGAGAACTCCCATTTGCTCTTGATGAGCAACGTGATAGGGAAGAGGGAATGGTGTGAATATTTTTCTGAAGTATATAGGAAGCTTCTGAGTGTATATCCAGCTAAAGAGTGGGATGCCCCATGACATATAGAGATCTTGCAGGAGATAATTCTGGAGCAAATCAGTAAATCCTCATTGTGTAGGGCAGCTGGCCCAAATGGGCTAACAAATGCCATAATGAAGAGCAATGAGGCAACCTGGTCTAGAGTTTTGGACACACTTTTTTTAGAATATCCTTGGGAAGCAAAGCTTTCCTTCCTCCTGGAAGTCTTCTATCATTATCCAGATCTATAAGGGAGGTGATCGGACCAATCCTGGAAATTATCACCTGCTTGCCCTCCTGGATGCTGATTGTAAGATCTTCTCAGGGCTGATCTTGAGGGAGTTGGAGGCCTGGTCAACAACATATGAAATATTGGCAAAAGCCCAAATACGCCTCAAGAGGGGCCAATCTACAGCTTTAAATGGACTAGTTTTGAATCTAGTCAAACGAAAACTCTTAGGTCAAATTAGCTCCTGCCCTATATGGTGCCTGAATCGATCTATCAAACAGATTTGATACGGTATGCAGAGAGCGCCTTTGGGCAAAGCTCGATGCTTGGGGGACGGAGAGGCACCTTTTAGCTATACTGGCAAGCCTCATGAAGTCATCTTTCTGAAGATCAGATTGAAGGCAGCAGGTGAGCTGACGGTCCTAGCAAGGCTATGCATAGGGGTAAGGCAGGGTTGCCTGCTATCCCATATTCTGTTCAACCTCTATATGGCTGATTTGGACAGAAGTTTGGCTCCCGAGGCACTGGTCAGCCCTAAAATAGGAGGTACTTCTGTCAGATGGCTGGCGTATGCCGATGATATAGTCCTGTTGGATTATTCTCTGGTAGTTCTGCAGCACCTATTAAAAGCAATATGGAACTATGCTAAGATAAATGAATTGGAGATCAATCTGAACAAATCAAATATAATGATCTGCAAAAGGCCAGGGACGCAGGTTCGACAGTTAAAATGGGTATTAGGAGATTCGGAGATACCAGTAGTGACAAAGTTGACATATCTGGGCTTTAAATGATATACCTGCCCGACACTAAATAAATTTAATTTGGATCTAGATGATAAGTCAAAAGGCCTGGCTAGCCACATGAGTAAAGTTTTGTAAAAATATTGTATGTTTTCCTTAGAGCTTTTATAAAAAGTCTATATAGCCAAGGTACTACCAGCTTCGCTCTATGGGATCGACACCAAACCTCTGCTCTGTGAGAAAAAAAGGATAAGAATAGAGGGTCAACTTTGGAAAAAGGAATTGGGTCTGCCTCTCTCCCTTCCTATGTCCAGTCTAAGATTTGAACTAGGGCTTTCTTCATTAAAAATGCATGTGGGCTGGCAGATCATCTCATTGTATAGATTGATTACAGTTCAACAAGAGAATTACTTGTACGAAAATATTGCATCCACATTGGGACTGAATCCTCTGAGGGTACTAAAAAAATGAAAATTGATGCTAACATAAATTCTCTCAGACTGTGAAAATGATGTGGAGTAGCTTATCTCCGAGCCACTTTGCACAAAGAGACTAATGAAAAGAGTGGATTGGATACGCACTATTTATATGATGCATTCCTTAGTCCTAGCAAAATCCTTCCTCCCTGTTGACAAAAAATTGGTAATGTTCCGAGATATCTTAGATGCTTCCCAAATTCTAGGTCGAGGCAGGAATTCCCAAGGACACAACCAGATTGCGGGGGTGGGGGGATTTGTCTACTGTATACATATTTATTTCTTTTATCCTTTTTCTTCCCTGTTTTCCTATCTTTCCTTTTTATGAAATTGAATATATACCGTTTTTATGCTGTACATTGTTTTTTTTCCCCTCCTTTGGTTTTCACTTCATATATGTTGTTACATTGTGAAAAGCCATGATTTGGCTAAGACACACATACATAAAAAAATACAATATTAGATGGACTTTTGTGGAAGAGAATGGTCAGAAATGAATGTATGTAATTCCTTCAAAAACCTCTTTCAGTGTTATAACTGAACCCTGGAATGGATATCAGTGTCTGGAAATGGTGTTTAAACATTTTATGTCAATAATGGTTTTAAATCCTCTTCCCCATCGGTGATATACTGTTAGCAATAGGTGGTAGCTTCTGGGCACTCAGAATATCTTTCCTTCCTAGTAGGCCATAGAACTTCTAGGTGAATGCCATTTTCAGCGGTCAACTTCCTAGTGGAGGGTGAGAGTCAAAACAAGGGAAGGTCAGCAGGAGGCTCTTCACAAAGTCCCTATTAAATGTGAAATAACACGTTTTAGCTGCGAGCATCAATGAGTAAGGGTTTAAGGTGGGAAGATAGCCAGACTACTTATACAGAAGAGGGCTTTCGGCCATTGGTCAGTGTGCCATTGTGGAATGGTACCAATGATATTCAATAAACAGGAGCCATTACCCCTTGGGTTCTGATCTGCTTTACCAACCCTTTTCCATTTGGTGACAATCTGTCTACCCTCCCTATGGCCCTTGTATGTGGTACCAATTTCACCTACATGCTTTTCCCTGGTTCCTGAAAGCACTACCCCCTGTCAAATACATCCTCAACAGTTGGGGTTTCATCCGAAATTTCTGATAAAATCTGCTAAACTAATTATTTTCGTTCCCAAGATTGTTCCTCATGCCCATACCATTTCCAGGTTACCTGAATGTATAGTTGATCTCTACATACACATTAGCGTAGCACAATTTGTAACTCATTTAATGGCAACATTTCAACAATGACAGTATGAAGATGACTTGCTGTGTGCACATATGTCTGTATGGGCTTCAATAATGAGACATTAAAGACTGAATGTATATGCCAGTTTAATAGTAACTCTTGCTGCTCTGCTAAAGCATTGATTATCTGTTGTACTTTAAATGGCCCTTCCAAATCAACGTAAACATGGAGGAAAATGCAAGGATTTTGAAGTATCTAGTTGCAAACTACACAACTTGACCCCCCACATGATCTGGTGCTTCTTAGGATTTCCGTTCTGAAAAATGTGCATAGTTGTTTAGTTTTCATAACATGTGCAATAACTTTTGTGATATGTTATTCAGTAACCATGCTTGTTTGTTGCTGTGCTTTCGGAACTACCAATTATGTAATCACCATGGGTAACACACTAGGGTGAAACCGAGATATGCAGAAAAATTAAGTGTCTTCTGTGAGATTAGCAAGGAACATTCTGCCAATTATAACCACATCGCCCAATTGCCATTGCACTGTCTCATAAAGCAACTTAAAAATCATTGCATAGACTCACTCATGGACTCCATCTGTCTGTCTGATTTTGGATGATAACCGGATGATGTTCACAATTTTACAGAGCTCCACCCAGAAACTAGATATGAATTGGCTTCCCTGTTCGAAATGATAGCTTCCTGTAACCCATTGAATTCTTTGATTTATTTTAGAAAATCCTAACCAGAGTTAAAGCTGACACAGGTTCTTCAAAGTAATAAAATGTGTCAATTTAGTCAATGTATTCACATTCACCAAAACCACCATGTATTCTTCTAATTTTGCTTTAGGGAAAAACCAACTGATGTCTACAACTTTGTGGAACCCTCCCATGCCTTGCACACCCTGTATGTGTTAAACAACTACAGAAAAGATTTATTTTATGTAAAACATTTAATAAAAATGTAAAGTAAAGTAATAATCTGTCAATTCAATTAATCAAAATTATTCCACAAACAATATATTTCATTCATATATTCAATTTCCAATTGTCATAACCTTGTATGCACAATTATACATTTTCTGAAAAAAGTTCTTTTTGATCCAACAACAGCAACATCTTTTAAACAATCATGGTCAAACCAAAAACTTAGTTTTTTCACACAAATTTGCTCGACGCATTTCGGGAGTCTAATCCCTTCACCAGGAGCTTTTTAGTGCGATCTTGCCCTTTGTCTCTTGCTTATTCCTACAAAAAATGATACAGAATATATAATCAATTATTCTGTACTCAGGTACTTAGAACCCATATTAGTCTGTCATGTTGATAAGTAAAAAATCACCTGGATGCAACTTCCAATTCTAGTATCTTCAATTATTGACATCTTATGTGCAGTTCAAGGGCAAGATCGAACAAAAAGCTCCTGATAAAAGTATTAGACTCCTAAAACGCGCCAAGCAAATTTGTGTGAAAAAAAACAAGTTTTCTGTTTCCTCATCAAGAGCCGACTCTAGATTCAGTGCATTTTTGACCTAATGCACTTTAATGACTCAATGCACTTCATTTGATTCTAGACTTCAATTGATTCATTTGATGCACCTTAGATTTAATGTACTTCCATCTATTTAATGTATTTTAGAATTGATTGAATTTCTGCATGTTGCTCTATTATATACCCCAGAGAGTTACAGCCTCCTTCCCTACAAACTCCGGATCACAGTGATTGAGTTCTGTCCCTCTGCCATTTGTATATTGGCACAGACTGCACCATATCTATTTTGTTAGATTCCAGGTACCAGTTTTTTCGATACCCTGTGCTTTTCAGTATGTAGATTTGATGCCTACATGAATTATGGGTAGAATATTCCGATCTATAGTTTTTTTAACTTTTATTATGTGAATAAGAAAAATGAATGTATGTTTTTCTTTTCGTTGTTTTGTCTTGGCCCTCCTCTCAGCCATCCATTTGAAGTCATAACCTCCCCCCAATTTGTATTTTATCTCATCTAGAGCCACCAGAATGATTATGCCAATAGGTCTAGGGTGCATGCAATCCCCAGGTGGCCTGCTAATGGTTCATCATAACATAATTTAAAAGCAATTCTTCTCAAGATTATTCAAGGTAAAAGTGCAGATTGTTTCCTAAAGAACGTAACCTTTTCTTATCTTTTCTTCTGTGATTTTCTGTCCTATCCACTGTTCCACGTTACTTGCTATTAATTCCACTCTTGAAACTATTTCAAAGTTGGTGGTTTGCTTATTAACACCTACTGAAAAATGTTACTTGGGCAAAATCAGAGGTTCACAGTGTGATAGTCACAGTCATAATAATTCATCTCCTTGCCATGCGTATTGCTAGGTCTTTGTGGAAGGGCGCAGACCCTGAGCTGAATAAAAGAAGTGTAATAAATGCATGTAATAATACTCTGAATATAGGGATGGGAGGGATTGTTATCTGGGAGAGGACATATTTGGGAGGAACATCCTTAACAAATGAAAACAAGGGTGAAGAAATTGCAATTTATTTGAAATCCTGTCATAACATCAACCTTGTGCTCTAGTACTTCTTACATTTCCTTAAATCTTAGTGGACCCCTGTTTCTATTATCACCAGCCAATGCTGGTTGCCACCATTTGGACTATATATGGGTACTCACAATGCTGACTCTGGACATTCATGCCATTGCTTTGATACAAATGGATACAAATGGATCTTGCTAGATCACACAAAATACTTAATCTGCGGCAGGTGATGTCACGAGGGTGGAGAACTACACTCCTCGCCTGAGAATGGTGTAACCAGAAAAATATCAACACTGCCATGTTTTACGCAGACATTATTAGTCAGGTGACATCCCAAGGACATGGACATAAAGCCTCTGACAGGTCCAGTTTGTTTCCCGCGTTCCGCGTCTCTCACCAAAGGAGCCTGGGTTGTTCCTGGCATTCTCCAATGCTTACCAGCCACCAGAGTTGAGAACAAGGAACGAAAAGCTACCTCTCCCATGGGTTAGCCTGTCACTTCAACGCTTTCCACTGCGTGACCTCTTCAAGTTAGGCTTCTCACTCCAGCAACTCTCTTGGCACCATAATCCACTACATAAACAGCGGCAGTCCCGGTGTCTTCATTTCTCTGCCTGAGCTGCATAGACAGCTGCTGATGGCTTCTCCAACTGCTTCTTCCTTAGCTTCTATCATGGTTTATAATGGCCTGCACCTGAAGGGGCTTTAAATAATCAAATGTCCCGCTCAGGTGTAGACCATTAGAAACATTGTATTGCATACTGCAGTTCTGTGCCTCTAAGCCCCTCTTCCATGTCCCAGTATCTAGGGCATTATGGGACTTATTTTAAAGGCCTCAGTTTTACGATAGGCAATCAAAGCTGTGGGGTCAGGAAAGTTCTTTAGTGTGTTCTCCCAATTTTCCTACCGCAAGTCCACTCCCATGTGATCCTCTTGGAGAACACCACCACCAAGGGCAGGATCAGGAATCATCTGCTTTTCCCTGGCCACATACAAAAGGTCCCGGGCCCTGGGGTGAATGTCACATCCAAGAGTTCCAAATGCAATGAAGCACAAATCTGAAAAAAAGGCTTAGATCCGGACTGCGAAGAGACCCACTGTAAAAAATTGCCAAGAAACATTTTAATGCTATTCCAGGTTATTTTTGTTTTTCATTTGATACAATTGAGCCTTAAAAATACTTTGCATACATGGAGAATTAGAGGTACAATTCATTATGATGATAACTATTCAAACATAACAAAATCAATCCTAAAATAATCAATAGAAATGTATAGATTAAAACATTGCAGTGAATGACATCCCTCACCAATATAAAGCAGTCGTAATCACTTAGATTACCATTGCAAGCCTCATTCCAAAGCAATGGCCTGATGTTAAGCCACAGTTTAGTAAAAAAGCCACAGTTTAGTAAAACAGTATATGGTAAGGATGTGGTTGGCCCTCAGACATACTGCCCGTAATAACTCATCATCCCAGCCTCTCCCTGTTGCCTCCCCACCCACCAAATCACCTGATTCCCCTTCGCACCCCCCACTTACCTGCGGGACCGTAGGCTTACGCTCAGGTCCCTGCGCTCCTCCCGTCTGGCTGCCACCATTGAAATCGAAAAGTGACTCGGTCCCTTTTCAGTTGACGGTGGCCATTTAGGAACATGTTGTCAATGGATGCTGTCAATCGAAAATTGACCTAGTCCCTTCCATTTCAATGATGGCAGCCATTTTTTTCAATGTACTTTTTATCTGAGGGGAGATGTGCTTGCGATGAGCTGACCTCTGGTCAGATGAAAAAAAAAATCTGCACCCTGATAAATCCTGTGTGAATAGATTTCACGCCCCGGCTGGCAGCGGACATGGGCTGTAATGGCCCTCACCCTGAGCCGAGGGCCTTGCTTCGCTCTGGCCTACTAAAAGCTAAACCCGCCCCCAGCCGTGGTGTGAAAGTTATATTACCAGAACCTAACGTGGCCATTAACAGGGCTCTTGGTTTATCACCTAATTAAGTACCCAATATTCATCCAGGTTAGACAGTCCTCCCTTCTTGTGGTGCTTTTACCCTCCAGTTCTTCTTTTCCCTATCTCCTGTTTCCTGTATCCTGACAACACTGTGATTGCTGTGTATTCTTCAGAGTGTCATTTTTCCCCACTTCCAACTAGTTTTTATCAGTAGTCTGATAGTCTGCTCTTTCTTTAGCTTGTCAAGCTGATAGACTAGTTAGTTTGATTTTCATCTAATTTCATCCATTTTTATAAGTACCATGATACAGTAATATGAGTTTTGTTATCAGAAGGACTAATGCCAAATCTCCCACTTAGAAGGTCCCTGGATAAGACCCTTTCATTTATGTGAAGGTTTGTTTAGGTTGTGGGTTCCCTAGGTTTTCCTTGATGACTTGATGACTTGTGAATTAATTCTCATTTGTTCTTGTACATTATGTATGAGCTCTATGAGATTGGGGTGATCACGTTCCTTTTCCCCCTCTTAGGATATTTCATTAGT
Organism: Ambystoma mexicanum; assembly: GCF_040938575.1. NCBI lineage: Eukaryota > Metazoa > Chordata > Amphibia > Caudata > Ambystomatidae > Ambystoma > Ambystoma mexicanum. Next base: position 167,350,852 of record NC_090933.1, read on the forward strand.
CTCAGGGGATTCCGCCGATATACTAATTGTACTGTAGTGAAGCGTTTTAAGGCTTGTGGTATCATCCTTACTGAGATAAGTCCTACAGTAAGGGAATGCTCTGGTTTCTGATGTTGTCTTCCAAGTTTCTCGGCATATTCTTAAGTGCTTTATTAAATCTTTTAATTAAGCCATTTGTATTCAGATGAAATATTTATTTTTAGTAGATGTTTAATGTTGTCCTTAAGCTTCGACATGAAGGATGTTTCCTAGTGTGTGAGGATTTATTGTGGGAATCCAACTCATGTTAAATATTTGACTGGTACTTTCAGGACCAGTACTTTCAGGACTTAGTGTAAAGCATTTATTTTCCAAAGAAAGGATTGCAGGAATTAAGTGCATAGTTCAGTATGACTAGCACATGTAGGATTACACTTCCTGATGGCTGTAAGAGCCCAAAAATGTCACTAGAAATCTTCTGAGCATTACATCCGTGACAGGTATTGGATAGACTTGAGCATTTTTGCCATACCAGGCAGATCATACAGGAGTGATTTATAGTCTTGTGTATGCCAGGCCAATATATGCTACTGAATATTCGACATATGTTTTGGCAGAAAAAGTTGCATGTGCTAGCATGATGCCTGTTTCTGAAAAGTCTGGGTATCAGTGGCTGGAGTCACAGTTGTCCATCCACATCAAAACTATACAGCAATTCTTGTGTTTCAGTTAAAATACCAGCTTATTTTCCTTTGTGTGAATGTGTGATATTCCATTCTTGGTTTATCTGCTGGATACATGTGGGACTGTCTCTTTCCATGTATAATAAATTGATATCTTAGTTAGTGAACAGAGGATAGCACAGGGGCAATGCACTGGTCTTGGAAGCAGGACTACACAGAGGTTCAAATCCCATATCCGCGCTTAGAAACCGAACTGAAGTATGGTATTAGGTATTAGGCACGTTATAAAAAAAAAAAAAAACGATGACATAAATACATACGTATCTAGTATAATACTTGCAGACTCCGTCTCTCCATCCTGTAAATTCACCTCTTCCACTTATGGATAGCTATAGATCCCACACTATAACTGGGCAATTTTATTGTCCCACTGAATTTCAGTAACGATGTGCTCCTGTGAACCCACTGAGCTTGTTTAACCATTGATCCCACTGTATTGTGATACACATTTGGTATGATTTGCAACAGAATTGGAACTAAAATAACCTCTACACAGAACTGAACTGAGAGGAATTTAAATGGGAATTACACAAACGAGACCCTCTCATGTGCTCTTGCTTCTTATTGTGTCTTTTAGTTTTGGCTGTTAGGTGTTACTAGAAGTGCCACCTATAAGCCAAAACTATTGTCATGGGCAGGTGAGATATAGGATATGGGATTCGAGGAGGAAACATTTTGGGGCATGTAATCTGAGGAGGGACACACAGCCTGTGTGTGCTGTTTGGAAGTCCCCTGCCCATTCCAGTCCATGGCCACAGTAAGGCCTATGCTTCCTCCCTCACGCTCCCCACGCTTCCCCTCCGGGAACACACCCACTGGGACTCGATATGCACTCAAGACCTACAAATACTGTGCCCATCTTGAAATGAAAGCATACTGCTGCTTTTCACCACAGTCTGACAGGTCAGGGAAACAGTTAGTACTTTATTGCCATTTACAATTAAATAATTAAATTAATTTTTGCTCTTAAAGGAACATGACATGTTCTTATTTTGTATTGATTGTTTTTTTAAAGTAAAAAAAAAAAATAGATATTTACAACACCATATTTAAACACCATATTGGTAATAAATATGGCCACTCAACAAAGCATGATTTTGTCTTTCTCTGGATGTTTACATAACTCTAGTTGCAGGACTGATAGAGATGTGCTGTTAGAAGATGGCGTTGAAATTGATTTTATTTTTAGACGCCTTAAACTCATGTGCACCCAGCCTCACAGGACCTGAAACGTCATAAGAGAGCGAGGGTTGCAGTTTGAGCATTAATAAAAGACGGTATTTCCTTGTTGCATTTTCTTTCTCTAGGGCCATATTTAGAATCAGATTAGCTGGGACGAGCAAGGATTGTCCATTTACCAATCTCAGACGGGTGGAGACAGACACACACAGAGCGAAGCCAGGGACTCTGAAACTAGCACCTTAACACGTCTTTTGTTCAGCAGAACCATGTTGCTGGAGTTATTTTTTTTATCACAGAGCATTTCTTATGTGGGAGGAGTCATTTACAACTGAGAACTCCGAAACAGGACAGCACCAGTTCCGTGTTCACTCCAAACTCAGTTAAAGTGCATTAAAAATAAATGTTTCAGACTTGTATTCTTTTGAATTCTGGGATTTAGAATTTTCTTCAGGATGTGAAAAATACCACCGTGGTATTTTATTTAGCTAAACATGTTTCTATACGGATTTACTTGCAGGTTGCTCCAATGTTGCATTCTACAAGTAAACTCTATACAACAGTATTATTGTAGGCCTTCAAATTCAAAACTTAAAATACTTATACTAAATTAATGTTGGTAGGTCTGTGGTCAGGTACTTGAATTGCAGAGTGGGTTAACATCCCTGCTTCATCGTATAGTCAAAGTATTTAATCCCGGACAACTAATTTAATCTCCCTCTGACATACCTGCACGCACTGAAGTCCATATAAGTGATTACGTTCACGTGATATGAAAAAAGGAGGCCCTAGCAATGGAAATGTTTAATGATTTTAGGGACAAAATCATCTTACTCTTCTGTTAGTGCCCCCCAATTATGTGACCTAGATTTGCATTGTTTTGCATTGGCCCTCAAACAGTACCATATCAATACAATTGACAGGCAGATATTCTCACCAGCCATTCAGCAGAACCAGCATCACTGTACATGCTTGGGCCATTCAGAATTGGTCCCCAAAGAAGGGGGTACACTCCTTTCCTTGCCCTGTTATGCGATGTTATTGAATTAGAATAGCCTTCTTTCATTTTTATAGTTTCTAGGTGTGTCAGGATCTGCAAGAGGTAGTGTAGAAAATTAATTTAGTAGTGGGGCAGCAGGACATTATTGCTTTGTTATAATGTTAATGTGTGCAAATCTGAATGGATAAGGCTCTCTGTGGGGCATACCGTTTTCAGATATGAGTGAGCTCTCTGTGGCAGTGGTTAACGTGCACTACAGGTTGCTGAGGTAATTTTGTGTTTGTCTGTCTGTCAGAGCACTGCTTAAGGAGTGTGGACAGTTATGTTGGTGCATCTGTGATGGCTTAGTGTGGCGTTTAGGAAGTGCTGTGCACCTTCTGGTGGGGTACATTTAGTGTGACTGTTTTCTATCAGTGGCAAGATTGCCAAAACATTGACTTTGCTCATGTTGCCTGCCTCTTGCTGTCCTGTCTGCCTGTTCTAATTGTCCCTTCTAGTGTCTCCCCCTCTCCTTCCACCTCTCCACCCTCTCCCACCTACTCTATGGTGTTCCCTGTCTCTCCTATCTTTTCTAACTGCTTCTCTATTGACTATCCTGCTCTCCTCACCAAATCGGGTAGGAAGAGGTTTAAAAAGGACATCCTGGTCTCCAACCCAGGCCTCCCTATCTCTGACACCTACACCAGTGCCTCCTCCAAGGAAACTCTCACCAACATCCTCTTTGTTGTTCCTTCGCCAGACCTATGGACCCTTCATATGGTCTCTGTGCTCTCTCCTTTCTCTTCCTCTCCCATTAATGGTGGCACCCGGTGGGACACCCTCCTGGCCTCATTCCATTCCTATAAGGTCATCATTAATGTCTACACTAATGGGACCGTCTTGGTCCAAGGCCCTCGGACCAACCTTCACCTCTTTGATAGACGCTACCCGCGCCTTATCAACTTCCTTTCTTCTCCTGCTGTCCCCCCTGCCCTTACCGTCACTACCTCGCCTCCCCCTTCTGCCTCCTTCTCGGATACCTTGCCTTCTCCTTCCCTCTCTGCCCCCTCTCGGGCTCCTTCTACACCTCAGAAGGGCATACCTCTGATTTGTACCCCTCCCCGGAAGTCTTTCAAGGATGGCAACCTTCTCCATATTGCCACTCTAAACTCTTGCTCTGCTGTCAAACACTCCTCTGATATCTGCCACCTTCTTGAAGAATATGACCTTGATGTCCTCGATCTCACTGAAACATGGTTCACGGCCAGCTCTATCACTAGCTTTGACACACTCCTACCTGATGGCTATAAGATCCTCTCTGCACCCAAGTCCAATCGCTCTAGTGGGGGCGTAGCCCTGATCTTCCCCGGGTGGATACCTGCCTCTGTCACCCCTACGCAGGTATACTCCTCTTTTGAATGCCTCGTCTGCAGGCTCTCTCTCTCCAGTAGACATTCCCTTACTGTGGCTACTATCTATAGGCCACCTGGTCAGATTTCCTCCTTCCTCTCTGAGTGGACGGACCTCTCCTCCTCACTCTTGGCCTCAACCACTCAACTCCTCCTTCTTGGGGACTACAACATCCTCCTGGATGCCCCCTGTCCTTTCACTCTACTCTTTCGCAACCTCTGCGACTCTCTCTCACTCACTGTTCTCCCCTCTGGCCCGACTCACTCTGCAGGGTGCACTCTGGATGTTCTGATCTCCTCAGACCTTCCCCTCTTTCTTCCTCTCTCCACCCCTCTCTCCTGGAGTGATCACTGTCTCCTCTCCTCCCACCTCACCTTCCCTACCTCTCAGGCTAAGCTACCTCCATCACTGCCACCCACCTTCTCGGTCATCCGACCCATGAAGCACATGTCAGCTGAGGCTTTCGCTGCCAATTTCTCTAACCCCCACCTTTGGCTGACTCACACCCTGACACAGCCCTTTCCATGCTCTGCTCTGCTATATGTGATACTCTTGATATCCTTGCCCCTGTCATGAGAATCTGCCTGAAGCCAAAAGCCAAGTGCAACTCCTGGTATGACTCCGACCTCGTCACCCTAAAACGCAAGTGCAGGGTGGCTGAGAGGAAATGGTGTGCTTCATGTACATCCTCTGACAAACTGGCCTGCCGCCTGCTAAAAAGGCAATACCGGCTCTCTGTCCTCACCAAGAAGAGAGCACATATCCAAGCCCGCGTCTCTGTGGCATCTAACAACTCGGCTGAACTCTTTAAAATCTGCAAGGACTGGCCAATCCTGCCGCAGTCTCTACCTCTCCTGTTCCTTCACAGGCCCCCTTCATGCCACTGGCTTCTCACTTCATCTCTAAAAATCAGGATATCTTGTCCTCACTCTCCTCCTATCCCCTCCCCCTACTCCCTGCTCTTCCTCTGGCCCTTCTGTAGCTACTCCGCCTCCCTCCTTCTCTGCCTTTCCCCTGTTCTCCGCTGACGTGGTTTCTAGACACGTCCGATCTATGAAAGTCTTGCTGAAACAGGTTCACCCTTGTTCCTCCAAAACCATCAAGGACCACATTGACTCACTGGCTCCTGCCCTGGCTGTTTTCTGCAACCACTCATTCACCACTGGAGTCTTCCCATCAGCCCTGAAGTACTCCCTTGCTCCCTTGTGCACCGTCTACTTAAGAAACCCGCTGGCGACCCTGCCTGCCCGGCTATCTATCGCCCCATTAATCCCCACACTGAATCTGTTGGTTGTCTTCATGACCATCAGTCTGGCTTCAGAGCTGCCAGAGGCATGGAAACTGCTCTCCTGAACATCCGTGAAGATCTGCTATGCAACCTTGACTCTAACACCCCTTGCGTCCTCATCTTGCTTGATCTCTGTTCTGCCTTTGACACTGTCAACCATGCCTTCCTGCTGAACTGTCTCTGTGATAACCGAGGTATCACTGTTCAGGCTCTGGGGTGGCTGACTTCCTTCCTCTCTGACCGACCCTACCAGGTCCAACTTGGGTCCTTCCTCTCCGCTATCTTTTTCTCTACCTGTGGTCTCCCCCAGGGGTCTAACCTCTCTCCCTGGCTTTTCAACCAATACCTGGCACTCCATGCCCACCGCATTGCACTCTCTGCCCCAACTTTCAGTGCTATGCGGATGACACTCAGCCCATTTTCAGGCTACCCTCGGCCTCCCACCCCCCCTTCCCTCATCTCTGACTGTCTGTCTGCTATCCAGGAGTGGTGTGCCGCCAATGACCTCTGCCTTAATACCAGTAAGGCTGAGATTCTCCTCATCGGCACACCCACTCCCTCTTCCCGCTCCCACCTGCAAGGGAAAAAACCTTGGGGTCATCTTCGACTCCACACTCTCCTTCTCTCCTCACATCTCTGATGTCTCTAAGAAGTCACACTACCAGCTGCACCTCCTCAAAGGTATTCTTCCTTTCCTCACCTTCCCACAGAAGCTCACTGTCTCCAGAGCTCTGGTCCTCTCTAGGCTTGACTATTGTAACAGCCTCCTTCTAAATCTGCCTGCTTCTACTCTCCGCCCTTTGCAACTCATCCAGAACAGGTATGCAAGACTTGTCCTTGGCCTCAAGCCCAGGGATCTATCTCTCCAGGACTGAAATCTCTGCACTGGCTCCCATTGGCTGCTAGGATTAAATTCTAAATCCTCTGCATCGTTCACAAGGCTTCTGGGGCATGGAGCCTCAATACCTTCAACTCTCTTTTCCTAAATATCTTCCTTCTCAAGCTCTTTGCTCATCCGCCTCCAACTCCCTCAGGGTCAGTCGCTTTGCCAAGCAACAAGTTGGTGGTAGATCTCTTTTTTTGGCTGGTGCCTCCCTCTGGAACAGCCTCACTGCCTCCCTCAAACTTGAGGAGAACCATCTCTGATTCTGCAATCACCTAAAAACCTTTCTCTTTGCTTCTGCTTTTTCTCCCCCTCTCCTCTGCTGACCGCCTGCCTGCTAACCTGAACTGAACTGGCTACCTGGACACCCTCTGATCTCGGGCCCAGGTCCTTCTCCCACCAGCGCCACACACCTGCACTGCCCACCTGGCAAACCCGCACTTGGGGACTGTTTCTGTATCCCTACAGTGCCCTAAAAGCCCTTGACATCTTACGCCGCACTTACCCATGCATTTGTCACTTGTGGCCATTTACTTATTGTTATCATCTTTCCCATGTACTGCACTGTCCCTGACCTCTTCCCACGCACTTGTGCGATCTGAATGACACCTGGCCTAGTAGGGATCATTGTCCGTCCTCCCTTTGTTCCCCTCCCCTGCCTCGTCGCGCCTCAAAACACTTGTGCAGAGGCACATTATAAATGCCATATCATATCATATCACAACAGTAATAGGTATAAAAGGAGTGTGGCACCCTGAAAAAGAGGCCTATTGTGAGAGCTATTTGTAGCATACACATTTGTTTTTGAAATGTGTATGCTACAGATAAGTCACTAAGTCGCATAAGATGTTCATATGATGGGAACAACTGTCAAAAATGCCTGACACATTCCTATACACAAGGAAAAACTATTGGCAATGCCAATGCTTGTTTATTATATGTATTTATTGTAGTATTGCAGTCTTATAAAAGCAATATCTGCTGTGCCAGCTCTCTCCCCTAGTACTATGATTTTGACTAGACTGGGTTGCTCTCCCGAGGACATTTATGCTGCAACTGCCAGTACTTTTTGAAGTGTGGTGAAAGGAAGTTGGGGGTAGACAGAGTAGGAAATAGCTTTGTAGTGTGAGTGGTACATATCTTCTCCACTTTGGTAGCTGTTTGTGATAATCACGATTTATGTGCCTATATGTTGCCATATGTTTATTGCACTGTATTTTTCTGTATTTTTCTGTTTTTCATCACATATATTGCACGTTTTTCATTTATACATTATACACGTATACACTGTACATCCTTCCTGCATTTCTGCATACACTTAGACCTTGTACGTTTTAAACAAATTCCAGTTATACTAAATTGCATTGGGTGACCTAAAGTCTATTTATTTTAAAGCCTGGAAGGATCAAGCGATTAGAGGAACAATTGGCTGGACAACCATATTTGATTAAATCATTTGAACAGAATCTCCAGCTAGTGCTTTGACTGAACTGGCTGAATGGATTTGTGACAAATGACTATTTCTCTGCTGAAGTACAAGGATGAGTAGTGGCTAAACTGCCTTGTCAGCACTCACACATCAACAAACCAACAGTGATAACAACCATGAAGGTGAAACAGACACTGTCACGAGATATGCCTCCTTCTTCTTTTGGGTTAACGTGGGCATTGGGCATGCTATACTCTTAAGTGTGGTGTGAATGTGATGACAGTAGCAACTCAAACAGTAATAGTATGAGACTCTAAAATTAAGGAATGTCCAATCAAGGTTGGATATATATGTTAATAAATACACAGCCACGGTAGTTGCTGTGTAGCTATGGTTAAGTTGCTGTTTACATATAACTTCGCTCTCCCTGGATAAATCCTCACCAAACTTTGCAAAAAAAAGTATATGGGTCACTCTGAATTTTTTTGCAAAGTTTGGTGAGGTTTGGTCTAGGGGGGCAAAGTTATAAGGGGGGTCCCAAAACTTCTTTTTTTCCCATAGACTGAATGGGGAAAAAATTTTGCTCACGTCTACAGCCCAAACCGCTGGACGGATTTTCACCAAATTTGGACCAGGAGCAGCGGCTTGGTCCCGAAAGCGTGCTTTTGCAAATTTGGTGAAAATCTGTCCAGTAGTTTTTTATAAAATGATCAAAAAATAGGTTAAAAAAAATTAGTGATATCTATGTTCGGTCCGCGGACACACTTCCCTGTTCGCTCTACGGACAGTGTCCTGATTGGCCAACCGGCTTGCGTCATGTCCGCGGACATGCAACGTGTGAAGAGCGTGAAGCACGTCAGATTTTCGGGAACGCCCGCCATCTTGTATTCGCGGACGTCCTGCGGACAGTGCAGTGAAACTTTGTTGAAAAATCCTATTTAGTAGAGTGTGTTGTTGTGTGAAAGTGGTTGGGGAGGGTGGGTGAGTAAGAGATGGGTTAAATGTTTTATTTATTTAGGTGGTAGACCCCCCCATTGTGTTCGCTTTGTCCGCGGACAACACAGATGTTCTAAAATGTTCTAAATAAACAAAATGGGGGTGTTCTGAGGACACTACGCCTGTCCGTATTGTTCGCAAGCAAGCTGAAAGTGTTCTAAGAACACTGGCGGTGTCCTGAAATGTTCGAAAATAAATGAAATGGGTGTGTTCTGAGGACAGTAAGCCTGTTCGTTTTGTTCGCAGGCAAGTTGAATCTGTTCTAAGAACACATCATGTGTCCTGGGATGTTCGTCAATAAATAAAATGGGGGTATCCTGAGGACGGTATGCCTGTCCGTTCTGTTCGCAAGCAATTTCAAATTGTTCTAAACGAAACGGGTGTGTTCTGAGAACGGTAAGCCTGTTTGTTTTGTCCGCAGGCAAGTTGAATCTGTTCTAAGAACACATCATGTGTCCTGGGATGTTCGTCAATAAATAAAATAGAGGTGTCCTGAGGACGGTATGCCTGTCCGTTCCGTTCGCAAGCAATTTCAAATTGTTCTAAGAACACATGTTCACGAGCACGCTCAAAGTGTTTTAGAACATATTATGTGTCCTGGGATGTTCGTAAAAAAACAAAATGGGTGTGTTCTGAGGACGGTAAACCTGTTTGTTTTGTTCGAAGGCAAGTTAAATCTGTTCTAAGACCACATCAAGTGTCCTGGGATGTTTGTCAATAAATAAAATGGGGGTGTCCTGAGGACGGTATGCCTGTCCGTTCTGTTCGCAAGCAATTTCAATTTGTTCTAAGAACACATGTTCGCAAGCACGTTCAAAGTGTTCTTAGAACACATTATGTGTCCTGGGATGTTCGTAAATAAATGAAATGAGGGTGTCCTGAGGACGCTATGTCTGTCCGTACTGTTCGTAGGCAAGTTGAAACTGTTCTAAGAACACTCATGATGTCCGCGGACATTAAAAGTGTCCATATGGCATAGTTAAAATGTTTGACTCTATGGGTGTGATATGCTGCGGCGGTTGTGGCCAGGGCATAGAGTCTTGGGAGAATGGCCATATGGCCATGCACCCAAGACTCTATGCCCTGGCCACAGCCGCCACAGCATATCACACCCATAGTGGCTTATAACTTTTGGATCCAAGAACAAATTTATAAGCAACAAAGTTATAAGCCACTATGGGTGTGATAAGCTGTGGTGGTTGTGGGCAGGGTCTATAGTCTTGGGTGCATGGACAAGATCAAATTTATAGGCAGCAACATTATAAATCACTATGGGTGTGATTTGCTGTGATGGTTGTACTTAATATAATATACTTACTGTTTGGTTTAGTAACTGAAGTACATGTATTTCTTGTTTATGTCTGTGATAAAAGAAAAGATCATGTTAGTATTGGTATTTTGTAACAACTTATAACATTGAATAATCAACATTTTTTGTTTTTGACCCTCATATTTAGGTCTCTGGGAGAAAAGAAAATCCATTTGTTATGCTACAGTCTATTTGTTTGTTTGTTTTCAGTGTTCACTTGTTGTTTCTGTCTGATGCTCTATATATTGAAGTGGTATTGATTTATCTATTTGGATATTGTAAAATTTTGGGTTAGTTAGATACCATTTGGCGTATTCTGTCTATTTTCTGTTATAATGTAGTGGTATTGATTTATCTGTTTGATTATTGAAAATCTTGGGGTAGTTAGATACCAGTTGGCGTTTTCTAACTGTTTATTTTTTTATATAATTTATTGGTATTCATTTATCTGTTTAGTTGTTGTAGAATCTTGGGGCAGTTATATAGCTGTTGGCATATTGTAACAGTTTATAGTTTTCTAATAGAAGTTTAGTTAATGTTTAAGTACAGTTTAGTTAATACATTTTGGTTTTAAGAAATTATAATTAAGTGGTATTGATTTATCTGTTCAGATATTGTACAATTTGGGGTAGTTAGATACCATTTGGAGTATTCTGTCTATTTTTTGTTATAATGTAGTGGTATTGATGTATCTGTTTGGTTATTGAAAATCTTGGGGTAGTTAGATACCAGTTGGCGTATTGTAACTGTTTATTGTTTAATATAATTTAGTGGTATTCATTTATCTGTTTAGATGTTGTAGAATCTTGGGGCATTTATATAGATGTTGGCATATTGTAACAGTTTATAGTTTTTTAATAGAAGTTTACTTAATGTTTAAGTACAGTTTAGTTAATAAATGTTGGTTTTAAGAACATTAAATAAGCATTTGTAAGATTTGCAGGTAATCTCTGCTTTCGAGTAATGGTACTATCATTACATTCGAACCATCCAAAATTCTTTTTTATATATGCAGTATAGTGTCCTGCATTGGTTGTGGCTCCTGTGTGGTAGATTATACCTATTGTTGTGAAGGTTTTCTTACCAAGTGATACTTGACCATGTGTGAATCCAATCAGCTTACAGTTGTTTTTGGTACCATCTGCATTGTAACGTAGAAGCATTAGTATTACGTATTTACTATGTGTTTGTATTAGTAAGGTGGAACGATTGTCCGATTTGCAAGTAGTACATAATCTACCATGGTTTGCATTTTGTACAAGTTGCTGAAATGGAACGGATTCACAATTAGGTATTGATACATACACAAAGCGCTCATTGGGGATTTGTTCTTGTGTCACATTGTTGCACAGAGTGCATGTATGTTTCCACATGTATGAAATCTGGAAGATTTCATTTATAGGTATATTTTTGTTTTCCAGTACTTGTAGTAAGTACATTAGAAATTCTTGTGGATCCTGTGAGTTTATAGTGAATTTCACCATTCCAGCGCAGTAGTCAAATTGTTGTCTTATTCCATAAACACTATACGTGTTGTCAGGATTGTTTGTTGCGTTTCTATGAAGTACTAACATTTGCAAACACAATTGGTCTGTACTGTGTAAGTAAATGTTGTCAACTATTGGTGGTAATTGAAATAGAATATTCATTGCTACATTTGCGTAGCAACTTACACCATTTACATTTGAAAGTTTAAATGGACCAGGTAGTTCTGTATCTGAATGTTTTTTTTTGGAGCTTGTCTTCCTTCTTTGAAGAAGTACCTGGTTTACTTTCCCTAATAGGTTCTTTTTTGATTGTGGTACTTGATGAAGTATTCGTTTCTTTTAATCTCTTTGGAGGATTTGCAGTGACATCCTGTTGCATTTCTGTTTGATTTAGTTTTCTTTTAGAACATTTTACTTTTTGTGGAACAGGATATGTTTTTAGATGGGGGGTGTATAGTGAACGAAGTCTATTGTATTCTGAAATGCAAGGAATATCAGCGTTTACTTTACTTGCATCAAAGTTGATTAGAAATAGACCGTCAAGTGTACGTATGCGTGATAGTGCTACGTAGCTCATGCCTTCTTTAAAGACTGAGTTACTAATGTCTATCGATGCTTTCTCTAGGATAAGACCTTGTGATTTATGAATGGTGACTGCATATGCAAGAGTTAGAGAAAATTGTTCTCTTCTTTGAAGAGAAGGAATCGAGCTGTTGAGCGTCCTATCCTTTTCAATTCTGAAAGTTTGTCAAAGAGAATATTGAAAAACTGAATGTTGTCACGTGGGTATGTTTGAAAGCCAACAACTGTACCCAGTGCTCCATTAACTAGTCCTTGATCCACGTCAAGGTTACGTTTAAGCATTACTCTGCAATTTAAGGATAATTTTAATATTTTTTCCAATCCAGCTGTGTTGGAGATTGAATTTTCTAAACTATTTAGTCTTGTTGTGGCTTGTTCACACATGGGTAGTTGCATAGCATGTATGTCTAGTTTGTCTGTGGCGCTAATTTCAATTATTGGTTGCATTTCTTTTTTTAATATTGTTTCAGTGAATTTGAAAAAGCTTGCAAGAGTTGGCATTAAGGCCATACAATTGACATTTTTATGGGCTAATTGTTCCATAACATCTGTAGCACATGCATTATGGCCATAAAGTGCATGAATGTGCCGGGTTTTCAATATTGCTTGTGCTTCTTGAGATAATATACCAACTCTAATACTTTTTAAGATGTTGGCATAAGTGAGATCTGCAGATTGCCGCATGTTTTCTGTTAATTCTCTGTATTGGACATGTTGCCAAAGGTTGACATTTCCAATGCTGCCAACAGTTTTACGGCAGAGTTTGTGTCCTAATGTTTTAAAAATAGGCTCACCTTTCACTGGTGTCAATTGAAGAAGATCTCCGAAAACAATAATGTGTTTTCTTCTAAAGAACTCTTCATAGTATGTTTTGAGTACTTCTTGTAATCTGAGGTGAATCAAGGCCAACATTAGGTTGGAGACCATGCTCACTTCATCTATTAGTAGCATTTTCATTTGTTTTACTACTCTGCGTAGTTCCATTGCAGCTTCTGTAGAAAGTTTGTAATAGTCTAATTTGTTTTGGTGTTCTATTGGCAGGAGTAGTAATCGGTGTAAAGTGACACCGCCTATGTTGTAGGCAGCTAAACCTGTGGGGGCAGTGACAACAGCTGACAGTTTCTTGTTTGTCAATTGTTGAAGGAATTTACTGATGATTTTGATTAAGAATGTTTTGCCAGAACCAGCTTCACCACTCACGTGCAGTGGTATAGGTTTGTGATTTTGGCAGGTGCATTCTTTGTTTTCATGTTGTACACCATGTGCAATTTCTTTTGTTACTTCTTTGAAAATGCTACGTTGTTCATTGTTTAGTTTTGATTGTAGTATAGTTAAGTCTTCTTTATCTTCATACTGACACATGGTGTTTTCTACTTCTGTCATAGCTAATTCTGCCTCATTTGTTATTAGTGGCTCTTGGCTTCCTGTTACAGAAGGTTGACTATGGTCAGGAGTGTCCTTATCTAGTTGGGCCTGCAATTCTTCTTCGTGTTGCTGTTCATTGTGCAACATTGTTTTGTACTGTGTAAAGTTTACATCAGTTATAGTGCTTTCATTTGCTTTGAAAGCGTCTTCATAGGAGTCATAGTTATCTAGTATTTCTTCTTCTTTTCTCCATGGTTTAAAGAGTTGTAGTAGGGACATGTAATATAGTTCTTTATGTTGAGGAGTCTTTAATGACAATTTGATGTGATTAAATCAATTTGGTTTGGTGAGTTTTACTAAGATGCCTACACAATTTGTCACTCTGTATCTACTTTTTTTTTTCATCGGGTTTTATATTATTTTTATATGTGAAGTTTTGGGCTATGTGGTATAGACACATGGTTTCCAAAAGTGGTACTTCTGTTTGGGGAGTATGTGTCCAGAAAATTGTTTTTTAAAATGTCTTGGCTGTTGGAATCATGTTTGGCTATTCTTTCTATATCTTTGTATGATTTTAGAACTCTTTTTCTAGATTTAGCAGGACCAAGACTTAGTCAAACTATATTTTCAGATTGTCCATACAAAGCAGTACCAGTTAAACGATCTGCTGCTTCTTAGGAGCCACATTCTCAATGGGAGAGCATTTTTATGCACAAGCTGTATCATATTTGAGACAGTGTTTTATCTGATGACAGGTCATTCCAGAGGTCTTGTAGCTCTGTTTTTTCTGCTTTGGTTAAGTATGCTGTAACATATCGTGCAACTGCAGTGGAATTGTCTGCAATGTACTGCACATCTATGTTTGCATTCCAAAGTTGGGCAATGATTGCATTGTAATCATTGATATATTTTTCTTCTTCTGTTCTTTTTATGTAATATGTATTTTTAGGCGATTTACCTTTAACACTATGTCTAACTGAAGACATGAAGTTGTTCACTTGACCTGTTTTTGTAATCGATCTAGGGAAACCAATGCGGCATTTGGTGTAGTATTTCCATGTGTTTTTCTATTTGCGACGACAATATTTGCCACATTTGTGTCTTTGAAATTGTAAAATATTTGCTTGAAGATCACTATTTGTTGCTTCTGATGGAATTTGACAAGTGACATATTTTTCAATAAACTGTAAAACAGTGGCGTCACTGTCTTGACCAAATTTAGGAGCATCTTTAATCCATAGAAGCATGTGGATATGTGGTGCTCCTCTGGCTTGGTATTCTTTTCTCCAAAAGAAGTGTTGCACTTCTCCAAGAGGAGGAGCAGTTTTATTACAAATAAAGTGTAGCATAGCAATGAAGCGATGGTGAAAATATCTTGAAACATTAACAGGATCCAGAGGACAAAGTTCTCCAGGTGTTAGCATATCTATGTTTGTTTTGTTTTTGTTTGACATGCGTAGGAAATCATGTAAATCTTCCCATCCATATTCTGCACAACTTAATGTAACAAACCAAGTGGGTGGGCCAAGGTTTCTTATACAACGTACATATCCGTGACGTCGAAACCAGTATTCTTTAGTACCACGCATATTTGCTAATAAATTTGTAATATTTGATTGTAAAACCCCATCTTTTTGTTGCACTTTTTGTAATAATTGTGTAGCTGACATATTTTGAAAGTGGGATCCTGATTTCAATGTGTGTGCAACTCCGTAAAATAAAGTTGCTAGTTCACTTTCAAAGAGTAGGTGGAATATGTATTCCACATTTTGTCTAAATCTGGGATCTTCAGAATACATCCGTAATGAGCGATATTCTGATGCTGTTATTTGAATAGGTCTATCATCGTACCTTCCTCCTTTGCCAGTAGGAAAAAGTAGAGGAAAAGCACATGCTTCTACACTTTTTTCCCATATGCTGATTGGTGAACCTTTTGTTTGACACATTTCGTACGTTTCTAGTGCATCTTCTATGGTGTCATTAGAATGCAATGGGTGAATTCTATAATGGTCTAATGTATTGGATATTGTAGTAGGATCTAGGAGCTCAAATTGACCAGCTTCTTTTGAATTATTTCAGTGGTGTCCTTCAAGTTTTCTTCAATATTAATTTCTTTGTAGTATTCATTATTGTCTTTTAGATAGTGCAAAGCTTGTCTAACTTTATGTAAATCTACCAGTTGTTGCCAAAATTGTTTTGTCTTTTGTAGGTACACCATTTACTAAGATAATTAAAGATTGCTCCATTGGACGTTGCACTCCTAGAGTGTGCACATTTTCTTTTAGATCTAATGGTAAATACACTACTTTTCCACAAATACCTTTCACTAATTCAGAGGGAGGTAATTTTGCTGTTTTTGGTTGAAGGCGTATTATTGCTTGAAAGGGGTGCACTGTTTGAATTATGGTGCTCTCATATAAATTGAGTTGTTGTTGGGGTTTTGGTAGTGGAAATAATTCCAAATTATTTGTGATAGCACGTGAAGGAGTTTGGTTGTTGTCAAGTTTTGTAGTGCAGTAACTGTAAAGTATTAAGGGGTCAGTTATTTCGTATTTGTTTTCTGCCATAAGGTAGAGAGCTAATTCAAACCATTTAGAATCTTCATTGTCTTCTATTTTATGTTAGGTCTACAGTTTTTGTGTTATTTTTATAGAAAGTTCTACGGCAACATACACACACATGGTTTGGTATTTCAGCAGATGTACTTTTAAATTTCAGTATTTCTTTTTTGTATGTGTGTAGTAGAAGGTTGCTATGCATAGAATTGTTGCTAATTTGCTTTGAAGCTATTTCATTCTGTAAGTGGCTTTCACTTGCAAAATATTTTTTCTGGATATAGTCGATTTCTTCAAGTAGGTCTTTTGATGTACCATGTAGAAGAATGCTATTTAAATTGGCTAGTGCTAAAGCAGGACTTTTAGCATAGTACAGTTTATAGACTAGATTTCTTATAGTTGAATGATGTGTTGATATCATTTTGATATAATGGAAGGTGGTTTTGCAAGTAGGTCCTGAAATGCAGGCCAATGAATTTCCTTGTAGTCCTGTGTAATTGCGCACTGGACAGGTATCCATATTTTGCAGTAGTTTAATTTTCATTTTGTCTTTGCCTTTCACATATTGATTGAGGAATTGGTGTAAAGACTTGAACGATTCTTTGGGAATGTTACACATTGACGTGCATGGCCATTTGTATGCTAGTCGTTCTGATTCAGTTGAATGGAGAGGTAATTCTAAGTTTTCTGGGGATATTTTTGTAAGCTGTATTTCTTGTTCCATTATGGTATTATAAACGTTTTCATAACCTTGTCCACTGCTATGTATGGCAATTGTATTTGTTCGTATGCTTCTTCATTAAAGTATGGCTCTGTGCTCGTAGTGTGACTCCATTTACCTCCACAGATACTTAAGAAGTTATTTCTGTTGACATTTTGTTTATTGAGAAGTCTTTTGTGTAATTTAGTCATTAGTTTTGTTAGTGGTTTCATTTTATTTAACACTAAAATAAATAACTTTCTTTGAGAAGGATTGCACTGTCTATCAACGCTTCTAAGATTAATTTCCTAGGATAGGTTTTAAGGGTTGAGTTTGCTTTCTCTCCTGTTTTTATAAGATTTTGCAGGACTCTGTGACAGAACATTTTTGCTAAAATACTTTTTTTGGTATGCTTAGTTTGCACTATATCAAGATTTATAGGAGCAGTTTTATCTGTAGTGGTAGCTGATTTTTTGTTAATTGTTTTGTGGTTTGTTTTACATTTTGATAGAGGAGGCAGAGTTTCTGTACTTGAAGCTTGTTTTGTTTTGCTAAATGACTGTATTAGCTGTTTTGTTTTAACTTTTTTTTACAAATTCTGCTAGAGATGGATGCTTGTTTTGGACACTTCTATTTTCATTTGCTCTGTTTCTGCGTTGCTTTCTACGGACTTGATTTTTGGTAGGCATTCTTTAGGGTCTGCTGAAAGAAATAAAGAAGGTATGGGTTGGGGCGTTCTTAATGTATGTGTGCTGATTGCATGAGTGTGTGAGTAAGGTGATAAAGATGTATGTAATGGTGTGTGATTGTGCATTGGGCAACTACAACTAGTTGGGATGGCTATTCTTGAATTTATGTGCTACTAAACTGGGGTTCAGATGATAGTCGAAAGTAAGCTGGTGGTGTGGAGAAGTATAAATAGTAAATCTAATGGTATACAATTAAAACAGTTGTTTGTTCTATAATATCAAAATTGTAGGGGTTCAGTTGGGTTATTTGTGTGTCGAAAACTAAGAAATTGTGCATCATTCTGCCTGTAAATCTCTGTTTAAGAAATGGGGATTTGTAGACAGAATGGTGCACAATTTCTATTTTTAGACACAGAAATAGCATGAATTAACCTTACAGTGTGTTTGAATAATAGTACAACTAATATGATGGTATTCAACTTACTTTTTTTCTGAAACAAGCAGGTTTCTTCTTAGTTGTTCTTTGTACTTCAAATTCGGCTGCTTCTTTTCAGGAGAATGGTCTTCACTGCAATTGTAAAGGAAACAAATAAGGAATTTTGTTTGTATATAGCATTGTTTTTAATTTAGACATTGAATTTTTTAATTGACATTGATCCTCAGCGCCTTCCTCATAATCATGAAAACTATCTTATTCACATAGGATGTGTTGCACCAGTTGAATACATATCATATGTTCTTAATGCATAAAGTGTATTGTAATGACTAACTGTACCAACCAAAATATCATTTGTATGCCTTGTGGAAATAATAATGTACTACTGAATACCACTATTTCTGTAACTAAGCTCTTGTAAGTAACAGCGCCTCAATGCCATGGGCTGCTTGCGCAGTATATAAATATAAGTAAATAAATGTTTATATTTTTGTACAAGTTTTGTTGTTTGATTTTTGAACATACTGTGTGCATGTAATTTTGTTTGAGTATGTTAACTCTTCATATTGTACTTTAAATATGCTAGTTCAACATGCTTTGAAAATGTGTGATAGGTTTGGAAGTGACAATTGATTTTAGGAGATGGAAAAAATGACAGTACATTCATTTTATAGATTATAAAAGCTAAAAGTCAGTTAATCTGTTTATATGAATCTATAAAAATTGTACATGTACTATATAGAAAATATGCATACCTGTAGTTTTTGTTCATGCATATGGATATGCATGCAGCTGCAAGTAGAAATCTTGGAGACTTGTACAGTATTTCTGGTAGATGGTGCTTTCCAATGATATGACACTTGTACTCAGAGAGATTAACAGTACATTTAAAGTGCTGATCTATGATGATGCAGTTAGATGTAGAGGTGTTGGATGTGATTGGTGGATGTTCATGTGACTTCTTAGCTATAATATCCAATGAGGGAATGGCACAGAAAGTGAAGGACTGTTCATGTTACGATATGTCCGCGGACATGGCGGTAGTCCGCGGACATCAGGTGTTACATCCAGGGATTTTTGGTTTGGGGAACCATGCAAATGAGAATGAGCAGAGCAAGGGATTCGTCAGGAAAGTTTAGTGGGTGTGTTGTGCCAGGAAAGAGTTTCTCAGATACTCTTTTTTCTGAGAGAAGAACAGATAGCTATGGCTGTGTGTTTCAAAAAACAGATTGTTTGGATTTTGGGAGACTCGTGGATAAATTGGTTGAAGGTGCATGTAGAAACCTGTGGAATAGCTGTAGATCTTGGATTCCCACATGTGGAAGTGCACTGGCATGGAGTACGTGGAATGAAGTGGTTGGATTTGCTACCTCTCTGTGCTACTTTTGAGACAGAGCAACATCCAGACATAATTGTAATTCATTGTGGAGGGAACAGTTTAGGACATGTGTCTGGAATTTCTTGCAATGAAAGAAGGACTTGGGAAGGTCATGGACATGTTTCCAAATTCTCAAGTAATTTTTTCAAGGTTTGTGCAGAGACAAATGTGGCTTCGTTCTTCTTCATTTGGTACACAAATGGAGAAAGCAAGGCGCAATGTCAATAAGGCTGCTTGTGCCTTTCTAAGAGATTTTGGAATGTCCTCTTTTCACAATGAAAATATTATGTTTCGTAGTACATACATTTTTCGCAGAGATGGAGTCCATCTTACTTATGCTGGCAAACAGATTTTTTGAGAAATGTACAAAATACACTGTGACCCTTTTTGGAATTACAGCATCCATTTTATAGTAGGTGTTGAGCATTTCAAACACAAATAAACACCACCAAAAGGCTCTTTTCAGAGCCACCAATTCCTCCCAGATAAAACTGCAATGGTTATAATAGGGTAGCACCCCAAAATTTTAGACGCCCGCGGACTGTCCGCGGACTTCTAAAAAATACACAGGGTCCTGCTTCATTTATTTTTGCTTCTATTTTTTAACTGTAAAAGGCGTCTCTGAAAAGAGCCTTTTTTTATTTTTGCTGTTTTAAATCTTTTTGTTTTTTTATACAAGACACACTAGGAGAGGAGGGGAAAGGAGGGTAAGGGGGGACACCAATCACAGGGATAAGAAAGGGCGAGCTGAGAGAGGAAGATGTAGAGTGGGTTTCACTTGGGTAGTGAGCAGACCTTCTCGTGCTCTGAAACGATAGCCTCAAAAGCACTACGAAGTCTCTCCCCCCTGGACAGTACTGCGTCGCAGTACATACACACAACTGTGACCCTCTAAAGGTAAGGGTCATCAGCATTGCGTATGGCCTGTGAGGCAGCTTGAGGAATACGCTGTCCCACAGGAGTGTTCCTTGTGGTGACAGGATCGGAAACAGAGGATGAAGTAGAGGAAGTCAACCTGCTACGCTCCTTGCAAGGTACAACTTTGCGAACGGCCCCCAAGTGGAATGACTTTAGGTGTCGCTTCATGGTAGTTGTCTCAAAGCTGTATGAACCATGCCTCCCGCGACTGAGTACTATTTTGCACTCATTGCAGGTGACTTGGTTTGCACGAGCTTTAGGACCATTACCACGAATGGTAAATAACCGCCACACCCAAGACTCACACCGAGTGCTGGTAGTAGGGACTTCCACTACCTCATTCTCATCCTCCTCTTCTTCCTCCTGTGCATCCTCACTCCTATTCCCCTCCTCTGGCCCTTGGGGAGGTGGTGGTGGTGGAGGGGGTGGGGGTGGTGCTGAGGCAGATGCAGCACCAGGTGGCAGTAGTGGAGCCATGGATGCCATCAAGTTCGCGATGGAAATCTACAAATTGGCAGCAAAATTCGCTGTGCTCTGTAGGATAGCCTGAAACACAATGAGAATGAGCTCTAGGGCGTGGTCTTTTATATGGGTGTTTGTGCACGGTTCGCGGACATGCGCACTGTCCGCGGACAGATCGAACAGAAAAAGGGGTTCAAAAAGTCACAAAAGTATGTAGAAACTCAGGATTACTATGTGGGACTTGTTCTATGGTGAGTTTTTGTTGGAAAATATTGTAGATTACTTGAAAATGTAGTTTTAAATTGTTCAGGGACACAAACAGTGTTCGCAATCAGAACATACGCTGATCATGGGCGCGGTCACATGATAGCTTCGCGAACATGTCCACGAAGGGAGTGGGTGTCTGCAGGACACCAAATGCACTGAAACTATTTTGCACATGCGCGTTGGTGTTCTACGAACACTGTTTGGGTCCTGGAGTGATTAAAATTGCGTCACAAGTGAAACAAACAGTTACGGACAGGCATTTGTTCTTAGAACAGTTTCAACTTGTCTGCAAACAATACGGACAGGCATAGCGTCTTCAGGACACCCCCATTTTGTTTATTTACGAATATCCCAGGACACATAATATGTTCTAAGAACACTTTCATCTTGCCAGCGAACAATACAGACAGCGTCCTCAGGACACCCACATTTCGTCCATTGTCGAACATTTCAGGACACCGCATGTGTTCTAAGAATAGTTTCAACTTGCCTGCGAATAGTACGGACAGGCAGAGCGTCCTCAGGACACTCCCATTTTGTTTCTTTATGAACATTTTAGGATACAGCCTGTGTTCTTAGAACAGTTTCAACTTGCCTGCGAACAATACGGACAGGCATAGCGTCCTCAGGACACTCCCATTTTGTTTCTTTACGAACATTTTAGAACACAGCCTGTGTTCTTAGAACAGTTTAAACTTGCCTGCGATCAATACGGACAGGCATTGCGTCCTCAGGACACTCCCATTTTGTTTCTTTACAAACATTTTAGGACACAGCCTGTGTTCTTAGAACAGTTTCAACTTGCCTGCGAACAATATGGACAGGCATAACGTCCTCAGGATACACCCATTTTGTTTATTTACGAACATCCCATGACACATAATATGTAATAAGAACACTTTCATCTTGCCAGCGAACAATAC
The DNA here is from genome assembly GCF_040938575.1 of Ambystoma mexicanum. Classification (NCBI taxonomy): domain Eukaryota; kingdom Metazoa; phylum Chordata; class Amphibia; order Caudata; family Ambystomatidae; genus Ambystoma; species Ambystoma mexicanum. The sequence continues at coordinate 167,372,809 of NC_090933.1, forward strand.
GGACAGCATCCTCAGGACACCCACATTTCGTCCATTGACGAACATTTCAGGACACCGCGTGTGTTCTTAGAACAGTTTCAACTTGCCTGCGAACAATACGGACAGGCAGAGCGTCCTAAGGACACTCCCATTTTGTTTCTTTACAAACACTTTAGGACACAGCCTCTGTTCTTAGAACAATTTCAACTTGCTTGTGAACAATACGGACAGGCATAGCGTCCTCTGGACACCCCCATTTTGTTTATTTACGAACATCCCAGGACACATAATATGTTCTAAGAACACTTTCATCTTGCCAGCGAACAATACGGACAGCGTCGTCAGGACACCCACATTTCGTCCATTGACGAACATTTCAGGACACCGTGTGTGTTCTTAGAACCGTTTCAACTTGCCTGCGAACAATACGGGCAGGCAGGGCGTCCTAAGGACACTCCCATTTTGTTTCTTTACGAACATTTCAGGACACAGCCTGTGTTCTTAGAACAATTTCAACTTGCTTGCGAACAATACGGACAGGCATAGCGTCCTCAGGACACCCCAATTTTGTTTATTTACGAACATCCCATCCCAGGACACATAATATGTTCTAAGAACACTTTCATCTTGCCAGTGAGCAATACGGACAGCGTTGTCAGGACACCCACATTTCGTCCATTGACGAACATTTTAGAACACAGCCTGTGTTCTTAGAACAGTTTACACTTGCCCGCGAACAATACGGACAGGCATTTCGTCCTCAGGACACTCCCATTTTGTTTCTTTACAAACATTTTAGGACACAGCCTGTGTTCTTAGAACAGTTTCAACTTGCCTGCGAACAATACGGACAGGCATAACATCCTCAGGATACACCCATTTTGTTTATTTACGAACGTCCCATGACACATAATATGTAATAAGAACACTTTCATCTTGCCAGCGAACAATACGGACAGCATCCTCAGGACACCCACATTTCGTCCATTGACGAACATTTCAGGACACCGCGTGTGTTCTTAGAACAGTTTCAACTTGCCTGCGAACAATACGGACAGGCAGAGCGTCCTAAGGACACTCCCATTTTGTTTCTTTACAAACACTTTAGGACACAGCCTCTGTTCTTAGAACAATTTCAACTTGCTTGTGAACAATACGGACAGGCATAGCGTCCTCTGGACACCCCCATTTTGTTTATTTACGAACATCCCAGGACACATAATATGTTCTAAGAACACTTTCATCTTGCCAGCGAACAATACGGACAGCGTCGTCAGGACACCCACATTTCGTCCATTGACGAACATTTCAGGACACCGCGTGTGTTCTTAGAACCGTTTCAACTTGCCTGCGAACAATACGGGCAGTCAGGGCGTCCTAAGGACACTCCCATTTTGTTTCTTTACGAACATTTCAGGACACAGCCTGTGTTCTTAGAACAATTTCAACTTGCTTGCGAACAATACGGACAGGCATAGCGTCCTCAGGACACCCCCATTTTGTTTATTTACGAACATCCCAGGACACATAATATGTTCTAAGAACACTTTCATCTTGCCAGTGAACAATACGGACAGCGTTGTCAGGACACCCACATTTCGTCCATTGACGAACATTTCAGGACACCGCATGTGTTCTTAGAACAGTTTCAACTTGCTAGTGAACAGTACGGACAAGTATAGTGTTCTTAGGACACCTCCATTTTCATTTCTTTACGGACATTCCAGACACCCGCGCTGTCCGTGGACACCTGAATTGCTTTTTTAAAAAAAACAAGAAATGAATTAGGACACAATATAATAATTTTACTTTATTTTACATGTATGTTAAATTTATGACAGAGAAGGTGAGGCAGAAACTGAAACAAAAACAGGAGAATTAGGGGTTTCAATATGATTTATATTAGGTGAAGAAGGGATGGAAGTCTCATCAAAACGTTTTGGTTCTTGGAGAGGGTTTGGGGATAATTGACAGGGATATGGTGAGGGGGGACAGGTACATGTGGGACAATGGTATGTAGCTGTTTGTTTGAAGTGATCCTCCACAAAGTTTTTTAAATTATTAAAATTTGCCAAGAGTAGGTCCATTTTTTTCTTCTATGTGCTGAAGAGTCTTATCCAATACAGCTTTTTCATTAGTATTTTCAATTTTTGTATGGTCTGTACAAAAAAACGATATATGTTAAATGTATATAAAATAATATTAATTAATTGGTTTATATAGTAAAGTGTCTACCATTAGATTCACTACCTTCTGATATTTCCTCACGTGGGAAATGCTCCTCTAGCCACTCCAGAGTACTAGACATTTCTGTGATAAAAAAAAATAATATCATTCTTTTTTGTATCTAATACAGAAAGTTTACAAATATATGAGTAAAATGCAGTACACTTACTATTAATCTGCTGTTGCTCTTAGTTTTGGAGTTTCTGTGAGGTAATCATGTTGGAAGCGTAGCTTTCTTCTTTTGGTATATTCCATTTTAGAAAATATTGTATTTAAATGAATGGTTAGTGTGTTATATATATGGGTTACACTTCTTATTTATTACTACATATAATGTGTATGTGTGCTGGTTTGTGAATTTGTAAAATGTTCATATGTTATGATATAACAATTAAACATACCCCCCCAGACTTTTTGGGTAGTGGTGCTGTTGTCCAAAGATGTCAGTGGAAATTAAAAGAGTTTGCGGACATCAAATTCAGTAGAGAAGGTTCAGTATGTTCCATATTACATGTACATAAAGTCAGAGTTATTATTGTTAAGTTGCGCTACTAAAAACCCATGAAATTCAGTGAAAAATCTTTGTTAAAGGGACATTATGGTTAAGTTGCGCTACTAAAAACCTATGAAATTCAGTGAAAAAACTTTGTTAAAGGGACGTTATGGGTCCAAGTAAAACCGAAAACCCCCTGAAATTCGCCAGTTATGGTAAGCTAAGCAACCATAACTCGCGACACCACTGTGTACTGCTAAGACTAACACCCACAACATCAAAGATGACATCACAAATGTCATTGATGACATCACTGATGACATCACATGTCTATCTTCCTCTTCTTTCCTTTACTGACTTATGTAGGCCACATGGTTTTCTTCAGTAACAGTCATGAACTAAAAATTGTAAATGTACTATATTTGTAGACTTATCCTTCAAGTATGATCTTACAGTAATTCCCTTAGGGTCCAGTCATATCATATGAAACATATACATATGGGAAGACACAAGCTTGAAAAACAGCAATTCTTTCCGTGCATGACGATAATCAGTAGAGTTATCAGCACTTTCTGATAGTTCTGTTTTTTTTTTTTTATTACTGTATTTTCCCTGTATATGCTCATATTTGTATACATTGTACTCACACAACTTTTCTTAGGGTCCAGTCACATCATGTAATACATGTATATAGGGTAAATAGCAGCTTTGAAACAGAGCAATCATTTATTTGCATAAAGATAATCAGTTAGGTTGTGAATTATTTCTGCTACTACTTCTGCTTTTTTGCTTACTTCACTTTCCCTGTATACACCCATATTTGTATGTGTTATTGTGTCTTTGTGTTTTGTCTGTAATAATGCAATTATGTAGTAAGTGGGTTTTATTAGCTACTTATTACATGTTTCACAGTACACAAAACTCTAATAAGAAAACAGTTATCATTTCATTATTCAACATATCAACATTATGGTATGCTGCACAAAATGCCTATGTTTCTGCATGAGTACCTTAATATATTGGATAGAACTTCATAATATAATGCTATTTATATCAATGCATCGCTTAATGCACTAATTAGCTCTTGATATTTATTCCAATAATCTTTGACACTTTTTTCTCAACATTATAATAAGAATCCCTTGTACAGAGATTTCATGAAAAGTAAATGCACATGTGATGTCATCAGTGATGTCACCAATGACATTTGTGATGTCATCTTTGATGTCGTGGGTGTTAGTCTTAACAGTGCACAGTGGTGGCGCGAATTATGGTTGCTCAGCTTACCATAACTGGCGAATTTCAGGGGTTTTTCGGTTTTACTTGGAACCATAACGTCCCTTTAACAACGTTTTTTCACTGAATTTCATAGGTTTTTAGTAGCGCAACTTAACCATGACATCCCTTTAACAAAGTTTTTTCACTGAATTATATATATATATATATTTATATATATTCACTGAAAAACCTTTGTTAAAGGGACGTTATGGTTAAGTTGCACTAAAAAAAATGAAATGAAAATCTTTGTTAAAGGGACATTACGGTAAAGTTGCACTAATAAAAACTTGTGAAATTCAAAGACAAAATGTTGTTAAATGGACGTTATGGTTCCAAGTAAAACCGAAAACCACCAAAAATTCACCAGTTATGGTAATCTAAGCAACCATAACCATACCTCTCGCCACCATTGAGCACTGCTAAGACAAATACACAATACATGAAAGATGACATCACAAATGTCATTGATGACATCACTGAGGTAGATGAAGCACTTACCTCTGGCACCCACAGAGATTCATGGGTGTGGCATTTCTTTACCACTGTTGAAAATGTACCAAAGGCTAAAGCTACCAAAGTGAAATGAACTGAGCGCAACATTGTACTAGGTTGTGGACAAACTGGGCAGTACTGCGACGGGACCAGCTCCATGTTCAGACACATCAAATCCAACCACTGCAATGCTCTCAGAAAGGCTGTTCCTTTCTTAGGAAGTAATAGGCTGTCATCCTCTACCTCATCCTCCTCAATAAATGCTGTAACCACATAGCCTATTTCTGTGGGACACAAAACCCCACAACCTACCTTGCAAGCAATAGAAGAGGCTGTTGATCCATATCTTTCAAAAACAACAGTACGCTGTATATACTGCAACACACCACTCTGCAGGGGGTAGCAATTTCAAAGTGCTTTTGAAGCTGTAATCAAGGAGAATGAGAAACACTGCCCTCTACCTTAGATTTAACACATGTGCAACATCTTCCCCTGTCCACCTGCCCCTCCATCTCTGGGGTTGGTGCCCCTTCCCTCATTTCCCTCCCCACCTTATTTTCTGGCCTCTCCTGAAAATAGAAAAAAAAAACATAAAAAAACATGCCTTTGGGATCCCCCTTGGACAGTTAAAAAATAGAATTGAAAAAGCAAGCTTATAGACTCAAATTGCTTTACATTTTTCAGTAAAGTAGTTAGATTCAATAAGATTCTCCAACATCCCATTAGCATGTTCTACAACGCTAATGGAAATAATGGACACTTGTATACTAGAGAAAAAGAAATCATCACAGACACAAATTTCTGTCTGAAATTCTTCTCTCTAGTGTACAATAAGCAACATAATCTATTGCCGTTTATAACTATCCACAGTCTCTGCATTCCCTGTCTAGCCCATGCCTTATTAGAAAACCTTGATTGCACATGCACACCATCACACAAAACAGCCTTCTGCTTGTAACACTCCATCATTGCCTGCTTTAAACCATTCGAATGTATATCCACAAATCATTTAAAAAGAAATCTACATTTAGCCTATCAACATGTACAAATTCTTCCCACCAACTGCCACTTAACAATGTTCTACACATCTTTAGCATCTACATTGCCCATACTTACATGAAAAAATTGTACATAGTGCTCTTATAAATATACACATAGACATTGTGCAGTGACAGAAGTGCATCAATAAAAGGGGCTGTACGGATGGGCCAGTGTTCATGGGAGCCCAGGAGGGAAGTGCCAAAGGATGACAAGGTGGGAGGCCACTAGCTAACTGCTGGGGCAGAGGAGTCCTAATGGTGGGGTATATCTTAACTGTAACATCCCGTTAACAAAGTTTTTCTGTTAATTGAATATGTTTTCATATGTTAAAATGTTACATCACTGTATATAAGTTATTAATAATAACAAACATTTTTTGCAACACTTACTTATGTGAGTCGTTATCAGCAGTGCATACCTTAAAGGCAAATAAGAGTAGAAATTTGTCCTTGCCAAAGGCCAAGCCGTCTGCCCATGGCAGAAAAGTTATATCACAATTTTTTGTACTTACGTTTTGACAATTTTAAAAAAGTTAAACACAGAACAGATTTCCAAAAGAATCCTTTCAGGACCTTGCTGATGCTCCTTGTGCAACCTTGCTTGCATCCCCGTCCAGCAGCCTGGGCTGCAGCCGCAAGCCGATTTCTTTCCCCCAATTAAACCTACAGCTTTGGCCATGCCATACTGGCTTAACATTGCAGTTTTGAAGTTTAGATGTATTGGAAGCTCAAAGAAATACAGCTTCAAGGTTGCCACCTGTGTTTTATATATTTATATATATTTCTATTTTTATTTATTTATTTATTTATTTATTTTTTCTTACTGTTTGATTCTCTGTTTTCTCCTCCTTTCCCTTCTCCCTCTCTCTTCCCGCACTTCTTTACTTTTTTCTATGCACTTACTCTATCAGAATTGTCCCTGGACTTAGTATGATAGCAACAAATGTTTGCCCCCCCACCCTTTACTTGTTCTCCCACCCCTCCAGCACTATCTGAAATGTCGTCTGGCCTAGTAGGATAGGTGCTTGTCTTGTTCCTCTCCCTCCTTTATCCTCCCCCTCCCTCACCTCATGTTAATCTCCGGCGCTACCAGAAATGTTGTCAGGCCTAGTACGGTAGTCGTCTGTCGTCAGGCCGAGTATGATAGTTAATTTCACATTCTTTTTGTTCATGGCCTGTAAGAATGTCATTGTATTTTCCCTTGTTCCCTCCCTTTCTGTGAACGCTTTGAGACACGTTGTGTATAGGTGTTATATAAATAAACAATCACATCTTAACATATGATATCATGCTGCATGTCCCAATAAGTAAATTAGAGTAGGCATTCTTCCTTGCCAAGGGCCAGGCCCATTGTCCATGCACCAATTTTATATCACAATTTTTTTGTGCTTACATTTGGACACTTTGGAAAAATAAAACACAAAACAGATTTGCAAAAGCATGCTTTCAGGTCCTTGCTCATGTTCCTCACGGTTTGTTGTAATTCAGTATAGCACTTCAGGCTGCAGTTGCAAGCCGAGTATTTCTTCCCATTAAAACCTATGGTTAAGCCATCCTGCATGCCCAAATAATCAAGTAATTGCAGGACAGTAGAATGGGTTGATCACTGCGCTTTATCTAGTACCTTAAACAGATTACCATGCTGCAGGTCATTGGGTACTATTTTGAAGGTGCCCTTCCTTCTTCAAGTGTTAGGCTTCGAATAGGAGAGTGAGCCCTGTTCACCTCAGTGTTGAGTTATTCAATAAGTAACTGTTGTAATGAAGCAGTCTTAAAACCATTCATTTTGTTGTTTTTTTATTCACATATTTATAATATTTACAACAGTGCTGACAGTAACCACCCTCCCAAAACCCCCCTCTTTTTTGAAACATGGATCACAGAGCTAATACATATCTAGAAACCTGTTCCAAATATTTTCAAATAGTTTCCTTTTCTTCTGTCGATTATAGATCACTCGCTCCATATCTACCAGTTTAAACTTTTCATCAGACCATTTATTCTCAGTTGTGGAAATCCTTGATTTCCAATGTCTTAGAATTAACTTCTTTGCCATCAATGACCGTTTCAAAATATCTGATGCACCTCACGTTTTTCACCATCCAATCAGTGGGCATGTCCGATGTCAGCGGACATCACGCCATCCCCTAGGTCAATAGGAAGCCAGTCCGCGGACCAAAAATGGAAGTGAGTCCACAGACAGAACCCAGATATCACACTTTTTTTTACCTACTTTATGGCCGTTTTAATCAAGTACATCTTTCCAGTAGTTTTTTTTAAAACGACCAATATGTAGGTAAAAAATAAGATTTGCTATATTTGGGTTCGGTCCTTGGGCTCACTTCCCTGTTCTGTCCGCGGAAAGGCTTCCGATTGGTCTAGGGACTGTTGTGATGTCCGCGAACATAGGACATGCCCACTGGTTTGATGGTGCAGACAGCGCACTGGGAAAAAAGTCGGCAAAACACATTTTGGGTTATTTGAGGGCCTGTAAAAGGTGGGGGAGTTGAATTAAGATGATATGGAGATGCTTTTATAGGTGAAGAAGGTGGGCGCAGGTGCCAACCGCTCCACGGACACCACGCTAGTCCATGGACAGTGACATGAAGGAGCAGCTTGGAAAAAACATTTGAGGTTATTTGATGGCTGAAAGAGGGCATTGAAATGGTAGGGGAATGCAAAGATTATATGGAGGCTTTTTTACAGGTGAAAATGTGATCTGCAGGTGCTGTTGAGTAAGTGGTCAATTTTGGTGTCGACAGCCACCAATTGAATGGATGGTGGCTCAGGGAGAGTTTGTTATGTTCAGGTATATTGTACGTACTTGGTATGTGGTTTATCTATATTTTGGTTGCTGTGTGTAAATGTGCCCACTGTCCACAACCATTATAGTAATATGTGTATGTTATGTTAAGTTACTTGGCATTTATATAGCGCTCTATATATCATTGGTATGATTTCAAAGCGCTGGTAGGTTGAACGCCCTCGGAACCACAGTTCCGGTCATTAGAGAGAGATAGTGTATTAGGGTGCGTGGGTGCATGTTAGGCAGAATCCTGTGCAGCACTACAGAAGATTAAGACTACAGGTATATGCAATAAATATCCTTTGGTAACAGTCTGTACCACAAAGATTTAGTTCGTAGCTGTGGCTAAGCAGTCAGACTTATCTCAAGAGGGAGATGAGCAGTATTCAGGGTTTACACAATAGGCTACAATACTATGGAACAAGGAAACACTGACCAAAGCTTTGTATCAAAAAGAATATATATATTTCTTTTACACACTCTTAAGGTCACACACAAATCACTATCATTAAAGTAAGTTAAAACAGTCAAGAAAAGTATACACAACTCCCTATTTAAACTGTAGACAAGTTTGAACAAGAATGAAAACTGAGCAAAACAGCACAGTGTAAACCAAGCAGAAATGGCACTCTAACAATTTCTTCAGAGGGAGGGAAAGGACAAGTCATACACGGTTAGACTCCTAAACACACCGACAACGCTCCCCAATTAGATTGTCAACAAGTTAGGCAAGGCAATACTTTAGTATAAGCAATACTTTGATGAAAACTGAGCAAAATGGCACTTCAGCAATATAGAAAAGGCAAGTAAGGGTGGTTATAAGAGTTTTAGGTGCACCAACACATTCCTTAGAGAAAAACAATCTAGAGAAGGTAGTTGTAACTAAAATAGCCAGAGTCAATAGGCTCGTGCCAGAGCCAATGGTAAAAGGCAAATTGCCCAGGATCAAACGGTTCTAATAGCTGCAATCAAGTCTTTTTTTAACGAGTTGAAAAGGTGGTTGCAGACGAAAGGGGCGGCCAACCCAGAAGGTAGGTAAAGGATTTAAAACACATTTAGCAAGACCCAACGAAACGGGAGGCCTGGCGGAACAATGCACCTTGAAAAGTGGAAGAGGCTCCAGCGGTGGTGGTAGTTCCTGACAGTTTCTGCAGTTCGGGAGATCCAGCAGAGGAAGAGAGGCTCTCGTCGTGGAGGAAAGTTCGAGTTACTGCACTGCCCAGGGATGAAGCCAGCCGCGGTACTGCCAAAACGAAATAAAAGGTACGCTCCTTTAAATCGCGGTCGTGGTGGGCGGGTGTCTGGTTATCCGGTCTCCTACTGCTGGGCACTGGCGATTCGATCAAGGCAGGTCCTGGAAGGTGATTGGCGAACTGATTGGCCCCACCAGCTCAAGAGAAGAAGTCTCTTGCAGGTGAAGATCTTCTCAAGTCGTTGGAGAAAAGTGGTGAGGATCTGCAGCAGGGCTTCACCGGTGGTTCAGTCATTGCAGATGTCTTCAGCTTCTCTCCTCTTCAGGTTCCTTAGTTCCAGTGGTGACGTCTTGTCCTCCAGTCCTCAGAGCCCTGCTTTTATGCAGAAAAAAACCCATTCATACAGCCTAGCTGTCACTCACACAGTGGAGTGGCTATCCTGGTGGGATAACCCCCAGCAGAGTGCAGCTTGGGTTGCCTAGGTAACCCTGTCCAGTGCGCCTATTCCCCAGACTCAGTGTCGCCGAGAGGAGGGCTTCTGTGCAGAAGCTCGTCAAAAGGACAAACAATGGATCCCCGACCTGGGTTAGGATTTCAGAGAAAGACACGAGAAAGAAATATTATCAAAGATCTGGCAATAAAAACCTACCAGAGTAAAGTTAATATAAGAATAAACCGGCGGTATGTTAGAGGCTGTCAGTAAAAGTGGTAGCCTCGAACAATGGGAAAATCCCAGAGGGAAATATTCGCGGTCGAATATTTACGGTAGTAACCACTGCCACCAGCCAGAAACTTTGGGGAGAGGGACTGGATGGTACTCTCTCGAAAATGAACACTAGGGAAAAACTATTAACCCTTTCCAGTACTTCCATATTAAGATGGGTTGTACTGGTTTTGTTCATATCTATTAACTAGTAAAGTCAATGGGGTCTTTACATGCCCTGGGAGACAGTAGTCATTCCCAGGGAATGGACTCTATGTTTGGGGGTCACTATGTCACCCCTGCGTTACTGCACTGAGGTGCTGTGGAACACACATGTTAAAAAGATGATTCCTATTTGGATGAGATAAACCACATAGACCATAAGCACAAAAGATAGCCTAAAACACACATCAGCAATCTGTCTAAGAGTGGGAGAAAGAGTCGCTGAGGGACTCTATAGGTAAGGGAATTTAACCTTAGAAGAGAATTCTCTCTAACACTCGCACCCCCCCAGAGTAAGGGACAGGAGGATCTAATCCACTCCTGGATGAGTTTCTTACCTCTAGTCGATTAAAAACATCCTAGAGAGACCATCAGCATTTTGGTGATGGCATCCTGACCTGTGCTCAATGGTAAAAGCAAACCCTTGGAGCAGATTGACCATCTCAACAGTTTTGGGTTCTCCCCTTTCATTTGCATCAACCATCTCAAGGGTTGGTGGTCAGTCTGAATAATAAAAGTAGAACCATACAAGTTTGGCCTAAACTTCTTCAGAGACCACACAATGGCAAAACATTCTCTCTCAATTGTTGCCCACCTTGTCTCAGGTTTGTTCAGTTTCCTACTGATGAAGCAAATGGGGTGTTCCCTACCTTTCTCATCCAGTTGTCTAAGGACTGCACCTATACCTGTATTGGAAGCATCTGTTTGTACAATGAAGGGTTGGTGGCAGTCAGGAGCTCTTAGAACTCGAGCTTGACAAAGGGCACTTTTCAGGCTTTCAAAGGCCTGATTGCACTCCTCATTCCATTTGACCTTTTTTGGGAATTTTGGAGAGGAGATTAAATTCACTGGAGAAGCTTTGGTCCCATAGTTCTCAATGAAATTCCTGTAATACCCAGTAAGGCCTAAGAAGGCTCTCATCTGGGTTTGAGTAGTAGGTGTTGTCCAATTTTGCACAGCTTCTATCTTGCTGAGCAATTACTTTATTTCAGCACCTCCTACCTCATGACCATGGTAGACCACTTTACTCTGACCAATCTGACATTTGCTTCCCTTTATGGTCAGTTGTGCCTGCTCAAGAGCCTGCCAAACATATCCTAGGTGGTCAACATGTTCTTTCCAAGCTGGGCTGAACACTGCAATGTCATCCACGTATGCCATGCAGAGGTCCTCCATCCCATTCAGAACCTCATTAACCATTCTTTGGAATGTAGCAGGTGCATTCTTTAATCCAAAAGGCATAACCTTGAATTGGTATAAGCCAACTGGGGTGGAGAATGCAGTTTTCTCCTTGGCATGGTCTGTCAGGGCTATTTGCCAATAGCCTGACGTGAGATGAAATGTGCTGAGGAACTTGGCTGAACCAAGTCTATCCACCATCTCATCTGTCCTTGGCAAAGGATGGGCATAAGTCTTAGTGGCTGCATTTAGAGCTCTATAGTCCACACAGAATCTCAACTGCTTGGATCCTGCCTTTGGTACTAACACAACTGGGCTAGACCAGGGACTAGTAGAGGGTTCTATTACCCCGAGATCAAGCATCTTGTTGACCTCTCCTTTGATGTGGGTTCTTACATTCTCTGACATTCTGTAACCTCTACTTTTGACAGGAAAAAAGTCACCAGTGTTGATGTCATGCTGGCCCCCTAGGGGTCAAGCCTGGTGAAAGTGAAAACAAGTGGGCAAATTGATTCAACAAAACTTTGCACTCCTCCTGTTGGTCAGAAGTCAGATTAGAAGAGAGATTAACTCCTATTTTCTCATCTAAAGGTTTGCCTCTGAGAAGGTCAGGCAGAGGTTCACTCTCATCCTCCTCTTGAGCTGAAGCTAGAAGCAAAGCTCCCAGTTCTGGTCTCGAGACATAAGCTTTTAGACGGTTGGTGTGAAAGACTCTAGGAGACTCCTTAGGATTGCTTAAGTCCACCAGATAGTTCACCTCTCCAAGTTTTCCCACAATCTTGAAGGGTCCTATCCACTTGTCCTGGAAGGCCCTCTGCCTTGTTGGCACCATAACAAGTACTAGCTGGTCTTCAGCGAACTCAATCATGTTGGCCTTCTGGTCATGCCAATGCTTAACCAGAGCCTGACCTGCTTTCAAGTTATCACTTGCCTCATCCATCATGTGTGGCATTCTCCTCTGGAGTCCTATCACATAGTCAGTCACTCTGACTGGCTTGGGGGCAGGAGCACTCTCCAACCCCTCTTTAATCAGGGCCAATGGAAGTCTGAATAGATGGCCATAGAGAAGTTCAAAGGGACTGTAACCCACTCCCTCCTGAGGGACTTCTCTATATACAAAGAGAAGGCATGGCAGTAGAAGATCCCACTTTTTCTTAAGGGGGTCTTCTAAAGCTCCTATCATGCTCTTCATGGTTCTGTTGAACCTTTCTACCAACACATTTGTCTGGGGGTGGTATGCGGTTGAGAACTTGTAGGTAACTCCACAGTTTTTCCACATGGCCTTCATGTAGTGGGACATAAAATTTGACCCCCTGTTGGATATTACCTCCTTAGGAATCCCAACCCTGGTAAAAAAATACCAAGGAGGGCCTTAGCCACAGCCTGCGCTGTAACAGTCCTCATAGGAATTGCTTCAGGGTACCTAGTAGCATGGTCTACTACAACAAGGATAAACCTGTTGCCTGAAGAGGTTGGAGGATCAAGGGGACCAACAATGTTGATTCCTACCCTCTCAAATGGTACTCCCACCACAGGGAGAGGCACTAAAGGTGCCACGTTCTTGTAACCACTCTTACCAGAAGTTTGGCAAGTGTGGCAACTCTTGCAGTACTTATCTACCTCAGCCCCCATTTTAGGCCAATAAAAGTAGCGAGATATCCTTTTCTTGGTCTTCTTGAAACTCAAGTGACCAGCCAAAGGTATCTCATGGGCTAGTTGCAAGAATTGGAGTCTGTTCTCTTGGGGCACTACAAGTCTTTTGTAGTCTCCAGGGATGGACTCAGTCGGTTCACTGTAGAAGAGACCATCTTCCCAGTGCAACCTATACTTCCCAGGCTCTTGCCCTTCAAGCTGAGAAGCTGCCTGGTGGCGAAGACCTTCCAGAGTTGGACATTCTCTTTGCCCCTTACTGAAGTCTGCCCTGTTGGGTCCACCTTCTTCCATTAAAGACTGCAGCTCAGGATGGTCCAAAGGGTCCAGATCTCCAATAAGATACTAGCCTTCTACTAGATCTGAATCCTCAGGCTCTACTTCAATCACACAGGGTTGTACCTCACTCTCAGCCTCAGCTGGAGGAGGAATCACATGTATGATTTTGGACAACCTAGGAGATTTCCTGGTTGGAAGCAGGAGTGCTTTCTGCTGGTTTCTTCTTAGAAGGCTTGGGTTTCCCCTTTGCTTCTGGTTGCTTAGAAATTGAATTGCAGTTAGTAACTCCAGTGGAGTAGGAGTGATTTCTTTTTCTATCATCTCATCAGGAGAGCCTCTCAAGGTCCTCTCCCTTGGAGGTCTGGTGAGCTCCTGTAATATTTTGCTAGGAGGTCTGGGAGTACTTGACACTACTCCAAGATCTTTAAGATCATTGCCCAACAGCACCCTTCCAGGTACTTCAGATTGTACACTAACAGGAATCCTGACAGTCATTTCATTGCAATGGTTGAGAGCTGGTTGAGAAGCATCTTCACAGGCCGTCCAGCTAACTTGGTGAGGCGTTTGGGTGCCTTAGCAACATCCTCCACCTTGAAAAAAGATTCATCCACCACAGTTATGCTGGCTCCAGTGTCTCTAATGTCTCTAATGGCAGGGGTCTACTGACCATTCACTAGGACACTGTCTTTATAATACTCTTTAGTATTATTTGGGATAGAATTATACACATCTAAATTCTGTTGTTCCCACAACCTCAAGGATACTAAAGCTACACTAGCTGAGACTTTGATGTGGTCTTCAGCCAGTAGTTGAACGTTTTCACTGACCATTTGTTCTTCCTCCTCTGGAGCGAAGGCTAAGGAGACGGTGTGGACCCCTGAAGGTTTACCCTTACATCTTGGATCCCCTTTCACATGGTCAGTTGAACCACAAACATAACATTTTCCAAATGGCTTTATGACTGGTGGTTTGCTCTGGCCTCCTTCTGCTCTGGGACCAGAAGGTACATTAGCCTGAATCGGTTTCCCTTGTGGCTTACCCTTAGAGTTTTGTTTGTGGCCTTCTTTGGAATTGGAATTATTTGAATTCTCTTTGTTGTCTTTCTTAGGCTGCCTTCCTCATCCTTTTTCTGAGTGACCCCTGAATCCTTGTGAGTAGCCCTGGTGGCAACCCACAAGTCAGCAGCCTGAGCTGGTTTCTTGGAATCTATTTCCTTTGAATCAGCCAAGTGCTGTCTGAGCTCAGCAGAGCAGGCATCATAGATAGACTCCAACATGACAAGATTTTACATTCCTTCATAAGTGTTCACCCTGTAACCCTTAATCCATCCCACCAAGTTTTTCAAACACTCACTCACTCAGGTAGCCCAATGGGTACCATCATGCTTTTTGAGGGTCCTAAACATCTTAAGGTACTGGGAAGGGGTCTTCCCAAATCTAGCAATTAAAGCTAGCTTTACACGTTCATAATCCATCCTATCCACCTCCCTCAACTCCATTACTACATCAGATGCAACAAGGGGGAGCCTAGAGAATAACCAGGGGATCACCTGTTTCCCTGTGATTTCCTGGAGCCCATGATTGTACTCAAACATAGCTAGCCAATCTAACACATCCAATTTAGGTTCATGCATACCTACAATCTCTTTAAGCATCCTGGGTCTCTTTGGACTGGAAGATCTAGAGGATTAGGGGAGAGAAGCATTTTCCTAAGACAGTTTCTTCATCTCTAGCTCATGATTGAGATCCATTTCTTTGAGCCTTAGTTCTTGATGTTTCTGTTCAGTTTGGGCACTAATTCTTTTGAATTCAAGTTCAAGCCTCATTTTTTCTAGTGAGCTAAATTCAGGACGTAATGTGGGACCTGACAATGGTCCAGTAGCTACGGCTTGAGGCCTTTGAGCAAGTTGAGGGCCAGAGGGGGTTAAAATGTCAGTCTCCTCTTCTTCATCTGTCTCAACAATAACATCTTCAACATTATCATCCTCAATGTTTGCTACATTTGCTGGAGGGGTAGGCACTACAGCCCCAGTCTCCAGTCTTTGTTTTTCTAACAATCTTTCAATCATCTCTGATTTCTTGCCTTTGAAAGGAAGACTTTTCTGTCTGCAGAGATCCCTTAAATAATCAACAGTATTTACAAGGAGGGTTTCCTGGCTATAGCTTTCCATCTTTGACTTTTTAAAATTAACTTTTTAGTGATTGTTAAGCCTTGTGGTTAATTGAACCAAGGTACTAGCAGCACTCTAAAATGTAAATCCAATACCTTTATCCTCACCGCTGTACACCAGTGTTAGGCAGAAACCTGTGCAGTTCCCTTAGGGAGCACTACAGAAGATTAAGACTACAGGTATATGCAATAAATCCCCTTTGGTATCATTCTTTACCACAAAGATTTAGTTGGTAGCTGTGGCTAAGCAGTCAGACTTATCTCAAGTGGGAGATGAGCAGTATTCAGGGTTTACACAATAGGCTACAATACTATGGAACAAGGAAACACTGACCAAAGCTTTGTATCAAAAAGAATATATATATATATATATTTATTTTACACACTCTTAAGTTCACACACAAATCACTATCATTAAAGTAAGTTAAAACAGTCAAGAAAAGTATACACTACTCCCTATTTAAATTGTAGACAAGTTTGAGCAAGAGTGACAATTGAGCAAAACAGCACAGTGTAAACCAAGCAGAAATGGCACTCTAACAATTTCTTCAGAGGGAGGGAAAGGACAAGTCATACAGGGTTAGACTCCTAAACACCTACAACACTTCTCAATTAGATTGTGAACAAGTTAGGCAAGGCAATACTTTAGTATAAGCAATACTTTGATGAAATCCGAGCTAAACAATTTAGAGAAGGCAGTTGTAACTGAAATAGCCAGAGTCAATAGGCTTGAGCCAGAGTCAATGGTACAAGGCAAAGTGCCCAGGATCAAATGGTTCTAGTAGCTGCAGCCAAATCTTTGTTTAACGAGTTGAAAAGGCGGTTGCAGAAGGGAAAAGATAATGTTAGACGAAAGGGGCGGCCAACCCAGAAGGTAAGTAAAGGATTTAAAAAGACTTTAGCAAGACCCAAAGAAACGGGAGGCCTGGCGGAACAATGTACCTTGAAAAGTGGAAGAGGCTCCTGCGGTGGCGGTGGTTCCTGGCAGTTCCTGCAGTGCAGGAGATCCAGAAGAGGAAGAGAAGCTCTCGTCGTGGTGTAAGGTTCGAGTTACTGCACTGCCCAGGGATGAAGCCAGCCGCGGTGCTGCCAAAACAAAATAAAAGGTACGCTCCTTTAAATCGCGGTCGTGGTGGACGGGTGCCTGGTTATCCGGTCTCCTAGTGCTGGGCACTGGTGATTCAACCTAGGCAGGTCCTGGAATGCGATTGGCGAACTGATTGGCCCCACCAGCTCAAGGGAAGAAGACTCTTGCAGGTGAAGATCTTCTCAAGTCGTTGGAGAAAAGTGGTGAGGATCTGCAGTAGGGCTTCACCCGTGGTTCAGTCATTGCAGATGACTTCAGCTTCTCTCCTCTTCAGGTTTCTTAGTTCCAGTGGCGACGTCTTGTCCTCCAGCCCTCAGAGCCCTGCTTTTATGCAGAAAACCCCCCATTCATGCAGCCTAGCTGTCACTCACACAGTGGGGTGGCTATCCTGGTGGGATATCCCCTCAGTCTAACAGGGCAGAGTGCGGCTTGGGTTGCCTAGGTAACCCTGTCCAGGGTGCTTATTCCCCTTCCCACACATCCTGTCTACCCCAGACTCAGGGGCACCGAGAGGAGGGCTTCTGTGCAGAAGCCCGCCAAAAGGACTAACAAAGGATCCCCGACCTGGGTTAGGATTTCAGAGAAAGACACGAGAAAGAAATATTATCAAAGATCTGGCAATAAAAACCTACCGGAGTAAAGTTAATATAAAAATAAACCGGCGGTATGTTAGAGGCTGTCAGTAAAAGTGGTAGCCTCGAACAATGGGAAAATCCCATAAGGAAATATTCGCGGTGGGAACCACTGCCACCAGCCAGAAACTTTGGGGAGAGGGACTGGGCGGTACCCTCTCGAAAATGAACACTAGGGAAAACTATTAACCCTTTCCAGTACTTCCATAGCAAGATGGGTTGTACTGGTTTTGTTCCTATCTATTGACTAGTAAAGTCAATGGGGACTTTACATACCTTGGGAGACAGAAGTCAGTCCCAGGGTATGGAGTCTATGTTTGAGGGTCACTATGACACCCCTGTATTACTGCACTGAGGGTGCTGTGTAACACACATGTTAAAAAGATGATTCCTATGAGGGTGAGAGAAATCCCATAGACCATAAGAATAGCCTAAAACACACATCAGCAATCTGTCTAAGAGTGGGAAAAAGAGTCTCACTCTTAGCAGGAGAAAAAGAATAAACCCCTCAAATCCAGCAAAGCTGCTGGGGGGCTCTATAGGTAAGGGAAATTAGCCTTAGAAGAGAATTCTCCCTAACAGTGCACCAGTTATGTGCGCAGCTGATGTAATTTCTGGATGGTGGCTGCATGCTAGCGTTAGGTGTGGTGCTGAAGATATCAGTTGGATGTGTACCCAGGCTGGGTTCTGGCTGTGTTAGGCCTGAAGGACACATATGTGAGCAGCTAGGCCGGAATGTCACGGATAGCTTCGTTTTATTAGGGTGAAGAGGTGTTCATGGGGTAGTGTTTGTATGTGAACAGCTAGGCCGAATTTATCAGGGGTATAGCTGTGTTCTAGTTTTGTGATGGTGTATAGTAGAGAGTAAGTATAGTGATGTGGTATGATATTATGGTTCATCTTTAAAGCGCCTGAGACCAGGCACTTGAACAGGATGGCAGGGAACACAGCGACACACGGTTACACAGTGACAGGGGGCTGAGTTTACAGCAATAGGAGGGGGCACACGGATATATAGCAACAGCATGGGGAACAAGAAGGCAGGGTACATTATAATTATAGGTACTGTAGGGGGAGTAGAAAGTATGTGGTAATTATGACTGTAGTACAATTGAGGGTAGTGCTTATGGAATATGTATTTGTTTACAGTTGGTATGGTTACTTTGTTGTGTAAAATTGTAAAGCTGGAAACTGATTTGTTTTCTGTGAAAATAAAATAGTATCATTTGTTAAACAGGATAGTTGAAAAACTTTAATAGCATACAATTTCACAAATACATTTACTCTTTCTGAACCTTTTAGTGTGTGGTGCACTGTTGTTGTATTGACTTCAATAATCATTGTGTCATTGGGAAAAACAAACCATAGAGGATAAAAAGAAAACACTACAATTGTGTCAGTGTAAGTGTGCTAGTATGTTTGTTTGAAGTGTGTTGTTATTAGGGGAATGTTTAAAGTAGTTAGATACCTGTAGGCGTATTCTAACTAACTTGGCTTTTAAAAAGTACTATTCTAGTATTTTGGATGTAGTTGGATACCTGTTGGCGTATTCTACCTGTTTATTGTGCTAAGGTTTAGTTAGTACACTTGGGTTGAAGGAATATTAAGCAGGCATTTGTTAGATTTGCTGGTAACCTATGTTTTGGAGTAACAGAGGTGTCGTTACAGGTAACACCCTTTTTGATCACATCAAAATGTCCATATGGATGTTTGGATTGCATTGGGTGTGACTGTTTTGTGGGCAGCTGAAAATACCAAACATGAGGAGCAGGGGCTTTGGGGGTGTGACCCGTGCCCCATGTTTAGTATTTTGGGGTTTGGTGGTGCAGGGCTTTCCACCGAATCTTTAAAATTGGTGTCAGAGACAAAAAACTCGGCCCCTGTTTGCGAGCAATTATACTGTGGCCAGTTTACCCGCAAACAAATTGTTGGTGAATAAACAACCCAGATCTGTCGTTACATTCAAACCAACCACTCCTTTTTGACATATGAAGTAAAGTGCCCTGAAATGGTTGTGGCACCAGTCTGGTATATTATACCTAGTGTTGTGAAGGTTTTCTTGCCAAGAGATACCTGGCCGAGTGTAAAGCTTGTAAACTTACAGTTATTTTTGGTACCGTCCGCATTGTGCCTGAGAAGCATTAGTATGACATATTGGCTATGTGAGTTGATTTTCATACTGGAACGATTGTCTGAATTGCAAAAAATGGCATAATATTCCACAATTTGCATTCTGCAGAAGCTGGTGAAACAGAATTGATTCACAATTTGATATGGATGCATATACAAATCGTTTATTAGGGATGTGCTCTTGTGAAACATTGTTGCAGAGAGTGCATGTATATTTCAACACGTATAAAGTCTGGAAGATTTAATTTGTAGGGATATTTTTGGTTTCCAGTAGTTGTAGTAAGTACAGTAGGAATTATTGAGGATCTTCTTCTGTGTTTATGGTAAATTTTACCATTCCCGCACTGTAGTCCAATTCTCGTCTCATACCTGAGACACTGTAAGTGCTGTCAGGATTATTTGTGGCATTTTTATGAAGGACAAGCATTTGCAAACACTACTGTTCTCAGCCGTTTAAGTAAATGTTGTGAACAGTTGGTGGCAATTAAAACAGAAGACTGATTGTTATATTTGCTTAGCAATTTAATCCAGTTTTGTTGCTGAATTTAAATGGACCAGAGAGTTGACTGTCTGCATCGTCTAATGGGCCTGCAGATTTTTTGGGAGAAGAGATATTTGTCTCTTTCTTTTTGAATGGTTGTGCAGTTGAGTTTGCAGTAGACAGTTTTGTTGTTGTAGTAATTGATGGAGAAGGAGTTGGTCATTGTTTTTTTAGCGGTATTTTTGGGAGATCTGTTGTAGATTCTGTTTGCATTATTTTTTCTTTTTAAAGATTTTACTTTTTGAGGTACAGGGTACATATCTAAATGGGGGCGTACAGTGCACGTAGCCTGTTGTATTCTATGATTCAAGTAATGTCAGCATTGACTTTGTTTGCATCAAAGTTAACTAGGAAAACATAACTCATACCTTCAGTAAAGACTGTGCTGCCAATATCAATCAATGTGTGGTCCTGAGTTAGATCTTCCGTTTTGTGAATAGTGATAGCACATGCAAGAGACAGAGAAAAATGTTCTCTGTGTACGTACATATCTAGGAAACGTGCTATTGTGCAGCCAATTCTTTTAACTTGTGCACGTTTTCAAAGTGGAGGTTGACAAACTGAATGTTATTGATATGTGGATATATTTGGAAGCCAACAACTGTACCAATTGCTCAATTAATTAAACCTTGTTCTGCATTAAGGTTATGTTTTAGGATTACTCTGCTGTTTAGGCACAAAGTTAATATGTTCTCCAATCTAGCTATGTCAGAGATAGATTGTTGTAATAGATTTTTCTAAGGTATTTAGTTGTGCGGTTGCTTGTTGACTCATAGATAGTGTCATGCCGTACACTACTAGTTTGTCTATGGAGCTGATGTTCAGTATGGGTTGCATTAACTTTTTTAACATGGTCTTGTTGAATTGACTACAGCTTGCAAGGGTTGGCTTTAAGGACATGCATTTTAGTTCATGTTTCCATCAGGGGCAGATGTGTTGGCCCCATATATAGCTCATGAATGAGTCTAGTATTTAAGATGGATTTTGCATCTTTTGTAAGCAGACCAGTTCTGGTGCTTTTTAAAATGATAGCATAGGTGAGGTCTGCAGACTGATGCATGTTTTGAGTTTGTTCTCTTACTGAACATGTTTGCAGAGTTGCCTGCGTCCTAATGCTTTGAAAATAAGTTGACATTTTACTGATGTTAACTGTACGAGAACAATGAAAACAATAACATGTTTTCCTCCAAACAGTTCTTCGTAGTCATTTTTTAGGACTTCTTGCATTCTGAGGTGAATCAAAGCCAACATGAGGTTGGAAACCATGCTTACCTCATCTATTAGGAGCACTTTCACTTGTTTCAGAATTCTCTGCACTTCAATAGCAGCCTCTGTTGATCATTTGTAGTGTTCCAATTTATTTTGGTATTCTACTGGAAGGAGGAGCAATCGGTATAAAGTTACACCTCCAATGGCGTAGGCAGCTAAACCTGTGGAGGCTGTTACAACAACCAAAAGGTTAAGATTTTTAGAAAATTTCTGATTATTATAATTAAGAATGTTTTACTAGAACCAGCTCCACCACTTACATATAGGAGCAGTTTTTTTAAAATAATTTTCACAGCTGCACATTTTAGTTTCATATTTATTACCATGTTCAATTTTCTTTAGTGACTTCTAGATAAATGGTGAGTTGTTAATCATTTAGCTGTGATTTGAGTGATGACAAGTTTTATTGAGATTGTTTATATTGACTAACTCAGTCATGGCTATTTCTGCTCCATTGCTTCATTTAGAATTAGTGGTTTTCCAAGTGGTTCTTGGCTTCCTGTAAATGAAGGTCGATTGCCCTACGGAGTGTCTGTATCTAGTTGAGCTTCAATTTCTTCCTCTTGTTGGCGTTCATTGTCCAACATTTCTTTGTATTTTTTGAAATTGCCATTTGTTATACTGCTTTCATTTGCTGTGAATGCAGTTTCAAATGAGTCATAGGGTCTCAATACAACGTTGATGGTCTAGAAACAACGGTGCCGGTTAGCTTAACGGCACCGTTGTTTCCTGACCGGAAAAGTACAAGTCTGTGGGGTGGGTGCCCTCAGCCTGGCAGGTCTGACTTGCCAGGCAGAACAGGAACCGCCCGTAGACTTTCACAGAAGCACTGGCACCGTTATTAACGGTGTTGGTGCATCCATGGTCCCCACTCCCATGGAGTATGGGGATCAACATTTTACCGACGCCTGACTTACCAGACCGCTGGGGCTGTAATGCCCCAGTGTTTCCGGCAAGTCAGGTGCTGGTAAATCACTACGGGTCCGGAGGCTACCTGCCAGTTTTACCGGCACGGTTGCCGCTGGACCCGTAATGAGACTAGCCACAAAATAATTCTTCTTCTTTTCTCCAAGGTTTAAATCATTGCTGTAGGGCCATGTAATAAAGTCCCCTATGCTGCAGACATGTAAATGATAACTTTATATGATTCATTAGGCTGGGTTTGGTAAGTTTCACTAGGCTCCCTTCACAGTTGAGATGGAATATTTGCCAGTTGTCTCAGCTGGTATGACATTGTTTTTGTAGGAGTGGTTTTGGGCTATGTCGTATGGGCACACGCTTTCTAAAGCAGTACATCTATTTGGGTAGTATGTGTCAATTACATTGTTTTTTAAAATGTCCTGGCTTGTGGGATCATTTGTGGCTATGGTTTCTGTTTCTTGGTAGGAATTTAGTACTCTTTTCTCGTGATGAAGGTGGACCATTGTTCAGTCAGACAATGGGCCTCATAGCGATGTCGGCGGTAACCTGCCGATGCTACCGACGGGTTGTTGCCAACCTCGTTACACCATTCCCACCACCTGATATCCCGGAGCCACCCATATATTACAGGTCCTGGAGGGCCGGGATGTTAGGCGGGAGAACTGTAAGTCTCCATTCCCATGGTGTCCCATTGTACTCCATGGGAAATGGGACATGGTAGCACCGGCAAACCGGTGCTTCCGCGTAAACCATGCCTGCATGGGCCAGTGCTCCTATGAGAATGCAGGCCTTCTCAAAGTCTGGGAGTCTCGAAAGGGTGTTGGTACATTGTTACTGGCACCCTTATTTGTGGACCGCCACACTGGTAATGAGTCTCAATGTTTTCAGATTTGCCATACAAGGGTGTACCTGTTAATCAGGCGGCAGCTTCGTAGCACCCACATTCTCTATGGGAGATCATTCTAACAGATGACATCAATCTATTTAGTGGTCATTTTTTGGAAAATGGTCTAGGGAAGCCAAAGCGACATTTGGTATAGTATTTACCTTTGTTTTCATATCAACGTTGGCAGTATTTGCCACACTTATATTTTTTTAAGCCTACCGTTTGTGTACCGAGATCACTATGTGTGGTTTCTGAAGGGATGTCACTGGTAATGTATTGCTGAATACATAGTAAAACAGTGGCATCTCTGTCATGCTCAAATTTGGGATCATATCTTATCCACAAAAGCATGTGGATGTATGATGCTCCTCTGGATTGACATTCTTTTTTCCAAAAGATGTGTTCCACTAATCCGAGTAGAGGAGTAGTTTTATTGCAGATGAAGTGCAGTTGGGCAATGAAGGGATGCTGAAAGTACCTTGATTCATTTACAGGTTCAAGAGAAGGAGAGTTCTACTGGTATTAGTATATCTATGCTTTCTTTATTTTGGTTTGCAGTGCGTACATAGTCGTGCAAGTCATCCCATGTGGTTTCTGCACAACTTAAAGTAACAAACCATGTGGGCGGGCCTAGGTTCCTTAGCATGCAACGTACATCAGTGTGAAGTCAGAACCAGTATTCTTTTGTACCACGCATGTTTGCCAACAGATTTGTGATACTTGACTGCAAGACTTGATCTTTGTCGTCTATCTTTTGAAACAATTGGGTAGCAGACATGTTTAAAAAATTGAGATCTTGTTTTTAATATGTGTGCAACTCCATAACATAGAGTTGCTAGTTCACTTTCAAACAGGAGATGGAAAATGTATGCTAGATTTTATCTGAATCTGGGGTCTTCAGAATACATTCGTAAAGAGCGTAGTTCTGATGCAGTAATTTGTGTGGATCTTTCATCATATCTTGTTCCTTTTCCATTAGGAAAGAGCAGAGAAAAAGAATGTGCTTCTACACTTTTCTCAAATATGTTCATTGGAGATACTTTGGCTTCACGCATTTGATATGTTTCAAATGCATCTTCTATGGTGTCTCTGGAGTGTTGTGGATGAATTGTAGATTGAAAAAATATAGGGGTTTCCTGTACTCTAGTCCTCTGTCTATTTCTGCGTTCGCAGCATGAAGAGATGGTCGATCCTAGTCCTATTTCTATGCGTAACTCCTTAAGATAAGATTGCTACCCAGCTAGTAGGCGTACACGGAAGGAGGCAGGAGCCAGTACACAACACTGTTTATTATGAACACGGAAATACATTAATAAAGTTAAGAAAATGCTGTGCGCCATAGGATGTACTCCTTTTAAACAAGGGGCATTAGTGAGTATTGTGGCATAACTATAGTAAGTGTGAG
Source organism: Ambystoma mexicanum (assembly GCF_040938575.1). NCBI lineage: Eukaryota > Metazoa > Chordata > Amphibia > Caudata > Ambystomatidae > Ambystoma > Ambystoma mexicanum. The sequence goes on from NC_090933.1 coordinate 167,397,389, forward strand.
CCAAGAACAGGGGGTTGTGTTTTCAGTAGCTCTATCGAAAAGGTACAATGAAGGGTCTGGAATCCATGTCAGGGTGCCTATGTCCCTCGAGAAGCCATCATGCCTCCTGGTAAGTCACCCATCTTGATGGCTCAGCCACCCTGTAATGACATTTGACAGAGGAAAACCAAAATGGACAAAATTGCGGACCCAAGTATCAGGAACTTTTCCCTAAATCCCAGGAACTTTATAATTACAAATGTTGCCAGGCCAAGACAATTTGAATCTAGGGAACCCCTGAAAAATAAGCTTTTGGCTTGGCTTAACTCTACAGTGGGCCCTAATCGCGTAAGAACGCTGGACCTAAAAGTACTTCGGAGAATCCAGACCGATAAGTGGTGCTAAATGGCCAATACTGACTGTATTGTCGTGGGTTGTGGATCCAGCAGTCTACCCATGTCTCTAAAAAAATGTTTAATTTTACAACATGTCTGTTTATCTACTAACCTCAGAATTGTGCTGAATTAATTAGTGAATGATAGTAGTCTTTGTCAACAGCTGTACTCTCACCCTAGCCCTGTTACAGACAACTTTTTCTTCTAGCACACAGCTATAGTAACCTGCTCAATGTCTGGTGTTGAGTTATCTGTTGTCCTTTTTATGCTAAATGTCTTCTTTTGTGCTTAGTGGATGTGTTTGTTGTATGATTTATGTCAAGCGCCCTGATGCCTGCCTAAGCATACAAATAAATAAATAAGTATGGCAGACAGCTATAATTATGGGGCATGGTACACCATAAACAATAATGTTGCGATTCGGGTGAGCCAGGAGCCACGGGTTTTGTTTGTAGTAGCACTTAGAGTTTATTAGTCATTTCACTTCCCACAATCTATTGAAAATGTGCAACAAAGGGCCTGGGAACAGACATTACCCTGGCAAATCCATGTGACAGACAGCTATAATTATGGGGCATCTGGCATGGAATACCATGAACGATAATGGTGCTAGTCAGAGCCACATTAAACAGGACTACATTAATTTGATTTGTTGTGGGGGATGTGACAAACATTAACTGAACATTCATGGGAGCTGCTTCTGACTTCCAGTTCAAATGCACTGCGTGTGCTAATATCAACGGAAATAAAGGATAACAAGAATAATAGAGGAAGTAGTGGAAGGAAGACATCAATGTGAATTCAATCCAAGAAAATGAAGACTTATCAAGACATGTCCATCCAGAATAGGATAAGTGCAATATATCCAATACCTCAGTACAGGTATGTGAGACTTACAAAATAGGCTAAACCCGCATCACAATATGGGTTTCTGTGAATTACAGGAGATGTGAATTGAAGGAATTCAATTGTTGTGTGACCAATAGCTGACTGATCCACAGAAGAAATATAATAGGGTCCAAATTTGGCTTTTTATTCCATAACTGGAAGTAAGTATTCAATCTATGTAACCATTACTTATAACATTGTTTTGTGGTCGAGGTTGAATCTGTGCAGGAATTAATGGGATGCTCCCAGCTTTTTCCGATTTTGCAGGACTAGACAACATAGTTTACATTTGAAGAACCTGTGAGGGATTGATCCCATTAGCATCTGCATAACCTCTGTCAGTCATACATGGAGGTGAGTTAGATGTTTGCAACTACTAGGAGAGTTGCTTGTGACACAATTAAAGTGAATTTAAACAAATGAGGATGACAAGATATCACAATAGGTTTTATAGATTTTATTATCATATGTTTTCTAGATGGTGTGGCTCTCCCCGGTCTATTAGAAGCAAGAGACAATCAGATATTCGCTTGATGTCCTGATGAAGGTCTAAGCAACAGATGTGTGTGATTGTTAGTACCTAGCATTAATGACTGAAACATGTGTCGACCCAGAATACTGTTCAATATATAAACGGACAGAGATTGACAGCTGTATTAGAGAAAGGGCTTGAATACTATGTTAAAATATGTTGTGTTAAAGATGGTGAAATATGAGGTCTCACCTTTCCAAGAAAGTTTAGAATGTATATGTATATAAGAGTGTGTGTGTGAATGAACGACGAGAGCATATATGTGAGTCAAAAATTGTCTAGAAATTGTTTTAATGGGATTGAAATGTATTGTAGAATAATAGTATAGAGCATATGTATCTATTTTTGTATTGATGAAATAAATGTATATGTAGAAACAAGAACAGAATTTGTGAATTGTGTTGTCCTCAATCCACTGGTGCATTGCGATATATTATGTGGGTGAATTGTATACTGGTCTAAAATGTTGGCTGCAGTAACAGGATCTACACATTTAAATGGGCTAGTTTGTAGTGAATCTTGAATTATTTGGGTGGTTTCTCTTAACTGTTCTACTATGTTTATATCATTGTAGTATTCATTGTTTTCTTTGAAATATTGTAGGGCTTGTCTAACTTTGTTTAAGTCGACTAGTTGTTGCCAAATGTTTTTTCTTTTGTTGGTACACCATTAACGAGTACAATTAAAGATTGATCTATTGGCCGTTGTACTCCTAGAGTTTCTACATTTTCTTTAAGATCTAATGACAAATATACTACTTTTCCACAGATGCATTTTAGTAACTCAGATGGGGGCAGGTTGGCTATTTTGGGTTGAAGGGGTATTATAGCTTGAAATGGGTGTACTGTTTGGATTCTAATTCTCTCATACAACTTAGGTTAATAGTGATAGCATGTACTGGAATGTGGTTATTGTCAAGCTTTGTATTGCAGTATGTGAAAACTAGGCTTCCTCATTGTCCTCATTGTCCTCTGTTTTTAGAAGGCCGTATCTACTATTTTTGTGCTCTTTTTATAAAAAAAAGTTCTGCAACAACAGACTCTACTTGGTCTGGTATTTCAGAAGATGTGTGTTGAAACTTAGCTATTTGTGTTTGTAAGGAGGTTGGTTTTTGTGAGGTTTTTGCTAATGTTTTCTAAAGTTACTGAATTTTCTAAGTCAACTTCAGTTCCAAAATATTTACTTTGGATGTGCTCTATTTCTAGAAGGAGCTATTTGGCTGTTCCATGTAGTAGAATGTTATTTAAATGTTGCAGTTCTAGAGCAGGACTTTTTGCATACTAAAGTCTACGCACAAATATTCATATAGTGGAATGGTGTGTTGCTAACATTTTGATGTTGTGGAAGGTGCTTTTGCAAGTAGTTCCTGAAATGCAGGCTAATGAACCTCCTCCCTGTTTAGTGTGGAGTCCATGGTGTGTAAACATTGTATTCTACTTTTATCTTTTAGTTTCACATAGTGATTGAGGAAATGACATAAAGATTTGCGGGATTCTTGGCGTGCATTACATATTGAGCTGCATGTCCATTTGAACACAGGATGTTTTTTTGTGCAAAAGTAACATTTGCTTGAAAGTTTGTTGGGGAAGTTATTTCTATAAGGGTTTCTTTGCCATAATGGTGTCTCCTACCATTGCATACCCTCGGCCATTTTTGTCTATGGCAATTGTTTTTTTTTCTTGTTTATAAACATCCTCATTGAAATATGGTTCTGTGCTGCTTGTGTGAATCCATTCACCTTCACAAAAGTTTGAAAAGGTCTCTATATTGACATTGCACATGTGTAGAAGTACTTTTTGAAATGTATTGATTTATTTAGTTAGTGGTTTCATTCGTTTTAAAATTAATATAAACAAATGTCTCTTTATTAGAAATGTGCTGTCAATTAGAGCTTTGAGAATTAGTTTTCTGCTGTAGTTTTTAAGGGTAGATCATGACATTTTAGCTGTCTTTATACGATTGTTTATCGAAAATAATTTTTGGGGTTTGCTGTACTGTGGTTATGTTAACATTGGTAGTTATAGTGTTAGGTTCATTGGTAGTTCTGCTTTTGGTTGTACATCTTTTTTTTACTTTTGTTTTTGCAAGAGGTGCCTTACTTTTTTAGTGGTGTCTGGTTAAGGTTTGTTGTGTGAGGTTACTAGCTATATTGTTTTAATATTGCATATACATTGTTTTAGAGGTGGATGACTATATGGTTTGTTTTTATTTGTATCTGCTCTATTTTTTCTTTATTTTATTCAAGTTGGTTTTTAGTGGGCAATCTTTTCTCTCTGTTGGGAAAAAAGAAAGTTTGTGTTTGAAAGTTGTGGAATGTTTATGCATGTATTATGCATGGGTGGTATTGTACAGATGACTAGAGTGTTGTGTGATTGTGCAGTGGGATAATAGATGTGGTTGGGAAGGTTGTACCAGTAAGAGGCTGTGCAGGTGTGAGGGGCTTGGGTTAGTGAGTATGGGAGTGGGGCTATTGTTCAAAAAGTAGGTTGACAAATTATGGTATGTTCAGGAAAACAGTGGTTATTATAATGGTGTGATGTAGTGCATGGTTTTGAGCGCTGTGAAGGTGTAATGGAAACTGGGTGAAGAAGTGTGTGCATGTGTGCTAATGTGAATTTGTGATTTGGAAATACAATGAGTTTGAAAATTGTAGGGTTGGAATTAGGAGATCATATGTATACGAGTATAGAATAGTAAGGAAGTGAAATTGTGGTATAGAAGTTGATGAGAGATGGATGTGTTGTTAAGCAGTAAGGAATGGGTGGTGTATTGAATAAAGAGCAATGTTTAGATGGGAATATAAAGAGATTGCATTTTGCAATATAATGAGTAAGAGTGAAATACAATGGTATTAATTAGAAACGAGTACTCTAGGCCAGAGGTTTTCAAACTGTGGGGCGAGAGCCGAGCATGAAATGCAAAAATATTGGAGGAAATGGGCAGGGGCGGCCCATGGTCGGACTGGACCATACAACTGTCTCAGGCACCAATGAAAAAGTGGTCCGCATTTGCAAATGGATATGCATTCCTTTAGTCACAGACTATTAGAATAGTACCCAAGGGGGTGTTTAAAAAAATAAATGTAAGCACATTGTGATATTTAAAGAATGTGTATTCAGCAACAATGGTCAAACCTACTAGCTGCATAGTGAAGTACCTTATAAAACTGGCCCATATTGGCCAAAAAGTGGCCCATTTTAACTGGTCTACACTAGCATTTTGCATTTTTGGTACAGGCATCAGCCTATTTCCCTATAGGCCAGTCCGAGCCTGGCAGCTCATCCATGATGAGAGAGGGGCAGCCACCCAGTGGCCCCCTCACCCATTATGGAGGAGCCGAGGAGCCAGCCCAGTGAAACACTGAGAAATCCCTTAGCTGCTTTTTCCAGGTAAGGGAGTGCTCCTGGGTTGGCTGAACTGTCAAAGGGAAACAACCTTGCATGGCTCATTGGAAATGCTGGCTGGGGTGCTGCATGTCTGTATGTGCAAGGGAGATCTCCTGCACCTCCTTGCACATACAGACAGAGCAGCCTGGAGCGGAGCATTTCAGCAGCCACGGGCAGCCCCCTGCAGAAGGTACATTTATGTTCATTTATTGTTTATTTAGCTATTTGTATGGATGTGTGTATGCTTGTGTTATGAGTGAATGTATGGTGACAGGGGCTCGTATGAATGCTAGCATGATTTTTGTGTGTGTGTTTGTTTTGGTCTGTTGAGCTGATTTTGGTGAGTGGGGGTAGAGTGGGGAAGGAGGGTTTTACAACAAAGGCATTTTAAAAATGCCTTTGTTGCAAAATCCCCTTACATACCTGCCAAAATCAGCTTTCCTTCTGAGGTGCTGTGGAGCCAAGGGGACGGGATGCTATTTTTTTACTGGATATCTATCATAGATGTCCAGTCAAAAATACCATGCTTTCCCTCTTGGCCCCCCAGCAACAAATGCAAACTGTTTGCCTGTTTATCCATCATTTTTAAAGTATGCTCTAAAATGCAACATTCTAACCCATATTTAAAAAAAATGCACTGGGTTTCGGGCTCCCTCACTATGCTCAGTCACAATGGTATTTTTGTGGGAAATATTTATGCCCCTCCACTTAAAAAATTCACCAGCTCCCAGTGGCCCTCAGACTGTGTTGGGAATGGGCTGGGGAGCCCAGGGACTGTAGTGATGTGCGGGAGCACTGGGATAGTGGTGGGAGTAGGGTGGGGAGAGCCCGGGGTCTGTTATGGGGTAGGGAGAGCCCAGGGACTGGGTAGAAGGGGATGAGGGAGCCCAGCGACTGTGATGGTAGAAAGTGGGGGAGCCCAGGGACTACACTGGGAGTAGAGTGTGGTGATGGTGCACAATAATTCATAGCCATTTGTACATACTGTCCATTTGCCATTTTGGGGGGCCCCGCCTGCCTACATTTTGATCAGGGGGGGGCGCAGGCCCAAAAAGTTTGAAGACCACTGCTGTAGGCTAATATATAGTGAAAGTACATTCTTACAATTAGAGAGATATACATGCTATATTAATGGACTTACTTAGTAGGATGTTATGAGTGTTCTTTCTTCACTAGCTGTCTTCATCAACCCTCTTTTTTCCTATAATTATAAAAGAAACTTAGTAGGTATATGTGGTAATGGTGAAGTACTTTCAGTAAGAGAGATTGTTATTTATTAAGGTAGGCGCAGTTGCGTGGCGAAAGAGTTTATGAATTTGTTTTATCGGTGGTGTAGTAAAGTATGTTAAGTATGTTGTTAGAGGAATTGGACCATGGCTAGTGCTTTTTGTGACATTATGAGGAGCAGGGCAAACATGGGTGTCTGAAAAAGATGCATATCTAGGTTAGTTGTTAGTTATTTATTTTGTTGAGCATTTGTTAGGCGCTTATACAACTGAACAGTGTCTCAAAGCACCACAAGGCTAAATCGGAAGGGAACAGGGGAAGAAATAACTACATTAACAAGATAATTCTGGAACTGGTGGGAGAATCCTCTACGGGACAGTTGGATCCTCTGAAACTTGGTGCTGATGTTTACCCAGCACTATTTTTTGCTGATGATTCAGTTTTGTTGACCACTTCTCCCATGGGGATGAGACGTGGCCTGGAGTCCTTTGTTTCAAAGTGTTCCCAGCTAGGCCTGACCCTCAACAGGAGTAAGTCCAAGGTACAAGTATTCAGACCAAGGAGATTTAAGCCTCTGGTACTTCGTATGGAGGTCAATGGTACCGCCCTGGAACAATGTAGTCATTATAACTATCTGGGAGTGAGATTCATGGATACAGGTTCATGGGTAGCTCAGTCTAGTTTGTCGCAGACAATCTTGGAAAAGAACAGCAGTGATCTAAAGAAATGTTTTGTTTCTCATGGAGAGCAAGCTGTGTCCCCCACTATCAACATCTATACCATCTAGACCATCTCTGTGGTGTTCTACGAAGCTGAGATATGGGGCCATTCCAAATGCCTGAATCTGGGAGTAGCATGAATACATTTCTGAAAAAGCTACTTAGATTGCTGTGCGTTTTCCCAAGTGCTCCACTGTTAATGAAATGTGGCCTAGAACCTATTATTTACCAGTTGGCATGGAAACCTGTCTTTTATTGTACTAGAATCTGGATCTCCCCTGAGCTTGCAAAGTACCAGGAAGCATAAAGCAAACTCTGACCTGTTGAACCACCCTGGAGGATGTTCCTTGCGATGGTTGTTCACCTAAGGCAACAACTTAAACTGCCAGATATGGAGGAAATATGGTGGAACCCGCACATCCTGCCACATAGCTTAAAAAGAGATGTTTTAAGCTGATCACCAAATGTGACATCAAAGAACGTCTTATTGTCACATGACTAAACTTGAAAGTGGGGCTGCATTATTCAACCTCGAAAACCAGTTCTAGGTGGAGAGATATTAAGACCTAACAACTCTAGAAAATGCGTGCACTTTATTTTTGGAGTTCAGGATTGGTACCCTTCAGGTTGGAGGGCTGCCAGTTCTGAATCATGTGTGATATGTGGACTGGATCCTGAGCCTGTTACCCATTTCTTGCATTTCTGTGTGTGTTATAGTGACTTGATAAAAATGTACTTAATGCCACTGTTTCGAAAAGCATGTGTTAAAACCATCCTAGAAGCCAACAACATATGCAGATCCTATGTTGCAGTAAATGACGTATATTTTGTTGCCAAATTCATTGACTGTGCTTGGCTTACGATCAGTCACTTGACTATAACCGTATGGCTTTTTTAAATATCTTTTAGCAGGTTTTTATGGTGCAACTGTATGAACTGTATATTTTACCATTATTATGAATTACCTGTTATTTGTATTAAATGTGTGTATTTAATAATGTTGTATTTCATTGTGTGTGTTAGGCCGAATTATATGCTGTACCCTTGGGGAACACTACACACAATTAGGACTACGAGTGGCAGCACAAATACACCTTTGGTACAAGCCTGTACTACACAGTAAAGTGGTAACAATGGCTGAGCAACCAGACTTATCTCAAGAGCAAGTGAGAAGTATCAAATAGTTACACAAAGGACAACAGTGACTATGATTCAAACAAACACTGACTCAAAGTTTCCAAGTAAAAGAATATACATTTATGTACTCTTCAGTTGTATAACATTTCACTAAAGTGAAGCAGTTCAAAAATCACACTCTTAATACACCACACTACTCCCAATAGTTTCCAGGCAAGTTAAGCCCACAAAATGAAGTGGGAGCAAAATTGCATTATGTTAATTTAAAAGGGAGGAAAAGACAAAATTGGGCAGAAAGGGAGCAGTACCAACAGGTAAGTAAGCAGGGCAATCTAGAAAGAGGAAGTACAGTGAGGGAATCCAGTCAAACAGGCTTAGGGCCAAAGTCAATAGGACAAAAGTCTTTTGCTCAAGATCACACAGTTCAGGGTAGTTTGCGGTTAAGTCTTTGCCAAGAGTTCAGAACGAAGTTGGTTGGCAGAAAAGTTAGCTTAAAGAGAAGAGAAGGACAAGCCCTCGGATTGGAGAAAGGTTTCACACCCTTCCACCGCAGCTGGACGAAACGAACAACCAGATGTTGAACAGTACCTTAAATGGAGAAGAAGCTATAGCTGCGGCGAACGTTCCTGGTAGTTCCAGCAGGCTCACGGTTCCTGAAGTGACTGTCAGACTGAGACAAAGTAGGAAGACTGGAGAGTCCTGCACTACCCAGGGAAGAAACCAGCAGCAGAGCCAAGCAATGAATAAAAGGTGCGCTCCTTAAAACCCAAGCAGGGTCCAACCTTCCTGGCTATCAGGTCCACTGTAGTTCTGTACAGCGGATTCGACCAGACGAGGGGGTCCTGGCTTGGAGTTTGGTGAACTGGTTGGTCCCACCAGCTCAAGGGAAGAAGATTCTTGAACGATCATCTCTGTCGTTGGAGTCTGAAGATTCGGACCTGCAGCAGGGCTTCACCTGGCAGTTCAGTCTTTGTAGGGATCCTCTTCTGTCAGCTCCTCTTCGATTTTCTCGTTCCACTGGTGACATTGGTCTTCCAGACCTAGAGACCTGCTTTTTATGCAGTTTACCCCCATTCACACAGCCTGGCTGTCAATCACACAGCAGGGTGGCTGTCCTGGTGGGGACAGTCACCCAGCCAATCAAACAGGAGTGTGACTTGGGTTACCAGGGGAACCCATGGCAGGGGTCTTAAAACCCCTCCTTCACATCCTGCCTACCCAGACTTTCATGTGCCTAATGGAGGGCTTCTGTGCAGAAGCCCGCAAAAAGACAGTGAACAAAGGAGCCAAGCCTGGTTTGGCACGTAGAGACGAACACAAGAAAGACTTTTCCAAAAAAGAAATGGCAACTAAACCCAGTCGGAACAATATTAAAAACAATATGGTCAAGCAGATTTAAGTTTGAGGCTACCAAGATAGTCTAAAACGATACCATGGTTATTTAAGATGACCGCGGTAGGAAAAATAGGGTAGTTACCAGTGCCACCAGCCAAGTCTTAATGGAAAGGGAGCAAAACAATGCTCCAAGAGAAACAGACAAAAAGGGATACATGTTAACCCTATCCAGATGGTTTGTACTGGGTCTGGGGATTTAAAAGAGACTAGTAAAGTAAATGGCAACTTTACATGTTCTGGGGGACAGTAGTCAGCCCCAGAAAATTGAGTCTGAGTTGGGAAGTCTAAAAGACAACCCTGTGTCACTGCACTGAGGGTGCTGTGTAACAAACAGTAAAAAGATGATGCCTGTGGAGTAGGTGAGGCTCCACAGTCTATGAACACATAAATGTTAAACACACACAGCAAAACACATGTAAGAGTGGGGAAAAGGGCTCACCACTCTTACCAGGTGAAAAAAACAAATCCTAGACATCCAGCAAAGCTGCTGAGGGACTCACTAGGTAAGGGAAATTAGCCATATTTGAGAATTCTCCCTAACACTCGCCCCCCCAGTCTAAGGGACAGGAGGATTTTATCCACTCCTGGATGAATCTCTACCTCTAGTCGGTTAAAAACATCCTGAGGACTAAGGGCTGAGGAATCCACTGTTTGGCTGTGGCGAGAAATTCATTCACTTGAAGAAAGGAGAAAGGAGAAGTGAGGTGCGTGTGCCTGTGTCTTTAACACACTTCCACCTGACCAAGTCACCTGACCGGTTCACCAGGCACAAAAGGCCGCCTCTGCCACCCTTGCGGCGTTAAGCCCTGAGGACTAAGGGCTGAGGAATCCACTGTTTGGCTGTTTGGCGAGTGACGTGGCAGAAGCGCGCCTTGTCAGCTGTGTCGGTGCTGAGTCGGCATGTAGAAGGAAAGCTGGCCCTGATAGCAAAGGCACTGCTGACCCTGAAGCCGAGTCAGAGGTAAGCTCTACACCGGACATAATTGAAGATGGAAACACGTTCCAAACTGGAATGATAAATAATGATGATGCTACGCCCCAATTCTTACCGATAATACCGACCCCTAAGGGAATCTTAACATCGTCTTTTGTTGAAGCACCAGTGTGTGAATCACAATTAGGAGGAGCGCTGAGGGGCAGAGATGTTGGTCTACCCCCCTTCGATAAAAGAAATTCCTTAGAGGTGGTATCCTCGGTGTTACAAAACCTGATCAACTTAAATAAATCATGCTCAAGTAAACGGACTGTGTTTTCCACCCCAGTGCAGGATGTGATGCCCAAAGCACCCCAGAAAAGGAATTGCGTCAATATTACCGATGTAAACTGAGATATATGGGGATCCAGCAACTATAAAAGACCCAAAGTGGGAGTTTCTACATCCTCGGATGAGTCAACATTGTCACATCATAGCAACGTGGCAGACTCCCAGAAAAGATTGCCCTTGCATGGTAATGTAGTTCTTACACCTAGGATGCACCCCCAAATTCAAGTAAGTAATTCTACAAATAGTGAAGACTCGGTTGATGACTCTATTACAAGAGACTCGTCGTTTATCGAACGCCCTTTTCCAAAAATTTGGCGTGAAAGGGCACGGTTTAGATGAGTCGCCCATGACCCACAGGAGAGAGGAAGGGAGGGATGTGCAGCCCCCTGTGTACACGTACCGGCAAATGAGCTTTTAATAGCCTTAACATCTGCAATGGCAATTTCCTTAACGCCCTTCACTAAGTTGTATGAAACTTTAAATGAAAATGTGAAAGACGTTACAACTTTATTGGCCATGATGAATTCAAAAGCGATGCACTTGGAAGTATCATATAGTTCCCAAAAGTCTAAACAAGAAGAGCTAAGTCAAAATATAATGGCGGGCATAAAGATTTTAAATGATGTTAAACAGAATGATACGATCGATAAAAAACTGTTTGCAGAGGTTGCGAAGGAAGCTTTGTCTCTTTTTCAAAAATCTCTGACTGTGCCAAGAGGAGAGGAGCAGGGTTGCGCCAGCGACATGATAGAGATGACACCGCCAGAGTTTCAATGTTCCGTAAAAGCTGCATCCAATGCCGATAAGATGGCCAAGAAGACGGCCCGTCAGGTGCCGCCAGTACAATCTCAGAATCTATTTGTCATGCCATTAGAAACCCTTGTAATTGAAGGGAATGCATATGCGATCCTAGTGCATAGCCTTGCTTCACCGCTGGCTGTATCGGTGGTGGAGAATCTCATCAACCTCAGTGAGCGACAGAGTGAAAGTGTTGGGCACTCTAACTTATTGGATATGTCGTTTAACACGGCCTTCCAGCAAGCCAAAAATGCTTCAAATCCTGCCCTATTGGATTCTCAAAAGGCATCCAGCTCAATGACTCCTGCGGAAGTGGTGGACCAGGCGGTTGAGCTGATTGAAGGTCCCGCTGTTATCGGGATTCCCGCCAGGTTATTTCCCATTTTTGGAAGTCAAGACTTAGAAACCCCGTCCAAAGCTACCATGGATGCGAACAAAATTCCACCTCATAGAGAAAAAGCAAAAGAATTTACCTGCACGGAAGAAAAATCAACAAAAAGGAGCTCGAAAATTCTTACGTAACCTTAATATGTTCTAACTGGTAAACAAAGCAATCACTTCAAGTTTGAAACTAGCGGACACAATTAAAGATAAGGCAGTGGGGCAACCCCCAATAGTGGGAAATAAGTTGATATCTGTTGAAAATCTGCCAAGTGAAGAAGATTTGGCAATTCACAAAGAGTTAATGGATTTATCAACTCACGAGGATTCAGAGCCAGAGTATGTTGCTATCGTAAAAGCGCTGCTCGGTGGCCAATGTATACAAAAACGTTCTCAACTGTCATCTGTCTCAAAACTGAGCAGAGAGCCCTTGAATTTGGAAAAAGAGCCCGTACTTCCTAAAAGAACATGCCTCAAGCGAGCCAGCGCTCACCCTCTATCTTAACACAAGAGAACAACGAGAGGCTATGTGAGCTGGTGACTCTTGTGGGAGAAGTAGGGGGCGGAGATTTGGAACCTAGGAGTCCGGAGTTCATAACGCTTCAAGCGAAATGGGAAAGGCAGAGACTGAGCAATCAAAAGAAGAATCTGGACTTCGGTGAAGTCGGCCAACGATTAGCGAATGGAGTAAATTTCACAAAAAGAAATGAAGGGCCTGTGATGTCAGCCCCTGTCGCCTCTCTAGTCTTACAACAGAAAGTCGACCACTATCAGGTTGCGACGTATAAAAGAAAAAATTAGAAGACTGAGAACCGGCAGGAATCAGCCGGATCGGATGAATCGCCTATCTTGATCAAAATAATGCTGGAGAGGTTGGCTGGTGGCGATAAATTAATTTTGAATAGATCTAATGTGTTAAGACTGCTTCACCACATACCTCGGCTTCGTTCATTAGATTCGAAAGATCTACAATTCATAGAATTTCCGGATGAGCTGTGCACTGACAAGGTGATCTTGCATGTAAACTCTAGTATAATTGCGAATGGAATTCTAGAGGCAGATGAAGACCTGTTATTGTTGGGCTTTGATACCTACAAATTACCGGAACCAGAAAGGTGCAATAAATCATTGAAGAATGAGGGAACATGCGTCCCACGGCATATGCAAAACGAAATGTCTCAGTTTCTGGAGTCCTCTAAAAGCACTACAGCAATTGATCAGTTTCAGCAGGTGCAGCGGGGTCTAAGTGGGCCAATCCCTAATAAGCAACTTTCTGCGCCCACTTTTCAAAACATTATGGCCATGGAGCAGGTCGAGGCAGTTAGAACAAGACCGATGGCTAAAATCAAAATAACTATAATCAATGGAGCGACAGCAGTCATCCCTGCGGAAACGATTCTAAACAACCCAAAAGAAAACAAATTAAAGCAGGAATGGAATTGGCTAGCTTCAGCCTTAAATACCAAAAAATACAGTTAATGTCCAAAGCCTCGTACGGCTCAGGAGTGTTCGCTTACTTCATGGAACATGCGCGGCTTCACTCATCTTTTAAACAATGCTTGGCTCCAAGATTTACACCTGATATGCTTGCAAGAAACCTGGTTGTGAGATTTGCCAGTAATCTCTGATTTTGAATGTGCTTTGAATCCAGCTATCAAAGCTGACAAGGGGCGGCCGGTAGCAGGGCTGTTAACACTGATCAAACGGTCTTCAGGCTACCGTTTGATAAATTCTAAAAATTATACGCCCTATATCCAAGTTTGTGAAATTAAAAAACTCAACCGTCGTTATATGATGTAATCCATATAATCAATGTATATTGGAATCATCACCAGACTGGGTCGTATCCCTTTATCGATCAGGTTTCCTCCATAATTGACAATCTGCTCGAGTCATCAAGTGGAACTGGCCTGATACTCTGCGGTGATCTAAATATTGACTTTTTTAAACCACAGAGTGTCGCCAAAGGTCTTTTAGCACAATCTTGGTCAGATGAAATGAACGTAAGAGGCCTGTCAATGTTAAATGGTTGTACCCAAGGAGACATACCGTCGAAGCACACGTGGCAGCGTGAAAGCTACAGTTCGACTATCGATTACATTTTTGTTTCTGATACTATGCATGTGAGAATAAAATCCCTGAATATTCGTATAATGACAAATAATGACCACGATTTGCTGGTATGACAATTTTATGACACAAAAGGTGTCCAAAGTAAAAAATGGTGCACAAAAGTTTCAGTGGAATCTAATCGCCTATGCGTAAGACTGGAAGAACACGAGGTGGCCAACATATGCTCCCAATTCAAGTTGATACCGACTGAGATCGAATATCCACCTATATTGGCGCAATTTAAATGCAAAAATAACGGAATGAAAAACTGGTCATTCCGGAAAAAACATTGTTTTGATCTAATGGTGATGCAACGTAAAAGGTCTATGAGAGCTGAAATCCGGAAAAATAATCAAGGTCCAAAAGAGATAATAACGCTAAAAAATAAAGTAACTAAACGGCGATACAAAAACTGGATTAAAACCCATCAATTTGTATTACACCAGAATGATGCGGAGGCTATGTTGAAGATTTGATCAAATAAGAACAGTGGTGAATTTCGGCGAACAATCAATGGTATGGAAACCCCGCAAGAGGTATTACAAATATGCCTGGTGACCGAAACGGAGTGGGTCCATCATTTCACGGCGCTTTATCATAAAAATCTTGCTCCGAGTGTGCGCACAATTTCCGAATCAGTCTGGAACCTAAACTTTTCAAAAGATGAAATCCGGGAGGCTATAATAAGAACGAAAAACTCAAGAGCCCCGGGACCTGATGGTCCGTCAAACTTTATGATCAAACAGTTTCCTGACCTTTGGACTGACTTGTGTTTCAATCTTTTTGCAAGAATCAACTCGCAAAAACAAGTGCCAACATCATGGAAGTCAGGGATAATAGTGCCAATTTTTAAGAAAGGAAACAGAGCGTCACCGAACAACTATCGTCCAGTGGCACTGCTTGACGTCCTAGGCAAGCTCTATGCATCGTTGCTGCAAATTAAACTGACTAACTGGGCCCAAACAGCTAAAAAAGTGGACTAAAGACAGGCAGGTTTTGTGAAAATGGTGGGTTGTTCACTGAACCTGCTAATCTTAAATCTACTGAAAATGGAAGCCCTGCGTATAAATACCAAAGTCTATGCAGATTTGTTGACTTTTCCATGGTATTTGATATGATTGATCGGGAAGCGTTGTGGCATAAATTGGAAGTGTGGGGTTGTCCCGCAGACTTACTTGCAGCAATTAAAGAATTACACACAGACACTTCAATTGCAATTCGGCTCGAGCAATCAGGCACCCTGTTGGCTAAAATCAAGACTCTCAAGGGAGTGAAACAGGGTTGCCCGCTGGCAGCTGCAATTTTTTGTCTTTTCATTTTTGACATCGGCAAAGCAATTCAATCTGTGAAGGCCTTTCCTCCGAAGCTCAATTCATCGCCGATAAGTTGGTTGTTGTACGCCGATGATCTGGTAATTCTAGATGAAACCCCAATCGGCCTTCAACGTAAACTAGATGCGGTCCAAAAGGACGTGAATATGAATAGCTTGAAGATAAATCCAACAAAGACTGAAATATTGGTGTTTGAGAACCTAAGTTCGCGCCAAAAACAAAGGTGCTCAAAACACATGTGGTCACTAGATCAAGTTGACATTTGCACGTCAAATTCCGTAAAATACCTAGGTATGATTTTGAACTCCAGCATTTGTGATGAACCTTGGGTGACTGACTCTAAGAGGAAATGCAGCCAGTTGGCATGTCAGGCTCTTGTAATTCATAAAAATATGAGCGTGTTTCAATGCGACCGCTGAGAAACTTTTACAAACAGAAAGTGGTCCCGATTTTGACATATGGTGCTGAAAATGCCTTTGGTTGCCCGCCGACACATTGGGCATCATTGGAACACATGTTTTGGTCTAAGGCTTTAAGCCTACCAATAGGAATTTCCACTGCATGCATGAGGTACGAACTCGCTCTGGTATCGATGCATGCAAGGATCTGCTGGAACCAGTTAGCTCTGTTCCGGAAAACCAAAGCAGAAGAGGGAATTTTCCAATTTAAGATTCTCCACAACGCTTGTGTTAGAGGCTTAGATATTCTGTCTCAATGGGTGAAACGAGGCGAAGATTTATTAACAAACAACAATATCAGCTTGTAAACTCTTCACTCAAACCCGACAGCAGCAAAAGTGAAGATTTGGCGTGCTGATTGGATAAACACATGTAGCGAGCGCCAGACTGCCAGCGCGATGAAAGATGCTCCGCTGAAGCGAGGGGCTACAATGTGATGCAAGCTTACATGAATCGCTTTCCAAACTCGAAAGCACGTAGACTATTCATGCTATTCAGGCTGAATGCATTTAAAACAAAAGATCGCATCAAGCATTGGGCGGGAGATGCAGAGTTAAATCTTACTTGTCGAATCTGTTGCAAGGAGCTGGAATCCCTCAAGCATCTTGTGTTATTCTGTCCATCACTAAAGAATGAAAGATCCATTCATTTGGGCCAGTGGTACGCAAACCATCAGTCATTGAGTGCGGAGGATTGGTGGCAGAATTTGTGGAATGGGTTGGATTGGAAACTAATTATGCCCCTGACCTCATTTTTGGCAGTAATTGAGGAGATGATAAATAAAACTTCAACTGAATGATTTCTAGCCATTGAACTTAAGTAAAACAAAGGTGTCTGAACAATCCGATAAATACGTTGGGCAGAGGTGCCACAGTCAGCGTCTGGGGATGGGGAAGGGAAGAAGGTATCGGGGGCATAATAACGATAATATTAAGATGTTAAGTGTTGTATTGTTTTGTTGTGTAACATTTTAAAGGTTTGAATTTAAACCAATAAAATAAAAAAATAAATAAACAAAACAAAACATCCTAGAGAGACCATTAGCATGTTGGTGGTGACATCCTGCTCTGCGCTCAATGGTGAAATCAAACCGTTGCAGGCAGGTTGACCATCACAGAAGTTTTGGGTTTTCCCCTTTCATTTGCATTAACCATCTCAAGGGTTGGTGGTCTGTATGAATCACAAAAGTAGATCCATACAAGTATGGTCTAAACCTCTTCAGAGACCACACAGTTGCAAAACATTCATGCTCTATGGTTCTCCACCTTGTTTCTGGTTCCTTCAGTTTCCTACTGATGAAACAAATGGGGTGCTCCCTACCTTTCTCATCCAGTTGACTAAGGACTGCACCTATACCTATATTGGAGGCATCTGTCTGCACAATGAAGGGTTGGTGATAATCAGGAGCTCTTAGGACTGGAGCTTGGCAAAGGGCTTTCTTCAGGTTTTCAAAGGCCTGAGTGCACTCCTCATTCCATAGAACCTTTTTAGGAGAGGAGATCACATTCAAGGGAGAAGCTATGGTCCCATAGTTCTCAATGAAATTTCTGTAGTACCGAGTGAGACCTAGGAAAGCTCTCACTTGGGTTTGAGTAGTAGGGGTGGCCCAGTTTTGCACAGCTGGTACTTTGCTGGGCAATGGCCTTATTTCACCTCCTCCTAATTCATGACCAAGGTAGACCACTTTGCTCTGACCAATTTGACATTTGCTTGCCTTTATGGTCAGATGGGCCTGCTCAAGAACCTACAAAAAATATCCTAAGTGATCAATTTGTTCTTTCCATGTAGGGCTGAACACTGCAATGTCATCAAAGTATGCCATGGAGAAGTCCTCCATTCCATTCAGAACTTGATTGACCATCCTTTGGAATGTAGCAGGTGCATTCTTTAATCCAAGAGGCATAACCTTAAACTGCTGGGGTGGAGAATGCAGTTTTCTCCTTGGTATGGACAGTCAGGGCTATTCGCCAATAGCCTGACGTCAGATCAAATGTACTGAGGTAATTGGCTGAAGCAAGTCTATCCACCAGTTCATCTGTCCTTGGCAACGGATGGGCATCAGTCTTAGTGACTGCATTTAGAGCTCTATAGTCCACACAGAATCTCAAATCCTTGGATCCTGCCTTTGGTACTGGAACAACGGGACTAGACTGTGGAATTGTAGAGGGCTCTATAACCCCGAGATCAAGCATTTTGTTGACCTCTCCTTTGATGTGGGATCTCACATGTTCTGACATTCTGTAACCTCTGCTTTTCACAGGTAAAATGTCACCAGTGAAGTCTGGTGAAAGTGAAAACAGGGAGGCAAACTGATTCAACAGAACTTTGCACTCCTTCTGTTGTTCAGAAGTCAGCAGAGAAGAGAGATTTACTACTATTTTTTCATCCAAAGGTTGGCATGTGAGGAGGTCGGGTAGAAGTTCACTCTCCTCCTCCTCTTGAGCTGAAGCTAGAAGCAATGCTCCCACTTGTGGTATCGAGACATATGCCTTCAAATGGTTGGTGTGAAAGACTCTGGGAGCCTCCTTAGATCTGCCTAAATCCACCAAATAGTTCACCCCTCCAAGTTTGCCCACAACCTTGAAGAGTCCTATCCATTTGTCCTGCAAGGACCTCTGCCTTGTTGGCACCATAACTAATACAAGCTGGTCTTGAATAAACTCAACCGTGCTGGCCTTCTGGTCATGCCAATGTGTGACCAGAGCCTGACCTGATTTCAAGTTATCACTAGCTTCTGCCATCATGTGTGACATTCTCCTCCGGAAACTTATCACATAGTCAGTCACTCTGACTGGCTTGGGGGAAGGAGCACTCTCCAACCCCTCCTTAATCAGGGCCAATGGACCTCTGACTGGATGGCCATAGAGAAGCTCAAAGGGACTGTAACCAACTCCCTCCTGAGGGACTTCTCTAAAAGCAAAGAGAAGGCATGGCAGTAGAAGGCCCCACTTTCTTCTAAGGGGTTCCTCTAAACCACCTATCATGCTCTTAATAGTACGATTAAACCTCTCAACAAGTCCATTTGTCTGTGGATGGTAGGCTGTAGAGAACTTGTAAGTGACACCACAACTTTTCCACATGGTTTGCATGTAGTGGGACATACAATTGGATCCCCTGTCAGATATCACTTCCTTAGGAAACCCTACTGTGATAAAAATACCAAGTAGAGCCTTAGCCACAGCCTGAGCCATAACAGCTCTCATAGGTATAGCTTCTGGGTATCTTGTAGCATGTTCTACTACAACCAGGATAAACCTGTTCCCTGAAGTTGTGGGAGGGCCAAGCGGACCAACAATGTTGATGCCCACCCTCTCAAAAGGAAATCCCACCACTGGGAGAGGCACCATGGGTGCCACATTCTTGGCTCCGCTCTTGCCAGCGGTTTGGCAAGTGTGACAACTCCTACAGAATTTGTCAACTTCTGCACCTATCTCGGGCCAGTAGAAGTAGAGGGAGAGCCTTTCCTTGGTCTTATTGAAGCTCAAGTGACTAGCCAAAGGTATATCATGGGCTAACTGTAGGAACTGGAGTCTGTTGGCAAGGGGCACTACAATTCCTCTGCAGTCCCCAGGGATAGACTCGGTCGGTTCACTGTAGAGGAGGCCATCTTCCCAGCTTAACCTGTGATTTCCAACTTCTAGCCCATCAAGTTGGTTAGCAGCCTGTTGTCGAAGACCTTGAAGAGTAGGACAGTCTCTCTGTCCTCTGCTGAAGTCTGCCCTGTTGGGTCCACCTTCTGCCAATAAAGACTGTAGTTCAGGATGGTCAACAGGGTTAAGATCTCCAACTAAGACAGTGTCTTCTTCCAGATATGATTCTTTAGAAACTGGCTCAACCACACAAGGTTGCACCTCAGACTCTGCCTCAGCAGGCAGAGGAGTCACACGTGTGACTTTGGACAATCTTGGGGATGTCCTTGTTGGTAGCGCATGGGTGCTGTCTGACTTCTTCCTTGAGGTCTCGGGTTTCCCCTTTTCCTCATTCTTTTTAGAAATAGCAGTGAGCAACTCCTGTGGAGTGGGAGTGATAGTTTCCTCTATCACCTCCTCTGGAGAGCCTCTCAAGGTCCTCTCCCTTGCAGGCCTAGTAAGCTCCTGTCTCCTTTTACTGGGAGGCCTGGGGCTGCTTGACGCAACTCCAAGATTGTTCAGGTCATTACCCAACAGGTCTCTCCCAATCACTTCACTCTGCACACTACCAGATATTTTTGAAAGTCATATCATTACACTGGATGAGAGCTGGTAACTGGGGAAGCATTTGCACAGGGCCTCCAGCTAACTTGGTGAGGCATTTGGGTGCCTTAGCAACATCCTCCTCCTTGAAAAATGATACTCTTTAGTATTATCTGGGATGGAATTATAGACATCTAAATTCTGTTGTTCCCACAAGCCCAGGGACACTAAAGAAACACTAGCTGAGACATGGGTTCATCGGCCAGTAGGTAAAAGTTTCCACTGGACATTGGTACTTCTTCCTCTGGTGAGAAGGCATAGGTGACAGTGTGAACCCCTGAAGGTTTACCCTTATATCTGGGATCATCTGGAATCCCCTTTCACATGTTCAGTTGACCCACAAGCATAACATTTCCCAAATGTTTTGACGAATGGGGATTTGTCTGACCTCCATCTGGTTTGGGGCCAGATGGTGCACAAGCCTGATTTGGTTTCTCTTGTGTGTTACCCTTATGTTGCTGTTTGTGGCCCTCTTTTGGATTGGAGGTATTAGAATTCTCCTTGCTATCTTTCTTTGGCTGCTTTCCCTCATCCTTCTTCTGAGTTGCCTCAGAATCCTTGTGAGTAGCCCTGTTGGCAACCCACAAGTCAGCAGCTTTAGCTAACTTCTTTGGACCTATCTCCTTTGAATCAGCCAAGTGCTGTCTGGATTTCTAGGATTTGTTTTTTTCACCTGGTAAGAGTGTGAGCCTTTTTTCCCCCACTCTTACATGTGTTTTTCTGTGAGTGTTTGACATTTTTGTGTTCATAGACTGTGGAGCTTCACCTACTCCATTGGCATCATCATTTTACTGTGTGTTACACATCACCCTTAGTGCAGTGAAAAAGGATTGTCTTTTTCAGTCTTCCCACTTTAAACTCCACATTCTGGGACTGACTACTGTCTCTCAGAACATGTAAAGTTGCCATTGACTTTATTAGTCTTTTTAAATTCACAGACCCAGTACAAACTGTCTTCTATAGAGTACTGGACAGGGTTAATAGTTATCCCTTTGTGTCTGTCTCTCATGGAACATTATTTAGTTCCCCTTTCGTTAAGATTTGGCTGGTGGCAGTGGTATCTACCCTATTTTTACTACCGCAGTCTATGTAAATAGCATTGGTACTGTTTTAGGCTAAGTTAGTAACCTCGAACTTAAATCTGCTGGACTCAATTTACCTTTATTTGGTTCCAGCTGGGTTTATTCACCATTTCTTTTTGTAAAGGATTTTCTTGTGTTTTACTCGGTGCGCCAAACCAGGTTTGGTTCTTTTGTTCGCCGTCCTTTGGTGGGTTTCTGCACAGAAGCCCTCCTTAAGTGCCTGAATGTCTGCGGGGGACAGGATGTGAGGGAGGGGTTTGAGACTCCCTGCACAGGGTCTCCTTGGAGACCCATGTCGCACTCTGTATGATTGGCTGTGTTGACTGTCCCGCCAGGACAGCCATCCTGCTGCGTGATTGACAGCCAGGCTGTGTGAATGGGGAAAAACTGCATAAAAAGCAGGTCTCTGGGGCTTGGAAGGCAGAGTTGCCACTGGATTGAGAGAACCGAAGAGAAGCTGAAAGAACCACTACCACGACTGAACCTCCCGGTGAAGCCCTGATGCGGGTCCGAATCTCCAAACTTCGACGACAGAGATGATCTGCAAGGAATCTTCTTCCCTTGAGCTGGTGGGACCAACCAGTTCACCAAACACCAAGCAAGGCCTCCCTGCCCTGGTTGAATTTGCTGTGCACAGCTGCAGTGAATCGGAGAGTCAGGAGGACCGGACCCTATTTGGGTTTTAAGGAGCACACCTTTTATTTGTTGCTTTGCTCTGTTGCTGGTTTCTTCCCTGGGCAGTGCAGGACCCTCCAGTGTTCCTACTTCATGTCAGTCTGACAGTCACTTCAGGAACCGTGAGCCTGCAAGACCTCCTAGGAAGTTCTGCCTCAGCTACAGCCTTCTTCTTCATTTAAGGTACTGTTCTAACCCGGTTGTTAGTTCCGTCCGACCGCGCTGAAAGTATTTGAAATCTTTCGCCAATCTGAGGGCTTGTCCTTTTCTACTCTTTTAAGGAACTTTTCTTCCGACCAACTTCGTTTCGAACTCTTGGCAAAGACTTAACCGTGAACTACTCTGAACTGTGTGATCCTCTGCAAAGACTCTGTACCATTAGCATTGGCCCTGGCCTATTGATTTGAATCCTCATTGTAGCAAACCTTTTCTAGATTGCCCAGCCTACTTACTTGTCGGTGCTGCTTAATTTTGTATAACTTTGTCTTTCCCTACCTTTTAAATTGCTGAAGTGCCATTTTGCTCATACTTCAATTTGAGCCTATCTTGTTCAGAATTGATTGGGGGTTGCGTAGTATATTAAGAGTGTCATTTTTCTGCTGCTTTACTTACTGAATTGTTTTACAACTGATGTGTAAATAAATGTATATTCTTTTACTCAGAAACCTTGAGTCAGTGTTTGTTTGAACCTTTGTGTAACTATTGATACTGCTCACTTTACTCTTGAGATAAGTCTGGCTGCTCAGCCATCATTACCACATTACTGTGTAGTACAGGCTTGTACCAAAGGTGAATTTGTACTGTTACTTGTAGTCTTAATTGTGTGTGGTGTTCCCAAAGGGTACTTCATATGATTCTGCCTAAATGCCTGTCACCTGCTCCAAAGGCAATACCGACTCTCTGTCCTCACCAAGAAGAGAGTCCACATTCAAGCTAGTGTCTCTGAGGCATCTAACAACTCGGCCGAAATCTTTAAAATCTGCAAGGATCTGGCCAAACCTGCTACAGTCTCTACCCCTTTGGTTGCCTCCAAGGGTCTTTTCAATGCCCTTGCCTCTCACTTTATCTCAAACAGCAAGGACAGCCTGTCCATTCTTTCCACCCCTCCCCCTCCTCTCCCCTCTCCATCTGTGCTTGCTGACTGTCCTTCAGCCACCCCTCCACCCTCCTTTTCATCCTTTCCTATTTTCTCCCCTGATCCGGTCGCTAGACAAGTCCGATCAATGAAAGCCTCATCAAAACAGGTTCATCCCTGTTCCTCTAAAACCGTCAAGGACCACATTAACACCCTCGCTCCAGCCCTTGCTGATTTTTGCAACCACTTCGTTGTTTCAGGATCCTTTCCCTCCCCTCTGAAGCACTCCCTTGTGCATCCTCTTCTCAAGAAACCCAAAGCTGATCCTTCTTGTCCGGCTAACTATCGCCTTATTTCCACTACTCCCTTTCTGGGAAAACTCCTGGAAACGTTGCCCATCTCTTAGTTTAACCTTCATTCCAATTCTGTTGGATGTCTCCATGACCACCAATCTGGCTTCAGAGTCGCCAGAAGCACGTAAACTGCTCTCCTGAACATCCGTGAAGATCTGCTCTCCAACCTTGACTGTAACATTCCCTCTGTCCTCATCCTTCTCGATCTCTCATCTGCCTTCGACACTTTCAAATATACCATCCTGCTGAACTGTCTCTGAGATAACCTGGGTATCACTGATCAGGCTCTGGCCTGGCTGACCTTGTTCCTCTCTGATCGACCCTCCGAGGTCCAACTGGGTCCTTCCTATCATCTATCTTCCTCTCTACCAGTGGTGTTCCCCAGGGGTCTAATTTCTCGCTCTGGCTTTTCGACCAATAACTGGCAACTCTCGCTCCCTACATTGCCATATTCTACTCAAATTTCCAGTGCT
Organism: Ambystoma mexicanum; assembly: GCF_040938575.1. Taxonomy (NCBI): domain Eukaryota; kingdom Metazoa; phylum Chordata; class Amphibia; order Caudata; family Ambystomatidae; genus Ambystoma; species Ambystoma mexicanum. Next base: position 167,421,281 of record NC_090933.1, read on the forward strand.
ACACTGATGACACTCAACTCATTTTCAGGCTGCCCTCGGCCACCTCCTCTCCCTCTCTCATCTCTGATTGCCTACCTGCCATTAAAGATTGGTGTGCCACCAATGATCTTTGTCTGAATGCCAGCAAGAGAGAGATCCTTCTGATCGGCACACCTGCACCATCCTTTCCCCTCACTCTCTGGCCGACCTCCCTTGGCCCTCCTTCTACCCCACCTGCGAGACTAAGATCCTCGGGGTCATCTTTGACTCCACACTTTCCTTCTCCGCCCACATCTCTGATGTCGCTAAAAAGTCAAACTTCCTACTGCACCTCCTCAAAGCTACTCTGCCTTTCCTCTCCTTCCCTTAGAAGCTCATGGTCTCCCAAGCTCTGGTTCTCTCTAGGCTGGACTATTGTAACAACCTCTTTCTAAATCTACCTGCCTCTACTCGCCGCCCTCTGCAACTAATCCAGAACAGGACTGCAGACTTGTCCTTTGCCACAAGCTCTGGGATCATATCTCTAAAGCTCTGAAATCTCTCCATTGGCCCCCAGTTGATGCACGGATTACATTCAAAACCCTCTGCATTGTCCTCGGGGTCATCTTTGACTCCACACTTTCCTTCTCCACCCACATCTCTGATGTCGCTAAAAAGTCAAACTTCCTACTGCACCTCCTCAAAGCTACTCTGCCTTTCCTCTCCTTCCCTTAGAAGCTCATGGTCTCCCAAGCTCTGGTTCTCTCTAGGCTGGACTATTGTAACAACCTCTTTCTAAATCTACCTGCCTCTACTCGCCGCCCTCTGCAACTAATCCAGAACAGGACTGCAGACTTGTCCTTTGCCACAAGCTCTGGGATCATATCTCTAAAGCTCTGAAATCTCTCCATTGGCCCCCAGTTGATGCACGGATTACATTCAAAACCCTCTGCATTGTCCACAAGGCTTTCTGGGGCCTGGGTCCAAAATACTTTCAGCTATCCCTCCGCAAATACCTCCCCTCATGAGTTCTTTGCTCATCTAACTCTAACTCCCTCAGGGTCAGTCTTCCTCACTCTGGAGCAGCCTCCCTGCCACTCTAAAACTTGAGGAGAACCATCTCAAGTTCCGGCTGCACCTCAAGACCCTCCTCTTTGCTTCTGCCCTCTACTTTCTGATCTGTTCTCTCCTGGCACCGTGCACCTGGCCACCTGGCCACCCTCTGTCCTCCGGGCCCAGGTACCTGCTCACCCTTCCACCCTCTTGCACTGCCTCAGGACAACTCCTTGCACTAGCGTCTGTATCTGTACCCACACAGCCCCCCCATTTTTCTTTCTGCATTTATCAGACCTACCCTGTCTGCTGCCTTAAACCTGGCACTTGCCAATTGCTGGCTGCACTACCACTGTTTGTTGCCTTTTTTTATTATTTATTATTATTTAGCTGTTTCTCCTTTGCTCTGCACTTTCCACTTCTCCCCCTTTACATGCACTTTTCCCCTCCTCCTCTCCCATGCACTTGCGCAATCTCAATGTCACTGGTCCTAGTAAGATCGCTGTTTTGTTCTTCCCTGTTCCCCTCCCTTGACTTGTCGCACTCTGAAACACTTGTGTACGAGCGCGACAGACTTAAAATATCAATATCAATATCAATATCTCCCACTATGCGAGACTCTCGAAATCAGGCTGTGCCAGGCTGGTACCCAAGATGTGTTTGTAGGCTCTAACTGCGTATAGACTGGTACTCAAGTTGCATTATTGGGTGTGGGCCTCTCTACTACTGTGCAGGACTCTCAGGTCTGGCTGTGCCAAGCTGATACCCAAATTGCATTGTTAGGATCTAACTGTTTATAGGCTGGTACTCAAATTAGGCTCCAACTGTGTCTGGGATGATACCGAGGTTGAATTGTTGGGTGTGGGCCTCTCTCCCACTGTGCAGGACTCTCAAATCTAGCTGTGCCCTGTTTCAAATTGCACTGTTGGCTGTGGGCCCCTCTCTCACTGTGGAGGACTCTCGAGTCTAGGCTGTGTCCTATCCCAAACTGCATTTTCTGGTATTCTAGTTGAATTGTTGGCTGTGGGTATCTCTCCAGCTGTGCAGGATTCTCAAATCTAGCTGTGTCCTATTCCAAATTGCATTGTCTGGTATTCAAATTGCATTGTTGGCTGTGGGCCTCTCTCCTACTGTGCAGGACTCTCAAGAATACCTGTGTCCTATTACAAGTTGCATGGTCTGGTACTCAAATTGCATTATTGGCTGTGAGCCCCTCTCCCACTGTGCGGGACTCTCAAATCTAGATGTGCTAGCTGTGTCCTATTTCAAATTGCATTCTGCGGACCCATTTCCCTGTTAGCTCCACAGACAAAAGTCTCATTGGCTTGCAGTTCTCCGTGATGTCGGCGAACATTGGACGTGGCCGGTGGTTGGCTGGAGGGAAGTGTGCTGTACATCAACATTTTTGGGGAACACCGCCATGGTGTATCGGAGGACAGTGCGGTGCCAGAAGGGCCTGGAAAACATACTTTACGCCATGTGGTGGTGTGAAGAATGGATGGAAAGGGTGGGTGACAAGTGGTCCATCTGATATATTGCATTAGGTGGAAGAAGACGGTGGTGTGGCTGCAGTATCCGGCGTATTGTGTCAATTCGCGGGTACCTCCACATACGGCTACCTTGTGTGGTGAATGCAGGCAACCTGCTTTACGGCACGATAGCTGGTGCAGCGACCTCTTTCCGTGGTGACTAATGGCAGATCAATGGCAGAAGGGGAGTGTATTGCACATTACATGACAATTTTAACATAAGTGTACTATGGTGTGTTGCGTGCGGTAAGGGCGCAGGCCCTTCGATGCATGGGTGGAGGCCTTACCCGACAACTATATGCCCTGGTTTCAAGTAGGTTTCACATTGTTGCGTTGTGTGTGTGGTTTGTCAACATTGCATACACTTTTGGTTCCATGGGTGTGCGGATTGTTAGCACATCCTACAGTGTGTAGTCCATGCTGGACCTGATGGAGTAAACAGTCCTGCAGTGGGCCCACTGGTGTAGTGTTGAAGTACTGTGTGCATAGAAGTGAATAGGGTTGAACTGCATATTTTATCGGCTTCGGTACAGTCCATTGTGCGCAGTGCAGACTACTGTACTACACCATGAAGTATTGGTTTTGTGCACCTATTAGTGTGCTTTGAGCAGGGCCACTGTTGTGAAGATTTTGTGGTTGGGTTGGCAGTAATACAATGCTATGTGAATAGAAGTGGGTAGAGGGGCTGGACCCTGCGGTATGTTTGTGGATTCTGCTCACTGTTACATGTGTGCATGCATCACTGTATTATGGTGCGGGGGTTGGGTAGAAGTGTTGCTGCCTATGTTACGTTTGTGGATTGTGGTACCTGGCCACATGTTCACCTGCATGACTCTGTTATGCTGTGCTGGGTGTGGGCAAGGCCTACACTGTTTGGTGCATGTTGAAAGGCCATAGGCTGTAGGCCATGCACCCAAGAGCCTAGGCCTTCAGCACAGCCACCACAACATAATGCAGCCAGGCAGTTTTAACTCTGCATCTCTCCGAGGGTGGTGATCATCAAAGAAGGGTTGTGGAGGACATCTTACACTTGGTAGAACAGCACAAGTGAGCTGATATGCGCACATTACCATATGGTGTAGATTATTGCACGTGTTGCACATTAGGGAGCCACATGTGACCATTTGTGTTTGGTATGTTTTGCCCTTTATAACACTCCTATGGTATGGTTGTGGATTGTGGTACATGGGCACTTGTTTGCAATCATGGCTCTATAATGTTGTGGTGGATGTGGGCAAGGCCTATACTCTTCGGTGCATCCAATCAGGTACTGAGGGTGTGGTTCACAGGAAGCGGTGGTAATACTATTTTTCATTACTCTGCCTAGTGATGAGGGCTGACATGGAGAAACACATTGTATTGATTTTGGGTGATGCCTTTGTGGTAGATCTGCACAAGTATGGCCAGGAAAGACACGTTGATGGCAATTTCGATTTGGAAGGAGTGGACGCATTGTGGTGCGCTGTCCATGTCCGCAGTTTTGGCGTTATGCTTGACCTTTGCAGGCAAGTGGCCAATTTCGCTACAGTGCACATTGTCGTCGTGCATTCTGGCGGCATGCATTTGGGTTTCATGCCTTGTTTATATTTGTTGAATCAACTGAAGAGGTTGATGAAGGCAGTGAAGAGGCTTTTTCCCATTGCTCAGGTGGTTTCCTCTGCCATAACACCAAGAAGAGTATGGGACTATCCTATTGTATGTTGTTCCCAGCCAGAGGCTGTAAGGTGCCTCATCAACAGAAGCATGTGGGATTTTTTGTCCGCTCGTGGGATGTTCTTCTGCAACAATGACAGAATTCATTCTCTAAATGTGGTGTGTTCCCATGCAAATGGCTTTTCTTTGTCCAGCCTCAGTGATGCTCTTTTGTTTGCCCATATACAGGAGGCGTTGAAAAGTCTACTGTAAGAAAGTGAGGAGGCGAAGAAAACAGAAAACCTTATAAAAACCAAAAATAAAGGTGTTTCTCTAGAAGCAGCTAAAAAAAAAGGCCACCACTGAAGATGAAATACCCTACCCTGGTTGCAATTCATTCCCCCATGCCTATACACAGCATGGAAGCCACATCCAGGGCTTTTGAGGATGGCGGGCATGGAAATGGGACTGTGGAGGCTAAGGGATTGTGCAATAACATTTCTGGGTGTGGTGTCTACTCAGAGGAATGTTGTTCAGAACTGCTAGTGTTACATGGAGAGCTCTTTACTGTGATTGCTGGATGCGTGTGTAACTGTTTATCAGTACCGAATGAGGGGGTGCTGGAAAGAAGATAGTGGAAAGGGAAGAAAGGCTGTTACTGCTTTAGGGTGTGCGGTACTCACTGTACTTGGGGAAGCTTGTGTGCCACATACTACCATTGTCAGCATGCTGACCATGACAATGGGATAGTGAGGATTATCGGTACTGAGGGTATGGTCACAGGAAGGGGCGTTAATACTTCTCTCCATTACTGTGCATTGTGAGCCGGGCTGACATGGTTGCCATTACTTGCAAAGGTAATGTAGCATAGCAGAAATTGTTCCAAACTCAGTTACATCTCAAAGCTATATGGGCCACTACTCTGTTCTGAAAAGCTAGAAACAGAATGCGGAGCAGTTCTGGGGTGTGACCTTTTGTAGGTTTGCTGCAGAGACCTTGCAACCGGCAAAGAGGGCTACACCATTGAACCAAATACATTTGTGTGCAATGGCACATTCGGGGAGAGATTTGTGATGTCATCTTTCATGTCATGGGTGTTAGTCTTAGCAGTGCACAGTGGTGGGGTGAGTTATGGTTGCGTAGCATACCACAACTAGTTAATTTCTGGGGTTTTTCGGTTTTACGTGTAACCATAATATGGAAATGTTGGTATTACTACAGAGTAACTGCAATATCCCTTTAAAAATGTTTGCACAGAGTTTGATATGTTTTTCTTAGGGCAACTGAACCATAATGTCCCTTTAACAGAGGCTGTTCGTTGAGACAATGTGCCTTGTAACATAGCATGTGCTGTATCATTTCTTGCTGAAAATCACAAATGTTTGATTACAAGCATGGTAAATTATTTGTATGGTTATCTCTATTCGGGTTTTATGTAGTGCACACAGAGCTAGGAAGAAGCAGGACACTCTGTACATGCCATTAAGGATAATCTATGAGTTAATGGAGGGGCTTGCAATATGTGGCATCTGATGTCCAGCCAGGTGAGTGTGATGCTATGCGGAAATGTAAGGAGCAGAGTTGGCACATAGGAATTGACTGAAGTGTAATATATTGCATTCCTTCCTGTAGTGAAAGAACAATGGGGAAGTCTGGATTGCCACAAGGATGGTGTTCAGCCAGCCAAATGAAGGCTTGTTTCCTGTTTTTTTTTTCCCTTGCTTGACTGACAGTTTCATCTCAAGCCTAGCAATGCCCGGCTCCTGGAGGAGCATGATCCTCCTGGGGTATAGAGTATTGCAGGGTGGTCAGCAGGTGTGTGTGCTGTTGTTGCCTCAGAGATAATGCAGTTGGTTCTAAGGAGTATTCTGGCTGGGATAGAAAGGAAATGTGGCTCCCTTAGGGTTTATTTTATTTTATTTATTGGGTATTTATAATGCACCTATACACAATCTGTTTTGAGGCGCAACCAGACAAGAGGGTGGGGTTAACAGGGAGGACACAACAAAAACGATTCTACTAGGCCATGTGACATTCATATCGTGCAAGTTCAGTGAGAGCAGTGCAGGGGAGAGGGAATGGGGAAGTGCCAGTCAGGGCGGCAAGAGCCAGGGGAGGCCAGGTGGACAGAGCCAGGGGAAAGCAAAGAGTGCAGGGGAAGAAAGGTCCACACACTAAGTGCAAGGTAAGGGGCTGGGCGGGCTACAAGGTTACCCAGCCAGGCCAAGTGCAAGTTGAGGGGGGATTAGGGGAGACCAAGTGCAGGGGCAGACTGGATTAGGTGGGCCTGGTGCCCTGTAAGACTCTGAAGGAACCAGGCAGCCAGTCAAGAAGCAGACATAGCCATTAGCCGGGGAGGGGGAGAGGGAAGTAAGAAGAGAAAATGAAGTTCTTGAGAAGCTTCCAGCACTTAAGGAGATCTGGCACAAGCCTGAGAGGGGGAGGAAGGCCATTCCAGAGAGAGGCAGTTGCGTAGGAGGAAGATCCATTCCCCCACTCTCTGTTTGGAAAAGCATCTCATATGCAGAGAATTAGAGCTAAATGACCAACGGGTTCTATCCGTGAGATATTTAGGGAGAGAGAGTTGGATGTAGAGGGGTTGAAAGCCCCTGAACGCCTTGTGAATGATGCAGTTTGTCTTAAACTTGATCCTTGCAGCGATAGAGAGCCAGTGGAGAGATGTTAGGGCTGGAGAAATGCAGTCCCTGTGCTTAAGGCCAAGGATAAGTCTTGCAGTCCTATTCTGGATTAGTTGGGGGGGGTGAAGTGAGGAGTTAGGCAGATTAAGGAAGAGACTGTTGCAATATTCCAGCCTGGAGAGGACTAGAGCTCTGGAGACATTGAGTTTCTGGGAGAAGGTGAGGAAATGTAGAATTCCTCTGAGGAGGTGCAGCTGAAGGTGGGCCTTATTGCCAAGGTCTGTGATGTGAGGAGAGAAGGAGAGAGAGGAGTCAAAGATGACAACAAGGATAGGGGTAATATGGTCACATTTCTTGTTTGCGATTATGAGTCTGGGGGCAGCATGTTGGGTGGCCCTATATGGGGCAGGAGCAGTGTCAGAATGCTGCTGGGGAGGATTTTTCCCCCTTCTATGTGGGAGATTTCCTGGAGCTGGTGTTTGATTCTGAATTAGTTGGTGGGTGATTTAGCTGGTAATGCCAGACAAGTGTAGAGGTCGACTTGTCGAGCCAGAAGAAGGAAATTCAGATCTCTCATTTTGTTGTTCCCGCTATCTTAAGTAGTGACCTTCAACCTTACAAGATATATGCTCTTGAAGCATATGTGGACAGTGGTGCGATTGGAAACTACATGGATTACGAACTAGCAGGCAAGATGGGTATTGACATACACCCAAAGGCTATGGTGGAAAATGTCACCACAGTGGATGGTACCCAACTGATATCCGGACCAGTGACGAAGTGTACTGAAGTTTGCATCTTGCTTTGCCAGGAGGGATATCGAGAAAATATATCGTTTGACCTAATCAGTGCTCCACAGTTTAAAGTAATCTTAGGTATTCCATGGCTAGAAAAACATAATCCACAGATTGATTGGAGTGCCAGAACCTTAGTATTTACTGAGGAATGCAAACACTCCTGCTATGTTCAAGGTGGAACATTTGGAATAGAAGTTCAAGCAATTTCAAGAGAAGAACCCACTTTAGGATTAACAGGAACTCGTCCACCAGAGTATCAAGATTTTCAAGAAGAACAGGCCAACGTGTTGCCTCCACACCAGCCATATGATTGTCAAATCAATTTAATCCCCGGTTCCAAAACCCCATGTGGTAGAATTTATGCTTTAACTGAACAAGAAAATATTCATTTGAAGACATATTCGGATAACTACCTAGCCAGTGGTTTTATTCTGTCTCCTAAATCCTCTATGGCTTCTCATTTGTTCTTCATGCCCAAGAAGGAAGGGGACCTTCATACTTGCATAGACTAGTGTGACTTAAACCAAATCACAGTTAAGAACAGGTAACCCCTTCCACTCATTCCAGTGTTAATGGACCAAGTTAAGGATGCAAAGGTTTTTACGAAACTGGACCTTCGAGGAGCTTACCACTTAGTGAGAATGAAAGAAGGGGATGAATCGAAACTGTGTACCACACAAAATACGGCTTATACAAGCATCAAGTTATACCTTTCGGCTTATGCAACGCTCCAGCAGCTTTTCAGAACTTTATGAATTATGTTTTACGTGAATTGCTAGATGTCTGTGCCATAGTGTACCTCAATGACATTTCTAATTTATTCAAGCTCGGTCCAAGAGCACATAACTCATGTGAGGGCAGTACTTATGAAAGTACGGCAACTCAAGTTATTTGTCAAGCTGGAGAAATGTTCATTTCATGCAACCTCTGTGGAATTTTTGGGATTCATTCTGTCATCATTGGGAATTCAAATGGATAATCGAAAAGTTGAAGCAGTTTGTAATTGGCTTTCCCCTATGTCAGTGAAAGGAGTCCAAAGTTTTTTTGGGATTCGTCAATTTTTATAGACGCTTTGTTGCAGGATTTTCCCAACTAGTCCATCCAATAACTTTGTTATTGCGAAAGCACAAGGCAATCTCCTGGACCAAGGAAGCGGAAGAGGCTTTAAAGACCTTGAAAAAACATTTTACCACTGCTCCCATTTTGAGACACCCACAACCTGAGCTACCATTTGTAGTAGAAACTGATGCGTCCAGTGATGCAATGGGAGCTGTTTTATCTCAAAAAGACACAGAAACCGGCCAACTGCATCAAGTGGCATTCAGGTTGAAGAAGTTTTCAACAGCAGAATTAAATTACAGTATCACAGATAAGGAATTACTATCAATAGAACACGCTTTCAAGGAATCGAGACACCATTTATTGGAGGCCCGGCTCACTGTCACGGTTCTCACAGAGCACCTAAAACCTGCAATATTTACGCAATGCCCAGGCTGTCATCCCGACAACTCCGCTGGGCATTGTTTTTTGTGGAATATGATTTTGTTGTAACTTACCACCCAGGAGTATTTAATGGTAAAGTGGATGCCTTGTCATGTATTGGAGAGAAAGAAGAGGTCCAAAGTACCTCGGATGCAGTAAGCATAATGCCAGAAGAAAAGGTGCTATGAGTTACTGGATTTTCGGAAGAAGACCTAACGTCACAGATTCTTCTCAGCATGACCACTTTAGAGTTAGAGGCCTGGCAGTCGAAAGGACCAAAGTGTTGCATTCAAGAAGGTTTACCTTATTTCCAGAGTCGTCTTTACCTACCAAATCAGGAGCTACAAATGAAGGTCATAGCAGATTACCGTGGAGCAACACTAGAAGGCCACGCTGGAATCACTAAGACAACAGCCAAGATCAAAAGACATTTTTTGTGGCCAACATGGTGCAAGGATATTATAGATTTCATCCAAACTTGTGGTATTGGTTCCCAAAACAAAAGCTCAAAGCAGAGACCAGCAGGATTTCCTCAACCATTACCTATTCCACCAGCACCATGGCATACCATTTCTACGGACTTTATTACTGAGTTACCCCCCTTGTTTGGGTTATAATACAATCATTGTAGTGGACTTCTTCTCCAAAATGCCTAATTTCATTGCCATTAAGGGATCTTGCACGTCAACAGTTTTGGCAAATATAATTCTAGAACAAATTGTACATCTTCATGGATTTCCATCAGCAGTGATCTCTGATAGTGAGTCAATTTGTCTCCCAATTCTGGAGGAAATTTTGTGAGTTGGTTAAAGTTGAAGTATGTTTATCTACCAACCACCACCCACAAATTGATGGTCAAACTGAGAGAACCAATTAAACCTTAGAACAATACATTTGATGTCTTCTCCACCAAATAGATTGTTCTTGGGTGGATGTCCTCTGGGTTGAAGAGTATGCTTACTATAACTCTGAACACACCTCCACAGGCTATACCCCTTTTTACTCCCTTAATGGTTCACATTCTCGGACCTCTACCTTCGATCCAACAGATTCCTTAGAGATGCCAGCAGTACAGAATCTTCATGAGAACATTACCCAGGTACAGAAAGAGGTCCTGAGACTATAGCAAAGGAAAGTCAAAAGAAATTTGCAGATAAACTTTGAAGAAAAGCTCCAGATTGTAAGGTGGGAGACAAAGGCCTCATTACGAGTTGGGCGGTAGCTCTACCGCCAAACCCTGGCGCTATTAGCGCCAGATCATGGGTTTGACAGAGCGGTTATTCCCCATTCCCCATTGGGCCCATTCGGGAATCCCTCATTCCCCATTGGGCCCAATGGGGAATTTTTGAGCTATTACCGCCGCCGGATTTCCCGCCGGCAGTAATAGTGTGAAAAATCATCAGATTTGTGGCAGATTTGCCCCTGCTCAAAACTGGGGGAAAATCCACCAAAGCCGTGATCTGGCGGACCCTTAAATGCATCGGTAATAGCGCTACCGACGCATTTAAGGGTTACCGCCAGACTCGTGATGAGTCCCAAAGTATGGTTATCCTCTAACACATTGCACTTAGGGCCAACGTAAATTCCAGCCTAGGTTTCTGGGCCCATTCTCTGTGGAAGCTATTGTCAACCCTGTAGCAGTACGGTTAAACCTACCATCTCACATGCTAACTCATCCATTATTCCATGTTTCCTTGTTAAAGCCAATGAATCCGGGGACCATACTACAACCATCACCCAAACCCATGATTATAGAAGGTGAACTAGAATTCCTAGTAAAAGAAATCTTAGATTTCAAGATTGTCAAAAGGAAATTGTTCTACTTAGTGGATTGGAAAGGGTTAGATCCACAGGACAGAACTTGGGAACCTAGTTCCAATATTCATGCTCCCAAATTGCTTCAGAAGTTTCATCAGAATCACCCCACTAAGCCAGGGCCGGAGGGTCCATCCTTGGGAGGGATCATGGGGGGGACTGTCATGATCCCAGTCAGTGAGCATAGTTCTCATTCAGGCTAGGCAAAGCACATTATATCAATCAGCAGGTCAAAGGTGGGTGGTAGCCTGGCACATATGGCTTTTACGCTACTCACAGCATCTACTTCCCTAGACACCAGTGATGTTCAATAGTAATTTCATACACTGAAGATGGAAGCCCGCAAAAACCAATTTCAAGCAGCAGCACGGTTCTATTCATATTTGCAGAGGGAGCTACTTAAGCCCTCCCTCGGCTGGAACATGCACTTTGCGTCTGCTCCGCTGACAGTGGGTAATGCTACCAGCGTTTCTCTTCACAGAACCTGAGAAAAAGAAGATAATAGAAACAGTATTTTTACGAAGAGTTTCAGAGTACCATAGTTCGCAGAAGAGATTTACCTGACAGAAGTTATCTCTGATGCTGTTATATTCACTTAAGAACATTTATTCTCTCGCAGTTGCAGCATCTCAGTCAGATGTTTCACTCGCAGCATCTTCAGTCAAAAGTTTCACTCACAGCCGCAGCATCTACGGTCAGCAGTTTTCGCTTGCAGTCGAAGCATCTTCAGTCAGAAGTTTCATCTGCAGCCACTGCATCTTCTGAAAGTTTTTTCCCCCAACTTTTCGAAAACCTGCAGACAACACAAGAGGTATTTAACAAAAAACAAACTTAACAGTTTTACACAAAAGACGTTTTATAAGCATTTACATACCTGAAGGTTCTTCAAGTTTTCACCTCACAGTTGTTACCGCACTCCACCTTGCAGGCTGCAGTTACTCTGTATGGGCAAACTTACATTTAAAACTTTGCATCCTGAGTAACTCTGCGGCCATCCGCAGACATAATTATTTTCCCAAATTCCTTGAACCTGTGAAAAAGAGAAAAAGACAAAAGTAAATAGAAAGAGATCTCTCCAATGTAGGAATCAATTCAAGCCCTTAAAGATTACATAATTTCCACCTGCTGACTTACCCAAAGACTCATTCTTAAAAGAATAGATATTTCAAGGCAAGAAGCTACAGAGTTCATCAGCATCCCAAGTTACCATTGTTTCTCCATCTCAACACGCCCCTGTGGAAAAGCAGGATGGAGAGCTTCACAATAATAAAACACAGGTGAGAAGGGAATTCAGGCCTAGAGTTAGAAGGGAGTGAATTTAGGGGTACAAACACCTTATATACTATTATTTCAGTTAAAAGATGTTATAGCATTTCTACTGTTGTCATTTGTTTGTTCAAACAGAAAAAGAATCCTAAAGGCTCCAAGGTATCAGGTCCACAGGCTGGGAAGGTAGTACCCTCCCTAGGAGTCCGGGTAAGTGTTACAGACTGTCTTTACTGTTGACACCATGAGTTCCTTACATATGGTGTCAGGGGTTGGATCTGATTCAATTGAAACACATTGGCGAACATTACAATTTCCAAAATGTAGTTATCAAGCTTCTATACCATCTGTTACCACAAAATAATCAATAGGTTTCAATATCTGTAGCAGTAGGGAAGCTATCATCCCCCCTGGGAAAAGAGGTATGATTCCAACCGGTTTTGATACCCCCTTCTGGGTGCTACATGAGGTTAGCCCCAAAATCTGGCCTAGCATGGAAGTTCGGTATAGATGTGTTAGCAGGCATCATCGATCCCGACTTCCGGGGAGATGTAAAAGTTCTCTTACAGAATCATGGTGAAATCCCATTTGAAGTACATCATGGGAATCAAATTGCCCAATGTATTTTGGAAAAGGCGCTGTTCGATTAGTTGAAAGAAAGCCAAATAGACGAAACAGAAAGAAGAACATTGGCTTTTGGGGAAGTGGATAAACCCTCTAAAATTGAAGAAAAGAGAGCCTACCATCTATCCCGACCTAGCCTTCTCCTAGCAAAATGATCCTGCTCTCGCTGAAGGTTTTTTACAAGCTATTCCAGAAGCAGAAGGTATAGAGAGGGGGATCCCCTTTTTCTTTCCAAAGCAGGGATTGTTGTACAGAAGGGAGATATCTACAGAAGGATTACCAAAGACACAATTGGTAATGCCCAAGACTCACCGAAAGATGGTACTGGAGATTGTGCATTTCCATTTTACCGGGGGCCACTTAGGACAATCCAAAACTCAGGCACATATTAGTAGGAAGTTTTATTGGCCAGGTATTTACGCCAAAATAAAGACCTTTATCCAGACATGTGAAATATGTCAGAAAACCAGCACAGACATCCCACTACCTGCCCCTCTAAATTCTTTACCCAGCATAGAAGTCCCTTTTTCAAGAATCAGGATAGACATTATTGGACCTTAAGAAACATCCAGACTAGACAATAAATATGTCCTCGTTATAGTTGATCATGCAACTAGATATCCCAAAGCCTTCCCAATGTGAAATAATACCACACAGCAAATCCTTAAACATCTCCTACCGTATTTCTCCATGGTTGGCTTTCCCATCAAGGCTCAAATTTAATGAGCAAGCTTATGGCAGAAGTCAAAGAGCTACTCCATATTACCACCTTACAAACGTCTGTGTACCATCCCCAAACCGATGGCTTGGTAGAAAGATTCAACAAAACCCTGGAATTAATTATGAGAAAATTGGTAGACAAGAACGGGAAAGACTGGGACCGCATGATCCAGTGGGTACTATTTGCTGTGAGGAAAACCCCACAGGCTCTACATGATGTTCCCCCTTTGAACTACTTTATGGCAGAGAGCCCAGAGAGGTCCTGGACATGCTGCGGTAAACCTGGGAAGAACGAGAAGAAGCACCCATTGCCATCTAGCAAACTGCTACCCGAATGAAAAGACATTGAGACTCTTGAATGTTACATTGTGAATGAAAGGCTGCAGTGAACCCGACGGAGGGAGGCCCACATTGTACGGGGATCGGAGCTCAACAGAGGGGGATCGTAAGGCGAAGAGTAATCACCCCATGAAGATTTATTGAAGGAACCTATGTTTTGTGGATTGTAACACATCAGGTCCTCGGAGGCAAGAGACTTTGTGTGAAAGAGACTTGACCATAGAAGGCCCTTATATTTTGGAACCGAACTGTCACCTCTTGCTGATGTGGACCAGGAGTGTGCTGTGCTCGGCCATCCCGCCTTGCCCTTTGCTAAAAACGTGGGGAAGGGAGACCCCACCCATACTATCCTGACTTATCATTTTGAGAACACTTCTTTCTTTTCTGATGAACATAATCACACACTATTTTGTAACTTAGCGGTAAGTATTGGCAATAGTTTTTTTTAGCATAATCCCTTTTCTTTTTAGTTGACAAGACGCCGCTAAGACTGCCTTATTATTATTATTTGATGGTAGTAGATTGCTCCCATCTTAGATTTAGGTTTAGATTAGGCATTTATCTCACCCATTATGAACACCCTTGAACTCTGAGCACTTGTGTCTGTCTTTAATGTTGACACCAAGAGTTCCTTACAGGACTCATTGGGGGCCTTCACCAGGCTCATCCCTTCCTGAGTATTAGCCTTGACCACTCTCAGTGCAACCTTGATTGGTTTGGCTACAACTCCTTGAGTTGTACCTGTTCACTAACTAGATTGTGCTCCTATACATCTGTCCACCAGGCCAGAATATATGAATCCAGTCTAACAGTGACCCACAGAACCTCCTTGGGGCCCAGAGCCCTGAACAAGGCCTAAGCCAGCTTTCTTATGACACACATACATTGTCAAATGGTGGTCTGAGGAGAATGACAGAATGGAAAGTGGCTAAGGGCCATTTTCCAATGTGCATATGAGGTGGCATGAAATGCCATGCACTGGGAAAACTGGGCAATGTTTGTAAAACTATACTTTAAAACATATCGAGCCAGTAACATTGGGCAAAACGATGAGCTGAACAATGCAGAACGTTTGCACCCTCGCACAGGAAACAGTCACACACTTACATGTCAACCCAGTTTTTAAGGTTCTATTGTCCTTTGAACCTGCCAGCACCTGTTGATACTGCTATCAACGAGTTGCAGGGTTATTTCTAAAACCTTACACATTTTTTAAATTATTATCACAAAGTAGTCTGCTGCGTACATCCTCCATTTATTGGAATTTCCTAACGCAAAAAGGATATATTGCCTCTTCAGTGATGTTGCAGACAAAACTATTGTGATGTTGGAAACCCATTCTTGTACAAGGACTACTAATTGACAAGCAAGAGTTTTTCTTTTTACTTTGTTCAAGAAGGTCGTGCAGTAGATCAGATATATAATGTTTACATTTATTATTATCATTTGTTATTATTTATTTATTAGTATATAGTTTTAAAACTTTTACAAATTAGAAACGCCAATCAACTAATGCAAGTTATTGACATCGCATTTTGCACATTACAAACAGGACGCTAGATGTTCCTTCCAAGTCAAAGAATCCACCTATTCGCACTTATAGACACAAGGCTAACCAGGTCCCACCAGGTTGTATAACAGTGGTTAATAGTTCAGATGTGCTGGTCATCCTAGGCAAGATTATCTTATTGAGTGATGAGCGAGGTTCCCAGTGCTGATTCCTTATAATCTTTAAAATCGTCAAGAATATAAATACTAAAATGTACTGGTCATCAAATAACACTGCAATTAATATCGTTCATTATGAAAACACACTGGGGCTAATCCTTGGGTTACAATTTCTTAACAATACACCAAAGTCTATACAAAGCAAACTGTACCATTTCACACTCTGTGTTAAGGCAAACATTGCAAAATACATCCAGCTTTATAGACTCATAATTGTGCACGAAGCCACCCGTTGTGGTCATAATAGCTGATCCCAAAGCTGCACACTCTGTGAAAAGGTGTTTAATAGTTTCAAGCAAATCCCAACCATTACAGATAAAACAAGTCCTATGCTGCAGCTGGATATTAAGATAAGCCCAACAAGTTACCAACAGTGAGATTTGAATTATCCTTTGTCTTAATATAAAACAATGAACAGCAGCACTATGGCACTGTCTGAAATATCTGTGCGACATTAAATACGAGTGTGTGACATTTGAGACGTAGGCATATGAGCTCAATGTCGCATGGTGCGTATAGTTGTTAGTCCAGTCCCATTGCTTCAGTTTGCTCTTGAATAGGTGTTGCAAAGTAACGAGGCTGGTGCCTCGTTTGAAGTGGGTGACCAACCACTGCTCAAGTAGAGCTTAGCAATTAAACTGTTAAATTAATTTCCTTTGGACCTCGTGCACAAACCCTGTGAGGTCCCCATCAAAGAAACCAGTTGGTATTTGGGCCTGACATTGATTTTTAAGTGCAACATCCCCTGTTTAATCATTGCCTGGCCTTTCAAAGATACAAGCCCCAATTCCAATCTAAGAAACTCGATAGGGGTCGAGGAACATAGTTTTAGTATCTATCCTCTTCCAAAAGAAGTCCTCAATTTTGTCAATCCAGAGTAAATCAGACGTGGCAAGGGCATTATTGCCATGAAGCAACATAGAGCAGAGGCACTGACTATATGGGGTCATTATCCCCTCGAGTGAGTAGCATGCTGTTTGGTTAGCAAACTTTCCAATCAAGTGGGTCAAGCATTTTGCCTTTATGCTTTTGGCTTCTTTTATATGGCAATAATATCTGGCGTTGCTCATTTCTAGTCCTAAATAGGGATACTTTCCCACAATCACAAGTACACCCATGCTAGTGGTAAAGTCTGGGCATTTAACCTTGCTAGGTGCCATCACCATAACCTTGGTTTTGTCCAGATTAATGCGAAGGTCATTTAACACAGTGTAGTTTACCCACATTTTGAACATAGCCTTGGCTCCACTGTAAGTATGATTAAACAGTACTAAGTCGTCTGCCTACAACATACAAGGAATGTCTGCCCCCCGATTCTTGGACAACAACCAGTTACCCGGTTAAAATGCTGGGGCAGATCTGACATGTATATGTTGTACAACAGGCGTGCCAGCCCTGTTTAACCCTGATGTAGGTATAAACAGGAGTTGTTAATCCACCTGGTCGTCCAGACGCATCCATACCTGTGTATTGTTGTGGAGGCCCTTATGTATACTCAATAGCCACTGAGAGCACCCAAATGTTTCCGTCTAAACCATAGCTAACTCCATCGAAGGCTGCCCAGATGGTATACAAATTTGACCCTCCCCGGGTGACATTGTTTCTCTATATAGGGGGTCCATGAGCCTGATGTTATGGGAGGTGCCACACTCGAGGTGAAAGCCTGTCTGTGTGAAACTTAATATTTGGGCTTCATCCACCCAGTGCTGCAAGGCCGTGAGTACAAATGTGGCAAAACGTATGCCATTAGAATCTGAAAGGAATAGCAGCCTGTAGGTAGCGTCAAGGCTCAATCTCCATTTTTGTAGACCGGAACTAACACAGACTGTTGCCATGATATCGTAATGACCTGAGAGGAGAACACTTTGAAAAGAGGGTTTTCAGGATGGTTGCCTACTTCATGGGGTTCTGCTTCAGGACTACGTTGTATTTGTATTTGTATTTATTGTTTTATACGTTGGAAAGGCCATTAGGTCCCGGGGCATTGGAGTTATTGAGTGTCCCAGTCTTACCTTCAATTTCTTCCTCACTGATAATCAAGGGCCAACCTCCAATCAGAAATTGGGGATAGGAGGCCCTGTAGGGGATACCACCATCCCCTTAATATGATTGAGCCACTCAGTCTCCTGGATAGTTTTAACAATACTTTCCCTACTATCCCCTTTAGCTTTAGTTAACAGAGACCAAATGTCCTTAGTATTATCTTTCCTGAGCACCAAAATCATATTTTGCAGTGTGTACTTTTTATTGAACACTTCCTGCGCGTAAGCCAACCCCTATAATTGTTCTTAATGCATCTCACCCAAATGTGCTTCTCCAGCCTCGACCCCCTAGCATCATGCACAGCTCTTATTTCTCTGTGGATACTTTGCTTGGCATCCCGAATACCCCTGTCAAATCTGTCATTAGTTTTATTACCTGTTAACAGACGCCTCATAGGGCATGCGCCAGTTTGTGTTGCTATTTGTTTAAGCCATGCTTCTATCTTGTTACAGTTCAGAGCACCCTGGGACTCTAGATCCTCACCCTTGAGCGCGTTAAATGTGGCCCCCACCTTTTGAAGATTCCTGGTAGTCCAACATATGCGATTCCCAGCATGGTTAGGCTGCATGCCAGTACACCTTTCAGAAACCCCCTGT
This sequence comes from Ambystoma mexicanum, assembly GCF_040938575.1. Lineage (NCBI taxonomy): Eukaryota > Metazoa > Chordata > Amphibia > Caudata > Ambystomatidae > Ambystoma > Ambystoma mexicanum. Next base: position 167,439,502 of record NC_090933.1, read on the forward strand.
TTAGATTTTGTACTGGCCAGATTAATAGTGAGGGACAACATAGCATGGTCACTGTAGAGACAAGCAATAACTCCAAGATCTAGTATTGCCAAAAGGCCTGCATTGTTCCCAAAGAAATAATCCAGTGTAGCCTGACCTTTGTTCCCCGCCAAGGTATATTGCCCTGGGGCATCCCCCGTGGTTCTGCCATTCAATATGATGAGGTCCCACCTAGTTTACCTGAAGTTTTCCCTTGTTACTTGCCCCCTGTAACATTTTGCACTGTTTACCCACATTACAGTATGCCGCACACTGCATGTCGTCACAGCATCTAGCATTCAAATCCCTGCCAAGTAGCGCAAGACACACCTCCACATAGTCCAAAGCACTTGCAACCAATATTTCTTCCAACGAGGAGTCAATTTCTTCCATACATTTAGTACGGGGGGATGTAAAGGTTAATAACCAACATCCCCCTAGTGTCATCCTCCTTGTCATCCTCTACACCTTGTATTTTACGACCAACCTGTGCCTCCCACACCTCGTGTGGGCTTACATTCTGACTTATTCCCATAGTAATCCCACCATGGGCCATCTCTTAGAGCCTTTATTGGGCAAAGGTTTATAGAGGTGGAATCCCTCAACCTGTACAAGATAATCAAGCCAGGTCTCCTGGAATAAAGAAACATTATAGGTAGACTAAGTGTGAATGGACACCTCAGGGTGCAAAAGATGGCTGTGACCATTGGTATTCCAGCTAACAATCTTGAGTGGTCAGTTACGTACCAAAAAATATACTGGGAGTCTCTTTCTTTGTTTTGGTGGTACCCTGTACACTTCTTCAAGGCAAGGGTAGGGACGAGAGTGAGTCACATGTTTAAGATACAGATTATTTAAGCAGTTAGGCCACTGACTCTATACCCGGTTAACCAACCTCCTATGATACTGCACTGGAGTATAAGAACAGGAAGCTCAGGTGTTTCAAGCAGTGTACCACACACTAACAATCCAGGGCATCAACACTAGCGCACAACAGTGACACCACAGCTGGTGAGGCAAAACGGAATAAGACCCCTTTGATGCTACTGTCCCACTTCAGCTGTTCCAATTTAACTATGTCAGCAGAGGAGGCGGTAGAAAATCAGGGAATCGTAGCCCATAAACTAAGCAAAGTTGACCTGTTCAAAAACGGACTCAGAGCAGTTTGTATCTCTTCAATTTTCACAAGGCAACTGGGCTTTATTAAACCATGCGTCACCCCCACTAGGACCAAGATTAAGTTTGACAGCACTCCCCACCCCGTCCTCGTTGTTAGATGCAGTGACCATACTCCACTTTGAGTAAGTGTCCTGTTGAATGGGGACTTGAGGGAGGGGTCCTTCACTCATCGCCCGAACTTGACTATTGCCAGTCCAATCATGTCCATGCAGTTCTACCGGAGGATAACAATTATGATGCGGACACCGCTGCTTCAATGTCCGAGACTTGTCACTGGCATTCGAGATAAGCTCTGTGCGTCTGGATCCATTGACCAATGTTTTCTTTATTAATTCTGGTCTTGTAGGCGCTTCAACTCTTTCCAACCTTGTGATTGAAAGGGTCCTGTCTCTTCCCCTGGGTGGGATTACAGCTGTGGGGTGATTTGACTTAGTTGAAGCCCCCTCCCTCAGGACCCTCCTAGATTTAGTAAGGTTAGGGCCAGGTGTTGAAGATTTTTCCATCATGGAGATCTCCGCACACAATTTGTCTATTGCGTCCTCTTCATTCTCAGCTGCAATAGTTACTGAGTCCTGAGACCTCCAAAAGACTACAGAATCATCAGAGGAGACAAGAATCCTACAGCCAGGATCTTCCAACACCCCTGCCGTACTCCAGACCACCCGGGTGGCAGGTTCAGCCAAAGCCTCTCGTGGGGTGGTAGCAGACTGTTTGCGCTCACAACCAGCAGAAATGTTGTTGTGTTGTTTTGAGACTGGGAAGGATGCCCCAGTTGTTTCGAAAACCCTGTCCATAGTCAATTTCAACATGCACTGTTCCCTGGCTACGTTGGAACAAAGTGCATACAAACAGTCAGGTTTTGCCAAAATGTCCTTAAGGTGGTGGTTAAGGGACCCGCCGAAATGCGCAAATGCGCAAGGTCATCAGCACAACTTATTGTCCTACTTGCAGACTCCAAGTCGGTTTTAGCACCAAATTTTAGATCTGCCGCCAATGCCTCTAGACTGGGGTTTTTTGAAAGGAGTGTTTGGCCGAGTGTGACTGGGACATTATTTCTTGCTGCAAAATGGACTTCAGAGTCTGTCAACTCTGTCTACCTGTAAGGAGGAGGCTGCTGGATAAAACACTCGCCACGTGGAGGAGTGTTTGGCCAAATGTGTCCAGATGTTATTTCTTGCTGCAAAACAGACTTCTGAGTCTGTCAACTATGTCTACCTGGAAGGAGGAGCCTGCTGTATAAAACACTCAACACTAGCGGAGCGTGGCGGCATGTTTGGCTGAGTGTGGCCAGAACGTTATTTCTTGCTACAAAAAGGACTTCAGAGTCTGTCAACTATGTCTACCTGTAAGGAGGAGCCTTCTGTATAAATCACTTGCCACTAGCGGAGCGTGGTGGAGTGTTTGGCCGAGTGTTTGGCTGGAGTGGAGCGTGGGGAAGGGGCCACAAAATCCACGAACATGACTGCTAACATGATTGCTGTGGAACCCCGAGTTGAACAGCCAATAATGGAACACGCCACCAGTGGAGCGACGGACCATCCACAAGGAGACGCCATGAGACCAGAAACTGACTCAGACGGGACTGTCATTAACTGTCCTTCAACTATAGAGGTGAATGAAATCACCCCAAATATGAACATTGCAATCACTTTGCCGAATCAGCCCTGTCCATTAAATACAATAAATGTTGTTATTACGGCTATCACCCAGTCTCCTTTAATGATGGGGCCGGCCCCTCACTACGTGCCGTAAATCTGAACTCACACCCATTATGCTTGCGAGGCCCCTCCTCCCAAACTCAGACATAGCATTAGGAGACTCAGTTGTGGTATCCGACAACATCTCTCTGCTTGTTCCACTCGAGATTGCTGGCATTGTACTTTCTGAACCAATTGTAAACATACCAGCTTATTCATCTGATAATGGAGAGCGAACCATTAACTGCCTTGACAACGAGCAGAATATAGCTCAATCAACTGAAAGAGAAAATCAACCATCATCTATTTTCCCAAGATCCCCGGAAGAATTAAAACATATTCCAAGAAAGAACTTTAATCTTTCAATTGAATCAGTGAAGGAGAACCCTACTTTAACAACAAGATTATTTTCCCAAAACATTTAATTAAATTCCTGTATAAGCGTGACAAAGCATTCTTTGAGTGTTACTGATTCGCCACAATTAATGCGCAGTGACGGTTTCTGTATTGGCAATGAAGATCCTAAGGCTAGTGGCAAAACGAAACTTAAAACCTTCCATCCGCGTAAAACCCTCTCTCTACCATATCATCTTCCAGAAAAATCTATATGGAAGACTGAAGGAATCATAAAGTGGCAATATAATCCTAAAAACAACCAACTAACTACTAAAGGTTACCTCCTACCATCGAGAGCTCCACAGTAATGGGGGTCCCTTAGGTTTGGAGGTTCCTGATCAGTTGTTATTGGAGTCAGCCTCGGCACTTGAATCTTTAGAGAGTAGGTCAAAAGAATCATTGGCATTAGCATTTCCTTTGGAAAATAATCAAATTAAATTACCCAAAGTGTTTGGAGATCAGCCTCACCACACACAAGATTGATTGATATTGACACAAAATGGCCCTACTGCTCAAGCACTTTTACACAATAACACATTGAGAAAAGAGGTTGTCTTACAAACTGAAATTGCAACATCTCTGCATAATGAAATACTCATGGCAGAGACTAGTACACAAACTCAAATTACCGTTGATGAATCTCCCATAAAAGAGAACACCTTTGTTATAGAAAAAAATGTCATAATGATAACCATGTTGACTTCAATTCTCGCCCCCTTCATGAACAGATGGGCGATGAACTAAAAGATCAAACAACCGTCTTGGCGATGCTCACTTCCAAGACAATATTTATTGTAGTCTTCATTACTGCCATCCAAAAGGACATGGATGCGAGTCAAGCCAATGTTGCAAACTTGCTTCACTCAATCTTAGACCCAGTAATAAAGGAGCGTGAAGAGCGGCTCCATTCAAGGCACCTAGAATCAGTTGATCTTGGACCATTATTGGAGAAACACAAGATCAAACCACCAATCCTTTCGAAAACATTTTTGCCTCATTTGCCTCAAATTGAGACAACTGGCAAAGACGGACATAATTACTCCACGGGATCGATCCATTGTCCGACCAACGACAAGATTCCCACTTGTGACAGCTCAGTTCAAGCCACTGACAAACACTCCGCTTGTGGAAAGACAGATGAGCCATTTGAAGACACAATTGCCGATTCTGCACTGCATATAAATTTAGAAAAACAATTGTGCCCTATTTTCATCAAAGGTTCAGTCATGTCAACACCCAAGTGTAAAAACTATGTTACCAAACCGAAAAAGGATCAAAGAAAGAAATCTGGAGTCCCTCACCCTGCATTAGAAAGTAAATCTTCTGTCCAGCAGCGAAAAAAAGAGTGCGACAAAAACATTGACAATTACAAAATCAGTGACAGACCCAAAAATCACTGATAATAAAACACAACAAACTAATATAGCTACATCAAATACAGGGCCAACAAATAAAAGTTTTAACCTTCAATCAACGAAAACTGTTAAGAATCACTGTCAAGATGTGACATCGACTGAAATTGTAAATTCTGCAAGTTCTCAATCGATCATTCAAAGTAAAGCCTCTGAGTCAAAATAGGTGACCAAAGCAGGAGGCACCTCATCAATTGACTTGATGGATTTTTCAACATATTCCATTGATGATCAATCCCTAATGGACAAAGATAACGAAGATGTTGAGATGACCTCCTCCGATAGTGAGGATGAAAATCACGACATGGAACTCAGCAAGAAACCTGAATGGAACAGGGTCCCAAAGAGTCCACTTCAATTATAGATCGAAAAGAAGACCATACAATCTAATTCTGAAAAACTAAGAGGAAAAGAGACAGATATTCCTCCTTCGATTATGCTACCATCAACACATGATAGTAATCAAGCAAAACAAAATCAGCAAAAAAAACATGTGCATGAGCAAAATAAACAAAGGGAGGCTCCTAACATCCAAGATCAAGTGGTTGTCCCAGTCACCCCCAAACCAACTCGACCCATACAAGAGACTATTCCAAAGTCTTGCAATGATGATTCTCCAGTTCCGAATGATTTATATTACATTTCATCTCTTAAGCCCCCACGTCCTTTGAAGCATCATGATGATAAATTAGATTCTGAGCGAAGAGAAGTGGAACTGAACAAAACCAAGCCAAATTCCACAAAATCAATCAATTATGAGGATGGTTTACTATTGGTTTACTATTGGAAAGAATATGTCCAGAAAAAGATGGACTCATTCTAAATCGAGCAAATGTAATAAGACTACTGAATCATGTACCATCTTTAAGACCATTAACATCTAATGATCTGGCCATAATAGAGTTTATAGATGAAAACAGGTCAGACCGTGTTCTCATCTATCCAATGAATGATTCCATTAATAACGCAGTCACTAAGACAAGAAATTACCCAATTAAGATCTTTAGGATTTGATCTTACAGAACCAACAATTCCATCTTGCTTGCCTGAGTCTTCAGATGTTCCACCTATAGTAGATGACAAACAAACGCCCAGATCGTCCAAAACCTATAAACATTGATGGCCACCAAGGAGAAACTCGCCTGAAAGAGGGACACAAAACATCAACTCTTATGAAAGGAGAGCTCACCGGAGGAATGAAAATACCAATTCAAGATACATCGCTTCTCAACGTTCTCCCTCTACAAGACAAACTGAAAGACTAAGTCCACGAAGGAGAGAGGCGCACAGATCGCACACCAATGAAAGATCAGATCGACATCGACATTTACTCAGAAGAGTAGATCCAAAATCATTGTTAAAGGGAACAGATTAAAACTGTATGTGGTTAATGAGCATAGTGGCAGATAAAATCAAGATGCCATAGGCCAGGTCTCCAAACGTTCTAAAGCCCCTTACAATTGCATCCTGGAACACAAGGGGCTTTGCTCACCTCTTTATCGAAGGAGGTGATCTACTTATGGAACACGATATGTTTAGTCTTCAAGAAACTTGGCCTCGTAATACACTAATTGTGGAAGAATGCTCCACTCATTTAAACCCAGTGGTCAAGGGGGAAAAAGGCTGCCCAATGTTTGGACTTCTGATTCTCATTAAAAATCAGCTTCAGATTAGGATATTGGAAGAACTATCCCCATCTCCCTTGATCCAAATTCTAGTGGGATCACTGACACTTAACAATGACAATCTCTGCAAATCGTTAGTTATCTTTAATTTATATTGGAACCCAGGAAGTATGGCAAGTGTAAGGTTCCCAGATCAAGTGGAGAAATAGATTGATCATTGTAGACGAAAATGGCCGTACCCATGGTTCGTGATATGTGGTGATTTAAATTCAAATTGTTTTGATATAAATTGAGAAATTGTATATCATGACACAGCCATTGCCAGCCCAGGCGAAAAAAGGGGTTATCACTGGATCATGACTGTAGAAACCAAAAATCTACACATCCTTAATGGCTCTATCAGAGATAAACCTCCCAAAATCAACAGAAAGAGTCACTCATGGGGCCAAATTCTGGACTATATATGCATTTCAGTTTAAATGATTTCTCCAGAAAACACCATGACAATGAGACACATGAATGATAGTGATCATAATCTCCTTTCTGCCTCCTTGATGCCTGTTTTGAATATCTCCAATTACATTGACTTACCCACCATGGAAATAACGATGGGAAGAAATCGCCTGAGAACTGCATCACGAGAGTTACCAACCTTGATTAATAGATTAACCTCCTCAATGAGAGCTCTTCGGGCAAAAGGGGCTACTAATACCATCAATTATTTAAGCCTCTTCAAATCTTGTGAGAAAAAACCTAACCATTATGGCACAAAGAAACAGTTGCACTATCACGTCTATAATGATGAGGTTGCTTATCAAAAAAAGTGCAAGAGACAAAAACTTAACAAAATAAAACATGATCATTCACCTGTGGCAGAATTGCAAAAACACAAGATACGTCAATATTTATAATCGTAATTGGATGCATCGCCACAAGTAGATTCAAAAGAGGCTCGATGCAGAGAGGATGTTATACAATTTAAAACATTCTAACACTACTGAAGTGTGGAAATTGGTAAACCAGCTGGATACTCTACAGGACTCGTTATTAATGTCACCAATATTGCCTGAAGCATGGATAACATACTTTGCCTCTTTTCGAGATCCAGATCAAAACATCTTGACATGCTATCACATCGCTATTGAGTGGAATTGCACAGACACCTCAGAAGAAGCCATTGTGGATGTGACTAAAAAACGATCTTGTTCAAGAGCATATGATGTTCGAGAATCCCTGATGGTTTAAGCAACATGACTTTAAAAGAAGATATAAGAAATTGGGCCAAGTTTCTGTCCATCCTGTTCACTTATATTTGCAAACCTAAAAGATACCACCCACATGGAAAGAATCGATCATCATTCCAATCCATAAAAAAGGCTGTCAGATGGATCCATCGATGCCCCGGGAAAAGATTTTGGAACTTTATTATTGAAATCCCTCCGTTTATCGGTAAAATATAATGGCCATTTCAACATATGGCAATCAGAGTTTATGAAGGGAATTGGAACTGCACTTAATATCTTCATATTATCAGGGTAATTCATAGAAATTCGCACAAAAGTGGCGCACGCGACTGGCGCACAGCGTGCCCGTGCGAATGTCTGCACCAGCCGCGTGCACTAAAATCGATTTCCGCGCACAGCGTATTCATGGATTTTCGCATCCAAAACCAGCCGTGGCGCAGCGTGGCGCAGCGACCCTGCAGCAGCGCCAGTTACGCCCCCAAGAACGCCCTCGTGCAAGGAAAAGCCTTCAAAATCCCCAAATAATCGCAAAGGGCTGCGCTAACCCTGGACCAGTTCACAGGGCTGGCAAACAGCAAACGCCAAGCCGGGAACGTGTATTTCAGTGGTTCGTGGGAAGTTCCACACACGATTGTCCTGTGTACGTGTGCATCAGGGGTGCGCGGGAAGTATCACATGCAAAATCAGCAGGGTACATGTATTTCAGGGGTGCGCGGGAAGTATCACACGCGATTCCAGCAGGGTACGTGTATTACAGGGGTGCACGGGAAGTATCACACGCAAAAGCAGCAGGGTACGTGTATTTCAGGGGTGCGCGGGAAATATCACACGCGATTCCATCAGGGTACGTGTATTACAGGGGTGCGTGGGAAGTATCACACGCAAAAGCAGCAGGGTACGTGTATTTCAGGGGTGCGCGGGAAGTATCACATGCAAAATCAGCAGGGTACGTGTATTTCAGGGGTGCGCGGGAAGTATCACACGCAATTCCAGCAGGGTACGTGTATTACAGGGGTGCGCGGGGAGCACCACACGTGAATTGCATGTGTGGGTCCTCCCAGGTGTTCCCTCTACACCCTCCACGGCCCCTGCAGGTGGCCCACACCACAGGAGCCTACCCTGCACATGTCCTGCAGGCACCCAATCCACCATGGCTATGCCCCCCAGCCAACCCACATGTCACCTTGCACTACTGCCCACCAACGCATGTCCCCCTGCACCCCCAGCCACCAGGGGCAGCCTCCACCAGGCCCCCACCCATGTCTACCACCACCCCGCCCCCCAGCAGTGCAGGGGCAGCCTCCACCAGGCCCCCACTTATGTCTCCCATCACCCCCACCCCCCAGCCACCAGGGGCAGCCTCCACCAGGCCCCCACTCATGTCTCCCACCACCCCACCCCCCAGCCACCAGGGGCAGCCTCCACCAGGCCCCCACTCATGCCTCCCACCACCCCCACTCCCCAGGGGCAGCCTCCACCAGGCCCCCACCCAAGTCTACCACCACCCCCACCCCCCAGCAGTGCAGGGGCAGCCTCCACCAGGCCCCCACTCATGTCTCCCACCACCCCCACCCCCCAGCCACCAGGGGCAGCCCCCACCAGGCCCCCACCCATGTCTACCACCACCCCCACCCCCCAGCAGTGCAGGGGCAGCCTCCACCAGGCCCCCACTCATGTCTACCACCACCCCCACCCCCCAGCCACCAGTGGCAGCCTCCACCAGGCCCCCACTCATGTCTCCCACCACCCCCACCCCCCAGCCACCAGGGGCAGCCTCCACCAGGCCCCCACTCATGTCCCCTATCACCCCCACCCCCCGGCCACCAGGGGCAGCCTCCACCAGGACCCCACTCATGTCTCCCTGCACCCCCACCCCACAGCAGTGCAGGGGCAGCCTCCACCAGGCCCCCACCCATGTCTCCCACCACTCCCACCCCCCAGCCACCAGGGGCAGCCTCCACCAGGCCCCCACCCATGTCTCCCACCACCCCCACCCCCCAGCCACCAGGGGCAGCCTCCACCAGGCCCCCACTCATGTCCCCTATCACCCCCACCCCCCAGCCACCAGGGGCAGCCTCCACCAGGCCCCCACCCATGTCTACCACCACCCCCACCCCCCAGCCACCAGGGGCAGCCTCCACCAGGCCCCCACCTATGTCTACCACCACCCCCACCCCCCAGCCACCAGGGGCAGCCTCCACCAGCCCCCACCCATGTCTACATCCACCCCCACCCCCTAGAAGTGCAGGGGCAGCCTCCACCAGGCCCCCACAATCTAGATCCCTGGCCCTTATGGTCAGCCTCCAAATGCCAAACACCCTCCCGAGTATTGCATCCACCCACTTACAATTGGCAAAAACATGATCAAACCACAATTGCAAGCTTGCAAATGAACACATGTCCCTCACATACACCAAATGGGTGTCAGTGAATGTCAAAACCCATATCATGATATGCATGAAACCAATGAGATGATACTACACATTGAACTTTGAAGAAAAAATATGTATTAAAAGCAACATAAATTGAATCAAAAATAAACAAACAATAATAGAAATTTAAAAAAAATAAAAACAGCAGGTACGCGAAAAAATGCAAAACCACAAATCATAATTCAAACGAAAGGTGTCCAAAGTCACAGTCCACAAAAGTAAATCCAATGGATAAATAAAATCGAAAACCATTGCTCCATGGGGAAATCATAATAAAAATTGAAAATCCAAAAATCAACTATGTACAGATAAACAATCCAGGGTCCATGATCCCAACCGAAGAAATTAAACCTATCTAATAACACTACCTAAAAAAAATTAACTATATACAAAAATGTGGCCCATTGTCCAAAAGGTCCAAAAAAAATGCAAAACCAAAGGAAACCTAACACTAACTATATAACTATTTACAAGGGCAGCGGACTAGTCCGACGGCTCACTTTGGGATGTTCCGGGCCAGGGTATCATCGAACTCCTGCTCAATGTCCCGGAGGCGCTCCTCCTCCATGGCCCCGAGGGTCCGCAGGGCCGTCCACATGTTCCCCGCAAACTCCCTGCGGATTGCCTCGAGGCACTCGGCACGCCTCAGGGCCCTCCGCATGGAGTTCTCCGCCCTGACCATGGTGAGCCGTGCCTCTTCTGCCCGCTGCCGCTCCGCATCTATGGCGTGGCCCAACCGCTGCCACACGGAAGACACTTCCCATCCTGGGTCCTCCTGCCCTCCGGCCGATGCCTTCCCCTCCGATGTGGAAGGCCCCGAGCCATCATGGCTCCCACCACGTTGCTGCTGCTGCTGCTGCGGCTCTGCCCGTGCACTGCCTCCTGCTGCCTGCACATCCTCCGCTGGCTGGGGTCCAGTCGTTGATGTGGCCACCCCTGCTGGACGTCCGACTCCCGACTGTGGCAGGGATGCCTCCTCCACCAGCCTGGCCGCACCGTCAGAGGCAGCTCCACAGGGCACCCAGGTGACTGATGGGTGGGAAGATGGCACGGAGGACGACTGGCGCATAGGGGGTTCAGTTGAGGAGGGGGTCGTAGCAAGCCCCATCAAACGGAGGAATCCGGCCTGGGTGACCTGTCCCAGTAGGCCGACGCGATCAACGAGCCATTCGAGATGACGTGCAGTCTCCTCATGAAAAGACTGCAGGTCACCTCGCATGGCCCGTTGACGCAACGCCACACCAGTCAGGACAGGCTCAACCCGGACCAGGATAGCCACGTCCGCAGGCAGAGGAAGGCCAGTTGTCGTGAGCTCATCCCCTGCCTGAAAACGGGTCTGGACGTAGGCATCCCTGCTGGTGCAAGATGATGCAGTGACAGGATCAGAGACAGGATTGCACACAGGCACCTTCGCGGCGACCTGTGCTGCCTCCTGTCCCTGGTCCTGCACTGCACCACTAGCACCAGTGGAATCCCCACCTCCAGACCCCGTCTCTGTTGCTTGCACGGCCTCCTCCTCCACCAAACCCCCCACCAACCTGGATGACTCCGTGCCATCTTCCCCCGTTGGGCCCAGTGGGGTCCCAGCTGCCCCTTCTGCTGCCGAGGAGTCCAACTCCGACCTCTGCCTCTTGGACCTCCCCCCGGCAGCTGCAGCCTGGGACACGGCACCGGACTCCTCACTCCCCAACGAGATCACAACTTGGGAGGGGAGCCGGGCCTTGCGTCTCCGGCTGGCGGTGCGATCCCCGCCGCTATGCTCCACAGCACCTTCTCCGCCCTCTTCATCAGTTGACGCTGCAGACAGGGAGAAATAAAACACAGGCATCAGGGCACTGTATAATGGACACATACACACATGACAGTTGCACATGAGTGGCATTGGCAAACCTCAGACATGGCATCACAATCGGCAACACACATGTCATTTCAACTTGCACACATGAGCCATACCACAGCCACATCGCAACTGCCAGCACCATCCATACACATACAACAGCATGAGCAGGCAAAGGTGAGCCAGACATCACATTCAACACAGGGAGTGCACTACACATGCACGCCACCACCACACTTGCATGCATGTGTACACCTCAGCCAACTGATGGGCATCCATGTCACATCTGCCAATCAGGCTTCCACATCCGGCTGTCACATGCATCCATGTTGCCTCACTGTTGCACCCTTGTCAAATACACACACATGCACATGTACACAGTGCTGATACATGCAGCTGAAAACAACATACATGCGTGACATCACGAACATGCCCACTTACATACACATTCATCCAAACATGTGTGCCCACGCAACTGCATTTGGCATGCAAGCCTACACACACAAGCACCATCCATGTCTCACACATGACAGCCCTCGCATGTGTTAGCCTCACGGTCCTGCACACCCCCACCCATACTCGGTCCCATACAAACAGATGTGCAACCGGCACACTACTGGCCCATCACCACACGCACAGCTTACAATCATTATGCATGTACACTTACTGCTCGACTCCAGACGGGTCTGCCTCTCAAGGACCTGGACGTGCAGCGCTGGGGATATGCATTCCAGGACCCTCATCTGATCTTCCGACAAGTGGCCCCGGCGCCCCTTACCATCCGCTGCCTTCAAGAGGCGCCAGGCCTTGTTCAGGGTCCTGGACCTGAAGTCCTCCCAGCGCTTCTTGACATGTTGGAAGTCGCGGACTGCCACCCCCTCTGCGTTGATGGCAGTCACGATGTCGGTCCAGATCCGAGTCCGTCCTTCCTTGTCTGCGCGCACACTTCCGTAGAGGGCATCATACTGCCCCAGGACTTGCTCCACCAGGACACCAACTTCCCTGGCACTGAAGCTGGTGCCCCTCAGCCTCTCTGGCCGGGGGTTGTCAGTGGTGCCAGATGGTGCCAGATGTTGCAGTGCCCGACATGACAACCCCAGAGGCAAGAGTGGGTGGGCAACTGGGTCCTGGGGCTGGGCTGTGGAGCGATGGAATCCCAGTCGGGAGTCTTCGGTTCCAGCAGGGGTGGTCACAGCAACAGCACCCCTGGCTGATGTGCAGGCAGCAAATGGCAGGGCACGTGGGCAGCAGGCAGTCAGGCAGCAGCAGATGGCAGGTGGGAGCGTGCTCGGGGCTCTGGGGGGCAGTAATTCGGCCTTGTGGGCAGGAGCCTGGTCTTCCGTGTGCTTACGCGTGGCCAGCTTGATACGGAGTGATTTGGCACGTGAATATCCTGCACGTCTGCGTGTAAATCGAGGAAAGGCCTTTAGCACGTATGCACGTCATTACGCATATGCGATTTCATTGGACCAAAGGCCCTTAGCGCGTGAGCGCGTCTGTGACGTGAGGCACGCGGGTGTTTCCCTCATTACACATGATGACAGAGCACACGTGGATTTCCACCAATCGCGTGTGGAACTTCCTGCGCACCCCAGAAATACATGTACCCAGGCCAATCGCGTGTACGCTCACTTCCCTCCGATTACACGCGATGACACTCGGACGTGCAGTTTTACCACGTGTGCTCGCATATGCGATTTCATTGGCCCAAAGGCCACCATGCGCAGCTGTGACGTCACGAGCATGACCGTAGAGAATGGCGCGTGTAAAAATGAAGAGATACACGTCCGAGTGTCAAAGCGCGTAATTGGTGGAAATGGCCTCATCGCGTATGCGCGTCTGTGACGTGTGTATAAAAGGTACGTGTAGAACGCCATTTCCTTGTACGTGCTTTTCGTGGAGAGCGAGTGGGTGAAATCTGTACTTCTTGTCGGTTCCCACGCGATTTACTTCACGGCGTTTCCAGTTCGTACTCCCTGTTACCTCTGATAGCTTTTTCTCTTTTCCTCTTTTTCCTGGGCCTGTTTCCTCAAACAGCGTTACCTTCTACTGTTGTCCTGTCTCCTCAGACAGCGTACAATTCTTCTTTTGGCGGGGGTGTTGCCAACGCGCACATGCGCATATTTTTCACGCTTTTGTTCCTGGCAGACGGTGAGTTGGGCACGTATTTAACATCTGTGCTTGCCCCGTGTGTCGCGTACCCCTTCAGAGATCATTCTAGGCTGCGTGTGACACGCATACGTTCATTCTTGTGTTCCTGGGTGCCACAGAGTAGTGCAGGTTTATTTTTCCACGCACGTGGTCTAGGAGGGGTTGCGTGCACCTTACTTTGCTTTTTTGGGGTGCCTGTGCGTTGCGTGACCAGTCATCTTTCCCCAGGGGTGACATACAGCCTTGCTAGAGCACTAGGGTACGATTACCATCTGGTACCCAACCCCTTTGACCCCCAATTGCCAGGACAATAGTTCACATCAACTCCCATACGCACAATAACATCAGTGCCATGGCTGGGAGGTGACCAAGCCGTAAGGGTGGCAAAGGTGGCCGAGCCCCAAGTGGTGGCCGTGGTGGATCCAGTAGGGGACGTGGCCGTGACTTGCAGGGTGCCTCTAGTCCCCCATGTGTGGAGGAGCAGTCAGGGACACCCATGCCCCCCCCTGGTTGAGGTTACCGTGGCTGACACCATCCATGCTCAGCCCTTGTTGGACCAGCCCACTGTGGAACCAGACCTGGCACAGGGTGACTCCATGGCTGACTTCCAGGTCAGCAGGTCTAGGCCACGTGCGCCGGTGAACGTTGGTGTCATCAGGTCACGTGGATCAGGGGCAGCTAGGTCATCTGCTGCCCCGCGTAGGCAGGCTGGGGAGGCTGCAGGGGCAGCTGCGGCTCCATCCACCCCACCTCTCACACACCCATCCAGGACAGTGTCGGTCCAAGTCCATCATGCTGACATTCCCCCTGACACCATCACACTTGAGGTAATTCCTGCACCAACTCCCATGCTGAGTGTGCAATCCCACGCTCCTGCCCCTAGTCTCCAGAGCGGCGTAGGACACTCAGGATCCCCACCACCTTCCAAGCGGAAGAGGAAGAGTGCTCGTCCAGTAGAGGCTGATGCCCCAGACACGGCTACACAGTCCGGCCCGTCAAGGAAGCCCAGCTTCAATGAGGCCGAACTGAATGCACTTGTAGAGTATGTGTCCGCACATGACCGCGAAATGGTGATTGTTGCAGGATCCAAGACCACACCTGCACAACGTCAGGCACACTGGCAGACCATTGCGGACATCATAAGTGCCTTTGGAATCGTGAGGCGCACCGCTAATGAATGCTACAAGCGCTGGAATGACCTGAAGCGCAGGGCAAAGAATAAGCTGGCCTCAAGTCATGCCTCAACTCTAGTGACTGGAGGTGGGTCTCAGACAGACGACATAGAACTCACTCCACATGAGCAGGTTGCTGGGACCTACGTCATGGAGGAACAGATCCAAGGCATGGGAGAACTGGCAGATTACGAGGCATTGTCCGGTGAGTGCACATGCATGTGTGTGTCATCCATGTGCATGGTGTGTGTGGGAGGGCTTCTGTTTGGGTGCCAGGGGAGGGTGTGTGTGCCTGAGTGGTTCGGCTCACCCATGTGCCTCTTCCTATACATTCTTGGCACCAGCATTTGGGTATAGCAGCATCCCTTCGGCCAACATTAGACATCCAGCCCAACACCACGCCAGTTGCCCTTGGAGTGTCATCTTGCCACAACACTGTTGCTTATTTACCTCTGTTTATTCAGGCAGATTGTTTGCATACCACCACTTTTACTCGGGATTTCTCAGTCCTATTGTCACATGTCTGACATGGCTATGGTACAGTGGACTGGCTCAGTTTCGTGGACATGATTAGTTTGGACATGTCCCTGTGCAATAGGACCATTTTTGACTGGCAGTTGCCGGTTAAACATTTGAACCCTTACAATGAAAATAATCAATTATATGAGCAAACTGGACTGAATGAACAATTGGTGACCTCCTCTCCCTCTTCACTTCATGGCTAGGGTACATGCCATCTGTGTGATGGCATGTGTATTTGACCTGCCAATCACTGGCCAATGTGTGATGCCACTGCTAGGCAGCATGCAGCAAATGTGTTCATCTTCCATCTTGGTGTCATCAATGTGTGCCATCTGCCTCCCCATCACACGCAGTGATGGTGCATGCATAGGAGTGTTTTAGTCATGTGGGACATGTGTCAATCAAGTACTATTTCTGTAGCCTCTCAGCCCTAATTGTGTGCCATAGTGCTAATGCCTGTTTCCATTTGTTTTCTTTTATGTCTTTGCAGGGGAAGACGCACTTGATACTGCTGGGGTTGTGGAGATGGTGCAGACCCAGGAGGGGTCTGAGGGCCGACCGACCACCAGTGAGGGACGTGGTGTGGTGGTGGGTGAGAACCCACAACTGCTGCAGGTCGTGCTCTCAAGGGGTGTCTCTGGCTGCACCTCCCCCGAGCTGTATTCAGGTGTCGATTCGGATGATGAGACCTACGTGCCGTCGCAGGTGAGTGTTCCTGGGAGGGATTCTGTTCTGTCCGACCCACCTGCACCAGGGTTAAAACCCTCAATGGGGATGTCAGTGTTGGCAGGTACGCCTTTGGTGGTTACGGATGCAGGGTCACACTCCGCGACATCTGATCCTGTTCCTGGGCCAGCAGATCAGAGGGGGAATGCAGTCCTGCAGCCTCAGGCAGTGCCGGCACAGCAAGGCGCAGTTCGCCTTGCCCCAGACAGGTGTGGTGCCCGCCGACGTGGTGGCCGTACGCCACCTGGCAATACCGCATGGGAGCAATCCATTTACGGTATGGCAACCCAACAGGCAGCATCATCAGAGATGATGGCTCAGGCCATGGATAGGGTGGCCACTTTCATTGTCCCCCCCGAAAGGCTGATGGAGCGACTACAGCAGGCAACCGACTCCATCTGCCAGTCACACAGGGAGGACATGTTGGCGTCCGACAGGGACAGGTGGGCGGCACTGGAGACTCTGCAGGAAGCCATCTCCATAGAGTCCCAGGGCCACAGGGAAGCCCTGAGGCTGGAACTCCTTGACCTCAGGACGACTCTTGTTGAGCTTGAGGCTTCAACAAACCAAAGGACAGAACAGCAGCTGGAGCGTCTCACCCGTACGCTCTCAGCTGAGATGCAGGCAACTAGGGCGGAGGTCTGGGCATCCCGTGAGTTTTTGCATGGGGACCTCCGCACACTTATCCTCCAGAACGAGACCTACCACACCCGCATGCTTGCAGCCATGGAGGAACAGACTAGGGCTTTGTGTGGGCTGCCTCCCATAGTGCCACCACCTCCTGATGCGGCTGCAGAGGGTGAGGATAGCGACAGCAGTGATACTCCCACAATAGGGTAGCCGTGTAGGCCATGAGCCCATGGAGGTGTTTTTTTTTCGCAAGATCCACACAGGTGGGTTTTGGTGTGCACCCTGTCCTCGGACCTCCTGGGTGGCCTCCCGCCCCCCCCCCCCGGGGCCCATTAATGGGCATTTTTTTATTTTTGGACAGTGTGTTGCCTTGTGTGGCTCCCGTGGGCATACGCTGCATTGAGGCTGGGCACATGCAGGCTTGTCATGGATTTGGTTCAGATGCTTGGGTTTTTGTCACACACACCCCTCCTGCTTCCCGTTTCCATGGGCTTGCAAAGGGTGTGCCCAAGTGACATTGACGTACATGGTGACATTTGACTCCCATGAGCTGTGTGGGCAGTCTGTAGTCAATACTGTGTATACCATCATAGTGCATATTGTTGTTGTATTGTACACTGCGTGGTGTATTGATATGTGCCTCTGCATCCATCTCATCCTCCATATTTGCAGGTCCATTCCTCATGTCTTCACAATGCGGTCCACCTTGGAACTGGAGTCCATGCTGTAAGCAGTGCACCTACACTCTTGCGTGGCGCTAACACTGTATACCTGGAAGTGTTCGGAGGGCTGTCATCATCAGGTGGTGAGGCTAGCTAATTTTTAAGTCTGTAATGTCATGTTTAAGGTAGGTTGGAGGTTGTGTAGGTGATTGGTATTCTTGGTAAGTATTTGGTAATGTGGGTTGTAGGTCCTGCATTACTGTGAGCATTTCATGTGTGGACATGTTTTCATTAGGGACACTGTAGCTGCTGGCACTTGGGGCATGTTGTGGGAATTAATTTCTTTCCTCTCACATTGCATGACATGCCATGGTGTGTTGTGTGGCCGTGCCGGGGAGGGGGTGGGTGACATGGTACTGTTTTCATGTAGTATTTTGCAAGTGGGTATTCATTTCTGCAGCATGGAAGTGTCTTTTCATGACACTGCATTGGTGGTGTTTTTGTAGGTAGGGATGCACACATTGTGACACTTCCACATGAACAATCTCAGGCTGCTATGGTTCTGACAGTTGACAGTCCCTTTGTTCGTCTTAATTGTCAGGTCGAGTCATCATTGCTTATCAGATGGTATGTGCCACTGGGGTGTGATTTCTATGTGAAGTAATTAGCCACCAGCTGCGTACGGGCTGCCTCACCCCGTGCCCTCTCCCCTCCCATGCGCAGCGGCCGTAGATGTGGTTGGGGATGTGGGGGCACCACCATGTCCACAGCCAGGCCCCGGTGTGTTGCAACATTGTGCAGGACACATGCTGCCACTATGATCCTGCACACTTCTGGGGGCGCATATAACAGCTGCCCGCCAGAACGGTCAAGGGAGCGAAAGCGTGACTTGAGCACTCCGAATGTGCGCTCCACTATGCCCCGGGTTGCAATATGGGCTGTGTTGTATCTTACCTCTGGAGGCGTGATGGGGTTCCGAATTGGCGTCATCATGTGGGTGCTCAGAGGGTAGGCACTGTCCCCTGGTGAGGAGGTGATGGGTATCATTAGTGGGGTAGTGACATAACTCTGCATCTGACATGCATGCATGTGCAGTGGCATTCATACTCACCAAGCAGCCATGTATCGCCATGCCGCCCAGCTTCTAGGTCCCGGCTTAGGGTAGACATTCGGTAAATGAAGCTGTTGTGGGTGGACCCTGGATAGTTGGCATATACTGAGGTGATGATTCCCTTAGCATCACATACTACCTGCACGTTGATGGAATGCCAGTGCATGCGGTTCCTATAGATGTGCTCAGATGCCCTGGGGGGACGTAGTGCCACATGGGTGCAGTCAATGGCACCTAGCACTTTTGGGAATTGTGCCACACCGTAGAAATCGAGGGTGGAAGCTTGCCTTTCTGCAGGTGTCCTGGGCAGGTATATGTGCCTACGGACTGATGGGCGTGCAGTGATGATGTTCAAGACCTGGTGTAGACAGCGTGACTGCGTGGCCTGTGACACCCCACCCACTATGGCACTTGTCCGCTGAAATGATCCTGTGGCCAAGAAGTGCAGTACATTGAGGACCTTCTCCAGGGGGCTGAGTGCTTGGGAGCACAGGGTGGGTGATGTGAGGTCATCCTCCCACTCACTGACCAGGTCCAGTATTATGTGTGGGGGAAACCTGTACCTCCCATACACCTGGTCATCAGGCATCCCAAAAAGGCTGGTTCTGGGAGTGAAAATTCGGGCCCTCACTATCCTCCTCCTCCTCCTTTGGTAACCCACGGCCACTGCTGCTAGGAATGGTATATTCATCCTGGCGTATGAGCTTGTTTGTTGTTTGCGCGCACTTTTATGCTGCGCGGTTCGAAGTACGCCTGCTTCATGCTGGCGCACGTGTCTCAGGATTGGACCATTTATTTTTCGGCACGTCGTAGGCGAACGTGTGAATCTTCCTGCCCACCCCAGGAATACATGTAGCACGCTCTCCCAGGCCCAGTCGCGGGTAAATATTCCCGCCCACCCCTGGAATAAATGTACCCCACTCACACAGGCCCAGTCGCATGTGGAAGTTCACGTGCACCCCGTAGTACACATACCCAGGCCAATCGTGTGTGGAAGTTCACGCGCACCCCGAAGTACACGTACCCAGGCCAATCGCGTGTGGGACTTCCCGTGCACCCCAAAGTACACGTACCCAGGCTAATCGCGTGTGGAACTTCCTGCGCACCCCGAAGTACACATACCCAGGCCAATCGCGTGTGGAACTTCCCGCGCACCCCGAAGTACACGTACCCAGGCCAATCGCGTGTGGAACTTCCCGCGCACCCCGAAGTACACATACCCAGGCAAATCGCACGGCTGGGGGGTAGGGGTGCAGGGGGACATGAGTGGGGGCCTGGTGGAGGCTGCCCCTGCACTGCTGGGGGGTGGGGGTAATAGGGGACATGAGTGGGGACCTGGTGGAGGCTGCCCCTGCACTGCTGGGGGGTGGGGGTGATGGGAGACATGCGTGGGGGCCTGGTTGAGGCTGCCCCTGCACTGCTGGGGTGTGGGGGTGGTGGTAGACATGGGTGGGGGCCTGGTGGAGGCTGCCCCTGCACTGCTGGGGGGTGGGGGTGGTGGTAGAGATGGGTGGGGGAATGGTGGAGGCTGCCCCTGCACTGCTGGGGGGTGGGGGTGGTGGTAGACATGGGTGGGGGCCTGGTGGAGGCTGCCCCTGCACTGCTCAGGGGTGGGGGTGATGGGAGACATGAGTGGGGGCCTGGTGGGGGCTGCCCCTGCACTGCTGGGGGGTGGGGGTGGTGGTAGACATGGGTGGGAGCCTGGTGGAGGCTGCCCCTGCACTGCAGGGGGGTGGGGGTGATGGGAGACATGAGTGGGGGCCTGGTGGAGGCTGCCCCTGCACTGCTGGGGGGTGGGGGTGGTGGTAGACATGGGTGGGGCCCTGGTGGAGGCTGCCCCTGCACTGCTGGGGGGTGGGGGTAATAGGGGACATGAGTGGGGGCCTGGTGGAGGCTGCCCCTGCACTGCTGGGGGGTGGGGGTAATAGGGGACATGAGTGGGGGCCTGGTGGAGGCTGCCCCTGCACTGCTGGGGGGTGGGGGGGGGTGGGAGACATGAGTGGGGGCCTGGTGGAGGCTGCCCCTGGTGGCTGGGGGGTGGGGGTGGTGGTAGACATGAGTGGGGGCCTGGTGGAGGCTGCCCCTGCACTGCTGGGGGGTGGGGGTGCAGGGAGACATGAGTGGGGGCCTGGTGGAGGCTGCCCCTGGTGGCTGGGGCGTGGGGGTGATGGGAGACATGAGTGGGGGCCTGGTGGAGGCTGCCTCTGCACTGCTGGGGGGTGGGGGTGGTGGGAGACATGAGTGGGGGCCTGGTGGAGGCTGCCCCTGGTGGCTGGGGGGTGGGGTGGTGGGAGACATGGGTGGGGGCCTGGTGGAGGCTGTCCCTGCACTGCTGGGGGTGGGGGTGATGGGAGACATGAGTGGGGGCCTGGTGGAGGCTGCCCCTGCACTGCTGGGGGGTGGGGGTGGTGATAGACATGGGTGGGGGCCTGGTGGAGGCTGCCCCTGCACTGCTGGGGGGTGGGGGTAATAGGGGACATGAGTGGGGGCCTGGTGGAGGCTGCCCCTGCACTGCTGGGGGGTGGGGGTAATAGGGGACATGAGTGGGGGCCTAGTGGAGGCTGCCCCTGCACTGCTGGGGAGTGGGGGTGCATGGGGACATGAGTGGGGGCCTGGTAGAGGCTGCCCCTGCACTGCTGGGGGGTGGGGGTAATAGGGGACATGAGTGGGGGCCTGGTGGAGGCTGCCCCTGGTGGCTGGGGCGTGGGGGTGATGGGAGACATGAGTGGGGGCCTGTTGGAGGCTGCCCCTGCACTGCTGGGGGGCGGGGGTGCATGGGGACATGAGTGGGGGCCTGGTGGAGGCAGCCCCTGCACTGCTGGGGGGTGGGGGTATTAGGGGACATGAGTGGGGGCCTGGTGGAGGCTGCCCCTGCACTGCTGGGGGGTGGGGGTGGTGGGAGACATGAGTGGGGGCCTGGTGGAGGCTGCCCCTGCTGGCTGGGGGGTGGGGGTGGTGGGAAACATGGGTGGGGGCCTGGTGGAGGCTGCCCCTGGTGGCTGGGGGGTGGGGGTGGTGGGAGACATGAGTGGGGGCCTGGTGGAGGCTGCCCCTCGTGGCTGGGGGGTGGGGGTGGTGGTAGACATGAGTGGGGGCCTGGTGGAGGCTGCCCCTGCACTGCTGGGGGTGGGGGTGCAGGGAGACATGAGTGGTGGCCTGGTGGAGGCTGCCCCTGCACTGCTGGGGGGTGGGGATGGTGGGAGACATGAGTGGGGGCCTGGTGGAGGCTGCCCCTGGTGGCTGGGGGGTGGGGGTGGTGGGAGACATGGGTGGGGGCCTGGTGGAGGCTGCCCCTGGTGGCTGGGGGGTGGGGGTGGTGGGAGACATGAGTGGGGGCCTGGTGGAGGCTGCCCCTGGTGGCTGGGGGTGGTGGTAGACATGAGTGGGGGCCTGGTGGAGGCTGCCCCTGCTGGCTGGGGGTGGGGCTGGTTGAGGGCTGGTTGAGGCTGCCACTGCACTGCTGGGGGGTGGGGGTGGTGGTAGACATGGGTGGGGGAATGGTGGAGGCTGCCCCTGCACTGCTGGGGGGTGGGGGTGGTGGTAGACATGGGTGGGGGCCTGGTGGAGGCTGCCCCTGCACTGCTCAGGGGTGGGGGTGATGGGAGACATGAGTGGGGGCCTGGTGGGGGCTGCCCCTGCACTGCTGGGGGGTGGGGGTGGTGGTAGACATGGGTGGGAGCCTGGTGGAGGCTGCCCCTGCACTGCTGGGGGGTGGGGGTGATGGGAGACATGGGTGGGGGCCTGGTGGAGGCTGCCCCTGCACTGCTGGGGGGTGGGGGTAATAGGGGACATGAGTGGGGGCCTGGTGGAGGCTGCCCCTGCACTGCTGGGGGGTGGGGGTAATAGGGGACATGAGTGGGGGCCTGGTGGAGGCTGCCCCTGCACTGCTGGGGGGTGGGGGTGGTGGGAGACATGAGTGGGGGCCTGGTGGAGGCTGCCCCTGGTGGCTGGGCGGTGGGGGTGGTGGTAGACATGAGTGGGGGCCTGGTGGAGGCTGCCCCTGCACTGCTGGGGGGTGGGGGTGCAGGGAGACATGAGTGGGGGCCTGGTGGAGGCTGCCCCTGGTGGCTGGGGGGTGGGGGTGATGGGAGACATGAGTGGGGGCCTGGTGGAGGCTGCCTCTGCACTGCTGGGGGGTGGGGGTGGTGGGAGACATGAGTGGGGGCCTGGTGGAGGCTGCCCCTGGTGGCTGGGGGGTGGGGGTGGTGGGAGACATGAGTGGGGGCCTGGTGGAGGCTGCCCCTGGTGGCTGGGGGTGGTGGTAGACATGAGTGGGGGCCTGGTGGAGGCTGCCCCTGGTGGCTGGGGGGTGGGGGTGGTGGGAGACATGAGTGGGGGCCTGGTGGAGGCTGCCCCTGCACTGCTGGGGGTGGGGGTGGTGGTAGACATGGGTGGGGGCCTGGTGGAGGCTGCCCCTGCACTGCTGGGGGGTGGGGGTGCAGGGAGACATGAGTGGGGGCCTGGTGGAGGCTGCCCCTGGTGCCTGGGGGGTGGGGGTGGTGGGAGACATGAGTTGGACATGAGTGGGGGCCTGGTGGAGGCTGCCCTTGCACTGCTGGGGGGTGGGGGTAATAGGGGACATGAGTGGGGGCCTGGTGGAGGCTGCCTCTGTTGGCTGGGGGGTGGGGGTGATGGGAGACATGAGTGGGGGCCTGGTTGAGGCTGCCACTGCACTGCTGGGGGGTGGGGGTGGTGGTAGACATGGGTGGGGGCCTGGTGGAGGCTGCACCTGCACTGCTGGGGGCTGGGGGTGCATGGAGACATGAGTGGGGGCCTGGTGGAGGCTTCCCCTGGTGGCTGGGGGGTGGGGGTGGTGGGAGACATGTGTTGGTGATCAGTAGTGCAAGGTGACATGTGGGTTGGCTGGTGGGCATGGCCATGGTGGATGGGTTGCCTGTGGGACATGAGCAGGGGTGCAGGGTAGTACCCTGTGGTGTGGGCTGCCTGCAGGGGCCGTGGAGGGTGTAGAGGGAAAACCTGGGAGGACCCACATGTCCAAATCACGTGTAGCATTCCACGGCACCACCGAAATACACGTACCCTGCAGAAATCGCGTGTGAATCTTCCGCGCACCTCGGAATACACGTACCCAGGCCAATTGCGTGTGGAACTTCCCGCGCACCCCGAAGTACACGTACCCAGGCCAATCGCGTGTGGAACTTCCCGTGCACCCCCACCTACCCAGGCCAATCGCGTGTGGAACTTCCCGCGCACCCCGTAGTACACGTACCCAGGCCAATCGCGTGTGGAACTTCCCGTGCACCCCCACCTACCCAGGCCAATTGCATGTGGAACTTCCCGCGCACCCCGTAGTACACGTACCCAGGCTAATCACGTGTGGAACTTCCCGCGCACCCCGAAGTACACGTACCCAGGCTAAACGCGTGTGGAACTTCCCGCGCACCCAGGAACACGCGCACACGATAGTTTTCACACAGCGGGTGTCCGTGTTTGTCGGTGCCCCTTTGCACCTAATTTGTCCTAGAGGGCCACTGTATGGCCCATTCATTATGGCTGTATATGGGTGCTTTTTGTTAGCGCACATTTTGGCACACATTTTTTTCAGTCGCAGGGGCGCTACCGCCTGCTTTCTTGTGGCGTACTTGTTTGGCCCTGTGCGCGTCTTTGACCGTGCGCTGGTTTGCCCTATTCGATTCCATGAATACGGGTTGTAGGCGAGCGTGTGGGCGTTCCGCGCACTTGCCTCCTGTACTTCCCCCGTGACGCCCATATTTTCACGTGTTGTTCCCCATTCTGAGTGTTACGCCCCGTGTTACGCCTACTTTTGTGATGTGCGCCGCGCTATGTGAGATTTCGCAGTGGCCGTGGCGCACGCTGTTGGATGACCTGTGCGCCGGCGTGCGCACATTTTTAGCGCACATCCAATGTTTTTCTCGCGCACGGACTTCCATGAATCGCTGTGCGCTGGTTTTCCAGCGATTTTCGCACTTGCACTGCGATTTTTGCACTTTTTCTGCGATTCGCACGTTTTGGCACCTCTGCGTGGGAATTTTCGGCGCACATTATTTCCATGAATCGACCCCTAAATCTGTTAAAGAGTCGAACTGAACGCAAAAATGACCAGAAGATCTACATCGCATTCATCGACCGAACACAGGCCTTTTACAGTATCTCGTGCCCACTATTGTGGTCAAATCTCACCGAGTGGGGGTGACCGCTTGCTCTTTTGACTCCAATTAAAGAATTTCATCAAGGTACTACCATCAAAATCCAACTTAATAAAGCAGGCCTATTAACAAGACCAATACCCACAAATATAGGCCCGAAATAGGGTTGCCCCATGGCATCTTAAATATTTAATCTGTTCATCTCAGATGTACATTCAGCTTTTCTGGACATAAGAAACTTCCCGCCTTCACTAGCTGGGATCCCCCTTGGAAGACTCATTTACGCTGACAATGTCGTCCTTATTGATCAGACACCAGTGGACTTGCAGAGACAACTAACTGCCTTGCAAACATATGTCCAAAAAATGGCCTTAAAATAAATCCAAAAAAATCTGCCATTATGCCCCTTGGCATTCAAAAAGGATCGACTTGAATAAGCAAATTGTCTTGGCCCTTATTAGGAGTGAAATTTCCAGTTGTTCAGTCATTCTCGTATTTAGGAGTTTGCCTAAATACGAACAAGATAGACGCTCCCTAATATGCAGAACTGGTCCAAAAGGCAGTGAATCTTACAAACCTAGGAAAGATACTTCTGGATCGCTATTGTGGGTTCAGTCTAATCCCACTAATTACCTATTATAAAGCTAAGGTTGTTCCCATCTTGACATATGGAGCAGAAGCCTCCCTAAATTTTGACATGAAGAACTGTTTTTTTTCCAAAAACTGGAGTTTTTGGAAAAAGCTACTGAGACTTTCTAAAGGCACCCCAATACAGGTTGTTCGGATGGAATTGGGTTTAACTTCACTAGCAGCAATAGCCGAATGGAAAATGCTTTCCTACTATAGGAAATGTATAGAAGAAACTGCAAAAGGGGGATTTCGGGGCCTGAAACAAGCTCCAGAAGAACATGGAGAATATGGATTGATCAAGTGGGAACTAAGATGTCAAAATCTATTACTATGTCTGGGTGAGATAGCTGACATCTTAATTACTAATCCGGGAAAAATCAAGACAAAACTGTTTTCTCATGACTGGTTTAAAACAGAAAAAGAAAGATTAGTCTACAAAGCATATGGAAAATCGTAGGAAGATAGTAGAAAACCCAATTCAATACCACTCTACTTACGATTATTTCCCCACTGGTTTTTCAGAGATCAGTTCTTCAGGTTTCACTTAAATCTATTGAAAACAACAGAAACCACTTGGAGCAGATCCTTGGATGATAGATCATTTGTGCAAAGTAGAAAATTCCATCGAGAATATGCAACATCTAGTGATGGACTGCCCCGAGTTGTCAACACAAAGAGACCAGCTAAGGGGTACCATAATAAATAAATATGGTCACAGATCAAAAGATCTCTGAAGGAAAATGTTGCTATCTGGCGAAGAAATATCGATAACTTTGGCTCTAGTGAAATTGCTAGTAATAATTCAAAGAAGGCTAGCAGAAGAGACTTGATTGTTGATTTTTTTTCTTGTCTTCTCTTTTTTCTTTTTTTCACCTGATCAAATGTCAATTCTGTTCTTTTTGTTTCTTCTTTTTCTCTTGTTTCATTTTAATTTTATCATGATGAATTGAAGATAGTGATCAAAGGTTTGTTAATTATGCAACCAAACGTTTCACGTAAATAAAAAAAATTAAAAAAAGGCTACCTGTCAAGTTATCACAGGTCACTTGTGTAACTGTCCCTAGAGAATGTCTTTGCAGGGTTCTACACAGGTTCTGGAGGGAGCCATTATTGTCCAGCGAATGGGTGTAGCCAGACACGATTACAGAGTTATCTCCTATCATGATAGAATGGCGGGAGGAGTTTGTAGTCGTACCTTCCCTTAGTCTACTCTGTCCTGTAGGAAGACCAGAGTTTAAAGCAGGATCTGCATCCCTATTGTGCCCCAGCACTGCAGGCACACTCTGCAGTCCCGGGAAGAAGCCTGAGATGCTAGATCGTATAATGGGCAGGACTCGACCATTGTGGCTACCCTCTTTCTTCCCTTTTTTTGTTTTAGGTGGATCTTTCGGAGTCTTACGGGTGTGCATTTGGCTTTGTAAGTGTTTGCCCTTCCTTGCAGCTTCGCTGCGCAGGCTCTCACGGCCTGTGGGCTTCAACTTCATTGTTGGTTATAAATGCCAAGGGCCACGGGTTACGGATTCAATCCATGACGTGTAACAAGTGTGGTAATCTAGTGTCAAATATAGGCAGCTCTGCCGGTCCTACAGACATACAGAAAGGCAATGGACTTGAGACTGCCCATGTACACTGTCTAAGCAACAAATAATCAATCACTCCTTCTCACGGTGGCTGGATTTCACTTGCAGTTGTCCATAAGAATTCAAGATCCCACGACTCCACACACGTCGTCTGCCAACACCTCCGCCACACATTTCCAAGTGACACAATACCATCTACAATTCGGAGGAACTGTCCTCCGCTCACTACTAGTGTCACCAACAGTTCAAGTGGGTGGATATCCCCCAGCCACCCAAACCTCAAAACACAATGCCTCACTCTGAGGCTCATGAGCCCACCTCCAGGCGAATACAGCAGCAACAAAGGAAAGACTGCCGGTACGAAGCTTCACCAAAACACTGCCTCACTCCCCTGATGCTCCACGCCTGTAGGGTTTATGAGCCTGCCTCCAGGTGAATACAGCAGCAACAAAGGAAGGACTGTTGTTAAGATGCTTGCAGCTCTCCTTGCGTTCAGCAACACACAATGCCTCACTTCACAGTTTATGCAATCGGAACATAAACCCCAATATGCTCACGCAGGCATTTCATGTACCATGGAGTACATTTTAAGCGTGTATCATCTATTATAGTACTGTTACTATTGCAAAACAGAGCAACCGATCAAAATGGGATTCAGCAAATGCGGCAAGTGTATTTCTTTACCTTGCCATCAATGTTAACTTGATTGGCAAAAGAAAAATGTACGGATGACAAATGTTGCTCAGTAAAGGACATAGCAATAGGAGTAGCGGTCTGTTTTTTAAGGCCGTTGAAGAATACCAATCAAAAATCATATTAGTAGGAACCATTTTCCCTCTGCAGGAACTGAATGGAAAAATAAATCAATTACGGCCTTTTCTTGAATCGGAGCTGTACTGAAGATGTAAATGTCAACTGGGCAGCATTGAAGGTCTGGCCAGGCGGCCGGCCTACCCTTCTGCCTGCGCCTTTTCGCATACTAGACTGCTCCTGGGAAAGGTTGTTGTCTATTTGAGAAAAAGCTCAACACAATAGCGGTCTGGCATTGCGCTATCTTCTCATGAGAAATCAATAATACTGACCCTGGGAAATGGGACATAGACATGACTATATGACTCTGCTCGCAGGTTTGCAGTGTTAATGTGATTAATCTGTATCTAAGGGGATACATATGAGAAATCAAAGAGCGCCAGGCAAACTACTAGCACCAAGGAGGGCGGGCTGAGCTTTCCACCACTGAATCAATAATGTAGCAATTTATGCCATTTCAACGTGCAGCGAATGCTCCAAAACCAGTAAGAAAAAGAACTTCGATCATTCCAACCTGTGCTTTATGCTTCTGAATCAGTAAAACAACAACTTGCACCACTGTAACCTGCACATATTGCTTGTGATTTGCTATTTCTGAATTAAAGCTGTTATTAAAACATACATTTACATAGTTATTGTGGTTTGGGATTAGCAAAACCTGGCAATGGTTTAATGATTTTAAATTAGAATAATAGGATAGTTGTATTTACAAAGGAATAGTATAGTTATTTGCACAGAATATTTCTTATAACTTGTGATTGTTTTACTGTTGTAAGTGTGGTTTGTAATCTCCCGTGAAACTCAACGTAACATTCAGATTAGTTCACCCCTCCAGCAAAAACTTTCTGCATCCCAAATCTGCGAACCTTTTAAAAAACATGCATCTCAAATAGATGGCTCTGATGACCGGGGTCGTTTTTGCGGATAAGTAGTAAAAAAAAAACATAAAAAAACGAAAAAACACTGAAAAGATCACTTCAAAGGGTAGACAATCTGCAGAAAAGGAGCGTGTTGGAGAGTTGTGGGGGGAGTGGCGGATGACGACTCGGGTGAGCAAGAAGACACAGGCTGCTGTGCCTCTGTGCGTGGAACGAAAGCACGTGTGTCTGTCTCTTCATGTAACCCGAAAGCTACAGGTGTGAATCTGTGCAGGTAAAAGTCAGCCTTTGATCTTGCAATGGATACAACTGGTGCATTTTAAGTAACTAATTATACGATTTCAAGGAATCTCTGTAGGTCTAGGTTCGAAGAATCGTGCATTAGGCATGGCTGTGGGTGCTACTCATCTGTACAAGGTGAGCAAAAGGAGGACACTTGAGATGTGTGCTATTGCCATGTCGAGAGTTCATGACAGACGTGTTTCTGAGAGGCCAATAGGTTTGGGAAATGTCAATCCCATGAAAAAGATGCACGATGTTCACTTTTTCCATTGCAGGTTCCTTCAATGAGTACCATTGAGGATTGTAATTTCTACAATGGGTAGAACTCATACCTGGCAAAATAGCACTCCTGAAAGACCCCTAGATCTGTGAACGAGTCAGACTATGGCCCTCATTAGGACTCCGGTGCTAAACCATGGTGGTATTAGCACCATGGTCGATGTCGGAGTCCGCCATGGCGGAATGGGGAATTACCACCCCATTCCGAGGTTGGCGGGGCAGTAATTCCCCATGTTGCCATGGCCTTTCCCCATTTTTGCCCCATAGGGCTCAATGGGAATGGGGAAGGCGGCAATTGCGGTACCGTAATTGCCATCAAGGTCCCTTTGCGGGTCCCTACTTTAACGGCTGGTGTAGACCAGCTATTAAGTTCGGGTCCCGCAAAGGGACCTCGTAATTAGGCGCTAAGTGTTTAACGGCGCCGCAGCCTTTTACGGTGCCGTTAAACACTTAGCGCCTGGGTCGTAATGAGGCCCTATAATTCAGTGTGTGTTTCCGACGATGCCTATATGTGTACCATTAAGCTTGAGAACAGTATAATAAGGCGAGTGCCTGGAAGGAATAACAGGCACATGGTCTGCCTTGCTCAGTCAGAGAGAGTCCAATGGCCAACGTTCCTGATGCAGCCATTCACCCTTCTGACGTCACGCAAGTGAATAGCGTTTAGCAATGTTAATATGTTAGGGCTTCATGGAAGCCAGTTACCTGAAAGAAGCAGTATAGCACTTATCTCTATAGTGGTGTCAACATATTCGTTTTTTTGCAAGCCTGATACAAAGTATTTATTTTACCATTAATATGAACTAAGCTGCCATCATTACTGCAAAACATTACTTCTGCATTTGATCATCTGAAAAGTACTAGGACGTGAGAGCTTGATCTTTAAATTTAAATACTGCGAAAGTTCATGTGGTTAAAAGTTCAACCAGAACGTTTTGCCTAAACACTATAGATATGAAAATATTGGGCAACCCCATACCGCATGTAAGATGCGGGAAACAGGACAAACTAAACGGTTGTTCTCACATGGGATGAATGTAGAATTGTTTGTGCTTTAGAATACATCTGTTGTATGTAAAGCCTGAGACATTAATGGGGCCTGCTTTCATTCACATTTTATTCTGCACAAATGGCACATATAAACATAAAAAAAGATAGTAAAACATATAATTGATATCTCAACAACCACTTGGGTGTAAAACCATGTCTACTAATAGTGTTTCAAGTCTCGCTGTCGACATACAATGCTTACTCACATACAATGATGAATACACATCCAACTCAATATCAATACATGACAACACAAACCACTTTTGAAAGTAAATATTTACAACTATGTGTGAGTAAATAGATATGAAAAAGGATTTGCAATTTGTTCACTAGGACGTGTCCCTGATACTTTTATTCCCTATTGTCTAAAATAGCAGCATTATACTACACATTCCTCGCTGGTAACAATCACTGTATTTGGTCTTACATAGGTAAGGATGCTTTGTTTCAGTACCTGGATTTCTTTTGTTATTGGTACCTTCTTGTCTGTTGTGAATCCTATAATTCCAACCAATTTTACTAACTGTGACTGAAATTGCTACCACATGGTTAACCACTCTTGGTGTAGATCATGGGATTCCTGAGGAAATCCAAGAAAGAAAACATGCAAACGTATTTCAAAGGACGAGTACACCATGCAAGAAAAAAACAGCTTTATTAAACAGTCGACTAGGAGAACAAACAGCTCTCTGGACCGGACCTTTAATACATTCTGAACTCTGCCCAGAAGGGCTGCAATATATCATATTAACATACTTTGTAAATCGTTCAAATTTTGGGGATGTGCCAATACATGATTGGTTGGTCGTCACAAGACCTCTATAGATTCATATACATTACATGTCCCGATTGAACAGAAACGTTTCCTGGAACATCACCCTCACCCTTCATGACGTCATGATCCTTAAGCATCCCTCTCCTCAGTTACATCATTATCTGCTGACATGCAAAAACTCTGGCCTAGTTGGCATCCGCTAGGGTACAGGTTGATCATTCCCTCATTGTGGATTGAATGACTTTGTTGGAGACAGCGCGAGCCACAGCATTCCAACAAATCTATCCAATGGAATTATGAGGGAACGCCAACAAGGCCAGGGGCATTGTTATAGCCTCTGAAACACCATATCCCTGTCCTCCAATTGGTTTCCCACATTCCTCGCCCCCCCCACACCTGTTCGCTCTCCATCTACTCTCTTACATCATGTCAGCTTTCGGTAGAAACAACTGTGCAAGTTACTGTTGGTGGAACTACAATTCTCATTTTTAATTCTCTACTGTATTCACTGGCAAGGCCCTTTGTACCCAGCTTGATGTCCTTCAACTTATCATGTGGGACTGCACCTGGCATTCAGCTGCCGTTCTCTTCCCATGAGAAACTTTTCCTTCTGCAACTGTACTCATGACCGTCATCTTCCCAATCCTACTCTGGAGTGTCTGGGACCAATCCCTTATGCTATCTCATCCCCTCTCCACCTCACTTTCCTCCTTATTTCCTTCTGCTTCTCCATCTCTCTCTGTGGTCCTTCCCATCCTTCTCGTCCTTGAGCTACCTGCTCCTCCCGAGTCCCTCCTCATCCTATTAATTCCCTGTTGCTCCATCATTATCGTCGGTGGAATCACTGTCAGCCGCCCCTCCTCTTGGAAGGTCAGCCTCTGGATACTTTTTACTGTCTAATTTACAAAATTCTTCCCCAACATCCATGCGTCTGGCGTTATTGTAGTACATTGCTTCCCCTCCCTTTTCCGTACTGCGTGTTCTACCTCCTTCTCTGCTTCTTTTAACACACCCTCTATCTGTTTGCATGCACCTTCTATTTCCATTAATCATAAGGTTTTGCCTGAGTACGTCGGAACGTGTGTCTTAATGCCAGTGGTCCCCGTGTTACTCACCCCTTCTCCTCCTTGCTCCCCCTTGGATGTCCCCCGGTGGAGGTATTCACCACAGGTTAACATATCCCGCTGCTGGTTGAAAAGTGGGATATAGTCCGTATGGGGTCGGGCCAATGGGACCGTTTGGGGCGTAAAGGTGTGCTACTTTCTGAGAGAGGTTGCTTATTTTCGTCCTCAAACTTGTTCGACAGGGCCCAAAAGATTTGTCTACTCTAAAGTTTCTTCCTCTTGTTCTTGGATAAGAAATAAGAATACATGTGTTCAACTATGTTGCTCCCAAATGTGCCATTGCCTAGGCAACGCTTTAAAACATTGCCTTGTTGTATCCTGTACCCATTCAAAATGCTATTTAATTATTTTTTCTCAATATTATGCTTTAATTATTCCAATCATTCCAATCCCCTCCCCTTTGCTTGTCCTCTGACGCTGCTCTAACAGAGTCGTGTACGCCCAATGGTCCATTTGGCCCCCACTTTTGTTAAAAATGGCAATCAAAATTATTTTCACTTATACAAAACTATGCAAATACCATTTAAACACTGTTATAAATGATACCACATTGTCTAACAGTTCACATATTTTGGTACAATTTCAGTCAGGATAATATATTATTCCGGAATGGAAACATCATCCTTCCATTTGTGTAGTGTAAATTGCTTTTGTTGGGTGATGTGTTCCTTTCCTCACACCAGGAAGCCCTGTGTGTGGACAGGTAACACCTAGTGCAGAGGATAATGCCAGACTGAGCCTCACTATCTGATGGAGGACACTCCCAGAATCCAAATAAATACTGTGTACCTGCCTTATTCTATTGATAAGTAGGTTGAGGGCCGATGCACGGTGGAACCAAGGCAAACATTAAAGACCCTTCTTCCTTAGCTTCAGCACTCACCTGACATGATGTTATTATGGGTTGAGCACCCAAGGTCACCTAGACTGGACCAAATATCCAGACAAAAACAAGTAGCGAACTAAAGAATAAACACTGGTTATCAGAGGGAGAAGATAGAGGAAAAACATCAGGGATGCCAATCTTGCCTATTCCTACTCCAATTTGCTGGTCACCGACCATAGTGACCTGTTCATGGACTCGATTTCTGAAGAGTGGAGGGTCTGAGGAAGACAGAGACAGAGGTCCTGGCTACCAAACTAGAAGAACAGCATGGACACAGCAAGGGTAAGCAGTGTCTGTGACTTACACATTGTAGAATGGTTTAATCGTGGAGCATCACATTCAGAGACATTTTCCACCCACCAAAAAACAGGCTCACAAAATGTGTATTTATTGAATAATTCTTTTTATGAATCTGGGACCCCACATTTAATAATATTGATTCCGAACAACCTCCCTCTCCTTTCGAGACAGGAAACATGTGGGGTTGCAAGATGGCCAATTTACTAATAAAAACAGAAATAAGTGAATCAATTTAAAAACCAAACAAATATGCATCCATGAATTTCCAATGTCAAAAGGTACTACAGTGCAAAATGGTCAATATACTTGCTGCATAAGTTCTATGGAACATTTGTACTTCAATATATTTTGGTAAACACAAACATCAACTTATGTACATTTTGTCTACCCTTAGCACACATGTACCATTAATTGAAAAACGCATGAGAGTGCAGGATAAGGCTTTAATTTGTCAAAAACTAAATGAAATCAAACATCGCTACCTACCTAATTCTCTCTACTTACCCTTTACTGAAATAGATACCTCCTCCTTGCTCAATGGACATGTCACTTTCAAACAGCATCCTAGAAAATTCAATTGATATACTTACTACATTCCCACATATGAATCCCATGCAAAATGAAAGTATATGTTTACTAAATTCGGTTGCATGTCATTCCTTTGCCCGTTTTTCTTTTGCAGCCTTTTTTGCGTAGATTTCTTGCTGCAAAAACTCATGGGCCGCATTACGACCCTGGCGCTCCCCTAATGAAGGGGGCCGGTACGGGAACGGCCCCCTTCATTACGGGAGTGCCGATTACAAGCTTCCCTTTGCGGGACCCGGTTCAGACGCCTGGTAAAACCAGGCGTGCTTTCCGGGTCCCGCGAGGGGAAGAAGGAGGTAACAACGGGCCAGTTGTAATCTGCCCGTTGTTACCTCCAACCCCATTCCCATTGAGCCCTATGGGGGCTCAAATGGGAATGGGGAATGGTTCCTGCAAGGAGGAATTACCGGGTCCTCCAATGTTGGAATGACTCAGTTATTGCTCATTGCAGGAACCCGGTAAATGAGCCCGGTTTAGAGGCAGCCATTGAGCTATAATAGCTCCATGGCTATCGCCAAACTCGTAATGAGGGCCGTAGTTTTCTTATGGCGGGTTTACCCCCTAAGACCACCATTCCTAGTTATTTACAACCTAGTCCCCACACCTCCATGCCCCTCATGTCCCTTTTCCCACCCCCCCCATATTTTTCTATGAGTCTTTGCAGCAATAAATCGGTGGCAAAAAAGATCTGTGAAAGAAAATGGGTGATGAATTAACATCTAACACTAAATTCCATTCAGTGGTATTTCTATTGCATTACAGTGTAGAATGTACCTTTCTCACTTTCAATTGGCATACTTAAAAGTGGGGAAATGGGAAGCAAATAATCACTTTTGTCTTAAGCAACTCAGCACTTGTAACAAAATTTGGGTTGATGGTGTACCCAGGAATGACTTCAACTATATTATTTTTCTAGGTATGCAAACAATGAGATGTCCATTTGACTCCTAAAATGCTTCTTCTGTTCGAGACATCTTCACCCAGTGAAGGAGTGAGAGGATCCCCTTCTAAACATACAATATGACCTAGTTCATCAAATACATAATTCCAGAAGCACATACGCTTCTCAACTATTCCTTAACTTCGCAGGATGTACAATCAATTTATATACAACCACCCCTCAATCAGCAAAATGGTGCCAGAGTCCCTCTAAAGCCTGCCTGCTGTCTCTGCCACTGAAGAAGTCCTTGGACTTTATCTCCAGGTAGGTCTCACTTAAAGTGTTCTGTTTTTGATCCAATAATGGATTGTTGATATTAATTCACTGTTCTCTCCTTCTTCCTCTCAATCAGTTAATGAGTGAGCCAGTCTCCCAGAATCAATGGGTTTGACCTTTTATATAGCATACATCACCCCCATTCAAGGTGTGTATTATTTCTCTAATCTAATTGATCAATATGTATGACCAGACAATGTTTAAAAGTGACATCACTTTAAACCTCCCCCACCAGAGTCATTGGGCCCATTAATGAAGGGGAAGTCTGATGGGAGCAACTTCTAAACCCAGCTTCTCTCCCATTTGATATGATGTCGTTTTAGAGATTTCTGCATTAAAAAATAGTCATTTTCTGAAATTGAAAAAAGCACACATGTGACAATTTAACTAATCAACTTACAAGATTGCGTTCACTCACGGAAACAAAATTGGGCATTGTTCATCTCAGTTGGACACATGACGAAGAAGTTACACCTTTTGGCTTTTATTTTTTCATCTCAAAGTAATGGCATCACACGCATGGATGCTATGATATAAGAATCACTGGCGTGCACAGTTTGTGCACAATGAAATACAAATTTGCCTGCCTTGCATAATTAAGATAACATCACACAAATATTGTTTTAGGACAATCTAATGGGGATTTTCAAGCTGAACATTTACAAAAGAAATTAAGTCTTTATTAGGTTTCCTTCACTAGTTAGAAACAAAATAATGAATCCCAATGTAACATTCAAAAGTCTTTGTGTTCCTCTTTTCCACTTTACACAATATCACATGGCAGTAATTTGTTTTTCTGTCCGGAAACAAAAAAGTGGTATTCATGCCATTAGTTCAGAGCTGTAGTATCTATGACCAAGAGGTAGGTCTTTTATTGACTTCACTCCCACTATTTTAGAGTGATCTCCAGTTCTGGGTGACCTTAGATTAGACATCCAGTTCCGAGATGGTGTGAGAGTCCTATCTTTAGGAAAGCCTGGCTGATTGCGAGCTGTGATTACCTGAGAAGAGACCTCTACTGTTCACTGCTCTGAATTCATTCAATGTATATTTACGAATTTAAGCCCACGCTAATAGACAGATGCAGGCTGTACATGGATATCATTCGATTTTATTGCAGGGTCTGGCATCCTGAGAACTAGTTCCAGGGACAGACATCAGCTTCGTTGCACAGCTTCCAAACATTTAATTTCCTTGAAAAAGCAATGCCTCTCCCTTACTGCATCTGTTGCTGAAGGAGGTGAGTTGGAATATCATTTGTCAATTCAGAGCTTAAGCTGGTGCTTGATTAAGAAATGTAGCATGTACAAATCCTTTTATTCACCATTTTGCAATAGTCACTATAAAAAAAACACAACTATAACATTGGATTTGCTGATCAAGGTTCTGCACAAGAACACATCTTTTATGTATGCATTGTTCATAATACTGATTCTTAATCCTATAAAGGAAGATGAACACATTGAAAGGCCAGCAGAAAATGAAGGCTCAATTCTTTTTTTGTCCTCTTCAGTGCTTTGCTTTTCATGTCAAATTGGGCTGTTTTCAAATGTTGTGTAAACATTACAGGATACTTTCTGGTACTTGGAAACATGTATCTGGGGACTTGTTGGATACGTAGGACATATATTTTTATTTAAGATGGGATGCAAACATTAAGCAGTTCCTGGCACATGTACATTTTCCGATGCTGCGTACAGGGCTCAGCTTACCTTTTTTTTTAAATGTTTTTATGTAGCGCTTTTCTTTAAGTACTTTTCTTCAGGTGAAATTTCCCTAAAACACATGACAGCCAAAACCTGAATAACAACACCATGCTGGGCAGCATCCCTCAAAATGTTTTTAACCTGTTATTTTAGAGATGCAGAATTGGACAGGGTCCTTCAAGTCAAAGGCCTGGGAATGGAGATCACGATAGGATGTTACAGACTGATAACATCACCTTTACCCACCCATCATTGGTGTAGATTTGACATTATTACCTCCAATGGCCCAGAAAGAAAACTCAGGGACAATGTTCCTGATGCATCGCAAACCCATATTACCGGTGTGACAGGGTGAGGTTTATGACCCTCTCAGAGGGGAACAGGGAACCCTGTCAACCTGGCGTGGGCACCAATCCATAACGCCCATTGCGTGCCTTGTTTGCTACTTTTGGTACCTAAGTTAATCACACAAAACCTACCAACCTCTTTTCAGGCCCGAATTCTTTCATTTCCATTTACAGAACGACAAGATACAGAGTTCCACACAGTGCAAACAAACAAACTGAGCAGATGAGAGTATTGTTGACGAAGAAGGGACCATTTATACTGATTTAGAACTTGCAGGCACAAACATCAACCTCTAAAACAAAAGGGTTGCAAACTGCTTGATGAATTCCAGCCTGTCTTGACTGCTAAATCGACATGAGCGCCTGCAAGTAAAGAGGGGTTAGTGGTCTTAAAGGGTTAATTGAAACTGTCTGGTGTGATGACTGTGCCCCGGGGGAAAAGCTTAGGAGTAGATTGACCCGGAAAATCACATGAAGTAAGAAAACAACAGGAAAGGTAAAAACAAGAGAAACAAGAGCTACTGGTAGAAAAAGCCAGCAGTCATAAGGAAGAGTGAAAGGTGTTTGGGTGAGGTGAGGTGGTGTGGTGGTGGTCTGAGAGACCAGGAAGAAGGTGGAAGGTGGAGCAGAGTGTTAAGGAGACTGTGAAACGTTGGGATACAAGTGCAGGTAAGGTATTAGATGTGAGAGACAGTGGTGCCAAGAGTGATAGACTGACATTTTGAATGTGAGTGTATATATGTTAGAGTGAGTAGTAGTATAAGGAGAGAGAGTGTGGGACATAGGAAAGAGAGTAGCAGGTAGAGGAGGGATAGTATAGTGAGAGAGGGAAGTGAAAAGACCAGAGAGGCAGAGGAGGAGAGAGGTAGAAGGAGGGGGAGTGTAGAGAGTGAGGAAAAGGATGAGAGGAATGGAGGGGCAGGGAAGAATGTGGTTGCAATAGAAGGAGTGGGAGCGTAGAAAGATAGATAGATAGATAGATAGATAGATAGATAGATAGATAGATAGATAGATAGATAGATAGATAGATAGATAGATAGATAGATAGATAGATAGATAGATAGATAGATGAAGGGGGAGGGGATACAGAAATTGAGAGATACTGGAGGGAGTAGGAGAGAAGGGAGCACAATTATAGAGAAGGGGAGTAAAGAGCATCAAGAAAAAAGGAAATGGAACAAGTGAAAAATGAAAGGATGAGAGTATGTAAGGAGACATGCATCCTCTTGAATACCATAAATCGTTGTCCAGTCAACTCGTCGAAAAAAAACTGGTCGACTGCAATTTGGTCGACGCAATTTGGTCGAAAACCAAATGGTCGAATTTTTTTTTTTATTTATATATTTATTTTTTGGGTTTTCGTTTAGTTAAAAAAGGGGTTTTTAGAGAAAAAAAGGGGGTTGGGGGGGACCCACCAAAAAAAAAAAAAAAAGTGTTAAAATAAAAATAAAAAAAAATTCGACCATTTGGTTTTCGATCAAATTGGTTCGACCATTTGTCTGGTCGACCAATTTTTTTCGACCAAATGACTGGCAACCCATAAATCAGCTTGAGGGACTCCAAGAGATTAGGGTATCCTTAGAAAGTCCCAGACGGAGTAAGGTAGAGAAGGCTGCAGACTTTAGGCCTTTACACTTCAATGTCTGTATGGCTGCTTTGGCACATGTGATTGCCACTTTCACCACTAACTTCCAGTGTTACGCGGTCAACATGCAACTATCTTTCAGGCTGCCCTCAACCGCCTCCTCCTCCACACTCACATCTGGCTGTGTGTCCGCTATTCAGTCATGGTGTGCTGCAAATGGCCTCTGCCTCAACACCAGTAAGACTCAGATCGTTTGCATTGGGACCCCTGCTCCTGCTTTCCCACTTTCACTCTGGCTGCCCTCTCTTGGCCCTGCGCCCGCACCAACCTGCAAGGATAAAAACCTTGGGGTTATCTTCGACTCCACTCTCTCCTCTCCTCTCAAATTTCAGACATCTCTAAAAAGTTTAACTATCAGCTACACCTCCTCAGAGGCACTATTCCTTTTTCTCACTTTCCCCCAGTGGCTCTCTGTCACCAGAGCCCTGGTTCTCTCTAGGCTGGACTACTGCAACAGCCTCTTCCTCAACCTTCTGCTTCTGCTCTGCTCCCTCTGCAACTCATCCAGAACAGAACCACAAGACTTATCCTTGGCCTCAAGCCCAGGGACCTCATCTCTGCTGACATCCCATCACTGGCTCCCTGTGGCTGCAAGGATCACGTTCAAGACCCTCTGCATTGTCCACAATCTGAGAGCTACCTATCTCCAATGATTCCTACCTAGATACTGTCCCTCCCGAGCCCTCCACTCATCTACCTCCAACATTCTGCAAGTGAGTCGGTTCTCAAAGCAGAGATTCAGAGGGAGATGTTTATCCTCATCAGGTGCCTCCCTCTGGAATAGCCTCCCTACCACCCTCCGTCTTCAGCCTGATCTCCTTAGGTTCCGGAAACTCCTCAAAACTTTCCTTTTCTCCTTTTCCTTCTACCCTGCTAACATATTACTCTGCTTTTTCCCTCTCTCCCTCCTTTTTCCAAACAGCTTGCTAACTGGCCGCCTGGTGTACCTCAGAGTCTCAAAGGCCCCTGGCCCCCCTGCCAGTCATCTCGCAACTCACCTTTGGGCCCTGCACTTGCCTCACCATCACTGCACTTGAGCAATGACCCAAGAGAGTGGCTCTCTCTGCACTTACCCCAGTCTCCACTGACTTGGTACACTTGGACCCCCTCCGACCTCCAGGACCTGTCCCATCCTCCACCTCCCCTCCCCTGTAACCGTCTGTGCACTTGCACGGACAGAATGCACCTGACTGAAGATCGTCTGTCTTTTCCCGCTTTCTTCATTCCTTAATTGCACTTGGAAAACTGCAGAATCGTCGTCGGACCAATTTGCTGTTGTCTCAACTGTTCATTGTTTTTATATGCATTCACTCTGCCTGTGCAGACTGTTATCGTTTCAGAATTTCAAGGGCTCTAAACGACTGTTGTTTTTTCCCCAATTCCTACTCTCCTTGAGAGCTTTGAAACATTTGCCTTGTGTATAGGCGCTTTACAAATAAACATTACCATTAACCATTTACCCTTACATGAGTTGGAGAAATTGGATAGTAGGTTTTACCAATCTTTAGTTGCATTACACCACTGATTAGTAGGAGAGCCTGGGATACTGTGGAGGACCACGTTAAGTGCCGCACAAATTCAGGTCAACCGGCAGTCGGCTTAATTAAAAATCATTGAACTGCTTTTTCTGAGTTTTGTAGAATTATTCAAGCCATCCATCTCAGTGTTCAGTGGTGTTGGTTCATGTTCCACTTTCTTCGCTATCCCTATATATCATAATTGTCAATGTGTATTTCCATTTCCTCAACTCGATTTAAAGTCGACATGCATTTCACTCCAACAGGAATATACTAAAAAAAGCACACTCTGTTCTCAGATTTTGAAAACTGAATTGAATGATATTGTATTCTGAGGTAAATCTGTCCTTTATCAGTATGTTGATGAATCCGTGTTGTGTTTCCCTCATACAAAGCATGTAAAAAAAGCACTCTTGTTCTTCCCATCACATTGGCCAAAAAGCGCATAAATCAACTGGCAAAAAGCTACAATTGTGCCAACAAAGAGGCCTCTATATATTTCTGCATGTGCCATATATTTGATTGATTCTCTTGTAGTAGCCATCTTGAAAATACACATGCCTGCTACCATTGCATGAATTATATCTTTTCTATGTGCTGTGGGGTACTGTCACTTTTTAATTCTGGGAGAGGCTGCCATGCTAAGAACATGTCAGGTACTGACGCACATGCGTTCACCCAAACTGCTTCAATGGCCGATTGAAGCAGATTTGGCATTCATGGATGTTAAAATACACACTTGCTAACACAATTGTGCATTCACTTGGGGGGCGTGACTAACCGCCATGTAGGAGAGACGTGTTCGGCGCAGCTCCACTCGATACGATTATGGATCCGCCGCCAACCATCGCTTAACTTGACTGCAGTCATCCGAAAAACGAACACAGGTCGTGTGAAGGTGTGACCCGCCTGCTGTCGAAGTTTGGGAACCTCACGTCCCTCTGTTGGCCCGCACCAGCGAAAAGAAACAGAACGCCATGCGAGGGCAGGAAATGGCGGCCATGATGATCCCTGGCCCAGCGCTGTAGCGGAGCCCTGTGATCGACCCCAGAGGAGCTCACCAGGGATCTGCCTTAGTGGAACTCGGACTGAAGCGGCGGCGGTGGCCTAAGCTGAGATTCACGCTCCAGCGTCCCGAAGAAGCGCGGTAAGGAGTTGGAGGGGGGGGGCACCTGGAGCGGCCTTAACTGCACCCCTGCTGGGCCCGGAGCGAAGAGCCTTGCGGCAGGATTGGGCCCGACCGCCCTGCCGAGCGGCCCATTGATACTGCCCGGACAACACACAACCCCCCCCTCACGAAGCATCTCACGCCGGCGCCAGTGAACCGTATAGTGCCCTGGCGGATCCCGCGGACAGGACATGTCCACTAAAGGCGCCCGTAGCAAACACCGCCAAACCACCATGGAGTCCTTCGCGGCCGCTGGAGCGACCGAACCCAGGGAGGCTCCAGCCCCTGGGGAGGCGTCGGGCTCCGAGAGGCCCGAGCCGGCCAACTCCCAACTGCTAGAGGCCATCAAGACACTCCAGAAAACCATGGAGGACAAAATAGACGCGGTCGCTATCGACCTGAATTTATTGAGGCAGGATGCGCGCTCTATCACCGGCAGAACGGACGCTCTTGAGATCCAAGTCCGGGACAACACAGACGCCAAAACTCAACTCTTAAAGGATGTGGACATTCTGGCGCAAAGAGTGAAAAATCTGGAAGACAGGGCCGAGGAAGCTGAAGGAAGGGCCCGCAGAAATAACATCAGAATCATTGGCCTGCCCGAGGGTATCGAGGGCAGCGACCCCACCAACTATATCGAGAACCTGCTCATACAGGAAATTGGGGCTGGGAAACTGTCGCAGGGCTTCACCATAGAAAGAGCCCATCGCTCCCTAGCCAGGAGGCCGCCACCGGGGAGCCCATCCAGACCCATAATAGCCAAAGTCCTCAACTACAGGGACAGGGAGGCCATTTTGGCCTTTACTAGGATGTGCGGTTCCATACAGAGGGACGCCGCGAAGATTGCAATTTACCCCGACTACACCTTGCAGGTTCAAAGGAGCAGAGCCCAGTTCCACCACACCAAGGCAAGACTCAAGGAGGCAGGCCTGCGCTACCTACTCCTCTACCCGGCCAGACTCAAGGTCCTGCACAACAATAAGGCACGTTTATTTGACACTCCCGCAGAGGCCTGCGAATGGATGGACAGTGAACAGATCCCAGACATTGAACGGAGGCAGCGCGGGCCCTAGCCGCCTGTAACAAAGGGACTTCTTCTCACCACTTACTGGCTGCAGTAGCCGATTGTACATTAATATGCCAGTGAGAGTGGCGACACTGATGGTACCGGAGCCGCGCTGGTCGTGGCGCACCTCCTGATAACACCCTCGGAGGTAGCCCCTCTCCTATCCCCAGGATAATTTGGGTGAGCTCACCCGCCCGTAGGGCACCGGAAGACCTCGGTCTGATGGGGCAGAAACGGGGATGTCAGAGCAAGGGCAACCTCGCTAGACGTGTTGTGTTTGAAGTTGTGTTTGTAGTTAAGTTAGACGTTGTTTTTCATGGGGGTTTGAACCCCAAGTTGGGATCACAGTTTGAATCGGACATAAACCGGACCGGGACCAAGCGCAGCGGAATTGCTACCAGGACGACCAAGTTCGCCGAACACCTCAACCTCAGGCTTCCCACAGCAACACGACCACACCTAGACTATGGCTGAGAGGATCAGAGTCATGTCCTGGAACGTCAGGGGACTAAACAGCTA
This sequence comes from Ambystoma mexicanum, assembly GCF_040938575.1. Lineage (NCBI taxonomy): Eukaryota > Metazoa > Chordata > Amphibia > Caudata > Ambystomatidae > Ambystoma > Ambystoma mexicanum. The sequence goes on from NC_090933.1 coordinate 167,482,807, forward strand.
CATCAAACAGCGCCGCGTTTACGCCTACATGAAGCGCCACAGAGTCGGAATCGCTCTCCTTCAGGAGACCCACTTATGTGGCCCTAAGCTTGCAGCGCTAGCTAAGGTCTGGCGAGGTACCCTAGTGGGTTCCTCCTACTCCACCTACTCCAGAGGAGTCTTGATATGGATTGCCCCCTCTGTCCCAGTCAAGCTGATCCACACCAAGACGGACAATGAAGGTAGGATGGCCCTAATTCAGGGCACCATAGAGGGGCGTGACGTTCGCCTGATTTGCACTTATGCCCCGAATCATGATGCCACTGTTTTCTTTCGTTCGTTGTACGCCCGGCTGTCCCCGAGTAACGAATGTATAACGATATGGGGAGGCGACAACAACTGTACCTTAAACCCTCGCATAGATAGATCGGATGGCAAGCATGGCGACCCCTCCCCACCCGCCAAGATACTGAACGCCCTCACACAGCAATATGCCCTGAAAGACCTGTGGAGAGCGCAAAACCCCGAAATCAGAGGCCACTCCTTCTACTCTCCCCCACATAAGGTCCACACCAGGATAGACTGCCTGTTCATTAGCGAAGAGCACGTGGCCGGGTTTGAAGATACGCAGTATCTGGCCAGGGTGCTTTCAGACCACTCCCCACTGATGACCTCTTGGGTGACCACAGCCCCCCGGCCCCCCATCCCGACGTGGAAATTAAGAAGCGAAGCGCTATTAGATAAAGCCTTCAATGAACAAATCAGGGAGGGCTCCATACACTACTGGCAAACCAACATTGATAGCGTCAGATACTTGGGCACAGCATGGGAAGCCTACAAGGTGGTAACTAGAGGGGAAATGATAGCCGCGGCCGGAGGGGCCTTGAAATCCGTCACGACCCTGCTAGAGCACGCTGAGACTGAACTCCGGGACCTCGAAGCCACCCCGTCCCCTGATCCCGCCCACCTGCAGAAAATGATTGAACTTAAACAAACATGCCTAACACACTGGGAGACGCTGGGGAGGCTCAGCTATGCCAAATTCACGGAAAGGAACCACGCCCTGGGCGACAAACCCGGGAAACTCCTTGCATGGCTTTATAAACGAGAAACCCCCAGACACCCCATATGCTCCATCTGTAATACAGATGGCTTGACCCTTCACACGCAAGTGGGTATTAACGCAGAGTTTAAGCAATATTACCAAACCCTTTACTCTGATCCAGCCCAGCCCCCAGACCACGCGATCGAAGATGCCCTGGACGCCATCAGGCTCCCTCGCCTGGAGGACCATTTGGCAGATTCCCTCGGAGGCCCCGTCACCCCAGAAGAGGTCGCAGCCACCATTAGGGCACTGCCCTCCGGTAAAACGCCGGGACCGGACGGTCTCCCGGGCGAATTTTATAAGACCTATGAGGACATACTGGCCCCCCTACTGTCCAAAGTATATAACGAGGCGTATGAAACAGGTCACCTCCCCGACTCCATGACCGAAGCTACCATCATCCCCTTACTTAAGCCCGGCAAGGAAAGCTCTGACTGCGGCTCATATCGCCCCTTATCCATGCTGAATGTAGACAATAAGATCCTTACCGCACTACTGGCCAGAAGGCTGCGTACAGCCGTCCCGTACCTTATACACCAAGATCAGACAGGCTACATGCAGGGCCGCTCCATGTCTGAGAACCTGCGAAGGCTGCATCATGTGATACACAGCACAAACGGCATGCCCGGTAAATATGCAGTTGTGTCCCTAGACGCCTCTAAGGCCTTTGATTCGGTCCGATGGACATGGCTCTATGCCACCCTTGACAAGATGGGGGTCGGAACGGCTTTCTTGAATTGGGTCAAACTCATTTACACTAATCCCACAGCCAGAGTGCGAACCAACAACACCTATTCGGAAAAATGGAGTCTGGCCAGGGGCACCCGGCAAGGGTGCCCCCTATCCCCTTTCCTCTACATCCTGGCGATTGAACCAGTGGCGGCATACCTCAGGCAGGAGTATGGAGACGGGGGGATAGTGGTAAATGGAGTGAACCACCTTGTCTCCATGTATGCGGATGACATGCTCCTCTACCTAAGGGATCCCGAACTTCTTCTCCCCTACATTCTCGAAACCCTAGATGGGTTCCACAGATGCACCGGGATCCAGATTAACCACGGCAAGTTTTGCCTATTCCCCCTGGCTGCACTTAGTGGAACCGAGAAAGAACACCTCCCCCCTCTGGCCCTGAAGTGGGAACCCACCACGTTCAAATATCTGGGCGTCGCGATCCACCGGGACCCCGAGGCCGAACACGCATTAAACACGGGCAAGGCTAGGGAGGGACTGGCTAAATCAATTGATTTATGGTGTAAATTGCCCCTCTCAATGGCTGGCAGGGCGGGACTCCTCAAAATGGTTGCTCTCCCGCGTCTTCTACATTTCTTCACTAACGTCCCCTACAACATCCCCCAACGTTTCTTCAAAGACCTGAGCAAACTATGTAGGAAACTCCTATGGCGGGAGGGGAGGCACAGAGTTGCCCTAGACGTAACTCAAAGACCGTACGAGAGGGGAGGCCTGAAGACCCCTAACTTTGAGCTCTACTACATAGCGGCCCAGCTTAAGCACGTGATCCAGTGGATGGCCGATGATGCCACGACGGACACACGCCTATTGCAGCTCCCAGACGCACCTTGGTTGCTTAGGGACCTCCTCTGGATCAGACCAATACCTAAAACGCTGGATGCATACCTCATCCGCCTAGGCACTCAGATCTGGAGTCGGGCCTGCAAATCGGTCGGGTTGACCGACCCCTACTCCCCACAAATCCCTATAGCCGCCATCATGTCCACTAGACCGGAGGACCGGAAGGCGATCCGGAATATGTGGGAACCCTCCGGTGTTGCCACCCTGGGCGATCTGATAGACGACCAGGGCACTCACACATTTTCCGAACTGCACGAGTTGACTGGGGTTCCACTGGGTCAGTTCCTTTTGCATGGGGCGGTGATGGACAGGCTTAGGAAGCGATGGCCGGAAGCGGAATCCCAATGCGCCGGACACGAGTCCATTGAGAATTTGGTGGGCGTTGCAGAGGGGGGACATGAAACCTCTAGGCTTTATGAGATCCTAATTGACAACACCACACATAACGAACTCACATGCAGGGGTAAATGGGAAGCCGAGCTAAACACGCTATTCGGAGACACGGAGTGGGAAACAATAACACATTACCATAAAAAAGTCTCCAGGAATGCCCGATTCCAGCTTATCCAATTTTACATCATCCACAGGGCCTACCTTACCCCTGCTGTCATCTCGAGATTCAATGGTGCCGGCGTAGTTCCGTGCCCCAAGTGCCAAGAACCCGCGGCTTCACTGACCCACATGTTTTGGGCCTGCCCGGATATACAAACCTTCTGGTCGCAAATTCAGACCAGGTTGGCGGAGGAGGACATAACGCTAGACGTGCAATCCCCTAAGGCCTGTCTATTGGGCTCATACCCGCGAGGCAAAAAAAACAAACCCCTCAATAGGCTCAAGGACTTGATGTACATCCTCGCAAAAAGGCACATCGCAATGGCCTGGAAGTGCCCCAGGGCCCCTAGACTTGTGACATGGTGGGAAGACCTCCGTAGGTGGTCTATGGCTGAAACCGGGGCCTGGGAGCTGGCACAGCGACAGCAGAAGACAGGTGACTCGGAAGACCTCTTGCAATGGATAGCCCTCACGACAGCCCTGTTCCGTCCTAAAGAAGTCAGTACCTCAGGTGAGGACCCGGACAGCCCGGGCTCACCCTAACACCAATGGCAGACCGCGCAACCCCGGTCCGGGTTCACATGGGGGGAGGAGGGAATGGGAAGTTATTGTGGATATATAACTGATTGCTATGTGGATGATGCTGTTTGTATAAGTTTTTTTTTTTTTTTTTTTTTTTGAAGAATCAATAAATATATTTAAAAAAAAAAAAAAAAAAACAATTGTGCATTCACTTCTAAATGACACAAAACCAATTACTCTGTTTTCTCATGAAAATGATTATTCAGATGAAGCATCACTCACAGAAAAGAATGTTAAAAAGCACTGTGAAATAGCATATTAACAACTGCACTTGATCCTGTTGCAGCTAGTTTAGTGTCTTGCTTATGGTCTAAGGTAGGTGCTGTATTCTCTTACCGTTCACCTAAATGCCGGGTTCTGACATCACCCCTCGTGGTGGCACCATATCATGAGGTACCAGCCCTACTGTTAAAAATGAAGACCCAACACTTATTAATTCTCGTCTCTCAAAGTATGAATTTATAATGCTAATTTATGCCAACGTCATACTTTCTCATTGCCGTGTTCTTAATACAGCAGTAGTGAGTCAGGGGGCTGTCATTTGTGCTGGCATCTTATAACAGCAGCGCCATACTGTGAGGTCTGTATCTCAGCATCTGCAGCCATAGGAATTGGTCATTATCAGGTGTTGTTGAAATAACCATGTTTTGAGAGATTTGCAAAATTGGAGAATTGTGGGAGCATTCCAAGCCGACACCATGATCATCTTTCAGAGGGTGGGTGCAAGTTATGCTATGTTATGTTAAAAGTTCTTATACCCTTATACCTCGCACTGTTGCCATTTGCGTGGTTCCTTGGCGCTCTGGCAGGCTCTGTAAAGCAAGAGGGTAGGGGGTAAGTTAGCAGGACTCAGTGGGAAAAAGGAGCAAGAGAGCTGTGATATGCTGTTGGCAGCTTCAGTTTGGTTGATACTTTCAATGAGCGTGAGTGAGTTTTTTGGTTAGTAGCCATCATGAGATGTTGTGTGAGGCTATCTCTGGTTTGTTTCATTGTTGTGGTATAGTGAAGTGTGTGCAGATTGTTGTGCTGTATAGGTATGGTTGTGTTTAGTTAGGAGTTTGAGAGTTGTACAGAGAAGGATGAGTTTTTTTTAATAGGAATGGTTAGTGGCGGTGCCTTATCCTACATTGTCTGATTTGATTGATGGTTGCACGTATCCCTTCCCCTGTTGCGTATTCTGGTGCGATACACTTACCACTCCTATAATGTGTGAAGAATAGTGGGTCCACAAAGGGATGTGTCTTCTACTCCAGTATATTTGCAGTGTGCCGCTATTAGCACCCCCACGGGTTCCTCGAGGTTGGGATGTGTTCCCTGTGGTCCATTAGTTTAGATCTGGGTGCCTCTCTGCACCCTTTTTGTAATTCAGGCTTTCTCTCAGTGGTCCAATTAAGTTGGACCCATCTGTGTCCCCAGTTTCCCGTTTGTCCCTCTATAGGGAAGGGTACATCAAGGTCTCCTTCCCATCCGGACTGCTCTTGTCTTCCCTGCTCTTTATTTTGGTTTAACATACACTCCAGTCTTTCTCTGTCGTGTGTTCATTTCATGGTGAGTCGATGTTGTTAATTTGATCTGTCCCATTCAGAGTTGAAGATCCAAGTTTTTAGAAGTTTTCTGGATTTCTTTTGTGGTCCTTCCTAGTTCTTATTTCATTGGGGAGGGAGTTCCAAAGTTTTACAGGCTAAGCAGGAGAATGCTGATCCCCCAAGTTTCTTTCTCGTGTACAGTTTAGTTTCTAGGCGGATGTCGTCGCTGGATCTGAGTGTTCTAGTCACCTTGTAGATGGTGATTTTCTTTTGTATGAATTCCATTCCTAGGAAATTGATTGATCTGTTTGTTATGCACATAGCTTTTAAGGGGATTTGTTTTTTGACTGGGAGACAATATATCATCCTTAGTGCTAGAGTGATGTCCCTTCATGAGAGTTTTAGGAGAAGTCTGGCAGCTGAGTTCTGCATACATTGCAGTATCATCAGTAAATAGTCGGACATTCCTAGGTATAAACTGTTGGCGTAATCTATCCTGGACATGATGAGGGAGATGATTGGTGTGTTAAGTAGATGAATGGTAGAATCATTTTGATTGTTTGTAGCTTTAAGAAGCATTTCTTAATGACAGTGTTTTCTTGCAGTTCTAAGGTAAGCTCAATGTTCATTAGGATTCCAAGGTTTTTGACAATTTTGGATGGTATCAGTGTTGCTCCTAATTCCGTGGGCCATGGGATGTACTGTTTGCATCCTTGGATGTTGGATGTAATCATGATTTCCATCTTGCCTAGGTTGAGTTTGCAGTTGTTAGTGTTCATCCATTTGTAGAGTTCTTTGAGGCAGTCTATTGGCGTCGTGTTCTCCTCTTGTTCATTGCTGAGTTTGTAGATGATTTGGGTATCGTCTGCATAGTTAAAGCAGGTGAAGTTGTCTCTTTTGATGAGGTTGATTAGTGACATCATATAGATGTTGAAGAGGAGCGGGGATAATGAGGATCCTTGTGGTACTCCATAGGTGTTGTCCCGTGGTGCAGATTTGAATGGTTTTATCCTTATAGTTTCTGTTCTTTCAGACAAGAAAGATTCAATCCAGAGCAGCACTGTGTCAGTGATCCCTATTTCTTCAGTCTCTTTATGAGTATTTTATGGTGGACTGTATCAAATGCTGCAGAGAGGTCGAGTAGTATCAGTGCCGAGTTCATGTTGGAGTCTGCCTTGGTTTTTAGGTCGTCCTTATAGAGAGAAGTGCTGTCTCCAATCCACTCATGGGTCTGAAGCCAGCTGGTGCCTGGTCCAGTAGTTGGTTCTTTTCTACGTATTCTGCTGTTTGTTTGTAGACATAGGACTCTAGTTGTTTTGCTGAATAGGGAATGTTTGAGATCAGTCTGTAGTTTAAGAGGTCTTCCACGTCGTCCATTGTGTCCTTGAGCAGTGGTTTGATATTTGCAGATGTGAATGCCTGCTGTTCTCTCCCCTTTGAGAGTGATTGGTTGAAGAGTTTTTCGTAGCATTCCGATGCTGTACCCTGTGTAAGGATTGATTTATAGATGCCTGGTGGCCGGGCGTCCATTGGGGAGACTGCCTTAGTGATTTTTTTTCTGCATTGTGTGGAGTTTTTCTGTTGACATTTGTGCAAAACTGTTCAGCCTATTCTGTGATCCAAGGACAGGTAAGCGAGAGTGCATGGTTTGGTTAACTGGTCTATTTTGTATGATCCAGTGTTTGTTGTTGATTGTATTCTTAAAGAGATCTACGAGATCATTGCATAGTTTGTGTGAAGGCACTGGTGTGCATTATTGCATCCAAGGGGATTTCTTATCTCGTTTATGGTGTTGAATAATTTTTTCTGAATGTTGGTGGCTTTTGTGATCCAGTCATCACAGTATTTCTTTTTCACTTCAAATATTTCCTTTTTGTATGCTCAGATTTGTTTTTGACAAATTATTCTTTTGGCTTGGTCATAGTTATTCCTCCATTCTTGTTCTAGTTTCCGTTTTTTTTTTTTTTTGTGTTGATGTGGGGCATTAACCATCTCTCTGCTGATTTCTTTCATTAGGGTTTTTTCCAGAGCAATGCTGTTGATTGTTTCAGCAATCCATTTCTGGAATAGGTCAGCTTTTTCATCTAGGCCAGTTGCTTCCAAGGATGTGATTGATGGATTTGAGGATTCTAGTTGTTCTTCCAAGTTACTGTTTTTGACAGTGTTCCAGATTGGGGGTACTTTAGGGGCTTTATGGATGGTTTTGATGGTAGTTGGATCATGAACGGTATAATGAGGTAATCGCTCTTTAGTATTTGTATTAGTGGCGCAGCAGAGAACAGTTTTTGTTGGCGAAGATTGCTTCAAGAGTGTATCGTGCAGAGTGTGTTGCTCCTTTTACCATATATTGCAATCTCATTGTCTCAAGTTGCTTACTTAGTGATTTCTGCAAGTTTGCATTTTCTTCTATGAACCATATGTTGAAGTCCTGGCGGATGATTAGGTGATCATGTTTGATGGCCAGGTTTGTGATGGATTCTTTGAAGGTGTCTATGAACCTTGCAGCGTAGGTCGGTGGTCTATAAATGAGTATGAATGTGAGGTTTGTTTGTGGGTCCGATGTCAGGTGAAGGATGAGGGATTCACAGTTTGGTGTGTTCAGCAGGTCTGTTGTTTTTATTTTTAGGTGTTCTTTGTAGGCTACTGCAATTTCTCTTTTTTGTTTTCTGTCTAACTGCATGCATTTGAAGTTGTCGGGTAGACAGCTGTATAGTGTGACTTTGTAGCTGTCATCTAGCCAAGTTTCTGTGACAAATAGGAAGTTGATTCCACCATCGTTGAGTAGATCGTAGCTCTCTGTAGCGTGTTTTGATATCAATCTTGCATTAATTAGGTTGCAGTGTATTTTTTTTCTTATAAGTGTCCGGCTTTGCTTTTGCATTTGTCGGTGTGTGTCCTTGTTGGGAAGTTTCCTCATTATTCTCAGGTATTGGGATGTGTTCTGTTGTGTCTGATTCGTCATTGAGCAGATCAGCTAGGTTTCGTATTGGGTCCATGATTTCCTCTTGCTCCTCTTCTATGTCTAGCTGCTGTGGCTGTAGATCCCCTTGAGATCTGGGGATCTATGGAGTGAAGGTCTAATTTCCCGTCTTTGTCCTTCCATAACTTTCTTCCTGCATTGTCATGGTATCCTGTTGGTGTGTCTAACTTTTCTGGTGGTGGTTTGCTGCCCTGTATAATGGTCAGTAGCAAGGTATGGTGTTAGGTATGATTTGTGTCTTGTTTTTGAGTGTGTTCTTTTTTCTGTTGTGCTTATCGGTGTGTGCTCCATCGCTATGTTGGTATTTGATGATGTATTGGCCTGGTGTGGTTCAATTTTGTTTATCCTTTGTTCATGTTTTGTTCTGTGGCGTGACATATTCTGCTCTCTTAAAGTTTGCTAGAGTATTGAAGTTTATGCTGTGTTTTGGGTCGTTAGGGCCCTTGCCCACCTCTGACACTTTTTCCGAGTATTTGTTTAGGGTTGTTTATTTTTTTGTTTGTTTAGTTTAGGGATCCTTTTTTGTCATGGTTTCCTTGGTGGTTTCTGTTGTCTGTAATGTTTGTCTGGTTGAGCGTACGTTCGGGGTCTGTTGGGTTGAAAAGTGGCTTGCAGGAAAGGTCCTAACAGGACAGGGCTGGGAGGTGGTTCCTGAATGTGTGCTATGGTAAAAGTACCCAAATTGGAGAAAGCGGTCAGAGAAACACCCAGAATTGGTATAAAGCAGTCTAGGGTTGAAGACTTGGAATTGAAGCACTAGAGGAGTATGGAGACCCTTAACAATTGGCACACCATACTGGGGAGAAAACACCTAGAATTGTAGGAATCAGAAGTGGGAGGAAACACCCAGGACTGGAATACAGCCTTAGTGGACAAGAGAAGGATTGTTTGCAGCCTTGTCTTTGTGGACGAGTTCTAATTCAAGCCGATTGGTCGATTTTCTGTGTGAGGAGTGTGTACCATCAAATCTGTTGATCTTAGCCACTGGGCACACTGGTATTATTTGTGACTGCTTTGTAGGCGATACAGGCTGTCTGGAACAGTATCCTGGCTCGGAGTGGAAGCCAATGTACTTCACATAGGATGGGGGTAATTTGGTCAAATTTCCATGCTCCCATAATAAGACAGACTGCAATGTGGTGGCTAGTTTGAGTGGAGCCAAGTGAGCAGCTGGGAGCCCTGTCAGGAGAGCATTTTCCCCATTGATGTGCGAGATCACAAGGGCCTGGACTTCATTCCAGAAGCCCTGCAGCAGGATGAAGGGTTTGATTTTGCTAAGGGTAGAGATTCTGAGCCAGGCTATTTGGACCTTCTTAGCCATGTGTTTCTGGAAAGACAGATTGCTGTCAATGGTGAATCCCAAGGATTTTGCTGAGTCTGAGAGTTGTGGATCAAATCCTTCCAGGTGCATATCATTGAGCCACTGTTGGGCAATTTGTTTTTAGGTGGTGGACCGATAAGTACAAATTCAGTATTGGCTGGGTTTAGTTTGAGGTAGGAAGTCGACATCCAGGACTGGATGATGTCTAGGTAATCATGGAGACTAATGATGTCCTGTGCGCTATTTACTCTTATGTACAACTGTGTATCATCTGCATATTGGTGGATTGCTATATTGGAATCTTGGAGGAGAGTGCCCAAAGGCTCCATGTATAGGTTTAAAATGATTGGTGAGCGGATGGAGCCTTGAGGTACTCAGCAGGGTACCTGGAGTCAGTTAGAATGCAACAAGTTAACCTGATCAGAATGGTGTCTTCCTGAGAGGTAGGAGGCAAACCAATTAAGGACAGTGCCATAGTACCCCATACTGTCAGTAAAGAGGGAGAAAAGATTCCAGTGGTTGACAGTGTCAAATGCATTTGAGAGGTCAAGGAGGACGAGGAGACATGAGTACCCTTTTTCATGATTTGAAGAGCATCATCCACCACCTGGATGGTGGCTGTCCCAATGCTACATTCTGGTTGGAACCCTGACTGCTAGTCATTTAGGGGGTGGAGTTGTTCCATTCTGGCGAGTAGTTGTGTAACAACTATATTTTCCAAGATTTTGCCAACAAACGGGAATTTCGTAATGGGCCTGTAGTTGACCAGGTTGTCTGGATCTAGGATTGTTTTTTCGGAAGAGGTTATATGATACCAATCTTGAGGGTGTCCGGGAATGATCTTTCTGCAAGGGAGGCATTGATGATGCTGAGGAGCGCATTGAGAGTCAGGCCCATACATTGTTTCATAATGGAGGCTGGAATTATTTCACTAGAGTAAGAATTAGGTTTGAGGGAGACATCATTTTTAGAAGATCCAGAGGAAAGAGAGGAGATCATTTGGTCCAGAGGAACAATGTGCATGCCTGGAGGCAGGGAATTAAAATGTTGTTCAAGTTTGATTCAATGGTCTGTCAGATTTTGTCTATTATTTCCAGGAAAAATGTGTTGATTCTGTCACATTTTTCCTGAGTTTCTGGTCACTCGGGTCGTGTGAAGGATTAGTACATTGCTTTACTACTTCTTCAAAGAGGGCTTTGCTCCTGTTACAGGCTGCCACAATGTTGGTTGAGTAGTAAGCAGATTTGGCCTTAGTAATTAGAATCCTACAGTTTGCGCACAGAGATTGGAGGGAGGTTGTTGAGGTCTCCCAGGTTATGGTTGTTGTGACACCCTTTCTCTAGGGCTCTGATTGAGCATTTGTTGGAGGCTAGCTCAGGGGTGTACCATGGGGCGGATGGTTTGGTCTTAGCCTGGCTGCATTTTATGGGGGCATGATTGCCCAACAGTTTCATAGGCGAGTTGCTTAATAATTCCAGAAGCCCTGCGGCATTCCCTGTGGTGGGGAATTCTGCAATGTTCGCTTCTAGTTCAATGAAGGGGAAGGTTATGAATGAGTGGCGTTGAAGGAGGTGGCTTTTAGCCTGACCTTTGTGAGCTGTAGTAAAGTGGGTGACTGATAATGGGTGCGGTGTGGTCAGACTAGTTAAGTGGTATAGGGTCAGCAGAGGTGATGCATGGGAATGATGTGAAGACTAAATCTAGGGTGTTGCCTTTGTTGTGTGTGGGGGAAAGCACAGTTTGCTTAAGGTCCAAGGAAGCGGTTAGAGCAAAATGCATACTTCAAGTGTGGTTGTCATCATGCGACTCTTGGATGTTATAATCACAGAGAAAGACATTATTTGAATGTGCTAATTTGGCAGATGTAAGTTGGAGAAGTCTGCAATGATGAAGTCACTCCAGTAAGGTGGTCTGTAGATGAGGTGGAAGGTGATGGATTCCTTGTGTGAAAGGGGCAACCAACAGGTGAGTGATTCAAATTTACTTGTTCTGGGAGAGGGGATTGGCCAATTGCTCCTGTGGATGATTGCCACTCCGCCACCTGCCTTTCCTGGCTAGCCGGCATGTTGGATGCAGTAGCTTTGGAGTAGAAGGACATCGAAAACAGGTGGGAAGGATGGGATAAATCGTGCTTCAGTGATGAACTGGGCCTCAAGGTTGTTGTATGAGATGAGGTTAGCGATCTCTGCAGTGTGAGCGACTGCTGAGTGAGCATTGATCAACACGAGAGGGCGTGTTCATGTGGTTTGTGGGTATTGGATAGGGGTGAGGGAAATATTTATGAGGTTTGCTAGGGTAACTTGCTGGGTCTGCCCATGGACCCCATGCTATTCAAACCCGAGTGAGAGTGGGGATGGGCTGTGGACACGTGGTGATGTATTTTGGTGAGTAACAGCAGCGATCAGTTTGTAGGTGAAATGCAGGATAGCAGTTCTGGCCTTTGGCCCTATCAGGCCCAAACATGTGCAAACAGGTGCCTTTGCACATCCTTTGATGAGGACGCCGGCAATGAGGACACCTAAGGAAGACTGATTAAATAGGTATTGGGTGTAGCAACTGTGAGGAAGGGCCAAGTTACATGACTAGCAGCCTACTAAATGCTATCTGCCTGGAGCTGGTCTACAGTCCTTAAGTAGATGCTTGGAAGGAGCGAAAACTGGAGGTGAGCAGAGCAACTGAGTGGCAGGGTCCGGTCACATGACCAGCAGCCTACTCAATGCTGTCTGCTTGGACCTGGCCTACAGTCCTAATGTAAAGGCTTTGGAAGGTGCAAAAACTGGAGGTGGGGGAGCAACTGAGTGACAGGGCCTGGTCACGTGACCAGCAACCTACTCAATGCTGACTTCCTGTCGCTGGCCTACAGTCTGTAAGTAGAGGCTTGGAAGGTATGAAAACCGGAGGTGGGTGGAGCAACTAAATTGCAAGGCCTGGTCACGTGACCAGCAGCCTACTCAATGCTGTCTGCCTGGAGCTGGCCTACAATCCCATCTGTTGAGCCCAGCTGTTGGTGAAGTGCACAACTGCATTATTGTAACTTCAGTCCTTACCAGTCCCCAAAATGTACTCTTAGATGGAACTCTTCAAAATCCTAATTTTATTGATTTCGTAGATTAACCATGTTTGTGGGGCAATCAAGGTAACCTGACTGATGGTTATGTGGTTTCTAGACCACAACCAATAAATGGGAGCCTGGCACAAGATATAATTGAGAGTGCTCACATTCCTGAAGTTTATTCAGCTCAAGTTGCTGATCTCAGTACAGTAACAAGTATCTGCAAATGTTTGAAAGTTTAAAGTGCCACTGCACACTTTTATCTTGTATAAGTTTACAAAGTGTACACTGACTTCCTCTATATATGTGCATTTGTTAACGACTATACAAATTATGGAGGGAGAAAGCATTTTTAACAGCAGCTTGTTCCACTGTACAGAAAGCTTTCTACGTTAAGGCTCTAATAAATGCCCCAATGACACTGCTCGAACTGGCAGTGGTGAAGTATACTGCCCATCAATTCCCCAGAGCTGATTTTACCAGATGGAATGTCGTTGCTGTCAATGTGGCTAGGTAAACTGTCATTTCCTCTCATTCCTAGGCTATGAATGTTTCTCCAAAATGAAGTGTTGAGTCCTCATTATACAATTCCTGATAAATTAACTAGGATTCAAGATGATGCCTCGGAAACTGAAAATAATACTTTGAGTAAAGCTGTGTGTGTGTTAAATGGTGGTAAATGGTACTAAACACACAATGATGATTGGTATCACCAGGATGGTTACTGCACTACTTTATGCACATGTACCATGGTGGTGCACACATGGCTAAGTGGGGCATGTTGAGGTCAGTTAGGCACAATTGGCTTTTGCCTGGTTTCTCCATAGTTAATAGCATTGCAGAGAGTGCTTGTTGTACCCACAATCAGTGGTGGACTGGCCTACAGGGGAGTCCGGATATTTCCTGATAGGCCTCCGCTCCATTGTCCCTTTTTGTTAGGGGATCCTGCTTTTCTGCTCCTCTTAACCTCTTCTCCATCCACTCTCCTCCCTCCTCCCTCCTTCTATATCTCCTCAACCGCCACATCCATCTGAAGCAAATAATTATTTATATACCATACTTACAGGAGTTGGTATTTTTCACACAGTGTAAAATAGACCGACTTTACACAACATTTCAAGGGCCACTTTTGGTTCCTAGTCCACCCCTGCCCACAATAAATCATAGGTAATCAACATGAAAGAATTAAAGTGAGTCAGTGAATGCCTATGCCACTATGGGAACCCTTTGTAAATATCCTGACTGTGTTAATTTAACAAAAATGTCAGATTAGGGGGACATATTGGTAATTGTCAACCTGTTTTCCAATCGGTTTTAAGCTTAACCATGGCAAAAAGCTGTTGTGAAGATCATGATCAGGGATTCTGTAGCACAGTTTGCATTGCAAGTGAGCATCAATAGTTATACCTTTTCCAACTACTATTGTACCATTGATAAACACAGCTGACACGATTTACTATTATCAGGAATACTAATAAATCTGGTGTTGCTGTGTGTTCAAGCCCCCCCAATATCTGCGACTGGCCCAATTTCAGAGAGACAAATTTGCAAGATTTTAACATTGATAATCATTGGATAGCTAACCCAGTTCCAGGAGATCACATTATCATAGCTTCCTGAGAAAAAGCCATTTGTGGTAATCTTAGTCAATGTTATTAGGGCTACGTAGGCAACAACAAAGATGCACTCATGTTGATTAGAACATCTGCCCTTTGTTTAATGTCCAATATGCATTTGTGCATTATTGATCCTAGACATATTTTAATGGCATGGAGGATCCATGGATGGGAGCAATCTTAAACCATAATTGCCAACCCCCTGATTTTGGCTGAAGTCTCCTGATTTTCCTATCATAATTGTTTCCCCTGTTTACGTTCTACCAGCTGAAATAATTCTAACCGCAATGAAATTCAGTGGGAAAACTGTATTCTCCCACTTTCTGAGACCAAAACTCCCTCCCAGGTGATCCAAACTGTTGGCATTTAATTTCTTGGTGATTTGGGTGTAACCTTTTTCTCGCGTTTTCAGTTAATGACATGTTGTGTTATGTCTCACCCTCTCTACCCCTCAGGCCAAGCCAACCCCAGCACTGCTACCTACCTTCTCGGTTATCTGACCAATGAAGCATGTGTCAGTTGAGACCTTTTCTGCCAACTTCTTCACCCCCCTGCACCCTTTGGCTGACTCACACCCTGACATAGCCCTTTCCATGCCCCACTCTGCTATATCTGATACGCTTAATGTTCTTGCCCCTGTCATGAGGATCCGCTTGAAGCCCAAAGCTAAGTACAACTCTTGGTACAACTCAGACCTTGTCACCCTTAAACCCAAGTGCAGGGTGGCTGAGAGGAAATGGCATGCTTCTGGTACATTCGCTGATAAACTGGCCTGCCGCCTGCTCCAAAGGCAATACCTGCTCTCTGTCCACACCAAGAAGAGAGCCCACATCCAAGCCTGCGTCTCCGTGGTAATTAACAACTCGGCCAAACTATTTAAAATCTGCAAGGAGCTGGCCAATCCTTCTGCAGTCCCTACCTCTCCTGTCCCCTCCCAGGCCCGCTGCACAGCCCTGGCTTCTCATTTCATATTTAAAACTCAGGACATCCTGTTCTCTTCCTCTCCTGCTCCTCCCTCTACTGTCTGCTCTTCCCCTGACCCTTCTTTGGCCACCTCTCCTCTCCCCTTCTCTGCCTTTAGCCTGTTCTCCTCAGACAAGGTTTCTAGACCTATGAAAGTCTCGTCAAAACAGGTTCACCCTGTTCCTCCAAAACTATCAAGGACCACATTGACGCCCTGGTTCCTGCTCTGGCTGATTTCTGAAACCACACCTTCGCCACTGGAGTCTTGCCCTCCCCCCTGAAGCACAACCTTGTGCACCCTCTTCATAAGAAACCCTCTCCTGACCCCTCCGGCCCTGCTAACTATCGTCCAATCTCCATCACTCCTTTCTGGGCAAACTCATGGAAAAGCTGGCCATCTCCCAGCTTAATCTTCTCTCTGAATCTGTTGGTTGTCTCCATGACCATCAGTCTGGCTTCAGAGCTGCCAGAAGCATGGAAACTGCTCTCATGAACATCTGTGAAGACCTGCTCGCCAACCTCGATTCCATCACCCCTTGTGTCCGCATCTTACTTGATCTCTCTTCTGCCTTTCACACTTTCAACCATGCCATCTTGCTCAACCGTCTCTGTGATAACCTGGGTATCTCTGATCAGGCCCTGGCTTGGCTGACCTCCTTCCTCTCCGATCGACCATCCCAGAACCAACTTGGGTCCTTCCTCTCTTCTATCTCTATCTCTACCTGTGGTGTTCCCCAGGGGTCTAACCTCTCTCCCTGGCTTCAACCAGTACCTGGGATTTCTTGCCCACCGCATTGCCACTTTCTGCCCCAACTTTCAGTGCCATGCGGATCACACTTAGCTTATTTTCAGGTTCCCTTCATCCAACTAATCTCCTTCTCTCATCTCTCACTGTCCGCCATCCAGGAGTGGTGTGCCGCCAATGATCTCTGCCTTAATGCGAGTAAGACTGAGAATCTCTTCATCGGCACACCTGTTTCCTCCTTTCCTGTCACTTTCTGGCCCACCTCTCTTGGCCCTCTTCCTGCTCCCACCTGTGAGGCTAAAAACCTTGGTTCCATCTTCGACTACACACTTTACTTCTCTCCTCACATCTCCGACGTCTCTAAGAAGTTACAGTACCAGCTGCACCTCCTCAGAGGTATTCCGCAACTCATCCAAAACAGGACTGCGAGACTTGTCCTTGGCCTTAAGCCCAGGGATTGTATCACTCCAGGACTGAAATCTCTGCACTTGCTCCCAGTGGCGACGAGGATTGAGTTCTAAATCCTCTGCATTGTCCACAAGGCCTTCTGGGGCCTGAGGCTGCAATACCTTCAACTCTCTCTTCCTAAATATGTTCCTTCTCAAGCTCTTCGCTCATCTGCCTCCAACTCCCTCAGGGTAAGTCGCTTCTCCAAGCAGCGAGTAAGTGGTAGATCTCTTTCTTCTGCTGGGGCCTCGCTCTGGAACATCCTCCCTTCCTCTTTGAAACTTGAGAGCCATCTCCGGTTCTGGAAGCACCTTAAGACCTTCCTCTTTGTATCTGATTTCTCTCCTCCTCTCCCCTGCTGATCTCCTGGCTGAATCCTTATCTGCACTGATTACCTGGCCACACTCTGTTCTCGGGCCCAGGTCCACTCCCCACCAGTTGCACACCTGTACTGTCCCCCTGGCAACCCTTGCACTCGGGGACTGTTTCTGTTCCCTCCAGTCCCTACTAGCACTTGACACTCGATGTCTGCACTTCCCTTGCACTTGCCACACTCTTATTTATTGTCTTTATTTTTTTTACTGTTATCCTATGTACTGCAATGTCCCCTTCCCTTTCCCCCTGCACTTTTCCCCTTCCCCTCTCCCCTGCACTTGCGCAATCTCAATGTCACCTGGCTTAGTAGGATTGTTGTCTCTGTCTTCCCTCTGTTTCCCCTCCCTTGCCTCATCGCGCCTTGAAACACTTGTGCATAGGCGCGTTATAAATGCCATATCATATCATATGTTATGTTATGCAACGTTAAATTGAGTTATACCATCCACCGCTAAGATTTGCACGGTCTCCAGGCTCTCATGTGGCTCTGTTAGAACATCGATTGCATAGGTTAGTGAGAGACGAGGGATAGGAAAGAGGTTGTAGTCTTCTTTTGGTGCTTACAGAACCAGTAGAAACTAGCATCTGTGTTTGTTGGCTTTCTCAGTGTGATTGGATTGTGTGTACTGGGTTTATTGTGTCCAGAATGGTAACTTCCAGTGTCTGTGTTGTGTGTTTGTGGTAGTAATTTCTTTTGGTGCATGTGTCGGCTTTGTGTTTTGTGTGTGGTAGGGCTGGCCCTTTAGGTCGTGTGAGGTATGTGTGGGGTATGCTGGAGGGGAGCGAGGAGTAGGGTGGTTAGTGGCCAGTAAAGTGTTGTTGTTTTATTGTTAATTTCCAGATTCGTACTGTCTCATAATTGTCTTGGTCTGTGGTGATAGTTGCGGGAGAATCCCATTTTTATGCTAGTTTTGGTGAGATAAATAGCCAGATTTTCAGTCATTTTCTGAAAGTAAGGTGATCTTCTGTCATTCTTATTTCCTTGAGGATTGAGTTCAATAGATTGACTATTAGATGGGAGAATTCAGTGCCTTCGAATGTTCTTGTTTCGTAGTGTTCCGTTTTGATCTGAAAGTTGTTGCTTGATCTAAGGTTTCTTCCTGGTTGATAGAAGGTGATTTTGGGTTTGTGGAATTCGGTTCCTTGTCCTTGTAAGCGATGTTGAGGGCTTTGATGTTAATATGTTTTTACTGGTAGCCAGTGTGGGCTTCTCAGGGCTTTTGTGATGTGGACTCTTCTGTTTAGTCTTGGGAGAATCCTTGCTGCAGTATTTTGGATGCATTGGAGTTTTTTAGTGAGACATTCTGGCATTCCAAGGAAGAGGCTGGTTTTGTAGTCAATTCTTTAGAATACTAAGGGAAGGATTGCAAGGGTTTTGTGTGGGAAGGAGAGGTAGGAGATGATTAGTCGCCGAAGCTAGAAGCATTTCTTTGCTGTTGCGTTGACTTGTCACTGTAGGGAATGTTTGTTGTCCAGGAGTATTCACAGTTTTTCTTTATCACAGCAAATGCTTGATGTTGGGTTTTCATGCCTGGTGGCCGGTTCAGTTGTTTTTCTGTTGTGTTATCCTCTTGCAGGGGAGATCTTTATTTCTGTTTTGGTCAGGTTTAGTTTGAGATTGTTCATTTTCATCCAGGTGTGTATGTCTGTGAGGGATTTGTTGAGTGTATTGTTTGAGTTTTGGTTTGAGGTTATCTTGAAGATGAGTAGGGTATCATCTGGATAGTTGTAGGTGGTCAGTCCATGAGAATGAGTTTCATTAGGGGTGACATGTATATGTTGAAGCAGAGTGCGGAGAGGCTAGAGCCTTGTGGTATGCAGCAGGAGATGCTTTTGGTGTTAGACGTACATGGTGGTATGTACGTTCTTTCAGTTTGGTTAGTGAGGAAAGATTTTAGCCATTGTAGAGCGGAATTTTTTATGCCGCATTCCTCCAGTCTCTGGATTAGTGTTGTGTGTCTGATTGTGTTGAAGGCAGCTGCTATGTCCAGTACTATGAGGGCCTATCAGGCACTGTTGTCTGCATTTATTTTTAGGTCATCCCATATGGATAGAAGCGCTGAGTCCATTCCTCTCATAGGTCTGAAGCAGAAGTGGATCTATCCTTTCATTTCAGGTTTCCAGTGAATGACATTTTGAAAACCTCTCATTTTTCTGTGAATCCAACTAAGTCTAACAATGAGATCCATTCTTTAACATTGTTTTATCTTAGAAGCCCATTCAAATCATTCACTCCAATGATGCCAGTGCATACATACACTAATCTCTCCAGTTCTGAGCCACAACAGCAAGGCATTGTGAGTATACAAATTAGCTCAAATGCAAACCTTTTTCTCCAGGAATTGTCTTTGTCCAAGAGGGCAGTGCTACTTTATACATAGCTTAATGAACCCAAGACAGACATTTGCAATGCAGCCAGGAAAACCACATGCCTGGTTTCACCCTTATTAGGGATCATCAGTGCAATATAGTCCTGACAGCCTTGTGGTTGGAGCATTTTGCCATGTTTTCAGAACACCAACAAAGTTATGGTGGGTTTAAAAACGTTTGAAAAAAAACCTTATTTATATATATATATACATATCGCAAATATATTTATGATGTTACATTCTTGCGAAGATGTTGACTAAGTGGAAATAGAATCAAGGGAAGCATTAGGATCTAAATTAGATCAGTGCTTGGAATTACAGGAGATAGTTCTCATAATATAAACACACTCAGTCCTCATCTCCATTGTAGCTTGGAACATTAAAGTCATGAACCCTAAGCATTAATTT
This sequence comes from Ambystoma mexicanum, assembly GCF_040938575.1. Classification (NCBI taxonomy): domain Eukaryota; kingdom Metazoa; phylum Chordata; class Amphibia; order Caudata; family Ambystomatidae; genus Ambystoma; species Ambystoma mexicanum. The sequence goes on from NC_090933.1 coordinate 167,502,417, forward strand.
TCAGCCTTTTTACTCCTGTTTGGCATAATTATTTTACAAGAAACTTGACTCCATTTATGGATTGCTACTCTTCTTGTTATAAACCTGCTACTAAGAAAGTAAGAGGGAGGATCTCGGCTGCCCTCAGTATCTGGGTTCTAGTTGGAGCTGATCTTACCATAAATGACAAGGAGGTTGATAATTCTAACTTTCAGGCAATTCACCTTGCGGATCATTCTTTTGAAAATGTACTTTTGATACATTTTCATAATGCTTCACATAGAGTATTTGATAGTTAATCTCAATGCCTCATGCCCCTATACAAGTACATTTTAAATCTGTTACTGGAAGTATCTCTGCAAATTACAAATAATTACCAGAATGATACACTAATTGCTGTGGAATATTTCAACCTAAAATATGGTAATCGTTCCAATGTGGCTTCTATGATTTGGTATATGAGGACACTTGGAGGATACCGGAAGTAATTATGTTGGGCAGTAGATGGTACCAAGAAGGTTCGAGGCTTCATCTATTTTTGATAGTGTTTTTACTTGAACAGTCATAGAGAAGTATCAATGGAAGAACAATTTCAGATAACCCTTGCCAAGTTACTTTCCTGATGCAGTGAGGCCCTGCCACAATTGATTATTTTGTTTTGAAGGGAGACATCTTACATGTGGTTAAACACATATCTATTTTGGATGGCTCTGTGAGTTATCACCTCTCTTAGAACCACTAGCTGCTGCATTGTCATTACCACAGGGTAGAGAATCTTCCAGTTGAAGGCATAACCCATACATTTGAAAGTATGCTAAATGGGAGAGATCGAAAATAGGCCTCACTGTTTTTGGATATTATTCAGAGAAATAATTTAAATACATTTCTTCTGGGATTGATATATGATTGGATTGTGAATGTTCTCATCATACATTCCTTTTCAGACCTTCAGGAAATATGTACATCTATTGTGTCTTAGTAACAGGCACAGTTAGGTGCATAAGAGCAAGGGAGAAAGCTGGTTGCTTTCTTCGGGATTGTAAAAGAGCAAAAGAGAGACTACAGTTGATTCTTAAATCCAAGAAAATTGATTATCCTGTATCAGGACCTTGCTGTTCCCATCTATTAAAAAGGTTGATCAGTCTTCAATGAAATCATACCACCTGATCTCCTATGTAGACCCAACTGCTATATTATTTGGGAAACTTGTGCACATCAGATTGATTGACCTGTGAGTGAGCCACAACATACTTACAGAGTTTTGAGTGGGGTTTGGAGTAGACCTGGGAACCGTGGAACAGGTGATAAACCTGTATCTTCTGATAGTAAAATGCTATTTTTCTACGTGACTACCCATTTTATGACCTCAATGGACTAGCTCTTGGCCATTGATATGGTCAATAGGCTACCATTATGGCAGCATGTGGAAGAATCTCAAGTTCATCAAACATTGTTTTACATTTTAAGGTTTTAACATCTTGTTTGGCTGTGAACATAAGATTTGGAACTGGTGGTAAAAGCACATTAAGAATGGCCTTTAGTAGGGGGTGCGGCATGGGGGCTTCCTGGCCCCTGCACTCCTTAACATGTATACCAATGGATTGTATGCCAAACTCTTGGTGGAACCATCAGTTGATTTCATTGTTGGAGGACATCCAGTCCCACTGTTGAGCTTTTGCAGGCCATAATATACAGCTAGCAAGAACCCCTTCTGCTCACCAATACAGATTATATAGGTATGCTCCCTACACCTTAAACAGTGTCCTCCCCTTCAACACATCAAAAAATAATTTTTCTCGATCATATATATTAAAACAGGGTTTATTTAGAAAGGGTTCAATGCTTTTCTTAGTTCTGTGTTTCTTTCACATAATATTTTCGGGGAATGTTTCATGTAAAAATAAAAAGAACAGGCCGGTGCAATGTCATAGGACAGCATGTTTGTGTTGATATATGTAAAGAATTCAGGAAGAGAATATGTGGAGTCTCCCATAATGGTCGCACGTGATAGCTCGCTCTGCCTGGCTCTAAAATGTTGGATAAAAAAAGATGTAGGATTTAAAGAGTTCAGATCATCTTCAGAAATTGGAAAACAAGCACTGAGTAACAGTGAATTGAATCTGATCTTTCTTGCTGATAACTTAACAATGAAGTTTCTTTTACCCTAGCCTTCTCTGTGGTCTTATCCTTTCTACACTAGTTCCCATAAGATATTTAGGATGTTTCTCTGAGATAGTCTGTTAATAAATCCCAGCTGCCCCTACGATTGTGGGCGTGTGGTTTAAGGTACCTACAAATTGGACTTCAGAACAGAGGAATTTGGTAAAGGAAAGCCCCTTCAGAAACATAGAGATAAAAGGGTGAGTACTGAATTCCCATCCCTTTTGTCTGAATAGTGTGTCGAATCCATATATGTCAACACTTCTCCCCTCGGGGAGCCCCCTTCCCATGGGGCCAGAGTGGTGAAGCCGCTACCTGATAGTCATCCTGGGGTGGTACTCAGCGGTTGGATCTCATGGGGAGGGAAGCCCCCTATGGGAATAGTGTTGTCCTGGGGAGAATGCAGTATGGCCATAGCCGACTTAAAACGGACACATCTTCCTACCCCCATCCTACCAGTACCTTCCCTGATGTACCCATGCATCTTTGCCATACCAGCCAGGTAGGAGGTACTGAGACAAGGAAGAGTGTGGACTCCTCAAGGCACTTATATGCCTTATATAATGAGACAAGGAAGAGACCAACTCACTCACTGGGAGTTCTCAACATCAGTACTGTGAGAAGGAAGAAGGGAAGGCCTCCTGGAGGAACCTGGAGATTCAAACGTTGTATGACGGAAGGAATGGCAGAGGATGAGCAAGATACCCGCCTGCAGTTACATCACCTGAAGGTCCATTGCAGAACAGTTGGAGTAGGAGACATGAGAGAGCAACCAGCTAAATGAGAAGACAGGAGCAAAGGAACCACCTGGGCTGTGCACCATAGCATCAGGGACACACTGCAGAGCTGCCACAGTCCCTGCAAAAATCAGAGGAGGCCAGTAGGCATCTGGTAACCACTGCAGAACGGCTGCAGCCTCTTCAACGATCAGAGGAGGCCCAGAGGCCACAGGAAGCCACTACAGAGCTGCTGCATTCCCTGGAAGGATAAGTAGATGCCGGAGAGGGTAATCAAACCCTGTACACAACTGCAAGCCACCTGTAAGAATCCAGAAGAGGGTGGGGAGACTGGGACAGTTGTGGGGGTCCCCAAAGGAGAGAGAAACCTTAGCCAAAAGGGTCTGGGTCCCAATGGGGCAAATACAAAATGGGTCTGGGACCCGATTGAAATAGAGGCCTATGCCAAATGGGTCTTAGACCGGAAGGAGAGAAGAGAACCAATTAAAAAAAATATAGAACTTGAGGAGAAAAAAGAAACTAATAAGTAGGGTCTCGGACCCAAAAAAGGGGAATGTCTGGCAGGATAGAGAACCAGGTGTAAATCCTGACGAACAAGAGGAACTGAGAAGAGTCGGGGACCCATAGCCAATTACCTCTGGTATCATCATCATTATCAAAGTACCTGGCAGGGTAGTGAACCAGATAGACCGTGAACATGGTGAACACTGCAGATCCTGAAGAACATTATGAGAAAGGCCAGAGGAAGGGAGACATACCCCTTGGTTTTATGAACATTGGTGAAACAGCCAAGAGAAGGGAGTCATACTCTTGTCATCCTGAAGAGATCGAGAAAGGCATGGGGAACAGAGACATACTCCTTGGTTTTATGAACATTGTGTGAACCGTGCAAGAGAAGGGAGTCTTTTGCTTGGCATCCGGAAGAGCTTGAGAAAGGCCAGGGAAGGGAGACATACCCCTTGATCTTGATGAACATTGTGGAAAGAACCAAGAAGAGGGAATTGTCCTCTTGGATTTGTGAATCATCTGTTAAAAGCCAGGAGAGGAATACTTTTTGTTTTTTGAGTTTTGCTGGAATACACTTAAAGAGCCTTTTCAAGACTTTTGATTTACATACGTGGAGAACAATTTTGGTTTGCTTCACCCAGAAATGAACTGAATTGTTGTGGAGAAGGAAGGAGCCATTATTTTGGACTAAGAAGTCCATCCCTCTTTCTTGGTTGATTTTTTAGTGTAAGGGATATAATTAGGATTTTGACACAGGACTGTGGGCTCTTTGCTTTAGACTGACATCCTGACTATTTCGATATTATTAGTTGAGGCAGGGAAACCCCTCTTAGAACAAGGGTTAGATAGGGTTTTCTCATAGCCAAAAGCTGTCCTACTTCTACACCTTTAAAATAGGAAAATCTGTAATTCATTTCATGTTCTTAAGTCTCAGAGGTATGTGGATTTGGTTTTCTACTTTCCACCCAATTCTCAGAACCTGTAGCTTTAGAGAAATCATTCCTGACTAGTCCTATCTTCAACTCTCTCAGATCCGTCCTAAGTGATATATTCTTTTTTTTTAAAACAATTATACCAAAGACCAATTTAGAAAGACCGCTCTGTGCTTGCATAGAGCGGTCTTTCTAAATTAAACTTTCATGTCCATGCTGCACACAAGTGCGTGCAGGGGCTGACAGGCTGACCAGGACCCAGAAGCAGCGTTGTTGGAGAACGGGTAAGAGCATGCATGTGTGTTGTGTGTCTGTGTGAGTTGTTTTGGGGGAGTCTTTTTCGGGGGCTGAGGGAGGGGAGTTTGGGGGGTGAACCCCCCTGATTTCACACAAATCTAGCAAGTGAGGACGGTGGAGGGGTGGGGGTGTGGGGTGTTGTGTGGGGGAAAGCAACATAGGGCCTCATTACGGGCTTGGAGGTAACTGTGCCGGTGCTACCGATTGGTTGCCGCCTGTCAAGGATGGCACTCTATTAAGAGTAGCACAGAACACCCAGAAAGGGTTTGGGTGGTTGTGCCAAATAAAGTGGACAGATAAGAACACACACAGCGGAAAGGAAAGAGAACGAAGAGTAAGCAAGAGTAGCAAGGAAAAAGATACCGAATTAATACCCTCTTGGGGTGTATGCAGATATAGGAAAAGAGTATCCCACGAACCTTGGATATACTCTAGCCTTCTGCACAGTTTGCTATAACAGAGGCCCACGCTGTTTGCTCATGACTTGGAACAGCAGCTCTGGGTGTCTGTAATGTAGAAACAGGACAAGGGAAGGGGCAGAGGTTGACTGAAGGGAACCAACAGACAAGCTCTGTACAAAAGGGTCTACAAAAAGGATACTACAGACAAATCCAGGTAAGGAGGTGATAGCAAACTAGCAGAAGGAAATGAAAGGAAAGTCGTGTAACAGGATAGGATAGCAGAGGACAGTAAGGAACAAGGTAGAGGGCTCAAAGGAGCAGGAAAGCAATGAGTAAGCCACAGGGGTAGGACTGTAAGGTAGAACGTCCAGAGGAAAAGGGCTTAGGGCAGCAGAGAGAGGTAGGCTGCAGAGTAGGGAGCCCCAGAGGACAAGGGCTGAGGCAGGGAAGCAGCAGAGCGTGATCAGCCGCAATGTAGAGAGCCCGGTAGGACAAGGGCGGAGGCTGGAAGGCAGCAGAGCGTGATCGGCTGCAATGTGGAGAGCCCGGTAGGACAAGGGCAGAGGCTGGAAGGCAGCAGAGCGTGATCGGCTGCAATGTGGAGAGCCCGGTAGGACAAGGGCGGAGGTTGGAGGCAGCAGAGCGTGATCGGCTGCAATGTGGAGAGCCCGGTAGGACAACGGCGGAGGCTGGAAGGCAGCAGAGCGTGATCGGCTGTAATGTGGAGAGCCCAGTAGGACAAGGGCGAAGGCTGGAAGGCAGCAGAGCGTGATCGGCTGCAATGTGGAGAGCCCGGTAGGACAAGGGCGAAGGCTGGAAGGCAGCAGAGCGTGATCCGCAGCAATGTGGAGAGCCCGGCAGGGCAAGGGCGAAGGCTGGAAGGCAGCAGAGCGTGATCCGCTGCAATGTGGAGAGCCCGGCAGGGCAAGGGCGAAGGCTGGAAGGCAGCAGAGCGTGATCCGCTGCAGTGTGGAGAGCCCGGCAGGGCAAGGGCGAAGACTGGAAGGCAGCAGAGCGTGATCTGCTGTAATGTGGAGAGCCCGGCAGGGCAAGGGCGGAGACTGGAAGACAGCAGAGCGTGATCCGCTGTAATGTGGAGAGCCCGGCAGGGCAAGGGCGAAGGCTGGAAGGCAGCAGAGCGTGATCCGCTGCAGTGTGGAGAGCCCGGCAGGGCAAGGGCGAAGACTGGAAGGCAGCAGAGCGTGATCAGCTGCAGTGTGGAGAGCCCAGAGGAGCAGGGCTGTGAGGCAGGGAGCCTGGAAGGCTATGGCTGGAGGCAGCAGGGTGGAGCAAGCAACAAGGCATGGTCCAAGCGGGAGTGAAGGTAAGCAGCATACAAGATCCGTAGAAAGAAGCAAAAGGTGGAGGAAGAACTCTCAGATGCAAGAGGCTGAGCCACTGCAGGCAGCAGCCTTTATACTGACTAGCCCAGCACAGAGGCAGGCTAATTGGTTGCACCTGGCTAAGCACACCTGCAGGCAATCGGCCACCTCCCTTTCTGTTCCTGGGTTGCTGGAAGCAGGGCAAGTCCCTAGGGCTTCTGGGGGGTGTAGTTCCTTTGATAACCAATAGGAACAGCCAGGAATCGATGCTTGTAGCCAGGTGCATTGTGGTATACGTAGTTTGTTGGAAAAAATAATAAAGCACCAAAGTCTCGCAAATGGGAAATAAAGTCCCCAAAGTAAATATAGATTGATCCAAGAGTCTGTTGTAAATAAATGATAACCAAATAGTCCATATTGAGCGCAAATGGATGCGCCCATGGCGCAGGCATGACACCGCCGGACTTCTCGTGGAACCAGGAGATTACAACCCCGGCGGCCCCAGATGTCAGGCGCTGCAAAAATATTGTTGTTCCACAGTCCCATAGAGTCCCATAGGACTCTGTGACGGGTCTGCCTACCGTGGCCGCTATGCCTGCAGGCTCAGACCTTTCAGGCGCACCGGCTCAGGCAGGCAGACCTGTTATATGCCGGTCCAGAAACAACAGGTCCGATAAGTTTACCGGCACCCTTGTTTCCAGAGCTGCAGGGCCAGCATGAGGCCCATAGTCTTTTTGCTTTTTGTAGACTTCCTAAAATCAGTTGGAAAAAACGGTCTTTTTGTTAGGTGACCTACAAAAAGCGAAAATAAGACATAGAACCCTCAGATCAGGTGATGGATCAGACGCTACAACTACACATTTGTATAGATTTAAAAGTGAGATTGCAATATGAGCTTAATTTAGTCATACCCCTTTCACGTTTTGTAGGCATGAACTAAGTACGTTTGCTCTTAAGCATATTGTTGTTGTCGTACAGAGTGCTGTGTGGCACTCGTAGCATTTTGACAAATGTTTTCTTGATACTATATTTTGCTGTTTTTTATATTTTATTTCAAAGGTGAACTTATTTGTAGAAGAACTTGTAATTTGGTGCAAGGTATGTATTTATTCATTGATATATGTATTTCATGTCTCTGAATCAAGGTGGTCATTATGAGTTGGGTGGTATTCCAGTGGTAAATTTGATGGAATACCACCCAATGGAATTACCATTACCATCACTTGGTCTGGCGGAATTACTGCCGAATTACAAGTGGCGGAGTAAATCCGATTTTTTTCAGAGTCCTTTGAAAATGGGCAGAAAGTATATTAATCCTCCAACTTTCCGCCTAACTCATAGTTGGATGGTTCAGTAATGCAGCAGTATATGTTAAAACTGCTGCTTTTAACTTGCACTGCCCAACTCGTAATTATGTGTTTACATGTGTTTTTGGTATTGTATATGTGACTTTATGAGTTGTTTGATTTATGACTGTGATCTTATGGCTATGCTGAAATTAAGCTGAAAAATAAAAATTACATATTTGGCATTAATCTGTGTCATAACGTATTTTTTCATCAATAATTTAGCATTAGCTAAGCTGTCTCTGCGATGATTTTCTTTGAGAAGACAACATTCTGATTAGAAGAATTTGGGACTAACCGGATCAGAAAGAACTCTGCAGAAGATACTGAACAAAACAACAGCTTTGAATAGCATGATTACCAAATACAGCAGGGGAAAATGCATGGGACACAGACCCCTATAAAATGCCCGACCTCCCAACTAGGCTCTGGCAGGCCTCTGCCTTGGGGCGTGGTAAGCTTTGTTTGCATTTTCAGTGCTCTTGTGCTGAAAAAAGAAAAATGTTTCAACTACCTTTGGTGGTCTGTGAATGATAGGCTGTTAGGAGTAGGCAGAGGCAACTTTGAGGCATAGCTCTGGTTAGGTGCATTGCCCCCCAAAATTGATCCACAAGATTTTGCAGGCTTCCAAACCTCTGGATCCTTGGTCCACTTTTGTTTGACGTTTGAGCACCCCTAATTGGCGATACCAAACAAACTGGCCTCTGGCTGGATCTGGCTTCCAAGTATGATATAATTTATTATTAACTAAAACTTGGAAGCAACCATATGAACGCAGTTTTCTTTTTAAAGGGAAATGTTGAAAAAAGTACAATCTTAATGTTCACGTGCCACATCTAGTAAATCATTGAAGTAGAAAGAATGAAGATTACCCAGGCCCATAGCGCAGGGAGTCTTGATTCTGGATTCTATTAAAGACACAGAGGTAAGCATTATGCTTACACTTCTTTAATGCCAGCAACCAGCAGCTTTCAAATCCCCCAAAAATGTACATGAACTTTTTAAACACTTCTTAAAACACATTTTTTTATGTTTTTCTTTTTTTCTTTTAAACCAACTACAAACTATTCTAGGAAAAACACCATATCCCATCAGTCTTTTCCAGATCCAGTAGTTTTTTTTCTGAAAGCTCCAACCAATGAGGAACCTCCAGGACTTCCCATGTTATATTCTGCTTGTGTCCCTTGCTCTTCTTTTCAATCAGTTAAGTCTTAAGTCAAACCAAACCAACAAATCCACAAGGCAGATGAACAAAGCCTGTAAACGGCTTCTGGAACTACGCCACCTCTCTGTTTGCGTGTCTATCACATCCGTTGCTGCTGCGAACACGTCCACCTTGCCACCCTCACATCTGAAAGGACTCATGGGGTCTTCTGGTTGTCCCCTGCAACAGAGAACATACAATCAGGGTGGGAAATACGCAGTAAACAGCGCGCTATTAACATAGCTCCCTAGAGTCCGTTTCGCTAAACGCTTTTCCCCCCAATGCGTTATTTACAGGTGGTGATAATTCTCGCCTCAATGTCTTTAATAGAATCAAGATTCCCTGCGATATACGCCTGGGTAATCTTCATTCTCTGTCAAGACCGGAGGCTCACATTATGCTTGTTCAAAGCTTCTTACAACCGCCAAGGCTAACTCCGACACTTGCTTAAAATAAAATGTCCTGAATGTAGAGTCACACGACCAGTCGGCCGCCTTGAGAATGTCCTGCATGGAAGCTCTCACTGCAAAAGCTCTAGATGCCATGGCCCCTCTGACAGAATGTGCTCCAAACACTGAGGTGTCTATCCCCGATTATGTCAGTATCTCTCTCACTCATGAGACCACTCTAAAGGGCCTCCTATGTTCTATAAGCAGCCGAGACATGCCTAGTGGCCATACTCGCCCCGATAAACTCTTGTATACTTTGATGCACAGAGCTACACACCATTTGGCATTGTTAGAAAAGAACAGATAAGAAATAACTTCAGAGTTGCCTTTGGAGCGCCTAACGATGTTAAATGCCACGCCATCCAGGTAGAAAATCTTTCTGTCGATCAATGGTGCTCTCACATTGGAGACTCTCCTGCATGAGATGAGGCACATCAGCATAGCTAGTTTACCTGACAGCTGCTACTCTGACAAAAGGTCATTATCTGGCCATCGATTGAACAAGTTCAACACTTTGTTGACGTCCCACAGTATGGTATACCCAGGAGTAGTTGGTTTCACCATTTTGACTTCTCTAAGAAGCCTCACTACCGTCGAATGCTGTTCTACTGGAGATACATCCACTGGACAGTGGCCGTCTGAAATGGCCGATCTATAAACTCCTATCGTCCGAAAAGCCTTTCCTCCTTGGGATAGGGAGGCTAAGAAATGTAACACCTGCACTAAGGGGCCAAATGGGATGAACACACTGCTGCTCGCACCAGGATTCCCACTGCTGCCATGCGGCGTCCTAGCACCTGAGGGTAGAAGGAGCCCAGGACTCTCTAATGAAGGGAGCATAATGGTCAGAAATGCCCAGCATGTTCTACCATCGCCTGCAACTAAGCACAACAGCACTTAGAGGCTGTGTGTCTGAATCAGTGGGTCAAGCAACCCCCCCCAGATCGTAGAGCAGGTCCTTCTGGAATGATATCCTCCTCATGAAATCTGAGGAAAGTTGCATCAGTACTGGAAACCATTCTTGCGATTTCCATTTGGGCGCTATCACTACTGTTTCCCCCTTCTCCCGGCAAATCTTTGCAAGGGTCCTGGCTATCATGACAAAGGGGAGAACGCCGTAGTGTGTTGGACCACTCGAATCCTTGAAATACACGTCGGTCCCTGGAGCTCCCGGATCCAGCCTCCAGATGAAGTGCCTAGGCAGTTGCACATTCAGCCATGATTCGAAGAGGTCTGTAAGTGGGGGGCACCAAAGTTTCTGATTCTAACAGAATGGTCCCCTATGAAGATTCCTTTCATTGGGATCTCTCAGGTAGCGCAAATTCCAGTCGCCATTGCATTCTGCACCCCTGCCAGGTACTCAAAGTGTGATGAAAACCTGTTTGTCCAGTCAATAGTACCAGAAATCCTTTGCTAATTCTGCTAGCTTCTTGAATTTGGTTCCACCAGGTGATTGACATAGCGGACCACAGATATGTTGTCCATCCGAAGTAGGATGCAACATCTCGCTCTGTGTTTTGTAAGTGCTTTCACTGCGAACAAGCCTGCTAGTAGCTCTAGGCAATTCATATGCAGTTTCCGATTCTCTTGCAACCATTTCCTGTGTTTTTCTATTAGGCCGCTTCTTGCGCCCCAACTTGACCTGCTCATCTCGGACTCCACCACTAGGTCTGGAGCATTGCTGAAAATGGCATGTCCATTACACACCTTCATGTTGTGGAGCCACCACCTCAGTTCTGCTATGGCTTCTCTGTCCAGGGAAATGAGTTGGTGATAACGGAGCCCCCCTGCAGATGTCTGATCTACAGCCTTTGAAGCACTCTGTAATGTAAAGGGCCAGGGAAGATCACTTGTATGGAGAATGCTAGTAGGCCCACTACTCTGGCAAGAATCTGAAGCAATATAACCTGCTGTCACAACTCGCCCGCCGTGGAGACTATACCCAAGATGGAGACTGGAAAGAAGGTAGAAGACGGACTCCTTCCCTGGAATCGCTATGCGCGTTCTAGTCTTTTGACTTTATATTCCCGGAAGTTGCTAACGCACTTGCGTTGCAACTTCCAGTATTTGGAAAGTGCTTCCCAGCGCTCGTGTGTTATTTTCCTTTTTTCCTCCTGGCCGCTTTCCGAACGGCTTCCCCTTTCCGTTTCTGCCGTTCTCGGACGGCTGTTCCGCTGTATGCGGTCTACTGCTTACCTTACCTTCTTGGAACTCCCTCTTTCCTAACTCGCAGTTCTTGCGAGGAACCTGATATTCTTCTGCAACCTAGCCCTCCGGACTCCTAGTATCCTGCTGCTGCCCTCTTGGTGTTTATTTGGAGCCATTGTGGACTTTGCCTACTCCTTCAGTATCTCAGTGCATTCTGGGACCAGTAGTCCCAGCAAGATATCACAACCTACCAGGGTTTTTTCGGCAAGGCTTTTTCCCTGGTCTGGGGTGGGCTCCCTGGGGTCCCCACTGCCAGGCAAATTGCATCTCAGGCAAAGTGGCCTCTAGTGGAGCCCATACCCATCGCACCAAACCAGGAGTAAGGACGCCCAAGAAGCCCAGCGACTCTTGGAGACAGAGAAGAAAGGAGATACCAACGGATGAATCCTGGGACTCTGATTCAGACGGTACCTCAGTCATAAAGACTTCAGGTGAGGAGGGGGTTGGTGGAGATAACAAGGATCAGACTGAAGCTGAGAGATTGCAACGCCCAGAGAATATGGCCTCCCTAGAACAATACCAAGAAATGGTAAATGCCATCCAGGCCCTGACGGCTGAAGTACAGTCCCTAAAAGCTGACAATACAGCATTACAGCAACAGGTTCAACAGTTGGGACAACGGGCACCTCAACGGGATGATAACAGAGGAGAACTACTCCCTCTTCCCTTGTCGTGTGGGAAATATGATGGGGACCCAAAGAAATTAAAAGAATTCTTGGATGCCTGCACAATCCAATTCGCCTTTCGCCCCAGGACCTACGAATTAGACAGAACTAAGGTTGGGTTCTTGATATCCAATCTGACAGGCAACGCTCTGGCATGGGCTACGCCTTTTGTTACTACTTCAGATCCGGTTCTTATTGATTACGGCCTATTCACACAACGACTAAAAGAAAGGTTCGAGAGACCGGAGGTCTTGTATTCCGCCTTTGAAAATCTACTCGACATACGACAAGGGTCATCGGATGTTCAAACGTACCTTGTGAGATTTCAAAGGATAGCTGCAGAAGCAGGATGGCCCGAAACTGCCCAACAGACTATATTCCGAAGAGGACTCCACGAAGACATTAAGGACGAACTGGCAAGAGTTGCCAGACCTAATTCTTTCCAAGACCTGGTCTCCTTAGTCTTACAAGTAGAGTTCCGTATGGCAGAAAGGAAGGCAGAAAGAAGAAGACCACGCAATTTTTTATCAGGACCAAACCCCTCTTCGATGCCTGAAAAGAGATCCACGGAAGAACCTATGCAAATTGGAACCACACGTGGACCTCTATCTACTAGCGAACGCAAAAGAAGAAGGGACTTCGGCTTGTGTATGTATTGTGGGTCGAACAGCCATCTATTAAGAGATTGTCCTGCAGTACCCCCCAAAAGACAGGGAAACGAAGGACCCCAACCTTAAACAGGGAAAGGGAAGGGGTGAACACCATAAATCCCTGTCACTTAGCGCAGCCTTCGGCTTTGGACTGTTGCAGTCTTATGGTGATCAAGATACTAATAGAATGGGAGCCGACAGGGTCCGTGGAGTGCATAGCCATGTTAGACTGTGGAGCGGCTGGCAACTTTGTGGACGACAAGTGGGCCAAGGAACATCTCTTACCCAGACGACCGAAGATCAGATCTATACCGGTGGAAGGAGTCGATGGTACCCCACTAACATCAGGCCCAATTAGTCACGAAACACAGGAGTTGAAGATAAAGATGGCTAATCATCAGGAATACCTCTCATTTGATCTGATCAGGGCGGCACATTTTCCAGTAATACTGGGTATTCCCTGGTTAAGAAAGCACAATCCTCACATTGATTGGAGTTTGAATACAGTAGACTTCAAATCACAGTACTGCAGTCAACATTGCTTAACTACAGAAATCACCCCAGTCATTCAAGCAACACTGCATCATTCCTTCAGTGTCAACATGATACCAGCTCCCTATCAGGAATTCATTGATGTATTCACAGACACACAACCCCGCCTTCTACCACCACATCGCAGAGAAGATTGCAAGATTGATCTGACACCGGAAGCAGTTGTGCCTTTCGGGAGAATGTTTCCGTTGTCACTACCGGAAAAGCAAGCTCTGAAAGAGTACCTTGCCACCAACCTAGAGAACGGCCTTATTAGAGAGTCATCTTCCTCAGCAGGGGCTTCTCTCTTTTTTATTCCAAAGAAAGGAACAACAGAACTACGTCCCTGTATAGATTACAGAGGTCTGAATAGTCTTACAGTGCGAGATAGATACCCTATGCCATTAATGAAGGACATCATTGAAGCTGTCCAGGGGGCCCGGGTCTTCACCAAGCTGGATTTAAGAGGAGCTTATCACCTTTTAAGACTCCGCGAAGGGGATGAGTGGAAGACGGCTTTCCGGACACCTCTAGGACATTACGAATATAGAGTAATGCCTTTTGGACTAGTCAATGCACCGGCACAATTCCAACGATTCATGGACAATGTGTTTTCAAATATGCTCTACTCCTCAGTGGTCGTTTACCTAGACGACATTCTTGTCTTTTCTGCCACCCTGGCTGAACATCGTGTCTTGGTAACAGAAGTCTTACAACGTTTAAGGAGAAACAGTCTACTAGCTAAACCCGAAAAATGCATATTTGAGGCATCCACAGTACCATATTTGGGTTTTATATTATCTGCAGATAACATACAGATGGATCCAGCCAAGACGGATGCCATTACAAATTGGCCTGTACCCTCTAATGTCAAAGGAATCCAACGATTCTTAGGACTAGCGAACTTCTATAGAAAGTTTATCCCCAATTTCTCTGAGATTATTCTACCTATCACCAATCTTCTTAAAAAGGGGGTGAAATTCCATTGGGATTCCGGCACTGAACGAGCCTTCCAAACCTTGAAAAGATCTTTTGTAACAGCTACGATCCTCAGACAACCAGATCAAACACGCCCGTTCATAGTGGAAACTGATGCTTCCCTCGGTGCTATCGGGGCAGCATTACTACAGAAGGAGGAAGACGGCTTAGAACATCCTGTCTCTTATTTTTCACGCACGTTGACCACTAGTGAATGCAACTATTCCGTGTTAGAAAAAGAACTCCTGGCCATCCGACAAGCGTGTGAGGAATGGAGACATCTGCTACAAGGCTCTGTAGTCCCGTTTTTGGTCCGTACGGATCATAAAAACCTTAAAGTCCTTCAAAAGATGGAATGCCGCAACTCACGACATGCTAGGTGGGCGTATTTCTTCTCACAATTTGACTTTGAGATCACCTATCTCCCAGGAAAGGACAACACTCTGGCAGATGCCCTTTCTCGGAGTATGGGTGAAGATTCGGGAGATCTACCAGAACAGGAACTTATGTTAGCAGGGAAGACATTCATCGTCAACATAAACACATTTTTGCAACGGGTAAAAGCGGAACAACAGAACAATAGGAGTTCAGAAACGGATTTGAAAGGGAAGGGCAACTTTCTCTTTAAAAAGGAAGCTTTGTATATACCAACCCGAGAACTCCAAGTACAAGCAATGTCCTGGTGTCACGATATTCCCTCTGCTGGACACAAGGGCCAAAGAGCCACACTAGAGTTAACATCTCGACAATTTTGGTGGCCTTCCCTGGCTAAGGATGTGAAGGAGTATGTAAAGACCTGCCCTGTGTGTGCTCAAAACAAGTACGATTACCACAAACCCCTAGGACTTCTACAACAAGAAAAACAGCCCGAAGGACCTTGGCAACAGATATCCACGGATTTCATAGTGGAGCTGCCAGAATCCTGTGGACACACCGCCATAATGGTCACAATCGATTCCTTTAGCAATCTGGCTCACTTTTCTCCTCTTAAAGGACTCCCTACTGCCAGCACGACTGCAGAAGTCTTTCTGAAGGACATAGTCAGGCTTCATGGGATTCCCACCAATATAGTCTCAGATAGAGGCGCTCAATTCACGTCCAAATTCTGGACAGTTCTGTGCAGAACATTAGGAATCAGGAGATCTCTTTCCTCAGGGTTCCACCCGGAAAGCAATGGGCAAACTGAACGCTTGAACGCCACTCTCGAACAGTACATACGGTGTTTTTGTAACCAAGAACAGGACGATTGGTTCCATCTTCTGCCCATGGCCGAGTTCTCTTATAACAACACTAGACATACCTCCCTAGGCATGAGTCCTTTCAAGTGCACCTATGGTTACGACCCAAAGCATATACCTCTCTCTGGTATCCCTCCTACAAACACACCTTCAGTGGATCATCTACTGGATACCATACAGAGGATGCATCGAGTATCAGAATCCAATCTCGCAAAAGCTCGACAAGACTGTAAAAGATGGGCAGATCAAAAAAGAAGCCCAAATCCTCAGTGGGAAGTAGGAAGGCAGGTGTGGTTATCCACCAAGTATTTACCCAGATGGGTTCATCCAGGAAAGTTTGCACCCAGGTACCTTGGGCCCTTTCGTATCTCAGCCAAGATCAATCCTGTGGCTTTTAGACTAGACCTTCCCCCGATTCTCAAAAGAGTTCATCCTGTCTTTCATACCTCACTCCTTAAACCATATATTGAGGACCCTCATTCACGAAAGACAAAAAGCTCCCCTCAAAAGTCTCCAAAGACCACTGAGGAATATGAAGTTTCCGACATCATGGATTCCAGATACAAAAGAGGTGTACTACAATACCTGTTTTTTTGGAAAGGATACCCAAGGTCAGAATGCACATGGGAACCAGTTAAGAACATTTCTGCTCCTCGTCTACTAAGGAGATTCCATCACCTCCATCCCGGAAAACCAGGGGGTGGAGGCCTGAAAAGGGGTCATACTGTCACAACTCGCCCGCCGTGGAGACTATACCCAAGATGGAGACTGGAAAGAAGGTAGAAGACGGACTCCTTCCCTGGAATCGCTATGCGCGTTCTAGTCTTTTGACTTTATATTCCCGGAAGTTGCTAACGCACTTGCGTTGCAACTTCCAGTATTTGGAAAGTGCTTCCCAGCGCTCGTGTGTTATTTTCCTTTTTTCCTCCTGGCCGCTTTCCGAACGGCTTCCCCTTTCCGTTTCTGCCGTTCTCGGACGGCTGTTCCGCTGTATGCGGTCTACTGCTTACCTTACCTTCTTGGAACTCCCTCTTTCCTAACTCGCAGTTCTTGCGAGGAACCTGATATTCTTCTGCAACCTAGCCCTCCGGACTCCTAGTATCCTGCTGCTGCCCTCTTGGTGTTTATTTGGAGCCATTGTGGACTTTGCCTACTCCTTCAGTATCTCAGTGCATTCTGGGACCAGTAGTCCCAGCAAGATATCACAACCTACCAGGGTTTTTTCGGCAAGGCTTTTTCCCTGGTCTGGGGTGGGCTCCCTGGGGTCCCCACTGCCAGGCAAATTGCATCTCAGGCAAAGTGGCCTCTAGTGGAGCCCATACCCATCGCACCAAACCAGGAGTAAGGACGCCCAAGAAGCCCAGCGACTCTTGGAGACAGAGAAGAAAGGAGATACCAACGGATGAATCCTGGGACTCTGATTCAGACGGTACCTCAGTCATAAAGACTTCAGGTGAGGAGGGGGTTGGTGGAGATAACAAGGATCAGACTGAATCTGAGACCTGCCTCCATATCACTGATGTCAACTCTTTTTTGATTGCTCTGAGTTTGGGGCCTGGAAGTTCTAGCGTTGACTTGGAGGTTTCTATGACCAAACCCCAGGAACTCCATCCGCCTGCTGGGGATATGATCCAATTTCTCCCGGTTTCTGAAGAAACCAAGGGATGTAAGGAGACTGCTTGCCCACTGGTCGAAGGAGCTTGTGAAAGGCCCAAGGAGCAGAAGACAGTCTGAAAGGCAGACACTTGAATTGCCAAGAATCTCCTCCAAAGGAAACGCAAAAAGGCCCAGTGCTTGACTGCGACTGGCTTGGTTAGATATGCATCTTTGAGGTTCAGCCTCACCAGCCAGTCCTTCTCTCTGAGGATGTCGCTGAGGAGATGGATCCCTTCCATCTTGAAGTGGCTGTATACTAGACAACCATTGAGGCTCTACATGTTTATTATTGCTCTCACTTTTCCCTTTCTGTGCACCAGGAACTTGGTGCTGAAAAACTCCTCCTTTTGGGGGAGGCCCCTCTCTATAGCCTCTTTCAATTTGAGTTACTTCAGCTCCACCTCTAGCAGACAGGCTTCTGCTGTGGAAGATAGCGGTGTGTGTGGGCACTGCGCTTGCTGTGGGAAACCTGTAAATTCCAAATTGAATCCTGCCATTATCTGAAAGTCCCAGGCATCGCCGGATAGCTTGTGGCAGTTATGTAGATACTGGCTCGTTCTCGCTCCCACTGGAGGGTACGTATGCAGTACTGGGCTCACCTATGCTTGCTCCTAGGTTCCAGTAGAATCCTCTGCCTCTGTGGTCCCTGTACCCTCTTTCTCAGGACAGGAAGAAGGTGGCCTGTTGCCTCGTCCCCCAGTGTTGGACACTAGGCCCCTGAGTTTTTCTTTGCGCCTGGAAATGACCGACTGCTCGGCATCTGCAGTGGCCGGTCCCGGCCAAAAACCCGGCCAGGGAAAATCTTTCTGATTAAGGATTGCACTTTTTCAAGTGCTGTGAAGGTTTCTACAAATGTGTTAATTTATTTTGCAAGCATTTATCCAAATAGCAGGCCTCATGTACTCTCCCCAGATTCATATGTGACCAAATCCCCCAGTTTTTTGTCAATCTTGGGCAACATGCTTTCCCTTCTTTCCAAAGATAAGGCACAATCTGCATTGTCCAACATGCAGACCGCTCTCTGGGCCCAGTTAGATAGTGTCTGAGCGTCAATTGGCTCCCCTGTGTCTTTTATCCTCACCACGAGGTCCATGATCTTGGCTATAGGGCCTGCCAGATCCAGTAGCTTGTCTTGGCATCCCTTCTAAGTTCTGTCCATTCCCTTACAGGCATCCTTGGTTGCCTTCATGATGAAGGTGAGCATCCTTGGGTCCAGCTCATGTGCCTCTGCTACCTTACCCAGTAGCTCGGGACTGGGGCACTCCGATTTCATTTGGTAGCTTGACTCCTTATCCATGGGCTTTCTTAAGCACTGTGCCATATAGGTGGTCACTTTGGATCTTTTCCTCCTGCTCTATGTGTTTCTTAGGTCTCTTGAAGGGATAGTCCTCATCTGTTCAGCTGCCTCTAGGGCATGTGTCCTTGTCTTCTATATTTTGCACCCATGGGGTTTGGGGTAATAGGCTGGGTTTAGCTGATTTCAGAAGGAAGGCTTCCTTCTGCTCTTCAAATGTGTAGGCTACCACGTGGGGCTGTTCCCTTATCCACATATCTTGACCTGGGGGAGTAGAAGAGGCCTTCCTCTTCTGGGTCATCTTGCTCCCCTGCTGCTCAACCCTGCCTTGCGAGTGAAATGAGGGCTTCCAGTGATTCAAGTCTTTCCTGGAGGGTTTTAACCCACTGTGATAAAGCCTGTAGCAGCAAGTCCCCTAGGACTCTTTTGAAACTCAGCGTCAGGTCTGTATCTTCCTCACAGAGAAACTCCTCTCCTTCCTCCTGTGCCACAAACAGCATCTCATCCTCATCTTGGCTCTCCTCCTCCTGTGTGCATTTGCTCCTGGATTCTGCCATATTCCAGCCAGGCACTGTGTCCTCTACCTTGTGATGACCCTGTGTATTTATCTATTTATTTATTTATTTATTGAATTTGTTGACAGCACCCAGGCCCGGAGGTATTACGGCGCTAAAAGTACAGGTTAGCATAGCATACAGTTACATGTATAATGGCAATTGTGCTAATGTTGTATCAAGGTCAAAAGTCAGTTTCATAGCAGGTAAGGCAATACATTACAAATATTTTTTTTAAATAAAGGTTTTTGTTTTCTTGCAGAAGATAGCGTAGGCATGTTCATCTTGTATGTGTTGTGGCAATGCGTTCCAGAGTGTGGGAGCGATGGTGGTGAAGCAGGAGCCCCCGGCTCTTTGTCTGGTAAATCTGGGAATGCTCAGGGCAGAATTGGTGGAGGAACAGAGATTGTGCAGGTTGTGTTTTTTAGTGATATGGTGTTTTGTTTTGGCTTGGCCATGTGAGGAGAAGCCTTATACTAATGTTTTCCCCGGCCCCTGGTAAAACAAGTTATTTGACTCAGACAGGCAAATAATCACACTTAGACTAATGGTTATAATAAACATGAAAATGACTCATTATATGCCCTTTATTCCATCATTATATATGAACTCAGTCTACATAAACAAACATATAATCAAATATATGAAAACACATAGAAAAATGGCATCACCGTTAGCAAGGAAGCAGAAGACACCTTTATCTTGGCCACTACGACACTGCTGAGTCCCAGAGCAGGTAAGCAAAGAGATCACTCGTACTAATGGGGTCTGAGGCGGAGCATCCTCCATCTCAGTGAGAGTGTAGGGTATGTTGAGGCTGTCGAGTTTGTCAAAGACTAGTTTGGTATACATGTTGCAGAGGGTCGGGGAGAGGCAAGAGCACTGTGGGACACCGTAAAATACAGGTATGGGGTGACTGGACTTGGGGCCTGCAAAGACTCTGGTAGTCCGGCCAGAAAGAAAGGATCGGATCCAGAGGGTTGTTTCTGGGGCGAGGTGGAAAGTGGCAGTGAGGTGTTTGCAGAGGATCTCATGATCGACTAGGTCGAAAGCTGAGGAGAGGTCTAACAAAAGGAGAATGTCAAGTTGACTGTTGACCCTGATGAGGTCAAGCTGGATCTTGAGGTGAAGGAGGGCAGTTTCAGTACTGTGTCTAGATCTGAGGCAAGATTGGTGGGCGCCCAATAAGTTGTAACTTTCGAGGTGTAGTTGCAGTTGCGAGTATGCTGTACGGTCAAGGATTTTGAGGAAGTAGGGGACTGTGGTGATGGGGCGATAGTGTGGATGGAGGGGTCTAAAGTGGGTTTTTTCAAGAGCAGGGTGACCCAAGCTTCTTTAAAAGTGGAAGTAATTGAGTTGGTCTTGATTCTTGCATTGATGAAGGTGGCTTTAGTAGGGGCCAGGGGATCAGCACACATTTTAACACTATTGGCTGGGCAAATATCACCGGCACAATTTGAGGCTTTAAGGTGCTGGATGGTAGTACAGACTTCTGATGGGGAGACTGTGGAGAGGTGGAATAGAGGGGGTGGGGTTCCAGTGGTGAGGGTGCTAACCAGGGGTAGGGGAGGTGGCGGTGGAAGGAGTGTTTTTTTTTTTGATTGCTTTCTCCCTTAATGTCTGTGTTTGGTATCAAGGGCGGATTGTATGAGAGTGTGCCTGGCTGTTCTACGTCAATATGCTCCTTCAATGTGCACACTGCCTTCTTTCAGTATGTTCTATGTTATTATTATTATTATATATATGTTTTTTTTTTTTGCAAATCACTTCTCTCTTACTGACATTCTGTTTGCCGCTAGATGAACCTTAAATTGCTCTGGTGAGGCCTTATTGGGTGCTACAGTGGTCTGTGATGGTGTGAGAATGATCTCTCCTCGTGTATGAGGATTGCATAGACCTGCTCAGTGCCTTCCTCTAACGCCCTGCTTCGGCATGCCGAGTCGGGTCTCTGCGAGGACACGCTCGGGCATGCCAAACGCTTCTGTCTGACTGCCTGTAGTGATCCATGTGGGAAACGTGAGCCGGCGTCCAGGGGTGAGCAGTATTACTCAAAGACCCGTCTCGCGTCTTCCTGCAGCTTGGTCGCTTAGTGCACTCTCTACCACGCGGGCGCTGTGCCAGCAATATTGATAGAACACCTGAAATTAAAATATTGAACGCACGTTGCCCGTAAATACGTTAAAATATGCTTCATTATATGCTTATACGCCCCCAACCATGCTGGATGCTATAGTAACAGAGCTAACAGTCTGGAATTCTGGCGCTAATATAAAAAGCACTCATCTGCTGGAAAGCAGAAAAAAGAAGAGGATGGGACCCAGCCAGGATATGACATGGTAAGGCCTGGAGGGTTCTGATTGGCTGGAACTTTCAGAAGAAAATACTGGATCAGGAAAAGACTGATAGTTTGGTGGCATTAAAGACGTGTAAGCATGGGGGCACTTTTGCGCATACACATGATGGCTGCCTAGCTGTTGAGCTCGATTCGGGCCAAATCCTAGAGACAAATGTATCCTTTTTGGGGCCACCCAGACACCAGAGTTGAGGCTGCACTCGCCCATAAACAGTAGTGAAATACGTGTCTAAATGTTTGCAGCAATCCGCTGGCAAACTCTGGAAATATCCATGGTTGGAGGCAAGACCATGAACAACGTCCTCTGGAGGCCAGAGAAGAGGACCACGCAGCACATACCAGTACCTGCAGAGGAGGGGTTATACAGCGGGCTGTGAGGGAGGAGGAGCCTATCGTGAGCCTGCCAGCTGCCTCACATCATACCCAGCATCACCCTGTACTGCAATATCTCATGGTGGGTGAAAGCTCCGCGATAACCCCAGAGCGTGATTCATGTTTATGAATCCTCCAACAATATCAGCCGCACCTGGCCCGTGGGTGAACCGATTGAGCGAACTGGGCCCCATTGTCTCCCGACCGGGTGGAACATTACTAGAAACATTTGTCCACACCGTCCCCAGCCGGGGCCGCAGAAGACAGTGCCAGCTCCGGCCTGAGTGTAGCAACACTCAACGGACACCGGCGCACGTCCCGTGCTGAGATCGAACACCACAAGGTCCACAGCGGCTGCATGTGATGGGGTGGTCGGAGCCCTGAGAGGACAACAAGAGGGAAGCTTGACGCCAGCACCACCAGCCACGCTGCTCCGGAGGCAAGGTAAGCTGATCGCAGATCCCCCCACTAAGCTACATTCTTAGCTCCTCACATGGTATTATCGGCGTGACCTGCGCACCCTAGATCGACGGAACTGATACTTTTGGCTCCCAACTAAGATTCTGCCGAACCCCCATATCGGAGCAACCTCAGCCACAACGTCATCCCTTTTTGACTTGATTCTTTTTGATTCCAAGAGGCCGGGGTAAATATCAGGAAGCCCGGACCCTCACGCTGCCCGATCTTCACACAACGGTGGGCAGGGCGTCCAGCAGGTGGCTCAAGACCGTGAACCATTGCATGATACGTCTATATCGATATTAATGGCCTTACAAGGTGCATACTAACTAATTGGATGTGGGAGATCACAACCCATTCACATTCCCCTTTGTGGATTTTCGGGCAGTGATCCGCTACCGAGACATCGACATCCTCCATTGTCCAGCTTGTGGGTAACAATGAATGTGTTTGTTGTGTGCTGTTTGCCACCTTGACATTTATTAATAAAATCAATAACTCCCACGCGACCATCCTCTGAGAAATCATCAATGGGGAAGGCCATGTGACGTGTTCCTCTGCCGAAGCCGTAGGACACGTGCAAGACAACTAAGCGGGCATGGAGCAGTATCCCTCACGACCGACGCCTGTGCACAGGCATATGGCATACTGAGCAGTTCATAAGCTGCAGCAAATGTTGGTGGCCAGGGCAGCACTGGCCACGTAACACTGCATCCAGCGCCGAGGTGGACATGGATGAATGCCACCCTGTATTTACAAATTGCCACATGTAAGCCAGCTGAAGATAACTCCACACCGGTTCACAAACAAATAAACTATAATTGGAACAGAACATTAGTCAGTCTCCTGGGAAACTGATATAATATTTAGGGCAAAACTCCTAAAAAAGTGGGAGGATGCAGTCCACATCTATCCGAAGTGTGGTACTGGCGACATGTCTAAAAGTAGTGCGAGGAAGGATATTTGATGTGATAAATTGTATGCATGGCAGACACGCCATCCTCCAAACTCTGGTGCACAACTGGCATCAGTTGAAAGCCAGTAAGATTCCTAATTGAACACACCAGGGGAGCATAGACTCCAGGAAATAACCTCAGTGTACTTGATTGGAGACGCTGGGAAAGCATATGGCATGTCCCGACCCAGACAAAGAGGCACCACTGCATTGCTAGATCCTTCTACAGCCCAAAACTAATCAATGATCCTTTATACAATTAACAAAGCTTGATCATTGTTTATTTAAAAAGCGAGACCCTCTGTACGCGCGGCACTCATACTATCCTCAACATGCTGCACTAAAGGTTGCCACTGCGCCAGGTGAAACACGTCTCCAATGCCGCGTAATCAACATTCTTTACCGAGCACTGAATAAGGGGAAACACGTGGGAACAGTTCTCCGTACATGACACATTCTACCCTTGGACACCTCCCCCACCATTAGACAACGCTACACCCTGGAGCAAGTGATCCAAGAGGCGGCAGATACAGGGTAACTCGTTGATAATGACAAAAGGCTCCAGCATGAGGAAGAAGGGCCCAATGGACTAATTCACAAGCTCACAGGCTCCTGCGGCAGCAATGAATACGCCAACAACTGAAGACGCCCCGACTACATCTTCAACCAGTCCGAGAGATGACCATCTCCTCGCCTTAATGCAAAACGGATTCTTATCTGTCGACGTTAAACTGAACAACATTGTGGCCAACATCGGGTCTTTCAGGGTGAGGTTAGATAAAGAAAGTGCCCGACTGACGGAAGCAGAGACTTGGATAAGCACTAATGAAGACACCATTGGCCAACATAGCCACGACATTGCCAAAATGAAAGGTGAAATCATGAAAATGCAAAGCAAATTTGAAGATTTGGAGTCCAGATCCAGGAGCAACAACATCCGGATAGTCGGGGTCGCAGAAACCATTGGTAAGGGCCCCATGGAGGCGCACATCAAAGCCCTACTAAAATCCCTGTTTGAGACGACTGCGATTTCCGCACACTTCCTGGTGGAAAGAGCACACCGCTCTCTAGCTCCTAAGCCTAAATCTGTGGCCACGCCCCGCACAATCATTGCTAGGCTATTAAATTACCGTGACAGAGATTTTATCCTCAAGTTGGCGAGGTATGAAGGGAACAACATACACATTTAGCCTGACTTTACAGCAGGTGTACAAGCACAAAGGAGATTTTACGAACCAGTTAAAACAAAACTTAGACGGCGTCAGATCCCTCATGCCTTAATCTTTCTGGCGAAAATGAGTATCCAACATGGTGGACGAGCGCATTTCTTCCAGAACTCCACCTCTGCAATGGACTACATTGAGACCTCGATTCCGCTGCCACCACAAGACTGTGGAGTTGACCAGAATTTAGCCCGACAACTCATTGAAGATAGGAGAGATCTGGCAGATTGAATGTAGCAGATTGATATATCCTTTTGATATAATTTAGTGTACTGTGTCACTAGGTGGCACCAACCTCTTTATTGGTTGTCCGTATTGGACGCGTCCAGCTGGGGTGGACGTTAGGCTGAAGCATACACGCCTCCAGAAGGTTCCTCGAGTTTGAGGGGATTCATCCTCGAGTTAGGGTTGATAGTGTGGTAGTGCGGTGTAGGGGGAAGTGCAATGTTTATTCCCTGGCACACCTGAGTCTGGGCTGACCCGGGTTCGGGGTGCGGGCAGTGTTGGGGAAGTTAAAAGTTTCAAAATATATGGTTATGTTGCAATGTACAGAACTGATCTGAGAAAAGGAAGCAAAGGTTGTAATAAGTGTGTTGAATATCAATGGCACATAATACATTCACGGACAAAGGGCTGAAAATTAAATTGTTGTCTTGGAATGTGAGGTGCCTCAACAACCCAAGCAAAGCTAGGAAAGTGGGAACATATGTGACCAGACATCACCCACACATGCTCCAAGAAACACATGCGTTACAGAAAGTGAACACTGACTTTATCGTAAGCTGGAGCCCGCTCCAATATTATACCGAATATTCCACATAGGCCAGGGGGGTCCTTACCATTATTCATCCATTGCTGGGCTTTCGATTTGTGAATAGTAAAATAGACCCACAGGGATGATACGTACTGGTCTGGGGAGACATTGCTGGACACTTATGGGCCTAATACAGATGACCCAGAATTTTATCTCACTGTGCTAGATATGTTGATCCCACTAGATGAGGCCTAGGTACGATGGGGGGACTTTAATACGATCCTTGATACATCCCTGGACAGATCATCTGATACCCCCGGATAACCCACTAAAGCAGCTACCACCCTTAAACAGATACTGCTACAGATACCACTGATAGACACCTGGGAACACTTCATCCGTTAGACAAACAATATTCATATTATTCCTCGGTGCAAAATTCCGAATCACATCCTCGGTGCACAATTCCGAATCACACATCGATTGTTGGCTCCTCACATGGTGATATCAGCGTGACCTGCGCACCCTAGATCGACAGAACTGATACTCTTGGCTCCCAACTAAGATTCTGCCGAACCTTTCAAAAACACTGATGAGTTGTGATATCCATCCACACACACTTTCAGATCATTCCCCGGTTTCTCTGCTACCCGAACTGGACGACACTCCCTCGCCCACTAGGCGATCGAGGATGCCTTCAGCTATCCTTAGAGACGCAAACGTGACTGAATCCCTAAACACAGAAATTGAGAAATTCTTTGTTATTAACAGGAACTCTGCAAACAGTCAAGCAACACTTTGGGAAGCCTTCAATGTCAGATGGAATTTCGACTATGGGAATTGGAGCGGAGGTACAGTAGTGCACAAAGCAGAAACATACTCGCTGATATTAATAAACAGTTAGCTGAATTCCATGGCTAGCTGATAGGGAAATACAATACATTGCTGACCGAGCGAGGGAGCCCTGATATGGGGAAGGGAATTAAGCGGGACAGTTCCTGGCCAACATGCTAAAGGCTGAACAATATTGTAATCCTATTGCTAGCATCCAAACAATAAATGGCACTGTGGTCACACAAGAAGAGGAAATACATCAATCATTCACACGATTTTATACAGAGTTATACTCTAACCACGATGAAAAATCTGCACAGGAAATAGCGATTATCTAGACACACTAGATCTCCCAAAATTCCTTCCCAAAGCCAAATCCATGCTGGACCAACCAATTACCCGAGAGGAAATAGTAGAGGCAATCAAATTACTGAAATCAGGGAAGGACCCATGATCTGATGGCATGGGTGTTGAATTTTATAAGGAGTTCCATACCGAGGTAACCCCTGTCTTGCTGAATGTATGGGAGGAAGCAATGGACCGAGGTAGACTTCCTGAGTCGATGCGCAAAGACATAATAACGATACTATTGAAACAAAGATGTCCACCACATGGTGTGCCCTCATACAGGCCTCTCTCCCTAATCAACTCTGATGCTAAAATCTTCGCCAAGACCTCACGACAAGACATCTCCCGAACATACCTAGTCTAGTACACCGGGATCAATGTGGCTTTATCCCGACCCGATCCACTGCCCTCAACCTCCAGAGACTATTTGGGGTAATGGCACAGATAAACCCAAAGGCTAAAGCAGCTGTAGCATCCTAGCCAAGCCTAGCTTTGGGTTAGGCCCCTATTTTATAAAATACTTTGGCTCCTGTACACCAACCCAGGGTCCAGAATCCTTACTAACCACACACTATCTGCCATATTCCTGCTAGGCAGGGGCACCAGACAAGACTGCCCCTTCTCTCCTATACTTTTTGCTTTAACAATTGAGCCGATGGCGGCATTTGTGTGGAAACATCACAGACATAGGGGCATCAGAAACATGGGTCCACTGCAAAGTATATCACTATATGCGGACGATGCTCTTCTCTATATCCTAGCCACAAAGTTAAACTAGTGCCCATCATGTGTGACATACACGAGTTTGCGAGATACTCTGGTTACAAAATTAACAACTCTAAATCAGAACTGTTCCCACTTTCACCAGCCACTGATTGCCCTTCAAATATCAATGGATTTAAATGATCACCCAATTGAGTCCGCTACTTGGGCATTATTGTGTCTAAAGAGGGACAAACAATATACACAGACAATCATGAACATCTCCAACAACTGTTAACCACAAAGCTGGAGAAATGGGCCAAACTCCCTATCACCCTATATGGACGGGTAGCGCTTCTAAAGATGGTGGTACTCCCAAACTCCTTTACCTCTTTGGCAATATTCCCCTCTGGCCGGGCAAGGTATTCTTTGCTAAGCTCTAAGCAGTGGCCACTTTGTTCATATGGAACGGGGGAGCGGCTAGGATGAAATGGGATAAGCTGGTTCATCCATACAATACTTGTGGCATTGCCCGGCCCGACTTTGAACTATATTATTGAGCAGCACAGGCCCAATTCACCAAACTCTGGTACGACCCACAGGATACCGCTGTACATATCCAGATAGGGACATATGCTGCATCTATCACTGAACTCCGCTCGGTCCTGTTCAATACGCGCCACAACAACCCCATCAGCTACGACCCCGCTAGCGCCACTGTCCACGCCTGGTCCATGATATTCAAAAGACTTAAGGTAGAAGTAGCCTATGATTCAGGCCCCGCTCTGGCATTTCCCAGGTATCTCCCCGACATTCGATGAAGCTCTACAGAGAACATGGGACCCTGACAAACAATTAAAGATGTGAGACATGTACCCTGAAGGCAAATATGTAACCCTTGAAAACTTTGTTAATACTATTGGTGGAGGGCAGCTAAAATCACTCCAATAGTACCGTGTGAGGGCAGCCTTTGGTGCATTGTGGACAACATTCCCTGATGACCCGTGCTATCACGAGTGTGTGCGTACAGTGACATCTGGGGACAAAACGGGAGCGGGTAATCTCTAAAATGTATGTGCTAGTACAAACACACTGTCCGATCCTGAATACCATTAAAACAAAATGGGAATCAGATTTAGGTGCTGCAATTAGTGAAGAACCATGGTCTAAATATTGTCAATTGACAAAATCTGTATCTTTAAACGCTGGCCTTCATTCGATTCAATTCGAGATCCTTAATCAACTACATTATAACCCAGTCAAAATGGCCACGTTTACTGAAAGCTGTTCGGGGGAGTGCTTGGAATGTGGGGATCCACATGCAAACCCTTTTCACAGGTATTGGGCATGTCCATTGACTAGTGGGTTTCAGAACGATTTGGCTGAGATTATTGGAAAAATAACACAAATTCTGGTTCCCCTAACTCCTCAGAAATACCTATTCTGAGACATTGGGAATGTGGCGGAAACCACTAGATGATTATTCAATGTATAATGTGTGGTCGCGGAAAAATGTATATTGCAATGCTGGAAATCTACACACGCACCCCATATAGACAACTTCCTCCGAGAATTGGCGTTTGTGAATGAATGTGAGGAACAATTTGTGTTGACAATGTATACAACTAAACGCCCCAAAAGACATATGGGCCCCCTTCAGAACGTTCCTATGCGAAACGATATCCGATGACATCTTTTTATCTGTTTCATCATCATGATTATATGCAACCTCCAAATACTTATAATGCTGAAATTACATTACGTTGTTGTAATTGTTATTGTACTGTGATGTTATCAACATGATCATCAATAAATAAAGTTTAAAAAAAAGAAGTGGAAGCATAATGTGAGCCTCCGGTCTTGAGATAGAATACAGGCACAAAGGTCCAGGACATGGAACAAATTCATCCTCTGAATGACCTCATGAATGTCCTGTTTGTTTTTATGTGACTATCCCTTGATCTGGACTCCTAGGAGTCCCCTCTCAAGTTCCTCTAAAAGTTCAATAACCTTAATTAAACCTCCTAGCAGGAGTTTGCCATTGGCTGTAACAGCTGTGATCCTGTCTTTTGTAGAGAAGTGATTTCTTAATGATGCCTGATGATCAAACCAGGCAATATGTCCTCAGTGTATTTGTATTTGTAGGTTTTATCAATGTCTCAGGGTCATAATCTCTGGAGATGTTAATTAGATGGCATTGAAATTGAGGCCAAAATAGCAAACATTGAACAGGATATCTTATGGATAGACAAAGATATTGCATGCTCCAAACATGGGTTTGTGTGATGGAATGTCACTATGCAGTAGTGGCTAGTGGAATGAGCACAGAAAGCATTGACCATCTACAGAGGAAAATTGAGCTCAGGACAGATCTATCGAACCTGCTGGAAACCCAGAACCCGCTGCAAAACATCTACTATTTTCAAAATACCGAAAATGCATGCATTAGAAGTTGCACCACCATTATCCTCTTCTAATTCTTCTAACAGACCACATGGGAATAGGTTGTCCATTCATCTACAACATTTGTATCATAGACCTTAGGATACCCCCGCCCCCTGCACACCAATACACTGTACTTATACTGAAAATTGACTAGCACTTGATATGATGTGATATGATATGGCATTTATAATGCGCCTATACACAAGTGTTTCAAGGCGCGACCAGGCAAGGGAGGGAGGACAGAGGGAAGACAGAGACAACGATCTTACTAAGCCAGGTGATATTGAGATTGTGCAAGTACAGGGGAGGGAGAAGGGGAAAAGTGTGAGAGGAAAAGGAAGGGGGTAGTGCTGTATATGGGATCAAGCAATAACAAGAAGTGCAGCCAGTAGGTGCAAGGATAAGTGCAGACAACGGGTGTCCAATAAGTGCATTTAGGGGGACTGTAGGGTTACAGATGCAGACCCAATTGCAAGGGTTGCCAGGAGTCAGTGTGCAGCTGGGTGGGCAGAGACCTGGCTCGAAATCAAAGAGTAGCCAAGTCACCAGTGCAGTATCAGACAGGAGATCAGCAGGAGAGATGAAGAGAGAATGCAGAAGCAAAGAGGGAGGTATTGAGGACCCATGCTCCAGAAGGCCTTGTGGACAATGCAGAGGGTCTTGAACTTAATCCTTGCAGCCACTGGGAGGCAATGAAGAGATTTCAGTGCTGCAGAGATACAATCCCTGGGCTTGAAGCCAAAGACAAGTCATGCAGTTCTGTTCTGGATGAGTTGCAGAGGGTGGAAAGTAGAAGCAGACAGATTTACAAAGAGGCTGTTGCAGTAGTCCGGCCTAGAAAGAACCAGAGCTATAGAGACAGTGAGCTTCTGATGGAAGTAGAGGAAAGGAAAAATACCACTGAGGAGGTGCAGTTGGTAGTTTGACTTCTTAGAGAGTCAGAGATGTGAGGAGAAAAGGAGAGTGTGGAGACAAAGATGACCCTGAGCTCCTTAGCCTCACAGGTGGGAGCAGGAGAAGAGCCAAATGAGGCCGGCCAGAGAGTGACAGGAAAGGAGGGTGCCGGTGTGCCGATGAGGAGAATCTCTGTCTTACTGGTATTTAGGCAGAGATCATTGGTGGCACACCACTCCTGGAGGGCAGACAGATAGTCAGAGATGAAAGAAGGAGAAGAGGTGGCAGAGGGGAGCCTGAAAACAAGCTGAGTGTCATCCGCATAGCACTGAAAGTTGTAGCAGAGAGCGGCAATGCGGTGGGTGAGAGGTGCCAGGTATTGGTTAAAGTGCCAGGGAGAGAAGTAAGACCCCTGGGGAACACCACAGGTGGAGAGTGAGAAAGAGGAAAGGAAGGAGCCACGTTGGACCTGGGAGGGTTGATCAGAATGGAAAGAGGTCAGCCTGGCCAGGGCCTGATTGGTGATACCCAGGTTATCACGGAGATGGTTCAACATGATGGCATGACTGACCGTGTCAAAGGCAGAAGAGAGATCGAGTAAGATGAGGACAGAGGGGAGATTAGAACCAAGGTTTGAGAGCAGATCTTCATGTATGTTCAAGAGAGCAGATTCCATGTTTCTGGGTGTTCTGAAGCCAGACAGATGGTCATGGAGACAACCAAAAGATTCAGTGTGAAGATTAAGTTGGGAGATGGCCAACTTTTCCAGCAGTTTGTCCAGGAAAGGAGTGATGGAGATCGGGCGATAGTTAGCCAGGCAGGAGGGTTGGCTGAGGGTTTCTTGAGAAGAGAGTGCACAAGAGAGTGCATTAGATGGGAAGGGAAGGCACCAGTGGTGAAGGAGTGATTGCAGAAGTCAGCCAGGGAAGGAGTGAAGATGTCAATATGGTCCTTGATGGTTTTGGAAGAATAGGGAAGAACCTGTTTTGACAAGATTTTCATAGATCGGACTTGTCTAGAAACCTTGTCTGGGGAGAAAAGAGGAAAGGAAGGGAAAGAAGGAGAGATGGCCACAAGGAGGCCAGAAGTGGAGGAGAGAATACACGGAGGAAGAGGAGAGGACAAGAGGGTGGACAGGATGTTCTAGGTTTTAGAGATGAAATGAGAAGCCAGGGCCATGCTGAGGGTCTGGGAGGCCATACAAAAGCTGCAAATATCCGTAGACAGGTGCAACACCCTCCACTCATTAATAATGAAAAATGTGTGCGTAGAGACGCAACATAATCCCTTCCAACGAACAACCCTACTTAGAGAGTATACATTCTAGACAGAAAAACTGTATGTATAGGAATTCATTTATTTTATTAGTTAATCAAACATAGTCATAAAAACATTTACAAAAAAATCGCATAAAACACATTAATATCACATCTATAAAAGTTATCATAACCAAGTCAATGATTCAAAACACATATCACACCAACAAGAAAAACTCACATATCATATATGATTTCTCACATACTCTTTCATACCCATTCATACAACACACCACTCATACTTATGCAAAGGTCGCAGTGTTGATAAATTTGTTCTGTAAACAGAACACCCATACCAATGGGTTTGTACTTAGTTTACTCAAAAAAGGCCTAATTGGCAATGTTTTTTTGAAAGCCAAAGACAGGGTAAATGTTACGAAAGGGTTGCTCTTGAACATATGTCGATTTACCACATTTTTTCTGTGTGAACCCAAGTTAGTGCCAATCCTGGGAGGGGTGGGCTCTATGGTGATGTCGACTCGAGTTTCGGGCCACCAGAACAGCCTAAACAGTTCCGTCTGGTGCACCTCATCAGGACATATATAGTACAAAAACAAACAGTTCTTCTATGAGAAATCGTGTTGGTGTGAATTAGACATTATCCAATATTCAATGTCTAGTTTCTTCCATTTTTCAAGATATCGAATTTCTGTGAAAGATGTTCCCAGGAGAGGCACTTGTACCAGCAAGGGAGAAAAAGGGGGGAGGGGGGAGAGAGAAAACAATTTTTACAATCCTTCTCTACCATGTCCTCCAACCCTTCCTAACCTTGTGTCCTGGCTCCTATGAACCTCACACACTGTTCTGTTATATCCATGCCCCCCAACATTACTTGAGGCCCCCTCGAGACTTGTAGCAACTTTGCGATCGTACGCGCTTATTCTGAACAGCAGGGATTTACCCTTTTGACAAATGGAAGCTCATTTTTCACATTATGTGACAGGGGCATCTTACATGACTATAAGCCCTGATTTGGAAAAGGTCCTTGGAGGACCGAAACCCATGTCATCAACTATAAGGGCAATTTTCTGAGAAATAAAAATAATTTGCAAAAATTAGGCGCAGTCTCTTTCCAGGTTACTTCATACCTTACATTACTTGAGGCATAGTCGAATCTGGGTTATTCCACCCAATTTATAACTAGGGACGCAGTGTGCTCACCCTGACATTCCTAGAAGGGTAATGTGATTGAGTACTGCTGGCGACTCCACACCGCCACCAAAAGATGGAAGAATCAGCAACACACATATAATGTAAAATCTCAGTTTGAAAGAGAAGTTAAAAGAAAAATTAAAGATAAAAAATTAGGGAATGAGGCTGTGCTGTACTGTACTCTCGCATCCAACCCTTGATGGGTCAGGAATCAATATACATACATGATTGCAGGCTTAGTGGTACCACACTAGACTACCCTCTACTGCAGATAATGTTATCTCATGCTGGGTTAGTATCACACAATTCTCTCACCCAAGCTGCACTGTGCTGACTTCACAACAATTTCTTCATATGGTTCCAACGGCGCCACCACAGACAAAGAATTCCTTCTTGATGCTGGTGCTGTTTTTCTCTGTGAACACATACATGTATATGTCCTTAGACAGTGTCATATGTATATTGTTGTTCCTGTCATAATTGTGATCCAACAAATTTGAACCACAATGTAACAGTATATCACACCCTACCCAAAGTCGTAGTGGAGCTGTCTCATAGTTTACCTTGCAGTTGTGTCACTTGTCATTTATGTATGGTCTTCTTCAAGATGCAAGAAAGTGGTGCAAGCCAAATGATGCTGGGGTGTATGGCCATCAATATGAAGGTCCCTGAGTGTTCTGCCTAGTTGGTTCATCAAGGTGTGTTTCTATTTCACACTGTGAGTGTCAACAAACACTGTGGTTTGAGAGGGGAGAAGAACCGAGATGGGACAACCATTAATATCGGAATTCAAGATCCATGTGTGATATCAACAAAGAATAAAAATACAGACACAAAGGTCAAATGAGATAGAGTACAACCATCATTAAGGCTGTAAATGACCAATTAGTGTCCAAATGTGTAGAGAGCACAATACAATTCCGGGAGGACAAAAGTGGGGCCCAAAAAGGAAATTGCCTGCCCCGCCGGCCACGCATCCACCGTGAGTGCAGGGCTCCCAGTGAGGCAGCAAACTGGTTGCTGCCCCACCGGGGAGACCCGCCACCCCGCTGCGGCCACGGCACAAAGTCAGAACCAATCAGGGACCCAGACCCCGCTTCGAAAATTGAATCAAACAAAGAGGGAGACCAAAAAGCACACACCACTCTGACGGTCGCGTGTCGGCCGTATGCGCAGGGCCACCAGAGGAGCAGCAAACCGGTTGCTCCCCTCCCCCCGGGGGGACCCGCCCACCACAGCAGCCGCGGCGCCATTGGGGCCGGCACAAAGCAATTCCCAAATGAGACCACATCCTCTCCCCAAACAAGTCTGCGGCACAGGTACCTGGCATGGTGCTGACCGCTGCTCGCAGGCTGCAATGTGCCACGCCATTCTCACCTCAGAGGCTCGTCTGCAGTTCCAAACCGCTGTGTGCGGTCTATCGTCCTCTGAGTCCATCTAATCCTGGTTTCTGCTTCCGGTATGGTGACGCTGTTTACATAGAGACGTATGGGGGGCGTGCCTTCAGTCCTTGCTGAAGTGGACTAAGGGCCGGAGCAAAAGTTCGTATTCACACCCCCATCTATGTTGCAGGCTCTGATTTGACCGCTAGCATGCCACCCAGGAGACTATTACTGTTGCGCCCCTCATAGGTAAGTTTGTTTTTAAATGTGATTTTCTAACAAGACCATATGGATACCTGAATCAAAGTTAAGGTATAATATTAAAGAGTCACGCTGCTGGTCATAATACAGATATCACAGACGTGATCGATTCATCAGGAAAGGGAAAACCCAGAGACCTCAAGATCAGTTTGTTATTGAAAAATGAACACAGTCTGCCAGATGTGATTGGCAAAAAAAGCAGGCACGTGTAGTGTGATGCTAATGTACAGACATCACCAAAATCATTGATGTAATATTGGATGTAGGAAAACACTAAAAATGGCAAAAAACAGTTACTCCCTTACTTGTGCATAGACCCTCAAAAAAGGTCTATGTTGATTCTCATACATAAGGTATTGGTGTACCGTTTCATACACGTATCAACCAGGTTCAAAACAACTGAACCTGACATCTCTCAGTGTGACTACCAAAAAATGTTCAGTCTGTATCCATCCAACACTGACACGGAAGAGGGAAGACCAAGCCTACTTATTTGAGTTACCGCTGCAGCAAATAAGACCATTGGATGTCTTCATTCAGGCCAATTTCATGAGTCTTAAGTCTGTGAATCCAATTTCTTTTCAATTTGGTTAACCTATATTGCATGGAGTATTGACTGCTGTCTGGTGTCAACTGATCTGTTATTGTCCAACATATATCATCCTCCGTGTGGTTGTGTGCAGTGTAGTGTTGAACTAAAGGTGCAGTTCTGTTCTCAAAACAAAGGCAGTTCAAAACATGGATCGAGGCCCACCTGGCCTTTCACGTTAAAGTCACTTATTCCAGCGTTCTAAAAGTTCTTTCACAGTTCAACAGAAAGTTCACATAGGTGTCCCTCCGTCGGGCTCAGACCTCTCAAATCTTTAAAAGTTCACATAGGTCTCCCTCAGTGGGCTTCAGACCTCTCAGTCAACAAGTACCTGATTCAATGCAGATCTCCCTCAGCCTGGCTTGGACCGCGCAATCATAGCACTTGCAAAAGATTTCTATGAATCTTTGTGCTTATGGTATTGAACTACCAAGATCAAGAGAAATTGGGGCAAATAACATAAGAGTGTGAGCTGAAGAGAAAGTTGAGGGGTTGCGCAGGGGTTCCCTACCACAAGCTTAATTCACATTTGTTAGGGGTTCCCTTCCCCTAACTTATCACACTTCCAGTCTCCCTCAGTCAGGCTCGGCCCATTTTCTGATGTCAACGACTTTTGAATGTGCAAGATTTTTACCATAGACCTCGGCAGGACCACTTCAACTTTCTCTTCAGCTCACACTCTTATGTTATTTGCCACAATTTCTCTTGATCTTGGTAGTTCAATACCATAAGCACAAAGATTCATAGAAATCTTTTTCTTCAAGCATTCACCTTTTCACTTCCCCTTTTGCCTGAGTTTATTTTGACCATTACACATTTCAGAGTTCATTCACTTTGCTGCTTTATAACAAAAGATTTCACATTTCGCAGAGACCTTTGAGTGGGCTACTCCCTTTCGCTAGACCACTGTGCTACTCTGTATCACTGGCTTCACAGTTATCAGGCACTTAAAAGTTCATCACTGGCTAGCTTTCTTTCAGGTCTCATCAGCATGCGCGCAACCTTCACTTGTGATATATGCTGTTGTGCCTTCAAGCTTTCCTTGAAACAAGCCAGCCTTTCAATGCCTTCACTAACTCACTGGTTGTCCATTTTCCTTTCTTGTCTTTACGACTTTGACCCATGAGTCAAGGTTAATACCACAGGGTTGGCCTTGCCTCCCCAAGTCTGTCATTCACCCGGGAGGGTCGCTAGGTTCCTTGAAACACAATGCACGTTTCTTTGTGTCTACGATTTGGCTTTCTCTGCATCTCCATCACGGCTTCCCAGAGACAACAACCTCCTGCAAGGAACTTCAGGGCTTCCCTACCCTTTGCTCTAATCCCTTGATCGGTCATCCTGCTCCAGTGGGTTCGCCTTTGTCCCGGAGGATCTGCTCCTTCTCGTGTTCTACCTTGCTCAGAGTGTGTTTTATGTATCCGTGTGGCGAGAGCTAATGGGTATCAGATGTATGTGATTAAAGGCAATTGTCTGACTTTTCCTGACCCGATTAGCTGGACACAATGAGGCTTGTAAATGTAAGCCTCTTTACTATCAGTCGTCCTCTTCCTTAGCCCAGTGTTTGGTATAGAAAGGGGGGGAGTTGGGACATTGGAGGATCCTATAAAATAGGATGGTCATGGGTACGGGAAAGCAGGAATACTGCGTTTCACCCG
Organism: Ambystoma mexicanum; assembly: GCF_040938575.1. NCBI lineage: Eukaryota > Metazoa > Chordata > Amphibia > Caudata > Ambystomatidae > Ambystoma > Ambystoma mexicanum. The sequence continues at coordinate 167,539,219 of NC_090933.1, forward strand.
TGGCTACCTCACTCCCACTTCCCGAAGACCCATCACCCAGGTGAACCTCCCGCACTGGTGCGCCGCCAAGGTCTGGATCTAAATACGATGGCAGTGCCCTGGCCACCCTAGAGAGAGATCCCCAGGGACTAGAAAGTGAGACACCTTTTGGTTTCTCACAACAGTGAGATGTGAGGGAAGCTGAAGCCACCAATTGAGACCGGTAAGCCCAGAGAGAGAGGTTGGGATGCCGTGGTGCTTCATGGTGGATGATGCGTACCATTGCTCAACCTGGTAAGCCAAAACAAGGGAGCTGGGATACCAAGAAAAGTGAGTAAAGAGACTAAGACTACTGAAAGGGGACACTGACCGAATATATGAAAAGCATAATTAAAGAATCTTGGAAGTGGATAAAAGAGAAGGTGATTGCTGATGAAAAGTCTGACTCTAAGACTTGCACCGAAATACTGAGCCAAATAAGAAAGTCCTGGCAGGAGAGTATACCAGGCATACAAGAAGTCTGGGGCCTGCACCCAAGTAAAGAGATTAGAAAGCTCTCACAGGAGGGTAAACCAGGCATACAGTGAGTCTGGGACCCACACTAAAGTAATGAAGTAAGAAAGCCTGGCAGGAGAGTAAACCAGGCATACAACGAGTCTGGAACCCTAACCCAAGTAATGAAGTAAGAAAGTCCTGACTGACGAGTAAACCAAGCACACAGTGAGTATGGGACCTGCACCCACATTGCAAAAAAGGAATGTCCTTGCAGGAGAGTAAACCAGGCATTCAGCGAGTCGGGGACCAGCACCCAAAAGAGATTTCTGAATCTGAGAAAATGGGGAACAGTGCCCTAAATGTGAAGGTCATGTAGATTCCTTGATGTGTATTGAGCCCCAGCACAGCCTCGGTCTGTTTCTGTGTCATTTGGAGGAGGTGGGGCTGTCTCCTGAAATATCTTTGCCCGAGCGAGCAGAATCCTGCAGAGTACTTGATGTGAATCCCTCCTGAAGATCTGCCAAACAGTTGATTGACAGTGAAACACATATAGAGGGTTTATTTATTTTGAGAAAATCAGAATACTTTCATTACAGTTGAAAACAAAAAACTAATAAAAAACTTTGGAAAAACAACGAGAGGATTTTTTGTCTAATTTCACAGTCAAGTAAAGCCAATCATCTACAACAAAGCAGTAAGAACCACCAACAAATAGCGATAACACAACCGGGTTCTAATATTTAGTATTGTCTAACAGTTTCAATTTCTGATCAGCCTCAGAACAAGAACCCAAGTGCAGCTGCTTTCAAAGTAACAATAATTTCTAACCATTTTTCAGCAACAACAACAGCTAACATTCTCAGAGTTTGCCATTTGTTGTAAAAAAGCTGATTTTGGACTTCTATTTAATTTCTGTGCTTCTCTGGTCTCTAGTCTCGCTGACCCGCCGAGAGTGTCTTGGCATCCATTGTCTCACGGAGCTGCTAATCTGACACACGTGTAAGTGGAGTTCATTGTTTACTTGTTATTCTATTTCAACCTTTGGATACTATCGGATATCATTTTGGTTCCCATTGTTAATAATTCACCTTAAGCTTAAAGCTTTAAAAGGACACGGGGGAGAGACGGACACTGGCACCTCCTCAAGCCATCGGGCGTACCCTGCCCTTGGACTAGTATTTGCCTCTCAGCTGGCTTATTTGGGAAATGATTGACACCTCTCCCAGGCAGTAGGCATTTCGGTACTTTGCCACTTTGGCCCTTTTGATATTTTGACCCTTTCAGGATCTGTAATTGCCTGCCCTCCGACTGCACTGTAGGAGCTGTGAGTTTCTCGCCCCTTCAAGTGGCAGTGGTTTGGACAGTGAGGTAAGCAAGGTGCAGAAAGGCACTGAAAGGAAGACTGTTAAGATTATTGCAATAGTTTTTTATCAGTTTTTTATCGGCAGTATTGGCAGTATTGGTAATAATCCTAGTCGACCTGTGGACTAACCGGATCACTGGACCCACTTTCTTTTTTTCCTAATGGGCTTATAGCTCCTAGACTTAGGGACTCATGGTTTTGCAGACTTGTTGACTTATAGACTTACAGTCGTGATCTGTAAAGATTGGTTAAACTTGCTGGTTCTACAAGTTTAAATGCAGTTTTGGCCAATTCCGAAAGCCCAGTGGAATCCTGTGGAGTTTGGAATATTGATTTGGCCACTGTGGAACTGGTGACAATTTTTGAGTCGAAAATTGTGAATGTGGAGTATCAATCAATTTTGGATTTCTTTTATATCAGCGATTTTATTAATAATTGTGTAGCATTTTTTTCCTATTAACCATTAACTTGCTATTTTTAAATATTTTATTTTAATATTGTGATTCTTATGGTTTCAATTCAGTGGGCAAAGGCGGTCAATATTATTTTAACAAGGTGGATTTTTGTAATGGTGACACTTATAAGCACACTTTCTATTACTCCTATTTGGAAGTTAGTGTTGATGATACTACTTTAAGAAAGATTTGCATATTATTGCATATCACTAGTATTTTAGTACCCTAGCCCCCACTGTAGTACTCCATACCCTCACTAGTAGTATATACGATAAACATCTAGGGGGCTAAAAAGAATGGTGAAAAGGAAATTAAGGGATGAGGTAACTTCAGGGAAAATGGCGACAAGTGAAAAAAATCCCAAACAATTCTAAAGTTCTGAAAATAACCCCCAAACCCACAGCCAGGACCCCAAGGGCTAGGAGGGCCGCTTCCCAACTTTTGCTGGATTCCTATTTAAAGACTATTGCAGGGAACCTGGCGGATAGGATCCAGGTTACCAAACAAGCTATATAGGAAACCACATCGTCTATAGGGGGGACAGATGAAAGGGGGATTGGAAGGGGTTCACCTGTGACAAGGGTATTTGTAATGGGAGCAATAAGGTTGTTGGGGGAATTGCAGGAGGCAGGGTCTAACCTTGACATTGTGGAGACTCCTTTGAGTATGGGCACTTTTTTGTCTAGTCATAATGGGGATTTAGCAGTACCAACAGCAATAATGGGGGAGCGGCGGGGGTGGAGAGGGAGCCCGGGGTCACCACTCTTTTAGAGGATATATTGTTGACCTCAACGACAATGGAGGATGGTAAGAATTGTTTAGAGTAATTAATTGATAACAAATTGAAGCCTATTTACCATCTCTTGGCCTCCAAACAAGGTACTTCAACAAGGGACTTACTCCAAGAGGCCAAATGGCTGGATAAAATGGACGCCACCCATGTCCTACTCCAATCATTCAAAAGTGTGGTTATGAATACCCTAGTGATATTGGAGGACTACATTATAGATTTCAAACTAAAAGTGAAAGAAATTAATCTGGCTAGAGAGAAAGGAAGGGAAGGTTTGGGTATGCCTCTTTAATAGCACCAAATAAAGAAGGGCAGGGTGGTATGGAGGGCGTAGCAACGGGAGGTATATTTGTTCAAGATAGTGGAGACAGTGTCTGTAGAAGAGGGATTAGTCCTTAGCTGATAGGTTGAGGTAGGACTAAGTCCTTGCAGGGTGTCCCGGTGATTGTTGCTGATATCGGGCGGGCTGATGGGGCGATCACTGTGTTAAGTTTTCCCTCAGCGTCAGCTCCATTGGTGGGTGGATAATGGGAGTCCGTGGCTACGCATTGGATTAACATCAATTTTATGGGTCCAAGCATAGACACCGAATCTTGTCATAAAGGCTTGAAGAGGGGGATGGGTAGGTCTCACCAGAAAATCAGTTGAGGGTGACTGTATTGTGGTCTCCTTCCCAAATCCTTTCATCGTTAGGCACATGGTAAACTCAAATTTAACAAGAGGGTTAAGGGCAAATGGGTTGAGAATGGATAAACGGATGGTGGGCCTGGATTGTTTCTATCCACCGGCTGGGTTGTTGGCAGCACCCCCTGTGGGTCTCATGGAAAGGATGATAAATAGAGACCCAGGATTTGGTGACGGTAGTGCCCTAGTTGCACAAAATGTAGTCTGCTTGCAACCCTGGATTAAGGCGGGCAGAAGTAACCCTCATGAATCTGGAAGGGGTGAAGCTGTTAGGGGTTTGGTGTTACAGAATAGATTTGAACCCTTACCCTCTCTAAACGAGCAGAACTGACAGAGGGACCTTTCGTCTCTGACCCTAGAGGGGGTACATAAAAGTAGGGCTGGGAGTGGGCATGACCCAGATGAGGCCGTTTTTCCATGTTAGGATCACTACCTGGAGCATAGCAGGATCCAGGGGAAAACTGAAGCAGGACGATAACCTGGAATGTTTGAGGTGCCATGAGGTGATCTTATTACAGGAAACCTGGGATCTAGAGACTCCCCTATTGGATGGCTATGTTTCTTATGGCATACCGGCCAAAACAAACAGGAGGCGGAGGAGTTATTGGGGTTTGGCCATACTGGTCAAGGCGTCATTACCTTGTAGGGTTGAGGTGGTAGGGACCCAGATGGAATTCCTACAATTATTAGGTTTAATCCGCACAGTAGAGAGATGTTTGATATCTTAGACTTCTACAATAGCCCCCACAAGGCAGAGGGGTAATAAATGGGAGAAGTCAAAGGGTTTTGTGGACAAGTATCGGGCAGATGTAGTGGGTACCAAGAATAGACTAATTTGGGGGGGGGGATTTTAATATTAGAATGGAATGTGGTTTAGCAAAAGATATTTATGAACCATTGGAGGACAAACTTTTACAAGTTCTGGATCCTCAAATGGAGGACACTAGGGTATGCACTAGGGGTCTCCAATTAAGTGCTTGGCTGATCGAATGGGGCATGAGATTGTTGAACGGCCATATTGAGCCGGACATCCCAGGGAAAAGTACATTCAATAACCATCTGGGTTCTTCAACTATTGATTGTTTTTGCCTATCATTAAACCTATGGAAAGACAATGTGAGTTTTGAAGTAACTAGAGTGGGCAATAGTGACCATTACCCCTTGGTTTTAACTATCAGAGGGTTGGTTGTGGGGTTGGGGTGAATCAATAGCAGATCGTGCCAAATGGTAATCGAAGCAGCGTCACTTAGAAGGATTAAATGGGGGAAAATTCAAGTATCCGGTTTGCATTTAAACATATTCACTGGGTTAACCACGGAAATAACAGGAATCCTTGAGAACTCCGCTGGACCTCTGGTAGTGGTGGAATTGTTTATGGCCGTTCTGGAGGCTCTAACTGCAGGCTTTTTGGAGGTGCATAAATAGAAGGGGAACTCTGAGTGGAAGGGCTGGTTTGACCAGGTATGTAGGACAGCAAAGTTGACACTTTTAAATGCCCTGATATCACTGATGACGGATATATGTAACATCGTTCGAGTAAGATCTGATTACCGTGGGGCGATTGAGCAAAGAAAAATAGTGTTGGAAGACTTGGCATGGGAAGAGTTTTTGGAGGCAAATAGGTTGAACAATGGCAAAGATTTCTGGGAATTTGTCAAGGGAGGGCCTGTTTATAGTGGGAAGCAGGGTCACAAGGGCACCCAGGTAGGGGCGCAAGATTGTGTATCCTATTTTGGAACATTCTTTGGTGCTAGTTGTGTACCAGAGAAGAAGGAGTCCGGGGTTGCAACACCTTGTTTCTCTTTAGAAGAGGTCCTGAAAGCAATCGAGTTCCTGGACCCCACGCAATACCGTCGATCGTCTTTCTAGAACAAACTGATTTAGTGGCACCGGTTTTGACCCTTGCTTTCAATGCCTGTTTAAGTTCAGGTCACTATCCACAATCATGGAAATCAGTGATAATTGTCTGTATATTTCAAAAGGGAGATGTAATCATACCATCATCATATCATCCTATATCGCTCTTGGACACTTCATTAAAAACCTTTGGAGGTGTATTGTTTGGACATATTGAGATCTGGCTTAAAGAAGAGGCGGTCTTGATGGACATCTAATTCGGTTTCCGACCCAGATTGGGTACAATGGAACAAGTATTGAATCTGCACATTCTAGTATCTCATTTTGTGTTCTGCAAGGGTGAGGCAGTCTACCTTGCATTTATCGACTTAAGCACGGCCTTTGACAAAGTCAATAGACTGAAGCTGTGGACCGTGCTTGAGTCCATGGCTTGCCCTGATGCTATTCTCATGGTACTGCGGGAGATCCATATGGACAATAGGCCAATGTCCGCTTTGGACCAGGGGGTAGGTGCACATAGCGTTTTAGTGTAGGATAGGGGGTTCAGCAGGGGTGTTGCTCGATCCATACTCTTTTCTCTGTACAGCAACAGGTTGTTGAAGGCCCTGGGGAGTACTGGTGTGGACTACTTAAGCCTGGGAGGCAGGCCCTTCCCAGATTGGGCCTATGCCGATGATACATTGCTTATGGCCAGAACCCCTAGGGCCCTGGGGGCTTTGATAGATTCGTATGCCACCTTTATGACTTGTCTGGGACTGAAAATGAATAGTGTTAAATCAGCAGTGATGGGCTGTAATGGAGGAAAGAAGCATATTAAGATGTGCCTCATAGTATGTAGATTTGAAATTATCCCCAGGGTAGCCGAATATGACTACTTGGGCATTAGGTTTTCGGAGGCCTTGACAGGCAGTGCCCATGTAAAAAAACTGTCTCTAAAAATGAACTAATACATCTGGGGTATATCCAGTTTCTTAGCAAAATGCAAAGGCCAGCACATGCAATCGGCCCTCAAGGTTTATATCACACAAATAAAGGCAGCTACTCAATATGAGGCACCCTTATGGGGCTATTGTAAGACTGGTGACCTGCAGGGAAACAAACATTGTTTTTTTAAAATACCTTTTGGGGCTTCCAGGTTCATCATCCTGCGCCTTGATCCATAGGGATCTGGGGATGGCCTATTGGGAGGATGATTGGGCAGCTTGCCGAGTCACCTATGGCTGAGAATATGGGTAAATAAGAATGCAACTTTGTGCTATTTCATTATAAGAAGTATGTTCGATAGGGAAAGGTGGTTTAAGGTACCATGGCTGAGGTTTGTTAAGGAGTCTTCGTGTCTGATTAATATTCCGGCTCAGTTTCCTCCTGCAGTAGTGCTATTATCCCTGCAACCGAGAATATTCAAGGAGGCAGTGAGCTGGGGGATTGCCGCAAAAGGTGCTCATACAGTACGGTTTACACATCATGATACTTATCACAGGCTCATTAGTGGGATCCCCGACATACAGCCGTATCTTGTCTGGGCCACAAAAAAGCACCATAGATGGGTAAGATTTGTTTGACTGTTTACTGTTGAGGGGAAACACTGAGAAGTGACCTGGATATCCAGATGAACCCTGCTGCCCAGTGTGTGGAGCTCCTAAAAAGGACCTGAGTCACATTATACTTTTTTGCCCAGGTTATGGGGCTATTTAAAAATGAACAATCTTGCAGATTATAAAATGTGCAGCAATCCACCATTATAGACCCACTTTGAGGCTGCCTTTGACAGCGGGAACCGAACTAACGGCATGGGCCCTTTCGTCCTAAATGAAGGATGCCGTGTATAGGAAGAAAGGGTTTTTTTAAGGGGATAGGATGCTATCTTTTTTTGTTTTTAAAATGTATGGTCTTAATGTTTCTGTTGAGAATTAGTGAATTCGTTTTGGCGACTGATTTACCCACATTTTACAATTTGATGATATATATTGTTTTCTTATGTTAGACTTTGTATGTGTTTGATGGATGTTTTTATATCCAAATAAACGTTAATGATGATGATGAAATATCTGAACTGTGAAAAAGCTTGGAACGTTAAAGGACAAATGCACACTGCTTGAGCTTTTGGAACTGTGAAATCTGTGAGCTATGCAAAAGCTAAGGAAGCTCATGGGAAGAGAAACAGTCCCTGAGCCTGTGAATTGTGGAAACTGTGAAATAGGTGAACTGTGAGATCTGTGAACTGTGGAAGAGGCAAGAGAGCTCAGGGACAGAGACACAGCCCTTAAATCTGTGAACTGTGGAATTGTGAAAGTTTTGAAGGGAAGGCTTATTCCCTTTCAAATTGTGGAATGATATAACACACTGTATGAATTCGAGGAAACTCAGGGGAAGAGTCACCCCCCTTGAGTTTGAGGAGTGTATCGATGTGACATCAGAACTGGGTAAACTGGAGGAAACTCAGTGGAAGAGTCGCTCACCCCGAGATTGTGGAGTATATTAATTTGACATTGGAAAAAATAGAGAAATACAAGTGAAGGGATGACCATCTTTTCTGGTGAAACTTTATTGATATCCTTTTACTCTTTAGAACTTTAAGTTCGAATTTTGGAAAGAAGCTGCAGGTGGTCAGCTAATACATATCCCTAATTCATGTTATATTATGTTTTGTGTGTAAGGGTCTTTTTAGAATTTTTGGACAAAGGACAGAGAACTATTTTGTTTTGGACATTCTGACATCGATGTTGCATAGTTTTGGGGAAGCAGGGAAAGCCATCCTAGAGATAGGGATAGGTAGGAGTTCCCCAAAATCCATCTTTTCATTTATTAATACAAGTTTATAACCAGCACCAAATATTCCACTGTGTCTGAGTCTTGGGCTTGGTCACTTACATAAGGTACAGTTCATTCCTGCTTGTCTCCGACGCTGCAAAAGACAGGGTCAGACTCCATGAGGGAACAGGCAAAATGCTGCAGAGGTAATGGCTAGTAGCAGAGGGTGCACCCGGTTCCCAAGCCTTAAACGAGTGAAACATATAACAAATAATGTTCTTACACATCACTTAAAACTAGCAAGATGTGAGAACGAGGTAATGTGCTGAAATGTGCACCAGACAAAGTAGATAAGGCAGAAAACACACATTGTCCTCTGGTGGAAAACAAACAACTAGGATTGGAGTTACAGTGCCAAACAACATTGGTACTTCAACTAACATTATAAAGACCTAAGTATTCATGACCACAGAAGCAAGGATCAATGTAGGAAATATAATAGGGGATAAATTAAATGCTCTGATACCCCTTCAAACCTGAAATATCGACAAGCGTTATGATCACTCACTTCCACCCACACATAAGTGCACAGTTTAGATTTGCACCTGGCCACGAAGGAAAGAGACAGGAAGTACGCCCTACGACGTCATGGGAAACGAAAAGAAATGTACCAAAAATTGAAACATGTTTCCAACGGGAAGTTGCAATATTAATGGTCAGTTGAACAGTCACAAGGCTGAGAATGGTCAGATGTTGTCAACCATTGGGTCCCATGAGAAAATTACAAGGTATTATTTTCTGCAGCCACGCTCTCTACAACTCCCACAGGGATTGGCCAATTGAGATGTAAGAAACCCAACCAGGAACACTTGAGGTGGTACAGCCAACGAGAAGCTGAGATGCATGTTGCAAAATGTTATAATGTCAATTGTCCAATTAGAAATGAAGAAACTGTATAACCCCATTATTAAATCATTGTCAACAGGAGGTCATTATCATAGTCACAAGGAATTGGATAGGCCAATAGGGCTAGGTATTGTATAGAATCCTATATTGGAAAGCAGCAACTGTCTAACCAGTGAATATGAAGTAACATGTATCTTGAAACAAAGATATAAAACATGATGTCACTCCTTCCTATAAAAGTCACCATTTAATGATGAAATGTGAAATGATTTTTGGATTATTCACAGTGGAGACTGCATGTGAAAAACATTTTGTTTTTCTTGCTTCTCGTGCAAATGTATTGGCTCATTTGATTGTTTTTGTATGACTCAGGTGTTTGGGCCTATCTTACAATAACTTACCTATAATTGTACTAAAATCTGATCTGTATATCAGCAGTCAGTTGACTGGTTTCCTATGGTAATCCCCCTCTATGTCTATGCCTCTCTCAATAGAGTGCAGACCTTTCCCAAATATGCACTCAACAAGATCTAATGATTGTAAGCCACCACTTCATGAGTCCTTCATTTACAATGGTGTTCCATGCAAAAAATTCTCTTTTTAAATTCTTCCTTTGTTCTTTTAAAGAAAATCCATGGACTATCACCTCAAAGCATATGGATGCAATACTGTACATCCTGCTACCCTCCCCCTAACATTTGATTGAACAAAGAGCCCCTCAACTGCATCATCTGAACTATCCTGTGCTGCCTCTCACTTTGACTCATTCGCTCTGGTAGCTCTGCAATACTGGAATGTCTTTCCCCACAAAATCATGATATTCACCACAGTGTTATGGTTTATTGATGTTCTAAAACTACGCCTCCTATCATCAGAAGCAGCCCATAACTGGTACATGGACATCTCCCACCCTCAAACGCCAATAAACACCAATTGCAAATCTAACATAACTAGAGGTACAGTCTAAACAATGGGTAAAACCCCCCAATTCAGCAATAGCATGTGACTTCAATGTACATTTCATCTGAAGTCAACTGATGTCCTTAGCTATTGGTGTTGCCATCATTGTTTAGGTGCATGCCCTTGGCAATAGAATTCCCTTTAAAACACGCTTTTCATAGAGCTGAGGAATTCTGGTCTCTACTGTTTTGAGGCCTCAACTTCACCCTCCACTCTTTAGTATTCTATTACCCTCCTGTTGCAATTGTCAGGAAACCATTACCTTTTCTGGGTATGTTTGTGGAATTAAATGTATGTTTCTCTAGAGGTTGTCTGTGGTCCCTCCCTCTTTTGTGTTGGCTGTTTGGGTAATCCACTTATTTCAATATTTGCAGATTTCACTCTTTTTTTTGTTTCTTGGGAACTTTTGCCTGACATATACTGGAAGTTTTCCATGTGCATGAAGTCCATCCTTTCAGGGTTTGTGAGGAAGATCTCTGATTGGAGCTCATTGAGTGAGTTGTCATGATTGAGACTTTGTTTCAATGAAATGCAACATCTTACTTCAGTCTGTGTTTGTTTATTTGTCTGCAATTGTGAATGTTTCCCTGACATCAGTAACCCTCACAGAGTAACCTGCGTGGTAAGGAAGGGTAGCCATCATTGTAACGAGGACTACCAATAAGTAACAAGAGCATTAGCAAGGAATGCAGGGTAAGGGTATTGATGTTAGGAGCTTCCATTGCCACAGAACAGACACATGTTAGTCATTGGACAACTTCTAAGTGTCTAGCCAAGTGCGTGCAGACCAGCCACAGTGGCCAGCATCATATGAGAACGTTTGCATGAAACTACAACCCTTCAAAGCAACAAAAAAAGTTGCACAGTTGTTCTTCAAGTCCTGTGAGGTGTAGCACCTTGTTATGTTTGGTTCTTGGTGAAATAAGTGAACTGAGCCACACGTAGGTATAGTAGACTTTACTAGGTTGACACAGGAGGTAAGTTTACATGAAGTAGGTAGATCAGGTATATAAGGAGGGAGAGACATCCACCGGCCCCTTCATCTTCTAAGTTCAGGCCCCAACTGACTTTGTGGAACACACAGACACAGTTCATCCATAACATTCCACACCAACATTCTGTTAGGGGCTCATACACACAGATCTATCAAGCAGGAGGAAAAGTACAAACATAACACATCTTCCCCCTTTATAAAATCAGGAAACAACAGAGGAAGAAGCAAAGGAACAATACTGTAGAACTCTGTAGAAACGATCCAAGACAGCCATCTAACCCAGACCATACTCTCCATCACCAAAACGTCCATACCAAGCAATATGCTCAGAGCAAAGCTGCTTGCTCAACTCCACCAAGCCTTGAACTAGCTTACAAATAAGCTAAACTCAAACACATACATGCAACCAACTACGTAGCGGGCCCACAACGGACATCAAACACAGGGAACCAGCACTCACTCACAAGACCAAACCAAACCAACAACTCGGACACAATACCATCATCATCCATCATCCCTTAACAAGGTGTGCAAGGACACCATAAGAGGTTAAACACCTCCAACTGTATCCACCAACACAGGATACCAATTCCCACAAATACCAAGATCACCATATTTCACGCTCCCAAACAAGTGTGAGTGGTACACACATCCCAATAAACTAGGACAAATGTCGTGACCACTAATCTCAACACAACTCAGCAACGGTGTAAGAACCTCAAATCACCACAATGCACCTAGTGCGATTACACCAAATCACTGAAATGCACCTAGTGCGAAGGACACAAATTTCACCAAACTTGCACCTTGTACCGGGACCACACGTCCCACCAAAACATCCAACTCATCAAAATGCACCTAGTGCGAACGATACAAGTTCCCCAAAACTCGTACCTTTTTACCGGGACCACACATCCCATCACACACATCTCGCCAAATGCACCTAGTGCGAAGGATACAAGTTCCACCAAAACTCATACCTTTTTACCAGGACCACACATCCCATCACCCACATCTCACCAAATGCACCTAGTGCGAAGGATACAAGTTCAACCAGAAATTGTACCTTTTAATGGGACCACACATCCCACCAAAACACATATCTTATCAGAGTGCACCTAGTGCGGGTGCCAAAATCCCAACAGAATAACCAAAATAATCATTGTCACCAGAACACAAACACATCATTCATCACATATCCCTCACCATACAAGCAAAGATAAATTGAGCGTATAAGAATGGTAAGCGGGATTTCAACACTACTACCGAGTCCATATTCTTTACCCTACATAGTTCTTTATGTTTGATGAACCTGTGAATGTTGTAAGATATGGTTAACCGAAGTAAAATACATAATACAACTCATTATGTCAAACATAGGATACTCACCCAGAGGCCACGGCAAAACAACCTCAACATCACTCACATTCAAAGCTTTTCACCCTTGCAAGCCATAATAACAACTCTGCAAAGAAATGAGCTAACAGGCCTCACATGACATATTAAGCCTTTCCGGATATGAATACCACAGTAACACTTTAGGATATCATCACAACAATACATATCCTCCTCTTTTCTTTTCTTTTGACAGAAACAAACAAGACCCCAATAAGCAGAAAAACAATCAGCAGAGCGTCTTTAAACTTGCTGAAATGTAAGAGGAAATAAAAATGCAGCACTTTGCCAATGAAGACAATTAGATAACACCCTTTATTTCAACTTTTATTCACTGTCTCATCACCCTTAAATGACATCCGGTCATTTCTATTGAGTAAAACACCAACAGTACCTCATGCCGGCACTATGGCTGCATCACTCATGTTACCAGCTGGGTTTCCTCAGAAAAGTGACAGGAACCTGCGTCGCGTTGAAGTCAATCAGTCACAGAAACTTATGATGTAAACCAGTATAGTTGCGTTTTTACAGTATCTCATACCAGTACAATGCCACTGAACTTCACCGTAGACATTGTCCTCCCCGAAATCCCAAGTAAATCTGCCACGTGTTTCTAAAACAGTTCCTGCACCTACTTTAAAACTTGACGGCAAAATTCCCCCCAAAAAAAAAAAAATGTTATTAGAAGATCCCACGCTCCTGTAGGGATGCAGTACACTAAATAAACCTTCATGCAGCCCACCGACTGACAGAGCGTTCATCGTCCAATGTTTACTTCCGTTTGGAAACCGGAACTAGGGCACGTTCGTCCCACGTTGGAAGGTCCTTTTCTTCCAAGTACCGTAACTCATTATGTTGTTCTCACAGCGCTGCCGGGTCCTGGAACGCTGGAGGGAGCATTCCACGTCAGCAGCATCGCCAACTCCCCCAGCATCCAGGTGACATCACCATTATGATGGCGGGGGCGGCCACGGAAGGAGAGCTCAGCTCCAACCATCATCCTGGACCGCCACAATGCATTCACTCGCCATGACCCACCCGGCGCTGCACAGGCCCAAAACAAAGCAGCCGCCTGGACCGCAAGCACCACGGCCCACAAGAAGAGCAGCCAGCAAAGCGGAGGTACATACAACATTGTGTTGGTGCCTGCAGGACGGCATAGGCCGTGCAACGCTACCTCAATTGTTGGCTGTTGGGACCTCCTCCAACTATATCCTAATAGCTGTCGGCACTCACGCATGTTCCCCAGGGGGCAGGGGTGTTGCTAGGTCTGGAAAAGACCCGGGGCTACGCTGATGTCGGAGCTGTCAGGACTGGGGGCTAGCTAGTTTTTTGGTTTTAGCTCCTGAGATTCTATCCGGGGCTACAATCAAAAGACAAGGGGCTATAGCCCCCTTAGCCCATCCTAGCAATGCCTCTGCCAGAGGCCCTGCAGTCACAATTATGGGCTAAGCCTCCAGCCAGCTCACGTGCACAATGGGTAACCATACTTCAGGGAAAAACATCCATGCCATAACGGCGTCCAGCGGGGCTAATGCTACGGCCGTATGGGTCTGTTCATGTTCACTGCCCCTAAGGTGCAAGTGCCGGCCCCCATTCAATTAAAACTGGGCGCAGTCTATTGCCAGCTCTGGCAAACGGGGCACGCTCACCTTATGGCCAGGGGACAGCTTGGGGTGGCCGGTGGATGTCTTCTCTGGTGCTCAGTTCCGTTTTCCTTTTCTTGGTGCACCTTTTTCTTTACTCCTTCTTTCTTTTCTCATGTTCCTTTAACACACGATCTCAAAGTTCTCCAACAATCCTTGTTACCTACGTTATGTTTGGTTCTTGGTGAAATAAGTGAACTGAGCCACACGTAGGTATAGTAGACTTTACTAGGTTGACACAGGAGGTAAGTTTACATGAAGTAGGTAGATTAGGTATATAAGGAGGGAGAGACATCCACCGGCCCCCTCATCTTCTAAGTTCAGGCCCCAACTGACTTTGTGGAACACACAGACACAGTTCATCCATAAGATTCCACACCAACATTCTGTCAGGGGCTCATACACACAGATCTATCAAGCAGGAGGAAAAGGACATCTTGGATATGAAAATTAAATTGCCATTTTTAATTGGGACTTATGTCCTTTGTTTCACCTACTGGGCGTCTACCAGAAATGTACAAACCCAGATGGATGAAGCTGTATCTTGTGGTGTGACTTACCCTGCTGTTGATTGTAATATTGCAGTCACCAGTGTAGGGGGTAACTGCATTCTGCCCCATGTGGTCACCTTACTGCAGGTGTGGTAACTGATTACACTACACTTTATCTTGCCTCCTGGTTCCTGACAATGGTGCATGCCCATTTTTTAACAGAAGTAATATCATACATTTTTGCACAGTGTTCCGTCATTGGTGGACATTTCATCAACTGATATTAAACAGGTTGAACGACCCCCTGTAGATTGTTGTCAAAATTGGACTGTAGTGGAATTTGTTTCACCCATTATTGTTGTACATTGATTATAGTCACCTTAGGGCCATGGGCTTTGACCTTGTTGTTTGCCGAAAGCATCTATTGATGAAGCTTCCCACCGAGATCACCCAGCCAAGGAATAGCCACCCATCGGTGTCTTCTAACAACGTATATGTTTCAGAGCATTCCAGCTTTATCTCTGACTCAGGAAAACCTAAAACACCTAGTAGCGTTCTATTAGTGGTTCAAGTTGCACGCTGGATCCCAGAATCCCTGGGTGGTCTTAGTCAAAGACAAGCTTATTTTGAATGTGGATATAAGTGTATGTCTTGGAACACCAGCAGATTTTCATCTTTCCATGCTGCAAATATGTTTTTCTTACAGGAAATTTGGGCTTTTGATGAACTGGTAGTTGATGGTTTTAATCTCATCTGCCACCTTACCCTGAATTAGTGGATGCCCGAAGTGTGGCTTGGCAGTGGGAGCCAAGGCGTCTACCATATTATGGGAATTTGAATTTGGCAAGCCTACTCCACATGTTGTTGGTGTGATGGTGGAAAGTCTGTCACTGGTGTTTGGAAAAATATTGTTTATTATTCTTTACAATCCACCAGGTGGAGATATGTCCAACACCATGCAGAGATATATGGAGGGAATAATTGTTGCATGGGTAAATGTTCACTATTATTACAATATACATGTCCTTGGTGACTTCAATGCATATTGTGAATCCATTGAGGCAAAAGATGAAGATTGCATGGAGAATAACAGTTCGACTATATCTTATCTATCTGATGCTGACACTTTTGGACACTTTTAGTTTAAAATTGCTCTCCTTATGTGATCCTAAATGAGAGAATGCCAAATGGATGTGGTCGAATGGCAGTAATGTTTTTAGACTTGATTATGTCTTTGTGGGCTGTAAGCTGTGGGCAAAGTTATTGATGGCCCTTGTTGCTTTCTTGGATGTAAGTGACCATGCCATGATTGCCTGGACACTTAATTTAAGATCTGTTGAGAACAAAGTTCGAGTATTACCTAACATGACAGTAAATCCACAGGGAAATCATGTCACATGGTTTAGCCAGCTTGATGGAGCAGCTGAGCAGCTATTGGAAATCCACCCTCGAGCGGTCGGATATATGATGGATCATGCTATAGGATCTATGCATCTGGCCAGGTCGACCAAAGTTCAATTAACAATATTGCGGGCCTGCTTGTTATTAATATTGCCAACCGCAAAAAGGTTTATCGTGGGACCCTTACACAGATTCTTAGATCTGGGGGTTGTACATGGGAAACTAAGAGGTGTCTTGGGGGTAAGCTCCAAACCAGTTATATAAATTGACCAATTAATCACAAGCATAGTAAGAATAATGCCAATTGGATATTTCTCTTTGTGTTAATGAAACAGTATGATAACAGGAAGTTCTGGGCTTACTATAGGACATTACTGTCTGAAGTAACCCCTGTGGAACTTAACCCACTCTGTGAGACCCAGTGGGTGACTTATATCAAGTGCCTGTACCATGACTAGTCTTTAACTGATAGTGCGTTTGAAGGTTACAGGCCTTCTGACAGCCTGGCAAAGGGCTTGAGAGGGAGGATGTCCTATTAGCCATCATTTGTATCAAGAGCTTGCGTGTGTCTGGACCAGACCACGTGACAAACGCAGTGATTAATGGAAAACCCAGAATTGTGGGCATCTTTGTTAATTTTAGGTTTTGCAGATATTCTCAGGTATAGAATAATTCCTGCAAGTTGGCGGGAATCGATTTTAGTACCAGTTCACAAAAAGGGGTGCGGATCCTACACAATGAATTACATGATCCTTGCAATGTTGAACTTAAGTGGAAAGATCTTCCCTAATATCTTATTGGAAAACCTACAGAAGTGGGTGGATAGGAAGGGGCTCTTAAACAAACTGCAAACTGGGTTCAGACATGCTAACTGCACCTCCCACAATATCTGGGCATGAATTTTCTGATGGAGGATGTCTTGCATTCCAAACATAAAGATTTATGCAACTGTTACATAGATTACACTGCAACGTTCAATCGTGTTTCGCACACACTTTTATGGGGAAAACTTGTCCGATGGGGCATTGATCTGAACTTACGTTAGCTCATTAAGTCTTTATATTCAAATACATCAGCAACGGTGCGCTTGGCACACTAAGGCAAGCTATGTGCCTTCTCGGCACCAATCGGGGTTTGAAGCAGGGGTGCGCATTATCATCCCTGCTTTTCAACCTATATGTTGCTGAAATGGGAACTGCAATACGGTCCTGTCGAACTTTTCTGCCACGGATTAGAAGAGAAAGTGTGCCTTGGTTGGCAAATGCCAATGACACAGTGCTCTTGGGTCAGACACCAATAGGCCTCCAGAGCTCATGGGAGGCAATCCTCGGCTATGCCACCAGGAGCGAGATGCAAATAAATCTTAAAAAGGCTAAGATAATCACAATAGGTAAGCAAACAAACTCTCATAACAGCTATAGCTGGACATTGGGTGAGGATCCCCTTGAAGTGGTCAATTGATAAGTATACCTTGTTATCCCCATAAAAGTACGTCCAACATTGTCTTTTTATGAAACCTTTGCCACTGATAAAGTAACAAGAAAGTGGGTGAGTCTAAAAAACGTCATAGTTCGGAAAGGGGATACAATGCAGCTGCTCTTTTGGAGATATATAGGACTAGTGTGGTCCCAGGCATGTGGATGGGTTGGAACTGCTACCATCCAAGTTTTTTAATTGGTTAGACCGTTTTGAGGGCAAGTTACTAAGATCAATATTGGGCATCCTCAAAGGTGTTCCAGTTGAAGGTCTCAGGTGTGAGCTTGGGACAGCCTCGCTTGTTGCCCAATTGACGATCGCCCGCTGTAAACTCTGCTAATTTGGTATGGTTAGGCAATGGGAGGGATTCCCTGCTGGGTCTGTTAGCTGAAAGTGTTAAAACCGATTGCCTGAATCCTCTTTATTTAGGTCTGGAGCAAACAGTGAAGAAATACCTCTCAAGGATGATTCTACCCAATGTTTGTTATCTCTTAAAAATAAAACTAGAGTGTGGGGTGGAGCGATGAGCTCCTCAAAATTGAGTATGAGAAAGAAATATTCGGAGTATGTTACTCAAGGCTTTTGCCCTGATCCACCCTACATTTAATTGGAAAAGCTCTGCCCTATGCCTTTCAGGCATTTTATAATGTTCTTCCGCCTCTGAATGTTACCCACTTTTGAACACCTAGGGGCCATAGCAAGGAATTCAACGAGAGCGGTAGCCGGCACATTCTACTAGAATGCCCTAATATGAGGGACCAGTTTTTAAAGAGCTTGGCGGATTGTTAACACAACTTGATAGTCAACTCTCAGGTCAACTTTGGAGTGCAATCTTCCCTGTGGAATCTTTGGTGATCACTACAGCCGCTTATTCTGTATGGAAGCTTGCGCTTGTGAAAGTTAATTCTTTGTGATTTCCTGGCTGATTAGTGTGTATGGAGGCTAGTCTTCACACCGACCATGTTCTGTGATGGGCAATGGCACAATGTACTGATATGATATGATATGGCATTTATAATGCGCCTATACACAAGTGTTTCAAGGCGCGACAAGGCAAGGGAGGGGGAACAAGGGAGGACAGACAACGATCTTACTAGGCCAGGTGTCATTCAAATTGCGCGAGTGCAGGGAAGGAGGGAGAGGGAAAGTGCGTGGAGAAGGGCAGAGGGGAAAGTGCAGTACAACGAAAGTAGAATAAATAAGATAATAAAACGGCCAGCTGGTGGCAAGTGCGGGGTAAGTGCAGACATAAGTGCTGGTAGGAGGACTGCAGGGATGCAGAAAACAGCCCAAGGGGTTGCCAGGGAGGCGGTGCAGGTGTGCAGCTGGTAGGGCCTGGGCCCAAGGACAGAAGGGGTGGCCAGGTAAACCAGTTCAGTTTCAACCAGGAGTTCAGCAGGGGAGAGAAGGAGAGAAAGCAGAGGCAAAGATGAGGGTTTTGAGGTGCTTCCGGAACCGGAGATGGTTCTCCTCAAGTTTAAGAGAGGCAGGAAGGTTTCAGAGGGAGGCCCCTGCTGAAGAGAGAGATCTACCACCAACTCGTTGCTTGGAGAAGCGACTGACCCTGAGGGAGTTGGAGGCAGATGAGCGACGAGCTCGAGAAGGAAGATATTTGGGAAGAGAGAGTTGAAGGTAATTCGGCCCCAGGCCCCAGAAAGCCTTGTGGACAATGCAGAGGGTTTTGAACTTAATCCTCGCAGCCACTGGGAGCCAGTGCAGGGATTTCAGTCCTGGAGAGATACGATCCCTGGGCTTGAGGCCAAGGATAAGTCTCGCAGTCCTGTTCTGGATAAGTTGAAGAGGGCGGAGGGTAGAGGCAGGCAGATTAAGATAGAGGCTGTTACAATAGTCCAGCTTAGAGAGAACCAGGGCTCTGGAGACAGTGAGCTTCTGGGCGAAGGAGAGGAAAGGAAGAATACCTCTGAGGAGGTGCAACTGGTAGTGTGACTTCTTAGAGATGTCAGAGATGTGAGGAGAGAAGGAGAGAGTGGAATCGAAGATGACCCCGAGGCCATTTAGAAACTGCACTTTAGAAACATATTTAGTATATTGTTGTGGGTCTTGGTCTTTGTACCGGTAATCACTGGAAGTTTTCAGGTTGAATTGTTTGCTTTTTAAAATGCTTGTATATGTTTATTTGTATTATATTGTATTCTTCCGCATCACGATGTGTATATGAAATCATATGTTGAGTGAATGTGTTAACGATGTATTATTATCTTTCATGAATAATTTCTATGCGTAGGGCGAAGGTTTACATAAAACCAGATGTACTTAGATTAAAAAAAAGTTTTTTAAAAATAAGTTGTATTTCAGCTTTGATTTCATGGCACCAATATTTGCACAACACAATGCAATGTGAACTTTACTGCTTCACAGCAAAATAAACGTGTTGATATTTTAACTTTGACCTGAGCTCCAATAGACCGGATTCACAAACACATGCACTGGAGCAGATCACAAAACTGTGGTGATCATCCAGTGCATGTGACTGGAGCAGATCACTCAACTGCGGTGAGCATCCAGTGCATGTGACTGGAGCAAATCACGCAACTGCGGTGAGCATCCAGTGCATGTGACTAGAGCAGATCACGCAACTGCAGTGAGCAACTGTGGTGAGCATCCAGTGCATGTGCCTGGAGCAGATCACGCAACTGCGGTGAGCATCCAGTGCATGTGACTGGAGCAGATCACGAAACTGCAGTGAGCAACTCGGGTGAGCATCCAGTGCATGTGACTGGAGCAGATCACGAAACTGCAGTGAGCAACTGTGGTGAGCATCCAGTGCATGTGCCTGGAGTAGATCACGCAACTGCGGTGAGCATCCAGTGCATGTGACTGGAGCAGATCACACATCGGCAGTGAGTATCTTCAATTTGCACCTGCTACCTAATACTGATTCTCCAAGCCTTCAACTGGGAAATGTGATGATAGGTTGACCCTCTACCCCATGGTCATGAACGAATCGCTGTTGATCGCTTTCGCAAATTATCATTTCAAATTATCTGCATGATCTCCGGGCATCGCTAGATGTGCACCATTTGTAGGCGTTCTGACTCCCTTTGAATCAGTCCCATAATATTCAAGGGGTGTTGTTTTTACAGAATTCAAGCGATGAGAAATGTTTTGCTCTGGCAGAAGTGTGTTGCCTCTCACTGTTCCTTGGGGATGAGAGTGGGGCCAGAACAGTGTTCATGTAAATGCTTAAACAGCAGTTGCAAGCGAGCATCCTCAACACTGATAACATGTTCTTTCTTACTCGGGTAAAGGCAGGAAGCAGCCTGTCCACCAGCCATCCAATCTAACATTATAAATTATTCAGTGCACCTATGGATATTTTAGATTTAAACCTCGCAGGACCCTATGATCTGTCTGATTTATTAACTTTTTGCCTCATAATCATAATTACCGGAATCATAAGTACCTGAACCAAGATACAGACCCCACTAACCCAACCCTCAATCTTCTGCATACTTAAACCCACACAAAAGCACACAATCATCTCTCTCCCAGCAATCCGCACGCACTTTACCACACCGCATCAACAACACATAAAGTTAACCCACAGCACTCGAGGCCTTCATCCGATCCGATACTAGCACCAAAGACCAGCACTCGGTGTATACCGAGCTGAAGCTGCCAACAGCAAACCACTTCTCCCCCTCTCCTTCTCCCCTCCTCCTGACTAACCCTACCCACCCTTCCTGTTTACAGATCCGCCAGAGCGCCTGGGACCAATTCCGTTGGTGACAGTGCGCTATTCAAGTACCGCTAACATAACATAACATAATCAGCTTACGCATTTAGATTTCAGCTGCCCCCAACCTTCACTTATTGCGCATGTGACACACCCAGGGACGTCATTTCACCAAAATGCCAGGGGTAGCGGAAGTGACATCACACGACCCTTGACCCCCTGATCTCATTCGACCCCACCCCCATATGATATCGCGGGATGCTTTGGAATGCGACCTTTCACCCGTTGATAAAACAGGAAGTGCTATCACATAGCATTGTACACTACAAAAAATATGTTTACGATATCACTATAATGTGATGTACATTTCATACAAGAATGGATCGCCATATGTATCGTTAAGATCAGTGTGTATAGGTCCATATTAGCAAATTACTGTGAATGCAAGCAGACGTCCATAACCAAAGTTCTCAACACACACGCTTTTGGCAGGTGTCACCCACCTTGTAAAACAGCGGACTCACCCGCCAAGCCACCTGCCTGCCCATTTGTTTCAATGGGCCTCTCACCCGCCAAAAATAAAATCGGGTGTTTTCACCCGCCTTTGTGACACAAATGGTTGAGAGCTATGCCATAACCAAATGATCATGATGTGTTATTATATAGCACTTACGCTTAAGCGCTTTATATAGAAAAAATGTACACCCAATATCACCCAACCTGTGTATCGACCTCAGAAGGATGAAAGGCTGAGTTGAGGCGTTTAAGAACAGACTAAATCAGTGACTCACCCCCTGATGTGTGCCTGAAATAAACCTTTAATGTAATGGTTTCCACCCTTACATCTCAGAATGTGCATGGCAAACAGGACTTTACTGGGTCTACTGCGGTTCAGGCAGATCCCGTCATTGCTGGTCTAGTGGTTAATGCGTCCTCTATGCATCTACCGGAAGGAGTGCCTCAAAGGGAAACCGCCGACACGCCCCCAGTGAGCAACGTAGACACGTTAAAAGAGGAGAACGCGGACTGCAAGTCGTGTCACTACTCTGCTAGAGACTACGAGACGCTCCGTAAGTGCGCATCAGGGGTAATCCGAAAGTTTCATTCTGTTGTTGATCTTTTTAGGATTCTGTCAGCCTTTGTAAGCTTACACACCTTTCTTTACTGCCTTATTCAAGGGTCAAGGACTTGCTTCGGTGGACGTGTGCGATCCGCCCTCCATTCTATTCCATCAGCTTTTGTTTTCAGCTCCGGTTTTCTACATACCGGTAGGCACGCCTTTAGGGGCATACTTATTAGTCTTATCTACCTCCACTGTGGGAGAGACAGTATCTGATTCCTGTTTTCTTCCTCGCCCTCTAGGAAACAGCAATTGTCACTGGAATTGCATTTACCAGCTCCGGGACTACCATTCCCAGAATCCTTTTCCGGACATGATTCACACTCCTTCTCATTCTTACAGGGAGGCGCGGCTTCTTCTCCGTGCAGGTGGATCGGCTTTCTTTCTCATCATTTCTCGACAGTATAGAGCCTTCTGTTATCAATCTATTTTTACAACCTCTGCTTTGTATCTTAGCTTTCGCAGGTTTAGGGTATTTCCTCCTCTACCTCCATCATTGAGATTCCAGTTCATATTGCATGTCTGGTAAGGGAGGGGGGGGGACTCTTTGTAGCATCAGTTACCCTTCTTCTTGGCAGTGTGTAGCTAATGATTGTTCTTTAACCTATTGTGCAGCTGGGCGAATTAGAACACACAGCTACTCCTTCACCTGAAAGCAAGAACACCTGGCTGGTTCCGTGAGAAGGAAGACATTTATCAACGCTCCCTAGCAGCTCAGCACAGGGTTTTTTCCCCCTTGAGGGTTTCCCTGGGGTTCTCTTCTGGGGATAGACTTCTGGTGCTTTCCGCCCAGGGAGTTCCAGGTGAATCCTCTTTCTCGTCCGGGTACAGTGTCATCCACCCTTGCACCTGTCTCGACGAAGACAAGGTAGGAACCGCTGTCAGACTGAATTATCTGTATATTGTTGGCACTCGAGAACTAGTCAAGGTTAATTAAATACATAATAGTTACAGTATTACAGTTAGTGACGCCCATAGAACATATATATTTCTCTTAGGAGATTATTCCTAAAATGGACCCCCAACAGCAGCAAGCCCAACAAATTCAGCAACTTATTGCTGCAGTTCAGTCATTGACAGCGGAAGTTCAGCAGCTGAAGCAGGAGAATGTTAATCCCTGCCAATAACAGCAACAAGATACAGCTGCATTAAGACAGCAACAGATGCAAATTTAAGCAGGGTAACCGCACCCCCACTGTTCAGAAGTACCACCTGGTCCTCTACCCGGGGGGCAATTTGATGGGAACCCTCACAAGGTAAAGGAGTTTTTAGACTCCTGTCCCATTCAATTTGCTTTTAAAGGACCTTACTTCCATACAGATCGGGATAAGGTGGCGTGTATGATTTCCCAGATGACGGGGCCAGCGTTAGCCAGGGCCACTCCTTTGCTAACCACAACAAATCCAATTCTGGATTCTTACACCGCATTTTTGTCATGATCCGTCGATCACGCCCATTCTGGTCCTCCTGGTCCCTGGCACATCGGGGGTTACTTGCTGTAGTACACCCAACATGGCCGTATACACGGAACGCGGTCTATCGACCTTTATGTCCTATGTAGCACGTTCTATAAATTAGTCACTCCCCTGCGGCTCCGCGCGTCTCAACGCTACTGATAGCTGTGGCCTGACGTGCTCCGTAGTTGGTTCTCCTGAACTGTGTTGCTCCCTGGTTCCCGGACCTTTCGCCTTCTCCTTCCCTTCTACCCTCCTTGATCCTGTTCTTCTACGTTCCACGCAGACCGCCTCCATGTGCTGCCTCCATTCCTAGCTTCATGGAGTTTCCATTGATCCCGGACGAAGAAGCTGAACGAATCCTGGAATCCGAAGATGGCCAAGCGGGCTTGTACAAGACCCGGACTGCTCGGAAGAAAACCCTGACAAAGGGCTCTGCAAAACAGAGAAAACAGGTGAGAAAAGGGGGCAATTTTGAAATAGCATAAAGAGTATGTTTGGTCGGCAGGAACTTACTGTTGCTGCACAAGAACATTTACTAGATCTCAAACAGGGGAATCAAGATATTCTGTCATACATTACTCGTTTCAAGCAAATGTCATGAGAGACAAAATGGTCCGATGAAGCATTAACTACAATATTTCACAGAGGACCTCAAAGATGAGTTGTCTCGAGTTCCTCGACCGCAGACGGTGGCTGAATCTATAGCATTGGTGTTACAAATAGATTACCGCCTTAAAGAAAGACTACAGCAAAGGAAGAAGGGACAGAACTATAGACCTTCTTTGGAGAGTGCTTCATCCTCTAAACCCTCATCTTCAGGCAAAGAACCGATGCAACTAGGAACTGCCTCCAGGGGTCCCTTATCACTAGAGGAACGGTCTCACCGACGTACTCTGGGACTATGTATGTACTGTGGGGCAAACACACATGCGGTACAAGATTGCCCCATTGCTCCCCTCAGGAATTCGGCAAAAGCCAGCGCCCGTAAGAAGAACCACGGTCCAGGAACCATTGGCGCACACTGGTTCCTCATCAAATGCTTTGTTACCTCCAGTAACTATATCCTCAGGTGTCTCAGACACCGGCATGATCGTTTTGAAGGTCTCCTTGAGATTTGGCAATAAGGAAGTGCAAAATATCCCAGCCCTTATAGATTGTGGGGGCGCGGGCAACTTTGTGGACGATTTTTGGGCTCAGGAACAAGGGATTCCTAGATCTGCCAAAAAAGAGACTATCCCAGTAGAAAGTGTGGACAGTAGTCCATTAGTCTTAGGGCCTATCAAGGATCAGACAAATCTAATTGAAATGGTTATTTCGTCCCATTCTGAGAAACTCACGTTGGATATTATCAGAGCAGCCCATTACCCAGTTATTCTTGGGTTACCATGGTTAAGAAAACACAACCCGTTTATTAACTGGTCGGCTGGATCCTTTTTCTTGGGTTCTGAGTTTTGGTTAGAACATTGTATCCAGACTCATTCAGCCATGCCCACTGGGAAGGTCTCCTCTGAGTCGACACAGACAAAGGTTCTCATCCTTAATCAAGTAGCATGTTTACCAGAGGAGTATCAAGAATTCCAACCTGTATTTACCTCGTCATAATACTCCGAACTACCATCTCATCGGAGAGATGATTGTGTCATTGAGCTGATTCCTGACCAACCGTTACCTTTTGGCAGAATGTACATCCTTTCAGCTTCTGAAAAGGAGGCTCTTCAGGAATATTTGCAGGCGAACCTCAAGAATGGTTTAATCACGGAATCCACCTCACCTGCCGCAGCCTCGCTGTTTTTCATTCCTAAGAAAAATACCAAGGAATTATGTCCTTGCATTGATTACCGAGGTCTCAATAAAATTACAGTCCCGGACAAGTACCCCATGCCATTAATACCAGATATTTTGGAAGCAGTTAAGGGTGTCATGGTGTATACGAAGTTAGATCTAAAAGGGGCTTATCATCTCATCCGCATAAGACCTGGTGATGAGTGGAAAACCGCATTTTGTACACCATTTGGTCATTATCAGTACCAGGTTATGTCCTTTGGTTTGTCAAATGCACCTGCTATATTCCAGATTTATGGACCATCTATTTGCCGATATTCTTCTTCATTATGTCATCGTTTATTTAGATGATATTCTCATCTTTTCTAAATCTCTGCCGGAACATCAGAGGCATGTCAGGGAAGAACTTTCTAGATTACAACATAACCATTTGTTTTGCCTGATCGACAAATGTGAATTTCATCAGTGACAGGTGTCCTATTTGGGGTACATCTTATCTAAACAGGGATTGCTATGGACCCTTCAAAAATCTCCGCCTTTCAAGAATGGCCTGTTCCAACCACTGTGAAAGAGATCCAATGATTTATTGTATTCGCTAATTTTTACCAGAGATTCATACCCCACTTTTCCACTTTAACGTACCCTCTTACTACTCTTCTAAAGAAGGGAGTTCCTTTTCTGTGGTCGGACATCGCTCAAGGAGCATTCAAAGAATTGAAGAGAATATTTACATCTGCTACGGTATTAATTAATCCAGATCAAAATAATTCCTTCATAGTGGAAACAGACGCTTCCCATTACGTTCTGGGAGCAGTATTACTTCAGAAAGACTCGAATGATCAAGAACGTCCAATTGCATATCTATCCAAGACGTTATCTCCTGCGGAGTTAAACTATTCAGTCTTGGAAAAGGAACTATTGGCTATAAAACGAGCTTTTGAAGAGTGGAGGCACTTACTACTAGGGGCCAAACAGGTGATTGAGGTCAGAACTGACCATCAGAATTTGAGAGCTCTTCAATATGCTCAGACCTGTAACAGTAGACAGGCCCGTTGGGCCCATTTTTTCTCTCCATTCAGAATTAATTTTAACTTAATTCCAGGAACCAATAATTTATGGGCAGATGCTCTCTCACGGAAAAAGATTTTACCTCAAAAACAGTTTCCATCTGAATCGATTTTTCCTCAGATTCAAGTAATCCAAGTGATCCTTAAACATCTCTTAACTCGGATACAGAAACAAACCAAACGGATGACAAGGGAACAAAGAGAAGAACTCACTTCTTGGAAGAAGGTTAAAGAAGAAGGATGTTACTATTTAGGGGATCAGATCTTGCTCCCAACAGACTCCTTACGAAGGGAAATCCTCACATTATGTCATGATACTAAGGTAGCTGGACACCGAGGGATGAAGACTACTCCCGAGCTGGTAGCCCGATATTTTTGGTGGCCATCCTGGAAAAAAGACATCGTAGAATATGTGAATTCTTGTCCTCATTGTCTACAGGTAAAGACCCGATGGAAGGTCCCGGTGGGTAAATTAGTTCAATTGTCTCTACCTTCTCGACACTGGCAAATGATCTCCACAGATTTTATTATAGATTTACCACCTTCCGGAGGATGTTCTACAATAATGTTTACCATAGACTACTTTTCAAAATTGGCACATTTTATTCCCTTGCGCAAACTTCCATCAGCTTCAAAAATGGCAAGAGTGTTCATTGAGAGAATATTTTCACTCCATGGTCTCCCCGAGAAGATAGTGTCTGACCTAGGGTCTCAGTACACTTCAAAGTATTGGAAGCAAGTGTGCCTTAAATTGGGCATTTCAAGAGTGATGAGTTCAGGGTACCATCCGCAAACCAATGGTCAGACTGAACGTTTAAATCAGACCCTTGAAGGATATCTGAGGACTTATATATCGGCTACTCAGGTTGGCTGGAAGGACTTATTACCCATCGCAGAGTATGTGTATAACAATTCTTTTCACTCTTCAATCAGGATGAGTCCATTCCTTTGTACTTATGGATTTCACCCGGTTTCCTTTCCGGTTTCCAGTCATTCCACTTCACAATTTCCTGATGTGGAGCACCTTGTCAATCAGCTGAGCAAGTATAATACTGAAGCTCGGAAGACACTTCAAGAATCCCAAGTGCGGGTCAAGAAATATGCTGATCGCCATCGCTTGTTCGCACCGGATATTAACACAGGTGATTATGTATGGTTGTCTGCAAGATTTTTACCTAAGCATCTGGTACCATCAAAATTGTCCCCTCAACATTTTGGACCCTTTCGTGTTCTTTCTAAGATTGGACAAGCAGCCTTTCGTTTACGTCTTCCTACATCCTGGTCACGGATACATCCAGTTTTTCACATTTCACAATTAAAACCGGAATGCAGAAGTACATTTCATCCTAAAACACTGTCAATCCTCCTCCTCTACTAACATCCACTGGTCCTGAATATGAAGTAGCGAAGAGCTGTGATTCACGACTTCATTACGGGAAGCTTCAGTATCTAATAGACAGGGAAGGGTATTCCCCAGCTTAGAGATCATGGGAAAGAGCGGAAGATATTCATGCTCTGCGACTGGTTTGGTCATTTCATAAATGTCATCCCTACAAACCTGGGGTGGTTCTCCCTAGAAACGGGCATACTGTAATGGTTTCCACCCTTACATCTCAAAATGTGCATGGCAAACGGGACTTTACTGGGTCTACTGCGGTTCAGGCAGATCCCGTCATTGCCGGTCTAGTGGTTAATGCGTCCACTACGCATCTACCAGAAGCAGTGCGTCAAAGGGAAACCGCCGACACGCCCCTAGTGAGCAACGTAGACACGTTAAAAGAGGAGAACGCGGACTGCAAGTCGCGTCACTACTCTGCTAGAGACTACGAGACACTCCGTGAGTACGCATCAGGGCTAATCCAAAAGCTTCATTCTGTAGTTGATCTGTTTAGGATTCTGTCAGCCTTTGTAAGCTTACACACCTTTCTTTACTGCCTTATTCAAGGGTCAAGGAGTTGCTTCGGTGGTCGTGTGAGATCCGCCCTCTATTCTATTCCATCAGCTTCTGTTTTCAGCTCCCATTTTCTACATACCAGTAGGCACTCCTTTAGGGGCATACTTGTTAGTCTTATCTACCTCCACTGTGGGAGAGACAGAATCCGATTCCTGTTTTCTTCCTTGGGCACTAGGAAACAGCAATTGTCACATGAATCGCATTTACCAGCTCCGGGACTACCATTCCCAGAATCCTTTTCCGGATGCGATTCACACTCCTTCTCATTCTTACAGGGAGGCGCGGCTACTTCTCCGTGCAGGTGGGTAGGCTTTCTTTCTCACCTTTTCTCGACAGTATAGAGCCTTCTGTTATCAATCTATTTTTATAACCTCTCCTTTGTATCTTAGCTTTCGCAGGGTTAGGGTATTTCCTCCTCTACCTCCGTCATTGAGATTCCAGTTCATATTGCATATCTGGTAAGGGGCAGGGTGACTCTTTGTAGCATCAGTTACCCTTCTTCTTGGCAGTGTGTAGCTAATGATTGTTCTTTAACCTATTGTGCAGCTGGGCGAATTAGAACACGCAGCTACTGCTTCACCTGAAAGCAGGAACAAATGGCTGGTTCTGTGAGAAGGAAGGCCTTTATCAACGCTCCCTAGCAGCTCAGCACACGGTTTTTCCCCCTTGAGGGTTTCCTTGGGGTTCTCTTCGGGGGATAGCCTTCTGGTGCTTTCCGCGCAGGGAGTTCCAGGTGAATCCTCTTTTTGTCCGGGTACGTGCCATCCACCCTTGCACCTGTCTCGACGAAGACAAGGTAGGAACCGCTGTCAGACTG
This sequence comes from Ambystoma mexicanum, assembly GCF_040938575.1. NCBI lineage: Eukaryota > Metazoa > Chordata > Amphibia > Caudata > Ambystomatidae > Ambystoma > Ambystoma mexicanum. The sequence goes on from NC_090933.1 coordinate 167,568,756, forward strand.
AATTATCTGTATATTGTTGGCACTCGAGAACTAATCAAGGTTGATTAAATACATAATAGTTGCAGTATTACATTTGATGAGTCAAGCAATTATTGTAAAGAATTCCAGAAAGACACATTATTTGGTATTCCTAATCTTTCTTATTTAGGGTCAGTGCTGAAAGTGTTAGACTTGTGGCACTCCTTTTCTTATTTTTTTTTTGTTTTTGTTTAAGGGGCTTTAACAAGAAAGCCAGCCACTCCAGAAATAAAGAGCCACATGGTACTGGCCACAGTCCATGAGCTTACATTACAAAAATAAAAATAACATATAAAAACGTTTTTTCTTTTTTTCCCTAGTGGTCGCAAGGGTGACCACAGAGGTCGCAAGGGAAACCTCAGAGGTCACAGTTGCGAAACCTGGCGACCCCTAAATGACGTCCCTGGACACACCTGAGACTTTGGGCCTGACTTTGCATTGCTGACACAGACCCTGATTCATGGGACTGTGCAAAGTGTATTTTTGGAGGGCAAAGTCCATGCAAAGTAAATTTAGCAGTACAAAATGTACGTTAAACTGACGTTGCCCTGCGAAAATACACTTTGCACAGGTCCAAGAGTCAGGATTTTTGTCAGCAGTGCAAAGTCACTTTTCAGCAGTGCAAAGTCACTTTTCAGCAGTGCAAAGAATTCCATGAATCGGGCCCTATAACTGGGGGTGGTGGAAGATAACCTTTGCCGCCTAATTGACGTCTAAAGCGTCTAAAAATTAAATACTTGGCTTAAACAATTAATGTTACCAGTGTTAGTTCCTCAAAAAGAAAGGAGCCGCTCCTATTGTTGAAAACGAACTTCACTCCTTACCACACATAGCACAACACGTTTTTTAAATGAAATCAACAATATGCGAAGTGTTCATTGTAGACAGTGGAAGAGCATCCTTAAAATCGTTTTCATCTCCATTCTTTGACTATAAGGAGCAGATTACAGAAACTGTGTTGCCTAAACCCATGACATATGATGCTGTGTGCACTGCAGGGGGCGCATTTTGGCATGAAAGCACCTTCCATAATACCTTTCTGGGCATGCATTCAATAGGGGGAAATCCCCGATTTACATGGCAGCAGGCAAGGCAGGGGTTCTGATTGACTATGCGCATGCCTTGTATTGTCAATGCACACACGTGTGTCAGTTGATAACACGTCGCATGCACATTGACAACCAGGCCCTGTGTGTATCCACCAAATGTATGGATCAGCCAGAGAATGGACATTTCGAGTGTGGCTGAGGGGAAGACACTGAGCATCAAGGAAGGGGGGGGGGCGAGATGAGGGGGGGCGGAGGAGGTCGTCCATGCAGGTTGCAGTTACAGGCACCCCACCCCCATGCAGCATTCCTTGTCACTGTAAAATGAATGCACTGGCTTTGGTCCTCAGAACGGGTTTCATTTCAGGAGCCATGAGGGTCAATACCATTCTGAAGTATTGTTATAGTATGTTCTGTTATGTTATGTTGAAACTTCGGGTGCTGATGATCTTCTTGAGTAATCCCAGAATTCCTCAGATCTGGTGGACAGTCATTGTGCGTATTTGAGGGTACATGGGGGATGACCTTAGCTTACTCCCTATGCAGTCTGGCTTTGTGACGGTGGGTTTGATGGGGTGGTATGTGCTTTTGTGGGTGAATTTTAGTCTGGCAGGGTAAGATATGGGGATAGGGTGACTGTGCGCTTTCCCGGGTCGTTGAGGCAGTGCGGTCATGTGTATCATTGGGGTTCGAGGGACTGCTTGCCTGGTGTATTGTTAACTTGTGGCACAATTTGTTGCAAAGAATTTGGCATTTTAAAAGGCATTACAGAATGGTTAAAATGTGGTACGTTTGCTGCAATTGGACACCAAGATATCCTTTCATGCAGAATAGCAAAAGAAATCATCAAAATATAGCAGGCTGCCCTTCACCAGGTCCTGCTCGCAGAGGCATGCTGCAGTTGGGTTTTGCGTGGATGCAATGTGGTGTCTGGTGGGCTAAGCAAGCTACTACTGCATGGCAAACAAGTTGACATCTTCATGCCAAATAAGGCTGAGTGGAGGCAGGCTTGGAATATCTTTAAGGCAGCATTGGGTAACTGGAAGGGAGGCCCCCGGCAATAAACTACAGTTTGGAGGACTTAGATGTGTTTACTCCTGACTCCTGGCATTGCATTATCTGACATAGCATGATATAGCTTATCATTGCAGTGTATGGCGCAGCAAGCCATAAACAGAGGACATGGCCCTGTGAAGCATAGCAAGGCCTAAGTATACACTACAACGCACACAGGATACAAAGGGAAAATAAATCATCACAAGGCACAACGCGTCCTCCTGCCCACACTCCAGAGGTGTTGCTGGGGGTGTTGGGGTGATAAAGGGGCTATAGCCCCGGATCTTTTAGTTGTAGCCCCAGATAGAAGCTCAGGGGTTACAACCAAAAAGCTAGCTAGCCCTGAGTCCTGGCAGTCCCGACATAAACCTAGCCCCGGATCTTTTCCAGACCTAGCAACACCCCTGCCACACACCTAACACTGGCCTCTGCATCCAGGGCCCATTATCACTATCTTGGTGTGCCCACATCAAACGAATGTGCCCTTTCTCTCCCTCTCTTACACACTGACTAACAAACTATCTAACTCTCAAGCTGTCATTATCCCCATTCTCTCAGCATTTTAAAAAGTATTGTTTGCAAAGAGCAGCAAGGATCAGGGTATAATGGATAAGGGGTGGCTTGGTTATGCAATGCTAAGGGTTCAGAAAAGCATGCACTGTGTGGTTGAGAGAGAGCCCTGGAATGTGAAGAACGCAGGCCCCCAGGTCTTCGTTCTTATGATATGTGTGGCTGTCTGACAGCCATTTCAGACCTCACCCTACCTTGCATTGGTTCTCCTTATAGAGTGCCCAGCACCAATCACAATGATTTACTTAGTGTATTCTGATCTGGTTAGTTGTGCTCCTCCGGATCATTAAACAGGGTTTGATCTGCGTCACTAGGCTGAGTACATTGATCACGTTGCAGATGCTTCTTGATCATGATCCGATGCCATTCCTTGTGATCATCTGAGGAAATGTGGTAGCCTTTGAGGATCACCACAACCGCTCCATCTTCATTAAAGACAGCTAGTATTTCCATAGTACAATATGGTGTTCACAGTGGTGCGGTGGGTACAATTAGTAAGCCTATGATTTGGGTGGCAGTACTTGTGGCAATACTACAAGACACCTTGCTGATGTGAGTACCTGCTGATGATTCATATGACTCACATGTGGGAACTAAGGCCATATGATACTGTTGTTTCCTCCTTCAAACCACACTTTTGTATAGATTTCTGAATTAGACAGGTAGGCTGCAGAGCATTACTGAGTTGCTCAGTAGGTCCTTATTGTTTAGCGGCTGCTTCCCTTCTGTTTTGTAAATCTACAACAGCCATCATTCTCTTTAATCAAGCATTGGCAAGGCCAAAGGTTTAGGCTTTTAAATAAGCACTGGATTTCTTAGATGTAGATTACGGACTCCACAACCTCCTACTCTACATTGAGCTACATCAGCATGCTGGACTACAGCAGGGAATGAGACAGGAGCAACTAAGGTGTAGGAGACGCATGCAGCAGAGGGCACCAATACCACGTGTCCAACAATCCCCATGGACACTCATGGACAGGCAATTAGTCACCTTAGACAGATTGAACCGTCCAACCATCAACAGCCTGCTCACCCTGACACGGGCACAACTGCAGAGCGCCATTTCCATCCAAACAGTCATCCCCCGCTTACTGAAGCTTGTGCCTTCCTACATTGCTGTGGCGCGGTGTCTTACAACGCACAGTAGGGGCACTGCATGACATGTCTCAGCCCACAGTTTCAAAGGTGTTGGACCAAGTCCTGGATGCCCTAATAATGCACACACACCTGCACATCTCCATGCCCATCACCCAGGCACAAGTGCATACAGCAAAGGCAAGGTTCTACAGCATAGCACATTTACCCAACAAAATTGCATCATTAGACTGCACCCATGTCGCGTTGGTACCACCCCAGGCAATTGAACAGGCATTCCGCAGCCAGAAACAATATCACTTTATGAACATGCAAATGACCTGTGATGCTGATCTCACCATCAGTCACTTCTGTGCCCGATAACCTGGGGCCACACATGATGCACTGATTCTGTGCAACAGCACCCTGCCTGCGTACATGGAGAAGCGCAGAAGACAGCTTCTTGGCTTGTGGGTAAGTAGCACTCAGACCTGAATGGCAAAAGCACACTCATGCACCTGGGGCATGTATGCAGTAGTGAAGTGAATGAACCACAAGTACCATGATACAACAACAATGATACCGATTATAGACCAGGCACCCTGACTGACCCACCCGAGGACACAGTCTTAACACATGTGATGAATCAGAGCATTCATCTATGCAAGGCAGAACCACGCAATCACGTAAACGTACAACGCATGTAAAAATATCCATGTACCCTACATGGCATAGTGCAACACCATAGCTGACCAGTGCATTGCCAACGACACATCATTGTCAGACTACACATATGAATGCAAGGTAGCCATGTTGACCATGTCCCAACAACCCTGATGCACACAAGGTACCCTGTGCTCATCCACTGAGACATGCACATAGGAGTATGCACTTCAGGAACATGCACTTGTACTACGGACAACACACAGCCATGTTTCACACAGTCCATTCATGTTTTGCAGGTGATGCTGGTTGCCCGAAGTGGCCATGGATAATGATCTCCGTGCGAAATCCTGCTACACCACAGGAGATGGCCTATAATGATGCACAGAGGAGAACAAGATCATACATTGAGAGGACATTTGGGCATAACAGCCCCGAAATAGTAGAAAAAATCATAGTGCTCTTCGTCATGCTGCACAACATTTGCATACGCCGGATGTAGCAATGCCTGCAGATGAGGACAATGACCCCCCCCCCTAGCTCTGATAAGTGTCTGGAAGCCCTATGTGGGGAAACAAGGGGAGTTTGGATGGTCTGCCAAGAGCTCATAGAAAATAATTTTGACTCCAGAGACATGACACCCATACATGCACTGAATGCATCTGTCTAAATGGCATTACATTGATACTACCAATATGAAGATGATTCAAGTGTGTTTAATGCTGCCAACAAGGCAACAAGATCCCCTACAAAAACTACCACCCCCCACACTCATCCTCAATAACAACTACCACTCGCATTAGCGCTTGCGCTCATCCCCTTTGTCTGATGGACTGGCATCATTTGCAGCACGCCGTTGTGAGTGCCTGGGAAGGGTGCTCTGTGTTGACCCCTCAGTAGGGGTAGCAGACTGTGAGCTCCCCTGCAAGCTCCTCCATAGATGTTCAAGGCTCAGATATATGGCTCTGGCCATGGTCTCATGTGATGAGGACATTTGTTCAGCCAGCTCCTGGACCCTCTGGCTGGAGAGACACAGGTTTGCATTGCATATGACTTTGCTTCTGCATAGATGGTCGATTGACCGTGACAACCGTCTCAAGGACCCCTGGATGCAGACACGCATGGCCTCGGCATGTCCCAAGTGTTCCTGTGCTATGGTGTGCATTTCTGCCTGCCTCTGTTCCATCTGATCCTGATGGTCCCAGATGGCCTGGAGTGTGGGGGCAGGTGCTGGCGCTGGTGTTTGCATTTGGACATGTTCCTTGTGCTGAGCGTCTGATGAGCCCTCAGCATAGTGCAGGGCACACCGGACATCATGCTGGGATGGTGGTGTGTGCAGTGGTTAGAGGCTGCACAGGGGGGAGGAGTCAGGTGAAAAAATGCAGACAGGGGAATGTAGGTGCTGAATGTAGGGGAGACACCCTCATACAGGTCTACATCCGAGCCTGCTGTGGCCTGCTGTGATCGCTGGCTGTCATCCTCACCCAGACCCACCTATGCGTCCACATTTGGGCCCGATGTGGCACTGTCCTGGTATCTTCTTGGTGGCACAGATTGCACACCTGGGGTTTGTGTTGGCCCCATGGGCTTGTTCGTGTGGACGGCAGGAGTGTCTGTCAGTGGCCTGGTAGACTGGTGCTTCTTCTTGGGTGGCACACTCCCACTCCCTGAATTGCATTGGCCTGGCTGTTTGCTGCCAGTGGTTGTTGCTGTTGTCGTGGATGGTCCAGCCTCCAGGGACATTTCCTGGGTGTTTTGTTGGGACAAATTGACATGTGTGTTACCACATTGTTGCTGATGTGCTTTGGAAAACAACATTTACTGTCACTTTTGCTATGTTGTCACTGTGTGTTGGGACTCCTGGGGGGCTGCCATAATCTGTCAGCCACTGTATACATGGCATACATTGCATATGGATGGCTGGGTGTGGGTTGGCCTGCTAGATTTGGAGGTGCATCAAAGGGATTAGTTGGGCCATGGGCTGTCCTGTGCAGTGGGGTGGCTGGACTGTTGGTGGCTGATATCTGGTGGTGCAGTCAGGTGGGTGGAGTGATTTTAGTTGTGTTTGGGCCAGGTGGGCATGTTGTCAGATGTGTACCCCTCACTGTGTCTGTACATGGGCCATGGTAGTCGAGGGGCTTGTGGCTGCGACACAACTATCATCTGGTGTGCATTCATGGGCATGGACAGGTTGCATGGTTGCATGGAGGCTATGTTGACTGTGCATGGGAGTCATGTCAGAGGGGGTCTGTTGGTCACCAGTTGTTGTCCATGGCGCCTGGAACCTCATATGGATGGTGATTGCTTTCTGCCTGCAGGATTCTGCAGACATTGTTGCATGTGTCACTGTTGTACTCAACAGATTCTGCTTTGCTGCTGGCTCCTAGCTCTGCCATGCCCACACCCTCAAACCCCGACCATGTACATTATCCCACTGACCATCTACTCCCACAGTATCAGTAACATGGGTTCAACTGTGCCACCTCTAGTGGCAGCGGTCTCCTGGCGGTGATTGTAGATGAAGGCCCTGACCCTGGCCTTGAGGTCATTCAACCTCTTCTTCATGTCCTCTACATCAGGGTGGACGTGCCCTACGGCCACTACCTTGTCCCTGACTTCAGACCATATTTTGTTCTTGCCCCGTTAGCTGGTCTTCCCGTGCAATATCCCATAAAGCTCCTCAGAGTTTGCAACCATTTGCTCTGCCAACAATGTGAGATCCTGATCGCTGAATTTGGGCTTCCGCTGCCTCATATCTGGCACCCTACCTTTGCCCTTTCCTATGGACATGTTTGGCCTTAGCTGGGTATCTGGATGGCACTCCTATCTCGAGATATTGGATGAATATTTTTTTTTAAAATGGCCACTGTGGAGCTTCCTTTTATAGCGATGATGAATTTCTGCAGACTGCCATGGCTGTAATGGTAATTCGGCCATTTCTTGCAAGATTTTTGTCATACCACAGAATTTGAATCAGTAACTCCGCTAGGCAGAATTACCGTTATCGCCATTGGTGTGTGCGCGTGCCTGCCAGGTTGTAATTTGGCGGTAAATCCGCAGCGATGCATGGTGGTAACGCAAAATCTGCCACAGCAGATTTACTGCTGAATTACTGCCTAACTCGTAATGAGGCCCTACATCCCTGTTATGTTGGGTGACTTCATCACACACTTTGGCAGCACCCAAGATTCCCTCACAGTGGACTTTATTATAACTACAAACCATCTGCACAAGTCTACGGAAGAGAGGAACTAGAAATTGAATTAGTAATAGTTGTTTTCTGTGATTATTTGCCATGAAAGCAAGGTCATTATCATTGTGTCCAATGAATACTGTCTAGGGTTTGCCTTTGTTTTCTTCAACTGAAAAGCACTAGGGCCATTGAGACCGATAAAGAGCTACTCTATCACTGATGAAGCCTCTAAAGTGTTCCTGCTATTTAGAGTCCATCAGTAATCTGACAGCTTCAGACAGAAAAACAAAACCAGTACAGAGAGCCATCTTGTGTGCATTGTTCAAAGAACAAGTATTTCCAGCTGACACAATTCAGCTTATCCAGACAGACAGGATAGAAGCAAGTCAATCCCCGAAAAAAACATTAAAATTGACTGAAGTAACTCTCTCACCACACCCTATCATTGCAGGCCCTCACTACGACCCTGTAGTATGAAATAAGGGTGCCGGTAGCAACTTACTGGCACCCTTTCTGGATTGCCACACTACAAGTCTGCCTCCAGGGGCCGTTGCGCCCGCCAGGTCTGATCTGCCAGCAACGGTCCCGGTAGGCAGACTGGTCATGGAAGCACTGTTAGCATCAGTGCTCGTGCTTCCGACTCCAAAGGAATGGGAAACAACAATTGTTGGCACCTGACATCCGAATCCACCGGGACTTCTAATGTCCTAGTGGTACTGGGATATCAGGCGGTGGAACGCTGTTGCGAGTTTGAAGGCAACCCACTGGTAGCATTAGTGGTTGTTTAAGTTGTTTGGTGGCCCATGGAGGAGGAGGGGCCAGGTAGGGGTAGAATAGACTAGACTAATTGGTAGATAGAATTGTGTGGGCTTGGCGAAAGGGCCATTAAGTTTGATAACAATAAATGTGTGGGCCTGGGGAGAGGGCCTTTGAATGTTGTTTTAGTGTCATTGATGTGGATGGAAGGTGTGAATGTGTGAGAGGATTGGAGTGTTGAGTGAATGTATATGCGTGTGTGTATTGGGTATATTTTGTACAAGTGAACACATTATGACTCTTATTTTACATATTTATATAAATTGGGAGGGAAGATAAATTGCACGAGGGTAAGGAGGGAGGAACTCTCAAATGTGGTAAGTGAGATGGAGGAGTGAACTAGATGGTGGAGGATGATGTTTAGTGAGAATATGGACATGCGCCTCGACCACTTATGTAATATATTTCCCCATTATAGAGATAACATTTTAATATACCACTTTCTGTGGCTGCAGGACACTGCAGAGAAGTGTTTTCTAGAATGGCCAGCAGAGGCAACGTTCTACAGGGTCACCAAAGAGAACATATTTTCTCATTTATTTGCAACATATAAGGGTGCTAAATTGAACAGTAGGCAAAATATATTAGGCCTACGGAAGCTACATGAAGAGCAAAAAGAGGAACCCACCAAAGAGGCAGGAAAGGTAGTGACATGGCGGTGCTAGCCACCGCACTGCCCCCTCCCTATGGGCTGTACCCTACGCTGAAGCCTACAGCAGAGTATGCAAATTCACGACACCAAGAGAACAGCAGCAAGTAACAAAATATATTTAGCTTATATAGAAAAAAGTGTGTGCCAGCAGTTCAAACTCTGTTCAAAGCAGCAGATGGTGAGATAGAGAAGGTGGTCTGGAAAAAGGAAGAGAAGCAAGGTGCGGCGGGAACACCAGGCAGGTGGACATCCAGGAAAATTATGTTTAAGTTAAAGCGACTCTGGAGGGGAAGGAGGAGGGCTATGGGGGGTCTGAAGTGGAAACAAGGACACCAATGAGGACAGTGGAGTAAGGTGCACCCTGAGGCCTACGGACATGTGGCGCAGTACAAAAATTAAAATAAATAAATAAAATAAAATAAATAAAGGGAGAATGTGGGACAAAGGGAAATTGGATGAAGACAGAGAAAAACAATAGTTGGAAGATAGAAGCCGAAGGGGAGAAAGTTAAAGGGATAAGAAGAAAGAGAGAGAGAGATTGCTTGGAGAAGCAGTAGGGACTGGTCCCAGACAACCGAACAGGACAGGAAGGATGGCAGTAGCCAGCACTGAAAAGTGCAGGGCTACTCCCACGCCACATACACAGCTACCCCTATTACAGAAAGGCGGGGGAGGAGCTCAGTTTATACCATGGCACAGCATGGATAGATACAATTTTATGTATAGCCTGCCATCCCTCGCAGAGGGGGCAGGCAAAAGGATATATACTCTTGTGCAAGAGACAGCCGGGATTACCCTGTTGATTGGCGGTATGAAGAGCTTATTTGCAGCCATATTGGGCGCACAGGGGGACAAAATATGGCAACAGGCAGGATATGATGGGGTGAAATTGAGTAGCAACATCCATGATGGTGCACCCTTTAACAACTCCAGTGCACACATGTGTAAAGTATTAAGGACTATGAACCCAGACACATCAGATTTGGGGGCCATTTTGGCAAACAAAATGAAACCAGATGAGGAGCACACAGAATATAGCTATACAAAATACAGAAAATGTGGATATTAGAGACATGACAACCATGGGACATGAACATACCAATATTTTACTACATACTGGTCCAAGTCCTCCCCTCAGATGCACACACATCCCTAGAGAAGGTGGTTGGGATTGAGGTGAAGGGATGGCTAGAAATACAGACCACCATTGTACACTTTTGTAAAAGGAAATAGGAAAGAGAGAAAGACACAGCAGAGAATGCAATTAAACAGAGGCAACATTGTTGAAAAATAAATTAGCATAGATACCTATGGATGTGGCCTTTGACTAATCTAGCAATATCATCACTGACTCCTTGGGGTGAAGCTGCTCATCCATGGCCAGGGAAAGGCCGAAGCTACCTGATTCTGACCCTGGAGGTGGCTACTGTGTATCTTACCCGCTAGTCCTATGGGACTTGTCATCCAGGTCGCCAGGACACAGCCATCGCTTTTGAATCCAGTTCCTGGGGGTGTACCAGTGTGGGAGGATCACCTGAGAACCCATGCTGGTAATTGTAATCCCCCCAGGAGGAGAGAATAGGATTATTGAAGTCCTTGATTCTGATTGAATATTCACTATTAAGGAGATCTTATTCTTCCAACTTTAAATCTCAGTTATTTAGATGAGTTGATGCAGAAAAACATTAGCAGTGGGAAACTTTAAATGAATGTTATGAATATGTTTTATTGTATCTCTTTAAATTGATTGATAAAGAGTTTAAAAAAAAGAAATCTCAGTTAACCAACCGGATTTGTTTTTCAAAAGCCAGGTGTTATTAAACACCCTTCCGATAGCCCATTATCAAATACAGCAGTGGGACCGAATAGTCTTCAAAGTCAGACCCTCCCATATATTTATTAGAGCTAGAGCCTTAAACCCACCTTTTCCCAAACCTTTTCTTTTGTTATCAAACTGCCTTCATCGAAGTCAAGTTCCGAAGGGTCAGGCAATTTTTAAACCTTCTCTGAGGAGGTTGAGACCCTGTTATGACTTTATGCTTGCTTTACAATTAGTATAACATTGAATTTAGGTAGGTTTACGGAACCCTTACCTGCTGGAAGGTGGATATTAAGGGGAGTAACGGGGAGCATTCCTGACTCTACTCCTGGCCCTGAGATGCGGAGACAGGGACAAGAGTAAGGCCGGGTTAACCCTCCTGGGGAATAAAACATGTGAAGGACGAAATGATTTTTGTCCAGGAATGGGATGTTTTGAAGAGTTTCAGTGGAAGCTTTCAGCGTGGTGCATGAAGAATGAGGTCTTCTACGGCAGATCAGTTCCTAGCACAGCACCCACGTAGGGATAGAGAGAGAAATAAACAGGAGTTTAGTGTATGCTGTATGTCCGAACTGAGGTAGTTGAAATCAGCACTGTAGAGATATATCCTGACTAGTAAGAGCAGAATTATATCTTAATAGCTTGCTACTCTAGGAAGACTCTCAGCAAGTTTAACTTGAAGAATGGTGCACGTGTTGCGCAGGCTGGAATAAGATTCACGTGTTGCGAATTTTGATGCAGGAGTTGCATAGTTGAAAAGGTAAGGAACGAGTTGCATAGGATAGTAATGTACTTGTGGATAGGAGGCTGAAACTGCTGTTCTGCACTAATGTGCTTACTTTGCAAAATAGTAAACGAGTGACACTGGTAAGGTGGAGTTTAGCTAACTGTGCTTGTAGCTGGTATTCAGGTTTCAAGCAAATTAAATCGGGGAGGCAATTTAGAGGATATGCACTCATGTTCTTGTATTCAGGGAATGTCACGTTTAGACAATTACCGCGGCATATGGGTCGCAATGCAACAATGCAGTTTAAAGCTTAATGTGAAATAAGGCAGGGAGAGAAAGGCACAATGAAGGTGGGAAGGGAGAGGTAGGAAGGAATACAGAAGAAAGCATTTACTAGGTGGTAATTCTGGCAGCGTAGTGTGTAGTCAGGTTTGAAGTAACGTGAGGAATGAAATACACAGAGTGATTTTAAAGAGAGGGAAGGGTGGGGTAACAGCGGCCATGTTTAAAACAAGTATACCGTGGAAGGTGGAATAGAATGAATAGACCCTATGTTGGAGGAGGGATGAAATGAATTATTTATGTAATTTCCATTTATTCCACAGGGAATAACAATGCATAACAGTAGGCCCCCCTTTTGAGGGACAGGGACCAGGTTTCCAAGGACGTGATCTGCAGAAACGTTTGATACATGTTGGTGCATGTACGTGTGAAGCTGGTTCCCAAGTGCGATCGCATGGAGCATATACCTTCCTCTTGATTAGATACTGAAGTCTACTTCTATAGTAGTGGAAATCACAAATCCCTGCGACTTCGTATTCAGGTCTGGACTGGGTGTCAATAGGTGGGGGTGTGGTATTGGTTCCTCTGTGAAAACTATCTGGAATGTGGGGTTTCAACTGGGATATATGCAGGCCTTGGGGAGTTTTATTCAATATGCCACTGGACCGATTATGGCCAAAATGGGAAAGGGGCCAAAGTATAGTGGAGACAATTTGGAGAGTACTAAATGATGAGGTAAAAACTTGGAGGCTAGCCATACCTTGTCTCCAATGTGCAACACAGGTGCTGCAGATCGTTTCTTGTCTGCTTGTTTCTTTTGGAACTCTTTGGAATGGGTTAACACGGAGAGGGCTTCGGTATGTCCTTTTTGGAAAGAATCCATCAAAGCATCTACCGTAGGACTTGGTGAGTAGGTCAGGGTGAAATTGTTGTAAGCAAATTCCGCAAGTGGTAATAACTCCTTCCAATTGTCCTGAAGGGTTGATCCAAAACAATGTAAATAGGCTTCTAGAGTTTGGTTAAGTCTTTCTGTTTGTCCGTTAGTTTGTGGATAGAAACGGGAACTCAATGTGCATTGTATGCTTAAGGTTTTACACACCAGAGTCCAGAATCGGGAAGTATATTGGGAACCGCAATCTAAACTTATAGTGTGAGGGAGACTGTGGCTATAAAAAATTAATTTTAGGTATAACGTGGCCATTTGTGCTGCTGTGGGTATTTTGGGTATTAAAATTAAATTATTGAGTTTAGTGAAACAATCGATAGTGACCATTATGGCTGTGTGGCCATTAAAGGGAGGAAGATCCACGATGAAATCGGTAGAGATTTGTTGCCAAGGTTTGGTAGGAAAAGTCAGTTGTACCAACAAACCAAAGGGGTGCTGGCATGAGATTTTAGTTTGAATGCAGACAGAAAAGGAGGTCACAAAGTCTTGGATGTACTGAGAGATCTCGGACCACCAAAAATGTTGATTGATCAATAAGAGGGTTGCTTTGACTCCTCTATGACCAGCGATGACTGTGTCAGGGGTCATACGGAGTGCCTCTTTCCTCAATTATTTGGTGAGAAGATACAATTGTCAGTCATGGAAATATAGACTGTTTTCTGATGATAAGTGGAGCTCTTCTTTGTCTTTTGCTATTTCTACATCCAGGTCAGAGGTAGCAATTCTGAGTGTTGTTAGATAATCTGTCACCAGAAATATGAAAGCGGAGTCAGGAAACATTCTTTCCTTAACAAAGGTGGTTTTGTGGGTGATAGGTTTACGTGATAGGGCGTCAGCCATAATGTCGGACTTTCTTGAAACAAAGGTGAAATGTATTCAGTAAGAAGAAAAGAAATGGGCCCATCAGGCCTGTCTACTCTTTTGTGTCTCTGTGTGTTATAAAACTCTTAAATTGTGGCTGTCAGTCCTTACTTCTATAGGGAATTGGGCACCAATAAGCAAGTGTCTCCATTCTGGAAAGGCCCTCTTAATGGCCAACAACTCTTTTTCTAAAACCATGTAGTTTACTTCGGAACTGGTCAGTGTTTTGGAGCGATAGGCAACAGGGTATTAATTTCCTTTTTTATCATTTTTTTTTAGTACCACTCCTAGAGCATTGTTTGAAGCATCTGATTCAACAATGAAAGGTTGAATTTGATTGGGCAGTCTTAGTATAGGGGCGGTGGTGAACGCCTCCTTTAATGTGGAAAAAGGCTTTTTGAGTTTCAGGGAATAGGGGTTAATGGGTATTTGTCTGGAATAGATATTTTATTCAGCCCTCTGAAGTCTATACAAGGTCTTTGTTCCATTGTATTTTTCTTTGGAATAAAGAATAGAGATGCCCCGGCAGGTGAATGTGACTCAGTGATTAGTCCATTGCAGAGATTAATTTCCAAATATTCTTGTTGAACAGTCTTTTCTGTTTGTGACAGCATATACATTCAGCCAAAGGGGATCAGTTTGTCTGGAATCAGATCAATTGTGCAATCGTCTCGGCGGTGGGGAGGAAGTTCTTTGAATTCAAGATCCGAAATAACCTCTTGGTAATCTTGGTAGTGACTGGGTAAAGTAACAATTAACTCTGTTGGTTTTATTCTGGAGGGAAAAGGCACGGTGGAGGTCGGTGTAAAAAGACCTACCAACCCTTCCGACAGACAATGGGTAATGCAATGTTCTGAACTAAGAAAAAAAGACCCTGCTGTCCAATTGGTATATGGGTTGTGGAGTCGTAGCCATGGAAGCCCTAATTTGACGGGATAATGTGCTGCTTTTAGTAGATCAAATGTGATCTCTTCTTGATGGGTCATTATAGACATTACCAATGGGTCGGTCTTTTGTTTGATCAATCCGGATATTAACAGAGTTCCATCTACTCCTTCCACTGGAATTAAAATAGAGCGAGATCTACGTGGGATTTTATATATGTGAGCCCATTAGTCATCAAGGAAATTTCCTGCAGCACCACAATCAATTAAGGCAGAAACATTTTCGAGTACTTGATTGACAAATCTTAAGGACATTTTAACTACTACCATTTGGGTAGTGAAAGGGGAACTTGCTTCCCGGACCATAGATCCTTTTATGATCTGGAGGCTGTGTTTCCCAAACATCTGGGAGGGATTAAGGGACAGTCCTTAAGTTTGTGTTCCTTGGATGCACAATACATACATAGACCTAGATTGCGATGTCTCGTTCTCTCTTCGAGGGTTAAGGGCCGTCTGGCAGCTCCGATTTGCATGTTCTCATCTAACTTATGGAACTTTAGGCTGAATTGGGTATTCTCTGGTGGACGAGGGCCTCGTGTTCGTCTTTTTTCCGCATGTTGTTCTTGTAATCTATAATTGAGTTGTAGAACAGTTGTAATAATTTCTGCTAGGTTTCCAGGACTTTGTCTTTTAATTATTCATTCAGTCCTCTTCCAAGAAAAGTGATGAAGGCGTCGTCAGACCATGCGGTTTCATGGGCCATTTGTTTGAAATGGGTGATAAAGGTTAAAGTGTTCATCGACCCTTGTTTAAAATCCAGAAGATGTTCTTGTGCGGATATGACAACTACTTGTCTACCGAACATTGCTCGAATACCACTGGTGAATCCCAGGTAGCAGTCCAAAATGGGGTTATTAACGGGGTTGCCCAAGCTAGTGCAGCTCCAGCAAGGTTTGATATCATATGCCCTACTTTGGTTCGATCTGTGGGAGAATAAGCTGCTTTAAATGCGAATTGAACCACACAGGAATCAAGGAATTGTCTGCGTTTTTTAGGGTTGCCAACTAATTCACCTCTGGGCAAAGCTCCTGAAGGTACGTCGAATTGTGGGGCAGGGGTGTGAGCAACCAATTGTCTAAGAACAGGATATTCTGTTTTGAGGTTCTGTATTTCTGTGGTGAGATTTTGCATCCCAACCATCAATTGTTGCACCTGTTGTTCCATACTAGAATACATTTGGGCGTTACTTTCTGTTATGACTTCATGCTTGCTTTACAATTAGTATAACATTGAATTTAGGTCGGCTAACGGAACCCTTACCTGCTGGAAGGTAGGAATTAAGTGGAGTAATGGGGAGCCTTCCTGACTCTGCACCTGGTCCTGAGATGGTTAGACAGGGACAAGGGTATGGTCGGGGGAAACCCTCCTGGGGAAGAAAACCTGTGGAGGACGAGAGGATTGTTGTCCAGGAATGGAATGTTTTGAAGAGTTTCAGTGGAAGCTTCAATGGTTTGCTTTATTGCCTTACAGCACGGTGCATGAAGAAATAGGTCTTCTACTACAGATCACTTCCCAGCACAGCACCCACATAGGGATAGAGAGAGAAAAAAAAAGGAGTTTAGTGTATCCTTTATGTCCAAACTGAGGAAGTTGAATTCAGCACTGTAGAGATAGATCCTGACTAGTAAGAAGAGAATGATATCTTTATAGCTTGCTACCATAGGAAGACTCTGAGCATGTTTAGCTTGAAGAATGGTGCACGTGTTGTGCAGGCTGGAATAAGATGCACGTGTTGCGTATTTTAATGCAGGAGTTGCATAGTTGAAAAGGTGAGGAATGAGTTGAGTAGCGTAGTCATGTACTCATGGATAGAAGGAGGTTAAAAGTGCCATGCGGCACTAAAGTGCTTCTGTTGTAAAATAGTAAACGAGTGGCATTGGTAACGCAGAGTTTAGCTAACTGGCATTTGGGTTTCAAGCGAATTAAATCGCAGAGAGGTAGTAAGGAAGATAGAAGAAAGCAATTACTAGGTAGTAATTCCAGCAGCGTAGTGTATAGTCAGCTTTGAAGTAACGCAAGGAATGAAAAACGTGGAGTGCTTTTAAAGAGAGGGAAGGGTGGAGTAACGGTGGGCATGTTTAAAACAACTAGACCGTGGAAGGTGGAATAGAAAGAATAGACCCTTTAGACGCCATGTTGGAGGTCGGATGAAATGAATTATTTATGTAATTTCCATTTATTCCACAGGGAATAGCGATGCATGACAGACTATTTTCTTTTCCTAGTCTGAAAGCTTGACAGAGGGAACCCAAACCCTTTCTGAAAATATGACTGATATTGAAGCAGTCATAGCTCAACTGGCGGCCAATCAAAGTCAGACCTAGGCTCGCCTTAAGGAAAATTTGACAAGGTAAGTCGAATTGCAAGCAAGACCCCTATTACCTCAAGGGATACTACAACCCAACCAGGATGGTGAAGACATAGGATTTTTTTGTTGAATTTTGAATGTTTGGCTGAACAACTGGGATGGGGAGAAAACCTAAAAAATGCTATTTGCGACCCCTGCTAAAAGACAAGTTACAAACCGCCTTTCAGTTGCTTAATCTAACTTTGGGAGCTACCTTCATATCCATCTAAGAAAGGCTCCTTAAAATAGTAGGTGAGACCAGTAATTTCTATCGACAAAAACATATGTCCATCAGATGAGACCCCTCTGGAAGTTGGAGAACAAATTAAAAAAACTCTTGCCTTATGGGTCAGCAATAAAGCACTGGAAGAGTTAGTAGAAATGATCATCTTGGAAGAGTTTATCAACTCACTACCTCCTTTTCTACAGAAAGCCATACTACAATTATATCGACACACTATTAAATTCGCTGTGAAACTGTCCAAAACCATTCAGATGCAGTAAAATATTTTCATTCCTTCTATAAAAATTAAGATAGAAAGGATCATAAACCACCGTACCGCTCTCAAAACCTAACATTAGAATGAGGAGGACTCTCTAAAACCCAAGAGTGGACCCCAAGAGAAAAGGTAGAAATGAAAAACCTGATGCCAAGATTAAAGAAGAATGAAGGGGAGAGGAATCCTGAAGGATTAAGTCAACACAATGCATCTGTTTCTTGAAACAGGTAATTTAGCTCCATATTGTCCCAAAAATGAAAAGGAGGAGCCTATGGAAATAGGTTGCTTAAGAGGAGAGGAACAGGAAGAACAATATGCGGATCTAGAAACCTTTAGCATATGTTTATGCCAATGATCAGTAGATTTTACATATAAAAACGCTCTGGTGAATGCGAAGATAGTAAAAGCATTAATTGATTCTGGTAGTAAACAAATAGTCATAAGAGCCAATTTGGTCTTTTCAGCAGATCTAGAACATGCAATCATGGTTAGAGTAACTTGTGTACACGGAGATAACGAAATCTATCCCGAGTACTGGTGTACGTTAACATCAGGGGAACGTCCCGGTTAATATCATCAGACATTATCCCTGGACTTCCGGAAGAGGTTATTGTAGGAAGAGACTTTCCAGAATTATCTACCCTTCTTCAAGAGCCCCTTTCCTCATCTAGGGAATTTACACCACAAGATCAATGGCAGTCTGACTTCTATTCCCAGACTTCCCCGGTGTGGGAATGGACGGAAACAGAGCCTCACAGAAACATTAGTTATGTTAAATCTCCTCAATCCCAGTTCATGGGCTACTCACAGAGAACTAAGCTTAACATGCAGACTCTACCTGCACAGCCAAAGAGAAATTGTGTGGATATGCGAGAATCCCTGGATATAGTTTCCACTTGTCCTCTCCAGAATCCTCAGACTAGGGAATTTCGGAGAGGAACAAACGTATCCACCTCGCAAAGTGAAAGGGTATTTGAGAAACCAAAGGGTATCTCATCCGCTAGTCCCCTGGGACTTGTCATTCAGGTGGCCAGGTGACGGCCATCACTTTTACATCCTGTTCCTGGGGGTGAACCAGTGCGGGAGGACCACCTGGGTGCGGGGTCTTTGGGGAGTGGGGGTGAGATTGCCGATGGTGAGATGCGGTATTGCCCCCTTTTTTGTTCATCTACCCCATCCCATTTTTAGGATTTCTCCGAAGTCCCAACTCCCTCCCCCTTTTTTACACAAACACTGTGATGAGGAAGAGGGTGACTGAGAGTAACCAGACTAACTCTCTCACATCGTACTGTACATGTCGCTTTAATCGGATCAGGCAATGTCAAGCACTTTACCCTAAGTGCATACACCTGATAGCAATTAGCTCTCCTCACACGAATAAAAGGCACCACCTAAAGACATACTCTGAGCAAGGCAAAAAGCGAGAACAAGCAGAACTTCCGGGACAAAGGCATGCCTACTGGATCAGAGCAACGGACCAAGGAATGAGAGCAGCAGGCCGAAAACCCCAAGGCTTCCCTACTGGAGGTCGTTACGTCTTGCAGACCGCAAAAGACACATGGAGAAGGCCAGATCCCACAAGTGAAGATTGCATTCTGCTTCAAGGACGCCAACGGAATGGAAGAGTTGGGGAGGTGAGGTCAAGCCTGTGGTACTAACCTTGACTCAAAAATCAGAAAGCACCAAACAAGAAAGAAGCGCACACATCCGGTAAGTTGGCAAGTGACCTGAGAGACTGGTGTGTGTTAAAATGAATGAAGTAGCAACATCATATCACAAGTGAAGGCTGCACATGTGTGGATTAAACGCAAAGAAAGGAAGACCTGTGAATGAACTTTAAAGTAAAATACAGCTGCAAGATTAGCGATACTAATTAACGGAGTCATTCGTTGAAATGAAGTAGCCCATTCGAAAGTCTGCATGTAACGTGTATTGTATGAAGAAAAATGGTGAACAAACAGCAAGAGTGAAAGTAAATAGTGAACATTGAGTTAAAGTGGTCCTGCTGTGTTCTGTAACCAAAATCCACGCACGTTCAAAAGACATCGACATCAGAAGGTTGTCTGAGCCCAATTGAGGGAGACCCGAAGTGTATTAAGCTTGGGGAAGGGAGCCCCCTTGCAACTTTGTGTAAACTATATCGTCAGAGGTTTGAGCCCAGCAGAGGGTGACCTACGAGAACTGTGTGGTGAAAGGTCTGAGCCCAACAGCAGGGGACCTTTGTGAACGTTTTGGTTAAAACATTATTTTGAAAGTTAGAAAAAGGTACTTTAAACCTGAAAGGCCAGGTTGACCTCGATCCACTGCTTTGAACTGTGTACTCTATTGGAAGCTGAGCCGGAGTGTGTCATTGTGAGGGCAAACGTGGGGAGTAGAGCTGGTTCAGCCACATTACCATTTGAACACTGACATTTCCTTTTTTGCATACACTTTCTCCTTTTTACACTTTTTGTACAAGAGATAGGGCAGGTATTAGGTTTTTGTTAGTAAAGACCCTTTTGATTTGTCAGACTCCCCTAGGACTGTTTTGTTTATCGAGACAACTCCCATCTTAGTTATAGGGCAGAAAAGAAGTTTCTCCAACCTGAACATTTTCAATAAAGGTTTTACAAATTGTAGCCATATTGTCATTGTAAATACTTGTGATACCATGCCTTTCCTACACTACCTGTGAGAGGACCATGTAGGGGAAGTGAGTTAGGAAAACACTGAACCAAAATAACTTTAAAGCCATAAGTGCACATGACACCAGATACTAATTTCCCAAGTTTTCCCAATAAATTACCCTATTTGCCCCCCTGCCCCCATTTTAGTACTGAGACAAAGAAGAGGGTTGAACAATGAAGATGACCTGAAGCAGTTAGCCAGTGCTGTGTTTGAGTCTTTGGAATATAGAGCTCACAGGGATCTGAGAGAGAGGCAGAGAGGCAGAGTCAGAAGCTGTTTGCAACTTGTTCTGATGCCAGTCAAGACGCATAAGATTACCTGATTGTGAGAAGTAGCACAGAGGGTACGCGAACGGTGTGCAGAGAGACCGAGCTAAAAGAAGCTTACCGTTTGATGACCATGGGAGCAAAGGAAAGCAAAGTGGGAACTGACCGGCTGACGGGACTCATGCCTAGTCAGCAGACCAGAAGAGAAGCAGGAGAAGAGACGAAGAACCCCCAACGTTGCCCGGTAAGCCTAGTGAGAAGTAAAGGGTTACCAGGGCCAAGGAAGGCAAATGCATCACAGTGATAATGCAGAAGAGCGCAACTTAGTATATTAAAGAAACTGACATGGATGAAAACATTGTTAAGAAAGGGCCGGTGTCCCAGTATTATAAAGAAGGGAATAAAACATATCTGAACAATGTTGAAGGTGGGTCGGAGACCCAATGCTTGAGAGGAAGATTTGATTCACATTTGAATAGTCTTGAGAGAGGTTCTTAGACCCAACACTTAAAAAGAGAAATTAAAACAGAAACACAAATTGTCAAAATAGGGTCAGTAACCCAATATTAGGACAATATGTGTCATGCAGATGAACGAGTGTATGGAGAAAGGAAATTCCCCGCCATGTTAGTGAACTAGGCAGAGCGTGAGTCTGGGACTCACACCCAAGAAAGCAAGACAAGTGGAACTGAAATTACATCCTGGCAGGAGAGTAAACCAGGAGTGAGAAAAGGAAGTGACGTGATATCCTGGAAGGAGAGTAAACCAGGAGTCAGAAAGGGAAGTGGCGTGATATCCTGGCAGGAGAGTAATCCAGAAGTGAGAAGAAAAGTGAAGGGATATCCTGGCAGGAAAAGTAAATCAGGAGTGAGCAGAGAAGTGAACCTGAGATTGTGACTGCAAGAGGGAGGATTCATACCCCTTTTAAGGATCAATACAAACATCACAAATACCCTATCAGGAGAGCATACCAGGACTGAGAATGAGAAAGTAAACTGTGATAAAGTTACATTTAAACTACCAGAAGGATTCTAGGGGAATGGGAGCACCTTTCCTGGTGGAACTTTATTTTATTCTGGTTTTGCACTTTAAGAACTTCATTTTAAAAACTTTGAAAGAAAGTTACAAGTACCAGAATTCCCTTGTGCATATTATACCGAGTTTAGAGTGTAGGGGTCAGTTTAGGATTTCTGGACACAGACCAAGGGATGCTCTTTTGTTTAACATCCTGACACAGACAATCCTTAGTTTTGTTGAGGCAGGGAAACCTTTTTAGGATTAGGGATAGATAAGATTATTCATTCCAACCCTTTTTATCATTTTCGGGAAATAAAAGTCTATAACTCAAACTTAACATGCCGCTGTTTCCGAGTCTTACCCTTGATCCCTTACATATGTTGTCAGCAGTTGGATCTGACTTAGCTGATAAAAACTGGGGGACCCTTGAATTTGTGAAATTGAGTCAACAAGCTACCGGACCGACAGCAGCCACAAAGGAATCTATTGCCTTTTATTTGGCTAGCATTCAAGAAGAAACCTTTCAACCAGGCGACCGATTATTGCTTCCCACAGACCTAGTCTTGATTACCCAAAAAGGAACCTATATCAGGTTGACCTCTCAATCAGGGATAGCATAGAGACATGGATTAGATATTTTGTCAGCGGTGGTATATCCCGAATATAGGGGTGATGCTAAGATTCTAATGTAGAACAATGGGAAAATCCCCAACATAGTCAAAGTCGAGAAAAGATGGCTATGGGGATCTGAGAGCAGGCCTTGTTGCTCAGGATTGTGGAAAGTACCCAAACTAGGGAGACCAAAAGAGGGGAAAGGGAATTTAAGGAGGCAGATGACGAATCCCTGCCGTCATCTGAGGTGTTAAACCGCAAACCCCAGGGTGACGCACCAGAGATTATTCCCAACCTTATATTCACCCAATGCAATGATCCAATATTGGCTGAGGGTTTTCTACACACAAGGGGTCATTACGAGTTTGGAGGTAGCCATGGTGCTATTAGCGCTATGGCTGCTTCCAAACTCATGTCCGGGTCCGGGTTCCTTGAATGGGGACTTACCAGGTCATTCCAACCTTGGAGGACCCGGTAAGTCCCCACTTAAAATACCCATCCCCATTCCCATTCAAGCCCCCTTAGGGCTCAATGGGAATGGGGAGGGAGCTAATAATGGGCCCGTTAATAGCGGGCCCGATATTACCTCCCTGGTTCCTTAGCGGCTCCCGCTAAGGTCGGTTAGCAAAACCAGCCGTCCTTAGCGGGACCCACTCAGGGACCTCGTAATGCAGTGGTAAGGGGTTAATGGCACCGGCATCCTTACCGGCGCTGTTAACCCCTTACCGCCACACTCGTAATGACCCCCACAGTCTCAGAAGAGGAATGGAGGAAAAAGGAGGGACCATTCTTTTTGTATTAAACAAGCGCTCCTGTGTAGAGCAGCAACTGGTTACGAAGGATCACCTAGATCACTAACTGTGGTCCCCAAAACTCACCAGAGGATGGTGTTAGAAATAGTCCATTCACATCTAACAGACGGTCATTTAGGAACAGCCAAAACATAGGGACAGGTGGTGATCAGATTTTACTGGCCAGGTGTGCTCGCCGACGTGACAAAACATTGTTCTCACATGTGCCCTCTGGCAAAACACTATGGTCCACACTCCTCCTGCCCCACTCCAACCTTTAACTATTAATGACATTCCCTTTTCACGTATTGGTATGGACATTGTGGGGTCATTTGAACCTTCTGAGATAGGTTACCAATATATCCTGGTAATCTTGGATTATGCAGTAAGATATCCCAAACCCTTTCCCCTAAGGAATAATACATCACAGCAGATATGTATCTGAAACTCTTGTGTACATGTGCGTTATAAATGACTTAGCATATCATACCAAAACATCTATAACTTTTTTTCTGAGTTGGATTCCCTAAGGAGATCCTTACCAATCAAGTGACAACTTTCATGAATAGACTAATGTCTGAGACTAAACAAATCCTGAAAATTAAAACACTCCAGACCTCAGTATATCACCCTCAAACTGAAGGTCTGGTTGAGTATTTTAATAAATCCTTCAAAAGTGTCCCTTGCATGTTGGTGGAATCAGATGAGAGAAATTGGGACATAATGATATCATAGGCCAATTTGGCCATTCAAAAGACTCCCCTGTCCTCCCTAGGGTTCTCATCCTTTGAACTCTTATATGGTTGAGAATCTCGAGATGTGTTGGACTAGTTGAGGGAAACATGGGAGGAGAGAGAAGAAGCCTTTTTCTCCCTATTTCAGACAGTCCAACATCTGAAGGAGCATATGACCAAAGTACAAGCTATAGCCCACTCCCACCTTGCAAGAGTTCAAGAACAGAAAACATTACATGATCAAAAAGCGACCTTCAGGTCATTCTCCATTGGGAAGAAGGTTCTTGTGTTGTCACTCAACTCTGAGAATAAAATGTTGTCTAAATGGAATGAACCATACAATATATTAGAACAAACATGTCTCTGCAATTACCGGGTCTCTCAAATGGATAAGCTAGCAAAGACACACATATATCACATTAATCTTCTCAAAAAGTGGACAGAAGCTGCAGTACAATCCCAGTCAGTTATAATGGCAAGTCTATTGACAGAAAGTCCCAGTGGGGATAATTTGATTCCCTCAGATCTATCTCAAAATCAGAAAAAGGATCTTCAAGACCTGCTGGACCAATTTACTCACATCGTCTGTAGTGAGCCAGGAAGAGTATAGGGGGTTTTCAATTACATTCAAACTCCCCCAGAAAGGTAGTCAACTTAAAACCTTATAAGATCCTTGACGCCCGGTGAGATATAGTTACACAGCAGTTTGAGAAAATGTTAGACTCTGACATAGCACTGAAATAGGGAGGATAGGTCAGGGGCAACGTGCTCGCCTTGGAAGCAAGATGACATGGAGCAACGCAGGTTTGATCCCCGGGTCCACGCTTAGAAACCTCTGGGTATTATGCATGTTATTAATAACCTATCATATCATATCATAATTGAACCTTCCCAAAGCCCCTTGTCCTCCAGGGGGGTACGTGTTGCAAAACCTGACAACACTCAGGGATGTTGTATAGGAGTCAAAAGGTATACAACTTTTCACAATTCAACAAATATCCCATGCTGCGGATCAATGATTTAATCGAATGATTGGGTTCTGCTCTATATACCGTTACACAATTGTCTTAACGAAAGGTTATTGGCAAGTGCCAGTAAACCCAGAGGACAAAGACAAAAATGCCTTTTCTACACTGGTAGGTTTATACCATTTTAAAGTACTCCCCTTTGGTCTTACATGAGGCACCTGCTACATTTCAGAGACTGATGGATTGGATATGCCAAGCATTCTCTGCATTTTGTGGGGCCTACGTCAACAATATAGTCAGCCACAGCAAGACCTCGAGTGAGCATATGTACCATCTGTACCTTCTTTAGCAAGTAACAAAAGCCCTAAGAAAGCAGGTCTCACGGCCAACCCCAAAAAGTGGCACCTTGCCTGGTCTGCCATGAAATACCTAGGGTTTTTTTGTGGCAAATGGTCTGGTACAACCTCAGACAGAAGAAGTTAAATCTGTAAAAGAAACACCAACTCCCAAAACAAAAAGAGCTTTAAGGGTGTTCCTTGGTTTGGCAGGATATTACAGAGGACCTCATCACTGGTTGGGTGGTGTCACGGCGGTAAATGCATTGTGATACCGCCCAATGCTAATAGCTTTATCACAATTAGCACCGGATCCCGAGTTGCAGGTAGGTGTGGGAAGTCACCATTCCCATTGGACCCAATGGGACATTTGGGCCACTATTACAGTGGTGCAATCTGCTGGAGGTAAATCTCCAACTTTCTGCAAAAACTCGGGATTGGGCAGAGTGGTAATGCAGCAGTAACACTATTACCCCCACATTTTTACTGCTCTGCCCAAATCATGATGAGGCCCAACAAGATGTATACATAATTATTCCTCCATAACGGCTTGCCTTACTGGCAAACCTAAGAATGCTGGGCAACAAAAATTAACATGAACCCCAGAAGATTGTGCTTATTTTTCCACTCTCAAGCAAATCTTGTTTAATCAACCAACCCAGAAAGTAGCTAATTTTAGCAAGGAATTAATCCTGCAAACTGATGCCTCTCAAGCAGTCCTCTCCCAGGAATATGATGGTATCAAACACCCAATTTTATACATCAGTCGAAAACTCTTTCCTAGGGAGAGGAACTATGCTATAGTTGAACTTGAAGCATTAGCTATTAAAGGGGATGTGAACTATTTGTGATATAACCTCACAGGAAGTAAGTTCTGACTGGTCACTGATCATTCCCGCTTGACTTTGATCAGACGCTGAAAAGATACCAATGCTTGGGTAATGCTCTGGTTTCTTGATTTACAGCCTTATTGTTTCACCATTGAATATAGGAAAGGAGTAGATCAAGGAATTGTATGCACTACCGTTCCTGTTTTTCAATAGATATAGAAGAAACCAGCAGGAATTGGGGGAAGAGTATGTGATGAATCTAGCAATATCATCAATACTCTCTGGAGGGAAGCTGCTCTTACACGGCCAGGGAAAGGCAGATGCTACCTGCCTGTGACCCTGGGGG
Organism: Ambystoma mexicanum; assembly: GCF_040938575.1. NCBI lineage: Eukaryota > Metazoa > Chordata > Amphibia > Caudata > Ambystomatidae > Ambystoma > Ambystoma mexicanum. The sequence goes on from NC_090933.1 coordinate 167,594,839, forward strand.
TGGCTATCTGAGGGAGGACTATATAGGGGAATACCAACTGCAGAGAGGTAAGAAAACACTGAACCAAAATAACCTTACAGCCATAAGACTACATGACACCCATGTACCTATACAACATACATGTATTGCCTATTGTGGCATAGATACACATTTTCTAGTTTTCCCAACCGATACCATATTTATATCCCGCCTAATTTTGGTACTGAGATGAGGAAGAGAGATGGAGCTACGAAGATGGCCATAAGCAGTAAGCCAATGTCATGTTCTAGTCTTGGGAATATATGGGCCAGTGCTGGGAAGTTTACAACTGCCACAGGTGACAGGGATCTGAGATAGATGCTGAGTCAGAAGCTGTTTACAACTTGTTCTGACGCTATTTTGGAAGCCAGGGACGAGTCAATTGTAAGAAGCAGCATGGAGGCTGTCACAAATGGTGTGCAGGGTGACTGAGCCAAAAGAAGCTTACCGCTCGATGACCGTGGACAGCTGGAGTCGCCCAGAGTGAAGAAAAGCAAAGCGGAAGCTGACTGACTCATGGGATGCAAGCCTAGTCAGTGGACCAAGAAAGAAGCAGAAGAGATGCAAGAACTGCCAAAGTCATACTGTAAATCCAGGGAGAACAAATGGGTTCCTGGTGTGCAAAAAGACAAATGATCTGTTGCTGTCAAGGATGGCACTCGGTCAAGAGTGGCACAGGGCCCCCAGGTAGGGTTTGGGTGGCTGTGCTGATGTAAGGTGATAGATAAGTACACACACAGCAGGAAACTCAACAAGAAAGAACAGTAGGCAACTGTAGTTGTGAACAGAAAGGGCAGGAAATACAAAGATACAAACAAACTGGGTTCCCTCTTGGGATGTATGCAGAAATGGAAAAGAGTGTTCCACGGACCTTTGGAAACTCCAGCCTTCTGCACAGATTACTATTACAGGGGCCCACTCTGTCTGCTCATGGCTGGGAACAACAGCTGTGGGTGTCTGTAACACTGAGAATGCAACAAGGGAAGGGGCAGAGGTTGCCTGCCGGAAACCAACAGTCAAGCTCTGTAGAAAGTATCAACATAAGACACAAGAGAGACAAGAACAGAAATAACCAGGGAAAAGGAAGTCTAAGAGAAATCTAGCAGAAGGGAATGAAGGAAAAAACAGTACAATAGAAATGGGTAAACTAAAGGGGAGGACAGAGGACTCAAGGAAGAGAAGGACAGGGATCAAGAACAAGGGGTGCAAACAAGGAAGAGAGCAAGGGAGCAGCAGCCAGGAAATAGGGGGGGGTTGCAAACAAGGAAGCAGGGCTGCAGTAACGGATGGCACAAGGTGCAGAAAAACTGTAGTGGATTGCAGAGGACTGTAGTAAGCTGCAAGGCAGAGAGTCCAGAGGAGCAGGACTGAGAGCTGTAGTAGGCGGCAGACAGAGAGCCCAGAGGAGTAGGGCAGCAAGGAGCGAACCCAAAGGAACAGGGCGTCAAGGCAGGGAGACAAGAGGGTCAGGGCTGAAAGCAGACGAGAGTAGCAGGCTGCAAGGCAGGGAGCCCAGAGGAGCAGGGCAGCGAGGCAGGGAGCCCGGAAGGATATAGCTTTAGGCAGCGGAGTGTAACAGGCTGCAAGGCAGGGAGCCCAGAGGACCAGGGCTGTGAGGCAGGGAGCCCAGAAGGCTAGGGCTGAAGGCAGCGGAGTGTAACAGGCTGCAAAGCAGGGAGCCCAGAGGACCAGGGCTGTTGGCAACGGAGGGTTGCAGGCTGCAAGGCAGGGAGCCCAGAGGAGCAGGGCTGTAGGCAGCGGAGGGTTGCAGGCTGCAAGGCAGGGATCCCAGAGGAGCAGCGCTGTGAGGCAGGGAGCCCAGAAGGCTAGGGCTGTAGGCAGCAGAGTGTAGCGGGCTGCAAGGCAGGCAGCCCCGAAAGAGCACTGGATCAAAGCAGGAAAATGCAGCAACAGGAACAGCATACAAATTCGAGTCACAAGGCAAAAAGGGGCTGGGAGGACTCTCGATGCAAGAGACTGAGATCCTGCAGGCAGCTGCTTAAATACAGCCCTGCCCTGTACTGAGGCAGGCTAATTGGCAGCACCTGGAGCAGCACACCTGAAGATAATCTGCCTCCTCCCTCTCTGGTCCTGAGGTTGTGGAAGCAGCACTGATTGCTAGGGCTTCTGGGGATTGTGGTTCCAATACAGACGAATGTGAATGACCAGGAATTGATAGCTGAATCAAGGTGCATTATGGTACATGTAGTTAGTTGAATTAAATAGGAAATTACCAATGTTGCGCAAATGGGAATTAATGACCAAAGTGTGAATAGGGGTTGTTCAAAGAGTATTATGAAGATGAATGAATAACAATTAGTCAATGATGGTTGTAAATGAGTGCGCCCGTGGCGCAGGCATGACAGTTGCACTGATAACGCAGAGAGCCCGATTCAGTATATTAAAGAAACTGACACAGATGAGAACATTGTTAAGAAAGGGGCAGTGACGCAGTATTTCAAAGAAGGGATTAATACATATACAAACAGTGTTAAAGGTGGGTTGGAGACTCAATGCTTAAGAGTAACATTTGAGATACATGAAAATAATCTTGAGAGATGGTCGGAGATCCAATACTTGAAAAGAGGATTAACAGAAGCAACCTTTTTCAAAAGAGGGTCAATAACCCAACACTGTAAAATATTGTCACATGGATGAAAGAAAGAGTGAATGGAGAAAGGAAATGTCCTTGTAGGTTAGTGAACCAGGCAGAGAGTGAGTCTGGGATTCACACCCAAGAATGGAAGACAAAAGGAAGTGTAGTGATATCCTGGCAGGAGAGTAAACCAGGAGTGAGAAAAGGAATTGAAGTGAGATCCTGTCAGGAGAGTAAACCAGGAGTGAGAAGAGAAGTGAAGTAATATCCTGGCAGTAGAGTAAACCAGGAGTGAGAAAAGGAATTGAAGTGATATCCTGTAGGAAAGTAAACCAGGAGTGAGAAGAGAAGTGAAGTAATATCCTAACACAAGAGTAAACCAGGAGTGAGAATAAAAGTGAAGGCATATCCTGGCAGGAGAAGTAAACCAGGAGTGAGCCAAGAAGTGAAACTGAAATTGTGAATGCAAGAGGGAGGATTCATAGCCCTTTTATGGATCAATAAGAAAGTCACAAATACTCTGGCAGGAGAGTATACTGGGTACAGGAAGAGGACTGACTCTGAAACTGTGATGAAGTGACATTTAAACTACCGGAAGGATTCTAGGGGAAGGGGGAATGGGGGCCCCTTTCCTGGTGGAACTTTATTGCTTTTCTGTTTTTGCACCTTAAGAACTTTACGTTGCGAACTTTGAAAGTAAGTTACAAGCACCTGAATTTCCTTTTGCACATTATACTGAGTGTAGAGTGTAAAGGTCAGTTTAGGATTTTTGGACACATGACAGAGGATGATCTTTTGTTTAACTTCCTGATGCAGATTGTCTTTAGTTTTGTTGAGGCAGGGAACCCCTTTTAGGATTCAGGATAGATAGGATTTGTCCCAACACTTTTTTATTAATTTCTGGAAATAAAAGTCTATAACACAAACTTAAAATGCCACTGTGTCCGATTCTTATGCTGGATCTCTTACAGGTTTTGCTTTTGAACATTGTCTCAGGGATGCTTGAAGTAGCCCCTGCTCAACAAGGGAGGTTTTCTGCACGGGGCATGCCACAGAGAGAAGTTTATCCACAGCAAGGAGGGGATTCCAGCAACATCGATGGTACCCCCAACAGGGAGTGTATCAACAACAAGGGTATTATCATTAAGGGGGGCATTACCCGCAGGAGGGATATTACCAACCGTGCAGAGGATGTGACAGAAATGGATGGATATGGGTATGGAGGATCAGGAAACAGATTTGGAGGCCCATGTTTTACATGTGGACAGAGGGGACACTTCCATGCCACGCACACAACAGCAGCAGTATGGTAAAGGGGGTTCCCAGGTATTTGCTCAACCCAAATAGCCCCAGATGCAACCCATGCAGCCTCCGATGCATCCCATGCAGCCACATATGCAATCCATACACCAGCAGATGTGGCCACAACAAGCGCAGATTCTACCACAGCAGGTGCAGGTGCCCTACACACAGACAATGCAAGCTACAGGTCCCATGGTGGCCCAGACGCCACAGCCAAACACACTGCAGCAGGTACAGTATCACAGAATGCCCTACAGTCTCAAACACACATTAATGCCCAGGAAGACAATAATTTGTTAGCGCAAAACACTGCAAAGGAGTGCTAGTACTTGGATTTGACCCATTCCAGTTTTCAGGACAATCGGGGTCATTACAACCCAGGCGCTAATTGCACCAACTTTACCACCATGGTGTAAACTACGTTTACACCATGGTGGATGGCGGATTTACCGCCCCATTCCAAGGTGAGTGGGGCGGTAAATCCCCATTTCCCATTTTCCCTTCCCCATTCCCATTTTTGCCCCATAGGGCATAATGGGAGTGGGGAAGGCGCTAATTACGCCACCGTAAATTACGGTGGCGTAATTAGCATCATGGCAGGTTAGCGCCATGGATTTTAACGGCTGCTAAAAGCAGCCGTTAAAATCAGAATAGGCGTTAAGGGTTAACGACGGCGTTAACCCTTAACGCCTGGGTCGTAATGAGGCCCAATGACCAAATACCCATTAGGAAAGCCCACCGAGGATAGGTGTGTGCCCAAACCTTTGAGTAACTTAAGACCCAGACAAGGAACCTGAGGTAGCAGTGAAGATTGGACAAAAAGATATCCCATTTTTGGGTGACATGGGAGCCACCAAATCCTCCATTAAGAAGGGTATTTTTCCTCTGTCGGACAAAGTAATTGACACACAGGGAGTTTCTGGGGATGTTGTGATGGTTCCTATTACAGAAGACTTGCCACTCACGATAGGCACACAGCAAATATTAGTGCCCCTTTTATATTCAAAGGATACACCCACACCCATCAACATATTAGAGAGATACATAATGAGTAAATTAAATGCGATAATTTTTACGAAAAGGGCATAGTATGCTCGGCACCTAGCGTCTTTTACGAGCCGGTCACAGCAATCATACAAGCATTTTGAACACACAGCGCTTTACATGGGCCGCCGCGCCACCGTGATTTATTCCTCTACAGAGTACAAGTATTGTAAGGGTGGGTGCCCATAATGAAGGATAAGGTATTCCAACTGGCCCATATTTCTTATTCAGACCAGCAGTACACAAAGAAGTGGCACCAGGTATAACACTGTGATTATGTGTTTATATTGCAGCAGAGCTTGCAGGCATCAGGGCGCAGGCATGCAGCAGACAAAAAACAATATATCACAATTTAAGCAAACAAAAATGTCTCAAGACATTTCCTAAAAGTGATATTATTTTCTTCCCTACGCATCTCCACCGGGAGCTTATTCCAAGCCAGCCCTGCCTGTGTCGCAATAGATCGTCCATTGCCTCTTACTCGTTTGTATCTGGGCTGGATCAGGCACATCGAGTCTTTAGACTGGGTAACTTTGGTATGATTTTCCAGTACCAATCGTTCTTTTAAGTATTCAGGTGCTTGTCCATGTAGGCACTGTGCACAATGGTATTCAGCTTAAAACATATTCTGGCCTCTACCGGGAGCCAATGCAGCTTTCTCCTGTATATAGACACTGGATCACGTCTTGTGGTGCCTTTGTTGATTTGGACTGCATCATTCTGAAGTAGTTTTTGAGGCAGTCTTTACTGGCTTCAGCCAGTAATGCACAACAGTAATCCAGCCATGGCATTATAAGAGCTCGGACCAGTGTTGTACAATTAGGCATCAATAATCTAAGCAGCCTTAAGTGGTATTGAGCTTTATTAACTACATTGCTTACATGGATTTCAGCACCCAGAGATTATTCCAGGATTACTCCCAGGGTTTTCACCATGGACACTGTCTTAATATAGTGTCCTTCTATAGTAAGGCCTTTATTCTGATTAGTAAGTTTAGTACCTGCCTGTGGCAAGCCAAAAATAAGAAACTCGGTTTTAGTTGCGACCATTAGTTCTATGTTTTCAAGGTCTTTCTCATAAACCCCACTCAATTCAATAATGAGATGGGTATTGTCAGCGTAGTTCGAAAAAAATGCACGGTCAAGGCATACAGAACATCACATAAAGTATAACAAAATATATTAAATAGTACCGGGGAGAGGCAAGCTCCCTGCGGGACACCACACCTGATCAACCCAGGCTTGGAGCATGCATTCCCCCAAACTATTCTTGATTTCCTATCAAGAAGAAAGAACCTAATCCAGTCTATCACTCCACTGGAGCAGCCTCTGTGGTTTGCGAGCATAGTAAGCAATTTGTCCTGGTCTACAAGGTCGAAGGCTGCTGATAGATCTGATAATATCAGAAGCCCCACCTTGCTTATCCATGATATTGAGCATTTCTGACTGTAGATTCAGAAGTGTGCTTTCCATGCCATGGGAGGGCCTGAAAACTGACTGCCTACCATGGAGAATCTTCTGACTTTCCACATGTTCCTGAAGCTGTATTGTTGCCAGTTTAAGTTTATCTATCATTTTGAATAGAAAGGGCACATTTGTTATAGGTCTCAGATTATTGCAGATGTTGTGATCCAGCCCAGGTTTTTTAATCAGGGAGGTGAGAATCACTTTTTTTCAACAAATCTGGCATGTGGTTATTTATAAATGTAGCATTAGCAAAACGCAACAGAAAATTGATAAAAATGTCTCTATTCCAGGACAATTCTTGAAGGGATAACATCCTCCAGACATGTGGTGGGATGCATTATATTGAGAACTTTCTGAAGCCCATCTCTGGAGATGGTTTTTAAAGGCAAAAGGAGAGACATTACTATGCCCTGGAATCCATGCGACTGTGAGTCAGGTGAAAGTATAGCCAGATGGTTTGCAGTGCTAGCCTGCACTGTCCTAGTTATATCTGATAATGTTCTCTGGGCCTTCTCACAGTCCTCCTGCATAGGACCAACTTTTTTTTTATTTGAGCCTGCTGTTTTTCCAGGTTCTTAAAAATGTCAAATAGATGTTTTCACTAATTTTTTGATTCAATACTGGTGTGTTAAAATAATCTTTCTTTGCCTTGAAGATTTCTTTCCGGTACATTTTTTCTAGATCTTTCCACCTATTTTTGCTCTCTTTTGTCTGTAGTTTTACACAGTTTCTTTCCTCTTTCCTTTTTTTGCTTGCATGTAGTCAGGTGTGCTGTGCACCATTTTTGTTTATTTTATTTTTCTCTAATATTCTTAGATTTTAACAGTGCTACCTTATCCAGCAATATAGTAAGGGCCTTTTCATATTCTAGTACTACAAGGTCAAGGGGATCTTCACCAGAAGTAGAAGCCATGAGTTTCTTAAGGCAGCATTCTAAATCAGTTGCCTTGATGTTATTCAGATTCCTGCTGATAACTTTCTTAACAATTTTGGTGGGAAGCTGGAGGTCAAAATGAAGAAAAAAAATGGCCAGACCAAATGTATGATTCAATGACCAGAGGAGTAGCAGGAAGATTCCTGATAGTAACCCAGTCCAGGATATTCCCCTGATTATGTGTAGGGTCTTTATTCAGGACTGTGAATGGATTATTTTGCAATCAATGTTTTAGATCCAAAGCATCAGAATCTGATGCCTTCCCCAAATGTCTATTAAAATCACCTAGAACAATCGTAGAACTATTAGGTTTGTTCATAGTAGCTAAGATGTGGGACATGTCTTTGAGAAATGTCGGCATGTCATGAGGAGGGCCGGATAACAGAATGATGTTCAAGCAGTTATTGTGTTTTTAACAGCATAATTTCACAACCCTCACAGGAAATAGATATTTGAAAGAAAGATAGGTCTTGCCTAGCTATAATTGCCACTCCTCCACCCATACCTCCTTCTCTATTTGGCCCAAAAAGCACAAACCCATTCAGTATGGGAAGGTCAATATTAGGACCACTAGAGTCCTGCAACCATGACTCGGTAATACACATGATGTCCACCTGACTATCCAGGATGTAATCACGTACAACTGCTGCAGATTTTTCTAGGGAACGTGTGTGGAGAAGGGATGTTTTCATGATGCGTAGTACTGATTTCTTCGTAATTTTACTTGTTTCTGACATTTGTACTTCCACAGAGAAAATATTACCAACCCTTAGTTACTGTAGTTCTAGATAAAAAGTGACATGTCTTAAAGAAAGTTCAACTCAGTTCAAAATCTCTCCAGGCGTCAAGTATGTCCCTCAGTGTGTACTTATTAGAGGGGGATATCGCCAAACCACCACTCTTATGTATGCAGCTCAAGCAAACCTTAAACTAACAACATATAGGTTTGTGAACAGACAGAGGCAACAACCTCACAACCGTACGTAGTGGAAACTAATTTAATAGTATCACCACACGTGCTGACAATTCAGAAGAAAAAACAAAACTTGTCACCTTAAAGCAAAATACTCAACACTACGAAATGGGATCAAATGTACAGACAGTCCATACAGCTAGTCTAGCACGTCCTGCGTGGACTTGCGCAGACTGGCACCACCCCGATGTGCTGCACTGATGCACCTGACTGGAGCTTTAATGGTACCCTGGATTACAGAACTCACGGGAGTTGTAGTTCGAAAATCAGCAATGTATCAAGGAGACCGTTCAACACTGAATTCACACAGTTTCAATGCACACGATCTATGTCTAGTGTCTAAGCAGCATACAATTATTTCAGATGGATGACAAAGTTCCAAAGTTAAAATACATTAAAACAGTTCAACTTCCTAACTAAAATGAAACAGTGTGCTAAACATCGCAACCAGATTTACTTAGGTTTCAAATACAATACACTTAGAAACAGCATTCACAAGAAAGGACATGGTGTTATTGTATGGGACAGAAGAAAAGGGTACAGAATGTCATAACATCTTATGCATAGACCCAACACTGAGATTAACAGACCTGATGGATGAACAACTGTTTTCAGAGGATTTAGAGAAGGAGTAGATGGTATTTCAAATTTGCATCCCATGCCTGGTGAGCATAGAAGATAGGTAGGACCCCCAGAAGATGCAGATAGTGAGCACAGCATCAACTCACATGCAGGATGATTTGAGAATAGTACCACAGGTACTATGGACCATTCGAACCCATGATGTCTGGTTGTTTAAGCGAGCAGGGGCGGTCCACATAAAATTGAAGGAAGTGACACTGTTGCCCCAGGTTAAACAATACTCTCTATCATGGGAAGCAGACAAGGGTATACATGACACACTCTTTGCACTATGGTGACAGAGCATAATGAAAACGTAAGAATCCCCATGTAACACGGCCAGTTATCCTGTCATGAAATAGAAAGGTGGGGCGTGGAGATTCATTCAAGGTCTCTGCTCCTTGAACAACATATTCGAAGCAGAATTTCTACTCGTACCAAACCCAGCCACCATATTATGTAACATACCTACACATGCGACATGTGTCAGTTATTCATTGAAAAAATGTGCTCTTTTCCATTGCATTGCACCCAGATTCACATTATCTCACTGTGATCATGCATTGTGGGACAAGGTTCCAAAACACTTGTCTCCCACAAGGGTATTGCAAGTCACCCAGTGTGTTTAATAATGTGGTCCAGATGGGTCTAAGCAACTTGCAAATGTGCAGCACAGTCATCCGGTATGTGTATGACTTCCTGGAATGCAGCACAATGGATGACCAGTGCGGGAAAGACTCAGTGACACTCCTGACATTTTTGGCAGAGAAGGGATTCAAAGTGGACAAGGCGAAGTTACAATACTGCCAAATAGAAGTAGTGTACTTAGGGCAGATGATATCACAAGACGGCAGAAGGTTCACTACAGAAAGGGTAGAAGCAATACACAGCACACCAGAGCCAGAGCCGCACATGGTCAAGCAGATGCAGAAGTTCCCAGACCTGTGCAGTTATTGCAGGGCCTCGGCCTTTGACTATTCCACTTTTATGAAGCCCCTCCTCAGGGATTAAAATAAGCACAGAAGGAAAAATGCCTCATAACAAGAACATCTGAAATTATCGACTCATTTGTAGAACTGCAAACTGCAAAGAAACATTACTTGTGTTTTCACATTCTGATGGCATAGTGAAGACGGCTCTCCTCGCTCAAATTAAGTCACAAGGACACACGCCCATAGCCTATTAAAGTAGTCTCCTAGACCCAGTAATGCAAGGACACTTCCCATGCAAACAGGCAGTCACTGCAGCAGCATTTTCCAATGGGAGATCAGCAACAATAATGATGGGCTGTGCAGTCACACTATATGTGGCACATTCACATTTTGCGATACTGGAAGAATCAAAATCCACATCAACAATCCAGAGAGCATCATGGTATGAGTTGATTTTACCTAATCAAGTAATTGAGGCAGTGAGGTATCTGGTTGTTAACCCAGTGACATTCACAGCAAAGCTGGCAGAGGGAGGGGAATATGTGCATGATCTTTCCTCATATATGGACAAGATGGCGAGGTAGGCCTAAGGTACACAACGAGCCCACAAAAGGAGAGATAGATTGATGGTTCATCATCGATAGATTCAAACATGGGTTGTCAAAATACGGGTGCAGCAGTGGTTTGTTATGATAGAAAATGTAAGGTTTGGGCTCAGGTGAGTTTGTTACTACACTACTCAGCACAGGCGGCTGAGCTGACAGCTCTGATTATGGCAATAGATTTGTCACAAGGGCATGCTGTCAACATTTTCTCAGATTCCACCTAAGTAGCATCCAGAGTGCATTCAGGATTGGCCAGATGGGAAAGGAGGGGGTTTCAGAGGAGCAATGGTTTCCCTGTATAACATGCAGAGGTATTGTCCCTGTTAACAGATGTACAGCCACTCCCAGAAAAATTGACAATAATAAAATGCACTGCCCAGACCAACGGGACAGATGTAATTTCACAAGACAATTACAGGGTGGATTCCATAGCAAAAGAAGTAGCATATTTGCCACTATACAGAACACAGTGGATTCCTTTTAAGAAGTATGAAATGCCCTTAATGGCATTGCTACCAAGGTAGCACCCCATACTCGCAGACAGAGCCATTCCATGCATTGCCCATTGTCCAAGTGATAGAGTTACAGGGGGGTGCACCCTAAAAGGAGCAAGAGTTATGGAAAAAGAGGGTCTGCTCACTTTCACCCATTGATCTAGTGTGCAGATAGAACAGTAAAGGGAATCCATTGATGCCTCAGGGGCTGCTCAAAATCACTGTCGATTAGCTACATTAGCCTGGACATGTGTCAAAAGAGCATTTTACTGCAGAGATTGATGAACAATGGTGTGTGCCTAGTGTAAAATAACTGGCAACTGAGTTTGTAAATAATTGTATAACATGCCAGAGGTTTACAGCAGGGCATACATTCAAAACATTTAAGGCAACACCACAGCGCCCAGAGCGGCCCTTCCGGCATTTGCATATTTACTATGTCGATATTCAAGATAAATGTGTCACCAGGATCGGTGATATCCTCGCCAGAGAACGTAGAATACGATTCACCACCCTCCCCTAACTCCTCACCTTCGTCTCTTCTTCCTGTACCCTTCTTTCCTTTACTTCTTGGTCGCTCCTTTTTTTTATGTAGGTAGGGGCGCCCACGGAAGGAAGCCACCGTGTCACCCAAAAAGGGTTTCCGGTGCCTCCTCCCGCGAACGCCGGGAAGGGGAAAAAGCCAAAAGGCACAAAAAACCCCTAAGCGACCTGCGTGACTCTCCTAAGGAATGAGCTGGAATGCTGGGAGAATGCAGTCGGCTGAAGCTGAACTCCGTGGTAGAAAGGATGAGGCTCCGGAGGAAGGTAGACAGTAAGTAGTACGGAATCTCACAAGGAGAACCAAGTCCATAGGTGAAGCACAAATGAATAGGCAGTCCTTAAACAGGCCGGCATCTGGTACACGGGAGATCACAGAGGAAGGTATCCGAATCAGAAGAATCAGCAATCCAAGAAAACAGGCCTAGGTCTGGTACACAAGGAGGCAGGCAGGAGGAGAAAAAAAACAGGAAGGGGAAAAATAAGGAGGAAGGACGGAAGCAGAGAAGGGACGGGAGAAGGAGGGTGGCGAGGAGAGAGAAAGGAGAAATAGTAGAAGGGAAAAAGGGGCAGCAGGCAAGACAAGGGGAAGAGGACAAGGACCCGATAGAGATCGGGTACTACAGCAGCGAGTGCGAGCGAGGGAAGAGCAGGCAAAAAGGCAGACAGCACTAACGGAGGAAACCGGAAGCGTTGCAACGCGTACACAACCCAGAAGGAGCTGTATTTATACTCCGGGCCGCGTAAGCGCACATACGCACGGGCGGAGCTGCAGGTGGGCGTGACAGGCTACCAGTGTGCACGGCAGAATAATGTCCGCGCCGCCAGCGGTTCCACAGGCGCCAAGTGCCGCGCGGCATGACACAATGTAGAATTTATAGGTACACAATCATTGTAGCGTGTCCTTTTAACGTTAGTTTGAGGCGGGCCCATGTGCTCACAATGCTGCATAATCTGCTGCCAAATGTTTAATGTGTGAAGTATTCCCAAGGTGGGGGATATATGACATGTTGAGATCCATCAATGGACAGCAATTTGCCAACAATCATTTAGAGGAAGCATTCTCCTTGCTTTCTATAAATGACAAACTTTACTCTGAGTACCATCACCAAGCTAAGGAAGCATTCTCCTTGCTTTGTATAAATCACAAACTGTACTCTGAGTACCATCACCAAGCCAACAGACTTGTTGAGCACTTCAATTGCCTGCCTAAGGAGCACATTGCCAAGCTGTCAAATACACCTGGCAAAAATTGGCTCTACTGTTTGCCTCTTGCTTAGCTTGAAGTACGCAAGTCCCCTGATGCAGATCAACATTTAACTGTGCACGAAAATTGTCACTGGCAGGACAATGCATGCGCCTCTTAGTCCTGTACATACAATTTCAGATGCTAACAGTGCTGCACATCTCCTGGGATATGAATTCAAAATGTATTTAAGTTAGCTCACAAAATCTTTCAACTATATTATGCCTCAGATTCCACCACATCAAGGCAGACCTCCCTGACCCGGCATCAAGCAAAGACACTCTAGCAGCGCAAGAAACACATACTTTCACAACACAAATTCCCCTTTATCCTGTTGACACGGTCCCCATCTGCAACTTAACAAGGTCTTGGAAAGAGCCACACTTAACCTCTTTTTACACTGTGACGTATTGCACCACAAAAGTGGTGAAGATTGCTGAGAGGCATCCATGGATTCATTTTACAGACGTCTGCCCGGACAAGGCAGATGCTCCCCTCGCAGGAGAAAAGATAGGGGGCTGACGGATGGGAAGTATAAACCAGTCAACCATGACATTTTTATATTCCATCTGCCTTTATAGTTGAAGCAAGTTAAAGGAGGAGCAGGGGGAAGGACATTGTATAAGCTATGTTTTTGTAGTATAATGTTTTTGTCTTTTGGTTTTATGTTTATTTGTGTTTTTCTTGAAAGTGGACATATTGCTCCTACTAGGAGTAATAACACAGAAGTGTGCACTAATAGAAAAGTGTTTAATTATAAAATGTTTGAGATGGCATCTGGGACAGACATGGCATGGAGTCAGGCAACACATGGTACAACCATATTAGAGAAGTGGACCGAGAGAGGGCCATTGACATATATTATGCACACTCTCTCAACCCACAGCTTACAGGGGTTTGCATGTTTTTTCTCCCTCAAGAGGTGTCAGTTGAAGAGGGGGGTGTTTGATGCATTTGGCGTTATGTAAAACAAGATTTCTTTTTTTCAGGGATACTCTTTTATTGTCCAATGGATAGATGAGGGGGAGGAAGTCACCAACAATTATATAAAACTTACAGAAATGGTGAACCAAGTGGCCAGAAAGCATATCATTTTAGAATATGTGATAGAGGGGGAAAGCGGGAGGAGTAACTGTTGACAACATACACCAGATTTGAGTGTTATGATGCCACTGGGCACAGTATTCCACACTGCCATACCAGACCATTATCCTGATTTGAGGGGTCGCTCTTCCATGATGGGGGATGGGAGAGAAGAATATTACAATTTAGGGGGGAAAGACTGGTAGGGTTTGAAGAAAATGTAGTTAAAAAGATTAATGACAGCTGCCGTATAGTTTGGAACAAGCATGTTCATGCACTATCGTTTATAGGAAAGAGAAAAAAAAAACCTTTACACCTAAGGGATCTCACACGCTTTTCCTTGTGTTTTAGAACCAATGGCTTGACATATTTGAGGACCAACTCTGGCTGCCCAAAGGTGCTGAGATTATTATCACTGAGGAGTAGAACTGCAGTTATTATGGAAACATGGTGGGCATGCAGGACTGAGGCAAGGCATGCTTCCTTCAGACTGGGGAGGCATTTGCTCCCTCATCATTATACATCACCCTGCCCTGCTGGTGCCTCATTCAGAACTTAGTCTGTTTACTAACCATCCTGTACTATTGAATAAAGATTTACACACTAATAAAGATTTTAGGGGGGGTGCATACACGAGCAGCATGATCACTGAACTTGAACTGACAATGCAGAGGCAGTAATTAATTACTGATTCCAGAAATCCTCCAACTGACCTGTTCAGCAAATCATCTATTGTTTTTCATCATTATTGCTTCCAGACGCTAAGTGCGTGCAAATAACCCACAATGAAGTATTGCAGTGTGTTAATTCAACAGAGAAGGGGTTGAACGCTCTGAGAGAGAAGCTAAGGTTGGCAAGACTGGTTACGCTCCAAAACAGATATATTTTGGATTTGTTAGCAGCAATGGAGGGTGGCGTTTGCAGGAAGATAGGAGGCAGCTGCTGCAAATTCATGCCTGCAAACGATGCAGCTAATGTAAGTTTGTCTGAGGCTATTGACAAGATGCACACACTCCATGAGACCATGACAAAAGAAAACAAGCCCAATAACATCTAACAACTTTCTCACCACCATTTTGCCCTGGGTCGCCATGTGGTTGGCTAACATTTTCAAGATAGCAGTCCCAACCCTAATTTTGGTATTCATCACTTTTTGTGCATGTGAAATAGGGGAAATAATTTGCAAGGGAAACAGGAGAGAGAGGGCATATATGCTGCCCCTGAATTTTCATGGGGCAAGAGGAACAACACCCTGTGTACGATACACACAAACACAAACAGAAATGCCTGAATATGGTCCATTGGGAATGTTTACAATGCCACCCCTGGATATAGATAACTATGAGGCCTTTTGGCTATACTGTTCAGATGACATGGAGGCATGCATGATAATGGGTTGCTCACTGGAGGAGTATGAGACACAAGCAGAAAGCTTGCACAGAGTAACTAGGAAATGGAAACCAAATTAAAAAAGCACAGAGCAGCTGGTAACAGATGTGTCGATCGACAGATCGATCGAAGGTGGGAATGTTGTAAAGGTCCACGTTCAATGCTGCCAAGGGGGGAACATGTATCGATTGTGCAAATAGCACGGTGACGGTGAGATTAATGTGGGTGGATACATCAGAAGTAGAGATGTCATTGAACATGGTGCTGCATGCATAGGGAGACACAGGGGCAGGTGCAGTGCAAGAAGTCCCATGGGGCAACCCAGTGAAAGGTGGGTGATTTGCTGTAACAGTGGGGTCTTCTCACAGCATGCCCTGGGCACAGGGTGTAGGTGGAGGATGCCTTAGGGACTAACGTAATGGGGGCTTTTGAGCAATAAGTGAACTGTAGAGAAGCCATTTTTCTTGTTGGCCGACACTAGGAAAGCATTTTTGCACAAAGCAGGGTGCCTTTTTTGAATACTCAGCAGAAAAAGTGCACAGACATGTTGTAAGACTGATGGTTCCCAGAAGAATGCAGTCCCATCTAATTTGCTCTAAGAGATACTTTCGAAGGCCAATGAGCTAGTCTCTTGTATGTATGAGGAGAGTTGGCAGACAAATAGAAATCTAATACACTCAATCAAAATCCAGCCATGGTGCGGTACTTTTTTTTCACACTATACTTGACAGCAAGGCATGAGAAGGGAGATGGTTGGCCATAGCAATGGGGTAGGGGCTATGGGTGAAGTGACAGGGAGCCAGCTGGTAGAGGGAGGTTTCGCTGTCCCTAGCGTGCAACATTGTAAAGTGTCCTTGCTGATGTCCCCCGTGGTATATCATTGGTCAGACTCAGTGTGACTGTCTCGCCTCTTGCCATCTCAAGATGTTGTGCCCAATCAGGATGGAGCAGTTTATCAATTTGTATTTTGGTAATGCCAAACAATGGCAAACACGTCTTTTTGACACATCAACACAATCACCTAATAGTGGGATATATTGGGAAGGTTTGTGATGTCACAAGGGGGGATATTGTGATTTTGGCCAAGAAACATTGTACCCAATCAGCCTCACTTAACATATACATTCTTATAGGGAACTTACTTAGCATCAAAAATCAGCTCCTCTGAGCTGCCCTAAAAATGTAACTAACATGTTGTATGACAGTTCTGTAATTCATGTATAAAATGTTTAAACGAAGTGGGCGGTGTTGACAGTTCATTTCATTCACTTCTGTTCCAAGGGGCAGTCTGAACTGTACTTCTGAGCTGTTTGGGCCCAATAAACCTGATATACTTCTTGCTTGGTGTACGCTTTGTTTTTGGATGACATTTTCTTCTCTGGAGTTACCTTTTTGTGGCAGTCCCCTCTTATACAGGGGTTCTGTACAGTGGATCGAAGATCATTTGAATGCCAATGCAGCTTTGCAGGGTTCTGCTGGTTTGAATAACAGCTCACAGTGGTTTGGCATTGAACACATTTGGATCCTAGCTGCCATGGCTCTCAGGTTGCTGTGTGTCCCAATCCAGGGACTCAAGGATAAGATGGGCCCATGTTCTTTTTCTCCCAAACATGTGTGAGGCTGGCACACACATTTAGGAGTTGTACAACACAGTGAATCCCTGTGAACTGGTGTGGCTGGTGGAGAGGCATGTTTTGCATCAGCAGCAGGTCACCCTTAATGCACCCTGGGTATGGTTAGAGAGCAGAGTATTGGACAATCAGTCTTCAACTCACTAGCAGAGTGCTTTGGAAAGTATGCTCTCCGGACATAGGTCCAATGAATTCTTCCTTACTTGTTTGTCCAAAAGTGAATCAATGAAGGTGTGGGAGACAACCTATGTTATAGGCAAAATCCCACAGATGTTAGTACTAAAGCAATCCTGTTTTAAGGCATCCAATCTCTGTACTTGAGACAAGTGGTCTTTGCCTTCTGACATCATACCCAAACTGCTCTGTGTTAAAGAAAGCGGAGGGAACAGGAAGGAAAGAGAAATAGACAGAGAGAACAAAGATGGTGGACATTTCCTCTAACTATGATGTGCTCCCTCTGTCTTCAATAACGCGGACCCCCTTCCCTTGTCAATACCATCAAAGTCCCTCCCCCTATGCAGCACCCTCCTGTAAGATTTGTCCTTTTGGGATGAATGTGCTCTTTCATTCCTATTTCTTGCTCCAGCTCATGCTGAGAGGCTGTCTTCCAGGGCAGAGGTGTTACAAGACCTCACAATGGATCAAAGAAGAGGCATAGCCATTCAGTCTCTTGCCCTGCAATGCCAGGGTCAGGCTGTCTATCCACAACCCAAACAATCCTTTCAGAGCTGGCCTGGGCTCACAGTGCTGACACAAGTATGATATCAATCTGATGGGCTTTCTTATAGTTATGCGAATTACTATCCACCACACTTTAATCTCAGAAATGGCTTCATTTTTAAAGATTAATATGCCGCATGGGGGCAGATTACAGAAATGTTGCATTGATGCAAGTGCATGTTTGCATGGTATTTGCACTAGGGCAACATTTGCTCTATTTTTAAAAACACAGGGACATACTGGAAAATGTTTGCACCAAGACAAGTGCAATTTGGCATTTTATAAGCACCATGCCAACAGCTGCCCTTGTGCAAAGTGCACAAAATATACATGTTCAATGCATTTTTCATCCAGGGAAAAGTTTGCCCTACTACTAATACAGATTGATATCAGTACTAGGGCAAACTTTGCCCTGGCATAAAAATACGTTGAAAATGTATCTTTTTTGCACTAGGCCGATGTGTGCCTTAGTGCTCATAACATGCCAAACTGCACTTGTCACTGTGCAAAGTTGTTCTAATGTGTCCCATTGTTTTTTAAAAATAAAGCAGCTTTGTCCTAATGGTAATACTGTGCCAAATTCGACTTGCACTGGTGCAAAGTTTCTGTAATCTGGCCCCAGGATGGTAATTACTCATCACTATGTGCTTTTGGAATGGACTGCAGGTTTTAAATGCAAAATCTGCGCAGAAGTGACTTGGCTGCTGCAACAGCTGTCAAATGGGCACCTGTGAAGTCTGCACTTCCTCTGTGCCACTGGAGATCAGACAATGCGGATCAGTATACTTATTCAGTTTACCACAGTGCATTCACATGTTAACTAACAAGATGTGTACTATATTTTTGGTTCCCACAATGCGGATACATAACAAATTGCGTAATGCTGTAAAAAAATCATAAATTCAGCACCACATTAATACAACTTAATTTTTTTTATATAATGATTGGATATAGTAAACACTGGCATACACTGTACAAAACATTGGCTCAAGATGTCCAACACGGTTCCGCAAGTTGTTTTCCCTTTTCTGGGCAGATTTGTATAGAAGCAAAAAAGAAAGGGAGAGTACTGAGAGTGTTATGCTGCCAATGGTATTGCAGATTGAAAATGGTAAGGACAAGTATCGGAAACAGGCATTTTCCTGTTGGCCCCATCTCTTGAACAAGTTACCAACACAGATAGGATTGTCCCCCTATGTCCTACACGTAATTTCTGTTCACACCACCCAACCTTAATTATCCCCATCTGGGGTTTCACCCCTCCCTTCCCCTACCTATTTCAGTTCCTCTTCTACCCCCAACATTACTCGTAACCCTCTTGACATGTGCTCTATGTAAATATCTCTGTTTCTTCCGAGTTAGGTTTCTGCTTTATATATCCCATATAAATCAACATATCAGTCATGTGCTGGGCTGTGCCTGCAATATCAGTGAGGCCCACAAAACGAGAGGCTCTGCGAAGATAAACAAAACTCAAAATGACTGAGCCACAAGCGTCACACCCCCACACTTAAAATAGTTATTGGATTGTTGCCCATAAACAACATGTACACAAAGCAAACTGACTGACATATGAAAAGAAAATGAGTCAGCTACCTTTGTACCTTTTCAATGGAAGGACACACATGCTGGCTGCATTCAGGGTCGGACTGGGACAAGAAATAGGCCTGGGCACCTAAAGAAAAGGTGGCACATCCTTTACCTCAAAAAGAGGGGCCCTCAAACCATCACCCATGAATCGTGTCAATTCACGACTATGCATGCACCGTAAGATAACCAAATGGGCAACTACACCTGATGCAGAAATCAGTGGAGGCATATTATGGTATCAGGTGTGACCTGCCGTACAGAGGCATCTCACATCCTCTAAGCTGGACTTGAGTACCTGGCAGACACTGTCAACATATACCCCAGCATGCACCAGTGTGAAAATCCAGTGGGTGTACACACCTGCTGCAAAAATCTGATGAATTAGGTTGTGTGTTGCAGAGGCATTACCCGCCATTACAGAAGAATCACAGATGCACCCCATGTTCTGGATGTGAGTAACTGGGCTGGCCCACGCTTCCTGAATCTACGCCTCTCCATTGGTGCCAATGGGTACCCCAGGACAATCCAACAACTCACCCCTACATGAACAGGCTAAGCATGAAAAGGAGTGGGTTAATGCATGGACTAGGAGGATCACAAACTTTAGCTGAATAGCAAAGCGCAACTCTTCAAATTTGATCACATATCTTCCAATCTTGACTGGGTACAAATATTTTGGATTTCAATGCCTTCAGTAATAATGTTTTATAGAGTTTAGTTACAAAAAATTAGAAATGGCATACTCGAGCCACATGACAACATGTATATCCTTATAGCAACATGTTAAGCCGAAAGCATATAATTGTGGCTTTAATTTTCACATCCTGAATAGTAAACTATATGTGTAGTAAACTCTGATATGGAGATTCCTTGTCACAAACATCCAGCTCGCCCATCTCCCGTCTCCCCATCCATCCATCCATGGATCCATTAATATATACACCAACCTATGCAGTCCATCCATCCATCCATTCATCCATTGGTTAGGTCTCTCCATAGCACATAAAAGAAATCTGGTGGGAATGCATGAACCTTGACGAGCATTTTCTTTAAACAGGTGCTTTTGGTCAGTGAAGCTATGTTGCTGGCACACAGATAGCTGCATCATAACAGCAGCAGATTAAATATGTAAACTTTATGTCTCAATTATGCTTCTGAGCTTTGCTCTGTTAAGGGAGTCCACTTAAACAATGCACATACTTAGGATGATGAATACATGCACTTTCTGACTCCATATTTTCAATCTTGTTCACAGGATTGAGCAAAATCTGCAGTCAACTGCATCCACCTGTAGTTTCTGGGGCATTTCTGTGTTAAGCGCACTCACATGCTGAGTGGGGATACACAGGGACTCCATGCCTGCAAAGCTCACATTGCCATCAACTCTCAGATCCTCCAGCACACAGCTGGCACTTGCAGCTGTAGTGTTGGACGAAGGGTGCATCACATTGGCTGTGCTAGGCCAAAACTGTGTGGAGTGTGCTCGATGCTGACTGAACGAGCCACATTTCCAGAGAGCTAAAACTGCACAGATCTAATCTTTGGCCTTGTATTTCCACGCACTAATTCAACGTGTCTTTCATCAGAAGCATACACATTGAATCACCATTCTCCAATTTGCCTACTTAAGCCTGGCGAACCACAAGTTACCTAACCTTATGAATCTGCTGAAATCGTATGAATAATTGCTGGAATGCCTCATCTACTTGCTGCTCTCCATGAAGGTGATGTTGAAAAAATTTGATTAGTGACATATAGCAACTATTTTCTGTGCACATGTCAAGATATTAGTCATCATGTGAAGCGTGCTGTGATGCTGCTCCGCAACGACCATAAAGAAGATCACCTCATGTAAAAGGGAAGTTTAGAAATGCTTTTTTTTAATGCATATGCAGTGTTTGTGTGCGTCTCAAATTGATCTCAGCACGGGGGGGGCAAGTTCCTCCAAAACATCTCTGCGGTTGGAGACATGGTCTCAGTCGATTTAAATGAACATAAAACGCCCCGATTTGTGGAGTCGTGTAGTCCATTTACACACGCTTCCATGTACTGCACTCATATTGTATATTATTATTTTATATTGTGTATCTACCCGTATTGCATAATGTAACCACCAGGAGGAGTAGGAGGTCATCTGGGGCCCCCCCTCCCCTTCCCCTCCATCCTTCCCCCGTCCTTCCACTCCCGCTGACCTCAAATCAGACATTGACACCCCCTTCACCTACTTCCTCTCCCCTGCCCTCCCCCTCTCTTCCCCTCCTTTTGAGTAAATTGTTCTACATACTGTACCACTGGTTTGTTTCATGTTTGTAAATATGCCTCTTTCATTATTGCACTTAGTTGTTCTTCTGTAAAGCGCTTTGGAGTAAAGTGCTATATAAGCTCAATAAACACAAGCATAAACATACTGCAAAATTATACAGAGATAGAGTTACAGAAATGGGCATTTAGACTCAGAGCATGATTTCTTGAACTATAAACAATGGAACAGTCAGTGTTCTAGATGTTTTAGATGAAACAAATACAAAACAAATACAAAACAAATAATTGAACACTGCTATGCATACACTTTAGTGTATACATTGTTAGAAATGTTGTAAAAGAAAAGTGTGCATATTTTTCAAAGATATTTAGGGCCTCATTTCAACCCTGGCAGTAGGGAGTTAACAGCCTGGTAGAGCTGCCGGCCCCGTTAACCCCCTACTGCCTCATTACGAGGTCGCCTCGTGGGACCCGCTGAGGATGCCTGGTAAAACCAGGCGTCCTCAGCGGGTCCCGCGAGCAGACCAGGATGCAAACAACAGGCCCGTCATGAATGGGCCCATTGTTAGCATCCTCCTCATTCCCATTGAGCCCTATCGTGGCTCAATGGCAATGGGGATGTACCGGGTCCGAGTTCCCTGAATGGGGAAATACCGGGCCCTCCAAGGTCGAATTGGGAAATTTGCCAGCTGATTATGTCATTTCATTCATACACACTCTGCTATCAGGTGCTGGGATTTATTGTCTTGTACATTCAGTTAACTTAATAAAGGCTCATTTTGAACAAATAACTATATTTCTAGATTTACTGGTAACACTAGCGATACTAGTAACAAGAGAACTAATGTATATTGCAAAACTGCAAAATAAACGGCGTCCTCTTAGTGTTATCTTTACAGTGACTTCTAAAGGCAGTAATGCTACAATGGGTCTAGGGCATGGTTGGCATGGGCGGGTGCACTGCTTTCTTTCTCCCTTCGACCATCAGCACATCTGTCAATTTCAAGGAGTAGCCGGGTCATTTCGATTCACTTTAAAGAGGTTTCAGACGGCAGCGCCATCAGGGCAATCAAATTTAAGTCGCTTTACAGCAGGGGTCTCTGCATGGAGTGGATGTGCCTCGGGGACTGGGCTTGCAGATGGTCTGCAAGCCCAGTCCAGTCCTCCAGAGATAAAAACCCTATAAAAGGTAGATGACATGGTGTGCTCATGCCGGCCTACGTGTGTGCACAAATAATGTCTTCTACTGTCCACCTCAGCTGGGCTGTAGGGCGCACAGGCTGCTGTCGGCCTGCTGTAGTTCCGAATAGAGGCCTTGGCGTCGTCGTTACACTTAATGTCTTCTGCTGTCCACCTCAGCTGGGCTGTAGGACGCACAGGCTGCAGTCGGCCTGCTGCAGTTCCGAATAGAGGCCTTGGCGTCGTCGTTACACTTGAAAGTTGCACTTGCTTTGCTTTGCCACAGCCAGAGAACTAGAGGCCTGCAGGCTGCTGATCCATATCAACAGTTCCTTCTTTGCTTCTCAAATGGGTGGGGGGGTGTCGTGGTGAGGGACCGACTGCACCCAGACCCAGCAGCACAACACACCATAAGCATGCAGCCCGCTCACAGGATTGGCTGCCAAGCCACCCCATGCCACATACCAACAGCAGGACCTTGTCAGTTGCCTGGACCCTGACCCGAGGCTCAGAGCAAGGAGGACTCTACTCTAGTGAGGCCACCTCACCTGCTGCCCTCCCCCAAAACAAACATGCACACAACACAGGACAGAAACCGCCCACAGCAGGAGCCAAGCTCTCAGTTAACTTCTCCCAAACCCCCCAAGACAATTTGTTACAATCTGTTGTTTAATCAAAGTGTGGCTGCCTCCTGGCGCCACGCCAGCAGATGGCTGGGGCCACACACTGCCCAGCATGGCCTCAGCTATTTTGTGCATTCATCAAAGCTGTGTAGCAGCAAGAAACTCAGAGCAATGCGTAACTTTACGATACATAAAGTAACAAAGTTACTTAATCACAAAGATAATGTTATATTCCAAACCGGCCCCAGGGTGGCTTGTAAAACCAGCCCGAGGCAATCCCAAGTCCAAATTGCATTCTGCCGGGGCAGAATATTCGATAGGGCAGTCCGCCCCGGGCTGCATTATGCAGATCCTCTCACATGCCTGGATCTGCCAACCTGTGCCGATTACTTTCAGGCCATGTGGCACTGCATTTTCTCGATGAACCTAGATTTTTGAATGACAAAGTACACAAGGATTAATGGTGATGCAGCTACTGTAAGTCAGGGAAAGTGTCGTAAACGTAGTCTGTGCAACAATGTGGAAAGAGAGGGGTACCAATCCTAGCATAATATGTTTGCAGCAATGCATTCCTGAACACAGTTGTGCACTTCAGTTAGACAACATTTAACAGAGTAAGTATGTCAGAAGGGAAACGCATAGGTACAAAGGATAATATTGTCCAATCTGGAAATGACTTATACATGACCAACTGGTCGTGCCATACACAGAATGGAATAGGCCAAAATTACCAAACCCAAAATTACCGACCTCACCAAAAGACCTAAAACACACACCACGAAAGGTTCGAACCACCAAAAGTTCGAACTTTTTGTGGTGTGTGTTTTGGTCTTTTAGTGAGGTCGGACAAAATAAAAGCTAACCCAACTGTAAAAAAAGGGTGAGGGCTGCAGGGTTGTCCCCTGCAACACCCTGTTCACTACACTATACAGTATAGTGAGCGGAGATTGCGGGGGACACCGACCGGAAAAAAAATTAATACATTTTTAAAACGCCAGGGGCTGCTGGGGTGTCCCCCGCAACACCCCGCTCACTATACTACACAGCATAGTGAGCGGGGGTTGCAGGGGAAACCCCTGCAGCTGCCCGAAATAAAAAAAGAAAAGGACTCTGCAGTGCCGGTTCCCGATCACAGAAGTGAAAGGGAACCCGGTGCTGCAGGGACACAGCCTGTCGGAATGAAAGGTAAGTATGGGGTGGGGGTGTGTTGGGGATTTGTTGATGGTGGGGGTGTGTTGGGGGTGTGTTGGGGGTATGGGTGGGGGTGCGTGTTTGTATATATTTGGGGTTGTTTTATAATCAATGACTGCATGGGAAATGTGCAAACATTTTTGTATCGCGTACATTTCCCATGCGGTCATTTCTGTCGCGGGTTATTTACCCCTGGTAAAATCACACAGATCCCACAGAATAGCACTACCTTAGCAGATTGTGAAATAAAACAGCCACGTTTGGGATGACTTTTTCACATTCTGCCAACCCTAAGCGATTTAATCACACTAATCTTGGTGTACCTTCCATTTCTGTTCAGCTGTTTTTCTTTTTTTCCCCATGTAATTTATATATTGTGGAACTACTGCAGGTCTCAAATGTGTCTCAATGCCGCCGTTTGTTCTTCTGACCTACTCTGCCCTATCCGTATGGCGTTGATCTTGTTTTCCACTCCAGTATTTGCGTTTCCACCAATTTACTAGCCAGATACAATGGAAATGGGGAACATAATCGCTCTTTTTTTGTAACATAGTTTTGTAACATGAAAGTCTACTTACTGCCAGGCTATTATGCAAGTCTATGCAAAAAGGACGAGCATACTCCTCCTTGGCACTTGAGGGGTTACAAAAAAATGTCATTTAGTTCTCACTCTGTAAGCAACAGATACGTGCCAACAAATATATATGTCCGTATGCTGATTTGTCACCTTGCATGACTTGTGGTCGACGCCATCTTATTGAAAACCCCAAGCACCGTCTGCCACAGCTTAAGTGTCTTATTCTTTTATTTGAACACGTCAACTGGATTTTCTCCTATATCCTCACAGTAGAGAGCTGGCTGGAACGGAGTCCATGTTACAGTGACACTTAGATAGCATTCAAAATTATCGATGACTCCCAAACGTCCCCCTTTTTCTTATTCCTTCTGTGAAACGTGTTCTTCGCAACAGTTGCGCTGTCAAATTTGAACAAATAAGGAAAGTGCCACCTGGAAAGAATAGTGGGGAAAAGGAGATTTAATGACAAATATATGTTATATAGATCCGGGTTCTACAATGTGAATGTTCTGATCTGGCGGAACGTTACTTTTTTATGCCGGTGAATTTCATTGCATGCTTGCTTGATATAGCTTCTGAGCACAGACTCACCCTGTGAGCAGCAATACCAATGTGTGATTTATCGCTTCCAATCCTTCTTCCCCGGCATGTCTGCAGTGATACGCATGGATTTGTCACTACTTGCCAGTAATTTTAGAGACAAATTACTAAGCAGTACTGCAGCGGGCCGTGTCAGTTTGCTCTTCTAAATGAGAAGAGGATCCACGTCGCCAGCAATCTGACGAGTTATGGTATGGCAGGTTCCAGACGGGGACAGCGCCTCTGCGTAATACAATCTGACTGCTTACGGTATGCAGCTGGTCAGAGTGACTGTTTAGCTGATGGAACTTGCTAGAAAAGGAAGGAAAGCAACATTTCAAATGCTTCCGCTAGTTAGTGAATACCCTGCTTTAAAAGGAAAACAACGTTATTTCGAGGTTTGCTCACAAATGTTTTATGTGTTTAACATGCAACAAGGTCAGTAGAAACAATTTCGTCAAAGTTTTTTTTTTTACTCCCTATATTTTTATTGAGCAACTAAAAATCATTCCATTCTCTTATGTGAATGTAAACATTTCCATAGATATACTATTCGGGAAATATACAAAAATGTTGCCCTCATTTGTGCGCCCCCAGAGTCACTGTGACTTTGGTGGCCGGGGCGCACAAAATACTGACTCCCATTACAGTGCGCAAGCAGTTCAGGAGTTGCAGTGTTGTCCCCCGCTTTCTTTGGTGTCAGTAACCGGAGTCTGGGTCTGCATGGGGGGTCCCACGCTTACCATTGTGGTAAGTGGGGTACACAAAAGTAAACAAAATACATTAATAAATAATCTAAAAGGCACCCTGCGGCATCTGCTCTGACCCAACCAACACTGCATGGATAGCGGGGAGTCAGCGGCACACAAAGAATTGTGCCGCTGTAAAGGTAAGTGTGGTATGGGACATCGGGTAGGGGTATGCGGGGTGGGGTACGCGTGTAAAGTGATCTATTTGATCACTGCTGTGCGTCGTAATTGGCGTTCAAAGTTTCGTCGGTGCAGTTACGGGCGGTGCAGTGATCACATAGATTCTACTATTAGTTGTATAGTGTTATGTTGGGCTTTGTGTTGGCAATGAACTCTGTGAAGAAATGACTCAGCAAGAGTGTAAGAGTGTGTAGTGGCTAAAGAACTTGCTGAGCCTCCACACTTCTACAAACCAACAGTGACCCCAATCATAAAGGCAAAGTAAGCACCCGCAAGAGATAGAACTCCTTCACCTGTTGTGGTAACACGTGCCAAGTAAAGGCAATGAGGTGTGAATGTGGTCCAATAGCAACCCATACAGCAAAGTACAACTTTTCAAAATAAAAGGAATGTCCAATCAAGGATCTATATAAATATATATTATTTAATTAAACATACCAATATAGAAATAACTATACAAACAGTGTAAAAACCCACCCTTGTAATAGATAACACAGAATATGCAATAGATAAATAGGTGCATCTAGGGTCGGACTGGGACAATAAATAAGCCCGGGCAGCAACAGAAAATGGGCCATGACCCGAAAAAAAAAATGGGCCACATTTGTAAACTGCAAATAAGACTTTTTTTATAGCATACCCTAAACTAAATCATCTCTAGGGACTATCAATTTTGGAATATAAGGCACAGTGAGATGAAAGGGGGAGCACATAATCACACACTCAAGTTAAGTGTTGAAACATGAATTTGAGCCCAAACTCCAATTTAAACACTTGACCACATTGTTTTGCAACTAATTTCATACACCAAGATAACATTACCTGTAAATATCTGGGTTTCAAGGTTTGTCATTGTGATCTCTTTTATAGCGTTCACTTGCACTTTAGACCACACTTTAGAAGAAAACATCCTGACGATATCTTTATTTTTGTAAATAATTATTTAAACAAGCTACACAAAAGAGTATATGGCTCAAGCTTTGTTTTTCCATTCTAATTGGAATAGTACATGTGGCATAGTGCATAGCAATAAGAGACTGATTCTCATTACGGGTTTGATGGTAACCGAAAAAGGAGGCAATATAATTACTTCCTGTTTTTCTGGACACGTGATTATGAGTTTCAAACCCATAGCCATAAGAAGGTAATACCTCCAGCATTTGCATAGGGGTATTTATTTGCCTACAAATAAATGTAGGAATAACCTCTGGGGTTTTCATCTGAAGGGTAATACCTCCATTCTTCAATGAAGTCCTGTGGGACTCCACAAGGACTGACCGAAACACTTCATCAGGGTGGGGATTCACCAGTAGCCACCCTTTGTAACTGTAATTCCTATTTGAGTTATTAGGTCCTTTGGTTATTAGATCTTATGATTGACAACTACATAAAAACCTGGCAATTGTAGAAGAGTAGGAAGCTGTGAGGAGAAGCTATAACATTCATATCCTGGCTGTGAGGAATATGACCATCCACACGTTGGGTGAGCACTCACCTGGGTTTGACATCTTTTTTATTAAATGGAATGATGGCAGACCAACCTAAAAAAACTGTGTGGCGCTAGTCCACTTACATTTTCCTATGCTCAAAGCAGGACAAGTGCATAGATCGGTGTACTCTGGGTGGACACAGCCTACGTGCACAACTCCGCCTGTCATATTTAGTTGGGATATGACAGCCAGGAATACACAATGCATCTCTAGAAGGGGGTGAAAGACCAAAGAAATATCAAGGCTTAGTACCACAAATGAAATACGCCAATCATGGGATGAAAAGATACAAGTATCTTTTATTACTGTACAGTTACAAAAAAAAACAGATAGCTATCTGGTTCCCAACACCTCACAGTGTTGGGAACCACATCTAAAACACAGACATATTTATACAGTTTTTGCAATATTGTCCAGCCTCTCTCCAAGCTAATAATTCCCTGGCTAGAGTTCGTCCCTAGTTGACATATGTTACAATATTATGCAAAGGATTAACCAAGTTTACATGTCCATGAAATCACAATGATGCTGTTGGTTCTTCGATCCACAGTAAGCCTTATATCATGAATCGCTACAATGCAGTTCAGCCAGAACATATGTCATGCATGCTGGACGCTACGCTCGTAGGACAGCGAGACCGTTCTACTCCAAATGGAGGCTATTCGATACGTTACCGGGAAAACGACGTTTACACTTTTCACGTCGCTAACTTCACGTGACTTTTGCTTCGTCACGTGAACTACGGTATTACGTATTTAAGCAGCGTAGAAACTTCACTCGCGGCTTCTGATCGTCTCTATTGGTGTTGTGTAGCTGAACCTCTGATCTACTTCCTGGCATAATCCTACAGCTACTTTTGGGCCTTCGATAGCGTGTGTTCCGCCACACGCTGATTCCTGGAGCTATCCCTTCGCGTGATAATGCACATGCGTTCTCTGTCTTCAATTGCGGCTGGCCAAGGCTGCGTGAATCCGGCCCGCGTGTAAAATCCACACGCGCTCTTTGTCTTCACACGCGGCTGACCAAGGCTGCGTGAATCCTGCTCGCGTGTAAAATCCACACGCGCTCTTTGTCTTCAAGTGCGGCTGGCCAAGGCTGCATGAATCCTGCCCGCGTGTAGAATCCACACGCGCTCTTCGTCTTCAGGTGCGGCTGGCCAAGGCTGCGCGAATCCTGCCCGCGTGTAAAATCCACACGCGCTCTTCGTCTTCAAGTGCGGCTGGCCAAGGCTGCGCGAATCCTGCCCGCGTGTAAATCCACACGCGCACGTTGTCTTCACACGCGGCTGGCCAAGGCTGCATGAATCCTGCCCGCGTGTAGAATCCACACGCGCTCTTCGTCTTCAAGTGCGGCTGGCCAAGGCTGCGCGAATCCTGCCCGCGTGTAAATCCACACGCGCACGTTGTCTTCAGCCGCGGCTGGCCCAGGCTGCGCGAATCCTGCCCGCGTGTAAATCCACACGCTCACGTTGTCTTCAAACGCTATTTTCTTCTAACTCCTGCATCTGTGGAATTAACAGAAGGATTGATCCCTAAAGTGGGAAGGAAGCCTTTCAAGGATCATTGGAAGTGACTTTGAACTGAACTTTGGACGCTATCCTGTGGTGAATTCAACCCGTATCTAGCGTGAGCCTCGTTCCGTTCGGGATAAGTCTCCCTTACTAATTTTCCCTTCCCTGTCGTTTTGTTCTTCATTTCAAATCCATCAAGAGACTTCTGGATTGTTCTACCCAGAGATACAGGTCAGTGTGATCATTCCTGTCATTATCTAATTCATCATACTCAGGTTGGAGCAGTTATTCATGATACTTTAATTTGTCCTAGGCTGGATTACTATACCTTACCCACGCCCTTTCCAGTGATCCATCGCTCTGCCTGTTTTATCAGCCAGAGGGTTGTATCATTTGGAAGGTCTTTGTTGACTTCACGACTATCAAGTCGGGTGAACAGGGATCCGGAAGACCCTACCTCCTGTATCCTTTTGAGTATTGTATCCTTTTCAGTTGATACTTTGGTACATTTCTGACACATATGACCATTACTTTCCATTTTCTCTTTGTTTATACGAGGATGAGGCTTGTGAGCGCAGACAACACTTGAATGGCAGTTCATATGAAGCAAAAAGGTTTCTTTGCTTTTGTCAAACAGTCTGCTCTCGGTCAGCTTTAACATTAACAAAAAACTCAAAGGTCGTTCGGCTCGACTGCGAGTTGAAAACACAGTCCACCATTTAAGAACATGGACCAAGAGTCGAAATCAAAATGGCAGACGATTCCTAAAATGGTGGCAAAGTTAACCCAAAATCGGAACATTACAGACGCGTTTTCTGTGCAACGTGAATGGGTTTAGGCCAATATTCATAATAAGGAGGTATTCTATGATTGCAGTTTAACAAACCCTCCTTTTGGCCTAAGCGAAGAGCATTACTCAAACATTTGCTTTAATCAAAACCCCATGTCTCAATGTCCGTATATCCTGAATCCCATTCTTCAGAAATATCAATCGCCATTAGATCCTTGATAGTGATTTCCTACATTACAAAAACATTAATCATTTTCTCGGGTGCATGTATTTTTGGTCCTAGTGTACCCACAGTTTGCTCACAACATGCCCCTAACATCGAACATATGGCAGGAAGATATTGTATGCAACAACAACAGAACAATAGAACACCAATGATTACCACTAAGACTGAAAAGAGCTTCCATCCCCATGAACGCAGAAAGTACCAGAACCAAGCACTAAGATCCCAATTTCCCTCGGGAACATGTACTTCCGTACTTCGGACATGCAGATTTTGTATCACCTTGAATATGGTAGAGGAGGAGTCAGGTACGAAAACACAACATGCAGATCCCACCAATTTACATACTCCACCACGCTCAGCCAGGATGACGTCTAACTCCATTCTGTTCTGTAGAGCCACTAATCTAATTGCTTTTTGTTCCAGCATCATATTGTATAGTATATCGGTGGTTCTGTTGATGGTCCTCTCCAATACACTTACTAGTCTCCTAATACCCTCAGAGTTCATTATCTGTCCCCAAAATGGCACAAAGGATTTCACTACATCACCCATAACCTTTGAAGGAGTATCACCATTCTCGTCCCACCTTGAACGAGCTCTAGAGACCTCAGAGGTGCTAGCTACATATACCCCTGGTAGCAAGATACCCAAATAACAAGTACCCTGCCAATCTCTAGGTAACCAAAGATAAGCTTAATTGCCACAGACAAAATAGACGGGATCACCTACATACAAAAGTCTGTCCTCACTAGTTAGATTCACAATGTTGGTACAACCCTTGAAAGTACTCATTGGCTGTGAACCATCCCTTTGTATGTAGAAGGAAACAGATCTGGGGCTATGATTGATAGTGTAGGAAGGAGGCATGACATCCCGGTGGCCTACAGGGTCTATCTTGAAAGAAATTAGCAATTGGAAAGGTCTAGAAAGTCTATTGGAAGACCTAATAGAAGCAACATTGAGTTTGCTCCTATTCGCAAAAAGGGAACATCCCAAAGGTGTCAGAACTCGTCTTTCGAATTCATTTAGATTAGTCCCATCAAAGTTCCCAGAAATACTGTAATTCCAACGACCAAAGAATAGTGCCCTTAGTGAGGCATAGCATGCAGTAGTCAAAGGAAGAGGATGAATATACTAGCCCAACCCTTTTTCTCCGTGCTGTGCCAAATGCGAACATATCCAGAAATTTGTTCTATTTAATATGACATGGGTCGCATTCATGATTATTAGAAGAGTGTTATTGGGATAACTTTGTCTGTGTTGGGAATCCCTAGGAGGTAGAGTATGTAGATGCATGAAAGGTGAAGACATAGTGGGAACACTTTATGTAGGTAACAAAGTCTCAAGTGGACGCACCCCCTCAATATACCAAAACCCAAACGCAAATACAATTGTTAGACTGATTAACATTACTATAAGAAAACAGTGAGTCCTCAAGGACCATGATTTTTGTCGTTCAAAGTCTTTGTTAGATACAAGACCGATAGCTTGCTCTGTACAAGTAGAGTTAGAAAAGGGCATTGTTCCTTGAAGTCCGCTTGGAAAGTATCTCCGTCAGGCTCTTTTAGTTAATCTGTTGGTGATCTCCTGACCACGTGGCTTATCTTGCTTGAAGGTAACTTTGCCAGCCCCTGCCACTTATTTCCGTTTCTTTGAGAGAGGCAAGGGACTAGCTCAATGGTGGTTTCTTGTGGGCACAGCCGTGCTGTGCTGTAAGTCTAGTGCCTTGGACGCAGATCGTACCTCAAGACTCCAGGTACTGTGTGATCTGCAAACAGAGTGTCATTGCTTCCTGATGGAAGTGGTGAAAAAGAAGCAAGATTATTCAAGGGTGCAGAAAAAGTAGCAGTCTCCCCAGGAAGAATCTTCAAGACCCACTTGGTGTTGTTCAAAACAGGCTTATCATGCAGAACAGAACAACCAGTCTCCTTCTCTTCTCCTTCATCTAGTGGCAGATGGCACGTATTTTCTTGACGTGAGTCACGTGGATCCAGTGTCTCTTTCCGGCTACTCGTACAGCGGTCTGTGTGGGCAACAGGACCTGAAACGGTCCTCTCCAGTGCGGTGCAAGACTGGATGCTCTTTCAAATTGTTTCATAAGCACCCAGTCGCCTGGTCGAATTCGATGACCTGGCCCCTCGTACTTTACTGGGAGGGTTTCTCGCACCTGTTGAAAATTCAAATACAAGTTTTGAGTTAACTGGTCACAGTATTCAGAAAGGAGCAAATGCTCCACGTCTTTCAGTCTTTTGGGCTTGGGCAGATTCCAAATATTTCGTAGGGGGAGAGTCCAGTTCTTGTTTGTGGGGTCTTCCGCATGGACAATAAAACTACCGGTAAGGCATCTGGCCATTTCAAATTACTGCTAGCACAAACTTTAGCTAGTTTGTTCTTTAGGATACCATTATGGCGTTCTACTAGTCCGAAACTCTGAGCATGTCTGGCCGAATGGAACCATTTATCGATCTGTAATCCCGCGCATACTTGCAGGATAACAGCAGTGATAAAATGTACACCATTGCCCAAACAGATGACCCTCGGCAGACCAAACTTAGGAAAATATTCCTTAAGAATGGTTTTCGCCGTTGCCATTGCTGTGGCATCTTTCACAGGGAAGGGTTCAACCCACTTGTTAAAGGCACAAATGACTACCAGAACATACTTGTAGTTTTGGCAGCGCTCCATTTCGATGAAGTCGAAATGTATAACTTCAAAGAGCACAGAGGGGGGACCAAAACTACCCCTCTGTGTCGATGTACCCTTCCCCACATTATGCTGCAAGCATACCATACTTTGGAACAAAGTTTTGGACCAAACGCTCAGCAGTTTTAGAGACAACATTTACCCAGATAGGTTCTAGCAATTTACAAATTTTTGTAGCGCATATGTGAGTAGGACCATGAGCCATCGTAACCATAGCGGTGACATAAGCATCGGGTAGCATCCATCTTTTCTTTACATCAACAACCTTCATCATCTAAACTTGCTAGGCCCACAGCCCATTGCCTAAGTTACTATGGAGTAGCATCAGCTTGAATATTTTTTATGAAACAATTCTTTCATCTATTATAGAGGTACCCTTAGCTTCTTTTGCTACATACATTTCTGAATACAAATCAGTGGCAGTCTGTTTGGCTAGCCTGTCAGCAAAAGCATTTCCTCTCCCTACATCATCTGTTACTTTCTGGTGTGCGGTGCACTTCATGATTGCTAGTTGAGTAGGAAGCGCAAGTGCTGAGAGTAGCTGAACTATCAAGGTACCATGTTGGATTTTAGTTTCGTGTGAGGTCAAGAAACCTTGTTCTGCCCATAGTCTACCAAAGCTGTGAACCACCCCAAAGGCATACTGTCTGTCTGTAAATGTATTTACTCTAAGCCCTTTGGAAAGTTCACACGCTCGAGTCAATGCGATAATCTCTGCGGCTTGCGCGGAGTCATGCAGAATTCTCTTGGTTTTCACAATCGTGCTTAATGTAGTGATGGCATAAGCAGCAGTGGATGTACCATCCAGAAGTTTGAAGCAGGAGCAATTGAAAAACGGCTTGCCTTGTGGATCTTTCAATGGTGTGTCATTTAAACCAATTCTGCCTTTGGTTTCTTGCTCTGTAGTATAAAGGCAGTCATGTGACATGTTGTCACTGCAAGCAATGTCTTGTGGAAGAGGCAATAGTTCAGCCGGATTTAATAATATGCAACACCTCTTAATTTAGATATGCAGTGCAAATAGAATCAGTTTGTATCTTGTTAATCGTGCAGAGGTAAGGTGTTGCGTTTGTGTTCTGTTCAATAGAACTTCTACGGGTGGGGTACCATCACGGTTAAAGAGTGACCTAAAACGATACCCTCACTTTGTTTTACGGACGCAGCAGCGATAGCTCCCAAGATTTTTGGCAAAGCACATGCAACAGGATCAAGTGTTTAGGAAAAATAACCGCACGGTCTATTCTTCCCCCCATGTTCCTGCGTTAACACAGCCAAAGCACATCCATCACATTCATGCACATACAACACAAAGGCCTCGTCAAAATTTGGTGTGCCCAAAACTGGTGCTGGACACAGTGCAGCCTTGAGCAGATCAAAAGCTTTCTGGTCTTCCAAGTTCCACGGTAATGGCAAAGAAATGGCCTTCTTCGTCAATGCCAACATTGGTTTTATCACTAGTGAGAAGTTCAGATTCAGTGTCTACAGTAAGAAGCTATTCGTATCAAGGCTTTGATCTCTTTCTGTTTATCTGGGACAGACATGCTAAAGATGCTTTTTATCCGTTCAGGTGTCAGTCTTCTTCCCTCCATTGACAGGAGATATCCTAAATAGGCAACCTCCTCTCGACAATATTGAAACTTTATCAATGAAGCCTTATGCCCATGCTCTGCTAGATGAATAAGCAGCAACACAGTGCCCTCTTTGCAAGCAACTTCTGAGTCTGCATCTAAAAGAAGATTGTCAATGTACTGCAACAATGTACAAGTAGGAGGCAACTCAAGTGTATCGAGCTGCTCCTTCAGAGCTCTACTGTAAATGCTCGGACTCTCCGTGTATTTGTATTTGTTTATTTGTAACGTGCAGACCATCAGGCCCAGAGGCATCAGGGCGCAATTTGTGCAAAGGTTACATGCAGGGCATATATACATACATGAAAGGTAATACATAAAGAGCAATTCTATATACAAAAATACCATGTGGATGTGGGTACGACATGAGACATAACAAGTATCTATTTATATAATGGGCCAGAGTATGGAAGGCAAGGTGTGCAGAGCGTGTTCTAGTGCTGGTTGAAGAGCCAAGATTTAGTTTTGGACTTGAATGTGTTGAATGAGTTGTCAGATCTGATTGTGACAGGGATGGCATTCCATAACTTGGAAGCTAAGACAGGGAAACTTGTGCCCCCCGCTTTTTGCAGTTTGAACCTAGGGATCGATAGACAATGGGTTTGGGCGGTTCTTAGAGGTCGGATGTCGAGTGCCGGGACAGCCGCCTGCAGAGCTAGTGGGGCCTTATTCACCATGCATTTGTGCGTGAGGGCAAGTGTTTTCAGAGAGATTCTCTGTTTGAGGGGTAGCCACTTTAGGTTCTGGATTCGGAGATGTGATGGTTTCGAGGGATGTTTAGGATGGCTCTAATAGTGTTGTTTTGGGTTGTTTGAAGTGTATTCAGGTTCTCTTGGCTGGTTCCTAAGTAGAGAGCACTGCAATAGTCAATTCTGGCCATAATGAGGGTTCTGGCTAGTCTGACACTGTTAGGAGTGGTAAGAACGGTGTGCAGGCTGCAATGAGTTTACATATGTATGCAGAGGCTGATCTGACAGCATTTATTTGTCAAAATAAGGATAGGGTGGTGTCAAGGTAAAAGCCTAAGGTTTTGGTGTCTTTCGAGACCTGGATAATATTGCCGTCAATGGCAAATAATTTGTAGGCAGGCTCTAGTTTGCTAAGGCATTGCAAAGTGCCCAAGATAAGGAGGTCAGTCTTGTGGTCATTTAGGCATAACTGGTGTTGGGCCATCCAAGCTTGAATGACCAGATAGATGTCGTTAAGGGCCTTGGAGTCAGCTAGATAGTCACCTGTGATGGGAATGAGTATCTGGGTGTCGTCTGCATAGTTTGCGTAGGAGACACCCAGATAGTCAAGCACATCGAAGAGTGGTTTTGTGAAAATGTTATAGAGTGTAGGTGACACGTAGGATCCCTGAGGAACGCCGCAGTGAATAGGAGATGGATCCGCAGCTGCGGATGGAGCAAAGACCCTCATGGATCTATTACTCAGAAAGGATTTGATCCAAGCTGTGGCTGAGGTGTAGAAGTGGGCAGCAGAGTGGAGGTGCCTGCATAGGATCTGGTGGCTGACCAGATCGAATGCCGCAGAAAGGTCGAGAAGAAGTAGCAATGCTAATTTATCCTTGCCCTTCAATACGTCAATTTGGGTTTTTAAGTCTATCAGAGCCTTTTCGGTCCCATGTATGGGACGAAATCCAGATTGTCATAGACCTAGAAGATTGTTGGATTCCAAGTAGTCTTGGATCTGGAGGTATGCTGCATGGTCTAGGATCTTGAGCAGAAACGGGACAGTAGTTATGGGTCTGAAGTTAGTGGGTATGTTAGGGTCTAGGGATGGTTTTTTGAGCAATGGGATCACCCATGCATCCTTGAGGTTTTCAGGGACAATACCTAATTTAAAGGAGGAGTTGATGAAGGCCGTGATGAATGGTGCAAGATCGTGTGCAGAGTCCTTAATGATAGGAGCTGGGCAAGGGTTATCTTGACAGCTAGATGGTTTAATTCTCAGGATGATGTTTTCTACCTCAGTGATAGTGAGTGGTGGGAAGGCAAATGGTTTAATCGTACCCTTGTGGCAAACGAGTGAATGTAAATGAGCGTCCCCCTAGGGTGAACCCGAACAGATATGTACTATCAACATGTACGGGAATATGATCCACCACACTGAAATAAGAAGCAGAAGCTAGAATCATCATTAATATTGTGGTCACATCAGGCACAATTGGAAATTGTGGAGCAACAATCTTATTGAGAGCATGTACATCAATAATAACATCGAAGAGTGGTTTTGTGAAAATGTTATAGAGTGTAGGTGACACGTAGGATCCCTGAGGAACGCCGCAGTGAATAGGAGATGGATCCGCAGCTGCGGATGGAGCAAAGACCCTCATGGATCTATTACTCAGAAAGGATTTGATCCAAGCTGTGGCTGAGGTGGAGAAGTGGGCAGCAGAGTGGAGGTGCCTGCATAGGATCTGGTGGCTGACCAGATCGAATGCCGCAGAAAGGTCGAGAAGAAGTAGCAATGCTAATTTATCCTTGCCCTTCAATACGTCAATTTGGGTTTTTAAGTCTATCAGAGCCTTTTCGGTCCCATGTATGGGACGAAATCCAGATTGTCATAGACCTAGAAGATTGTTGGATTCCAAGTAGTCTTGGATCTGGAGGTATGCTGCATGGTCTAGGATCTTGAGCAGAAACGGGACAGTAGTTATGGGTCTGAAGTTAGTGGGTATGTTAGGGTCTAGGGATGGTTTTTTGAGCAATGGGATCACCCATGCATCCTTGAGGTTTTCAGGGACAATACCTAATTTAAAGGAGGAGTTGATGAAGGCCGTGATGAATGGTGCAAGATCGTGTGCAGAGTCCTTAATGATAGGAGCTGGGCAAGGGTCATCTTGACAGTTAGATGGTTTAATTCTCAGGATGATGTTTTCTACCTCAGTGATAGTGAGTGGTGGGAAGGCAAATGGTTTAATCGTACCCTTGTGGCAAACGAGTGAATGTAAATGAGCGTCCCCCTAGGGTGAACCCGAACAGATATGTACTATCAACATGTACGGGAATATGATCCACCACACTGAAATAAGAAGCAGAAGCTAGAATCATCATTAATATTGTGGTCACATCAGGCACAATTGGAAATTGTGGAGCAACAATCTTATTGAGAGCATGTACATCAATAATAAAATGGAAAGGAATCACATTATCCCCTTAATTGTACACCGGTAAAATCGGACTATTGCACAAACTTCCTGCAATTTCCTCAATTACTCCACGATGGACAAAATCAGAAACTATGCTTTTCAAAGCTTGCTCACCATCAACTGAAAACTTATATTGTGGAATATATGGCAACTTAGATCCTGGCTTCAAAACAATTTTAACATGTTCAATTTGTAAAATGCCAACATCATTGTCGTCAACCGCCCTGAAACATGCCAGAACTTTACTAAATTCAGATGGTAAAGGTCTAGTCAAAAATTGCGAGGCAGAAGATTGCTGTGGTGAAATCGTCAAATGTACTACACATGAAGAACAATTAATTACTGCATTTAATTCCTTCAACAGATTCAACCCCAATAAATTCTCACCACAATTTGTCATTAGAAGAAGTGGACAGTGATCCATGAATGGCCCCAGTGAAATCGGAAACGGCTGAGAAACCGGACTAACCACTGGCTTGCCAGAAAACCCTACAGAAATGTTATTCTGCCCAGACAGTGGAATATCTGGAACCCGTGAATGATCAATGGAACACTTCTGTGCTCCTGTATCTATCAAAAATAGATGCTTCTTAATCCCCACTTTCATCACAACGTAGGGCCCTTTCTGATCAACGGGAATAGGCACCGGTTCCAGACTCTGCTACGGGCTGTCCTAACGGAACAATATATCATCAAATACAAGATCCTCAGAAAGATAGGCAGTTGAAGGATTATCAAAAATATTTCGACTATCTATGCTAGATTGCTGATTATCTTGTGAGAATGACTGTGGATTCTGAACGAACTGACTCCTTCCAGGTTCCCCTACCCCGGGGTGGCCTCTGGATCATCTACCCATGACACCATATGTGTTATTTGATCTCTGCTGAAGGATCAGGCATTGTTCTCGCCAATGTCCTTCTTATCTACAATAAGCAGATTGGTTCTTGTGTACAGGACCTAACTGCAAATTACTTTGTGGAACAAACTGCCCTCTAAACTGTGTACTCCCACCTCTGGTTCCTCTAACTATCTGTTGCAACAATACTTTAGTTTTCAGGTCTCCCCTTTTCTTTTCAATTCTCTCTTTTTCATTATGGACTCTATTTTCGTAATACTGAGCCATATGCAATACTTTGGACTTTGATTTAGCTTGCCAAGCATTTTCAGAAGTCATGATTTGTAATTGGATATCAGGCAACAATCCACAAACAAATGTATCCACAAACAACATTTTCCCTGACTCGGTGCTTAAATCTTGACTGATAAAATCTGAAAATACTTGTTCGAACCGGTTAAAAAATTTGGTAGCACCTTCAGATTTCCCTTGGGTACAAGCAGTGAGTTTGTCCTAAATTATTCTTCTCTCAGGAACCAGAGTCTTTAATTGTTTTACTATTCTGTCTGGCAATGTCAGTATCACCTATGGCGGTCTCTCACCAGCTTTCCTTTCTCCGTCTTACCATACCAAGTTAACCCAGGTGTCACCCAGTCCTGCTTGATCATCTACAGTTCTAATCTGTTTCCATAGATCAGCAGGTAGAATCACAGGGAACAACAAGTCTATATCACCAAGGGGAAAAACTGATCAACACAGATTCTATTTCTTTCTAAAACCCTGTGGGATTTTTCCTAATATCTGGAATCGACTGTTTAATAGTGTTCACTTTCTGTCTAGAGAACGGAACATGAACAAATTGTGAAACATAGTGAACTTCAAAAGTAGTAGCTGGTGTGCCTGCTCCGGCATCAGCTGGAATTTCAACTTTAGGAATAAATGTCAGAGTGACTTCTTTCATTGGCATTTGAGAAGTAGGCAACTCCAAACGTTTGTTAAGCAACAAAGCTAGATCGAGCGTCAAAGTAACCAAAACAGTATCGGGCGCAAATTTTCTCTTATAAACAGTCATCAAATCTGCGGGACAAAAAGTCTTTCCCTTCATACACTCATTCTGTAGGTACTCTGCCATTACATGTAACACTTTCTTTTGCATTTCTGGAGTATACTGACTAAACGTATCATATACTTCTATGGGAGATATTGATACATCCGAAATCCATCTAAGCGCATCCCTTGTGCAAATTCGCATCTTTTCACTCATTGATTTACAAGAAGGAGAAAAATGTTTCTGCACATACAGACCGTCCAATCTATCACCATCTATTTAGTTGTTCTGCAACCGATCTAACTCCCTCCTGAACTCAAAAACCCTCTCGAAATGCTCATTTACTTTCTCTGCAGTATCCCTTGAATAAGCTAAGACATAAATCCCTTAACCCTTGTGGGACATCCATGTCCGTCAAATCATTCCACATTATGGCCAAGTGCATTCCCATCTCCTCAATCGAAACATTCTGTTCGGGAATACTTTCTAGATCAAGAAGTGTAGCTAAGACAGCTGATTTTTCACCTTTCTCTATACATTTCTTAGCACATTCGAACAATTTTCTCTTCATATCTTTAGAAACAGTACTACGAGTCACTATCTTTGATTCAACACTCGCCCCTTCATTTGTTACAAGCGGAGCAGAACCGCTTGGGAGAGAGAGAGCAGACAAATCTTGTACAAGAGATAGTGGAGAACAGTAATAGTCGATAAAAGTGGAGATGCAGAAGGGAGGGCAACAATAGGAAGAGAAGCAAAAGCTGGTAGCAGAGGAACAACGGGAAGAACAGGAACAGCTACGGGAGGAGGCGCAACAATGGGGAGAGTTAAGACAGCAGGAAGAGGTACATAAGGAGTTGGTGCAGTCGCACCAGTCCTACGTTCATTTAAATGCTTATCAATGAATTCGTCTGAGGCATGAAAATCTTTAGACAGATATATTTTCTGTACACCAAGTTGGAAAGCCCTATCCATGTTTCTAACAGACTCTGACTGTTTCTGTTGATAATACAATAATGACTTTTCCGAATTAGACATGTGATGATGTGCATGCTTCTCTTTACTCTTAAATTGCTGCATAGCTTCTTTTTTCCAATTCTGAATTACATCAAATGCTGCAGGCCTAGCCTTTTTCTTTAACAATATAGACTCTAAATACTCTATACGGGCAATTCAAAACTACCATGAACTGGCCACTGAAATTCGGAAGCATGTCTAGTTTGTCTGTGCCAATTATCATTGAATACTATACTACCAGTGCAGCACTTACAGTACAAAGTACATGCCAGCGACCCCTCCTGTGGCGCCGGTTTTGCCAAATTCCAAAGATTGTCTGTCTCTGTGGAATAAACCCCTGAAACAGGCAGACCATTTCCCAGGCATATCAGATAACTGGTGTTACATCGCGTTGTTTGTACTCATGAGAACAAGCCTGCAACCAAATATCAGGATACTTAGGAATCGGGGCACAAATCACCTGATTTCAAAGGACTGAGAAGGTCCGATTGGATTACAAAGGACGACCCTCGTGGTTGGCGATTTCGTCAAAATAGCCCACCTTGATATGAGGACCCTCGTCAAGATGCCCTCTCGAACCGCGTGCTCACCGTTCAGGGATATGGATTGTGCAGTACTGTTGAGGTGTCGCCTCTCATACAAAGGGGCCCCCTTTTTTTCTCACTTTCCGATCCCAGTCCGATGGCTGTATCTTCTCTTCAACAAGGTGGCATCAATCTTGAGGGTCCCTATTCGGGCGCCATCTGAAAGACCAAAGAAATATCGAGGCTTAGTACCACAAATGAAATAAACACCAATCACAGGATGAAAAGATACAAGTATCGTTCATTACTGTACAGTTACAAAGAAAAACAGATAGCTATCTGGCTCCCAAAACCTTGCAGTGTGTACTAGCAGACACAGTGAGGAGTTGAGAGCTGGACATCTAAAACACAGACATATTTATACCTTTTTTGCAATATTGTCCAGCTTCTCTCCAAGCTAATAATTCGCTGGCTAGAGTTTGTGACTAGTTCACATGATAGATGTTACAATATTATGCAAAGAATTAAAGTTTAC
Organism: Ambystoma mexicanum; assembly: GCF_040938575.1. Classification (NCBI taxonomy): domain Eukaryota; kingdom Metazoa; phylum Chordata; class Amphibia; order Caudata; family Ambystomatidae; genus Ambystoma; species Ambystoma mexicanum. The sequence goes on from NC_090933.1 coordinate 167,636,823, forward strand.
ATGTCCATGAAATCACAATGATACTGTTGGTTCTTCGATCCACGGTAAGCCTTATTCCATGAATCGCTACAATGCAGTTCAGCCAGAACATACGACTAGAGTTTACTTTCCATTGTCGCTTTGTTTATACGAGGATGAGGCTTGTGAGCCCAGACAACACTTGAATGGCAGTTCTTATGAAGCACAAGGTTTCTTTGCTTTCGTCAAACAGTCTCTTGGACAGCCTCAACATTAACGAAAAACTCAAAGGTCGTTCGGCTCGACTGCAAGTTGAGAACACAGTCCAACATTTTAGAACATGGAACAAGAGTTGAAATCAAAATGGTGGACGATTCCTAAAATGGCGGCGCAGTTAACTCAAAATCAGAACATTACAGCAAGGTTTTCTGTGCAATGCGAATGGGCTTAGGCCAATATTCATAATAAGGATGTATTCTATGATTACGGTTACCAGGGGAGGACCAAATCTTTCCTCTACCAGGACCAGCCTGATTGTTCAGCCCTGCAGCTGATGGCAGCGATTTGCATACCAATTAGAGGATCATTCAAAAAGGCACACATGGGGCCTGGCTACAGAGGTTAACAAAGGAGGAGGGAAACCCCAAAAAACTTTCATATGAAACTGTGTCATTGTGAAATAATTGTATTGTTGCTGTTTTGCAACAAACCAACAATCCACAACCTTTCGGAGATAAGCCTGCCGTTGCATCCATGTTACCAAAATTGGAAAAGGAGGTTTATAATTTGCTTGTTTTTCCAATCTGTTTGGATTCCTTCCGGTCTTCTAGAGGTGTGGGGCTGATTGATGGTTTACAAACCGATATTCATCCCTGGACCACTGGTGCCCCGGAAATTGAATTGTCACATTGGTTGCAGATGGTCAGATCTATTTGGAGCATTGTGCACAGTTTAGTCACCCAACGATAAAAGTACAGTCACAGTTATCATTTCGAAAACTGCTCGGTATTTTTAATAATCATGGATCTTGACATAGAGACTGGGAAAGGCATGAGTAAGGATGTCCTGCACGTCCTATATCAAGAGACACCAGGATTAATACAGGATCAGCACCAGGATTAATACACCTGAGTTGCTGACTAGCCTGCAAGCTTGGGTAGAAGTGAGGGCAGGTGGGGAAAAGACCCCAGAGGACAGGCTAGGCTATGTGTACCTGAAAGAAGAAGACATTCCAGGAGGGGTAGTGGAACATGGCGAGGAAGACAGCATGAGCAGTGTTTCTCGTCGACCATCCCTGTGGGGGGCAATCATGGTTTCTCAACACTCTAGGGTGTCAGGGAGGTGTTAAGTGACTTCAAGTTCAGCACTCCAACTAAGTCAATGCCTAGTCTGGTATGTCCAAGGGAAGCCCTTATTTGTATATTTTTATGACAAGTTCATAGATCTGGATGATAAACCCTTGTATAACGCCCCTCTCTTTGAATCCCCCTGACCTCACTGAGCCAAGAAGTAGGTTTGTTTTGCAAATTAAAATATTTATTTGAAAAATTAAACAATATATATATATATCACACTTTTATAAATAAATTAATATTTGATAGCACACTTATGAATATGACAGTGATCAACAATGGATAATATTACACTAGCACACTTTTTTTTAATCACTTAGGAGTTGGTATAGAAAGGATAAGATAGCTGAGAATCCTTTATGGTTTCAAGGAAATGCAATGATGGAAAAGAATGCAGCACAGGGATAAACTGATATGGTTTCAACAAGAGATAATATAATCACTTTTCCCCTTGTGGCAATTCACTCCCCCTCTATGCAATATAAAGAGATGGAAGGGGAGCACACAATTTTCAGGAAAATAATCAAATGCAATACAAATTCTAGTTCCCCCCTAGCAAGTTTAGAGCAACCGGTATGCTTTTAAAACATGCAGAAATACTTTTAATGTGATTTGCAATGAAGTGAAAATATGCTAAAAATGATTTTAATTCCCTATAGGAGATTCAGGGTAAGTGGCAGCTACTTTGAATTAGTTCAGGTCAACACTAGCAATGATTCATGAGGGATTGTCAGGTTGAAAACGAATTTCAGCAGTTGCAGCAATAGACAGCTATGTTTGACAGGTGGAGAAATTGAGTCAAATTGCAATTCGCGGCACTTTTTCCGAGTGCGTCGAGCGCGATTATGAAAAAACTATAAGGAGTAGAAAAGCTTTAAAATGAAAGTTAAAGCTTGCTCCTAGGACATGCGGTTCAAAAGATACGGACGATTTAGTGGAGGTAGATTCTCAGAAATAAAGTAAGATTCAAGTGACAAATGACACTTTCACAGGTTTGAAATAAATCACAGAATGGATCCACAATTTCTATGCAGTTCTAAATAGGTGGAAATGGTTTGAATTAGATTATTTAAAACTAAGAGATTGGTTTTGCACAGCTCTGGCTGGATACTCACTCCTAATTTTGGAAGGAATGGGCCTCGTCACAGATCTGGTCAACAGGTTTAGCTTTGGTTCTCTCTGCTCTGCAGGTCTGGATCTCTGGTTCTGGCAAAAGTTCTGGCACTGCACATCGGTCTGGTCTATGGTTGGGATACAGCTCTGCATTCTGGTTCTGGTACTGGCACTGCGGTCTGGTCTGGGTCTCTGGTTCCGGCAAAAGTTCTAGCCAGAAGCGAACAGCACAGCCCGGCTGTTGAATAGTTTAGTTAGGTTGCTGGATTCTGGGGCCTCTGAAGGATTCAGCTTGTGGACTAGGCCTCTCTGCTACAAGTTCTGAAGTCTGGATTCTAAGTTCTGGTCTGGAGTCTTCTGGCAAAGCGCTTCGCAAGAAATCAGCTTGAAGTGGAAAGTGAATGTGTCTACCTGGGTCTCAGTGGCTCTTTTTATGTCTTTTGAAAGTGGGTGGGAAGGCTAACTTTCTATGCCCAACCCTCTGAGGATCCTGATAGGCTAGAGGATTCTCTGTCGCCTGACTGGGGAACTGAGTTGTGAGTTATCCCGTGTCATGAAACATCATTTTTATAGCATACAGAAAGAACACCCCCCTTGTCACTTTGCACACAAATCTATTTCTGACTTAAATGCATATTTATCTATGTACAATTTTTCTAATATTATATGTCCAGTTAACATATTTTCTGTAGCGCCAAACCATCCGGTTCCTGTCTTTGTAAGATGTGTGTTCACTTCTGACAGACTTCTGCCCTTTTCATCCATAACACAATCTCTAAACTTTTCCAGAATTTACGCAAATGTGCGCAAGGAATATGGGCATCAGATGATGAAGTGTCAGATTTTTAACATACAGACATTTGGAGTAATACCCTATTTCCCGCTATTACCCCCCAGAACATACCACAGAGTCCTACCACCTCTTAAAATGTGCACAGAAAAATCACAGGAATGATGATATTATTGATACAATTTTGACAATTTTGTACTATGAATTATCCATCTTTCTAAAATTATCCTCTGGCCCAAATGGGTGTGGTTAAGTCCCCAAAGCACATGGGGAATTTCTGGTTTATCCACGTCCTCCAAGCTCAGCTGGCTCACAGAGGCAGTGCCCCTCCCATTTCCTTCCAAGAGGAAGCCATTTACGACCTCCTGATTTAGCAATTGCTTGGAGCAAAGGGAAGTTCATTGTTCTGTTTTCCTGCAGTCCCAGGCACCCCTCCCCTGATTCAATCAGAGAGGTGTGATCTCCTTTTGGTGGGGCAGCAGAAGGCAGGCCAGGCCTGTGAATACAGTTGCTGGGCAAGTTTCAACTCCTGTCGGGGGTAGTTGCCGGGCAGAATTCAGTCCCTTTAAGCCAGGCTTCAGCCAAAGGTCACTTTTGTTCCCATTTTTCTTCATTCAAATCAAACTTACAATTTTGACACATGCAGCTAGACCGCTGATTCTAAGATCAAAACCATGACATTTAAGCAGTTGCAACCTATGTGACACTCAAAAGTAGGTCACTCATTTATTTTAAACATTTCTATTTTAGTGGCTTTAAATCCCATTTCACTTAATGCTGACATCCACAGCTCAGCCAGTTTTGTTATGAACATTATTTTAGGCTCTTCATCTTTCCAGATTTGGTATGCACACAAGACTTCATTCTACCAGACATCTGCTGGTGTTCAGTAAGATTTTTGAATATCTTGCAATGTTTGAAATAGGCATTTTGAGCTTGCATTCAGAGAAACAAAGGTGATTTCAAAGTGCTTTTTGAGCTAACAGGCACTGCTGTTTTTCCTTTGGCACCACGTTTCACTCATAGCGCTTCTGGCCCATCACGCTCGCACTGGTGGATGGCAGGTCAGGCAACCATTTTGGTATGCGCAAAAACTGCACGGTTTTCCTGGATTCTAGTGCAAATGTGGGCTTTTCGGCCATCTTGGATTTTCTAAGCCCACAGCACCAAATGTTGCAGCATAATAACTTGAACGTGGGTCGATACACCTGACAGAGGTCAGGGGCTAGTGTGGCATCCCTTAGATCCCAAGCCTCGGCACAGGCTTTAAGTGGCCCAGTAATTGTTCTGGTCGTTGATGATCTAGCAGCTTGAAAGCTCCTGTTGGAAGAGAAGAAACTAGTGCTGGCAGAACAAAATCAGCAGGACAAAGTCACCATGGAGCGGGATATGGCCGCCATAGAGCTGCACAGGCTGGCACTTGATGATAGGAAGGAGGCCAACAGATCCACCTCTAGAGCAAGCAGTGGTAGTGTCTCAAACCAGGGTGTCCGGGATAAGCCCCGGCGCCACAGCCCCAAAGACTCAGTGAGACTTGACTTCCGAAGTGAGGAAGGATATTTTTGACTGATTTGACATGCTTGAGCTTTTTTCTCAGCTACAGGAGGTGGACTAGGTACTGTGGGGTGCAGTCCGGATGAGTCTTTTAACAACACCAGGGACTGATGATATTCTTCGTTTAACTCCTGAGGAAAGGCCCCTTTATAAGAGCATGACACCTGCCCTGCAAGAACAGTGTCTCAAGAGCTTCATAGAGCTCGGAAAGAAAAGTGCAAAGACATTTGAAGTGTTCAAACACTTGTCGTTGAAATATTTGAGCGGGTGGGTGTCTGGTAACACATTTTACACATTTAAAGGGATGTACAATTTGATTGCGTGTGACGTGTATAAAGAATTGTGAGGTTGATCTACACTAGCATCTTGTGGACCAGACTATTATAGACCCGAGGGAGCTTTCAAAGGCTGCCAACAGGTTTGTAAGTGCTTCAGTCCAGAAAAAGGCTCAGACGAGCGCACCTAACCCAGAAGAGTAATCTTCAGACAAAAAAGTTAACAAGGATGGGAAAGATAAAGTTTCAACCCACTCCGCTTCGAAGTCAGGTCCCCAAAAGAATGAAGGGAAATCCAAAAACTTTAGTTCTGCCATTCACACTACAAAGAAGAGCACAGGCACGCCTAACACTGGGACACCTACGTTCTCACAACCCAAAAGTTGTTTCATGCATAAGGAGCTGGGCCATGGGAAAGGGGATCCTGCTTGCAAGGATTTACACAAGCAAGCCATAGTGAATTTTGGATGGAGGAGGTCATCATTTATGTGTGGCTCATACTGAGGACTTCCCACTATGCCAGGGCATGGCTGAAAGTGGATTGGTTACACTGATTAACAGTACCGGGTCTCCAGAAGAGATCAAAGTTCCCAATAATACTAAACTGTATTTAGAACATGTGTATATCAACGGACACAACACTCGTGCAGTCAGAGACACCCCGGCTAGCCTTACTGCTGTCACCTGGAAGTGGGTACAGCCAGGCCAGTATATTGATGGGCCTGATTGTAGCATCATTGGGTTTGATGGAAAGAGTAAGTGCCCCTTGGCGATAGTAGAGTTCATCTGGCCAGGTGAAATGACCCAGCGCTGTGTAGCAGTGACAAACACCATCCATGTCCCATGTCTGTTAGGTAATCATCTTCCTGACCCCAAGATAGATGTGGCGGCAACCAAATTGATAGCCAAAGAGGCCACCAGATTGAAGACTTCACTAGCCTTATGGCCTGGAGTATTTCCAGAGGGCTTGTGTGAGGTACCGGTGTGGCCGGTAGCCCCTGGTCTAGTTCCACTGACTGTTGAGATGCCTATTCCTGCAGGAGAGGGTCCAGTAGCCACTGATGACCCTACTTGGGTATCAGGGGACTCAGTGACTTTAGAGTTGCCTGACACAGCAAAGGAACCTGAGGTGGAGGACCAGGTGAGCTCAAATCTGAAGGGCCTGCTCAAGCTGGATGAGATTACATTGGCTGGGAGCCCAGATCAGACTCTGGCGGGCCTGTGCAAGCAGGCAGAGCAGCAGGCTAAGGACGAGGCCTCTGGACTGTTCAAAGTTTACTGGGAGGATGGACTCCTGTACAGTGAGCCAAAAGACTCTGAAGGTGAGGGCAGCAGAAGGTTAGTGATTCCCAAATGCCACAGAAAGTTCATTTTGAATTTGGCTCACCACATTCATTTAGCAGGGGACTTGGGAGTGACTAAGACATTGGACCGGTTGTCTGTGCACTCTTATTGGCTGCAGTTTGGCGTACTGCAGTTTGGCGTAAAAGTTAAAGAATGTGTCCTGTCCGGCCTGACTTGTCAGGATTCTGACAAGTCAGGTGGTGCCACAAAAGCCCCCTTATCTCCACTACCCATCGTTGGGCAGCCTTTCAAGAGAATAGGCATGGACATTGTGGGTCCTATGAATCCTCAAACCAGCTCAAGGAACTGATACATCTTGGTGGTGGTAGACCACGCCACAAAGTACCCTGCAGCTGTTCCTCTGAGGAGCATCAAAGCCCCCGTGGTTGTGAAAGCTCTGATTGGGATATTCTTATCTGATGGTTTCCCCAAGGAAGTTGTTTCTGACAGAGGATCAAACTTCATGCCAGAATATATGAAGGCTATGTTGGAAGAGTGTGGTGTCACCTGCCGGTTATCTACATCCTTCCATCTACAAACAAACAGGCTTGTTGAGTGGTTCAACAAGACCCTGAAATGCATGATTGGTGGCCTGGAAGAGCACCTGAGGAGAAAATGGGATATTCTCCGTCCATGCCAACTGCTCACCTACAGGGAGGTGCCACAGAATGAGTAGAGTTTAGATCCTTTGAACTTCTGTTTGTTCTCCCTTTATGAGGTCCCTTCAGTCTAGTGAAAGAGGGATGGAAGAGCAAACCCTTCAGCTCCCACATGAGATGTGATGGACTATATACTTGGCCTTTGGTCTAGAATGACAAAGTACATGGAACAGTCCATGAAAAGCCTAAAGACCAGTGAGGAGCTGATGAAGCACTGGCATGACCAAAAGGCCAAAGTGACAGTCTATTCTCCAGGCCAGTGGATGTGGATTATGGAGCCTGTCAAACCCAGTTGCCCTAAGGACAAGTGGACTGGGCCTTATTGTGTGCTGGAAAAAGTCATTTAGTTCAATTATCACATTGACATGAAATGACCTAAACAGATGTGCAGGGTCTTTCATGTCAACTGGCTAAAACCCCATTATAGATGGGATGACTAGGTCATGGCAGTAGTGACCAACAGAGAGACTGGGGAGCAGACCGATCCCCTCCCAGACCTACTGCATACTGAAGCCACAGATGGGTCAAGTGAAGGTGTCAACCTTGCAACAGACCTGTCAGAATAGGAACTGACAGACTGTTGTCGGTTACAGGGACAGTTTGTCAGTCTGTTTTCGCGGACTCCAGGTTGCGCATATTGGTGTACCCATGATGTGGAAACCAGAGACAATAAGCCGGTGAAGAGCAGGATTCACTGGATTTCTGTTAAGATCAGGGACACCATCAACGAGGAAGTTTGCAATATGCTGTTCCTAGAACAGATAGAGCCATCCCACAGCCCCTGGGCTAGCCCAGTGGTACTGGTCCCTAAAAAGACCAGTGGCGCGAAGACTGAAGTCTGCTTTTATGTGGACTACAGGTGGCTCAATTCTGTCATGAAGACAGATGGGCACCCCATTCCTCAGGCAGATGAGCTCATTGACAAGCTCGGCGCTGCCATGTACATCATTACCTTTGACATAACGGTAGGGTACTGGCAGGTTGGCTGGACGCATGGAGTGAGAGAGGGGTCAGCATTCTCAACTCCAGAAGGACATTATCAGTTTACTGCAATGCCTTTTGGATTGAAGAATGCCCCTGCCACTTTTCAGAGGATGGTTAAGCAGTTTTTATCTGGACTGAAACATGTCAGTGTCACCTTTTTAGATGACATTGCTGTGTTCAGCCACATCTGGAAGACCACTTATCCCACCTGAAACAAGTGCTTCAGGTGCTACAGAAAGCAGGTATGACTATCAAGGCCACAAAGTGCCAGATAGTGCAAAGCACAGTGACCTGCCGAGGCCACCTTGTCGGTGGAGGTAAGAAACAAACTCTCAAAGCGAAGGCACAGGCTGTGAAGGATTGGGACATCCCCATCACACAGACACAGGTGAGAGCCTTTCTAGGTCTCACCGGGTACTACCGGTCATTCATCAAGGGGTATGGTACCATTGCCATGCCCCTGAATGATGTAACCTCCAAGAAAATTCAAAAGAAGGTAACTTGGACCACCGACTGTCAAACCTCCTTTCAGGATTTAAAGGATAGATTGTGCAGTGCCTCTTCGATGGTTAATGACTATGCAATGGGAGAACCCTAAGCTTTTGTGTTGGGCCATATCCTAAAGGGATTAGATATGGATATCCATCACATGACTGCCTCCCACCATAGAAATGCAGATGGCCTCAGCCTGTACTTGTGCCTAGATGACGAGCCAGACCCTCAGTACGGTGGTGGTTTACATGTTGAGGCTGGGGTGCATTTGAGGAATTTGACCATCCGCACAATGTGTGTGCGCTCACCTGGGCTTTTTGAAATGATTAATGACATTTACTGATGGAAGACCAACCTCAAGAAAATGTGTGGGGCTAATCCACACACATGTTCCTATGCTCACAGCATGACAAATGCATAGACCCAGGCACTCTGGGTGGACAACGCCTATAGGCACAGTCTCCCCAGTCATAGTTAGTTGGGATATGTCTGCCAGAGGTACACAATGCATTTCTAGAATGGGGAAGACCAAATCTCCCCCCTACCATGCTCAGCCTGATTTACTAGCAAAGGCTCCATGGATCCGCCCTGCTATCTTGTTGGGCCCTGCAGCTGGTGTCAGCGATTTACATACCAATTAGAGGGTAATCCAAACAGGCAAACATGGAGCCTGGCTGCAGAGGTTAACAAAGGAGACGGGAAACCCCAAACACCCTTTCACATGCAACTGTGTCAACCTGAAGAAAGCTCCCACCCTCAATATCGATGACAGTGAACTGTCATGTCTGGGACTGCATGCTTACAGTAGTCCACCCCACTTGGGCACCCCATTCATAAGGTACGAGAATGTGATTTGCAGGAACCAGAGAGTCTGGTCTCACCGCAGCTTCAAGGGAGACCTGGCATTTTAATCAGGAACCACAGAGAGATCCATTAATCAAAGCGACTTTCTGATCCACAACAGACAGGAAGATGGGTGGGACTTAGTATCACATGTTTTCACCCCTTTATTATTCCTGTTGCAAAGCACTCTGGTTATGACCTCACGCATACAGGAGATTGTTGGTGGGGACAACAGAATTGGTTCATTAAGGTACGCTTTTATTCTACACCAATCACTGTCCCCCATTTCGCTTTAAAAGAGGGCTGAGCCCCTATTTTGGCAGATCACCTGAAGACTTCACAAAGAGAAGCAAGACAAACCCATCATTCGACCCTGGCTAACAGTACAGTCTGCCTTATATCTTCCGCCAGTTAAGAAAGTCCAGGACCTCCAAAGAGAGAAGCAAGATCCCTCCCTTAAACATCTCCCAGGGAACAGAGGGAGATACTGAATCCAGATGACCTTCTAGCCACTCTAGAACCGATACACAGCTAGCACACAGCAGGCCCTGCTAGGCTCTGCTGCATGCTTCCAAGGTTGGAAGTATCAAACGGTCTTGAACCCGAAACCAAGGACAAGACAGCTGCCTGCAACACACTCCTCAGCTTTTGCCAACGTACAACACAAGCCCAGTGAAGATGCTGGGAGAAGTGCCATGACGGGCTTCTGCCAAAATCTTCCTTAAAGGACATTTTAGAGACAGTCGAGTTACTCAAGCTGCAACCGAACGCAACACTGAACGTTGTTATGCTGCACTTAAAGACATCCGAAACATCTTGTCCAGTGCTTTAGTTTGGCTGGCCAGCACTAGGACAGTGATACCTGACCCCGAGCCACTGTGTAGGCCAGCCTGAATCCATTCATCCAGCTTCGCTGCCCAAATTGTCTTGCCGCCTGATACCCACAGCTGACTCCAGTCTTGAACTCTGTTGCAGAATGCTGCAAAGCGCACTGAAGCAGACTCAACCCTATGGAAAACCAAAAACACCTACAGCAAAAGGTACATTGTCGCTCTGTCCCCCTGGTCCTTCCTGGAGGGCCCCTAGAGACATTTTAAGGCCAGTTGCTCCCTTTGTGCTGAAGCTAAGTAACCTTGAACTATTGCTATTATTTACCATGCCGACTACCCTCCTGTCAGTGTCCAGAGTGCATCCTTTTCCTTCTTTGAAACTGTCCTCTGCATTCCTTTACAGGGTGGGTTATATTGCATAGTGTTGCTAGAACTTTCTGTTGTGATAATAATAAAGTAGATATGTGTATACAACCTTGACTGTAGAGTACTTTTTTATTATTGGATAACAATTATCATTTTTGCTGTGTTGCAACCAAGCAATGATCCATGACCTTTTGGAGATAAGCCTGCACTCTGTTCATGTAACCACAATTGAACATGGAGATGTATAATGTGCTTGTGTTTCCAATCTGTTTGTATCCCTTCTGTTGTACTAGAGGTGTGGGGCTGATTGATTGCTTAGAAACCGGTATTCATCCCTGAACCACTGGTGCCCCGGAAGTTGATTCGTCACCCTGGGAGCACATAATTTATTCATACAAGAGTGACAAGGTCACATGCAGCATACGGGGAGAGAACAGGTTTAGTGAACCACACTGTAAAATCCTGTATTTTCCTTTGCCCAAAGAATCAGTTTTACGTCCTTCATTAGGAACGTTGACACTAGTTAACGGGAGGGTGAATCCTCAGGAAAATGTGTATTTTCTCTAGGAAGTCTATTCACTTTATGTCAATTCACTCAACTTGGCACCCGTAGCAAACATCCAACCCATACCCTAGTTTCCACAATTGTTGTGATTATATTTGGTTGACTGTGTTCTATACCACAAACTTCCCTCACGTCCCTAGACAGAATTCACTTTGGAAATCGGTTTGGACAAGAAACTCACTCAAGCACCTAGGAGTGACCTAGTGGGCACTGGACAAGAAAACAAAAGTACAAGAAGCAAAAGTAAAATGCACTGTGCATGGTACAAGAAAAATGTATCAAGCTCCTGGACAGCACCCAGTGTGCACCACCCTCTAAACAAGAAAACCAACAGCTACATACAGGCTATTTGTGGGTACTGTACAAGAAAATGAAATGAGTTGGTGTGTGTGCGTCATGCAGAAATAATCTCTCTACCTCTGAGAGGTGATTTGATGTGAGGAGCACTATGCAGGAAAATTCATGCAAATACCTGGAGGTGATTTAAGGTGATTACATTAGGAATCTCAGAAGGTGAACAGTGTGGTCTACAAAGGAAAACATACTAAAACACCTAGATTTGTTACACATCATTCACTGTAGAAAAAACACTCACTTTGCCTCCTCAGCGCAAGTTGGTTTGCACAAAACTTTCTCAAGCAGATAGAAGTGATTGCTGTAAAACTACATGAAGCCTCATCCACCTTGGTGATACAGTGTGGTGCAAAAAAGAGGTTTGCAGAGAAAATCCTCCATAAAGAACAGTGTGTACTGTGACATACACTTTAAAGTACCAAAACAAATGTTTTTGCACTTAAATATATGAAGTATAAGAGTGGCACCTAGTTTCCTTAGGTGGTGAATTCCCACTAAGGAAAGTATATACATATCCATGTTTAGCTGCAGAAATCAACACACCTGTCCTACTGAGATAAGCCCCAAAAATCAGCTGCATGGAGCTACATGTCCTGATGCTACATTCACATGGCCATTCCAAAAATGTAGCCTGACTACAGCTCACTATCTGTCTACTTCATTGGTCTACATTAGGCTGCTTTGACCACTCCAACCCTTGTCATTGGTCAAAGTCTCATCTCCTTGATTGGCCTTGGCCTTTTACAGCAGTCGTGTATCTATTTGTATTTGTATTTGTATTTATTTGTATTTATTTTATTTGTTAAGCGCACCAGGCCCACAGGCATCAGGCCACACAAACTTGAAGAACAGATGTTACAGTATCAACTAATACAGAAAGAACAAGAAGCAGTTAATTACAGAGACATTATTACATGGTAGTTATGGCTAAATTGCTAATCCCATTGGAACAGCACTTTTTGGATGGCTTATAACTTCGCTCCCCCTGGACGGATCCTCACCAAACTTTGCAAAAAAAGTATATGGCCCACTATGAATTTTTGCAAAGTTTGGTGAGGTTTGGTCCAGGGGGGGCAAAATTATAGGGGGGGGGGGGCAAAACTTCTGTTTTTTCCCTAGACATAATGGATACAATTTTGCTCACGCCTAGACCCCAAACCACTGGACGGATTTTCACCAAATTTGCGACAGGAGCAGCGGCTTGGTCCCGAAAGTGTGCTTTTGTTAATTTGGTGTAAATCTGTCTTATCAAATAATCTTTGGGGAGGTGAGGGGTGATGAGGATGGGATGGAATATGGCTGCAAGAAGCAAAAATCGTGTTAAGTAAAAAACATCTGAACACGAAGAAAGCACTTAGCGGTGTAGACCACGCTCACGAATAGAAGAGTTCACGTGGTAAAGCGCACGCGCACAACTACTTCACCTGCTCTTGTCATATACCGCGCCAGTCAAAACGTGCAGACACTTTCTTTTTCAAATTTGCATGCGCGCCTCATCCGAACACGGACACGCGTTGAAGAAAACACGCATAAATGATGACTGCGCACAGGAGTTAACGGAAAACAAGTAGCAGTGAAGACCGGCCACATGCGCTGTAGAAAACACATAGCTGCGAAGACCGCACACATGCGCTGCAGATAACACGTAGCTGCAAAGACCACGCACACGCGATGTAGATAACACATAGCTGCGAAGATCACACACACGTGCTGTAGATAACACATAGCTGCAAAGACCATGCACAGGTGTTGTAGAAAACACGTAGCTGCGAAGACCGCACACATGCGATGTAGATAACAGGTAGCTGAGAAGACGGCGCACACGCGTTGAAGGAAGCACATAGCAGTGTATCTTTTTCAAACTCGCACGCATGCTCTTAACAGATGAATCCGAGCTCACATACACCTTATCCGAACACACACACGAGTTGATGAAAAGCATGCAGAAATGAGATGAATCCGAGCTCACATTCGCCTCATCCGAACATGCATACTGCTGTAGAAAACACATAGCTGCAAAGACCGCTTACACGCACTGTAGATAACACGTAGCTGCGAAGAGCACGCACACGTGTTGTTGAAAACACTTAGCTGCAAAGACCACGCACACGCTTTGTAGAAAACACGTTGCTGCGAAGACCGCACACATGCGCTGTAGATAACAGTTAGCTGCGAAGACAACGCACACGCACTGTAGATAACACGTAGCTGAGAAGACCGCGCACATGCTTTGAATGAAGCACGTATCAGTGTATCTTTTTCAAACTCATACTTGCGCTCATAACAGATGAATCCAAGCTCACACGCGCCTCATGCGAACACGCACACGCGTTGAAGAAATACACGCAGAAATGATGACCGCGCACAGGCATAAACGGAAAACACATAGCAGTGAAAACTGCGGACATGCGCTGTGGAAAACACATAGCTGCAAAGACCGCGCACATGCGCTGTAGAAAACACATAGCGGTGAAGACCGCGTGCACGCACTGTGGAAACATGTAGCTGTGAAGACCGCATGCACGTGCTGTAGATAACATGTAGCTGTGAAGACCACGCACATGCGTTGTGGAAAACACGTAGCTGCGAAGACCACACACACCTGTTGAAGGAAACACGCAGCGGTGTAGACCATGCTCACATGTAGAGGAGTTCACGTTGCAAAGTGCACGCGCATAGGAGATTTCACGCAGCAGAGAAGTCTGTGCACATGCATTGGAAGAAACACGTATCAGTGAAGACCGCAGCAGAGTTAGTGACATGAGTAAATGAAAACCACGTACGCACGCAACTACATCAACCGCTCTTGGCAAAGTTTGGTGGGATTCTGTCAAGAGGGGCAAAATTAGAGGGGGGTCCCAAAATTATGTAAAAGCTTATAAATGATGTGCCATTTGATCAATTTACACTTAGTTTGGGAAACTGATAATACCTATAGATATAAATGATTTTGGAAGTTTGGTGGAATTTTGTCAAGAGGGGCAAAATTAGAGGTGGGTCCTAAAATATTGTAAAGGCTTATTAATGTGGTGCCATTTGACAAATCTACACAAATGTTTGGAAAAAGATTATAGATCTAGAAATAAATGTTTTTGTAAAGTCTGAATGGATGTTGTCAAGTGGGAGCTAGGTTATATGATGAATGTTTGTGCATATATTTGACACTTTTGAAAAATAAAACATAGGTGGATTTTTTGAACAGTGTCATAATGTAGGTACAAAAATGTGTGATACACCTTTGCTGACGGAGGTGTAGGCTGTGGCCATGGGCAGTGGCCACATTGTCCGGGTCATATAATAAGGTAATGATCTGGACAATTTGGCTACTGGCCATGACCATCAGGGACAAAACATGGGGTTAAAGTGGCCATGTCCTCCTGGGACTGGATTGTGGTAAAGTTATTCGAAATTGGTATAGATTTCAAAAGGAAGAGAACTGTGCTTCTGGTAATATGGTCATAGAGTTCTCTTTTTGCCTTCCGTAGGCTGCCATTGAAAGTGAAGGGGGGCCCTGTATGGAACCCTGCCTTCCCTTTCCATGGTGGCCATCTTGGTAAAGGATTTTACCAAGATGGCGTCCCGGTTTGGGAAGAAACATTTTTTTTTTAGCACCCTGGGTTTCCGCTTTGGGAATCTAGGGTGCTAAGGGCCTTCATCCATTTAAAGGGACGTTATGTTTAAGTTGCACTAATAAGAACCTATGAAATGTAGTAAAAAAACATTGTTAAAGGGACATTATGGTTACGTTGCGCTACTAAAAACCTATGAAATTCAGTAAAAAAACTTTGTTAAAGGGACATTAGGGTTAAGTTGCTCTATTAAAAACCTGTGAAATTCAGTAAAAAAACTTTGTGAAAGGGACGTTATGGTTCCAAGTAAAACCGAAAAACCCCTGCAATTCACCAGTTATGGTAAGCTAAGCAACCATAACTCGCGCCAGTGATGTCATCAATGACATTTGTGATGTCATCTTTGATGCCGTGGGTGTTAGTCTTATCAGTGCATGGTGATGGCGCGAGTTATGGTTGCTTAGCTTACCATAACTGCCGAATTTCAGGGGTTTTTCAGTTTTACTTGGAACCATAACGTCCCTTTAACACAGTTTTTTTACCGAATTTCATAGGTTTTCAGTAGCGCAACTTAACCATAATGTCCCTTTAACAAAGTTATTTTACTGAATATACATAAAGCCAGAAGGACCATAAAGCATCAAACAGTAAGAAACAGATCATACACAGACACCATAATGCAATAGGATCTCTGACTCAAAGTTAGGGATGAGCAAACTGTTTATGCAGACTGAATAAGATAGTTTGTGTGATGAGCCAACATTTTTTTTAAATTTTTTTTTTATTTAATTGTTTGTAATCAAGAACGTTTGATTTTTACAAGATGTTGATACGCAACATAGAAAAACACACTCTGTAAAATAAATATCATAGATGTAGACAGCGAAAAAGCAAACATGGTACAAGAAGATAAGGAGAAGAAAAGAAATTGAAACCAGCAAACTAGGTACTTAACCAAAGAAACTTTAGGGTAATTCATAGAATTCAGCGCACAAGTAGCGCACGCGGCTGGCGCACAGCGTGCGCGTGCGATAGTCTGCGCCAGCCGCGTGCGCCAAAACCGAATCCGGCGCACAGCGTATTCATGGATTTTAGGCTCCCAAACCAGCCGTGGCGCAGAGTATCGCAGCGACCCTGCAGCAGCGCCAGTAACGCCCCCAAGAACGCCCTCGCGCAAGGAAAAGCCATCAAAATCGCTAAATCATCGCAAAGGGCTGCGCTAACCCTGGACCAGTCTACAGGGCTGCCAAACAAGGAACGCAAAGCGGGTAACGTGCATATCAGGGGTACGCGTGAAGTCATACACGCGATTAGCCAGGGTACGTGTATTACAGGGGTATGCGGTAAGTTTAACACGCGATTAGCCAGGGTACGTGTATTACAGGGGTACGCGGGAAGTTTAACACGCGATTAGCCAGGGTACGTGTATTACAGGGGTACGCGGGAAGTTTAACATGCGATTAGCCAGGGTACGTGTATTACAGGGGTACGCGGGAAGTTTAACACGCGATTAGCCAGGGTACGTGTATTACAGGGGTATGCGGGAAGTTCAACACGCGATTAGCCAGGGTACGTGTATTACAGGGGTACGCGGGAAGTTTAACACGCGATTAGCCAGGGTACGAGTATTACAGGGGTATGCGGGAAGTTTAACATGCGATTAGCCAGGGTACGTGTATTACAGGGGTACGCGGGAAGTTTAACACGCGATTAGCCAGGGTACGTGTATTACAGGGGTACGCGGGAAGTTTAACACGCGATTGGCCAGGGTACGTGTATTACAGGGGTATGCGGGAAGTTTAACACGCGATTAGCCAGGGTACGTGTATTACAGGGGTGCGCAGGAATTATCACACGCGATTTGGCTGGGTACGTGTATTACAGGGGTGCGTGGGAAGTCACACGCGATTAGGCTGGGTGGGTCCTCACAGGTGTTCCCTGTACACCCTCCACGGCCCCTGCAGGCAGCCTACAAAACAGGGGACTACCCTGCACACCTGCTCATGTCCCCCTGCACCCCCACCCCCCAGCAGTGCAGGGGCAGCCTCCACCAGGCCCCCACCCATGCCTCCCACCACCCCCAACCCCCAGCAGTGCAGGGGCAGCCTCCACCAGGCCCCCACCCATGCCTCCCACCACCCCCAACCCCCAGCAGTGCAGGGGCAGCCTCCACCAGGCCCCCACCCATGTCTCCCACCACCCCCACCCCCCCGCCACCAGGGGCAGCCTCCACCAGGCCCCCACCCATGCCTCCCACCACCCCCAACCCCCAGCAGTGCAGGGGCAGCCTCCACCAGGCCCCCACCCATGTCTCCCACCACCCCCACCCTCCCGCCACCAGGGGCAGCCTCCACCAGGCCCCCACCCATGCCTCCCACCACCCCCAACCCCCAGCAGTGCAGGGGCAGCCTCCACCAGGCCCCCACCCATGTCTCCCACCACCCCCACCCCCCCGCCACCAGGGGCACTCTCCACCAGGCCCCCACCCATGTCTCCCACCACCCCACCCCCCCCCGCCACCAGGGGCAGCCTCCACCAGGCCCCCACTCATGTCTCCCACCACCCCCAGCCCCCACCATCCAGGGGCACCCTCCACCAGGCCCCCACTCATGTCTCCCACCACCCCCACCCCCCCGCCACCAGGGGCACTCTCCACCAGGCCCCCACCCATGTCTCCCACCACCCCCACCCCCCCGCCACCAGGGGCACTCTCCACCAGGCCCCCACCCATGTCTCCCACCACCCCCACCCCCCCCCGCCACCAGGGGCAGCCTCCACCAGGCCCCCACTCATGTCTCCCACCACCCCCAGCCCCCACCATCCAGGGGCACCCTCCACCAGGCCCCCACTCATGTCTCCCACCACCCCCACCCCCCCGCCACCAGGGGCACTCTCCACCAGGCCCCCACCCATGTCTCCCACCACCCCCACCCCCCCCGCCACCAGGGGCAGCCTCCACCAGGCCCCCACCCATGCCTCCTACCACCCCCAACCCCCAGCAGTGCAGGGGCAGCCTCCACCAGGCCCCCACCCATTTCTCCCACCACCCCCACCCCCCCGCCACCAGGGGCACCCTCCACCAGGCCCCCACCCATGTCTCCCACCACCCCCAACCCCCAGCAGTGCAGGGGCAGCCTCCACCAGGCCCCCACCCATGCCTCCCACCACCCCCAACCCCCAGCAGTGCAGGGGCAGCCTCCACCAGGCCCCCACCCATGCCTCCCACCACCCCCAACCCCCAGCAGTGCAGGGGCAGCCTCCACCAGGCCCCCACCCATTTCTCCCACCACCCCCACCCCCCCGCCACCAGGGGCACCCTCCACCAGGCCCCCACCCATGTCTCCCACCACCCCCAACCCCCAGCAGTGCACGGGCAGCCTCCACCAGGCCCCCACCCATGTCTCCCACCACCCCCACCACCCCGCCACCAGGGGCAGCCTCCACCAGGCCCCCACCCATGTCTCCCACCACCCCCACCCTCCCGCCACCAGGGGCAGCCTCCACCAGGCCCCCACCCATGCCTCCCACCACCCCCAACCCCCAGCAGTGCAGGGGCAGCCTCCACCACGCCCCCACCCATGTCTCCCACCACCCCCACCCCCCGCCACCAGGGGCACTCTCCACCAGGCCCCCATCCATGTCTCCCACCACCCCCACCCCCCCCCGCCACCAGGGGCAGCCTCCACCAGGCCCCCACTCATGTCTCCCACCACCCCCAGCCCCCACCATCCAGGGGCACCCTCCACCAGGCCCCCACTCATGTCTCCCACCACCCCCACACCCCCGCCACCAGGGGCAGCCTCCACCAGGCCCCCACCCATGTCTCCCACCACCCCCAACCCCCAGCAGTGCACGGGCAGCCTCCACCAGGCCCCCACCCATGTCTCCCACCACCCCCACCCCCCCGCCACCAGGGGCAGCCTCCACCAGGCCCCCACCCATGTCTCCCACCACCCCCACCAGTGCAGGGGCAGCCTCCACCAGGCCCCCACCCATTTCTCCCACCACCCCCACCCCCCCGCCACCAGGGGCACCCTCCACCAGGCCCCCACCCATGTCTCCCACCACCCCCACCCCCCCCGCCACCAGGGGCAGCCTCCACCAGGCCCCCACTCATGTCTCCCACCACCCCCAGCCCCCACCATCCAGGGGCACCCTCCACCAGGCCCCCACCCATGTCTCCCACCACCCCCACCAGTGCAGGGGCACCCTCCACCAGGCCCCCACCCATGTCTCCCACCACCCCCACCCCCCCGCCACCAGGGGCACTCTCCACCAGGCCCCCACCCATGTCTCCCACCACCCCCACCCCCCCGCCACCAGGGGCACTCTCCACCAGGCCCCCACCCATGTCTCCCACCACCCCCACCCCCCCGCCACCAGGGGCACCCTCCACCAGGCCCCCACCCATGTCTCCCACCACCCCCACCCCCCCGCCACCAGGGGCACTCTCCACCAGGCCCCCACCCATGTCTCCCACCACCCCCACCCCCCCCACTACCAGAGGCACTCTCGACCAGGCCCCCACCCATGTCTCCCACCACCCCCACCCCCCCCCGCCACCAGGGGCAGCCTCCACCAGGCCCCCACTCATGCCTCCCACCACCCCCAACCCCCACCATCCAGGGGCACCCTCCACCAGGCCCCCACCCATGTCTCCCACCACCCCCACCAGTGCAGGGGCAGCCTCCACCAGGCCCCCACCCATTTCTCCCACCACCCCCACCCCCCCGCCACCAGGGGCACTCTCCACCAGGCCCCCACCCATGTCTCCCACCACCCCCACCCCCCCGCCACCAGGGGCACTCTCCACCAGGCCCCCACCCATGTCTCCCACCACCCCCACCCCCCCCGCCACCAGGGGCAGCCTCCACCAGGCCCCCACTCATGTCTCCCACCACCCCCAGCCCCCACCAGTGCAGGGGCACCCTCCACCAGGCCCCCACTCATGTCTCCCACCACCCCCACCCCCCCGCCACCAGGGGCACTCTCCACCAGGCCCCCACCCATGTCTCCCACCACCCCCACCAGTGCAGGGGCACCCTCCACCAGGCCCCCACCCATGTCTCCCACCACCCCCACCCCCCCGCCACCAGGGGCACTCTCCACCAGGCCCCCACCCATGTCTCCCACCACCCCCACCCCCCCGCCACCAGGGGCACTCTCCACCAGGCCCCCACCCATGTCTCCCACCACCCCCACCCCCCCGCCACCAGGGGCACCCTCCACCAGGCCCCCACCCATGTCTCCCACCACCCCCACCCCCCCGCCACCAGGGGCACTCTCCACCAGGCCCCCACCCATGTCTCCCACCACCCCCACCCCCCCCGCCACCAGGGGCACTCTCCACCAGGCCCCCACCCATGTCTCCCACCACCCCCACCCCCCCCCGCCACCAGGGGCAGCCTCCACCAGGCCCCCACTCATGCCTCCCACCACCCCCAACCCCCACCATCCAGGGGCACCCTCCACCAGGCCCCCACCCATGTCTCCCACCACCCCCACCAGTGCAGGGGCAGCCTCCACCAGGCCCCCACCCATTTCTCCCACCACCCCCACCCCCCCGCCACCAGGGGCACTCTCCACCAGGCCCCCACCCATGTCTCCCACCACCCCCACCCCCCCGCCACCAGGGGCACTCTCCACCAGGCCCCCACCCATGTCTCCCACCACCCCCACCCCCCCGCCACCAGGGGCAGCCTCCACCAGGCCCCCACTCATGTCTCCCACCACCCCCAGCCCCCACCAGTGCAGGGGCACCCTCCACCAGGCCCCCACTCATGTCTCCCACCACCCCCACCCCCCCGCCACCAGGGGCACCCTCCACCAGGCCCCCACCCATGTCTCCCAACACCCCCACCCACCAGCACTGTGGGGCACGTGGCCAGCAGGCAGTCAGGCAGCAGCAGATGGCAGGTGGGAGCGTGCTCAGGGCTCTGGGGGGCAGTAATTTGGCCTCCTGGCCAGGAGCGTGGTCTCTCGTGTGTGAACGCGTGGACAGCCTGATAGGGAGTGAAATCCCACACGTCAGCAAAGGCCCTTAGCGCGTAAACCCGTCAACAGCATATGCGCGCCTATAGTCACCTGCACGTGCAGGAAATTGTTGCGTGACACGTCCCAGTGTCAAAGCGTGTGATTGGTGAAAATGGATCTACACGTAAAAGTGACAAAGCGTGTGATTGGTGAAAATGGATCTACACGCAGGAGTGACAAAGCGTGTGATTGGTGAACGTACACGCCGCGTAAGTGACGCTGAACGTGTGGGCCTGTATATAAGGTACATGTAGAACACCATTTCCTTGTACGTGCTTTTCGTGGAGAGCGAGTGGGTGAATTCTGTACTTCTTGTCGTTTCACACGCGATTTACTTCACGGCGTTTCTAGTTCGTATTCCCTGTTACCTCTGACAGCTTTTTCTCTTTTTTCTCTTTTACTGGTTTACCTGGGCCTGTTCCCTCAAACAGTGTCCCCTTCTACTGTTGTCCTGTCTTCTCAGACAGCGTACACATCTTCTTTTGGCGGGGGTTTAGCCAGCCAAACGCGCTCATTTTTCACGCTCTTTTACCTGGCAGACGGTGAGTCACGCACGTATCCAACTTCTGTGCTTGCCCCGTGTGTAGCCTACCCCTTCAGAGGTCATTCTATGCTGCGTGTGACACGCATACGTTCATTCTTGTGTTACTGGGTGCCACAGCGTAGTGCAGGTTTTTCTTTCTGCACACGTGGTCTAGGAGGGGTTGCGTGCACGTCATCTCCCTTTTTTGGGCCTCCTGTGCGTTGCGTGACCCGTCATCTTTCCCCAGGGGTTACATTCAGCCGTGCTAGAGCACTAGGGTACAATTACCATCTGGTACCCAACCCCTTTGACCCCCAATTGCCCAGGACAATTGTCTACAGCCACTCCCATACGCACATTAATATCAGTGCCATGGCTGGGAGGCGAGGATTCCGTAAGGGTGGCAAAGGTGGAAGAGCCACAAGTGGTGGCCGTGGTGGATCCGGTAGGGGACGTGGTCGTAACTTGCAGGGTGAGCCTGTCCCCCCATGTGTGGAGGACCAGTCAAGGGCACCCATCATCCCCCCCCCCTCCCCCCCTCCCCCCCTCCCGTTGAGGCTGAAGTGGCTGACACCATCCATGCTCAGCCCTTGTTGGACCAGCCCATTGTGGCACCAGACCTGGCTGACTCCATGGCTGACTTCCAGGTCAGCAGGGCTACGACACGTGCGCTGGTGCACGTTGATGCCATCATGCCACGTGGATCTGGGGCAGCAAGGTCATCTGCTGCACCAAGGAGGCAGGGCGGAGAGGCTGCAGGGGCAGCTGCGGCTCCATCCACCCCAGCCCTCACACACCCAGCCAGGACAGTGTCGGTCCTAGTCCATGCTGCTGACATTCCCCCTGACACCATCACACTAGAGCCAATGCCTGCACCAACTCCCATGCTGAGTGTGCAATCCCACACTCCTGATACAGAGTCCACCAGGGCTCCTGCCCCTAGTGTCCAGAGCGGCGCAGGACACTCAGGATCACCACCACCTTCCAAGCGGAAGAGGAAGAGTGCTCGTCCGGCACAGGCTGATGCCCCAGACACGGATACACAGTCCGGCCCGTCCAGGAAGCCCAGCTTCACGGATGACGAACTGAATGCACTTGTCGAGTATGTGTCCGGACATGACAACGAGATGGTCATTGTTGCAGGATCCAAGACCACACCTGCACAACGCCAGGCACACTGGCAGACCGTTGCGGACATCGTAAGTGCCCTTGGAATCGTGAGGCGCACAGCCAATGATTGCTATAAGCGCTGGAATGACCTAAAGCGCAGGGCAAAGAGTAAGCTGGCCTCAAGTCATGCCGCAACTCTAGTGACTGGAGGTGGGTCTCCAGTAGTAGACATGGAACTCACTCCACATGAGTCAGTCGCTGGGACCTACGTCACGGAGGAACAGATCCAAGGCGTGGGAGATCTGGCTGATTACGAGGCATTGTCCGGTGAGTGCACATGCATGTGTGTGTCATCCATGTGCATGGTGTGTGTGTGAGGGCTTCTGTTTGTGTGCCAGGTGAGAGTGTGTGCGCCTGAGTCGTATGGGTCAGCCATGTGCTTCATGCAATACTTCCTGCGCAGCTGCATTTGGCCATAGCAGTATCCCTTCTGCCAACAGTAGACATCTAGCACAACTGCACGCCAGTTGCCCTTGAAGTGTCACCTTGACACAACATATTTGCTTCTTTTTCACTGTTCATTCAGTCAGTTTGTTTGCATTCCACCACTTTCACTAGGCATGTCGCTGTCCACTAGTCACATGTCTGACATGGGTATGGTAAAGTGGAGTGACTTTGTTACCTGGATATCATTTGTACACACATGTCCCTGTGCAATTTGACCATTTCAGACTGGCAGCTCCAGGTGAAAAATCTGACCTGTTAGAATTAGAAAAGCTATTACATGCGGGAACTGGACTGAATGAATAGGTGCTGCCCTCCTCTCCATCTTCACTCAATAGCAATGGTACATGCCATCTGTGTGATGGCATGTGTGTTTCACCTGGCAATCACAGGCCAATGTGTGATGCCACTGCCAGGCAGCATGCAGAAAATGTGTTCATCTTCCATCTTGGTGTCATCAGTGTGTGCCATTTGCCTGCACTTCATACGCAGTGAGGGTGCATGCATGGGAGGGTTTCAGTCATGTGGGACATGTGTCAATCAAGTACTGGTTCTCTTGCTTCTCAGCCCTCAATGTGTGCCATGGTGCTAATGCCTGTTTCCATTTCTTTGTTTTCATGTCTTTGCAGGGGAAGACGCACCTGATACTGCTGGGGTTGTGGAGATGGTGCAGACCCAGGAGGTGTCCCAGGGCCGACCAACCACCAGTGAGGGACGTGGTGTGGTGGTGGGGGAGAACCCACAAGTGCTGCAGGTCGTGCTCTCAAGGGGTGTCTCTGGCTGCACCTCCCCCGAGCTGTACTCAGGTGTTGATTCGGATGAGACCTACGTGCCGTCGCAGGTGAGTGTTCCAGGGAGGGATTCTGTTCTGTCTCACCCACCTGCACCAGGGTCAGTACCCTCCATGGGGATGTCAGTGTTGGCAGCTACGCCTTCGGTGGTTACGGATGCAGGGTCACACTCCGCGACATCTGATCCTGTTCCTGGGCCAGCAGATCAGAGGGGAAATGCAGTCCTGCAGCCTCAGGCAGTGCCGGCACAGCAAGGCGCAGTTCGCCTTGCCCCAGACAGGTGTGGTGCCCGCCGACGTGGTGGCAGTACGCCACCCGGCAATACCGCATGGGAGCAATCCATTTACGGTATGGCTACCCAACAGGCTGCATCATCCGAGATGATGGCTCAGGCCATGGATAGGGTGGCCACTTCCATTGTCCCCCCAGAAAGGCTGATGGAGCGACTAGAGCAGGCAACCGACTCCATCTGCCAGTCACACAGGGAGGACATGTTGGGGTCCAACAGGGACAGGCGGGCGGCACTGGCGACTCTGCAGGAGGCCATCTCCATTGAGTCCCAGGGCCACAGGGAAGCCCTGAGGCAGGAGCTCCTTCACCTCAGGACGACTCTTGTTGAGCTTGAGGCTTCAACACACCAAAGGACAGAACAGCAGCTGGAGCGTCTCACCCGTACGCTCTCAGCTGAGATGCAGGCAACGAGGGCGGAGGTCCGGGCATCCCGTGAGTTGTTGCATGGGGACCTCCGCACACTCATCCTCCAGAACCAGACCTACCACACCCGCATGCTTGCAGCCATGGAGGAGCAGACTTGGGCCTTGCGTGGGCTGCCTCCCATAGTGCAACCACCTCCGGATGCAGCTGCACAGGGTGATAATAGCGACAGCAGTGATACTCCCACAATAGGGTAGCCGTGTGGGCCATGAGCCCATGGAGGTGTTTTATCTTCCCAGGATCCATGCAGGTGGGTTCTGGTGTGCATCCTGTCCTCGGACCTCCTGGGTGGCCTCCCCAACCCCCCCGGGCCCATCAATGGCCATTTTTGATTGTTTCTTATTTTTATTTTTATTTTGATTTCTTTTATTCCCTATTTTTTTGGGACAATCTGTTGGCTTCGATCTGTTGGCTTCGATCTGTTGGCTTCGATCTGTTGGCTTCGATCTGTTGGCTTCCGTGGTTCCTGTGGGCATACGCTGCATTGTGGCTGGGCACATGCAGGCTTGTAATGTATTTGGTTCAGATGCTTGGGTTTGAGTCACACACACCCCTCCTGCTTCCCGTTTCCATGGGCTTGCAAAGGGTGTGCCCAAGTGACAGTGAATTACACAGTGACGTTGGACTCCCATGAGCTGTGTGGCCAGTCTGTAGTCAATACTGTGTATACATTCATAGTGCATATTGCTGTTGTGTTGTACACTGCATGTTGCATTGATGTGTAACTCTTCTTCTGTGTCTACCTCCCAATTTGCAGGTCCCTTCCTCATGTCCACACAAGGACCTCTAGTCTGGAGATGGGGACCATGTTGGCAGCAGTGCACCTACAACTCTACATGGCGACAACACTGCACAGTTGGTAGTGGTGGGAGTGCAGGCATTTCCAGGTGGTGAGACTACTAATATGTAACATTTGTGATGTCATGTTAATGGTACTACGTGCTCAATTATGTTGTTGGTCCGGCATTGCTGTGAGCATTTCAGGTGTTGCAGGTTTCTAATAGTGCCACTGTACATAGTGAGACTGATATCATGTTGTGGGGATTACTTTGTTTACCTGCAATTAGCATGACATGGCACGGTGTGTCGTGTGGCGGTGCTGGGGTTGGGTTGGCTGACATGGCACTGTCCTCTTGTTGCATTTTGCAAGTGGGTATTCATTTTAGCTGCTTCAATGTGTAACTTCACAAAACTGCATTGGTGGTGTCTGTGTGGGTAGGGATGCACACATTGTGACACTTCCAGGTGAACAATCTCAGGCTGACATGGTATTCCCGGTTCATTCTCCAGACATTCAGGATCAGTGTCAGGTTGAGTCATCATTGATTGTCAGATGGAATGTGCCAGGGCAGTGTGCACTCCACAGGGGTGTGATTTCTATGTGAAGTAATTAGCCACTAGCTGTGTACGGGCTGCCTCCCCCCGTGCCCTTTCCCCTCCCATGCGCAGCGGCTGTGCATGTGGTTGGGGATGTGGGGCCACCACCATGTCCACGGCCAGGCCCCGGCGTGTTGCAACGTTGTGCAGGACACATGCTGCCACTATGATCCTGCACACTACTGGGGGAGCGTATTACAGCTGCCCGCCAGAACGGTCAAGGGAGCGAAAGCGTGACTTTAGCACTCCGAATGTGCGCTCCACTATGCCCCTGGTTGTAATGTGGGCTGTGTTATATCTTACCTGGGGTGGCGTGGTGGGGTTCCGAATTGGCGTCATCATGTGGGGGCTGAGAGGGTAGGCACTGTCCCCTGTGGAGGTGGTGATTGGTATCATTGGTGGGGTTGTGACCTTGCTCAGTATCCAACATGCATGCATGTGCAGTGGCATACATACTCACCAAGCAGCCATGTATCGCCATGCCGCCCAGCATCTATGTCCCGGCATAGGGTGGACATTCGGTAAATGAAGCTGTCGTGGGTGGACCCGGGATAGTTGGCATATACTGAGGTGATGATTCCCTTGGCATTACATACTACCTGCACGTTGATGGAATGCCAGTGCTTGCGGTTCCTATAGATGTGCTCTGATGCCCTGGGGGGACGTAGAGCCACATGGGTGCAGTCGATGGCACCTAGCACTTTGGGGAATCGTGCCACTCCGTAAAAATCCAGGGCGGCAGCATGCCTTTCTGCAGGTGTTCTGGGCAGGTATATGTGCCTGCGGACTGATGGGCGTGCAGTCATGATGTTCAAGACCTGGTGTAGGCAGCGTGACTGGGTGGCCTGTGACACCCCACCCACTATGGCACTTGTCTGCTGAAATGATCCAGTGGCTAAGAAGTGCAGTACATTGAGGACCTTCTCCAGGGGGCTGAGTGCTTGGGAGCACAGGGTGGGTGATGTGAGGTCATCCTCCCACTCACTCACCAGGTCCAGTATGATGTGTGGTGGAAACCTGTACCTCCCATACACCTGGTCATCAGGCATCCCGAAAAGGCTGGTTCTGGGTGTGAATATTCTGGCCCTGACTATCCTCCTCCTCCTCCTTTGGTAGCCCACTGCCACTGCTGCTAGGAACGGTATGTTCATCCTGGCGTCTGAGCTTGTTATTGTTAAAGTCCGCAATTTTATGCTTTGCGCGTGTTCTAGGCGAGCGTGTGACCCGCGCACCCCTGGAATCCAGTTCCCAGTCCAATAGCGTGTGGAAATTCACACGCAGCACGGGATACAGCGTGTGACCCGCGCACCCCTGGAATCCAGTTCCCAGTCCAATAGCGTGTGGAAATTCACACGCAGCACGGGATACAGCGTGTGACCCGCGCACCCCTGGAATCCAGTTCCCAGTCCAATAGCGTGTGGAAATTCACACGCACCACGGGATACAGGTTCGCTGACGTACTTGCGTGTGTAAGTGGCCGCGCACCCATTAAATACACGTACATAGGCCAATCGCGTGTACGCGCACTTTTGTCCAATTACACGCAATGAAATACACGTACATAGGCCAATCACGCGATGACACTCTGACGTGCAGTATTTCCACGTGTGTTCCGTCATCACGTGCTGAGTGGTGAACGCCCGTGCGGGTCACGTCAGACGCGCTTACGCGCTGAGGGACTCTGGTCCAATAGAATCGCGTATGCGTGCTGACGCGCTTACGCGCTAAGGGCCTTTCCTCGGATTTCACGCTGACGTGCAGGATTTTCACGTGCCAAATCACTCCGTATCAAGCTGGCCACCCGAAAACACACGGAACACCACGCTCCTGCCCAGAAGGCCGAGTTACTGCCCCCCAGTGCCCCGAGCAGCCTCCCACGTGCTATCTGCTGCTGCCTGCCTGCCTGCCTGCCTGCTGCCACCGTGCCCTGCCATTTGGTGCCTGCACATCAGCCATCTGCAGGGGTCCAGTTGCTGTGTCCACCCCTGCTGGAACTGAAGACTCCCAACTGGGATTACATCGCTCCACAGCCCAGCCCCAGGACCCAGTTGCCCACCCACACCTGCCTCTGGGGTTGCCATGTCGGGCACTTCCACATCTGGCACCAGTGGCAACCCCAGGCCAGAGGGGCAGAGGGGCACCAGCTTCACTGCCACCGAAGTTGGTGTCCTGGTGGAGCATGTCCTGGGGCAGTATGATGCCCTCTTTGGATCGTCCCGCGCCAGCAAGGAAGGACAGGAGAGGATCTGGGCCGACTGTGTGGTTGCCATCAACGCGGAGGGGGTGGCAACCCGCAACGTCCAGAAGATCAAGAAGCGCTGGGAGGACTTGAGGTCCAGGACCCTTGTGAAGGCCCGGCGCCTCGTGGAGGGGGGCCGGGGCCGCATGAGTTCCATCCAGAAGAGGGTCCTGGAACGCGTACGCCCAGCGCTCCACGCCCAGGTCCTTGAGAGGGAGGCCCGTCTGGAGTTGAGCGGTATGTGTCCAAGCATTACTGTGTGAGACAGGGCATGTTGCGGTGTGCTGGTTCTATGATACTTGCCTGTATGTGTGCCATGGGCCATGTATGCATGTATGTGTGCAGGGACATCATGGTAATGCATGTGCGACCAGTGATGTGTGACCCACATGGTTGTTGCATGTGTTGAAATGCGGCATGGGGAGCCCTATGCAGATTTTGGACATGAGAGCATGCCAGTCTCTGTACCTGGACATGGATGGGGGTGAAGGATGGGTGCTGATGCCAGGTACATATATGGTAGCCATGTCTGTGTGCCTGACCTGCGTGTCTGTGACTTGTGCATGCCATGGATGCATGACACATGTGTGTGACAATGCACAGATTCAGTGACGCACCCAACTTACCCTTGTTTCGCCTGTGTTCGGTGTGTTTGGGGCCAGATGGATGTGACTGAGGTGAAGTGTGTGCATGTGATATGCATGAGCCATGATGCATGTGAGTTACATATCATTGAATGTTTCTAGAGTCCATTGGACATGCATGGAAATGTCCATGGCATGCACCATGCCTGTTACTGTGTGTGTTTTGCCTGGACTGACCCATGTGTTGTGGAGGGACATGATGGAAGTGTACTTTGACAGTGGTGCTCATCTGCTATTGCTTCCTGTCTAGGGGACCATTGTACAGTAGCCTGATGCTTGTGTCCTTTGTCTCCCTCTACGCAGCGGCTAGTGAAGAAGAGGGCGGAGACGGCGCTGTGGAGCAAGGCGGCGGGGATGCCCCCACGGCTGCAGCGGAAGGGGTGGGTGAGCCCCCACAGGGGCCTGCTACGGCGGGAGACGGTGAGGAGCCATCCAGGTTGGTGGTTTGCACAGAGGAGGAGGAGGCCGACACTGGTGCACACGTGGGGCCTGGTGGGAGCATCCCTGCTGGTGCAAGTGGTGCAGTCCAGGGCCAGGGGCAGGAGGCAGCACAGGTCACCGTGGAGGGGCCTGTGCATGTCACTGTCCCTGACCCTGTGAGTGCACCACCATGCACCAGCAGGGATGCCCCGTCCCAGGCCCGTCCGCAGGTAGAGGGGATGTCCATGTCACCTGACTCCCCTACACCTGCGGACGTGGTAACCCCTGGCCGCGTGGAGAAGGTCCTGATTGGGGTCGCGATGCGCACGGCTGTGATTCGTGATGACGTGCGTGCTTCCCGGGAGGAGCACGCACGTCATCACGAAGTGCACCGTGCCGACGTGGCCCAATTGGGATCGGCCATGTTCGGGGGTTTCCTGCATGTGTTGGCCAATCTGACGGCCCTCTCCTCCTCTGTGCAGGCTATCCACCGGTCGTTCTCCTTGCCGTCTTCCGGCCCAGATGCCACCAGGGCCCCCTGTGGACCTGCCCCGACCAATGCAGCCAGCTCGGTGGGGATCCCATCCCTGCCACAGTTGGGAGTCGGAGGTCCAGCAGGGGTGGACAACACAGCAAGTGGACCCCAGCAGATGGAAGATGTGACGGCATCATCGGGCAGGGCACGTGCACGACGGCGTCGGTGGTTTCCATCAGCCTGGATGCCGTCGTGCTGGCAGAGGCAGTGGCGTCGGAGGCAGCAGCGGGCTCGACGTGGGAGGCATCATGGCTCGGGGCCATCAAGATCCGAGGGGCAGGCATCGGCCGGAGGGCAGGGCAACCCTGGGATGGTGGTGTGTTCCGTGTGGGAGGAGTTTGGCCAGCGGATAGGTGCGGAGCGGCAGCGGGCGGAAGAGGAGCGGCTCGCCATGGTCAGGGCGGAGTTCTCCATGCGTCGGGCATTGAGGCGGGCTGAGTGCCTCGAGGAAGCTCGCAGGGAGTTTGAGGTGGACATGGGGTTGTCCCTGCGAGACCTCGGGGCCAGGACAGAGTCCCGCCTCCAGGACATCGACATGGAGTTCGATGATGCCCTGGCCAGCAACATCACCAAGTGAGCCGCAGGACTTGCCCGCTGCCTTTGTATATAGTTATTTAGTTAGTTAGTGCTAGGTTTCCTTTATTTATTTTTATTATTTTGGACCGCTCGGACAATGGCCACTTTTTTGTACATATATTTTTCATTAGTTAGTGGTAGGTTTCATTTTTGGTGTTGGGCTCATGGACCCTGGAACATTCCTGTATATAGTTTGTTTTTTTGGGAGATACATTTTTTTAATTTCTTATTGTTTTCACCATGACGTAATGGTTTTTCATTAATTTCCTATTACATGATATTGCTTTGGACAAATTCATTTTAATTTTTTTTTCCTTTGTTTTTTTGTTTATCACTTTTGTTCTCGGACATGGACCATTTATTTACTTAGCCACATCGTTGTATGTTTGTAAATTTCACTTATTTTTGGTATTTAATACATTTTTTATATTTTCTTACACTTGTGTTATTTTCTCATTGGTTTGTTACATGTCATGATATGGGTTTTGACATTCACTTGCACCCATTGTGTATGTGTGTGTGACGGACATGTGTTCTTTTGCATACTTGGCATTGGGGTTGTGTCATGTGATTGCATTCACTATGTGGGTGGATGCAATCCTTGCCTGGGTGTTTGTGCTGGGTATGCTGGCCATTACTGCCATGATTGTGTATCGTCAGGACCTGGGGCCAGGGGGACATGTGTGGGGGCCTGCTGGCAGGTTCCCCACAGTGCTGGGGGGTGGGGGTGGTGGGAGACATGAGTGGGGGCCTGGTGGAGGGTGCCCCTGCACTGCTGGGGGGTGGGGGTGGTGGGAGACATGAGTGGGGGCCTGGTGGAGGGTGCCCCTGGTGACTGGGGGGGTGGGGGTGGTGGGTGACATGAGTGGGGGCCTGGTGGAGGGTGCCCCTGGTGACTGGGGGGGTGGGGGTGGTGGGTGACATGAGTGGGGGCCTGGTGGAGGGTGCCCCTGGATGGTGGGGGGTGGGGGTGGTGGGAGACATGAGTGGGGGCCTGGTGGAGGGTGCCCCTGGATGGTGGGGGGTGGGGGTGGTGGGAGACATGGTTGGGGGCCTGGTGGAGGGTGCCCCTGGTGACTGGGGGGGTGGGGGTGGTGGGAGACATGAGTGGGGGCCTGGTGGAGGGTGCCCCTGGATGGTGGGGGGTGGGGGTGGTGGGAGACATGAGTGGGGGCCTGGTGGAGGGTGCCCCTGGATGGTGGGGGGTGGGGGTGGTGGGAGACATGGTTGGGGGCCTGGTGGAGGGTGCCCCTGGTGACTGGGGGGGTGGGGGTGGTGGGAGACATGAGTGGGGGCCTGGTGGAGGCTGCCCCTGGTGACTGGGGGGGTGGGGGTGGTGGGTGACATGAGTGGGGGCCTGGTGGAGGCTGCCCCTGCACTGCTGGGGGGTGGGGGTGGTGGGAGACATCAGTGGGGGCCTGGTGGAGGGTGCCCCTGGTGACTGGGGGGGTGGGGGTGGTGGGTGACATGAGTGGGGGCCTGGTGGAGGGTGCCCCTGGTGACTGGGGGGGTGGGGGTGGTGGGTGACATGAGTGGGGGCCTGGTGGAGGGTGCCCCTGGATGGTGGGGGGTGGGGGTGGTGGGAGACATGAGTGGGGGCCTGGTGGAGGGTGCCCCTGGATGGTGGGGGGTGGGGGTGGTGGGAGACATGGTTGGGGGCCTGGTGGAGGGTGCCCCTGGTGACTGGGGGGGTGGGGGTGGTGGGAGACATGAGTGGGGGCCTGGTGGAGGGTGCCCCTGGATGGTGGGGGGTGGGGGTGGTGGGAGACATGGTTGGGGGCCTGGTGGAGGGTGCCCCTGGTGGCGGGGGGGTGGGGGTGGTGGGAGGCATGGGTGGGGGCCTGGTGGAGGCTGCCCCTGCACTGCTGGGGGGTGGGGGTGGTGGGAGACATGAGTGGGGGCCTGGTGGAGGCTGCCCCTGCACTGCTGGGGGGTGGGGGTGGTGGGAGACATGAGTGGGGGCCTGGTGGAGGGTGCCCCTGGATGGTGGGGGGTGGGGGTGGTGGGAGACATGAGTGGGGGCCTGGTGGAGGGTGCCCCTGGATGGTGGGGGGTGGGGGTGGTGGGAGACATGGTTGGGGGCCTGGTGGAGGGTGCCCCTGGTGACTGGGGGGGTGGGGGTGGTGGGAGACATGAGTGGGGGCCTGGTGGAGGGTGCCCCTGGATGGTGGGGGGTGGGGGTGGTGGGAGACATGAGTGGGGGCCTGGTGGAGGGTGCCCCTGGATGGTGGGGGGTGGGGGTGGTGGGAGACATGGTTGGGGGCCTGGTGGAGGGTGCCCCTGGTGACTGGGGGGGTGGGGGTGGTGGGAGACATGAGTGGGGGCCTGGTGGAGGGTGCCCCTGGATGGTGGGGGGTGGGGGTGGTGGGAGACATGGTTGGGGGCCTGGTGGAGGGTGCCCCTGGTGACTGGGGGGGTGGGGGTGCTGGGAGACATGAGTGGGGGCCTGGTGGAGGGTGCCCCTGGATGGTGGGGGGTGGGGGTGGTGGGAGACATGGTTGGGGGCCTGGTGGAGGGTGCCCCTGGTGGCGGGGGGGTGGGGGTGGTGGGAGGCATGGGTGGGGGCCTGGTGGAGGCTGCCCCTGCACTGCTGGGGGGTGGGGGTGGTGGGAGACATGAGTGGGGGCCTGGTGGAGGCTGCCCCTGCACTGCTGGGGGGTGGGGGTGGTGGGAGACATGAGTGGGGGCCTGGTGGAGGGTGCCCCTGGATGGTGGGGGGTGGGGGTGGTGGGAGACATGGTTGGGGGCCTGGTGGAGGGTGCCCCTGGTGGCGGGGGGGTGGGGGTGGTGGGAGGCATGGGTGGGGGCCTGGTGGAGGCTGCCCCTGCACTGCTGGGGGGTGGGGGTGGTGGGAGACATGAGTGGGGGCCTGGTGGAGGCTGCCCCTGCACTGCTG
The DNA here is from genome assembly GCF_040938575.1 of Ambystoma mexicanum. Classification (NCBI taxonomy): domain Eukaryota; kingdom Metazoa; phylum Chordata; class Amphibia; order Caudata; family Ambystomatidae; genus Ambystoma; species Ambystoma mexicanum. The sequence goes on from NC_090933.1 coordinate 167,670,233, forward strand.
GGGGGTGGGGGTGGTGGGAGACATGAGTGGGGGCCTGGTGGAGGGTGCCCCTGGTGACTGGGGGGGTGGGGGTGGTGGGTGACATGAGTGGGGGCCTGGTGGAGGGTGCCCCTGGTGACTGGGGGGGTGGGGGTGGTGGGTGACATGAGTGGGGGCCTGGTGGAGGGTGCCCCTGGTGACTGGGGGGGTGGGGGTGGTGGGAGACATGAGCAGGTGTGCAGGGTAGTCCCCTGTTTTGTGGGCTGCCTGCAGGGGCCGTCGAGGGTGACAGGACCCACCCAGCCTAATCGCGTGTGTAACTTCGCACGCACCCCTGTAATACACGTACCAAGCCAAATCGCGTGTGATAATTCCCGCGCACCCCTGAAATACACGCGCCCAGCCTATTCGCGTGTGGAAATTCCCGCGCACCCCTGAAATACACGCGCCCAGCCTATTCGCGTGTGGAACTTCCCGCGCACCCCTGAAATACACGCGCCCAGGCTATTCGCGTGTGGAACTTCCCGCGCACCCCTGAAATACATGCGCCCAGGCTATTCGCGTGTGGAACTTCCCGCGCACCCCTGAAATACACGCGCCCAGCCTATTCGCTTGTGGAACTTCCCGCGCACCCCTGAAATACACGCGGCCAGGCTATTCGCGTGTGGAACTTCCCGCGCACCCCTGAAATACACGTACCCTGCTGTAATCGCGTGTGGGACTTCCCGCGCACCCCTGAAATACACGCGGCCAGGCTATTGGCGTGTGGAACTTCGCGCGCACCCCTGTAATACACGTACCAAGCCAAATCGCGTGTGATAATTCCCGTGCACCCCTGAAATACACGCGCCCAGGCTATTCGCGTGTGGAACTTCCCGCGCACCCCTAAAATACACGTACCCTGCTGTAATCGCGTGTGGGACTTCCCGCGCACCCCTGTAATACACGCGCCCAGCCTATTCGCGTGTGGAAATTCCCGCGCACCCCTGAAATACACGCGCCCAGGCTATTCGCGTGTGGAACTTCCCGCGCACCCCTGAAATACATGCGGCCAGGCTATTTGCGTGTGGAACTTCCCGCGCAGCCCTGAAATACACGTACCCTGCTGTAATCGCGTGTGGGACTTCCCGCGCACCCCTGTAAATGACGTACCCTAGTTTTTCGCGTGTAGGATTTCACGCGCACCCCTGGAATTCCCGTAGCCTAGCTTTTCGCGTGTGAAACTTCCCGCGCACCCCTGTAAATGACGTACCCTAGTTTTTCGCGTGTAGGATTTCACGCGCACCCCTGGAATTCCCGTAGCCTAGCTTTTCGCGTGTGAAACTTCCCGCGCACCCCTGTAAATGACGTACCCTGGCTTTTCGCGTGTGGAACTTCACACGCACCCCTGGTATCGACGTGGCCAGGGCAATCGCGTGTGGGACTTCCCCGCACCCCGGGATACACGTACCCAGGGCAATCGCGCGAGTGACTTCTCGCGCAACCCGTTGTACACACACGCGCGAATTTTTGAACAGTGGGTGTCCGTGTAAATGGCGTACACCTTTGCACATCATTAGTCCTTTGGGGTCACGGTATGGCCCATTGCTGTATGTGGGTGGTATTTGTTGGCGCAGGTTTTGGCGCACTTTCGTTGAGTGCGTCGGGACGCTACCGCCTGCTTACTTGTGGCGTACGTTTTTGGGCCTGTGCGCTGGTTTGATCGAGCGCTGTTTTGCCCTGTTCGAATCCATGAATACGTGTTGCCGGAGAGCGTGTGGGCGTTCCGCGCACTTGCCTCCTGTACTTCCCCGTGCCGCCCACATTCTTCCCCATTCCGAGTGTTGTGCCCCATTTTATTCCCCATTCCGAGTGTCCCGCCCTGTGTTCCGCCTACTTTAGAGCTGTGCGCTGCGCTCGGAGTGATAGCGCAGTGGCCGTGGCGCACGCCGTTGGTTGACCTGTGCGCCGGCGTGCGCCGCGCACTTTTTCAGCGCACGTCCTATGCTTTTCTTACGCACGGACTTCCATGAATCGACGTGCGCTGGTTTCCCTGCGCTTTTCGCTATTTTTCGGCGCAGCGCACGTATAGGCCCCTCTGCGCCGGAATTTTAGGCGCACATTTATTCCATGAATCGGCTGTCCAAGCAAAGAAAATCAGTATTCATTGAGTTAGACTTGACTAGTTTGTAAGTTCTGGTTTTAGGCTCAAGGCTGCTTCTAAAATCTTTACTGTCGCTATCGACCACTTAGTTCTATCTCCTGCAATCAGACGGCACCACCATGTGTTTTCCTCTCGCAGTGTTACATCGTAAATCAGAGGGATCAAATAGGCTTCTCGCAAGAACGCAGTTCTGGTGCAAGTCATGAGTAAATGTCTTAAAGTTTCCCCTGTTTCTGGATCCAAACAAAATCTGCAAGATTGAGCATCAGTTTTCGTGCGTATTGCTATAATTTCCTGCGTTGGTAGTTGATTGAATCTTATTTTCATAAAGGTTTTCTGCATTTTTTTGTTGGGAAATTTTATGCAGTAGCTTATAGGTTGATTAAGTTTATTTGTTGTTGCTGGTAAGTGAGCCAGGAGCTTGTTTTCTATTGTTTTTTCGCAAGTTTGGATCCAATCTGATTGTGCTATTTTTACCTTGATTCTGTTGGGATTCGCAATCAGGTCTTCTACTGAGCAAGCCAGATCTGCTAATTGTTTTGTGAGTTTATGTGCCCAATTATTTAGTGCTCTGCACCGGCCTTGAGTGAGCTCTATCTGGACCATCTTATAGATAGGAAGGGTATCTGGAAGAATAATTTTCTGAAAAAGATGCATCTGGCTTTGGCCAACTGATGCTTGCGATGATAGTAAGCCCAATTCACGTCTAACAGCAGCAATTAAGGAGGATTTTCGGCAGACCTAGCACGGCTTTCCATAGGTAGCCTTCCAGCTTTGTCCATATGGTAATGTCAATGTTCAACGCAGCGTCCATGCCGTAGATTATTGACGGGACTACCTTTTGTTTGTAGAATTGGATCGCTGGAAGAAGCTAGAATTTACCATATTTCTGATCTACTAATTTCATTTGGGTTGTCAGGGTTTTGATCTTCGTCCATAGTGCTGAATAGGTCGCACTTTCTGACCTTTTTGAATCTATCATGATTCCCAAGTATTTTATAGTAGGCACGGTTTCAACTTTCATATTGTTCAAATACCAGTGGCCTTGATTTTTCGTAGTTCAGCGGCTTTTCCCCATCGTCAGTATTTTTGACTTATGGATGTTTATCTCCAAATCGTTGTCGCTGATATAATTTGCCAAGTTCGTGAGTTGGCGTTGGAGACCTATTTGGGTTTCAGCCATGAGGATCAAGTTGTCAGCGTATAACAGTCTTGATATTTCAGTATTGCCCAATTTGGGCGGAAAGGCTCTGACCACTGGTTGTGTGTGTTGGAAATCGCCCATGAAGGCGATAAATAGGGCCGGAGCGAGCGGGTAACCCTGTTTAACCCCACGCTCTGATGAAAATTGGTCCGATAACATCCCTTGTCGATTTAAACGTACTCTTAGTTTTGTGCCCGTATGTAATGCAATCACCGGGCATAAGATCTTTGCAGGGCACTTCCACATTTTTAATTTCTCCCACAGCTTTTGACGGCTGATCTTATCAAAGGCTTGTGTTAAGTCAATGAACGCAATGTAAACTGCTGGAGCACCGTTCTTGACCTTTTCCTTTATGATGTTCAAAATCAGGATATTGATGCTGGTGCTTGCGTTCTTAACAAAGCCCGTTTGAAATGTATCCAGACAGGGCACCGATCTCGCCCAATTGTGAAATCTAGTTAATAATAGGGTAGCAAAGATCTTTCCCATGATGTCAAGGAGGGCTATGGGGCGGTAGTTTACTGGTTTTTCTTGATTCCCCCTTTTAAAAATAGGTACTATTACCGCCTCAGTCCATGTTTTAGGTATTTGCCTAGTGATCGTACATTGCTTGAAAATGTTTGTAATTAGGGCGGGCCATTCCTGTGGATGTTGCTTTAGATCCATATTGTTTAAACCATCAGGGCCAGGTGCCCTAGAAGTTTTTAATTTCAAAATAGTCGCCAGAATTTCGTCGCAATCTGCCAGGTCTTCCCAAGACGATGTCGTGCAGCGTGGCAAGTCGCTTGAGGTTTGCAGGATAGGAGCAAATTGAGATGAAAAGGTTATCCATGCCTGCTCTGAGACGGCATTTGAAAGTTGGTTGTTTGTCTCATCGTTTTTATCTTTGATCAGGGACCAGAATTCTCAGGGATTATTTGTTGTTAAAGTCTTCAGCATTTGCTCTGAGTCGTTCTGGTACATTACTGCTTTGTGTTATCTCACCCAAGATTTGTATGATCTTGTCGCAGCTTTAGCAGAGTCCTTTTGTTCCTGATCTTTGGAGACTTTAGCCAGATGGTTTAATTTACGCATTTGTTTTCGTTTCAAGACCAATTCAATATCATACTCATGGACCTCTTTTCCGATGGGTCGGGTACACAGACCTTTTTCTTTCCTATGTGGTAACAACAGGGGCATGTAATTTGGTCTATTTGTTGAGCCCATCGTTGTTTTACTGAGTGCATCAAATTTCTTGGCGATTTCCTTGATGTTAGTCGCTGTAAGTTGGATTTGCGACAACTTTCGCGCTACCTCCACCTCAAATGGATATATTTGCTTTGGAGTTGGTTCGGACTCGAGAGTCATTATCAAAGGATTATGATCACTAGATTTTGTTCTGTATACCTCAAAAGAATCAGGGAACGGGAGGAAAGAGTAGGAAATGTAGATGTGGTCCTGTGTTACTGACATTTCGGCTTGTTCCCATGTTGGAATTCGGGGAAGATGACCACGAGCTGATGCAACATTGTAAAATGTTCTCAAGTCCATAGAATCAGACCACAGCACACCCCTCACAGCAGAGGGGCAGAGATATGACGCAGCAGGGGTTTGCTCGACTCTTGCGTTCAAATCGCCACAGATTATGATGTAGTCAGTTGACTCTTCAAAAAGGAATTTGTCTATGGTTTCCGCAATGTTATCAAGAAATTCCGTGTTACTTGTTCTCTGTGGATTCCAATAGACATTGATAATTGCGAGAATAGATCTCATATTAGTTCTCGATGGGGTTTCTATACGGAACCACTCAGCTAATAGGGCTAACATGCCATATTATTCGGCCACTTTCTTTCTGATGGAAATGCCCGATCCGATTTTAATTCCCGTTAGAAGGCCTGAAGACGGTCTTCCAAACAAACCTTTTACTGCTGGAGAGATGTGCATATCGTATCCATCCAGCACTGGTGATTCCATAAGCCACGTCTCCTGGAGAGATATAATATCAAAATGGCTCAAATCGAAAGCGTCTGGCTTAGTCAGGTGGTCGTGGCCCCTCGTGTTCCAAGAGCACATGATGCTCCTATTCCTGCATGGACATTCCAGTTGTAGAGGTGCCGTGGGCGTCGCTGAGTCTTTTAGTTGTTAATTTTGATGGTTTGGATTTAACACCTTTTTTAACCATCTCCAGGGCCCCGACGGTTCACGTTTTTTATTATGGGCCCACTCCATACTTTCATCAGTGTCCTCAGAACGCTTTTGGTTTTTCCCCCGTCTGGGATTTGAGCTCCAGTTGCCTTCATATTGGGATTTTCGGTAATTTGTGTTGATGTTAGACGAATGGAGTCTCGATCTAAATCTGCCCCTGCTGAGTTCGGGTTTCTCCCTGAGAACAACTCTTCTACTGCCTACTGGCATATCTGCAGTGTTAGAGTGACATGCCGATTTATTTGCCGCCGAGTTGCTTACAAGCGGAGCAATCTTTACCGCACGTTCAGACACGGGAATATCATCTAGCGAGAAGCCCAGTTGAGTCAAGGCCCTGGTCACATCTTCTTCACTGTCTAGGTCAACAGGATTTTTCACATGGAGGTAGGTTTTTGCCTTCCCGTCTCTATGATAAGGCTCAACTATTACAAGATCTGATGTTTTTAAAGATTTCAATGCTGGTATATTGGTTAGGATTTTCAAGACCGTCTTTCTGTTCAAGTCTAGAATTTTTTTTCCGGGTACAAGTTGTTGCATTTTATAGACTCCAGTGGATGTTACTTTGGAATCAGACCGGAGCCTTGGCTCCAGGGGTATCTTTGTGTCGGCATTTTCAGTTTTTGTCGTTTGAGAAATATTTTCATGTTGTTTCGGCCGCAAGTCCCGTTCTTTAGTGGAGGGGTCCGCTGGTGCTTTTTCACCCTCTTTACAGATGGCGACTTTTTTACTGCTTATATTTGAGGGCAAAGATTTGCTCACCGCTTGTAGTTTTCCTATGTCATTTGCATTTAACTCCAAATTCGTTTCTTCTTCGTTCAAATGAACCGTCAAGTCAAGGAGTGACGAGTTCCCCATCGAACCTAGCTCATTTGAATTGCACTTGTCAAGTTCGATTATGGTTTGTTCAATTTCTGAGTTGTTTCGTACTGGGGCCTGAGGCGCCGCATGGATAGTTACAATCCTTTCCTTAGTTAGAGCGTTTTTTTTAGGAATTTTAAAGATTGATGGAGTTTTTGGAAGTTCTTTGTTTTTTTTCCCATTTCGGGGCGTGGAGTTTGGGCACTGATTTCATGCAGTTTGGTTTACCTTTGCACCTTTTGTTTGCAGGTCCTTTGGGTTTTGTAAAAGAAGATTTTCTGACTGAGAGTTTTGTGTGTTTTCCCATAAATTTCTTGCAGTGCTTAATGTGGTAATTAAGGACTCAAGCCGGGTAAGCTTAGAGTCCCATTGTCTTTCTTTCTCCATGTTTTGTTGGTTCTGAGCAGTGATGAAACCTTCCAAGAACGTTACTTTTGTATTTAAGGTTGAGACAAGAGTTAAAGAATCCTTCATTGAGTCGTTAATTGATTCATACAGTTTTGCAAAGGGTGCCAGACCCACTGTTATTGCGGACATGATTGTAACTAAGTCCATTTTTTTTTGTAGGCGTTTCTTTGGGTAAGTGACCTACCATGTCACTGGGTCTTCTGGTTCTCACCGGTGTTGAGGTGTCTTTTGGAAAATCGTTGTATGGAGACTGTCTTCCAGATGAAAAATCAGAAAGAATTATTTTTTGCCCACGTGAAGCCAGCACTGGTTGCGTCACTTTAAGAAAGGACTTATTCCTTAAGTCCGGTTGACTAGAGTTGGTGATGATGTCTTTCTTTGATTATTTCCAGTTGTTGGAGGGGAAATAGTTGATGGTATTAATAAATTATTCCTTGGACCATCTCTCTCCAAACGATGTGGAGGCACATCTTCATCGAGCAGATTTATTGCCTCTGTTCGTACTCCCAATCGACAAGGAATGGTCCTATTTCTTTGAGCGTCCCTGTCATCGTGGCTGGTGGGCACTGGGGTGGTTGCCTGGCCACATTGGGTCTCCGCTGTACTATGGGCAGTGTCCGCTATTTTTTCTTTTTGTGTCAGCACAGGAGGTAATTCCAGGGGGACATCAAGCATTTCTGCGTCAGAAAGTTCAGTGTCTGTTTCTGGTATCCTCTTTGTTTGTTTAAAGAAGAATTCTTTGAGAGTATGAGGAGTCGGAAGATTCTGAAAAGTAGATTTGACTACATCACATTTTTTTTGTTTCTGGTTGGTAGCTCTTTTTGGCTGCTGGGAGGCATGATCTAAATGCTCCCCCAATTCATTACCACTCTTTCTCAATAGTGCTCTTTTTTTCAGTAGAGCCATTGCGATGTCTCTCTTCTGGGCAATGAGCTCACTGGCTGCGGCGTTTGGTCTATTTCCCGGAGTTAGGCGATCCGGGGCTACGACCGTAGACCCATTTTCGTCAGAACAGATGTTCACAGAAGCCAAAGTGCCTTGTTGTCTTGATGCTTGGTTTTGCCACGACAGAGAGGAGCTCCGCGTCTACATCGCCAGAGACTGACTCAGATTGAGCCTGGGGAACAAAGACTTCCGCCTGTGTAAGGACCCGGTGGCTTTGATGGTCAGGATCCTCAGTGGTAGAGGCAGGAGGCCCTGTCACCCTCACCGATGGAGAGAGAGGCACATGGGAGCCACATACAACACCCGCCGACAGCGGTGGGCTCGTACTGAGCGACGGGCTCCCAACCACCAGCATTGGTTCCATTTGAGAGCGATGACCCTCCCCACTCGGGGCCACAGCAGATTGGCCTCCAGGTATTTTCAGAGATGAATTGGGGGGAGGGAAACTGTGAAAATTGGGGGCAGCAAGCTCAGAGTGAGGAGATCCTGGAGTCAAATACAATGTTTCACCGGAAATGTTCGTAGAATCCTCCTCCGAGTTTTCACTCATTACGCCCTCCAAGATACCGTAAGAAAAGTCATTTGGCGCTTTCTGAGCATTCTGAGCACTCCCGACCTGACCGGTCACGTTTTCAAGGAGGTTTTCAATGGGGCTGGAAGTCATTTGGGGGGAAGGCGCCAAAGAGCATAAAGATGTTGTTTTTCCCAATTGAGTAGAGCCAGCATTAATTCCACGTTTTTTTCTTGCTGTGTAGATTTTACGCAACTCTTTCTGCTTCTGAAGGCTGAGATATTTGCTCCTTAATATCCTGCCAAGTGGACTTTTTACTTGGGGGTGAAGAGAGGAAAGTTCAGAGTTTTCCATAGTGATTTCAGGTCTGGGAAACAGGGGGTCCGTTTGCAAATCCATATCTCCCTAGCCTCCTAGCCTCAGTAGACTGCAGTTGATCGCTCGCACCTCAGCACGTCCACTCCGCATGAGTACTGAGGCTTTTGACCATGAACACAGTAAAAGAACTGTAGGCAGTAATAGTAATAGTATTAAAGAAAGTACTTTGGGGCGCCCCAGCGCCAAACAGCCGCACAACAGCCGATGGGACTTGTCTCCGCCGTGCTTAACCCCGCAAGGGTTGCGGTCCCGGCAGTATAAGCCTGCGAGTGGTCACGTGATCCGTCACGGGACCATGGCTAGCACCGCCTCCACCAGGAAATGAATTCCACTCAGCAAGAGCCTCCCGCTGCTCGCAGTGCTGGGTGGAAATAGGTAGCTGCAAAATGAAAGTTCGCTTCACAATAGTGATCCTTTCAGGTCTGGAAACACTCGCCACTCGGGCGACAGTCCCGGCAGTATAAGCCTGCGAGTGGTCACGTGATCTGTCACGGGACCAGGGCTAGCACCGCCTCCACCAGGAAATCAATTCCACTCAGCAAGAGCCTCCCGCTGCTCGCAGTGCTGGGTGGAAATAGGTAGCTGCAAAATGAAAGTTTGCTTCACAATAGTGATCCTTTCAGGTCTGGAAACAAATTTTGTTTTATTCTTGAAAGAATGGAAGGAAGGCTCAGTTCTGATGTTGTTTGGTATGGAGTTCCAAAGCTTGGTGGCCAGCTCACAACCCCAGCTTTTTGTCGTTTAAATCATAGCAGGGAAAGGCTATGTACTTGGGCCACTCTCAAGGGGCGGGCAGAAATGTGTAGGGTCAGGCACTTAGATATGTAAGGAGGGCCTTGTTAGCTAAGCACTTGTGCGTCAGGGCAAGGTTTTTCAGAGAGATTCTATGCTTGACTGGGAGCCAATTTAGGTTGAACCTGAAGTCAGAGATGTGTTGGTTCTAGGAATATTTAAGGCCAGACTGATGGCATTATTTTGTGTGATTTGTAGTTTGTTAATGTTGGACTGACTAGTACCAAGATAGAGGGCGCTACAATAGTCTAGCTTAGACATAATGAGAGCTCTCGCCAGGGTAATACAATTCGCAGAGGTCAGGAAGGGTCCGCAGGCAGAGATCAGTTTGCAGGTGTAGGCTGAGGCTGACCTCACTGCATTGGTTTTTCTGGTCAGAGATAGGGTGGAATCAAGATAGATACCTAGAGGTTTTGTGTCTTTAGCTACCTTTATGGCGTTGCCGTCAATGATGAAGGCTTTAAAGGATTCTAGCATTATTATATAGATTATATGATTACTGCTGATTATAGCACATTTAGGTTGTTATTTGGAGTCAGGGATTTTTGTAATTAACCTTACTGGATTTTTATTTATTTGTAGACTTTCAATGTTATATTGTTCCCCCCATGCCCTCCCCGATTATACACTTTTAAAGCACAATGCAAAGGTTGCAATGTTTGGGTGTCGTTTGAACACAGCTCTGCGTTAGCATTGTCAACATTTATCCAGCACTTCTGGCCATATAAAGAGTCATATCACCGCACATAACAATGCATTTCAGCAATAAATAACATGATGCTTGGTGCCTGCTTTGAATGGATGCACTTTTCTTTTTGAGTAATCAGAAATCTTTGCACTTGATGAGCAACCTACAAATGGTGGGGCCCAGATTAATGTCTCCTTCAACCGGGATTGTAATCTATAAAAAAAAACACCTATAGGAGACACTTATACTACGTGACTCTCGCTATTCCTCTCTCATACTCAATTGTTCGCAGTCCATAACTATTCATATCAGTCTTTCCTCGTAGGATCATAACCCAAAACTTTAATACAAAAAATATATGTCAATTTATTAACATTTTTTAAAATACATTTTAAACAGCATATTTCAATCTCTGTTCCACCTCTATTGGAATCTTCTACACAGATGGTTCTTGATGGGGTTAGTACAAGTGTGCCTTAATGTTCTTACAAAGATATAACATTTAGTAATGGCATCATTTCACTCTGTACCATACAGTAATTTGTCTGGACTAGATGGCTACAATCATCATTACTGGTTTTAGTGATTAATCCTAATCTAAAACATTTCTACGAGCCAAGTGTCAACAGCAAACACAAAAGAAAAAAACAATTGAATAACTTTGTGTTCCCTGTCTCACACTTGCATCCGTTCACTCATGCAGTCTTTCATGCTAAACAGCAAAAAGTCTACAGCAGCGTTCCGGCCTCTATAAAGTGGGGTCTGCTCTCGAATCAAGCACCCCTACGTTTTATTAAGGCCTTCATCAGGACAAAAAGAATACATTGATCCACATGTTAAAACTAAAATGTTGGAATTGACCCTTCTTTTTTCATTCAGCATTTTGTGGGTCTCTGAATTGATGCCTCTCTTTATTGCAGTGGATGCTGTTTCTGATTTTTCAATTTACTTCTCTTTTATAGTTGTTTTTAACTCCTGAGTGTCACTTTCTTGAAATCGCTGGTTATTTATACAGGTGAGTTTCCCATCCAGAGAATCCTATTCCAGATGTTTTGTCTGTAGTCAGAGTGACGATCTCAGAGCTCCTTCCCTTCATGGCATCAGCTCACTAATGCTCACTATAACATGTCTCCTGTGGGCGTTTTTTCTTAAACACTTGATGAACATGCTGCAAATGTGCTTACAGGCACACAAATCTCATCTTAATGTGGAGGTGCATTGGCTCCCCATTCACTTGCACAAACATACCCCTGCAGGCAATTTATGGATGCCTGTGTCCCTCGTAGTAAGTGGATTCTTAGAGCTATTTCTGTTCTAATACACGTGTTCCCCACAATAGTATAATAATGATGAATTTCAGCAATATACAGGCTAGATGGATTGATAAGAAAGCCCTCACTCAACCACCATCTAACGGAAATCCAGTGAGCCATCAGTGGGGTCATAGTTGAATTCCTTGTGCTGTTTGATGAGTGAATCCGTTCCCAACAGTCTGCTATTCACAAAGGCATTCATGACGGACCACAGCCCAGAACCATCAACGCTGCCCAGACTCAGGGCAGGGAGAGCACTGTTACCAAATGGAAACTTTCAGTCTGTAAAGTGAAGTGCCAGTGGCACTATGCCTGGCAGCATGCAGCATATCTTCCCAGCCACACTCACAGTAATTTGCCCACTGAGCCCCGGCTGTCCCCTTTAGACTACCCTCACCCAAGAATGCACGCCTAAAGAAAATAGAATGACGTCAAAGCATCTGCTCCTCGTACCTAACAATGATATGATATGATGGGTTATTTATATGCGCTTAATACCCAGAGGTTTCTAAACGCAGTCTCGGGGATCAAATCTCTATTGCTCTGTGTCAAATTGCTTCCAAGGTGAGCACGTTGCCCCTGAGCTATCCTCCGGAGACCAATGATCCAAATGAAGTCCTTTTTGGATTCCTTTTTCTGCATTTACCACATCAGCTGAACGCAAGTTAGCCACATTGCACTTAAATTATTTTAGTGCAATATAGAGTGTGCATTCACATAACAAAAAACAGTCCACAAGTTGGCCAGGAAAATTGGCCCACATCATTGCCAACTTTTACCAGATATTGACCCAACGCCGACAGACGAATCTAAGGCTGGGTGCAGCACTCTGAGTAAAGACACAGTGGTGAAAAGGCATTAAGCAAACACAATGATTTAAAATGATATGTCTTTTAATGTAAAACAGCGAAGAAGTGCCCTAAGCCGTCTCTATGGTCCACATAAAGACCGGGGGATAGGAGAGAGAGTTAGGGTCCAGTGGTACTTCTGTGCTGTTGTTAGGCAGCTCAACAGCATCAAACCAGGATTTTAGCTGTGCTGCGGTGCAGGTTGAACCAAGTTCAGGTACAGTGAATTGTGCAGGGTCAAGCTACGAGCTGGCATCTTGTTGGTTTGAATCAGTAGCTCAGTGCATCTCAATTGCGGCGTTCATGTCATGCGGTTTGGATTGCTAACCAGGGTCAGATCGGAAATTGATTTGGTTCAATAAGCTGAAAACCGCTGGTTCGAGCGTGTGATGCAATACTCCAGTTTTTAGAGTCAAAGTCTGTGGATTTTGTAGAGTAACCCCTCAACGCTTACACCAGAATAAATTCAAACCACAAGGGAAAAAGGCATAGAACACCTCTTCTAAGGAAAACAGGGTTTAATCTCAGAAAAGTACATGCCAGCAAAGAACTCTGCTGCCACGGAACACTGTAGTGAAAACAGCATAAACAGTAGGTTATAAAGGTACAAAGCGTCAAAAGTGAAGTACACCACATTGGTTGCAAATTTAGGTAGCTGGTAGGTGCAACCCAATGCACATATTGCCAATTGGTCCAAGCATCTTCTGTCCATGTTCTTCCATGTGGGGCTCTTCTTCTTCCATCATCGGGTAAAAAAGCTCTAATTGGAAATTTAGTTGCACAATTCATTATTACATATATTCTACAGTGCACCTGGTACCAAGGAAATGAGCGAGGTGGATACTTTGGAAGTCGTGATAAATTCTCAGAACTACGTGAACCCCCGCTCCAATCACAGACACGTTGGCACATCCACAACTTTCCCACCTGCAGCTTAAATTTGTAACCCACTCCCCAGGCACCTCGCAGCACAAATCCTCAGGCACTTTGCAGCACAAATCTCCTGAACTGATGGAGGCAGCCCGTTACCGCTCTCTGATCTTCCTCATCGATCGCCCACTTTACAGCTTTATGGCCAGAGCTTTTGGGCTGGTCAGTGACTCACATGTGGGTGTCTGGGACATGGTGGTTCGGGGCTGCTATGAATTAGAGATCTGCACTTGGTGAAGGCCTAGAACCCTAATCCCCTGCTCATGGGATAATTCTTCAAAATACCCATTCCGGCCCTCTCTTGGCTTTGCAGGGCACATTCCTTCTGGGTTACATGCACTAATGATAAGACACAATAAAGAACTTCTGCAGGGCTGTCTGAGCAGAAAAGCTTGGACATCCTTGTAAACTTTGGGATGGTGTGTAAGCAAGCATACCGGCACAACTATGGCGCTGGCCCTCAATTTCAAGATGGTGGCAAACTTCTAAGATGGAGTTTCCTCACACATTTGATACTACTACCAGGATTCACATTTCCAATATACCCACTATACCTTAACTGCTAAGTGTTTCCCCCTTGCCCCTCCATTCTCCTGGCTCCCTGTATTGCTCACCCAGAGTGCACGGACAGTCATTAATCACCAGTGCAATTACGGAGCCAATACTTTAAACGCAGGTAGACGCAATAACTTGCAACCACACACACTCTTAGAAAATAATGAGCACTTATACGGCTATTTATTCAAAGCTTGGAAGCAACAAGTGATAACATAGAAATAAATCACAGAAGAAACAGAGAGTTCAAAAGAAAATACAACACCGTGGGCGTAACTGGATCCCTCATCTCACCAGAAGCAGCTGGAAGACCCCAATGACAGCCAGGCCGAGAGCACAACAGCCCACAGGTATGCCGGACGAAAGCGTCCTCCCTCTGGCTGAGGTCTCATCTGACCGTTAAGGGGTTCTGCATATATGCACTCCTCAAAAAGGGGTGGAAATTTCTCGAACCTTCTGGCAACGCACTTGCGCATTGATGAGCAGCCGTTGGTTGCCAGCTGGGTAAACCGACAGTAACCTCAAGGAGCAAAGTGCTTCTCTCCTCTAAAAACAAGCACCACGGAAAACAGTCACATAGCTCATAACAAGACATAACAAAGTTAGCTTTCCCAGCAGAAATGTCCTTGACTGCATACCAGGTTTGGAAAGCATGTTTTCTTCAGCATCGTGAATCTAGCTCTCAGCAAAATGAGTACAGCTTTTCAATGCGGCATGAAGTAAATATCCATCATGGCTCTGAGTGCTCCCAGAATACACTGCGCACCAGCGCCATGTTTTAGCTCAAGCATAACAATTCCACCCTTGGATATTTATCTTCCATAGCCCAGTGGCAGAGGAGCCGGTCTCTGAAACCAACAAAATATTAAAACTAAGTTGGGAATGCTTTGAATACAACAACAACAAGCTATTATGATAGCTAATATAATGCAAATACAAGCAAAAGTGTAACACAGTGTACCCCCAACATCAGGAATCCATGAAAATAACCAATCCCACCAATTCTCAGTATGATCTTGGGACACTTGAGAAATGAGATCCCTCAAACCTCAAATATGACTTTCAATGGATTGTGAATGGTCACTTAGATTGAAACAACATATACCTTCAACTGCGTTACAACCTAAATTATGTTTTAGCAATAGATAATCAACAGCAGCTCTGTTTTGCAAAGTTGCTTTTCTAATAACTTTGCTATCAAGCACCATGGTCCATTGCCAGGGTTGTAATGAGGGCCATAGTGTTATTAACGCTGGTACATGTGCGTGGAACTCGCGAACACAATTGTTGCTCGAACACCGTGTGATTTTGCTGTTTGGTTAAATTGAGCTGTTGGCATTTGACAATTTCTTTTGCATTGCATGTCATAAGGTAACACACATCGCCTTGGGTTATATAATAGGTTATAATACGTGTCAAATTTCTCCATTTGCGATCTGTTTCCTGGCAAAACCTGCAGTACTCATAGACGGAAAAAGATTGCCTGATATCGGAATCTTAAACCAAAGAATCATTGTGCGTGACGCCGAAAATATGCTTTAAAAGCGGAACTGGCATCGGCACTGCTACTAAGCACGTAGTCAATAAGGCTTCAGCATTGGGCACGTCAGTAAGGCAAAAGTGCGTAATGTTGAGCACCTGTTGTGCCAGGTATATCCACATATTCTCCGTTTGGGTGATTATGGGAGAATGTTTTCGCTGTCCTGAAGATGCCTCTCGCATGACTGGCATCAATGTTGTTTTCACTTGCGCCTGACGTGTTTGCCTCATTTCACGAATCCATGTCTTCGGTCTGGCTGGCTTTTCGGCATCGGTATAAGGCTGCTTTTGGACATCATTACTCATCATTATCAGTTTCCCCTTGATCGCTGGCACAGATGTGACATTTTTCGTTGGTAGCAGCATGCCGTTTAACTCTCCCAAACGGAGTCCATTTAGTCCCACAATTACACGAGCCAGACATAGGATCTATAAGGCAAACCCAGAAAAGAGATATCAGTGTTGTACATCACTCTCTCAGGTAACATTTGTCTGCGGGCACATATTGCCATTTCTTTCTACCAGGCTCCATTACTAAAACTACTTGGTCTTTGCCTGATGCAATGACATCTGCGGGCACTGGTGGGCCACTTGGCCTTTCCACCCACACCTTCGCACCCGGTACCATACTATCTGAAGAACCAAAACCACGATCCCCACGGGTAGTTAACACTGTAGGAGGCTCCCCCTTCTTAATCATGGACAACTTAACGGGAATGATAATCAATTGGGCCACGCGATCACCCTTGTGGATCGGTAACAATTGGTCCCCACTATTCATCAGGATGACTTTGATCTCGCCTTGGTAATCAGCATCAATTACCCCTCCCAACACTTGAACTCCCTTCAATGCTATGCCAGATCTAGGGGCAATCCATCCCATATGCTCTGGGGGAATTTGTACTCCAATCCCTGTTTCAATTACAACAATCCCTCTTGGGTCTAATCTGATTTCCTCATGTGAATGCAAGTCTACCCCTGCTGACTCTGGAGTCGCCCGATAGGGAGCTAAAGAACCTGGGGTAATTTCCCAGTACAATAGGGTTTCTCTGAATAAATTGGATTGAATCTGTAAAGCAGGAGTCATTAGCCGCATCAAAGGAGTTCCATGCTCATTCACAGGCCTATTGTTTAGCACTTGCACCGCATCAAACACACGATCACGCCAGCCTGCCAAATTGCCATCGCCAGATTTGCGCAGCTGTTCTTTCAACAACCCATTAATTCGTTCAATCAGCCCTGAAGCGGCAGGGTAATAAGGCGCATGGTAGAGCCACTCAATGCTCTTTTCCTGACAATATTCCTGTATTAATTTTCCTTTGAAGTGTGACCCATTGTCACTTTGAATCTGCAAAGGCACTCAGTAATGCAATATGATTTGATCTAACAACCTAATGGTGTTCAGTTGTGTGGCACGCTTGCACGGCAAAACCATCATATATCCTGAGTATGTATCCACAATAGTGCATGCATACTGACAACCTTTACTGATTGGCAGGGGACCCATATAATAAATCTGCCAAATTTGACCTGGTAGTTTTCCTCTTTGCAATGTACCCCAAACAATCTGAGGGATAGGCCTATGCTGTTGGTGTTGGCACACTGGACATTGCAAAATGATTGTTTTCACTACCTCTAAAGGAATACTGATTCCTCGAGCTTGTGCCCACCTGATAGTAGTCTTTTCTCCAAGGTGGCCACATTTCTGGTGAGCCCACTTGGCCAAATCCTCCAAATCGTCTTCCTGAACCTCCGCATCCACAGATGAAATCTTGGTATATTCATCTGCAACAGAATGAAACCAACGTTCTAATGAGTCTGTGGCACAATGCGCGTCCACATGATACACAGTGACTTCACATTGTGATAACATTTCTGCAATATCTTGCCACAGTTCATTTCCCCACAACTCTTTTGAATGAATCTTTCACCCATTCTTTTGCCAGGTTGGCAACCACACCACCAACCCATTCGCCACTGATCATTAATCCGTGTACACATGACATCGACCAGGGGTCTCTTGTTTCAATGCCTGGTAAACTGCGTAAAGCTCTACAAACTGACTGCACTTCCCTTTCCCTGACATTGTCAAAATCGTTTTAGTCTTGGGATTGTACGACACTGCTTTCCAGTATCGCTCAGTTCCCACATATCGGGCTGAGCCATCCGTGAACCAAGCATGCTCTCTCTGCTCCACGGTCAAATCGTCGTAAGGTACTCCCCATTTCACGGGAGACTCACGTTTTTCAGGCACTTCCTGTGGTATGTAATCTGAGGGCGGTATGTTGGCTGCTTGCTCATGTAATTCCGCAACTCCACCCTTCCCGGATTTGACTCTGTCTTGAATGTATCATTTCTATTTAATTATGCTGGCTTCTTGAGCATGTCCTATTCTATGTGTTTTAGGAGAGCTCAGTACCCACTGCATAATTGGTATTTCTGGCCTCATCAATACATCATGGCCCACCGTCATCTGCTCGGTATCAACAAGGGCCCAATAACATGCTAGCAACTGCTTCTCAAACGGAGTGTATGAGTTACCAGCATCGGGTAACTTACGACTCCAGAACCCCAATGGCACACGTTTCCTGTCCTGTTTCTGCCACACACTCCAGTTAGCATAATTGTCTTGTACAGACACATTCAATTCCACTTCACCTTCCTTCAATGGCCATAAATCAAGCACCTGCTGCACGGTGTCTTTCGCCAAATCAAATGCTTTCTGCTGCTCTTCCCCCCACTGAAACTCATATTTCTTTCGTGTCACTTTGTAGAGGGGGGCCAATATCTGCCCTAAATGGGGAATGTGCTGTCTCCAGAACCCAAACAGCCCTAAAAACTGCTGAGCTTGCTTTTTGTTCATTGGAGTGGTGAACTCAAGTATTTTCTGTCGGGCCTTCGGCACCATTTCTCGATGCCCATTATGCCACTGAATCCATAGGAATATCACTGTTTCAGCTGGGCCTTGAATTTTATTCGGGTTAATCTCCCACCCTTCCTTCTTCAATCCTTCCATAATGACATCTAACTGTTCTGAACACTGTGCTCATCCTTGCCCTGAATCAAAATATCATCAATGTAGTGAGAGATTTGTATGTCAGGTTTACACAGTATCTTGTCTAAGTGCTCTGCCATCAGCCGCTGACAGATAGTAGGGCTATCTATGTACCCCATAGGTAACCTTGTAAAGGTGTACTGACACCCGCTCCAAGAAAATGTAAACTGCTCTTGACACTCTTCAGCAATTGGCACAGAGAAAAATGCATTGGCTAAATCTACCACTGCATACCAAGTCCACTCAAACTTTTGGACATTCTCAATCAAGGTAATGGCATCTCGGACGGCGGGCACTAAGGGAGGAGTGTGTTTATTCAACTCACGGTAATCAACCATCATCCTCCAAGACCCATCCCCCTTTTTAATAGGCCAGAGAGGATTGTTCCATGCGGTGGTGATAGGGCGTAACACACCCGACTCCACATACTCTTTGATGGTGTCTGAAATTCCCTTGTGCCCCCCAGGAATGCAGTATTGCTTCATAGCTACCCGCTTGGTTGCCACAGGAACTTGCACTGGGGGCATCTTCAATTTGCCTACGGTAATGGGTGTGCAGGTCAATGCACTCACCCCAAACTGGTACGTTTTACCTCCAAGTCCCAAAGTCAAACCTTCCAGAATGTCAAAGCCAATTATATACTCAGGTATCGGGACAATCAACACTTGGTATTTCTGCCTATTCAAATTGCCTATTTTCATCTCCACTTTCGTTTGTACTGTGGGGGTCTCCTTTCCCCCGAAACCTATAATAGTAAATTGTCTGCCTTTGAATCGTGCTGGATTGCCATGAATCAGAGAGGCCCCCGCCCGGGTGTCTATCAATGCTCGCACCCCTTGTGTATTTCCTGGCCCCCAAAAAATCTTAACATTAACATGGGGTCGCCTATCAACTTTTATGTGAGCAGATGCTGCCAGAGCTTGGCCGTAGCCCTAGTCGGATTTCGAATGAGTGTGACTTGCCTCTGCCTCTAGCATTGCACTCACCACCTTCCTCAAATCAGCGTATGTTGGCTGGCACGGAGAAGGTGTCCCCATAGACCCTTCTTTTTGTTCTTCCTCAGGAGGAGCGGAAGGTGAGGTGTCCCCCTGTGGCTTGGTTACTACCTGTTTCTTAACCTGTTTATAGCGCTCTTTGGCTGCAAGTTCTCTTTTTTCTATAATTCATACCTTACCCTAGTTTCAATGCCATCAATTTCTTCTTGTGGCACACTATCTTTTAACAAAGCCAGAAACATGTCCTTTCTGGACACTCGGGAGTCTCTACTATCTTGCCTCCTGCCTTCAGTTCTTCTCTCACTGTGCCCCTCTCTCTACCGTGGCTTGTCATCACTCTTGTCCCACTCCCCTAAATCTACCAGTTGCCGAATGGCATCCACTAACTCATCAGTGAGTTTGCCCGTCATACCTACGAGCAAAGTCATAATGACACTTTTGTATGCGGGTGGTGCAGTTCTGATCACCATGTTTCTAGTTGAAACTGAGAGCGGCACGGCCCCCATGTATCCTGGAGCATTTATGTGAATTGCCCCTTTCATAGCATGCTCTCTGACCTTTTGAATTGCCTCTTTCAAAGTATACCACTTTGTTTCCTCATTAGGCTAGTCTGTGGTTATGGGGTATTTACGGTTACATGCTTGGGCTCCTAGGTGCAACAAAGACACCTGTGAATCGTGACCATTCTCATCAGGGGGGTGGCCCTGCCCTAAAGACCTCCTGTACATTGGTGTCAGTTGACAAGGGTAGAAAACGTGGTGAGTCCCTGGAATCTACCAACAACCCTGCAGCGCCCCCATCTATCAACCTCACCATCCATGTCAATAAAGGTTCCCCTGATTTTTGCCTCAAACAGGTAATAATTTCCCCAACCTCCTGCTGGGTGTAATCCTCCAGCGTGGTTAAATCCA
The DNA here is from genome assembly GCF_040938575.1 of Ambystoma mexicanum. Taxonomy (NCBI): domain Eukaryota; kingdom Metazoa; phylum Chordata; class Amphibia; order Caudata; family Ambystomatidae; genus Ambystoma; species Ambystoma mexicanum. The sequence goes on from NC_090933.1 coordinate 167,690,469, forward strand.
CAACCCCGCCTGCAGGATTCTGCGGGTGGGGCCCGGCTCTCCGTCTTCTAACTGGCTTAGCAGCCACTGTCTTTTGCTTAATTTCCATTTTGGGGTCTCACTCATTTACGGAACTACTCTCTGGACTGGTTGAGTCAAAAATATCACCATCCCAATTATCTGGGTCCCAGACCACACCGGCGGTAGCGATTACAGCTGCCACCTTTCTTTGGTTGACCCCTCCCCGTCTTTTCCTATACTTATACCTGGCTACTCTGACTGTTGCCCTCTCGGCCACATCCTGGTATGTGTCAGCCTTATCTTTAAAAAGTTTCATTTGAATCTGCTGCATTAAAGCAGTCTGCCTTTCTGCAGCCAGCTCTCTTTCCAATCGCAAAACCTCATTTTTCATTTCCAAATTCCTTTGATGTATTTTCCTATAGGCATGCAAGAGGACCCAACCTTGCCTACCTAGTGCAGCACATTCTCTGCCCCGTTCCACTGGAACTTGTTGTAAGCACAACATTACATCAGACGGATCAGCATATCCCAATCCCACACCTGGGCCAATTCATCATATGGGCTCTTAGTCCAGCCTGGAATGATAACATCAGAACATTCACCGCCAGCGGGAACGCTCTTTTTCCTGAACAAACTATTCATTACTGCAAAATGGTACAAAACCTCTTTATATCTATATTTTTTTCCTTTCCACACTGCAATCACTCACGCAAGCACGCACACACCAGCAAAGGAAAAAAACAGCTTAACACAGTTCAGCACTCACTGCCAAATACCTTTCGCTTGCAGGGTAAACAAAGCCTATCTACGTTCAAACAGATTCTTTAGTATTTGGAACAATTCATCACAAATACCCTGCTCACAGCGCCAAAATGTATTGCTTGCCCAGAGTGCACGGACAGTCATTAATCACCAGTGCAATTACAGAGCCAATACTTTAAACGCAGGTAGATGCAATAACTTGCAACCACACACACTCTCAGAAAATAATGAGCACTTATACGGCTATTTATTCAAAGCTTGGAAGCAACAAGTGATAACATAGAAATAAATCACAGAAGAAACAGAGAGTTCAAAAGAAAATACATCACCGTGGGCGTAACTGGATCCCTCATCTCACCAGAAGCGGCTGGAATACCCCAATGACAGCCAGGCCCAGAGCACAACAGCCCACAGGTATGCCGGACAAAAGCGTCCTCCCTCCGACTGAGGTCTCACCTGACCGCGAAGGGGTTCTACATATATGCACTCCTCAAAAAGGGGTGGCAATTTCTCGAACCTTCTGGCAACGCACTTGCGCATTGATGAGCAGCCGTTGGTTGCCAGCTGGGTCAACCGACAGTAACCTCAAGGAGCAAAGTGCTTCCCTCCTCTAAAAACAAGCACCACGGAAAACAGTCCCGTAACTCATAACAAGACATAACAAACCTAGCTTTCCCAGCAGAAATGTCCTTGACTGCATACCAGGTTTGAAAAGCATGTTTTCTTCAGCATTGTGAATCTAGATCTCAGCAAAATTTTCACAGCTTTTCACTGTGGCATGAAGTAAATATCCATCATGGCTCTGAGTGCTCCCAGAATACACTGCGCACCAGCGCCATGTTTTAGCTCGAGCATAACACTCCCCTACAAAATCTCCTTCTACAAATGCCTCCTCCTAAATAACAAAGGGGCCGGGGCTTCAGCCCCTGCTCCCCAACAGTTTGCTGCAGTGGCCATGGTGATCCGGTGCAGGGTTTGTAGAGGAAGCGTTTTGAGTTGCTTTAGTTGGTTTATAACAGTAAGCAGGTTGCTCAAGCCAAAAAAGTGACACGCTGTGCTTGACAGGATGTGGGGGGCAACAAGCCCGTTGGCAGGCCGGATGCAGTGATAGTTTGTGTTTACTAGAGTGCCAAAATCAGCACTGATGAGTCCCTCCAGTTCGATTGTGATGAACAGGGCTCAAATGCACTTCGGCTGTTTCATTGGAGCAGAAAAGGGAGCTTTGGCTTATCCAGTACTCCACATAATGTGAGACCAACTCCAAGGGCTCTCGGACAGAATGGGTTCATTTAGGCTCTGCTCTCCCAGCCTAGGAAACGTTGGTTCAGAGTGGCAGATCTGGTCCTCCGCAAGAGTCACCCCCAATGTTCCCTTGGAGTGGATATAGATCAGAGCCTGCCACTGCATTAAACTGCTGCATCATCATGTCAATTGCTTAAGGCTTTGGAGAGATCAACTCTCCCAAAAGAGGTCCAAGTTAATTCTTCCTTAAGTCGAGAAGTCCACAAGTAAATCAAAAGAGTGATGAAACTTCCTCTTTTATAGGTGAAATTCCACAGGTGAGTGGATAAAAGCAAGCCTGTCTTAAGGGGTCCATTCCCTGTTCTTCCTACACGTGGTGATTGGATAAAAGCAAGACTGTCTTAAGGGGTCCATTCCCTGTTCTTCTGACAAGTGGGATTTGCCTGCTTGCATCAAACCCACAGTTACTTTTGTTCTACAGGATGTGCATGGTGTTGTGCAGAGAAAAGGGACACGGGCCCTTTAAGAAAAGGAGAGAGACAGAGGGAAAGGGGGCGGGGCAAGGGGAAGGGAAAGCGGGGAAAGTCAAGGGGTCGGCAGTTACTGTTTAATAAAGGAGTTGTGAAGATGCACACCCGTGTCGCTGTGTAATTTGTAGGCAGGAGGCCTCACAACAACTGGCGACGAAGACAGACGGACCACACACACGAAGAAGACTGCCAGGCAGAGAGAACGCGAGGCAAGGAGGAGCCAACGTGCCCGAAGAAGGCATCCGGAGTAGCGGAAGGACCCGACGCCGAGGACTGAACGCGAGGTGTGGAGGAGCCTACGCGCACGAAGAGAGCAGCCGGAGTTGCACAGGAGCCGAGGAGGAGCCCTGCAGCCCGAGGAGGAAAGGAGACGCGCACCGCCGAAAGTGAGGAGGAGCCCAGCGGGTCGCTGAGCAGCGCCCTGGAGTTCGGGAGGTGCCAGGCGCACACGCAGGTACCGAACAGACCCCACAGGCCTAGGGGAGGGAGCGAAAGGCACGACAACGTATAACGAGCCACTTGAAAGCAAGGAACCTTATGCTTATGCGAATGCTTGATGAGCCACTTGAAAGCGAGGTACTTTATGCACATACGAATGCTTTAATGAGCCACTTGAAAGCGAGGAACTGTATGCACGTGCGAGTGCTTCAACGAGCCACTTGAAAGCGAGGAACAAACTTTATGCACATACAAATGCTTTAATGAGCCACTTGAAAGCGAGGAACTGTATGCACGTGCGAGTGCTTTAACGAGCCACTTGAAAGCAAGGAACGTCACGCACGTGTGAGCGCTAGCAAGAGAAAGGCGACAGCGCGGAACGGCCCACCTGAGAGTGAGGGAAGTGAAACACACGCGAACACCAGCAATAAGCCACTTGAAACCAAGGAGTCACTGGCACACGCCGGCGCCAGCCACACACCAAGGGACACCCGATTTCAGTGATCATGTCACAACCAGGGAGTGGTGGAAGCGCAGCAGTAGACACCACGGCACCTGCCACGCCTGGTGTGACTCCCATCAATCCAGTCTCCTTCCTACGCCGCCCAAACCCATTTTCGCTAGAACCGCAAGAAAACCAAGGGCAAAGGTGGCAAGAATGGATGGACGAGTTTGAGGAATTCATGAGGGCAGTAGGAAACCAAGATGCCCCGAACAAACTAGACATGTTCACAAACTTAGTTGGGAAAGACATAAAAAGTGTCATCAAGACCATCCCTGCAGCAGAAAGGAATACATATCAAAGACTCATTGAAGCCATCAACGGTCGATTGATAATAGTCCCGAACAGAGACTACGAGCGCTACATCTTTAATCAGTGCACCCAGCTACCCCAAGAAACAATCGGCCAATTCATATTGCACCTACAAAGGAAAATAGCATACTGTGATTTCGCCAACTTCAACGACGACGAGGCCATCCGTCTGAGAGTGATAGAGGGATGCCTGTCATCGATATTCCGCAAACATCTTCTGAAAAAACCACTCCCTCTGAAAGAAATAGCTGAACTCGCCAGAGTATATGAAAGAGTGGATGCTCAGGCTGCACACATGGAGAACCTGAGAAAGATAGACTCCGTCGCAGCCGTCACCACCAATCAAATGGGCCGCCAACACAACAACACATACAGACAGGACCAATGGAACAACGCAAGACGCCCACCACCCGAAAAACAATGTTACCGATGCGGGTTTGAATTCCCCCACAGAGGCCAGTGCCCCGCAATTGGCCAAATGTGCATGAGGTGCGGACAAGAGAACCACTTTCAGAGCATGTGCCGGGAGAAGACGCCCCCGCTATCAGCGTATAGACCACACAACCAGCAACCAGCCACAAGGAAGTTCGAGCAGCGGCCCGAGCCACTGAGACCTCTGAACCCAAGACCATACTCAGAACGAGAATACGCCAAGCCCGCTGGCAACCCCAGAACACCAAACAATCCTGGGTTCATCAGGGCGGTCGAAAACCTACAGGTGGACCAAACCAATGCACCGTACGACAACCAAGAACAAATATATCACATGCAAACGTACCCTGAAGAGGAACCCCGAAGGGAAGATAACACCAGCGACCCATACGAAAACCCACCAGTCGAAGAACACCCAACAGAATACCTACCCTATGCGGAATACGACCGATACAGCAGGGAATATGTCCGACTTATCTTGGAGGCCTCTGACGACAGCACGGCACCCAGAGTGACGGTACACCTGGGAGGAATAGACACACCATTCCTGGTGGACATGGGCGCAACCGTAAATATCATGAGTCACCTGGCATACGAGCATCTAGCAAACAAGTTTCCCCTACAACCATCTTACGCCCACATATTCCAATGGGGCGCAACACAGCCACTGACCTCAAAGGGACAGTTCACATGTGACCTCATACACAGGGGCAAGAGAGCACCGACCGCGATACATGTCATTCACAGCCCGGCAATCGGCAGATGCCTGCTGAGCCACAAGACTGCCACAGCCCTATGCCTCATCGACATCCACTACAACGCATCGGAGGTGATCCAAGGCGTCCCGCCCAACTCCCACTTCATACAGGCCATCCACCACAGTGCCCCAAACATAGAAAACCTGAAATCAGCCTACCCGGCCCTATTCGAAGGTGTGGGCAAAATGAAGGACAACGTCATCAAGCTACACATCGATCCGAAGATACAGCCAGTACCACAGCACCCCAGGAGAGTAGGGTTCCACCTGCAGGCGAATGTATCTCATGAGTTGCAGATGCTATTGGACAATGACATCATAGAAAGGGCAACAGGACCCACGCCGTGGGTTTCCCCACTTGTAGTTGTCCCCAAAGCAGATGGACGTCTCCGCCTCTGTGTGGACATGAGGATCCCCAATACCGCCATCCAACGGGAAAGGCACCCCGGCCCAAACATAGAGGACATGCTGATCAGGCTCAACCAAGCCACAAAATTCGCAAAATTGGATCTCAACCAGAGGTACCACCAGCTAGTGATTGACCCCGCATCAAGGCCCATCACGACATTTACCACCCACGAGGGCCTGTTCCGTTACAAACGACTTAACTTTGGAATCTCGTCCGCTGCCGAGATATTTCAGGAAACGATCCACAGACTGATTTGCTCCGTCCCTAACGCATTCAATTACAGTGATGACATCCTCATCTTTGGTGTCACGCAGGATCAGCATGACGCAGCCCTACATCAAGTGTGCCGCATTCTACAGGACACCGGACTGACACTTAACAGCCAGAAATGCGAAATCAACACACGCACCCTATGCTTCTTCGGACACATCTTCTCGGACCAAGGAATCAAAGCAGACCCGGACAAGATCCGCGCCATTACCAACCTGCCCAGCCCACAGGACGCCTCCGAACTCCGCTCATTCCTGGGCATGGCGGGATACTGCGCCCGCTACCTTACACAATACGCCTCACTAACATGCCCACTGCGGCAGCTACTAAAAAAAGACCAACCCTTCCAGTGGACGAACCAATGCCAACAGGCCTTTGCCACAATAAAACAAGAGCTAGCTGCCAATCGCCAACTGGCATACTTCAATCCGAGATGGCAAACAGAAATCATTGCAGATGCTAGCCCAGTGGGGCTTGGTGCCATCCTAGCTCAAACAGATCCACAAGAGAACTCCAAAACTCATATCGTGGCATACGCCAGCCGCGCACTCAACTCCACCGAACAAGCATACTCACAAGCAGAGCGGGAGAGCCTGGCGGCAGTATGGGCATGCGAAAAATTTCATCATTTTGTCATCGGACAAACGTTCACCCTCGTTACGGACCACCAGGCCTTGCTGGCCCTATTTGGCAACCCGAGAATAAAGATGCGTCCACGCATCGAACGATGGGGCATCCGCCTCCAGGAATATGACTATACTATCATTCACAAGCCTGGGGGCGACGCAAACCCAGCAGACTATCTATCATGACACCCGGAAGAAGCACCAGACACCGCAATGCAAGGAGAAGCCGATGGATACATCGCATACCTATCACACAATGCCCTTCCCCCGGCCATCACTGCTGAACTATTTGCGGAAAAGAGCAGAGCTGACCCCACCATCAAGGCGGCCGTCCATCTCACCAACACCAACAAGTGGCGACAGGCGGCCAACCAACACTTCGAGTCAGGAGAGGGGGGGGGAGTAGACAGAAGAGATTTGGCCAGAATGGAAAAAATACACAACGAACTGGCCACAACAAGCCAAGGCACACTGCTCAGAGGGAACCGCCTGGTAGCACCCAAAAGTCTTAGAAAACCACTAGTCATGATCGCTCACGAAGGTCATCGAGGTGCGGCGAACACAAAAAAGATACTGAGAAACCAGGTGTGGTTCCCCCACATGGACACCATTGTGGATGACATACTAAGACACTGCAACCCTTGCCAAGTAAATGCGGCCGGCTCACCACCCTGCCCCCTGCGCATAGTTCCGCTCCCTGATGGACCTTGGCAGCGAGTAGCACTTGACTTCTACGGCCCACTCGAAGAGGGGTGTTACCTGCTGGTGGCCATAGATGCGTACTCCCGATTCCCACTGGTAAAGCACGTACAATCCATGGCCTTCCACCACGTGGTAGGCCCAATAGACGAAGTATTTAGCGAATGGGGCATCCCCAACGTAGTGAAAACGGACAATGGATCCCCATTCCATGGACAAGAGTTTAGGAAATTTGCGGCGCACCTCGGATTCCACCACCAGAAGATCACACCACTATGGCCCCAGGCCAACGGGATGGTGGAGCGATTTATGGCGAACATTAAGCGCACACGCCAAAAAGCAGCAACAGACCAAGCCTCGATGCCACAAGCCATCTCACAAATGCTACGAAGCTACCGGAATACCCCCCACGAGGCAACTGGGTACACCCCAGCCGAACTTATGATCAAATACAAACCAAGGTCCAGGCTTCCCCAACTCGAGGACTACACACCGGAAGAGGACGACGAGATACGACAACGAGAAGCGGAGAAAAGACAAAAAGCCAAAGAATGGACTGACCGGAAGCAGAAGGCCAAGGAACCCCTGATCCTCGTAAGAGAAACAGTGCTGGTCAGGCAGGCCCAATGCCGGAAAACGGACTCGAGACATCGGCCCGAGTCCATGATAGTGACGGAAGTGAAAGGACCCATGATCACCGCCCTGGGAGACCAGGGTGAAATAACCAGCAACACGTCATACTTCAGACGAATGTTCCAAGAAGATGGACATGAAGACATGCCTCTTGAGGAAGAAGACCCTATGGACCCAGAGACCCCTCCCGATCCGCCCGAGGCGCCGTTACCGGCCGGCCAGGAGGACGAAAGGGAAGAGCGAGCCGAGCGACCCCACCGGCTAGCCAGACGGCCCACTCGGCTCATTGAAGAAATGTAAAGACGGACTTCGAAAATAAGTAAGGGGGGGGTGTTGTGCAGAGAAAAGAGACACGGGCCCTTTAAGAAAAGGAGAGGGACAGAGGGAAAGGGGGCGGGGCAAGGGGAAGGGAAAGCGGGGAAAGTCAAGGGGTCGGCAGTTACTGTTTAATAAGGAGTTGTGAAGATGCACACCCGTGTCGCTGTGTAATTTGTAGGCAGGAGGCCTCACAACACATGGGACAGGAAGGAAAACGAGACAGAGAGGGATAGCGAGAAACAATACAGTGGAATCTTCTTCCAACTATGATGAGCGTGCTCTGCATACAATAAACTCCCTGATGTCTTGTCCACAGCATTAAAGCCCCTTTGGTTTGCAAAACCCTGATGTGAGGCCCGTCCTTTTCTATAAAATGTGCCCTTTTTCCCTGTTTCCCAAATTGAAAAATCCAGGGCTTCTACACCCTTGTCAGATGGCAATCCTTCACAACCACATATATCATAATTTAAAAGAAAACTCTCTCCAACAAAATTCTATCATAACACACATCTGCCATCTCACTGTTTTAGTTCCAATGCCTTATCATCTGAACACACACAATGGACAACGTCGAACATTTCAGTAGGAGGGGGCATGCCCTTTTCCAATCATTTTATTAGGCTGGACGTTTGATACATGTTAACCTAAACAAGAAAGGGATACATTACAGACAAAAAAACAAAAAAATGTGTTCCTCTTTGCCATTTGTTTCCAATGGTATTTTGTCATAATCTGTGCTGGGGCTTGATTATGGGCTATGTGTTGTATGATGGTGTGGTGATGTCACTGACATAGAATTTGGAGTGTTGGTGGATGTTTGGAGTGCTGGGTTGTATGGGTGTCAGTTGGACCTAATGTGCTGGGCTGGATGGATGTCCCAGTGCTTTCCCTACTTAATAAGTGGAGAATAAACTTACATGTAAACTTACCTTCTGGTGGTTCCTGCTTCTGTGTGGAAGGTGGTGTAGTTTACCACATATTTCCATGTGCATTGCAGGAACATTATGCTACTGCTAGATACAGTGAGAGGTTTGCAGATTGTGTTATCCAAAGTCAAACCACAGGTCACATCTGCTTAACCCACAGCATTGTGTTAGCTTGTGTTGTCAATGAAGTACTTTTTCTTTCCGACGGACGATCACCGAGTCTATTCCTTCTCATTATCATTGATATTGCACCCAAAATACGTCACCGTGTTAGGATCACATCAAAAGGAATACCATTAAAACAGTATTTAATTAGGATTATGGGAAGCTCGGTCTTTAATATTGTATTCCTTTCAATTCATGAATGCAGAAAAGTAATGAAGCTGCCATGTCCTTCTTAAATTAGAACATGCTGTCGGTCAAGCAGGCAGAGGCATGAGTTTGTTCCCCTTAGCTGCTTAACAACCTCATTCTTTTCAAAGTGAAGACACTGTTTAAACTTTCATATTTCTGGTTAAAATTAAAAGAAAACCAGATAAGATGTATTGCATAGTCTGGACCTTTTTATTTGCTTTGGGCGATTGAACTACTTGCCTATTTATTGTTATATCTGAATTAAATGGATCAATACCGAGGACGTGTTGAGTCTCACACATCTCTCTAAAATGAATAACAATAAAACGGTATTTATGATGGCGTGAATCTTTTCAAGAAAATCCTAGCAACGCACAGCTACTTGTGCCTAATTGTTGGTTCTATGTTGGCCCTTAAACTGTGGCATGCAAATAATATTTGTGCTTCAAGATGTTGTGGCCATAATACCGTAGCCCTGCTTTAAAAGTCCCTACACGTGCACGAAGTGAGCGAGTTGGCCCCCAATTAGTGGAACCCGGGTGTTGAAGAACCCAGCGTGGACAGACATATGACAAACGAGGTTCTGATGCAAAAGGAAACACAAAAAAGATGAGGGACACAGATGTGTCCCTGTGAAAGACCACAATCATGGGAAGGAGCTGCAGCAATGGACTCAAAAACAGTGTCAATGACTCCCGTCCATTCAGGGAAAGAGGGGTGTGCCCCTGGGTGATGGCACCATGGGTAGGTGGAAGAGGACAGGGACCAGTGAGTGCCAAACTCATACAATCATAGAGGGGCAGAGCCAGAGTGGTTAGGAGAGGCAGCAGCTAACCTTACAAAACACCTCCATGACCGATGTCATTCCGCCCCCTGCTGTAAGTGTTTGAAAGCGTGTGCTTTCTAAAAACCAAAAAAATCCAAACAGCAAGAAATCTAACAAGCATAGATTTCCATAGAGTTGTGCACAAACGAACAGGATAACTGGCAGAGCATCCCAGTCTCGAAATGGTGGCAACTGAGCTCCAGAATATTGGGGATTGTATTTGGTTTTACACAATCAGGCTCATGCAGTCAATAGGATAGATGTATTTGGTCACACATTCCTGACAGTGCATCCTTTGAACTTGGGGGGGTATGTTTTTACAGCCCCATGTGAGATCGGTCCAATTGTGCTTGAATTGCTCACGTGCTACACACCCCTGCCATTACACATAATAAGACCTAATTCGGCAACCAACACACACCTGACTCCCATTTGGGTTCTCACATCGTATACCAAACCTTAATGGATGAATTCTCATGTGCCACTGGGCATAACCACCTTGGACAGATGCTTACATCACATATGCACACAGACATATGGGCATATATGTGTGTGCCAATCAATCGGAGTTCCCACCACCACGCCTCCACAAATGTGACTGCAGTCGCCACATCACCATCCCAACTAAGGATGTGGCTCTGCTCTGCCCTTGGCACATGTTCACCCAGAGGCCACTGGGAAGGAAAATAATATCAGCGTTGAGAGGTTTCCCCCTTTTGTGCTCTCAGCACAACCTACCCATATGCTTATTTAATATGTTTTGAATGAATTCATTTGTTTCTTTCTATCTCTAACCAAGGCCTCATTGTACCTTTTTTCCCTCATCTTAACTGTGTGAGCACAGCTAGTTAAACTATGACATTTTCCATTAGCAATACTCCACAGCCAACATTTTTTGGACTTCATCTTGTATCACTTTATCTTCAGTAAGTAACACAATTTCTCTACTATTCTGTAATTTATGTAACATGCATCTGGTATGGACATGCTTTGAATGTTCAATGGATTTTCAGCAGCAGCAACACCACAGTGGAAAAATGAGGGCAGTAATACCAATTGCAATACATCCAAATGATTCACTTATAAGAATCCGACAATTGAAGGATCTTGGTGGTGTGACACATTGAAGTATAAATAGTGCCGCTTAGAGGTGTTTAAAGGCATTTCTGTCACAATCAAATGCTGATTGCAATGTGTATTATTCTTTCTTTATGGCAAACAGTTTGTCTACTTTGACAAAAGTTCCACCACGTTATAAAATCGGTTGGCAATAATAGTGAACTGGTTAAATCTGACTTCACATTTGAAATGCACTTCAATAACCATTTAAGTTCCATTCTGCATTAACCCTTTATCCATGTCTTCCAAGCAGACCTGTCCTTTGACCTTCACCATGAGGCCTGGTTTCACCTTGTCCATACATTGGAGTCCAGCCACAATGTCCACTCATTTACGATCCAGATCCACACATCCCACTTTATCTTGGGAATATTGACCATGGAGCAGTTGGATTCTCCTGGAACTTGAAAATCACAGATATCTTGGTGTATCAGCCAGTCCCATTTGCAGCTTGTCCATTTCCCTGGCATCATTCTTTATGTTAGAGTCCTTGCCGGTACCGTTGTTTCCAGACCAGCAAACTACGAGTTCTGCAAGTGGGTGCCTTTCAGCACTGCCAGGTCTGACCTGGCAGGTGGAACGGCACCCGCTCGCAGACCTTGATGGATGCACCGGCACTGTTGCATACAGTGCAGGTGCATCCGTCCTCCCCATTCCCATCGAGTCCAATGGGACTTAATGGGAATGGGAATTTCCCTTTTCCGGCGTCTGGCCGGAGGGACAGATGGAAAAAAAATGACTCTGGCGGCACGGCTACTGCCAGAGTCATAATGAGACCTCATATCTCTGCACTGGCAAGTAGGCATTAAAGACGCATCTCACCACTTTGACATTGCACTGCCAAATCGAAAATGTTCACATGTTACTTCACAGCCACAGCAATGTTGGGACGCCAGCATCTTCATGTAACACCACTGACCAGGACTCTTGTTTGGCGTTATTATGTATCAATGTCAGCTGGCCATTCTGGTAGCCTTGCATTTCTCTGAAAGTGATATCCCACTCAATACTTTAACCTGCAATTGTAATGCTAGATATAGGACTTGTTAGCACAATGTAGTTGATACTACTTAACCGTCTGATGTTGTGAAATTCACCTATGCTTGCATCTATGTTAAATGTAATCCTGTAATCAATCCAGTAGCCATATCCACTTGTCCTAACCTTTCATCATGAATTTCTCCCTGATAATTCAAGGCTAACCCTACCATATTCAACCCATACCCTATATGACATTACAGTCTCCTTCGCATTCTGCCTTTCAATATCAGCATGTTTCTCTGTTCTGCTAGTTATGTAATTGCTTCTGCAATTCAATTTGGAAAATGAGATATCACTTTAAAGTTTGAGATTGGCAAAAAGTACTGCACTGAACCTAGCGTGGTATTAAGAATAGTCCACCTCTTCAGATTTGTCAAAGTTCAGCAGCAGTGTTTTTGAGGTTTCAGCACAATCGCCTATATTAATAGCTTAGTCTTTTCAGGTTAGTACAGTAACTGTTAGATGACGATACAAACCATCGGAGACACATAGACAATTTCTCAATGCAAGCGACTGGGTCATCTTCCATGCAGTGGTGCTTGACTGACAGTTCAGTATGAATTTTCAAACACAAATGTCAAACCCTTCCCTGCTCAGACTTCCTTCACCTCAGAGAGCATGCAAAACGTGGGGCAATCATTGTCTCAATTTCTTTCAGCAGCCATTACTGGATCTTTTACCTTTGTCATGCTACCATCCGTCATACATTGGACTGGTCATCTGTAAAACATGACTTATTCTAGATGAGATGAACAATAGGAGGTCAAATTAATGTTTTGAGTCAGCCTGGCCACCCTGATTTTTTAAAACTTGGTGCTAGTTTTGCCTAAATCTTTTCAGTCTTTATAATCACTTTCATTTAGTCAATTCTGATTCAGGTGCTCTTCTCGCTATAGCATATGTTACCCATTCAAATTAATTATTTATTGTGAAAAAGTTCAAATGAAATCTTTGACATATAAAGTAACATTTTCTTCTCACTACAAAACATTTCATATACAGAAGACAACGATTCAAAACATGAATGCAATGAAATTCAATGTATGTTTTAAAAAAGATTAAGGTATCTCAAAGTGGTAACACTCAATGAAATCTGAGTTCCTGTAGAAAAGCGACCCCAAAGATTAGCAGAATTGATCCTATCTAAATCAGTCATGGACTTGCTGAAATATTTAATCATCAGCATGTTAAGTTCAGAGCATTGAACCCAGATATCTAATAAAGATTCCACATTGAAGGGGTCCCTACAAAAGCAGTAAAAGCACTCATCTTGTACAGAGCCTGTTCACATTCTTAAAATGTCCTTAGTGGGGAGAACATTTAGCTGAATCCTAAAAAGTGTGTTCTCCAATGATGATTCGGACATTACTAGAAAGATAAAGGCTCCTCCATTGCGAGTTTGCAGTTTAATATATAGGCTATGATGGATTCACAAATTGTTGACCACTCACCACTTTCCCATTGATTTGGGACCAAATTCGATAAAGTCTTGAATGTTGATGGTACTTTACCAAACATGCTTACACTGCCCCAAGGCATTAATCCCGAGTAATACATTATGCCACACTTCCATGATGCAGTTCCTCACTGATAGTTCAGTCTCTTATTAGCTGCACACGTGTCTCTTACTGAGGTTTCAGCTCAATAAGAAAATATCTATCACATTAAACAAGAATACAAACCGAATGTGGACATGCTTTGTGTACAGGCAGCCTGGCTGGTCAACAAAACCTCACATGCATACAGGGTGGTGTAGCTCATCAGTGCATTTTTCTCACAGGAGATTATAAAGCTCACACCTCCTCCACAACAAGCAGTGTTTTCTTTGACTATTCTTTTGTTAAACCCAGAATTCTATCTGGAAGGGATGTCAAGGTGTTGCAGGTTGTCTTGTTAGAGCATGGTGGACTTCATAGTGAATACGTTTAACCAGGTTTACTAGTTCTTGACAGTGAATAAACACAGAAGCTAAATGCTACTTTGACTTAATAGTAATATTGAATCTTCTGCAAGGTGTATTGTCAGCAAGTAAAGATCTCATATGGATTTAAACAAGTGGACTGGTAACAATTCCTCTCAAGTGTTGGGGAATACATCCAACGTCCCAACATGCAAGGGAGTACAAGCTTTTAAAGACCCTATAAATAAGTACAAATCATAAAGAAAGCAGCCCCATGCACATAGAATTCCCTGTGTAGGCCTGTACATGCAGTAGCAACCATGATTCATTAAGCAGTAACCCTGAGGGACAAGTGAGCCATAATCTGTAGACCTTATATCTGACTATAACCATATATCGTTATCAATTATAGAAGCATTTAACATTATTCAGGGAACCATTAGGGTCACTCATAACGGTATCAAATGACAGATGAACTTTTACACTAATTGAATGTACCAAACGAGTAGGCCTCAAGACACATTCAGCCTTCCCAGAAACATAAACATCCTTATCCCTTTAACAGAAAATATCAGCCAGGCTCTTGTAAAGAAGCACACCTACACAGAAATGTAACTTTCCACAGCAGGACTAAATGCTGTGTGGTAATTGGTAAAGGCAGGTGGGCAAATATTGTTTTGAGACTGCTTTTCAGTAGTGAGGTCATGCAAAAGAAACAAAGAAGTAAAATGGCCTAGAGTTAAGGTTAACTACTGCCCATGGATTTGCTGAGACATATCAGCTTAGCCAAATTCCCAAGCCTGTATTCAAAATATATATAACAACTGAAGTTCCCAGTCAGAACATTGAAACATAGCACAGTGAAGGTCACAATTGAGACATTATGAAACGGTCAGCAATGCTAGATGTGCCCTCAAAAATATTTGCTAGAGTCTTGTTAGTAGAGCTTAATGAATTGATACTTTTGAATTCTATCTTGAGTCCAAATCAAATCGGTTTTAGAAAAAAAGGCAAGTGCAATTCATAACTTGGTCCTGTTGACATCTGGGATTAAATACACTTGGAAAAGGAGGGAGCTGAGCGTCTGCTGTGCTTTCATCGATTTCTCATCAGCATTTGACTCCGTCCTGCGAAACAGATTTTGGAAAAAGTTGAATGAATGGAAAATCCCAGCTGGCTGCCTAAGAATTTTAATTTTATTGTACTCTGACACTTCTGTTCATTTCAGACTTGATGCCAAGGGGAAATTGTCAGGTCTGATCCCAACTTGCTGTGGTGTCAAACAGGGTTGCATGGTTGCTGCAACCCTTTTTAATTTATATTTAGCTGACATGAACCAAGCCTATTCTCCCCTAGTGACATATCCCGTC
The DNA here is from genome assembly GCF_040938575.1 of Ambystoma mexicanum. NCBI lineage: Eukaryota > Metazoa > Chordata > Amphibia > Caudata > Ambystomatidae > Ambystoma > Ambystoma mexicanum. The sequence goes on from NC_090933.1 coordinate 167,705,935, forward strand.
AAATTTGTAAGTGTTTTTATAAGTTGGTTAGCTTACCCCGATGATTTGGTATTGTTGAACTACACCCCTGCACGCTTACAGAAAATTATCAGCCCTTGCTGATTACTCTATTGAGAATGGCCTGACCATTAATATTGGGAAGAATTAAATCATGACCTTCTCTGGGAAAAAATCTAATCCCTGTAACAAGACATGGACTATGAACAATGATGAACTGGAACTGGTACGGCAATACAACTGTATTGGCGTGATAATTAACGACAAACTAAGATGGGAAAATTAGTGGCATAGTCTACAAAGGAAATGTAGCAGCTGGGCAAGCGTACTAAGTACCTTCATTGGTAAAAACAATGGTTACTCTATTGGTACTGTCTTGCTGTTGTATACAACTAAAATTTGCGTGATGCTCATGTATGCGGCTGAAATATGGGGACATAAATATGTTAAAGAGATTAAGAAATTTGATGCTACAATACTGACAAACTGTTGAGGTTGCCTAAATGTATTTCTATAGAATATGTATATTTGGAATTCAATGTGAAATGTGTTGAATATGAACTTCTTAGAAGACAAGTAATGTGTTACTTTAATATCAATATCTTGGCAAATTATACTATTGTGGTTCCTTTCACTGCAGAATTTGCCAAGGTAGAGAGATGTAGAGAAATAGGGATCTTGGATAAAACATAAACTGTTTATGAGATGTGGTGCGATCGGTACATTCAACACACTATGCTCTTTGGTGTTTGCACCTTCAAATGCTGGCTTAAAAAGAATGTGTCAGCGCTAGGTTATAAATGCTGTGTGGTTGAACTGAGTACTAAATCGCACAGTAGTCCATTTCTTTCTTATTTGCAAGATCGTTTCTCAAGTCCACTCTATATAAATGCTTAACAAAGGTAGCAGGCGCCCCTCTCTCAGAAGAACAAGGCAAGATAACCTGTTCAGTGGTTGTTAACCACATTGAGAGATCGCAGCCATCTGCTTTTTGCTCACTGTACCTTTCACAGATGGGAAATATCCACTTGCATATCAGTCTTTGTCCCGCCCACATGGGCAGTCCAGCACCGAAATGCTATGGCAATTTCTCTCTGAACAAGAGTACCAACAGCAACCCCATACATGTGTTTCAGCCTTGTTGGGCATCATCAGTGAGTTGAAGCTGAGCCTCTCTAAGCACAGTGAGCAGGGAGTCCACGTCTGGTTGCCCCCAGGTAACCTAGGGTGAACAACCCCAAGTTCCTTAAAAAAATTCAACAAAGGTAGCAGGCGCCCCTCTCTCGGAAGAACAAGGCATGATGACCTGTTCAGTGGTTAACCACATTGAGAGTTCGCAGCCATCTGCTTTTTGCTCAGTGTACCTTTCACAGATGGGAAATATCCATTTGCATATCAGTCTTTGTCCCGCCCACATGGGCAGTTCAGCACCAAAATGCTATGGCATTTCCTCTCTGAACAAGAGTACCAACAGCAACCCCATACACATGTTTCAGTCTTGTTGGGCATCATCAGTAAAGGTAATTGAAGAAGAATTGCTTTTGTTATCACCATGAGGGAAGGATTTGATGCGCTTCAGTATCCCTATGATAGGAAATTAAGGTCTGATAATGTTTAATGATGAATGTGCATGACTGTGTTAATCGTTATGACCGTTTAAAAAAAAAATCAACTCATAACAGTATGAAACGAATGTTGTTTTATTCTGTAATCAATTGTTCTCAATTGTCTCATTTCTAAAGTTTATTTTTCGAATTTGACTTTTAGACGAAAATTTTAATTTTGTAATGGTTCACATTATTTTACCCATAAACAAATAAAAATAAAATAGGGCTAGGTATTGTACACATTCCCCTATAGTGCACAAAACAATGTGAAATCACAGGGTGGAGATGTGTGAATAACCTGTAACATTTGTTGTCATTTCACGTCTAATGATTACTATAAATGCAGCCATTTTTGGTGGCCATTTTGAATGTCGTTATCATAATTCCTCAGCCTAGTCTGATTATGTGGAATAAACATTTGTTTTTCTCACATCCCGTGCATTCCCTTTTGGCTCTTAGGACTGAGTTTTATTGTTGGATTTGGGAGTTGTCTTATATATTTGGCGGCCTGTACAGGGAGCCAAGTCTCTTCAGGGAGGGAGCAGACCACAAAGAGGCAGCCAGCACCAGGGTTACCCAGAGGCTTGCCTGAACACTCAAGTGCAGGCCATTGTGGGTAGAGGCCTGATAAGACTTTGGAAGACCATAGTGAGCCAGTGTACCTGATCCAAGAACTACAATGGGAAAGTAAGTATAATTGTGGAAGTGGAGTGAGTGACGGTGTGAGCCACATGGTCTGTTTTACCTTGATTTTATTTCTTTCTAGTAGAAATTTAAGAGGACTCCCATATCAAGGAACCATGATGTCACGTTAGTTGTAAAGTTGGTAAGTGAAGTGTACACATCCCTCAGTAAAAGAGGGAGGGCAGAGCTGTTTTAGAATTAGAGTGTGAAGTCCTGCACTAGTGAGGGCTGTACTTTCCATCCACAGCGAGGGATGAGAGGTGGAGAATTTAAAATATTGTGTACATAAGTGTAATGTTTCATTGCATTGCGTAACGTGTATATATACATATATGAGGGATCAGGTGATAAGAGGCAAGAGTTTTGATGTAAGGTTTTTAGTGTGGCAAAATAATGGGGAGGAGATTGTATTTGGGAGGGGGTGTTTTTTGTAATTATTTTGTGCTCAGTGATGCGCTGTGATTTTGTGTTCAGGTATTTGTTTTCTTATTGTTTTTCTGTGATTTGAACTTATAACAGGACTGAGGGGTGTGCCATAGGGGGCTGCCCTCAAAGGTGGCATTGAAAATATTGTTTTGATTTTTTGTGAGTAATAGGTACTGATCAGTTGTGTTTGTGATTTTATTGGTTAAAAGAAAATGAGTACTCCAGTAGAGCATGTGTGCAAAGACCTCCCAAATTATAGGAAGAAGATAATTAAGTACAACAACGAGTGGATGTAGGAACTGAAGGAAAAGGTTTACAGCATGGCCTGCCGAAGGCACACATGAAAAGAAAATAATCCAGCATATGTACACCCATTTATGCTTGTTTGTTTGTTTGTTTATTTATTTATAATGTGCGCCACACCCGTTGCTATCAGGCCGCAGGATCAAGAATATTTACGGCTTGCAAAGTTCAGAAATACATAGTTATAACGTGACAGTTAGATTACAATAGTCAAATAGATATGTACAATACATATATACACATAGATAGCTTACAGGTTACAAAATACATAGTTATAAAGTGGCAGTTAGATTACACTGGTGAAATGGATATGTACAATACATACATACATGTACAAAGGTTGGACAGGAGAGATAGAGGTGATCAGTCTAGTTAGGAGTGTAAACTAGTGATATTTCGGAGTTATGCTGTAGAGGTCAAAGTCGGTAGTGATAATGTCAGTTCTGATAGTTAGTGGTCATTTTCATTTATTGTCTACATACAAGGGTTAAAAGCTAAAGAAGAGACAGAGTATATTAGAAATGTGTAAATTGCATGAGGAAGTTGAGGGCGGAAATAAAGAAAAGCAAAATATAGAAGGATCAGCAGCCCTGCCCCTCTCAGGTATTGCAAATATGTTGTTGCCTCAAACAAACCAAGAACTATACACACAGTCGGTACAGGCTCCAGTGGCTGTGCAGCCGACAGCCCCACCCACAACCTGACTTTATCCACTAAAACCTGCAGCAGTGTACACAAACCCCCGATATAAACCCCAAGCTTATTCAAAAACAAATACAGTAAGGGGAGCAAGTGCACCTGGTGATAAGCGGAATCCAGTGATAGTAAAAACAGAAAATAATGCACGTAAGGTTTTAGAAGCAGTGATATGCAAGACAGAAGAGATTTGCAAAGGACAACAAGAAAGAGGAAGGGGCCATGTTCTATGGTAGATGCCGGGACATGGGCAGCAGGAGAAATACTATTAAAATTAAATAAAGCAGTGATACAAGATGTAAAAATAGAAAAGGAAGAACCAGAGCAACAGGATGTAGAATACAAATCTGAGGTGATTCATAGTGAAGATTAGCAGGAACAACGTGAGAATTGGGAAACTGAGAATCAGGAAGAGAGGCCTCCATGGGAGAGAAGATTACGACCCTGCTCTAGATCAATGCAGAGGTTAAAGGGAAGAAAGAGGCTGGAACACATTGTAGGCCAAAAGGGGGGAGGCCATTCCCATTAATACAATAGGGGGTTGGTAGATCACAATACATACCATGGCACGATATGGAAAAAAATAATTTAATACAGAGACTACCCCCCTCTTACAGCAGGGGTGGGCAAGTGGATCAATGAATTAGAATAAACATACAACAGGGGCTACTCTGGCAGTAGGCAATATGACATTTTTAATGGCCAACATATTAGGGGATCAGACAAATACAGTCTGGGATAGAGCAGGGTACCCAGGGGTCCAGTTAGAGAGTGATGCACATGATGGACCTCCATTCAACAAATGTCAAGCCTCTGTATGGGATGCATTGAGAAGGACGTACCCAGATAGACCTCATGTAGGTGACATCATGGCATGCACAATGAAACATGATGAGGATCCACCTTTGTATATTCAGTCCATCCAAGACATGTGCCATGAAGAGACAGGGAAGACATGGGAAAAGAACCTACCATTTGTCTACCATGTATTACAAGGGTCATTCTACAGAAGTACATGTGAAATTAGACAGAATAGTAGGTTTGGAAACGAAAGGATGGGGTGGGATACCGGTGCATATAATAACATATTGTAAATGCAAGCACTAGAATCAGAGGGCAGCAGAAAAGGCACAAGGCACACAGACAAAGTTAGTACAAAAATAAGTAGCAAAGGTTAGAAAAGAAGGTGCAGTAGTAACTCTACAGATGTACAACAGCAGGCAAGAGCAGCACAGGAATGGACCAACAACCCAGTCAACAATGGACGAGACAGGTGAGTGGTCCGAGGGTCATGAGGTAATTCACAGAAGGGGCGAGGGGGATTATGACCATGATTCAGAGGAGCATATTGGACTTATGGGAAGATGGGGCACATGGCTAAAGTCTGTCAAATCAGACCTCACATTCAATACCACCCAGGACCACCCCCCAACCCCATACTACACACAAGGGCCAGAACAAGGATGTTATGTCCCAAACCAAACCACAAACCCAGGACCCATGTATGCCCCAGGATCTGCACAACCCCAGAAGGTAAGCACAGTACACATGATTGCACCCACATAGGGACAACCCATACAGTACCCACCCCCAAATGTAAATGTCATGCAGAATGTCACCCAACAAGCTCCAGCGCAAGCAAGTACTCTACCATGGGAGCACAATGCCCTTTCTCGAGGAACAATGACACACTATACTGAAGTTAGTGTCCTAGGAACAATACTTTTCCACTCCCAGGGTCAAACACATACACACAATAGGACAGCCCACAGCAAACCCTGATGTGCCCATTTCTCTCAAATACCACAGACACAGACAAGGAACACAAAGTGGGCATGAGGATAGGGGACAGAATATTTACCTTTATGGTGGACACAGGAGCCACTGTATCCTGTATAAGGGAGGGATGTATTCCATTGACAAATTACAGTATGGACAAGCTGGGATTCTCAGAGGTAATTGTAAGGGTTCCTTTCATAGAAGAATTGCCGCTCACTGTAGGGAATCAAGTTACAGTAGCAACCACTACTTTACAGCACAGAGACACAAGTGCATCTATTAGGTGGGGATGTCCTTCAGAAGCAAAATATTACCATTTTATGCACTGACAAAGGAATTGTGCATTCTACACCAAGTATGCATTACAACAGAGTAGCCACAGTAACACAAGGGGCCTCACTACGAGTTTGGAGGCAGCCATAGTGCTATTAGCACCATGGCTGCCTCCAAACCGGGCTCCATTACCAGGTTCCTGCAATGGGGACTTACCGGGTCATTCCAACATAGGAGGACCCGGTAATTCCTCCTTGCAGGAACCATTCCCCATTCCTATTTGAGCCCCCATAGGGCTCAATGGGAATGGGGAGGGAGGTAATAATGGGCACATTACAAGTAGCCCGATATTACCTCCCTCTTCCCCTCGCAGGACCCAGAAAAGACGTCTGGTTTTACCAGACATCTGATCCAGGTCCTGCAAAGGGAACATCGTAATCGGCGCTCCCGTAATGAAGGGGGCCGGATCGGGAGCGCCAGGGTTATAATGAGGCCCAAGAACTCTGTAGCACCAACACCATCTGAGTCCTACCATTACATGAGACCCTATTTACATAAGCAGTGACTGTGTTGATTGACTGGTTTCCAGGTGTGCAGGATGTGATATTCTGCCGACCAGCAGAATTTCTGTTCTGACCAGCAGTACTACATGAGATAGCCCCAGGAACAATGTTTACATTACACATATAGGCAGTGATCATGAGGAAAGACTCAGTCATCATAACAGGTACAACAGGATCTTGCACAAGTGCCTAGTCAACTATGGACAAGCAACCCATATGACACAGGGTGACTGACCCCCATAGGGGCCATACAAATCAAACTCAAACCAGGATCCATACTCCCCAGAGTAAAACAAAACCCATGATCTATTTTTACTTTTATTTATTTATTTTTATTTTATTTCTGCATTATACAGATAGAAAGTGCCAACTTTTAATACAACTCAAACCAATTACTTAAATACGTTTCCAATTTAAAATTAAACGCACATTATGACATGAATACAACATGAATAAATCTTATGAAAACCGCAGATCAAAGTATAAAAGAGTATCAAGGGCCTATCTCAAGCTATTATATCCTGGATAATTGTTATCTTGCACCAAAAACGGGTAAAGAAAATTATACATGCTTACTGATTACCACACATAAACATATCCCACAAGTCATCTGCCAAAGAAAGCCCCATAAGACCTGCTGCTTTTAAGGCATTCAACCAAAGACTGTGCAGGGAGAGACAACTTGCCAAGAGTTGTCTAACAGATTCCAAGCAGTCTTCCCCACACAAGCAGCATTGCCGACATTCCCTCGGTATGGCAGACCAAGCTCCCATGATCTCATTGGTCTTTACAATGTTACATTTCAATTTAGTATAGTCCCAGACCAATGTGTTTGCCACAAAATTTAGGATGCATCTCAGCATAGATTCCTGATCCTGTATGTACTGCAAAAACTGTGCTGCATGATATTGTGTAGCCATGTCAACAATTAGCTGTTCATGGTTCTGCAGCACCATCCCAGCCTTCACATAGTTTATGAATTTGCCAAGAGGCCAACGGAGGGCAAGAGCAGCCATTTGGGGTAGCCACTTGGCAATTGAGGACCAGATCTTCACCACATTGTTAGATGGCATAAGTTTTGCCCTGTGTTGGCTGGGACCTTTGCCAATTTCCGAGCCAAAGTCAGACAACAAAGTTGAAATTTGACATTAATTGATACAAGGTAGAACATTTTGGCCCTGGAGCGAGTAGGCAGTCTCAACAATCTCTTTAAGATGATGCATTCCAGTTTGGCCAGCTCAGATAGGTTAGTGAATGCCCAATTTTCAACCCCATATAGGATGATAGATAATTCCTTGGCAAAGTACAACTGGATCACTGCACCAATATATTATCTGCCGCTCTTCCTAGCAAGAGAACCAATAGAGCCTGCAACAATTACAGCGTTCAGCTTTACTTGCTCTAGGTGCTTTTCCCCCTGCAGTTTGTTATCCAAATTAATGCCCAGGTATTTATACTCAGAGACAGGTTCAAATGCTACCGCGCTCCTTGTCCAACAGACCCTTTTAGTAAATTTATTTGAAGGATGCAAAAACATAATTTCTTTCTTGTCAATGTTGATTACTAAAGAATTATAGTTGGTATATATCTTTAGGTGATCTAAGGTCGACTCCAAACCACGTGGAGTTAGGTCCAAATGTACCAGGTCATCCACATAGCCAGGTCTTTGCAAATGAGTATCACCTAATTTTGCTGGAATGGACAACGAGCTTGCAATGGCATCTCCTAAGTCAGATAGGTACAAATGAAGCAGCATAGGTGCTAAAATGCAGCTTTGCTTCAGGCCTTTCCGGTTCGAGATCCAATGTGTTGTCCTACCGTGTTGGTCCAAGCGGACCTTCACCCAAGCCTGCTCATGCAAAAATATGATCATTTTTAGTAGTCCTAGATGAATATTCCAGTCCTGCAGTTTTCTCCACAACCTTCATCTATCAATGGTATCGAATGTGGCGCTAAAGTCGATAAAAAGCACAAATACCAGTAATTTGCGTATCATCCAGGCCTGCTGTATGGTGGTAATAAAGGATAAACTGTGGATAGAGGTGTACTAGACTTTACGGAACCCAGTTTAGTTGTAGGTATGATATTACTAGAGTCGGCCCAGTCCTCAAGCTCAGCCAACAGAATACGATCTGCGCAGTGGCACCTAACATTGCTAATAAGCAATAGTTGTGGGCGTCATCATGCTTTCCATTTTTTTAAATTGGCACAATTATATTATCCAGCCAGGATGAAGGGATAGATTGACCCACGCTTATCCATCACGGATGCCAATGCAAAGCCTCTGTCCCTGCTGCAGGGTCGTTCTTAATTAACATACTGCAAATCCTGTCTGGGCCAGGGGCCCTGGAGGACTTCCAAGTCATTATGATAGTGTAGATATCCTGGATACTGTTAGAAAATATCCAACGAGCATTATCCTCTACCCCAGTGAAAATGTCTGCTTTGCTCCTGCCAAAAACCTGCTCTACATGAGATACCCACTTTACCTCTGAGACACCATTAATGTCTCTGGTTTGAGATACATTGCCATTTTTAACTTCCAGAACCTGATGTTATCATTGATTCAAGATGAATAAAACAAATCGTGCCACCAATAGCTTTCAACGCAAAACTTCTGTCATTTGAGCCAGTGTGTGTATGTTTTTTTATTGACTTTTGCCTCACGGGCAAAGTCTAACAGTTCCATTTCCTTATTGTTTATGGAGCATAAATCTCATGGAAGTTTGCTTTTTTATCTTTAATGTCCTTATCGAATGTGTGGTTATAAGACTTATTAGAACAAATCCCTGCCCTTCGGTGTGCTTGCGACTTAATAATGGAGCAGCTTTTAATCTTCACCATGCAGGAGTTATAGCTGTGGCTGCAGATCGGAGGTTATTATTTGCCTCCGCAACTTTGCACACCCTAGAGTAGTCTCTAAGTGTGAGATGGGCCACGGCCGATTCCTTCCCAATCCTGCTATCACTCCAATAAATACGTTTGAGTGATGCCTTGATATTCACATGCACAGTACTAATTAGAATGGGGGCCTAGATACAAAGTCTAAGCAGGCAACCAATGGGAAGTGATCACTTTCTTTGCGATGGCAAACACACATGTCCTTAATCAAAGAGGGAGAATTGACAACAAAAATGTAGTTTTATATACTACTATTCTTATGTCCAATTGGTGTGAATTTTGGAGGCGTGTCTGAGGGCCGGTGCACCATTTATCATAGTAAAGCCAGCTGTTTACAATATTATGGCCCAGCTAATTTCTTGCTGACACACCCCAGCAAGACCAGCGGGAAGAGTGGAAGAGAAAGTAGACCTCTGTTCCAATGTCCCAAAAGGAATATCCCGGGAAATCCTAGCATTGAAATCCCTGCAAAGAAGAGCTGAGGTACCACCCCTAAGTTGTCCATCAATGCCTCTATGACCTTAAGAACTGTGGCATGGTCACCCTTGTAGGGGGGTGGGGGGTGTATATATTTATGATAATGATTGCTTTCCTGTGCAAGTGAGCTGGCTCTGGTGGTTGTATCACTCTACCAATAAGGACATTATCAGAAGCAAATGTGACCTCCACAAGGCCCAAGGGTATCTTAACACCCAAACATAAACCCTCCTTTGGGCGATCCCTAGGCCCTTGGATGGCTAAACAGTTAAGCATTTTCTACCCATTTATAATGAGGGGACTCGTTAGCCATGTTTCCAGGAGCGCGATAACATTGAATCTCTCAATTTGATCCAGCAATCCATCCAGTTCCTGCAGATGACGATGACCACGTGTATTCCAACTTAAAAGCAAAGAGGGGAAATTGGAATCATCGCTAGGTCCACGTTAGGCCACACTACTCCACCATTTTGGCCAACCATGACCATCGGAAATCATACCTCGTTACCCTCTGTTCAAACAGAGGACCACCAGATTGCGAGCTTTCACCTCTCGTTGACCCTTCCTGCTGCTTACTTTGCACAGTATTTTGAGGAAATGTTTGCGGCCCCGAACCAGACACATTGCCACCTTTGTGTTCACCACCTAAGTTATTAAATTTACACTCTGGGTTAAGGACCACCTTGATAAGTGAGCATTCATAACCAAATCTATATGAAAAGGAACACTGGTCCATGATGTGATGAAGAGAGCCATCAACATGAAAAAAATACTATTGATGTGGCGTATTTGACATTTTCACAGATAGCCACATTACAAATATCACTACTGCTAATAAAGCGAAGAGGAATTACAGAGTGTAAAAGATTCATCAACCATGAGTGGTTTATAAAATATCCTTTGCCATCTCAAAAGATACTCTGTATTTTAGGGCCTTAAGTTTAATGCCACGTGATGCCACCACAGGCATTGGTAAGTTGGAGGGCAGGGCGCTTCCTATGTCTGTTTGGACCATGGCGTTAGCCAATGTCTGCCTTGTCGCACCCTTACTATTGAGAGTTGGATTTACAAACAGATCCTCCAGATTATAACACAACTCCTCTGCGACCTCAGACGTTGTTTAATGATTTTTTTCCGGCACCAAAATTAAGGTGTCTTGCACTTTGGTATTACAGCAATTTCAAACTCGATGTGGTTGCAATTGTCGCCCCCCACAGTGCTTTCCACCATCCAAGTTGGTGTGTTGATGTTACCAGACTTCTACGAAAACATCTCTCTCATCAACAATCGACGGAGTGACCATTGTAGCACAGTTAGTCAAATGCAGGGCTGTTTTAGGTGGGTCTTGAGAAAAGTGTAAATGTTTAAAGTTTCTTAAAGTGCAATGATCAGAAGCACCCACCTTAGGCAAAACCTCCAGCACCTTTCTCTTTCTTTTAGTGTGCAGGTCCTCTTATATAAAATCATGTCTTACAACCTTCCTCTTCTTTCGTTCATACCATGCAGTCCAGTTAGGGTCCACCCCACCCATCCTCGATCCCAGCATGACACATATGTCATTAAACTGTTCCAAGTGTACTTTAGTGAGTACCGTGCCCTTCTCATTAATTTTGTCTAGAGAGCAGGCCACTACGTTCGTGACTTGAGATAATTTATTCAGAGAGCCCATCACTTGATCAGAGAAGGAACAATGTTTGTTTTAACCTAGATGCAATGTCATCACATTTGGACATTAACTGAAATAGAAGAAACTCCAAAATGTTAAACATGGCAACTGAAGAGCTGCTGCCATCGCCCTCTTGCGATGCATAACTCAACTCTTCACATGGGACTCCAACAAATTGCAACGTATTAATAAGTGAGGACTGCTTCAATGGGTCGGTTGAAAAGCATGTTGGTACCGTTTGATTTGCTGACATAATGACCGGTTGGAACATGCCCCCCAAAAGCGTTAGCACTTCCTCTTTGGGATTGTCATTGGCATTTAAGGCATCTGGGGCCAGCCCTCCACTCTGCTGTACTGTTCTATCCCTAAATGTGTGGGCGGACAAAACCGGGCTGAGGAGAATGCTTACAGGAGGTATGCCTTGCTGTGCTAAACTGACATCCGCTAACACGGAGTCCATGCCCTATTCAGCACCAGGGGTGATGAAGGCCCTAACTACAGACTCAATTGTCTTAGTGCCCAAACATGGAAGAGAAGCAAAAACGCTCCTCTGTTAGTTCAGTACATAATTCAGCAGCAGTTGCATTTTTAATGTGTGGTTTTTGTTTGCCTTTTCAGTACGTGTTGAACAAATCTGTTATTTTGGAATTAGATGTGCTCCCCACTGTAGCCTCTTAAAGGCAACAATGGCCCTCATTACGACCCTGGCGGAAAGTGACTGACCGGACCGCCACAGCGTAAATAGCGTTTCCGCCATTGCACGATGGAGCAAAGTGCGGCCCATTCCGACCCATCGGGCACGAGCACCACGGCATGGCGGAAGTGCAAAGTCCGCGATGGCGGAAATGACCCCAAAACGGCCCACACCGCCGCCGTACGGCGCCCTAGGTGCAATACCGCCACCCATCTTAGCGGACACCGCAGTGAGCGCCAACCGGAAAGTACGGTGACCGTAAATATACGGAAACGGAACTAAAAACATGGGCCCGGAACGGGAAACAACACGCCGTACACCTATAAAACCACAAAATCCACACAACCACTAAAAACACTACCCTGAGACACAACCCAACCCGTCATCCACCCTAGTGAAACCAAGAAAAATGGGAAAAGTAGCGAAGAAAGCGTGCGACCGCAAGCGGCAGGTCCACTTCTCCCGTGAGGAACTCACCGTGCTTACAGAGACCCTCCAGGAGAATGCAGCCGCCGTCTTCTCCACGCAAATGACCAGGACGGCACTTGCGAACAAGAAGGCCATATGGGCCCTGGTGGCACAGCGGGTAAGTGCGGTGGGGACCGCACCCCGCAACCCACAGCAATGCAGAAAGCGATGGGACGACCTGCGGATACGCGTCCGTAGCATACTTTCTGCCAACCGCAACATTGCCACAGCCACCGGGGGAGGATCGGAATCACCCATCAAGTTGACCCCCTGGGAAGAAATCTGTGCCTCCACCATTGGAATGGAGAGCATAGAGGGAGTCGGAGGGATGGAGAAAGGAGTGCAGACATCCGGAGAATCCGGTAGGTGGCCCAAATAAAACCATGCCAAATCCACAATGTCCAATCATGTGAATCACATGTGTCCACATAGCGCAACAGTAACACATGGCCAGGAGAACGTCCACACACATTGGCCTGATAGCGCACTTTAAAACTCACAATAAATACATAAATAATTAAAAACCCCAAAAACACCCACTACACGTGCAGCAGGCACACCCTAACTGCAGGCTGCCAAACAACTGCACCCTCACTCCACACACAAATGAAAGCACCTCCAAGGCCCCGACCCAAATCACCCTCAGGTACCACCCCAATGCATGTGATACATTGCCATTCCAATTCCCACAGACCCATTAATAACGCTCGCCCTCCTTTACTCCACCACAGGGTCCGATCCAAACGACGAGCTTCAGGACACCCCTACCAGCACACCTGCAAAGAGGGCCAAGACCAACGGCCAAAGACCCTCCACCTCAGCTGCACGCATCAAGACACGGCAGCAGCACAAATCAAGTGGCAGCACAGAGGAGGGAACATCAACAGGCACCCCAGCAGCCAGCATGCCCACAACAGCAGCACCACAGGTCCCCCCAATGGATGCCACAGAAGGCACTGCCTCTGGTGGCAGCAGCACCATAGGTGACACCCCATTAATGGCAGCATGCTCCGACACAGAAGACGGGGATGTCGAAGTCAGATCCATCCATGACCTGTCCCAATCCCCCTGTCTGTTCCATCCCGTACACCATGAGGATACCACGCAGGGGCACCCACAAGACGACGACTGGCCATCCCCCACAAGCCCTGTGGCAGGGCAACATGAGGCGAACAGCCACTCTGTGACACCACCGCAAATGGCCATGGCCCAGCAGAGGCAACAGTCCCTCGACCAGTTAATCGTGCAACAGCAGCAACTGGCCACGCTCCTCAAGGACCATGCCGATGAATGTGGGGGCACTAAGGCAGACATAGAAACATCAACTGAGACACTTAGGGCAGAAATGGAGAGAAGTACAGAGACACTAAGGGCACAAATGGAGAGTAGCACCGAGAGCCTGAGAGTCCAAATGGAGAGTAGCACCGAGAGCCTGAGAGTCCAAATGGAGAGAAGCACCGAGAGCCTGAGGGGGGAACTGCATGCGACGTCCAAAGACGTATGTGCCGAACTTGCCGCAGTGCGCCGTGTGCTCACTGAGCTCTCACAAACCCTTAGGGACATGCATGGACGTGAGCAGGCAGAGACATCATCCGTTGCAAGTTCCGTCCAGGGCAGCCCCCAACGTAGATCTGGGAGGAACCTGCGCTCCACAGGCAGGGGTGCCCCTGATACCCGCAGAGGGGGCTTGCAATAGCGACTGCCCACTGACAATGAGCATCTTTGGAAACTGGTGTTCGGGGGGGAGGTAGGAGGGTGGAGGGGATGTGTTGGGCTCACTTGGGTGGCGGGTTGATAGGGTGTTCAACATGATATCACATATGCCATAAACAATGCACGATCAACCAATGAGATGTGTGGACAATGATCTTTGTGTACTAGGCCATCATAGGCGTACAGTCCATATTGTGCATGTACCAGACACACACAGTGCCACGAGTCCCGTGTCCATGTATCAGCCACCAGGCGTGAGTGCTAGAAGCATGCATCAATGAGATGCTGACGAATGTCACGGCCCTCCTGTGCCTCGCGGACTCCTTGAGGTGCTGCCACATCCCCACCCTCATCATGACCATCTTCAGGTGCTTGCAGTTCTGCGTCAGGGGGCATGGGCACATTTCTACGTACGCACATGTTGTGTAGCATGACACATGCCATCACCATCTTTGCAACCTTCTCATGGCGGTACAGGAGTGCCCCGCCAGACCTGCTGAGGCACCGGAAACGAGTCTTCAGTAGGCCGAATGCCTGTTCAATGACTACACGGGTACGTGAGTGGGCATGGTTGTAGTCCTCCTCATGCTGGTCCCGTGGGTTCCGGACTGGTGTGAGGAGCCATCTCTTCAGTGGATATCCGGCATCACCTGTATGTGGACGATAAACGAATTATGTGGAATGCCATTGCTACGTACGCACCCCCCCCCCTTCCTGCCAGGTCATTGCCGCATCACATACCCCACATCATCATGCATGAAATGAGACTCACCGAGTAGCCAGGATCTGTACCCTGCGTGTCGCTCCATGTAGCGTGGTATTGTTGAGTTCCTCAAGACCATAGAATCATGGGTTGATCCAGGGAATCGGGCACAACAATGTGTAATGATCCTGTTGGAGTCACACACCATTTGTACATTCAGAGAATTAAATTGTTTTCGGTTGCGGTACTGGGCCTCCATGGCATGTGGGACGACCAATTCCACATGGGTGCAGTCGATGGCACCAAGGCAACCCGGTATGCCGCCAAGTGCATGGAATCCCACTTTTGTGTTGGTAATCTCCTGCTCTGAGCGTGGTAGAGAGATGTAGTCGTCTGCGTGCTGCAGGAGGGCATCGAGCACTTGCAATAGTGTCCGTGAGAACAGTGGCTGAGAAATGCCATGCAACTGTCCGACTGTGTGCTGGTAGGTGCCTGTGGCCAGGAAGTGGAGTACAGACACCACCTTCAGTAGGGGTGGGATGGCGGTTGGGCTATCTATCATGCTGACAAGGTCAGCCTGTGTCATGTCCACAATGGCGGCTATGGTGTCCCGGTCCAAACGGTAGAGGGTGTGGATCTGCTCATCAGTGAGGTTGAACAGATGTGCTCGGAGGCGTGGGATTGCGGGCTGCCTGTGTGGTGGTAGTGGCTGTGCTGGCGGCCCTTGCTGGCCCTGCCTTGCCCTCCTCCTCCTGCGTCTCCTCCGTGTGGCCGGTTGTAGTTGGTGTTCGTCTTCTTCTTGGAGTTGGAGTACTTGCAGTGCTATCAGGTCCCCCAGGGCCAACATCGCGAGTCCTGCCGGTAGCATTTCGGAGTGGGTGTGGTTGTGGGAGGAGACTGGGTGTGCTATTTATGTGTATTCAGGCTGTATGGCCTCCACCTGTGGTGATTCATTCCACCTGTGCAAGCTGCTCTCCCCTTTGGCCGAGCACGTCCCGCACACAACGCTGCAATTCGACGAATGGCATCTTGCTATTACAATCATGTATTTGTACCCGATGGCCGTGTAACATTGGTTGATATGTTCATTCGGCTATGGTCCCATTGTTTCACATACTATCTTAGCAGTCGCGAACAGACTTGTGAAGGGTCAGTGGAACGTAGTACTCGAGTAACGGTTGACCCTCATGCATCACTGTACCGAGTTGCAACGACGGGCGGGGCGTCCCATTTGTGAGTGAAGGCAGTTGCCATTTTCACACACAGCCGCACTAGATGGATTAATTTGTGATTTCAAGCGGCCACAGATGCCTTTTCGACGTGATGTTGCAAATGAGGAATTCGAAGGGCGGCGCTTTCGGTTATCAGCTAGCGGCGAGGAGATGCCCACAGGTCTGACTGCAAATATAACGTTCTATTGTTCAATGTCCTTGGGACAGGGGCCATGGCGAGGATGCAATTATTGATATGAATAGTTTGGGATGCGCAATAGCGAAGTGGACGATGAGGCCGGACGTTCCCAAATACATGTTACTTCACAACACTGGAATTACGGGCAGGGGCACAGTGGATTTTGCAGGCTGCATAACGCACAGACTCAATGGAATTCTCACATGTTATGTGAGTATGGAAACAGGCGTTATCATTACGGGATGAGGGAATGATGAATGGATGCATGGACAGATGATTTGATACAGTGTTTGCCATGTACAGGGCTTCTTGGAATCTGTCCGCCTCCCCTGCGCTATGTGATGCAGGGCTGCCATAGTGGGACCATCGTCTATCTGGCCTTGTTGAGCCCTCCCTGTCTCGACGCGCCTTCAGACACTTGTGTCCATGCACGTTACCAATCCCATCTGATGGATTCTGTTTTCACAGACGCATGCACAGGTACACTCGTTTGTGATGGTGTTTTCACCTCGATATAGATAGTTATGAGTCGCAAGTGGTTTTTGGGTGGTGATGATCCTTTGGAGTGGGCTAGCATGCATATGGCTGTGGATTTAGTGTGATCATTGAAGTGAGTTGTTCGAATGTAGTTCTTATGGCCATTCTATTCTTTTTCTTTTCTTTTGGTTGACAGGTATCTCCTCCCCTTTTGCCACTGCCATCTGTATGCCACTCCTGCAGATGGCTTTTACTCCCGACACCTGCTGCTTCGTGTTAATCAGTGGAGCAGCATTACGATCTTATGGGACGATCGCCAATGGGCCACATGCCCTTACGCAGTACTAGTGGCTCGGAGCAACATTTCGGCCTTTCAGCTGGACTAGTGCCTCCCCATTGGGACGGCCCTGCGGTTCTGTGCGCTTCCATGTTGCCTTTTCGTACGAGAATGTGGCCCTGTGTACCATGAAGGAACAGGGCGTCACACAAGAAGTAGCTGGTCATTTCTTGCGGATGCAGCCCACAATGGTGAAATGTGTTTTGGAGTTCATGGCCTAATGGCTGTATGGGCTTGGTGAATTTGTTGTGCATTAAATTTCTATTCTGATATGGGCCGTGTAGATTTCTTCTTTGCAAGTGATGTGGCATATTCCTATTTGGGGAGCGATGTATTGTGAGGAGATCTGCATTGGGTTCCAGCTTCGGAGTATAGTTGCGTGGTACTGTGCTGGGCGCGTTTGCCTACGAAGCCCAGTGAGGTCAGGGATGAGGGCTGCCAATATGACTGTTTGAATGATGTCATGCTCAGGGGCGGGGGATTAGGTTTTGTGTAACAGATGCCGGTCAGCCAGGTGGACTGGTGGAATGATGTGATATTCGGAATATTGCTGGTCACAGGTGCCTGTGTTTGCGTGCGTTTCTTGGTGGGAGACTGAGGTCATGTCCATTGGAATGGCTTCTGTATTCGTGCCATCTGTGCCCTGCAGCTCCCATTGGCCCCTCTTGAGATTCTTTTGTTCGTTGGCATGCATGGGTGACTTGTACATTTCACTGGTTGCATTGTGACTTCATTGCACCTACGGGGAGTTGTACTATGTGGCCAGGGAGCGGTGTACAGGCACTCAGTGGGGCCGTTTACGGTTGATTCGCGATGCCGTACTTCTCACCATGGCGGAATGGTACTTTCCGCCGTGCTTGATGGCGTTAGGTACATGTCCGCTAGGGTCGGAATTCGCGTACCGTTGCGCCATGGTGGTATTTACGGTTTGGCATGGCGCGCGCGCGCGTACTTGGTGCAGTTAGCGTTGGCGTTCACTACGGTGTCGCTAATGGCATCGTACTTTGCGGTGACGGGTCATAGTCGCACCGAGCGCTATTCGATGGCGGTATTGCATTTCCGCCATCGTTTTTCGATTTCCGCAAGGGTCGTAATGAGGGCCAATGTGTTGCATACATCCTCTGAATAGCTTGGGTTGTAATTTACATGTGTTCTCTTGAATGTTTCCTATGGTAAGAGAAAGAGACTCTCCAACTGAAAGCGCAGAGGACCCATTATTTCGATCAGAGTCAGAGACAGGGCACAGCAGACCAAGCTAGACGGAAGAGATGTCTCCTCTTCCACCTCCACCAAATCAGTGTGTAAGGGCAAAGATGACTGAAGCTGGGTTTCCAAAGCTCCCAATTTCACAACCGCCAGCCATTTAGCTGCTCGCGTTGTAATTGCAGCAAGAGCCTGTTGCCTTGGCATACTTTCAAGAAAAGGGAGGAGCCACACAGAAGACAATTCTGGGGTGCTTCTACAATGTTAATAGCTCAATGAGACTGTTGGCCTACAGGAATACATACTAAGCAATCTGCCACAAGGCCACAATGACCTTCCTTCCTTCCCCCAGTCCAAAGGCTGATGTTTGCAGCAGGCAAATAAATGATAGCGAAAGAGTACTTGTAACAATGTTCATAGGGTAGACAGACTTCACAAAGGCTGCTTGCCGCGCTCGCTTCCCAGAGTTGACAGGTGGTAATATATTCACAACTTGCAGTGGAAAATGCTTGATCTGTGGAACACTCCCCCGCCACTCCAGCCTCTTATAGACCACGAGAGACCACTTCACACCACTTTCTCTCCACGTGGCACTCCGCTGTGAAATGGTGATTAAGTAGGAAGAATAGAGAGTGCAGGTGCCAGACTACTCGTTGCAGTAATGAATGTAGAAAAGGGACTCCAAACACAAGAGACCACTTCACACCACTTCCTCTCCGCCCATTATCTAAAAAAGCAGCTGGGGGAGTTTATGAAACCATCAAAGCACTACTTGACCAAGGAATTATAGTGCCCTCAGCCTCATAATGCAACACAGCCATATATCCCTTGAAAAAAAGCAAAAGGCTCATTTTGGATAGTCATTCAGGATCGCTGGCCTCTGAACAACATTGTGGAAGCGGAATATATACGTTAGTGTCAAACCTTGCATAAATACTCTGTGTCATACACTCTGATGTAGTCTACCTTTCTGTTGTTAATGTTCATGTTAAATGATATTTATACCACGCACTATCACTACCGTAGTTGTGCCCTTGAGCTCTGGTGGGTCTGAAAGAAAGGATGGTAGGTTAGGGTGCATTAGTAGGACAAAGGTTGGGGAAAGAGCAAGGAGGCTGTGATGTGCTGTTGGCAGCTTCAGTTCGGTTAACACCATTCGTGGAGCTGTTTGGTATGGTATTCAGTCTGAGTCCGGCACATGCTGTTGTGTAATGCTCTGTGTGGTGTGTTTGTTGTTGCAGTGTGGTGAAGTTTGTGCGGGTTGCTGTGGTTTAAGAGGTATGGTTGTGTTTGGTTACGGTTTGAGAGTTGTGTGAAGAGGGGGTGAGGTTTTTAGTTGGGTTGGTTATTGGCATTGTCATAGAGAAACGTGCATTCCGATTGTGTGTCTTTCGATATTTAGACAACATTTTTTCCTTATATTGCTCTAGTTTCAGCAAGACAAGGCTGTCTCTCATCTCTCTGTCCATATGTTGCATTAGTTAATCTCTACAATTCTATCTTTGTTCTTTTTCAGGCCAACCCCTACATCTCAGTCTGTGCCTGATGCAGAATGGTCCCCATGGATTTATCTAGTTGTGACCTATGCGCATACCCGTAGCTCTGTCTCAGTGTGACGGGGTACAGTTCTGTCCTTACTAGGAAGCCTGGATTGATGCAAGTGAATCACCATCCCTATGTCTCAGATGATTTTGTTGTGTGTGTTGGGTTAATCGTTAGGAGGTCAGTACATCTCCAAGAATACTGCTAGGGTATTGTGTATGTCGGACTAGTGCATTCTATTTACTAGCTTGACCTTAAGAATGCATTCTTCACAATACCACTAAATCTAGACTCTCAGTACTTGACCACATTTTTGTTATGCGGAAAAAGATTCCAGCACACTTGTTTACCACAAGGGTACTGTGAATCCCCTAGTTTCTACACAGGGTTCTACAAATTGACCTAGGAAACATACACATGGCCAGTGCAGTGCGACAGTACATCAATGACCTGTTAGTATGCAGCACCACAGAGGAAGAGTGTAGAAAATGCACAATGCAACTCCTGACAATCCTTGGCAAACATAAAACAGATCATATCTTCAGTAAGGAGGGGGATAAGCCCTCACAGAGCCACAGCAGTGAGAAGCACACCACAGCCTAAAACAGTCAAAGAAATGCAGCAA
Source organism: Ambystoma mexicanum (assembly GCF_040938575.1). Taxonomy (NCBI): domain Eukaryota; kingdom Metazoa; phylum Chordata; class Amphibia; order Caudata; family Ambystomatidae; genus Ambystoma; species Ambystoma mexicanum. Next base: position 167,726,479 of record NC_090933.1, read on the forward strand.
TTCCTAGGTGTATGTAATTATTGCAGAACATGGGTATTTGATTATTTAACATATGTCAGACCCCTATTACAAGCACTCAATGTAGCACAAACGCTGAAACACACACTTGAATGTGTGTTTGTTAGTGGTATGCCCATATTCCCATTGTATCGATGCAGGACCCTCTGTGAATGCAGATTCCAAATCTGCAGCTAGATTTCTCATGATGGAGGTGTTCCCCAGATGGGTTATTTGTGAGATACTGAGGTCGGATATTGGCCCCCATTTTGTGAAAACGTTTTTTATTGAAATCACCAATGTATTGGGTATCAGACATTGACTTTGCACACCATACCACCCACAGGTTATTGGATGGTAGAACTCCTACATTGTTTTCTTAAAATTAAATTAGCAAAGCTTTGTGATACGCTGAAATAGAGCTGGATCTATTGACTGCCTCTTGCCATGTTCAGTCTGCGCAACCAGCCAACCAAGGAATACCACATTTCACCTCATGAAATGGTTGCAGGAAGGAGGATGCATACCCAAGATGTGCCCACATGAACAGTGTCTGATGTACACAGAAGTGCAGATTTGTTGGGGGAGGAATTTAATGTATATCTCAAGAATATGTCGACCTGTGCTAAGCTTATATCTTCTCAGAGAAACATCAAAGTGCACTGCTGAGCTCCAACAGATGAACATGGCAGAAGAACCCGTTCATCTACAAACAGGAGACACAGACTATGCCAGACAGCACATGTGATGCTGGAATCATCCAAAGTTAACAGGATCTTATAACGTTGAAAAAGCCACACCTAGTGCAGCAAGGCTAAAGAGTTGCCATGTCTGGGTACATTTAACTGACTCAAGGCACCAGCACAGTTCCACAGCAGTGAATAGAGGCAGATGCTGAAGCCCGAACAAAGACTCAGCAACCAAAAGTTGAGTTAAATCACAGAGTATGAAAAAATATATTAATTGAATGAAGCCTTTTGGGCACAGCAGAGACAGTGCAGTAGATAATATCGAAGAAGCCAAAATGAACATTTGTAGATATATTAACAATGTGTTTGTAGGAATAGGTTATTTGTTCTTTTCTCTTCTCATTTCTTTTGCACTAATGAAATTTATGAATTTATGAATTAGAGGTAATAGGCATAATGAAACCAGAGCCGAAAATGTAGACACGTTTAGAAATAACGTTGTGACCAGACACAAAAGGCAATTGAATACAGGGGTAAATGATAACTTGTGAGATGAACATCAATATGAGGGAAATAACACTTGCTATGATACAATGAAGGCAATCGGTAGGGCCCAAATAAATGAGTCATGTGCCATATGTGGGTTTATCCCACATAATTATAATTGGTTATTTATAATGCACTTAATACAGAAGAGGTTACTAAGTGCAGACTTGGGATTCAAACCTGTGTTGCTTTGCATTGTCTTGCTTCCAGATGAGCGTATTGCCACTGAGCTATACTACCCATAACAAATGTGGTAGGCACCCCCAGACTGTTCCTATCTAAGGAGGTACCGACTTTAGAGGGACAGTGTTTGGCACATTTAGTAATTTGTAGAATGCCAGGGCAGTGTCAGTGACACACAATGCAAATTAAGATGGAAAAGATATCCAAAGATAATGTGAAGGGATGGGGAAATCTGAAGAAGCACAGTGTCCTGCAAGACCACAGATGGTCATAGAAGGAGCAACATTTTGGAACAAGAAATGGTTGAAGGGGCAAGCAGTATTCAGTGCACAGGGACTACAGGAATTTACTGAAGATGAAGATGCCATAATGAAAACAGATAAAAGTTGTAGAAACATATGGGCATTGCATGTGAATAAGTTGACCAATCTGCATAAAAATGAACAACCTGTACAAGTATAGCATTTCACTCAATCTTAATTCTGATTTAGGGGCAAATAAAGCGTGCCAGTTGCCACCAACAGCAATTGAAATCGAACCTATGTGATGCTAGCTTTGAACGAGGGAACTGCCACCATCACGGACTTCCTGTGGCAGTGTGGCACCAAAGCATACTTTTATTTACCACCCTCCTGAAATGGATCAAGCTCCTTAGTGAATTTGCATGCCCCTGTATTGTTGATCTCAGAATGGTTTCTATAACTACTCAAGTGACAGTCCAAGTCCCCTGCGATGCCCCAGACAACCATGAGACAAATGGTCTTACAAACAGTAACAATGAAGAAACAATCAAACTATTTTTCAAAGGAAGCAGACAAGGCCCTAGAGAATATACTATCACAATATAGACTTTTTTTTTACAGAACTGAGACTTTCTTTGCTTCATTACTGGCTTCTGGAATACAAACAGCTACAAACACCAAGTGGACGCAGATAGTCAGCTGGAACATGATGGAACTTTTGAATGCCACAGAACATGGACTCAACACAATTAGGGAGGAGCTTCATGCCCTGAGACCTAGGGCACTCCAGAATCAAATAGTGCTTGATCTTATCACTACAATGGAAGGTGGTGTCTGTAAAAAATTTGATAGCACTTGGTGTACTTATGTGCCTCCTAACGATGCTGATAATGGCACATTAACACTTGCAATTAAACAGATGATGAAGTTGAAAACAGACATGGAAGCAGAGGGGGGTTGTTAAAGATGAACAATCTTCATCAGTACTCACTTTGTGGATGCCCCGGTGGCTTACCAATTTATGTTGAGTACAGTTGCATATCATTATCCTCTTGATAATAATGTGGTGTGTTTATCAAATAATAATAAGAACCTTTTGTGTGTCCCATGGAAATAAACCTAACCTCTTTGCAATTATGACAGGTAAAACCACTCTTTCTTAGAAAGATGAAAGCTGCCAAAGTGATCCAGAAACAAAGGTAGGAGAAATAAAACTGGTCCCAGTAGATCACTGCATAGGCCCATGCAATACTCTTTGGCCACTACCCCCTGATCCAGAAAATTACTTAGAATGCTGCACTGCAAACATAGAGTACAACTTCCTAGGGTGTAACCCATGGGATTATGGAAGGTGGAGAGGCGATTTAAGAAATGTATACAAGATATGGGTGCCCAAGACTACATATAACTGGCAACAAGAACAGAATAAAAGAGATAAATAATATATGTAATGATTATTCCATAATGGGATGAAAGGGGGGAATGTTGGGGGATACATTCAACGGCTCCAACATGCAAGGAGGTACAAGCTTTCTAAGTCCCTATAAAGAACACACAACCTAAAGAAAGCAGCCCCATGCATAAGAATTCCATGTATAAGCATACACATGCAGTAGTAACCATGCTTCAAATAGCAGTAACCCTGAGGAACAATTGAACCATAAGGTGTAGACCTTATATCTGAGTATAACCATATATACTTCCAATTATAGTAGCATTTAACATTAGTCAGGGAACCATTACGGGCACTCATAATGATATCAAATGGCAAATGATATTTTACAATAATTGAATGTACCAACACAAATAGGCCTCAAGACACATTCAGCCATCCCAGAAACATATAAATCCTCATCCCTTTTCCATAGTGAGGTCATGCAAAAGCAACAAAGAAGGAACAGACCGCATAGTTAAGGGACATATACGGCCCATAGATTGGCTAAGACATACCAGCTTAGCCGAGTTCCTAAGCCTGTGTTCAAAAGATAAATAATAACTTATGTTCCAAGTCAGTACATCGAAACATATCACAATGAAGATCACAATTGAACAAGGATGAAATGGTGAGCAGTGGGGAGTGTACATGTTAAGGAAGAATGATCAAGAAACAACACTTCCCTCTGTGGGCAGAACCTGACTGAAAGAGACTTAATTAGTAAGATCGGAACCACATAAAACAAGATCATTCATAGAGCACAATTAGGTACCAGCAGTGTTCATGGAAACGTATGCACAACCCCCCAACAGTGAATACACAATATTAGTAAGGAGTATGTCTAAATTATTACGAGATAAACACATATATTCACATCATTGTTAGAGAATGAAGTTTGCTAGCACCTGAGCCCCCATAAGGTCAAAGACAGAGCAAATGAAATCATGCACAGCCCATAGGAAAGGAAGTGTTGGAAGGGAAGCGAGTAACCTTTCCAATGAGGAGTTTCAATATTGAACTGGCGATGAACAGTTCATAATAGTGGGAATGGTAAGAAGGTGCCAGCCGATGAGGTTTTTAGAAAGAGGAAGCAATGTTATTGATTTGTTTTTAGACTGTCACATCTCACACAGGGATTGGTTGAAGTATATCAAGTCACACACTCGACGAATACGCCTCTTAGAGCAGCCATTCATCTATTAAGCCAGGAGGTTCCAAATTATAAGCATAGCATCCAATTAGCATCATGGGAAGAAAGATGATCCGTGTCAATTAATTAATAATCTGATGTTTTGTTAGGGCGTCGTGATTAGAACAAGCCAATTGGGCTAGGCATTGTATAAATTCACCTATAGTGCACATGGTGATGTCCAATCACAGGCTGGAAATGTGGGGATAACCTGTAACGTGTTGGCATTTCACTTCTGATGATTACTGTAAATGCAGCCATTTTAGGTGGCTATTTTGAATGTCTTTTTGATAATTCCCCAGCCTATGCTTTGTGTATGGAACAAACGTGTTTTTCTCAAATCTCGCGCATTCCTTTTTGGCTCTTTGGATTTAGTTTTATTATTGGATTATGGACTTGCCTTACACATGCTTATCAGAGAAGGGAATAGAGCATTTGGCCATTTCCAAACTTTTCTGTGTATATTTCGGAAATTGTGTTTTTCAGGAAGCCGTTTTACCTTTATACAGTGCCCAAAGAGTGTGGTTTGCACAACAGAGCTGTTGCTGAATATTCACTGCATTACAGAGATTCTGGGTGAATATTCCCATTTAGTGTGTTCCTCAATTGTTATTAATGCTCACTGGCTCTAGGAAGTGTAGGATAACATCACGTAACAGAGGCATGGCAACATCCTGTGTGTCATCACACAGTGAGTCAGATAGGGTTTTAGTCATTTTGCACACATGTCAAACAACAAAACATTTTGAAGTCCTGCCTCCTTCTGTAGTTGTATGAGACAACATTGTTTGTAAGTTGAGGGAGCAGAAGGAGCAGGCGGTGCTCCCTCTTTAACATTCACACGTGTTCTCAAAATTAACTGCTGGCAAACTAAGTACTGGTGACATAACACTTGCAAAAAAAACTGGATCAAGAAAACCTGGGGCATCCCATTTGTTTTCATATCTCAGCCACCATCCCCCATTGCATATGTGTGTGATCCGATTGAGCATGAGAACAAAACAATGCAAAAGAGATATTGGACATACTAAATGGTATGGTATGGAACACCAACGCTTATCAGGGTGAAGGGGACACCTTGTTCTGCCCCATGCATTTCTCTTTGTATCTGGAGCACATTTCTGTGTTTCTGACAGTTCATCGAGAATGGACTGCACAGAGGCATGTGAAAGCAGCATGAGGGGGATTTTGAAGGTCCATAGGATGGTAGGATGGGGCAGAACAATGGAAAAGAGTGAAAACATTAGGTACCATTAACAATAAAAAGGCCTGACACGTTTTAGGATGTCAGGGAGACCACTGAAAACAGACTTTGCCTGAGTAGAGCCAGGGAATCACTGTAACCCCACTACATTGACATGATAAGCATACAGACCAACCCTGGTCCTACCAGCAAATGTGTAAGGACCCATTTACCTAGAGAGGTCATACCTACACTGTGACAGACTGCAGTCTACAATGGTGTTCTATACTGAACGATTTTTGAATTGTAAAATGGTTATATTTGTCTCAGCAGGAAATTGTGATCTGCCAAACAGAGACCTTATATCACATATGATATGATATGGCATTTATATACTCTGCATGCCCAAAGGCTGGCATCACTGGTTACACCTTAGTTAAATTAGGGCTCTTTGAAATAATAACACAAATACTGGAATCCACATGAGGGATACAAATATAGCTCTTCTATTCACAGTCCAATGACAAACCATTAGCTAAAATATGAATCAGCCACAGTGCAGACGCAAGTGCAAAATGCTGCATGAAATGTGCACACACAAAAACTGTGTAGCAGCTTGTCATGCAATCCACCTTTAATACCTGACTTGGCACTGTCAGGCAGACAAATATCACACAGATGTCTAATGATACCTCTAACAGCACGTTCACCAGTAACATATTTAGTTTGGGGAAGTATGTTATACATTAGGAAGCCCTGCTAAATCTAAAATTCACAACACAGAAATTGAGTTTGCATTCATGTCTTAAAGTCCTATATTAACTTCCATATACTTTTCAGATGCTTGCTCAATTCTGGCGGAGGTGTGCCAGCATCCTACAAATTGGAGTGGGACAAATCTAAAGATCAAACAATATTTTGCCACAGGTGTAAATTGTAGGGTGGAGAGAAATACAATTATAACCAATTCAATGTTTACTGATTTCAAAGTCACAAGACCTTGTATATCACTTATTGTCTGATCAGTAGAAAGTAGCATATGCTTAAAGTATTCCTCTTTTACAAATTGATAGCAATTTGTTCCAGGTCTGCCCACGAAAACATTTGCCCTGCCTCAAATAAAAACTTTACACCCAACAGCTCAGAAAACTGCTTTCTAACAGCTAGGATGAAAACATAAAAGGACTAGTGGATCATGTTCTACAATAGGTGATCTTGCAAAAGAAGGATATTGCAGAAATTGAATCTTTGTTCTCAATGAGGCTGAACACACATCAGGCTGACACTGCACCCTGAAATGAATCCACAGGCCCTGGGGAACTGAAATAAATGAAGGTGGCCACTTCCCTAGTAAGTTGTCCCACCTGTTTTTTTGTAGAAAATTTGGAAGGCCAAACCCCTTTGCTAGTACTGTGCAATATGTCAGTAGTAAACCCCCAATCTTGTGATTCATGTTGGGTTTGTGGACAGTTCAAAGTGTCCTTCACTATAGGTGAATGGATCATATGAGGGATAGGAACAGTTTCTTTAACATACAAGGAACAGAAAAGACACCAGCTGGAAGAGCATAGATCTTGTCTGAGGACCCTTTTAATAGGATACTTAGCTACTATCTCAGCCCATGGATTAATGGAAGAGTCAATGGTAACAACACCGGCATAACAGAGTTATTTTTGTCACACAAAGCACGCATTTGGAATAGTGAAAATCACCATGTGAAGTCTGTCTTAGTCCTTCCCTCCTGACGACTTTGGCCCTCCGTCCTTCCATTTTCAAAAACCTGGCCAGCATTTAGTGGGCAGCAAAGAGACGCTCAGAGTATCTGGGATTTATGACTCGCCAGTCCTCTTTCCTGGTATTCATGTTTTTTTCTTGGTTGCCACAGTTCTTCATTGTGTTGGCCATCAAGGACTTGTTGTTTACCTGATGCTATCATGCCTGGTGTCCTTGGTCATCTGGATGGAGTTAGGCATAAGACTCCTTTACACTTGTTACATCCCAGGGGAAATCCTCTCCCTTTATTTATGTGATGGTATTATCCCATTAAATGTCTCTTTGAACTCTTTCTCCAAGGTGTCAAGATTCTTAGCATTTTCCCTAGCCTTTGGGAAATCCTCCAATCCTAGCCCTCACTGCTGGGTCTACCTTCTTCCCCCTGTTCCTCTTTTTCCTTTTTAACTCTCCTTTATGACCTTTGTACTCAGCATCACCTACTCTCTTCGCACCTCCCCATCACGTCCCTCTCTGTATCATCTGTTCTTGTCTTTGTCATCAGCTCCACTACCCTCACTCTCCCTCCTTTCTGCCTCCTTTCTGCCAGCTTCTCTCTTCTCTGTCTCCTCTACTACTGTTGTTGTCTCTCTTTCTCCTCCTCTGGTCGTCTTTCTACCTTGCATTGTCAAGTCTCTTCTCTATCCTATCCACTCTATGACCTCTCTCCACATCTTCATCTCCTCTATCTCCTTTCTCCACCCTCTCCTCACAAACACATGCTCTACTCTGCTACTCCTCTCATTAACTCATAACATTGACACTCCCCTTCGCTATTTTCCTCTTTTTTTTTGTTTATTAGGATTGTGTGACTACCACCAGCAGTCAGTGGAATTGTGTTACTTATAACCAATGATTGTGTGGCAACAGACGTCCCCATGGTAACACTAACCAGTTGAGAAACAGTTGAGCCATCCTGATTGGAGCATACCTACAGATTAATCCTTTCTAATCTGCTTTCCATTTCAAGAGGTCACAAGGTTGTCTTCACCATCTTAGTATCAATTAGTAAGTGGTTTACACTCCATAATTCTGTGGGTTCAGCACTTCTCATGATCTGGGTCACCAATGTTGTCGCCAATTTAACAACATGGCCCGGTTTTGATGGATCCAGTAACATATGAACCCTTGAATGAGACACCTTACAGCCTTCAGCACCTTATGCCAGCTATGATTGCAAAGTTTGGTAGAGAACCAGTTTAGCCATCCTGTTTGAAGCAGCCCCTAACTAACAGACTAACGGGGTAATTCATGGAATAAATGTGCACTGAAAAGGGGAGGGCAAGTGTGAAAATCGCAGCGCACGCGTGCCAAAGCCGCGCACACAGCCGTTGATCGATTCATGGAATGCGCTGCGCTACTAAATGGTGGGACGTGCGCCAAATCCGTGGGTGGCGCACGTGGGCTCACACGTCACTAAACGGTATGTGCTACGCACACAGGGAAAGCGCACATAGCATAGCGCACACAAGAAAAGTGGGCGGAACACAGAGCGTAACACGCGGAATGGGGAACAACGCGTGAAAATGTGAGCGTTATGGGGGAAGTACAGGAGGTAAATGCTCGCAATGCCCACACGCGCGCTAACAACACGTATGTGGAATCGAACAGGGAAAAGGCGTGCGCCAAAAAAGACGCGCTAATCCGGAAACACGTACGCCAGCAGGAAGCAGGCGTAAGCGGCCCCGCGCAGCATAAAGTGCACGCAAACAACAAACAAGCTCAGACGCTACAATTAATATACCGTGGGACAAAGCAGGAGGAGGAGGATAGCCAGGACCTGCATTTATTTACCCAGGACCAGCTTTTTTGGGATGCCTGATGACCAGGTATATGGGAGGTACAGGTTTCCACCACACATAATCCTAGACCTGGTGAGGGAGTGGGAGGATGACCTCACATCACCCACCCTGTGCTCGCAAGCACTGAGCCCCTTGGAAAAGGTGCTCAATGTACTGCACTTCTTGGCAACTGGTTCATTGCAGCGGACAAGTGCCATGGTGGGGGGTGTCACAAGCCACGCAGTCATGCTGCCTACACCAGGTGTTGGCCATCATGACTGCATGCACCTCAATGCGAAGGCACATATACATGCCCCAAACACCGGCAGAAAGGCAGGCTGGTGTACAGCAATTTTACGGGGTGGCACACTTCCCCAAGGTCCTAGGTGCCATCGATTGCACCCATGTGGCTCTACATCCACCCAGGGCCACTGAGCATATCTATCGTAACCGCAAGCACCGGCATTCCATCAACGTGCAGGTTGTATGTGATGCCTAGGGAATCATCACCTCAGTACATGGCAACTATCCAGGGTCCAGCCATGATAGTTTCATATTCAGAATGTCACCCCTAAACCGGGACCTGGAAGCTGGCCGGCATGGCGACACATGGCTAATTGGTGAGTATAAATGCCTCTGCACATGCATGCATGTCACAAACTGAGAAATGGGAAAAGCCCACTAATGACAACCATTATCACCTCCCCAGGGGACAGTGCCTACCCTCTGAGCACCTACATGATGATGCCAATGCGGAACCCCACCACACCACCCAAGGTAAGAGACAACACAGCGCATATTGCAACCTGGGGCATCGTGGAGCGCACATTCAGAGTTCTCAAGTCACGCTTTCGCTCCCTTGACCACTCTGGTGGGAAGCTGCTATATGCGCCCCCAGTAGTGTGCAGGATCATAGTGGCAGCATGTGTCCTGCACAACGTTGAAACCCGGTGTGGCGTGCCAGTGGACATGGTGGTGCCCCCTCATCCCCAACCACATGCACGCCCGCTGCGCATGGGAGGTGAAAGGGCACATGGTGAGGCAGACCGGACCCAGCTTGTGGCAAATTACTTCACCTAAAATCCCACCCCTGGGGAGGGCACACAGGCCTGGCACATACCAGCTCGCAATCAATGATGATGACAAAAGGGACAGTCAACTGTCACAACCATACCAGCCTGAGATTGTTCACCTGGAAGTGCTACATTGTGTGCATCCCTAGCTACTCAAAGACACCCAGTGCTGTGTCACAAAAAGGTACAAATCCATGCTGCATGAAGGACTACTCCCTTGCAAAATACCACATCAAAATAGTGGCATGTCACCCAATACCTCCCCAACACCCCAACACACCATGGTATGGCATGCAATGGGAAAGCAACCAAATGAATGCACAATACGTGACACAAGTGTCACAAAGTGCACTGTCCTAAATGGAAACAGGCCACAGCCAATTTGCTCTCAATAATGAATACAAAAACAAGACACATGAACAAATACTTACCAGCAAGAAAAAACATCAGTACATGGTCAAACAGTGGCAATATATCACAATAAAAAATAAACGTAGTGCAAGTGTCACAACCTGACTAAGGCAGCACATCGACCCCTTCCAACTGTAATATTTTTGCTGGAAGGCAAATGTATCCGTGAACTGCATACAACATGAACTGCATCTGCAAAGTAGATGGGCTTGTTTAGACACGAAGAAGGTACATGTATATAAGGAAAAAGTCATGGATGTAGAGCCATACATAAATCCACCATGCAGTGGAGATTTCCACAACAATACCCACTAGGGATGTATAGACAGTTTTGACTACGGATTGTCCACACAACTTATGGGAGCCCAATGTTACTGTGTAAGTTACTGTCACTTGGTCACACCCTTTCCAAGCCCATGGAAAGGGGAAGCAGGAGGGGTGTGTGTCAGGAACCCAAGCATCTAACCCAAAGACAGGACAAGCCTGCATGTACCCAGCTGGAATACACAGTGGATGCATACGGGAGCCACACAAAGCACCACACTGTTAAAAAAAAAAAAAAATGCCCATGTGTGGACCAGTGGGGTGGGGGAGGCCACCCAGGAGGGACGAGGTACAGAGTGCACCCCAACACCCACATGCGTGGATGTTGAGAAAAAACAAAAATACCTCCATGGGCTCATGGCCTGCACGGCTACGCTACAGTGGGAGAACTGCCGTCGCTGTCATCACCCTGTTGTGGTACATCAGAAGGTGGCCGTGATATGGGAGATAGACCATGAAAAGCCCTGGCATGCTCCTCCATGGCAGCAAGCATGCGGGTGTGAAAGGTTTGGTTCTGCAGGATGATGGTACGGAGATACCCATGCAGCACCTCACGGGTAGCATGCATTTCTGCCTGCATGGCCTCGTGTGATGCCCGGATCTCCTGACGGGTTGCCTGGAGCACAGCTGGGAGTGTACGTGTCAGCTGCTCCAGCTGCTGTTCTGCCCTTGTACTCCGGGACACCTCAAGTTCACCCAGAGTATCTCTGAGGGACCTGTGTTCTAACCTGAGGGCTTCCCTGTGGGCCTGTGACTCTACAGATATGGCTGTACGCAGAGTCTCCAGTCCAGCCCGTCGGTCCCTGTCGGACGCCAACATGTCCTCCCTGTGTGAGTGGCAAATGGAGTCTGTTGCCTGCTGCTGCAGCTCCATCTGCCTTTCAGGGGGGAGAATGGAAGTGGCCACCCTATCCATTGCCTGAGCCATCATTTCACACGATGCCCCCTGTTGTGCTGCTATACTGTACATGGAGTTCTCCCACACAGTATTGCCTGGTGGCGCATGGCCACTGCGTTGGCGGGCACCACACCTGTTTGGGGCAAGGTGATGTGCACCTTGCTGTGCTGGCACTGCCTGATGCTGCAGGACCGCATTCATCCTTTGATCTGCTGGCCCAGGACCCTGCATCCGTAACCGCCACAGGCGGACTTTCCATCACTGAAATCCCCATAGAGGAGTCTACTCCCGGTGCAGGTGGGTTGGACAGAACAGCATCCCTGCCAGGAACACTCACCTGTGACGGCACATATGTCTCAATGTCCGATTCAGCACCTGATTCATAGAGGTCTCCGGAGGTGTACGCAGAGACACCCGTGGACAGTATGGCCTGTATGAGTAATGGGTTTTCACCCACCACATCCCCACGTCCTCCACTGGTGCCCGGTTGTGGCTGTGAGTCCTCCTGGGTCTGCCCCATCTCCTCCTCCTCAACAGCATCAAGTGCCTCATCATCTGCAAAAACATGAAAGATAACAAATGGAAACAGGCATGAGCACCATAGCACACACACATAGGCATGAGAGGCAGAGATCCAGTACATAAATTACACATGTCCCACATGACAATAACCCTTGCATGCATGCACTGCCAATGAGTTGGAAGGGGAGGCAAAAAGCACACACAGATGACTGCAAAATGAAAAACCAACACATGTGCTGCATGCTGGACAGCAGTCGCATCAAACATTAGCCTGTGAGTGGCATGGACAATCCACATACATCACACATGCCAGCACACAGACGGCACATACCATGGCCATGGCAGATTTGACAAGGACACCCAGATGGTAGCAAATCAGTACTGTGACCCAGCCATGTGAGATGAACATCATGAAATAAAACATGTAAAAAAGAGTGAGAAAACACGCATGTGCCACATGCTACAACAAAGCCAGTGCTCACTGATGCAGTGATGGCAGGCACATGGATACATCAATGGTTGGTCACTTCGACATGAGAGGATACAATTGTCATGTTCAACATTCAAACAGGTCCCCAAAATGATAGTGTGCTGGCCATGTGTAGGTGCACATTACTCAATCAGCCTGATTGTACAAATCGTTCCCCAAATAAGTCAATAAATGTGGGCTACTGTGTGGCGTAATCTATGACAGAAGTATGTCACATTTGGGAGAGTAGGCCACACAAATGTCTTGTAAATATGCTAATCATTTCATCAATCAGTCTGAATGAAGAGGAAAACAATTTGAACAATGTTGTGGCAAGAGGACAGCTGAAGGCCATGTGGATTAATCATGTGCAAAAAGTGAACTGTGGTCAGAAGGGATACTGTGAAACGGAAACACAAGGCCGGGGAATGGTTTTAACGGACCACATGGATGACCCATAGCAGTCATGACTAGACAGCCTCACCTGGCACTCAATCAGAACACATCACCCAAGCAACATACACATGGATTGCACACACATACATGGTCACTCACCGGACATTGCTTCAAGATCTGGTAGGTTTCCCACGCCTTGGATTTGATCCTCTGTGATGATTGTTCCAGCGACAGACTCATGTTCAGTGAGTTGTTCCTCCTCTGGTGGAGACCCACCGCCAGTCACCAGAGTAGAGGCATGAATTGAAGCCAGCTTGTTCTTTGCTCTGCATTTCAGGTCATTCCAGCGCTTAGAGCAATCATCAGCTGTGCGCTTCAAAAAATCCAAGGGAACTAATGTGGTCCGCAGTGGTCTGCAAGTGGGCCCTACGTTGGGCACTCGTAGTCTTGCACCCTGCAGTCACCACCATTTTGCAGCTATGGGTTGACACATACCCCACAAGTGCATCTAGTTCTGCGTCATTGAAACTAGGCTTCCTTGACGTGCCGGAGTGGGTAGCCGAGTCTGGGGTCCCAACCAGTACTGCAAGAGCAGCCTTCTTCCTCTTGGGAGGTGGTGAGGACCCTGAGTGGCTTACGCCGCTCTGGTTGGTAGGGGCTGAAGCGCAGGTGGACTGGGCACTGGAAGTTGCCAAAGGCACGATGACCAAAGGACTCACTGCAGGCATTGGCTGCCGGGTGATGTTGGCAGGACCAACCTCAGTGTGATGGACTTGGACCGACACTGTCCCGGTTGGGAGACTCTGAGCTGGGGTGGATTGAGCTGCAGCTGCCCCTGCAGCCTCCTCACCCTGGCTACTTGGGGCAGGAGATGACACTGCTGCCCCAGATCCATGTGGCCTGGTGACAGCAACTTTCACAGCCACACGTGGCTTAGACTTGGTGACACGAAAGTCTGCCTGGGAGTCATCCTGCGCCGGTTCTGTTGACAATATGGGCCGGTTTAACAAGGGCTGAGCTGGGATGGTGTCAGCTACATCTCCCTGAACCTTTGGGGGGGGCATAGGTGTCCCTGATTGGTCCTTCACACACTGGCCTCTTGAGCAACCCTGCACATCCTGGCCACGTCCCCTACCGCGCCCACCTCTTTGAGCTCAGCCACCTTTGCATCCCTTACTGCTTGGACGCCTCACAACCAGGGCACTGATGTTGTTGTGCATATGGGAGTTGCAGTAAACAATTGTCCTGGGCAATTGGGGTGAAAGGGGTAGGGTACTTGATGGAATTCATACCCTAGTGCTCTAGCAAGGCTGTCTGTGACTCCTGAGGGAAGATGACGGGTCACGTAATGCACAGGCACCCTGAAAACAATATTTAATGTGCACGCAACCCCTGGCAGACCACGTGCATGGTAAAATGAACCCGCACTATGCTGTGGCACCCCGAAACACAAAAATTAGCTTACGCGTGATACACGCAGCCGACAATGACTTCTGAAAATGTACGCAACACACAGGGGCAACAACATTTGGAAAATACGTGCGTGACTCCACGTCTGCCTGGAAAAAGAACGTGAAAAAGATGCATGTGTGCGCGTTGGCAACACCCCTGCCAAAAGAAGAATTGAACGCTGTCTGAGTAAACAGGGAGTACGAACTGGAACCCTTGTGAAGTTATCGCGTGTGAACTGACAAAAAGTACAAGAATCACCCGCTCGCTCTCCACAAAAAGCACGTACAAGAAAATGGCATCCTACGCGTACATTTTAAGACAGCCCACACGTGCAATGTCACTTACGTGTGTACGCGCTAAGGCCCTTTCCTCCAATTGCATGCAGTGACACCCAGACATGCATTTTTCTGCACATGTACAATCAACATGCACCCGTGTTGAGGGAAACGCCCTTGCACGTCACGTCACAGACATGCTTACGCGCTAAGGGCCTTTCCTCAAATTACACGCAGACGTGCAATTTTTTCATGTGCCAAATCACTCCGTGTCAAGCTGGCCACGCAACAACAATCGGAAGACCACGCTCCTGCCCAGAAGGCCATTTTCCTGCCCCCCAGATCCCTAAGCACGCTCCTACCTGCCATCTGCTGCTGCCTGCCTGCCTGCTGCCCACGTGCCCTGCAGTTTGGTGCCTGCACGTCAGCCATTTGCAGGGGTGCAGTTGCTGTGACCACCCCTGCTGGAACAGAAGACTCCCGACTGGGATACCATCACTCCACAGCCCAGTCCCAGGACCCAGTTGCCCACCCACACCTGCCTCTGTGGTTGCCATGTCGGACACAACACCATCTGGCACCACTGGCAACCCCCAGCCAGAGAGGCAGAGGGCTACCAGCTTCAGTGCCTGTGAAGTTGGTTTCCTAGTGGAACAAGTCCTGGGGCAGTATGATGCCCTCTTTGGAAGTTTGCGCACCGACAATGAGGACAATGAAGGATGGAAGAGGATCTGGATGGACATCGTGACTGCCATAAATGACTAGGGGGTCCACGACATTCAACACGTCCGGAAGCGCTGGGAGGAATTCAGGTCCAGGACCCTCAACAAGGCCCGGCGCCTCTTGAAGGCAGCTGCTGCCCCAAGTAGCCAAATGAGGGTCCTGGAACGTATACGCCCAGTGGGCTACCTCCAGGTCCTTGAGAGGCAGACCAGTCTGGAGTCGAGCGGTAAGTGTACATGTGTACTGATTGGACGCTGTGCATGTTGAGGTGTGGCAGGAGTGTGCAGGTTGTACATATGTCTGTGTAGGGACATGTATGCATGTGTATGTACAGGGAAATTAGCCTGCTGCATGTGAGTCCTCTCATGTGTGAGACACATCTATAGTGTATGTCTTGGTAAGCATGCTTGGCAAATGCAGGTGTGGGTGGACACATTTTTGAAATTCTGTGGATGTACTGTGGCATGGTTATGGTGTCACACATGGATGCTGCTTCCACCCGCATGTATCTGCACTATGTACATTTGCATGTGTCTGTATTTGACAAGTGTGCAGCTGTGATACACCATAGATGCATGTGACACTGACATGTAGGAGGCTGATTGCCAGATGTGACATGGATGGGGATGTTATCACAACGACAGGTGGTGGAGATGTACAGATGCATGTATGTCCGGTGGCGTGTATGCATGTGTTCTGCACTCCCCGTGTTGCATGTGACGTCAGGCTCACCTTCGGCTGCTCATGCTGTTGTTTGTGTATGGATGGTGCTGCCTGGTGCAACATTCCTGTTGATGTGCTCATGTGTGTGAGTTGAAATGACATGTGCGTTGGGGAGTGTGATGCCATGTTTGAAGTTTGACACTGGCACTCATGTACAACTGTCATGTGTGTATCAGACCATTGTACAGTGCCCTGATGCCTGTGTTCTATCTCTCCCTGTCTGCAGCGTTAACTGATGAAGAGGGCGGGGATGGTGCAGTGGAGGAAATTTCAGGGATTGCACCGCCAGCCGGTGATGCAAGGCCCAGCTCCCCTCCCATGTTGTCATCTCGTCGGGGAGTGAGGAGTCTGGTGCCGCGTCCGTGGCCGCAGCTGCCGAGGGTAGGTCCAAGAGACGGAGGTCGGAGGTGGACTCCTCGGCAGCAGAAGGAGGGTCCGATGGAGGAAGATGGCACAGAGTCATCCAGGTTAGTGGGGGTTTGGTTGAGGAGGAGGCGTGGAAGGGACACACACAGGGTCTGGAGGGGGGGATTCCACTGGTGCTAGTGGTGCAGTCCAGGGGCAGGCACAGGAGGCAGCGCAGGCTGCCGCGGAGGTGCCTGTGTGTAATCCTGTCCCTGATCCTGTGACTGCATCATCCTGCACCAGCAGGGATGCCTATGTCCAGACCCGTTTTCAGGGAGAGGATGAGCGCACAACAACTGGCCTTCCTCTCCCTGCGGACGTGGCGATCCGGGATCGGGTTGAGCCTGTCCTGGCTGGGATGGCGTTGCGTCAACGGGGCATGCGAGGTGACCTGCAGTGTTTTCGTGAAGACACTGCACGTCATCTCGGATGCCTCTTTGACCAGGTTGACCTACTGGGAAGGGTCACCAGGACTGGATTCATCTGTCTGCTGGACCTTCTTCCGACCCGCTCCTCACCTGAACCCCCTATGCGCCAGTCGTACTCTGTGCCATCTTCCGGCCCATGTATCACCTGGGTACACTGTGGAGCTGCCTCTGACCCAGCGGCCAGGCTGGTGAAGGACACATCCCTGCCACAGTCGGTAGTCGGAGGTCCAGCAGGGGTGGCCACATCAACAACTGCACCCCAGCAGGAGGAGGACGTGCAGGCATCAAGAGCCAGGGCACATGCACAGCAGCAGCAGGCTCAAGGTGGGAGCTCAGAGCCATCAACATCAGAGGGGCAGGCATTGGCTGAAGGGCAGGAGGACCCTGGATTGGGAGTGTCTTCTGTGTGGCAGCGGTTGGGCCAGCACATAGATGCGGAGTGGTGGCGGGCAGAAGAATCATGGCTCACTATGGTCAGGGCGGAGAACTCCAGGCGCAGGGCGCTGAGGCGGGCCGAGTGCCTTGAGGCAATTCGCAGGGAGTTGGAGTTGGACATGGTGTTATCCCTGCGAAACCTCAGGGCCATGGAACAGGCCCGCCTCCAGGACATAGAACAGGAGTTCGATGATGCCCTGGCCCAGGAAATCGGCAAGTGAGCCGTAGGACTTGCACACGACCATTGTATATAGTTAGTTAGTGTTAGGTTTCATTTATGTTTTTCTTTCATTTGGGGCGCATGGACAATGCCCCACCTGTTTGTTAATTGTATATAGTTGAACAGTGGATTTATCATCATTTTATTTTATTTTTCACCATGGAGCAATGGATTTTACTTATTTCTTTCCCTTTGGATTTGCTTTGTTGGACGGTGACTTTGGACACATTTTCATTTGGATTTATTTGGATTCTGATTTCATATTCTTTTCATTTTGGAACATGCTGCATTTTATTTCTTATTTCCATTATTGTGTGTTTTCATTTCATTCACTTAATTTTGTGTTGAATACATTTTTGTTTCATACTTCAATGTGTGGTATTCTCTCATTGGTTCCATGCATGTCACGATGTGGGTTTTCACATTCACTGGCACCCATTGTGTGTGTGTGACGGACATGTGTTGATGTACATACATGCCATTTGGGTTGCTTCATGTAGTGGGCATTTCAATGTGGGGTGGATGTAATACTTGTTTGGTTCTTTGGGCAGGGGTGGCATGCGGTGGGATTTGGGTGGCCATGAGGGCCATGATTGTGGATCATGATGATGAGTTGGGGGGACATGAGTCGGGGCCTGCTGGCAGGTGCCCCTTACTGCTGGGTGGGTGGGGGTGCACGGGTACATGAGTTGGGGCCTGCTGGCAGGTGCCTGTCACTGCTGAGTGGGTGGGGGTGCAGGGGGACATGAGTAGGGCCTGCTGGCAGGTGCCACTCACTGCCGGATGGGTGGGGGTGCAGGGGGAAATGAGTCGGGGCCTGCTGGCAGGTGCCTGTCACTGCTGGGTGGGTGGGGGTGCAGGGGGACATGAGTCAGGGCCTGCTGGCAGGTGCCCCTCACTGCCGGTTGGGTGGAGGTGCAGGGGGACATAAGTCGGGGCCTGCTGGCAGGTGCCTGTCACTGTCGGGTGGGTGGGGGTGCAGGGGGAAATGAGTCAGGGCCTGCTGGCAGGTTCCTGTCACTGCTGGGTGGGTGGGGGTGCAGGGGGACATGAGTCGGGGCCTGCTGGCAGGTGCCCCTCACTGACGGGTGGGTGGAGATGCAGGGTGACATGAGTCGGGGACTGCTGGCAGGTCCCCCTCACTGCCGGGTGGGTGGGTTGCAGGTGGACATGAGTCGGGGCCTGCTGGCAGGTGCCTGTCACTGCTGGGTGGGTGGGGGTGCAGGGTGATATGAATCGCTGCTCACTGGTGCATGGTGACATGTGGGCTGGCTGGGGGGCATGCCCAGGGTGGATGGGCTACCTGTAGGGCATGCCCAAGGTGGATGGGATGCTTGTGGGGCATGGCCTGGGGTGCAGGGTAGTCCCCTGTGGTGTGGGCTGCCTGCAGGGCCTGGGAGGGGGGAGAGGGCACACCTGGGAGGACCACACTGCCAATTTGCATGTGATACTTCCTGTGCTCCCACAAGATACACGTACCCTGCTCGCCCAAGGCCTTTTGCATGTGATTCTCCCTGCGCACCCCTCAGAATACACGTACCCCGCTTGCCCAGTGAAATCACTTGTAATACTCCCCGCGCACCCCCAAAATACACGTACCCCGCTCGCACAAGGCCTATCGCGTGTGATACTCCCCGCGCACCCCTCAGAATACATATACCCCGCTCGCCCAGCTAATTCGCGTGTGAAACTGCACGCGCACTACTCAGAATACACGTACCCCGCTCGCCCAGCGAAATCACGTGTAATACTCCCCGCGCACCCCCAAAATACACATACCCCGCTTGCACAAGGCCTATCGCGTGTGATACTCCCCGCGCACCCCACAGAATACACGTACCCCGCTCGCACAAGCCCTATCACGTGTGATACTCCCCGTGCACCCCTCAGAATACACGTACCCCGCTCGCCCAAGGCCTATCGCGTGTGAAACTTCCCGCACACCCCCCAAATGCACTGTCCCGGCCCTGTGAACTGGTGCAGGGTTAGCGCGGCCCTTTGTGCTGCATTTGGGATTTCAAGGCCTTATCCTTGCGCAAGCGGCGTTCTTGGAGGCGTAACTGGCGCTGCTGGATGTTCTCTGCGCCAGCGCTCAAAATGGCTTTGATATTCCATGAATACGTGGTGCGCCAGAATGCTGTTTAGCACACACAGTTGGCGCACGCTGGCGCACGCTGATGCACGCTACTTCTCTGCGCTGCTCGTGTGCGCTACCTCTGCGCTGAAATCTATGAATTACCCTGAAAGCCTTTCTGCACTGCTCATCACTTCAAGATATCTAAACAGAATATTCTACTTCTGCTACACATAAAAGTGGCAAGAAGTCCTGATTTATGCTGTCAGGATGTGCAAGATATTACAGTAATGAATATGTTATCTAAGTGTCTTTTTCAATGTTTTGTATGAGCCCCAAGAGACTAGTCAGGTCCCATTTTTTTACCTTACCCAATATAGTTATGTTATGTTATGTTACGTTACTTTGCATTTATATAGCCTCTTATATACCATTGGTATGATCTCAAGGCGCTGGTAGGTTGAACGCCCTCGGGAATCGTAGTTGAAGTCAGTAGAGAGAGAGAGAGAGAGTCATAAGGTGCGTGTGTACACCGGATATGTGTGCAGCATGTGTGGCACTCATATGATAGCTGCTTCTTAGCGGTAGGTGTGGTGGTTGGGAGATCAGGAGTATGTGTTCGTTCTGGCAGGGTGATACCAGACTGATTCTGGCTGTGTTAGGCCTGGGGAGAATGCCTAGGCTCGCGGGTGTGCAACCATCTGCGATTATTAGGATAATGGGAAGTATGTGGGAGGTGTTGGTATGAGAACAGGTATACCGAATGTGTCATAGTATCGCTGTGTTCTAATTGAGTGGTGGTGTATAGAAGAGAGTAAGCGTGGTGATGGGATATGGTGGTCTTCAGTAGGTGCTTGAGATCGAGCGCCTTCATGCTCCATGCATTCCATGCATTCCAATCATTCCATGCACTCCAATCGTTCCATGTACTAAAAACGATCCATTCACTTCAACCGCTCCTTGCAATCCAACCGTTACATGCACTCCAACCTTTCCATGCACTCCAACCGTTCCATGCACTCCAACCGTTCCATGGGAGTTCCATGGGAGCAATCATTTTGTGTGTTTTTCCTACTCATTTAATTTGCCTGTTTGTTGCTATGTTTTACACCCTGCATTATAAATCACAGATTTCATCCTGAATATCATATATGTTGAGTGATAGTGACCCTGTAGTTATGTTGGAGTCCCCTTTAGAAGAACAGGTATTGGATGGCTTATAACGTTGGTGCTGTTAGAAGAATCTGCATGTAGTTTTGTCAATAGGAGCTCGGAAATGCATAGCCAAAGGTTCGGACAGTCCTACAGCCTGAACCACTGGGTGGATTTGCATTAAACCTTCTTTAGACACACCCATTAGTCCTGAAAGTGTGCCTTCACAAATAAAATTCGGTGTGCATCTATTGATTGGTTTCTTTAAAAAAAAGTGCACCAAAACATGCACACACACAAATTGTGATATTTGGGGGTGGTTTAGGACCTTTTTAGACAATCAGATTGCGTAGTTGGAAAACATAGAATCTGACTGGTTGGGGACAAGCAAAGTTGTTCAAATGATGCCATTGTTTGGGGTCATTTGGACTGTCTTGTTGACCCAGCCCCACCCACATTTTCAGAAGGGACATATTGCAGTGTCCTTGGTGACCCCCCAAAACCAAGGCAAGGATGATGGGCATACAGAGGGGTGTAATATGCCTATACATTTACTTTACTTAAGCTTATTGATAAGGCACAACCAAAGTGGGCTGGAGGCATACAGGTGCCGATGAAGTAGAAGCTGTTAGAGAATAGAACAGACGGAACCTAGCCCAGCCAATTTATCTAAAAAGATACAGTTGAGCTGTTTCATAAAACACTCCAGGGAGAAGCAGTTTCTTAGCTCAAGGGGCAAGGCATTCCATTTGACAGGAGCAGCTACCCAAAAGCCCCCTTTTTTATCAATTCGAGTGAAACATTTGGTATTTGCAACAGATGCGCACTGTTTGAGCGAAGAGATCGTACTTCAGGTTTATTTTTAAGTCTACAGTATATAAGCTGGGTACAGCCCTGCCAGAGATTTTTAAGTAATAGTAAGTAAACTGAAGTTTATCCTAGAAGCAATAGGTAGCCAATGCAGACTTCTATGCACCTCAGAAAAATGTGCATACATCCACAACCTCATAATCGCTCTAATAGTGCTGTATTGTACTAGTTGAAGTTTAGACAATTCTCTTTTACCCACCCCTACCAACAGGGAGCTGCATCAGTCAATTTTCGATGAAATGACAGCTCTAGCTGCCGTTTCGCAGCCGTTTTGGGCGAGAAATGGGCAAATATGCAAAGGAGCCATATATGATAGGCCGCTGCTGAGACAAGACTGTTGACCTGACATGTTAATACCAAACAATTGCCATTTTTACATAAGACCCTGCTCTCAGACATTGTCCCTGGACACATGTCTGAGACAGAGGTACCAGCAAGTTCATGGCCCATGTCATAGGGCAGCCCACAAACCCTGAGTTGGGTTAAAATTACCACTCATACCGTTCCAATTGATACTTTTGCTTGGATTGTTGGGTCCAGGCACATGGATTAACTTCAGGGCCTGGGCAAAGTGGCCACTGGTCATGACCAAAGGCTGTGGCCAGTGGCCCATTGACCCACAATGGCATTGACGTGAAGTGACCACAGTGCTTGTTCACAGCCCGTATCTCTGTCCTGCATCATACTGATGGTACTCTGGCCTGCTGAGCAGCAGGAATATTTGAATGGGTCCATGTTAAAACAAAAGTGTTCTGGTAACAGCTTCTACGCAAAATGCCATCTTTCATGAACTTTACTAAGACGTGTATGAGTTTCACTGTTCATGCATTACATAATGTACATCTTCCAAAATCTCACATCAACGCTCTTAAGATACACACTCGTCCGACAGATAGGACTCATAGGACACATGCTCCCATGACACATGCTCCAAATACACACACTTACTATGCATGTTCCTACAAAACACACATCCTATGACACATGCTCCTATGACACACATTCCTACAACACACACTGTTGTGACTCACATTCCTATGACACATGCTCATACAACACGCTTATACAATGCACTCTCCCATGACACATGACAGTCTTGCCAAACACATGCTCCTATGACACACCCACTTACACACAAACAATGGCCACAATACACGCCTGCAACGTGGTGATAAACAACATGCTCTCACACCACACACACTTTTGCTAAATTTCTTACAACACATGCTATTAAGACAAACACTGAGAACCAATCTATACCTTCTATACAAAAAGTACACGAACAAGATATACATGGGAACATCTTCTATATAAAATGTTCATTTATACTTAGAATATGTAAATTACATATTCTAAGAATCAATGCACGTATGACAGTCATGATAAGTGAAATTCGAATCAATGAATGTAATATGACCTTGTCTCTGTCCTTCAATGAATTGCTTCAACTCTATATTGCTCAGCAGCAGGAAAATGCGTAAATGTGTCCGTGCCCAAACATAGTTGCTCTGGGAACAGCTTCCATACAAAATATACATCTTTCTTGAACTGTATGAAGAGGTGTCTGAGTTTCACACTTTATACATGATGCGATGTACATCTCCTGAGAGCTCATCTCAATGCTGTTGAAATGAAATGAAATGATATTTTATTTATATCGCACTCGTACACGTGTTTCAGAGCGCGACCAGGCAAAAAGGGAGGGGAGCAAGGGAGAAAAAAACAGAAAAACAGCGATTTTACCAGGCCCAGTGACATTTAAGAAAGTGCAAGTGCATGGGAAAGGAAAATGGGGGGGGGGGTGGAAAGTGCGAAGCAGAGGAGAGAAACATAAATAAATATTAAATAGAATAAATAATAAATAAAGGCTTTAAACCATGGTAGTCAGCTAGCAAGTGGCAGGTGAAAGTTAGTCAGAAAGGTATATCTGATAAGTGCAGAAGAAACGTGGGAGGGGGACTGTATGGGTACAGATACAGAACCCTAGTGCAGATGATGGTCTGGAGGCAGTGCAGGAGGGTGGCAGGGTGAGCAGGTACCTGGGCCCGAAAGAGCAGAGGGTGGCCAGGTGGACAATGCCATGAGAAGAAACAGATCAACAGGGAAGAAGGGGGGCAAAGGCAGAGGCAAAGAGGAAGGTCTTGAGAAGTTTCCGTAACCAAAGATGTTTTTCCTCAAGGTTCAAGGTGGCCGGGAGGCTGTTCCAAAGGGAGGCACCAGCCGAAGACAGAGATCTACCTCCAGCTAGTTTTTTTTGCAAAATGTCTAACCCTGTTAAGGCACACACACTTAAGACACACACTGTTATGAGACAATCTCCTACAATGAATACTCCTTTGACACACACTCCAAAGACAGACAACACGTATTCCTATGACACATGCGCCTATGACACGCTCTACTGTGAGACACACTCCCACAACACACAATTCTACAATGTGTGCTCCTACGCCACACATCAAACACAATTTTAAAACACAGGCTCTTAACAAACAGACCATTTACAACACATACACTAACACTATGCGCCATTCTGTAATGTGCCCTTACACCACTCACACTTTTGTTACATGTTCTTACAACACAACCTATTAATACAAATACAGAGAATAATTGTAAACCTTCTATAATGAATGCACAGGTACATGTAGAAGATGTACATTTCACGCATGAACCCTAAAACACATATGGAAACTATTGTGTATATTTTTCTAAGATAAGGCTTAAGGCTCATATGCCATGCACTCATGTGGTTATACATTAATTTGGAAAACACTCATACTAAATTACCTTTTATTACACAAAATCACACACTATACACTGTCCTCCCCACCCAATATAACTGAGATTATAGATACAAAAACATTCTTTAATCAAGAGTTGAGGTTAACCACAAATAAAATTGTAAAAAGAGTTGGAATAACAGCCTTAAGGTACAGCCACCCACTGTATATCACAGTTCTAAACCTTCAAACCTTAAGTGTAAACATGGTTTTCAGACAATTGTAGAGCCCACTTTCACATGTTAGTGTCAAATGACTACTATATAAACTGGCATAATAGAACCACTCAAAGAGGGGGTGGAGTGGCCATTGTGATGAAGTCCTCCGTTACAGTCAGTAATGGTCAATCTCTGACTGGGATGGCTCATATAAAATTGTGACCTGTACCTACCACCTATCACCTAGTGAGGCCCATCACATTCTTCTCTGATACAGACTTCCTGGTTCAGCCACACTGTTCCTGTATGCCCTAGATGTGTATCTAGGCTCACAAGCACTTCAACACAATTATTTAATCATCTTGGGTGACCTTAGCATTTGGTGTAATTTTACGGAAGATGGAGAATGTAAATATCTGTTTGACATCTTACACGCACATGGTCTTCAACTGTTGTCTAATTTAGCACCCATATACGTGGGCATTGTCTGAATCCAGAGATCCATCGAGGCTCAACCCTGGCCGATTGTATTATAACTTGTGTTAGCTGGTCTGATCATTCACTCGTAAGTTTTCTTCTACAGAGCTCTTTCAGCCCCATTCACAAAACATTGCTCCCAATGTACAACTGCGCCATCGGAAAAGGGATCTGGATTGTATATCCAATAACGATCTTGTACAGAGCCTCCCCCGTATATAATCCAATATGGATTATTCAGCCTACTACTCTAACTTGATGTTAGGCTTGCAAAAACATTGTAATGGCTTTGCCCCCCTTAAAGTCCTTAAAGAAAATAAGAAGAAGAACAATCAATGGTATAATGAGAACCTTAAAATTTTAAAACAACAATATAGGAAAAAGGAGAAAATGTGGCTTAAAGCAAGAGATGAAGGGCCTCATTATACAGTAGGCGGTAACCATGACGCTATTAGCGCTATGGTTGACGCTGGTATTTTCCCGTGTCCGCCTTGGTGGATGGTGGAATTACCGCCCTACTCCAAGGTGAGCGGGGGCGGTAACTCCCCATTCACCAAGGCACTTCCCCATTCCCATTTTTGCCCCCATAGGGCTCAATGGAAATGGGGAAGGAGGAAATTACGGTACCGCAAATTCCGGTACCGTAATTAGCACCAAGATCCCTTTGCGGCACCCTAATTTAACGGCTGGTAAAACCAGCCGTTAAGGTCGGGTCCCGCAAAGGGAACTCGTAGTAAGGCAGTAAGGGTTTACCGGTACCGGTGCCATTACCGGTACAGGTAAACCCTTACCGCCTACCGTGTAATGAGGCCCGAAATCTCTTACTTGGCAGCTAAATCAGCCCTGGCCCCATATAAAAAATAAATTATGTTGGCTAAATCTCTTGTAATGCAAAAACCAAATTGACCAAGCTGAGAACAGACATTAGGCTCTGTTCCGTGTCATAAAAAATGTTTCCCTTTCTGAGAATGTGTGCTCTCAACTCCCAGTGTCACTTACTCTGGCTAATGAATGTAATCGCTTTTTCCAAGAGAAAGGTAACATAACTAGAAATAATATATTGTTTGCCCAGCTTCTATTGAAGCTGACACAAGTATCTCCTATTCTACACCTCCATCTAGTCTCTGCCCTAGTTTTTCTTTCTCTGCTGTTGGTACTGACGGAATCTCTAAATATCTGGAAAAGTTGAAACCAACGAATGTCAGCTCTGATCCAATTCCAGCGTATTTGGCAAAACAGCACGCATTGGCTTTTAGCGAACCTCTGGCGTCTAAAATAAATGTCTCATTATGACAAGGTTGTGTCCTTCTAGAGTTAAAAAAATCTTTCCTGGCTGGCCACCAGGGGGCGCATAGGCAACTATGCTCTTTGCGTGAGCTCTGTTGCTACTGCCCCGAAAGGTGGATTGAGCCCCCACTTCTCGGACCCCCCGTGGAAGAAAAGTGAGTGCCTACTGTGGGAACACCCCCCCCCTCATGTGGGAGAAATCCTGAAGAAAAACGAAGCAGGAAACCCCCCGAAAACAGTGATAGAAATTACAGCCCCTCGGACCTGGAAAAATGAAAGCAAAACCACTCAGGACACGTGTGCTGGAGGACCCCTGGTGAAGAGGAACTTCCCCACGGCACCGCGACCGAGCCCCTGGAATACAACATACTGCCATTGTCCTGGACGACAGGGGAATTGCAGCGGAGGCCCCAGCTGCTAGACAGGCGTAGGAGGTGGGTGTGTCTGACAGCATGGAGCTAAGGCCACTGCGACTTGGGACCTGCTCATTGCGAGACAAGTGCTGGGGGACAGCTGCCACGTCAGCCGCGCCCACGCTCCACATTACCTGCACCCTCTGGGGGACACGTTGCGTGGACCTGGCCCGGGTGGGAGCAGCTGCCAAGGCCCCATTCTCGAGGGGGGCCTGCGGCGCACATCCGTGTGCACTTCCTGTGCCCTCAGGCACATTTAGCCATCTCCTGCAATGCCTGTGGCCCGGAGATCCCCCCCCTCTGAAACGCGGGCTGGGCCTCACAGAACCGGGAGCTGCTGATCATTCGAGTAGCGGACAACGTGTTAGTGCCCCCTCGCCTCCAATCTCCTGCCGCCCCTCTGGGTTATAAAGTACACAACCACAGAGGACACAAGCACTCCTGCACCACCCATTGGAGCACTGCCCTGCCGGAGAAGGTCCCTGACTCGCTGCATTAGTCAATAAAGACCCTGCTTTCCCACAAGGTGTGGCAAGGGTGGATGGGGAATGGAGAATGGGGTAAATAAAACACACACAGCAACAACTGCAAGGAGCAATGGCACCACAGGACAACCCTAGAGGCTAAGACACTGCAGTACATAATTGCTGCTCTCATCCCCATAGCGCAAGGAGAAAGAAAAGCAATAGATAGCAAACCAGTGAACCCTATCATCACAATACCCAAGGACTCCATTAGACCTAGACCAAACCCCACTATAGCAGATCTGCAGACACGCTGGACACCTCAGTACAGCAAGTGGAGCGCAGGCAGTGCATAGCAGCCCTCTCCCGCTCTGACCCTACGGACAAAACAAAGAGAGGATACACCTCAGGGACCGAGAGCAGCACTATCCACATCCTTCCGCTAGGGGGACAGCACGCTGTGGTCAACCACAGAGCTAATGCAAATACAAATGGAGTGAGCCTGGTGATTGCCCCACCACCACAGCTCACTTCAGGAATCACTCTGAAGACACCCTCCTATGGGTTGGAAACAACGCAACCACATGGGCTGACATCTCCTGGTATAGGTGGTAAGGGATCCAACCCAATACCCCTATTATATGGCTGAAGGAGAAGAGCAGTGCAAGAAAACTTAACATTAAGTCTCGCTCAACCCTCATACACGGCAACACTACTGAACCTCTGAAGGGACTAAAGACACAAGTTCCACTTCCAAGTGCTCAGAAACACTTGGCGTGATCCGCCCAAGGTCCCAAACAAACGTTTGGTCCAACTCACCCTCCCCAGAGGCACAGAGCACCGCCAGTGCTACCCGCTTGGTTCACATGAGTGTGAGACAAAAACTAGCCTCATTTGCCTACATCCTCACACCCATTTCGTCTGACAACTCTACCATGGCAAAGATGAACACCCCCCAGAACGATTCTGCAGCCACGAAGGGGGATATTGCGGCCTTGTTAGGTGAAATCAAGAACATGGGAGCCAACATAAGTGGCAAAATAGACAAGATCACACAAAGGCTAGACAACATGGAAGAAAGGCTTGAAGGGATAGAGAATAACCAAGCATCCATAGACACCCTCGAAACACAGCTCGAGCAGAGGATAACTGACCTTGAGCAGCGTGAGGAGGACTTCAGGCTCAAGATGGATGACTTAGAAAACCGGGAAAGACGAAACAATCTGCGCATTTTCAGGATTCCGGAACGAGAAGGAGAAACTGAAAACGATCTCAGGAAAACTCTTCATGACATCATCAAGCTCTTAGTTGCAGACGATGCAATAGATGAACCCAAAACAGAATGCATGCACAGAGCGGGAAGTCCCCCGGGTGGACCAAGATCGGTCCTTGTCTGATTTCATCGCTTCCAAGACAAAGCCAGAGTTCTCGAGAAAGCTAGAGGCAGCGAGGCAATTATTCTAGGCGGTGCCCAAATATCAATATACCAAGACCTATCCATGCTGACATTGGCCCTCAGGTGCATGTGTGGCTGTTAGGGAGAATTCTCTGTTTAGGCTGAATTTCCTAACCTAGTGAGTCCCACAGCAGCTTTGCTGGATTTCTGGAGTTTGTTTTTTTCATCCTGCCAAGAGTGACACTCTTTTCCTCCCACTCTTGGACATGAATATGGTTGATTTCTTTGAATGTCAATGTGTTCTATGGGCTATGGGGTCTTTTACTCCATAGGGCCTCATGTGTTTTGCTATGGGTGTTACACCGAACCCTCTGTGCCGTAACACTCGGGTGTCCTAGAGGATCCCCACCATAGACTCCATACCCTGGGACTGACTACTGTCTCCCAGGGCATGTAAAGTCACCATTGGCTTTACTAGACCTAAATTTACTAACAGAGCTAGTACAAACCATCCTATTGTGGACGTACTGGTAGGGGTAATTTGATTACCCCTGGGTCTGTTGTTCGAGGGGGCACTGTCCCGTCCCCCTCGTCAAGTTTTGGCTGGTGGCAGTGGATACTACTTTTTATATTCGACCGCAAATATATTCCTATGGGATTCTTCCCATTGTTGGAGGCTAATACTTTTTTCACATTAGTCTCTAACATACCGCCGGTTTATTTGTCTTAAATAAATCCACCGGTTGGTATTTTCTGCCTGCATCGACGACATCTCCGGTGGAGCCCTGCTGAACCGACTCACCACTTCCCAACGACAGAGGAGATCTCCCTGCTGGAGAGTCTTCTTCCCCTGACTGGTGGGAACAACCAGTCCCTTGCTTTTTCTTCGCTTCCAGGACATCTAGTGGTCGAATTGCCCGTGCTGAGCACCCCGGCAACTGGATAGCCACTAACCACTGTACCGTGACCAAAAGGTGGTGCCTTGTGACGGAGCACTCCGCAGCCGGTCTCTTCCCTGGTGGTGCAACGATCTTCAACTTTTCCTCGGCAACGGGATCCTCTCATCTCCTGGCAAAGCCACGACTTGCATCCACCACCAGGAACAACTGCCCCCGCCGGAGCTGTCTCTTCACTCTCAAGGTACTGTGTCCGCCTGGCTTCCCTTGAAACGGTTATCGTGAGGTGTCTTAAATCCTTACCTTTCCATTGGGTCACCTCCAGACCTTCTTAAACGTTTGTTCTAAGACTGGTCCAACCTTTCTGTGACATTTTGCTACACAGCCTTGAAGTGCATTTCCACTGTGATACTTTTGGGACATACAGCCTTGCCTCCCTCCGAATGGGCCTGGCCTCTGAACTTTGTGATTTACAGTAGACCCTGCCTTGCTTGCCTTGCATTTGTTTCGTAAAAGTGTTGGTACTGAGTTGGTTTCATACCCTGCCTTTTTCTCTCCCTTTCTAACGAATACTAGAGTGCCATCTAGGTTAAAGCATTCACCTCTGTCTGCAAATAAGTGGTGCCGTTGAACCTAGACTTGTCGAAATATTGTTATGGGATTGATATATACTTTTCGTAACTGTGATTGAAGTTGTTTGCCATATTAGTGCCAGTGTGTTTTCCATAGATGTGTTTTTAAATAAATAATTATATATCTTTACACCCAAGCTCTGATCCGTGTCTGCTTGTTCTACTGTTTAAATTGCCCTATCTTATATACTCGAAATACGGCCTAACTCGTCTTGAGAGAAGTCTGACTGCTCAGCCACAGCTACCAGGTAAATCTGGGTGGTACAGACTGCTACCAATTGGGTTTACTGCTAACTCCTGTAGACTTAAACTTTTTGCAGTGGTCCCAGAGGGAACTGCACAGGTTTCTGCCTAACACTGGTGTACAGCGGTGGGATTCGTATCGAGTATACAGTTTAGACTGCTTTTCAACACTTTAGGATAACTAAACACAAAGCTTAGCACTAAAAAGCAACTTTCTAAAAACATGTTTACTATGGAAGTTTACAGTCAGGAGTCCTTGTCAGGAAAAAATACTGAGAGTTTGAGAGCTCTCTGTAGACAAGAGAATCTTTTTGTAAAAGGCAAGAAAATAGAACTGATAGCGAGATTTCTGGAAAACCAAAGTCTGGGTACTGGTTCAGAGGAACCAACTTCTCCAGCAAATGTAGATAACAGTAATGGTGTTGATCTAAATCAAAGATCTGATGATAGTGATGAAGAGGCTGAAGAGGAAGGAGAGGCTAATGAAACTGTCTCCCCTGCTCCTCTATCTGCCTTACAAGCTTTACCTACTGGGCCTATAACAGGTCCCACACTAAGTCCTCAAGTCCTTGAACTAGAAAAAATGAAAATAGACTTGGAATTCAGAAGGATTACTGCTCAAACTGAACAGAAACACCAAGAAATGCAACAAATTATTAGGCTCAGAGAAATGGAGCTCAAGCATGAGTTAGAAATGAAAAAGTTGTCTGTCGAAACTGCTTCTGTCTCTGGCTCCTCTAGAAGTTCCAGTCCCAAAAGACCCCAGATGCCTAAGGAATTAATTGGTATGTATGAACCAAAGTTGGATGTGTTGGATTGGCTGAGTTTGTTTGAGTACAATCATGGGCTCCAGAACATCACAGGTAATGAGCTACTTACCTGGTTGTTCTCTAGGCTCCCCCCTGTTGCAACTGATGCGGTAATGGAGTTGGGGGAGGAGGATAGGGAAGAGTATGAAAGTGTGAAACTAGCTTTGATAGCTAGATTTGGGAAGACCCCTTCCCAGTATCTTAAGAGGTTTAGATCCCTCAAAAAGCATGATGGTACCCCTTGGGCTACCTGGGTGAGTGAAGGGTTGAAAAACTTAGAGGGATGGATTAAGGGTTACAAGGTGAACACTTATGAGGGTATGAAGAATCTTTTTATATTGGAGTCTATTTATGATGCCTGTGCTCCCGTCACTCGGCTGATTCAAGGGAATTGGATTCCAGGAAGCTAGCTAAGGCTGCTGACTTGTGGGTTGCCAACAGGCCTACACATAAGGATTCTGGGGCAACTCAGAAAAAGGATGAGGGAAAACAGCCTAAAAAAGTCTCAAAAGAGAACTCTAATAACTCAAATTCCAAAGAGGGCCCCAAACAAAACCATAAGGGTAAGCCACAAGGAAAACCACAGCAGAATAGTGTACCTTCTGGTGCCAAACCAGATGGAGGCCGGAACAAGCCACCATTCCAGAAAGCATTCGGAAAATGCTTTGTTTGTGGCTCTACTGACCATGTGAAAGGAGACTCCAGATGCAAGGGTAAACCTTCAGGAGTCCAGCTTGTCTCCTTAGCCTTCGCTCCAGCGGAGGAAGTCCAAATGGCAAGTGGAAACTTTCTACTGCTGGCTGATGAACCCATTGGAGTCTCAGCGAGTGTTTCTTTAGTGTCTCTCGGTTTGTGGGAACAACAGAATTTAGATGTCTATAATTCTATCCCAGATAATACTAAAGAGTATTATAAGGACAGTGTCCAGGTGAATGGTCAGGAGACTCCTGCCATCAGGGACACTGGGGCCAGCATAACTGTGGTGGATAAATCTTTTTTTCAGGCTGAGGATGTTGCTAAGGCACCCAAACGCCTCACCAAGTTAGCTGGAGGGCCTGTGCGGATGCTTCCCCAATTACCAGTTCTCATCCAGTGTAATGACATGAATGTGAAGATACCTGTCAGCATACAAAGTGAGGTACCAAGACGAGTTCTGTTGGGTAACGATTTAAAAACTCTCGGAGTTGTGTCTCATACCCCCAGACCTCCTAGTAAACGGTTACAGGAGCTAACCAGACCTGCAAGGGAGAGAACCATGAGAGGTACTCCCGAGGAGATAATGAAGAAGGATATCACTCCTGCTCCACTGGATTTGTCAGCTGCTGTCTCAAAGAAATCGGAAGCGAAAGGGAAACCTAAAAATTCTATACAGAAACCAGCAGCCAGCACTTCAGTGCAGCCAACAAGGACTTCCCCTTGGTTGTCCAAAGTTACACTAGTAACTCCCCCTCCAGCGAGGCTTTGAGGGTGGTACAACCCTGTGTGGTAGAATTAGACTCTGAAGAAGAGCTAATGGAAGGCCAGGAACTCATTGGAGATCTGGATCCTGTTGACCATCCTGACCTGCAGTCTTTACTGGCAGAAGGTGGACCCAACAGGGCAGACTTCAGTAAGGGACAGAGAGAATGTCCAACTCTGGAAGGTCTTCGCCACCAGGCAGTTGCTCAGGCTGAAGGGCAAGAGCCTGGGAAATACAGGTTGCACTGGGAAGATGGCCTCTTCTACAGTGAACCAACCGAGTCTGAACCTGGAGACAACAAACGACTTGTAGTACCCCAAGAGAACAGACAACAGTTCTTGCAGTTAGCCCACAGATTCCTTTGGCTGGTCACTTGAGTTTCAAGAAGACTAAGGAAAGGCTCTCTCTCTACTTTTATTGGCCAAAGATGGGGGCCGAAGTAGAAAAACACTGCAGGAGCTGCCACAGCTGCCAGACCTCTGGTAAGGTTGGCTCCAAGAATGTGGCACCTTTAGTGCCTCTCCCAGTTGTGGGAGTCCCATTTGAGAGAGTAAGGATTGACATTGTTGGTCCCCTTGATCCTCCAACCTCCTCAGGCAACAGGTTTATACTTGTTGTAGTAGACCATGCTACTAGGTATCCTGAGGCAATTCCTATGAGGACCGTTACAGCTCCGGCTGTGGCTAAGGCCCTTCTTGGTATTTTTACCAGGTTCAGGTTTCCTAAGGAAGTAATCTCTGACAGGGGGTCAAACTTTATGTCCCACTACGTGAAAGCCATGTGGAAAACATGTGGAGTTACTTACACGTTCTCAACAGCTTACCGTCCACAAACCAATGGGTTGGTAGAAAGGTTCAACCGAACCATGAAGATCATGATAGGTGCTTTAGAGGAATCCCTTAAATGGAAGTGGGACCTTCTACTGCCATGCCTTCTCTTTGCTTACAGAGAAGTCCCTCAGGAGGTAGTAGGTTATTCTCCCTTTGAGCGTCTCTATGGTCATCCCGTCAGAGGTCCATTGGCCCTGATTAAGGAGGGGTTGGAGAGGGCTCCTTCCCCCAAGCCAGTCAGAGTGACTGACTACGTGATAGGTCTCCGGAGGAGAATGTCACAAATGATGGCGGAAGCAAGTGATAACTTGAAAGCTGGACAAGCATTGGTCAAGCACTGGCATGATCAAAAGGCTAATATGGTTGAGTTCACTCAAGACCAGCTAGTTCTCGTTATGATCCCAACAAGGCAGAGGGCCTTGCAAGACAAATGGATGAGACCCTTCAGAGTTGTGGGTAAACTTGGAGAGGTCAACTATCTGGTGGACTTGGGCAATCCCAAGGAGGCTCCGACAGTCTTCCACACCAACAGATTCAAAGCGTATGTCTCGAGACCTGATGTAGGAGCGTTGCTTCTAGCATCATCAGAGGAAGAAGAAGAGAGTGAAGCTCTTCCGGATCTCCTCAGAGGCTTACCTTTAGACAAAAAAATTGAAGCAGTAAATCTCTCTTCAAATCTGACACCTGAGCAACAAGAAGAGTGCAAATCTATGTTGAATCAGTTTGCCTCTCTTTTCTCACTTTCACCAGGCTTGACCCCTTGGGGCCAGCATGACATACTCACTGGTGACTGTCTGCCACCAGTGTCAGAAAGTGTAAGAACCCACATCAAAGGTGAGGTCAGCAAGATGCTTGATCTCGGGGTAATAGAGCCCTCTACTAGTCCATGGTCTAGCCCAGTTGTGTTAGTACCAAAGGCAGGATCTAAAGAACTTAGATTCTGTGTGGACTACTGAGCTCTTAATGCAGTCACTAAGACTGATGCCCACCCTTTGCCAAGAACAGATGAGTTGGTGGATAGACTTGGTTCAGCCAAGTTCCTCAGCACATTTGACTTGACGTCAGGCTATTGGCAAATAGCCCTGACAGACCATGCCAAGGAGAAAACTGCATTTTCTACCCCAGCTGGCTTATACCAGTTTAAGGTAATGCCTTTTGGATTGAAAAATGCACCTGCTACATTTCAACGTATGGTAAACCAGGTTCTGAATGGGATGGAGGACTTCTGCATGGCATACTTGGATGACATAGCAGTGTTCATCAATTCCTGGGAAGAACATGTAACCCACCTAAGAGATGTTTTGCAGGCTCTTGGACGAGCCAATCTGACCATAAAGGTGAGTAAATGCCAAATTGGACAGAGTAAGGTAGTCTATCTTGGACATGAGGTAGGAGGTGGATAAATAAGGCCTTTGCTCAGTAAGATTGAAGCTGTGCAAAATTGGACAACATCTACTACTCAGACCCAGGTGAGAGCCTTCTTAGGTCTCACTGGGTATTACAGGAATTTCATTGAGAACTATGGGACAATAGCTTCTCCTCTGAATGTCATCTCCTCTCCAAAATTCCCTAAGAAGGTTAGATGGAACGAGGAGTGCAATCAGGCCTTTGAAAACCTGAAAAAGGCTCTTTGCCAATCCCCAGTACTCAGAGCTACTGATTACGACCAAACTTTAATTGTGCAGACAGATGCTTCAAATGTAGGAATAGGTGCGGTACTCAGTCAACTGGATGGGAAAAGTAGGGAGCACCCCGTTTGCTTCATCAGCCGCAAGCTGAAGGATCCTGAAACAAGGCGGGCAACAATCGAAAGAGAGTCCTTTGCTATCGTGTGGGCTCTGAAGAAGTTTAGGCCATACTTGTATGGTTCTACTTTTATCATTCAGACTGACCACCAACCCTTGAGATGGTTAATGCAAATGAAAGGGGAAAACCCAAAACTACTGAGATAGTCAATCTGCCTGCAAGGGTTTGATTTCACCATTGAGCACAGGTCAGGGTGTCACCACCAAAATGCTGATGGTCTCTCTAGGATGTATATCATCGACTAGAGGTATGAGATTCATCCAGGAGTGGATTAAATCCTCCTGTCCCTTAGTCTGGGGGGGCGAGTGTTAGGGAGAATTCTCTGTTTAGGCTGAATTTCATAACCTAGTGAGTCCCTCAGCAGCTTTGCTGGATTTCTGGAGTTTGTTTTCTTCATCCTGCCAAGAGTGAGACTCTTTTCCTCCCACTCTTGCACATGAATGCAGTTGATTTCTTTGAATGTCAATGTGTTCTATGGGCTATGGGGTCTTTTACTCCATAGGGCCTCATGTGTTTTGCTATGGGTGTTACATCGCACCCTCCGTGCCGTAACACTGGGGTGTCCTAGAGGATCCCCACCATAGACTCCATACCCTGGGACTGACTACTGTATCCCAGGGCATGTAAAGTCACCATTGGCTTTACTAGACCTAAATTTACTAACAGAGCTAGTACAAACCATCCTATTGTGGACGTACTGGTAGGGGTAATTCGATTACCCCTGGGTCTGTTGTTCGAGGGGGCACTGTCCCGTCCCCCTCGTCGAGTTTTGGCTGGTGGCAGTGGATACTACTTTTTATATTCAACCGCGAATATATTCCTATGGGATTCTTCCCATTGTTGGAGGCTAATACTTTTTTCACATTAGTCTCTAATATACCGCCGGTTTATTTGTCTTAAATAAATCCACCGGTTGGTATTTTCTGCCAGAACTCGGTTTTTAAAATGGCGTATGTGTTCGCCTCTGTAACTCCGAACTAAAGGTTGAGCCCTTTGTTCCACTTTTGGCGGGCTTCTGCACAGAAGCCCTCCAGAGTGGTGCCATTCTGTCTGGGTAAAACAGGGGGTGTGGGAGGGGGTTTAGGCACCCTGGACTGAGTTGCCTTGCCAACTCAAGTCGCACTCTGGTGTGATTGGCCCGAGTGGTGAGCCGCCCCGCTCACCACTTAGCATGTTTGATTGACAGCTAGGCTGAATGAATGGGGGTTTTCTGCATAAAAGCAGGGCTTTTGGGATTGGAACTTCAGAAGTCGCCACAGGACCTAAGAATCCGACGAGGGTAAAGCTGAGCTGAACTGCAACGTCGACACCTCCGGTGGAGCCCTGCTGAACCGACTCACCACTTCCCAACGACAGAGGAGATCTCCCTGCTGGAGAGTCTTCTTACCCTGACTGGTGGGAACAACCAGTCCCTTGCTTTTTCTTCGCTTCCAGGACGTCTAGTGGTCGAATTGCCCGTGCTGAGCACCCCGGCAACCGGATAGCCACTAACCACTGTACCGCGACCAAAAGGTGGTGCCTTGTGACGGAGCACTCCGCGGCCGGTCTCTTCCCTGGTGGTGCAATGATCTTCAACTTTTCCTCGGCGACGGGATCCTCTCATCTCCTGGCAAAGCCCCGACTTGCATCCACCACCAGGAACAACTGCCCCCGCCGGAGCTGTCTCTTCACTCTCAAGGTACTGTGTCCGCCTGGCTTCCCTTGAAACGGTTAGCGTGAGGTGTCTTAAATCCTTACCTTTCCATTGGGTCGCCTCCAGACCTTCTTAAACGTTTGTTCTAAGACTGGTCCAACCTTTCTGTGACATTTTGCTACAAAGACTTGAAGTGCATTTCCACTGTGATACTTTTGGGACATACAGCCTTGCCTCCCTCCGAGTGGGCCTGGCCTCTGAACTTTGTGATTTACAGTAGACCCTGCCTTGCTCGCCTTGCATTTGTTTCGTAAATGTGTTGGTACTGAGTTGGTTTCATACCATGCCTTTTTCTCTCCCTTTCTAACGAATACTAGAGTGCCATCTAGGTTAAAGCATTCACCTCTGTCTGCAAATAAGTGGTACTGTTGAACCTAGACTTGTCGAAATATTGTTATGGGATTGATTTATACTTATAGTAACTGTGATTGAAGTTGTTTGCCATATTAGTGCCAGTGTGTTTTCCATAGATGTGTTTTTAAATAAATAATTATATATCTTTACCTCAGCTCTGGTCCGTTTCTGCTTTTTCTATGGTGTAAATTGCCCTATCTTGTATACTCCAAATACGGCCTAACTCGTCTTGAGAGAAGTCTGACTGCTCAGCCACAGCTACCAGGTAAATCTGGGTGGTACAGACTGCTACCAATTGGGTTTACTGCTAACTCCTGTAGACTTAAACTTTTTGCAGTGGTCCCAGAGGGAACTGCACAGGTTTCTGCCTAACAGTGGCCCCCTCACAAAATGGCTGAAGAAAAAGAGCGTTCGATATAGATGGGGCTACCCCTTCTCCCTTTTCTTTGAATACGAAGGGACCAAGATGAGAGTGAGATCTGAAAAAGAAATTAAGGCATGCATTGCTGAACTAATAGGACCCAGGGAAGAAGAAGGCAATCGAGAGGAGTTGAGAAGGGAAGACAGAGGATGTCGTATCCAAGGCCCCAGGAGGAAGCGGGTGAAAGGCTCGAGAAAGTACCTGAGGGGAAATGCCTCCCCGGAGGGGGACAACTGAACATTCTTGAATTTGGTACGATGGAATCTTCTCTAATGTTCAGAAGGTGACTTGAATAAATGGCCACTTCTCGACCTTCAGTATGGTCATGACGAGGAAATTAGGGGGACACACACACAAAGGGGGTTCAATTGAGACTGAGGTATCACATCAGGTGAAGGGGTGTGAAGTAACGGCCCCCACTGGTGGTTTGATGCAAGACCGGTACTATCGACATGGCTTGATCGGACGCCAGCTAATGGGTAAAGGATGGGAGGGGGGAGGGAGGGTAGACAAGGGGAAGGGGTCGAAGCACAATCTTTATTGGTACAAAATGCCTGATATAGTGGCAAACTTGATGGGCAGACAGAACACTGGTCAGAGACTATAAGCTATTTCTCCATGAAAATGTCAAGGCACTTACTATTGAAGAAAGAAAGGGGAACTCCCTAAGAATTGGGACTCTCAATGTAAAAGGGCTTAACTCACCCACTAAGAGATTGCTGGTATCCACAGAATTCCGTAGCTGTCATGACCACTGTGAGGGGACACAAGCTGTGCCACAAGCAGGCTCCCACCAGAACCCTGAGGGCCTTAAAACCACTGCAAAAGGGCTCCTGGAGCCAGTACTGGTGCCTTTGGCACCAGGCTCATATGTAGGAAGGAAGGCTATTCAAACTAGGTCCCGTTTATGTACATGGGCCTTTAAATCAAACATTGAAGCACCCACACAGTCTAGTTCTAAGAACCAAGCCATGTGGTCTAATGTTTTGGGTGTGGCAGGCCTGGAATTACTTTCCCTGGTATGCTTTACCTGGGCTATATAAACCACACCCTGACTGCAGAACACGTGTTATTCTGCAACCCGCAGCGTGAGGCTCACCATGTCCAGCTCCTGGTCTTCAGCATCTTCCTGTAATCCTGCAAGAACAAGATTATTCTGTTTTACCTGAGAAAATACCATCCAGCACTCAGCATCTCAACTGGGCTGCAATCTGTGGAAACCGAGAGAAGAAGAAACATCACTCACCTGTGAGTACTAGCTTAAGGACTTCCGGCGAACGGCTAACACAGCTGCTGTTCAAACATTGCGACCTGCAATAACGAGAAACAATATTAGAACGCGTGCTTCCAAAACATCGAATTCCATCAGTCTTACCTGAATTCCATCACGCTACGCCACGCTTCCATCCAGAGCACCACAGCAACATCTTCAAAGGAAAAGAGACATATTTAGGTTTGCTTTCAATATTAAACTACTGCACAGTGCTGTACTTACTTTAACGGATTCCGTGGGCCTGTTTTACATCGTGCTCTCATCCACTCCCAGCACCACAGCGGCCTGTGATGAGAAGAAGAAGAAAACACAGGTTAGCTTTAAAAGACAAATAAAGGCGCTGCGCTTCGCGCTTTCTCTTACCTAGAAAACGTGCCTCTCCATCCGGCACGCCAGCATCAAGACCTTCGCACCTGAAAAGAAGGAGATAAAGACATTAACAAATTCCCACCATAAACAGAACAAAGACTTAGAATTAACAAACCTACCTGCCTACCAGCAGATTCGGGGTCACAGCAGGCCTGGGCCCAAGGAAGGCGAACTGCACCAGTGAAGCAACTCAGGCAGCTCGCCAACAAATGTCAAGCGCCCCTGCACAATAAACGCAGGACGGATAGCTCACCCTACAAATAGCTAAGGTGAAAAAAGAACCCAGTGGGAAGGGAATCGGTCAGAGCGAGGTGGGAGATTCACCCATTAGAGACAGTTATCACAAATCCTCCATTCTGTAATTGCAGATTCATTATTCAGCACTGGGCAACTACGCATCCAGGGTTCCACATCTCAGAGCCTTCCAGGTGCCCCTGGGGATATCAGGTGAGCATAACAGAAGGGCCAGGATGGATGTGCTCTTGTTACAGGAGACAAAGTATGCTAAGGGGGAAGAATGGCAAATCCTAGGGCGGTGGGTCGGGAAGGAGTTCTGGGAATTGGGACCACTGAGAAAGGGGGTGTGGGCATCCTCATCAGAAAGGGTATAGATTGTGAGGTAACCAAGATATGGTCTGATGTAGAAGGGTGGGCTCTAATGGTAACGGGGAATATTGCAAAGGTGAAAGTCACGATTGCCACACTTTACTGCCCCAACACTGGACAGACTAGGTTTCTGATTAAAACGATCCCCAAAATGATGCTGGAGTCCTCAAGCCATATCATCCTAGGGGGTGACTTTAATCAATGGGCAGACCCTACTAAAGACTGGAAACCATTTAATCCCGATACGAGAGACATTAGAGGTGCCTGCACAGAATTTAGGGAAATGATGGATACTTATGGGCTGAGAGATGTGTGGAGAATCATGCACCCAAATGAACAGGGCTACACCTTCTACTCTAAACCTCACAACACATTTACCCAAATCAATTACATATACCTATCCAAATATCTCTCTAACATCACAACACTTGCAGAGATAATCCCAGTCACGTGGTCAGACCATGACATGGTGGTATCAGATATAAGGTGGGAGAATCTGCCAGTGTTGGGGGGTAACTGGCGATGTAACAAAAGCTTATGGAAGGACCCTGTCTTCAGAGCAGCAATGGAGAAGGAGATGAACGAATACCTCAAACTAAATAATACTGCAGAGGTATCCAAGCAAGTAGTTTGGGAAGTGGGGAAAGCCACCTGGAGAGGTATTTTAATAAAAGAGGGATCAAGTAAGAAGAGGGAGAGAAATATTATTGAACATAGACTCAGAACTGAAATCTGTCAGCTGGAGGGGGAATGTATGCGAGAAGAGGTAAATGACCCCAACAAAATCAATGAAGTAAAAAAAAAAGAGAGATGAACTGAAACTCTTGGAACATGACCAAATAGTGCGCAAGCTTCGTCTCTTGAAACAGAAATTTTACGAGAAAGGAGATAAGGCTGACGCACTCTTGGCTGCAAGACTTAGAGATCAGAGAACTGAGTGGAAAGTATATGAAATAATCGAGGACAATCCCTCCCCGGCTGAGACTGCCCCTACCATCCCGGAATGCTTTGCCACCTTCTACGAGACCTCATACACCTCAGAAACAAACCTCCGATCAATCTGACACTGAGACTTACCTGTACCCTATTAATATGCCTGAGGTATCAAACCTCGACTCCGACCTACTAGAATCCCCCGTATCTGAGCAAGAAGTACAGGCTGCTATAAAAAGACTAACAATGGGCAAATCTCCAGGCGAAGATGGCTATACGGCTGGATTCTGTTCATCCTTTAGTGCACAACTGACACCATTCCAGACAGACCTTTTTAACGAAATACTTGAAATGGGGATAGCCCCAGACTCCTTTACCCGTGCCCTGATTATGGTAATCCCCAAAGACGGCAGAGACCCCAAGAAATGTGGATAGTACCACCCTATCTCCCTACTCAACATAGATGTGAAAATTTACATGAGGGTCCTTGCAGCCAGACTAGAAACACTAGTGCCACAAATCATACACCCCGACCAGGTCGGATTCATACTGGGTAGACAAGGGGCGGATACAATGCATAAAACCCTCCACCTTATCTATGCATCTCAGAACATGTCCAATGACCCGGTCCTCCTTTCAATTGATGCAGAGAAAGCCTTTGACAGGGTATAGTAGGGTTTCCTGAGAGCAGTCCTGAGAAAGGTGGGGATCATCCCAAGATTCAGAAGGGGAATACGGCTGTGTACACAGCCCCAAAGCATCAATATTCGTGAAGGGTGAATACTCCAGATGGTTCGAACTATGATGCGGCACCCGACAGGGATGCCCCCTCTCTGCAATCCTTTTTGCCCTTTCCCTCGAACCTCTGGCACAGACTACGAGTGCTGACCACAAGGTAGAAGGAATTCGACTGGGAGCGATGGACCACAAGGTGGCCCTCTACGCCGATGATATACTCCTTCATATGACCAACCCTATGACGTCCATTCCTCAAGCTCTCTATCTGCTAGAGGAATATGGCCGACTCTCTGGGTTCACGGTGAACAAATCCAAATCCATCCTATTTCCACTACGGGAACTGGCAGAAACTAATGAAACCAGGTATTCCCCACTTGGGCTCAAGATCGAACACTCCAAATTAAAATACTTGGGAATACAGATCACCAAAGATCTGGCTGACGTATATCAAGCCAACTTCCCCCTTCTTCTCCGACTATTCCACGCCGATCTTAGTAAATTGAGCAAGTTGACAATCTCATGGCTAGGGCGCCTTAATGCGATCAAAATGGTCTGCCTCCCCCGCTTCCTGTACTCCTTTCAAATGTTACCCATAGTGATACCCAATACATTCTTCCTCGAGGCCAAGAAAGCCATGGTGAAATTCCCATGGGTGGGAAAGAAGGCAAGGATTTCATACAGCACCCTAACACTTCCCAGATACAAAGGCGGGTGGGACTCCTTGATCTCAGAAAATACTACGAAGCGGCCCAACTGCGTGTCCTAATCCCCCACTTCCACAACCACAAAGAACCCCAATGGATACACATGGACAACCACTACCTAGCACCAACCACAGTTTCGGAGTGGCTCTGGGCCCCAGGGAAAAACTTCAAAAAAGGATTAAAGATCACCCAATCCTGAGTACCATATGGGGAATTTGGAAAAAAAGGTCAGAGGATGCAAAATATCTCTACATGGCCATCCCCACTGAGTCACTTATGGTCCCCGGGAATAAATGATCATATCCCCAATGTAGAGAGATTTCAAGCATGGTACAAGGCTGTCCTAGAGAGGGTGGGGCAACTCCAGAAAAAATATTCTTTCATCACCATCCC
Source organism: Ambystoma mexicanum (assembly GCF_040938575.1). Taxonomy (NCBI): domain Eukaryota; kingdom Metazoa; phylum Chordata; class Amphibia; order Caudata; family Ambystomatidae; genus Ambystoma; species Ambystoma mexicanum. The sequence goes on from NC_090933.1 coordinate 167,769,481, forward strand.
GGAACTGACCGAAGCCCTAGGAATAGGCACACTGTCCATCTTTCAATACATACAAATGAAAGGTATTTTAACGAAACCAGCATGGAGGGACAAGTTGATGCAAGACCTCACCCCCTTTGAAAAGTTATTAGACTCTAGGACAGAGTTCAAGGGACTGATATCAGCTATGTACAAGGAAATGGTTGAAGTGGGAGATGGGACCACAGACCCACTGAGATGTAAATGGGAGAGAGATCTAGGTGAACATATTAGCCCAAACATGTGGGGAAGGATGTGCAAGGCGGCATCACAAACGTCCATATCAAGCCAATACAAATGACATGCTACCAAACTATTACACAGATGGAAATACCACCCTGTCAGGCTTTCCAAAATGTTCCAAACAAGCAATCCAAGATGCTGGCGTGAATGTGGGGAACTCGCTGATTACTGGCACATGTGATGGGGCTGTTCCCGAATAAAGGTGTTTTGGGACGAGGTCTTGGGTTGGATCAAAGAAATAGATGGTATCCAAAGGGCTCCTGACCCACACCCTATATTATTTGCTCTGGAGAGGAGTGAAGATGAATGGAGTAGGATTAAAGGTTTGGCCCCTCAGTTATTCCTGGCAGCACGTGCCATACTTGTGACAAAATGGAAGTCCAAGACGGTCCCGAGTAAGAACGAATGGATCAATGTGGCATCAAACATATGCATAATGGAGAAGATAACAGCATCCCTCCATGGGGGATCTTCACAATGTGAGGCTCTATGGATGGACTTTGTGAATAAACACTTATCAGGAGACTCGGAAGATCAAGAGGCCTGATTCATTGAGTTGAAACGTACACAAAGTGATCTAAGGGGTTATGAGTGAAAAGAAAGAGAAATAGACTCTTCCAATAGGTAATTCCCGCAACAACAAACTGTGACCACTTAAAGACACGTAGAGATATATTCCTTAAGAAGTCTGCTCGACCCACAGGAGGGTGGGGGTAAGGGGAAGGGAAAGTCATGTTAAACTGTTGCAGCACAAAGACAGATGTAAACTTAAGATGTATGACGAAAGAATAGTTTTGAAATGCTCCGATACTGTCCTGTAACCCTGAGTTTGTATTGTTTTCAAATATTGTTTCCTGGCAATGGAAAAAATTCATTAAATCAAATAAAAAAAAAACATCTTTCCTCACACCACTGTTAAAAAAACAACTATGGACCATAAGGTTATTGCTAATTATCGTGAAATAGCTTGGCAACTTTGGCTTGCCAAGATTCTAGAGAAGGTGGTGATAAGACAGCTCCAGACATTCATAGATGAACACAATATTCTCGACTGTTTCCAGTCAGGCTTCAGGCTGGCTCATGAAACTGAGACTGCCCTGGTGATGGTCTGCAGGGGGCCGCCGACGAAGGTAATGTAGCAAGCTTATTATCCTGGACCTGTCAGCGCCCTTCGATACAGTGGACTGTGATATTCTCATCCCAAGACTGTCTCAGTCGCACATGATTCAGAAGAGGCCATGAGATGGTTTGTGTCTTTTCTATACGACTGCATCCAACCAGTGAAAATGGGCAATTGCCTCTCTGAGACTGTGCCGGTTCAGTGTCGGGTAACCCAGTGGTCCTCATTTTCACCTCTACTGTTTAATATCTATATTTGAGTACTGTTGAAAATTCTTTCCGAATTTGGGATGTCATACAACTCAAATGCGGATGACACCCAAATTTACGTGTAATTTAACCAACCAGCAAGAGGAGTAAATACTGTGCTGTCCTACGCAATCAAGATCAAGAACTGTATGTTGGAAAATAAATTACAGCTGAACCCGTCAAAAACAGAGCTTATTGTACTGGGCACAAAGAGGTTGGTATAGGATATGGTTCATACTACTATGTGCCTCTCTCTCTTTGGTACCCCTTCTAGATATGTAGATACTGTAAAAAACCTCAGCTGTATCTGGCAGTCCAGCATGGACTGCAATTTGTAGGTCAGTCAGTTGGTAAAATCTGTATATTTTCAACTGAGGCTCTTAAAACGAGTAATGCCTCTTATTGCATTGAAGGATCGTCCAACTTTGGTTGGAATACTAACCAATGCTAGGCTGGACTACTGCAATGCCCTCCTTATAGGGGTTCAAACATTTCAAATAAAGGGACTCCAGGTAGCCCAAAAGTCTACTAGCAGACTGATTTTTTTCATTGAGCAGAAGAACAGCGATCTCCCATTTCAGAAGGCAGATACATTGGTTTCCAGTATGTCAGAGGATCCTTTTTACGGTACTCTCTCTGGTGTTTAAGTGCATCCATGGGACGGCACCAGCCTATTTGAGCACAAAGATCCAGCTGTACCACCCTTAGGGATGGCTGTGGTCTTTAGATCAGCGTCTTTTGCAGATCCCAAAGGGTCAGAACATCCTCATGGGGCAAACAACGGTTCTCCGTCCTTAGTCCACAAATGTGTAATGCTGTCCTGTCAAGCCTCTGACTCCTTCACTCCCTGACAATCTTTAGGAAACTACTAAAAACCTATTTGTTTGCTTAGTGGAGACCCTTTATTGTTAGCTCAAACCCTTGTGACACAGCAATGAATTACATAAGAATATCTCTGGGCCTAGATGCATTCATGTTTGGTCCCCTCATGGGTATGCACGTTATAAATTTACAAATCAAATCAAATCATTTGCAAACATACACATGGGAAGGGAGTATAATAAGCAAGCAGATATGTGTATCTATTATCCAAGTATATACATTCCACACAAAACAATACATCTATCTTTCTAATTTCCAAAGAAACCTGAATCAGACATGAATCTCTGCATTTCACAGCATGTAAGTGTGTCAATTTAATAAGTGGCCACTATAACCAGCTTTAGGCATCTCTAGTTTGTGATATGAAACTATCAACTAACTACTCATGTCCGGAAGGGGAGAGTAACCATGAATGACCATTTCAAGTTTCTAGCTGAAGAATTCTAAGGCACTAGCTGTTCCTCCTGTGATTCTGCATGCATGAGGGCATTGACAGTGACTATTCTAATTCAGGGTCAAATCCAAACAATCTGCAAAGCCAATCCACTTTTATTTGAAAAGGGTATTCTTGTTCTTGACAATTATGTTGCTGTATTTTCCTCATTATATCTCAAACTTGATTTCCATTCCATACAAACGTTGAACAATCATGTTCTAGACATAGTCTCCCTCGTTTGTTTTTTTATGTGCTGCCTCTACCTCTGAAGTAGTGGGCACATGTTGCACCAAAAATGAGGCCTAAAATACATTATGCAAGTCTTTCCTGGCAGAGCAAAAGAAGAACCTGCCATTTGTTAATAATAATAATTTTGCATTTATATAGCGCTACAAACCCTCAGGCATCTGAGCACTGCTTATTCTTACCCACGGTGTGTGGTGCTCATTTATCAACCTCAGATGGATGAAAGGCTGAGTTTGGCCCTGCTGGGATTTGAACCTGCATCGGTAGGCTCTACACTGATGTCAAAGCGAGCGCTCAACTTGATGTGCTATCTGACAGGCTGTTGGAGAATTATGCCTCTTGTTTGCCATCATAATTGAATGGATGCCTGTTAGTTTACATATTTCTGCTAGCTGCCATGTTCAATAGGATTCCATTAAAAAGTGCAAAGAAATCTGCACAGGCCGAGCACATTGTCAATATGGTAAAAGTAGATTTTGTATTGCCATTATTTTCAGGGCTGGATTTCACATCAATACAACAATGTACATTACATATTTGATTTCTGCCACTGTGTAACTTTTCAAAAGGACACGGCTGAGAATCAAACAAGAACTATGTTTCATCTGTTAGGCCGCAGTTATTTCGCAGGAATACAGCAAGCCACATCATTAAAGTCTTAAATAACTGGATTCCTTAATATGTCCTCATACCTGCAAATATGATTTGTAAGAATAAAGGGTATCTGCAGTCAAATGTGACTAATATTCAATGTACTGAGGAATTGCTTGGATTTAAATTCAATCAACATGGTCTGAAATGAAGGGTAAACTGGAACAATATTTCAAATGTCATTTCTGCTTTGCCATGCATGTTGTAAAGGGCGAAGTCAAGAAGAAACAGGGAATTAGAAACACTCTGTATATTTACATTTCCTGGCTGGACCTAGCTTAGTATTGCACATGAAGAACACAGATAAAGTTTTATTTTCTTTTTTTTTCCGTCCAGTCGGCCTGTTCAGGATGTGATATTTCTAATGACAGACACATACATTGTTGGATTCAAGTCCTCAGCTTCAGTGCCCATGTCATAATTTGTCAGAGTTCAAGCATCTCATAAAAGCTACATCAGGCCAAGAGGTCAACAGAAATGTTACTGAAACAGACACCTGCTAAGGAAAGGTTATGGAATAAATGTCTGGCAAAAAACAAAAAAACAAATGCATGCTCTGGATGGATGGCATACAAAATTGAGTATTTAGGGAAGCACCACCATTGTCAGCTAGTGGAAAATCTCTTCAACTCTATATTAGAAAATGTGATTCATTTACATGAGAGAAAAATCACATTAAAAGGTGTAATTACTAAATTGATTGCTGTAGCATAACAGAAGCTCGAGTCACACAAAATTACAATTTGTAGATAGAAGCAATATCGATCAGAAAATGTAATACAAATGTACCTTGCCATGTTTTGAATACACGAACAGTGGCAAACATGCATAGTGTGCCAGAAATTATTGGAATGCAATAATTTAATATTTCTCAATGTGCAACCTGACTTGCAGCATCTGAAAAGATATGTTTTATCAACCTTGCCTACTTCAGTCAAAAGTTATGTCAAAATGAAACTAGCATTTCTTCAACAGGAGCAGTTTTTTCCTCCCACCCTTCCTGATTATGTGGTTGGCAAACCACACCTCTCTAGCAAGGTAGAGGTGGAGCTAGAAAAGATATATATTTTGATACACACAGGTGATAAGTTGAATAAAGAAAACAAATTAATACAAAAGATCATAATAAGGACAAGATTAAAATTGAAGAACCGGCTGGAGATGGGGATCTGATGCCATTGGAAGGACTAATCATGCAATTAGGAGGCCCACCTATATAAGGAAGACCTATCTGTGCTTAGAGATTGATTTCCAAATAAGCCATCTGAATAGAGGGCCTGTCTAAGCAAGGATATCAGGCTAAATGAGTACCCTACTGGCTCTCCAAAATAAGAAGTTGCATCTTAAAGGTAAATTAAAACCCTCGCAAACCATATATGGCCAGGGTAAAACCTGGTAAGATAAACCTAATGGAAATCAGGGGAATGCAATTGGAGAACAAGAAAACAGATGTTGATATGTAAAGGCCCTTTCTTTTATTTGCATACAATTGAAATGTGAGATATTATTTCTTTAAAGCCCAGTGGGTCTTGCATTGAGAAATGAAATGTAAACTGAATACATGTTTTTTTCTTTATTTGTAGACTGGTTTATTATAAACCTTATACAATTTAAAACCATAGATAAAACTTGCAAGTACATAAAAACAATACCACATAAAATCATCAAAATACACAAATCACATTTCCAAATTCATATAAAATTCAACAATTTGATTACAAAAGTCCTCCATGTACAATTTTCCTTAAGACTTTCATTTTCCATGGATGCAAGTCGACATAAAACCATTTAGGTAACAATATTCACTTCCTTTAACAATTGTTTGACTCTAAGTAGTAAGGAAGTTGGCCTAAATTGCAAAATATAGCACCAGAAATGTTCACCATTTAAGGATTCACTGTTATAAACAAGACAAGAGAAGAAGTCTTTCCTAATTTCCTGTAGTGCTGGACACAAGATCATTACATGTCTTAATGTTTCATTGTGGTCCTCTCAAAAGCAACATATTGCACTTTCCCTTTGGTCTCTAGTAAATAAAATATCACCAGTAGGGATCAGATTAAAACAAACTCTCATAAAACTTTCTCTACTATCAGGACATTGTTTCAAGTAATTCATAAGTGACACCCTTTTTTTGATTCTGCACATACCTGCAACTCTTTATAGGACTTGTACTTACTGCACTCATCACAGGTCCCTATCCAATCTTGATCAACCACTTTCTTTTCGCCCTGCACCCGATTAGTCAGCAGGTCTTCAAGAGACACCTCATATTTTTCCAAAATACATAAGCATTTTTCTTTAAACTAGCAAAATAGCCCTCCCTGGGATTTGTCGAGGTTCCCTTCCAATAGTACGTTTAGCGTGTTTAGATTGCTTATAAATACTTTTCGGTACAGAAACAAATACTTCAATTGTACCAAAGCTACCAATGAGTTTAGGCCCAGTTTGAAAGCATAACATAATTATGGGCGCACAGTTTGGCAAGGACAATGCCTTCCTCCACATAATTCCCTCAAGCTTACAAAACTTCAGCTTCTCATACATATTTGTTATTTCAAGACTGTATAGTAAAGATGAGGCAACTTTGCATTTAAAAAACTGCACTAAAGGCAGCAGGGTAAAGCGACAATATGTTTTCCATGTGTAGTACATTTGAGCTACGTACTGTTTACCTTTGGCCCACAGAGACTTCTTAATGTTGTTTTACTCCAATGGACTGCTAAATCCAAATACTAAGTATTTCACCATAGGAACCGTGGATAAAACAGACAAATACATTTTCCATTTAAAGTGCACAATTTTTTGTTTTCTTCCCTTATAGCATAAAACACATTGGGCCTCATTCCGAGGCTGGCGCTATCCATGGAGTAAAGAGCACCATGGTAAGCAACCATGGAGCTATTTACTCCATGGAAATCCGGCATGGTAAATGGAGTAATTACCAGTCCATTCCAAGGTTGGAGGGACCGGTAATTCCCCATTCACCATACCGGTTCCCCATCCCCATTCCTGCCCCCATAGGGCTCAATGGGAATGGGGAAGGAGTAAATTACGGCACCGTAAATTACGGTGCCGTAATTTACTCCAAGGTCCCTTTGCGGGTTGGATTTTTAACGCCTGCTAAAAGCAGGCGTTAAATGCCAACCCGCAAAAGGGAACTCGGAATATGGTGGTAAGTGTTAACGGTCACCGTTGCCATTAACGGTGACCGTTAACCCTTACCTCCAGCCTCGGAATGAGGCCCATTATCTATTCGGATTGACTAACAGGCAGTTTCTACAACACATTCTTCTAAACAATTCAAAAGTCGCTGTAGGCCTATGGGAGTCTTATCTAATAGCAAGAGATCATCTGCATAAGCAACCTCAAATCAGCATTCCCAATTAATCTTAGGAGGTGCAAAGGAGGCATTCTCTAAATATTCCCCCAAATCGGTAAAATATAGATTACAGAGGCAGGGGGCAAGTATGCACCCCTGTCTTAATCCACGTGCCATTTTAATTGGGTTAGAGACCTCTCCATATTGTACCATACCCTCATAATAGTGTTGCTGTATAATTGAAGGAGTATATCTACGATGAATTGAGGGAGGCCCCAAATCAGCCATTTTGACCAGAGTCGTTTTCTATCAACCTCATAGAAAGCAAGGCTCAGGTCCACACTTGCAAGGTATAAATGATCTTTTCCTTCTGAACTGGCCACCTCAATAAGGGATTGTATGAACAAGCCACTAGCATCTTTTGCAGTGGCCCTCCTGAAGCCAGTCTGAAATTGTATTTTGTTAGTGGCTTAAGCTGGTGCAGAGTCATTTTGGGATATAATGTTATTGCAAGATACTATCACCAGGGGTGGCCATAGTAATAGATTAGGTTTTCATACAATAGAAATAAATAAGGGGAATTTGGTTTTACTCATTGAAAATTCTGCAAAATGCAAACTCCTGCAGTGCCTTGTCCTTAAATGAACAGGCAGACTCATGTGTATGGTGGAAGGAAAGGGGGTTCTTAATCATTGTACATGCTACTGGAACAGTATATCTCCAGCCACAAAATAAATGCAGGGTGAAAACAATACACAGATGTATTGATGTGATGCAGGCATACACAGATTGAAAGTTGCACAAGCAAATAGATTGAAAACAGTGCACATGCACACAAACACACACACACATACACATACACACACACGTGGGTTTAAAGCTGTATATACAGCAACATTTAAAGTCACACACACACAGACACACACAAACAGGTATAGATTTAAAGCTACACTCTCATGTTTAGTGAAAGTTGCCCATGCATGATTAGAGAAATCTGTACCCCCATTCTTTGAGAACACAGTATGCGTGTGGGTTCAGAGTAGAGTAGACAGACCCCTGATATTATTACCTCATATTGAAACCTACAGGAGCCAATTAATGCTGGCCATTGTGTACATGTAAAGGGCCTACACACCCTATTCATTTACGACCTCCCATATCTATCGGGGAGCTAAATCGAACATGTAGGAATACATGTTATTGAATTAAGTGTTTTTTCTCCAAAACAATACGTGTTTTGATACTGGAGAACATTGAATGTTTAAAAGACATTTGCATCACGTTGACATATTATCATTGAGAAACTAATGATGTTCATAGTGAAGCCAATATAGAGTAGAAATGTTTAGAATGGCTAGTATTTTTCAGAATGCAGTATAATTGTATGAAAACTGAATTGAATGTGAATGCGTTTGTGGATTTATTATAGTGAGATTCATATATGCAGGGGTATTTGTTTGATAGATTACTTGATTACTTGATTTGGGGGATTTTGGATTTGCTGTACATATATTGAAGTGATCTCCATTGTGAGAAGCTGGAGACCAAGTTGGTTGAAGTTACATTATTCTTTTAAATATATTTTGATTTCAGAATACAACACTGACTATTCCTTGCCCACAAATGTGGGGTGGGATTTTATACATGGGAATGTGAGACTGGCATGACACACCTGCCTGAGTAAAGTCTTTCAATAAGTAAAAACATCAAATATCAGTACAGGTGATCAGGCATTCCTACCCATCTCCTGTGGCTGTCTCTCCTGTGTTGCCTCTACAGGGCCCCTGTTTAACATGGGGCCCTGTGATGGGTTCCGCCCCCCAAGATGGATTGCTAAGGGTGGAAGATGAACCACACTTGGATGGATTGTTAGGAACATAAATGTACCGCACTTAGGTGGTATTTTGGGTACATTAATGTAGTGCACTGGGATGGATTGTTGGGGTAGGAAATGTACTGCACTTGGATTGTTGGGAACATTAATGTACCACACTTGGATGAATTGTTGGGGGTGGGAGATGTACCACACTTATATTGTTGGGAACATTAATGTGTCACAACTAGATGGACTGTGGGGGGTAGGAAATGCACTTGGTTAATTGTTGGGGGTAGGATATGCACTGCACTTTGATCGATTGTTAGGGGTGGGGGGTGTATCACACTTGGATTGTTGGGAACAATAATGTGTCACACTTGGATGGACTGTTGGGTGTAGGAAATGTATTGCTACTAACTAACTAGACTAAAAAACTCACCATTCAGCATACATCCCTCAAACTTTGAACTAAAGACAACCATACCTCTACCACACCATCAAACTGCACCCAGTTCACAACACTCAACGTAAAACCAAACCATACACAATCTCACCTCAACACCACATGATGGCTACTGGCCGAAGATGCACCAATGCTCAGTGACCGGTTTCTCTGAACTGAAGCTGCCATCAGTACATCAAAGTTCTCTTGCTCTTTTCCCGCTCAATCCAACTAACACACCCCGCCACCACTCTTGCATTGCAGATCCACCAGAGTTCCAAGAGACCATGCAGGCTGTAACAGTGTGTGGTACAAGAACATTTAACATAACGTAACATAACATAGCATAGGTGCCTGCCTCCCAGCACGCTATTGGCCTCTCCAGCATTCTTTTTGGCCTATGGGGAACCGTCAGGCTTTAGCCGGCCCCCTCTGCAAAGGCCCATATCTAGGCCCTGAATCCTGATCAGCTGTGCACTTTCCCCTCTTCTCGGTGCCTGAAGAATCTATGAACTGATCCCTCCTTCTACGCTCTGCTTTGAAGCTTCAAACGTCTTCCCTAATGCCTCTGCTGCATTTGCTGCCTGCTATTTCCACACCACAAATGCGGTATGGCTAATTTTGAATCATTAATCAAGACAAACACAAGTACTTTTATTTCTGGTGCTAGCTGGTGTTAGCTAAGGGGCATAACTGCCATCCTAATCACTGCCTCCCAGCATTCTAGGGGCAGGCTGCACACTGGTTATTGGGCACTATGGGCTTCATTACACGGAAGGCGGTGGTCCAGGGTGCTATTAGCACCCTGGACCATGCCGGTAAATTACCGGCACCGCCTTGGCGGAAAGGGGATTTACCGCCCCATTCCAAGGTTGGTGGGGCGGTAAATCCCCCTTCCGCCATTGCCCTTCCCCATTCCCATTTCTGCCCCATAGGGCTCTATGGGAATGGGGAAGGCGCTAATTACGGCACCGCAATTTTGCGGTGCCGTAATTAGCTCCGAGGTCCCTTAGCGGGTTGGTTTTTAACGCCTGCAAAAAGCAGGCGTTAAAACACCAACCCGCTAAGGGACCTCGTAGTAAGGCGGTAATGGTTAACGGCCACCGTTACCATTAACGGTGGCCGTTAACCATTACCGCCTTCTGTGTAATGAGGCCCTATATCTAGTGTGCCCCTGTCCATGAGGCATTTTTAAGATGGCTGCTGCGTTGTCTTGATACTTTGTAGGCTCTTTTGAGTTAACTTTGCGCCTGCCTCCCAGCACGCTATTCGCCTCTCCAGCATTCTTTTTTTGCCTATGGGGAACTGGCAGGCTTTAGTGGCCCCCTCTACAAAGGCCCACATCTAAGGCCCTGTCTGCTCCTGTCAGCACCTGGCCCGGTTTACGGGCCCTACTCTCTTCAACTACAGGCAAAGATGCTCCTTCATGTAGAATACTGCCCCCACACCCCTCCGGACTGTCACATCCCCCCTCTTGCCATCACGTGGGATGTTTGCTGGTTATTAGCTGCTTCACCTACTCGACTCACTCCCTCTGCCTCCCCAGTCATCCACATTGCAGATGTCCCCTGGACTACGATAAAACTTCACCCTTCTTTTATCCCTGATCCACATACCTACGGACCGCATCTCTGTTCTGCTTGCTGGAATTCCTGTATCTCCCTGCATTGAGTGTGTCTGTAATTGTTAAAATCGAATTTAGGTGTCCATTCATCCTGCATTGAGTTTGTCTGTAATTGTTAAAATCAATTTTAGGTGTGCATTCATCGCGCATTGTTTATGTCTGTAAGTGTAACTATTGGGAAAGCTAAATTGTGGTCAAAATCAATGTGGGAGTTCCTAAATCACATCATAAAGATGACAGCTCTGTTCAGACCGCCAACCAGGACAAAGCATGTGCTGCAGCCACTCACAGCCGTGGGGGTGTGTTTTTGAAATTCTGCCCACACCATAAAGTGGGGGATAGCATTTGGCAGTATAAATATAGGACCTTCACAACACATAAGACACACTGCTTCCAGAACCCATCCATATTTTAGCGCAGCACCTTGTTCCGGAACTCTTCAGCTTGTTGCAGAATCCAGACTTTAGCATTGCAGAACTCTTGCTAGCTAGACCCAATTTCAAACATCCAAAATTTCACAGAACAATTATGATTCAGCTTGGCTTGCTACTATTAAGGCTTGCCCGCTGAAACTTGCATCCTGTAATCTGCCGTATCCAGTGACCAGAAGGGCCCTCCAAATCCAGTCTGAGGCGCAGTCCAAAACTGACCAGAACCGCACCGCTGATTCAATCCCTCCAGAGGTGCCCTGCTGCCGGTAGACCTGATCCAATCCAATGACCAGAGCTGACGGTCCAATTTAATTGCAAAGGACTGTAAGTATGAATAGGAAGAACAGTGAACCATCGTAAATCTGCATTGTATTATCCCAATCTCAACCCATCACATCTTTAAATTCAGAACCCTAGTATCATTAGAATCCTTCTTGCGCTGACTTTTCCCATCTGTGTTACAAAACCATAACTCCTTAGTGATTTGGGTAACTCAAGTAATTCCCAAACAGAACGGAAACTAGAGTACCACACATGAGGAGTTATGAACGGCCGTGAATAACTGATTCCTGTGTGGCATTATCTTTTTCATATTCATTAATATAGTATAATAAAACCTATCAGTCATTTTCAAAACCGAATTCCTAATTTTCACGCCTATTTTGCAAAAACGCCTCTCACTAAAACCTCCATAACTTCTTCAATTGTGAAGATAGAAACAAAATGTCAACTCTCACTGATACCTATGAGCGTTAGCTACATCCAATACTAAACACTGCATCACTGAACAGTGTATTTGACCCGTTTTTCTCAAATATTGCATAGTAAAAGTTTGCCGCGAATTTGCAAAGCTGAAAAGTTTACACGTGTCTTTGTCCCATTTCAAAGTGCTTCATCCATCCCATTCTGATCTAAAGTGTGTACCGTGTTTATATTATAGCTCATGTGTGTTAGGACCTGTTTAGTGTTGCTTTCCTTAGAAATTTTCTCCATTTAAGCATTTTGCATCCTTTTGCATTATTTTACAAAGCGATTGTCACCTATCAGTTTAAAAGTGTCACTTTTCAAAAAACGGTTTTCTCTCTTGTTTGAGGAGAGAAGATTGTATTTAAACTCTAGGTATTTACTTTCATTTCTGAATACCAGCTGGTTACTAACATTTGTGTAGGTTTGCTCATTTGTACTTCAGTATTTTGCAGGGGAACTATTAACCTAAACGCTATCTGTGCACAAAGCAAAACTGTTCTTTTTCTCGTGTTTTCTACTCTGCAGCATTATACGTGAATTCAATTGCTTTGCTTGTTTTCTGAATTGTATTGTCACTGGTAGGTGATTGCTGTCCCATATATATATATTAAACGTATGTGTGATTTGAATATTAAATAAATAAAATAAATATTTACCTTTACAAACTAGCCTGATTCCTGGTTCATTGTGACCTGGGGAGTATTTTGAGATGGGTGTGATATGAGTGGTATATCATTCAGAATATTGAACTTATAGACAAAAATAAATAAGGGTTTCATTGCGCCCTACATGCTAGGCAAGACCTGGGTGTGTGCCTGATTGAAATCCCTTACAGAGACCATAAGGAGCTGTGCAGAGATACTTGTAATATGGATTGCACACCAAACATATTTTTTTAGTCACTCCACCTTGGCGGAACCATTTTTAACAAATGATTTTCTTTATTTATCATGGTGCTTGATAAATGAAGTTGCAGCTGTAATAAGCATTTGGTAAAGAGGACCTAAAGTAAATAGTATATATTGACTGAGGCAATTGTTACCGATGTCAGTGTTTCAGGTGGTATGAGAAACATGTTTTCAATACACTTTATTATCGATATGCACTGCACCTGGCAAACTTATTCTACCTTAAACCTAGATTTTCTGATTATAGACTGTCCATCTCCCACTTATATATATTTCCATTCCCATGATATTGAGACTCGTTAGAAAATGTGTGATCACTTTATTTGGAATTCATTCCTCATGGCACATTCATGCATTTTGGACTCACAGAGCAGATATTCCCATTGGTAGGCACACCTTGAACACAGTGGGCGAAAGGGGGCATGCGTGTTGACTTATTTCTCATTTCTTACTCATGTGACTTGCATCATTCTATTTTACCCAGTTCAAGTTCCTTCTGGTAAAACATTACAATCCTGACAAACAGCCAATTGTAAACTAAAGGTGTTCAATCATGGGCTGCCCTTAACTGCAGACACCCAGGATCTGAATTATATATAACTGTTCCTCCCCAAAATCTTGTGACAGATTGATAAATACATATAACATATTAATTGGCTTTCTATAATGGCCTTTGAGAAACTAGTTATTAATGGCCCAACTCCATTTATTTTTGTTCACCTGGCTATCCAGTGGCTCCTGCAACTGTGGTTCTATATCACCATCCTGCATGTTGAAGGTTGAAGGTAGCGCCAAAAAAAGACACCTTTTTTAGGCCAATTCTTTGTTGCTTCCAACAAGCAGGATAAGGATGAAATTAGGGGTTGTACACAATGAACCCTCCTTGGACCACTCCCCCACCTGCCCCTGACTTCTCTCGTGCTTGCGGGATATCATTTCCTTCTGGAGGTGAAACTCACACAAATACACACGCACACACACACACACACTTGCCTGCTGCAATTCAAAACCTCCATCTTCTTCTGATGGACCTGTTAGCCCCTGCGAGCACTTGAGTGCAGAATGGGGACAGGCATGGCAGGAGTGGGCTCTGCAGCTTTTGGTATGTGGTCACTTTAGCCGACCATCGATGGATCGCTGGTACAGAAGACTGTATAACACAACTGTCATAGTTTTTTTGTATCACTATCTGAAATTGGGATCACCTACAACACGATATTAGATTTAGCCCTGGAGGCTGTCTTTGTTCTTTTCTCAGAAGGCTTGACACCTTACCAGAGAAACAGGCTCTGTCCCATGGGGCTAGGTGGGTAACATTGCTTCAAAGAAACCACAAGATACCTGTGGATAAAGATTACAGTCACTTTGATGTAGGGCAGAAAGGAGAGGGGGATGTTTAGGTAGCTAAGGAAGTGACATGTCCCCATTCAATCTGTTCCAAGATCACAAAATTCCCTAGTCTATCCACATTTCTTGCACCCCTCTCAACTTCCTGCAGACAAAGCACTCTGGGACTGACATCAACAAGCAAAGACTCCTGTCACAGCAGCAAGGCTTGGACACTTACAGAAGGCTTTAAATGGACCAATCCACTGTGGCAAGATGACTATGTAAGGTGGTGAGATCACCCACAGAAATTGAATCATCTTTGAAATTCAGAAAAAGGGTTTTGCCGGAACTTTAATGGGTATGGTCTGCCCAAAGTTCTAAGCCATTGAGGTGAAAATAAAGATTCCCAAAGAAGAAGCAAGACCTTTCCCACTGCGAGTACATTGATACATTTTGAATGACCCTCTGTTTTAACAAGGTCTGCCTGCTTCCTGGCCAATGGTACCCAGAACTCTGCCCACTGGAATTGGCTGCCCATGAAAGTGCTCTCTGGTAAACATCATGGCTGGGAATAGCAGGAAAAGCATGTACTGTGTACTCTGAGACGCATGACAGAGTTCCCAAAAGACTCAAGAACAAAGGAACGACTCTGAAATGTTTCCCTCCTCAAATTGCTACTGAGATGTTGTAACTCCCAAACTCGTGACCTACAAAGCTAGCTGCCTTTTGCTTTCCATGAATTTGAAGTTGTCTCAACACTGTATCAAGCCACTGGAATCAATCATACTGTAGCATCTTTATGCCGACTTGACCAATCTGTTAACAACCAATTTGATTTGTCTTGATGCTGACTGACTCACTCCATTGAAGATACCATCTCAAACTATCTCAACGATGACTTGACCCATCTATGTCCAACATACTTGTACCACCTCAATGCTGTCTATACCCTTTGGGAGCAACTTCTCAAACTGTCCCGATGGCCATTGAACCCATTCAGGAGCACCTACATGAATCATCTTGATGGCAACTCGATCCATTGTGAAGCCTGAATCAAACTGCTGCAAACGACTGGAAAACCCTAGAATCCTGATTGATGCTGCTAGTCTCCAAAAGAAGAATAAAAGGTACATGCAATGGTTCTGTCCCTCTGGACTGGGTTACAGAGCCCTAGTGACCTTTAGGACTCCACTCTTTCCACTTCAGATCCATATGCGCAGTTCATCCAAAATTCAGCGGGCCTCATTCCGAGGTTGGAGGTAGTCATGGCGCTGTTAGCGCCATGACTACATCCAATACCGGTACCGAATCTGCCCTCGTTCAATGGGGACTTACCGGTCTATTCCGACATTTGCGGGACCGGTAAGTCCCCATTGAAAAAGCAATTCCCCATTCCCATTTCAGCCCTGATAGGGCTCAATGAGAAGGGGGAATGCGCTAATAACGGTACCGCAAATTGCGGTACCATTATTAGCTTTGAAGTCCCTTAATGGGCCCCGTCCATAACGCCTGGTAAAACCAAGCATTAAGGAAGGGACCCGCTAAGGGACCTCGGAATAGGGCTCAAAGGGATTACCGGCACTGATGTCCTTAACAGTGCCCGGTATCCCTTTGCACCCACTTCGTAATGAGGCCCAGCATATTCTGTGTCTTCCTTTACAGGGGTTGGCTATTAGTGCTTCTTTTAATGTGTTTGCATGTTTAGTTTATTTGCAGACACCTATTTTTAAATAACATTAGTCAGACATTTGTATTGTAGTACCATTGTGTTGTTGCTGTTTTGGATGCTGACTTGCTGACTCACACCCTTCTGAAAGAGAATAGTCTTCCCTCATATCATGCTAACTCAAAGAGCCAAAGGAGGTGTACCGTTCATGTTGCACCTGTTTCAATTTTGTAATTGAAATTGCTGCTGGTTTAGTAGTAGTGTTGGCGTGAGAAGGAGTTTAGAAACCACTATTCAACAGCAGTGGTCATTTAATCACATCATTAATCTAATTCCATGCATCCACTTCAACCCCAGGAATTGAATAAAGCTGTTGGGAAGGACACATCATCACACATGATGGTTTCCATTAGCCCACAGATCTTTTGTGGAGCCACTTGCAAGAACACCATACCAACCACAACATAGAGGGATTGCCGAACCCAGCACTAGATATCAGACCTCTGATCCATGCTCTCCTGAAGAACTGCAGCCCTACATCTTCATGTATTTATATTTACTTTGGGCATAAGCCCCAAACAAGAGGCAATCTGCATGCCCCTCAGGGCCCAGGAAGAAACAACTATTTCACAGAGATTTGAAAATGGCTGTATCTTCAGTGATCTGATGTGCATATCCTACTTTAGTATGTGTTCTAGAGTGCATTTCCAACCTCCATAGATTTCTGCCGGGACATATATTTTTTAGAAATATGTATTTTGGTAGCCATTTTTAAACGGTGCTGTTTTGAGATCTGCAGAATTCCCTCTTCGTCAGAATATGTGATGATCAGCTGTGGTAACATCTGATTTCAAGTTAGAAGAGCAATTACGGGCATGTGGAAAATCAAGAGGTCAGTAGAGACGGAAGGCCCGGAACAAGGACAGCCCAGCAAATAACAAGGTCAAAAAATATCAACAGAGAATACCTGTTTTCGAAGGGGAAAATCATGTTTCAAAATAAGGGTATCGAAATAGGTCATTAACACTTAGGTGCAAATGCTTAACCACCCAGTTGAGCACAGCATACATTATGTGTAAAATACCCAAAAATGTAGCCAAAAACAAGCAAACACTCTTGGCTCACTAATAATAATACTGTATGTTACACAGCACTCTTCAATATATTTGTCCAACTTCCATGTGCTGCACTAATAGAGATGTTTATATAGATTAGTGGTACTCGATGTATCCACTCCCAAAGGATGAAGGGTTGAGGTCGCTGGGTGATGGCTCGAGAATATAGGAAGTGCAGGCTGACCTTATGGCGGAAGCAAACACTTAACTCGTGTCCATCCACGCAAAAATATCTCATGCTGCACTTGCAAATCATATGTCTCACAGGGATCCCCACCAGTTGGACACTCCCCTAGAATGTACAAGGGAATGGTTTCATGGAAGTGTATTTTACTGACCAACATTAATTGGATTCATTTTCAGCTACTGATCGAAAATAGAGCATCGATTAATTTAGAGGTGCAATTACTGAACTGAAACTGAGGCAAGGTCTCCATACATTGGCCAGAGGAATGTACTGCAATCTTCTGCATAAGGTTACTGTAAACCATTGATTTTTTTCTCAAAAGACTCACAGAACATAGCTGTCACTCTAAAACATATATGTACTATTCTAAAATCATTGATGAATCAATCATCCCTACTAAATCCTTCTATCCTTTTTGGGTTTACACGATTAATATCACACCTAGTTTCAATAAAAGTAAATAACCCACAATACATCTAAGCAACTGAGTAGAATCCAAAACTCGCTTAATGTATGAGCACGTATTATTATTCCTCCACGGCAACATCTTCTTGGCTGTCCAGAGTTTCAGAGTTCAAGCTAGTCAACCGTATGCAAAAAGACACACCATTCCAGGGGCTGCTACATATATCTTTCATCTTCCTCAACCCCAAAGTCATAACTTCTCAGTCCTTATTTTCAAAATCCAGAAAGTAAAAATAATGTAAACATTGACAAATACAAAAGATAATAATTATAACAATTAATGTTAATGTTAAAGGTATTTATACCGCGCACCGTCACCAATACTGCGCACCGTCACCAACGGAATTGGTCCCCTGGCGCTCAAGTGGATCTGTAAGCAAGAGGGCAGGCAGGTTAGGTTAATCGGCTGAAGAGGGAGTAGCAAAGGGAGAAAAGTGGTGTACTGTTGGCAGCTTCAGTTCGGTTTCCACCGTGCACTGAGATTTGGTGTGAGTATCAGACTGATGCAAGACCGTGTCTACTGTTGGTGCAGTTTATGTGTTGTTTGTTTGTTGTTATTGCGGTGTGGTGAAGTGAGTGCAGTTTGCTGAGCGAGAAGTGGTTGAGTGTATTTTCAGGTGAATTAGGTATTTGAGTTTGGGTTAGTAGGCCATATATCCTAGTACTTGCAGATCTTGTTCTGTTTAACTTGCATTCCTGTAGGTAAGCTTAATCACCACTTTCCTTTCTTGTACATCTTATTATGGTGGTTGATGGCGTGGCACGATCCCGGCTGTGTTGTGTCTGAACTTAGTGTAATGTGACATAGTGTGTCTAGTCCCCCCCCTCTGGTGCTGGTGTTGTAGATTAGCATTCCCTTACTTCTTCGCTGTCTATTTGTGTTGGTGGTTTGTTGGTGCGTGTGTCTAATTTGGAGACCAGGGTGCTATTAATAAATCGGCCTTGTATTTCCGTCCTGGTTTAGCTATGTATTCAATCTTTAGTTTCGTCCTGTCATAGCTGTCCCTCAGTTGGTAAGATTGGTATGTCATAGAATATCTTCCTTGGATTCTGTATGTTGTTGGTTGCTTGGTAGGATCTGGGATCAGATTCTTCACTCATCATCGTTTCTGCTATGTGCATGCCCCTGTGGGTTTTCTTCCAGTTATGCAATGAAGAGCCAGGATTTGAGGAGTTTTCTGAATAGTAGGTGATTTCTTGTGTCACATATGTTCTTTGGTAAGTCATTCCAAGTGTTTGGTGTGAGGTGAGAGACTGAGGATTCTCCAAGTTTTCTTTTGTTGTAGGGTTTTGGTTCCAAGCAGATGTCGTTGCTTGATCTGAGCATCCTTGTTGGGTGATGTAGGCTACATTTGTCGCACAAGAACTGTGCGCCTTGTTTGTGGATTGCTCTTTGCGTGATGCACATTGATTTAAATATGACTCACTGTTCTTTTGGTAGCAAATGTACAGGGTAATTCATAGAAATTCGCACAAAAGTGGCGCACGCGGCTGGCGCACAGCGTGCCCGTGCGAATGTCTGGGCTAGCCGCGTGCGCTAAAATCGATTTCCAAGCACAGCGTATTCATGGATTTTCGCATCCAAAACCAGCCGTGGCGCAGCGTGGCGCAGCGATCCTGCAGCAGCACCAATTACGCCCCCAAGAACGCCCTCGCGCAAGGAAAAGCCTTCAAAATCCCCAAATAATCGCAAAGGGCTGCGCTAACCCTGGACCAGTTCACAGGGCTTGCAAACAGCAAACGCCAAGCGGGGAACGTGTATTTCAGTGGTTCGCGGGAAGTCCCACACGCGATTGTCCTGTGTACGTGGGCATCAGGGGTGCTTGGGAAGTAATACACACAAAAGCAGCAGGGTACGTGTATTTCAGGGGTGCGCGGGAAGTATCACATGCAAAAGCAGCAGGGTACGTGTATTTCAGGGTGCGCGGGAAGTATCACACGCAAAAGCAGCAGGGTACGTGTATTCCAGGGGTTTACGGGAAGTATCACACGCAAAAACAGCAGGGTACGTGTATTTCAGGGGTGCGCGGGAAGTATCACACGCAAAAGCAGCAGGGTACGTGTATCTCAGGGGTGCGCGGGAAGTATCACATGCGATTCCATTAGGGTACGTGTATTCCAGGGGTGCGTGGGAAGTATCACACGCAAAAACACCAGGGTACGTGTATTCCAGGGGTGCGCGGGAAGTATCACACGCAAAATCAGCAGGGTACGTGTATTTCAGGGGTGCGCGGGAAGTATCACACGCGATTCCATCAGGGTACGTGTATTACAGGGGTGCGCGGGGAGCACCACAAGTGAATTGCACGTGTGGGTCCTCCCAGGTGTTCCCTCTACACCCTCCACGGCCCCTGCAGGTGGCCCACACCACAGGGGCCTACCCTGTACATGTCCTGCAGCACCCCATCCAGCATGGCCATGCCCCCCAGCCAACCCACATGTCACCTTGCACTACTGCCCACCAACGCATGTCCCCCTGCACCCCCAGCCACCAGGGGCAGCCACCACCAGGCCTCCACCCACGTCTCCCATCACCCCCACCCCCCAGCCTCCAGGGGCAGCCTCCACTAGGCCCTCACTCATGTCTCCCATCACCCCCACCCCCCAGCCACCAGGGGCAGCCTCCACCAGGCCCCCACTTATGTCCAACTCATGTCTCCCTGCACCCCCACCCCCAGCCACCAGGGGCAGCCTCCACCAGGCCCCCACCCATGTCTCCCATCACCCCCACCCCCCAGCCACCAGGGGCAGCCTCCACCAGGCCCCCATGCATGTCTCCCATCACCCCCACCCCCCAGCCACCAGGGGCAGCCTCCACCAGGCCCCCACTCATGTCTCCCACCACCCCCACCCCAACCACCAGGGGCAGCCTCCACCAGGCCCCCACTCATGTCCCCTATCACCCCCACCCCCCAGCAGTGCAGGGGCAGCCTCCACCAGGAGCCCCCACTCATGTCTCCCTGCACCCCCACCCCCCAGCCACCAGGGGCAGCCACCACCAGGCCCCCACCCATGTCTACCTCCACCCCCACCCCCCAGCAGTGCAGGGGCAGCCTCCACCAGGCCCCCACTCATGTCCCCTATCACCCCCACCCTCCAGTCACCAGGGGCAGCCTCCACCAGGCCCCCACTCATGTCCCCTATCACCCCCACCCCCCAGCCACCAGGGGCTGCCTCCACCAGGCCGCCACTCATGTCCCCTATCACCCCCACCCCCCAGCCACCAGGGGCAGCCTCCACCAGCATCGATTAATTTAGAGGTGCAATTACTGAACTGAAACTGAGGCAAGGTCTCCATACATTGGCCAGAGGATTGTACTGCAATCTTCTGCATAAGGTTACTGTAAACCATTGATTTTTTTCTCAAAAGACTCACAGAACATAGCTGTCACTCTAAAACATATATGTACTATTCTAAAATCATTGATGAATCAATCATCCCTACTAAATCCTTCTATCCTTTTTGGGTTTACACGATTAATATCACACCTAGTTTGCAATAAAAGTAAATAACCCACAATACATCTAAGCAACTGAGTAGAATCCAAAACTCGCTTAATGTATGAGCACGTATTATTATTCCTCCACGGCAACATGTTCTTGGCTGTCCAGAGTTTCAGAGTTCAAGCTAGTCAACCGTATGCAAAAAGACACACCATTCCAGGGGCTGCTACATATATCTTTCATCTTCCTCAACCCCAAAGTCATAACTTCTCAGTCCTTATTTTCAAAATCCAGAAAGTAAAAATAATGTAAACATTGACAAATACAAAAGATAATAATTATAACAATTAATGTTAATGTTAAAGGTATTTATACCGCGCACCGTCACCAATACTGCGTACCGTCACCAACGGAATTGGTCCCCTGGCGCTCAAGTGGATCTGTAAGCAAGAGGGCAGGCAGGTTAGGTTAATCGGCTGAAGAGGGAGTAGCAAAGGGAGAAAAGTGGTGTACTGTTGGCAGCTTCAGTTCGGTTTCCACCGTGCACTGAGATTTGGTGTGAGTATCAGACTGATGCAAGACCTTGTCTACTGTTGGTGCAGTTTATGTGTTGTTTGTTTGTTGTTATTGCGGTGTGGTGAAGTGAGTGCAGTTTGCTGAGCGAGAAGTGGTTGAGTGGATTTTCAGGTGAATTAGGTATTTGAATTTGGGTTAGTAGGCCATATATCCTAGTACTTGCAGATCTTGTTCTGTTTAACTTGCATTCCTGTAGGTAAGCTTAATTACCACTTTCCTTTCTTGTACATCTTATTATGGTGGTTGATGGCGTGGCACGATCCCGGCTGTGTTGTGTCTGAACTTAGTGTAATGTGACATAGTGTGTCTAGTCCCCCCCCTCTGGTGCTGGTGTTGTAGATTAGCATTCCCTTACTTCTTCGCTGTCTATTTGTGTTGGTGGTTTGTTGGTGCGTGTGTCTAATTTGGAGACCAGGGTGCTATTAATAAATCGGCCTTGTATTTCCGTCCTGGTTTAGCTATGTATTCAATCTTTAGTTTCGTCCTGTCATAGCTGTCCCTCAGTTGGTAAGATTGGTATGTCATAGAATATCTTCCTTGGATTCTGTATGTTGTTGGTTGCTTGGTAGGATCTGGGATCAGATTCTTCACTCATCATCGTTTCTGCTATGTGCATGCCCCTGTGGGTTTTCTTCCAGTTATGCAATGAAGAGCCAGGATTTGAGGAGTTTTCTGAATAGTAGGTGATTTCTTGTGTCACATATGTTCTTTGGTAAGTCATTCCAAGTGTTTGGTGTGAGGTGAGAGACTGAGGATTCTCAAAGTTTTCTTTTGTTGTAGGGTTTTGGTTCCAAGCAGATGTCGTTGCTTGATCTGAGCATCCTTGTTGGGTGATGTAGGCTACATTTGTCGCACAAGAACTGTGCGCCTTGTTTGTGGATTGCTCTTTGCATGATGCACATTGATTTAAATATGACTCACTGTTCTTTTGGTAGCAAATGTACAGGGTAATTCATAGAAATTCGCACAAAAGTGGCGCACGCGGCTGGCGCACAGCGTGCCCGTGCGAATGTCTGCGCCAGCCGCGTGCGCTAAAATCGATTTCCGAGCACAGCATATTCATGGATTTTCGCATCCAAAACCAGCCGTGGCGCAGCGTGGCGCAGCGATCCTGCAGCATCACCAATTACGCCCCCAAGAACGCCCTCGCGCAAGGAAAAGCCTTCAAAATCCCCAAATAATCGCAAAGGGCTGCGCTAACCCTGGACCAGTTCACAGGGCTTGCAAACAGCAAACGCCAAGCGGGGAACGTGTATTTCAGTGGTTCGCGGGAAGTCCCACACGCGATTGTCCTGTGTACGTGGGCATCAGGGGTGCTTGGGAAGTAATACACACAAAAGCAGCAGGGTACGTGTATTTCAGGGGTGCGCGGGAAGTATCACATGCAAAAGCAGCAGGGTACGTGTATTTCAGGGGTGCGCGGGAAGTATCACACGCAAAAGCAGCAGGGTACGTGTATCTCAGGGTTGCGCAGGAAGTATCACACGCGATTTCATCAGGGTACGTGTATTCCAGGGGTTCACGGGAAGTATCACACGCAAAAACAGCAGGGTACGTGTATTTCAGGGGTGCGCGGGAAGTATCACACGCAAAAGCAGCAGGGTACGTGTATCTCAGGGGTGCGCGGGAAGTATCACACGCGATTCCATTAGGGTACGTGTATTCCAGGGGTGCGTGGGAAGTATCACACGCAAAAACACCAGGGTACGTGTATTCCAGGGGTGCACGGGAAGTATCACACGCAAAAGCAGCAGGGTACGTGTATTTCAGGGGTGCGCGGGAAGTATCACACGCAAAATCAGCAGGGTACGTGTATTTCAGGGGTGCGCGGGAAGTATCACACGCGATTCCATCAGGGTACGTGTATTACAGGGGTGCGCGGGGAGCACCACAAGTGAATTGCACGTGTGGGTCCTCCCAGGTGTTCCCTCTACACCCTCCACGGCCCCTGCAGGTGGCCCACACCACAGGGGCCTACCCTGCACATGTCCTGCAGCACCCCATCCACCATGGCCATGCCCCCCAGCCAACCCACATGTCACCTTGCACTACTGCCCACCAACGCATGTCCCCTGCACCCCCAGCCACCAGGGGCAGCCACACCAGGCCCCCACCCATGTCTCCCATCACCCCCACCCCCCAGCCTCCAGGGGCAGCCTCCACTAGGCCCCCACTCATGTCTCCCATCACCCCCACCCCCCAGCCACCAGGGGCAGCCTCCACCAGGCCCCCACTTATGTCCAACTCATGTCTCCCTGCACCCCCACCCCCAGCCACCAGGGGCAGCCTCCACCAGGCCCCCACCCATGTCTCCCATCACCCCCACCCCCCAGCCAGCAGGGGCAGCCTCCACCAGGCCCCCACTCATGTCTCCCATCACCCCCACCCCCCAGCCACCAGGGGCAGCCTCCACCAGGCCCCCACTCATGTCTCCCACCACCCCCACCCCAACCACCAGGGGCAGCCTCCACCAGGCCCCCACTCATGTCCCCTATCACCCCCACCCCCCAGCAGTGCAGGGGCAGCCTCCACCAGGCCCCCACTCATGTCTCCCTGCACCACCAACCCCCAGCCACCAGGGGCAGCCACCCCCAGGCCCCCACCCATGTCTACCACCACCCCCATCCCCCAGCAGTGCAGGGGCAGCCTCCACCAGGCCCCCACTCATGTCCCCTATCACCCCCACCCTCCAGTCACCAGGGGCAGCCTCCACCAGGCCCCCACTCATGTCCCCTATCACCCCCACCCCCCAGCCACCAGGGGCTGCCTCCACCAGGCCGCCACTCATGTCCCCTATCACCCCCACCCCCCAGCCACCAGGGGCAGCCTCCACCAGGCCCCCACTCATGTCCCCTATCACCCCCACCCCCCAGCCACCAGGGGCAGCCTCCACCAGGCCCCGACTCATGTCCCCTATCACCCCCACCCCCCAGCCACCAGGGGCAGCCTCCACCAGGCCCCCACCCATGTCTACCACCACCCCCACCCCCCAGCAGAGCAGGGGCAGCCTCCACCAGGCCCCCACTCATGTCTACCACCACCCTCACCCCCCAGCAGTGCAGGGGCAGCCTCCACCAGGCCCCCACTCATGTCCCCTATTACCCCCACCCCCCAGCCACCATGGGCAGCCTCCACCAGGCCGCCACTCATGTCCCCTATCACTCCCACCCCCCACCCACCAGGGGCAGCCTCAACCAGGCCGCCACTCATGTCCCCTATCACCCCCACCCCCCAGCAGTGCAGGGGCAGCCTCCACAAGGCCCCCACTCATGTCTCCCACCACCCCCACCCCCTAGCAGTGCAGGGGCAGCCTACACCAGGCCCCCACTCATGTCTCCCACCACCCCCACCCCCCAGCCACCAGGGGCAGCCTCCACCAGGCCCCCACTCATGTCCCCTATTACACCCACCCCCCAGCCACCAGGGGCAGCCTCCACCAGGCCCCCACTCATGTCCCCTATCACCCCCACCCCCAGCCACCAGGGGCAGCCTCCACCAGGCCCCCACTCATGTCCCCTATCACCCCCAACCCCCAGCCACCAGGGGCAGCCTCCACCAGGCCCCCACCCATGTCTACCACCACCCCCACCCCAGCAGTGCAGGGGCAGCCTCCACCAGGTCCCCACTCATGTCTCCCTGCACCCCCACCCCTCAGCCACCAGGGGCAGCCTCCATCAGGCCCCCACCCATGTCTACCACCACCCCACCCCCCAGCAGTTCATGGGCATCCTCCACCAGGCGCCCACTCATGTCTCCCACCACCCCCACCCCCCAGCAGTGTAGGGGCAGCCTCCACCAGGCCCCCACTCATGTCTCCCTGCACCCCCACCCCCCAGCCACCAGGGGCAGCCTCCACCAGGCCCCCACCCATGTCTACCAACACCCCCACCCCCCAGCAGTGCAGTGGCAGCCTCCACCAAGCCCCAACTCATGTCTCCCACCACCCCCACCCCCCATCCACCAGGGGCAGCCTCCACCAGGCCCCCACTCATGTCCCCTATCACCCCCACCCCCCCAGCCACCAGGGGCAGCCTCCACCAGGCCCCCACTCATGTCTCCCACCACCCCCACCCCCCAGCAGTTCAGGGGCAGCCTCCACCAGGCCCCCACTCATGTCTCCCACCACCCCCACCCCCCAGCCACCAGGGGCAGCCTCCACCAGGCCCTCACTCATGTCCCCTATCACCCCCACCCCCCAGCCACCAGGGGCAGCCTCCACCAGGCCCCCACTCATGTCCCCAACCACAACTATGGCGTGGCCCAACCGCTGCCACACGGAAGACACTTCCCGTCCTGGGTCTTCCGCTCCGGCCGATGCCTGCCCCTCCGATGAGGAAGGCCCCGAGCCATCATGGCGCCCACCACGTTGCTGCTGCTGCGCCTCTGCCCATGCACTGCCTCCTGCTGCCTGCACATCCTCCGCTGGCTGGGGTGCAGTCGTTGATGTGGCCACTCCTGCTGGACGTCCGACTCCTGACTATGGCAGGGATGCCTCCTCCACCAGCCTGGCCGCACCGTCAGAGGCAGCTCCACAGGGCACCCAGGTGACTGATGGGTGGGAAGATTGCACGGAGGATGACTGGCGCATAGCGGGTTCAGTTGAGGAGGGGGTCGTAGCAAGCCCCATCAAACGGAGGAATCCAGCCTGGGTGACCTGTCCAAGTAGGCCGACGCGGTCAACGAGCCATTCGAGATGATGTGCAGTCTCCTCATGAAAAGACTGCAGGTCACCTTGCATGGCCCATTGACGCAACGCCACAACAGTCAGGACAGGCTCAACCCGGACCCGGATCGCCACGTCCGCAGGCAGAGGAAGGCCAGTTGTCGTGAGCTCATCCCCTGCCTGAAAACGGGTCTGGACGTAGGCATCCCTCCTGGTGCAAGATGATTCAGTGACAGGATCAGGGACAGGATTGCACACAGGCACCTCCGCGGCGACCTGTGCTGCCTCCTGTCCCTGGTCCTGCACTGCACCACTAGCACCAGTGGAATCCCCACCTCCAGACCCCGTCTCTGTTGCTTGCACGGCCTCCTCCTCCACCAAACCCCCCACCAACCTGGATGACTCCGTGCCATCTTCCCCCGTTGGGCCCTGTGGGGTCCCAGCTGCCCCTTCTGCTGCCGAGGAGTCCAACTCCGACCTCCGCCTCTTGGACATCCCCCCGGCAGCTGCGGCCTGGGACGCGGCACCGGACTCCTCACTCCCCGACGAGATCACAACCTGGTAGGGGAGCCGGGCCTTGCGTCTCCGGCTGGCGGTGCGATCCCCGCCGCTGTGCTCCACAGCACCTTCTCCGCCCTCTTCATCAGTTGACACTGCAGACAGGGAGAAATAAAACACAGGCATCAGGGCACTGTACAATGGACACATACACACAAGACAGTTGCACATGAGTGGCATTGGCAAACCTCAGACATGGCATCACAATCGGCAACACAAATGTCATTTCAACTTGCACACATGAGCCATACCACAGCCACATCGCAACTGCCAGCACCATCCATACACATACAACAGCATGAGCAGGCAAAGGTGAGCCAGACATCACATGCAACACAGGGAGTGCACTACACATGCACGCACACCACCACACTTGCATGCATGTGTACACCTCAGCCAACTGTCGCAGTGTTCCAATGGGCATCCATGTCACATCTGCCAATCAGGCTTCCACATCCCGCTGTCACATGCATCCATGTTGCATCACTGTTGCACCCTTGTCAAATACGCACACATGCACATGTACACAGTGCTGATACATGCAGCTGAAAACAACATACATGCGTGACATCACGAACATGCCCACTTACATACACATTCATCCAAACATGTGTGCCCACACAACTGCATTTGGCATGCAAGCCTACTCACACAAGCACCATCCATGTCTCACACACGACAGCCCTCGCATGTGTTAGCCTCACGGTCTTGTACAACCCCACCCATACTCGGCCCCATACAAACAGATGTGCAACCGGCACACTACTGGCAGATCACCACACGCACAGCTTACAATCATGATGCATGTACACTTACCGCTCGACTCCAGACGGGTCTGTCTCTCAAGGACCTGGACGTGGAGTGCTGGGGATATGCGTTCCAGGACCCTCATCTGATCTTCCGACAAGTGGCCCCGGCACCCCTTAGCATCCCCTGCCTTCAAGAGGCGCCGGGCCTTGTTCAGGGTCCTGGACCTGAAGTCCTCCCAGCGCTTCTTGACATGTTGGAAGTCGCGGACTGCCACCCCCTCCTCGTTGATGGCAGTCACGATGTCCGTCCAGATCCGAGTCCGTCCTTCCTTGTCGGCGCGCACACTTCCGTAGAGGGCATCATACTGCCCCAGGACTTGCTCCACCAGGACACCAACTTCCCAGGCACTGAAGCTGGTGCCCCTCTGCCTCTCTGGCTGGGGGATGTCAGTGGTGCCAGATGTTGCAGTGCCCGACATGACAACCCCAGAGGCAGGAGTGGGTGGCAACTGGGTCCTTGGGCTGGGCTGTGGAGCGATGGAATCCCAGTCGGGAGTCTTCGGTTCCAGCAGGGGTGGTCACAGCAACAGCACCCCTGGCTGATGTGCAGGCAGCAAATGGCAGGGCACGTGGGCAGCAGGCAGTCAGGCAGCAGCAGATGGCAGGTGGGAGCGTGCTCGGGGTTCTGGGGGGCAGTAATTCGGCCTTGTGGGCAGGAGCGTGTTCTTCCGTGTGCTTACGCGTGGCCAGCTTGATACGGAGTGATTTGGCACGTGAAAATCCTGCACGTCTGTGTTAGGGAGAATTCTCTGTTTAGGCTGAATTTCCTCACCTAGTGAGTCCCCCAGCAGCTTTGCTGGATTTCTGGAGTTTGTTTTTTTCCATCCTGCCAAAAGTGAGACTCTTTTCCTCCCACTCTTGGACATGAATGTGTGTAATTCCTATGAATGTCAATGTGTTCTATGGGCTATGGGGTCTTTTACTCCATAGGGTCTCATATGTTTTTCTATGTGTGTTACACCGCACCCTACGTGCCGTAACACTGGGGCGTCCTAGCGGACCTCCACCATAGACTCCATACCCGGGGACTGGCTACTGTCTCCCCGGGCATGTAAAGTCACCATTGGCTTTACTAGACCTAAATTTACTAACAGGACTAGTGCAACCATCTTATTGTGGACGTACTAGTAGGGGTAATTCGATTACTCCTGGATCTGTTACTCGAGGGGGCATTGTCCCGTCCCCCCTCGTCGAGTTTTGGCTGGTGGCAGTGGAAACTGCTTGTTATGTTCGACCCCGAACATAACCCTATGGGATTCGTCCCATTGTTGGAGATTGATATTTTTTCTCATTAATCTCTAACGTACCACCGATCTACTTATCTTAAATAAGTTTATCGGATGGTATTTTCTGCCAGAACTCGGTTTGTAAAATGGCGTCTGTGTTTGTCTCTGTGACTCCTAAACCAAAGGTCGAGCCCTTTGTTCCACTTTTGGCGGGCTCTGTACAGAGACCCTCCAAAGTTGTGCCATTCTGTCTGGGTTACCACAGGGGTGTGGTTACCACAGGGGTGTGGGCACTCTGGAGTGATTGGCCCAAGTGGTGAGCCTTCCCGCTCACCACTTAGCATGTGTTGATTGACAGCTAGGCTGAATGAATGGGGTTTTCTGCATAAAAGCAGGGCTTTTGGGACTGGATCTTCAGAAGTCGCCACAGGACCTAAGAATCTGACGAGGGTAACGCTGAGCCGACCTGCACGACGACACCTCCGGTGGAGCCCTGCGGAACCGACTCACCACTTCCCGACGACAGAGGAGATCTCCCTGCCGGAGAGTCTATTCCCCTGACTGGTGGGAACAACCAGTCCCCTTTGCTTTTTATTCGCCTCAGGACGCAGTGGTCAAATTGCCCGTGCAGGGCACCTCGGCAACCGGATAGCCACTACCCCTGTACCGCGACCAAAAGGTGGTGCCTTGTGACGGAGCACTCCGCGGCTGGTCTCTTCCCTGGTGGTGCACCGGACTTCACTTTTCTTCGACAACGAGATCGTCTCTACTCTTGGCAAAGACCCGACGTGCATCCACCACCAGGAACAACTGCCCCGCCGGAGCTGCCCTCCACAACAAGGTACCGTGTCCGCCTGGCTTCCCTTTCGATCGGTTCGAGTGAGGTGTCTTAATCCTCTCCTTTCCGTTGGGTCGCCTTCAAGCTTTTCTCATTTATTATTCTGAACTGGTTCAATCTGCCGATAACAATTTGCTACAAAGATTTGAATGCACCTCCACTAGAGACTTTTTGGGACATATCGCCTTGCCTCTCTCCGAGTGGGCCTGGCCTCTGAACTTTACGATCTATTGTGATTCTTGCCTTCCTGCCTTGCATTTTATCCGTGAAGTATTGAACTGTGTTGATTTCGTAACCGCCTATCTTTTTCTCTCCCGTCCTAACTAATATTAGAGTGCCATCTAGGTTGAGGTATACACCTCTGTCTGAAAAAAAGTGGTACCGGTAGAACCTAGACTTGTCGAAATATTGCTAGGGGGATTGATCGTTGCTTCTTCGTAGAGTAATTGTGTTTGATTTGTTTGCCGTGAAAGTGCCATAGTGTTTTTGATAGATGTTTCGTTATAAATAAATACCTTAATATCTTTACACTAAGCCTCGTTGCGTGTTTGCTTGTCTTGCCATGAAGAATTGCCCTATTTTGTATACTCCACATACTGCTCAACTCTTCTTGAGGGAAGTCTGACTGCTCAGCCACAGCTACCAAGTGACAGACTGCTACCAAGTGGGTTCACCACCAAACACCTGTAGTCCTAAATCTTTTGCAGTGGTCCCAGAGGGAACTGCACAGGTTTCTGCCTACCAGTCTGCGTGTAAATCGAGGAAAGGCCCTTAGCGCGTATGCACGTCAGCACGCATATGCGATTTCATTGGACCAAAGGCCCTTAGCGCGTAAGCGCGTCTGTGACGTGACGCGCGCGGTTGTTTCCCTCATTAAACGTGATGACAGAGCACACATGGATTTCCACCAATTGCGTGTGAAACTTCCTGCGCACCCCAGAAATACACGTACCCAGGCCAATCGCGTGTACGCTCACTTCCCTCCGATTACACGCGATGACACTCGGACGTGCAGTTTTACCACGTGTGCTCGCATATGCGATTTCATTGGCCCAAAGGCCACCATGCGCAGCTGTGACGTCACGCGCATGGCCGTAGAGAATGGCGCGTGTAAAAAAAAAGAGATACACGTCCGAGTGTCAAAGCGCGTAATTGGTGGAAATGGCCTCATCGCGTATGCGCGTCTGTGACGTGTGTATAAAAGGTACGTGTAGAACGCCATTTCCTTGTACGTGCTTTTCGTGGAGAGCGAGTGGGTGAAATCTGTACTTCTTGTCGGTTCACACGCGATTTACTTCACGGCGTTTCCAGTTCGTACTCCCTGTTACCTCTGACAGCTTTTTCTCTTTTCCTCTTTTTCCTAGGCCTGTTTCCTCAAACAGCGTTCCCTTCTACTGTTGTCCTGTCTTCTCAGACAGCGTACAATTCTTCTTTTGGCAGGGGTGTTGCCAACGCGCACACGCGCATATTTTTCATGCTTTTGTTCCTGGCAGGCGGTGAGTCGCGCACGTATTTAACATCTGTGCTTGCCCCGTGTGTCGCATACCCCTTCAGAGGTCATTCTAGGCTGCGTGTGACACGCATACGTTCATTCTTGTGTTTTTGGGTGCCACAGCGTATTGCAGGTTTATTTTTCCACGCACGTGGTCTAGGAGGGGTTGCGTGCACCTTACTTCCCTTTTTTGGGGTGCCTGTGCGTTGCGTGACCCGTCATCTTTCCCCAGGGGTGACATACAGCCTTGCTAGAGCACTAGGGTACGATTACCATCTGGTACCCAACCCCTTTGACCCCCAATTGCCCAGGACAATAGTTCACATCGACTCCCATACGCACAATAACATCAGTGCCATGGCTGGGAGGCGACCAAGCCGTAAGGGTGGCAAAGGTGGCCGAGCCCCAAGTGGTGGCCGTGGTGGATCCGGTAGGGGACGTGGCGTGACTTGCAGGGTGCCCCTAGCCCCCCATGTGTGGAGGAGCAGTCAGGGACACCCATGCCCCCCCTGGTTGAGGTTAACGTGGCTGACACCATCCATGCTCAGCCCTTGTTGGACCAGCCCACTGTGGAACCAGACCTGGCACAGGGTGACTCCATGGCTGACTTCCAGGTCAGCAGGTCTAGGCCACGTGCGCCGGTGAACGTTGGTGTCATCAGGCCACGTGGATCAGGGGCAGCTAGGTCATCTGCTGCCCCGCGTAGGCAGGCTGGGGAGGCTGCAGGGGCAGCTGCGGCTCCATCCACCCCACCTCTCACACACCCAGCCAGGAAAGTGTTGGTCCAAGCCCATCATGCTGACATTCCCCCTGACACCATCACACTTGAGCTAATGCCTGCACCAACTCCCATGCTGAGTGTGCAATCCCACGCTCCTGCCCCTAGTGTCCAGAGCGGCGTAGGACACTCAGGATCCCCACCACCTTCCAAGCGGAAGAGGAAGAGTGCTCGTCCAGTAGAGGCTGATGCCCCAGACACGGCTACACAGTCCGGCCTGTCAAGGAAGCCCAGCTTCAATGAGGCCGAACTGAATGCAATTGTAGAGTATGTGTCCGCACATGACCGCGAAATGGTGATTGTTGCAGGATCCAAGACCACACCTGCACAACGTCAGGCACACTGGCAGACCATTGCGGACATCATAAGTGCCCTTGGAATCGTGAGGCGCACAGCTAATGAATGCTACAAGTGCTGGAATGACCTAAAGCGCAGGGCAAAGAATAAGCTGGCCTCAAGTCATGCCGCAACTCTAGTGACTGGAGGTGGGTCTCCAGCAGACGACATAGAACTCACTCCACATGAGCAGGTTGCTGGGACCTACGTCACGGCGGAACAGATCCAAGGCGTGGGAGAACTGGCAGATTACGAGGCATTGTCCGGTGAGTGCACATGCATGTGTGTGTCATCCATGTGCATGGTGTGTGTGGGAGGGCTTCTGTTTGGGTGCCAGGTGTGGGTGTGTGTGCCTGAGTGGTTTGGGTCACCCATGTGCCTCTTCTTATACATTCTTGGCACCAGCATTTGGGTATAGCAGCATCCCTTCTGCCAACATAAGACATCCAGCCCAACACCACGCCAGTTGCCCTTGGAGTGTCATCTTGCCACAACATTGTTGCTTATTTACCTCTGTTTATTCAGGCAGATTGTTTGCATACCACCACTTTTACTCTGGATTTCTCAGTCCTATTGTCACATGTCTGACATGGCTATAGTACAGTGGACTGGCTTATTTTCCTGGACATGATTAGTTTAGACATGTCCCTGTGCTATAGGACCATTTTGGACTGGCAGCTGCAGGTTAAACATTTGAACCATTTCAATGAAAAAAATCAATTACATGAGCAAACTGGACTGAATGAACAATTGGTGACCTCCTCTCCCTCTTCACTTCATGGCTAGGGTACATGCCATCTGTGTGATGGCATGTGTATTTGACCTGCCAATCACTGGCCATTGTGTGATGCCACTGCTAGGCAGCATGCAGCAAATGTGTTCATGTTGCATCTTGGTGTCGTCAATGTGTGCCATCTGCCTCCCCTTCACACGCAGTGACGGTGCATGCATGGGAGGGTTTTAGTCATGTGGGACATGTGTCAATCAAGTACTGTTTCTGTAACCTCTCAGCCCTAATTGTGTGCCATAGTGCTAATGCCTGTTTCCATTTGTTTTCTTTTATGTCTTTGCAGGGGATGACGCACTTGATACTGCTGGGGTTGTGGAGATGGTGCAGACCCAGGAGGGGTCTGAGGGCCGACCAACCACCAGTGAGGGACATGGTGTGGTGGTGGGTGAGAACCAACAAGTGCTGCAGGTCGTGCTCTCAAGGGGTGTCTCTGGCTGCACCTCCCCCGAGCTGTATTCAGGTGTCGATTCGGATGATGAGACCTATGTGCCGTTGCAGGTGAGCGTTCCTGGGAGGGATTCTGTTCTGTCCGACCCACCTGCACCAGGGTTAGAACCGTCAATGGGGATGTCAGTGTTGGCAGGTACGCCTTTGGTGGTTACGGATGCAGGGTCACACTCCACGACATCTGATCCTGTTCCTGGGCCAGCAGATCAGAGGGGGAATGCAGTCCTGCAGCCTCAGGCAGTGCCGGCACAGCAAGGCGCAGTTCGCCTTGCCCCATACAGGTGTGGTGCCCGCCCACGTGGTGGCCGTCAGCCACCTGGCAATACCGCATGGGAGCAATCCATATACGGTATGGCAACCCAACAGGCAGCATCATCAGAGATGATGGCTCAGGCCGTGGATTGGGTGGCCACTTCCATTGTCCCCCCGAAAGGCTGATGGAGCGACTACAGCAGGCAACCGACTCCATCTGCCAGTCACACAGGGAGGACATGTTGGCGTCCGACAGGGACAGGCGGGCGGCACTGGCGACTCTGCAGGAAGCCATTTCCATAGAGTCCCAGGGCCACAGGGAAGCCCTGAGGGTGGAACTCCTTCACCTCAGGACGACTCTTGTTGAGCTTGAGGCTTCAACAAACAGAAGGACAGAACAGCAGCTGGAGCGTCTCACACGTATGCTCTCAGCTGAGATGCAGGCAACTAGGGCGGAGGTCCGGGCATCCCGTGAGTTGTTGCATGGGGACCTCCGCACACTTATCCTCCAGAACGAGACCTACCACACCCGCATGCTTGCAGCCATGGAGGAACCGACTAGGGATTTGCGTGGGCTGCCTCCCATAATGCCACCACCTCCTGATGCAGCTGCAGAGGGTGTGGAGAGTGACAGCAGTGATACTCCCACAATAGGGTAGCCGTGTAGGCCATGAGCCCATGGAGGTGTTTTTTTTTAGCAAGATCCACACAGGTGGGTTTTGGTGTGCACCCTGTCCTCGGACCTCCTGGGTGGCCTCCCCCACCCCCCCATGCCTTAATGGGCATTTTTTTTTTTTTTTGGGACAGTGTGTTGCCTTGTGTGGCTCCCGTGGGCATACGCCGCATTGTGGCTGGGAACATGCAGGCTTGTCATGAATTTGGTTCAGATGCTTGGGTTTTTGTTACACACACCCCTCCTGCTTCCCGTTTCCATGGGCTTGCAAAGGGTGTGCCCAAGTGACATTGACGTACATGGTGACATTGGACTCCCATGAGCTGTCTGGGCAGTCTGTAGTCAATACTGTGTATACATTCATAGTGCATATTGTTGGTGTATTGTACACTGCATGGTGTATTGATATGTGCCTCTGCATCCATCTCATCCTCCTAATTTGCAGGTCCATTCCTCATGTCTTCACAATGTGGTCCACCTTGGAACTGGAGTCCATGTTGTAAGCAGTGCACCTACACTCTTGCGTGGCGCTAACACTGTATACTTGGAAGTGTTCGGAGGGCTGGCATCATCAGGTAGTGAGGCTAGCACATTTTTAAGTCTGTAATGTCATGTTTAAGGTAGGTTGGAGGTTGTGTATGTGATTGGTATTCTTAGTAAGTATTTGGTAATGTGTGTTGTAGGTCCTGCATTACTGTGAGCATTTCATGTGTGGACATGTTTCCATTAGGGACACTGTAGCTGGTGACACTTGGGGCATGTTGTGGGGATTAATTTCTTTCCTCTCACATTGCATGACATGCCATGGTGTGTTGCGTGGCCGTGCCGGGGAGGGGTTGGGTGACATGGCACTGTTTTCATGTAGTATTTTGCAAGTGGGTATTCATTTCTGCAGCATGGAAGTGTCTTTTGATGACACTGCATTGGTGGTGTTTGTGTAGGTAGGGATGCACACATTGTGACACTTCCACATGAACAATCTCAGGCTGCTATGGTTCTGACAGTTGACTGTCCCTTTGTTCGTCTTAATTGTCAGGTTGAGTCATCATTGCTTATCAGATGGTATGTGCCAGGGCTAAGTGCACTCCACTGGGGTGTGATTTCTATGTGAAGTAATTAGCCACCAGCTGCGTACGGGCTGCCTCACCCTGTGCCCTCTCCCCTCCCATGCGCAGCGGGCGTGCATGTGGTTGGGGATGTGGGGGCACCACCATGTCCACAGCCATGCCCCGGCGTGTTGCAACATTGTGCAGGACACATGCTGCCACTATGATCCTGCACACTACTGGGGCGCATTTAACAGCTGCCCGCCAGAACGGTCAAGGGAGCGAAAGCGTGACTTGAGCACTCCGAATGTGCGCTCCACTATGCCCCGGGTTGCAATATGGGCTGTGTTGTATCTTACCTCTGGAGGCATGATGGGGTTCCGAATTGGCGTCATCATGTGGGTGCTCAGAGGGTAGGCACTGTCCCCTGGTGAGGAGGTGATGGGTATCATTAGTGGGGTAGTGACATAACTCTGCATCTGACATGCATGCATGTGCAGTGGCATTCATACTCACCAAGCAGCCATGTATCGCCATGCTGCCCAGCTTCTAGGTCCCGGCTTAGGGTAGACATTCGGTAAATGAAGCTGTCGTGGGTGGACCCTGGATAGTTGGCATATACTGAGGTGATGATTCCCTTAGCATTACATACTACCTGCACGTTGATGGAATGCCAGTGCTTGCGGTTCCTATAGATGTGCTCAGATGCCCTGGGGGGACGTAGTGCCACATGGGTGCAGTCAATGGCACCTAGCACTTTTGGGAATTGTGCCACACTGTAGAAATCGAGGGTG
Organism: Ambystoma mexicanum; assembly: GCF_040938575.1. Lineage (NCBI taxonomy): Eukaryota > Metazoa > Chordata > Amphibia > Caudata > Ambystomatidae > Ambystoma > Ambystoma mexicanum. Next base: position 167,806,099 of record NC_090933.1, read on the forward strand.
GAAGCCTGCCTTTCTGCAGGTGTCCTGGGCAGGTATATGTGCCTACGGACTGATGGGCGTGCAGTGATGCTGTTCAAGACCTGGTGTAGGCAGCGTGACTGCGTGGCCTGTGACACCCCACCCACTATGGCACTTGTCCGCTGAAATGATCCTGTGGCCAAGAAGTGCAGTACATTGAGGAACTTCTCCAGGGGGCTGAGTGCTTGGGAGCACAGGGTGGGTGATGTGAGGTCATCCTCCCACTCACTGACCAGGTCCAGTATTATGTGTGGTGGAAACCTGTACCTCCCATACACCTGGTCATCAGGCATCCCAAAAAGGCTGGTTCTGGGAGTAAAAATTCTGGCCCTCACTATCCTCCTCCTCCTCCTTTGGTAACCCACGGCCACTTCTGCTAGGAACGGTATATTTATCCTGGCGTATGAGCTTGTTTGTTGTTTGCGTGCACGTCGTAGGCGAACGTGTGAATCTTCCCGCCCACCCCAGGAATACATGTAGCACGCTCTCCCAGGCCCAGTCGCGAGTAAATATTCCCGCCCACCCCTGGAATACACGTACCCCACTCTCACAGGCCCAGTCGCGTGTGGAAGTTCACGCACACCCCGAAGTACACATACCCAGGCCAATCGCGTGTGGAACTTCCCGCGCACCCCGAAGTACACGTACCCAGGCCAATCGCGTGTGGAACCTCCCGCGCACCCCGTAGTACACGTACCCAGGCCAATCGCGTGTGGAACTTCCCGCGCACCCCGAAGTACACGTACCCAGGCCAATCGCGTGTGGAACTTCCCGCACACCCCGTAGTACACGTACCCAGTCCAATCGCGTGTGGAACTTCCCGCGCACACCGAAGTACACGTACCCAGGCCAATCGCGTGTGGAACTTCCCGCGCACCCGGTAGTACACGTACCCAGGCCAATCGCGTGTGGAACTTCCCGCACACCCCGAAGTACACGTACCCAGGCAAATCTCACGGCTGGGGGGTGGGGGTGATGGGAGACATGAGTGGGGGCCTGGTGGAAGCTGCCCCTGGTGGCTGGGGGGTGGGGGTGCAGGGGGACACGTGTGGGAGCCTGGTGGAGGCTGCCCCTGCCTTGCACTGCTGGGGGGTGGGGGTGATGGGAGACATGAGTGGGGGCCTTGTGGAGGCTGCCCCTGGTGGCTGGGGAGTGGGGGTGGTGGTAGACATGGGTGTGGGCCTGGTGGAGGCTGCCCCTGCACTGCTCGGGGGTGGGGGTGATGGGAGACATGAGTGGGGGCCTGGTGGAGGCTGCCCCTGGTGGCTGGGGGGTGGGGATGGTGGTAGACATGGGTGGGAGCCTGGTGGAGGCTGCCCCTGCACTGCTGGGGGGTGGGGGTGATGGGAGACATGAGTGGGGGCCTGGTGGAGGCTGCCCCTGGTGGCTGGGGGGTGGGGGCGGTGGTAGACATGGGTGGGGGCCTGGTGGAGGCTGCCCCAGCACTGCTGGGGGGTGGGGGTAATGGGAGACATGAGTGGGGGCCTGGTGGAGGCTGCCCCTGGTGGTTGGGAGGTGGGAGTGCAGGGGGACATGTGTCGGAGCCTGGTGAAGGCTGTCCCTGCACTGCTGGGGGGTGGGGGTGCAGGGAGACATGAGTTGGACATGAGTGGGGGCCTGGTGGAGGCTGCCCCTGCACTCCTGGGGGGTGGGGGTGATGGGAGACATGAGTGGGGGTCTGATGGAGGCTGCCCCTGCACTGCTGGGGGGTGGGGGTGATGGGAGACATGGGTTGGGGCCTGGTGGAGGCCCCCCTTGTGGCTGGGGGGTGGGGGTGGTGGTAGACATGGGTGGGGGCCTGGTGGAGGCTGCTCCTGCACTGCTGGGGGGTGGGGGTGATGGGAGACATGAGTGGGGGCCTGGTGGAGGCTGCCCCTGCACTGCTGAGGGGTGGGGGTGATGGAAGACATGAGTGGGGGCCTGGTGGAGGCTGCCCTTGGTGGCTGGGGGTGGGGGTGATGGGAGACATGAGTGGGGGCCTGGTGGAGGCTGCCCCTGGTGGCTGGGGGGTGGGGTGCAGGGGGACATGTGTGGGAGCCTGGTGGAGGCTGCCCCTAGTGGCTGGGGGGTGCGGGTGGTGGTAGACATGGGTGGGAGCCTGTGGAGGCCGCCCCTGCACTGCTGGGGGGTGGGGGTGATGGGAGACATGAGTGGGGGCTTGGTGGAGGCTGCAACTGGTGGCTAGGGGGGTGGGGGTGCAGGGGGACATATGTGGGAGCCTGGTGGAGGCTGCCCCTGCACTGCTGGGGGTGGGGGTGCAGGGAGACATGAGTTGGACATGAGTGGGGGCATGGTGGAGGATTCCCCTGCACTGCTGGGGGGTGGGGGTGATGGGAGACATGAGTGGGGGCCTGGTGGAGGCTGCCCCTGGTGGCTGGGGGGTGGGGGTGGTTGTAGACATGGGTGGGGGCCTGGTGGAGGCTGCCCCTGCACTGCTGGTGGGTTGAGGTGATGGGAGACATGAGTGGGGGCCTGGTGGAGGCTGCCCCTGGTGGCTGGGGGGTGGGGGTGCAGGGGACATGTGTGGGAGCCTGGTGGAGGCTGCCCCTGCACTGCTGGGGGGTGGGGGTGCAGGGAGACATGAGTTGGACATGAGTGGGGGCCTTTTGGAGGCTGCCCCTGCACTGCTGGGGGGTGGGGGTGATGGGAGACATGGGTGGGGGCCTGGTGGAGGCCGCCCCCGGTGGATGGGGGGTGGGGGTGGTGGTAGACATGGGTGGGGGCCTGGTGGAGGCTGCCCCTGCACTGCTGGGGGGTGGGGGTGATAGGAGACATGGGTGGGGGCCTGGTGGAGGCTGCCCCTGGTGGCTGGGGGGTGGGGGTGGTGGTAGACATGGGTCGGGGCCTGGTGGAGGCTGCCCCTGCACTGCTGGGGTGTGGGGGTGATGGGAGACATGAGTGGGGGCCTGGTGGAGGCTGCCCCTGGTGGCTGGGGGGTGGGGGTGGTGGTAGACATGGGTGGGGGCCTGGTGGAGGCCTTCCCCTGCACTGCTGGGGGTGGGGGTGATGGGAGACATGAGTGGGGGCCTGGTGGAGGCTGCCCCTGGTGGCTGGGGGGTGGGGGTGGTGGTAGACATGGGTGGGGGCCTGGTGGAGGCTGCCTCTGCACTGCTGGGGGGTGGGGGTGATGGGAGACATGAGTGGGGGCCTGGTGGAGGCTGCCCCTGCACTGCTGGGTGGTGGGGGTGATGGGAGACATGAGTGCGGGCCTGGTGGAGGCTGCCCCTGGTGGCTGGGGGTGCGGGGGGACATGTGTGGGAGCCTGGTGGAGGCTGCCCCTGCACTGCTGGGGGGTGGGGGTAATGGGAGACATGAGTGGGGGCCTGGTGGATGCTGCCCCTGGTGGCTGGGGCGTGGGGGTGCAGGGGGACATGTGTGGGAGCCTGGTGGAGGCTGCCCCTCCACTGCTGGGGGGTGGGGTGCAGGGGGACATGAGTGGGAGCCTGGTGGAGGCTGCCCCTGGTGGCTGGGGGGTGGGGGTGGTGGTAGACATGGGTGGGAGCCTGGTGGAGGCTGACCCTGCACTGCTGGGGGGTGGGGGTGATGGGAGACATGAGTGGGGGCCTGGTGGAGGCTGCCCCTGGTTGCTGGGGGGTGGGGGCGATGGTAGACATGGGTGGGGGCCTGGTGGAGGCTGCCCCTGCACTGCTGGGGGTGGGGGTGATGGGAGACATGAGTGGGGGCCTGGTGGAGGCTGCCCCTGGTCGCTGGGCGGTGGGGGTGCAGGGGGACATGTGTGGGAGCCTGGTGGAGGCTGCCCCTGCACTGCTGGGGGGGGTGGGGGTGCAGGGAGACATGAGTTGGGCATGAGTGGGGGTCTGGTGGAGGCTGCCCCTGCACTGCTGGGGGGTGGGGGTGATGGGAGACATGAGTGGGGGCCTGGTGGAGGCTGCCCCTGCACTGCTGGGGGTGGGGGTGATGGAAGACAAGGGTGGGGGCCTGGTGGAGGCTGCCCTTGGTGGCTGGGGGGTGGGGGTGGTGGTACACATGGGTGGGGGCCTGGTGGAGGCTGCCCCTGCACTGCTGGGGGGTGGGGGTGATGGAAGGCATGAGTGGGGGCCTGGTGGAGGCTGCCCCTGCACTGCTGGGGGTGGGGGTGATGGGAGACATGAGTGGGGGCCTGGTGGAGGCTGCCCCTGGTGGCTGGGGGGTGGGGGTGGTGGTAGACATGGGTGGGGGCCTGGTGAAGGCTGCCCCTGCACTGCTGGGGGGTGGGGGTGATGGGAGACATGAGTGGGGGCCTGGTGGAGGCTGCCCCTGGTGGCTGGGGGATTGGAGATCTGGATCCTGTTGACCATCCTGAGCTGCAGTCTTTACTGGCAGAAGCTGGACCCAGCAGGGCAGACTTCAGTAAGGGACAGAGAGAATGTCCAACTCTGGAATGTCTTCGCCATCAGGCAGAAGCTCAGGCTGAAGGGCAAGAGCCTGGGAAATACAGGTTGCACTGGGAAGATGGCCTCTTCTACAGTGAACCAACCGAGTCTGCACCTGGAGACTACAAACGCCTTGTAGTACCCCAAGAGAACAGACCACAGTTCTTGCAGTTAGCCCACGAGATTCCTTTGGCTGGTCACTTGAGTTTCAAGAAGACTAAGGAAAGGCTCTCGCTCTACTTCTATTGGCCAAAGATGGGGGCCGAAGTAGAAAAACACTGCAGGAGCTGCCACACCTGCCAGATCTCTGGTAAGGTTGGATCCAAGAATGTGGCACCGTTAGTGCCTCTCCCGGTTGTGGGAGTCCCATTTGAGAGAGTAGGGATTGACATCGTTGGTCCCCTTGATCCTCCAACCTCCTCTGGCAACCGGTTTATACTTGTTGTAGTAGACCATGCTACTAGGTATCCTGAGGCAATTCCTATGAGGACTGTTACAGCTCCGGCTGTGGCTAAGGCCCTCCTTGGTATTTATACCACGGTCGGGTTTCCTAAGGAAGTAATCTCTGACAGGGGGTCAAACTTTATGTCCCACTACATGAAAGCCATGTGGAAAACCTGCGGAGTAACTTACAAGTTCTCAACGGCTTACCACCCACAAACCAATGGGTTGGTAGAACGTTTCAACCGAACCATGAAGAGCATGATAGGTGCTCTAGAGGAACCCCTTAAGCGTAAGTGGGACCTTCTATTGCCATGCCTTCTATTGCTTATAGAGAAGTCCCTCAGGAGGGAGTAGGTTACTCTCCCTTCAAACTACTCTATGGTCATCCCGTCAGAGGTCCATTGGCCCTGATTAAGGAGGGGTTGGAGAGTGCTCCTTCCCCCAAGCTAGTCAGAGTGACTGACTACGTGATAGGTCTCCGGAGGAGAATGTCGCACATGATGACGGAAGCAAGCGATAATTTGAAAGCTGGACAAGCATTGGTCAAGCACTGGCACGATCAAAAGGCTAACATGGTTGAGTTCGCTCAAGACCAGCTCGTTCTCGTTATGATCCCAACAAGGCAGAGGGCCTTGCAAGATAAATGGATGGGACCCTACCGAGTAGTGGGTAAACTCGGAGAGGTTAACTATCTGGTGGACTTGGGCAATCCCAAGGAGGCTCCGACAGTCTTTCACACCAACCAACTTAAAGCGTATGTCTCACGACCTGATGTAGGAGCGTTGCTTCTAGCATCATCCGAGGAAGAAGAAGAGAGTGAAGATCTTCCGGATCTCCTCAGAGGCTTACCTTTAGATGAAAAAATTGAAGGAGTGAATCTCTCCTCCAATCTGACACCCGAGCAACAAGAAGAGTGCAAATCTATGTTGAATCAGTTTGCCTCTCTGTTCTCGCTTTCACCAGGCTTGACCCCTTGGGGCCAGCACGACATACTCACTGGTGACTGTCTGCCGGTCAAAAGCAGAGGATACCGCATGTCAGAAAACGTACGAACCCACATCAAAGGTGAGGTCAGCAAGATGCTTGATCTCGGGGTAATAGAGCCCTCTACTAGTCCATGGTCTAGCCCAGTTGTGTTAGTACCAAAGGCCGGAACTAAAGAACTTACATTCTGCGTGGATTATCGAGCTCTTAATGCAGTCACCACGACTGATGCCCACCCTTTGCCAAGAACAGATGAGTTGGTGGATAAACTTGGCGCCGCCAAGTTCCTCAGAACATTTGACTTGACGTCAGGCTATTGGCAAATAGCCCTGACAGACCATGCCAAGGAGAAAACTGCATTTTCTACCCGCGTTGGCTTATACCAGTTTAAGGTAATGCCTTTCGGACTGAAGAATGCACCTGCTACGTTTCAACGGATGGTAAACCAGGTTCTGAATGGGATGGAGGACTTCTGCATGGCATACTTGGCATCGCAGTGTTCAGCAATTCCTGGGAAGAACATGTAATCCACCTGAGAGATGTTTTGCAGGCTCTTGGACGAGCCAATCTGACCATAAAGGCAAGTAAATGCCAAATTGGACAGAGTAAGGTAGTCTATCTTGGGCATGAGGTAGGCGGTGGAGAAATAAGGCCTTTGCTCAGTAAGATTGCAGCTGTGCAAAATTGGACAACACTGACTACTCAAACCCAGGTGAGTGCCTTCCTAGGCCTCACTGGGTATTACAGGAATTTCATAGAGAACTATGGGACAATAGCTTCTCCACTGAATGTCATCTCCTCGCCCAAATTTCCTAAAAAGGTTAAATGGAACGAAGAGTGCAATCAGGCTTTTGAAAACCTGAAACAGGCTCTTTGCCAAGCCCCAGTACTCAGAGCTCCTGATTACCGCCAACACTTCATTGTGCAGACAGACGCTTCCAATGTAGGGATAAGTGCCGTACTCAGTCAACTGGATGGGAAAGGTAGGGAGCACCCCGTTTGCTTCATCAGCCGCAAGCTGAAGGATCCTGAAACAAGGTGGGCAACAATCGAAAGAGAGTGCTTTGCTATCGTGTGGGCTCTGAAGAAGTTTAGGCCGTACTTGTATGGTTCTACTTTTGTTATTCAGACTGACCACCAACCCTTGAGATGGTTAATGCAAATGAAAGGGGAAAACCCAAAACTATTGAGATGGTCGATCTGCCTGCAAGGGTTTGATTTCACCATTGAGCACAGGTCAGGGTGTCACCACCAAAATGCTGATGGTCTCTCTAGGATGTATGTCATCGACTAGAGGTATGAGATTCATCCAGGAGTGGATTAAATCCTCCCGTCCCTTAGTCTGGGGGTGGCGAGTGTTAGGGAGAATTCTCTGTTTAGGCTGAATTTCCTAACCTAGTGAGTCCCCCAGCAGCTTTGCTGGATTTCTGGAGTTTGTTTTTTTCCATCCTGCCAAGAGTGAGACTTTTTTCTCCCACTCTTGGACATGTATGTGTGTAATTCCTTTGAAATGTCTATGTGTTAGATGGGCTATGGGGTCTTTTACTCCGTAGGGTCTCATAGGTTTTTCTATGTGTGTTACACCGCACCCTACGCGTCGTAACACGGGGGCGCCCTAGCGGGTCCCCCACCATAGCCTCTGTCTGCCGGGCATGTAAAGTCACCATTGGCTTTACTAGACCTAAATTTACTAACAGAACTAGTACCAACCATCTTATTGTGGACGTACTAGTAGGGGTAATTCGATTACTCGTGGATCTGTTACTCGAGGGGGCACTGTCCCGTCCCCCCTCGTCGGGTTTTGGCTGGTGGCAGTGGAAACTACTTGTTATGTTCGACCCTGAACATAACCCTATGGGATTCGTCCCATTGTTGGAGATTGATACTTTTTCTCATTTATCTCTGACGTACCACCGATCTACTTATCTTAAATAAGTTTATCGAATGGTATTTTCTGCCAGAACTCGGTTTTAAAAATGGCGTCTGTGTTCGTCTCTGTGACTCCTAAACCAAAGGTTGAGCCCTTTGTTCCACTTTTGGCGGGCCTCTGTACAGAGACCCTCCAAAGTGGTGCCATTCTGTCTGGGTTACCTCAGGGGTGTGGGAGGGGGTTTAGGCACCCTGGACCGAGTTGCCTTGCCAACTCAGGTCACACTCTGCAGTGATTGGCCCAGGTGGTGAGCCTTCCCGCTCACCACTTAGCATGTGTTTATTGACAGCTAGGCTGAATGAATGGGGGTCTTCTGCATAAAAGCAGGGCTTTTGGGACTGGATCTTCAGAAGTCGCCACAGGACCTAAGAATCCGACGAGGGTAACGCTGAGCTGACCTGCAACGACGACACCTCCGGTGGAGCCCTGCTGAGCCGACTCACCACTTCCCGACGACAGAGGAGATCTCCCTGCCGGAGAGTCTCTTCCCCTGACTGGTGGGATCAACCAGTCCCCTTTGCTTTTTATTCGCCTCAGGATGCAGTGGTCGAATTGCCCGTGCAGAGCACCTTGGCAACCGGATAGCCACTACCCCTGTACCACGACCAAAAGCTGGTGCCTTGTGACAGAGCACTCCGCGGCTGGTCTCTTCCCTGGTGGTGCACCGGACTTCACTTTCCTTCGACAACGAGATAATTTCTACTCTTGGCCAAGACCCAACGTGCATCCACCACCAGGAACAACTGCCCCCGCCGGAGCTGCCCTCCACAACAAGGTACCGTGTCCGCCTGGCTTCCCTTTCGTTCGGTTCGAGTGAGGTGTCTTAATCCTCTCCGTTCCGCTGGGTCGCCTCCAAGCTTTGCTCATTCTTTGTTCTGAACTGGTTCAACCTGCCGATAACAATTTGCTATAAAGACTTGAATGCATCTCCACTAGAGATTTTTTGGACATCGCGTCTTGCCTCTCTCCGAGTGGGCCTGGCCTCTGAACTTTACGATCTATGGTGATTCTTGCCTTCCTGCCTTGCATTTTACCCGCATAGGATTGAACTGTGTTGACTTCGTAACCTGCCTATCTTTTTCTCTCCCGTCCTAACTAATATTCGAGTGTCATCTAGGTTGAGGTATACACCTCTGTCTGAAAATAAGTGATACCGGTAGAACCTAGAGTTGTCGATATTTTGCTAAGGGGATTGATCGTTTTCTACTTCGTAGAGTAATTGTGTTTGATTTGTTTGCCGTGATTTGCTTTAGTGTTTTTCATAGACATTTTGTTATAAATAAATACCTTAATATCTTTACACTAAGCCTTGTTGCGTGTTTGCTTGTCTTGCTGTGAAGAATTGCCCTATTTTGTTTACTCCACATACTGCTCAACTTTTCTTGAGAGAAGTCTGACTGCTCAGCCACAGCTACCAAGTGAATCTGTGTGGTACAGACTGCTACCAAGTGGGTTCACCGCCAACGCTTGTAGTCCTTGTTAGGCGGAAACCTGTGCAGTTCCCTCTGGGACCACTGCAAAAGATTTAGGACCACTCGATAAACTTATTTAAGATAAGTAGATCGGTGGTACGTCAGAGATAAATGAGAAAAAGTATCAATCTCCAACAATGGGACGAATCCCATAGGGTTGTGTTCGGGGTCGAACATAACAAGTAGTTTCCACTGCCACCAGCCAAAACTCGACGAGGGGGGACGGGACAGTGCCCCCTCGAGTAACAGATCCAGGAGTAATCGAATTACCCCTACTAGTACGTCCACAATAAGATGGCTGGTACTAGTTCTGCTAGTGAATTTAGGTCTAGTAAAGCCAATGGTGACTTTACATGCCCGGGGAGACAGTAGTCAGTCCCCGGGTATGGAGTCTATGGTGGCGGACCCGCTAGGGCGGCCCCGTGTTACGACACGTAGGGTGCGGTGTAACACACATAGAAAAACATATGAGACCCTACGGTCTCATATGTAAAAGACCCCATAGCCCATCGAACACATTGACATTTCAACGGAATTACACACATACATGTCCAAGAGTGGGAGAAAAGAGTCTCACTCTTGGCAGGATGGAAAAAAACAAACTCCAGAAATCCAGCAAAGCTGCTGGGGGACTCATTAGGTTAGGAAATTCATCCTAAACAGAGAATTCTCCCTAACAGAGACATGAGTGGGGGCCTGGCGGAGGCTGCCCCTGGTGGCTGGGGGTTGGGGGTGCAGGGGGACATGTGTGGGAGCCTGGTGGAGGCTGCCCCTGCACTGCTGGGGGGTGGGGTTGCAGGGAGACATGAGTTGCACATGAGTGGGGGCCTGGTGGAGGCTGCCCCTGCACTGCTGGGGGGTGAAGGTGATGGGAGACATGAGTGGGGGCCTGGTGGAGGCTGCCCCTGGTGGCTGGGGGGTGGGGGTGGTGGTAGACATGGGTGGGGGCCTGGTGGAGGCTGCCCCTGCACTGCTGGGGGGTGGGGGTGATGGGAGACATGAGTGGGGGCCTGGTGGAGGCTGCCCCTGCACTGCTGGGGGGTGGGGTGATGGGAGACATGAGTGGGGGCCTGGTGGAGGCTTCCCCTGCACTGCTGGGGGGTGGGGGTGATGGGAGACATGAGTGGGGGCCTGGTGGAGGCTGCCCCTGGTGGCTGGAGGGTGGGGTGGTGGTAGACATGGGTGGGGGCCTGGTGGAGGCTGTGCCTGCACTGCTGGGGGGTGGGGGTGATGGGAGACATGAGTAGGGGCCTGGTGGAGGCTGCCCCTGGTGGCTGGGGGGTGGGGGTGCAGGGGGACATGTGTGGGAGCCTGGTGGAGGCTGCCCCTGCACTGCTGGGGGTGGGGGTGCAGGGAGACATGAGTTAGACATGAGTGGGGGCCTGGTGGAGGCTGCCCCTGCACTGCTGGGGGGTAGGGGTGATGGGAGACATGAGTGGGGGCCTGGTGGAGGCTGCCCCTGGTGGCTGAGGGGTGGTGGTGGTGGTAGACATGGGTGGGGGCCTGGTGGAGGCTGCCCCTGCACTGCTGGGGGTGGGGGTGATGGGAGACATGAGTGGGGGCCTGGTGGAGGCTGCCCCTGGTGGCTGGGGGTTGGGGGTGCAGGGTGACATGTGTGGGAGCCTGGTGGAGGCTGCCCCTGCACTGCTGGAGGGTGGGGGTGCAGGGAGACATGAGCTGGACATGAGTGGGGGCCTGGTGGAGGCTGCCCCTGCACTGCTGGGGAGGTGGGGGTGATGGGAGACACGAGTGGGGGCCTGGTGGAGGCTGCCCCTGCATTGGTGGGGGGTGGGAGTGATGGGAGACATGGGTGGGGGCCTGGTGGAGGCTGCCCCTGGTGGCTGGGGGGTGGGGGTGGTGGTAGACATGGGTGGGGGCCTGGTGGAGGCTGCCCCTGCACTGCTGGGGGGTGGGGTGATGGGAGACATGAGTGGGGGCCTGGTGGAGGCTGCCCCTGCACTGCTGGGGGGTGGGGGTGATGGGAGACATGAGTGCGGGCCTGGTGGAGGCTGCCCCTGCACTGCCTGGGGGTGGGGGTGATGGGAGACTTGGGTGGGGGCCTGGTGGAGGCTGCCCCTGCACTGCTGGGGGGTGGGGGTGATGGGAGACATGAGTGGGGGCCTGGTGGAGGCTGCCCCTGCACTGCTGGGGGGTGGGGGTGATGGGAGAGATGAGTGGGGGCCTGGTGGAGGCTGCCCCTGGTGGCTGGGGGGTGGGGGTGGTGGTAGACATGGGTGGGGGCCTGGTGGAGGCTGCCCCTGCACTGCTGGGGGGTGTGAGTGATGGGAGACATGAGTGGGGGCCTGGTGGAAGCTGCCCTTGCACTGCTGGGGGGTGGGGGTGATGGGAGACATGGGTGGGGGCCTGGTGGAGGCTTCCCCTGTTGGCTGGGGGTGGGGGTGGTGGTAGACATGGGTGGGGGCCTGGTGGAGACTGCCGCTGCACTGCTGGGGGGTGGGGGTGATGGGAGACATGAGTGCGGGCCTGGTGGAGGCTGCCCCTGCACTGCCTGGGGGTGGGGGTGATGGGAGACATGAGTGGGGGCCTGGTGGAGGCTGCCCCTGGTGGCTGGGGGGTGGGGGTGGTGGTAGACATGGGTGGGGGCCTGGTGGAGGCTGCCCCTGCACTGCTGGGGGGTGGGGGTGATGGGAGACATGAGTGGGGGCCTGGTGGAGGCTGCCCCTGGAGACTGGGGGATGGGGGTAGTGGTAGACATGGGTGGGGGCCTGGTGGAGGCTGCCCCTGCACTGCTGGGGGGTGGGGGTGATGGGAGACATGAGTGGGGGCCTGGTGGAGGCTGCCCCTAGTGGCTGGGGGGTGGGGGTGCAGGGGGACATGTGTGGGAGCCTGGTGGAGGCTGCCCCTGCACTGCTGGGGGGGGTGGTGCAGGGAGACATGAGTTGGACATGAGTGGGGGCCTGGTGGAGGCTGCCCCTGCACCGCTGGGGGGTGGGGGTGATGGGAGACATGAGTGGGGGCCTGGTGGAGGCTGCCCCTGCACTGCTGGGGGGTGGGGGTGATGGGAGACATGGGTGGGGGCCTGGTGGAGGCTGCCCCTGGTGGCTGGGGGGTGGGGTGGTGGTAGACATGGGTGGGGGCCTGGTGGAGGCTGCCCCTGCACTGCTGTGGGGTGGGGGTGATGGGAGACATGAGTGGGGGCCTGGTGGAGGCTGCCCCTGCACTGCTGGGGGTGGGGGTGATGGGAGAGATGAGTGGGGGCCTGGTGGAGGCTGCCCCTGGTGGCTGGGGGGTGGGGGTGGTGGTAGACATGGGTGGGGGACTGGTGGAGGCTGCCCCTGCAATGCTGGGGGGTGGGGGTGATGGGAGATATGAGTGGGGGCCTGGTGGAGGCTGCCCCTGGTGGATGGGGGGTGGGGGTGGTGGTAGACATGGGTGGGGGCCTGGTGGAGGCTGCCCCTGCACTGCTGGGGGGTGGGGGTGATGGGAGACATGAGTGGGGACCTGGTGGAGGCTGCCCCTGCACTGCTAGGGTGGGGATGATGGGAGACATGAGTGGGGGCCTGGTGGAGGCTGCCCCTGGTGGCTGGGGGTTGGGGGTGCAGGGGGACATGTGTGGGAGCCTGGTGGAGGCTGCCCCTGCACTGCTGGGGGGTGGGGGTGATGGGAGTTATGAGTGGGGGCCTGGTGGAGGCTGCCCCTGGTGGCTGGGGGGTGGGGGTGGTGGTAGACATGGGTGGGGGCCTGGTGGAGGCTGCCCCTGCACTGCTGGGGGGTGGGGGTGATGGGAGACATGAGTGGGGGCCTGGTGGAGGCAGCCCCTGGTGGCTGGGGGGTGGGGGTGCAGGGGGACATGTGTGGGAGCCTGGTGGAGGCTGCCCCTGCACTGCTGGGGGGTGGGGGTGCAGGGAGACATGAGTTGGACATGAGTGGGGGCCTGGTGGAGGCTGCCCCTGCACTGCTGGGGGGTGGGGGTGATGGGAGACATGAGTGGGGGCCTGGTGGAGGCTGCTCCTGGTGGCTGGGGGGTGGGGGTGGTGGTAGACATGGGTGGGGGCCTGGTGGAGGCTGCCCCTGCACTGCTGGGGGGTGGGGGTGATGGGAGACATGAGTGGGGGCCTGGTGGAGGCTGCCCCTGGTGGCTGGGGGGTGGGGGTGCAGGGGGACATGAGTGGGAGCCTGGTGGAGGCTGCCCCTGCACTGCTGGGGGGTGGGGGTGATGGGAGACATGAGTGGGGGCCTGGTGGAGGCTGCCCCTGCACTGCTGGGGGGTGGGGGTGATGGGAGACATGAGTGGGGGCCTGGTGGAGGCTTCCCCTGCACTGCTGGGGGGTGGGGGTGATGGGAGACATGGTGGGGGCCTGATGGAGGCTGCCCCTGGTGGCTGGGGGGTGCGGGTGGTGGTAGACATGGGTGGGGGCCTGGTGGAGGCTGCCCCTGCACTGCTGGGGGGTGAGGGTGATGGGGGACATGAGTGGGGGCCTGGTGGAGGCTGCCCCTGGTGGCTGGTGGGTGGGGGTGCAGGGGGACATGTGTCGGAGCCTGGTGGAGGCTGCCCCTGCACTGCTGGGGGTGGGGATGCAGGGAGACATGAGTTAGACATGAGTGGGGGCCTGGTGGAGGCTGCCCCTGCACTGCTGGGGGGTGGGGGTGATGGGAGATATGAGTGGGGGCCTGGTGGAGGCTGCCCCTGGTCGCTGGGGGGGGGTGGTGGTGGTAGACATGGGTGGGGGCCTGGTGGAGGCTGCCCCTGCACTGCTGGGGGTGATGGGAGACATGTGTGGGGGCCTGGTGGAGGCTGCCCCTGGTGGCTGGGGGGTGGGGGTGCAGGGGGACATGTGTGGGAGCCTGGTGGAGTCTGCCCCTGCACTGCTGGGGGGTGGGGGTGCAGGGAGACATGAGTTGGACATGAGTGGGGGCCTGGTGGAGGCTGCCCCTGCACTGCTGGGGGGTGGGGGTGATGGGAGACATGAGTGGGGGCCTGGTGGAGGCTGCCCCTGGTGGCTGGGGGGTGGGGGTGGTGGTAGACTTGGGTGGGGGCCTGGTGGAGGCTGCCCCTGCACTGCTGGGGGATGGGGTGATGGGAGACATGAGTGGGGGCCTGGTGGAGGCTGCCCCTGCACTGCTGGGGGGTGGGGGTGATGGGAGAGATGAGTGGGGGCCTGCTGGATGCTGCCCCTGGTGGCTGGGGGGTGGGGGTGGTGGTAGACATGGGTGGGGGCCTGGTGGAGGCTGCCCCTGCACTGCTGAGGGGTGGGGGTGATGGGAGACAAGAGTGGGGGCCTGGTGGAGGCTGCCCCTGGTGGCTGGGGGGTGGGGATGGTGGTAGACATGGGTGGGGGCCTGGTGGAGGATGCCCCTGCACTGCTGGGGGGTGGGGGTGCAGGGAGACATGAGTTGGACATGAGTGGGGGCCTGGTGGAGGCTGCCCCTGCACTGCTGAGGGGTGGGGGTGATGGGAGACATGAGTGGGGGCCTGGTGGAGGCTGCCCCTGCACTGCTGGGGGGTGGGGGTGATGGGAGACATGGGTGGGGCCTGGAGGAGGCTGCCCCTGGTGGCTGGGGGGTGGGGGTGGTGGTAGACATGGGTGGGGGCCTGGTGGAGGCTGCCCCTGCACTGCTGGGGGGTGGGGGTGATGGGAGACTTGAGTTGGGGCCTGGTGGAGGCTGCCCCTGCACTGCTGGGGGGTGGGGGTGATGGGAGAGATGAGTGGGGACCTGGTGGAGGCTGCCCCTGGTGGCTGGGGGTGGGGGTGGTGGTAGACATGGGTGGGGGCCTGGTGGAGGCTGCCCCTGCAATGCTGGGGGGTGGGGGTGATGGGAGACATGAGTGGGGGCCTGGTGGAGGCTGCCCCTGGTGGCTGGGGGGTGGGGGTGGTGGTAGACATGGGTGGGGGCCTGGTGTAGGCTGCCCCTGCACTGCTGGGGGGTGGGGGTGATGGGAGACATGAGTGGGGGCCTGGTGGAGGCTGCCCCTGCACTGCTGGGGGGTGGGGGTGATGGGAGACATGAGTGGGGGCCTGGTGGAGGCTGCCCCTGGTGGCTGGGGGTTGGGGGTGCAGGGGGACATGTGTGGGAGCCTGGTGGAGGCTGCCCCTGCACTGCGGGGGGTGGGGGTGATGGGAGACATGAGTGGGGGCCTGGTGGAGGCTGCCCCTGCACTGCTGGGGGGTGGGGGTGATGGGAGAGATGAGTGGGGGCCTGGTGGAGGCTGCCCCTGGTGGCTGGGGGGTAGGGGTGGTGGTAGACATGGGTGGGGGCCTGGTGGAGGCTGCCCCTGCACTGCTGGGGGGTGGGGGTGATGGGAGACATGAGTGGGGCCTGGTGGAGGCTGCCCCTGCACTGCTGGGGGGTGGGGGTGATGGGAGACATGAGTGGGGGCCTGGTGGAGGCTGCCCCTGGTGGCTGGGGGGTGGGGGTGGTGGTAGACTTGGGTGGGGGCCTGGTGGAGGCTGCCCCTGCACTGCTGGGGGGTGAGGGTGATGGGAGACATGAGTGGGGGCCTGGTGGAGGCTGCCCTTGCACTGCTGGGGGGTTGGGGTGATGGGAGAGATGAGTGGGGGCCTGGTGGAGGCTTCCCCTGGTGGCTGGGGGTGGGGGTGGTGGTAGACATGGGTGGGGGCCTGGTGGAGGCTGCCCCTGCAATGCTGGGGGGTGGGGGTGATGGGAGACATGAGTGGGGGTCTGGTGGAGGCTGCCCCTGGTGGGTGGGGGGTGGGGTGGTGGTAGACATGGGTGGGGGCCTGGTGGAGGCTGCCCCTGCACTGCTGGGGGGTGGGGGTGCAGGGAGACATGAGTTGGACATGAGTGGGGGCCTGGTGGAGGCTGCCCCTGCACTGCTGGGGGTGGGGGTGATGGGAGACATGAGTGGGGGCCTGGTGGAGGCTGCCCCTGCACTGCTGGGGGGGTGGGGGTGATGGGAGACATGGGTGGGGCATGGTGGAGGCTGCCCCTGGTGGCTGGGGGGTGGGGGTGGCGATAGACATGGGTGGGGGCCTGGTGGAGGCTGCCTCTCCACTGCTGGGAGGTGGGGGTAATGGGAGACATGAGTGGGGGCCTGGTGGAGGCTGCCCCTGCACTGCTGGGGGTGGGGGTAATGGGAGAGATGAGTGGGGGCATGGTGGAGGCTGCCCCTGGTGGCTGGGGGGTGGGGGTGATGGGAGACATGAGTGGGCGCCTGGTGGAGGCTGCCCCTGGTGGCTGGGGGGTGGGGGTGGTGGTAGACATGGGTGGGGGCCTGGTGGAGGCTGCCCCTGCACTGCTGGGGGGTGGGGGTGATGGGAGATATGAGTGGGGGCCTGGTGGAGGCTGCCCCTGGTGGCTTGGGGTTGGTGGTGCAGGGGGACATGTGTGGGAGCCTGGTGGAGGCTGCCCCTGCACTGCTGGGGGGTGGGGGTGGTGGTAGACATGGGTGGGGGCCTGGTGGAGGCTGCCCCTGCAATGCTGGGGGTGGGGGTGATGGAAGACATGAGTGGGGGCCTGGTGGAGGCTGCCCCTGGTGGCTGGGGGTGGGGGTGGTGGTAGACATGGGTGGGGGCCTGGTGGAGGCTGCCCCTGCACTGCTAGGGGGTGGGGGTGATGGGAGACATGAGTGGGGGCCTGGTGGAGGCTGCCCCTGCACTGCTGGGGGGTGGGGGTGATGGGAGACATGAGTGGGGGCCTGGTGGAGGCTGCCCCTGGTGGCTGGGGGTTGGGGGTGCAGGGGGACATGTGCGGGAGCCTGGTGGAGGCTGCCCCTGCACTGCTGGGGGGATGGGTGTGATGGGAGACATGAGTGGGGGCCTGGTGGAGGCTGCCCCTGGTGGCTGGGGGGTGGGGGTGGTGGTAGACATGGGTGGGGGCCTGGTGGAGGCTGCCCCTGCACTGCTGGGGGGTGGGAGTGATGGGAGACATGAGTGGTGGCCTGGTGGAGGCTGCCCCTGGTGGCTGGGGGGTGGGGGTGCAGGGGGACATGTGTGGGAGCCTGGTGGAGGCTGCCCGTGCACTGCTGGGGGGTGGAGGTGCATGGAGACATGAGTGGGGTCCTGGCGGAGGCTGCCCCTGGTGTCTGTGCGGCGGGGGTGGTGGTAGACATGGGTGGGGGCCTGGTGGAGGCTGCCCCTGCACTGCTGGGGGGTGGGGGTGATGGGAGACATGAGTGGGGGCCTGGTGGAGGCTGTCCCTGGTGGCTGAGGGGTGGGGGTGGTGGTAGACATGAGTGGGGGCCTGATGGAGGCTGCCCCTGGTGGTTGGGGGTTGGGGGTGCAGGGGGACATGTGTGGGAGCCTGGTGGAGGCTGCCCCTGCACTGCTTGGGGGTGGGGGTGATGGGAGACATGAATGGGGGCCTGGTGGAGGCTGCCCCTGGTGGCTGGGGGGTGGGGGTGGTGGTAGACATGGGTGGGGGCCTGGTGGAGGCTGCCCATGCACTGCTGGGGGGTGGGGGTGATGGGAGACATGCGTGGGGGCCTGGTGGAGGTTGCCCCTGGTGGCTGGGGGGTGGGGGTGTAGGGGGACATGTGTGGGAGCCTGGTGGAGGCTGCCCCTGCACTGCTGGGGGGTGGGGGTGCAGGGAGACATGAGTTGGACATGAGTGGGGGCCTGGTGGAGGCTGCCCCTGCACTGCTGGGGGGTGGGGGTGATGGGAGACATGAGTGGGGGCCTGGTGGAGGCTGCCCCTGCACTGCTGGGGGGTGGGGGTGATGGGAGACATGGGTGGGGGCCTGGTGGAGGCTGCCCCTGATGGCTGGGTGGTGGGGGTGGTGGTAGACATGGGTGGGGGCCTGGTGGAGGCTGCTCCTGCACTGCTGGGGGTGGGGGTGATGGGAGACATGATTGGGGGCCTGGTGGAGGCTGCTCATTCACTGCTGGGGGGTGGGGGTGATGGGAGACATGAGTGGGGGCCTGGTGGAGGCTGCCCCTGGTGGCTGGGGGGTGGAGGTGGTGGTAGACATGGGCGGGGGCCTGGTGGAGGCTGCCCCTGCACTGCTGGGGGGTGGGGTGATTGGAGACATGAGTGGGGGCCTGGTGGAGGCTGCCCCTGGTGGCTGGGGGGTGGGGGTGCAGGGGGACATGTGTGGGAGCCTGGTGGAGGCTGCCCCTGCACTGCTGGGGGTGGGGGTGCAGGGAGACATGGTTTGGAAATGAGTGGGGGCCTGGTGGAGGCTGCCCCTGCACTGCTGGGGGGTGGGGGTGATGGGAGACATGAGTGGGGGCCTGGTGGAGGCTGCCCCTGGTGGCTGGGGGGTGGTTGTGGTGGTAGACATGGGTGGGGGCCTGGTGGAGGCTGCCCCTGCACTGCTGGGGGGTGGGGGTGATGGGAGACATGAGTGGGGGCCTGGTGGAGGCTGCCCCTGCACTGCTGGGGGTTGGGGGTGATGGGAGAGATGAGTGGGGGCCTGGTGGAGGCTTCCCCTGGTGGCTGGGGGTGGGTGTGGTGGTAGACATGGGTGGGGGCCTGGTGGAGGCTGCCCCTGCAATGCTGGGGGGGTGTGGTTGATGGGAGACATGAGTGGGGGCCTGGTGGAGGCTGCCCTGGTGGCTGGGGGGTGGGGTGGTGGTAGACATGGGTGGGGGCCTGGTGGAGGCTGCCCCTGCACTGCTGGGGGGTGGGGGTGCAGGGAGACATGAGTTGGACATGAGTGGGGGCCTGGTGGAGGCTGCCCCTGCACTGCTGGGGGGTGGGGGTGATGGGAGAAATGAGTGGGGGCCTGGTGGAGGCTGCCCCTGCACTGCTGGGGGGTGGGGGTGATGGGAGACATGGGTGGGGCATGGTGGAGGCTGCCCCTGGTGGCCGGGGGGTGGGGGTGGTGATAGACATGGGTGGGGGCCTGGTGGAGGCTGCCTCTGCACTGCTGGGAGGTGGGGGTGATGGGGGACATGAGTGGGGCCTGGTGGAAGCTGCCCCTGCACTGCTGGGGGTGGGGGTGATGGGAGAGATGAGTGGGGGCATGGTGGAGGCTGCCCCTGGTGGCTGGGGGTGGGGGTGATGGGAGACATGAGTGGGGGCCTGGTGGAGGCTGCCCCTGGTGGCTGGGGGGTGGTGGAGCAGGGGGACATGTGTGGGAGCCTGGTGGAGGCTGCCCCTGCACTGCTGGGGGGTGGGGGTGATGGAAGACATGAGTGGGGGCCTGGTGGAGGCTGCCCCTGGTGGCTGGGGGTGGGGGAGGTGGTAGACATGGGTGGGGGCCTGGTGGAGGCTGCCCCTGCACTGCTAGGGGGTGGGGGTGATGGGAGACATGAGTGGGGGCCTGGTGGAGGCTGCCCCTGCACTGCTGGGGGGTGGAGGTGATGGGAGACATGAGTGGGGGCCTGGTGGAGGCTGCCCCTGGTGGCTGGGGGTTGGGGGTGTAGGGGGACATGTGTGGGAGCCTGGTGGAGGCTGCCCCTGCACTGCTGGGGGGGTGGGTGTGATGGGAGACATGAGTGGGGGCCTGGTGGCTGGGGGGTGGGGGTGGTGGTAGACATGGGTGGGGGCCTGGTGGAGGCTGCCCCTGCACTGCTGGGGGGTGGGGGTGATGGGAGACATGAGTGGTGGCCTGGTGGAGGCTGCCCCTGATGGCTGGGGGGTGGGGGTGCAGGGGGACATGTGTGGGAGCCTGGCGGAGGCTGCCCGTGCACTGCTGGGGGGTGGAGGTGCAGGGAGACATGAGTTGGACATGAGTGGGGGCCTGGTGGAGGCTGCCCCTGCACTGCTGGGGGGTGGGGGTGATGGGAGACATGAGTGGGGGCCTGGCGGAGGCTGCCCCTGGTGTCTGGGGGGCGGGGGTGGTGGTAGACATGGGTGGGGGCCTGGTGGAGGCTGCCCCTGCACTGCTGGGGGGTGGGGGTGATGGGAGATATGAGTGGGGGCCTGGTGGAGGCTGCCCCTGGTAGCTGGGGGGTGGGGGTGGTGGTAGACATGGGTGGTGGCCTGGTGGAGGCTGCCCCTGCACTGCTAGGGGGTGGG
The DNA here is from genome assembly GCF_040938575.1 of Ambystoma mexicanum. Classification (NCBI taxonomy): domain Eukaryota; kingdom Metazoa; phylum Chordata; class Amphibia; order Caudata; family Ambystomatidae; genus Ambystoma; species Ambystoma mexicanum. Next base: position 167,826,204 of record NC_090933.1, read on the forward strand.
GGTGATGGGAGACATGAGTGGGGGCCTGGTGGAGGCTGCCCCTGCACTGCTGGGGGGTGGGGGTGATGGGAGACATGAGTGGGGGCCTGGTGAAGGCTGCTCCTGGTGGTTGGGGGTTGGGGGTGCAGGGGGACATGTGTGGGAGCCTGGTGGAGGCTGCCCCTGTACTGCTGGGGGTTGGGGGTGATGGGAGACATGAATGGGGGCCTGTGGAGGCTGCCCCTGGTGGCTGGGGGGTGGGGGTGGTGGTAGACATGGGTGGGGGCCTGGTGGAGGCTGCCCCTGCACTGCTGGGGGGTGGGGGTGATGGGAGACATGAGTGGGGGCCTGGTGGAGGCTGCCCCTGGTGGCTGGGGGGTGGGGTGCAGGGGGACATGTGTGGGAGCCTGGTGGAGGCTGCCCCTGCACTGCCGGGGGATGGTGGTGCAGGGAGACATGAGTTGGACATGAGTGGAGGCCTGGTGGAAGCTGCCCCTGCACTGCTGGGGGGTGGGGGTAATGGGAGACATGAGTGGGGGCCTGGTGGAGGCTGCCCCTGCACTGCTGGGGGGTGGGGGTGATGGGAGACTTGGGTGGGGGCCTGGTGGAGGCTGCCCCTGGTGGCTGGGTGGTGGGGGTGGTGGTAGACATGGGTGGGGGCCTGGTGGAGGCTGCTTCTGCACTGCTGGGGGGTGGGGGTGATGGGAGACATGATTGGGGGCCTGGTGGAGGCTCCCCATGCACTGCTGGGGGGTGGGGGTGATGGGAGACATGAGTGGGGGCCTGGTGGAGGCTGCCCCTGGTGGCTGGGGGGTGGAGGTGGTGGTAGACATGGGCGGGGGCCTGGTGGAGGCTGCCCCTGCACTGCTGGGGGGTGGGGGTGATTGGAGACATGAGTGGGGGCCTGGTGGAGGCTGCCCCTGGTGGCTGGGGGGTGGGGGTGCAGGGGGACATGTGTGGGAGCCTGGTGGAGGCTGCCCCTGCACTGCTGGGGGTGGGGGTGCAGGGAGACATGAGTTGGACATGAGTGGGGGCCTGGTGGAGGCTGCCCCTGGTGGCTGGGGGGTGGTGGTGGTGGTAGACATGGGTGGGGGCCTGGTGGAGGCTGCCCCTGCACTGCTGGGGGTGGGGGTGATGGGAGACATGAGTGGGGGCCTGGTGGAGGCTGCCCCTGGTGGCTGGGGGGTGGGGGTGCAGGGGGACATGTGTGGGAGCCTGGTGGAGGCTGCCCCTGCACTGCTGGGGGGTGGGGGTGCAGGGAGACATGAGTTGGACATGTGTGGGGGCCTGGTGGAGGCTGCCCCTGCACTGCTGGGGGGTGGGGGTGATGGGAGACATGAGTGGGGGCCTGGTGGAGGCTGCCCCTGCACTGCTGGAGGGTGGGAGTGATGGGAGACATGGGTGGGGGCCTGGTGGAGGCTTCCCCTGGTGGCTGGGGGTGGGGGTGGTGGTAGACATGGGTGGGGGCCTGGTGGAGGCTGCCCCTGCACTGCTGGGGGGTGGGGGTGATGGGAGACATGAGTGGGGGCCTGGTGGAGGCTGCCCCTGCACTGCTGGGGGGTGGGGGTGATGGGAGACATGAGTGGGGGCCTGGTGGAGGCTGCCCCTGGTGGCTGGGGGGTGGGGGTGGTGGTAGACTTGGGTGGGGGCCTGGTGGAGGCTGCCCCTGCACTGCTGGGGGGTGGGGGTGATGGGAGACATGAGTGGGGGCCTGGTGGAGGCTGCCCCTGGTGGCTGGGGGGTGGGGGTGGTGGTAGACATGGGTGGGGGCCTGGTGGAGGCTGCCCCTGCACTGCTGGGGAGTGGGGGTGATGGGAGACATGAGTCGGGGCCTGGTGGAGGCTGCCCCTGCACTGCTGGGGGGTGGGGGTGATGGGAGACATGCGTGGGGGCCTGGTGGAGGCTGCCCCTGGTGGCTGGGGGATTGGGGTGCAGGGGGACATGTGTGGGAGCCTGGTGGAGGCTGCCCCTGCACTGCTGTGGGGTGGGGGTGATGGGAGACATGAGTAGGGGCCTGGTGGAGGCTGCCCCTGGTGGCTGGGGGGTGGGGGTGGTGGTAGACATGGATGGGGGCCTGGTGGAGGCTGCCCCTGCACTGCTGGGGGGTGGGGGTGATGGGAGACATGAGTGGGGGCCTGGTGGAGGCTGCCCCTGGTTGCTGGGGGTGGGGGTGGTGGTAGAAATGGGTGGGGGCCTGGTGGAGGCTGCCCCTGGTGGCTGGGGGGTGGGGGTGATGGGAGACATCAGTGGGGGCCTGGTGGAGGCTGCCCCCGCACTGCTGGGGGGTGGGGGTGATGGGAGACATGTGTTGGTGATCAGTAGTGCAAGGTGACATGTGGGTTGGCTGGTGGGCATGGCCATGGTGGATGGGTTGCCTGTGGGACATGAGCAGGGGTGCAGGGTAGTACCCTGTGTTAGATGGAAACCTGTGCAGTTCCCTCTGGGACCACTGCAAAAGATTTAGGACTACAGGCGTTGGCGGTGAACCCACTTGGTAGCAGTCTGCACCACACAGATTCACTTGGTAGCTGTGGCTGAGCAGTCAGACTTCTCTCAAGAAAAGTTGAGCAGTATGTGGAGTATACAACATAGGGCAATTCTTCACAGCAAGACAAGCAAACACGCAATGAGGCTTAGTGTAAAAATAGTAAGGTATTTATTTATAACACAACATCTATGGAAAACACTAAAGCAAATCACGGCAAACAAATCAAACACAATTAATCTACGAAGTAGAAAACGATCAATCCCCCTAGCAAAATATCGACAACTCTAGGTTCTACCGGTACCACTTATTTCCAGACAGAGGTATATACCTCAACCTAGATGACACTCGAATATTAGTTAGGACGGGAGAGAGAAAGATAGGCAGGTTATGAAATCTTTTTTTTTTTTTTTTTTTTTTTTTAATTTGTTTTGGCTTAAGCCTTTACAAAAGGAAAAACAATACAAAACAATTTGCATTAAATACAAAAAAGACAAAACTTGTGTTAAAATTTCTTACTGTCCACCAACCCTGCCAAATTTTTCTAGTCCTGTAAATTCCATGCTTAGGTACATTTATCCTTTGGATCGTTGTGTTAGATTGTCAGACCACTTTCTATTAGCACCTGGGTTGCTGCAAACGTAAGTGCAGCATTTTTCCCTGAGATAATTCTGTCCCAGAGGAAGTCTGTAAGTATGTCTTCCTCCCTCCGTACCAGACCTCTAAAGAATCTTAGTCGCTGAGGCCAAGTGCCTTCACAATCCATTAGGATATGCTTTAACGTTTGTTTGGCAGGGTTTGAGCAGATTGAGCACAATTTTATTGCCATCTGTCCTTGATTACGTTTTACCAGAACAGCCCCACAGTGGACGAGGTTCAGTCTCATTCTGAGGAAGTCAGAACGCAATTTTCTATTTGGAGATTTCAGTAGATAGCATGAGAGAGATACAAGTTTCTTTTCTCCCTTCAAAAATATGTTTTGAGTTGGGTCCTCTCTTACTTTCTCCACTGTTTCAATCCAGTCCCGTTCTTCTAGTCTGCATTTTACTTTAAGTGGATTTAGAGCCAGAGTTTCTTCATTTAGATTTAGTTTCTTTAGTATTTCCAACGTTTTCCTTTCCAGCGAAATAAGAATAGTGGATTTTTTCAATAGTGCTTCGTGTTTGAGGTCTCCATACAACGTCGAGTCCTTGCTTAGTGTTATTTCCCTGAACAGTGAAATGAGCTTCCAGTCGGCCATACAGTTTAGAGATTTTAGGCCTAGTTCAAATCTTAGGCTTTTTAAGGATGCACAATTTGGGAGACCCAAAACTCTTTTCCAGAGGCGACCCTCATAGCTGTCCCAGTTTATGAACCAAAGATCCGGTTTTGCTTCTAGTCCGTATAGAACAACTGGAACAACTTTGGCGAGATAGAACTTTACCAGAGGCAAAATGGAGAACTTACAAAATTTGTAATTTAACTTAATCATCTGTGATGTGAATTGTGTTATTTTAGCTGACACTTCGTTTTCTACTTTGTATGTTGCTGGATGGGCATAGATGTTATATCCCAGATATTTTATGGTTTCTACTGTTTTGATCCGTTCTCCTCCCATGTTCCAGTTTATGTATTTTGCTTTTGACAATGAGTGTTTGAAAATCAAAATGTTTGATTTAGATGGATTAACTGTCAATTTGTTTAGTCCTACATATTCGTTCAGTTTGTCAAGTAGGTGTTGTAGCCCAATTGGTGTTCTATCGAGGAGAACTATGTCATCCGCGTACGCCAACCAGCAGATTTTCCTCCCATTTAGTGTTGGGTTTATCAAGGCAGACGTTTCTAGAAAATGGCCCATATCTGCCAGGAACAAGTTGAAGAACAGAGGCGCCCCCAAACACCCTTGTCTTACACCTCTATTAACTTCAACTAGCCTAGACAGATGACCCATTGCGTCGAGCCGTATTCTTAGGTTGGTGTTTTTATGAAGTTCCACTAAAATTGATAGAAGAGATTCTGGCATTCCCCAGTTCCGGAGTTTGTCCCACAATAGGACTCGTTCAACCTGATCGAAAGCTTTAGACAGATCTATCCAGGCTCCGTACAGCATTTGTTTTTTCCCCCCTCTCTTTTGCTCATTCAAGATGTTTAGAATCAGGCCATTAATAGATGTTGAGTGGCCTTTGCGGAATCCTGTTTGAAAGCGTGATAGAATATTAAAATCTTCGACCCATTTCGAGACATGAGACAGTAATAGTTTCATGAAGACTTTGCTTTCAATGTCCAGCAATGCTATCGGTCTATAGTTCATTGGTATACGACGATCCCCAGATTTAAAGAAAGGTACTATAAGGGCCGTTTTCCAAGATGCTGGAAAGGTTCGTTGCTTTAGTATTTCTTTAAAGAGAGCGGATAATAACTTTGACCACAATGTTGGCTCGCTTTTCAGTGCCTGATAGGTCAAGCCGTTTAGACCCGATGCTTTAGATGATGAGGAACTGGCTATAATTTTCCGTATGTCTTCTTCACAGAAATTAAGTTGCCAATGGATATCTGGTTTGGGTCTAAATTCGCGGATGTCGTCGCTCTTATATGTCTCTGTCAGGTAGCTCACCCAGCCATCTTCTGAAACTAGGTTACATAATGATTGTGCGTGCTCCCCTTCGAACTGGTTCATTACTTCCCAGAAGTTCTTGCTATTTTTTTCTCTGAGTGTTTTAAGTATGTGCTCGCCATCTGTTTGTATCCGAAGAGCATTATGTGAGATCGACCATGATTTGTAATTGGCTTTTTGGATTCTTATTTCAGTTTTCATATCCTCCACTGAAAGTCCTGCCTTTTTGATGTCTCTTAACGTTTTCCTATGCTCTCTTTTTCTTCTTTGTGTGGATTCGTCAAAGGCATGCAGGTGTTTCTGTTTGGCTTCTCCCGCTAAGTATTTGGGTGCTAGAGTTGCCCATAGAAAGTTGGTAAATCGGTGTGGATCGCATTGTGATTTCCATATGTGTTCAGGAATCATTTTGAGTTTTCCATTTGAATTAGTTCCCCCATCTTTATATTTTATGACTCTAAGTTTTCCTTTCTTCCCCTCAAGCAACTGTAGTTCTCGTTCAGCTTCTGTTGTTAGAATATTTTCGAGTGACAACTCCAGTCTACTGTGGTCACTACCAGACTCCTGTTTTATTTTTAGTGTATAGGGCGAAGCATGCAGAGTTTTTGAAACAAAGATATAGTCTAAGGCTGAGGATGAGTTCCCTCTTCTCCAGGTTATATATGGTTCTTTTGCACCCTCCTGTGAGCCCACTACCATATGGAGGTCCCATTGTTCCATAAAATCCTGCCATTGTTTTCCCAGAGTAATTTTCCTATGTGTTACTCGATCTCGGTCTCCTTTTAGGGGATATATGCAATTCGTATTGAAGTCTCCAGCTACCACAATCTTACTAGAAACTAGAGTTGTTTTTAGTAGTTCGAATAGAGATGCTAAGTTCTCTAGAAAACAGTCTAGTTTCGATGTTGCAGGGTTCCAGTAAATGTTTACAAAGACCCAAATTGTGGTAGTTTCTTGTATAGATACTTCAGCTCTGCATGCCTGAATGCCCTGGGGATTATTCCATATTTCCTTTACATTTTTAAAGACTTGGTTATTTAGTGCTATTAGTAAGCCTCCTGAGAGCCGGCCCAGTGTTTTTTGTACGGCTGACAAACAATGAACCATATACCCTTCGATGTTTAGCGGATTAACCAACCAGGTTTCTTGTAAAAGAATCGCATCCCCCTGATTGAATAAGTATGACCTTGTTTCTTTGCCTCTGATGACACTAGAGCCTCTTGTATTCCAACTAAAGATGTTAACATGGTTCTTTCTAAAGTCGTTGTGTGCCCAAGCCCAACTTCTTCAGAACTTCTGACAATATGTCTGGTAGGAGCATAAGGGTGTTTTCTTTTGTTTTGAGATCTTTTTCTAAACTACCTTGCTTTGTGAGGATTACCTCATTTTGATATATTGTTTCTTTGTTTGGGCATGGGAGAATGCGGTGTTTGGCCATAATATTGTTTTTCTTGTCATTGTATGAAACTTCCAGTCCATAGGATTCCAACTCAATTGAGTTTCGCAGGATATCATTTCTTGCGTTCGCTGAAGTCATAATGAGTTCAACCAGGAATGGATCACTTGACAACGGAAATTTCACGCTTTCGATGTCGTTGGATTTTAAAGAGTGGAGGTCTCCTATTTTTTTGTATTATGTTCAGAATCACTCCCCGGTTTAAAGATTTATAGTGGCCGTGGTTTGAGCGCAATCTCAACCAAATCCTTTCATTGGCATTTCCCACTGATATGTTTTCAGTTGGTTTATCGCATATTTCGGAGAGTGAGTGGATACCTGCAGCACTCTCCTCACAATGCATCTGGGTAACGAGTTTGACAAATTTCCCTTCTCCGTTTTTGATTTGGTTGTCATTTATTTCAGGTGTATTTTTCCCCAGCATATTTGCTGGAACAGTTACACCTGGAAGGGTTGTGCTTGGGTCCTTGAAAACCAACGGCTTCTTTGTTAAAAAGATGGGGGCAATTTTCCTGTTTTCCTGTTGATTTGTGGCAGTGACATTCCCACAAGTTCTTTTTACTACAGACTGCCTTATTTTTTGTGTGAAAATTGGGGCCCATTTGACTGCTTTGGCTATGTTCTCTTTTTGAGGTTGAGCGACTAGGTTTTTTTTTCTTGTTGTTTCCTCTAGGTTTATCTGTTTTTCCAGATCCTTTCCAATCTCTATGTTTTTCTGTTTTAGATTGTTTTTTTGTCCTGTCAGCTCCTCTGTTTGTAAGCCAATGCTTGCTTTCGTTATTGGAACTATATCGTCCAATTGTTTGTCTTTAGTTAAATTGATCTTTGTACAGATATCAATTTTGGCCTTCTGGTTTCCTTTTCCTATTTTGAGTTTATTTTTTTTTGTGCCAATATGAGGGGTTTTAGAGTCGCCCACCATGGTGTCCTGCTCCTCACTAATCCCAACGGATTGTATTTTTCCCTGGATCTTACCTTTGTCTTTTCCAATTTTATTTTGCTTCGGCCCTTTGTTATGTTTATTTTTGTTTTTAGAATGTGAAGATTTAGAGCTCTTTCTCTTTGCCAAGTGATTTCTCCTTTTTCGTCTGCCTCTTGATGTTTGTTCCCCTTGTTCTTGCCATTCCTGAGGTTTTCCTACCTGATTGGCTTTTTGGTTATCAGATTTAGTTTCTTTTGTGTTTTTTCCAATATCTGCCTCTTCCTCTAGTAATGTAGCTAGTCTTAAGAATTCTTCCATTATTGAATCTGAAAGTGGGGTGTCCTCCAATGAGTATTCCTGAATTTTTTCTGGGGTTTCTTCTATTTGAACTGGGGGCAGTTGTCCCTTCAAGGTTGACAAAATCTCTTTCAAAAGTGTGTTGTTTTGGTTTTCAGTTTGATTTTTTTCTTTCAGTGATTGCTGGATAGAGGAGATGTCGAGTCCTTGTTTTACAATCTCAATATTCAGTGCCTGAATTGGGGTGCTCAGTTTTGTATTGATGGCATTTGCCAGGCCCACTAAAGTAGAGTCACAAAGAGAAATTTCTTTAGTCATTTCTAGCAATGTCCCATTTTGCGATTGGACTTCTCCTTTTAGCATCTCAAAGACTGAAACCAATGAGCTAAGAACAAAGTTCAGTGCGTTCAATGTGTCTGTATTTGGATGTGTTGTTATTTCTTCATCGTCTTTTCTTTCTGAGTCCCTTTGTTCCAGCATTAGCTGTACAACAGCTGATGAAGATTGTGGGTTTTGTGGGGTTGGGGTGAATGCGTTGTCTTCCTCAGATGAGGTACAGGTTTCTTTTTCCAGGTGTGCTGCAACAATGTGTATTTCTGTGCTAGAAGTCGGGGTTTGAGAGTGTCTTGGTTCTTCCCAAAGAATGAGGGATTCGCCTTCGATGTCACTGTGGCTTTTATATCGTTTCTTCCCGAAATGATTTTCTATTTTGCTTTGTATTTTTCTTGTTGAGATAGTGTATTCCAACCCTTTTTTCCAATTATTCATTATAGCGATATTTGGATTTTTCTCTATCTGACTTTTTGTAGGAGTACTATGATTTTCATCAGCATGTACCAGAACTTGGATTTCTTGTCCATTCATCAGATTAGCATTCTCCTGAGCGAGTTGAGCAGTTGGTATGATCACTTCACAGCTTTGATTTAAATACGATCCATTCCCTGCCCCTTCCATGTCTTTGGTGCTACGGAGTTCCATCAAGTTTTAGTTTAATCAACAATCTGTGATGTATACACCGTTTGTTGGTAGAAAGTGATAAGCAATGTGTCTACACTTTCAATAAATCTGGGGTAGTTAGTCACTTTACGTCAGAAGTGCTCACTACCAAGGGTGAAGATGTAGTGCTAAGTAGTCACTTTGGTTATATCAGACCCGAGGAAAAAGGACTTTTATCGAGTCGTAATTAGACAATACAGCGTGATCAAAGGATATAATTTCCCGCAGTCTCATGTTGTATGAACAGGTATTGTAAACGATGTAGACCTTACCTCGAGTTCATCTCAGCTGTTGTTGGCTGCTGTTGGTTCTCCTGCAAGTCACATGTAGATTTTTGCGCCAACTGCGCCAAACAGCCGCACAACAGTCACTGGGCTTTACTCCAGCCGGGCTTCACGCCACAAGGGTGGTTGCCTTAGTCCTTTGTAGGCGGCCGCGATCACGTGATCCAGTCACGTGTTGCTCCTACCCCGCCTCCTCCAGGAAGCACGCTGATGCGTTGGGAGGAGCGGCAAACACACAGTGCTGGATTGAATGCACTTCCCCCAAAACGAAATACAGCTCTCTTCAGGGGTGAGTTTTCCTACGAACAGATAGTTGGTTATGAAATCAACACAGTTCAATCCTATGCGGATAAAATGCAAGGCAGGAAGGCAAGAATCACAATAGATCGTAAAGTTCAGAGGCCAGGCCCACTCGGAGAGAGGCAAGGCGCGATGTCCCAAAAAGTCTCTAGTGGAGATGCATTCAAGTCTTTATAGCAAATTGTTATCGCAGATTGAACCAGTTCAGAACAAAGAATGAGCAAAGCTTGGAGGCGACCCAGCGGAATGGAGAGGATTAAGACACCTCACTCGAACCGAACGAAAGGGAAGCCAGGCGGACACGGTACCTTGTTGTGGAGGGCAGCTCCGGCGGGGGCAGTTGTTCCTGGTGGTGGATGCACGTCGGGTCTTGGCCAAGAGTAGAGATGATCTCGTCGTCGAAGGAAAGTGAAGTCCGATGCACCACCAGGGAAGAGACCAGCCGCGGAGTGCTCCATCACAAGGCACCACCTTTTGGTCGCGGTACAGGGGTAGTGGCTATCCAGTTGCCGAGGTGCTCTGCACGGGCAATTCGACCACTGCGTCCTGAGGCGAATAAAAAGCGAAGGGGACTGGTTGTTCCCACCAGTCAGGGGAAGAGACTCTCCGGCAGGGAGATCTCCTCTGTCGTCGGGAAGTGGTGAGTCGGCTCAGCAGGGCTCCACCGGAGGTGTCGTCGTTGCAGGTCGGCTTAGCGTTACCCTCGTCGGATTCTTAGGTCCTGTGGCGACTCCTGAAGATCCAGTCCCAAAAGCCCTGCTTTTATGCAGAAGACCCACATTCATTCAGCCTAGCTGTCAATCAACACATGCTAAGGGGTGAGCGGGAAGGCTCACCACCTGGGCCAATCACTCCAGAGTGCGACCTGAGTTGGCAAGGCAACTCGGTCCAGGGTGCCTAAACCCCCTCCCATACCCCTGAGGTAACCCAGACAGAATGGCACCACTTTGGAGGGTCTCTGTACAGAGGCCCGCCAAAAGTGGAACAAAGGGCTCAGCCTTTGGTTTAGGAGTCACAGAGACGAACACAGACGCCATTTTAAAACCGGGTTCTGGCAGAAAATACCACTCGATCAACTTATTTAAGATAAGTAGATCGGTGGTACGTCAGAGATAAATGAGAAAAAGTATCAAACAATGGGACGAATCCCATAGGGTTATGTTCGGGATCGAACATAACAAGTAATTTCCACTGCCACCAGCCAAAACTCGACGAAGGGGGACGGGACAGTGCCCCCTCGAGTAACAGATCCAGGAGTAATCGAATTACCCCTACTAGTACGTCCACAATAAGATGGTTAGTACTAGTTCTGTTAGTAAATTTAGGTCTAGTAAAGCCAATGGTGACTTTACATGCCCGGGGACACAGTAGTCAGTCCCCGGGTATGGAGTCTATGGTGGGGGACCCGCTAGGGCGCCCCCGTGTTACGACACGTAGGGTGCGGTGTAACACACATAGAAAAACATATGAGACCCTATGGAGTAAAAGACCCCATAGCCCATCGAACACATTGGCCCTCATTACGACCCTTGCGGAAATCGAAAAACGATGGCGGAAATGCAATACCGCCATCGAATAGCGCTCGGTGCGATTATGACCCGTCACCGTAAAGTACGATGCCATTAGCGACACCGTAGTGAACGCCAACGCTAACTGCACCAAGTACGCGCACGCGCGCCATGCGAAACCGTAATTACCACCATGGCGCAACGGTACGCGAATTCCGACCCTAGCGGACATTTACCTAACGCCATCAAGCATGGCGGAGAGTACCATTCCGCCATGGTGAGAAGTACGGCATCGCGAACCAACCGTAAAAGGCCCTACTGAGTGCCCGTACACCACTCCCTGGCCACATTTCACAACTCTTCGTAGGTGCAATGAAGTCACACAATGCAACCAGTGAAATGTACAAGTCACCCATGCATGCCAACGAACAAAAGAATGTAGGGGCTCCAAGTGCCTTGTGAGTGGCCATCCATATTTGCCATGGCACCATTGCCGTACTGATGCAGCACAGGCATGTGAAGGTTCAAGTACAGCAACATGAACTGAAATATGAGACAAACAAAAACAGGCCCCCCATCGCTTGACACCAGTGTAAGGCAACATTCAAAGCAGTATCTTGAGTGAGACTGCACCAGCCCTGTACTCCTGCCAGTAAACAAACCAACCATCAGCATAAGCATGTACCACACAAGTTGGCAGAGTGACTGAGCAGCCAGGCTCATCTCAAGAGGGGCCAATGGGAGCTGCAGGGCACAGATGGCACGAATACAGAAGCTATTCCAATGGACATGACCTCAGTCTCCCTCCAAGAAACGCACGCAAACACAGGCACCTGTGACCCGCCATATTCTGATAATCACATCATTCCACCAATCCACCTGGCTGACCGGCATCTGTCACACAAAAGCTAATTCCCCGCCCCTGAGCATGACATCATTAAAACAGTCATAATGGCAGCCCCTATCCCTGACCTCACTGGGCTTCGTAGGCAAACGCGCCCTGTACAGTACCACGCAACTATACTCAGAAGCCAGAACCCAATGCAGATCTTCTCACAATACATCGCTCCACAAATAGGAATATGCTACATTACTTGCAAAGAATAACGCTACACGGTCAATATCATAATCAAAATTTAATGCACAACAAAATCACCAAGGCCATACAGCTATTAGGTCATGAACTCCAAAATATATCATTGTGGGCTGCATCCGCAATAAATGACCAGCCTCTTCTTGTGTGATGCCCTGTTCCTTCATGGTACACAGGGGCTACATTCACGTTCAAAAAGGCAACATGGAAGCGCCTAGAACCGCAGGGCCGTCCCATTAGGTAGGCACTAGTCCAGCTGAAAGGTCGATATGTTGCTCCTAGCCACTAGTACTGCGTAAGGGCATGTGGCCCATTGGCGATCGTCCCATAAGATCGTAATGGTGCTCCACTGATTAACACGAAGCAGCAGGTGTCGGGAGTAAAAGCCATCTGCAGGAGTGGCATACAGATGGCAGCGGCAAAAGGGGAGGAGATACCTGTCACCCAAATGAAATGAAAAAGAATAGTATGGGCATCAGAACTTCATTTGAATTACTCACTTCAATGATCACACTAAATCCACAGCCATATGCATGCTAGCCCACTCAAAAGGATTATTCCCACCCAAAAATCACTTGCGAATCATAACTATATAAATCGAGGTGAAAACACTATTACAAACGAGTGTTTGTGTGTATGCGTCTGTTAAAACAGATTCCATTAGATGGGATTAGTAACGTGCATAGACACAAGTGTTTGAAGGAGCGTCGAGACAGGGAGGGTTCAACAAGGGCACATAGACGATGGTCCCACTATGGCAGCCCTGCATCACATAGCGCAGGGGAAGTGGATAGATTCCAAAAAGCCATGTACATGGCAAACTCTGTATTAAATCATCTGTCCATGCATCCATACATCATTCCCTCATCCCGGTATGAAAACGCCTGATTATTTACTCACATAACATGTGAAATTTCCATTGAGTCTGTGCGTAATGCAGTCTGCAAAATCCACTGTGCTCCAGCCCGGAATTCCAGTGTTGTGAAGTAACATGTATTTGGGAACGTCCGGCCTTATCGTCCACTACGCTATTGCGCATCCCATACTATTCATATCAATCATTGCATTCTCGCCATGGCCCCTGTCCGAAGGACATTAAACAATAGAACTTTATATCTGCAGTCAGACCTGTGGGCGTCTCCTCGCCGCTAGCTGAAAACCGAAAGCGCTGTCCTTCGAATTCCTCATTTGCAACATCACGTCGAAAAGGCATCTGTGACCGCTTGAAATCACAAATCCATCCATGTAGTGCGGCAGTGTGTGAAAATGGCAACTGGCTTCACTCACAAATGGGACGGCCCGCCCGTCGGTGAACCGCGGTACAGTGCTGCATGAGGGTCCACCGTTAATCGAGTACTACATTCCACTGACCCTTCACAAGTTTGTTCGCGACTGCAAAGATAGTATGTGAAACAATGGGACCATAGCAGAATGAACATATGAACCAATATTTCACTGCCATCGGGATTAAATACATGATTGTAATAGCAAGATGCCATGCGTCGAATTGCAGCGTTGTGTGCGGGACGTGCTCGCCCAAAGGGGATTGCAGCTTGCACAGGTGGAATGAATCACCACAGGTGGAGGCTATACAGCCTGAAAACACATAAATTGCACACCCAACCCCCTCCCACAACCACACCCACTCCAAAATGCTACCGGCAGGACTAGCGATGTTGGCCCTGGGGGACCTGATAGCACTGCAAGTACTCCAACTTGAAGAAGACGAACACCAACTACTACAACAACCGGCCGCACAGAGGAGACGCAGGAGGAGGAGGAGGGCAAGGCAGGGCCAGCAAGGCCCACCAGCACAGCCACTACCACCACGCAGGCAGCCCGCAATCCCACGCCTCCGAGCACATCCGTTCAACCTCACTGATGAGCAGATCCACACCCTCTACCGTATGGACCGGGACACCATAACCGCCATTGTGGACATGACACACGCTGACCTTGTCAGCATGATAGATAGCCCAACCGCCATCCCACCCCTACTGAAGGTGGTGTCTGTACTCCACTTCCTGGCCACAGGCACCTACCAGCACACAGTCGGACAGTTGCATGGCATTTCACAGCCACTGTTGTCACGGACACTATTGCAAGTGCTCGATGCCCTCCTGAAGCACGCAGACGACTACATCTCTCTACCACGCTCGGAGCAGGAAATTACGAACACAAAAGTGGGATTCCATGCACTTGCCGGCATACCGGGTTGCATTGGTGCCATCGACTGCACCCATGTGGAATTGGTTGTCCCACATGCCATGGAGGCCCAGTACCGCAACCGAAAACAATATCATTCTCTTAATGTACAAATGGTGTGTGACTCCAACAGGATCATTACACATTGTTGTGCCCGATTTCCTGGATCAACCCATGATTCTATGGTCTTGAGGAACTCTACAATACCACGCTACATGGAGCGACACGCAGGGAACAGATCCTGGCTACTCGGTGAGTCTCATTTCATGCATGATAATGTGGGGTATGTGATGCGGCAATGACCTGGCAGGAAGGGGGGGGGATGCGTACGTAGCAATGTCATTCCACAAACATCCTTTATTGTCCACATACAGGTGATGCCGGGTATCCACTGAAGAGATGGCTCCTTACACCACTCCGGAACCCACAGAACCAGCATGAGGAGGACTACAACCATGCCCACTCACGTACCCGTGTAGTCATAGAACAGGCATTCGGCCTACTGAAGGGTCGTTTCCGCTGCCTCAGCAGGTCTGGCGGGGCACTCCTGTACCGCCATGAGAAGGTTGCAAAGATGGTCATGGCATGTGTCATGCTACACAACATGTGCGTACGTAGAAATGTGCCCATGCCCCCTGACGCAGAACTGCAAGCACCTGAAGATGGTCATGATGAGGGTGGGGATGTGGCAGCACCTCAAGGAGTCCGCGAGGCACAGGAGGGCCGTGAAATTCGTCAGATTATCATAGATTCATGCTTCTAGCACTCACGCCCGGTGGCTGATACATGGACACGGGACTTGTGGCACTGTGTGTGTCTGGAACATGCACAATATGGACTGTACGCCTATAAAGGCCTCGTACACAAAGATCAATGTCCACACATCTCATTGGATGATTGTGAAATGTTTATAGCATATGTGAAATTATGTTACACACCCCATCGACCCACCACCCAAGTAAGCCCAACACACCCCCTCCACCCTCCTACCTCCCCCCCGAACACCAGTGTCCAAAGATGCTCATTGTCAGTGGGCAGACGCTATTGCAAGCCCCCTCTCCGGGTATCGGGGGCACCCCTGCCTGTGGAGCGCAGGTTCCTCCCAGATCTACGTTGGGGGCTGCCCTGGACGGAACTTGCAACGGATGATGTCTCTGCCTGCTCACGTCCATGCATGTCCCTAAGGGTTTGTGAGAGCTCAGTGAGCACACGGCGCACAGCGGCAAGTTCAGCACATACGTCTTTGGACGTCGCATGCAGTTCCCCCCTCAGGCTCTCGGTGCTTCTCTCCATTTGTACTCTCAGGCTCTCGGTGCTTCTCTCCATTTGTACCCTCAGGCTCTCGGTGCTTCTCTCCATTTCTGCCCTAAGTGTCTCAGTAGATGTTTCTATGGCTGCCTTAGTACCCCCACATTCATCAGCATGGTCCTTGAGGAGCATGGCCAGTTGCTGCTGTTGCACGATCACCTGGTCGAGGGACTGTTGCCTCTGCTGGGCCATGGCCATTTGCGGTGGTGTCACAGAGGGGCTGATCACCTCATGTTGCCTTGACACAGGGCTTGTGGGGGATGGCCAGTCGTCGTCTTGTGGGTGCCCCTGCGTGGTATCCTCATGGTGTACGGGATGAAACAAACAGGGGGATTGAGACAGGTCATGGATGGATCCTACATCGACATCACCGTTTTCTGTGTCGGAGCATGCTGCCATTAATGCAGTGTCACCTATGGTGCTGCTGCCACCAGAAGCAGTGCCTTCTGTGGCATCCATTGGGGGGACCTGTCGTGGTGCTGTTGTGGGCATGCTGGCTGCTGGGGTGCCTGTTGAAGTGCCCTCCTGTGTGCTGCCACTTGATTTGTGCTGCTGCCGTGTCTTGATCCGTGCAGCTGAGGTGGAGGGTCTTTGGCCGTTGGTCTTGGCCCTCTTTGCAGGTGTGCTGGTAGGGGTGTCCTGGAGCTCGTCGTTTGAATCGGACCCTGTGGTGGAGTAAAGGAGGGCGAGCGTTATTAATGGGTCTGTGGAAATTGGAATGGCAATGTATCACATGCATTGGGGTGGTACCTGGGGGTGATTTGGGTCAGGGCCTTGGAGGTGGTTTCATTTTTGTGTGGATTGAGGATGCAGTTGTTTTGCAGCCTGCAGTTAGGGTGTGCCTGCTGCACGTGTAGAGGGTGTTTTTAGGATTTTTAATTATTTATGTATTTAATGTGACTTTTAAAGTGCGCTATCAGGCCAATGTATGTGGACGTTCTCCTGGACATGTGTTTCTGTTGCACTATGTGGACACATGGTACTTCACATGATTGGACATTGTGGATTTAGCATTGTTTTATTTGGCCCACCTACCTGATTCTTTGGATGTCTGCACTCCTTTCTCCATCCCTCCGACTCCCTCTATACTCTCCATTCCAATGGTGGAGGCACAGATTTCTTCCCAGGGGGTCAACTTGATGGGTGATTCCGATCCTCCCCCGGTAGCTGTGGCAATGTTACGGTTGGCGGATAGTATGCTCCGTACGCGTATCCGCAAGTCGTCCCATCGCTTTCTGCATTGCTGTGGGTTGCGGGGTGCGGTCCCCACCGCACTTACCCGCTGTGCCACCAGGGCCCATATGGCCTTCTTGTTCGCAAGTGCCGTCCTGGTCATTTGCGTCGAGAAGACGACGGCAGCATTCTCCTGGAGGGTCTCTGTGAGCACGGTGAGTTCCTCAGGGGAGAAGTGGACCTGCCGCTTGCGGTCGCACGCTTTTTTCGCTACTTTTCCCATTTTTATTGTTTTCACTAGGGTGGATGACGCGTTGGGATGTGTCTCAGGGTAGTATTTTTAATGGTTGTGTGGGAATTCTGATTTTATAGGTGTATGGCGTGCTGTTTCCCATTCCGGGAACATGTTTTTACTTCCGTTTCCGTATATTTACGGTCACCGTATTTTCCGATTGCCGCTCATTACGGTGACCGCTATGATGGGTGGCGGAATTGCACCTAGGGCGCCGTACGACGGCGGTGAGGGGCGTTTTGGGGACATTTCCGCCATCGCGGACTTTGCACTTCCGCCATGGCGTAGTGCTCGTGCCCGATGGGTCAGAATTGCCTGCACTTTACTCCGTCGTGCAATGGCGGAAACGCTATTTACGCTATGGCGGTCAGGTCAGTTACTTTCCGCCAGGGTCGTAATGAGGGCCATTGACATTTCAAGGGAATTACACACATACATGTCCAAGAGTGGGAGAAAAGAGTCTCACTCTTGGCAGGATGGAAAAAACCAACTCCAGAAATCCAGCAAAGCTGCTGGGGGACTCACTAGGTTAGGAAATTCAGCCTAAACAGAGAATTCTCCTTAACACCCTGTGGTGTGGGCTGCCTGCAGGGGCCGTGTAGGGTGTAGAGGGAACACCTGGGAGGACCCACATGGCAAAATCACGTGTAGCATTCCCCGACACCACCGAAATACACGAACCCTGCTGAAATTGCGTGTGAATCTTTCCGCGCACCTCGGAATACACGTACCCAGGCCAATCGCGTGTGGAACTTCCCGCACACCCCGAAGTACACGTACCCAGGCCAATCGCGTGTGGAACTTCCCACGCACCCCGAAGTACACCTACCCAGGCCAATCGCGTGTGGAACATCCCGCGCACCCCGTAGTACACGTACCCAGGCTAATCGTGTGTGGAACTTCCCGCGCACCCTGAAGTACACGTACCCAGGCCAATCACGTGTGGAATTTCCCGCGCACCCAGGAACACGCGCACACAGTATTTTTCACACAGCGGGTGTCCGTGTTTGTCGGTGCCCCTTTGCACCTCATTTGTCCTAGAGGGCCACTGTATGGCCCATTCATCATGGCTGTATATGGGTGCTTTTTGTTAGCGCACATTTTGGCGCACATTTTTTTCAGTCGCAGGGGTGCTACCGCCTGCTTTCTTGTGGCGTTCTTGTTTGGCCCTGTGTGCGTCTTTGACCATGCGCTGGTTTGCCCTATTTGATTCCATGAATACGGGTTGTAGGCGAGCGTGTGGGCGTTCCGCGCACTTGCCTCCTGTACTTTCCCTGTGACGCCCATATTTTCACGCATTGTTCCCCATTCCGAGTGTTACGCCCCATGTTCCGCCTACTTTTGTGATGTGCGCCGCGCTATGTGCGATTTCGCAGTGGCCGTGGCGCACGCTGTTGGATGACCTGTGCGCCAGCGTGCGCGGCGCACATTTTTAGCGCACATCCAATGTTTTTCTCGCGCACAGACTTCCATGAATCGATGTGCGCTGGTTTCCTTGCGATTTTCGCACTTGCACTGCGATTTTTGCACTTTTACTGCGATTCGCACGTTTTGGCAACTCTGCGCGGGAATTTTCGGCGCACATTATTTCCATGAATCGACCCCGTAGTGTTTTTAGCGCTGGTGTGATGTGTTCTCTATGGGGTAGTTTGAGGATTAATCCTGCCGATGCATTTTGTCTGCATTGTAGTTTTTTTATAAGTCGTTCAGGCATGCCCAGGTACAGGCTATTGGTGTAATCTACTATGGACATGACAAGAGCGAGGACGGTAGATGTTTTGTTGGCAAATGGCAGGAATGGTAGGACCCTTTTTACCGTTCACAGGAGAAAGAAGCATTTCTTGAGTAAAGCGTTTACTTGTGGCTCTAGAGTAAGGTTGTTGTCCATCAGGACACCCAGGTTCTTTACAGTTGGCCATGGGTTGGGGTTGAATCGAGTCCCTTGGCCAAGGAATGTAGTGGCTGCCTCCTCCATTTTTTGTGATGATCATTATTTCTTTTTTGCCTGGGTTGAGTTTGAGGTAGTTCAAATTCATCCAGTTGTATATATCACAAAGGCAGTTCTCTAATGTTGTGGTTTCTTCTTGAGTCTCTTGTATTTTGAAGATTATTTGTGTATCGTCAGCGTAGTTTTAGCAAGTGAGGCCGTGTCTTTTGATAATCTTGATTAATTGGTATAGGTAGATTTTGAATAATAACAGAGAAAAGGATGATCCTTGTGGCACTCTGCATGTGGATTCTCTTGCGCTGGATTTGAAAGGTTTCATCCATATGGTCTCTGTTCTGTTTGTTAAGAAGGCTTTGATCCACAGTTGGGTGTTGTCGGTTATTCCCAGTTTTTCCACTCTCGTGATGAGGATGTCGTAGTTAACTGTGTTGAAAGCCGCAGAGAGGTCTAGAAGTACCAAGGCAGTACTGTTGTCTGAGTCTGCGTTTGTTTTTAGGAGGTCCCATATTGAGAGGAGTGCTGATTCCATTCCTCTCATTGGTCTAAAACCTACTTGTGCCTGGTCAAGTAAGGAGTGCTCTTCTACCAATTCTTGGGTAGTTTTGTATATGTACGTTTCAAGCAGTTTAACTGGATATGGATTGTTGGCGATGGGTCTGTAATTGGAGAGGTCCTCAACATTTCCTGCTGTATCTTTTAGTAACGGCCTGATGTACACTGAGTTGAAGGATTGTGGCACTTTCCAAGTTAGGATTGACAGATTGAGGACATTTCTGTGATATCCCATGGGTGCTCCTTGCTTGAGGATTGATTTGTATATGTCCGGGGGCAGGGATCCACAGGAGAGCCTGTTTTGTTGCTTTGATTTACCAGTTTGACTGAAGTCTCCACTGATATTTCGGGGAAGCTTCGGAGTTTGTTTGGGTGTTCCCCGTAAGGGTAGGTGGGTTCCGCAGTCTGATCGTATGGTGCATATTTTATGGTTTGCTGGATGGTAACAATTTTGTTTTTGAAATAGCCTGCTAGGTCATTGCATAGTTTCATTGATGGTATTGGCATGTTGTTGTAGCCAGGGGAATTTTTTATTTCGTTTATGATTTTAAAGAGTTCTTTTTGGGAGTTCGGTGCTTGGAAGATTCGGTTGTCGTAGTATTTCCTTTTTGCTTTTTGTATTTCCTTTTTGTATGAATAAATATGTTGTTGAAATTTCAATTTATTTCCAATGTCATTTTTGGTCCTCCATTCTAGCTCCAATGTTCGGTTTTTCCTTTTCATGTCACGGAGTAGTGGGGTGAACCATTTTGCCATTGTTCATTTGCGAGAAAGGGTGAAATGTTTTTCCTTGGTGATTTCTTCAATCGTTGTAGTAATCCAATTGTGGAGTAGTGATACTTTTTTGTCCATATCATCTTCTTCCATAGTTGGTACTTGCGGTTTGCTGAGTTCCAGAAGTTCAGTTAGGTTGGAGTTTTGATGGTTCTCCAATTTCTTTTCATGATGATTGGTGATTTATCTTGTTGCTTGTTTATTGGGGTGGTCAGTGTGATTATGAAGGGTATTATGAGGTGGTTGCTCCAGAGTATTTGAATTGGTGGTGCCGTGGTGATGAGTTTTTTATTGGTGAAGATTGTGTCAAGTGTATGCTCTTCCATGTGGGTTGCTCCTTTGACAAGTTGGTGTAGATTCATTGCTGCTAGTTCGCTGGTTAGAGATGTTTGTGTAGTTGTGGTTTCTTCTTCAAACCAAATGTTGAAGTCTCTAAGGACGATCAGGTGATTATGTTTGATGACTAGGTTGGTGATTGCTTCTGTGAAGGCGTCTCTGAAGGTTGCATCGTAGGTTGGCAGTCTGTATATCAATATGAATTTCAGGTTAGTTTTGGGGTTTTCTGAAAGGCGTACATCAAACTAATAAAATAAATATAGAATATAATTTCAGAAGGTAGCTTCTGATACCACATATGTCATCTATCCTCTTAACAAAATCAAGGTAAACTCCAAAGCAAAATGTATGGTGTACAACCCCTTCAGATAAAGGGTCTGATTCATGGAATTATTTGCACCGCCATTCTGCCCGCAAATCCCTGTTTAACAAATGGGGAGGTGCGGGCAGAATGGCACACAAATCTCTGTTTTTCGGCACAAATAATTCCATGAATCAGCCCCAAAGTATCTTGAAGGCATCTGTCTCTTGTTAATATAGTTTCTGGCCTAAACCCCACTGCTCACCCTACCTCCTGGTTTACTAGTCTATATGAATGGTACCCTAATATATCCCAACAATCTAGAGAATAAATCCCTAATTATTTGCCATTTGATATCCTATGTCTATTATAGGGTATAGTCGCTAATGTTTATACTCTAAGAGGGGTGGCCGAGTAAATCCTATGATGTGAAGTGGCTTGGAACTCTAAACATGTTTCCAATGAGTCATTACATTCCAATACCCCCTTAGCAAAGTATTGCAATGAGGTGTCAAATGGATTTCTTCCCCCCAGTCAGGGATAACTTGGATGACAGAGACCAAAACCCAACTACGAAATCATCTGTTCCAAAAAATATTCTGTCCCAAAGTGAATCCTTTGCCTGCAGCCCTCACTAGATAGTTCTCTGAAGATTTGAATATGCCAAAAAATGAATAAAATCCTTTTCCCCACACATCCATCTTCATCTTGATCACTTCTGCGCTTGTTTTCTACAGTACGCCCTATTATCAGCTTTCATTCAGCTACGTAGTTGAACTGAATTTATTCACAGAATCATAGCCATTTATCTTCTTATTTTAGTTGCCCACTGATTTCTCAAGATTTTTCACCTGAATATTTCTCAGACTGTTGCATAAACTGGACCTACACTGATGCACTCAATACGATTGATTTGCTGCTTCTGGGTTATGATTTCCATTTACTAGCCAACTTTCTCATAAACATAAACCTGATCCAATGCCTGAGAAGCCTCCCTCTATATGGTTTTAGCCAAACAATAGTGTTCTGAACAGGCTTGGTAGATGTAGGGTACGTTTCTTGTTTATTTTTAGTAGAGATAAAATGGTAGAAAAACCCTGCACTGGCAGCTTGTGGTGTCCTCCACTTCAGCTGCACCTTTACCAACCACCATCCACAGAACCCCAGACATCTCAAGGAATACTAGAACCCTTGATACAACAAGAACCCTCAACTACCGAGAGGTAACACCTCATAGCAAAAAGATAGTAAACATTAAGGCATGAAGGGAAACCCCTAACACATACATGCCTCTCAGAAACACGTTGAAAACTAGACATATAGAATTTAACGGCAAGATGTTAAACAAGGAAAACGTCTGAAATTAAGATTGACGAACACGGATGGTACCAACTGAACATGCTATTGGACATCTGTGACAACCTCACTTTTCACATGTTGATATTCTACCTACTGACCTTATGCCTTCGCTTTTTCAATTTCCTTATCTCATATTTAAATCCATAGCCAATTTGCCCCAGCCAAGCTAGACACATTTGACTGACATTGATTTGCCCTGTCCTTTTTCCAGTACTGCACGCAGCATTTTCATCAAATAAATGTTATTCTCCTGCTAATCTCCGTTTATTCCCCCTTTACATTCAACGTCTTACTAAGTCACAAATGCTTACAATAATTATCACGTTCTTTCTGCAAGAGGCTTGTTGCAAAAAACTATAAAATAATTTGGTTTGACATGCATTGGTCAAAATATCCGAAAGTGTCCAGGGTGCAGTCCAGGTGGATTTGATGTCCAACCTTGATGAGAATGCGTAATAGACATGTTCAAAACAAGAATGTAAACGCCTTGTAACCTCCTTTATTCACCAATGATCAAGAAGCTAGTGTGACATGTCTTGGGAGACTCGTTCGGTGTAAAGCATAATAACTTATGTATTAGGGTATTCAGTAGATTCCAACAAGAAATACCTACCCATAGTGCCCATGAAGCCAGAAAATACTGTGCACAATAACATACATTGCTCATATTTATTTATAAAATCAATGAACAATTTACACCCACATTTAACAGCAAATATTGTACTGCCCAATGCTCCAACATTTGAAAGTGAAGTTTGCTTTCAGTCCTGCATCAAGTCTGATTTTCACCACAATAAACAACTCTTCAATGTCTATCAGGAAATGAAAGTAACCTGACTCTGTCAACATGATTATTTGCTGACGTTTTTACCACGTTACAAAATAAACATCTCCCAAGAAAACTTAGCAAAGTCTACATTGGATCTTGAAGATTCTCTTAGTCATGTTCCTTTCCTTAACAACAATCAGAATTGCCTCTGGTATCAGAGGGTAGAATCACAAAGCAATATTAATTTAAAAACTAGAAGCATCACTAATGGAACCTGCAAGGACAAAATAATGGAAACTACTTGGGAAGACTTCTAATATTTGATTTGCACACCTACAAATGATTCATTTACTTATGGAGAATTTGTGTCTCACTATAAACATGTAAATATAATGCTGTTTATGATAAAACCCAATACAGGTATCAGTGTGTTGGCTAACTTCCGACCGATCTCTGGCCTCCATTGCTTAGCTAAAATCCTGCAAGCCTATTTTACACACAATGACGTGCTAAGTGATTTGCAATATGTCTTCTGAACTGGTAGGAACTGCCATCTGGCAAGAATGTAAAAGCCCTGGATTTATATTTTTATTAAATACCAGCAAAAAGTACCCGCTCTCTGATCCGGTTCTGTGGACAGACATGACAACACCCTCATCAATTGTTGAAAATCAATGATCCTGTAGGTTGCTGTTCCGATTCGCTTATCACTTGATGTGCTGTGCATGCTGAAAAAAACGGCACTGAGAATGGGCACGTGCAGGTGGCTGACGTACCCCGGAGCAGACATTGGGGGCCGGCGGTGCGAGAGTTGGTGTGCTGCTGCATACTGGTACTTTCTGTGCTCTCTCCACCCCTGTCGCCTCACCCTGGCATTGTGCAGTTCGTTTTGGTGCATTGCATTACAAATATATCAAAAACTGTGCATCCTAGGGCCTTGACACATGGATTACGAGGTTCGATAGGCAACCCCATGTTCCCTCAAGCTCCATTCATAAACTGGGATCATCCCTGAACATAACCTCTCTTTAAACCCCTCATGGTAACAGGATCAACAACGATGCGCAGAAAGGGGAAAGTAGGGGGGCACTACGTGTTCGTCGAGGTTTTATAACTTCTTACAATCAATCAGATAATGGATTCATAATACTTCAGGTGCAAGCGGGGAAAAGAGAGTCTCAAGGCCACCCGAGACTAAGAAACAGAGAAATAACCAAAGGCCTGTTGTTGCCAACCAGCGAACCTTGATCCACTCTTATGGGGTTGGAACCCCAAGTGTGAGGTTAGTTTACAAACAGTATGATAGGGTACACCCACTTTGATCACAGCAGCGTAGGTGTACAAAAAAGTCCAAAGTTCCCTTAATCGCATGAACCATTAGGGTATAATTTTCACAGTGATAAGAGAAGCCACAAGCCACTCTATCCAAATTTCAAACTCATTTCACATTTGTTTCACAGATATATGTGTATGTAAGAAAAACCACACACACATTAGAGTTTTACATAAAATGATATCATCTGATAAAGTCATGGAGGCTCAAAGCCAACCCATATTTTTTCTTCAAATAAGAATTGTTCAAAAGGCAAATCATAATATGTTCATTCACAAATAAAAATGAAACAAAACAAGTAATTGCTTTATGCATCCACATACAATTCCATCGTATCTAGATCCCGGTACATGAATGTTTCTAACACATGTATAAGTATCCCCTAATACACTCCATTGGTGTTACAAAATTTGCCAACGCGTTTCGGATAACAAGATAATCATTCTTTAGGGCCTTGGGGTGCATTTGTATCTACAAAAAATGCAGAGACTATGTGTTAGAAAGAAGCCCACTCTATTTCTGCCAGTTTGCCAAAAATTGAAAGTGAAACATTGAGTTTGAAGTAACCTCATTGCCATCTCATAAAGAAACTCTTCAAGCATCACTCTTACCCAAAAGATACAAACAAATACAGAAAAATATAAGAGGTCTACTAAATCATGGGTGTAACATGTTACAAAAGAGAAAGCTCATGTGGTGAATAGGATATACATTGAATTTACCCAACACGTAATGCGAGGCGCAAGGTCGGATTAAATAGATCCAACGTGTCTAGATAGGCAGTGGGGTCCAGTACACTGTAATTAGAAAAATGCCAATAAGTGTCAAGTACACGTAAGGCTAAGAAGGTACGTCCGCCATACATAAGGTTTTCAAAAAACTCATCGTCAAATGTAACATCTAAACAAAAACAGACCCAGTTTCTGAAGGATGGAATGTACGCGAACTGCTCACGAACATCCATGATGAAGGCGATTATCAGGAGCATCACCTTAACCGTCAATCCAGATGACATAAAAACTCTGTTCATGGCGGCACAGTCCAATAAAAGAGTTATACTCTGATCAATCCGTGGGAGATATTCCTGCTGAGTCTGGGTGATAATCTATGTTGAACTAAGGCAACCTGATGCCCATAGCTAAAGTATCTTGGAAACCTACTCACCAGCTGCTGGCATGAAGTGTTCCTCATGAGACAGGGTACCGATCGCTACTCGATCGGATCCTACCTTCTATATGGTATTGCCTAGAGATGCATGCGCAGCATATCTCAAGTCGAGCACTGGCCAACTTGGTGTGGGCGAGACTCAAATATGTTGCTGGGCAACACAATGCTCAGTGCTGTAATCCGACTCGTGGAGTGAAAACTGCCCTAGCCATATAGTTGCATGGTAAAGGATACTGACGGTGTCTAACTGATGAAGCCAGACCCACTCAAGCCGTGTGAAACCGGGTTGACGGTCACAATGGGTGTAGAGTAAGATGAACAAGGGTAAAAAAGGGGCGGTAAAAAATGGGTAAAAAAAGCAGTGATAGTAATCTAGCGCAAATGAATCCCTCTGTTCCATGGGGAAGGAGCGAGCCGTCTGGATATAAGTCCGGTCGGGTGCCCCCAGACCCCCTGACCTATGTCAGACAGGTTACCTTACGAGAAGAAATCCCTCAGGTGAAAGGGGGAGGAGCAGCACGTCCGGACCAAGGTCCGGTCGGGTGCCCCGAGAACCCCTAACCTGTATCTGCCAACTGTCATGCATGTGAACCATGTTGCTATAATAGTCAAGCATGTGCATAATGGTAGTCTCTGTAGCAATGGCAATGGGGTCAGTTGGTAACTGACTAGGAACAGATCATCTGTCATTAATGCATAGATACAGGTAATGTGTCAGTAATGTAGGGCTACATAACCATTGTAGCTTACAGGTATAAACTTTATGCTAAACAGCTGCTATCCGGAATTCGTACAGAGTGACTATAGTTCGGGATTACAGTACAGTTTGCGCACATCACAGTACCACCAACCAGATCGTAGCAGTCATATCTGGTGCCATATATTGGTTTACACAAAGAGACATTACACAAGTTTCCCCCTACATCATAACTTTACACACAGCACATTAGGTCCATTTCTGTATTCATACCCCTGGGGTAAAAGGAATCAAGTAGATCTATCCATAGTACCTCCCTTTGTTAGTACTTTCCTATGCAGATCCCCTCCCCTTGGGCTCAACTTAACCTGCTCTAAGATGACACACATGAGCTGGGCTATCGTGTGTCTCGCTTCGATAAAATGTGTTGAGACAGATGATTTCAAATTGCGTGTACAGATGTTTGACTTGTGTTCAGTCCATCATACCTTGGCCTTCCTGGTGGTTATCGCAACATAATAGAAACCACAAGGGCATTTCAGTGCATATATCACGTTCGTTGAGTCACATGTGGCGGAATGTCTCAGAGTCAGCGCTTTGCCTGAATGTGGATGTGAAATGCTATTGCCCTGTAAGATGTTATTGCAGTGCTGGCAATTGTGACAAGGCTGTGTGCCCTTATGTGTCTGCCCATTCTCCTTTCTTTCTGTTGTGATCTCTGCTTTGGCAGGATCAACAACCACATCTGTTTCATCTTCCCCAACTTGGTTGGACCCTTCTACAGTTACTACCACATCACAGTTTTTTTTTTTTTTAAACTTTTATTTTTCTCGGCAGAGGTTTACAACAAACACATATGTCAAAGCAGGCGGTACATTCACGATATACATGAAAAGGACTACAGCAACTGTAGAGCAATATAGTAGTAAATGTGGGAATGATGAATTATGGCGCACCACGACATTCAAGCACTTCACTGTGGAACTGGGGACGAGCCACTCTCCGTTGTGCTCTCCTCTTGGCTATTAAGGTAGCTATTGAATGCAGAGCATATGTTCTTGGGGCGCGAGTGAGCATAGTAAGGTACTCTTCTTCACAATTCTGGGACCATGTAAGCACGTTTAGCCACTTCTGAAATGTCGAGGGAGAGGGACTCTTCCAGCTTTGAAGCACACATTTTTTGGCCATCATGCAGCCTATGTTAAGAAACTTAGCCATGCCATCGGTTTTCCACACCCCAAACAAGACTGTCAGTGGGTCAGGATCAATTACAGTGCCAATGATCTCAGCGAGTGTCCCTAGGATTCACTCCCAGAATTCCCCCAGTTGATGGCATGTCCAGAACATATGCAGATGTCAGCGTTCTCTGCTTTGCAGCGGGGGCAAGAGTGTGTGGTGGTGTGAGCAAACTTCGAGATCCTGTGGGGTGTAGTACAACCTGTTCAATAA
Source organism: Ambystoma mexicanum (assembly GCF_040938575.1). Classification (NCBI taxonomy): domain Eukaryota; kingdom Metazoa; phylum Chordata; class Amphibia; order Caudata; family Ambystomatidae; genus Ambystoma; species Ambystoma mexicanum. The sequence continues at coordinate 167,853,777 of NC_090933.1, forward strand.
TTTAACTGCATAGCTCAAAGGCGAAATTGAGGGAAACCTTGTTGGTGTGTGAGCACATCTTTTCCTATAACTGATCAGAGACTTCGACGCCTAGTTCCTCTGCCCATTCACTGCGTGCCCTGGGAGGCTGGACTGGACCGGCCACCAATAGCATCCTATACAACGAGGCGACCACGCCACAGGCACCTCCCGAATTGGCAATGTATGCAATCGCTGGAGTATCTGGGGGTTCATTTGGGAAAGCGAGTCATGCGCTTTGGAATGCATTGTGTAGCCTGTAATATTGCAGGGTCTCCAGCGGGACAGAGTGTGATCCGGCTTCCAAGTCTGTCGGTCTATGAACCTCCCATTGAGTTAGAAGTCTGTTAGTGCCTGGTAGCCTAGAGTCCCCCAGTGTCACGCCAGGGCTGTGTCGTGTGTAGGCTCCAACCCGTGGAATCCCCACACGGGGAGCCGTTTATAATAGGGGTGGGGTTCTGCTGTTACGTTCAGCAGTCGATTACAGGCACGCAAAGTGGTGCCGACCGGGTTGATGGGAGAGTCGGGTACATAATGCTGCAGTAGTATGAGGGTCATTATATTAATTCCGGTTGCTGCCAGAATTTCCAGCTTGACATGTAGGCGGGATGGGGAGCCTGGGTACCAGTGAGTGGCGTATTGGGCCTGAGCTGCTAACCAATATAATGTTAGGTCAGGGGCGGTAAATCCCCCCTTTTATATGGGAGCGTCATATCTGACCATTTTTTACGCACCGCACCGGAGTGCCATAGAAACTGTGCACATGATTTGTGAAGTCTCGCAAAGTATTTCCCTCTGGGCCAGATGGGTAAGTTACTGAATATGTACAGCAACTTAGGTAGCAGTACCATCTTGATGAGCGAGAGCTTCCCAGCGAATGACAGTGGGAGAGAGCGCCACCGGGCCATTTACGACTCGGCTAGCTGTGCCACGGCTAGGTAGTTGTCTGCCAGCAGAGTGGTTTTGGTTAGAGACACTAGGACTCCCAAGTATCTGATCCCGCCAGGGGACCAGCGGAGTGGGTATTCGGTGGCCGGTTTCTGGGTGGAGCTAGTAAGTGGAAAGGCCTCGGATTTGGAGCAATTGATAGTGAATCCAGAGAGAGTACCTATACATGTGATGTCTCACAATATAGGATCAAGATGAATGGCGGGGTACCTAATGTATAGCAACACATCATCTGCGTAGAGGGATATGATCTCGGGGGTGTCTTTCAGTCGTATTCCCCTATGAGAATGGTGTGCTCTGATATGGTTTGCCATTGGCTCTATTGCTAGTGCAAAGAGGATAGGGGAAAATCGGCACACCTGTCAGGTGCCTCTGAATAGCGTGAATAGAGTGGACGTTAAGGAATTAACCCAGAACCTGGCTACCAGAGAGGCGCATAGTAGTTTAATGTAGCCCATATTGGGGCCAATGCCCATTGTCTCCAGCACCAGACAAATATACTTCAATGATACCATGTCGAACGCTTTTTGAGCGTCGAGTGTGACCACAATAGCGTTTGAGTCCTGGTCAATTCGAGCCATTACATTGAACAGCCGCCTGATGAAATGAGAAGTGGACCTCCCTGGTACAAAGCCCGCTTGATCCTCATGGACCAGGTGTGTCATAATTGGGAGGAAGTGGTTCGCTATTACCTTAGCGAAGATCTTGGTGTCTAAGTTCATAAGCGAAAGAGGCCTGTATGATCCGCATTCATCGCCAGGTTTGCCAGGCTTAAGCAACACCGTTATAACGGCTTCACGCAGTGAGGGAAGAAGGACAGACACTCGAAGCAACTCAAAGTTAGGGGCATAGTACGGCTATGTGTTCCTGATAGAATTCGGCTGTGAGCCCATCAGGGCCCGGTGCTTTACCCTTCGGAAGGTCTGAGATTGCCCTGACTATCTCGTCCAGTAGGATCGGAGAGTCCAGCTGGTCCCTGGTCGAGGAAGAAATACAAGTTGTGGGTATCCGCTCAAGGAGATCCCTCATGTGCCATTCACTGTGTTCGGGGGGTAGGGAATATAGGTTTGTGTAGAATTTAGTGAAGATATCCAATATCTGCTGGTCCGCCCATCGTGGGATGCGTTGTTTGCCCTTGTCTGAAGCAATTTGCACCTGGCCCCATTCCCCCTTGTGAGAGCTGCTAATTTTTTCCCGGTCCTGTCGCCCTCCCCATACCTCTGTGCGGCTTGTGGACTTCTCTAGTGGCGTGTGTGTTCAATGTCTGGAGTTCCTCGCTAATTAGAGCGAGTTTGGCAGGGTCGGCCGCTGTCGCGCCGTCCTGTTCCTGCTCACGCAGTCTGGATTTGGAGCGACTGAGGTCTGCCCTTATCATTTTCAGCCCTCCTGCTTCCCTGAAAAGGGACATCCCTCTGATATAAGCTTTGACGGTGTCCCATCGGACGCTAATAGAAGTGGCCTGAGGGGTATTACATTCGAAGAAGGACTCAATATCTGCCAATATGTCGGCCCTGAACACAATGTCCCTGAGGGCAGCAGACTAGAAGCGCCATGTGCTGAATGTCGGGACAGGTGTTCCCAGTTCTATCGACAGGGTAATTGGGGCATGGTCCGACAGCGTGCGGGTCAGTATCTGCGCTCCCTCCACCCTGCCCATCACTTCACTTGACACTGGGAACAGATCAATTCTGGAGGAGCTATCATGGACAGAGGAATAATAGGTATAGTTGCGCAGGTGAGGATGCAGTATCCTCAAGCGTCCTGGACGTTAAGTGTTGTGCAGTATTTCTGTAGTTTGCGTGCTGCGCCTGACAGGTGCCTGGGTGTGGCCCCTGTCCTGTCCAGGCTAGTGTCCAGTAATTTCATGTCGCCTCCCCAGATGATCCGGATTCCACAAAACCCAGCAGTATAGAGGCCACAGTGTCGACAAAATCACGGGTATCTACATTGGGGCCGTACATGTTTTACAAGAAGGTACTCTCTATTTACTATTGTGCAGTGCAATATGACATATCTACCGTCAGGGTATATGTAGCTTTTATGTATTATAAAGTTAACGGTTTTGTGGATCAGTATGAGCACGCCTCTGGACTGTGTGAAGTAGGAGGTGTAATATCTGTTAGGTCCCCATGATGGTGCCATGCTCATTGCCAGAGAACCCTTAGAGTGCGTTTCTTGCAACATTAGTATCTTACTACCGTGCCTATAGGCATAAGCGATAATTTTGCGGGCCTTAGTGCGGTTACCTTATCCCCGGATATTCTAGGACATTATGGTGGTGGGCATTTCATCTGATTAAGGCACATCCCAACTCATTTGTCGTGGTCTATGTTCTCAGTTTGTATTGTCACTCATGGGACGCTCTTACATAATGTGACATTCTGGTCCGCCTCTGCCATTTCCCATATAACTTCCCCAAACAACACTTCCCCCTTCCCTCGCCACTCGGCCATAGCCAGCAGCACCCTTGCCCACCCTCTTCCCACTGACACTAACAAAAACCCCAGAACGGGGTTCAGTGGGCCAATCCCAACGTGGACCGACCACATTCCTAGCCCAACGTGGGCTCACCCCTAACAAGACTTCCAACATAGTCATTGGAACTGCAGTGGGGTGCGCTGCTGCCGTGTTAGCAACTAAAAACCAGTTATCAGCAATGATGTACCACAGAGGTACGTGAGTTCGGCTGTGAAGGTGATTAGAACGTGGTTTTCCCGTCACACTAGCACATGGGCCAGCGGACGGGATTGAGGCCAAAGTGAATCCAGCCCAGCAATGTCAATCAGTCCAGTTTAAGGACAGCTAGATATACAGGAGTACAAGCTAGCGACACCTCACAGATGATATGGTTGACATTGGGTGACTCCGCCATTGACCCATGTGGCATGGTAGGTCCAGTGTCGAGGCGGGCCATTTGCCCATGGGAAAAGGTAAACACATCGGATGCCGCAGAGTCCTAGTCGCTGGGTCATTAAAGGGATAAGGAACAGTTTACGTGCGGATTAATCATTGTCCATCTCCATGTGGTCCACTGCAGGGTTATTGAGTGGTATCTGTGCCTCTATGAACTGCACTGCTTCATCGGGAACCGTGAAGAAGTAGAGTCTCCCCCAGAAGGTGAACTTCAGCTGGGCCGTGAACAGTATTGCATACGGGATGTTCCGTTCTCGCAGCATCTTCTTGACGCCAAGGAACTGGCGCCTTTCCTGCTGCACCCCCATTGAGAAGTCAGGGAAGATCATAATTGTTTGGGAGCTAAGGCCCATATCTCCCTTCTCTCGTGATAGACAGAGGATGAGATCTCTGTCTCTCTAGTTGAGTATTTTGGCGATAACAGGCCTGTGGAAGTCTCCAGGTGCGGGGCACGGGGACAAGGCACGGTGAGTCTGATCAACCGTAAAGAAGGGGGACAAGGCAGGGTTATCGAGCAACTCTTTTAGCAGATCTTCAACCGCCAGTTCCATGCAGCCCTTCAGAGCATTTTCGGGAACCCCAATTATACGTATGTTATTTCTGCGCGATCTCGATTCCAGGTCATCACATTTGGCCTTAGCAAGTTTCATATCTCAGCTAAGAGTACCAACTCTGTCTTGAAGGTTGTGTAGGCTATCCTCATTGGCACTGATTTGTGCTTCAGCCTCCATGATATTGGTGCCTGCGTGCTCTATTTGATGCGACGTTGGCATTTATGTGGTCCAATTTCTCGTGAAAGGAGGAGAAATTCTTGGTCATAGATTCCATCATTGCTGCAAGGTCGGGCGTCAGGGCAGGTGAGGGTGAGATGGGCTCTTCTTGATTGGATGATGTGTGACCCTGTCCGATCTTGGCGTCGCCTTAGTAAACTTATCCATGGCACCTGTTTTACCAGCACCTGGGATCTGTTAGACATGTCAGTGCACTTGAGTATAGGATATTGACAGCTGGTTGGCGTCCGGGTGATGTGGTAGGGCGGCCGGTCATATGAGGGCCCAGGAGCGCTCCCGCGGCAGCAGCAAAAGTATAGTGCATACTGGATGGAGGCCCAGGTGCACCGTGGCAGATAATTACGATCCGTGCGCAAATTATGTGACTCCCAGCCAGAAGGATGGTTATTTCAGTATGATGATAAAAGCTGGGCTGCAGATCACCGTTTGAGCGAGGAGGACGTGGGCAGAGGGGTCAGGGGCGGTGTATGAGTAGCCTCGTCCCCACCACCCACTCAGCAATGTGTTCCATGGCGGAGATGTATCCAGTAATAGGCTGCAGATGTTGGCGTGGGGTATGGACAGTTCCGCCGAGGCTAGAGACCAGCAATGTTCAGTGATCTACGTGTGCTGCAATTAGGGTGAGACAGCGGCACTATAGCATGGGTCAGGTCTCTATGGTGATGAGGCTGCCTCCCTGGGTTCAGTGGGCAATGTGATGCCTGGGGTCCAACATTGGGGGCCGCGGGATGAGGACCACTAGGGGTCCCAGGAGCGCAGACACGGCGGGCACAGGCAATGGCTTATGTCTGGGTCCTCAGCACCCACCTCTCAACCTCCAGGGCGGGGGTGCCCGTATCTTATGTAACCTCCAGCCAGCGGCAGATGGATCAGCTTGATGCGGCAGTGCAGCTCAGTCGTGATGGTGTTCCCCACCAAGCGTGGTGTCCAGTGATGGTCCCCCCTCAGGGGCCCTCCGCACAATGCTGCAGCCCGTCAGGTCCACTTCTGCCCACTTCGACGACAGGCCGCGTTGAGGGAAGAGGGGGGAGCAATCAGGCAGCAGCTCCCCCGGTCCAGGCCCCCGGGCGCACAGGTTGCTGGTCGCGCACCGGCTCAGGGCCCTCTGGTACCACTCCAGTGAGCATGGAGGGCACCGGTATACAGCAAAGTAAGGGGCAGACCTCCGGGTAGGATCCCGAGCACTGCTGCCCCCTCCAGGGGTCTCCGCGCACGGCACATCACAGCAGGGTCGGGAAGCTCAGAGGCCCCCCGCGGAGAACTACAGCCCGTCGGGCCTCCCTCCACCACGTAGCCAGCATATGTCGGGCCGCACAGGGGTTCGCAGAAGGAGCGGGAGTGTGGGTTGTTGTGGCTCCCCCTGCGGCAGGCCTCAATCAGGGCCAGGACGCCACCAGTTCGAATCGGAGGTGGGTCTCAGGGGGGCCGCCGGTACAGATGGTGGGTCACGGCACCTCCCACCGCAGGGTGATGAATGGCCGCCTGCGGGGGCAGCCAAGAGAAGCAGTCGGCGGCCGCACCACAGGTCCACGTGGCTCCTGTGACCAGCAGGGCCGCATTCTGAGCCGGACTGTCGAGTGTCGTAGAATGTGGTCCCGGCACCGGTTCTTGCCCAAATTTGACATGGACATCCAGCAGGGTGCAGACTTGCCGCCGTGAAAGTGATGGCTGGGATGTTCAAGGATTTCCGCCTATAATGCCGGATGAGTGTCGGCCGTCCATGGAGCTCTAGACCTAAGCAGCCATTGCTTAGGCTGCTCAACAGCACACCCTACCACATCACTGGTTTCCATTGTTTGCAGAGTATTTCCACTTCAAATAATTTGCTACAATGGAGCATAGAGCAGTCTACTAAAGGGACCAAATAGAACATTATGGAACGTCCAAATATACACAGATAGTCTTAACCCTGGGCTGAAAAGGATGAAGAACATAGCTTGTGTTGTAGAGGTACATCATTGATACCAGTTATGCAGAGAATTGCAATACAATCTCTTTGACTGTTGCATCACGCTGATCGCCAGTCTATCCTGCAGAATTGACTCCTCCATACCTTCTAACTCAAAACTTAAGGTCGTCTCCAAGACATGGATTGCTTCTCGGACTTCTAAACACAAAAGCTTTAGGGGAGCACACACATCAATAACAATTAACAATGCTGTATACATCTCTACCTCGAATCCTTTCTCATGAGAGTGACATCAAGAAGTTCTTAAAAGGAGTTAAAAGTCATGTATTCCCTAAACATATGGTCAGTGCTCTGGCTGATAAAAGATGCACATTCAGAACGTGAATGTCTTGTTGATCATCCACTGTGGAAGACCTCCAGCTCAGAAAACCTAGCAACATCAAACATTTTTGAATGCAGACATCCTCCTAATTTCAATGTGGGGTCATTTGTGTTTTGCCTCAATGAAACCAATTTTGTGTATACTCTTAACCATGTAACAATGGTGGGAATATGTACATTCGACTATCTACAAAGAATTCCATTTGGAGCAGTGTAATGTGGCATAGTTCCTCCATTTCAGATGTTACAACTAACAACAATGTAATTAAATTACTTAAATGTAGTTATCAACACATTCTACGTTAGAGCCATGATGTATGGTATGTTTCCATAGGTCACAAGGAAGGTCAGGAGTGCAATGATGATGATGTTGTGTAGGTTAAAGATCAGATTTACCTGTTTTTCTCAATTTCACAACTAGGATAGCCCAGACCAATGTCAAGAAAAGTAAAAGAGCATATATATATTTTTAAAAAAGAGACTTTGTGAAAAAGGTGTGATGAAGTGTTGTCTCTTCCGAGGTTTTATGACTTTGCATGCTGACATTTTGGTCATGCAGCCTAGCCCTACACGTATGAAAACCCAACCGCACAATAGTCTCAGAAGGATAACTCAGGGGCAACATGCTCGCTGCTTGTTTGTTTGTTTGTTTGTTTATTTGTTTGGTAGTGCGCACCAAACCCTTGGGTAGACGGGCGCAACAGAAATAAGAAATCTTAAAAGCTTAGTTACAGTGCAAAGGAAGCAGTACATACAGCAGGTGATTGCAATAGGAACAGAATACAAGATACAAGATACATCAGGTACATAGCAATGGTCTTGGTAAGTCAAAGAAGCATTAACATGAGTATCAGTATATGCACACATACATAAATACATATGTATATATGTTAGGCGATCCTCTGCACACCGATCCACTGCACACCAGAACACTGCTCACATTTCCCCAACACCTCCTTCCAGGGTTCGAGGCTCATGTGATTCGGTTTACCCAAAGGACCGAAAGCTCCGTACCAGGTACGATTTACGGGCTCGATTGCAGCCCTTCCTGCACTGGCAGTTGCCATAGAGAACATACAGCAGAAGGGGCGGCGTTACACCTCCACGCTGATCGTTCACTTGCTCACGTGATCCGGAATGGCGTTTCCCACGTGACCTTGGTGGACGTCACATGACCCCGAAACGCACAGTACATAAGGCTTGAGGCACGGAACACTCATTGCTTCTCAGCTGTCTTCAGACCCTGTTTGGCGCTACGTTTTGGATAATACTACTGGTTTACCTTGATCTTGGAACTCTCTCTTGGACTCCTTCGGATTACCCTTTGTACCTTTGCTTGGAACTGTTTACCTATTGCTGGATTTCTGACACGACCCTAACTTGTCTTCGGATCATCCCTTGGTACCTTGCTGAACTTCTACGCCATTTCCCTTTTGGGATTCAAGTCACGCCTTCAGTTCTACAGGTGGCTTATCCTGCATCCACGCTTTTCTGCGGTCCTCTTGTTCTAGGGACCGCCTCATCTGAGTCTCGAACCTCCCTACTAGGTTTCCTGGGTTTTCCAAACACCAGATAGGTAAGACTATTCAGATCCTTGGGTTAACGTGATATATTGTAATTGCCTGGTATTTAACCTTGTTCTTTTTGACAGCAGCATCGGTGTTCCAGAGGTTCCGTGGATCCGGGAAGTAACATCTCCCACCTGTGGCCCCAAAGGTCGCACAGCGGGTTTCTTTTAGTTCCCCTGTGCGTCACTTGAGGACGGAGGTTTCAACGGTCTACACGACACTCAAGTCAGAACAGACTGAGAAGCTGTATAGTCGTGTTAGACAATGCAGGGATCCACGGAAGAACCCATAGCTGCTGTAGTTCAGGCGATTACAGTATTAAGGGCAGATATGGCCGCCGCTAATACGGTGATTCACCAAAGGTTAGATTCCATACAGAGTGTTCAGCATTCTCTTCCTGCAGACCCTGAATTCAGGGATGCTAGCACTTCAACCACACCTCCTCCGTTGGCAAATACCCCAGCTCCAACTCCGTGGTTCTCCCAACCCCTTCCCCTTTGGCCACTCCTGAACGTTATCAAGGTGACCCCAAGAAGTTCAGGACCTTCATCAATCAGTGCAAATTACATTTCTTGTGCAGACCTCTGGCCTTTCCTAATTCCACTGTTAAAGCTGCCTTTGCCCTTTCCCATCTGGCCGGGACAGCTGCCACTTGGGCTAACCCTTTATTGGAGAACAATAGCCCGGTTCTCGATGATTTTGATTTGTTAGTTCTAGAGATGTCTCGAGTCTTCGATACCAGACACAAGGCACAGTCTAGGGATTTGGAGTTGTTAGAACTAACCCAGGGCAGAGGGACCTTGATAGATTACATCACCTGGTTCAACCAATTGGTTGCCGAGACATCATGGCCATAAAGCAAGTGGGCGGTTATATTTTATAGGGGGTTGAATAACACAATGAAAGATGCCTTAGCAGTAATTCCTTCCATGCCCACTCAGTATCAGGAACTAGTGGATCTTGCCCTGCAGGTAGATGCACGTCGATCAGAGCGCAGAGCTGAGTTGGGGGTTTCTTCCCATCCTACAGTTGTTAGTACCCCTGTTTCTAGTACTGAAGAACCTATGCAAGTAGGAGGTTTACGTAGCCCTATCACGACATCTGAGAGAGAACGTAGAAGGGTGGATAATGCATGCTTTTATTGTGGCACCACGGGACATTATGTAAAGGAATGCCCTCGACGTCCCAAGAAGTCTCTGGTTTTTCGGACAGCTCGACCTTAGATCCGGAGACCAGGTCGAGTGTCCGGTCTTCATCTCCGGGTACCACTCTTGTTTTTGCTTGTGTCCAGCCCATCTTTGTACAGGCCACTCTTTGCCCCTCTACGGGTATCTCTCATGCAGTCACGATCATCATTGACTCAGGTGCCACTGGGAACTACATAGAGATTGCGTTAGCCCATTCTCTCAATCTACCTTTAGTGGTAAAAAGCCGACCTGAACCTGTTCAGGCCGTAGATGGCACTGCACTAGTCTCTGGTCCCGTTAGACACCAAACTGCTCCTCTATTATTGACCATACAAGATATTCACACAGAGACGCTAAGTTTTGACTTGATCACCACACCTCAATTCGGTATCGTATTAGGAATACCATGGTTACGTGAACACAATCCTCTGATTAATTGGCAATCAGGCACGGTGCTCTTCGAGTCTGATATTTGTCAGAACTATTGTCTCCCAACCCATCAAGCAACAGATACTCCTTCTCGGGCCTTGGGAGCTCTAGCTCAACTCACGTTGAACAATGATGGATCAGAGGTTGTGAATTCCCACACTGTTGGAGGGGTGGTGTCAGGGATTCCATCTGAGTACAAAGCATTCGAATCAGTTTTCGATCGCGGTTCTTCCGAGGTACTTCCTCCACACAGGCCATATGACTGCCCAATTGATTTAATCCCGAATTCTACTATTCCTTCGGGCAGGATTTATTCTCTGTCCCTCTCGGAAGAACAAGCATTGAAACAGTATGTACAGAACGCCCTACGACTAGGACATATCTGCCCCTCTACTTCACCAGCTGCAAGTCCCATATTTTTTGTACCTAAGAAAGAGGGGGACTTACGTCCTTGTGTGGATTATCGGCGTCTTAACGCTATCACGAAAAAAGATAGGTATCCAATTCCTTTGATCACACCTCTTCTGGACCACTTATCCCATGCCTCTGTTTTCACCAAGCTGGATCTTCGCGGCGCATACAACCTAGTGCGCGTTCGCGAAGGCGATGAGTGGAAAACTGCCTTTTGCACCCGTTACGGCTTGTATGAAAACCTAGTCATGCCCTTTGGTCTATGCAACGCCCCAGCAACATTCCAGCGTTTTATGAATGACATAATCAGGGACAATCTGGACGTATACATGGTTGTTTATTTGGACGACATTTTGATCTTTTCACGGAATCTTGATGACCATGTAAAGCATGTCCGGGAGGTCTTATCCCGTTTGAGGGAACATTCCCTATTTGCCAAACCCGAGAAATGTCAATTCCATAAAACGTCTGTTGAGTTTCTGGGCTTCCACATTACCCCTGGGGCACTATCCATGAACGAATCCAAGGTTAAAGCAGTCCTGGATTGGCCAGTCCCTCAGACACTCAAGTCCTTGCAGGCCTTTTTGGGCTTCGCCAACTTTTATAGATGCTTTATTTCATCCTTTTCCACGATTGTAGCCCCATTTACGGCCCTGACCAGCCCTCAGGTACCCTATCGGTGGCAGAAGGAACATCAAGAATCTTTTGAGGCTTTGAAAACCGCTTTCACCACCGCACCGGTGCTCCAGCACCCCAATCCTGATCTTCCATTCATAGTTGAGGCGGATGCCTCTTCTTTTGCCCTCGGTGCGGTGTTGTCTCAGACATGTCCTACATCAGGCAAGTTGCACCCAGTGGCATACCACTCCCGTACGTTTTCCAATACTGAGACTCATTATACTGTAACGGAGAAGGAACTTCTGGCTGTCATGGACGCCTTTCGTGTCTGGCGCCATCATCTTCTGGGGGCCAAACATCCAATCACTGTATACTCAGATCATCGAAATCTACAGGATCTGGCCTCCTTAAAGTGCATCAATAGCAGACAGGTCCATTGGCATCTTTTCTTTTCCGCTTTTGATTTCCACATTATGCATCGTCCTGGAAACTCTCATGGAAAAGCGGACGCCTTGTCACGTTCTCCGGGTGGGGTCGAGTTGCCAACCTTCCCCGATACTGTTCTTGGTAAGAGTCATGTGATTTGTCTCTCCACTCCCTCTCTGTCATTGTTAGATTCTGTACGAGCCTGGACGAGCAATCATTCTGACCAACTGCGAGATTGGGACCCTGTTTATTGTGATGATTTGCCTTTCGTGCATGAGCGATTGTTTCTTCCCACGCCTGACACTCGTAACCTAGCCCTTGAGTGGTCTCATGATGCTCCCTTTAATGCCCATCCCAGCCATGAGCGCACTATGGATCTCCTAAAGCGATGGTGCTGGTGGCCCTCTATGAAGCGCGATGTGGAATGTTATGTCAATTCATGCGCTGTTTGTGCTCAGGCCAAACATTGAAGAGGACGTCCAGTTGGGCTGCTGCTTCCGCTCCCGGTACCTCCAAGACCTTGGCATACACTGACGATGGATTTCGTGACCGATCTCCCCAAGGTACGAGGTTTTGACACCATCTGGGTGGTGGTAGACACGTTCACAAAAATGGCCCGTTTTGTTCCTTGTAAGGGGATTCCTTCGGCCCCAGTCTTGGCAAACTTGTTTTTTGAATATGTGTTCATGTTATTTGGGCTGCCTTCGGTCATTATATCCGATCGTGGGTCACAGTTCACCTCTCGTTTTTGGAGATCATTGACTAAATTACTTGGCATCGATAGCAGGTATTCTTCGGCCTAACACCCTGAGACTGATGGGCAGACTGAAAGGACGAATCAATCTATGGAGCAGTATCTTCGGTGTCTTATCTTGCAGCAAAAGGCCTCCTGGTTGAGTGCTTTACGGCTTGGCGAGTTCGCATACAATAACGCGGTTCACTCTGCTACAGGTTTTTCTCCTTTCTACGCCCTCTATGGCCAACACCCCAAGGTCTTGCCTGTCCCTGACGCCTCTGTCTCTTTGAATCCTGCGGCCACGGCTTGTCTTAGGGATCTGTCTGCTGTTCATGCTAGTACTTTAGTCCATCTTACCGAAGCAAAGGCTTCTATGAAAGCTCGGGTTGACGGCAAGCGCCGGGCTGCTCCTCCCCTGGTGGTGGGTTCTAGGGTGTGGTTGTCTTCCCGTCACCTTCGCCTGGTGGGTTGTCGGAAGCTTCTGCCTCGTTTCGTTGGTCCGTATGTGATCTCTCAGGTTGTGAATCCAGTGGCTTTTCGTCTGGTTCTCCCGAGTTCTTGGCGAATACATCCTGTCTTTCATGTCTCTCTCCTCAAGCCTTGTCCTGATTCTTCCCGCCTTCGGGCCCCTGCAGCCCCGGTGTCCCTGGCCTCCCCTGATGTTTTTGAAGTGTCGGCCATTTTGGGTTCCCGTTGGTTTAGGGGTAGGCTCCAGTATTTAGTGGATTGGAAGGGTTATGGACCGGAAGAGCGTTCTTGGGTTTCCGCTTTGGACCTTGACGCTCATCGGTTGGTGGCCCGGTTCCATAGGGATCACCCGTCCTGCCCACGGAGTCGTGGGCCGTTGGGGGGGGCTCTGTTAGGCGATCCTCTGCACACCGATCCACTGCACACCAGAACACTGCTCACATTTCCCCAACACCTCCTTCCAGGGTTCGAGGCTCATGTGATTCGGTTTACCCAAAGGACCGAAAGCTCCGTACCAGGTACGATTTACGGGCTCGATTGCAGTCCTTCCTGCACTGGCAGTTGCCATGGAGAACATACAGCAGAAGGGGCGGCGTTACACCTCCACGCCGATCGTTCACTTGCTCACGTGATCCGGAATGGCGTTTCCCACGTGACCTTGGTGGACGTCACATGACCCCGAAACGCACAGTACATAAGGCTTGAGGCACGGAACACTCATTGCTTCTCAGCTGTCTTCAGACCCTGTTTGGCGCTACGTTTTGGATAATACTACTGGTTTACCTTGATCTTGGAACTCTCTCTTGGACTCCTTCGGATTATCCTTTGTTCCTTTGCTTGGAACTGTTTACCTATTGCTGGATTTCTGACACAACCCTAACTTGTCTTCGGATCATCCCTTGGTACCTTGCTGAACTTCTACGCCATTTCCCTTTTGGGATTCAAGTCACGCCTTCAGTTCTACAGGTGGCTTATCCTGCATCCACGCTTTTCTGCGGTCCTCTTGTTCTAGGGACCGCCTCATCTGAGTCTCGAACCTCCCTACTAGGTTTCCTGGGTTTTCTAAACACCAGATAGGTAAGACTATTCAGATCCTTTGGTTAACGTGATATATTGTAATTGCCTGGTACTTAACCTTGTTCTTTTTGACAGCAGCATCGGTGTTCCAGAGGTTCCGTGGATCCGGGAAGTAACATCTCCCACCTGTGGCCCCAAAGGTCGCACAGCGGTTTCTTTTAGTTCCCCTGTGCGTCACTTGAGGACGGAGGTTTCAACGGTCTACACGACACTCAAGTCAGAACAATATAAACCTTACATGTCTACGTCATCGTATGTTCAAGGTGCATACAAATATGACAAAACAGACAACCATGCGTGCATGGTTCACCAAAGTACAGTGTTATTTGGCAGAAGCAGGGGTCATGTAGAGGCCGGAGAGGGAGAAGTGTAAATCGTCAGTTAGGTGTCATTAGTGTGTAGCCAATTGAGTATCTTATGTCTGAATTTAGTGTAGGGTTGCTCTAGTCTAATGTCAGCTGGTAATTTGTTACAATATTATGCCGCTTTAACAGGGAAGCTGGTTCCTCCCGCTGTCGAGCGTTTGAACCAGGTAATCTTCAACATAGATGAATTGGCAGATCTCGTGGGACGGGTAACTGTTCTCCTAGTAATTTTGTCCATTAGGTATGGAGGTGCTAGGTTATCCAGGCATTTGGAAGTGAGGGATGCTGTTTTGAGGAGAATTCTGTCTGTTATTTTCAGCCAGTTGACCTCTATCCTGAATTCGGTAATATGCTCTCTGTAAGGAATGTTCAATGCTGCCCTCAGGGCGTTATTCTGCAGTCTTTGAATTTTATCTGTAGTATATTTGTTGGCTCCTGAGTACAGGGCATTACAGTAATCTAATCTTGACATGATAAGAGCATTGGCTAGTGTGGTGCAGCTAGCTCTCGAGAGGTATGGCCTGGAAGCTCTGATAAGTTTGCAAGTATAAGTTGTGGATGAGGCGATGGAGTTGACTTGCTTTTTAAGAGTGAGAGAGGAATCCAAGTAGAATCCTAAAGTTTTAACTACAGACATCACCTGGATAGGGTTGTTATCAATGTTAAAGGATGTGTAGTTTGGACTGAGTTTTTGGAAATTGGCTACAGAACCTAGGATTAGTAACTCTGCTTTTTGTCATTCAGGCAGAGGCCGTGGGATGCCATCCATGCCTGAATGAGGGTGTATATCTTGTTCAACAAGCCTGAGTCCGCCTCAAAGTTGCCCAAAAGGGGCATGAGGATCTGTGTGTCATCTGCATAGTTAGTTTAGGTGACACCCAGTCTGTTCAACTTGTCAAACAAAGGCTTGGTGAAGATATTATACATAGTAAGGAACCCTGTGGGACCCTGCAAGTTATTTTGATAGGGTCGGCAGAGGCTGAGGCTGAAGTAGAGGAGACTCTCATGGTCCAGTTAGCTAAGAAGGATTGGACCCAAGCTATAGCATCTTTGGTGAAGTTGGCAAAGATTGGAGGTGGTTGCATAACACTGCATGATCCACCAGGTCGAACGCTGCCGACAAGTCCACTAGGAGTAGAAAAGCTATTTTTCCATTATCCTTTAATTCTTCAATTTGTGTCTTAAGGTCTAGCAGAGCTGCTTCAGTGCCATGGAGAGGGCGGAAGCCCGATTGTCGTGAGCCAAGTAGGTGGTTGGCTTCCAGATAGTCCTGGATTTGTATGTAAGCAGCTCTATCTAAAATGTTAAGTAGAAATGGCACAGTGGTGATGCGTCTGTAATTGGTGGGGATAGTGGTGTCCAGAGTAACGGGAGGACCCATGATTCTTTAAGATTGGCCGGTACTGTATTAACTTTAAATGAGGAATTTATCAGCTTGGCGATAAAAGGGGCTAGGACTCTAGCTGCATCCTTTATTATCTGTGCTGGGCACTTGTTACCTTTACAAATAGAAGGTTTGAGGGAAAGTATTACTTTTTCTTTTTCAGTTATGGAGATAGTCTTGAATCTAAAGTGTGTAGTTGTCTTGGTCACCGAGGGTTGACTGGTTTGTTGGTCAGTGAACAGTAGTGAGGCCTTTTTTTTAGCAATTTTGCATTGAAGGGACGAGATTTTATTCGATAGAGCATTTTGTATGTTAGTATGCCATGCTTTATCCTTTGGGGCATTGTCTACCGGCTGGATTGGGGATTCTAGTTCACAGAGGATGGAGAATAATTCTTTAGTGTTAGATTTAGCTTTCTCAATCCTGTCATTGAAGGTATTCTTTTTAGCTTTGGTTATTTCTTTTTTGTACATTTTTGCAAATTCCGATAGATTATCTTTGTTATTTTCAAAGGGGGAGTGACGCCAAATAGACTGGAGTTTCCTTTTTTTGATCTTAGGGATTTGAGTTGGGGAGTGAACCAGGCATTCAGATGCGCTACTTGCCTAGCTTCGCGCAGTTTGACTGGAGCAATCATGTCGAGTGCCTTAGTCATAGCATTATTAAAGGTATTTACCAATGCGTCTGGGTAGTTACTTTCCATTCCAGAGATGGCAGGGAGGAGAAGAGGGATACGTTTTTCAGCAGTAATATCCTTCTTACTTCTGGTAGTGAGAGGCAGTGCCATGTTATTGGACTTAGGGCTGAGGAGGTCTAATGCGGCAGAGAAATGTATTAAGTGATGATCTGTCCAAGATTGTGGGACAACATCGGTAATTTTGATACCCAGTCAAGGGTCCTTCCTTTGATGTGCCTTGGGGAGAGGACTTTTTGCATAAGACTGTGGTCATTTAGTAAGGCTGCAATAGATATTGCATCTTTGTTGTCGATATCATTAAAGCCTAGATTGAAATCTCCCAACAGTAGTGTTTGAGAGTGATCTTTAGTGTTGTCGGCTAGAAGACTGGTTAGGTCGTCTTCAAAGGTGCCTAGTGGCCCAGGGGGTCTATATATCAAATGGATGGTTAGAGTGCGATTTTTGGAGAGGGGGTATTTGGCGGAGAGTACTTCACAGGATGTGAGGGGAGCTGAGGTGGCAAGTCTAATAGGGTGGGTTGTTTTGAAGATGATGGCTAGGCCACCACCTCTGGCATTAGGCCGGTCCACTCTAATGATTTGGTAGCTGTCAGGTACTGCTAGCATGAGAGTTGGTCCTGCGGCCTCATGTAGCCAAGTCTCAGTTATGGCCAGTAAATCGAGATTGCCATTGTTTAAGATGTCTGCGATTTCAGTAGCATGGGCTACCACTGATCTAGAGTTAATGAGGGACCCTGTTAGCATTAAGGTACTGTCAGGGTTGGCAGTCAGTGAGGTTTTGTGCGAGAGGGTATTTTGGGAAGTGTGATTTTTGGAGCGAGTTTGGTCAATGGCATTGGTGGTTTGCGTTAGTGTGGAGGAGGGGTTCTTAGACCGGGTAATAGTTCAATTATTAGTGTTGTTGCTGTGGAAAGCAAGCCGTCACGGAGCACCACAGGTTCAATCCCCGGGTCCGCGCTTAGAAACCTTCAGGTAGTAAGTGCGTTATAAGTAACCTATCATATCATTTCATACACTGAGGATTTCCAACCTGTAGATTTACATGGAATTTGGGATGTGATTCCCGTGATCCCTCACCTTAGACTCTGATGACTAGGGTTGATGGGATTTGTAATTAGAAATACTTACATAACCAAAGGCTGCAGACCTCTGCCATACATTCTCACAATATCCCGAATGCCACGATTGCTGTTGGACCATCATTATTTCTTCCCATATCATGAACTAGGAGCTGAACTTTGCTTTGGAAAACTAGTGATTCCTTATCATTTACAGCAGAAAGATGTAATAATGAATGTATGACTAATACGTGCTGTTAGTGCATAGGGGCACTATAATGAGGAACAAGATGGCAACTATCGTTAAATGTATGGATCAATGTGTTGCAAAAGTGCATGAATATTACATGAGAAGAATTGAAATAATGAGTAACTAATGTTAGACTGTTATTGCAGGTTGGAGACAGATTCCTCAGTTTTTAACTTTTACCGTTGTTACTGTTAGGTATAGTTGCTTACACTCTAGAGTAATATTACAGAACGTTTGCAAGTGCAATTAGGAATAGGGCACTTTGTCGCCTATTGAAAATGTCCAATGCATTTGTATTGACCTACTGCAAAAATGCACATAAATAACATGGGCCTCATTCACAACATGTTTTAGACCGCCCAGGCGACTTTGCTCCGACATCAAGCACTTTGTGTCCGAATATGATTCACAAAAGCCACGTTGCGCTGACACAGCACAAATGACACCTTGCCCAGCACACGTTGCCCTACAGCATTAGCGTAACATTAGTGCAAAGATAAGGAGAATTCAAGGGCAGAGATGGGGGGTGGAATCTACATGAAGCCTTATTTTATCACGATAAAGGGGAGTGTCAAGGGAGTGGGTAGGGAGGCACAGGGCAAACTCCCCCAACCCACCCACCATATTGCAAAACCAACCTACTTCATGACAATATAGCGTTTTAGCACAAACTTGAAACAACCTCAAACTTAAAGCCTATCAGAGTCAAGGTACAAATGCGCAATGCAAGCATGACACTTGTGCTAGCTGACAACTTGTATTTTGTATTTGTATTTTATTTGTATAGCGTGCCAGGCCCTTAGGCATCTGGGGACATTTCCTACAGTTGCATAACACAGTTCATTTACAGTTGCATATAATAAGTATGCACAAGTGAACATATGGCAGAAATTTACACAGTGGGATAGACAAGTGTGAAGTAGAATTCACAAGACAATGCTGGAAAAAGGAAAAGGCCCAGGGTCTTCCTCGACTGCACTACTGTATTATATATTACTGTATTCGGAGTGGCAGATGAGGAGGTGTGGGGAACCTATAGATTCACCTATGTCGTTCTGGACATGGGATGGGAGTGGAAGGAGGATTTAACGCCATGCCCCATGCGCTTGCATGCTGTACCCCACATATGAAGGTGTTAGTAGCCCTTCACTTGTTTGCCACCAGGTCATTTCAATGTACCCCATTCACCATAGGGAGCATACTCCAGTCAAACAATCCCAGTGCCTGCATTAGGTTTCGAAGTGCATACCTGACCAACCACATTGACACGCCCCACACTGTGAAGGCAGGCAATCAGTCGCCCAGGACTGCTGTGCCACAGCACATTATCACAGGGTTCCTGGGAGCATTGACTGCATGCATTTGGCACCACAAAAAAACCCTCAACATGCAGAGCACATCTATATCAACCTGAAACATTGACATTCCATCATGTACAGGACATCTGTGATGCAAATGGCCAAATCATATATATGAGGCATGCATGCTAGCTATACTCTCTGCGATTCACCTCTTCATTAGGACATGTCACCCGAAACCTTTGGTAACATGTGGCCGCTTGGTGAGCATGACTGATCATACATATTTTACCGCACACGCAAATAAGCATGCACTTACCACAGGAAGAAACCTAAACAATTCTGCATATATACACATTTGCAGGGACTAGGGGATACTCACTCTCATCATTCCTGCTGACACCATTGAAGGATCCATCCATCCTTGGTGGAAATAGGTACAATGCTGAACCAACTGCCACAAGACCCATAGTTGAGCACACCTTTGCTGTCCTCAAATTACGGTTCTGTTACTTAGATCATTCTGTGGTGCCTTGCTATACAGACCAACTATGGCAAGATCATACTGGCATGCTGTGTGTTGCACAACATTGTGACATATTGTGGACTACCTATAGAGATGCAAGAGGGTTTGCAGCCAAATCCATGTGCTTCACCATAACCTTAGTGGGGCAAAGGCTGCACCTGCAACCGTGTAGATCATTCATTTATTGCATAAAGCACACCGTCTGTTGTGGACGCACTCCAAAGCCCTATCCATGATGGGTTTTAATGATAAGAGAGCCAATACATGGCTGCTTAACACTACACCATGTGAAGGATTGCCCAGGAGGGACAATGGGTTTGTGCACAATGACAGAAAACACAATACAAGCTCATCTGACTTTACAGACCACATACGTGCCCAAACAAACACAGGACACACCATAAATAACCATTCACAATGTAGCAACTACATGTGTTGCCATCACTATATCATCCAACTTCCCAGGAAAACACAACAAAAGCATGCATCCACACACACCTAAGAAACATGGATATACCAAGAGGCCATACTACAGCAACACTTGAAATACTCAGCCATCAGATCACCATGCCACACCGGGCTTATAATATGAAAGTAATTGACATATCCCTGACATAACAGTTTATTCCTCAATTTGAAGGGCCTGTAACCCAGACAGATGTTTCAAAATGACAAGTTTAATTCATTTCTTTAATTTGATTTAGTTTACATTATAACCTTTACACATATCAGCATAAGTAAAATACATACAAAATAAACTATACCAATGCATCCATAAACACAATGCCTAGAAAAGGGCAGAACATAAAAACTTCCTTTTCTCGTCTTCCACATCACAATTTAAACAGCATATTTCATGGTTTCATCCAACTTCTTTTTTTTATCGCAAATGTGCTACACTTAAGAATGTAGAACATACAGTCGCAGAACTACTCAAGATCTCTTTGATAACCTTAGCGGTATGCATCGCTCCTTTGTCACCTTAAGTCATATCTCCACAGGTTAGCAGCAGCTGAAAATAGCTAGACAAGGGAGATTTCCAAGTGCCTCCTAGCAGCATAAACCTGTAACAGTTATACCGCCACAACTTTATAGTGATATTCCCAATTTGACATCTACCTTCAACCAGATGTTATTAAGGGTAGTTAGCAAATGCATACTGTCAGTATTTGTACAGTGTATCCAAAAGGACATCTCCCCGACAGTTTGCCAGTTATGCACATAGTTACCAATACAGGCCCTGATTCATGGATTATTTGCGCCCAAAAAAATGGGATTTGTGCGCCAAGCTGCCCGCAAATCCCCATTTATTTAACAGGGATTTGCGGGCAGAATGACGCACAAAACTCGTTTTTTTCGGCGCAAATAATCCATGAATCATCCTCACAATATTTAATTGTGTTGGCCATAGCGTGGCATTCGGTCAGTAAGTGCTTAGCAGTCTCAGGGATTTCCTGAATTACATAGACGACAAAAGTGCTGTTCCATCGGGATCCTGTCTATCACCCCTGTTGTCGTCTTAGTAGGGAGCTGCTCCATTCTCAATAGGATAACAAACCTTCTGAGCCTTTTGGATGGACATACGTTCAGGTATTTCTGTGGCTTCTTAAATTTGCAGAGCCTAAGTTGTACAAATTGATACTTTTTTAACCTATTCAGATGCTCAAAATGTTCCAACCAATCCCACTCAATTGGCTACACACTAATGACACCTAACTGACGATTTACACTTCTCCCTCTCCGGGCCCTTCACGACCCCTGCTTCTGCCAAATCACACTGTACTTTGGTTAACCATGCAAGCATGGTTGTCTGCTTTGTCATATTTGTATGCACCTTGAACATACAATGACGTAGACATGTAAGGTTGTATATACATATGTGTATATGTATGTGCGCATATACTGATACTCATGTTAATGCTTCCTTGACTTACCAAGACCATTGCTATGTACCTGATGTATCTTGTATCTTGTATTTTGTTCCTATTGCAATCACCTGCTCTATGTACTGCTTCCTTTGCACTGTAACTAAGCTTTTCAGATTTCTTATTTCCATTGCGGCCGCCTACCCAAGGGTTTGGTGCGCACTACCAAACAAATAAACAAACAAACAAACAAACAAACAAACAGCGAGCACATTGCCCCTGAGCTTTCTTCCTGAGACTATTGTGTGGTTGGGTTTCCATATGTGTGGGGCTAGGCTGCATGACCAAAATGTCAGCATGCAAAGTCATAAAACCTTGGAAGAGCCAACACTTCATCACACCTTTTTCACAAAAGTCTCTTTTTAAAATATATATATATGCTCTTTTACTTTTCTTGACATTGGTCTGGGCTATCCTAATTGTGAAATTGAGAAAAACAGGTAAATCTGATATTTAACCTACACAACCTCATCATCATTGCACTCCTGACCTTCCTTGTGACCTATGGAAGCATACCATACATCATGGCTCTAACGTAGAATGCTTATGGCATCACCACAGGCAACATTGTTGTTCCTGGACCCTGCACCCAGTCTTGGCCTTTACCCGATAGCTTATGCTAGGTGTGTGTGGGCTTGGGCAACCTGCTTCGGTCATGTCCGTGACTGTGGATGGGCACGGGTAATTGTGCATAATCTGGTACCTGTAGTGCATTGCATTTGGTTGTCCTGTTGTGGATGGATAGGCCCGTTCAGTGACTGATGCATCCCCAGTCATGTGCTACTCCTATGTGTTGTGAAGTGTCATTTGAGGGGTGTGCCGGTCTGTCCTGCATGGACAATGACCAATACGGACATGCATTTGTGACATTTTTGCCCCCCTTTGTCTGTTACTCATGAGGCAAGGTAGATGGGATTGTGCATGTACTCACCCAACATCCAGATCCTTTGTCCTCTGTGACACTCTATGTAGGCTAGCAGCATGCTTTTCTGCAGGACCATTGCATTGTGGGTTGATCCTGGTAATTGGGCACATCATTGCGTGTTGGTAAGGTCAGCTTCCCAGGTGACCTGGACATTAAGGGAATGGAACTGTGTCTGTTTCCTGTAGACCTCGTTTGAGGCATGGGGAGGCACCAGCTGAACATGTGTACAGTCCAATTCTGCCACCACACTGGGAATGCCCTCAATTGCATAGAAGCAAGCCTTGGTGGCATTGAAATGTGCCTGGGTGGTGGGGAGGACAATGTGCGTGTTATGATCACCTGCAGGGTTGTAGGTTTGGGATCAGATATTCAGGCCAGAAAGGGTTCTTTGTGCAGATCTGTGGGGGCGAGATGGGTACTAGCATGGCATAACCGGCGTTCTCACAATCCTCAGTACCAGAATTAAAGTCGGCTCCCATAGAGATATCTAATGGTTATCAATTTCCCTTAAAATGGCTGCCCTACAGGTAACAGACTAGGTAGCAATTGAGAACTAGTACTTGGGCATGAAGGACTATAAAAGCCCTGGTCACGCAGTAACACGCACTTCACGTTAGTTCTGCTGACAGCAGTGTAATGTAACCGGGGCCCAGCTCACAGACCTGTTAAAACAATAGAAAAGTCATGTTAGACATTTATCGAGTTAACTGAAAACCCACAGAGCAAAGCTTCAACGTACCTGACAAGAATGTCCATAGCAGCAGTCCTCCGGCAGGTGAAATCTTCCTCTGAGTTCGGCGGTTCAGTCTGCAACTATTCTCCTCAGCCGCGGCTTCACTGTGGAATCCTTCAACCTCTGAAAACCAGCAAGACAAGGTACAATAGTTAAAGAAAGAACATTTAAAACATTGTAGCGAGTGAAAATAAAACTATGCACTTATGTATCCAAAGTTTCTACAAACTCTTCCAAGCATTCCAAAGCGTGGCCTCGCAGAGAGAGAAAAATTAGCTTGGTAACGAAGGCATGTATCACTGCATGCCTTTCCCAAAATTACGCATGCATGCTTACCTCAAGAGAAGACTTGTCTTTTCTTCAACGACACCCGTGTTTCCTCAAGTGTGATTCTCTCTTCAATGAACCTGCAAAAGAAAAAGAGAGTTTTTAGACTTTTACCAAGAGAGCTCTCTACTCAGTACTATTTACTCTAAGAGGCTTCAACACCCAACTGACTAAAACCAAAAGATGCCGCCAAGAACCAAGACACTTACCTTTTGAGGCCTTTTCAACGTTTTCCAGCCTAAGTTTGTCTTGTGCTTCATCACCAACACACCCCTGCACGAAAGAAGGATGGAGAGCTCCTTAACATAAAAACACAGATGAGGAGGAGAACGGGGCACGCAGATTTTATGAGGGCACTCAGCAGGGTGGGAAAAGGATAAGCCATATTATAGTGACCCACATTATATTGATTTCAATACCCCTCCTGTTTTCTCTCTTTTGATGACAGGGGAAATTGCAGTTTAACCAGTGTTGGCAGATCACGAGGGTACCCAGACAAGTTACACTCCTGCAACTGAGGCATGACAGCATGGCCTTAGTTTAAGTACCCAGTAATGCTCATATGCACATGTGGAGCCAAGTTCAAGAATGATATGGGCAGAGGCCTTTGCTACAACAAACAATCATTTGTATGAAGGTAGGGTGATAGACAAGTCCTCAAACAGCCCTGCCTCTGGCACCCTATCATTCACGTATGAGCTAGCATGACCTCTGTACTCTTCTATATGTGTGCATGTAGCACCCTGGGTCCATGCAGTTGGGAGTATGGGACATGATGCTCTGTACATGCAGCCACATGCCAATAGATGTGACTCAGTCTAGCCTTCATTGTTCCTTCTCTCATGATCACATTGGATGGGGAGGCACAGTGAAGAATGGGACCTGGGAAGCAGGGTTCCACACATGGGAATGCTGAGATCATGCGCCCTGTCACTGACGAAGTCTGAGCTAATTTCAGAGAGAGGCCTTACAGACAAATCAGCAATCACTGCATTTCCAAGTACTTTCATCAGGAGGGGGAATTCTGTTTTTTAAGGAAAAGTCTGTAGATAGTGACAGGGACCATTCTACCATTTGGTTCTGGACAATTGGCATAGTGTGGCATTTGTAATGGCAACGGCAGGTAATGGGTTATTGGCAGTGTCATTGGTATGTGTCAGTTATATGTGTTATATGTGCAGGATCTTGAACCACCCACCGCGTGCCCACTGAATGCATCAGGTATGGCTCAATGACATCAGGTGTGCATGGTATACACAGTCAAAGGTTGGAAAGTCTGTTTATAATTTCTGCATCTTTTTTTGTAGTGATTGTGCTGTGTTCATTTAATCCATTCCTGAGGCCCAGAGCCATATCTGTTTGTGTGAGTGATATTTGCATGGAAGAGGTTTGGCACGTAGCACGTTTGCTTCCTTTTCTGGCATGTGATGTGCTCTATGAGGAAGCCATATGGGATGGCCGTATGGATGTGGTAGCCTGTTTGGATGCATATAATGCTGTTCTTGAGGTATATAGAATATGCATCAAATCATATGTGCCTAAATGGAGAGTTTCATGATGTGAATTGTGTGATCTTTTAAAGGTGAGGATTCCCCAGAAGGGGAGTAGGCTTCAAAATCTACATCACAGGCTGGCAAGCATTGTCTAGTGAGTAACCCCAATGCTTGCAGGCAATTGTGTGCAGGCCTGACTCTTCCTCATCCATACTCCATAGGAATTTACTATGGATGTGGATGACATAGTTGCAGAAATCCAGCATGGAACTGAGCTCACCACCCAGTAGGAGGAGGAGTTCCTCCACTTCATGCTTGCGGGTGGAAAAGAAAGACAGACCCAGGGCACAGTGCCCTTAGCTGATGTTACCATGCCACAACAAGCTACATATGTTGCGGGTACCTAGAACGCTGTGGCACATGTGAGACAAGACACACATTTCCCTACTCTTGCAGGGACTGAATCACAGGCACCACCATTGCCACTATCACTCGTGTCCTCAGTGACTAGATCAGGTATTGGGCATCGTCCACAGACAGTTGGTTCATTAAAACAGTGGAGGCCATTGTCATCCCTCCTGCATAGGCCTTGCGCACGAGGGAACCACTTTGCTGGCAGCCAATCATCTGAATGGGTGGAGGAGTTGATGCATGCAAGCAGCAGACAACAATACATACCCACGGATTTGTATATGTATATCACCCAGATAGGCCATTAGTGAGCTTTGCCAAGAGATGCGTGCATTGAGGGAGGACATGTACCAAGACATGAATGCCATTGGTGTCATTTTGCATGCCTCTCTCTCACACATTACTGTAGCAATGGAGGATCAGGCTTTGGCACTGAGTAGTTTAAGTAGGCTCTGAGGTCAGCATGACGCACAGGTGGATGAGGGCCAGGGACATGAGACATGGTGGCTCTCCTTGATCCATTTACAGGTGAACATGGTTGGGCTCTGCCCTAATGTCAGCCTTGATGGTGGGGTTTGGGATGTCTGCAGCTGAGATGTTCTTTATGGGGTGCCATGTCTCAGGGTGTTATTTTTGAAGTACTCTTTTACTTTTGGAAGTGTGGTGCATGGTACCTGGTCTGCCTTGATTACCTTTACTGATATTGGTCATGCACTTATGGAGATCCTTAGAAGTTCTCTGTTCCATGGCGCAGGCTTATCTCAGATCAGACACCTGCAGCAATGGGTGTTAACGTTCTGTCACAGAGAGTGTTCTGCAGTGTCATTTTACCCTAATTTTACTGAATTCCATACTATGTCCATAAATTCAATAGAAAACTGGATTCACACATTTGCTGGTGATCATGCGGCTATTCCAGTAAGAGCCATGATCAGAGAGCAGGGGAAACAACTCCCTTATGATAGACAGATTAGAGGTGCAAAGAGGAATTTAACGCCACACCCCATGCTCTTGCATGCTGTACCCCCACATATGAAGGTGTTAGTAGCCCTTCACTTGTTTGCCACTAGGTCATTTCAATGTACCCCATTCACCATAGGGTGCATACTCCAGTCAAACAATCCCAGTGCCTGCATTAGGTTTCGAAGTGCATACCTGACCAACCACATTGACACGCCCCACACTGTGCAGGCAGGCAAGCAGTCGCCCAGGACTCTGTGCCACAGCACATTATCACAGGGTTCCTGGGAGCATTGACTGCATGCATTTGGCAACACAAAAAACCCCTCAACACGCAGAGCACATCTATATCAACCTGAAACATTGACATTCCATCATGTACAGGACATCTGCAATGCAAATGGCCAAATCATATATATGAGGCATGCATGCTAGCTATACACTCTGCGATTCACCTCTTCATTAGGACATGTCACCCGAAACCTTTGGTAACATGTGGCTGCTTGGTGAGCATGATTGATCATACATATCTTACCGCACACGCAAATAAGCATGCACTTACCACAGGAAGAAACCTAAACAATTCTGCATATATACACATTTGCAGCGATTAGGGGATACTCACTCTCATCATTCCTGCTGACACCATTGAATGATCCATCCAACCTTGGTGGAAATAGGTACAATGCTGAACCCACTGCCACAAGACCCATAGTTGAGCACACCTTTGCTGTCCTCAAATTACGGTTCTGTTACTTAGATCACTCCGTGGTGCCTTGCTATACAGACCAACTATGGCAAGATCATCCTCTTTTTTGTGCCTTCGTCTGACCTATGGACCCTTCATATGGTCTCTGTGCTCTCTCCTTTTTCCTCTTCTCCCATTAATGGTGGCACCCGCTGGGATGTCCTCTTGGCCCCCTTCCACTCTTCTAAGGCCATCATTAATGTCTATGCTAATGGGACCGTCTTGGTCCAAGGCCCTCAGGCCAACCTTCACCTCTTTGATAGACGCTTCCCTCGCCTCATCAACTTTCTCTCCTCTCCTGCTGTCCCCCCTCCTCTGTCCTCGGCTACCTTGCCTCTACCCTCCCTCCCTGCCCCCTCTCTTGCTCCTTCTTCACCTCCTTCTTCTACACCTCCGCAGGGCGTACCTCTGATCTGTACCCCTCCCCGGAAGTCCTTCAAGGATGGCAAACTTCTCCACATTGCCACTCTTAACTCTCGCTCTGCCATCAAGCATTCCTCTGATATCTGTCACC
Organism: Ambystoma mexicanum; assembly: GCF_040938575.1. Taxonomy (NCBI): domain Eukaryota; kingdom Metazoa; phylum Chordata; class Amphibia; order Caudata; family Ambystomatidae; genus Ambystoma; species Ambystoma mexicanum. The sequence continues at coordinate 167,881,270 of NC_090933.1, forward strand.
TTCTTGAGGAACTGGACCTTGACGTCCTCGGTCTCACTGAGACATGGTTCACAGCCAGCTCTGTCACCAGCTTTGACACACTCCTACCTGACGGTTACAAGATCCTCTCCGTGCCCAGGCCCAACCGTGCAGGGGGGTGTTGCCCTTATCTTCCCTGAGTGGATTCCTGCCACGGTCACTCCTACGCAGACCTACTCCTCTTTTGACTGTCTTGTCTGCCGACTCTCTCTCTCTCCTAGCCATTCCCTTACCGTGGCTACTATCTATCGGCCACCTGGTCAAATTTCCTCCTTCCTCTCCGAGTGGGCTGACCTCTCCTCCTCACTCCTGTCCACTACCACTCAACTCCTCCTTCTTGGTGACTTCAACATCCACCTAGATGCCTCCTGTCCCCCCACTGGACTCTTTCGTGACCTCTGCGACTCTCTCTCACTCTCTATTCTCCCATCTGGGCCTACTCATTCTGCAGGGCACACTCTTGATGCTCTGATCTTTTCTGACCTTCCCCTCTCAGTCCCTCTCTCCACTCCTTTCTCCTGGAGTGATCACTTTCTCCTATCCTCCCACCTCACCCTCCCTACCCCACAGGCCAAGCCACCCTCATCATTGCCACCCACCTTCTCGGTCATCCGACCCATGAAGCGCGTGTCAGTTGAGGCTTTCGCTGCCACCTTCTCCCCCCCTCCCCCTTCGGCTGACTCCCACCCTGACACAGCCCTCTCCTTGCTCCACTCTGCTATTTCTGATACTCTTGATATCCTTGCCCCTGTCATGAGAATCCGCCTGAAGCCCAAAGGCAAATGTAATTCCTGGTATGATTCGGATCTCGTCACCCTAAAACGCAAGTGCAGGGTGGCAGAGAGGAAATGGCGTGCTTCTTGTTCATCCTCTGACAAACTGGCCTGCCGCCTGCTCCAAAGGTAATACCGTCTCTCCGTTCTCACCAAGAAGAGAGCCCTTATCCAAGCCCGCATCTCTGCGGCATCTAACAATTCGGCCGAACTCTTTAAAATCTGCAAGGAGCTTGCCACCCCTGCTGCAGTCTCTACCTCTCCTGTCCCCTCCCAGGCCCTCTGTACTGCACTGGCCTCTCACTTCATCTCTAAAACTCAGGACATCCTGTCCTCACTCTCCTCCTATCACCTCCCTCCCTCGCTTCCCTGCTCTTCCTCCAGCCCTTCTGCAGCCACCCCATCTCCCTCCTTCTCTGCCTTTCCCCTTTTCTCTGCTGACAAAGTTTCCAGACAAGTCCGATCTATGAAAGTCTCGTCTAAACAGGTTCACCCCTGTCCTCCAAAACTATCAAGGACCACATCGACTCCCTGGCTCCTGCCCTGGCTGACTTTTGCAACCTCTCCTTCATCTCTGGAGTCTTCCCATCCCCCCTCAAGCACTCCCTTGTGCACCCTCTTCTTAAGAAACCCTCTGCCGACCCCTCCTGCCCGGCTAACTATCACCCAATCTCCATCACTCCCTTCCCGGGCAAGCTCCTGGAGAAACTGGCCATCTCCCAGCTTAACCTCCATGCTGAAGCTGTTGGTAGTCTTCATGACCACCAATCCGGCTTCAGAGCGGCCAGAAGCACGGAAACTGCTCTCCTGAACATCCGTGATGACCTGCTCTTGAACCTCGACTCCAACACTCCGTGTGTTCTCATTCTGCTCGATCTCTCTTCTGCCTTTGAGACTGTCAACCATGCCATCCTGCTCAACCTTCTCCGCGATAACCTGGGTATCACTGGTCAGGCTCTGGCGTGGCTGACCTCTTTCCTTTCCAATCGACCCTCCCAGGTCCAACTTGGGTCCTTCCTCTCTGACATCTTTTTCTCCACCTGTGGTGTTCCCCAGGGATCTAATCTCTCTCCCTGGCTTTTCAACCAGTATCTGGCACTTCTTGCCCACCGCATCGCCGCCCTCTGCCCCAACTTTCAGTGCTATGCGGACGATACCCAGCTCATTTTCAGGCTACCCTCGGCCTCCTCCTCTCCTGCCCTCATCTCTGACTGTCTGTCTGCTATCCAGGAATGGTGTGCTGCCAACGACCTCTGCCTTAATGCTAGTAAGACTGAGATTCTACTCATCGGCACACCCACTCCCTCCTTCCCTGCAGCTCTCTGGCCAGCCTCTCTTGGGCCTCTTCCTGCTCCTACCTGCAAGGCAAAAAACCTCGGGGTCATCTTTGACTCCACACTCTCCTTCTCTCCTCATATATCTGACGTCTCTAAGAAGTCACACTACCAGCTGCACCTCCTTAGAGGTATTCTTCCCTTCCTCTCCTTCCCCCAGAAGCTCACTGTCTCCCGAGCCCTGGTTCTCTCGAAGCTGGACTACTGTAACAGTCTCTATCTTAATCTGCCTGCCTCCACTCTCCGCCCTCTGCAACTCATCCAGAACAGAACTGCGAGACTTGTCCTTGGCCTCAAGCCCAGGGACCGTATCTCTCCAGGACTGAAATCTCTACACTGGCTCCCAGTGGCTGCGAGGATTAAGTTCAAAACCCTCTGCATTGTCCACAAGGCCTTCTGGGGCCTGGGGCCTAAATACCTGCAACTCTCTCTTCCTAAATATCTTCCTTCCCGAGCCCTTCGCTCATCCGTCTCCAACTCCCTCAGGGTCAGCCGCTTCTCGAAGCAACGAGCTGGGGGTAGATCTCTCTCCGCGGCAGGAGCCTCCCTCTGGAACAGCCTTCCTGCCTCCCTGAAACTTGAGGAGAACCATCTCCGGTTCCGGAAGCACCTCAAAACCTTCCTCTTTGCTTCTGCTTTCTCTCTCCCTCTCCCCTGATAATTCTTCACTAAATTCTGCACTGAATCTGAAACTTGGCCACTCTCACCGACCTCGGTCCTGGGCCCAGCCACTCTCCACTTGCACTGCCTCCCTGGCAACCCCTGCACTGCGGGACTGTCTCTGTATCCCTACAGCCCCCCCTTCCCAGGACTTGTCTGCACTTACCTTGCACTTGCCACCAGCTGGCCCTATTTATTTATTTATTTATCTATTTATTTCTATTCTACTTACCTTGTACTGCACTTTTCCCTTCCCCCTACCCCTGCACTTGCGCGGTCTGAATGACACCTGGCCTAGTAGGATCGTTGTCTGTCCTCCCCCTGTTCCCCCCTCCCTGCCTCGTCGCGCCTTGAAACACTTGTGTATAGGCGCGTTACAAATGCCATATCATATCACATCATGCTGTGTGTTGCACAACATTATGACATATTGTGGACTACCTATAGAGATGCAAGAGGGTTTGCAGCCAAATCCATGTGCTTCACCATAACCTTAGTGGGGCAAAGGCTGCACCTGCAACCATGTAGATCATTCATTTATTGCATAAAGCACACCGTCTGTTGTGGACGCACTCCAAAGCCCTATGCATGATGGGTTTTAATGATAAGAGAGCCAATACATGGCTGCTTAACACTACACCATGTGAAGGATTGCCCAGGAGGGACAATGGGTTTGTGCACAATGACAGAAAACACAATACAAGCTCATCTGACTTTACAGACCACATACGTGCCCAAACAGACACAGGACACACCATAAATAACCATTCACAATGTAGCAACTACATGTGTTGCCATCACTATATCATCCAACTTCCCAGGAAAACACAACAAAAGCATGCATCCACACACACCTAAGAAACATGGATATACCAAGAGGCCATACTACAGCAACACTTGAAATACTCAGCCATCAGATCACCATGCCACACCGGGCTTATAATATGAAAGTAATTGACATATCCCTGACATAACAGTTTATTCCTCAATTTGAGGGGCCTGTAACCCAGACAGATGTTTCAAAATGACAAGTTTAATTCATTTCTTTAATTTGATTTAGTTTACATTATAACCCTTACACATATCAGCATAAGTAAAATACATACAAAATAAACTATACCAATGCATCCATAAACACAATGCCTAGAAAAGGGCAGAACATAAAAACTTCCTTTTCTCGTTTTCCACATCACAATTTAAACAGCATATTTCATGGTTTCATCCAACTTCTTTTTTTTATCGCAAATGTGCTACACTTAAGAATGTAGAACATACAGTCGCAGAACTACTCAAGATCTCTTTGATAACCTTAGCGGTATGCATCACTCCTTTGTCACCTTAAGTCATATCTCCACAGGTTAGCAGCAGCTGAAAATAGCTAGACAAGGGAGATTTCCAAGTGCCTCCTAGCAGCATAAACCTGTAACAGTTATACCGCCACAACTTTATAGTGATATTCCCAATTTGACATCTACCTTCAACCAGATGTTATTAAGGGTAGTTAGCAAATGCATACTGTCAGTATTTGTACAGTGTATCCAAAAGGACATCTCCCCGACAGTTTGCCAGTTATGCACATAGTTACCAATACAGGCCCTGATTCATGGATTATTTGCGCACAAAAAAAAATGGGATTTGTGCGCCAAGCTGCCCGCAAATCCCCATTTGTTTAACAGGGATTTGCGGGCAGAATGACGCACAAAACTCGTTTTTTTCGGCGCAAATAATCCATGAATCAGCCTCACAATATTTAATTGTGTTGGCCATAGCGTGGCATTCAGTCAGTAAGTGCTTAGCAGTCTCAGGGATTTCCTGAATTACATAGACGACAAAAGTGCTGTTCCATCGGGATCCTGTCTATCACCCCTGTTGTCGTCTTAGTAGGGAGCTGCTCCATTCTCAATAGGATAATGAACCTTCTGAGCCTTTTGGATGGACATACGTTCAGGTATTTCTGTGGCTTCTTAAATGTGCAGAGCCTAAGTTGTACAAATTTATACTTTTTTAACCTATTCAGATGCTCACAATTCTCCAACCAATCCCATAGGTCAAAACGTCTCCCCAAAGCGTTCTGCATTTCCTCTGAGAAGCACCCAGCTCTACGTGACCAACATATATCAACAAGGAATGTTTCCATATGGCTTTTCAGCGAACAAGTTTTATTTACTTTTGTCATTTCCTGATAGAGTGCTGTGAGTAGCGCATTGTCTGTTCCACAACTCATTCTTAGATAGAGCCCAGCCCTCTTCTTCAGAACTAATGTTTTTAGCTGTATAAGTTCTAGCTCAAGCCTTATAAGGGCCATAGGTATACAGGCAGGTAAACCTAAAATCCTCTGCCAAAATTTCCCCTTGATGACCTGTAGCCAATTCAAATCAGAATGTACAAGCGATTCAAGGTCATATGTCATCATAGGGGAAAACACTTGGACGTACAGTTGTCAGGTTCCCAACAGTGTAAAGCCTCCCTGCTTATTGGTAAAGCTATATAACAATGCCGTCACTTTAGCGGCTCTGATGACACGTTTTTGCTTGCATGTGACATAATCACTGCTGGGGTCAAAGTCAATTTCGAGATATCTGTAATACGGAGCATAAAGGATTTCAACATCACCTACAAAGAGCTTAACGCGTGCAGATTTTTTACTTGCGTATCTTATGACTTGGGTCTTCTCTAAATTAATAGTAAGGCTGTTTCTTTCCGCATACTCCCATAGGGCAAGGGCAGATCTACGTAACCCACTGATGGTATGGTCAAATATGGCCAGGTCATCTGCGTATGCTAAGACCGGATAAGAAGCTTTGCCAATGCTAGGAGTACAATTAGTGGCTAAAGTTATAGCCACAGGTACATCATAGACATATAAGTTGTAAACAAGGGGGGGCAGTAACGCATCCCTGTTTTACCTTTCTATTCTGCAAAACCTCTTCGGTCATATGACCTTCCTGATCTAACTTGAGTCTCACTGAGGTGTTATGAGGAAGCAACCTAAGATAGTAAAGGAGATCATCTGGGAAGCCCATAGCCTTTAGCTTCCACCACAGTTTACACCTTTAGATTGAGTCAAACGCAGTTTTGAAGTCGATATATAATGCATACAAGGTGGGTTGCCCACTTTTCCGTGCTCTAGTGTGCATAGTATCCATAACCAAAAGGTTGTGGGAGGTAGAATAACCTTGTCTAAACCCACTTTGAAACTTACAGAGGATATTAGTCTGATCCACCCATAACTGCAGCTCTTTGAGAGGCAAATAGTTTAACTGTCATTTCTAACATTGAAAGTAACCTATAATTACGAGGATCCAGGCGATTTCCTTTTTTAAATACCGGAATTAGGACCGCCGTCTGCCAAGAATGAGGCACTTTACTTCAGTTAAAATCTTCTTGAAAAAGATAGTTAACAAAGTGGCCCAATATTCAGGCTGGCTCTTGATGACTATGTTGGCCAGCCCGTTGGGTTCCAGAGCTCTAGAAGATTTCAACAGTTTAATCTTGGCCAATAGCATGTCATACGATATATCAATGGATGGTTCCAATGGAACGCTACTCAACAGTATTATGACTCTCAAGAAACCTTACCCACTCTGCACAGCAAATTGGGTTCACTTACTGCCCTATCATAGTCCCCCTAGCTTCACTAAGGAGTGACCAGATTTTACGGGTCTTTCTGGAACAAAAAGTCTGCACTAATCTTTGCAAGGATTTATTTTGCTCGATACTTCTTTTGGCCTTAATCGCTGCTCCATATCTGTTCTTAATTCTCCTCACAGTCACATGATACAACTCAAACAGAGTACTTATTTTCTCAGCATGATGGAGCTCTGCCCTCAGATTCCTCTTCGCACCTCTAATCTGTCTATCATAAGGGAGTTGTTTCCCCTGCTCTCTGATCATGGCTCTTACTGGAATAGCCGCATGATCACCAGCAAATGTGTGAATCCAGTTTTCTATTGAATTTATGGACATAGTATGGAATTCAGTAAAATTAGGGTAAAATGACACTGCAGAACACTCTCTGTGACAGAACGTTAACACCCATGGCTGCAGGTGTCTGATCTGAGATAAGCCTGCGCCATGGAACAGAGAACTTCTAAGGATCTCCATAAGTGCATGACTAATATCAGTAAAGGTAATCAATGCAGACCAGGTACCATGCACCACACTTCCAAAAGTAAAAGAGTACTTCAAAAATAACACCCTGAGATATGGCACCCCATAAAGAACATCTCAGCTGCAGACATCCCAAACCCCACCATCAAGGCTGACATTAGGGCAGAGCCCAACCATGTTCACCTGTAAATGGATCAAGGAGAGCCACCATGTCTCATGTCCCTGGCCCTCATCCACCTGTGTGTCATGCTGACCTCAGAGCCTACTTAAACCACTCAGTGCCAAAGCCTGATCCTCCATTGCTACAGTAATGTGTGAGAGAGAGGCATGCAAAATGACACCAATGGCATTCATGTCTTGGTACATGTCCTCCCTCAATGCACGCATCTCTTGGCAAAGCTCACTAATGGCCTATCTGGGTGATATACATATACAAATCCGTGGGTATGTATTGTTGTCGCCTGCTTGCATGCATCAACTCCTCCACCCATTCAGATGATTGGCTGCCAGCAAAGTGGTTCCCCCGTGTGCAAGGCCTATGCAGGAAGGATGACAATGGCCTCCACTGTTTTAATGAACCAACTGTCTGTGGACGATGCCCAATACCTGATCTAGTCACTGAGGACACGAGTGATGGTGGCAATGGTGGTGACTGTGATTCAGTCCCTGCAAGAGTAGGGAAATGTGTGTCTTGTCTCACATGTGCCACAGTGTTCTAGGTACCCTCAACATATGTAGCTTGTTGTGGCATGGTAACATCAGCTAAGGGCACTGTGCCCTGGGTCTGTCTTTCTGTTCCACCCGCAAGCATGAAGTGGAGGAACTCCTCCTCCTACTGGGTGGTGAGCTCAGTTCCATGCTGGATTTCTGCAACTATGTCATCCACATCCATAGTAAATTCCTATGGAGTATGGATGAGGAAGCGTCAGGCCTGCATACAATTGGCTGCAAGCATTGGGGTTACTCACTAGACAATGCTTGCCAGCCTGTGATGTAGATTTTGAAGCCTACTCCCCTTCTGGGGAATCCTCACCTTTAAAAGATCACACAATTCATATCATGAAACTCTCCATTTAGGCACATATGATTTGATGCATATTCTATATACCTCAAGAACAGCATTATATGCATCCAAACAGGCTACCACATCCATACGGCCATCCCATATGGCTTCATCACAGAGCACATCACATGCCAGAAAAGGAAGCAAACGTGCTACGTGCCAAACCTCTTCCATGCAAATATCATTCACACAAACAGATATGGCTCTGGGCCTCAGGAATGGATTAAATGAACACAGCACAATCACTACAAAAAAAGATGCAGAAATTATAAACAGACTTTCCAACCTTTGACTGTATACCATGCACACCTGATGTCATTGAGCCATACCTGATGCATTCAGTGGGCACGCGGTGGGTGGTTCAAGATCCTGCACATATAACACATATCACCGACACATACCAATGACACTGCCAATAACCCATTACCTGCCGTTGCCATTACAAATGCCACACTAGGCCAATTGTCCAGAACCAAAGGGTAGAATGGTCCCTGTCACTATCTACAGACTTTTCCTTAAAAAACAGAATTCCCCCTCCTGATGAAAGTACTTGGAAATGCAGTGATTGCTGATTTGTCTGTAAGGCCTCTCTCTGAAATTAGCTCAGACTTCGTCAGTGACAGGGCGCATGATCTCAGCATTCCCATGTGTGTAACCCTGCTTCCCAGGTCCCATTCTTCACTGTGCCTCCCCGTCCAATGTGATCATGAGAGAAGGAACAATGAAGGCTAGACTGAGTCACATCTATTGGCATGTGGCTGCATGTACAGAGCATCATGTCCCATACTCCCAACTGCATGGACCCAGGGTGCTACATGCACACATATAGAAGAGTACAGAGGTCATGCTAGCTCATACGCGAATGATAGGGTGCCAGAGGCAGGGCTGTTTGAGGACTTGTCTATCACCCTACCCTCATACAAATGATTGTTTGTTGTAGCAAAGGCCTCTGCCCATATCATTCTTGAACTTGGCTCCACATGTGCATATGAGCATTACTGGGTACTTCAACTAAGGCCATGCTGTCATGCCTCAGTTGCAGGAGTGTAACTTGTCTGGGTACCCTTGTGATCTGCCAATACTGGTTAAACTGGAATTTCCCCTGTCATCAAAAGAGAGAAAACAGGTGGGGAATTGAAATCAATATAATGTGGGTCACTATAATATGGCTTATCCTTTTCCCATCCTTTCCCACCATAAAATCTGCATGCCCCGTTCTCCTCCTCATCTGTGTTTTTATGTTAAGGAGCTCTCCATTCTTCTTTCATGCAGGGGTGTGTTGGTGATGAAGCACAAGACAAATTTAGGCTGGAAAACGTTGAAAAGGCCTCAAAAGGTAAGTGTCTTGGTTCTTGGCGGTAGCTTTTGGTTTTAGTCAGTTGGGTGTTGAAGCCTCTTAGAGTAAATAGTACTGAGTAGAGAGCTCTCTTGGTAAAAGTCTAAAAACTCTCTCATGCCTATAACTCCAGAACCAGGCCATTAAAAGGCAGTAAAATCCCCATCTCCGAAGTTACTACTCAAACACCATCCTCGGGCAACTTGCAAATAGTAGCACTAGGGAGCCACAGTAGTATCTATCATACTTCTTTCCAAAATCCCAAAATTTCAGTCAGCATGTGGGACCGCAACAGCCAGATACCCCTAGTGGGCCCAATGTGACTTCTCCATATATATAGGATGTTTGAAGGCCCTCAAAATTGGGTGTTCAAGCAGGAATGGCTCCTCCATCCGAGGGAGTACTTTAAAGTAGGCCAAAATATACGCATTTACTCCGACATAGGCTATACTTTACAGGTTGTAGAAATGTAGATTTGAATGAAAGTCATCTAGCTGATTACTATCCATATGTTTCTGTTAAGAGGAAAGCTATGCTCCATTGACTTTGGAATATTGTATTGCTAATAACCTTATTTCTTGGATCTATGTGTATGAAATTTTTGACCCAGGCCCCATATTGCAAAGATTAGTGCACATTCATCAAATGGTTTCAAAGTTACACCAAACAAGACATGTTGGTATTCTAATTTTGAATGGTTTTCTAATAGGTGAACAGTGCATTATTTAAACAGGAACACAGTGAAAACCACTGGACAATTGAAAGGTTTGAGAGGTTGTGGTGGCCTAGGGATAGTTTTTCATTGTATTTGATTGTTTGGCTATTTGTAGTGTGTCACTGGAATAAGACCAGCAGGTGCTGCATGTGTTGCAATGTTTTGAGAATGTGCGGTACATTTTCATTGTTAATTCATGCAAGTTCTTTCTACAAACGCATTCGTGCCACAAAACACTTTTTTCAACACCAAGTACTGCTCACATTCTCGTTCCATTTCCTCATCCTTGAAATTCTATTTAACAACTTTTGTTAAGAGAGACTTACATTAAGACAGTTCAGAGCAATACATTAATTAAAAAAAATATTTTGTTGAGTGATGTTAAAGAGATGAGCAACTTCAAATTCGGCAGGTTTTGGAAGCTAAGCCACCTAAGCCCTGGTCCTCCAAATTGTGCACAGCCCATGAGATCACTTATAACATCCTAGATTACAATGCAGATGGCATCACTTACGTCATCATCAATGATGTATTACTGGTAAGTAGAGCACACTGATGACATCAAATATGAGAGCACCTTGTACATCACGGCAACTACCTTTCAGAATAAAAGCATATACTGGTCCGTTTCAATGTGATTGGCAAACATCTTATATAGTCAAATACAAAGAGTATGCTAATAGAAATCCAATATACCTATGGACCCGTTATTGAGGGTAAGGATTCCACTGGGGTTACTTTGAGTGGCTTTGCAGGCCATGCCTCAAGCAATATGGCAACAAGTCATGGCCATCGTCAGTGCGGTGCAGTGTACAGTGATGTCATCGTTGATTCACAAACTGATGTCATAAGTGAGGTTATCTTTGATGTCTCCTGTTCACGGGCTGTGTCATGAGGAGAGCAGAATTAAGATGGTGTAGGTTCCAACACTTGCTGAATTTCAAGCATTTTGTTGCAGCTAATAAGATAGTTTAGTGGGTTTGATAGCTCGCTGCTGGGATCTGTGTGTGATCTGTGGGTTGCAGGTTCGAATCCCAGCACGGCCAACTCACCCTTCCGATTTTGATAAATGAGTACCAGCTTCGGTTGGGATGATTAATGTATGTAAATAAGTTCTATGTGCAGAGCTTAGGCAAAGAGCTATATAAATAACTTATCCTTAAATCATCACCTTGACCACGTCATTTAACTAAAGACGCTTTAGAGAATATCATTTATTTAAAAAAAATTAGTCTATAAAGCAGCTATACGTATTTATTGTTTCATGCAGTTACTTTCTATGTAGGCTGTCTTATTGAATAATTCTAATAATTGGTTAAGGGTACCTTGTGACGTATGCACTGTGGGAAGTTAACTGTAGAATAATATTGAAACTACTAAATGCATCATGAAATGGGATATCAGGCCATATTGGCAGATCTGGCATGTTCGTAATGCCTGTCTTTAAAACCACTCCAAGGAGCTGACTTCCCAAGATTCGGAATGTGCAGCCAATGACTCCCAGGAATGGTCAGAAGGAAAAGCACTGTCGCACCCCCAGACTATAAAGCAGAAAAAAAGAAGCTTAATGAGAACCCTTAATGGTCATACGACAATACACAGCACGGACACCTCAGTGCTGAGTTACACCTTCGAGTGGAGCAACTAAAGTCCCAAACCTATGCTGTACCCACTTCCCCGAGTAATTCTAACTGACTGTTCTGAAATGTGAGAAATTAATTGTATAATACTATTGAAACTTCTAAATGTATCATGTCATATTGTCAAATCCAAACTCTTCACAATGCCTGCCTTTCAAACCACTCCAGGGATCTGACTGCCCAGGTCTGGTAAATGTGTTGCTGATGACTCCCAGGAAATACGAGAAAGCAAACACTTTTCCACGCCCAGAGTGTAAGGAAGGACACAAGAAGCTTAGTGACTATCCCTAATTGTCGTAACACAGTACGCAACATGGAACACCCAATCCTGAACTGAAACTTGGATTTGAACCACTAAAGTGCTGAACCTACGTGGTAACCACTTCCAATGTAATGGTAAGCCTGTGCCTATTAATTAGACAAGGGCTGCCCCGCCATCAAAGTCCGGATGATAAAACCAACAGTCTGATGGGAAGTGCAGTTTGATCGAGGAAGAAATTAATTCCACAGCTCATGGAGGAGCCACCGTTGGCAAGACACTTGTTTTTAAAGGAGATGACATCAGCCAATGGGGCTGTACAGCTTGAGACGTGGATCCTGAAGAGGGCTCTCTGCCTAAAGACAATGCAGATGTCAAAGGAGAGTCTGTGCCAGTGTAGTCCACGTGCGGTGGAGAACGGAGGCACATTGAAGGAGTGTGTCCCAAAAAGGGGAGTAACAACCATCTTGCTGCTCTAGCCATGCAGTAACAGCGTGGAAACGTGCTAAAACGAATTGAGAGGATTTGCAAGCTGGGTCATTTCCAGGATAGACAATGACAAGTTACCAAATAAGGAATGGAAATCAGGTGTAGAGATGAGTCACACAGTTAGAGGAGCAAAACATCAATAGTAGCAGATTAACCTTGAAAGGCGGGTCAATGACAGGCTGGGGCCAGGCACAGGAATCAGGTAACAGAAGCAGGCAGACAGCAGAAAGAAAGGCAACTACCAAGATTTGCACTCATTGAGCAGTGAGTCTACTTACCTGAGACATCTGTTCCAAATCTACTGCTTATTGGGTGCATGTGTTAGAGGGAGGAAGACATGGACACAGGGGAGTTGCTAGGTCTGGAAAAGACCCGGGGCTAAGCTAATGTTGGAATTGTTGGGACTGGGGGCTAGCTAGTCTTTTGGCTGTAGCTCCTGAGATTCTATCAGGGGCTACAACCACAAGATCAGGGGCTATAGCCCCCCTAGCAACGCCCCTGCATGGACATGTTCCTGACAGACCACCTGTGCTACAAAGCCGTATGTATATTGTAGTCCAAAGCTTCTTGGTAGCAGTGGTGCTTCTTGGGGAAGCCGCTAACGCCAACACCTTAAACAAGACCAACAAGTGACTGAGACGGGCGTGAGATAACCCCTTGAGCATGACCAGGAGGATAGGTCAGTGGCAGCACACGATGACACGGAGCAACACAGGTTCGATCCCTGGGTCCGCGCTTAGAAACCTCTGGGTATTAAGCGCGTTATAAATAACCTATCATATCTCATATATCAGGGCAGGACATTACAAGGACACCCACATTTTCATGGCTGGCTTTCCAGCACTGTGTCAGCATCATTAAAGGCATCATGATGCATGCACATTCACACTCAGGTTGAACGAGTGCTCTAACATGTCATGCACCAGGTCAGTCAGTGAATGTAACATAAGCTTTCAATGTCCTTTGGAAATATTCTAAGATGGGAAAATCATAAACTAGATGGACAAGGCACACACACTAATGTTGGAATTCAGAACCTTAAATCACCGTATAATGTGTAGGTCTCGATAGTATTATACCACCGATGACAAGTTGGCAACATGGGGCAATAATTGGCCCATCATAAGATGTCTGCAAATTTCCTCTCTGCTCCTGAACGTGCAGATTGAGTTACACCGCTTCATTTGAATATGCATTGGGCAACATGGCATATACAAAGTAAAAACAGATTTAGCTAATTGTTTAATTTGAATAAACATCACTTAGCATTGAAGCCCTAGAAACCTGTTGTTTTACTAATAACACATTTAACATATACTGATCTTAAAAACGGTTTAGGTTGTATATAGTTTAAGTGTAATGTGAATCTTTAAACCTAATAATGACAGGTCAATCTTGTCGGTTGTAAATATATTTTCATTACGCCTCTAATGTAATAAATATATTACATCATATGGGTATCGCAGACACAACTACAGAATTCTTTATTGTGCGAACAGACATTGGAGTTAAATATAGTTCCCTTTGTAATACATTTCCCAAGCTGGGAAATATCAGACAAAGGATCTCACAAAATCATGTTCGGATGGTAGAAAAGATAAAGACGGATTCGTCTGCCAGTTCACATCAAATGAGCACGAGGACGCCCCTTGCACAATAGGCTGACTCTTGTCTACAGATTGCTTCTCGTAAGCACACCATACAAAAGCCTATGTCAAGATGGCCGACAAACAGTGCATCATGCCGATAGGAAGGGGTCTGGAGATGGAAATAAGACAATCCGGGTCCAGTAACTGTTCTTTGGTGGACTGGAAATAAGCAGGGGGAGCAATGTGATGGGGACTGTGCTGTCTTGCACAGGGAGGAGGGATTTGGGATACGTGAACTGGACAATGGGAGGAGGGGGAAATGAATGAGTGATCTAGGGGGGGAGACAGACTTTAGCGTGCAGCCTTTGCAGAAGTGCTCTTTCCTAGGCATCTTTTAGACATGGATCCTGTTAGGGAGAATTCTCCAGAATGGCTATTTTCCCTTACCTACTAAATCCCTCAGCAGCTTTGCTGGATTTCTAGGATTTATTTTTTTCACCTGATAAGAGTGTGAGCCTTTTTTCCCACTCTTACATGTTTTTTCCTGTGTGTGTTTAACAGTTTTTGTGTTCATAGACTGTGGAGCTTCACCTACTCCACAGGCATCATTGTTTTACTGTGTGTTACACAGCACCCTTAGTGCAGTGACACAGGGTTGTCTTTTTTTCAGGCTTCCCACTTTAAACTCCATATTCTGGGGCTGACTACTGTCTCTCAGAACATGTAAAGTTGCCATTGACTTTATTATATTAGTCTTTTTAAATTCACAGACCCAGTACAAACTATCTTCTATAGTGTACTGGAAAGGGTTAATAGTTGTCCCTTTTTGTCTGTCTCTCATGGAACATTATTTCGTTCCCTTTTCATTAAGACTTGGCTGGTGGCAGTGGTACCTACACTATTTTTCCTACCACTGTCTATGTAAATAGCCTTGGTACTTTTTTAGGGCTACGTTAGTAGCCTCAAACTTAAATCCACTGGACCCCAGTTACTTTTATTTGGTTCTGGCTGGGTTTATTCACCATTTCTTTTTGTAAAGGTCTTTCTCGTGTTTTACTCTGCGCGCCGAACCAGATTTGGTTCCTTTGATCACCGTCCTTTGGCGGGCTTCCTCCTTAGGCACTTGAATGCCTGAGCGGGCAGCAAGTGAGGGAGGGGTTTGAGACTCCCTCCACAGGGTTTCCTTGGAGACCCATGTCACACTCTGTAAGATTGGCTGTGGTGACTGTCTCGCCAGGACAGCCACACTGCTGTGTGATTGACAGCCAGGCTGTGTGAATGGTGGAAAACTGCATAAAAAGCAGGTCTCTGGGGCTTGGAAAGCAGAGTCGCCACTGGATCGAGAGAACCGAAGATAAGCTGAAAGAAGAGGACCAATACCATGACTGAACCTCCCGGTGAAGCCCTGCTGCGGGTCTGAATCTCCAAACTTCAACGACAGAGAAGATCTGCAAGGAATCTTCCCTTGAGCTGGTGGGACCAACCAGGTCACCAAACACCAAGCAAGGCCTCCCTCCCCTGGTCGAATTTGCTGTGCACAACTGCAGTGAACCGGATAGCTAGGACGACCGGACCCTGTTTGGATTTTAAGGAGTGCACCTTTTATTTGTTGGTTTGCTCTGCTCCTGGTTTCTTCCCTGGCAGTGCAGGACCCTCCAGGCTTCCTACTTCGTGTCAGTCCGACAGTTGCTTCAGGAACCGTGAGCCTGCAGGACCTGCCAGGAACTTCTGCCTCAGATACAGCCTTCTTCTTCATTTAAGGTACTGTTCTAACCCGGTTGTTTGTTCCGTCCGACCGCAGTGAAAGTGTTTGAAATCTTTCGACAATCTGAGGGCTTGTCCTTCTCTACACTTTTAAGTAACTTTTCTTCCGACCAACTTCGTTTCGACATCTTGGCAAAGACTTAACCGCAAACTACTCTGAACTGTGTGATCCTCTGCAAAGACTCTGTACCATTAACATTGGCCAGGCCTATTGATTTGAATCCTCATTGTAGCAAGCCTTTTCTAGATTACCCTGCCTACTTACTTTTTGGTGCTGCTCAATTTTGTATAACCTTGTCTTTCCCTCCCTTTTAAATTGCTGGAGTGCCATTTTGCTCTCACTTCGTTTTGAGCCTAAATTGTCCAGAATTGATTGGGGGTTATATAGTATACTAAGAGTGTGATTTTTCTGCTGCTTCACTCAGTGAATTGTTTTACAACTGATGTGTAAATAAATGCGTATTCTTTTACTCAGAAACCTTGAGTCAGTGTTTGTTTGAGCCATAGTAATTGCTGTCCTTTGTGTAACTATTGATACTGCTCACTTTACTTGTGAGATAAGTCTGGCTGCTCAGCCATCACTACTACTTTACTGTGTAGTACAGGCTTGTACCAAAGGTGAATTTGAACTGTCACTTATAGTCTTAATTGTGTGTGGTGTTCCCAAAGGGTACTGCATATGATTCTGCCTAACAGATCCCAAAAGGTTTCCTCAGCAACTACATATTCTGATAACATAAAACAAATACGCCTGTAGGGAAAATGATCAGCATCAGAGAATGATTTTGTCTAGTTACGCTAGCAGAAATGGAGGAGGGTATAAGGCAAATTATAAAATTAAATTGAGCATACATGAAAACAGTCACGCAACAGGAGTGGACATTACCATAGAAAACACATCTGCTCTGAGATGACCCCCCCTTTTGCATTCAAAGTTCAACACTCATACCTTTCCCCACCCTGTTGAAAGCTAAAACATTTTATGGGAAGAGGTTCTACACGGACAAACCTTTATTAATCACCCCCCACAATCAAAAGTCCGATGCATAATTGTCCTTTCTACTTCCATTATCTTTGTGATAATCAATTAGCTTTCATTCTGCATGAACCGGACGTCTGGCATTGTGAATGCTTGCATTACCCAGCCACCCAGGCCTTTACATTAGCAAATTATGAGTCCTGCTAAAAGAACAGAAAGAAGTGTTAAACCTTCAGCTGCAACAAAGAAAGCTTTAACCGTGATATGTGTATGTATCATACCTACAATATGAGTAGGAGTGTAAAGAGTGCCATACCAGTAGATGACGTGCAAATCTTTTCTTCGTCATCACAACCTGTTTCTAAAGTATGTATTTGGTTCTTTGCATCATGGATTTCCAAGGCATGGAAACATGGTTCTAAAAGATTGCAAAACCTAAGTGGAACCAATTTCAGTCTAAATAGGTAATTCTTTTTTATTCTAAACCTACCAATCTAGGCCTCTTCATCAGCCAAAACCCATTACATCCACTTGTGTAGCCCAGGACGGCGGCTCTCGCATTGCAGGGCACCCCATTGCCTCATGTTCCGGGATGCAGGGCGACCTCAGCGTGACTTTAGAAATAAATTATTTAGAAATAATAATTTCTACAGTCAGAGTGCTCGAGGCCAAGCTTAGAGAGATTCTCTGTTGCTTTGGGTATGGAGCATGGGAGCTGGGGTCAAGAATGGTAGAGAAGCATTAAGTACAGGGCTCCTGAGTGTCTGGGTGGACAGGTTGTGAGGGAGGGGTTTTAGGCCCCCTGCACAGGGTCCCCTTGGTCACGCTCTTGTTTGATTGGCTAGGTGACTGTCCTGCCAGGACAGACACCCTGCTGTGTGGTTGAGAACCAGGCTAGTGAATGGGCGAAAGCTGCATAAAAACCAGGTCTCTGGGACTTGGAAGGTAGAGTCACCACTGGATCAAGAGAACCGAAGAGAAGCTCAAGGAAGAGGCCTACTGCAACTACTGAACCTCCCGGTGAAGCTCTGCAGCGGGTCTGAATCTCCTAAACTTCAACGACAGAGAAGATCTGCAAGGAATCTTCTTCCCTTGAGCTGGTTGGACCAACCCAAAGAGGTAATGTTAGGCAGAATCATATGCAGTACCCTTTGGGAACACCACACACAATTAAGACTAGAAGTGCAAGTACAAATTCACCTATGGTACAAGCTTGTACTACACTGTAAAGTGGTAGCGATGGCTGAGCAGCCAGACTTATCTCAAGAATAAAGTGAGCAATATCAGAAGTTACACAAAGGAGAACAATTACTATGGTTCAAATAAATACTGATTCAAGGTTTCTGAGTAAAAGAATATACATTTATTTACACAATCCATTATAAAACAGTTCACTATTATAAAGCAGCAGAAAATCACAATCTTAATATGCTACACACCACCCAATGAATTCTGGACAAGTTAAGCTCAAAATGAAGTGTGAGCAAATGGCACTCCAGCAATTTAAAAAGGGAGGGAAAGACAAGGTTATTCAAAATCAAGCAGCACCAACAAGTAAGTAGGCAGGGCAATCTAGAAAAGGCTTACTGCAACTAGGATTCAAATCAATAGGCATGGGCCAATATTAATGGTTCAGAGTCTTTGAAGAGGATCACACAGTTCAGAGTAGTTCACGGTTAAGTCTTTGCCAAGAGTTTTAAACAAAGTTGGTTGGGAGAAAAGTTATTTAAAAGAGTAGAGGAGGACAAGCCCTTGGATTAGCAAAAGATTTCAAACACTTTCACTGCGGTCGGACGGCACAAATGACCGGATTTGAACAGTACCTTAGTAGAAGAAGAATGCTGTAGCTGACGGAGAAGTTCCTGGCAGGTCCTGCAGGCTCACGGTTCCTGTAGTGACTGTCGACTGAAAAGAAGGAGGAAGATTAGAGGGTCCTGCACTGCCCAGGGAAGAAACCAGCAGCAGAGGAAAGCAACGAATAAAAGGTGCACTCCTGAAAACCCAAACAGGGTCCCGTCCTCCTGGCTATCCAGTTCACTGCAGCGGTGCACAGCAAATTCGACCAGGGGAGGGAGGCCTTGCTTGGTGTTTGGTGAACTGGTTGGTCCCACCAGCTCAAGGGAAGAAGATTCCTTGCAGATCTTCTCTGTCGTTGAAGTTTAGGAGATTCGGACCCGCTGCAGAGCTTCACCGGGAGGTTCAGTAGTTGCAGTAGTCCTCTTCCTTCAGCTTCTCTTCGGTTCTCTTGATCCAGTGGTGACTCTACCTTCCAAGTCCCAGAGACCTGGTTTTTATGCAGCTTTCGCCCATTCACTAGCCTGGTTCTCAACCACACAGCAGGGTGTCTGTCCTGGCAGGAAAGTCACCTAGCCAATCAAACAAGAGCACGACCAAGGGGACCCTGTGCAGGGGGCCTAAAACCCCTCCCTCACAACCTGTCCATCCAGACACTCAGGCGCCTAAGGAGGGCTTCTGTGAAGTCGCCCGCCAAAGGACGGCGAACAAAGGAACCAAACCTGTTTGGCGCGCAGAATAAAAAACAAGAAAGACCTTTACAAAAAGAAATGGCGAATAACCCCAGCCGGAGCCATATACAATTAAAAGGGGTCCAGTGGATTAAAGTTTGAGGCTACTAACATAGCCTAAAACAGTACCAAGGCTACTTTCATAGTCCGCTGTAGGAAAAAAATGGTAGATAACATTGCCACCAACCACATCTTAAAGAAAGGGGAATGAAATAATGTTCCATGAGAAACAGACAAAAAGGGATAACTATTAACCATTTCCAGTACTCTATGGAAGATAGTTTGTACTGGGTCTGTAAATTTAAAAAGACTAATAAAGTCAATGGCAACTTTACATGTTCTGGGAGGCAGTAGTCAGTCCCAAAAAATGGATTTTAAAGTGGGAAGCCTGAAAAAGACAACCCTGTGTCATTGCATTAAAGGTGCTGTGTCACGCACAGTAAAAAGATGATGCCTCTGGAGTAGGTGAGACTCCACAGTCTATGAACACAAAAAATGTAAAACACACAGCAAAACACATGTAAGAGTCGGAAAAAAGGCTCACACTCTTACCAGGTGAAAAAATAAATCCTAGAAATCCAGCAAAGCTGCTGAGGGACTCAGTAGGTAAGGGAAATCTGCCATTCTGGAGAATTCTCCCTAACAGGTAAGAATAGAAAAAATATATTTTTATTATATTTGTGTATAGTGCATACATGGCGGTTTATAATGCATGCATGTATGAATGTGTGTATGTATGCATGCATGCATGCAATGGTCTGTCTGTATGAATGAGTGGACAGTGAATGATGAAGTGTATGTATGTGTGTGAGAGAGAGAATGAGAGATAGTGAGAGAACTCAGGAGAGTTAAACAGAGGAAAGAAAAACACATTTTTTAAAAGGAATTTGTGAAATGTGTTTGTATATGAGGGGTTGGATGGGTGTATGTAGGAAATATGCATATAAGGGTGCATGCAAGGGTATGCCTGAGTATGTTCATTTATGAGTGAGTTCAGGGTGAATGGTGCTGTATGTGTGTGAAACAGAGACAGACCGAAACAGAGTGGGAGAGACAGAGAGAGACCAAGAGAAAATGAGACAAAGAGAAAGATAACCCTTTTTTGTAGTTCAGTCTTGTGCGAGCACGTGAGGGTGTTGCATGGGTGTTTGTGGGTGCACGAGAGGATGTGTCTGTGTAAATGTGTGTATGAGTAAGCTCAGGCATTGGCATAGAGGGGCCCCACCGTGGCTCTTCCAAAGGGGGAATCCTTCCATCACCCTACTTAAAGGATGCAATTGTGTATGTATGAATGTGTGTATATGTATATATATATATATATTCAGTGAAAAAACATTGTTAAAGGGATGTTAATGTACAGTTGCACTAATAATAAACCTATCAAATTCAGTGAAAAAACTTTGTTAAAGGGACGTTATGGTTAAGTTGCACTAATAAAAACATAACAAATTCAGTGGAAATCTTTGTTAAAGGGATGTTATGGTTACAAGTAAAATTGAAAAACCCCAGAAATTTGCCAGTTATGGTAAGGTAAGCAACCATAACTCGCGCCACCACTGTGCACTGCCCTAACTATATTTCTGGCCAATCTAGCATATTTTAAGCTGAAACCTGGCACTTGCAAAGCGGCTAGACTATGTCTTAGTTGACATGGTAACTTTTTAAGCCCTACTTGTGGCTCGATGGTCCACGGACAGTCGTGTCATCTGTGGACAGCCCCTCTAAAGGGACTCACCTCCTACTGCTCCTCATTGAGTTTCTGGTAGTCCAGGAGAGAGCACCTGCTGCTGGTTTTGCTATCAAATGTACTGTTGGAGACAATGGCTTCCACTATGTTCACTGCAGCTACTCCACCACCACCACCTGGAATGCCTGCAGAGGGAACAGGCGTGGTGATACAGAAGTGGATCAAGAGGAAGATTAGGATGAGTTACTGGAAGTACCTATCTCCAGCTCCCAATGTGAATCCTGGGTGTGGCAGCTTTTTATCACCATTGGGGGTGTACCTAAGGCTTGTGCGGACAAGGTTTGATGCACTGAGTGCAAGGTTGTTCTTAGTCATGGAAAACCAGGTCCGAACAGCTATGAGACCACGTCCATGAAGAGCCACCTCAGGTACAATCACAAGGCAGTAGTTCAAAAGGTTGTTCCCTTCGAAGGGTCAGGTAGGCTGACGGCCACTACCTCACCCTCATCATCCGCTCCTGCCACCACAAGGGAAACTCCTGTGGGGCAGAGGATCCCTGGCGGAAGCCTTGCAGGCCATCCATAACACAGTTGACCCTTATCTTTCGAGGATGACAGTGCTGTGCATGTACTGTGACATGCAGCTCTGTAAGGGGAGCAGTTTTGATGTGCTTTCGAGGCTGCACTCAAGGAGCATGAGAAATACTGTCCCCTACATGATTAAGGCCCACCCAACATTTTCCTCTCTCCACCTGCCCCTTCATCCCTGTGGTTGGTGCCCCTTTCCTCCCTTCCCTCCCTTGTGTCTCCTGCAAAAAAAGTAAAAACAAAATATAAAAGCCAAAAAATACTAAAAAAGGTTATTTTCAGTGCCGCCTTTCACAGTTGAAGAATAGAAGTACTAAATCTTTTGTGTGGGAAAGTGGTGGCTCTGAAAATAAACTTTTGCATGTATTGTTTTTAAAAGTTTGTTTCAATGTTTAAAGTAAACTAAACAGCATTCTACCAAATTAAACTTTTTCTTTGAACTTGAAAAAAAGTAGGCATTTTATTCTGGTCGTGCTTCCATGCATTTTATTCTCACCTACTGGAAAATACTTTCCATAATTACAAAAAGTGCTTCAAAGTATTTTGAATGTTTTTAAGGAAAAGCTGATTACCGGATTCAGTAAAATGTACTCCATCGCAGCGGAAAATATTGCCAATATGTCAAATTTAATATTTTCATTATGGAAAGATGCCATGCCAACATCTCCCAAAAATGCACACACAGCCTTGTTGACATTGCGCCTCACTTCATCCATTTGTGGACCAAATGAACTTGAGTATATCCACATCTGTCTCTGGGCAATGTCAGAAACAATCAGTCTAGAATTTGGGAACATTTCCTTCAATTAGCCAAATGCCTCCTTCATTGCAAACTGCAGTAAAATACCAGTGACGTACCCAAAACTGTTCCCTGCACAATGAACAATGATAATGTCCAGATTTTGCTGGTAGGGCACAAGCAGGTTCCAGTTTACCTGACAGTTACCCGGACCCGGCAGCTCCTCTTAGCGGGTTCTCCCATGCAGGAAAGCCTGTTCACTGGGTGCTTTGTTCAGCACACGCCGGTTTCCATGCCGAGCTCTGCATCTGCTCCATGGCAGCCTCTGCAGACCACCTTCCCTGACAAGGGTTCCCATCCTGCATAGTCCCACAGCAGGACTCCCATAATGCAGTCATCAGACTGATGCTTGCACACTCACACAGCAGCTTGATTGCATAGAGGACTTATACCCCAATATGCATCATCCAAAAATGCAAAGCCTATCAAGGGTAGGGATTGGTGAAAGGAACATACCTACTTATAGAACGTATAAGGATTAGTGCATCATTGGCTACCCCTTATCTGTAGGGCACGCCTTGATCTACCTCTAAACACATACAATACTGATTATAATGGACATAACAACAGTGGATTGGTTCCTGCAACATTGCATGTTAGGTTGTCCCCCAACCCCACTGATTGGTTGGCATATTATCCCAACCTTGGACTTTTGGCTCTTTAGCAGCACATACGTGAAACAAAACCAAGATGTTTGAATCCCATCAGACTACTCCCTATTGACCCAATTAGTCCATCTTCTGTCATCAGTAGGCCATCAGCCATAGTCTTCTGTTTGTAGTTGACCTTGTTACTGCTCACTGTCCTGGACCATTTAAGGGAGTGCGAACGCACCACTATCTTAGCTTGAGGATCTAATGAATAGACTTTGTTTTCAACTTCTGAGTCACTTGTGAAAAGACCATTGTCCATTTCAGCCTTCCATTTACTGCTATTTGATTTAATTATGTAGTGTGCTATTGCTCCTCTTGGGCTCTAGAGACTTGCTAACGTTATCGCATATTAACTTCATAGACTTTTAATGGATCAACAATTTGGCTCTCAAAGATGTTTTCATCTTCTTCCATGTAAGAAAAATGTCCCACCTTCAGCATCTATCCATGTACTCCTATTGTGCCCTGTGCTTATTCTTTTAAAAACAGCAGCTTTGCTTTGGGCCATCTTTGACTCATCGTCGGCCCTGTGCATGAAACAGTTTTGCTGCATCTCCTGATTCTTGCAGCCTCGGCCTGTCTCTGAGATAGCTTGGTTAATTTCATCATGAGCCAGCGTGCATTTTCCCAATATGGCTATCATTGCCATGTTATATATTCCTCTATAGCAAGCTTCTTTAGATCATCTTTCTACCCTGTGTTACTGCGTATTTCCAGTTCATGCTGTAAGTACTTCATCTTCTTTAGATCCATGATTACTTTAGCTTTAGGTTCATGTTACTCTTAGTGCTCCAGTTACATTGTTACTTAGTATTCTCATATTGTTTCAACATAGATCCATATATTGGGCCTCATTACGACCCAGGCGGTAAGTTACCGCCTGGGCCGTGACTTTACCACCATGGCGTAAACTATGTTTACGCCATGGTGGTTGGCGGACTTACCGCCCCATTCCGAGGTTGGCGGGGGCGGTAAGTCCCCAATCCCCATTTACCCTTCCCCATTCCCATTTTTGCCCCATAGGGCATAATGGGAGTGGAGAAGGCGTTAATTACGCCACTGTAAATTACGGTGGCGTAATTAACTCCATGGTCCCTTAGCGCCATGGATTTTAACACCTGCTAAAAGCAGGTGTTAAAAGCGCCATGGCGCTAAGGGACCTCGTACTCAGGCGGTAAGGGTCGGCGCTGTTAACGCTGCCGTAAACCCCTTACCGCCTGGGTCGTAATGAGGCCCATTGTCTTCATGACACCGCTTTGTCCTTGGTAGATTTCAATTTAATGTCCATTCATGATATTCATTGATACATTCTGACATCTTGGCAACAAAACTCTTCCATGCAGCTTCATGTGACATCCTTGCACACTTTCAATGCAAGGGTACATTCTGTATGGCTGTCTGAGTGCATAACATCTATCATACACTCGATGCAGTATAGGAGCGATATAGGGGGCCCCATCTATGGCTCTTCTTTGACTGTTCCAATACAACAGTGATGAGGGGGAGGGAACTAGCAAGAAAGAGTTTACCTGCTCCTCTACAGGTGTATTACATTAATTATTGCTGCCTGGCTCTGATTACAAGACATGCCTGACCTTCATGCATCTTCTTTGTTGCAGTACCGAAGTGGTGAGAGTAAGTGGTGTCTATTACCCTCAGTTGTTTCTGTCTGGTACCCCAAGAGGTGAATAAAGGGAAACTACCTTATAATCAGTCATGAACGTTTGAGGAGGGTTTGGTAGATTGTCACTAGAATAAAGGTGATACTGTGTTTTGTCCCAAGGTACCTCATCCCCACTCCTCCTTCTCCTTTCTAACACATCTGGGGTGATAATATACCCTGTCTTACTAAGAGACAAGGGAACATGGTGAACAATATACCATAAACACTACTGCAATATGCATTCCCTCCTGAAAGAAGGGTGTGGAATACTGTGTCTTACCAAAGGGCATCCCACTTCCAATCCCCAGAGACCCTCCATCCAGGTGGTCCTTCTTAGCTTGTCCGCACCCAGGGACTGGATCCAAAAACAATGGCATTTCCCTGGCTACCTGCCTGCATCAAGAGGAGTAAGAATGAGAATACCCTCAGGTTTCTCACAATATACCAATGTTGATTTGGTATATCTATATGTTTCAATGTCCATTCAAACTGTTCCCCACATTTGCATTTCAGGCATTCCTATGTTATTGGGGTTTACACTCTGCACTTCTTATTTGCAAACAATCTTCTTATTGTTTCTGTCTTGGCAATCTCATAATGTTCAAATTGTCATTGGTGCGGTTGCCGAAACACCCAGGGGTCCCCACTTGGTTTGGGCTGATTCACCGGCTCTGTGTAGCATCATCGGTCCTGTTTGCGCTTACGTGGCAGAGCTTTCCACTCTGGGCTGTTCTGAGATCTCTCCAGTTTTACTTGCGCGTCTGCCCCTGCGTGACTGGTTTAGTACGGGTCCTGGTAAGGATAACAAAGTGGCAATCTTTAAAACGCCTGCACACAGGTGTTTTCACCAAATTACTAGTAAGCTCATTGAGCTTGAGGCTCCTGTTGTCTTGCATCAATACCTTCCTCTTCCTCGTCTCAGTATTCAGGTGGTTGTGGGAGTTGGAGTCCTCTGAGCTTACTTGATGCATAGTATCTTGGAGCATCTCTCTCAATGATTCCATATGAAAGGTCAGTCTCGTATGAAAGGGAATTAGGAAAAGGGGTTGTGTTAGAGCCTTCATGTTTTAGGTCATAAATGGGAGTTTGGCCTTAAGGATATTGAAAGATGGTTTCTTTATTTTCCCTATAGTGGGTAACACACACATCGCAATAGGCCATTGGGGTCTTGGATTTTAGGGGGTTTTCCTTGGTGGCAAAGGGGTGTACCACGCCTCATACAATGAAGCCATGATATCACCCTGCTAGTTGTATCCTCTCCTGTGATCATCCTCATATAGTCACCCCCACGTCATGATCATATAGCGACTGCCATCCCCTGGCCACATGGGAGGAGATCACCAGCGGGGAATCCATGATGACTACATTGGATTCATCACAGTGCGTTTAGGGATTGCTGCAGGTGTCTTATCTAAGTTTTCTTCAATTATGGATCATGTGCTAAAAGACTGTATGTGAAACTGAATTACCTTCTATACATTGAGGTTTTAACTAATATTAAAGTGTGTGTCATGTTTTCTGTTGCCAACAGGGACACTCTTGAGTTATTCGTCATGGAGTCTTTTACTGTTTTACTGCACCTGGCTAATAAAGACTGGTTCTGCACTTATACAACTTTGATTTAATCTGGTAGTATACTGCTTGAGTCTTGGGAATTGATTTCTTATGCCTTTGATCAGATGTTCCAATCCTCCCTTATTTCACTCTAACCTTGGCACTAGTTGCTATCCACTGCGTGAGTTCTGCACGGATATGTATTCTGTGGATTCAGCTTTTATGCTTTTCCCGGTGACCTGAGGCTTTTGTTCATTCAAAGCCCTGCTGTGGCTTCCATTTTTAAGAAGATGGCAGCCAAATGATCCTCTTTTTCTGTGTTAACATGTCGTTCAAGTTACATTCACCTTATACATTTGTCATGTTAGTGTTTTTCATGTCTGTGGATTCTATGTTAATATTCTTTATGCCTAAGTGCATATATTACCTATTGTACGTGTTCTTCATGTGGAATACAGGTCTGCTTTGTGTCTAAGGCTTGTTACTGTTACGTTAGTTTGAATGCTTTTGCATTCTTCAGCTCAAATTGTCTTCACATCCAGCTGTACCTGCAGGAGATAAGGGCAGTACAGTTGTCTCAGCAAGTAACGTCTTTCACCTTTGCAGTCTTGGTGTGGGGGAGGGGCAGAAGCTATGAATGATATATACATGTACCTCCCAAACAACGTTTGGGGAATGCAACAAATATTTTTAATCATCTACAAACAATAATTGAACAATGGAGGAGTGTTCATCCTGTCAATCCCAGAATAATAGTTACTGGGGATTTTACCCTTCAATATGAACCCACGCTACTGACAGAAGGGATATTTGAAGAAGAAGATGAGTGTGGGATATACCAGAACTAATTTATGATTACCCAAAGAGACCAAATAGAAATGCATTTGAGAAGATTTCATGATGGCCGCTGCACGATGATTGAGCTGAAATCTTTGTGCAGATCGAGTCGTGGAGGGACGGGACCCCCACAATATCATAGGGGGACCTCTTACACCCCTGACACCTGGGATTGAGCTTGCTAACCCGTGATCCTGCTTGCCAAGCCAGAACCAGTGGGGGGTGTGGCTGGCTGACCGGAGATCTGCTGCAAGTGTCGCCAGGCTCACCCTGTGGAGACTCAGGCAGTCGCATCCCATGCAGGCCGTAAATGGAGAGGCAGGAACTTTGCGCAGCAAGGGCTGCCCAGAGTGCAGGATAGAGCGATAAGCTTGGCAGTGGCTTTGCACGGGCTGCCCATCCAGAACTTTGCTGACCAGGCACAGTGTACTGGGTGTGGGAGGCAGAGCTTAATCCCGCTTTACTCTCATGTGGACTACTTGGCTCCATGCGGGTTGGGAGATAAGGGCCTGCATATATATCTATGCTCATCCTGAAGGAGGTTGATCCTATTGCCGACATTGCCCAAAGGCTGTTTAGAATGCCTAAGCTTTCAGAAGCGGTTGTGAAATGAGGACAGTACTAGCAAACATTATTCCCTGCCGCTTGTGGATAAAGGACTTCAGCAGCATCCCTTAAGCGCACAGGGAGGTCTTGAATGGCTTCTACGCTCATCTTTTCCTAAGATTCAATCTTTCCGACCTTGGAATTGTGGCATAGACTAAGGATACTCATATTCTATCCATTTGTCGCCAAGGGAAGTACATTGGGCTTTCAAGAGGTGGATATGCAGACTCCAACAGGTATATGGTGCAAACTTTGCCGCACTTTGCCTAAGCAGACACTGTGGAAATGGAAACTGGTTCTCCTGGTCAGCCTTAGGAGGTTGCCCAACTGGC
Source organism: Ambystoma mexicanum (assembly GCF_040938575.1). Lineage (NCBI taxonomy): Eukaryota > Metazoa > Chordata > Amphibia > Caudata > Ambystomatidae > Ambystoma > Ambystoma mexicanum. The sequence continues at coordinate 167,909,242 of NC_090933.1, forward strand.
TCTGAGCTGCAAGTTCGGGTGACACATAGAATGACTGAAGGCCCAAACACATGCCACGAGGTAGGAGGAAACAGACTTGGGCATGTAAACGCAGCCTAATCCTAAACAGCCTAACCCCTGGAAAGGTGTTTGGCGAGGTGCTCGGAAAATACACTTCATACAGATTTACCCGGGTTCCTGGCCCTCCTTGCTCCCTCCGACCAACGATTTAGAAATGGCAGCATCCAAAGAAGACTTCACCAAGAGCTTTCAAGAATTTCGAGAAAAATGCTCTTCCTCCTTCCAGGTACAATTTACATTGTTTACTTCTGAAATTAGGCACTCACTTGCTGACTTTAGTAAAGACATTTCCTCACTAGGGGAGCATTTTGACACAAATGAGCGTGCAATCCATGAACTTGTAGAGGATAACAAGTTATCGGATAAAGCACTTGTAGAACTATCGAGGATTACGAACCATCTGGAAATTCGATATGAAGACCTAGAAAATTGATCCAGGCACTTCAATATCTGATTGAAAAACCTCCCTGAACCGGTGACAGATTTAGAGTTAAAAGAGGCCATTTCGCAGATTTTCGCAGACCTTATCATAGGCCGGGAGGCCACATGCATTCCACTAGATCAGGTTGGAACTGGGCGCTTGCCCCCGCGATGTGCTGGCAGCATGTGCATTGTATCCACAAAAGGAGCCAATATTAAGAGAGTCAAGGATGGTGGCACTGATTACATACAATGGGGTGGAAATCCAGCTTTATCAGGACCTCTCACTGATAACTCTACAAAATTGAAGGGACATGTAGGTGGTGGTAAAAACGCTTTAGGCACACAGAATCAAGTATAGATGGACCTTTCCATTCAGATTGTTTTTTACCATAGAAGGAAGACAGCATAGAATAACCTTAAAGCAGCAGGTATTATGTTTTACTTTAAATTGAGGAAGCTGCAGCTACTGGATCTACGAATGGAGCAGCAGCCACGGTGGAACTTCACACTAAACATTCTAAAGAAGGAGAATGGATGTCAACTGATCAACAGAGAAGGAGACCAAGAGGCACGCAAAAGGAGGACTGGAGAACCAGATTAAGGGGGACTAACCCTAAATCTTCAAAATAAGGTGCTTTTAAGAGATATTCTTGAAAACTACCAAAGATGCAGCAAATGTGAATTCCTACACAGTAGAGATGGAGCGCGACATCCTGGAATCTATCTGTTCTGGTAACAGATGGGGGTGGTTAGATGCTCCGCACTATGCCCTGGTCCAGAGGTGATTCACAGCCAGTGGTTTTACCCCGGGTAACAGTGGTTCTGTGTTTCACACCAGGGGACTTTTTGAGCGTGGGTAGGGGTAAGTTGGGGAAATGTGCATTGGGGCAGAGGGGAGTGGGGAGGGGTTTCTGCTGTGCATGGGTAGATTTTAATTTTTTTGCAGTTCCTTATGCACATTCAACAGCTCCAGGGAGAGGTGATTAAAATATATTCAATTCAAGTTCCTATTATTAAACATTAGGGGGCTTAATATTCCCCTGAAGCAGAGGAAATTGGAAGGCTTGTTGAGGCTCTACCAACCGGATTTGGTGGCATTTCAAGAAACCCATATTCAGAGAGCAGATAGACACAAATTACGTCTGCGTCAGTATCCGGTTATCTTACAGGCGAATGCAGAAGGGAAGGTAGCGGGCATGCTCATAGCAGTTAGGGCAGGTACCCAAATCAAAGTTCAGTGCGCCAAGGCCCACAAAGAGGGCAAATATCTATTTACGGTCTTACAGATACGCTCCATTAAACTAACAGGCTTTTTTTAAACTTACCTTGTGGCAGCTAGAATCCAATGTTGCAACAGATGGGCTTTTTGTGTGCCAACTGTGTTGAGATGCCCATACAAGAGTTGGCTCCTTTGATCTTTCAGTTTGGGCATTCAGACGCCACACGTTACAAGAAAGGATGATCACCATCTAAAATATACAAACACAGACAGGCCGATTCATGGAATAAATGTGTGCCGAAAAGGGGAGCACAAGTGTGAAAATCGCAGCGCAAGCGTGAAAATCGCAGCGCACGCGTGCCAAAGCCACACACATCGATTCATGGAATTCAGTGCACGTGTAAATCCTGGGATGTGCACTAAAATCGTGGGTGGCGCATGCGGGCACACACGTCATTAAACGGCGTGTGCTACGCGCACAGGGAAAGCGCACATAGCGCAGCGCACACAAGAAAAGTGGGCGTAACACAGGGCTTAACACGTGGAATGGGCAACAACGCGTGAAAATGTGGGCGTTACGGGGGAAGTGCAGGAGGTAAATGCTTGCAACGCTGACACGCCCGCCAACAACACGTATTCATGGAATCGAACAGGGGAAGGCATGTGCCAAAAAAGATGCGCTAATCCGGAAACACGTACGCCAGCAGGAAGCAGGCGTAAGCGGCCCGCGCAGCATAAAAGTGCGCGCAAACAACAAACAGGCTCAGACGCTACCATGAATATACCGTTCCTTGCAGGACTGGTCGTGGGACACCGCAGGAGGAGGAGGATAGCCAGGCCCCGCATTTTTTTACCCAGGACCAGCCTTTATGGGATGCCTGATGACCAGGTGTATGGGAGGTACAGGTTTCCACCACACATAATCCTAGAGCTGGTGAGTGAGTGGGAGGATTACCTCACATCACCCACACTGTGCTCGCAAGCACTGAGCCCCTTGGAAAAGGTGCTCAATGTACTGCAATTCTTGGCTACTGGTTCATTTCAGCGGACAAGTGCCATAGTGGGGGGTGTCTCACAGGCCACGCAGTCACGCTGCCTACACCAGGTGTTGGCCATCATGACTGCACGCCCCTCAGTCCGCAGGCACATATACATGCCCAGAACACCTGCAGAAAGGCAGGCCGTGGTCCAGGACTTTTTACAGGGTGGCACACTTCCCCAAAGTGCTAGGTGCCATTGACGGCACCCATGTGGCTCTATGTCCTTTCAGGGCCACTGAGCACATATATCGAAACCGCAAGCACTGGCATTCAATCAACATGCAAGTAGTATGTGATGCCAAGGGAATCATCACTTCAGTATATGCCAACTGTCCAGCGTCAAGCCATGATAGTTTCATTTTCAGAATGTCACCTGTAAACCGGGACCTGGAAGCTGGGCAGCATGGCGGCACATGGCTGATCGGTGAGTATAAAAGCCTCTGCACATGCATGCATGTCAAATACTGAGTAATGTGAAAGCCCCACTAATGATAGCCATCATCACCTCCCCAGGGGACAGTGCCTACCCTCTGAGCACCTACATGATGACGCCAATTCGGAACCCCACAGCACCACCCGAGGTAAGATACAACACAGCCCATATTGCAACCCGGGGAATAGTGGAGCACACATTTGGAGTGCTCAAGTCACGCTTTCGCTCCCTTGACCGCTCTGGTGGCCAGCTGCTATATGCACCCCCAGTAGTGTGTAGGATCATAGTGGCAGCATGTGTCCTGCACAACGTTGCAACCCGCCAGGGCGTGCCGGTGGACATGGTGGTGGCCCCACATCCCCAACCACATGCACGGCCACTGCGCATGGGAGGTGAAAGGGCACGTGGTGAGGCAGCCCGTACTCAGCTGGTGGCAAATTACTTCACCTAAAATCCCACCCCTGCGGAGTGCACACAGCCCTTGCACATACCAGCTGACAATCAATGCTGATGATAAAAGGGACAGTCAACTGTCACAACCATAACAACCTGAGATTGTTCACCTGGAAGTGTTACATTGTGTGCATCCCTACCTACTTAAAGACACCCAATGCTGTGTCGCAAAAAGACACACATTCATGCAGCATGAATGCCTACACCCTTGCAAAATACCACATCAAAATAGTGCCACGTCACCGAACCCCTCCTCATCTCAGCTACCCAACACACCATGGCATGGCATGCAATGTGAAATCAACCAAATGAATGCTCAACACGTGGCACAAGTGTCACAAAGTGCAATGTCCCTAATGTAAACAGGCCACAGACAATATGCTCTCAGTAATCAATAAGAAACAGCACACATGAACAAATACTTACCAGCAACACAAAACATCAGTACAGGGTGAAACCGTGGCAATATATGACAGCAAAAAATTAAAGTAGTGCAAGTCTCACAACCTGACTTAGGCAGCACGTCGACCCCTTCCAACTGCAGAGTGTTGCTGTCAGGCAAATGTGTCAGTGTACTGCATACAACATGAACTGCATCTGCAAATTAGATGGGCTTGTTAAGACATGAAAAAGCTACATGAAGATAATGAGAAAGACATGGATGCACAAGCACATATCAATACACCATGCAGTGTAGAATCCAACAACAATCCGCACTAGGGATGTACACACAGTTTTGACTACAGACTGCCCACACAACTCACGGGAGCCCATGTCACTGTGTAAGTTACTGTCACTTGGTCACACCCTTTGCAAGCCCATGGAAAGGTGAAGCAGGAGGGGTGAGTGTGTCAGAAACCCAAGCATCTAACCCAAAGACTGGACAAGCCTGCATGTGCCCAGGTGGAATACATAGTGGATGCCCATGGGAGCCACACAAAGCAACCCACTGCAAAAAAAAACCGAAAATAATAAAAATCAAAAATGGCCATGTGTGGACCGGAGGGGCACCCAGGAGGGATGAGGTACAGGGTGCACCCCAACACCCACATGCATGGATGTTGAGAAATAAAAATACCTCCATGTGCTCATGGCCTGCACGGCTAGGCTACAGTGGGAGAACTGCCGTCACTGTCATCATCCTCTGCTGCTACATCAGGAGGTGGCCGTGATATGGGAGGCAGCCCACACAAAGCCCTGGTATGGTCCTCCATGGCAGCAAGCATGCAGGTCTGGAAGGTTTGGTTCTGCAGGATGATGGTACGGAGATCCCCATGCAGCACCTCACGGGTAGCATGCATTTCTGCCTGCATGGCCTCGCGTAATGCCCAGATCTCCGCACCATTTGCCTGGAGCTCAACTGAGAGTGAAAATGTGAGCTGCTCCAGCTGCTGTTCTGACCTAAAATTCCGGGAAACCTCAAGTTCACCCAGAGTATCTCTGAGGGACATGTGTTCTAACCTCAGGGCTTCCCTGTTGGCCCGTGACTCTACAGATATGGCTGTATGCAGAGTCTCCAGTCCAGCCCATCGGTCCCAGTTGGATGCCAACATGTCCTCCCTGTGTGAGTGGCAAATGGAGTCTGTTGCCTGCTGCTGGAGCTCCATCTGCCTTTCAGGGGGGAGAATGGAAGTGGCCACCCTATCCATTGCGTGAGCCATCATTTCACTCGATGGTCCCTGTTGTACTGCTATACTGTACATGGAGTTCTCCCACACAGTATTGCCTGGTGGCGCACGGCCACCGCGTTAGTGGGCACCACAGCTGTTTGGGGTAAGGCGATCTGCAACTTGCTGTGCTGGCACTGCCTGAGGCTGCAGGACTGCATTCCTCCTTTGATCTTCTGGCCCAGGAACCAGAGCAAATATTGTGGAGTGTGACCCTGCATCCGTAACCGCCAAAGTCGGACTTACCAACACTGAAATCCCCATAGAGAGGTCTACCCCCGGTGCAGGTGGGTTGGACAGAACAGCATCCCTGCCAGAAACACTCATCCGGGACGGCACATATGACTCAATGTCCGATTCAGCACCTGATTCATAGAGGTCTGCGGAGGTGTACCCAGAGTCACCCATGGACCGCATGGTCTGTAGGACAAATGGGTTTTCACCCACCACCACCCCACGTCCTCCACTGGTGCCCCGGTTGTGGCTGTGATTCCTCCTGGGTCTGCACCATATCCTCCTCCTCAACAGCATCAAGTGCCTCATCACCTGCAAAAACATGAAAGATAACAAATGGAAACAGGCATGAGCACCATAGCACACACATAGGCCTGACGAGGCAGAGATCCAGTACATAAATTACGCATGTCCCACATGACTATAACCCTGGCATGCATGCACTGTCAATGAGTTGGAAGGAGAGGCAAAAAGCAGACATTGAGGACTCCAAGATGGAAAAGCAACACATGTGCTGCATGCTGGATAGCACTGGCATCACACATTAGCCTGTAAGTGGCATGTCCAATACACATACATGACACATGCCAGCAGACAGATGGCACGTAGCATAGCCATGGTACATTTGACAAGTACAGCCATATGGTAGGAAATAAGTACTCTCACCCATCCATGTGAGATGGACATCATGAGATGAAACATGCAAAATAGTGTGACAAAACACGCATGTGCCCCACGCTGCAACAAATCCAGTGTTCACTGATACAGTGATGGCAGGCAGATGGATACATCAATGGTTGGTCACTTCAACATGACAGAAGACAACAGTCATGTTCAACTTTCAAACAGGGCCCAAAAATGATTGTGTGCAGGCCATTACTCAATCAGCCTGAATGGTTAAATCATTCCCATAACAAGGTAATATATGTGGGCCATTGTGGTGTGTAATCTATGACAGAAGTATGTTACATTTGTGGCAGTATGGCAAAACAATGCATGGTAAAAATGGCAAGGATTGAAACAATCAGGCTGAATGAACAGGAAAAACTTTGAACAATATTGTTGCAAGATGACAGTTGAAGGGCAACTGCAGTAATCTGGTGCAAATTGGCAACTGTGGTCAGAAGGGATACTGTCATACCCCAACCCAAGGCCGGGGAATGGTTTGGAGGGACCCCATGGGTGACCCATACCAGTCATGAGTACACAGCCTCACCTGGCACTCAATCAGAACACATCACCCAAGCAACATACACATGGATTGCACACACATGCATGGGCACTCACCGGACAATGCTTCAAGATCTGGTAGGTCTCCCACGCCTCGGATCTGATCCTCTGTGATGAAGCCTCCAGCGACAGACTCATGTTCAGTGAGTTGGTCGTCCTCTGGTGGAGACCCACCGCCAGTCACCAGAGTAGAAGCATGATTGGAAGCCAGCTTGTTCTTTGCTCTGCATTTCAGTTCATTCCACCGCTTATAGCAATCATCAGCTGTGTGCCTCACAAATCCAAGGGCACTAATGTGGTTTGCGATGGTCTGCCAGTGGGCCCTACATTGAGCAGGCGTAGTCTTGCACCTTGCAGTCACCACCATTTTGCGGCTATGTGCCAACACATAGGCCACAAGTGCATCTAGTTTGGCGTCATTGAAGCTAGGCTTCCTTGACGTGCCGGAGTGTGTAGTCGTGTCTGGGGTCCCAGCCTGTAGTGCAAGAGCACCCTTCTTCTTCTTGGAAGGTGGTGCGGGTCCTGAGTGGCTTACGAAACTCTGGTTGGTAGGGGCAGAAGCGCAGGTGAACTGGGTACTGGAAGTTTCCAAAGGCAAAATGACCAAAGGTCTCACTGCAGGCATTGGCTGCAGGGTGATGTTGGCAGGACCAACCTCGGTGTGATGGACTTGGACCGACACTGTCCCGGCTGGGAGACTCGGAGCTGGGGTGGATTGAGCTGCAGCTGCCCCTGCAGCCTCCTCACCCTGGCTACTTGGGGCAGCAGATGACATTGCTGCCCTAGATCCACGTGGCCTGGTGACAGCAACTTTCACCGCCACACGTGGCTTAGACTTGGTGACACAGAAGTCAGCTTGGGAGTCACCCTGTGCCGGTTCAGTTGACAATATGGGCCAGTTTAACAAGGGCTGAGCTGGGATGGAGTCAACTACATTTCCCCCAACCATTGGGGTGGTGGGGGCATACGTGGCCCTGATTGGCCTCTTGGGCCACCCTGCACATCCTGGCCACGTCCCCTACCGCACCCACCTCTTTGAGCTCGGCCACCTTTGCCTCCCTTACTGCTTGGTCGCCTCCCAACCATGGCACTGATGTTGTTGTGCATATGGGAGATGCAGTAAACAATTGTCCTGGGTAATTGGGGTGAAAGGGCTAGGGTACTAGATGTAATTCGTACCCTAGTGCTCTAGCAAGGTTGTCTGTGAACCCTGGGGGAAGATGACGGGTCATGCAATGCTCAGGCAACCCGTAAACAAAATTTAACATGCACGCGGCCCCTGGTAGACCACGTGCGTGGAAAAAAGAACCCCACTACGCTGTGGCACCCAGAAACTCAAAAATAAGCGTACACGTTGTACACACAGGCTACAATGACCTCTGAATGGGTATGTGACACACGGGGGCAACCACAGTTGGAAAATACGTGCGCGACTCACCGTCTGCCTGGAAAAAGAATGTGAAAAAGACAAGCGTGTGCGCGTTGGCAACACCCCCGCCAAAAGAAGAATTGAACGCTGTCTGAGTAAACAGAGAGTAAGAACTGGAACCGTTGTGAAGTAATCGCATGTGAACCAACAAGAAGTACAAGAATCACCCGCTCTCTCTCCACAAAAAGCACATACAAGAAAATGGCGTCCTATGCGTATCTTTTAAGTCAGCCCACACGTGCGACATCACTTACACGCGTACGCGCTAAGGGCCTTTCCTCCAATTACACGCAATGACACCCGGACATGCAGTTTTTTCACTTGTACAATAAACATGCACCCGTGTTGTGGGAAACGCCTGCGCGCGTAACGTCACAGACACGCTTACACGCTAAGGGCCTTTCCTCGAATTTCACGCTGACATGCACTTTTTCACGTGCCAAATCACTCCATATCAAGCTGGCCACGCAACAACACATGGAAGACCATGCTCCTGCCCAGAAGGCCATTTCCCTGCCCCCCAGAGCCCCGAGCGCGCTCCCACCTGCCATCTGCTGCTGCCTGCCTGCCTGCAAAACACCTGCCCTGCTCTTTGGTGCCTGCACGTCAGCCATCTGCAGGGGTCCAGTTGCTGTGACCACCCCTGCTGGAACAGAAGACTCCCGACTGGGATACCATCGCTCCACAGCCCAGACCCTGGACCTAGTTCCCCACCCACACCTGCCTCGGGGGTTGCCATGTCGGACACAACACCATCTGGCACCAGTGGCAACCCCCCAGCAGGGAAGCAGAGGGCTACCAGCTTCAGTGCCAATGAAGTTGGTATCCTGGTGGAGCAAGTCCTGGGGCAGTATGATGCCCTCTTTGGAAGTTTGCGTGCCGACTATGAAGGACTGAAGAGGATTTGGATGGACATCGTGGCTGCCATAAACGTGGAGGAGGTGGCAGCCCGTGACATCAAACACGTCTGGAAGCACTGGGAGGACTTCAGGTCCAGGACCCTCAACAAGGCCTGGTGCCTCTTGAAGGCAACGGATGCTGAGGGGTGCCGGGTCCGCCTAACCAACAACCAAATGAAGGTCCTGGAACATATACGCCCATCGCTCCACATCCAGGTCCTTGAGAGGCAGACCCGTCGGGAGTCGAGTGGTAAGTGTACATGCATACTGATTGGACGCTGTGCGTGTTGAGGTGTGGCAAGAGTGTGCAGGTTGCACATATGTCTTTGTAGGGCCATGTATGGATGTGTATGTACAGGGACGTGAACCTGCCACATGTGAGTCCTCTCATGAGTGAGACACATCGATGGTGTATGTGTTGGTAAGCATGCTGGCCAAATGCAGGTGTGGGTGCACACATTTGTGAATTTCTGTGTATGGACTGTGGCATGGTTGTGGCGTCATACATGGATGCTGGTTCCACTGCATGTATCTGCACTATGTACATGTGCATTTGTGTGTATATGACAAGCGTGCAACTGTGATACACCATGGATGCATGTGACACTGACATGTAGGAGGCTGATTACAAAAAGAAGTATCTATCAGAGCACACCTAATTACTCAAAAACTAAATAACTATTTAAAGAGATTTTATTACAATTCTGGGTGCTGGGGAGGAATACATGCCCTGACACTGGAGCATGTGTTAAACATAAAACAAAACGTGTCTAAACTTAAAGACACTCCCGTCCCCTGCACACCTTACAAGCTGAAATAAATCAGTCAAATTTCATAACATTTGCACTTTTATATATAGAAAGAATTGTCAATTTAGAACATAGGTAACAAAATATCTTCATAAAAGTACAGAAAAAAGGTATCCACTGACTTCCAATATGGCCAGCATGAAAAACAAATCAAACCAGACAAAGAAATAAGCTCCCAATTTTGAACTGCAGCTTCAAGCTCTACGCGTTTCGGGGACTATCCCCTTCTTCAGGAGCAAAAATATCTGCAAGTATAGATATATATACAATTAGAGGACATCTCACATATCATTAAACGTTTGGACAAACTAAACACATTAAATAAAGAGAATACATTAAATAATTATGTACACATAAATCCAACCACAATTCTACATAACATACACAAGTGGTTGTATATTCACAGTGGTACAACTGGTTTGGCTCCAAATGTAAATCTCAAAATGCATTAAAACCTAAAACACTTATTTGTATGTACCTCACAGTGGGAATGTTGTCAAAGAAAATAGAGTCTCTGTCTGTGCATCTGTCTGTGCACGACGTACACAGAACCAGGATCCCTGCGAATACTCCTGCCGTCCTCAACAAGTGAAATGTGATTGCCGAACTCTGGAATACCAAAGCATATCTATCAGCTCCAATTACACATAGTTAAATCACCAAACCTTAATGACTAAACAACTAGTTCAAAAAAACACCTATTACTCATTGGCAACTAATCTGTGCAGCTCAACGATCACCAAAATCCACAGCCTTGTGCCACCACCTCATCTTTGTGCCAACACATCAACTTAACACAGAAAGTTAAAAAGCCCAAATCCTCAAAGAAAACCCGAAATTTAAATTGTGCAACTCTTCCAACATATATCATTTACCTAAGGCAAATCAATAGCCAGTCCAATCCAAATTCAGGACTTCCAGTACCCCGCATCCAATGTAAAGCATCCTGCTGATTATAGAAATGTATAATGCAACTAAAAAACAAACACAAAATATACCATTTACAAACTAACACCACCTTTCCAATACAAACATAAATAAATATAAACACATCCACACAGCTTAAACTTACTTGCAGAAGCGCACCTCTTCACCTCAGATTCAACGGCTCCTCTCCAATTCACACGTAACAGATCCCAACCCACAACACACTTCCTGGCTCATTTTATACTGTTTCCTGGTAGTCACATGATAAAGTCACGTGACCCGCCGGCACTGAATACTAAAAGAATGCACAAAGCTCCCTGCAACCTGCCAAATACACAGGTAATGCTAACTAAGCACACAGGTACTGAGTGAGTAAATCAAACAAAATAAAAAAGACACCAAAGATAAATGTGTGTGTATTTAAAAAGAAGATAGACATAGAAGAAAGACTACATTTTTGAAAAAATAGAAAAAATAATGAATAAGTGCCTTAAAACAATTGCTGTCCATCAACCATACCTAACTACGTGGCAAATTCAGATGTAGGAGGCTGATTGCCAGATGTGACATGGATGGCGATGTTATCACTGCGACAGGTTTTGGAGATGTACAGATGCATGTATGTCTGGTGGCATGTGTGCATGTGTTCTGCACTCCCCTTGTTGCATGTGACGTCAGGCTCACCTTCAGCTACTCATGCTATTGTTTGTGTGTGATGGTGCTGCCTGGTGCTATATTCCTGTTGTTTTGCTCATTTGTGTGAGCTGAAATGACATGTGTGTTGGGGTGTGTGATGCCATGTCTGAAGTCTGCGACTGCCACTCATCTGCAACTGTCATGTGTGTATCAGACCATTGTACATTGCCCTGATGTCTGTGTTCTGTCTCTCCCTGTCTGCAGCGTCAACTGATGAAGAGGGCGGAGACGGTGCTGTGGAGCACAGCGGCAGGGATCCCACCGCCAGCCGGAGATGCAAGGCCCAGCTCCCCTCCCAGGTTGACATCTCTTCGTGGAGTGAGGAGTCTGGTGCCACGTCCATGGCTGCAGCTGCCAGGGGTAGGTCCAAGAGGCGGAGGTCAGAGGTGGACTCCTCAGCAGCAGAAGGGTCAGCTGAGACCCCACAGGGGCCTACGGAGGAAGATGGCATGGCGTCATCCAGGTTGGTGGGGGGTTTGGTTGAGGAGGAGGCCGTGGAAGTCACACGCACGGGGCCTGGAGGGGGGGCTTCCACTTGTACCAGTGTTGAAGTCCAGGGGCAGGGACAGGAGGCAGCACAGGCCGCCGCGGAGGTGCCTGTGTGTAATCCTGTCTTCGATCCTGTGACTGCATCATCCAGCGCCAGCAGGGATGCCTTCGTCCAGACCCATTTTCAGGGAGGGGATAGCTGCACAACAACTGGCCTTCCTCTCCCTGCGGATGTGGCAATCCGGGATCGTGTTCAGCCTGTCCTGGCTGGGGTGGCGTTGTGTGTTTGTGACATTCGGGCTGACGTGCAGGGTTCTCGTGAGGACAATGCACGTCATTTTGAATGCCTCGAAGACCGCGTCGACCGGCTAGGAGGGATCACTGGTGCTGGGTTCCTCTGTCTGCTGGAGCTTCTACCGACCCCCTCCTCAACTGAACCCCCTACGCGCCAGTCGTCCTCCGTGCCATCTTCCTGCCCAAGTGTCACCCGGGCACCCTGTGGAGCTGGCCCTGACCCAGTGGCCAGGCTGGTGGAGGACACATCCCTGCCACAGTCGGGAGTCGGAGGTCCAGCAAGGGTGGCCACCACAACAACTGGACCCCAGCAGGAGGAGGACGTGCAGGCATCACAAAGCAGGGGACATGCACGGCAGCACCAGGCTCAAGGTGGGAGCGATGATGGCTCGGGGACATCAACATCAGAGGGGCAGGCATCGGTCAGAGGGCAGGAGGACCCTGGATTGGGAGTGTCTTCCATGTGGCAGTGGTTGGGCCAGGCCATAGATGCAGAGCGGCGGTGGGCGGAAGAGGCACGGCTCACTATGGTCAGGGCGGAGAACTCCATGCGCAGGGCGCTGAGGTGGGCTGAGTGCCTCGAGGGAATTCGCAGGGATTTGGAGGTGAACATGGCGTTATCCCTGCGAGACCTCGGGGCCAGTGAACAAGCCCGCCTCCAGGACCTACAACAGGAGTTCGATGATGCCCTGGCCCGGGAAATCGGCAAGTGAGGCGTAGGACTTGCCCGCCACCATTGTATATAGTTAGTTAGTGTTAGGTTTCATTTATGTTTTTCTTTCATTTGGGGTGCTTGGACTATGCCCCACCTTTTTGTCAAAAGTTCTTTATTAGGTCATATTTTTGTAGGTTTCATTTCAATGGTTGGGCTCGTTGACCCTGGATTTGTTATTTGTATATAGTAGAACAGTGGATTCATCGTCATTTTTTTTTTTCACCATGGAGCAATCGATTTTACTAATTTCTTTCCCTTTGGATTTGCTTTGTTGGACGGAGACTTTGGACACATTTTCATTTGGATTTTTTTGGATTCTGATTTCATATTTTTTCTCATTTTGGAATGTGCAGCATTTTATTTCTCATTACCATTATTGTGTGTTTTCATTTGATTTACAGCATTTTGTGTTGAATACATTTTTGTTTCATACTTCAATGTGTGGTATTCTCTGATTGGTTTCATGCATGTCACGATGTGGGTTTTCACATTCACTGGCACCCATTGTGTGTGTGTGATGGACATGTGTTGATGTACATACATGCCATTTGGGTTGTTTCATGCAATGGCCATTTCAATGTGGGGTGTATGTAATACTTGGTTGGTTCTTTGGGCAGGGGTGGCGTGCAGTGGGATTTGGGTGGCCATGAGGGCCATGATTGTGGATCATGATGACATGTTGGGGGGACATGAGTCGGGGCCTGCTGGCAGGTGCCTGTCACTGCTGGGTGGGTGGGGATGTAGGGGGACATGAGTTGGGGCCTGGTGGCAGGTGCCCATCACTGCTGGGTGGGTGAGTGGGTGGGGGGATATGAGTCGGGGCCTGCTGGCAGGTGCCCGTCACTGCTGGGTGGATGGGGGTGCAGGGGGACATGAGTCGGGGCCTGCTGGCAGGTTCCCGTCACTGCTGGGTGGGTGGGGTGCAGGGGGACATGAGTTGGGGCCTGCTGGCAGGTGCCCATCACTGCTGGGTGGGTGAGTGGGTGGGGCGAAATGAGTCAGAGCCTGCTGGCAGGTGCCCATCACTGCTGGGTGGGTGGGGGTGCCGGGGGACATGAGTCGGGTCCTTCTGGCAGGTGCCGTCACTGCTGGGTGGGTGGGGGTGCAGGGGGACATGAGTCTGGGCCTGCTGGCAGGTGCCCATCACTGCTGGGTGGGTGAGTGGATGGGGGGGACATGAGTCGGGGCCTGCTGGCAGGTGCCCGTCACTGCTGGGTGGGTGAGTGGGTGGGGAGGACATGAGTCGGGGCCTGCTGGCAGGTGCCCATCCCTGCTGGGTAGGTGGGGGTGCAGGGGGACATGTGTCAGAGCTCACTTGTGCATGGTGACATGTGGGCTGCTGGGGGGCATGGCCAGGGTGGATGGGCTGCCTGCGGGGCATGGTCAGAGGTGCAGGGTAGTCCCCTGTGGTGTGGGCTGCCTGCAGGCGCTGGGGAGGGGGGAGAGGACTCACCTGGGAGGACACACACTGCCAATTCACATTGGGGCACCCCAGGAATACACGTACCCCGCTTGCCCAGCAAAATCGCGTGTGGAACTCCAAGCACACCCCAGAAATACACGTACCCCACTCGCACAAGCCCTATCGCTTGTGACACTTCCCACACACCCCCAGAAATACACATATCCCGCTCGACCAAGCCCTATCACATGTGAAAATTTCTGCGCACCCCCGAAATACACGTACCCTGCTCGCACAAGGCCTATCGCGTGTGACACTTCCCGCACACCCCCCAAAATACACGTACCCCACTTGCACAAGGCCTATTGCGTGTGAAAATTCCTGCGCACCCCACAAATACACGTACCCTGCTCGCACAAGCCCTATCGCATGTGAAACTTCCGGCGCACCCCCAAAATACATGTACCCCGCTCGCACAAGCCCTATCATGTTTTTTGTTGGAGTGCAATATGTTGAGGTGCGGTTGTTTCCTTGTGTTTGGCCACAATACAGAAGCTCCCTTTCATCTCTTCTCTTATCTGGGCGACCGTCGACTTGTATAGCTCTGCTGCTCTGATGTGATGTCTCAGAAGGTTCTTCTCTTACAAACAGTGGACTCTGCAGGTTTTAACATCTCTATTGCAGCATTCCACACAAAACATCTCCAGAAAAATCCTTACCTAACAACAGCTCTGTCAAATTCTGATAGTGGAGTGTGTATCATAACTCAACAGGTGTCTCTAGAGGGAGATATCAATACCAGCAGAAACAATACCCCCTAAGGAAAACTCCACCCTACGGAAATAGCTAAGCTACTAAAACCTATGCAGTCAAAAAGGCTACATCAGTTTGGAGTTACATTAAGCAGTTTTTTAATATATAGCTTGGGCATCCTCAGGCTAAATCATGGACGGCAATAGTTTATATCTCGGTAGAAGATAGAAGTCCCATTGCAGTGGGATAACAATGAATTACTATCCATATGGGATCAGATCCCCTTCCCAAATATCTTCCTTATCGAGCTCTTTGCTCATCCACCTCCTACTCCCTCAGGGTCAGTCGCTTCTCCAAGCAATAAGTTGGTGGTAGTTCTCTTTCTTCGGCTGGGACCTCCCTCTGGAACTGCCTCCCTGCCTCCCTGAAACTTGAGGAGAACCATCTCTGGTTCCGGAAACACCTCAAAACCCTTATCTTTGCTTCTGCATTCTCTCCTCCTCTCCCCTGTTGACTTCCTGGCTGAAACTTAAACTGGACTGGCTACCTGGCCACCCTATGATCTCGGGTCTGGTCCCCTACCCCTCCAGTCACACACCAGCTCTGCCGTCCTGGCACCACCCTCTCTTGGGGACTGTTTTCTGCATCCCTACAGTCCCACTACCAGCACTTACACTGATGGCTGCACTTACCCTTGCACATGCTACCTGTTGGCCGTAACTCGACTTATTGTTATTTATTCTTTTATCACATGCACTGCACTGTCCCTTGCCCCCCCCGCACTTCCTCCTTCCCCCTCCCCATGCACTTGCGCGATCTGAATGACACCTGGCCTAGTAGGATCGCTGTCTATCCTCCCTCTGTTCCCCTCCCTTGCCTTGTCGCGCCTTGAAACACTTGTGTATAGGCGCATTATAAATGCCATATCATATCGTATCATATCTTCCGGCAACCGACAAGTCTTTTTCAGCCACCATGGAAAGGGAGAAGTGACTATGTGTAGCCATAGTCTTCCATGGTGGCCATATTCTTTCTTTACCTTTTTTTCCCCAATATTTTTAATGGCTGCCATGGAAAGGATGAAGGGGCAATGTGTAGTCTCATCTCCCATTCCATGGCTGCCATCTTCTTTGTTTACTTTTTTTTAAAACTCTTTTTAAAACTCTTTTCAATGGCTGCCATGGAAAGGGAGAATGGACTATGTTTCAACTTCGATGTCAGGCATTTTTTTTTTTTTTTTCAATTACAAAATGCCGGAGCATCTGGCAACTGAAGAAAATTGCTTTTAGTACTCCGGTCCAACGGGTCAGTGTACTAACAGCAAGAAGCCCCTTGCCAGGGGCGCATTGCCACATCCAGTAATGCCTGTGGCCTTTGTTAAGTAACTAATGTAACTATGAGCCCTGGGACATTATTGGATGCGGTAATGCCCCCTCCCACCCCAGCTCGGGGCTTATTGTTTAAGTCAAGCACCCGATTTGTGTATCCCATCTTCCCCTCCTGACCCCTTTATTGCCTCCAATGATGCTTCAGAATGTAATGTTGTATATTTAATTAGTGCTCCTCTTCAGTCTGAAGCACTTGCCCCCTTCGGTAAATGTTACCTTTGTAATTCACCTGTTTTCTTATATACATTTAGTTTTTATCGATTTATTTTTTTGTCCCTGTTACAAGTCCAAATTGTTCACACTCATATAAACTGGCTCACTACTTGTTGCTAACTTTATGGTATTGTAAAGGTACCCTTGAAGCAAATGCTTCCACCAATTGTAAATGTGTGATTATAAGTCAGTTCTGACCGAAATTAACATTCCTGTTCTTCAAATAAATACAAATACACTATTTTGAGGTCTGTTTGTTTCTAAGACCAGATTGAATAGCAGTTTGGTGCATTGAGTAATTTCTCCTCCCTCTAGCCTTTCCATCACTTTTCTCATGTGCAGGTTGGCTCTCCGCTTCACATCTCTCTTAATCTTCACATTTAAGTTCCAGGGTGTCAGTGAGACATTGCAGTGCCGTGATTTTATAAATTTGTTCATTATATGTACTGTTGTGCGATTGAGCATCATCCTCATTTTTGGAGTCTCTCCCAACTAACAATGTCACCTCATTTTTTGATGTCCACAGGTTTGTTCATCAGATCTTCAGCAAGCTGCATAAATTGTAAAAAAGAGTGAGGTAGTGCTTTGCGGATCCAATTTAAAATAATTGGGGTCCGTCGTAATTTCATCTAGTGACTCACTGAGTAGAAAATATTACATTAAGTCTTATCTACATTATGATGCTCAATCAATGGTATTAGCCTTAGTACAGATCTCCAGCCTTGCTCATTGGTCTCGCTGATATAGAGACAAGTGATGTGGATGGAATGTCAGGTGTGCCAGTATCTCTTCCATTTCCAAGTTGTGGGGGGGTTGAAAATGTTCAGAGGTTTGTGGAAATCTGGGTTCAGGTAAAATGACTCTGACTTCATGGTGTGGATGAATAACTTCTTTATTCAGTTTCCAAGTGTAACATCCAGTTTCTAGAGTCATTTTCATCAGATAGTAAAGTCCAGTTCTCATAGGCAAACACCGGCATCCTCTCTCTCTCAGGCTTACATCTCCAGCTGCTCTCCAGAGCACACCAGTCATACACAAACATTCAATCCAGTAACATTGCAATGTCAATCATAACACTCACTCCAGATTCCACTAAGATGCAGGATGAATACAGATCCTTACATATCTCCCCCTAAGGAATATTAAAAACACGGCCAACTGGGCCTAACACACACACACACCAACACTGATGCACATGCATCATATCCCAAACTAATACAATCAGTTAAACCACCTCCAAAACCATGAGCGTCCACACCACAGTGGGACAAAACTTTACACCAATGCCCCTTCCCCTTTCTGCTAAGTGGAGAAGAGACATCACCAACACATGAAATACCATAACCACACTTTGCATAAAAAGAGGCACCAAAACCTCTTGTCCATAACAACTCTCCAACAGTCCACATGAAAAAAACACTCAAACTCCCTCACACCCTTCATTCACAACACCAAAGTGTGCCTAAACACACCACTCCCAAACAGGCTGAGTATATCCGATACTCGGGTTGCTATTACACCAAACTCAAAGACCCCACTACCCCTCAAGTGCCCGTGTTGAAAGACTCTTCACACAAAAATCTAACTCCGGGAGCACTACACAACCTATATACCACTAGGGTAACACACACACCACTAGCATAACACTCACCTTGTACACATTACCTCATCTTCATATACAAATGGTTTCTAACATTGTACTTATTCAGAACATTGTACACTCTACTCTAAAATTTCTAAAACTCTATCATGTATAAACAGACCCACCTGAAAATTTAAAACATCTGTTAAATTGTGACATTTTAACTATAATGTTTCCCACTCTCCACCAAAATGTCCAGCCTGGAAAAGTAAGTTATTAGTGCAGCAAACACATGTCCTATCAACCTGAACCCAATACACCTACAATCCTGTTCAGTCAATACTGTAATTCACTTTTGAGTCCATTTGTGCGTAAAAAAATTGATAAACATGTAACTCAGACCTACTATATCATTGTGCTACACCCCTATCAGAACCACACATGTATTTCTTGACAGAGGCTACGACACCCACTCTCATTCCATACATGTCAAGTTTCCCAAAGATGTCTAAATTACTAGCAAGCCTCACAAGACATTTATCACCAAACTAAACTTAATAAGCTATTCCACTAATAAACAAATCCTCAAAAGCAAAGAAAAACTAATAACTCAGTTCCTTGCTCCTCGTGTCCACACCTTTAAACTATCAGAACCTTCAGGGACACGGCCCCTCCTTATGTCTACATCTTTAAATTAAAAGTACCTTCGGGGACACGGTCCCCCTTCCGGCTCAATGATGCAGTGCTTGACATCTTTGCGATATTGCTTTCATAACAATGTGACAGCAGCACACCCATAATCCAATCCATAACTGAGAGCGTAGACTTGAGAGCGCAGACTCTTTTTCACACAGCACCATAACGGGACAATGTTAACTTTTTTTTTTCGGCCAACGGTGCTTCCTTGAATGAACGTGTGACACTCGCACGCTCTGCATGCCAAAGGTTCTTTACTTCAGCATTCTTCCCTTCGCAACTTCGAGCATTGGTAGGGAATTCTTTCCCATGACGTCTTCACTATGCCTTCGCCAACCCCTAAGACATTCCAGCACACATCATCAGTAATTCAGTGGCCGCGGAGAAAAACAGAGCTCCTGGCTACAATGAACATTGTGCCAGAGCGGATCGCTCACCCCAGCTTCTCCCGACTAGGTAAGCTCTTTCTCACAGCTCCTCTAGAGATTCCTGTTGCATCACATTTTATGAGCTCCAGCGCACACACTGTCACAAAAAGAACGCCTGCTGGCAAACTCTTTCAACTCCTCCTTTCTGCACTCTCCTGCACAAGGAAACCTCCTACACAGCACAGGCTGCTCCCTGCTCTTCTCACTGGCACACATTTTGCAAGTGTGTCACTCCGCGTGAAAACAGCCATTTCCAGAGCATGATAAATGCAGTCTCTTCTCCTTAGCAAAGCCAGAATTAAGCTCCCACCTCTTCAACAAGACAATTAGAGACCTGGGCTCCAAGCCCCTTCTAGCGCTGTGATGGGCTCTAACTACCTTATGGTGTTGCTGCATATTGACTCCGAGCCCCTTTATAAGCACATTTGTGGTCTTCAAACCCCTCCAACAGTGCCATGGGCTCCAAGCCCCAAGTGCATTCACAGGCTCCAAATCCCCAAGGTGCAGGCACGGGCTCCAAGCCCCATCAAGTGCTGGAATGGCCGCCAGGAACCTCCTCTGCTCCAGGCGTTTTGCACATAAGCCACCAACTCCTTCATCCAGCTTCTTTGTCACTTCTAGGCGCAGCTTAGGTTTCCAAACTCTTCTGATGCTGCTGCCCTGGGCACCAAGCCCCCAGCTGCGCAGCATGATTTCCCAATTTCCAGGCATTTCCAGGCATCACTTAGACCCAAGGCCTCTTCAGTTGCTACTGCCGTGGGCTCCAAGCCCTCCATGCCGCAGCTTGGGTTCCCAAACCCCATTAAAACAGTCTCTGGGCCCTGACTTGCCTAATTGCTGGCAGGCCAGCTGGCCCCTGCTCTGGCACAGCTTCTTACTTCCTCCGCCTGTGCCCTTTGCCCTGGGCCCTTCTGCGCCTACAGCATTAAGCACTTGCCCTACCTGAGAGAGAGTGTCTTCCTTGGTTTGGGGGGCGGTGATTGTCTCTTCTTCTGTGCTGTCCCCCCAGCACAGCCAGCATCCTCATCGCCAATGTGGAAATCTGGGTTCAGGTAAAATGACTGACTTCATGGTGTCGATGAGTAACTTCTTTATTCAGTTTCCAAGTGTAACATCCAGTTTCTAGAGTCATATTCATCAGATAGTAAAGCCCAGCTCTCATAGGCAAACACTGGCATCCTCTCTCTCAGGCTTACATCTCCAACTGCACTCCAGAGAACACCAGTCATACACAAACATTCCATCCAGTAACATTCCAATGTCAATCATAACACTCACTCCAGATTCCACTAAGATGCTGGAGGAATACAGATCCTTACAAGGTTCAACCCTCAATGTTGGAGCAGACAAGGGGTTTCTTCTCTCTACTGGTTCGTATAATGGAACATGTTCCTCTCAGCCTTTTTATCTCGGGAGCTCTGATTGGATTTCCCCTATTCACCAGCCTCTGCTACCATTTGTTTAACTGCTGTATGCTACTCATACAACTTGTGGCATCGACTCACCCATGGCAGGATTGGCTCCTCTTTTGGTCACCATACAGTATGCTTCTGAGACACCTGACTTGGCAGCGTGGTGAGGTCCAGGGCACCATTCTGGCTCACCTGCTTCTAGTGGTTTGCCTTGGCAACATCATGTTCATAAGCTTCACTCTGATGTGGGCACAAGTCGCAAGCCAGATTGATACCTCCTCCTAGTGTACTGTCAACCACCTCTGAAGCACTGGGCCCAGCACCAAGACAAGGATTTGGCCTTTTGCTTAGTCCGATCATCCCTTGGAATAAGCACCATAATGTCCACGGGCATCATCTTGGTGGGGGACATGAGGGATCTTCACCTTCGTTGCTTTTTGGCAGGTTTGAGCTTCTCACTTTACAAACATTATTGCTGGGGAGCCTGGGGAATTCACCACCCCTATCAGGTTGCATGTCTGCAATGTTGATGTATATACAGAGGTGGAGTAGCTGCCCCCTGGCAGGAGCTCAGTACTCTGAGATCTTTCAGGTCGGCTGTTGGAAAAACCTCCCACTGAATTTTATTTTTAAGAATAGGACTCAGTTTCATTTCAGAAAGAGCTTGGTGGAAAGTGTTCCCGTAATCTTTTGGTACTCCCTTGGAGGGCAACAAGTCCTAGTCATGGCACCAAATTGTTGGAGAAACAAGAGTTCATAAAATCATTCTGGGATAAGGGCAAAGACAGAGACAGGATTATTGTCTTGTATTTTACTGAAAGAATCTCGGAAAAACGTGACACTTGAAGGCAAGCCCCTAAACACTCACACCAGAGAGAATACAACCCACTAGGGAAGAAATGCCCAAGTCAATCTTGGAAGGATAACATAATCTCACATGCAGTTGAAAGCAACAGCAAAGAAATCTGCTGACAAGACCGTTCTGCCAAAAAGAGGTACAGGCAGAAACCTTCAAAGGTAGACAGCGTCAAGATGATGCGAAAAGATACAGTAAAATCCAGCACGGCTGATTGAATGGACCCTGTACAGGTACTACCTTTATCCATAATGGATGGCAGTTTATTAGTCCAAGTCCAGTCCATCTGTCTTCCATCATGTGGGTGCTGTGGGGCTCATCTTCTTTTCATGTCGAAGGTCAGAAAACACATTTTTCATACTCTTACTATACAAATATTTTATCACTCATCCTGTGCACTTGGCAGGCCTTAAAATGGACACAAAGGAGGTAGTGGGACACTCTAACCTTCACACACACATTACACTCCCTCAATCCATGCCATCCAGCCCCAATGTCTCCACCCTTGTTTTGAACTATAATGTATTGCTCCCATCACAAATCACACGATTGTCACTTTGAACATTTCAGGACTTGTTACTTTGAGGTTGGTGGTCAAAGGGAACCTGGTGCCATGGAATTCAGGGGTCCTAGGGTTTATTCAGTTATATGGGCTATAATTTGTGGTCACCTGGAAAGAGCCGGGTCATGCTTTGGCCAGTGTGAGAAAACATGCACACCAGGTGCCGGTTTCTGATCGCGGCCTTGTAGGGCACATTAGGAAAAACACATCTTTGCAACACTTTGGAACAATGAATAGATGTTGTGGTATTTGGGGTTGTGAACTGTCCTTATAGGAGCTCAGGCATGGCTGGGGATTTCTGTGGTCTCATGAATTTTGGCCTAGTGCATGCAATCGCACATTTACCACGCAGGCCTTCCCTTCTAAATATGATTACTAATATCTATGCAAAATAGCAATGTTGCTCACTCTCTTAAACTGCATTATGTAGATAGACTATATTTGGTTATGTTAAAATGGGGTCCTGTTAAATGGGGAGGCATCCCTCTCGCTGACCCCCCTCCACCCTGGCCCATTTTAGTGTCATGAATGCACCTCGCCTCACTCTAAAGTGCCTATGGGGTGGGACAGGGCTGTCCCCTTCCCAACATTCTCCCGTTTTGTTACTTCTACAGTAATACATTCTGGAATACTTGTGCACTCCCGCTCCCCCGTTTCTTTATCCACATATGACTGAGTCCCCTTTATTGGCACCCAGACCCTACACACTGATCACAAACTCTCCCTCTTATGCACGCACTCTTCAGTTGAACAAGCCATATGAATGTATCCCTCCTCCCACGCCAGGTCCACCCAAACCTCTGTATAATTTTCTGGATCCGGGGGTGGGGAAATGATAGTGTGATATCGCGGATCAACTTCATCTCCTTATGGGATGGGGAATATATAGTTCTTCGGGCCACCCTGTGCGACATCAGTTTGTACTTCAATATTTTTGGCACATGCCTCTTGGGTGAATAACACATCTTTGCAACAGTTTTGGAACAATGAATAGACGTTGTGGTAGTTGACGGGTGAACTGTCCTTATGGGAGCTCAGGCATGGCTGTGGATTTCTGTCTCATGAATTTGGCCCCAGTGCATGCAATGCCGTATTTTCCACGCAGGTCTTACCTTCTACCAATGTTAACTACTATCTCTGCAAAATAGCGATGCCGCTTGCACTTTTAAACTGCATTATGTAGTCAGACTATATTTGCTTACATTAAACTGGGTCCTGTTAAGCGGGGAGGCATCCTTCTCGCTGTCCCCCACCTGCCTGGCCCATCATAGTGCCTTCAATGCATCTGACCTCACTCTAAAGTGCCTAGGGGGGTGGGACGGGCTGTCCCCATCCCAACACACCCCACCAGACCTCATTCCTAATTGTAATGGTTATATTTCATTTGCGAAAGAACCTTGGATAGTTTTGGTTGGGCCATGATGGCATGGCCTATAAAAGTGGAGGTTTAGTGGGTGGGTCAGGTTGTGATTGTTTTGGTAGAGTAAATATGTAGCTCTATTTATCATCTTGCAAAACAATAAAGCTGTCTGTAGGTGTTCTACTATCCGAAAATCATTTTTTTTAGCTCTGTTTCACAAATAGAACATTGGGATACATCTTTGCGTCTTGAATACTCAATTTTACGGCTGAAACAAATGACTATGTTGAAGCGTATTATGCTGCAAGTAATTCATACATTAGCCTCAGAGAGAATTAGATCATTTATCAGGTAATGCCAAAACACAGAAAACGTTTGGCTTTCAATGGTTTGAAAGTTATGTCAAATAGGTTTGTTTTGAATATCTCTGTTTCAAGCTTCTGCTGCGATTTAGTTATAATGCCTTTTTACCTGTTTGGTTAGATTACTTTTAATTCACAATCTACTTTTCTATTCTTCTATCGTACTCTGTTAACAAAATATCTCCTTGTTTGTTTCTTAATGGCAGAATCCTACATATTATACACTCCTGAAGAGGAGTGCCTATCCCTAGATGGATTACAATATGTCAACATTATCGATATCTGATAGTATGCGTCCATGTGGAAATACAACACAATGTTTTTAATAACTGCTATCTTTATGTTTTTGTAAATAGTTTCGAGAACAAGAAAGTGATCAAAACATCAGAGCGTGGTAAATATCATTCAAAATAATCCAACAAGTGTAATCGATCATGAAAACCATACAACACAGTTGGATATATATAAGCGATTTTACTTTCAACAGGAACATGTTTTAATATTTATTTCGACTGACCTGAATAATTTGTTGAGTGCAGTGGTTGGAGCTCCAAAGGAATGGAACACATTTCATATTTATATATCATGGTGTGACATGATATCCAAAGTGTGCAAAAAACAGCAGCCAGGATCCTATTAAGACTAAACGGAAGAGACCACATCACTTTAGCACTGAAAAGCCTACACTGATTACCAGTGACAAAGCACATCAAATTCAAAGCACTCTGAATCACCCGCAAAGCCTTACACAGACAAGGAGTAGAATTCCTCCAAGACAAGGTTAGCCGGCATCAACCAGGAAGGGAACTAAGATCCATCAATGACCTACAAATCGAGGCAAAACACTAATCAAAAAAGAAAAAATTGGTGGAACAGCTTTCTCACGTCTAATTGCTAACATCTGGAACACCATGCCCAAAGAAATTAGAATAATATGATATGATAAATCATTCATAACACGTGTGTACACAAGTGGTTCTAGGCGAGAAAAGGGAGGGAAGACAGAGGGAGGACCAGACAAATTATTTTATTAGGCCTTTTGTCATTCAGATCGTGCAACTGTGAGAACGAGAAGTGGAGGAGAAAAATTGCAAGGGAGAGGGGAGGGGAAACGGGGAAGCAATGCTCTGAGTAAGTGCAGCCAAGGCAGCGCAACTCTGGATAGTTAGGAGAACAAGGATGTCCTGAGTTTTAACAGAGAAGTGAGAGGCCAGAGCGTACAGATAGCCTGGGAGGGAACAGGAGAAGTAAAGACTGCAACAGGATTGGCCAGTTCCTTGCAGATTTTAAAGAATTTGGCCATTTTGTTAGAGGCCGCAGAGACACAGGATTGAATGTTTGTTCTCTTCTTGGACATGACAGAGAGTCTGCATTGCCTTTGGAGCAGCCGGCAGGCCTTTTTGTCAGAGGATGCACCAGAAGCCCTCATCATGCTCTCAGCCACATTGCACTTGCATTCCAGGATGGCGAGGTTGGAATCATACTAAGATTTGCACTTGGAGGTAGGCTTCAGCCGGATTCACATGACAGGGGTAAGGATGTCCAGGGTGTTGGAAATAAAAAGGTGCAGATTACAAAGGGCTGTGTCATGGTGTGATTCAGCCACAGGAGTAGGAGGAGCAGAGAAAGTAGAGGCAAAGGCATCCACTGATACACACTTAATTTGCCGAATGACCGACAAAGTAGGTGGAAGTGCCGGGGGGGCTTTGCCTGAGGGATAGAGAGTTTCAGATGAGAGGAGAGTAGAAAGTGATCAGTCCAAGAGAGAGGAGTGGTGAGAGGGTTAGAGAGGGGGATGTCTGAAGTGATAAGAACATCCGGTCTCCAGAGGATAACTCTGAGCAACGTGCTCACCTTGAAGCAAGACAACACAGAGCACCCTAGGTTCGATCCACGGGTCCGTGCTTAGAAACCTATGGGTATTAAGCAAGTTATAAATAACCTATCATATCATATCATATCATATCATATCTTATCCAAAGTATGTCCAGCAGAGTGTGTCGGGCCAGAGGGCAGAATAGAAAGGGAGAAATGGTTGCAGAGGTTGCGGAAAGGTGCAGATGAGGGATTAGAAGCATCCAAGTGGATGTTGAGATATCCGAAAGAGAAGAAGTTGAGAAGTAGAGGCAAGGAGAGAAGAGGTTGGCCAATTCAAAGAGGAAGTATTCAACCTGGCCAAGTGGCCTGTAGATGGTGGCCAAAGTTAGAGAGAGGCCAGGAGAGATAGCAAGCTTGCAGACCAGGCAATGAAAGGAGGAGTAGGCCTGCCATGGGATGACAGAGGCCGGGACCTACCCTGGAAAAATCAGGGCTTGTCCACCTCCAGGACGCTTGCTTCTGGGTTCGCAGATGATCTTGTACCCCACAGGGAGGAGAGTGTCAAAACTCATGACAGAACTGGCCGTAAACCATGTCTCGGTGAGAGCAAGGACATCTAGGTTAAGTTCTTTGAGTAGATGACAGATGTCAGAGGAGTGTTTGACAGCCGAACGAGAGTTGAGAGTATCGACTTGGAGCACATTGTCACATTTGTAAGACTTCCAGTGAGGGGTGCAGGCTTCAGGTACACCCTGCGACGATGGTAGGAGGCTGAGGGTGTTCAGAGGAGGAAGATGAGGGTACCAGAGAGGTGGCAGAAGGAGTAGCAGGAGAAGGGACTAAGTTGATAAGGCACAGGAACCAACCTACCAAAAAAGAGTAGATTGGGCTGAGGGTCCTGAACCAAGACAGTGAAGTTCAGATAGACAATAATGATAGTCTAGGAGGAGCGGACTGGGGCCAAGAGGACCTCCCACTTAGTGCCACCTTTAAGGGGAGAAGAGCAGAAAGAAGAGAAAACAGAGACCATATGAAGGGTCCATTGGTCTGGAGAGGGGATGACAAAGAGGATGTCCGTGAGAGTCTGTCTGGAGGAAGCACTGGTGTAGGTATCAACGATAGGGAGACCTGAGTTGGAAACCAGGATGTCCCTCTTGAATGTCTTCCTTCCATGCTTAGTGAGAGGGATAGGGTAAGAGATAGAGTAGCAGTTAGAGAATACGGGAGAGACAGATAGCATCACAGAGGGTGTGAATCAGGTAGGTGGAGGAGAAGGGGGTGAGAGAAGACAGAGATGCACGGCCCTGTGGCACACAACTCAGAATGTGCAAGGGGTAGGGGGAGGAGGGCTGGGGTCACAACAAAGGAAGACACAGTAGAGGAACAAGTAGCTCACAATAATGAATGGCGCACCTGCGGGGCGGGGTGGGGTCTAGGTTGGAGCCCAGAGAGAACCAGCAACAATGCCAGTTAGCAGAATGCAAAAACACTCAGATTTGACTTATCCAGAAGGGGGGAAATGAATTTTCTGAGCACAGCACACTACAACATATGCAGATTCGATTTTCCAAGAATGGGAAAATAGGCTAAGACCCTGATTCATGGAAACAAGGAGGCAACCAGGACACAGGGAGTGGGGAGCGGGCACACATGCACTGCGGTGCGAGAATAACACTTTTACAATTGCACCACTTACTGTGCCATGGAGCACCTGTCCTCACCCCATCACTGGAGAAGTTAATATTGGCGATGCATGATGATGCTGGAGATGGCCTGTGGGGACAGAGAGAGAAAACACATGTCCGTTCATGCTTACCTGTTGTCTGAGCAGAGGTTCAGGCCCTAGGTCCTCCTGGTCGGAACAGGCCCAAACAGGAATTGCCCTTTTCTTCATCTGCTCTTTGCTTTGGACGCCCTGGAGAGAGAGGTGCCCTTGATCTAAGAGTTAAGAGCAGAAAGTAAGAGGAAGGAGTAAGGAGGTGGGTGATGCTTAGGCCAGGTGACCTAGATCCACTTGCACCTGCTCCCCAACTGCAAAGGAAAAGAGGCTGGAGGGCTGCTTAAGTAGGGGAAAAGAGTGGCAAACCAGAAAGGCATCAACAGTTTAAAGTGATTGACAGGTGGGCAGGGTTTAGGCCAGGTAACCTAGATCCACCTGCACCTGCTCACCAACTGCAAAGAAAAAGAGGCTGGATGGCTGCCTAAGTAGGGGAGAAGTGTGACAAATGAAGAAGGCACCACCAGTTTAAAGTGATTGACAGGATGGCAGGGCGCAGTCCAGGTGAGCTAGATCCACTTGCACCTGCCCACCAACTGCAAATAAAAAGAGGCTGGAGGGCTGCTTAAGTAGGGAAGAAGAGCAGCAAACCAGGAATGAACCAACAATTTAAAGTTATTGACAGTTGGGCAGGGCTTAGGCCAGGTGACCTAGATCCGCTTGCACCTGCTCATCAACCACAGAAGACTACATCACCTTCAGGAAACTGCTCAAACCCTGACTACTCAGCAGACAATGCCAACCAAGAAGGGACACCGGCAACAACAACACCACAGACAAACAACTAGAGAGGAGACAAGATGGGCCAAAATACCCACAAAGAAGAACCTGGCTAGATATCATCAAGTGGCATCCAAAGGGCCACAACAGAGAGGCCTCAACAAACAAACTGATTTTACTAGCCCTTCCCTTCCTGCACCTTGTACATAAATGATGCCAGTACACCTGATCCTGGACTAGCCACACTCCACATAAACAAACAGGAACCGTCACTATGTGCACACCTAGAGTGAACCTCCCACATAGTCCAGAAAACCTCCAATAACGCAACCACACATCAAGATGCCGGATTATCTTGCAGCTACGACCACCTGTGAATCTGGATACCTTATGGACACCATCTAACCAGTGGACACGACCAACCCAGCATAACCACACAACACACTAACATCAACACAAACCACTACCACGAACTGAGGAACGAATCTTAGCCATACGGGTACATTTCAAGAGGTCTCTCAAAATCTACCACACGCAAAACATCACTCACAGAGGCCAGTTCCTCCTATTTCTGAATCTATCCTCTCATGCTTTTCCCCACTAACCCCCACCCTACTCTCTTGCAGAGCCACGTGCTGGCTGGTATCAGTGCACAGTACAAATCAACATAACATAACATATTATGTATGTTGCAAGGGTGCAGAAGGAGGATTCTGACACATGTGTGGCCTGGTAGCTGCTATAGACCTTTATTCACCAAGAAAATAAAGAGAAAACCTAACTTTCCCTACTTCTATGAGGGGTTTCCATGCCTCAACTAAAATGCTAAAGGGGTTTATCAGGATGTACTTGTAAACTAAAGAAACTATTATCCTGTGCCAGAATCTCAAATTGTGTTCGGTACACTTACCGCTTAAACTAGAATTGGATCCTCATCAATAATTTGCGCCAGTGTATGTAAAGTTACAAAACTGTTTATTGAAAATAATTAAATGCTCCCTTGGAAGCTGCCCTGTGATGACACGTGTTTCAGGAAGCTGTTGACTTTTTCAAATCATGGGCTGGTTAATTCATACTACTTAATACGTTAAATCAACATGTAAGTTAACCATAGATAATGAGACAGAGAAAATGGAGAGGTTTAGGGGAGAAGTGTTAGGATTTTAAATAAAAAATAAAAAAAATAAAAATGCAATATAATAGTTAGTGAAAAACAAATTATTAAAAACACCAAGTTTTTCGTTTTTTGCTGTATCATGTAAATGTTCACTTTTAAGATCAGCCCATCCATTTTAGCACAAAAGTCCATCTTGTCATATTAGCTATGTCCTGCAAACGCTGAGCTGTTGGAATCAGCCTGTAAATCCTTATATAATGGTCTACCAGATTGTGTTAGTTACGTCCATATAAAAAAAAGCATACATTATGTATCTATTAACTTCTCATGGATAACATTGTATCTGGCCAATATCGAAAAATCGATCAAAATGTCAATATTCAACTAGGACCATCCTTTACCGCTTAGGGCAGCACGAGCATAATTGCAGTTGCAAACGTTCTTTCATTTAAAATTAACCATTCAAACCAAGCCTTACTTCAAATATATTATTTATAACCATGACAATTGGAATCTTAATGTTGTCTACCTTAATATATTTGGTATTCACTCTCGTTATGTTGCTGTAAGTATAAGGGAGTAATTCCATCTGTAAACAAAATGCATCTTTACATTACTATAAGAACATAAGGTCTCGTAGCAAAACTGATTAGTGCCTTTTCCCTTATTACATGTGCATTATTAAACATATCGTCTGGATATCGTCGGTAATCTGAGGTGCAGTGTATAGTTCGGTTGATTTTCAGTTTTATGTGGGCTGCCAGATCGTACAAATGCTAAGTCCCGTCTCCAAAGGTTCATACACAGTTCTATTTAGGTTGCGCTGTCCCTAATTATAGTTTTCCACTCTCGTTAATCCATGCGGCATGTGTAATACAGTGTACTTCTTAGGGTGAGAGGGGGATTTATCAGGTCGCCGTACTAATGTGCCGTGAATTTGCTGTAATGTTGTTAGAACGTAGTGTATGCTTACCGATCATAGCTCTAATCCGTTATATCACGTTGGCTTCTCCAATCTATGGGAGAAAGCCGCATTGCGCCTCACTTGTTACCTCTGGTTACCATGGAGACCAAACTTGACCATTATTGCTTTCTGTACTATGTTACGGCCGGCCGCCATATTTAGGGAACTGGTCACACATTTACAATGGCCCTCATCAGGACCCTGGCGTTAAGGGGTTAATGGTGCCGTAAAAGGCTGCGGCGCCGTTAACCCCTTAACGCCTTACTACGAGATCCCTTTGCGGCTCCCAACCTGAACGGCTGGTCTGGACCAGCTGTTAAAGTAGGGACCCACAAAGGGACCTTGATGGCAATTACGGTACCGCAATTTGTGGTACCGTAATTGCTGCCTTCCCCATTCCCATTGAGCCCTATGGGGCAAAAATGGGAATGGGGAAGGGCCATGGAGAAAGGGGGAATTACCGCCCCGCCAACCTTGGAATAGGGTGGTAATTCCCCCTTTCTCCATGGCGGACTCTGGCATGGACCATGGTGTTAATAGCACCATGGTTTAGCGCCACAGTCCTAATGAGGGCCAATGTCTCTATTGTGTCTATCCCAACTTGCCTAGAGGCTATTTCCAAAACACTTCTCCCCTAAACCCATCCATCATTTTCTCTGTCTCATTATCTATGGTTGAATTGATGTCTGCATATCATAATTTACATGTTGATTTAACTTATTAAGTACTCTGAAATAACCAGCCCATGATTTGAAAAAGGCAACATCTTGCCGAAACATGTGTCATCGCAGGGCAGCTCCCAAGGGAGCATTCAATTATTTTCAATAAACAGCTTTGCAACTTTACATACACTGTGGTGAAAATTATTGATGAGGATCCAATTCTACTTTACCAATAGGAGGTGGGGAACATTGACCTCCATGTATCTCACATATGCAACACTTTCCATTTGGACATACATGGAAATTGGTCACTGGGCGTAACTAGTTGGCAGCTGCAACCCCTAATTCTACATATAGCTTAAACTAGACTGCTGTGTTAATGTCTGTGGTCCAGGAGAATGATTCCCTTCATCAGGATTTGGTAACACAATTTTGGTTGAAAGTTCTTAACCAGGGGGAATGACTCCCTTCCCCTGGTCAAAATTGTCCTCCAACATAAAATACAACATTCCAGCCCTTCTCTTTGGCAGGCACACTGCTTATCTCTTAACACTTTGTATCAGAATGTCTTTTCAGCTTTGGTGACCAGGAGAATGATTCCCTTCTCCTTGTATCGTGACCTCAAAGTTTGATGCAACCAGGGGGAATGACTCCCTTTCCCTGTCTCTTTTCACTTGGTTGCACAGTTCAACACCACAAGGGGGAATTACTCCCTTCCCCTGGCCTCTCTTTAACTGTGGTTTCACAATTCATAACCTTCAGTTTTTCAGTTTGAGTGTCCCAAACCCAGGCTTCCCTTTCTCCGGACTTGGGCAGACTTGGTTCTCTCTCCTGCCAAGTACTGCCATGCAGAAGATGGTTTGTACTTCTTTTATCTTGTGGGCGCGGGTTGTAAGAAAGGCATGGTATCAAGAATAGACAGACACAAGTGATCACAGTTCAATTGTGTTTATTAAAATGTATAATGGGTGAGATAAACGCCTAATCTACACCTAATCTAAGATGGGAGCAAGCTACAACCATCAAATAATATTGAGGCAGTCCTAGTGGCGTCTTGTCAAATAAAAGGGCCTATGCTAAACAAAAAAAAAACTATTGGCAGTCCTTACAGCTAATTTCAAAAAGAGTATGGGAAAATATTCACAAGAAAAAGAAAGAAGTGTTCACAAATGATAAATCAGGATTTTATAGCTGGGGGTCTCCCTTCCCCACGTTTTTAGCACAGGACAGGGCAGGAACTTTGAGCGCAACACACTCCTGGGTTTTGTGAGCACGAGGTTACAGTTAATTTCCAAAATATCAGGGCCTTCTGTGGCCAATTCTCTTTCACCCAAAGTCTCTTGCCTCAGAGGACCTGATGTGTTACAATCAACAAAAACAAAAGTTCCTTCAATAAATCTTCATCGGGCGATTACTCTTCACCTTAGGATCCACCTCTGCTGGGCTCTGATCCCTCGTCCCTCTGTCGGGTTCCCTACGGCCTTTCATTCACAATGTAACATTCCAGTCTCAATGTCTTATTAAACAACCATTCACTGAGGATATCCCTCACTCGGGTTCACGCTTGTCGACACTATGTTCACTTTGCTTTATCCATACGTAGGATTCACTCTCCTTAGCTTTCCCCTTGTTATCCATGTTGAGTTCACATAGCCATTCTTATACAGTTCATGATTTGCTCATTCTCATCGGAAAGTGGGGGTTCATTCCCCTAGCTTTCTTTCTGCATCCCCCTGTCGGGTTGACACTTGCCACAGTTTTCACAACTCACTTGGTGCTCACCGCGTGTCAAAGACTTTTGACTGTACGTGGGATTTTACATGACCATCGTATGACCACTTTGACACTACACACAGCCTTCCTTAAGGCCCCTTGTTCTTTGTAGTTGTGTTAGTAGAAAAATATTCTCAGTTCAATACTTTCTCTTTCTTTCAGCAGCAAATACCATATAGAGTCCTCCAAATGAGCACCCACGCAGGCCAGACCACTTTATGTCTGGTTCCAACTTCACTCAAAAAAGATAAAAAGACCTCTGTCTATTATCTTCTTTCTGTATATACAATGTTGCCACTGCAACCTTGGTCTCAACACAATCCAGTTCGCTATCATTTGCTTCCAACTCACCAGCTGTGTTAAACTCGTTGGCCTTTCCCTTTGTCGCTGGAGTCAAGGGCAGTACCACAATGAGAACCGTCACTCCCCAACAATGCCAATTAGTGTAGGTGGTGTTCCATGTACAGCAGACCTTTGATTCACCACTCGCCAGCTGCGACTTCCGGCATCGTTGCATTTGCTTTCATGGAGGCTTTGCGGGTCTGGGTTGAGAAGGGCAAGGGAAATTCTCTCCTGGTCGTCCATTTCAATCTCTCTGCCTTTCTCCTCCTCTTGAACTGGCGGTCCGCTATGGTGACTTACTCATGCGTTCGGCCTTGCCTGAAGTGTACCTCTGTGCTCCACCTTTTATCCCTGTGGGGAAGGAAAAGGGCGTCAGGTGTGCATAGTTATGGTTAATTGCCTGACTCTGCCTTACACTTGTGTTGGGACATGTCAGGTAAACAAACCGGGTGTTGGTCCGATGTCTATCCCGGTGTTGGAAAGTGTTTGTATTGGAAAAGTGGGGTAGAACTTCGGAATATCCTACGAGGTTGGAAGGGGAAAAGGTGTTAAATGAAAGGGGGTAACACGTCTCATCCGTCTGTGTCCCGCTTCCACTCCCCGAGGGCCCCTCATTCAGGTGATCCTCCCACACTGCTCCACCCCCAGGAACTGGATCCAATAGTGATGGCCGTGGCCTGGCTACCTGGATGACATATCCCAGGGGACTATTCAGGGAGACACCTTCAGGTTTCTCACAGGGCCCCCGAAATGTATTTCTCTATTGCTTTGGTTTGGTAGACCTTGTTCACCCTTTTGCCAGGTACTGCCATGAAGAAGATAACTTCTATTTCTCTTCTCCAGTCCTATATCTCTCTAATATGGTTATCTTCCAGACACTCTCCTGCCAGGTACTGCCATGAAGAAGATGGTATGGAACTTCTTCTTGCTTCTCTTTTGAAAAGCTAGGAGCTTCATGATAACCGCTAGCTAGTAATTCCTCCTTATGGCCCTAAGAGTTTCTCTTCATGCAAGTGGGTATTTTTCTCCCCAGACTCATATGATTTGTTCCTCTGTTACTTTCATGTACTTCCAAAAACCCTCCTGTGTCCCTACCGACTGGCCTGTGTGCTCCCATACCTTCATGGATGTTCCTGGTGGGCTCCCCTCTGGCCTGGCATCCAAGTTTTGTTGCTACCATCTTCCGTACACTTCAGATCTGCTGCAGTGGATCTCCAGCCTCTGGCTCTCTGCAGTTCCTGCACCTGCTTAGGATTGAGTGATCCACCCTCTTCCTTCTACCGGGGCTCCTGCTTTTCCAGACTCTGATGGAGTCCTTCAGCGTTGGACTCCTTAGAGACGCTTCGGTCCTCTTGACCGTGTCCCGCTCTGCCTCTTCTTTGTGCTTTCAGTCCTGTATTCAGCCGCTGCCACATCTGCGAAGCACTTTTAGGCAATCTATGCCCTCACGACTTGAAATTATTATTTCAAATACAAGCCTCAAATGAAGAGGCAGTAAAGCTCAAAACACTTGTCAGGCGTATCCACCATTCTAAATAAATACCAGACTGCATTTCAATCCTTGCATTTTTGGCACAGTGTGTTTGGGAACCTTCTGTTCATTGTTTTTCAAAGAGGCCAGCTAACGGGTTAAAAGCACCAAAGGTATCTATAATTTTGGAATTGGCAGGCCAAGAGTTACAGAGGTATTGCTTACATTGCTAGTTAGGGCAGGTATGTATTTACCATGACGAAGAATCATGAAGAATAAAACTTACGTCCAAGGCTGAGCACGGATATCCATTTTCTTATTGAAAAATTAAAGAGAAGTCTAGTCTTTTAGGAGCAGAATGAAATAGGTACTCCTGCACGGTCTAATCATGTGGGTTTGAGACAGATATCAAAAGAGATGTCAGGATTAGATGCAATGGGGATCATTTTTGAACAGTGTGAAAACATGAGGTATAAGAACAAAGTGGGAGTCATATGTAGTTGACTTTTACACTCCAGGGCATATTCTACACATCTGCACATCTGCAGCCCGACTTGGCTGTGATGTCAAAACTACATTTCCACCATGCATTCCTCCTCTGTCCTCAAATGCCCGTGTCTGCACGACATTTTCAATTAAGGGAAAAATGTATGGAATCCAATGGAATTTGCTTATTTTAAACACAAAATCAATCAGATTTCATAGGAATCCATTATAAAAGCTGCATACCATGCTTTAATGGATGGTATGTATTTTATTGTATTTATTGCATTTGTTAATACAAACCCAGATGTATCACGGTGTAGGTTACATGATTATGGCAGTACTTGCTGGTTACAGAGCAGAATGTAGATCCTTAAAAAAACAGAGCAGTGACATGATAGTTACAGAGAAATCAGACAGATTAGCAGGGTCTGAACATTTGCATTTGCAGAGTTATGCCGTTAGAGTAACATCAGAAAATAGTTATTAGTCCTGTGGTTATAGGCAAGCCTATTACCGGTAGGTTAGAATTTATTGAACAGACATGTTTAGGAGTTTTTTGAAGTGGGAATGAGACTGTTCATTGCTTATGTTTGCAAGGAGTGTACACCATAATCTGGGAGCTGCTACAGGGAAACTGGATAGAGTTCTTGAAACGGGGGATGAGTAGATGAGTACTACGTTTCAACCTAACGAGTCTGGTCGATGGTTTTTGAGTGAGACAATCATTCAGGTAGGTGGGAGCATTTTGGGTGATGTATTTATGTGCGGTGGTGAGAGTTTTGAACAGTATTCTAGCTTGTATGGGTAGCCAGTTTACCTCTCTCCTAGACTGTGATATATGATCGCTTTTTTTTTTTTTTATATATCCCTAGAGCTACTCTAAGAGCTTTATTTAGCAGTAATTGTAGTTTGGCCACGTTTCTTTTGGTGGTGCCTAGCAAGAGTATATTACAGTAGTCTAATTTAGACATGATAAGAGCTCTTGCAAGTGTGATGCAATTCTGTGTAGTAAGACATTGTCGACTGAGGGAAATTAGTTTTGCTGTGTAAGCTGTGGAGGAGGCAAGTGAGTTGATGTGTTTGCTGAATGTTAGGCTAGCATCTAGATATACTCCTAAGGTCTTGACTTGGTTGGAGATGGGAATATGGGTACCTTCTATGACAATAGAGGTGTAATCCTGATGCAGTTCTTTCAGTTGGGCTGGGATCCTACCATAATAATCTCAGTCTTTTCTCCATTTAGGCAAATACCTTTTTTGTGCTATCCAGTTCTGGATGAGCGAATAGATTTTGTTCATGAGAATGGTGTCTTGTGCTTGATTACCAGTGATTGGGATGAGTAGCTGTGTATCATCCGCAACATTTGTATAGATAACTCCCATGGCATCTAGAGCTGCAAATAGAAGTTTTGTATATGCATTATAGTGCATGGAGGAAAGACATGATCCTTGTGGTACATCTATGGGGGCTGGTTTTGGATCTGCTGCCTCCTCACCTGTGGCTACTCTGGACGTTTGATCTGATAGGAACGATTTGATCCAAGAGGGTGAGTTTTGTGAAAATTGAAAGTTAATAGATAATGCTAGGTATCATTTGTTGTGGTCCACTAAATCGAACGCGGCGGATCGGTCGAGTAATAGTGAGATGCATATATTGCCAGAATCTCTGACAGCGTCCATCTGATTTTTTAAATCAAGTAATGCTGTCTCTGCTCTGTGTTTGGGACGAAAGCCAGATTGCCTGTTGCCTAGTAGGTGGTTGTTTTCTAAATGTGCTTTTATTTGGCTGTAAGCAATTCTGTCGATTATTTTAAGGAGGAATGGGACTGTGGTAATGGGTCTATATTTAGTGGGTATGGTGGAGTCTAGGGTGTATTTTTTTTTTCAGCAGGGGCATGACCCAAGCTTCTTTAATGTCTGATGGGACTGAATTGGTACTCAAGGAGGCGATTATGAAATTGGTGATGACAGGAGCTAACGTTAGCGTGCAGGACTTGACTAGTTTAGCAGGAAAGCTATAACCTTTACAGTGTGAAGATTTGAGGGAGGCCATGGTCTTAATTACTTGGTCTTGGGTGACTGGGGAGAAGTTAAACTGAGTTGTTGAATCTAGATTCTCACTCAAGACTGCCGGGGCAGTGTCAGCACTCTGGACCAGTAATTTTCTTTTTGTAATCATTTTGTCTTGTAGGGATTCGATTTTCGTGGCTAGTGCATTCTGTATGGTCGTGCACCATGCTTTAATAGCAATGGTTGGACTGGGAGGGGGGATAGTTGTTTCCATTTCTCTAAGGATTGTAAACAGTTCTTTGCTGTTGGACGCAGCATTGGTGATACGTGAGTTCAGGGTGCTAGTTTTGTGATTGATGATTGCACGTTTATATTTGTGAGATAATAGCTGGAGTTCTTTTTTGGGCTCATTGGAAGGGTTTTTTCTTGTGAGATGCTCTACTGTTCTTTTATTTCTTCTGAGTTTAATGAGTACGCCATTGAACCAAGAGTTACTACAATTAAGTCTCAGTAGTTTAGATTTGAGTAGGACTGCTTCATTGATAGCAGTTTTCAAGCAGGAATAATAGCAGATGGGGTACGCTATCTGGGTTGGGGATCATTTTAGGCTGTGCATCAAATAGTTTGTTGAGGATGGTGGTCAGGATTTCTGGAGTGATCTTACATGAGTTTCTCACCAATATTGGCACAGGTGGTGTTGTGGATGATTCTTGGGGTTTAGTGATAGATACATTGAAGCAAACTAAGAAATGTTCTGACCAGGAGATTTTTATGATATCTTCTAGGGATACTTTAGTGTTCAAAGTTAAAATCCAATCTAGGATTTTCCCTTTATTGTGGGTGGGAGCATTGACAATTTGGGAGAATTGAATTTCTTGTAATGCAGTGTGGAAGACTGTGGCTTTATGATCATGGGTGTCATTGAAGCCCAGGTTTATGTCGCCTATTAGTACAAATTATTATTTATGTTTGAGTATGGGGGTAATGAGTAGCCAGGTGTCTATATCTGCATGGTTGGAAGGGCTGGGTGCTCTGTACAATAAGAGGAAATTAAGGGTCGTTTTAGGGTCAGTGGTTAGTTTAAGGTCTAGGAGCTCATAGTCATCTATACTGTCTATACTGCAAGCTCTGAGTTGTAAGGAGGATTTCGAAATAATTGCTACCCCTCCTCCTAGGTATCATGACGGTCCATTCTGAGGATGGTGTAGTCAGGTAGGATGGCTAGTGTCAGTAATGGGCCTGAGGCTGGAAGGAGCCAGGGTTCAGTCAATGCAAGGAAGTCTAATTGGTATTCATGTATGAGGTCATATACATCAGTGGCATGTGCACCTACGGAACATGCATTCACTAGACCTCCTTTCAGATGAGTGTTAGAAGCAGAGTTGTGGGTGCAGGGGGAGAGGGGTGAATCTATGAATACTGTGTTGGTAAGTTGTGCTGTGGGGTGGTACAGCTGGGATTTGGGTTAACCTGACAGCGTCAATGTAGTTAAGTTAAATTTTGGGTAGTGGTAGTGTGTGTCCTGAGTGGGTAGTTGTTAGAAGTCTGGTGGAGTTTAGGTTTAGGTGTTTACATTTTGTGGATAAGGGCCCAATTCATGGAAAAGTGCTCAGAAATCTGGCAATGGCCACACGCCGAGAACGACACTGCATGAGCCTGTGCGCAAAAGTTTTTCTGCACGCTCATCTTATTCATGGAATTGTTCATGCAAAGTAACTCCATATGCAAGTCATTATTGGAATGCTCCCAATACGCCCCACACAAATCAAAAACAGCCAGAAACAGCCACCTTTGCATGCTCCCCGGGCGTGAATGCATGCAGCCTCAAAACAGTGCGTGGGGTCCCTCACAAGCAAGCCTGCATCTCGGAAACCCTGAGCAGGGTTTGTCTAACTGTTACCGGCACGACCCCCCCCCCCGACAACATGTGTACAATCCATCCTAACTCAGGTAAAACTCCAAAAATATGTGTACAGACCCCTGTAAACCATTCCTGCACCCTGCTACTCTAGTACAAGCACCCCTAAGTTAGAACGGAAACCTGGCTGCGTGCATGCAACCCTAAATCTGATACCCAATCTTACCGATGCTCTGTGATTCCTATGCACAAGTGTCTGTACGCCTGACTTTAGGTGGCAGATAGTATGAGGGCATTGCGTGGCCATTTCACAGCTTGGAGGGTGCACAGTCATATCCCTAGATACATATTGTTCGGCGCAATCATGGGCACGCGATGGACTGCTTGCAGGCCGTCCCTTGTAGCACCCATTTTTCCATTCTTTCATCTGCTCTTCGCCATTTTTTGGTGTTCGGCCCCCCCTCCCCACCCTCTGTGCAAGCCATGGCCATGCTCTGCTTGGTTTCTTGCGCAAGGCCCTCTGTGGCTCACAGGGGTTTACTGGGCTGTTGCAAAATCCACACCAATCCAAAGAAAATCCTGCACATTTGATTCCATGGCTCGATGGACGGGATTATGCACGCAGTTTGGCGCACAAGTTACCTATTTTACACGCAAATAATTCCATGAAACGGGCACTATGTGCTTATTTTGGTGGGTCTATTCAAGCTATTACCACTGGATACCTCTACTGGTCGATTTGTGGCCAGAATATCAGAGGAATACAGCAATAGATCCAGTACTGATGGACAAATAGTAATTATTCAATTCTGCATAAAAAATAAATAAGGGCCTGATTCATTGAACTTTTAGCGTGGTGCAAAGTGACTTTGCACTGGTTCAAAGTCACTTTGCATTGCCAACAAACACCCTGGGCCTGACTCATGGA
The DNA here is from genome assembly GCF_040938575.1 of Ambystoma mexicanum. Lineage (NCBI taxonomy): Eukaryota > Metazoa > Chordata > Amphibia > Caudata > Ambystomatidae > Ambystoma > Ambystoma mexicanum. Next base: position 167,949,198 of record NC_090933.1, read on the forward strand.
ACTTTCACTTTGCACAGCAAAAATACACTTTGCACCACTCGGCGAATCAGGGTGTGCATTGGCAGTGCAAAGTCACTTTGCACGAGTACAAAGTGACTTTGCACTGCCAAAAATTCCATGAAGCAGGCCTGATTCATGGAATTTTTTAACATGGTGCAAAGTCACTTTGCATTGCCAACAAATACCCTGATTCACAGAGCAGTGCAAAGTGTATGTTTGCAGTGAAAAGTGACTTTGCACCATTTTAAAGTCAGTGCAAATTCACTTTGAACTGCAAAAATACATTTTGCACTGCTCTGTGAATCATGGCGTTTGTGTGCAGCTCAAAGTAACTGCACTATGCTAGAAATTCCATGAATCAGGCCCTACATGTTTTATTATATCTGAGAAAGGTGTTTTTATTTCTCTAATCAATCTATGCGTTTGCCTAGACATAGAACTGAGCAACATTCATTGATGTGAGCTGTTTTAGAACTCAAGCAAAGACATAATTATACAGTTACTTTTAATGGTACATTTTCTGAAATTGTGCCAGTGCAAAACCCAACCATAGTTAGCAATGTATTGTTACTGCAACTTGTGCAAGTCTGGTCTCTGATTCTGCAGTAAAACCATTGCAAAAGTCACTGATGAACTGATAAGTAATGTCAATGCCCCATAACAATGTTCCCTTCAGGGGCAAGATTATCAAAAATTTGCACAAGTTCTAAAAAGTGAGCAAATGCTTTAATAATATAGAATGGAGCAAACCCTTTTTGTCACGATTCATATTATCTGAAAACATTTGCACTTGGGCAAAAATAAATCCTACTTTTTTGTACTATGTTTTCTGCATAACATAAAACGAAATCCGTTTTCTACATTTCTTTGCATGTTACTCATCAAGCATAGTAAATAAAACAGTCTGTTTCCTTTTTGCCCGTGTGAAAACATGTTTAGATATTACAAGTTGGGGCTAAATCTGTTTGCTCCATTCCTAATTATCTGAGAGTAAGTATTGTTGCTAAATACATTTGCACCACTTTTTTGCACCAGTGCAAAGGTTTAATAATCTGGCACAAGGATTTGCTGTCAAAAGCTCTACGCAGATAAGGCTGGCTGGTTGTGTGAAGGCTGGGCCTGTCACTTCAGACCCTACTAAATAGAATGCCAGTTAAATGCAGAAATTGCTGAGTGTAGGAGGGGCAGAGTCTTTTCTGGTGTGTCAATAGGGGCAAGGGGCCAGATGATCAAAGATTTGCACTGGTGCTAAAAAGTTAGCAAATGGTTTGATGATACAAAATGGAGCAAATACATTTTGTCACAATCCATATTATCTAAAAACATTTGCACATGGGCAAAATTGAATCAGGCAGTTTTTTGTTCTATGGTGTTCAAAAGGCGTTGACTACATTTCTTTTTATGTTATGCAGGACGCATTATGAAGAAAACAACATGTTCCTATTTTCTCTGGATGAAAACATTTTAGATTATACTGATTGGGGCTAAACCTTTTTGCACTATTCTCTTCTAACAAACCAGCAAAATTGGTGCTAAATTTGTTTGCGCCGCTTTTTTGTGCAAGTGCAAATCTTTGATAATCTGGCCCCAGATTATCCAACATTTGACCAGTGTTGAAAATTGAGCAAATGCTTAGATAATACAGGATGGCGCAAACAGGTTTTGTCTCAATCGGTATTATATCAAAACTTTGCATTAGGGCGCCAATGAATCAGATTGTTTTTCGAATTACTGTTTTCTGCATGGCATAAAATACATCAAATCTGTTTACTAAATGCATTTTCATTTTTGTGAAGCGCACATAATCAATAAAACAGTCTGTTTTCATCTTTTCTATAATCAGAACATGTTTAGCTAACACAAATTTGTTTAAAGCGTGTTTGCTCCATTCCCCATTGTCTAAGCAGAAAAACTGGTGCTACATGAATTTACTCCATTTTTTCCACATGAGCAAAGCTTTGATAATCTGGCCCCTGGTTGTTGCATTTTCTCTGTCCATTAGGGACATAGACCACCCGTTGGCGCAATGGCCGCCATCATTTCTGGCACCAGAAAACAAATGATAAATCAACTGTGAAGTGGCCATTAAGGGTCAAAAATCAAAGGTTAACTGAACATAATCAAAACTAGCCATAATGTGCTGCCTAGTAGACACTGCAAATGACGGTCACGGTTGCATAACGCAGACTAAATATGTGGTGTTAATGGATACAGTGGAAATGTGCCATGGAGTGCCAACTGGGGATAATATTATCTGTCAGGTGATCTGCTAAGTGTGCATGAAAGCATTGTATTAGGTACTAAAGGCGTCTGCGGAAACCAACACTATGCGCTACCTGGGTATAATATAAACTGGTAATGATATGCTGAGCAGGTTGGGGGGAAATCAAAAATGTCAATTTTAGTGATGCGCTTACCTTGCATCTAAATTAGAAGATAGCCAAAGAGAACATGATATTTATTATCAAAGGCATTTCCACTTTGATGCATCCATTCTTTTCACTTCGCAATGGAAACTTACCAAATACCTAGGTATCATAAAACATTTGATGGGTACATGCAATGGACCGCAATGGTTGTGGATGTTAAATCAGGTATTACCAACGTGAAAGAATCACGGAAACAAGCTAGAAGAGAGCCGGACACATGGCCCGCATTGCACATGCATACAAGATAAATCCTAAAGCAAACTAAATGAATGGAAACTGACACATTTTAGTGAGCGCAGGATTCCACTTTTAGCCAATTTGGCTAAAAGGTTTGCATTTATTCTTTGATTAAATCGGATTTGGACTTTTCTGTCTAGTTAATTAAGTGCGCCTCGTTACCTCATTTGTGTTCCATTAAAGGTCTTCTATTTACTGGAGATGTTTCATTTTCATTTACTCACAGGGGCATATTACAGTCCTCATTATAGTTGATATATTCCTACAAGTAATGCCGTACCTATGACATAAGCGTATTACTCAAATAAACTACTTTGCTGTGATTGTATATCAGCACTGACTATTGTATTTGATACTAGATTTTCCATTTTATGTTATCTTTCCATAAATAAATACATTTAATAGTAGTTGTTATTATTGTACATATTATTGTATTTAACAAAGCATTTTTTAATTCAAATGTACAGTTGTGATGCCTTAGATAAACCGAAAAAAGGTCTGAAGGTAAGTGTCACTGTTATTATCCTCATCAATCTCTTGGGGGTAGCTTTGAACAAATAATAGCCCTCCCAGTGTTGACAATCCCATATAAAACTAAATCTCAATTTTATCACACAATTAATAAAAGCAATCATTTTTCACACAATGCTAGGATATAGAAATTACTAAAAGCCCCATACATCAATTCTTACATCAATATCTATTGTGTAAAACTGATTACAGAAGTATGCACATAACACATTAATTACTAGTCGCAGTGACCTGGGTACTAATAGCGTGGGTCCACTAGACAAATTTGTCATGCTATGTTTCTCTTAGCCAAACTCATACAAGTTTCTGTCCTGTATGGCTTACCTGTGCTGGTCATTCATCAGGGGCAACAAATGTGGGAATCATGGAATAGCTTGTGATAGATTCCACTTCTCTATCACCCTGGTCTTCTTGAGAATCCCTTGTGGTATTGCTGTGTCAAATACTGTTGACCACATACAACCATTTGTGTTGCTCTAGCTGTATTTCCTGTTTGGAGGATTATCAGCCTATCTTCATCTCCCTCACCTCATAAAGTGGTCAGGGATTCTTGCACTTTGGTGGAGCAAATGGAAGGGTATCTCTTCCATAGCACGGTGTGCGTGTAGACAATTTTACCACAATACGGGCTTCAAAACATCTGCAAAACATGTCGTACCTGATCTTCATATGATGGGGTATACCAAAATGTCAACTAAGTAGTTCACCACTTAGATAACCATAGATATAGATATTCAAAAAGTCTTGGAAAATGTCATTCAGGAACAACTGGAATGCTGCTGGTGCATTTCATAGTTCAAAATGTCCATACCATTCGCAAAATGCAATCTTCCACAATCCGTTGGAAGCCATCTTTTCAAATGAGATGCAACTTTTTGATCCAGTTTTGTGTAGACATGTCTGTGGCTGGTCTATCATTACTTGAAATAGCTGTGGAGGGTATGTATTTTTTCTGGTAATAGCCTTAGGTTTTCTACAGTCTGCACGTGGTTGTAGTTTCATATCATAATTTCGGTTTCAAAAAATATTGGCTCCTCCACAGGTGAGGTGTAGTAACAGATGACCAATGTTGAGAAGATAATCATTTATATGTTTATTGAGGTTGACATTTTTCTTTTCAGAGAGTGTATAGGTTTTTCCTGATGGAACCTGGGCTCAAAAGAGTAAATTTACTTGCCAATAGTATTCTCTGTGGGGTGGATGCGTGTCTGTTTCTTTGGGATTGAATATGTCAGCATACTCTTGCTACTTCCTTGGGAGTTGGGTGACAGATTTGTCTGAACTCCCATAGGCATGGTTAAGATAGGGAGTTGAAAACAGGTAGGGGGCTGTTAGCGTGTGCTGAGGGACAGCCCTGCGTACCTGTTGTCTGGGGTGTTGTGGAGGTATCTTGGTGATTCAGAATGTTCCAAGTATGGGTCAGAAACTATTTTAACTGGTGCAGGAATTTGGCACAAGTCTGCTGAAACAAAGTGGGATGTGGGGCTAGCTCTCTCTGCTTCATAGCACCACAGGACAGGACCTCTGGGATTAATGTGGGCAGGAACATTGTGGGGCACTGAAGTGAGATGCTGAAATTTGAAAAAGAAGCACGAACAAAAAGACAAGGGCAAATATAAATATGGCAAAAGGGGAGAAGAAAGGAAGGAGCAAGGTGAGAGACAAGGCAAGGCACCTAGTGAAGTAAAGATTCAGGGAGGATGGCCAGCAGGAACTCTAAGAGCAGCGGATGAGGAGCAGACCTGAAAGTGAGTGCAGCAAGTGCAGGTAGAGGACTGCTTATATGGGAGCTGGTTGAGGACAGGGTTTCTGGTCCTGTCTCCCTTCAATGGGACACGTAGTAGACATGTAGACATTGGGCAGATGCCTTCCATGAATGTGAAAGTTGACAGTGCCCATCCGCACCAAGAAGGCTGCTGGAAAACACTGAAAAAACAGCACAGGGCCCACCAGGGAGACCTGAGTCCTCTGCGTGCCCCAACTGTACCAGCACCATCGATGGAAAAGAGACCATCCTCCAGATGAGTGTGGGGGCACATCTATTGTGCAGAGTGGCGGCAGTAGGTGTGGAGCCTGACAAGGACAATGTATTCCCTGGAACTGGATGTTGTTAAACTTCCTATCTAAATCGGGTTTGTGATATCTCTACCAGAAAAATCCCTGAATAATCAGAAAAATTAGATGCAGCTATGGCATCAAAAACAATGGTTTCCTGATGAAACTGACAAAACTGACATACACCATAAGCAAGTGTTTTGCGTGCCGGGTGATGTGATCCGAGATCAATGTGGAACTATAGACAGTGATAATAGCCTCGTACATATTTTTAGATGTGAAAGGTATATTCCTCTTTTATACAAAGGCAACATTTATAAAATTCCCAGTTGTCCCACTATCTGTTTTCACATTGATGATCAGGTGTACAAAGAGCAACCATTATTAAGACGTGAGACGAATGGCTAAGTACTATGGGGAAAATGGTTGACTGGGAGTAGCAACTTCCTTTACCTATCCTCAGACTCCCAATAGAGGGCGAGCCGGATGGTTTCCCAATTGTGAGGGGAACGACAAGGACAAAACCTTACTGAATGGCCAGTTTCTCCACATTACATTCACAAGTTAAACCTTCTCCTTCATTCTCTGTCTTCAGGTCGGGGGCCCCTTGGGTACCACTCAATTGCATAGGTTCTAGTGAAACAAGATGGTCCAAAGGCCTATGTGAACGACCAGCGCAACTGCACAAGAGTTAGAAGTTAAAAAGGCAGCGTTCAACATGAGAGTGTGAGGGTACCCGGACCAAGGACCCTCAATGAGAAGTAAATTAGATATAAACAGTGAACTGCGCCAATTAACAATAATACAATAATAATTGAATTATGTTTTTAATTCCATTCCACAGCCTGACACGTGTTTCGAGCAAAGCTCTTTTTCAAAGGCTGTACATAGTAACAATTATACAACCAGTAACCCATTCATTAGTGATATACATCATGTCAATTGGGCAAACATCAAGGGGTAGCAAGGGAGATGGCCAGAAGAAATCAGGACATCATGGCATTAAATTAAAAGGAACATAATATAATATAAATCATTTTCCATACAAACATTTACCGTTTAAGCAGATGATCCATCCGGTTACAAACCCAAAAAAGAAAAAGAAACATAACATAATAAGATAATAAGAGATTAGGTGTGTGCGGTGGAAAATCAACCATAGATAACATAATTTGTTAATCAACTCAAAGGACAACTGACTAGATAATTACCGTTGAACCTTGTCCAAAGGAAACTATACGGCAAAAAAGATAAATTAACAAGGATTATCTGGTGTCATATTGCATTCAAACGCCAACAATTATCCCACAGTAGATATAAAATTTAGGTATAATTACCTTAATATTACTTGCGGTTGCAATGACCATTAATTAATTACTGCAAAAAGTCCACAGCCAAAAAAGAAAAAGTTGCGCGTAGATAACACCAACCAACCAATTCAGGACGAGTCACGTATCCATTACCAATATTAAATTGGACATTTACCAAAAGAAAAAGAGAGGAAAACGGCTCTTAGTTAAATAAAATCAATTAATTACAACATAGGGATCATGTCGAAAGAGCACAAAAGTTTCTTACCAGCCTTCCGGCAACAACAATGTACAAAGAGAGAGTGCGCGCGCGCAATGCATCTCGTAGTAGTTAAAAAGAGAAATAGATCGCATAGGCAGCAACAGCACAAGGCATACCGCGGCGGCCATGTTAGGTGAGGGAAAGAGTCGGTTATTAATTAGATCAATAAGGCCAAGTTATGTATAAAGCACACAATCTATCGGTGCTGTACACCTGAACAACATAATTTAGTCAAAAATAAAGTTAAGGTGAACAATACATAGAGCGCACTTGTTAAGCTGATGATAAAAAGATTAGTCTTGGCAATGTATAAGAATATGTTATCACAGGTTGTGTATTCAGCCGCACACACCCATTAATACATCAAGAAAATATACAAACAATTTGGTATTCAAAAACGAAATTAAATAATATGAGGCACGGTAGTTCAGGTGTAGCTACCTAAGTATCAATGACACCAAACCAACTCTAAATATAAAATTAAATCATAAGAACACATGAAATTCATGATCGGAATTAAGTCCAAAATTTACTAATCTGTGTTTACAAATAAGTCTAGCCTCTAATTGTCTAAGTCTAAGTTCCATATTGCCCCCTCTTTTTAATGGACGTATTTGAGACAGCCCAATAAATTTCAAAGCCTTAAAGTCATCGAGTTGATGTAAAGTCTGCCAATGTAATGCCAGTGGATATTTGGCATCCTGTTTATGCAAAGAAGCCAAATGCTCCCGAATACGCATTTTGAGTGGCCTAATAGTGCTCCCGACATAAAATAAGCCACAGACACATATAATGCAATACACCACAAATTTTGTGTTACAATTAATGAATGAATTGATAACATGTTTACCTGTTGTACCAAAGTCAATTGCCTCAGATTCAAATACATGTGAACACATGTTGCAACTCCCACATTTGTGAAACCCATTCGTTTTTGAATACCAAATTGTTTGTATATTTTCTTGATGTATTAATGGGTGTGTGCGGCTGAATACACAACCTGTGATAACATATTCTTATACATTGCCAAGACTAATCTTTTTATCATCAGCTTAACAAGTGCGCTCTATGTATTGTTCACCTTAACTTTATTTTTGACTAAATTATGTTGTTCAGGTGTACAGCACCGATAGATTGTGTGCTTTATACATAACTTGGCCTTATTGATCTAATTAATAACCGACTCTTTCCCTCACCTAACATGGCCGCCGCGGTATGCCTTGTGCTGTTGCTGCCTATGCGATCTATTTCTCTTTTTAACTACTACGAGATGCATTGCGCGCGCGCACTCTCTCTTTGTACATTGTTGTTGCCGGAAGGCTGGTAAGAAACTTTTGTGCTCTTTCGACATGATCCCTATGTTGTAATTAATTGATTTTATTTAACTAAGAGCCGTTTTCCTCTCTTTTTCTTTTGGTAAATGTCCAATTTAATATTGGTAATGGATACGTGACTCGTCCTGAATTGGTTGGTTGGTGTTATCTACGCGCAACTTTTTCTTTTTTGGCTGTGGACTTTTTGCAGTAATTAATTAATGGTCATTGCAACCGCAAGTAATATTAAGGTAATTATACCTAAATTTTATATCTACTGTGGGATAATTGTTGGCGTTTGAATGCAATATGACACCAGATAATCCTTGTTAATTTATCTTTTTTGCCGTATAGTTTCCTTTGGACAAGGTTCAACGGTAATTATCTAGTCAGTTGTCCTTTGAGTTGATTAACAAATTATGTTATCTATGGTTGATTTTCCACCGCACACACCTAATCTCTTATTATCTTATTATGTTATGTTTCTTTTTCTTTTTTGGGTTTGTAACCGGATGGATCATCTGCTTAAACGGTAAATGTTTGTATGGAAAATGATTTATATTATATTATGTTCCTTTTAATTTAATGCCATGATGTCCTGATTTCTTCTGGCCATCTCCCTTGCTACCCCTTGATGTTTGCCCAATTGACATGATGTATATCACTAATGAATGGGTTACTGGTTGTATAATTGTTACTATGTACAGCCTTTGAAAAAGAGCTTTGCTCGAAACACGTGTCAGGCTGTGGAATGGAATTAAAAACATAATTCAATTATTATTGTATTATTGTTAATTGGCGCAGTTCACTGTTTATATCTAATTTGCATAGGTTCTAGGTCTGTTGTGATTTCTGGGGTTTCTCTTTGCCCATGGGAACTGGACCATCTGGAGTCACTCTATCTTATTTCCCCTATTAGTACTCGATGAGAGACAATGAGATTGTAAAATGCAATCTCATTGGTCCTTGCTGGGGCATTACCCAACTAGGAATCCCGCTCCCCACAAAGTTCCTTCCCTTCTGTCCCTGGTGGGGTGGTGTGGCAGCCACTCAGCCAATGAGGAGGCTAAGCATGATGGGGTTATCCCCGCTTCGAGCCACCACATGCCTGGAGGCTTCCATCGACCCCCGCCGGGGATCGAGGTAAGTATTGTCTCACCATACCCCCATTCATAAAATTCCCTCGCTGCCCTCCCAACCCCACTTGCCTTCTTTTCAGTCCATTTCAGGAGTGGGACACGCTGGGAACACTTCTGTCCCCAGCACATCCGCTCCCGATCTTTGGCAGGCCGTCATGGAAAGGAAGAAGGGACTACACGTAGTCCCTTCTCTTCTTTCCATTGTGACCATTTTATTTGTTTACATTTTAGCCTATTTTTTTAATGGCCACCAGGGAAAAGGTGAAGGGACTACTTGTAGTCCCTTCTCCCTTTCCATGGCAGCCATTTTGTTTGTTTACTTTTTCACCTTCATTTCATGGTCATAACTGTTTTGTGTGATCTGTTCCCTTGCCATTTATGCCTGAAATGATGCCAGCTTAAAGTGTCTAATTCCTATAGTACTATTAGACTCCTTTAGTCACCATGTTAACTCTACTCTAGCAAGCCCATACCACTAGCAGCCTCCTCATACTATTGACCCTAGCATAAAACTTAAAGTGCTTAGTCATGCGTATGCTACTCCCTGTTATATCCTACACCATAATCTGCCTTACAATTACGTACCTGTCCACCTTCGCCACCACTAAAATTAGATACCCACTGCCATCCACCACGGACCTTAACTCCACTCCCGGATCACCATGTGTCCCACGATAGCCATGTGTCCGCTTGTCCATGGCATTAAGCATACCTTTATCGGACCATATACAACCCACAGGTTTCCTACCACCCTGCCTCCATACAGTACCCAAAGCCATCATACCTCAGAGTTTTCGGACCACATACCTCCACTAGGATTCCCACAGCCTTATTCACTGATGACTCTGGTACTCTCACTAACTGTACCACTACCCATAGACAACCCTACTCGCATCACACCTACCCTAAGGTTTATCCAAGCCATATTAACACCCATATCTAACATTCCATACCCATTAAATACCCATTAAATTACAGGACTCATCGACTAGACTCCAGATTCCCAAATGTTGCACACCTCTCACAGCCTCAAACGCACCACCAAGGCAGCCAACTCTTCAAAGAAGTCAGTATCTAATGCTCCTGCACCCAAACATAGCACCTCACAATCTGAATGTAAACTGGACAATTCCCCATCCTCAATCAAAGGTGTCCTTATCAATGCCAGATCATTGCCAGCCCATGCAGTAGACATTGCTGATTACATAACATTACATGTCCTCGACGTTGTAGCAATTAGAGAGACTTGGCTCCATGCCGCATCAGGGACCTCTCTCTCCCTTGCTATCCCTGACAAATACTCCATCATCTGGCATGACCGAGATTCCAGCCTATCTAAAGGCGGGCGTATTGCCTTTATTTCTAAAATTTCACTTGGTTTAAGGATCATCGCCAAACAAAACATGCCCTCCGCAGAACTATTATCCATTAAGCTACCAACTTCACCAACCTGCCCAATCACCGTCCAACTCATTTATAGATTCCCCGGCCTCACTTCCACATTCGAAGATGATATCTCTCTCCTCCTATCGACTAACATTGAAAGAAAATCTCAAGTTATCCTTTTGGGTGATCTTAACCTGGGCTTTCAGGACCCCAAAGATTCAAAGGCACACGCCATTGCCGACACAATCACTGAACTTGGATTTTTAACCCGTATAACTGAATCAACACATAACAAAAGCAGAACCCTAGATTGGTTAGCCGACCTCAACTGCAACATAAATATCCTGTCTAACACACATTGCACATGGTCAGACCATCACCTCATCTCTTTCACCATTAAGGAAGGTACTCAGCCCAGCCAACAGATCCTTGCTCCACCTAGGAGTACCAGAGACAAATACAATATAACAATGGAGAAACTATTACCTCTGCTTCAGCCAATTATCAACTCCTCTACGACACTGACAGATTTCACTGCCTTAGTTGACCTCTGTAATCGCACTTTACACAATGCCATTAACGCAATAGCACCACTAAATCTGCGCAAATCTAAACCACGGGCGCAGCTAAACTCATGGTACACCCCGTACCCCAGATCCCTATGGAAACTGAAAAGAAACTCAGAAGCTCTCTGGAAAAGTCTCCCTTCAACAGCCAACAAGGATAATTTCTTATTAGCATCCCTTAATTATAAAGAAGCCATTGTCCAAGCCAAAAAAGAAATTATAATTGCCACATCTCCAAATCCAAATCTATCACCAAGGAACTTTTCAACATCCTTAAAGAACTAGAATATCCTGCCCCACCACCAGACACTTGTACCAAAGATATCTCCTGGTGTACTAATATTCAGAAAGCTTTACAATATAAAATCGGAATGCTTCAAAGTAAAATAGAATCTAAAAAACTCTAGATCTCCAATACATCCTCTACTTTTAATCCCACTACTCCAGGCCAGAATACTCACAACCAATTCAACTTCTCCCCCTTTCTATGAAAGAGTTTGAGGACATTATGACAAAACTAAAACCCTCTAATTGCCAGGGAGATATCTGCCCTGCTCCTATTATTGAAGAGGCTGCGAAGGAACTTGCGCCCCTTCATCACATCCCTTATCAATGCTTCATTCAAATCCAGTATTGTACCCAATAACCTAAAAGATGCCTGGGTACTTACGCTTCTAAAAAAGCCAACTCTAGACCCAAATAATTCTTCTAATTATAGACCCATTACCAAAGTACCTGTTCTGTTGAAAATACTGGATCGAGACCCTTATCTGCAGATTCAACGTCACCTTGAGTCCAACAATCGTCTTAGTCTTAGACAATCAGGGTTTAGACCAAGACATGGTACTGAAACAGCGCTGATTCAAGCCCTTAAGGACAAAGGCAAACTGGCCCGGCTCTTCTTACTAGACCTGTCGTCAGTGTTCGCCCTTGTGAACCATAAAGTCCTTGGCAACCATCTAACGGCTGCTGCGCATTTTTGGGATCAAGCCAATGCTTGGACCCAGTATTTCATATACTGAACAAGGAAAGTGTCCATGGTCTGTGAATCACTCGTGTCCCTTGCACACTCGGGTCATTGTATGGTAACAAACAGTAACTAAAAGTGAGTTAAATACTAGTGGATTAGTAGTTGTTTCTTTCAAGTTAAATTGCCTCCTGTGGCAAAGGAACAAGGATTGAGTTTTTAATATGAACTACCTCTGAGATCATAGTATCAATATGAATGTAATATTGTAATGCTGTACTTTGAGTTGGATTGTTTCTCGCTTTACTCTTTTGAATCATAGTAAAAAAAAGAATTTCATTCAACCTTGAATTTGCTGTTGAAATTATGTGGCCTGATAATATAGCTTGTTAAGAATCATAATCATATCCCATTGAGTTTACGTAGAGTAACCTTACCCAAAAACAATCCTTGTTCCTTTGCCACAGGAGGCAATTTAACTTGAAAAAAACAACTACTAATCCACTAGTATTGAACTCACTTTTAGTTACTGTTTGTTTCCATACAATGACCTGAGTGTGCAGGGTACGCGAGTGATCCACAGACCGTGGACACTTTCCTTATTCTGTATATTGTTAATCGCAACCCAGTGCCAGTGTTGCGTTACTCTCCTCTGCACCTCACTAATTTACTTATTTTTATTTAAGCTTTACCATAACTAGGAGTGCACCCACATTTTCCTTTTTTGTTCTACCCAGTATTTCCTAAACAATAGAGGGTCTTTGCACCATCAGCCTCTGCAGAACCAACACGTATCACTTGCGGTGTCCCCCAAGTTTCCTGCGTGTCACCAACACTTTATAATGTGTTCACAAAGCCACTGTTTGATGACCTTGTCTATTTGGGTGTCACCTATACCAATTACGCTGATGACACCCAAATACTCCTCGCTATCACTGGTGACTACACAGAAGATAGTAGAACACTCAAGATTTACCTAATTAAAAAAGCCTGGATGGCTAAGGACTCTGTCTTAATGATGATAAGACAGAGTTGTTCCTCCTTGGATCCCCTGCAAACCTGAACAAACTAGATTAACAATTCACCTCTTTCAACATTGATGGAAACATAATCAAAATCTCCAAGGATGTAAAAGCCTTAGGCATTTACATCGACACTGCTCTTTCATTAGCAAGACAAACCAACGCTATTGCCTCCTCTTCTCCCTACACCTGCAAATTAATCACTGCTTGCAGACCATTCATAACCATGTCAAACTGCATTACAATAGCTAGAGCCTTAGTCCTCTCAAAATGTGACTATTGTAATGCACTATATCTAGGCACTACTCAACGGAACCTAAATAAAATGCAAGTTATACAAAACAACGCCATCAGGTCAGCTTTGAAGATCCTGAGATCACAATACATCTCTGAAACCATATACAACCTTAACTGGCTAATCGTCAAGCAAAGAATCACACTCAAAACCCTGTCTCTCACACACAAGTGTCTCACCAATCTAGTCCCTAAATATCTGTCCAACAGTCTCCTACGTAACATATCAGGTCGTCCGACCAGAACATCTCAGACACACTGCATCAAGATCCCACGGTTCAATCTACAAAGAGCAGGAGGGATTATCTTCCCTGTCCTAGCAGCTAAAAGCTGGAATGCTCTTCCCATAACACTAAGATCTGAACCCCCCCCTACCATTTGTTCAGGAAAAAAATCTAGCTATGGTTACACGATCAAGAATGTAGCAACTTCTCATGGCACTGCTGACCTTGAACTGTTTTGCACTGATACTGTAACTATTATATGCATCGATCTGCACACAACTAAACTACTGCAATTGTGTTATTTGGTTGCCAAGCCCTGCCTTGGCAATTCTACTGTTCCATTTGTATATTTCTGTTAAACTTATCTGTATATATGTAACTTTGTAAATTGTAAGAGAGCGTTTATGATTATGTAACCTGTAAATTAAGCACCCAGATGCCTCAGGGCTTGGTGTGCTCTACAAATAAATAAATTCAACTTAACTAAACTAAAGGCCGCAATGGAAAGGGAAATCAGACTTTGTTTTCCTTTCCCCGGCGGCCATTTCTTTGACATTTGCCATTTTTATTTTTCTGTTCTGAAACTCTGGAGCATTTCAGAACAGAACAACATACTATTACTACCCTGGTGTAACTATGGGCCCCAGGGCATTACCTGAAGTGGTAATGCCCTGCCTGCTCTGTGCCTATTGCTTATGTCTTTCATTGTTATGTTGGTCATTCTTACCACATAGGCATTGTATTCAGCTAGGTTTTCAGGTAGAGGTACTGACGAAGGGCCTCTATCAGTTTTTCTTTTAAACCTTGCCAGAAGATGGTTAATTGTGCTTCTTCGGGCCAAGATGTTTGTTTGACTAATCCTCCCTTAAGTCAGCAATATATGAAAGGAGGACCCTTTTTCCTTGGCAGAGCTCTACTAGTTTGTTTCTTACAGAATGGTCTGTATATTGTCTATCAAACATAGTTGGAAGACATAATAAAACCCGGCATAATCTACCTAAATTGCACTGCTGCTGTATATGCACAGGCATACATGTTACTTTAGCTTAGTTCGATGTATACGAATGGGGTTGATTTAAGTAATGCATTTCACATTGGGTCAAACATTCTTGAGGTCTTTAGAGTACCGCCCGAAATTAGGAGGTATAGGCGGGGAGGAAATATTGGAACCTTGCCCTGGGGCCAGTGGTTGAAGTGTACGAAAGGAAGTAGTGGAACTATGTTCCCTGCTGGCCTGTACCCACTGCACACAAACCCCATTGCACGCCCCCTCCCACCCTCTATACAAACCCCTAAACAAACGCGCCTGCTTTTTAAGGCAACATTCAGTGTAGTGCAATTCTCAACGTCGTCGTACACTTTTATTTTAAAACGAAACCAAACCGTGAACGTTTCTTTCCAAAATAAAAGTATAGGAACAGTAAAACTTAATTTTAAAAAGTCGAGGATCACTGTTCCCAACCGCTCCCACTTCGACCACTGCTTTGGGCCTGTAGTGTGGCAGGGATGATAATCATATGGGAATGCTGGCAGGATCCATTCCTGTGTTGTCAGCCATTGCATTCGAACCAGCCTCTAAGCCCATGGTGTTCCTGTTGTTGGAGATTTCTTGGTCAATTAGTCATCTGCGCCTTGAAGGGCTAGATTGAAAAAGGAATACATTTTCTTGGCAATAAGTGGCCACTTCAACCGGGAGTTTCTAAACTGCTGTGAAGACATATTTAAGCATCATCCCCTACAGTGTTCAGGAGAGGAGGAAATGCTACTACAATCTTTGATCATACTATGCAAAGCTTTCTGGATCCATGAAGTGATACACTCCAAATCTGCCCCACAGATGGGTAATACATGCATGCACATAAAGAGTTCCCAAAAGGTGTGACTGCTCCATGACACACTCCCTCTTGGATGTAGGTCGATGGTGGCTGGCCTGTCCCCAGGTAATAAAGAAGAGCGAAAATGACAGTCACGTTTTCTGCTTATATGGTATTGAAAGCACAATAGCAGGCAAGCTGTTCTGAAGGAGGCAATCTGTTAGCAGCGGTGAGGGTAGGAGATGAAGGATTATCCCCGGTAACCTCTTCACTGGTAAAGGGAAACCCTGTTCCTTTTGTGGTCGACTTAATCCTGGAACGGTGATAATAATTACACAGAAAGCAAGTGGAGATAACAAAAATAAAATGTCTAATTACCCGAGATGAAATGTGTAACAATTCTGCAAACGGTACGGTATGTTTTCAGTGTAAGAACTGTTCCTATAACACTGATGCAAGCCTCTCACAGGACTTTATATACACGTTTCTGGGTTCTAGAGTTATCGGAATACTGGAATCCAGCTTGCTGATGTCCACTTAGATGGAACAAGCCTTCTTTACCATGGTTTTGTGAGACAGGCCGGTCAAACTGGCAAACTCCCATGATGCCACGATAAGCAGTGCAAACTGGACTAGTATGCATGGAAGGAGGTTGGGGTCCTGACAACTTTATGCCTAAAAATTTTCTGTAAAAGTTGCTTATTGGGATGGTGTATTGGTACTTTGTTTATTTACCTGCTTACTTTATTGATTATGTCTGTATATTTTGTATATTTACCTGCTTACTTTTTGATTATGTCTGTATATTATTGTATTCATGATTCCTCGACGAGACTTCTGCTCCCCTGTATCTTTTGTAAACTGGGGGGGTTTGAATATCTTGCCATTGACCCTTACTGTAATGTGCTGCAACTGTGTATGTAAAACTTAGCTCCCGGATGCCCATGGGCCTGGCTGCGCTTTACAAATAAACTAAATACAAAATACAAATACAAATGCATTGATATGGACTAATATGTATATTTTTACTCTCATTTGGGTTGGGTTTTTATCTACTGATGGAACAATGGTAAGAAACAAAAAATGGTGTTGACTTATTCCTTGGCATACATGAACTGTTAAGCACATTTTTAGTGACTGGTGCATGGTGTACTCTGCAAGTTGACCATTGTGTGTTCTCATGTCCATTCCTTTAAATGGTCTTCATCTGTTTGGTAAAAAGGAAGCATTCTGTATATGGCCTTCACCAGGGAAAAACATCTAATTACAATGCACTAAATGGATCCTCTTCTCAGCAATGAACATATTCATTCACATAAAAAAAGAACAAAAAAGTATCCTTAATACATGCTATTACATCCTTATAGCTCTATAGGTGCATATATTAGGGATACTTTTTTGTTCTTTTAGATTTGAATGAATACAAACATTTCTGACAAGGGCATCCAATCAGTGTGATGTAATTATATGTTTGTCTTGATGAAGGCCATATGCAGAGTAAATGGGGACATATTACTTTACCTGTACCCTGTGAAAAGGCTGAAGAAAGGAGTGTTTACTATTTATGATGTGGCAGATGATATTGTGGTCATCGAGATGAGATGTCTACCCTTATCAAAGAGTTATTGTGTCTGTGTTGTTATATAGACAGATGTAATGGTTTGAAACACATTTTACGAAGTGGGTGGCCAAGTGTGTGGCAGTCCTTAATGCTTTGGGTTACTCTGTTTGATAACTGATAACTGTCTGTGAACATGTCCGTTGGGATGCATCGAGCTGGGCTCCACCCACTAGAGGTTTAAAATCTACTTGACCATGCAACGTTCACACAAAGTGAGGAGCCAAATGTGTGGTTGTCGGCGGGGGTGCTTCTTTCGGTATTTATAATTTTTTCGCTGTTTATGATTTATACTCCTGACTTTGGTTTTGTATAAACTTCACCTTTTGATCACATATGGTTACTAACAACACTAGTCGCTTTGGAAATTATATTAAGGAAATAGTTTCACTTATTAGTTTGGAGCTCTGAGATAGAACAATAGCTCAAAATACGTTTTGGCTCAAGCAACACAGAATAAAATCAGAGGAATTGTGAACTCATGAGCTTGACTGAAGTATATTAGTCTTTTTTTAAGTAGTAAATATGTCTTCCTTATTTGAAGGTTGAGTGCTGTTTGAAACCTAGTATTTACATGTTTGTTTAGTTGTATTATTGGATCATTTAGGGAATGATCCACTCTCTAGGTTTCTCTGCGACACCTGACACATGGAACTGCCAGCTACTAATTCATGGACAGGGTTTAGTTTCCCATTTTCTTTTGAGCAATTTATTTTATCTAGACCCAATCTGCAGCTGACCAGGCTAGGCTTAGTAAAACATGAAAGCAGACAAAGGGGGCAATATTCGATTATGAATCAACAAGACAAGATCTATGCTGTTTCCGAACACTTAAATAGTCCAAGCTGCTATCATGAACTTAATTCTGATCCTATAAATTAAACAAAACGCAGTGCACTGTTGATGATTCACAAGTGGCATGGGATTGCTTTGTTGGATGATGAGGAAAGAGAATTCTTAACAAACTCATCCAAAAAGATGTTGACTTTGTAGATTCATAAACATTTTGATACAATCCCAGAAGTGAGACCCATTATGTCGGGTATTGGTTGAGTGACTATATAAAATATATTGAAACACAATTGAGAGGTTTAAACTGGAATCATACATGAGAGACTTGATGCATATTCTAGATAACTTAAGCAACATTGATCATCAACAAGACTTTTTACTTGTCACATATGACGCTACACCTCTATCAGGCATCACCTGGCATTGGAAACAGCGAAATATTGGTTAAAAGAAATCTGCATCACATTATCAATATTGTGAGAGGCTTTCTGAGATGCTAGAATTTTATTTGACACACAATAATGTCATGTTCAATAGACAGTACTATAAACAGTGCATGGATGTTGCTAAGACAGCAAAGTATGCACCCGCATTGGCCAATCTCACTAGGGACCAATTCAAGATCACACATGCCCTAGCACCCAGTGAAAACCAAATAGAGAGCCATGCGATTACATGGAAGAGATTGAAAGGGGCCCCTAGGGGTCCCTAACGTCTATGGAAACAAGGCGAGTCACCACACACGATAGATACGCCAGACATGAGGTTGTATTCCCAAAGCTAGGGTTTATTGCAAAGCAAAAGTCTCAGTTGGCCAACTCGGTCTCAAGCCCCGCTAGGTGTATCTCTAGACCTCGAGGGACGCAAGAAATGAATTACGTACATCAGTTACATATGTACAAAATGCATATCAAACAATCAGCTATGACATGTTTAACACCCCCCTTTTTATTGGGTTTCTTTGAACTTGGTGTGATGATGGACATCTCCGACAACTATGACACCTTCAAACATCTATTCTAGTAACAATTTGCAATTTGTGAGTGCAGAGGCATTTTTCAGTTGTTGAATAGAACACAGTGCTTCTGTTCTTGGAAGCGAGATACATACGGGGGGAAGAGTTGCATTCCAGAACTTGCTGTCTATTAGGTGCTATTCGTGTCCTGGGAGCCGACACGCTTTAGCGGGGCTCAGCAAAGGGGGGCGGCAAGAGTAGCATAATTCAAGCCTTTAGCTTTATTATTCTAACATATTCTACAATATAACGAGACTGGCTGGCAGCTGCGAAATGATTAAATGCCCTGGCACTCAGCTTCAAGGCTACTTTCGGGAGGGAGCCGGTCATTCTTCCTGGCGCTGCCTACATTGTGTTTCAACGAACTCTTGTTATCCTCACAGCCCTGTGGCCTTGTCCTTTTTACGTGCAGACAACAATGTTTTACAGTCGAGCAGTGTAAGCAGAAAATATACTGCGAAGCAATAGGAACAGAAAGCAATGAGCAATGGTTAGAAAACCAAATGGCGATTCTTGTTACATCAAAATGGCCGTTCATTGGCAAACTCGAAAACCTATATTCTGTCATATCGTGCATGAGACGGTTGGCCCACGGCCATCAAAATACGTTTGCGGTCACAAAGTAGAGGTATCCATTTTTCTAGACTGACAAGATGTGTAGGTGATAGTCTCATATTTTGGAAGGGAACTGCAACAGAATTAGAACTCTTCACAGACAAACTTAACAACAATCCTTTCCACATTCAGTTTACTTGTTCACAAAGTTCAGAATGTATCACGTTTCTGGACATTGAACTCAAGATTATTGATAAGAAGATAGAAAGTAACACATTCTGTAAACCAAAAGAAGTAAATTTGATTTAGCATGCAGCCAGTGGACACAAACATAGTGTAATAAACAATATTCCTAAAGGTGAAATGTTGAGAGCCAGACAAAACTGCAGTAAAGATGACTTTTTGAGCAGGAAGCTTCAAGCATATCACACAGATTCAGACAGAGGGGCTAGCATGTGATTTATTTTAAATACACCATGTGTGAAGCAAGGAGTGGAAAGTGGAACACTTTATACAAATCCAAACCCAGGGAGATGTCAAAAAAAGTTGAGTTGGTTAGGTTTATCATTCAGTTTTCAGCCCATAATAAACATGTATCTAAGATTTTAAACAAACACTGGAATGTGTTGAGGCTGGATAAGGACTAACATCAGTACATCAGGGACAAACCGGATGTAGTTATTACTAAAGCACAATCAATAGTGCGTAAGGTCACCCCGAGTTTTCTGAATACAACATTAGGACCAGCCCTAAGCATGTGGCTCACTAAACCAGAAGGTTTCTTTAAATGCAGTGTGTGTACAATTTGTGATCATGCTCTACATAAAGTGATAAGGATTGAACTTATAACAAGAGAATTATTAATATCAAAGGTTTCATAAATTGTAAATCAAAATGTGCAATTTATATCTTCATCTGCCTGTGCAACAAATTCTATATTGGCAGCACAGATAGTGAATTACACTGGAGAGTAAGAGCACATTTGTATGCAATAAGAACTCAAAACATGCCGTATCTTCTAGTCCAACACTGGCACAGTGAACACAGTGGACAAGGCGTCGCAAAAATAAATTTTGCAGGCAGCGGAAGATTTGAAAGAGATCAAAGAGGTGACAACAGGGAAATCAACATGCGGAGGAGAGAAGCACAATTTATTTTTTAATTGAAGACAATTGAAGATGGCCTTAACATGGACAATGAATTAAATGTGTTTCTAGTATAAACTACTAGAATACATTGATTAAAGTACATTATGTGTAGCTCCTAGTAGATGTGTTTTATCTTGTGATCCTGAACTGGCTCAAATCACTGTCTGTGTTTGTTCCGGGTGCATCATGTCAGACCACCTGTTCATTGAGATGTTTAAATGTTACAAGTGATGCGATGTCTACCAACTGAAGCCACTTGTACACATAGTTTTAAATAGCTGGAAGAATGACAGGGAACCTTGTATTATATATTTTTTGAATGGGCCACACTGTATTTGGCATTCAAAGAATACACAGTAATATATAAGGTTTATTCATTTCACTATGATACATGAGAATGCACAAGAAGCACCTGAAATTGATTGATAATATGCCTTATATGGCTATAGTGGAAAGGGAATTAGAGATTAATATATTTTGCATATATATTTGCAATACTGGACATACTAGTGATATATAAATCTGCTTTAAAGAACTTCAGTCCAATTTAGCTACTTGCAAATGGGTTTGAAGGAATGGCAACTAGTTTATAATTGATGGATTAAAGCCTATGCTGTCAGTACTAGTTGAGACTTATCATGTTCAATGTTAAAATTCCAATATGGCACTCAGTTTGAGTGGTTTATTTTTGGTGGAACAGACAGTCTGTTTCTGTTTTCATTGAATGTCACATCAGAACTCAGGGACGTGAGGATTGTTTTTTTTTAAGGAAGACACTGAGTCGCACTGTTTATCGCCACACAGCCATAGGGGTCCTGCGTCTAGGTTTCACAGGTAACCATGGGGTGTAGCGTGGCCCCTCATATATGTCAGTGTAATTAATGTGCACGGAAGCATGAGATGGTTAACTTTGACTCCCTTGTCCATTGGAGCAGGCAAGTGAATCGAGCGTTGCCATGCACTTGGTGCAGCAATGTAGATTATATGTAAAGTCTCTGCGTATAAGCTTTAGAGGTGGGTTATGGTACAACGAAGATACACATTTTTAACACAAAATCAAAACCAATTGGAGGAAAGGACTCTTGTGACTGTTCAGGAGAGACAGATTTTAATCCAGATTACTGTACACATTGATTTGAAAATGATGCAGTTTATACAAGGCATTTATTTTGGGAATTCCATAACATACGGTTGTGAAACCGCATGGTTACTATGCACTCTTTTTAGAATTGACTTTATTGTTTTCTACATTTTTCACTTCTGTATTACAGTATGTGATTAATATTCAACATATTGTTTGCCAATTATCCAGTTGGCAGTGAACAAGCGAATATCGTTGGGAGATGTAAAGGAGACTTTCCAGAAAAGTAGTTGTGAATGTTCTTAAGTTTGAGTGCCAAATGCGTTATCAGATCTAATTAAGGATTCTGATGTAGGATAGATGTTCACCTAATGTGCACAGGATTGGGAATTTTCACTGGTTTGTGCATTAAGATATGCTGCAGCACATAATACTATGTTTTAATGCAAGAACATAGATGTTTTTGGAGCTGGTGAACTCCATACTTAGGGGACCAGTCTGCACAAGTTATCAGGTTGGTGCTTTGTTGGTGGGCTCGGACACGGCACAGTTGGAGAGTTTATGCCTGGGGTGGGTCACAATCAATTAATTAATTGTGCACATCATTGGATGAATAATTATATTGGAATTTTGAATGAGATGACACGAACATTGGAGAGTATATGAAAAGAATCTTCAACATGGATTTTTGCTAACAATATGTTTTTTTTTAATTTAAAAAATGTTTTCTTTTTCTCATAATTTTTGCCTGTTGCCTTCCTGGACTCCCTGTACTTCATGATGGTATGGGGCCTGTATGATTTTATATGTTCATGTTATTTCATGTGTTTCTTTTGGTATTTATAATTTCTTTGCTGTTTTTGATTTACTCATGACTTTGGTTTTGTATAAACTTCACCTTTTTAGAAATTATATCAAGGAAATTGTTTACTTTATTAGTTTGGAGCCCTGAGGAAGAGCAATAGCTTGAAACACGTGTTGGCTCAATCAACGCAGAATAAAATCTCATGAACTTGATTGAAATTAATTTGTTTTCATTTTAAATAAAGTAACAATTCAAGTTCAATTATTGGATCGTGAGGGGAACAATCTAGGTATCTCTGCAACACCTGACACATGAAACTGTCAGTTACTAGTGCATAGACAGGATTTGGTCCCCCATTTTTTTTAAAAGAATGGATGTTGTTGAATTAACAATCTGATCAAAGTTAGTGTTCAAGATGCTCTTAGAGGAGCTAGAAACAATAAAGTTAATGGGTGTGATCTAACACCTAGCTTTACAAAGCTGGAGCAAGGAAAGAATAACACGGTTCTTAATAAAACATTGAATCACAGGGTTTGGCAAGGAGAGTCATTAAAAGTAACTTGTGTGAAAGCTAGCTTGTTCGGTAAAATTATGAAATCAAGTGTAAAAACAGAATGCAAACACATGATAACTGGTCTTGACTCCTGTATAATCTGGGAAGCAAGTTCAGAAAGTTGAGGGTGGTGGGGTATAGGTCTTTAACCCAAAAATGAGTATTAATAGAATCTACACAAATTATTAGTGACCATGATATCATCTTTCTCCAGGAGATATCAATGTGGACAGTTGCACCTCAGCCTAGCAGCTAGTGACTTCCTCTAGAGGGGGCCGCTCATCCTGTGGTCTCCTGATTTTGATTAAGAATGAATGCCTGACTGTTGGATATATCAGATGTGGCACATGGAATACTGCCAGTAAAATGTATTGTTAAGGGTGGGAGAATCATCAACCTAGTGCTTATTGTACATATTTATTGGAACCCCTTGTGCTCAAATCTTGATTTCTTCATGGCTGTTTGTGTGAACATTATCTTAATGAGGGTGGGGGACATCATTTTTTTTATTTCATGTGATTTCAATTCTGATTGCTTAGCTGCTCAATCTGGTAAGAGGAACAACATACCTTTTACTCAGCTGCAAAAACCCTTAAGATACAAGAAAGGTTAAAAATGGATGAATCTCTTATATACCTGGAATTCGAAATTGGCTAATGCATCGATCAAGGGTGACATCCCTGAAAGCCAATCTTGAAAATGTTGAATTGCAAATCTTGTACTGATTACTTAGCTATGTTCTCCATCTTATTTTATAAATTCTCATTGTACGGTAGTAGATAGAGAAGCAAGTGATCAAAATATGCTTGCAGCTACATTTAATCTAAAATTGGGACATTTTGTTACATCTAGTTATTATGACCTTGTTGCACATGGGTGAGGTCCCTGTGTAGCGAGGAGAATTGCCAACGTAGCTCAATTCAATAGAAATTATTACCTCTGAATAACTTTTCTCATGTATTGAGCTTGTATAATGTGATTTCAGAATGCTCAATGAATGCTCCAAATATACAGTGGTTGTGCTTTGATCCAGTGATCCAAGCAAAAAAGAGAACCCTAAAATATCAATTCCACCGGTTGGGAGTAACTTAATGACATTCATTATTTGAAGACATAAAACAGGCAATGATGGCTAAATATACAGGTCCAGTTTTTAACTTCACAAATTTAGCTGAGTCTATTTTAGATAAAATCAGGCATTGAAAGGGTAATTTAAAAAATAATCCTAGTCATGTATAGAAATAATTATTCCTGGAGGACTGGATAGAGACAATTAATAAGATGCGGTTTTACAAGCTGTACAAATGTCCGCAAAATGTGACAAACCCTTGGGTATTCTACCATTATATCTACATAATGTTCCGAATGAATGCATATAGAAGAGATCAGTTTCTCCCATTTCGGTTTAATCTTTTAAATACAGAAACATTGTTGTACATATGATCAAGGGAAGTCATGGATTCTGCATTTTGTATCTACTGTAATAATGTTGAAGTCCTACAAACTAGAAAACATTTGATTATTCAATATCCTGCCCTACAGAGTAAAAGAGCACATTTTGTTCCAAAGCTTTGTTCATAGTGCCATATAGTTGAAACCCAATGCAACTTCAGACAGACTGGTGGAAGGGATTGAGATACCCCTTAAAATAGCTTTTGGAAAATGTATGAGTCAAATTGTGCTAATTAACTTACACTGGTAACTAGGAATTTCTGCTGCTGTTTTGATTCTTGTTGATAAATACATTTTTGAATATTTATGTACAACGATATGGATTTTTTACTATGTTTTATCATATCATTATGATTCATATAATAAGACATTTTAATCTTACCCTAAGATACAAATATTTAATGATTTGGTAACTGCAACTTTTTATTATTGAATTGTGCATAGATGTATTTTTTTTCTTTGTGTAAGTTTCATTGATTTAACCAATTCACAATAAAAAATACACATTTTACCATTTTTACAGACCTGTTTTGGGCAATTTTGTAACAATCAGAGGGGACATCCTTCTCAGAGGTATAACATAAATGCTGACAAATGTGTAAATGTTTGCAAACTTACTAACCACAAAGCACTTTAACTCTGAGCATTTTTCATTGATTTTAAACGGTGATGTAATGTGTTTTTCTATTTAAACTGATGTTCTTTAGTTTTATTGTGTAAATGTATTCAGTAGATATGTTTATGTTGTTACCTTAACGCTATTATTTTTAATGTTTGTTAACTTTATGTTTCTTTTGATTTAACCTTAACTCATTTTCAACAATTGTTTCTCAAATAATTGTCTATGTTCTTTTAAGGTCTTGTAATTGTTTGTAAAATGTTTTCAAGTACTATTTAATTTTGTAAATTAGTATGGGTTATATTTTATACGATTTAAATATATAAATGTTTGCGGAAATTGTGTTTTTGTTGGTGAAAATGTAAATTTTATTGGTGTGACGCTTCCACATCACCCCTTAAAACAGTAACTCACCTCCAATGTTAAATAAAACCTTTGAAAAATAGTCCCCAAAGAATGAAATCTTCTAAAATTATAAATGTTATTAATGTATAATAGCTTTTTGAAAAATACCAATTAAAGGTTATCCAGGTTATTACATTAATACCTTTATGTACTTGTTCAATCTTTTTTTCTGGGAACCAATTTGCTTTTTTCCAGAAATTGGGGAAACATATAACAGTAGACTTACATGCTATTAATATTAAAATTATATGTATTTGGTACTTGCATTTTGTTTTATTGATGTTGGTAGTTTTACATTTTTTAAATTAGTAAAAACAATGTTCAGTCTTAGTATGTTTTGTACAGGATAAAGCAAAAGTTAAAATTATTATGTGTTCTATGCATTTCTAATATTAATGGATTTTTTGAAAAATTGGTAAGAGTACTTGTGTTTGTTGCATTGTTTTATTCATGTTTAAAGTTATATACACATTACATATTACATTTTCATTTTATAAATGAATATTATTTGACTGATATATTATAAATAATTATATAACACATGCTGGATTTACATTTTTAAAATAAATAATTTTGTTTGGGCCATATTATTTCTTTATTATAACAGAACATTATATATGTAGTAAACTCAAGTATGTACAACACACACTTGGCCCATATTTACTAAGTAAGATGCATGTAGTAAGTCCAATTTATGCCCAACATGAGTCGTAACTTACGTGGAGGTAACTAAGACAAGGAGGAAGTCAAGAAAAAGAAAGAGAGCATACCTTACGCAAAACTTGCCCTATACTATGGTGGAATTTCCTTACCTAAAGAAAACTAAGGATAGTCTTTGTCAGTAAATCCAAATAAAATATATCTCTGTATCCAAAACCTATACTTGCCGTAGCAAATAACGGTATACAATGCTAGGATGTCAGCGTCAAAATGAATAGTGTTCAAAGTAAAGTTGGCTTATGATCAGCATCCTCTTCCACAAGTTCAAAACTGTTCACAATATCTGTGGGTTCCCTTCCTCAAGAGTTCAAATCTTCCAGCTTTCAAAACAAGCACAGTTCCTTGGGACACTTACCAGCTCCACTGATATCAGTACATTTCACCAGTTCACAAAGGACGTTCTGTTTCTTGACTTCAAGATCACCTACAAGGTTATTGCAAAACATAAGCTTTTTTATGTATAATTTCATTGGATTTTCCATGTAGGGGACACTCAGTCTAGGCACAGTTGTCGGACCACACGGTCCACCCATTACAATTCATGCAACTGATACCTCTTCTTGACTGATTCTATCATCAATTAGTCACTGCTTCCATTTGACGTTAATGATTTGTTGATTCCCCAGTGTCACACTCTTCTGACACTGTACCGTGCTTGGTTGGCCACCATTGCACTTTGTTATACTTTTCTGTAGTCCTCTGGCTCTTGTTTTCCCTCTTAACATTCAATTCCTGGAACCCTTTTAGCTTTGGATCAATACTTGGTTTCTCATCTCATACCCTTCTTGGTATTCTCTTGACTTTATAGTCAAAAGAGGAGTGAGGGTTGCTTTCAGTCGTTAATGAGCGTTGTGCCCAAGCAATATTTTGTAACATGAAAAAAGAGAGATGGGGCAACACACCCTAACAATTTATTGATACATCTGAACATCTATAATGCTCATATATAATTAGAAATTATCTTGTGGGGTGAAAAGAAACAGAGAGAAATGGTCACAACCCGTCTTGAATCCAGGGAACAAGAGAGATTATTGAGATTGACTCTCTGGGTTTAGTGAATCTTGACATTGATCAACGAACCGATTGGAAGAAAGACAAGGAGCAGATAGAGAAGGTTATTTCTGCCCCTGGAAAGCTAAGACCCTGTCTCTAGACAGCCAGGTGGGCTACCTATTTCATAGTGAATGGAGAAAGAAAATAAGGACAATTATTTAGTTATTGGGCCTCATTAGGACCCAGGCGGTAAGGGGTTTACGGCGGCGTAAACAGCGCCGACCCTTACCGCCTGATTCCGAGGTCCCTTAGCTCCATGGCGGATTTAACACCTGCTTTTAGCAGGTGTTAAAATCCATGGCGCTAAGGGACCATGTTGTTAATTACGCCACCGTAATTTACGGTGGCGTAATTAATGCCTTCCCCACTCCCATTATGCCCTATGGGGCAAAAATGGGAATGGGGAAGGGTAAATGGGGATTGGGGACTTACCGCCCCGCCAACCTCGGAATGGGGCGGTAAGTCCGCCAACCACCATGGCGTAAACATAGTTTACGCCATGGTGGTAAAGGTACGACCCAGGCGGTAACTTACCGCCTGGGTCGTAATGAGGCCCATTGACTTTTAGTGATTTCAATTTGTTTTTATTTCAAAATTCTCTGATGTTAACCCCAGTCAAGATTTCTGTATACGTAGTTGTGTTACAGTCAGGGGGACTAGTGTCAAACCTTACTATTATGAGATATTAAAAATGACTGCCGGGGATAATTCTTGAAAAGTATTATGCCAAAGATTGCTTTAATGTCCAGTACTGTGTGTGAATATATCCCTTTGTTAAAATGTATGCTCTAACTGTAGAGCTAAAAAGAACATGGTATGAAGACTGTTGACCAATGGCTTAGACTATCTACCGTAGGTTATGACGGGAAATGAAGCAGGACACTGCCTACTGTCTCCATGTCTATGTCAACTGGGTTTGGTGGGCTCTGTAATTATTGCTACCTGCTTCAGGACGGTCTTCTTAAAGGCTTGTAAGGAATATCTGATTATGAGAAAATGAACATATGTGTGTTGGCCATTCTCACTATGTATACAACTTAGAAAATCAAAATCGAACGGTCTCGCATTAGTACATTTTGTGGAGACATTCAATCTGTCCAAGGGAACAGTGATCCCTTCTAGTATCTTAAGTGTACATTGTTTATTCTAGGAGAAATCATAGGATTTTCTCTTTTAGAACTGTACTTGTGCATATAAATCTGTGGACCAACTGCATTATGTACAGGAGTAGAAATTAAAGATAATACTACATGTAGGAGTACATCTAGCGACCAACTTGAGTCTGGGGTGATTATACCTCATACTTATGGTATGGTTTTAGTGGTACTTTCAGGCCCAATTACTGGAGATAGTGAAATGCTATTGCTCAACATGCCCAGCTGGTGAGTCTTTATCCAGCTTACTGTGTATTGTAATGCCCTATGGGCTCATATTGTTTCCGATATTCTAGTTAGTTCTGATTAAAATTTTCCCTGGCAAAATATATTTTGCACAATTTAGCGTTTTTGATTGTGGCTGTGGTGTAAACCAGTATTGTTGCAATATTGTGCCCATCAGTGCATATAAACTTTATGTGCTATGTTTTTGTGCCTCACAACCCAGACTGATTGAGGAGCCCAGTGAATGCATCTGTGAGGGGGGATCCAGGTGGATTTGTCCGTTTACCTTACGAGCCATCATTAAAATGCCTTAGAAGGCAATTCATGTAACCATAATATCACAGGCTGTACAGCGTATGCGTTAGTTGGTATGCCCTTTAGTGTCTGCTTACCCATGGCATCAAGAGAATTCCTCCTTATGACTGCCTCACTGCTCAGTGTAGTGAGTCGTCATGAGTGCCAAAGGCATTATCAAGTCTGTTTGCTTGTTCCTAGGGATGCCCAGCTACCTATGACGTACTGTGCATGCATCAATGTTGGTGCTACTAGCGGAGCACCATCTTGGAAAGGGCTTGCTGCACAGGTTATACTACTGGATATCAGTCTTCTATCTGCAGAGTCGACCTCCAGGGCAAAAATGTAATATTTTGATTCAAATTCTGTGCATTGTCACATATGTTGTATTTTATTTTATTGGCAACGCACAAATTGGTGTCTCCCATTGATCTTCATTCAGTTAAATAATTAATGAGAAATATAGCTTTTCATATGCTCAATGGCCAGCATACTTCAACATTGGCCTGACAAGGGTGGGTCACCAGAGAATTTTGTGAATTTAGCTAGTGGTGAGCCTATTCTGTCTGTTTTAGCGTGAAGGGCATGAAATCTCCTTGAAGGACATCAAGCCTCATGCTAAATGAATGGTGCAAAACCAGGTATTGCCCGGTGCTGTAGTCCAGTGTTCTCTATGTTAATTGAATGTACTCTGACCGTAGGCAAAGCTGGGATTTCCCAAGTATGTTAATGTGGGTTTGCCAATTTATGGGTTCGTTTAGGCTTTGCTGGTCAGTATTAAAATGGAAAATCCATTGAGGTTCCCTTTTAAGTAGGAGAGCATGCATGTCGGCCACTCTTGGTGGGATTATCACTTTTTACACAATGGTCCAGGTGAATTTGTTATCCTTGTGGGCTTTTTTTAGGAAATGTTCCAATGTTGTGTTTAGTCTGTTGGTCTCTATGCAGGATTGGTGTTCCTGTATTCTTTTCTTAATGGGTCTGGCATTCATCATAATGTATTTGAGATCACATGGGCATGGGATTAAATAAATCACATGGTAGCATTACAATTAGTGAATGCAAGCTGTTTCTATGGAGTGTGAAGTCCCAGGTTTAATGTAACGGTTCTGGAAGTGAGTGGACATACCGAGCATTGGCCACATGGGCAGTGACCAACTGGTTGTGTCGAGCTCCATAGTATTTGGTTTGTTTAGGCTTTGGTCCTGGATAGCAGGATTTCAATAAAGAGGTTCTGATGTTATTCCGATGTTTTATAGCAAAGCGTGGAGGCAGTAGGTGTGTAGTGCCCACATTCTGGATTGGCCATAGCTTTAGTATTTCTTTTTTCACCCTGTTCAGATGGGAGGAGTAACTTAGTACTGCTGTGATTCGGTTCTGCTGTCAGGATGTAACATTTTGCTTGAGCGTAGTTTCTCAGGGAATGTTACGTGCGTGTTTCTTTGTGTGTCTCATGAGTTTTTTGGGATATCCTCCAGCTTGTAGTCTATTCATAAGAGCAGTTGCTTGTCCATCGTATTTGACAGTGTGTGAGCAGATACGCCAGAACCTCAGATATTGTCCAAAAGGTAAATTTGACTTGACTGTTTGAGGGTGAAAACTGTCAAATTTCAGTAGTGAATTTCTGTCCGTTGGGTTCCTGAATGCTGTAGTGTGTAGACTACCAATTGTTGCCATCATGTTGAGGTCAAGGAATTGTACTTCTTCTTTACTGCTGTTGAAAGTGAATTTTAAATATCGGTTTCTGCTGTTTAGCCAGGTGAGAAATGATTCTAGATGCATCTGGTCTCCCCTATAAATCAGCAAAACCATCTATATATCTGCCTAAGAGTGACCTGGTCTTGAACTGATTGTTGGTATACATGTGTGTCCTTTTGAAATCCGCCACATCCAGGTTGGCCAATGTTGTTGGATAAGATGCCCCCATTGCGGTACCTGAATGTTTGTTCACAGAAATCATTTTTGTATAGAATATTTTTTTTTTGTTAGGGCAATTCCAGCAAGTTATGGTAAGAAGTGTTGCAGAATTTTCAATGGGGGTGTTTGTTCCTCCAAAATTGTGTCAATCACCATCAGGATTTCCATCTGGTGGATAGAGGTACAAAGGGACTCTATGTAGAGAGTAACCAGAATTTGCTTCTGTGGGTCGAATTGTACATTTTCTAACAGGTTTGCACCACATTGGTATCCTTGGCATATGACTTCTTTCATGGTATTGCAGGATGTCAAAAGAAGTCCACTGATTGTGACAGTGGTTCATGGATGGAATTGATTCCTGCTACGATCGGTCGGCCTGGGGTGGGGAGGAGGACTTTATGTATCTTAGGCAAGACATAAAATGCAGGAACGAATGGGAACCCCGGGTGCATACAAATTCTGCCTCTTTTTTGCCGATACGTCCCTCACTTGCTGCTTCTTCCACCAGTGTTGAAATGCAAATCCTCAGACTCTCAGTGGGGTTGCATGGGAGGTATAGATAGTGTAAGTTGGTACTTAGAAGGGTTATGACCATATCTTCATAGGTTGTTCTGTTCATCACTACAATTACAACCCTCTTGTCTCCTGGTTTTATGACCACCACTGAGTTGTTCCTGAGGTTATCTAGTGCTGTTCTCTCTAGTCTTAATAGATTTTAATAATCGTGACGCTTTTCCTGTTTGATTTCTTATAATTTTTTCATCAATTCCTTCTCAAAGGTGATCGATTTGGGTGTAATGTTGGTTGGGCAAAAGGTCAATTTTGGTTGTAGACCTGTTGTGTCGTGTCACTCTACGGTATTCTCTCCATGTTCAAGGTCCCCGAAGTATTGTTTCAATCTAACCTTTCCCTCCAACTGAGACACTTTGATGCAGGTGTCAGGAGTAACATGAATCATATTTAGCTGTGGGTACAAAGCGGAGTCCTTTTTGCAGTGCTGCAGTCTCGTATTGAAGGAGGGCATATCGGACAAGTGGATGACTAGTAATTCCTCCTGGGTAAATCTGTCTTTCCCTCTGTTCCTGGTGATTTGCGGGGAATTGTGCTATTGCCCTCTAATGCATCCTCATCCTCTGCTGCTTTGGTTTAACATAGGATGCGCCTCTCTGCCCTGAAACCTTTGTCTGCAATTTCTTCAAAATGCACACATTTCTCCCTTCTTCCCTCTCTGCCTCTTGACTGATCACTGTTGTTAAGACCAGAAGTACTTGCATGTGCTTCATCCCCTGAACTAGCACTCGAAAAACAACCAGTGTGCCGTGTTCTTTTTCTTATAGCGTGATCTCGGTTGGCACCATTGTCAGCCTGAATTTGCCTCGGTGTCTTGGTTAGCATTATCCTCATAGTAATAAATAGTAATAAATGGTTGTGTATGGACATAGTCGTTTTTGCGTGAAGGCTGCTACATTGTTTTTAGCTTTAGAATTTTTTATTCAGATTGAAGTCTTTAAATGTCTTAATTAAAGCATTTAGATTGTTTGACATTTTTTTATTTGTTTCAAGAACTGTTTTGGACTTCTAAGATCTCTTTTGTTCCCTGGACTGAAGACAGGTTGTGACTAGTTCTCTCTGCTTTTCCCATCTCCCCAAGATAATTCTTAATCATCTATGAACATTATAGCATTATAGATGTTCAGATGTATCAATAAATGATTAGGGTGTGTTGCTCATTCGCTTGACTTTGCCAATACTTGTGTTTCATACAATACTGTCCATGGTATCCGCTACATGCATCAGATTTCTTTCACCTCATTCACAAGCGCTAAACTTGCCTTGTACTCTATTCGGAATTCAAAAAGTGTTTACAATAGCTTTCAGTTTGTTTGGTATCCAAACGGACTCTGTTAGAAGTTCCTGTTCCTGGAGTACCCCGATATGAGTGTTTCCCAGGTCCCCACTCAAAGGTAGCACACAGCAGTTCCCTTCTGCTTGTTGTTCTTTGCGACAGGCCTCTCAACACTCCTTGTTCTGCTTTCCGGTCCCCAAGCTTTGCCTTTCCCTGACGGCAGCCACAGAGATCACAGCTCACTCTACTGGTTTGGGGTTCGTGTGAGTGCCACACCTCCTGCTGTGTGAACCAGATAAGGAGGGTAGCACAACCTCCAGACCCTCTTGCGGCCCGACATAGGCCTCAACGCCTCTCTCTCCTGCTTGACACACCTCCTGGTTCCTGGGTCTCCAGGTCCCTGCTCTCCAGCCCATTCTGTCTTTTTCCAAACAGCGAACATTATATATGTTAGGAGTATTAAGTGACGCCAAGTGTGGGTCATACAGACAAATTGCCTGACTATGGCGAACCCCATTAGGTGGATTTGCCTGGTTGTTCCACCTGCATACCTCCATAGCCCTTTTCTTCATCTCAGTACCAGAGAGGTTTTTGGGACTGTATTGGTGGTCCTCCAGGGCTTGCAAGAATTAAATTACCACCAAATTACCACCAGTAGTCCAAAAAGGAGCGCACACTGGGCAAGGAGTAACACTGTTTATTACTGCTGGGTGAGCATAAATCAAATAGCAAAGTGGAATAGAACTGATTGTTGAGAGCTGACAAACTGGCACACAATGGATAGGAGTGTTATACAGTGAATACAATGCTCGTACAATCAGAAACAGTTGTGCCTCAGACTTCTGAGTTCCCATGAAGCTTGCTGGTTAACTATATCATACCCCTATAGCTAGATATAAATTAAAAATGATTACAGCAAACAGACCCACCCCCTTTCCGCCCATCTCCTCCCCTTGTGTTGCCACATTGCTTCCTGCTCCTCCCTACAAACACGTTGCATTTAGTAATAACATAATTGTGCTGACCTCTGGGTCTTTATTCATCTGCCATTGGTCAGCACCAGAAAAGAAGGAACACAAGACACCCTGAACTAGTGGGAAGGGAAACATTCAGACAGCACCTGCAAGATAGTAACTTTGCAAACACTGCTGTGGACACTGTGCAGGCTTGTTACTTTCCAGGGGCAACACAAATGTACCATCTGATTGGCTCTTCCTGGAGCGCCCCTCCATATCATCTGCTCGTTCCCATGCCGCTGGCCAAGGTGCGATTTGCAAACCATCTTGGTGCCATGCGAGTAACTCTCTGGGTCAGGTTGATTACCCCAGCGCACACAAGTAGTCGTGGGACTGGCTCACCAACCTTGATTTCATCACTTGGTGCTGTGTCCATCGACTGCGACCTGCTGGAGATGAGCAGCCTAAATTCAGCTTACCGCTCCCTCAGCCGCGGTGCATGGGCCATGTGTTCAAGTTCAAAGCGGGCCTATGAAGTGGTGCCCCTCTGGTGATCGCTTAACTGCAGCTTTGCTCTAACTCGCATTTGTGCAGCTATTTCCCTTATGTCCATGGTATGTTATATGCAAATTGTCACCCTTGTTCCCCTCCCCTATAACTCCAAGTAGTCCCCTTATGCCCTCATAGAGGGTGTGCCAGTCCATCCCGATTATTCCTGCAATTGGTAGGTGCGCCCCCCTGTCTTGTGCTGATTCAGCACCTTCTTTACATTCCCCCTTCGATCGATCTTTTGATTGGCACTTCCTCCCCATCATTTCCCTACTGTGTTCTTTGGGCATCCATAACCATGTTACCTTGTCCAAGTCCCCTCCTTCTTCCTCGAACCCTTCCAGTGTGTCTCCAATTATTAAACAATACCGTCCATCTAGGGATCATGCTACTCAAAAAGCATCATAGTCTTCTGCATTTGGTGGGGGTGCTGCAAAAAAGACACAGACATCGACCTCCCCCTCGTTCATCCTAGGCGGTTGCCTTTCCACGCACTCACCATTTTTATTAGCAGACATTATTTACCATACTTTTAGTTTGCAACATGTGCATGGTTTGATGATCCACAAGCCAAAGCAGAATGCAACAAGCATCACGACGAACACAAGGACAGTCATTTTGAACATAGCCATGGATATAGGTAAATATTTGTGCTAACTGGAAAACAATCCTTGTCAACACTTTAAACCTCAAATGACACAAGGGTAGACGTGAGCACATGGAATCAAGTATACAAGTCCAATTGTGGGCTCTAACATCCACAAAATACATGATTATTGCACAAAAATGTATGTTTGAATACACACGGCTATATTTATAACAGTGTCTACAACAACATCCAAAGAACCGACAAAATATGTTGCCGTGCCTATGCACGCCTGGTTGACCAATGTATACCCACGAGTATACCAATACCCAATGGGGTGCTTCTTTTATCGCTGAGGGAATTTGGCAAAAGGGCGAGAAAAAAAATATTTGTCCACATTTCCCACACCCTAAGTGTGAGGAAGTGACAGTGAAAACCAAGGGAGCACAGTCTGTGTCATGCATGGAAGGAAAAGGTTAATCAGGGTGTGCTAGACGGTTACGAGAATGAAGAACTGTCAGGTGTGAGTCCAAATGCAGGGAGAGGTGGAGTTGGGTTAATGGGTTTGTTCTACTTTTCTTTAAAAGGAGGAAGAGGCCCGCCAGGAAGGGGAGGTTGTCCCATGAGGGACCGAGGAGGCTGCAGGTAGTGGTGCGGAGAAGGCATTCATTTGGGCTTGCTAGCCGGTCCGGGAACATTTTTACCAGAGGACTGACGTGAACAGAATGCAGAATGGAGTGACGTACGAACAAGGCAACAAAGCCTGACTCTCGCATAACGGCCAGAAGAGGCAAAAGGGGAAACCGAGGGAAAGTGGTGGGATCGAGGAGAGAATGCCAAGGAGAGTATGCTAATAGCAATGATTGAAGGGCAACCGCAACATTAGCATGCACTACAGATCCAGAGTCAGCAGGCCCAGGTTGACAGGCAAACATT
The DNA here is from genome assembly GCF_040938575.1 of Ambystoma mexicanum. Classification (NCBI taxonomy): domain Eukaryota; kingdom Metazoa; phylum Chordata; class Amphibia; order Caudata; family Ambystomatidae; genus Ambystoma; species Ambystoma mexicanum. The sequence continues at coordinate 167,985,026 of NC_090933.1, forward strand.
TCAAAAGTCCCTGAAGGCACACCAAGTACAACTAGTGGAGGCCGCGACCGCAAGAAGGCAGGCACAAGTACCGACCACGCTATTGCAGAAGTATGTACCGGGAAAGGACAAAGCACATTTCTTCGTGAACTTTGAGTGGGTGGCTAGGATCGTGCCGTGGCCGCCAGAATGATGGAGACACTATGTGGTCCTCTTGACGACGGGGAAATGTAGAGCGCGTACCAGGCAGCCAATCTCAGTGGAGACACAGCCTACTGAGATATGAAGAAGGTCTTCCTGGAGAGGCTAGGTCACCAACAAAGAAACATACCGGATAAAGTATTTGGATACATAGCTGTTACTCCAGGAGATGCCACACAGTTGTACAATTGAGTAAAGGAGTTGGCAGACAAATGGTTCCAGACACTCACTACCACCACCCACAAAATGGTCTAGAGAATCATCCTAGAACAGTTTGTGGATACCTTGCCCACCCCCGGTACAAAGGTAGGTAAAACAACATCAACATCCGAGCCTGGCAGAGGCCGTCAATATAGTCTCAGTGTATCAGAAGGCCAGTCTGGGAAGAATGCTAACGTATGGTTCAACTAATAGAATGGTCAGAGGGCCCTTCAACCCTCCTAACTGACCCGATCTGGAAAGAGGAACAACTACCCTACCAGGAAACCAGAGACTTAAGGGGGAATAATGGGCCAGACAAATGTGTTACCTCCACGGAGCCCACAATGTTACGAATGAAAGAATGGGAAAATATTGCCCAGCATTTCCAAAAAAAGAGTAACATTGAGCCCATGGATATTGGCCTTTTTGATGCACACCGAGCTGGGGCCTTCCAAGGAGAACGAGGCCCAACCCCAAGACCACAGTACCCCTATGTCTGTGAGGCTGAAGTGGAAGGAATCCCCCTGAGAGCACCGCTGTACTCCAGAAGCCTGCAAACGGCAGTCAGCACACAACTGGTAAGTGGTGGGAAAAATCAGGCAGAATGAATACCAATATGTTGTCGGCATGGAGATGTGAAACTGTATCCGACCCAGGATACAAGGGTAAAATTGGAAAACTTCAAAGCTAAGATCGATATGCTACCTGTGCACCCTGAACCTCTAGTGGTAGGATCAGATGTGACTCTAATGCCTAAACTCATACAAAGCATCAAACAATATTGGTTGGCTAGCGCTCCTTTCCATGGAAAAGAAATTGTGTCTCTGGCCGGAGGCAACCACAAGAGTCGAGCAGAGAAACGGTCACTACAGAAGACGTTGCATGAACAGGTTTTGATGCCCATCTCTGTCAATTGGAAGATAGATGAGCAAGGTGACAGTTACATGTCGGCACAAGAGCTGGATCCCACTTTGAGAAATGCCTGAGTTGCATCGCTCCAAGGAAAAAAAGAGCAAGGGCCACACTTTATACACAAAAAAGGTTTATACTACTGAGTGGTACAGCAACCTAGGGAAGAATCCCTTAAACAGCTATTGGTCCCTAACAGGTTTTGACCTATTGTGTTGGGATTCACACACATACAAGTGGCAGAGGGCCACTCGGGGTCTGAGGAAACTTTACAGAAAAACCTGGCACAATTCTTCTTACCTGGATTGTACGGACAGACACAGCGGTTCTGTCAGCAATGTGATGAGTGCCAGAGGAAAAACAGATCTAACATTCCAAGATCCCCGCTGCAGATGAGGCCCCTAATTACCATACCCTTTCAAAGGCTAGGAATGGACATTATCGGGCCTTTTGACCCCTCCAGTAGATGGCATAAATATCTATTGGTAATTGTGGACTATGCTACCAGATACCCAGAAGCGTTGCCCTACGGAGCATCACAACGCAACAGGTCTGCATTGCCCTAATGCCTTTTATTGCCCTAGTGAGGATCACCAAGGAGATCATCACAGACCAGGGAACTTACTTTATGCATTCCATTCTAAAGCAAGTATGTCAAACCCTCCACATAGAAAATTTAAAAACCTCTATCTACCATACTCAAATGGATGGTTTGGTAGAACAATATAATCAGATGATCAAACGAATGTTGCAGAAAATGATGATGCCGACCGATAAGGACTGGGATCGAATGGTACCATGGATCCTCGTGACTCCTCGAAAAACTCCCCAATCCTCCATAGGGTTTGCCCCCTTTGAGCTATTGTTTGGAAGGCAAGTGAGGTCCCTCTTGGATATCCTGATGGGGGAATGGTAGCAACAGCCCCAGCAAGATGTATCCTTGACCAGATATGCTGCCAAGTTGATGGAAAGGGTATCAAAGCTGCAAGCGGTCACCAACACGCATTTGCAACAAGCACAACGGGTACAGACTACCCAGAATAACTGAGGACCGAGGCTGCAAAGTTTTTAGGTGGTGAAAAAGGTATTGGTGCTGATCCCATACTCAGAGAACAAAATATTGGTGGCTTGGAGGGGCCAGTATACAATAAAGCAAGTACTGGGACGGGTTACATACAAGGTCCAGCAAGAAGACCAGTGATTCCCGGTGCAAACTTAACATGTCAACTTACTGAACAAATAGGTGAAGTAGGTCCCGATGGTCACCCTAATCAGTACGGAACCCCAAACTACTTCAGAGGTGCATTTTCAGATGGGACCGACTTGGGGTTAAGGCATTGAAAATTAGTCCTGACTTGGGGGAACCGGAAAGAAAACAACTTGACCAGTTCCTCCGAGAGTTCCAGAAGATATTCTCGTCCTTGCCTGGGAGGACTACCAAAGCATATCACGAGATAAACACCACCCTGGGGGCCACCGTTAGGATACAGCCCTACAGAATTCAAGAAGCTAGGGTGCAAGCAGTGAACAAGGAGGTACAGTCCATGTTGGAAATGGGAGTAATAGAACCCTTGCATAGCCTTTGGTGTTCACCCATACTGTTTGTGCCTAAACCAGATGAGAGCATATGTTTCTGTATAGAGTTCTGAAAACTAAATGAAGTTTCCAAGTTCGATGCCTACCTGATAGCCAGGATAGAAGATCTGCTGGAAAGGCTCAGGAAAGTGGTGTACATCACCACCATCGATTTGTCAAAAGAGTATTGGCAGATCCCTCTTCGGCCAAGTGACAGAGAAAAGACAGCCTTTGCTACTCCATCTGGTTCGTACCAATTTACGGTGCTACCATTTGGCCTACATGGGGCCCCCCAACCTTTCAACATCTCATGAACTCCCTCCTTAGGGGACACAAAGAAAATGCAGGATGCAGGAGTTTACCTCGATGCCATCATTATATATGATTGTGGAGCTCCCATCTGCAGCATCTGCGAGTTGTGTTTAAGTCTTTGGAAAATGATGGTCTCAACATCAATCCCAAGAAGAATTCCGTGGCCTTTGCCTATACTAAGTATCTAGTATACTATGTCGGTCAGGGCACCATTCGGCCTCAACGGAGGCTATTGATTGGCTTCATTTTGTGTGCTTTCCTGGATTTCGTAGGCTACTACAGGAGGTTCATACTACACTTTTCAACATTGTCAGCCCTGTTGAAAGATCTCCTACAATCCACCTGGACCACTAAGGCCAAGGATAATCAATTAGAGGCCAAACCCGCTTTTAGAGATCTGAAGACGGCCTTGGCAGAACATGCTGTGTTGAATTGTCCGGATAACTCAGCGTGAGGCCGTGTAGCTGCGTCAATCCAGCTTTCAAAATGATTGGCCCTTTTCTCAATGTGGCTACTGCCACGCGCAGGTGCATCTTCTTGTTGAATCAGACGATTGGTCAATATTTTGAAATAACATCCTTTAATCGCCAGGATTTTCTATGTCTGCCTTTTAAACAAGGAGAACATTATGAATAATGTTCTCACATTTTTTTGGTGGGGTGGGGAAGGAAAGATAAGAGGTTGGGGGGTTCTGGGAATAATTAAAAATAGGTGGTGGGGGGCTTGTTTAAAAGGCAGACGTTATAAAGCCTGACAATGAAAAAACATAGAAGCCAATAATGTAGGCGCAAACACATCATTGTGCTTGGGCGTAACTGCGTGTTCAGAAAACACATTTCGATTGGCTACATCGCATAACCACAGTTACACCCCTCTCCCTAGGTCCTCTATTTCCAGTTTTTTGTCATTGCTTTTTGTCTTTCAGTCAGTAAACTTCTTTTTAAGCCTTCAGGAATTTTTAGAACACAGTACCTTGATTTATCCAGTCCTTTTTTACTTTCTTCTTCATGATAACTTTGTCCTTTGTCTTGTGCTTTCTAGTTTGTTGTTTTTTGTTATTTTAGCTTGGTATTTTTTCTCAAAGTTGTTTGACATTAAGTCCTTTTTGCATTGTGTATTTTTACAGTTTTGATTTAACTCCACGGTCCTTCATTTTAAAAGGACTATGACCAGCAATGATGATGAAGTGGTGTGGATGGCTTCGACTTTACCTCCAAGGAAGAATCAATCTGCACAAAAAGCATTTGCTGACAGTTGGCAATATTTCTGCGTAACGGACCAGCACAGCAAGAAGTAGATCAAGGAAGTCATGGGCAATTGCTGTGGTAAGGTTTTGCGCAGGAGACCTTTGCTCAAATGATTGCAAAGTTTGGGAACATCAATATTAATTCAACATTTTGCCCACGTACATTGGGATGAAGTGGACGAATGGTATAGGAAGGCTCATTTGAAACATAAGGTCAAAGCACATGGAGCAAGATCAGCAAAGCAGTATTTGTCATCTGCACCACAGAGTTCCAATACTACTCTCACTAGTTATGTTTCACCAATTAACAACCAACCTCAGTCCCTCTTGCCTGCACCCGATCTTTCAAACTTTATGGTGATGTGCAAAACCTGTCACAGCTTGATCGAGATGAGAGGTGGCATCCTAGACACTTTGGGCAAGGCTCTTTCAGAACATACAGCCAATTACCAAAGCTATGAATATTTTTTCAATGTCCATATTTGTACCTCTTCCATAGAAAAAAAACACATAAATGTGCTAAATAAAAATGCAGGGAAAATGATCTTTTGTTATATGTATGAATCCTAGTGTTTTTCCCTTCCCAATTCCTACCTCTTTTTTCCTTATCCCCCAAAATGTTCCTTTTCAGGGTCACCTTTTTAGTCATAAAAATAGATAATAAATTATTATTATGAGTTATGAGGTTATGAGGTAAGCTTGCCGGTATCGTTGTTAGCGGACTGGCAAACTACAAGTTCTGTTCGTGGGTGCCTTCTTGCCCACCAGGATTGGCCTGCCGGGTGTACCGGCACCGCAAGCAGAGCATGTCGGATGCACCAGCACCATTCTGAATGGTGCCAGTGCATCTGACCTCCCAATTCCCATTGAGCCCTATGGGCAGGGCCATAGTGACCAGGTAATTGCCCATTTGGTGGAGACTGATGAATGAATAGTCAGTCTCATTAATACATAAACTAATCAATTGTTTAATTGCAGTACATGAGATTTTAAAGGAATAGGTTTATAAGAGTAATTAATTTCAATTTTACCTGTGAGGAAATGTATGTTTTATTGTCCATCTTAATTGTATTAATAATTATTAATTAATAAGTATTTAATATTATGGATTGTATTACTGTTTTGCAAATTAACTATAATGACTATTATTTTTGTACAAATTCAATTTGTGTGTCATTAGATTGTATACAATTTTTCAGAATAGGTAGAAATTACCGAAAAAAAGGTCCGACCTATACAAAAAGTTTGTAAATGCATGCCACCAAAGGTTCGAACACCAAAAGTTTGAACCTTTGGTGGCATGCATTTTAGGTAGGTAAAAAAACATTATAGTGAGCAGGGTTTGCAGGGGGAAACCCCTGCAGTTGCCCTGAAAAAAAAATGAAAAGGACCCTGCGGTGCCGGTTTCCGATCGCAGAAGTGTAAGGGAACTGGCGCTGCAGGGACACAGCACGTCTTAAAAGGTCAGTAGGGTGTGCGTGGGGGTATGTTGGGGTGGGGCTGTGGTTGTGGGTCTGTTGTGGGTGTGAGTGCCGGTGTGGGTTTGTAGTGTTTTTAAATGTATGTTCGAATGGGAACTGTACAAACCTTTTGTAGTGTGTACATTTATCATGCAAACCTTTCTGTTACAGACTTTTAGGTGGTGCAAAAATCACGTAGATTCAATTTTTCCAGGTTCCTATGGAAGACCGACTCATCTTAACTGACCACTGACCTATAAAATATATATATATATTCAGTAAAAAAAAACTTTGTTAAAGGGACGTTATGGTTAGGTTGCGCTACTAAAACCTATGAAATTCAGTGAAAAAAACTTTGTTAAAGGGACGTTATGGTTCCATGTAAAACTGAAAAACCCCTGAAATACGCCAGTTATGGTAACCTAAGCAACCATAACTCATACCACCACTGTGCACTGCTAAGACCAACACCCAGGACAACAAAGATGACATCACAAATGTCATTTATGACATTGATGAAAAACCTGTCAGTTGGTATCTGGAATCGATGACAATCGCAGAAAGGCAGGATGTAGCTGTTTCAAAAACATAACAGAAATGTATGTCAGTAGACAATCTTTATTACAATTGATAATTTCACCCATTATTTCGGCCCCATGTTAAAACTAATGATAAACACAGATGTGAAACAATGGGAACATAGAGAAAACAACATGGAAAGTAGTCCACAATTTGCTTCATAGGTTAGTGCTATGGAGTAGGTTCAGCTCAAAAAGGGATGTGGAGGCTGACGCTACAATCAGGGAGCAAGCTAAGTGCAAGAAGAACACATAGAAGGAATTTTAATGAAATATTAGCGTTGAATTAGGCGTTTGTGGAACCTGGGGGAACCCACTGGTAGACTACATGCATATCGATGCTGGCCTGCCTATGTGCCCGGGACAAAGAGAAGTACACACACAGGTTGTATTTGCATCTCGTTGCAATATGCCACAAAGAACAACCGAGTACAATGTAAGCCAGCAATAACGGTCGGCGAATGATAAATTGACTTGTTGGTCTATAAAATCGTCGAAAGTAAAACTTACATAATATTCAGCATTTCTATTCTCTCGGCATAACGCAGAGACTCTGTTCAAGTCAACACATTTTCATAAATTAAATTACATCTTCCTTTCTCCAGTTTTGGAATGTGACCTTTATCATATTTGATGGTATTACACCCCTCCTTTCATTCATTACTTTTGGAATGCTCCCTTTCTTTCAAGGTCAAAAAACAATTGAACCTTATACTGTGTACAATGCGTGGGTTTGCTCAGCTCGCAAGCAAAAATTCACAGGCACTGACCTTCACTCAGGATGGAAGCCAATAGCGCTTCAGACCATAGTGGCATTGGAAATATTTTTTAAAAACATATGGATTGTTTGCTTCCATCCACCAATGGTGTGCAAAATTTCTAGTAATTCGCACTCTCCCAGTGACTTACACTGCCAGCCCACCCCATCTGTCAGCTCAGCCCATCTCCTGTGTACATGGCAAATCACGAAAAACATTTTTCACAAGCAGCAAGTCTCAAGCCCTGACAAAATGTGCTCGTACACGAACGACCGAGCAAGCCCTACTACAACCCCCTCCAGCCAGTCCGTGGTACCCTGAACCCATGACCGCAGTTATATATTAGAGGCCTATAAATTGCACATGTGTGTTTGTACTATCCCACTTTGAGTCAGTAGTGAGGGGAAGGGTGTGGGGGTCTTGCCCCTGAGACAACCAGCGGGGGTCAGAATTGATAGTTGCCAGGTCTGGCACATCAGAGCTAGAAAGGGGGTGGAGTGACACCTGTTAGTTTAGGACGGAATATACTGTGACTGGGGTCTTGTTTTATTGGGAGAAACTCTGGGGTGGTCCACAAAGAAGTGTCACACTTCTGGTACATGAAAGGAATAGCTTTGGAGGGGCACAAAGTTGAACAAGCATTAATTTTCCAACAGCAGAGAATGTTTGTTGTGATGGATGAACAACTACAAGTCATGGTTTGGCCCTGACACACAAGGGACAGTGCTCTCAGAGGAAGATTTAAATTAGTACTTTCTTAGTTTGACAGAATGACAAAATGACAGAGTCAGAGACACAATCACAGAATGTGGCAAGAGCCGGAACACTGCTGAATGGACACACACTTGAGTCACTGAAAAATTGAAACAACCATTGAAGAAAGCTCCGTTCTGCTTTATTTTGTTGCTGATTTTGATGGCACAAACATACTACACATCATACAGTTCTGGTTGCAGCACAGTGAGGGAAAATCCCCTGTACTGACGGCTGTCACTTGGGAAAGTTTCTCTAATGGCACCAACAACACAGGCGGGTATTACTCATCGAATGCAATGTCCAAGTCTCCCATAAAGCCACCATGTAAACAAACGATAGTCCACCAGCCTGTACCACCTGTGAAAGAGAAAGATAGAAACTCTTTTGAAATGAACAAAATAAGTGTATTAAACCTTAGTTGACAATGACAAATCTAGTCTCCAATGGCATTGTTGCCAGTACACATGTTACTTAGACATTGTACAATACTGAACAACTATGCATTCCATTACATTTGGGGCACAAAGAGATATTTCTTCATGGCTGTGCATGAAATAAACATAAGGAGGCCACTGTGATTTCTCCAAATTTGCTAGTGATGTATAGAAATGCAAGACTACATTTGTTTTGCATTGATAGATCAAAGCTACGACAATATAGGAGTCAACCATGAAATGGTAGTGGGCTAAGTGACATCACAACTAGAGTACACTTACTCATTACTTGGATTGCGTGGGCGAACTGTTGCTGGATGTTTGTGTATAAGCACCACCATAAGCACTTCCACATGAGGGAATCCACGATGTACAGCCACTCCACAGCGATCTGCATGCACCTCTAACCAATTCATCCGCGAATCTCCCAAAATCCAAACAATCTGCTTTCTGAAACACACAGCCATAGCTATATGCTCTGCTGTCAGGAAAAATACTTTCTGACAAAGTCTCTGCTCACACATCACACCCTGTAAACCCTATTGACCAATCCCTTGCTCTGCTAAGTCTCATTTGCATACCTCTCAGCCTCAAAATCCCTGTATGTAATACATGTGTCCGTGGACAAATCGTAAAATCTGAGCGTGGGGAATTAAAATTTAAATAATGTGCCCCATTTCCCCTTTGAGGTTGGCTCTGAAAAGACCCTTTTTTGTTTTTTTGCAGATGCTTCAGAATCACCTATTCGTTTGTATTTCTTTTGTTTTTTTTTCCTTCTTCTCCTCCAAAAATCTTCACATTAGCTTCTCCAAAGCAACCCTTATGTTTCAAAACAGCATGGCATTTTCCATAAAAGATAAAGACATGCCATTGTGTTTAAAGTAATCAACATTACTAGAGTCAATGTTGTCATTGTTGCAAAAGAACATGCCAGCTCTAGTCATAAAAGCAAACATGCCTCAATTAATTAACCACCTAGCAACATTTTGCTGAGGACAAAAAAGAGAACTATTTATACTGCCCTAGGTATGAAACGAGAAACAAATATCTTGACATTTGGAAGTAGTTTCATTACTGCCTGAACCAGGTTTAGCAGATCTTCAAACAACGTAGGGGCACTGACATAGCCCAAATGCAAAGCACCACAGTGCAGAACAACCACATGTGCACTGTTAACCCTAGCCATATCTTGACAGACTTCTACCATTGCTTGCAAATTGAAACCAGACACAGTGCTCCACACCACCTCCACTCCTTTCACATAAAAATGATTTTCTACATTCCTACATTTTGCATACTTCTCCAAACCATTCACAAAAATATCTCCAACACCCTGACTTTCTCCACCTCTGCCACCTTCACTACACACAGCCTCTCTCAATAAAAAACAGAACCTCAACACCTGATTGGCTAATCCCTAGAGTCCCCTTTCCATGCTGGATTTGCTGAGAAACCCTGATTGTGGCACACCCTCTCCACAAAGAGCTGCGGTGTCCGTGGAGCGCATAACACAGGGGCAGCCCTTCTACCCTTTCCACTTCACTCTCTGCACCATTCCCTCATTGGCTACTATTAAGCAGTCACCTTAGCCCACCCACTTGGCTTGTGACATTAAGTTGTGCAGAATATGCATGGGAAGATTTACACGATTTCTTACGCATAGCAACAGATTGATGAATACCACTGAAATGGAAAAAGAAATAAACAAATAGAATACACCAACTGCTATCTAATTGCAACAATACTACCACCACTTCCAAATCAAAAACCATACACATATTCAATTCCTCCTACTGCACTCAATGAACAAAATATATTGTACCACAACGTAGAGAGGGTTTTCTTAATCCAGCTTGTATTTTTTTCCCCACAGACCCAATGATTTAATGAACAAACACAGGAACTGAGCAAATTGCACGGTACACTGGTTTGAACTATAGTACTTCTAAAGTACTAAATATGAGGGTCAACAAAATACAGAAATGTCTATTATGCAATGCAATACTCATTATAAACTACCTAAACTAACATGTGATTTTTTTCTTTTATCACAGTGATTGAAAAAATGTCTGCTCCAACTACCCATGAAAAAACTGCATACAACCACAAAAAGTCAAACAGTAAGTATATAATGATTGAACTCACAAAGACTATAGCATAACACACCCATTCAAGCAAACACCTGACCATAAACCACAATCTAAAATGTTTGCTTCCATGGGTATATTATGCTGCAGTACTTGTTGGCAAACACTACAATCTTGACTGCATGCTCTGGCCAAAACTCTTCATACAGCCTCAACACAAGAAACAGTAAGCATATAATAATTAAACTCACACACACTGCAACATAACACAGCCATGCAAACGAACACCTCACCAACAAATACAACCCAAAAGGCCTACAGTCTTCAATACCAACATTCTGAACACAATCCAACAAACTAACACACATCATCGCACTATCCTATAAACATTATTACACTAGTACCAATCAGTACACACTTTTTTGAAAACATATCTCCTAAGCAGCCCACATATCACAGTCAAAATCTTTGATAAGATGGGTGTGTTATGCTGCAGTCTTGGGTGCATGGCTGAAGGCCTACAGCACTTTGGCCATGCACCCAAGTTTCTAGGCCCTGGCCACAACCACTGCAGCATAACACACCCATAGAAACAAACACCTACGGAATGACCACAACCCAAAAACCTACAACATCCACTTCAATTAACATTCTAAAATAATAAATACAACCAACTCACAAACTCTTCAATATATACCCTCTTCACCCAATGCTCTACTAATGGCCCAAAACCAACATCATAGTAAAGTGAAATAGCCAGTAGCACGCCCAGTGTTTAGTATGTCTGCGGACAACCGCGGTGACCTCAGACACCACGAATACAGCACAGCCTTCTCCCACCTTAACAAATACAGCATTTGACCCATCTCTTACTACCCCACCCTCTCCATGCACTTATACAGAACAACACACTCCCCAAAATTGGATTTATGCTCTCTTCCACGCTGCGCTGTCCGCAGATGTCTGCCAATCAAATATGGCAGGTGCATCGAAACAATATAACAGACCTTACGCCTCATCCCAGCCAATCAAAGAACACGTTGCGTGTCTGCGGACATGATGCAAGCCGATTGGCCAATCGGTGTCCTCTCCGCGGAGCAAATAGGGATGTGTGTCCGCAGAACGGACACAGATATCACAAATTGTTTTGCCTCACGTTTTGGTCGTTTAAACAAAAACTACTGGACAGATTTACACTGTTTTCTTAATCCAGCATTGAGTAGGAACTGAGCAAATTGCACAGTGCACTGGTTTGAACTATAATACTTCTAAAGAACTAAATATGAGGGTCAACAAAATACAGAAATATCTACTATGCAATGCAATACTCATTATAAACTACCTAAACTAACATGTGATTTTTTCTTTTATCACAGTGATTGAAAAAAATGTCTGCTCCAACTACCCATGTCATGAAAAACTGCATACAACCACAAAAAGTCAAACAGTAAGTATATAATGATTGGACTCACAAAGACCATAGCATAACACACCCATTCAAGCAAACACCTGACCATAAATAACACTCTAAAATGTTTGCTTCATTGGGTATCTTATGCTGCAGCACTTGTTGGCAAACACTACAATCTTGTCTGCATGCCCTGGCCAAAACTCTTCATACAGCCTCAACACAAGAAACAGTAAGCATATAATAATTAAACTCACACACACTGCAACATAACACAGCCATGCAAACGAACACCTCACCAACAAATACAACCCAAAAGGCCTAGAGTCTTCAATACCAACATTCTGAACACAATCCAACAAACTAACACACATCATCGCACTATCCTATAAACATTATTACACTAGTACCAATCAGTGCACACTTTTTTGAAAACATATCTCCTAAGCAGCCCACATATCACAGTCAAAATCTTTGATAAGATGGGTGTGTTATGCTGCAGTCTTGGTGCATGGCTGAAGGCCTACAGCACTTTGGCCATGCACCCAAGTTTCTAGGCCCTGGCCACAACCACTGCAGCATAACACACCCATAGAAACAAACACCTACGAAATGACCAAACCCAAAAACCTACTACATCCACTTCAATTAACATTCTAAAATAATAAATACAACCAACTCACAAATTCTTCAATACATACCCTCTTCACCCAATGCTCTACTAATGGCCCAAAACCAACATCATAGTAAAGTGAAATAACCAGTAGACGCCCCTTGTTTAGTATGTCTGCGAACAACTGCGGTGACCTCGGACACCGCGAACACACCACAGCCTTCTCCCACCTTAACAAATACAGCATTTGACCCATCTCTTACACCCCCACCCTCTCCAAGCACTCATACAGACCAACACACTCAACAAAATTGGATTTATGCTCACTTCCACGCTGCGCTGTCCGCAGATGTCCGCTGATCAAATATGGCAGGAGCATCAAAACAATATAACAGACCTACACCTCATCTCAGCCAATCAGAGAAGACATTGCGTGACTGCGGACATGATGCAAGCCGATTGGCCAATCGGTGTCCTGTCCGCGGAGCGAACAGGGAAGTGTGTCCGCAGAGCAGACATAGATATCACAAATTGTTTTGCCTTACGTTTTGCTTGTTTAAACAAAAACTGCTGGACAGATTTACACCAAATTAAGAAAAGCACGCTTTCGGGACCAAGTCACTGCCCCTGCCGCAAATTTGGTGAAAATCCGTACAGCGGTTCGGGCTGTAGGCGCGACTGAAATTCTTTCCCATTATGTCTATGGGAAAAAAAATGTGGGACCCCGCCTGTAACTTTGCCCACCCTGGAACAAACATCAACAATCTTTGCAAAAGAATTCAGTGTGGGCCATATACTATTTTTTGCAAAGTTTGGTGAGGATTCGTCCAGGGGGAGCAAACTTATAAGCCACCCAAAAAGTGCTCCTCCTTGGGTTTAGCAACATAACCATAACTACATGGCGATACCACAGGCCATGTAATATAATTATCACAGGACACAGGAATGTTGAAAAGTACAGTAAACTGATTCTTGCATATATTTTATTATTTATGTATTTTATTTGAATTTGTGTTTTATGCTGGTACTACTGAGAGGGCTTCGGAACAAGGTGGGAGTTGAAAAAAAAAGTGATCTGTTGTTTTTCAGGAAAGGGCAGGAAGATTAGGGTAGACAAGTGACAACAGTGTAGCAGGGCATGGTTATGTTTTGGGGAAACAGGTATGTTTTGAGGCTCTTTCTGAAAGAGGTGATGGAGGATGCAGTGTGTATCTGAGGAGGTATGGTGTTCCATGACCTAGGTGCTCAGTGTGTCAAAATAACATGCCTAATAAACTATTGTATACACAAACTCTTTTTAGATAACATAATACCTCCAAATAGAACATAGATTTTCCTTTAAGAAAAACAGAAAAAGAGTATCTCTATGTTAAATGACCAATTAGCATCTAACAAAAGGTAAATAAAGAAAAAGCATTAATCATCTAGAAGTTTCAAATATATTATAGCACCTAAAAGTTAGAAAGACATACATAGACACTAATGGTGGGATGCAACCATGGAGAATGGAAGGGGGAAACAATGTCCAGAACAAATTCATACACCATGAAAGTTGGTTGAATATGTTTCTATGTTTTGCATATCATACTAAATAATAAAAGGCCAGATGTATGTCTGTCCGAAGCTGCCCTGCCCGCTTTGCCTGTCATCACCAGTAGATGGAGATGTTGCCTTATGTATACAACAATAAGACCTCAAATTCATCATCCAGGCAAACAAAATGTGTATTTCATATTATCACTGCTAGAGGGAGCTGTTGCCTTTCACATACAGCAATACGACTTCATGTTCATCTTCTAGGTGAACAAAATGTGCTTAAATTATAATAAAGTTTAAAGACTGCAGAGAGTTAGTAAACAGCTCCAGATTATATCACAGGCACCAATGTCAGGAAACCAGAGTAAAAAGGTAACAAGGTGTTAAGAACGTGGCTGGATATGACAAGAGGGTGGTTATGGCTTGAGGGTGCCAACAAAGGCAGCCTATGACGTGCGCGCTGTACACCTTTAATGTCTGAATTAAAGGAGTATGTTTCTGTGTCACAAGGCTGCCAGCATAGGGCAGCTGCTCGAGGGGCAACAGAGCAGTGTCCCGGGGCCCATTTCACTTGAAAAAGTTGAAAGGCCCTGACACTGTGCCTGCAATGAGCATACATTCTCTTAATTGCTTAAACGTGATTTGGCTCATAAAGTTTGAGATAATGGGTCCACTCATATCTTGAAATGAAACCAAAATAAAAACCTGACCCATGAATATGCATATTGTCAATGGCGCCACAGCATTAATCTGCTATTTAAATCCATCTTTGATATAGCTCAATTTATGCCTTTTTGCCTGTTTCCCATAATCACATTCAATATTTCAGTTTCGTCGAATCCTAGGTAGTTCACTGCAAGTGCACGTAAATTAAGTGTTCATTGATATTTCCATCTGTTTACAATCCTTGTTCTAAAAGCTAGCAATTTGAAAGTGTAATTATCATTTGCATAAAGAACTCTCTCATTAACCGACTGCATTTTCGCTTCAGTATGTTTATTTAATTTCTCTCTTCCTTGATAATTTGCTATATTTACAAATACCACTGCAGGCCATTTTGGCTTTCATGTGTTTGTTTGTTTTGTAGATGATAACTTCACTTGGGAGGCAACCGATCATGATGTCCTAATTATGTTCCCGCATTACTGGCCCTTTGTCTCTTCCGTTAATTGCTCCCATTCTGCTCCGTGCTTCTCAAAAATATGCCTTTTTCTAATGTATGTTGCCGCAATTGTTCACCAGACACTATTCGGCAAAAATGTGGGCACACAGGGGCCCTCGATGTCTCTTCGCCAGGAATGAATGCCGGCAAGAGCATTGACAGGTATTGAGTTAATATGGCTCCTGCATTTCCAGCTTCTCTTAAAATACGGTGGAGACAGCAGCGTCATAATGGCAGCGTAATGAGTTAGTGAGCTGTATGTGTATGAAGGAGTCTATTGAGGGCTATTGTGTGTGTGCCTCAAATGGTTGCATCAAGCTGTGACATAAAGCATCGCACACACGCCATGCTCATGGAATAATGTTTCTAGTGACCACTAATTCCCCAGAGTGGCACAGGGGCAATATATATATTTCACGGGGGTCATTTTGTTTTAACTCCTAAATTACACAGACGTACACATCTGTTTCAATTGTACTTTTGTGCAAACGGTTCACTCTGTGCAATTTTCAACTTTTCTAACACTTCTAATATGATATGGCATTTATGACACCCCTATACACGAGTATTTCAAGGCGCGACGAGGCAAGGGAGGGGGAACAGAGGGAAGACAGAGACAACAATCTTACTAGGCCAGGTGACATTGAGATCGCGCAAGTGCAGGGGAAGGTGGAAGGGGAAAAGTGCGGGGCAAGGGGAGTGGGCAGTGCAGTACATGGGATCGACGTTAAAATAAATAGAATAAATAAAAGTGTAGCCAGCTAGTGGCAAGGGTCAGTGCAGACATCAGATGTCAAGTGCAGGTAGGGGACTTTAGGAATACAGAAAAACAGTCTCCAAGTGCAAGGGTTTCCAGGGAGGCAGTGCAGGTGTGCAACTGGTGGCGGAGGGGACCTGGGCCCGAGATCAGAGGGTAGCCAGTTGACCAGTGCAGTAACAGTTTCAGCCAGGAGTTCATCAGGGGAGAGGAGGAGAGAGAGCAGAAGTAAAGAAGAAGGTTTTGAGGTGCTTCTGGAACCAGAGCTGGTTCTCCTCATGTTTCAGGGAGGCAGGGAAGCTGTTCCAGCGGCAGGCCCCAGCCGAAGAAAGAGATCTACCACCAACTTGTTGCTTGGAGAAGCGACTGACCCTGAGGGCGTTGGGGGTGGATGAGTGAAGAGCTCGAGAAGGAAGATATTTAGGAAGAGAGAGTTGAAGGAATTGAGGCCCCAAGGCTCAGAAGTCCTTTTGGACAATGTAGAGGGTTTTGAACTTAATCCTCGCAGTCACTGGGAGCCAGTGCCGAGATTTCAGAACTGGAGAGATACGATCCCAGGGCTTGAGGCCAAGGACAAGTCTCACAGTCCTGTTCTGGATGAGTTGCAGAGGGCTGAGAGTAGAGGCAGGCAGATTTAGAAAGAGACTGTTGTAGAAGTCCAGCCTAGAAAGAACCAGAGCTCTGGAGATGGTGAGCATCTGAGGGAAGGAGAGGAAAGGAAGAATACCTCTGAGTAGGTGCAGCTGGTCGTGCGACTTATTAGAGATGTCAGAGATGTGAGGAGAGAAGGAGAGTGTGGAGTCGAAGATGACCCCGAGGTTTGTAGTCTCACAGGTGGGAGCAGGAAGAAGGCCAAGAGAGGCCATCCAGAGAGTGACAGCAAAGGAGGGAGGCTGTGTCCCAGTGAGGAGAATCTTGGTCTTACTGGCATTAAGGGAGAGATCATTGGTGGCACACCACTCCTGGATAGCAGACATCCAGAGATGAGAGGAGAAGATGTGGCAGAAGGGAACCTGAAAATGAGTTGAGTGTCATCCACTTAGCACTGAAAGTTGGGGCAGAGAGCGGCAATGTGGTGGGCAAGAAGAGCCAGGTATTGGTTGTACAGCCAGGGAGAGAGGTTAGACCCTGGGGAACATCACAGGTAGAGTTAGGCTAGAGAAAAGACCCAAGTTGCACCTGCGAGGGTTGATCTGAGAGCAAAGTGGTCAGCCAAGCCAGGGGCTGATTGGTGATACCCAGGTTATCATGGAGACGGTTGAGCCGGATGGCATGGTTGACCGGTTCAAAGGCAGAAGAGAGATCAAGTAAGATGAGGATACAAGGGGTGTTGGAATCGAGGTTGGAGAGCAGGTCTTCATGGATGTTCAGGAGAACAGTTTCCGTGCTGCTGGCAGCTCTGAAGCCAGACTGATGGTCATGGAGACAACCAACAGATTCAGTGTGAAGATTAAGCTGGGAGATGGCCGTTTTTTCCAGGAGTTTCCCCAGTAAAGGAGTGATGGATATTGGGTGATAGTTAGCCGGGCAGGACGGGCCGGCAGAGGGTTTCTTAAGAAGAGGGGGCGCAAGGGAGTTCTTCAGGGGTTAAGGGAAGACTTCAGTGGCAAAGGAATGGTTGCAGAAGTCCGCCAGGGCAGGTGCGAAGGTGTCAATGTGGTCCTTGATGGTTTTGGAGGAACAGTGGTGAACCTGATTTGATGAGACTTTCATAGATCAGACTTGTCTAGAAACCTTGTCTGGGGAGAACAGGGGAAAGGCAGAGAAGGGGGAGGAGAGGTGGCTGAAGAAGGTCCAGAGGAAGAGCAGGGAGTAGAGGGGGTAGGGCAAGAGGAAGAGAGAGGACAGGATGTCCTGAGTTTTAGAGATGAAATGAGATTTTAAAGAGTTCAGCCGAGTTGTTAGATGCCACAGAGACGATGACTTGGAGGTGGGCTCTCTTCTTGGTGCGGATAGATAGCTAGTATGGCTTTTGGAGCAGGCGGCAGGTCAGTTTGTCAGAGGATGTACCGGAAGCACACCCTTTCTTCTCAGCCACCCTGCACTTGCGTTTAAGGGTGGCGAGGTCTGAGTCATACCAGGAGTTGCACTTGGCTTTGGACTTCAAGCAGATCCTCATGACAGGGACAAGTACATCGAGAATATCAGATATAGCAGAGTGGAGCATGGAGAGGGCTGTGCCAGGGTGTGAGTCAGCCAAACGGGGAGACAGGGGTCAGAAAGTGGCAGTGAAAGCCTCAACTGACACATGCTTCATGGGTCAGATAACCAAGAAGGGAGGTGGAAGTGCTGGAGTTGGCTTGGCCTGAGGGGTGGAGTGTGCTGAGAGAAAAGGAGAAAGTGATCACTCCAGGAGTGAGGAGTGGTGAGAGGGATAGAAAGGGGAAGGTCTGCAGAGATCAGAACATCAAGAGTGTGTCCTGCAGAGTGATTCGGGCCAGAGGGGAGGATAGAGAGTGAGAGAGAGTCGCAGAGGTCGCAAAAGAGCCCGGAGGAATGACAGGAAGCATCCAGGTGGATGTTAAAGTCTCCAAGAAGGAGGAGTTGAGTGGTCGAGACCAGGAGGGAAGAGGAGAGGTCCGCCCACTCAGAGATGAAGGAGAAGATCTGACCAGGTGGCCAAAAGATGGTAGTCACAGTAAGGGAATAGCTAGGAGAGAGAGAGAGAGCCTGCAGACAAGGCATTTGAAAGAGGAGTAGGCCTGTGTATGAATGACAGATGCAGCAATCCACTTGGAGAGATCAGGGCTACACCCCCTCCGGAACGGTTGGAACTGGGTGCAGAGAGGATCTTGTAGCCATCAGGGCGGAGAGTGTAAAAGCTTGTGACAGAGCTGGCCGTGAACCATGTCTCGATGAGACCAAGGACATTGAGATCAAGTTCTTCAAGGAGGCGGAAGATGTCACAGGAGTGTTTGAGAGCTGTATGAGCGTCTATGGCGGCAATATGGAGACAGTTACCGTCCTTGAAAGACTTCCAGGGAAGGGTACAAATCAGAGGTATGCCCTCCGGAAGTTGAATAAGAAGCCTGAGGGAGGGGCAGAAGAGGAAGGAGGAGAGGACAAGTTAGCCAAGGGGGAGACAGCAAGGGGAGGCACGGGAGCCATGGAGGGAGGAGAGACGACAGCAGGAGAAGGAAGGAAATTGATGAGGTGGGGGAAACGTCTATCAAAGAGAAGAAGATTTGCCTGAGGGCCTTGGACCAAGACGGTACCATTCAGGTAAACATTAATGATGAGCTTAGAGGAGTGGAAGGAAGACAGGAGGGCTTCCCACCCGGTGCCACCATTAATGTGAGAAGAAGAGAATGGAGAAAGCACAGAGACCATATGAAGAGTCCATAGGTCTGGAGAGGGAACGACAAAGAGGATCTCAGTGAGGGTTTGACTAGAGGAAGCACTGTATAGGTGTCAGTAATAGGGAGGTCTTGGTTGGAGACCAGGATGTCCTTTTTAAACTTATTCCTACCTGATTTAGTGAGGAGAGCAGGATAGTTGATAGAGAAACAGTTGGAAAAGATAGGAGAAACAGAGCTCACCAAAGAGCAGGTATGGTGTTCTATGGAAACTTTGGCAGATATTGGCACAGCCAGCATGTTGCTTGTTAACACTGGCAGAAAGCTGCCATATATCGTGGGCAAAGGCGGCATGAAAATGCTTTGGAAAATGTCCCTGTGCACTGTTGGTGACTTAGCAGCTAAGGGATTTTTCATGAGTTACCCTACATGACCGGCTGTAAACTGTGCTGCTTTTTGGCCAATTTTTTGCAGAAAGTGTGACTTAAATGCATGATTTAGCCCAGCACTTGCCGGTTGGGTCTCCAGTGCCATGCTTATTTTTTTTAATAACATATTTTATTGGTTTTATAACATATAACCACTGGTCCTTGCCGGGCCAGATCACATTAACAATAACAATAACGTTTGATGGTATATCTGCTCATACAGATGACATATACTACATGCCATATTTTATGACAAGTGATAAGTTCTCCATTGCAATGCTCATGGCCCCCAGCTTAGGGTGCCGAGATCCTGAGATTTAAAGGTTCATATCATGTCCAGTCCTCCCATCTTTGCCAGATCTTGTCTGCTTTTTCTGGACATCCCCTGGCCCTGTACACTCTCCTTTCAATGGCAATGCAGATTTGTACATCAGTAATCCATTGGCCTACTCGTGGCGGTTCTGCTGCTCCCCAGAGTTGGGCTATATTTCTTTTGATTATTGCTGTTGCAGTCATGAAGCATAGTTATTCATATGTAGACAAATCTATCTCGCTGTCTGCTCCCAGTAGCAGTAGTTTAGGGTCTCTGGGGATCGTCTGTTGGAAGACCCTCGTGAGGATATCGCAGCACTGTTGCCAGTAATGACTGATATCTGGGCATTCCCATAATATATGAAAGAAGGTCCCTTCATCACTATGGCAGCGTAGGCAGTTGGGTTCTGTTATTGTACCCCAGCGGTATAGGGCCACTCTCGGGTAATAGATTCTGTGTAATATTTTTAGTTGGACCAGCCGTAGTCTAGTTGATATGGCGGTTTCACGGGGGTACATTAGGATCTGAACCCAGTCTTCTGGCATGATTTCCCCCACCTCCCCTTCCCATTTTGTCTTGAGCCGTGTTAGTTCTGGTGTGGCAAAGGCGGTAATAACGTTGTACATTACTGTAGTGACTTTTGCCTGAATGGGGTCTGTGATCACGTTCTGTTCTAGCGGGGTGCTATCTAACATATCAGAGAGGCTTGGGAGATGTTGTTGTAATGCATGTCGGAGCTGTGTGTAGTGGTACCTTTCCACTTCTGGTAGATTAAAGGACAGAATCAGTTCTTCGCATGGTCTAATGGTGCCGTTTACTATGATATCTCCTACTTTGTTTATCCCACATCTGACCCACGTTGGCCATTCCGGCAATTTGGCTACCTCGGGGAGATTCCTATTGTTCCATAGTGGTTGTATTGGCGTGACCTTGTCCTCCCATCCTATAAAAGCATGTGACTCCCTCCAGATACGAAGTGTCTGCAATGCCATATTTTTGGGGTTTATTCTGGGTGTTGCAGCGTATAGCTCCAAGTCGGGTGATGCTCGTACATGCGGTAGCGTGGTCTCAGCATGCAGTGCGTCATTTATTACTGACATTTGGCTGGCCCAATAGTATGACTGTAGCCTTGGCAGGCCAATGCCGCCTTCCCATATTGATCTTTGCAGTGTTTGGCGAGCTGTTCTCGGGCGTCCACCTCCCCATAGCAGTTTTCTGAGTGTGCAGTCTATTTTTTGGAAAGTCTCCCCAGGTATATGCAACGGGGCATTCTGAAGTATGTATAGGTAGCGAGGATGTGTTAGCATTTTGAACAATGCAGAACAGCCCAGTAGGGTCAATGGCAGAGACGTCCAATGTTGCACATCCCCAGCAAAGCGGTCTGTGATGGGCTGTAGGTTATTGGGTACGTAATCATTAAGGTCTCTTGTAATCTTAATACCCAGATACTGAAAGTGGTCAGGAGCTGTTCTTTATGGGTAGGGTTCTGGGGTTTTCATGCCTAGTTGGTTTAATGCAAAAAGTGTGGATTTGGACCAATAAACCTTTAGGCCACTGAAGGTCCCATATTTTTGAAGTAACTGTGTCACTATCGCGCATGTCAGCTTGGGATTTCGCATATATATCAATAGGTCATCTGCGTATAGTGAGACTTTGTCTTCCCAGTTTAGCCCCCCCGGGATGCCTCTCCATGTGGGTGTATCTCTTATCAACTGGGCCAAAGGTTCCATGGCTAATGCAAAAAGGAGGGCTGATAGGGGACAGCCTTGCCGCATCCCTTTCCCCAATGCAAAGGACCTAGACGTCCAGCCATTCACCCTCAATTTGGCCACTGGCACGCTGTACAGTAGTTGGACCCAGGACAGGAACTGCTCCCGAAACCCCATTTTAGGCATAATCTCCCACAGTGCCTCCAAGTGGATAGAATCAAACGCCTTTTCAAAGTCTATTGCAAGGACTCCTGGGGGGGATATTCAGGGTCTGGGCATGCTCAATAGCTAGGTGTATTCTTCGAATATTCATTCTTGTGGATCTACTAGGCATGAAGCCACATTGGTCTGGGTGAATCAGAGATGATATGACCCGCTGTAGGCGTATCGCTAACAGTTTGGCCATTATCTTTGCCTCGGTGTTAATAAGGAAGATCGGTCTGTATGAGCTACACTTGTCTGGGGGTTTATTTACTTTGGGTATTACAATTACGGTAGCTTTTCTTAGGTCCACCGGTAGGCATCTCATGGTGCGGGCCTGTTGGTACATTTTGAGCAGGTGTGGGGCCAATTCATTGCCTCCAATCTTTTTCCAGGTTTCTATGCGGAAGCCGTTCGGTCCAGGTGTCTTACTGGATTGGAGTTGCATCATGGCTGTTATAATCTCGTCTTCCGTAATTTCCTTTTCCAAGGCAGCAGCTTGCTTGGCGTCTACGGAGGGGAGGGAGATCCCCTCTAGTATAGAGGTCTCAGGAGGAGAAGCAGGTGCCCTGTAGAGGTCCTCGTAGTATCTTGCAAATTCTTCTGCTATCTCCGCATCCGTCAGGCGTGGTTCCGATTGGTGGGATGTGATTGTTCTTACATGATTGTGCCCCTCGTCTCTCTTTTCGAGCCAGGCAAGCATCTTCCCGGCTTTGTCATCTGTTTCATAGACTCTGGCTTTGATTGCTGCATGTGCCTGTTTTGCGTTGTCCAATGCAAAGTTTTGCAGTTTTTTCTGGGCCAGAACCAGGGCTCTGTTTGTGTCAGCGCAATTGTGTCAGGTGTGTTCTCTCTACTTGTTTTACATTTGCCTCTGCTTTCCTCACTGATTCCAAGTGTTTTTTACTTTGTGCAGCAGTTCAGGAAATGATTTCCCCACGTAACACTGGTTTGTAGGCTTCCCATAGTGTGATGGGGCAGTCTACCGATCCTTTGTTTAGTTCATAATATGTCGTGCTGGCATTCTGTAGACGTTCTATTAGCTCAGGGGAGCCCAGATGATAGCTGTTCAATATCCACATCGACGGGGGGGTTGGTTTGCATGTCGTAATTGTCAGGAGCAGGGGGGGGTGATCCGAGATGCCCCTTGGAAGGTATTCCGCTTGTGTTGCTGTGGGTATCATTGCTGCTGGTACAAAGAAGTAATCTAGGCGCGACAATGATGCATGCACCCCAGAGTGGTAAGAGTATTGCTGTTCTTCAGGATGTAGATCTCGCCATGCATCTCTGAAGCCAAATGCCTCTACAAATGTGGCCAGGTTGGTCCGTCAGTTGGGGTCTCTGTTGCGTAGGTGTGTGCAATCCTGTGTATTATTCATGACCTCATTAAAGTCTCCCCCTAGCACCAGGATGTCAGATGTATCATCGGTCAGCAAGGGTGTTATATCTTCCATTAACATGGGTTGTAATGCAGGCGCAGCGTAGATCGGCAATAGGGATATTGTTTTGTTCCAGAGCGTGCCTGTGGCATACGTGAATTTGCCTCCATTCCTGCATTGTTTTCGTGAGGGTGAGTGGCAGTCTTTTGTGTACTAGTATCAGTACTCCCCTGGCTCCCATCGTAAAGCCTGCATGTGTAGCAGTGTGATAGTTGGAACGATTAAATAGCGCATTGGTTTTACCTGCTAGGTGAGTCTCTGTTAGAAAGACTATATCTGGGCCATGTCTATTCAGGAACTGACATACCAGTCGTCTTTTCAGGCTATTTCCTAAGCCATTCACGTTTCAGGTGAGAAGCTTTAGGGTTCGAATCTTGTTATCTTGCATTGGTTTTACCTGCTAGGTGAGTCTCTGTTAGAAAGACTATATCTGGGCCATGTCTATTCAGGAACTGACATACCAGTCGTCTTTTCAGGCTATTTCCTAAGCCATTCACGTTTCAGGTGAGAAGCTTTAGGGTTTGAATCTTGTTATCTTGCAGGGTTACCTCAGTATTTCCGGCTCTGGATGACATTGTTGCCTCCTGGGTTGGTGGCTTTGTCCGCCTCTGATTTGTGGCAGAGAGCAATGGTTAAGATTTGTTTAGTTCTTGTTTTCTGTATTCTACGACATTCTGTTGAGCTTTTCCATCTTCTAAAATGATGTCCAACTCCCCCCTCCCCATACTTCACCCACAACTGAAGCATCTGTCGTCCCTTCATAACTTAAAACACTAATCAAAAATAAAACTGGTTATCCACTAGGTGGCCGCTTCCTTGTCCGGGGGGGGGGGCGGTCTGGTTTAGCCACCAGCCATTGTGTACCTTGCGATTCATATTTCTGTTTGGAGCATAGGCTCCATTATGTTTGAGTGTGCAGCGAATGTGTTGTGTTTTTGTGGTTGTTGCTTATCTGTTGTTATTCGTTTCCCTGCGGCAGAATTTCCTCTTGTTGTTGTTGGGGTCTGTTGACTGGGAGTCTCTCTGGACGCGGTCCATTACGTTCACCCCCTGTCTTCTTCTTGATACTCCAGTCGCCTGCTATATGTCGCTCTGCCCAGTTCCACGCTTCTTTTGGGTCTGTAAGATACACTGTGGTTTCATTATGGAATATTTTGAGCTGGGCCGGGAAAATTAAGGCGTATTTTGTTCCCAATGCCTGTAGCCGTTTTTTGGATGGGTCAAAGGATTGTCGTGCTTTTTGCACCTCCCTGGTGAAGTCAGGGAAGAAAGCAATTTTGAATCCATTGTAGATGATGGATCCTTTCGATCTTGCCATCTGCAGTACTGCATCTCTGTCCCTGTAGTTCAAGAATCTTGCGATGATTGCGCACGGTGGCACCCCTGGTATGGCTTTACTGGATGGAGAGAATGATTTTGCATCATATATGTCTGCGTGCCACTCCTCGAGGAATAACTCCACATTCACTCCTTCTGTCTTCTCAGGGAGGCCAAGTATGCGGATATTGTTGCGCCTGGATCTCCCTTCACCTTCGTCTACTCTTGCTTCCAGGATCTTGATGCAGTCTAGCATGCCGGACATGTGTCTGTTGACTCCCTGTAGGCTGTCCTCCGCTTCCGAGATGTGTGCCTCGGCCTCTCCGGTGCGCGAGGTCAGTTTCTGTAGGTCGTGTCTCAGTAGTGATACGTCGGCACCAATATGTCCATTTTCTTCTCCATTGACGATCTGGAGCTGGCAATGGCACTCATCATGTCTCTGAGGGAAATGTCGTCCTCCATGTTGTCAGGTTCAACTGATGCCGGCCGCTCCGATGAGAGGGATATTGGTGTTGTTGCGTATTGTTCTATCCTGCTTTGTGTGGAAGTTTTCCTTGATTTGTCCTTCCCCATGTTGGTTCAGTGTCTTGGCGGTACAGGGAATTCTTCCGTCACGGGGAGAGGGGTACCTGCAAGGTATTTGCTAGGTGGTCGTGTGATTTCCAGGGTGCCTAGCGGGTTTTATCTTCAGGCATCGTTGACTCAACAGCACCCTGTGCGTTCGTTGCGGTGGGCAGCTGCTCTTGGTTGACTCGTGCCTATAATGTTGCTTCAGTGACGCAGTTTCAGAGTCTCAAAGGGTCATTACCATTTAGCCCTGGTAAAGTTATGTCCTCTTCTTGTTGTGATACGTGGTTTAATTCAGGAGGGGTGTCTGTGTGACCGTACTAGCATGAGGTCACAATGTCCAGGTCATATCGTGCCGGAGCAGAGGCTGCTGGGGTCCGCAGGACTTTATGGGAGTGTTGGTGAGGACCCACATCTGTGATCGCCGCCCTCCAACAGCCTCCCCACCTCCTCCTTACCGCTGTTTCTGGTGGAGGGTCCCTGCAGCTCCGATGGATGTTGCCGCTGCGTTGGGGAAATTGGAGGGCGCTCAACGCGAAGCGGAGTGACCGCGCCCGTGTCGTGGGGGGGGAGAGAAGGCCGCGCCACAGTCCTCTTGGGCCTCAGTGCTGCAGGTGTTGCTTGCACAACCTCGAACCCCGAGGTCGTGTCCGCTGCTTGCTGCTGTGTGGTGGCAGGGGGAGGGTCTCTCCAGCTCGGGCTCTGCCCGCTGTTGCCGCGTACCACGGGTATGGTGACACACCACGGAGTGCGGATCAGCTCTGCCCGCCCACACACACCTCTCGGTTTTGACAGGTGGGGGCTAGTGCACGGTCCGCCTCCTGCACTCTGGATGTCAGCGCTGCCGGGGACGGCTCTTTTTCGGCATCGGCTGGCTCCTTCGCCAAGTTACCGCGCTCGGCTCTTATTCCAGGTTCTCTGCGGCCATCTTGGATGGTCTTTTCTCAGGCGGTTGTCTGTATTTTTCAAACGATGTAACTCCTGAAATACACACTGATTATAGTCCGCAGTGCTGCGTTTTTTGCTGGAACAGTATTTCTTGCTTCGCTGAGGCGTATTTGGGTATCTCCCAAGTAGTTTTAAAGCAGGATGGATGCAGGAACAGGCTGGCGGTCCAGGAGTGACGAGAAATCACGTCTGCATCGCACGCCCATCGGCCATGCCCCTCCAGTGGCATGCTTATTTAAATGCTCACGGAAAATGTTTATCATGGTCCTTCGATTACAAAATTGCCCAGACACCATTACATGCTACCCTCTACTCACTGGCCCTAGGATTGAGCTCACCTGTGATTGCCAGCACCTCTTGTCCAGCCACACCGAGCCCTTCGGGACAGTTTGTGCTTCATCCTTTGGTTCTGGAACCAGTTCTTCACCTGCTTGTATGTGAGGTTGAGATCCGCCGCCAGCTGCTGCGCCTGCATCGGGTTCATGTAATGCTGCTTCTGGAACATTTGGTGCAGGGCCACCAGCTTCTTCCTGGCTGAAACACGTGCGGTTTCTCGCCTGGGCCTTTGTCTCACCCCCTGCCGCTACATTAGGGGCACGGTGGGTGGACGGATCCACTTTTGGACTGGTGGGAAAATGGCAGGACTGCCGGGGCCGGAACACTTCTTCTGTGGCCTGTTGGCTCCCCTGGAATGCTGACACGTAGTTTTCCACCACTGCACACTGTTGGTTCTGTTCTAGGTAGGCCTGGTATCCTGGCACCCTCATTTTGGGGGGTCATGCAGTGGGTGGGCATTGTGGATGTCAATCCAAAAGCTGCTCCTAAGGGGGGCAAAGGTGCGGGCTAATGCTGCTCTCAATGTGTAGAGCAATGGTATTTGTCATAATGTATAGAGCAAGGGCATTTAAAACTTACTTTTACTACTAAGTGTTTGGGAAAGTGGACATGTCTGCCAGAATTAAATATTGTGGAAGCCATTTACAATGAATGCCAATGGAATGTGCCTGCTTTTATCAGGTGGGAACAACAGGCGGATTTCATTGGACTCCATCGGTTTACCACTGGCATGAACACCTCGTGCTTGGGCTAATCCGGGCAAACATTGCTAGTGGATTGGAAAAGTTTGCAGGCATTTTAAGTGTATCCAGGTCGCCAAATCTACCTAGCAAATATAGGACAATCTTGCAGATCAGAATGAGTGTCCATCACTTTCCATGAAGCGTGGGGTTTGCAAAATAAAACCACATTCCTTTTCACTAAATCTAGTTTTAGAAACGATGCATAGCTGCAGAGACGATTTCTGGACTAGCTTACTGTGCATTCTTCCTGTGCCACCTGTGACCCTTATTCCCCGCAAATTCGTATTGCTTTGACATCAAATGTTGTATCGTGTTTGTGATGAGTACTGTGCTTGGTTACACTGGTGGTGTATGTGTGTGGTTCAAAAACGTTTCTAAACTTTAAACTGCAACATTAAGAAGGTGTTAGGCCTCTATATTGTATGCCTGTTTTAGCACCTTACTTTAACAATCCATGGCATTTTCGTTTTGATTTAAGGCAGAGTGAGGTCCTTGAACAACCAACATTGTCTGTCGGGATTCCCTACTCCTCCTAAAAACAGCACGTGTTTTAATGCCGGCATATATATTTATGCTGGTAATAAACCAATTAATTCCCATGGAATCTGCCTAACTTCTACACCTTCTAAAAGCTGCTGGATTCCACATTCATCAATTGTAAATTCCTATGGCATTCACTAATTGCTGGAGGTCTTCACGTGTGTCTGCACACGTAATGGGAAAGTCATGTGTATAGGGATGTTTGCCTGTGTTTTACACTTTTCTTTTTCGATACACG
The DNA here is from genome assembly GCF_040938575.1 of Ambystoma mexicanum. Taxonomy (NCBI): domain Eukaryota; kingdom Metazoa; phylum Chordata; class Amphibia; order Caudata; family Ambystomatidae; genus Ambystoma; species Ambystoma mexicanum. The sequence continues at coordinate 168,013,073 of NC_090933.1, forward strand.
GTGGAACTATGAAGAGATTGTTTGCATGGAAGTGCACAGAGACGTGGTCCCGTCCATGCAATTCCCATTTCAAAAGAATATGAATGCCATAATATGTCAAACTAGATGCAAGAATATAAGGTAAGGTAAAAAAAAGTTGAGTCAAAATAGGAGAGTTTTAATCAATCCTCTTTGATCCATCATTCAGTCTGACAGCATCATGGAGAACAAGAAAGGATTTTCTTGCAGAAAATGTGACTACCACTGAGTGAATGATTTCGACAATCAACATATACAGAATAAACGTCAAAGGTTTTGTACTTTTTAGACAATTTACCTATGTTGATTAAACAAATTTGGCCTGATCACTTTTTTTACACCATTGGCCAACACATGTTTCACTTTCCTCCAGAGCTTCCTCAGGGCCTGAATGTGATCTCAGTACTTTAAGTCAATAATCATAATATAATATGATTTCTGTTGCAAAAGTAAATCAAACTAGTTCTGCTAGAGAAGCTTGTATTTCCTAGATCAAAGCATGATAGAGCAAAGCAAACACAATAAAATGAATAATTTTACTCACAAAACATAGGTTTCATAAAAGAACATAAACATTGACAACATAGAGATTTGTTGTAGTTGAATTCAATAAATAGATTAGAAATTGAAAAATCAGCGAGATCTGTAAAACACAATAATACACATGAAATTAAAAAAAAGAAATAATATTGAAATACGTGAGTGTTAATGTTGTTATCTTCATGTCATTTAATTGAAATAGTTTTATGTTATATCTTCCTAAAGTTAAGCTGATAAAAATAGCCATATCACTGCCGGTTGTGCATAGAGTAATAGTCCTAGTGTACTAGTCTCTAGGGAATACACAAAACAACATAGTTGTTCACTAAACTAATGAGATTTCCTCATAATTTACATTATTATTTTTTTATTGTGCAATGGTTAATACAAAACCTTGGGCACTAACCTTCTACACAAGAGAACAGAGTACATACATTTGAATGAATGAACCAATCCATTGATTGATTGCATTTTATACATAAAATCCTAAAATACATACATCATATTTCATTTCAGCTTTGAGACAGGGACAACTTTCCAAAGCTCCTGCACTGCTCTATCCGCCCCAATGCCGCTTTCCAAATGTAAAAGGCTGCAGCTGTTAAAACAATTGACGTGGCGCAATAAATATTGTTAAAAAATTGCTCAGTTAAAACAAACCATTCATACTTTTTGTCCAGGGAATAACCCTTATAATAGAAATCAGTCATAATCGAACAGCTGATAAGCAAATGGTGATAGGTTTCTATAGTCAATTTACATATTCTCCATAGCCTTTCTTCCCAGGGATACCCCTCCAGCTTCCAGCTGGTAAGATAGCTCCCAGCTGGTAAGATAGATCAGTGGGTTGAGTGCTTGCTGCTGCAATCTGATCATGATCTGCAGGTCGCAGGATCGAATCCTGGCAAGGCCAACTCAGACTTTCATCCTTCTGACGTCTATCAATGAGTACCAATTTCAGTTTGGTGATATTGAATGTAAATATGTGCTCTGTGAAGCGCTTTGGATTAAGGCGCTATTTAAATAACACATAATTATCATTACCAAGATGTTCGTTGGTCGGAAGGACATTGAATGTTCAATAGCTAATGAAACGCTTTATTTGCGGATTAGAGGGTTTTGTCAGATAAGTGCAGGGTTTGTTTTAAGGAAAGCTCTGACCTGCATATAAGGAATACATTATTTTGTTGTCAACATTTTCGGTAGTGTGGTGTACATCTTTCGTAATGGTTAATAATTTCAATTGGGATTTTTCTGTGATTAGAAATTAATCTACGGGTGTGTAAAGTGGGTTCAGCGCAAGTGAATGCTAGTAAACACTATGGAGTCAGCAGTTCAGACGCAAATGATAAGCTTCCTGGAAACCATGTACCTACGGGAACCTGTAAAGTCAGCTCAAAAACATGAGGGTAGAAGAAGTAGAGTTCTGTGTTCTACTAAGGTACCATTGGAAACTTTAAAGGAATTTAGGGTCAGTGATGCCATCACATTGAGGTATTACCCGAGGTCTCTTCTGGGTCATGTTTGTCCACATGCTTGCCATATTGGACTACTATTGGGTAATCTATGATGTTAGGCGAATGCTTACTCTAAAAGGAATGATGGGAGTTTTGTTACTCGATATTGCACCTTTAATATTAACTGAGTTATGTATAATTATTTTAGTCTGTTCAGAAAGTATTGTGGCACAGTCAGAGATTATGATTAGGGTGGATTTTGCCTTCACAGAACTGTTCATTGCATTCAGAGATGTGAAGTGGGTTAGCAACACGCGTACCATCACCAGAGATGTTGGCACTTGTGCTGTAGAGAGGCAGGTGACGCACCAGTCAGAGTCTGTCTCTTGAGGCAAGTATATGAAACACGTACCATTAGGTGACATGTGTTTGGAAGAACAGGAGGAGCTGCTTTAAGGACAGTCAAGATTACATCCATTAAGAGTAGGAAGCAGCAGACATTCCAGGAGGGAAGTGATACCCCAGTCAGTGTCCATCTCGTGAAGTGATTGGACAAAGACATACCATTGTGTGTGCACTGAGGAGGAGGGCAGGGAGAAGACTGGCATCCCTGCGGGTTGGTTGTGAGAGATTCATGCATTCCTCTTTCTACAGGTAAGTTGCAACAGATATTTATGAAGGCATGTGGCACACCAGCAAAGGCCCCATCTCTCGAGTTGAGTGGACACAACACATGCCTTTTGGTGACACATGAGAGGAGGAGCATAAGGAGCCATCGATCCATGAGAGCAGTTTGTTGGAGAGACAGGCCCACATGCTTTTGCCAGGAGGGACAGGAGATAACCAGGAGGTGGGGGGTGACATGCCAGTCAGTCAGTGCAGGCACATTTTGGGTCCACCTGTCAGTACTGTAGGAAAAAAAGGAGAATAAAAATTGCTTTTGCAGTGAGGAAGTGAGGACTGCGGGCTGTGGAATGTAGAGCCTGTTTTGCTCAAAGTACGCTTATTGTCTAAAATGTTCAGGACAGGAAAACACCTGAATCCCTTTGCAGAGGTGACAGGCTGAACATCTGCAGTCTGGAACCTTTTGGAGGCTTGACAAAGAGAGGTAGTGTTTTGATTGTCATATGACATCACTGTCAGAGTCAGGTATCTTATTACATTTTCTTTACACAAACATACATTTGTGGGCAGATCACAGACAGAGGATTTAGAAAGGGCTATCAGTCAGAAGTTGGGGTAACTCTCGGTATCTGGCTCTGGGTTGGTGTGTGCTGCATTTGCTGAGAGTGTCTGCACAGGCTGGCTTCGCTGTGTGTGGGGAGAGAAGAAGTTAAGAAAGCCTCTTGTGCGGGCTGGTCACCAGCTGGGTGGAGAGAAGTCCTAGCATTGCGGTCTGAGGGCACAGAATGAAGTGTGTGATATAATATGTTATGATATGATATGATATGATATAGCATTTATATCGCGCCTATACAGAAGTGTTTCAGCATTAGGTGAGATCTAGTAAAGTGAGGTGCGAGGCAAATTAATGTTTTTTTTCTTCTTTTTACAAGAATATTTTACATGCATTTACAGTCTGAAAAATATTAGCTAAATTAACAAACGTGGGTAGGTCATTTTCACCTGCTGCTCACAGCAATTGTTATATTTCAAGGGCTTTTGATAAGTGCATTTAACAAAAAGTCACAACTTAAAAAAGCCCATTCACATCCTTACAGGTAGATGGCTGTTTTTCATGTGTTTTTGACCACTCGTGTCATAAGATTCAGATGTAACAGAAGGTGTATAAGCTGCCAAGATTGGGACAAACTTCAAGGTCAGTTTTGCAAAGATGGTATTTGAAGCCTATTGTGAGAAAAGACTATTAATTGTGGGTGAACTTTGCAAATAGAATGTGTTCATAATTTTGTGTTTTCATTTTTGAATCACAGGGGATGCCATCTAAAAACGCAGTGCATTTTGTATGTGTTGTGTAGTTTTCATAAATCATAATTACTGATATAGCAAAAAAAAGGAGTAACCTGGCCTCGGTCTGTATATTACGTGTCCTAGTTACTTGTGAAAGCATACAAACACACGTGAAGCAATTGGTATTTCCATTTTACTGCATGTGGTAAATACATAACCAAACTGGTCGCTGTGAATGGGATAATATCCCAAGGGGCTGATACATAGATGACAGTATTCAGGTGTCCTGGTAAGTGTGTTTTGAGATACTACCAAAGTGGTATTGTAGATATAATACCACATAATAATGAAATTGTGCTCTAGTGCGCAAAGGTCTGGTTGTTGGCTTACTTCTTATGATCCCAGTATAAGAACAATTTTGGGCAGTCCTGTATTTTTGAGGCTCACCAAAATACCACAAAATGCCCCAAAAGGCTCATCAAAAATACCCCTAAAGGTACCCACATGAGCCAGAGGGATGGATGTATGCTGCTGTGGTCTTTTCACTCATACACATAGTGTGGCCATGGATCAAGGCAGAATTGCAAGTAGTCAATTCAAGGTATTATACAACTCGCATCTTATAACCCCATCAATAGTAGCTCTAACTTGCAGGCAACAGTACAAATGATTGCATGGGCAATGCACAAGGATGATGAACATCCACAAAGACTATCAGAAGAAGTTGCACATTCAGTACCATAACTCAACACACTGGTTGAAGGAAGAGGTGTGCAGATCTTATCTACTGACGATCAGGGATGCACAACACACAAAGAAGGTAGAGTTTGAAAATCCCAGGTAGCTAATTCCACGGCCCCATCCAATGACATATCAAACAATAATGATGATGACTAAAACACGGTGGTCTAGACAAAGATTATGATTCCAGACATGAACATGCATTGCTGCTGGAAAACTAAGGTACTCGGGAGAACGAGGAGAACAATAACGCTGATGCAAATGCTGTGATATTATTAGAAGACCACCTCCACATCATTAAGTGGCACTTGCAACCATATGAACCCAATATGTGTATTAGCCCATAATGAAAATCAACGTGTGTCAGAACTTCACAAATAATAAACACATCCAAATGTGGCCACTTGTGCACTCTGCTGGAAAGCAGTGTGCACAGAGGGAAGGCAGGGACCAACTTTAGTACTACATCTATGCACTGCCATATGTGGCGGCACCATGCACATACATAGGAACAAGTACAAAGATCTAAGCTGAATCCTGTCCCATACCATCACCAAAGAAAATAATGCAGCTTGGCAATGGGACACCAATCTCGTCACCCTGTAGCCCAATGCCAAATAGAAGAGATCTCCATTGCTTTAGGCCCATGTTCTGGAAGTATTTCAGCCTGGCCAAAAAGGTCACAAGTTCCTTGATACACAGCACCTTCTAGTTACTAGCCATTCTATAATATTTGCACTACACGTCGCCCTACTCTTTTGAGGATAATCCTGGATTATGGGTCCTGAGCAATGCTAGGAAGTGTCTGACTAATATTCCGTTCTCTCACAAGGCAGTACAAGAAGGGTGCAATGAGGCTTTAGTTACAGTGGGACGGGTACTCCACCAGTCCATATGACAGAATAAAATCACTGTACAATAGATATTTTGAGGACTGTTAGGAGCATAGTTTACATGTCCATCAAAGTACAGTGAGGGGCCTTGCCTTACTCTAACCAGCCAAGGAGTGCACCAGAGTAATTCAAGGGGGAAGCAGGTATATGCAATTCAGCACTAGGAAACATTTTGCAACCAAGGGTTTCAGGGAAGAACTAAAGGTGAGTTTGCATCTATGAGAGAGATAAGTAGGTGGAGGCACAGTGGCTAAGACATTACAGTTTGCTTTTGACCTTTATTGATATAGATAATGAATAGAATATCCTTGGTACCTTATGAAATAGACAAAAAACAATGCTTGTTCCCTCCTGTGCGTGCTCTTCACCTTGTGGTCACAATCTCGGTTGTGAGCCTGTAAATGAAATGGTCCAGTCTCTGTGGCCCAGAACATAAGCTCACATATTGGTTGGGCTTAGTCACAACAAAAATGCATTGCACTCACTGTAGTTGCACCTTAGGGTTCGAACGCACAACCTAATGAGCTCAGCGGCCTGCCATTATTACTCTTCTTTGCACATGTTGGAGACGCTGCAGCAGCAGCACTATTCTATCAGAGATTACTGCAATGTTTACAGCTGAGCACTAGATGGGACAGCTTTAACACTGTTTTGGTGGCAGCTGCTGTCTAATGCCTATGCCATGATATGAACTTTTGGGGAGGCAACCAAATGGGTTTGTCATAGCAATGCATCCCTGAGTGAAGTTCTCTCATTTGCAGTACTTGCTCGAGGTCAACCTGACCATCATGATGAGGGTCTGTGTCTTGGAAATGGATACTGAGGCATCACAGCTGATGAGGGATCTGCTTTCAACCACATGCAGCGATATCAATTAGAGAAATAATTCAGGCACCAGGAAGAACACCAAACCGCCCAAATGTTTGCCAAGTGCACCTTGTGTGTCAATCTCAAGATTGATGGCATTGAAGGCCAGTCCATAACTGGCAGCGGTTGAAAGGCTTGTGAGCAGTGTGGGTGCAGCCTGTCCATAGGAGAATCTGTGGCACATCCCCCTCAGTGATTCAGCCATTTTAAGTACATATGGTTCATCAATAGGAACAGGCAGCGAACCATCGTTCTCCCAGAAGCTTGATGCCTACTTACAGGATAGTTTATCGGTGGGCAAGCATGAAGGCCTATCACAGTATTCCTTCTGCAAGCAATCCATCTGGTCATTAGCACTTCTGTAGAAGCTTTGCAGTGCCACCTATTAAACCATTGGCATTTAGGCAAATGAGCAGTAATTTCCTTTTGGAATCCTATGGAACGAAATGTATCAATTGGCCAACATACCAACATGGATGATGATGATGATGATGATGATGATGATGATGATGATGATGATGATGATGATGAAGATTTTTCCCATGTAACATGACAGACACAGAAAAGTGGATCAAAGTTGTTTTGTGGCTTGGGTGTTCTTGGGAAGCGTATAGCTAAAGAAGTGACTGAGTATACCTGATGATTTGCTGTCTTACACATGCCCGTGCCTATTGTGCAAGTCAAGACAATGGTGGGGAGTCTTCCTGTTAAGCCAGTCTCTTCCCCATGACTGCCTCATTCCATCCCCCTACACCATGCTCTACAAAAAGGAAGGGTGATGTGCTCCACGTGCATCCACTGATTCCCTGACACAAATACACCATCCATCCCACCCTCCTGAGTAAGGCAATAAATACTGTAGGTGCCCCATTTCCTCATAATGTAGTTGAGTGAGTGCTGCCCATAGAAGATGGCTGCCATTGGTTTATTGCTCCAATATCTTGTTGGGGTTGCATGAGCACTATGGCTTGCCACTGGTATCAGGTGCCACTGTTACCGATTGAGCAGGTCCAACGTGCACAATGTTGCTGCCATCCTAAGTCATTGTCCTGGGAAGGGCTACAATGCTATCAATCCTCCACATTTTCTGTGGAGGGTGTGGTATTGGCAGGCAGGCCGTTATCATACTTTGCAGAGGCAGAGGGCCCCTTTGCCAGGAACACATTTTTGTGCCACCAGCCGAAGAATAAGATTCCACATCGCCATCGCACCCAGGCCATGGCCCTTAACTCTTCTCTCTCTTCCCTAGCCCCAAAATGCCTAAGACCTCAGAATCCACTCCCCTGGCGATCTTCTGTGGTGCTTGGGGAAAGTAGTCCTACAGCCAGGTCCATTTAGGCTATTACTGGGGTAGAGGTCTCTGTAATCTGGTGCTCTGCCAATTCTTGGTCTGCCACCTCTACCTCAATAGGAACAAGAAGAAGACCTTTCACCACGATCGCCTCAACCTCTTCAATACCTAGTAATTCTGCTTCCCCTTCAGGCTGGAACTCCACCTGATCCTCCTCCTGATGAGCGCCCCCTCTGTCTCAGCTGCACCCTTACCCCTATTGTTTGTAAACCACTTCCTCCTCAATGTGTCATACTCAAGCAAAAGCTACTACTTTCTCCTCCCTCCATTGTGCTTAATGCAGTTGTCTCCTCATCCCACACAAGGAGAATGTCCTACTACTTCTCCAATGACCCCGCCTCATTGCGTGTATGCATGTCAGGCCCTGCCCCTGTTGGGTTTTCAACAATAGGCTCAGATGCTTCAGACTCCTTGCAAGTAGTTGGGGCACCACTAATGGCCCTGTATTCTTCCCCACTTATTGTATGAGCCCCTCCCCCTCCCAAGACTAGTTTGATCAGAAAGGTGGAAGAGTTCGGAAAATACAGAGGTGCAGAGAAATAGCATGTTGGGGGCAAAAGGAGCAGAGTGGAGGATTCCGGTTGAAAAGAGTTTGGAGATGGGGTGAGGAGGAGCCTGATACTGAGGAAGTGAAGGACGTGTTGAGGAGAAGAATGGTGGTGACTAGGAGAGTAGAAGAGGGAGGTTGGGAACATGAGAGGAAGGTGGGGATTGAAAAAGCAATGGGGGAGAGGAAGAGAATCCTCTATTGATGGAAATAATTGGAAAAGCTATGAGGGTACAGGAGAAGAGAGTAGGAGAAATTGAGGGGGCCAGAGAACAGGAGGAGGTGGTAATGTAACAGGAAGAGTAAAACATGCCAGATGAGATGGCAAGAGCAGAGGAGGAGGTTGTCAGAGAACAGGAGGATGCGGTCATTCAACAACAGGAAGTAGTAAGCGAAAAGGACAAGGTGGTTAGGGGACAGGATAAAAATGAAAACTTGCAGGATGAGGTGAGTAGAGAAGATGGGAAGGACGAGAACAGAAGGAGAAAGTTATACGACAGTAAGAATGTGATATGCCAGGAGGAAGATTAGAAGACCGAAAATAAGGACAGAGTAGTACAACAGAATGAGGTGGAGAGAGAACATGATGAAGAAAAGAAGAATGACTAAGAGGAGTTTCTGAGGTGGTGAGAGATGACAAGGAGGAAGAGAGGGAGCAAGATGAGGCAAAGTGACTTCACGTTGAGCGAGAAGTGACAGATAAGAGGGTGTTCAATTCTGCAAGGGAAACTCCAGAGAGTCTTCTAAGCCTGGGAAAGCCAGGGATGGTAGACTTTTGCCACAGGTACATCATTTTCCTTGTGGACCATAGTGGGGATGTTAAGGAGGTATGAGGTTGTTGTGAAGTGACAATGAGAAATCAGACTGTTGTGCAGGCATGAAGAGAATAGCCAGAAAGGGAGCATGGCTGTTAGCATGGAACTCCTCTTATCAGGCTGCTCTGCTGCCTTGGCCAAACAGCTAGTGATCAGCATAAAACACGGGGGTTAAGGTCATCATCCGTTAGCCTAATTTCATTTTGCATGGATTCTCAATGACTGAGAATCTGAACGTCTACCATAGCTAGGTGCAAAGCCCAAATTAAACACACTCACCTTAAGAACCGGGTAATAATGTTCGACATGGGTTTTGATATCAAGTTGGGACGACTCAGCCCTTCTTCCTCCTGATTTAGGCATATTGGGTAGCATAAGTGGGGAGGGAATAATGGTGGCACAGAGTTATTTCAAAACTAGGAAACTAGAGGAATTCGGTGTAACTCACGAAGTGCATGACGACTTTATTATTATGACTATGCGATGAGGTGGACCACCAGTAGAAGACAACATCTGTACCTGGTGATTAAGCATCAGAATGGCAAAGGCAATGCCTGACCTGCAGATTGCATTCACAGTCAGGGATGTTCTGACAGCCATTCCCGCTCCATGCAAATAGGGCAGAAAGATGGCACATTGGACATGTTTGCTTTGGTTGTCGTCAATTCGCAGCTGTTTTGCTTGTTGAATTATTTTGTCTCTATAGTTTGGTAATAAGATCCTCTGGGGATTGACTGGTTGTTCAGGGGATGGGAAATTCAAATAATTACGGTGCCTCAGGTACCTATTTCAAAAGATAGGTGACCAAGGCAGTTTCCTTCATCTTGTTTACGTGGACATGCCAAAATGACACACACACATGGCAGATGTACACATCAATGTAGATCGACAGCATCAATGCAGAGTTGCTGCATCGATTATCAGTGATGGCGAATCTGCCCTATACTCAGTCCTGTCACAGAATTGGTGGAACCAGACATTTTATCGGCCCCGGTTTATTAGCATCAGAATTGCAGCGAAAATGCAAAATTTAGCAGGTGCAGTATCAGCCAGCTTTTTCCTGGCAGCCACTGGGAAAGACAGAAAAATCACACTTAATCGGTGGGGGTAAGCGTTTGTCCACTATTTGAGGGCAATTGTGCCTGTTCTTGTCATGAGCAAATGTTAATAAGCATTTGTGTTGCACATCTGGAGCCCAAGGTGTGTGAATTAGACTCGTGGCATGTTTTCTCACTTTTAATAGACACTCCTCTCTAGCATGTCTAATTTGGTTGCTTTGCGTGCTTCCCACCCACCTTGCATATGTTTTGCACTGATTTTGCACTTAATTTTAGCACATGTCACATTTGCACAAAAAATGATTTCAGAATCTGGCCCAATATATTTTGTAATTTGACACAATATTAAACTTCAATAAAATAAAAATACTAGAAATAAATCACCAACATGTAATATAAAATATGTGCCCGGTAGGAACGCGTCCATATTTTCTTTGTATTTCTAATAACTGAAGCTTTCATGAGTCCTTCCTCTGATCCTGTTTCATTGCAGGCAGAAAAAGATCAGATGGCCAGTGATTAGCTCATCTTAAAGCCTCGGGCACAGACATCAGTTGTTGTTCGACCCCATCAACTATAATCTCTTCTACTGGTGAGGTTAATCTGAGCACACAATGCATTCGTGGAAGTGCTCCGGAAGTGCTGCTTAGCTGCGTGGAGACCTTGCTGTCTGGATACTCCTGGAAGCTTTGCTTCTTGGTACGCTCACTGGAACCCCAATTTATGACTAAGAACTCTTATTAACAATGGACTTACATTGCGACTAATCACATCTTCTTTACTTTTCAACTTTAGATTTTCCCTTCAATTTTGGTGAAGTTGTATTGCACTGAGAGACTAGCTCCGCCCCCTATTACCCAGGCACCTACTTTAGTACCACGCACGCGCAACCGCGTAAGTGCTCCAGAAGTGCTGCTTAGCTGCTTGGCTGTGCAGCCGGCAGGGACTTTCGTGACCTTCGTTCGGCCGAGTGGGTGTTCTGTAGGCAAGTGCTTTGATTTTTATAACTTCCCATTTACTGTTGCATTTAGCTGTGTGGTTAATAGAGTAATCATTTAATTTAACCATGGCAAAGAGGCTTTATTCACTTAAACCCGCAATGCTGCTGCCTAAAGAAATGACTACGGTAACAATGCAATTGAGGCGAACACCTCATAGAACCTCCCCCGCTCCGACGGTGGTGAAGAAATCGCCTATAGCTGACTCAACATTACAACAACAAAAAAACACACACAGTTGACATCCGAGATTTTTATCATCCGGAAGGGGTGAAAGATTCTTCACAGAATATGAGTGAAGTTTTCATAACTAAAGTTATCTCAGTTCTTCAGCCCTCGACCTTGCCTGCGCCGGGGTCCAGCGGTGTGAGTCCCGTCATGGTAACAGATTTGTTGATGGCAGCAGTCTACACAAATACTCCAACGCTTTTACCTGCTGATCCAGGTTCTACTTCAACTCATTCCTTCAGTATAGATGAAGATATACCTAATCAATTAAATAGCTCCCAGGTGCAACTTGCATATACCCAGTTAACCGATGTTAACGATAAATTTGTAAATGATAGAGATGTACCTGTTTTTGACTTAACTACTGTGCCTGGTGCCGTGTTGCAATTGAATACAGTACATCACCAACATGAAGAGCAGCTGGTCACTGACACTTCCGTATCTCAGGTGGCAAGTTGGAACAACTAGACCTCTCAGCAGCGTTCGATTTAGTCGACCATACAGTCTTATGCAGCCACCTAGACTCTGCTGCTCACTTCTCTAAAGAGGCCATATTATGGATCAAATCCTTCCTGAATAACCGCACCATGAGAGTCTTCTCTCCATCAGCCTCAGCTGACCCGATCCCTATAACGTGCGGTGTACCCCAGGGATCTTGTGTATCACCAACCCTCTATACCATATTCACAAAGCCGCTCTTTGACGAAATGGATCATCTGGGTATCGCCTACACCAACTATGCAGACGATACCCAAATCCTCCTTCCGCTTTCAGGAGATTACGTTGTGGATCTGGCTTTAGTGAATAAAATTTACAGCATCGTTCAGGCATGGATGGCCACACACGGCTTATGCCTGAACGACGACAAAACTGAGCTCATAATCCTAGGCACCCCGACATACATAACTAAACTTAACACTGACTATGCCAGCATCATTATCGATGGGAACAATATCAAAGTAGCAAAGGAAGTCAAGACCCTAGGCTTTTACCTTGACGCCACCTTAAACTTTGGCAAACAAGTCAACTCCCTAGCCTCTTCTACAGCATATACTTGCAAACTCATTAGAGCCAGCAAGCAATTCCTCTCTACAGACAGCTGCATCACGCTTGCCAGAGCCCTTATACTGTCCAAAATGGACTACTGTAATGGTCTCTACATTGGGGCTAACAAACAGACTATCCAAAAAATCCAGGTCCTACAGAATAATGCCCTGAGAGCCGCGCTTAAGATCAACAGGAAAGAGCATATCTCCTCTATAAGAAGAGAATATAAATGGCTATCCACGCAGGACAAAATCCAACTCAAAATTGCCTCCCTTACTCACAAGTGCCTCAATAACATGGCACCTCCCTACCTCATGGACAGGCTACACTTAAGAACCTCACCTAGACCAACAAGAATGGTCAATGCGAATTGCCTCTATGTCCCTCGCTTTAAACGTGCCACTATTGGAGGACATAGCTTCGCAGTCAAAGCAGTACAGCTTTGGAACTCCCTACCACATGACATAAGAGAACCCCAGCCCTTTGCGAAATTCAGGCAGAATTTGACCAAGTGGCTGAGAGCTAATGACATCTAACTAATCCGACCTGCTTGACCTGACTGTCCCTACTAGCGATCCACCTGCATGCCCCAGCTCTGATACCACGTTCTGTATTTTACACCATTGTATATTACTGTACTTATTCCACTGTATATCACCTCCACATTGTTAAATATTCCTGTACCCTTATCACCTCTTGTCTGGACCTAGCTCCAGCCCTGCTCATTCTTGCTTATTGTATACTGCATTATGACCATGCACATGTACCTGTATATATTTTATTTATTGCAGAATGTACTATGATTATGTAGATGTACCTGTAACAAAGTTGAGCATATTCTTGTCTTGTGCGCCCTGATGCTCCAGGGCTTGGCGCGCCCTACAAATAATAAACTAAACTAAACTAAACTAAACTAAACTAAACTAATAGCTCTTCTGACTTCGCCCCTGCACCTGATACCCTCAATCTGTCTCAATCACCAATCATGTTTGCTCATTCTTTGCATAATTCATCAGCCCTGTCTATATCATTTGCTCATCCCACACCGCGCAAAACAGGTGATGCCCCGCAAACACAACCCATTGCCCAGTATCAAGCTGCGCACTCCCCACTACTAGACATTACCTTAACTGCCATGAATATGGCACTAATCTCATTGTCCAAGCTGTTTGAGACATTGGATGAGAGAATTAACCACCAGACATCCCTCATTACACAACTTCTACAATGCGCAATGACAACGAGTTTGTACACCTCAATCAAGGCAGGATTGTTGTCCCCTCAATCGTTGCCAACTTTGGTGAGAGCCCACACACAATGATGTGCTCCATCCAGTTATGTAAAGCACAATATCCATTGTCCATTAGCTCTCTAATTGAATTGCTACACACTAACACCTCAATTCATGTACGATTAACATTGGATGGAGTTCTTTCTGGCCCCATTTCCACTTACAGAGGTTTGAAGCAGGGATGTACCCTTTTATCAGCCCTCTTTAACTTCTTCATTTCAGATCAGAAGGAAAGGTTTACTAACGTCATGACGGATGCACCAAAGTTAGGAACACAACTAATACTGTGGCTGCTATATGCAGACGACTTGGTGCTTTTGTCGAAAACCCTGATAGGCTTACAGAGGTTGTTAAATTCATTAGACACATATGCTGAGGAAAATCAACTGCAAATTAATCTAGACAAGAAAAAAGTCATGCAGTGTTGAAAGACACGGAGTGGTGGAAAATCAACTAACTGGTCCTTGCATGACACGAATCTTGAGCTGGTCCATGATTATTGCTATCTAGGTGTCAATGTAAATGATCAAGTCCGTGACCTTCCATATTTGACCAATATTAAGATTAAGAGGAACACAGCAATCTCCCAGGCAAGAGTGATACATGTCAAATATGGCACGTTTTCATGTGTGCTGTTTTTGACCTTTTTCAATCTATAGGCTGTACCACTAATGTTGTATGGTGCGGAAACTAAGAGTGTCTTTTCAGAAACATTTTGGCAGAAAATGGAAGGGAAGTTTTAGAGACAAGTGTTGAACCTCCCACACTGTTTACTAATCGCAATGATTAGATGTGAACTGGGTCTGATTTCTCTTTATGGCATGTATGCACGGAAATTATGCACATTATGCAGAAAATGCTTGTTGACAGCTAAATCCGACACCTAAATCCGACATGCTACTGTATATATTAGACGCATGCGTAATATCGTCAGATCCTACGCTCATAACCATGTGGAAGACTACTACCATAAATATATATTGGCAGCTGCTGATATATCATTGGATCTTTTGCTGAGTAATCCAACGCGCGCTAAACAAACATTACCCTAATTTGATTGGCTTAAAACACGGCAAACATGTCTAATGTATACTGATTTCAAGAACAAGCATTTTAACAATAATAAATTTCGTGTTTTGGAACCTTATCTAGCAAAATGTCCATCACCTTTACTTAGAAATGCTTTTTTTGCGATTTAATCTGTGGTTGACAAATGACGTACTGGCAAGACGAAAAATCATCGACAACGCTGAAAACATATGTCAGATCTGCAAGGCCCTGAGTCAGCCTGAGCCTTTGAAACATCTAATCACAGAATGTCCAAAGCTTTACAATAAGCGTTCCGTTTTTTTGAGAAGACATTTTAAGCACTTCGAAATTGTCGACTCAGAAGCCCTTTGGCAACACATTTTCTGTAGAAATCGAACTTCTCTCAGAATTGCGACAATCCATTTTCTTGGTGCGTTACAATTAAATTGAGGCACGTTGATTAGTGATGATTTTGCACAATAACTTAGCCATATTACGGGTAGTTATATAAGTGTAATACTAAATCAACTGGAATCACCAAGCCTTTTTTTCACGTAATTAGCAGATATGTATTATCTTTGTGAATTGTTTATTTAAATTGTAAATATGTATTTTTTTTGTCAGTTGAAAAACATTGTTTTATATTGTGTTTTATCTTTTGTATACTTATGAATTGAAAGGTTGATTGTAGTCAGCCAAATAATAAATGAATAAACAAATAAATAAATAAATAAATAAACATTGTACAACCTTCTTTTCTCCTCAATGTGGCCAGGTAACCCAGTAGAATACTATCTTTTACTTTGTTTTCTTGCACGTCTTCTGAGCCAACAAGCTTTCCTTTCAGTGTTAACACCATTTATGTAAGGACATGACTCCAAGGCCCTAGGCGTGAACCCACCCATCTCCATGTACCAAGGATTGAAATCCACTGGGCACCAACAAGAACATTGGGGTGGAGGACTGGAGCCTTCAACTGGAGTTCACGCAGACAGGCAGTAGTAAGTATGGCTGTGGATGCAAGGGCAGACTGTCAGATGGACTTGCTCTGGATTTCCCTAATGCCTTAATCTTGGGCTCTGGAAGTCCTATGCTTAACTAATGGGCCTGTCCAGTGGGTGTGACACCACCAATACAAGGACTCTGAATTACTGGGCTTCAGCTCGTTATGTTGAGGGGTTCAGGGGCTCATAGAACAGGACTGGATGAAAAGGAAACAGGATCCATGAAAACCCATACAAGAACATACTCATGGTTTCTATGCACATTTTGCCGGTAATGACATTGCAAGAAAACATGTCCATGTTAGTTCTGTTAACATATGACAGTATGTCCACATTAGAACACACTCCTCTTTTATTTACCCATAAAAATACTATACCACAATGAGTACACATGTTCAACCTGGCTGCACCAATGTAGCTGAGTATGACAATGTATCAGCCACGTTGGATTCAGCCTTGCTGCCCCGAGCAAATACCTTGCCACAGTTAGAAATCATGTCCAGACTGACCACACCAAAGTAGGCCACTCTAATAAAACGCATCATGTTTGTTTTATCTTGATGCCCACTAAATAAGTACATGCCATTTTAAGAACATACTGTCAGACTAGACTGTCTGCACCAAATAAGGCCTGTCTAGCCACCCAATAACACTTAGCATGTTTGCCTAACTATTGAAGCCCAGTAAAAAATGCCATGCCATAATGATAACACATGTCTAAACTAGATGCATTAATGCAGTTATGATGTTATCTTTACTCTTGATGCCCAGTGTAAAATTCACACATTCTGGTTCGGATGATTTTGTTTGCATAATCATTTTTCAGGGGAATCAGTATTTGATTTTCATTTTCTATTGCTTTTTTGCCATATAAAGACTACCTTCCAAGTGAAGCATTCTTTTAGTCTTTAATCAGTTTCTATGGAACGCAGAAGGTTATAAAAAACCCAAAGCTTCTTGGTAGTTGTCTTTATGTTTTTACCATAAACCAATGGTATCTGTAGGTTAGCGTAATTTAAAAGTATCAGAGAGATGAATGGACAAAATACTTCAAACCATTCTCCAAAATATTAAGTACGTGGAGTGATTTTCATTATCCTCAGCTCCACAACGTACAATCCATAAATATCCAAAACCCTCTTCTTCTTTTTGTTTATGATGAGGATAGAGCTGTGGACTGGTGGGGAATTGTTATTAATTCCTCAATCCTTCTTGTGCCAAGTTGCAGCCCGGCCGGTTTCAGTGGTATTGAATAGTTACACCACTTTCATCAGGGCTGGTGAAGTCAGCATTAGATTGTCTGCTGTCTTCGTGAGTTGTAATGCAGCATTATGTGACTGTTTCTAGGAGGACCCACCTCATAGTCAGTTTTCCACGCTTGTATATGTTAGTCCTTAAATCAGGAAGCATATCTTCAATCTTCCTTCCCATAACTTCAATCTTCCACAGCGCAGAGGCCCGGACAGAAAAAGAACAGCATCCAACCTTTGTTTCTTCACCAAAACCTGAGCATAGGGGTCTCAATGGAATCTGTTGAGTCTATTTAGATTGAAAGAAGCAGGTGTGCATTTGGTGTACAGCACGATGTGCAAGACATAAAACGTTAAGCGCAACATGGCTTTTCACCGGAAGTGAGTGGAGTTGTTGAGACAGAGGGAAAGAATGGGTCAACCTAGGAGTTCCCAGTGCTAAGCATGCTGCAGAATTCTTTAAAGTCATCAGACACTGAATTAAAAACTCTGGCTGGCCTAAATAGATACAATTATAATAGTCCAGGGAGCCCATATTGGATGATGTTGCAACTATGGAGCAAAGCTCCACAGAGTGGAAAGGAAGAATCTTCCTTAAGAGTTTCAGTTTAAAGAAACCAGCAAAACAAACTGATGCAATCTGGGCCTCCCTAGAGTCTGACGGTAACATCTTAATCCTAGACTCTTGATTGTGACACTAGGGGCAGGACAAGGGCCCCATGAGACAGGCCAATATTCAGCCTTTCAACCCTCATCACAAATGGCTGAACGGCTGAACCAAACACCAAGATCTCTGCCTTCTCCCCATTTAGCTTCAGGACATCTCTTGACAGCCAATCTCCAATAGCCATCAAGCGGGATCTTAATTTAGAGGGGGATCACACATAGTGACATCAAAGTGAAACAATAGCTGAGAATCATCAGAATATTTATAGAAACACATATCCTGTTTCTCGATGAGATCAGCAAGAGGACAGAGATACAGATTGAAAAGAAGAGGAGAAAGAGAATATCCCTGAGGGATACTGAAAGAAAAGACTTTAGGAGGAGAACGAAATGGAAAAAGAGATATTGATTGCATGCAATCTTTGAGAAATGAAGAGAACCAAGCTAATGACAAACAATACATGCCAGATATTTCTAGGCGATGGAGTACGATATCATGGTCAGTGGTATCAAAGGCCGCAGAGCGATCCAAGAGAATCAGTACTCCGGCTTCACCGGGGTCCTGAAGCATTGCAATGCCATCCAATATAGAAATCAAAACTGATTCTGTACCCATCAAGTGTCTAAACCCAGATTTAAAAGGATGTAATAGCTGATGAGTTTGCAAGTGATGCTAAAGTTGAGGGGTTAGAATAGCTTCCATGAGCTTCATCAAAACAGGAAGGATTAAAATAGGACATGGCTGGGGGCAAGCTCTGGCTCCAAATATGGCTTCTTTAAAGCTGGTGTAACATGGGCATGTTTCAAAGAATTTGGAATTATTCCATTGAGGAAAGAGTAATGAAGAGCCCCCTTGAACATTTAAATAATTTCAGGGGGTAGTGTCTGAATAATATGAAGAGGAATCAGATCAATTGGGGATGCAGATTTAAGATTGCGCACAGCAGCCAAAACAATCTCATCAGTGACAAGTTCAAAGATGAATGGCTGTGAGGAATACTCTCTGAAGGGAATTTCTTCAGTAAGAATAGTTACAGGAGACAAAGAACTAACAAGGGATATAGACTGAGGAATCTTGTCAATTTTCTCCACGAAGTATGTAGTAATGGAATCACAGCGGGTTTCTGAACATAAGGGGTCAACTGTGGGATGAGGAGGGGCTGAAAGTTCCCCAATGGTTTGAAAAGGTTCATGAGACGAACAAGTCGCAGCTACGATCCACTTGCCGTAAAATCGGGATTGTTCTGCCTTAATAGCACTGTGATGACATGACATGTCTGTAAGTCTGTATACATGTAAGGTCCAGCTTAACGTGCCATTTCCATTCAGCTTGCCGGCGAGTCTGTTTAATCAACCTTAAATCAGGAGTGAACGATGGAGCTGAAAGGTTGGCGCAGACTGTAGTGTTTTCAGTGGGAACAAGTATGTTTGCCACCTCAGTCATAGAACATGGTAAGGCCAAACAAGGTCCAGATCATTGGTCTCGCCTAGAGAAGAAGTGCTAGCTGCTAAAAAAAAAAAAACTAGCCATGGATGAGGGATCGACCCAACCCCAGTGGTGAGGCAGTAGTTGAAATTTGGAAAAAGAAATGGGAGGCGATGAAAGGAAAATTAGAAAAGGAAGGAGAAAATGATCAAACCAGAGAACCAGGATGTGGTTAAATGCTACTGTAAGTGGTCTATCTAAAAAATGTAATCCAAAACATTGCGCCCTATTGTCCAGAGATGGAGGTGTATCTCAGCCAATGAGGTGATCAGATTCCTGCCATAAACATCGTTTGAATTATTAGGCCAAACATTAAAATTGCCCATCACAATGAGCTTAGAATAAGATAGTGCCAAATCTTACACAAATTGAGTACAATTACCTGGAAAGCTGACTAAAAGTTGGGGCGATAGACAAACAATATATGAATTAAATCATTCAGTTTAATTTGAAGATGTACTACAAAATGTTCACAAGGCAGAGTGTGTGCTAAAGTGATCATGGTGCAATTAAAAGTATCTAAATTAATAAGTGCTAGACCTCTTCCAATAAGTGGAGGCCTTCTATCAAGATGTACAATTCTATAGCTTGACTGTAACATCTGCACAATATCTGGATCATAAGTAGGGGTGAACCAAGATTCTGGTAGACATTAATAGAATCAGGAAAAAAAAATCTGTTAAAAGTGTACAGATATCATCACAATGGGCGACAGCTGATCTGGCATTGATCTGAAGGACGGTGAGAAATGGGGAGGGCACATCTGTACTCAACCAACTTCTAGCTGAGCAATTTGAGTCCCCATTTATTTCTACTTCACCAATCCCAGAAGTAGCTTGAGGACCAGGAGAAGGGGAACATAACATACCAGATGGAAAACTGGTATCGGAAGGGGCACTAGCCAGCAAGTTATCACAGGATTAAAGGGGTTTTGCAATATTGTAATAACCTAGCCATCCACAGGCCCTCAGAAGAATATTGGCATGGTGTTTGAGGCCAAGGTCCATCTGGGCACAGGCAGTCTTGCCTTTAGCGCACCTTCGGCACGCTGCTGCCACATCCACTGAGCAAACACAGCACCAACACATAAGTGCTCAGCACCACATGGGGCAGCGTCACATAATGACAGATGAAATGGAAGAACTACTTTGGATGCAGAAACTTAAGATATATAAATCCCCCAAACTCCCTTTGCACTTCAAATGAGCAGAATCACAATGTCAAAACCACAATAGCAAGTGAGCTCTGAACTCAACGCTGCAACTGCATGGACAGCAGCCCCATCACATAAGTGCTTGGTACCACATTGGAAACAAAGATTTCCAGCGTGTGCCCACAGAGATCTATCTTCAGGTTGTGCAGTGGCAACGTGTGTCACAACTGCAGTTTGTGCAGTCCATGTTTGTACTTGTGGGCACATCTGAAATGAAAACGGATTCTCTGGGCCACAGCATCCATTTTTAATGGGCTCACAGCTGCTGCTAAAATGTGTGACCGCAAGGTGAAGGATATTCGGAAAGCAATGGACATGCATTGTCTTTCCAATTCATAATGCACACATGAATCCACAATACATACAATGAAGCATAGCTACTGTGCCTCTGTCTTTGATACCTTCTGCTAGGTATGGACTCCTCTGTGGTTTCTTCCATGAAACACTTGCACACACAGCATTACCAGAATTGCATACACTTGCATTCCCCTTACATATGTCTCAGGCTGTTGGAGGAAGGAAAGGCCACCTGATGTGCTGTGTTGGTTATGTAAACAGAGCTCTGACTCCTCAGCTCCATGTCCAGGGTAAAGTTGACATTTTGTTCTGAGACTGATGTGCCACCGAAACCACTATAGCCATAACTTCACAGTAACATTCCAGTTCTGCTTTGCAAGATAAAAAACGTCATCTGGGACCTTCCCTGTAGCCTTCGTCTATTCCCATAAGTCAATGGAATCAAGTGTATTAAACAAAATAATAGTCCAAGAGCTTGATTGTCAACATTGTAGACAAGTTAGCCTCAAGGAGGCGCTCTCTGTCATGTGATGTGATATTTGTGTCCACTCTCAGATATTTCCACAGCACAGGCCTGATGCAATGGGTTATCACTGTTATGCACATCTGCAACACAATGGGTAGAGCTTGGCGTCCCACTTCCACATTTACATTTACACATATATACACTTCCCACTTCCTATAGTGCCAGCCCAACGCCCAAACCCACTGCTGATGTCCCCACTCTCCGGTGGTGTATGGAAGGAGCTAGCGGTCGACTTCTTTGGACCTCTGCAAGACAGCACTTCTGCTCTGGTCATGAGCGTTGAGTACTCGAGGTACGCACAGGTCCAAATAGTGCCATCTACAGTGGCCACAGTGGTCATTACAGTCTTGGACCACATACTCACCGCCTATGGAATTCCCCAGACAATCAAGTCTTACAACGTCCCTCCATTTACCAGCCTGGACTTCGCTAACTTTGCCCAGTACATGAGCTTCAAGCATTGGAAGATCACACCTCTCTGGCCCCATGACAATGGCATGGATGAGCACTTTATGAGGAACCTCAAAAGAGCACTGCAGGTGGCGCATTTGTCTCACAAACCATTCAAACAGACATTGAAAAAAACTTCTACACAATTACCGACATACCCCTCACAGTACCACCGGCAGATGCCCAGTTGATCTCCTATTTGTCTGTAAGTTACGGACACGACTGCCACAAGGACCCCCAGAGGGCAACACCATACCGGAGGATGAGGTGATCTGGGTAAGGGAAGCTGAAGAGAAGCAGAAAATGAAAACTGCAGCGGATGAGAGGAGAGGAGCGTGCAAGCACAGCTTCGAGGATGGTGACAGAGTGATGGTGCGCCAGACCCAGAGAAGGAAGGGAGATTCCCGGTTCGCACCTAGCACTCTTACAGTCACAAAAGTGAAAGTCACCAGGGTCATGACTGTGGACGATGAAGGACAGGCAATCACAAGAAACGTGTCCCATTTCAAGGAATGCCTTGCCGATATGACACCCTGGGAAGCCTCAGAGGGGGAGCAAGAAGACTGTGTGGGCATTTGGGCCCGGGAAGATTCCGACGACCCAACTGGGGAGACAAAGAAGTCTTAGGTGTTGAGGCTCTAGCCGACGCTGGTGAGAGGACTACTGAAAGACCCCCTTTCTACAGCCCAGAACTGCCAAGGGCAAGCCGCCCTGGGCAGGCAAAGACTAAACCCATAAGACTCAATGAAGAGATGGGCTATTACCAGACGGGCCTGATCACGACTTTGGCGGCAACGCCGGTGGTATTACCGCCGGCGGTATTAGCCCTACCGCCGAACTCCCCGGCGCTAATAGCGCCGGATCACGAGTTCGGCGGTAATGTAATTCCACATTCCCAATTGAGCCCATTCGGGAATGCCCCATTCCCCATTGGGCTCAATGGGGAAAATTTGCGCTCTTACCGCTGGCGGATATTCCGCCCGCGGAAATAGCGCACATTTTTTTACCGATTTCCCCCCGGCTCAGAGCGGGGGGGGGAAATCCGCCGAAGTCCTGATTTGGCAGACCCTTAAATCCGGCGGTAATAGCGCTACCGCCAGATTTAAGGGTCACCGCCAAAGTCGTGATCAGGTGTTTAAAAAGGGTAAAGGTTGTCATGTTGTCATGTTCAGTTATATTTCCCTACCACATCGTTATGTGGAAGGTGGGGTGGGACCCTGGGAAAAGAAAGTGACAGGGTTTCAGGAAGGGGAGTCAGTTAAGAATAAAGTTGGAGTAGAGACTGCTACTGCTGTGTGGGCCTCCTTATTATAACTGCATGTGAATGCTGACATGGCGCCTGGCCGTATGAATGAGACTGCTCTACCTGACAGTGGCTGCCATGGCGATGGAAAGAACAAAAGGACACTCGGAAAAAAGGTCGTTTTTTATTTCTACGCGGCAATTTCGGAGGAGCAAAATGGGGCTTAGGAGAAACTGCATGAGAAGCTAGTTGCCGAGGTAATGTGCAGACAGTATAAGGCCTGTGTTCGAAGCAGCCTGCGGCTGAATTCCCCAGAGGTTCTGATAACAAGAATTTCTTAAACTTAGAATCTTTGAAAAACTAGACTGTTGGGCTCCTGGGGTCATGACAAACTGCTCAATCACGTCTAGTAGATATGCTACTCACAGATTCTGAACTAAATAGTTATATAAAGTGTGTCAGCGAGATTCAAGCATGTTGTGGAATGCCAAAACCAACTCTTCGAAATAGAAAACTAAGGTGTGCAACAGTTTCTTAATCTCAAATCACACAGAGCGAAAAGCAAGTATAAAAGAATGAAAAAAATGAAGGCATGCAATCTTTCTATTCCATGTAATTGGCAGCCTTGAAAAGGAAGAGCGATATGGCCCTTTACAAGCGGTTTCCGGCGCGTTGGCTTGCCCTCATTATTCCTGCCAGTTTCAGTGTTAGCCCTGTCATTACAGTCAGGCTGGGAACACACTGCATGATTGGCCTTCAAGGCAGTTCGCTCACAAGACCTTTTGGACGATACGGAAAGGGGGCACATGTAAATAGTTTCCTCTTTACATAGTTATGATAAATATGCATAGTTTGGACAGCTCAGTGTAAGTAAAATATTGTGATCACAGCTGACCTCGTTGGGATGAAGTGATGCTGTCCAGGTAGCCAGCTAAGTAACGCCGATCCTTCCCCTTGTGGGCTTCGCGTTAACCACACTTTAAAAAGCAAATGAAACCGAATCGTCATTAATTTCACATTTTTCGAACGGCTGGTTTGTCTTGCCCTTTCCTAATTACGTTTTAACACATTTTCTTTCGCCTTTGAACAGAGCAGATTCTGCATGGTCTCCCTGTGGAAAATGAAGCTCGACACTTTGTATGTGTTTAAATGCACCTTTATTCTTTGCTATTCAAGTGCATGGCAAGTGTGGGGTCAATGTAGAATTCAAGTGTGTCTGAACGGAAATTCTTATCACGCACCACAGAGTTGAGAAGAGATGGAAGGCCAATGAGTGAACTAAGGAATGAGAGTGTCTAATACTCGGTGGGAAGATGGAGAGAAGATACACACTTGGTCAAAAACACACCTTACTGTGCCGATCGTGTTTTTGATGTGTGTTAGCCCGACACTGTCCTTCGCTTTGCTGCAAATTAATAGTTTCCTTGGTGCATCCCTAATGAAAGCAACGTTGATAATGCAGTGCCCATGCATTAGGTGGCAACAAGTATTGCCATCTTATATGTGTAATGGCTACTTAACACGGTCCCGATTTTTCTCGCTGGGTTAGCACAATGCCCCAGTCATTTTCGCACTGGATAATCATAATATTCACCGAACACGAGGCCCTTATGAAGGGAAATCAATAAAAATACAAGCTTAATAAAAATTATTTTCGTGATAACTCTCCTTCATGCACACCAAGAACATGTCTTAATTCATATAAATAACATGTTAAGAACATTCTGGCAGGGAGTTATTTTTGTGAGTCATTGTTATTGTTATTGTTATTTTGCACTTATATAGCGCCTTATATACCATTGGTATGGTCTGAAGGCGCTGGTAGGTTGAACGCCCTTGGGAACCGAAGTTCAGATCAGTAGAGAGAGTAGGGAGAGTCAAAAGGTGCGTGTGTGCACCGGATATGTGTGCAGCTCGTGCGGTACACGTGTAATAGCTGCTTCTTATCGGTAGGTGTGGTGGTTGAGAGATCAGCAGAATGTGTTCGTTTTGGCAGGATTTATCCGGAACGGATGTGGCTGCGTTAGGCCAGAGGAGAACGCCTGGCTGGGGGTGTGAGACCAGAAGTGTTTACATAGAATGATGTGGAGTAAGCGGCGGATGTTCGTATGAGAACAGTTATACCGAATGGTGTCATAGTATCTCTGTGTTCTAGTTGAGTGGTGATGTAAAGGAGAGAGTAAGCGTGGGGTGTGGTATGATGGGTTATATGCTCTTTCAATGTGCAAACTTCTAAATGCAACTTTCCCAGATAGGGTACTGGGCGAACTTCTAAATTCTATTTTCCATACAGAGGCTATTGGGAACATTTCTGAATTCAATTTATCAGAGAGGCTATTGGGCACACTTCTAGGTGTAACTCTCGCAGAGGCTATTGGGTACACTTCTAAATGCAATTTTCACAGAGCGTCTACTGGGCACACTTCTAAATTCAATTTTCCAGAGAGGCTATTGGGCAAACTTCTAAATGCAACTTTCCACAGTGTCTATTGGATACACTTCTATAATCAACTTTCACAGATGCTATTGGTAGCACTTCTAAATGCAGCTTTCACAGAGGATATTGGGCCCGTTTCTAAATTCAATTTTCCACAGAGAGGCTACTGGGCGCACTATTAAAATCCATTTTCCAGCGAGGCTATTGGGAATACTTCTAAATTCAATTTTCCAGCGAGGCTATTGGGAAAACTTCTAAATTCAATTTACCAGAGAGTCTATTGGGCACACTTCTAAATGTAACTCTTACAGAGGCTAATGGGTACACTTCTAAATTTCACAGAGGGTTATTGGACACACTTCTAAATGCAATTTTCACAGAGTGGCTATTGGGCACACTTCTAAATGTAACTCTCACAGAGGCTAATGGGTACACTTCTAAATTTCACAGAGGGGTTATTGGGCACACTTCTAAATGCAACTTTCACAGAGTGGTTATTGGGAACACTACTAAATTCACAGCGAGGTTATTGGGCACACTTCTAAATGCAACTTTCCAGAGTGTCTATTGGGTACATTTCTAAATGCAACTTTCCAGAGTGTCTATTGGGCACACTTCTAATTGCAATTTTCACAGAGTGGCTATTGGGCACACTTCTAAATGCAACTTTCACAGAGGATCTTGGGCACACTTCTAAATTCCATTTACCAGAGAGGCTATTGGGCACATTTCTAAAATTCACGGAGAGGCTATTGGGCACACTTCTTAATGCAACTTTCACAGAGGATCTTGGGCGCACTTCTAAATTCCATTTGCCAGAGAGGCTATTGGGCACATTTCTAAACTTGACGGAGAGGCTGTAGGGCAAACTTTCTAAATACAACTTTCACATGCTAACATTCACAGTTCCATCTAGATGCGACGCAGGCCAATATTCACAATTCCATCTAAGAGTGGACATGCTAACTTTCACAGTTCTATCTAAGTGTGGGCATGCTAACTTTCACAATTCCATCTAAGAGTGGACATGCTAACTTTCACAGTTCTATCTAAGTGTGGGCATGCTAACATTCACAATTCCATCTAAGAGTGGACATGCTAACTTTCACAGTTCTATCTAAGAGTGGGCATGCTAACATTCACAATTCCGCTAAGAGTGGGCATGCTAACTTTCACAATTCCGTCTAAGAGTGCACATGCTAACTTTCACAATTCCGTCTTTAGAGTGGACATGCTAGCTTTCACAATTCCATCTAAGAGTGGACATGCTAACTTTCACAGTTCTATCTAAGTGTGGACATGCTAACTTTCACAATTCCGTCTAAGAGTGGACATCCTAACTTTCACAATTCCATCTAAGAGTGGACATGCTAACTTTCACAGTTCTATCTAAGTGTGGACATGCTAACTTTCACAATTCCGTCTAAGAGTGGACATGCTAACTTTCACAATTCCGTCTAAGAGTGTACATGCTAACTTTCACAATTCCATCTAAGAGTGGACATGCTAACTTTCACAGTTCTATCTAAGTGTGGACATGCTAACTTTCACAATTCCATCTAAGAGTGGACATGCTAACTTTCACAGTTCTATCTAAGTGTGGACATGCTAACTTTCACAATTCCATCTAAGAGTGGACATGCTAACTTTCACAGTTCTATCTAAGTGTGGACATGCTAACTTTCACAATTCTGTCTAAGAGTGGACATGCTAACTTTCACAATTCCGTCTAAGAGTGGAACATGCTAACATTATGGCAGTCTATGTTATTTGGAGGTAAGATAGAGTGGCATGGGCTTTCTGGAGTGGAGTGATTGCTCTACTCCCACAGCCATACCACACTCACGGTTTTGGTGGTGTCTGTTAGTTGCTGGCTTCATTGGCTTCCCCTGCGGACACCTGCAGACACATCTTGGAGCCGCCTCTGTTGTAGCCGCCCTTGGCCTTGGGGCCCTTAGCCGTTGGGGGCTGCCGGGCAGAGGGCTGCCTTGGGAGGACCAGTGATAAAGGTCGAGGGGCCTATCAGAGAGGGGGTGGACGGGAGGGATGGGATCAGGAAGAGGATTTAGAGGAGGGGAAGTGGGGACTGACTCACCTGCTCCTAGGATGGGAAATAGGAGCAGATGCAGGAAGCGGGTCGGTACACCGACGCTGCCTCGGCCGCAACAACCAATCAGGGGCGGGGGGTGGGATGGGAGGCAGGAGGGAGACGGGAAGAACCAGGAAGCGGGGCTGGGGAGCTCGGGGCACACAGGAGCCTGGGGGCACTTTTTGGGCTTAAAAAAACACATGGAAAGGGTCGCGCAAGGGGGACCGACTCACCTGCTCCTAGGATGGGAAATAGGAGCAGGTGCAGGAAGCGGGTCGGTACACCGACGCTGCCTCGGCCGCAAAAACCGATCAGGGGTGGGGGGCGGGATGGGAGGTGGGAGTGAGAGGGGAAGAACAAGCAAGCGGGGCTGGGGAGCTCGGGGCACGCGGGGGTTTGGGGGCACTTTTTGGGCTTAAAAACGCATGGAAAGGGTCGCGCAAGGGGGACCGACTCACCTGCTCCTAGGATGGGAAATAGGAGCAGGTGCAGGAAGCGGGTCGGTACACCGACGCTGCCTCGGCCGTAACAACCAATCAGGGGCGGGGGGCAGGATGGGAGGCGGGAGGGAGAGGGGAAGAACCAGGAAGCGGGGCTGGGGAGCTCGGGCCACGCGGGGGTCTGGGGGCACTTTTTGGGCTTAAAAAACCGCATGGAAAGGGTCGCGCAAGGGGGACCGACTCACCTGCTCCTAGGATGGGTAATAGGAGCAGGTGCAGGAAGCGGGTCGGTACACCAACGCTGCCTCGGCCGCAACAACCAATCAGGGGCGGGGGGCGGGATGGGAGGCGGGAGGGAGAGGGGAAGAACCAGCAAGCGGGGCTGGGGAGCTCGGGGCACGCGGGGGCCTGGGGGCACTTTTTGGGCTTAAAAAAAAGCATGGAAAGGGTCGCGCAAGGGGGACCGACTCACCTGCTCCTAGGATGAGTAATAGAATGAACATGTGTTTTTTGTATACTGCTTTTCGGTTTTTATTTTTGAGTATGTACACATTATGACTAATGATGTGTAATATGAATATGTCTGATGATTGGTCATTCCTCTATCATGTTCAGCCCAAAATAACTGTATCGGCTCGGTGTTACATTTTTCGCACAACAAATCCGGAGGGAGAATAATAATCACTTAAGTATATTTTCTAGTTCAAGAATGTCTTCAGAGTTTAGTATCGATGCAGACCAAATGCAATGGTCTTTTGGTCTCACCTTTGAATCTTAATTCTGGTTTTCATCTTGCTATGCCATCTTCATGCGAATGCTTTTACGTCCTGGGAAAGCCCTACATAAGATTTATTTCCTGTACTAGAAAAAATGACATGTTCTATTTACATATTTACCACCGTAATGACTGAAAACATGCTATTTACCATTACAAATGTCCCTCTAGTCTAAGAATAATGTGCATTGAACCTCTAGAAACAAGTCGAATACGCCTTACATACATGATTGTTGGTTAAGTGTCTACAAACCTCTTCTGGAAATTTAACAGTCTGCAAGCTTTTTTTGTCAGTGAAAGCAAGCCTTTTTTTTCTTCCAAAAAGTGAACTCTTCTTAGCTACAGAAAAACATGTGCACTTTTTGATCTGCAGGTTATGAGTTAAGAACCTAGAACAACACTTAGTTGCTGACAGTCTCTCTATTTGAAATGAATCATTAAGTTAAACATGCTAGCTGTGTTCTGAAACATGAGGTCCACTATTATCCATGTCACCTATGGATCTTGTCGGGTGTGCTCATCTGGCAGCCAAAGGTCACCACTCACTTCTTTTGTTAATGAGGTCCATATCCTATTATTAACTGACATGCCCTCATCCATCCTAAGGTAAGGGCAAGCTTCAGACGGCTCCAATCACGCCCTTATGTAACTCTTTGTACAGGATCAAGTAGAACTATGGGAAAAGATGGGTGGATCTGTTTATATGTGACTACGTCTTTTATTTACTTCTGAAAACCACATTTCACAAATATTCTTCATAACTTCACCCTTCCATCCCAGCACCATAGCAAGCTAACCAGCATCTAATGCAGCCAATGTGCCGGCATGTGCCTGAAACAGCAGAAACATGTGGCATTTCATGCAGCATTATGGCTTGGAATTATTAAGATACATGAGGAAGCACCTTGTGAATGAAACGCATGTCAGCAGACAGACTATATGTGGCTTAAACGCACAGTACAAATAAAAAACACTTTTGATAAGCAACATCTCTCATGTCCTAATTACATGAATGAATGCGTGAGAACATTTGAATCACAGTAGCTGTTTTTGCTTCTTTGCATTAGTCAGAATCCTCACTCATTTCTCAAACTCTCACCCCAAGAGCCTCTAGGCTACCCCAAACAACCCCTTATTACAGTAAGGCAGACATTCATCTCTGTTCATATTTCCAATTGTCTTGACTTCTGGAACAGAAAACATATGCTTCCAAATGCAAAACAATACAATGGTCAATACAGTGAATGATAACCACGATGGAGAACCCATTATTTTGGTGGTTATCGTTCGCTGTATTGACTATTGTATTGTGGACCGTGAGGTCGAAACACATGTTGGCTGTTCTTCTGGTTTGTTGATGAAATAGAGTGCTTTATTATTTAACCCAACCGCGAAGTGTGATCTTATTTTGTCTAAAGTCAGAGGCCCTCATTGCGATACTGGCGCGAAACCATGGCGCTATTAGCACCATGGTTGGTGCCGGTATCGTAACGAGTCCGCCAATGTTCAATGGGGAATTACCACCCCTTTCCAAGGTTGGCGGGGCGGTAATTCCCCATTGAACATTGGCCCTTCCCCATTCCCATTTTTGCCCCATAGGGCTCAATGGGACTGGGGAAGGCGCTAAGTATGGTACCACAAATTGCGGTACCGTACTTAGCACCAAGGTCCCTTTGCGGGTCCCTACTTTAACGGCTGGTCTAGACCAGCCGTTCAGGTCGGGTCCCGCAAAGGGACCTCATAGTAAGGCGCTAATGGGTTAACGGCGCCGCAGCCTTTTACGGCGCCATTAACCCATTAGCGCCAGGGTTGTAATGAGGCCCATAGACTGCAGAGTATGCAAGTGCATTATGTGTCCAGCTGTACTGAATTTTTGTCTTCGGGATAGCTGCATTCTTATGTCAGAGGTGTTGTGCGGTGTGTCTTAGTGTAGTGTATGATAGCAGATTCGTGCGGGTGGTTTGCCGTGCCTTTGGCTGTCTTCTGTAAGCATGTTGTGTGATACATACCCATGTGTCCTGTCTGGTTTCTTGGTAGATAGCAAGATTTAGACATAGTTAATGTGGTGTGACTGTATCGATCAGCATCCATGGTGCATCCCAGGTTCTTTACTGCATTGGATGCAGTGGTTTGAGGGCCTAGGGAGACGATGGCCAGGGGGCATGTTGGGGGAAGAGAGCCGGCATCCAGCAAATCATAATATTTTTTTTTCTTCAAGGGGTTGAGGAGAAGGTTGTTAGCCATCATCCAGTGATCGATGTCTGTGAGGCAAGAAGCGAGGTTGGGATGGGGGATGGAGGAGGTTTTAGGGACCTTGAAGATGATATGGGTGTCATTTGTGTGGTTGTAGCATTTTAGATTGTGTGAGTGAATAAGGGCATGGGGCTCATGTAGCAGTTGAATAGTTGGGGAGATAGGGAGGCGCCCTGTGGGACCCCTTTTGTGACAGGGTGGGGGGCCAATTTTAAAGGAGGAAGGAGGGTCATTGTAATATACTAGCTAGGGATGAGGAAATCCACCTTAGGGCTGCGTCCCTTATGCCGAGTGAGTGGAGTCTGTAAATGAGGATGCTGTGATCGATGGTGTCAAAGGACACCAAGTGATCAAGGAGGATAAGTCTGCTACAGTCTTCTCAGTCTATGGTGCTTTTGAACACATCCCAGATGGAGACTAGTGATGATTGTGTTGCATAGAGGAGTTTGAAGCCAGACTGGGCTGGGTCAAGGAGGATGTAGGAAGAGACAAAGCTGGGAGTAGGCCGTTCGATCAATTAGTTTGGCTAAGAAGTGGTTGTTTGAAATAATTTTGTAATTGACTGGAAGGAGGGGGCCATGCGAGGGATTTCTGAGTAGAGGTTTGATGTCCAATATCTTGAAGGCTGCTCGGAATATACTTGAGGTGAGGGAGGAGTTAATGATAGATCTTGCGATGCTGTCTGCAAAGGTTGAAGAGAAGATTTCTTTGAGGAGGGTGGGCAGGCATGTATCCCCCAGTAATGCAGACAGTCAGCTGCTAGAAGGTAGCTTCAGGAATTTGCGCCGAGAGACGGGAGAGAAAGAGGAGAAGGCAAGGTTACAACATAATTATGTTGTTACAATTAGCGCATTGCAGACAGGGAAATGTGCCTTTTCTTCTAGGAGTCTCGTCAGCACTCTGTGCATCTGGGTGATCTGATACATCTTTAGGTTCTTACTTCTGGCATACTTATATACTAGAGACTCAGTTAAGCGCTTAATTTGTTATCATGTAAAAAATGTTATAATTCATTATGATCTTTTTTATTTTGTGACTTTGTCTGGACTATTTAGACACATAAACTAACTATGGTTGTTTTCCTTCTTTTGGTGCATCTAATATTGCTTTCCTAGTCATTTGGTCTACCTTGTTTCATGCTAGAGATAATTATTTTACTTCATATCCTCATTAGGAATCTTTTTAACATCATATCTAACTAACTCTTGTGTGCATTCTGTTTCATCTGTAACAATCCTTTTAACTCTCAAAAAGTGGCTATACAGTAGATGTTCCAGAGTCTTAGGTGGATGAAAGCTTAGTCTATGAAAAGAAAATATTGCAATCTGTTTCTTTGGGGTACAGGTTAGTGAACAGTTTCTCATCTTTCACTTCAATCAGTACCTCTAGGAATGTTGCATTTGTTCTATCAATAGCTACAGTAAATTAAATGTGCTAATCCCATCTTTGTTGTCCATATGACTCCATGGGGATTTCGGAGGAACTGTGTGTTACAAGGCAGAGGCAAACTCTGCTCCCTACTGTGAGGAACTCATGGTGGCAACAAGTAAGACAGATGCAATTGATCACAGTTCAAGGGTGTTTATTGAACAATGAATACTGTAAGCAGGTTGGAAAAACATCTAATCTAAATCTAAAACTAAGATGGGAGCAAGTGTCAACCATCAAATGAAAAATAAGGCAGTCCTAGTGGCGTTGTGTCAAAATATAAGGCCTATACTAATAAACCTATTGCCAAACCTCACAACTAATACAAAAATGGGTGTTGGACAGTTCTCAAGAAAAGAAAGAAGTGTTCTTAAATAATATGTCAGGATTCGGTAGCTTGGGACTTCCTTCCCCACGTTTTGAGTACGGGGTAAGATGGGAGCTTGGAGCACAGAACAGTCTCGGGCGTCTCCAGACAACAATTCCAATGGCAGTTGTTAGGACTGACAATGGCCAAGTCTAATTTCCTATGAAAGTCTCTTGCCTTTGGGGCCTCACGTGTTCAAATAACAAAAACAAATGTTCCTTTTAACTGCATGAAAGTTCTTTTAGGGTGATTATGGTTTACCCCTGGGCCCCCCTCTTCAGGGCTCTAACCCTTCTCAATTGTTATCCACAGTTCAGATAGGGTGATGGTTTCACCCATGGGTGCCCCTCTTCTGGGCGCTGAAACTTCTCGTACTGCATTCCTCAATGTATATGTCAGTTCTTTTCTTACTTGAAGTTTGGATGATAGCTTCCCCCCTGGATCGCCCTTGCCCGGGCTCGGGCCCCTCTTGACTGCTAGTACTTGGGTGATAGCTTCATCTTGGTGTCTCTTAACTTTTGCTTTCACTTTGCTCAATCTTGGGGTGATGACTTTTCACTCTTGTATCCCTCTATGCCAAGCTCCGACCGCTCTCAATTCTTAGCCTCCCTTCACTGGGTTTACTTTTGCTCTCGATCATGGTGATAGTGGCTTGCCTCTGGGTCTCCCTCTTCTAGGCGCTGACCCCTCCTTACTTTCAATATTCTCTGTTTTACACCATTCAATGTTTGTGGGATTCACCTCCCTTTCTTTCACACTGCTTGTAGATCAAAGTCTTTCGGTTGTAGAGGGATTTTGCTTGAGCCTCTGTATGACCACTTTGGCCTATTTTGCTGGCCTTCATACGGCCTTATGGTAAGTGTAGTTTCATTCAGATGGGGATCGACCAGAGTCCCTTGAGTTTAGCACCCACCTGGTGCCTGTTTACTTTTGTAGCTGGTCTCCCCTTAACACTTTTACAGTTCTTTCATGGTTCATCAAATTTGTTTAAAGAACTTGCCACTTTGCGATTCTCACTCAACATAGCCCAGTTCTTATTGGTTCTACCCTCGACTCACCGGCTGTGATGAACCATTTGTCTTTAGGCTTCTCTGGAGTCAATGCTGGCACTGCGGGAGCTTCCCTCACTCCTGCTTGTCGGCATAAGCTTTCCCCATGTACCAATGACATCTGCTGCAAGACAATGGTGCTATTGTTCTCGATCTTAGGCTCTCTTCCACAAAGGTTCTGCGGGTCTGGGATGAAGTGCAAGGTCACTTCTCTTCTCGCCACCCTCACAATTCCTGCCACCTTTTAACTTATCTTGAACTGCTGTGCTTGACTAGACATCTTGTGCTGCTGTCTGACATGCTTGCATTGCTCGTACTGCACTCTCTTTCTCCACCTTTTATCCCTACGGGAAAAGGAAAGGTCTGTCAGTTGTGTGTCATTTTGGTTAATTGCCTGACTCTGCCTGACCCTCGAGTTGGGACATGGCAGGTAACCAAGTTGCATATGAGTCCATTGTCCATTGTGTGGTGCGAAGGTGTTTGTGTCACAAAAGGGGGTAGGGCAGTGTTTCTGACTGTCCGACGTGGGAGGATGGGGAAAAGGTGTCAAAGGAAGGGGGATACTACATCTCACCGATCGGTGTCCCAACCTCACTCCTCAAGGACCCCCCCATCCAGGTGATCCTCCCTCACTGGTCCACCGCAAGGAAGTGGTTCCATTAGTGATGGCTGTGCCCTGGAAATCTGGACAACGGATCCTCAAGGCTTAGACAGGGAGACATATTCAGGTTCTCACACTACCCACTCCCAGGGTACCTTGAGGGTGACCTGGTGGTGGAGCAATACCTGCCTCTCTGCCAGCTACAAAAGTACTCATGACCGCACTGGACGCGAAAGACCACTGCAAGTGTTTGCCAGCCTCCTTTTTGATGGGAGAACAAGAACATTGACCATATCGTGTGCATGATCCCCTGGATTGTGGTTCATAACATCCTGAGAGCCAGACCAGCCAGTATCCCTCTGTTTCACACCGTCAAATCTCTTCAAGTCATCTTCAAAGCATGATAGGCACCCTTCAAACCAACATGACCCAACAGTGCTTCTTTTGACACTCTCATGACCTTCAAACTGTTACTGTTTGCACCTTAAAACGTGTTATATGCTGCATCTTACCAAACCACCCTGCCACCTGTTCGGCTTAACCATCCAGCTCTATGCCGGACTGTGACTCGATCCTCCTTCTCTATCCCTGTTAGATAGTTGGTACAACACCTCCCCCTAGGGACATTGGCACCCCACCGATAGCGTAGTCCTTCGCTGAGGGAGAGAGACAGTTTAGTTAGATTTGTTGATTTAATCCAATCATTACACATATGTGTTGACTTAGATGACCCTTGTGTGTTATAGATACTCCTCTGGTGACATAGTTAGATATACCTATATTATCTTATGTTATAGTGCATTTGTATAGGACTTTATGTACCATTGGTATGATCTCAAAGCGCTGTATGTTGAACGCCCTCAGGGAATGCAGTCCACATCAGTTGAAAGAGTAGTGTAGCATATAGTGCTTGGCTGGCACACTTGGTATGTGAGCAGCCAGAGTGTTTTTCACGGGTTGGCGGCATTCTAAAGATAAGTGTGGTGCAGTGGATGTGAGAGATCAGTGTAATGTGTGCAGCAAGGAGTGTGGTTTCCGTATGCATTCTCGCTGCCGTGAGGCATGTGTGGGTGAATATGTGTGCCACTAGGCTGATTTCTTCATGGGTTATAGTTGCATTCTACCAGGCTATTGAGGTGCTTTATGAGCGATGTAGGTATGTGCGCAGCTAGGCTGAATTGATCGAGGGGTGTAGGTGTGTTCTATTTTTTGTTGATGTAAAGAGGAGAGTGAGCATAATGGTATGAATGACTGTCTGTGTTTATCGGTGGGTGGCTCCTGGCCATTGAGGGTATAATCATTTATTTTGGATGGGCAGTCCTTTTCGAGAAGCTCTTTGGTTGGACTTGGAGGGCCCATTTTCAGGGTTCTCATAGGGATTTTGAGTTGGGTTGTTGGATGCTTCTTGGGATATTTTGCTGTGATGTTTTGTTTCAGGTTGGGTCCCTCTAGGGATTTTGAGTTGGGTTGTTGGATGCTTCTTGGGATATTATTCTGCAGTGATGTTTTGTTTCAGGTTAGTGCTGATTCTCACAGGACAATGGCCATAAGGGGATGGGTGTATGGCCATGACCCATCCTTTTTGAGATGCTTTGTTATTTTACTTGGAGGGCCCATTTTCAGGGTTGCTGTAGGGATTTTGGGTGGGGTCGTTGGGTGCTTATTGTGATATTCTACGACTATGTTTTGTTCTCACAGGACAATAGCCATAAGGGATGGGTATATGGCCATGGGCGGACCTTTTCAAGGGCTTGGGAAAAGCCATGTTTTACCGCTTTATGGAAGGCCATGTAGTCCTGGT
This sequence comes from Ambystoma mexicanum, assembly GCF_040938575.1. Classification (NCBI taxonomy): domain Eukaryota; kingdom Metazoa; phylum Chordata; class Amphibia; order Caudata; family Ambystomatidae; genus Ambystoma; species Ambystoma mexicanum. The sequence continues at coordinate 168,049,239 of NC_090933.1, forward strand.
TGTGTCAAATAGGTGGGGGTAGCGAATTCGATAGAGTTGGTGCAAGGGTAGTGTAGGCTGACCCTCCAAGTCTGGCAGAATTGGAGGCTCGTATCATGAGTAGCAGGGCTATGCTGGACCTTACGCTGTGTGTCAGGGGTAGCGCATAGTCTTCTCTTGGAGGTATGATGGGCAGCCCTTGTGCACTCAGTGGGTGATGCAAAGGATTTTGAAAGTTGCCATTTGTCCAATAGGTAGCCATTGGAGGGTGCAGAGAGCAGGTGAGATGTGGCCCCTTCATCCCAGTGCAAGAAGGATTTTAGTGGCTGCATTTTTGACTCTTTGGAGTTTGTTAATTTGGTATGCTGGAGCACCCAGGTGCATGGAGTTTGCATAGTCTAATCTGCACAAGACGATTGACATAATAGAATTCACTCTGTTTGGAAAAGAGAGATAAGGGAAGATGTGTTGTTGATCTGGTGGGCAGGGTTAGGGCTGAGCTCAATATGCAGCCAAGGTTTTTGACTGTGTTGTAGGTGGCGGGCTGGGGGGTGCCGAGGGATGTAGGCCATGGGAGTGGTTGCAGGAGTAGAGCTGTGTTGCCGCATGCCATGATCTCAGTTTTCCCTGGGTTGAGAAAGAGGTGGTTTCTAGATATCCATAGGTCTATATCATTGAGGCAAGCTGCTAGGTCAGTGGGTGCAGGGATCAGAGCTCGTCCTGGGTATTTTCAGGATGATGTGGGTGTCATCAGCATAATTGTAGCAGGTGAGGTTGTGTCAGCAGATGATCGCTGGTAGTGTGCTCATGTAGAGGTTAAAAGGAGCAAAGAGAGGCAAATGCCCCGGGGTACTCCAGTGTTCAACTGGTCGAGCTGGAATTTGTTTCCTGTTGTTAAGGAATCCATTTGTGTGCCAAGTCTTAGATTCCAAGTGAGAGGAGCCGGTCGAGGAGGATTGAGTGGTTGACGGTGTCAAAGGCAGCTGTGAGATCAAGGAGAACCAGGGCGGTGGATGCTTCAGAGTCTCTGTGACTGTGAGGTCATCCCAAATCGAGATCAGTGTGTTTTCAGTTCCATGGCAAGGCCAGAAGCCAGACTGTGCAGGATCTAGTAAGTTGTTGGATTCAGCGAAAGGGTTGAGTTGAGAGTAGGCAGAGCGGCCAATGCATTTCGCCAGGAATCTGGAGTTGGAGATGGGCCTGTAATTGGATGGTTGGAGGGGGACGAGAGCCACCTTTTTCAGAAGTGGTTTTACGTGCACTACTTTGAAGAGGTCTTGGAAGGAGCCAGAGGTGAAGGAGTAATTGATTATGGATGTAGCCTGTTCTCCTGTGCACGTAGAGGAGAGGATTTCTTTGAGGAGGGAGGAAGGACAAGGGTCAAGGGGGACCCAGAGGGTCTGCTGCGGGATAGTTGTATGAGGGTACCAGACCCCCCTCAAATCGAGTACAGATAACATGATAGGTTGATCAATGGTTCTAGTATTGCAAAAACCAGAATTATAGTGTTTTTCTGAGGGTAAAAGAGTGCATGTGGGGCAACATATATTTTTGGAGTCAGAATGACTCAGGAAATGAAGGGTGCCTCAGGTATTACAGCAGGACCTCAAGAAGTAGATGATGACTGGTTTTTGGCAGGAGTGAAAGGATATGTAATTGTGTTCGGCTGGGCCTAAAATAAGCTTATCAGCCTATGTGTCAGTCAGCCAGGGCTGCCAAGAGTTACTAATGTGAGCATTGTGAGAGACAGATAAGCCAACCATTCAAAGATAAGGAGGGCTTTTATTCTGGCTAAGAGAACCAATCAGATATGTATCCTGAAATTGCATGACATTATTATATCATTGAAAAAGACCTATATAAGCAAGCTGATTGTAAGAGCTCTGCGTGACTTCCAGTATGTCTTTTTGAACGTGTATTAACATTGACTGTGAACCTGTACCCGGGCATCTGTTCCTTTATTCCTGTCCCAGTTCCAGAGTCCACAAATGCCAGAGGCTTGATGAGATGCAGAAGGACCATCTTTACAGGGTAGTGTATGTAATTCATCGCTCGAGATCGGTTTGAAGGTGTTGGAGGTTTATGCTGTGGGGGTGATCTTGAGCACCAGGGGTTGGGCAGGGGGTAAGATGGAGAGTTTGGCATTAAGGGCAGCCCTCCTGTCCAGTGCTGTTCTGTAGAAGTGATGGGAGAGGGAGTTGCACAATGCTTGCGTGGGGTGGTGGTGGCAGTGATGCAACTCTGGTTCACAAATAACAAGATGATCCTATGGAGGTCTTTACTACTGTTGCGGCAGTTCAGTATTATTTTATTATAGTCATTTTTTGTGGCTTTTTCGGATCTTGCATTTGTAGTTACAGTGATGGTGGGCGAGCAGGGATTTGCTAAGGTTTTTTTTCTTGTTTTCGTCATATGCGCTTGAGGGAGCCATTAGGGGTTTTGGCGGTTTTAAGGTGGGGTATTAACTATTCGGGGATTGGTCCTTTGCTGGTGCAGGCGGGGTGTGAGATGTTCAGGGGGAGGAATGAGTTGTTGAGCCAGGAGTCAATGGATCTGATAAGTAGAGGTCTGCCTGAGGTTGGGAGTGAGCATACAAGGCTCCAGCTAAGTCAAGTAGTACTTTGACCCTGTTCCAGCATTTGTGGTCATGGGGGGTGGATGGGAGAACAGTGGGTGGTGGGGTGCGAGTGTGGATATAAAATGGTATTGCAGTAGGCAGGCAGAGGGCAGAAAACAGGATGATTGCAGGCAAGAAATGAGGATAGTCGGAAAAGGAAACAAGGAAGGACAGACCTAGACCTCAATGGCAAAGAGTCCCCCCGGGTTGTACACAACGTTGAACAGAAGGGAGGCAGGGCCTGAGGAAAGCCAAGCAAAAGGTCAGGCACAGAAGCAAAAGAAGTAGCGGCACCACAAGGAGCGGGATAAAGAGCATTAGGAAGCACCATTCCATAGCAAAGCAAGGCAAGGCTGAACCCTGCACTTTGGCATTGCATGTGAAGCTTTTCCCTGGACACAGGGGATGCTTAAAACACATAAACATGCCAAGTGAGGGGTGGGACCACCACTTTGACAAGAACCCACAAACATGGTGGTGGCGGAGACCCACACGGTGCAACTGCCTGTGCTTTGGTGTTTTCCTCCCCCCTGTTGGTTCCCAGAAACCTACTATCTGGCAGCGGAAGCGCCAGTGGGGTTACAGATGCCATTTGCTAACAGGTAAGTGATAGGTCCTGCCTTGCGCCGCCCATAACAGAAGGAGCTATATTTCATAGCTGTGCCTGTTTTACCTTTATGATTGGGATCACTGTTGGCTTATAGAAGTGTGGGAGCTGGCTAGGTGGTGTGCAAAAGTAATGTTATCACACTCCCTGCAGCAATTTTTCACCACAAACGCGAACTCATCCAGTACATATAACAGTGAGTCCTCAAATCAAGTGCTTCCAGCACTCAGTCACACCCCACCTTCCCGCATCATATATTAAAATCATTTGATTGACTAATTGGAAACTTTTAAAGTCATACAAATGAAACAACATATTGAAACACACCACACATTATTTCATGTGCAATTTAACACGCACACAAACACACACACATAATACACTTGACAGTGCCATAGTGTACTAAAGAATACACTGAAAGAGCATATGCAAAATGAAGACTTTTCATTCTTAAAATGCAATTGCACATCCATGAGGCTCATTACGAGCATGCTGGTCCTGATAACCATTGCAACCAGCAACTTCTGGTTGCAATGGTTATCAGCACATTTCTGGACTGGCATACGCCGAGTCTTCCGGTAGGGGCAGTGAACTACCGGCAGGCCTTACCTGCCAGAAGTTCAGGCCCCTAACCGCACGTATCAAATCAGGCACTGACACAACTTTCCCTCTCTCCCAGTATTTCTGTCTCTCTCATTCTGGCTCTCTCTCTCTCTCTCTCTCTTTCTCATTCTGTCCTTTTCTCTCCCACTCCAGACCCAAATGACTACTGTGCCATTTTAAAACCATTCACAGTATAGAAAAAAGGAACATAGCATACTAATGTGAAAATACTTATTTTTATTCTAGGTCAGAGTGCCTGCATTAAATGAAAGAGCAACCAACCAGGTGTTTCTAACCAGCCAGCATCATTCAATAACACATTATGCTGAATTGGATAAGTGACATTTTTTGATACAATCTCACACACACACACACAAACAAACATAACAGCCTAAAACAACATTCCAGCCTCCACCATGTATCTTCCAGGTGTAACTGTACTTGCAAGGGCTCTTGGCAATGGGCAGGCTCATCAACACAGCTGTGTGGATCCACGTCCATATTAAGCACACATTCCACACCACAAACCGCAGACACACAGTCCATCCTACCTACATAAATAACAGTAAATAAAAACACTGCACACTTCTACCCCGAAAAGCACTCTGCACCCACTAGGAGCATCATATTACATTTCTTATAAAGCACACTCCAATGCAAACATCCAAACAGAAACACAGACTAAAAATGCAAACCCTGTGTTGGTGACCCTCAAGAAAGAAAAAAATAATTAAGTAGGAGTCTACTGCATGAGGTGCCGCACTGGCATTGTGCAGCTGAGATGGACAATGAGGAACAAACAAGAACAACAATTTAAAAGTAAATTTAAAACAATAAGAACAGATTATTAGGATTTTACATAATAATTAAAACATACATCTGCTACATACCACTACGTGCTTGCTGTGCCATATTTCCTTATGACATGATATGGCATTTATAACGCGCCTATACACAAGTGTTTTAAGGCGCAAGACAAATTGTCATTATACACCAAGAGGTGAACAATACAAAATGAATGTAAGCCTTTTATTGCTATTGAAATGTAGCTACACTTCTCAGTGGCAAATCAAACCAACAAGTTTCCTAAATGTGTGATGCACACATAAATTAGTAATTTCGCTAACTCCACTGTAATCTTCATACATGAGTCACATTTATCAAAATAAGCCATTTAATGAATTCCACTAATCAAAAGAAACTCAATACATAGGGAACATCATTTCATCGATGTCACTTGATCATTGTCACTTCGTAACCACATCTGAAATCTCCGAACCACATCAAATGATATCCTTCTCAAAAGTGTGCACACACAGCAGCAATAGGTAAAAACAAAAAACAAAATGCACACTTAAGCCCAATCTTGAAATTCCAAGCATATGTGTCAACATAATTCATACCTCATTTACATTACCTACTCAGTCACTCATAATGCCACATAAACCGCATTCTGTATTGGGAGGTAATTCTGTGATTTCTTGTGTGGAATTACTGCCAAACTTGAATAACTTTATGACCACTTGGTCAGGGGCAATTACGAATGGAGTGCGGGCGAGGAAATGCAGTTAGTCACCATTTTGGAGTCTGTAGGAAACAAATGGGATTTTGGTGGATTACCATGAGATTCCACTTTAATGAATCTGCAACTTTTGAAATAAAGTTGACATTTTCCTGCAGCATATTCTTGGGGTAAAATCATCTCTTCACCTCAGAACTCAGAATCCAGTTGTATGGTAAACATGGCAGTAATTCTGGTACTGTCAAAAAAGAAGGTCAGATATTACTGTATTTTCTTGTCAGTGCACAGCTGAAATCGGAATGAGATTACGTCTTGTATTGCAACTAAAGGACACAATCATTTCTCCTTTCGGTTTACCCAAAGACATATTCAGGCTCTATTAGAGCCTTGGCGGTATAACAGTGCCAAGATTCCGCCAACGGAAATAGCATTACCGATACTCAGTTCGGCGATATTAGCGACTGATCACGAATAGCAGTGCAGCAGTAAATTTCCATTCCCCATTGGGTCAATTGGACCCAATCTTGTTGGGGCGCTATGAGTTTCAGCACAATTAGTTCCACTCTAATAGTGTTGATAAACGGGTGGGAAATTGAGTATTTTACCTCGAGCAAGAAGCTAGAGGTAAAATTCTATACTTTCTGCAAAACTCATGATTTGGCCAGCCCTTAAATGCGGTGGTAATAGCATTACTGCCACATTTAAGGACTGAGGCCAAATTCATGATGAGGCCAGTGTCAGGTTATCAAACCTTACATAATTAATAATCGCCTATATATATTGCCAACCACACTGTAGTAGTTAATTCCAAATATGAATTTACAGTGGACGTGGAAATAGCAATCTTCCAGAGCACTCATCCAACTCATACCCTGCCTATCTGTGAGAACATTGAAGTTAAGTATTGATTTTGCCGTAGTCGGAAAGAATGTGTAATGGTAAATCAACTTGCTTTCCTAATAGTAAAACATATTTGTTTTCAAATTATAGAATAACCTTATGTTATAGCACTCCCACATTGACTTTATTTCTTTAAAAAGATCTTTCCATAAAAATCCTTCGTAAGGTAACTAAAACTTAACTCACGCCTTGTCACACTGTTGTTTTATTAGATCCATCGCTCCTTCTATATTGAGCCTGCTGTGAGACACCATTTTGGTGAGGGATTTATTAGTTCCCAACAACCCTTAAAAGATTTAGGGCTTTCTTCTGAGCTTGGCGGAGCAGTAAAAAAGTGGTTGTAATTTAGTTACTGCCACTTTTTTGGCAGTAACAGAATTACTGCCATTTTTACCGCTCTGCCATATCACGCATCATACTGGAGGTAAATCCTCTGCTTTAAAGCCAAAAATCAACGGAATTACCATGGTGGAATTACTGCTCATGGTAATTCTTCCAAAAATCCCATGGAGTCCTATTGACTCCAGAAATGGGGACAAACAGCAACATAACATCACTTGTAATCCCTTGTGCATGGGAACAAGTAGATGTAATGGTAACCCATTTTTATTGCAACTAACAGAGGAGATAATGGCAACTAACAGAGGAGATAGCTGTGCTGAGGGGGAAGCTCCAGCCTGGGGAGAATGAGAAAGAAGAAACGATTGAAGAAATTCAGACCAAGAAGCAAGCATCGGGGGCAATCAGACTAAATAAGATTTACAAAGTATTGAGAAAAGTGAAGCAGACATAGTATGAAAAGAGTATTAGGGCAGGTGCCCAATTAGCCAACAGGATAAGGAAGCAAGCACTTGAAAGAAGAGTGAGAATTATTAGTGATCAACCAGCAGAGATAGCCCACAATTTTGAAGAATACTATCAGGGCTGTATTGCGAAGAGAGATGATTGGAGGACAACACTCTTTTTGACTTCCTCTAGACTATGAATCTCCTGAAGTTGGCTTCGTAAGATGCACTAGAACTGGAAAAGCCATTCCCAAGTCGGGAGATCACCAATGCCATAAAGTGTCTTGAGCTGGGACAGGTCCCGCGGCAGATGGTTTTACAGCCCTCTTTAACAAAACATGCTCCTTGTCTTTGTCGCCTTTTTTTTTACTATACTCTATAATAGCTTTGTCTCAACCAGCTGGTTCCCACCGTCCTTACTCACGTCCGTCATTGTGGTTATAATGGGAGGATAAATCAGGGGCAACGTGCTCGCCTTGGAAGCAAGACTACACGAAGCAACACAGGTTCAATCCCATTCAGTCTATTCTTTAGTACACTATGGGACTGTCATGTGTATTATGTGTGTGTGTTTATGTGTGTACAGGTTGATTTCTCTGTTGAATAAAGATGTAAACATTTTTACAAAGATCCAGTCCTGTTGATTGGAGCACTACCTCCGAAAACACATTCACCCGGACCTAGTCAACTTCATAAGAGGCAGACAAGGAGTGGATAGTCTGTGGAAAACCCTGAATTGAATGGCTCTGTCGAGAGAGGACACACTTAACTTGTATTTGTTAATGGTGGGTGAAGAAAAAGGCCCTTGAAATAATGGACATGGTCTTCCAGCAAACAGTTTTACTTAACTATGGCTTTGTTTTAAACTGGCTAAATATACTATACTTCTCTGCGTCCAACAGAATCATGCGGAATGGAGAACAATCGAGTTCTATCTTCATGAGTGGGAGAAAGCATCAGGGCTGAACTTTCCAACACAAATAAGTGATAATATAAGGTATTCAGGTCAGGGACTTGCAATATAAATTGGCGCTGCTTTTAATGACCTTTTGCTGTGCATTTAGAACTCCCCCACATCATTTCCCCCTCATAATTCAAGAATTAAGAGAATATGGTGGTCCTTCAGGCTTTCAAGTCAACTACTTGAAGGCAGTGTTATCCCTACAGAGAGATGTCTGTCCAAACAATGGACTTTATATTAACATCCCCTTTTTGTTGCACAGGCGATGAGATCAAACAAAACAAACCCCTTTTTTCAACATTAACACGATTAATATATTGGCTAGATACTTATATCTTTCAGATGTTACCCATCCGAGTCCCTGAAGATTTGTTTACGCCTCTGAATCGATTATATATGAACTTCTTATGTGGCTAAACCCAGAATTGTATACAGAACCCTTGTGCTGCCTCTGGACAGGGGAAAGGTGACCAGCTGAATACAAATACCACCAAACAATGTGTAGCCCTGGAACAACGGGTGTTATTTCTGGTATCTTTACATGAGTGGCTTTGGGTCTCCCAAGCGAAGACTTCCAATAGAATGTTTATTCACCCAGGCCTGTAGGTCCCTTGTGGCTTGTGGAAGGAAAGAGCAGACATGAGATGACTTTGTACATGGCCATCCCCTTTGAGTGCTCGTTGGGCCCCCATGATTAGAGATCATATCCCTGACCCAAGTAGATACCAACTATGGTATAATGGAGGCCTGTTCGAAGGCAGGGCAACTCTGGGAAAAGGTGATATTTAGGACTCTTCAAAAACATGGACAGACTCAGTATTTTTATATCTTCAGTTAAAGGGAGCACTCCCTAATAAGAGATGTGGTTATAACTTGAACAGAAATCTTACTTCGTTTGAAATTAAACACAATTATGGTGGGTATGAGAAGCGCTTCATCTCAACATTATAGCATGCGATATTGATGGCTGAGCCCTCAGATTAACTTGGAATTAAGACATAGTGGGAATGGGATTTGGGGTTGAAATTAAATGATGGGATGTGGCATCAGATGCGCAGGTCAATTACGACAGTTTACATTTCATCCCAACATAAGCTCCATGCTATAAAATGAATGTGATTGGGAAAGATGAACCCTACTGTCAACATGCACTGTTGGAGGGGATTGGCTCTAACAGTAACTTCGGGCCAATGTTGTTTTCTTCTGTCTTGTATATGCAAATTGGTTGCTCTAGAAAGGAACCTTTGCTCTCTCTTGGGTTTTTTTTGGGTTAGAGGAGGAAGAGGGCTGCTATGTTCCTTTAAAGCATATGACGCATAATTTACTTTTTGCAGCCAGGATTAACATAGCAAGGGCATGGACAAGAGGAACAATCCTGGCGAAACAGGGATGGATTGTTGTAGCTAGAGATATCTTAAATATGGAATCCTTAACAGACATGATTAGTGGAACAGGCTATAGAAAAAACAAAGAATGACTACCCTTTACATCGAAATATATGTCAGGAGAAGTGTGAACAGTGAGATATAAACTGTGGAATAGGCTAAGCAAGGGTCTGATGAAAAATTAAATGATAACACACATGGCAGACCATAACTCAAGCTCTTTTATCCTTCCAAATACTCAAAGTAATAAGAACACAAATAAAGAATTGACAGCTTCCAATTTACAAATGTAAGGAGGGAACATTGTGCCTCAACTAACTAGTATCCCTGCGGAAATACTAACTTACCCTAATTACTAGATACTTATTTTTTTACTTAGGAGGTTTCATCAAACTAATGGCTTTATCTAGGGCGCTGTGTATGGCTAATATCTAGGAAAAAAGGGACAGTAAAAAAAGCAAAAACAAACTGTCTCTCTACATGTTAGTTAATACACGTGATCCTGTGTGAATGTACAGTTGGTATGCCTACACAGTGGAATGCTATTTTGATGAGGCCCAAACCACTACAATTGTTACATGTAACTGTTAAAAAAGAAAAGAATGGAAAATAGGGACTACTTCTACTTTACCGTGCCCTTTTTCTCTCCTTAAACCGATTCTTGTCCTGAAAAGGTCATTTGCTTTTACCAGGGTGTCTACTATTAAAAATATCCTTGTATGCTGCTGGTCAACTGGTTTCTGTGACATTTTATTTTTAAATCGCATTCTTCAGGACCTGTTACACAATTATTTGTACATATTGTGTAGATATGTGGGTTATGTTAAAAGTTTTTTCTCTGTTCCTCCACCTTCAAAACCCTCAAATATGTGTGTTGTTCACTTATGTTATCAATAGTGCAAAGCATATCCACATGTTGGGTCAAAGTACATTCCTACAGTGGTGGATAACTGTTCACCATCTGTTCGACAAGCACTCTAAGTGTGGCATACGGTATGCGGTCACAGACGTTTGTTCTCATCAAAGTCCATCTTCATGGCTGATGGAAATTACTGGTTTCTTTGCATCAATTGACTACAAAAATTGCACAAAACTTAACACATATATCCAGTGCTTAATTTGTGGGGCTGGTTCCCAACACCGGCACTCTTTTTTGGGGACCGGAACATCATTGGGCAGCTGGCGCACGTGTAATTCCTTTGTTTGTTCACACTTTAACTAGTTTCATGATCATCATAAATCAACGACTCTGCATGGATGTAATAATGTGCTGCATGTATAGTACTAGAGACCACCAAATCCAAGTTAACCTACACTGAAAGTGGTGACAGATCTATCAAACTTTATATCGTATTCAAGAAAATTAGGAACTACATTCTCCCAATCTCCCAAAACTTGAGTAACAGGAGCAACCTCCAACATCACAACTTTATGATTTGTAAACTAACCGACTCCTCCCCACCCTCCATGGGATATCTCCTGTGTCTTCCCGTGACCGGGATGGCCACTGGTTCCAGAGGACAAAGTCAAGTGACCTTTTGACTCACCACGTGCACGTCTCCAACATAATCAGGCATGCGGAGCACACTTGTTAAGGCGTGGCGTGAGGTGAGGGTGAGACTCGTGTTCTGTTCTGTGTGCTCCGCCTCTGTGTCCGGGCCTACTTGAGTTCCTCAGGGGACAGGCGAGGCTGCGCTTGCTGAACAACGCAGCGCCGCCAGCGGTAACGGTAAGTGAAGTACTGTGAAAGTTAACTTGTTGACTGTCTTTTTTTTACTTGACTATCTGTTGTTCGGGCCTGCAGTGCCGCCTCTCCGCCCGCCGCCGTGAAATGTACATGATGCTCAGTTCTGTGACATCCACGGCGGCAGGCCGTGCGCGCCATGCCACCATCCATATGACGGCGACTGCGAGTGCAGTGCGACCCCCCTGCACCCGTCCCCCCAACTTTGACCCCGGCCGCCGGTGTCATGTGGCGTGCAATGCAATGCTGCATGCATTGCAGCAGTGTGTGTGTCTGCGCCATTGCCGCCGCGGCCGCCCGCCCTGTGGCCGCCCTGCCTTCTCCACAGCCGGGCTGGCGCCAGGCTCAAGCGCCGGAATCTGACTCAGCAGCAGGCCGCGGCCCCCGAGGCAAATGCGAGCAGGCCGCGGCCCACGAGGCAAATGCGAGCGGGCCGGCGGCGGCAGCACTGGCTAATGGGATCATCTGCATGCATCAATATTGATGATGCAGATGATCCCATAGCCAGTGCCGCCGCTGCCCGGCCCCGCAATAAGCTGAGTGTGAAGAAGTGCGGAAAGTTCCCCGCCGCCACGGCAGCCTTGGTCGGACTCGGAGTCGGATGACCAAGGCTGCCTGGGGGGACATACATGGCCACTGGGGTCACACAATTTCGTATTCATATGTATTTCTAAAATAGTATATGTATAACACTGAGTGATATGTTAAAAAAATGACACGGTTTAGGCATGCATTTCATTCATTTTATGGCAAAGGTTTCCGTGCACGAGAAACTGGAGGGTTTTAGACATGCCTGATTATGCTGGAGACGTGCACGTGGTGAGTCAAAAGGTCACTTGACTTTGTCCTCTGGACCCAGTGACCATCCCTGTCGCGGGAAGACACGGGATATAGCCCATGGAGTGGGGGTGGGGGGTTAGTTTACAAATCATAAAGTTGTGATGTTGGAGGTTGCTCCTGTTACTCAAGTTTTGGGAGATTGGTAGAATTTCGTTCCTAATTTTCTTGAATACGATATAAAGTTTGATAGATCTGTCACCACTTTCAGTGTAGGTTAACTTGGATTTGGTGGTCTCTTCTACTATACATGCAGCAAATTATTACATCCATGCACAGTCGTTCACTCCTGCATGTGCTACATTCAAAAGGATGCATGTGCTTGAAGTTTGATGTGTGACCTTGAAGTAGGCCCTGGGCACGGCGCATAATCTTCAATTATTTTTCTTTTGCTGAATCCGATACATTTTCGCTTCCCTCTGGCTTGGGGCAAACACATTGTGTTCTCAGAGAGGATGACACGGCAGACCCCCACCCAACCTGTGCCCGAGCCAGACTCCGCCTTGCCCGGGGCAGCAACATGATAAACTTTGGCCTGGGGGTGCAGCTCTTTCCTGACTATCAGGGAACCATACATTTTAGCCGGGTGTGGAGTACACGATCGAGGGGTGTAAAGGTGCAACAATTTGGGCAGGATTTTATTCCGTACAGTTGATGGTGGGTGGCAGTTGCAATTGCAAACCAGCTATTGGTGCCAGTCCTGTGCCGTCTGAATAATAGTGCAACCCAGTGGTTTTAAAATCGTTCTTTGAGGTACCACACATGCCCGTGCAGCGGTGCAGCATAGTGCTTGGACTGTGGGGCATGCGAATGTACCACAATATGTTTGAAACATTGGCTGGGGTTTATACTGCAGGTTCTTTCCTACCATGTGTCAGCTTAACAGCTGTTGGCTAGCTAATTATCATCCACCAGAGATGCATGCTTTTTATTTGCCGTGTTTTGTTTTGCATAGGGATTACTGCTGGTTCGTTGCCACTGTGAGTGGGGACGGGTTTAGTGCATTCCCTCTGATTTCAGGTGCTCGGGCAGGTTTACTGAGGGCCCAGGTGTGCTGGGCTTGCAAGATAGCTCATCGGGTTTAGCACTGGCATCTGCCAGTCTATTTAATTGATATAGATTCAATGCCTTCTCTACCTCCTTTTCTAAGTTTAAAATGAATGCCAAACATGGCACCTTGTACTTTCTTGTTTGGTTCTGTTCTATATATCCAATGTGTTTATTTATTCTTAGTGTGTTATTTTATTATTTATTCAGTGTGAGGTTAAATAAAAAAGTGTTTTTGAGGATCATGTCCCAGATTTGTAATTACTGCAACATCTGTTAACTTTCATTCAATCAAACCTAATGTTTTAAATACAGTCTATTATTTTTTCTAGTGTACGCCAAAACAGAAAGATACTCTCACTGTGAGTCTCACAAGAGACCCCAGCTACACTCGGAGCCATTTGGAAAACAGGGCGGTGGGAGAGTGTGGGCAGTGGGGGGTCATTCTACAAAATTGACAAATAAGATAACATCCACAGGTTTGCAACAATTTTCAAATGCATTATCACTTCGAGGACAGCAAATATGGTCCAGATGTCTAACGAGTGTGGTCTAGAACTTAGAAGTGTGTTCAAATGCGCTCTCTTGCCTCTAGGGTTGCCGGAATTCTGGAACCACTACACCTACCATAACAAGTAAGTGTTTTCCAACTTTAAAGCATTATACTTTCTCAACCCATGTGTGCCCTTCCCCATCCATCCCACTACTAGCCTGCTCCAGCAGTTGCTGCAGCGCCAAACGTGTGGCATGGAGCAGCAGCAGTGTGATTGGCTGCTGGTGGGCTGATCTAGGTAGGTCTAGCACTGAACCGGCGCGGTGCGCGCATCCGCACTGCGGGGCAGCGCCACGCCCGGCATTATGGGGCCAATATTTTTTGGGCACTGGCACTTATTTTTTTACAAATTAAGCACTGCATATATCTGAAAACCAAAAAAGAATTCAAGTCAAAAGTTTAAAAAAAGGGAAAAATGTTTGTTAAAACAAAAAAAATATATGTGGAGGGAGTTATGTGGAAATAAAAGGGGTTGTAAAAGTAAAGGAAAATGATAATCCAATAAATAATATAGAAACATTGTAAACAAAAGGCATAGATTAATTACTGTAATATGCAGTATGATACCTTGCTGCCTCTTCCTCTTCTTAAAGTTTCCAATAGGGAACTAGCCTGACACCACTGAAAAGAGTGCATCTCCTCTGAACCAAGATGATTTTGACATGGAAATATGCATGTCTTTTTGACCCGAAGCCATTTATACATACTTAATTTGATGTTTGTAAACATAGCTTGTAATTTTGACCCGCCCTCCACAGGCCATACTTTGAAAGTCATCTATATTTGGCAGTGTCAATTTATTTCTTTAATCTCATTACCAATGAAAGCCATGTCCAAAACCATTAAACTTGGATCATCTTCTCTTTATCTGTATACTGTGCAAAATGTAACACTATGTTTATGACACTGCCATGTAAATGTTGCTTTACTTTGTGACATCCCATAAGCTGTTCTCACCAGTGCTGGATTTAATATGTGGAAATGTCTTGGAAGAAGCCTAACAGGTGAAGCCACTGGAACACAATATTGAGAAGGAGAAATAGCAGAGGCCTGAACATCCAGAGCAGTGAAACATATACATAACTTTAGTCTCTGCTTCCTGCAATCATTTCCCTCTAAGAAATATGGATTCTAGTGGGAAGTTGCTTTATGGTGAATCCCACAGAACTCTTCAAGGCAAATCACAGAAACACTAAAAGAAACAACCTCTTGGACCTATTGGAGGAAGACATCAGGTGAATCAGGTTTCATAGGGATACAGAATGTACTAAGGGAGCATTTAGAGTGGGAGAGATTCTAATTCATTGCTCTTTGTTTTTGTCTTTTGAAGCTTGAGAAGGCTGAAGAAGACAAGAGAAAAAAGCAATTGTAATGGTGTTGTTCTTATCTATGTTTCCCCTGTGACTTTCTGTTTATACCTGTTCCTCTCAAGGCTGTTAGCAGATAGCTTCTGGTTAGTGGCGGACTCCTATCAGCTTCTGTCGTGGTGACTGAAGGATTTTTGTCAGGGCAGGCAGACTAGTTGCCAGGTGACCACTGTTCTATTTACTTGTTGGTTAGCTTTTAACTTGTACTTTTGTCCCAGGGTCCTGGATCTGTTACTCGAAACCACAACCATGTCTACTGTTCCTCTACTATATGCAGTGGTTTTGTTCTTAACGAGGGCCAATGATTCTTCTCCTTCAATCTCCTCTCTTTGTTCTCCTCTCATTCCTTGGCTCTATCTTCAGCTTTCTTCAGTCCTCGTGAACTCCTCCTTTTTTTGTCCCTCTATTTTCACTCTTATGTTCCTTAAAATGCCCTTCCTTGTACTCCCTTTCAACTGTGTGCTGATGTTCATCCTTACCAACTACTTGGTGGTCTCTACTTGTTCATCCTTCAAACACAAACATCCAGCCCTCCTCCTAAAATGTTTATCTCTTCCTCCATCCCTCTCATCAACCTTCTTCCTCAACAAATCCCTCCACCTACTTATGAATATCTTTTTTAAAAAATGTATTAGTGTTTGATTTACAAGATACTTTTCACTTACATACAAGAAAAAGAAAACCAAGTTAGGGGTGTCTGGAATAACCTCCTCACTCTCACAATCTCTGTGCCTCTCTTACCAGCTTCCAATGTTCGTAAACATCCATATAGTATTATGTGAGGATACCTGGTTGTTTTTTTTTTAAAGTCCCCCTTAGAAAACCATGCCATGCAAAAAGCTAATCAGAACATTTCTGAAAACCTTACCATTATTAAAACAACAGGATATGATTAAGGATATGGATCCTGTTCATTGTTGATTGAGCAGTAGAAAAAGAGGGTAGTAGTTAATAACTATATTTCGAATCATGTATGCACATTGATTTGGGATTCTTGTAGTTAGTAACTCCCTGGTCAATCCATTTAGAATCATGTATGAATACAGAGTTGACATATGTTGCCCATAGTTCTGTTTGATTATTATGCTCAGTTTTAACATTATTATTTCCAGTAGTTTTTCATTCATATATTTCTATACATATAAAAGTGAAAATGTGTGGGTTTGTGGCAAAGCGTTTGCTCCCTATACAATTCCACATTGTCTCACCAATCTGCACCAAATGTTGCACAGTCACCTATTAGTACCCTCCGGACATTACTGGCTATATGCCATCTGCACATCCCACCCCTTTCCCCAGATTTCAGCAAAATTAAAAAAAGTCAGTGTGGCTTTGTGGCTTTGCATATGTTCCCTATACAAATCCACATGTTTCACCAATGTGCAACAAATTCTGCACAGCCACATGTTAGGACCCTCCGGACTTTACTGGATACATGACATCTGGACACCCCACCCTTTTCCCCGGATTTCAGCAAAAGTGAAAAATGAGGTGTGGGTGTGTGGCTTTGTGTATGTTCCCTGTACAATTCCACACCATTTCACCAATCTTAACCAAATGTTGCACAGTTACCAGTTGGGACCCTCCGGACATAACTGGCTACATAACATTTGGACACCTCACTCCTTCCCCCGTATTTCAGCAAAAGTCTCTGGGTTTGAGACTTCCTGTATATTCCCTATACAATTCCACACCGTTTCACCAATCTGCACCACATTTTGCTCAGTCACCTGTTAGGACCCTCTGGACATTACTGGATACATGCCATTTGGATACCCCACCCCTTTCTCTGGATTTCAGCAAAAGTCTCTGGGTTTGTGACTTCCTGTATATTCCTTATACAATTCCACACCGTTTCACCAATCTGCACCACATTTTGCTCAGTCACCTGTAAGGACCATCCAAACATTACTGGCTACATGACATTTGGACACCCCACCCCTTTCCCCATATTCCAGCAAAAGTGAACATATGGGTGTGGGATTGTAGGTTTGTGGCTTTGCGTATATTCCCTATACAATTCCACACTGTTTCACCAATCTGCACCAAATGCTGCAGAGTCGCAATTAAGGACCCTCTGGACATTACTGTCTACATACCATCTGAACACCCCACCCTTTTCCCTGGATTTCAGCAAAAAGGGAAAACGTGTTTGGGTCTGTGGCTTTGCCTATGTTCCCTATACAATTCCACACCATTTCACCAATCTGCACCAAATGGTGCACAGTTACCTGTTAGGACCATCCAGACATTACTGACTACATGACATATGGACACCCCACCCCTTGTCCCAGATTTCAGCAAAAGTCTCTGGGTTTGTGGGGTTGTGACTTCCTGGATATTCCATATACAATTCCACACTGTTGCACCAATCTGCATCAAATTTTGCAAAATCACCTGTTAGGACCCTCTGGGCCTTACTGGCTACATGACATTTGGACATCCCAACCCCATCCCTAGATTTCAGCAAAAGGGAAAACGTGTGTGTAGGTTTGTGGCTTTGCGTATGTTCCCTGTACCGTTCCACACCGTTTCATCAATTCGCACCAAATTTTGAACAGTCACCTGTTAGGACCCTCCAGACATTACTGGCTACATGACATTTGGACTTGGCAAAGCTTTGTTCCTTATACAATGTCACACCCCTTCACCAATTTGCACTAAATTGTGCAGCTACCTGCACCTATGAGGGAATGAAAATGCAGGCAACGCCGGGTATATCAGCTAGTTCTGTAATAACTTTGTTTCACCTTCAGCACAAGCACTTTAATTCATTTTCAGATGCACTTTGGAATATATCCAGTATATATTTATATTGTTTTTTAGATTGGAGGTAAAATGTTGATTCCATCATCCATCCCTTCCAAATTGCTCTTGTCCATCTCTTAGTGACCGACTGACCCATACTCAACTGCTGGTCACATGGAGCCCTTCTCCACTTCTGCCTTCAAGGTTCTCATTTGAATATTTAATACTACCATCAAGATCTGCACCTGCAGTAACTCCACCCGGGCCCTCGCCTGGGTTTCCATGTGCATCACATCAGCCCTCCAACTCGTGTACGTGTTAGTCTCCTTGGTCCATGTTTCAAGACGGGTCGCGTGGGTAACTGACATTACCTCAGGCCCCTGGCACCCTTCATGGCCTCCCTGCCCAGTGGTGCAACATGGTGAGGATGCACTGAGGACAGTCCACCCAGTCGATATTCACACCAGGAACAGGGGGCCCAGTCACCCATTGCCAGCCTGGCGACCACAGATAGGGGCTGGGACAGTTGCCGCAGGAGGGCGTAGTGAGGCTCAATCTCCCTCGGCCCCAGAACAGAGAGCCACCTGTCCCCTTGGGCATTCCCCTCCAATCTGGAGCTGCTTCCCGTACACTCGCAATGGCGGAAATGCCCCAGGCAGTGGCATGGTGTGCTTGGTCAACGGTTCTACAAGGGGACACTCTCCGGGTGTTCGACCTGCCCGTTATGTAGAATCCTCTTGACAAACTGAATGGACCACACCCGTTTACCTCTCAACGGTTCTGCACCCTCTTGAACTCTCCAAAGTATTTTTCAAGCTTCCCTTATTTTAATTGTTGGCAATCGGTCTCCCGCCCAGATTTAGCCTCAGACAGAGTTTACTGTCTGCTTTGGGTGGCATTTCCAAGCAACCTGACTCTGAAAATACCTGATCCCGGTGCATCTGGGACTATCTGGCCAAACACCATCCGCTGGGTGAGCCTTGATCAGAAGAACGTAGGCACGCTGAGAAACACTGGGGAGTTGGTCTTCTGTACAAACCATTTTCTGCACTCCCTGCCAGACATTGATTAACCACTGGGCTCTTCACTCCCATTACTGAGGGAGCCCTGGTTTGTTTCTTTTCCTCCGCTTAGTAATATGCTTAAATTCAGTGGGTCACCATGTTTGATCTGAGGCCATAGTTGCGGAGCCGAAGTTCGTAGTGGCCAGCATCAGGCCCGAAGCTGTTGGGGGTTTTCCTCAGCCCTGTGCCTCGTGCGTTACCAAGTGTGTGCTGTCCGATCTGTGCCAAATGCCATCTGGGGAAAGGTTGTTAGGCTTGAGCTCCTTATCTGTCCCGTACAGGTGGCTGTGGGGCACCACAGAGAGCCACACTCTGCGTGTCCAGTTGCCCCGAGGGGGTGCATCATATTTCTTGGTTGCCACCACCACTGGAGCATACCAGGTGGATTCCTGGCTCTCCTGACCCCGTGAGGGGGGAAACAGGGAGCTCAGGACATGTCGGCAACAAGCATCCATGCAAAGGTCCAGGGATCCTGCAACTGTGCTGCTAGGGGTCTGATTTTAGGGGGATGAAGGCTTGCAATGGCCCCAGCTACATCCCAGACAGATGTTCAGGTGACCCTCAGACAGGCGTTGCACAGGGAGAAACCCAGAGCTGCAAGGTGCGTTCGAAGTGTCGATGATCAATGTGTCCTGCAGTTCACACAAATTCTCACAGCTAGCTAGCTGCATTCTTCTTTGATGCGTGTCCAAGAGTCACAGGCACCTTTTATTCTAGACATAAGCTCTACCTGCCAATGCAGGAGAGACTGGAGGTAGGCAGCTCCGCCCATTCCACCTGCACAGCGAGATGGCCCGGCACCCTGTTTAGCTTGCCCACATGTGAGTCGGCGAAGACCATCATGGTTTTAAACAAACATGTTCCAGGCACTGAGCCTAGGAAGGCCGCCCACCATTGGGTGCAGCAGCAAAATGGGGATTCCAATAGCAACAGAGGCAGGCCACTCCACTGAGGGCCCATACAGCCAATCAATCATTCCCCAATCATGATCTCCTGCTCCCCTTTGGGGATGATCGAAGAGGAGGGCATTTGGTAGCAGGTTGGGTCGAAAAGCTGGAGTCTGCAAACCCCAGCAGGCACCCCATACAGGGCGAGCAAAGGTCAATGACCAGTGAATCTGGCCATGGCTCACCACAGAGGTTGGCGGCTGGAACCTTGATGCCTGTCCGACGGGTAGGCCTGGCAGAACCATTAATCAGCGTTCTCCCGGCATCTCGGGCCCCCATCCATCTGAGGCATCCTCCGAGAACAGTCAGGCTTCCCTCAGCTCCTGGCTGCCCCCATTCTGGACATCGCTTCCAACCGGTGGGCCCCCACCAACACCCACTCGCTGGCGGGCCAGAGACAGGAGCGCTCATATGGCATGGAGGCTCAGTGGCCAGCTTGCAGTGGAGGTGAGGGCACTTAGGTCTACCTGTCAGTGTATGTTTGGCGTTGTCCCAGAGGGTTAACCCATCCCTGTCACACAAACCTGTACATCTGCTGGGTCATGAACCTTTCTGGTTGAAGGGATCCCACACCCCAGTGCTTGGCCCTCCACATGCCCCGGCCATGAACTGCACCGATATTGGACTGTAGTGCGAGGGGTACTCAGGGTTGTGGGTGGGAATGTCTCGGATGCATCCAAGGTTGGTCCTTTGGCTCTTCCTCTGGCTTCTCCACCGTAAGTGATCCTTCCATAGGTTCACTGACGTAAACCTTGTTGTGACATTTACTTCATCTAGTTAGTCAAGTTTGATTGTCTTCTTGGCGCTCTGCCAGGCCCATTGCCAACACCAGTGGGGCTAATCCAAGGACCTCACAAAATCATCCAATCAGTAATAGTGACGGGTGGTGTGTACAAAGGGCAGGGACTTCGCCAACACAAGCTTATGACCCACACTTACTGGGAACTCCTTGTTTCTTGTTGTTCCTTGGAAATAATTGCAATCCCCAATTTGTATAATGAATGGGGTACATCGGGTTACCCACACGTGTCAGCGAAGGGTAGACACATGCTGATCTGTTCAATGTAAAGCGCACAGCCCCGGACATCTGAGGGCATCACTGACCTGTTATTGCTTGATCTCTTGTGGCTGAATGCACCTTTTCCCTCTAAGAAGTTGACATGAATGCTGGGGGTCTCATAACTAGTTAGCATGGAGGAGTCTTGTTTATTATTGGAATTAACCAGATAAATTGCTCCTTCAAACAAGAGCGGCCATGCACCGCCACCCACAGAATAATGATAGTGCTATCAATCTGTCAATCCTTTCCCAGTCCTGGCCGGGTGAGGTTTCCCTTGTTGTGTGAAATGTAGCCGCAGGCTCCACTCCTGATATTCAGCTTTGAAACCGTACTCCCCCCAAAATACAAAGAGTACAGTTTCCCGGAAACTGCTTGACAGGTCAGGGAAATAGTACAGCTGGATTGCTAGTCGGCATTGTTAATGGTCGGAAATATGAGTTTTTTTTTTTAGCTCACCCTGCACATCTGCTTTCACTAAGATGTACAATTGCTAAATATTAAACTTAGAATAAACAGCCATACTTTGCAACAATTTGATGAAAACTGGTAATTTCTCTTGATCAAACAACACAGAATAGACACACCACGTTGTGGTGATTGGGAGTGCAGCCCGCATCGCTGGCTTAACGGCCTTGGTCTATACCCTCGGAAATATGAGGGTATCTGATTGTGTTCAGACCTCCGACTTTTGTACTTGAGTAATGAAAACCTTCTTGGCAAATGTTTTCACTTTGGTTTGTCTTCTGCTTATCCGGGAATTTCACCTCTAGTGGTACAATATAAATGCCCTAGCCATCCCTCTTAATAATGGCCCTAGTTCCCGAAAAACAACAAAATAGAACAGAGTTCTATTCCATTATTTCTAGCTGAAATACTAAGGTGAACGGGCTGCTTTGAGCACTCTCTTTCAGATTAAATAGTTCAGACCCCCAGGAAACTCAGTCAAGAGCATCATGAGGGCTCAGAGAGGCACCATCTGGGACAGGCAGTAGCTCGCCTCGCAGCAGACCGCCAGCTCGATCCCAAGATCCAACTACAAGCTTTTTGACTGCAGCAACTTAATTATTTACGATTGGAGCAGGAATTACCGTGATTGCTGGCACCATACTTGCCCTCCAGTGGATCCTCTTGAAAGGATTTAAAGTGTACTCATGCCAATTACAGGACCTCAAAATAGTCCTGCAATGTAATTTTTTTCACTACCTCCCTGAGTCTTCAGTGGGTAATTTGCACGCCTGCTGCCTTCCGTGGATGTTTTTCAGCCTCCTTAACACAATCAAACCTTTATTCCCCTTTACCCGTGGTCACCATGGTAGTCACAAAAAGTACCATTGAATGTTGATAGGTCAGACATCTGAATGTGTAATCACCATCACGGGATGTGTGATCAGCCCAAGGTAATCTAGAGTCACCAATGCGGCCATGCAAGCTCGGTTTGGTGTTGCTCTGATAAGCGCACATGAGATTACGGCTCATAAGCATGTATTAGCTCTAGAATTCCCACAGTTATCCAGGTAACAGATGGAGCGATCCAAGGAACCAAAACTGATTTAATGAGCCATTGGCAGTTTCACTGTACCGGTCGTGTGTACTTACATGTGCATGGCTTAATCTTTGAGACAAGCATATGCTACTGGCAGAATCAACCAGGTAGCAGCACCTGCCAGAGGGTGATAACAGGGGGAGCTGCATGCTTGCCTCGTACTGACCTTCACACCCTTGGGCTATCTGCAGGACCTACGCATCAGAGAGGGCCCAAGGCAACACTCTGGGGGGTGGACAGGTCAGCCACACATGTACTGGTCGCCTAGCCTACTCCAGGGAGGTGGAAGGGGAGAGGTTGGGCCCGGGCACAACTTAAAGCTGGAGGTGTTTTTCCATGGGCCACCACCGGTGTGGAGACAGGGGTTTTGGCACCCCACGGAACAGTTGTTCCGAATTGCTGGAGAAACATGCTCAGTAAAGAATGGGCAACAGCTTGGTGTACAGGGCCCCCACTGGGGATAGCACTACCCAACCTTGTCTACTCTGATCTAACCACTAGGGAGCTGCTAGGCTGCACAGTCTTCACTCTGCTTAGAGGGTACGACCACCCACATAAGGGGCCCCAACTGAAGGGGCATACTCTTGGCACAGTCCCAAGGTGGGTGGAAGCTAATTACTTCAGACAACAGCTGAGGCTGGCCAAGCAGCCTAACCCTAGATGGAGCAAGTGCGCCATATTGATCCTGTGGTGTGCGGGGAGGCACATGGTAATTCAGGCCATCCACTTGCAAATTAGCTGAGGTCTTTTGTTGGTCCGGCACCAAAAGGTTGTCCTTTTGGAAAAGCAACAAAGGCTTTTTTTGCCCCCACCATGGGCGGGCAGGGCACCCCCAGCAGACCAAGCTCTGCTGGTACAGTGCATGGGGGTGCAGTGGTTTTGCCATGGAGCCCAGGTTGTGTAGCTAGAACCAAATGGAGCAAAGACAGGACTCATACACACTGTCTACAGCAATGCGGGTGAAGGGGACTAAACTTTCTTGTAATCTATACAGCTTGGGTGACTGAGGTGGAGGTCTGGGCAAAAGTGTCCATTCTCCCCATAGACCCAACTGGAGAAAAGATGTCATATTAGCACCCAGGTGGACTTCCAGAGAAGACATACCATCTGGTCCTTCCATTCATTCCTATGGCCTACTACCAGATGGCTGGGCTCAGAGAGCACCATCTGGTAATCCAATGCATTCCAATGGGCCCAGGTGGGTTGTAACCCTGATGCCCTCAGGGAGTACAGCTGGGCAGTGGAGTGGTCAACCTACATGCTAGGCAAGCGCCAATGTATGGGTACAGCAGCCACAGCCATCCTAGAGCTCTGGCCAGGGAGTGATAGAGCCTATCCCTCCAGTGAGAGACTGGGACCCAACTGGGGCACCCCAGGACCACCACTGGGCAGGCAGACAGTCAACCTACATGTGAGACAGGTGCCCAAGGGAGGGGAAAGCACCCCCAGCCATCCTTGGGCTCAGGCCAGGGCACAATAGAGTTTCTACAATGGGCCTTTTGGGTGGACAGGCACCTAGCCTCCTGGCATAGACCCCCCTCTGCGTGGCCCCAGGAGGCAACACCCAGGTGTTTTGCAGAGGCTCCCAGTTCCTTGCAGGGCTAACAACTGCTAAATGCATTAGAGCTTTGTAGGTCCAAGGGGTGCACAGAGTGTGCTCCTGGGTAGACCATAGCTGTTAAGCTTCCCAGTTCAATGCAGGATTTCTCGAGCCAGTTACTGTTTTATTCCGCACTGCATGCCTATGCAAGTGGGCAAGGAGGTTTTAGAAAGCCTGCATATGCATGTTTAGCCCACTAAATATGCCTCTGTATATTGTTGTCTGTCTTTGCGTAGGTGATGATGCAGTGGATGAGGAGGAGGAGAAGGAGGAGGAGGAGAATGAGGAGGAGGCTGTGTCACAGCCACCCACCAGTGCAGCCTGGGGTGCTATACCCGGTGAGAATCCCCTTGTGATGTAGAGCATCATCAGCAGGCCTGATGACTCTTCAGATAATGCTGCCGAATCTGATGTGAAGGGCATACAAAGGGAAATGGTGGAGGATCCAGCACGGAGTAGTCCAGATGCAATGGAGCTCCTTGAGTTTCTTGAGGCTGCTGAGTCAGAGGAAGAGAGCCAGGAGAAGCTGGGCCAAGAAGTGCAAAGATCTGCATCATTCTCTGTCTACAAGATTGCCTTTGCCCATAATGGAACAAGCAGCAGAGCCTGGTGTCACTCTAAGGGTTGCAGACCGCAAGCAAGCGTCAGCATTCTGGCTTAGTAGGACTGCACACGTGGTGGACGTTTGCCTCTGGACGCCCAGATTGGGAGGAGAAGCTGCTGCATGCAAGTGCCAAATGGTGTAAGTTCCTGCAGAAAATGGGCAGGGACATCCACCACCTGGGTGAACATGTCATCTTCTCAACTGCTGTATACACTAACAAGCAATGCCTTTGGCGTCAGGAGGGGAGACATGACATGCAGCATTGGAGGCAGGCAGTTCACCAGGATGGTTCAGCTCTCATGCAATCCCTGAATTATGAGTTTTTGGTCCCCAGGGACCTCCAGTGGCAGGTGATGGACACCTTGAGGGAGACACTGCTAATGGACATGTTGGCATCAAAGGATTCCCAACATCAAGACAAAGAATCCCACAGTAAATGTGTGCAGGCAGCGATGTTAGCATTAAGGGAATCCTGATGTCAAGAAGCAGAAGCCTAGAGTAAATGCCTGCAGCCTTAGATGTTGTTTTTAAGGCAATCCCACCCTCATGACACGGATACCTTGAGGTAGCCTCTGCAAGATAAAATGTTGGCCACAAGAGACATTCTCCACCAACAGATGTCTTCCTTGAGACATCGCTTAACATTCATTTGGAGACCTCATTGGTCAGCTTGCATAATGGCTCTGTGCCCACCCAGGATGTTCCTCATCAGGACCTTGTATTGATTCGGACACTTATGCATGCATCCCTCTCACAAGTGGCCATAGCTAATGAGGACCAGCCTTTGGCGGAGCATGGTCAGGATGCACCATCTGAGGATCCAGCACAGGATTGTGGTACCAGTTGAACCACACAGGTGTTTCCATTGACCATGTCCACACGCACCCCTATCCACTTGCCACTGCCACTTATATTACATGTGCCCTGGTATCCATGGGCCCGTGTTCAGGGCATGCATTTTTACTTGATATGTCTAAATGTTTGCACCCCCCATGGTGGACTATTTTTGTTTTTCTATTTGGATTGTTGCCCCCATCCTTGTTGGAATATTTTATTTATTTCTCCTCGTACAGGGTGGACTGTATTGTTTTTTGTCCTTGTCCAGGGTGGACTCTAATCTATCATTTTACCACTGTCCAAAGTAGGCTGCATTTCTTATTCATCCTTGGCTAGGGTGGATTGTATTCTGATTTTTTACATCTGTCCAAGGTGGAGTATATTTCTTTATTGTCCTTGTCCAGGGTGGACTGCATGATCATTCTTTTTCCTTCACGTCAGGGCCATTGACTTCTTGAGGGCATTTCAAGTTGCAGCACTGTATATGCGGCCATGCTCAGTGGAGTCAACTGACGTGGTGTTGTGGACTGCAACAGCCTCCCACAGACAGGTGCACATTCTATTCCACATTGATGTGTATATCTGCAGTCTTTATGACTGACCCCTTTAGCAGTTCCAAACAAATGTCCTATGTTGTTTCAGGTATCTTTCCTCATGCAGTGCGCACTCTCCCTGAGAGGACCGCCCAGCAGCTTATTTCCAATGAAGTCCCCACTCCATCTGCTGGAGATTGGCCCTCCTACCACCAATGCAGAGGACCAGTATTAGGTTGAGGTGGTGAGGGATGTACAGCACCACAGCTGAACCAGCAGGTAAGGTTGTGCACTGTCAATGTTGTCCGTGGCTGGTGACATATGCACCGCACTAGTGGCATGATGTGGCACATGTAGGGTTTGCATGGGTGATGTGATTTGGTGATGTTTGAGTCATGGTCAATGTCACTAAAGATGTGAGCTGGCCTACATATCTGTGTGTGTGTGCATCTCTCATCAGCTATGCATGTACTTTGGGTATCTGGTTCCACATACTGCGGTCTCAACAGCCATTACGTCAAGGAGTGTCCTCACTGCCCAAAGAACAGGAACCCGGGTTTTCAGGAGGCTTGCCCTTGAGATCAGGGGTAAGGGCGAGTCCTTCTCAAAACCCTCCGAGGTCAATTTAGGCCCTATTAGACCAGTGTTGGTCCAGGCTCTGTTGAAACCCACCAGGGACTGCATACATTCAGTACACATAGTGATTGACTCAGGGGCTACCGGTTGCTTCATAGACATTACACTAGCCAACACTCTGAACCTACCTTTGATATCGAAAAAACACTCAGAACCAGTACAGGCTGTGGATGGGACTTCCCTCGCTTATGGCCCAATCAAGCAACAAACCGCTCCCTTGAAGGTGGTGATTCAGGATACCCACAAGGAGACTCTGTCCTTCGATCTCATCGCCACACCACAATTCCGGATCATCCTAGGCATCTCCTGGTTGAGGCAACACAACCCATTAATAAACTGGGGTACTGGCCAAGTCTTCTTTGAGTCCAAAGTCTGTCAACACTACTGCCTGGTAGAGCCTGACGTTGTATACAATTCTGCTAGTGCCCTTGGGGTGGTAGCTTCTTTAACCATCGAAGAAAGGAACCTTACATCTACCAATCCTCATACGGTTGGGGCAGTATTAGCTGGAATACCCTCAGCATACCATGATTTCCAGACTGTGTTTGATAAAGTTTCAGCAGAAGGCCTTCCGGCGCACAGGCCTTATGACTGCCCCATCGATCTAGTCCCTGATGCCTCGATTCCAAAAGGTCGGATTTATTCACTAACACAATCGGAAGAACTGGCCTTAAACGAGTATATCCAACAGGCTTTGCGGCTGGGCCATATACGCCCCTCATCCTCACCAGCAGCAAGCCCTATATTCTTTGTCCCGAAGAACGAAGGGGACCTCCGCCCCTGTGTGGATTACAGACAACTCAATTCTATCACCATTAAGAATCGTTACCCAATCCCTCTAATCTCCACGTTATTAGATAAGCTAACACATGCTTCTATCTATACCAAACTGGATCTCCGGGGGGCATACAATTTGTTCCGCATGCGCAGTGGGAATGAGTGGAAAACGGCTTCCTGCTCCCGACAGGGACTATTCGAATATACAGTGATGCCGTTCGGCCTATGTAACGCCCCAGCTACATTTCAACGCTTCATAAATGACGTATTCAGCGACATCCTGGACGTCTATGTGGTGATATATCTGGATGATATTCTGGTGTTTTCCCCTTCCCTGGAGGAACATATCATTCACATTAGGGAAGTATTGTCCCGTCTCAAAAGGAACGCATTGTTTGCGAAACTCAAAAAGTGTCTGTTCCACACTAAGGAAGTTGACTTCTTGGGCTTTCACATATCACTTGGGGGTTTGTCCATGAACCAATCGAAAATCCACGCAATCACAGATTGGCCTGCTCCGGTGAACCTTAAACAACTACTGTCTTTCTTGGGTTTTGCTAACTTTTACGATTTATCGCTGGTTTCTCCTCTATTGTTGCCCCTCTCACTTCCCTGACCAGTCCTCATGTCCCTTTCCATTGGTCCATAGAACATCAGGCAGCCTTCGACTCCATCAAAACGATGTTCACCACGACCCCAGTCCTTCAACACCCTGATCCAGAGCTCCCGTTTGTCTTAGAGGCGGACGCTTTGTCTTTTGCATTGGGTGCAGTGCTTTCCCAAACTTGTCCAACAACTGGTCATCTACATCCCGTAGCTTACCATTCACAGAAATTCACGTCAACCAAAATGCATTATACAGTCACGGAGAAAGAGCTCCTGGCCATTAAAGATGCACTGCAAATCTGGCGGCACCATCTTCTGGGGGCTAAACATCAGATTCTTGTGTATTCGGATCACAAGAACTTGCAGGATCTCGCTTCCCTTAAATATATGAACAGTCGGCAAGTGCGTTGGCATCTGTTCTTTGCGGCATATGATTTTGTGATCAAGCATAGGCCTGCGGTTGTCCATGGGAAGGCGGATGCCCTGTCTCGATCCCCCGGAGGGGAGTCCCTCCCGTCTTTTCCTGACACATTGTTAGAGAAGGGCCACGTTGTTTGTGCTTGTATCCGCACGCTGCCATCAACGGTCACCCAGGACAACATCCCACCTTAGACCTGCTCAAATGTTGGTGCTGGTGGGCGTCGATGAAACGCGACGTGGAGAACTATGTAAACACATGTTCGGTGTGCACCCAGTTTAAGTCACGCAGGGGTTGCCCACTGGGACTTCACTAACCACTACCAATACCCCCAAAACCCTGGCATACGGTCTCAATGGATCTGATTACGGACCTACCCCGTACGCAGGGTTTTGACACCATCTGGGTAGTGGTGGATTCCTATACTAAGATGGCTCGCTTTGTACCATGTACATGTACAGCAATACCCTCCGCACCTACATTGGCTAGGCTGTTCTTTAAGTCTGTATTCTGTCTCTTTGGGTTACCGCAGGTCTTAATATCGGATCGCGGTTTACGCTTCTGGCAGGCCCTTACCAAGCTACTTGGCATCAATGCTTGGCCCTCCTCCGGCTACCATCCGGAGAGCGATGGGCAGACGGAAAGGGTGAACCAGGCTTTGGAGCAATACTTACGCTGTCTGACCCTCTAATATCAGAGAACATGGCTCAATTTACTACACCTTGCAGAGTTTGCTTACAACAATACACTACATTCATCCACTGGTTTTTCCCCCTTCTACTCCCAGCATCCCTGCACCCTTCCTCTCCCGGATTTCACATCTTACAGCACCCCTGCTGCCTCTGCCTGTGCCCATCTGGTTACGGTCCATGCCCAGACCCTTGTCCATCTACGTGAGGCTCAGGCCTCCATGAAGGCTAATGCTGATAAGAAGTGGGTGGCGGCACCTGCGTATCGGGTGGGGGATCGGGTATGGTTATCGTCCCGCCACTTACACATTCCTGGTTGCCGTAAATTACTCCCTCAATTTGTGGGTCCCTATCGGGTTGCCAAAATCCTGAACCCTGTAGCCCTGCGCCTTGCGATACCCTCGGCCTGGCGGAACTTGACAGGTCATCAAACAAATCGCATAGTGATAGTAGTAAAAGGAAAGATGGGTGCGGTTGCACCTGTACGAAAGTCAGGGATGGCACAATTACTTTTGCTCCAGAAAGGGAGGGGGCTGGCTCAGTATATACTATGGCCACAGACAGACAAAAATAACGGAGCAGGGAAGAGGATTTATGAGATGCAAAAGCAAACAATCAGGGATGGCATTGGCAATAGGGGATATGAAGAGTTTATTTGCTTCTATACTGGGTGAACAATCGGAAGACATATTGAAAAGGGCAGGCTACCCTCAGGTAACAGTGCAAAATGCCGCACATGATGAGTCACCTTTTAATAATCGCTAAGCAGCTGCTTGGAGGGCATTTAGGGTATTATTCCTAGACACATCAGTCATGTGTGTGATCATGACATGCAAAATGGGGCTGCATGGGTTTACAGCGACATATATAGAAGAGATAAAGAAGAAGTGGTGATTCAAGGCGAGAGCTAAATTGAGATAAAAATATACCTGTGTTTTATCACATCTTATGTTAGTGTCTCACTGAAGACATGCAAAAACTATTTTTTTTAAAGTGTGAATTGAAGTAAAACCATGGCCTGAAAAAACAATTGTTCATTTTTGTTGAATAAAACAGGAGAAGGAAAGGGATACAATTGAAGGGAGACAGAGGCAGGAAGAGCAATAAATGCAAAATAAATTGTCAAAGATATTGGTAGAGGGAGCAATGATTCCGAATGTTGGAGAAGAGTAGTATGGGCCGGAAGGTCTACAGCCTGGTACCAGCTGATATTTTTCAGGAAGAGAGGAAAGTCATAATTACATCAAGGGGAAGAAGGTATGGGTTCTGAATTGGATTTGGAGGAGGATTCTATGGAATGAGACCATGATTTGGGGGTACAGAGAATTTGGGGGGCAATGCTGGACATGTAGAATAATGGGGCTGTATTCACACACACATGTTGGAGTAGAGGGTGGTACAGCAGGGATGGCAGCAGTATGGCCCAAGAGGGGTGACAGTATAGACCCCAAACCTACAGCCCTTATGACTCACCACAATTGCAGAAAGTACATAGCACATTTGATTACAAATAACAACAATCATTTCCAAATGGTAATTTGCAGTCACAGGTACAAAGGGTAATGTAAAATAAACCACAGCCACAACAGCATACATTTTGCAGCAACAGCAATAAGTATTGATATCCCAGATACAGCAGCCATAAACACAAGAACAGCCATCATAGGCATTACAAATGCAAACAAAGCAGTTTGGACAGTGGAACAGGAACATAAAGTAGGGGGAAAGTTGTGGAAGGGAACCATTTTACAGGGACAGGGATGAGCATGTACCCACAATAGGACAGCCCACAGAGTGTCACTTGATGTGTCCCGTACTATCAGTAACTCCTTACCCGGATGAGGAATCCCTTGTGTGGGTGAGAATAGTAGACAGAACATTTTCCTTTTTAGTAGACAATGGAGCAACAAGATCTGGTTTCAAGAAAGGGAGGTTTCCACTGTCAGAAAATGTGGTGTACATGCAAGGATTCTGTGAGGCTAGACAAGGGTTCCATTTACATAAAATATTTAATTTTGCCCATATTAGTAGGTGAGTACACATTGGCTGCACCATTATTATGTTCCCAAAAGACACTTCTGAACTTATTGGGGAGGGATTTGATGAGTAAACTGGATATGATGATTTTGTTTCCTGAGGAATTAATTATATGTTCGACAACAGGTATTCATTATGTAAATGCAAGGAACTTCATACTATCATTTTATGGCCAAACGGAACGGTGAGGGACACTGTTGACCACAGAGGTATTCCTTTACAGAGTACAGGTGTTGCTAGTATGGCACCTGTGGATAAAAGAAAAATTGTTATGCTTGGCTGCAGAGTTTCTATTCAGAGCAAAGGTACACATGGTTGTAGCAGAAGGAAAGGTCGTTACGATACAACTAGAAGCAGCAGTGGTATTACATGGGATGGATGAAGAAGGTTTTAATTGGCACACAGTGATAGCACTTGACCAAGTGACATGACAGATGATGACTTATTTGATGACAATAACATAGATGAGCAAGTGATTTTTGTTATTTGCATTTGCATTCCATGACAGTTGCAGGTACAATACAAGGGAATGCCTCAGATAATATCATTGGTTAAAAGGGTGCCATCGTTTTTACAAGAAGACTTGGCAAACGTACGTAGTGATTCTTGGACTAGCAGCCCCTATGATGTAGGATTGGAGCAGTGAAAATAAAATTTAAGAAAGTGCAATTTTGCCCTGAGTAAAAGAGTACCCCATGTCTAGAAAGGCAGATGAAGGCATCTATGAAACTATTGTCACTCTGATGAAAAAGGGGATAACAGGGCCATCTGAATCCCCATATAGCACTGCAGTGTACCTTGTGAAAAAAGCAAAAGGTGCATCTTGGAGATTTATACAGGATCTGCGCCCTTTAAATAACAACCTGTGGGCAGAATTTCGATGTGTCCCAATCTGGCTACTATTTTGTGTAACATACCAGCTACGGCCACACATTTTACAGTGATTGATTTGAAGAATGCTTTCTTTTCCATCCCTTTAGACAAAGACTCACAGTATTTGACAACGTTTACCTATTGATTGACCAGACCACAACACACAAGACTCCAACAGGGGCACTGTGAATCCCATAATGTGTTTAATAGGATGCTGCAAATTGACTTGGGTAACTTGCAAACCCCCAGTACCATTAAACAATATGTTAATGGAATGTTAGTGTGTAGCTCCACAGAAGAAGAGTGCAGGACATCTCAGTGATATTGTTGACCCTGTTGGCTGAAAAGGGACACAAAGTGGACAAGGAGAAATTGAGCATAGTCACGAAGAAACACTTTATTTAGGCTAGTTAATATCAAACGAAGGGAGAAAGGGGACACCTGTAAGAGCAGAGGCAAAAAGTAATATGCCTCATCCAGAGACAGTGAACGAATTGCAGCAAGTTTTGGGGCTATTTAATTACTGGTGTGTGTGAGAAACCTGAGGGTATTCTCCCAGGTAGACCTCGAGAATCCCTTATTTAGGTGGCCAGGGAAGGGCTGGCACTCTTAGATCTCAGCCCTGGGGTCGACAAGCGAGGGAGGATCACTGAGGTTATGCTTGGGGGAATCCCCCAGGTGAGACGTGGTATCATACCAGGGAAGAAGGCGAGATGGTAGAAATCCCTGAAGCTTTTTGTAGGCTATTCCAAATCTACCTCCCTTCCACCCAATGAATCTGCCTTACCCAAATCCAACAACCCCTCCCCATCTGGTAAACCTATTAGGAACTCAAATCCTGTACAGTACATCTTCCAGAATCACTCTCTTCCTGTTACCTACCCAAGTACTCCTAGTCATTCTTCTCCACATCCCTCTGATTATTATTTACCGAACTCCCAGTCTACTTTGACAAAACACTACTGTTGCCACAATCCCCCTATACATTTCACAAACCCTACCAAACTCACCCTTCTGAGCTTACAAACCCCCCTAGGACAAAGGATATAATTTCTTATAACATAATTTCCCCATCCTACCCCATAGGATACTTAGAAGCTCTACCACCCCCTTCCCGACACAAACACTTTCTTACACTGTGAAAGACAACTGACTAACACCAGTGCCATTTGCCTGACTTATCTCAACAGAAGGGTCAGGCAGAGTCAGGAAATTGATAATGACTACACACACCTGACAGCACTTTCGCTTCCTCCCAGGGATAAAAGGCAGAGCACGAGAACACACTTTGAGCAAGGCCAAATTCACGAGGAAGCAGATATTCCAGGACGTCAGTTCAAATGTAGGAGAAAGGCAGCGATATGATGAGGACGACAGGGAGGGAAGTGCCCCTACCCTTTTTCCGACCCAGTGCCATGAAGCATTATATAAAAGAACAGTAAGACTGGGAACTACAGCTGACGTGTGGTTTAAGAGATGTCAATGGTGCACAGAACCCTCCCGCACTGATTATCAAGGTGGGGAGATGCGCTTTCTACCATGGTACCGTACTTGACTGCAGAAACAAGAAACAACAAGGAGTTTAGCACAGCCAGTGAGTCTGTGGGAGAACTGATAGTAAACCGGACTGCGTTGAGCAAAGGTTTCAAACAACATGATATGAAATGAAAGAATTTATGAACAAATAACTTGTGTGCTACGGAGCTTTTAAAGCCTAGGGAAAAGCCAGCTGCAGAGTGGTTCGGCGCCACATGAAACCACATGTAACTACAAACAGTTTGTTGAAACTACAAATACCAGGAGGCCTAGGAGAGGACGGGATAGGGAGTTAAGGTGGTCATACAAGGCTCAAGCCAAATCCCTTGTAAAATCAAATGTCCTTAACCCATTGACAAAGTTTTGACATTGTGAAACAGGTATATGCGCCCGGCTGAGGGAAACGCCATGCAAACGGTGAATGTGTGAAGCCTGACTGGGTGCTAAGAGAAAGCCTGACTGGAAAGTGAATCCCACAAGTTGCTAAAACTAAGTGAACTCTGTTAAACTGGCAAATGTGAACCCGGCTGAGGGATGCCCGGGAATGAGAGCACAACGTAACACCCCATAAACATTGTGCCGACAAGTGTGAACCCGGCAGAGGGGTGTCCACAGTGAACGGTTGTTTAAAAAGACATTGAGACTACTGAATGTTACAAGTTGCTGATATCTTGAATGAAAGGCCATAGTGAATCCGACTGAGGGAGGCCAACGTTGCAAAAGAATCAGAGCCTAGTTGAGTGGTATCCACGGGTAAAGGAAAATCACTTGACGAGAAGATTATTGAAAGGAACTTTTGTTTTGTTGTTTATTGCACATCAGGCCCTCTGAGGCAAGATACTTGGTGTAAAAGACACTTGGCCTGGGAGTTGGGAAGTGCAGATAGTGAGGCATTTTCACTATTAGTACATTGGCCTAGGAGGGCCCTTATATTGTGGAAACAAACTGAGCTTGCACTGGAGAAGCCCAGGAGTGTGCTGCGCTCCAGAGTCCCACCTTTTCCTGTGCTAAAAATGTGGGGAAGGAGACTCCAGTTATACCATCCTGACTTATGATTTTGTGAACACTTATTTCTTTTCTGGTGAACATTATCCCACACTATTTTGTGAGTTAGCAGGAAGGATTGTCAATTTTCTTTTTTTTTTAGTATAGGGCCTTTTTATTTGACAAGACCACTGTTGCTTGCTCCCATCTTAGATTTAGGTTTAGATTAGACATTTTCCTAACCCCTTTATACATTTTAATAAACACCCTTGAACTGTGATCGCTTGTGTCTGTCTTTACTGTTGCTACCATGAGTTCTTTACATAGTCTTTGACTATATCAGGTATGTATAGCTCCTTTTGGAATGACTAAAGGAAGCACAGAAAGAAACAGTACCATATTGTTGACAGGTGAGAGGGTAAATGTATTTGACGAACTGAAAAAGCTATTAGTACAGCTCCAGTGTTGGGAATACCAGATTACAAAGAAGAATTATACCTGTTCTCCCATTCAAATGGGTATGTGACGATGGATGTGGTGCTCACAAAAAAGACTTCCACGTGACACAAACCATTAGCTTATTACAGCGTGGTTCTGAATCCAGCGATGAGAGGACATTATCCATGTGAGAAAGCGCTAGCTGCAGCATCATTTGCAATAGAACAGTGATCCACATTAACAATGGGATGTTCCACCACAATGTACATGGAGCATGTCCTTTTTGTCCATCTTAATAAGCCAAAATCCAGGCTTACCACTATAGTACCGCATACATTGACATAAATGATGACACCCCCCCCAATTAAGGAGATTGCACTAGAGGGAGGAG
Source organism: Ambystoma mexicanum (assembly GCF_040938575.1). Classification (NCBI taxonomy): domain Eukaryota; kingdom Metazoa; phylum Chordata; class Amphibia; order Caudata; family Ambystomatidae; genus Ambystoma; species Ambystoma mexicanum. The sequence continues at coordinate 168,084,467 of NC_090933.1, forward strand.
AGGTGGTCTTTGTTGAAGGGTCATCGATAATAGATCAGAGCATGGAATTGAGGTATACGGGTGCAGCAGTGGTCAAAAGGATAGGTGACAATTTAGAGGCAGTGCAAAGTGTGAGGTTACCAGGACATTTTTCAGCATATGCAGCAAAGTTAGTGGCAATGATAGCTGCATTTGAACAGCACGAAGATCAAGTAGTGACAATATACTCTGGTTCTGCCTATGTGATGTCTACAGTACATTCAGGACTGTCACAGAGGAAAAAGAAGGGTCTTCAGTGTGCAGATGGCACTCCACTTCAGCATGCTGCATCACTAGAAAGATTGATTATGGTGTTAGCCCAACGGAGGCTGCCATGTTGAAATGCACAGCCCACACTAATGGCACCAACTTGATTTCTCATGGCGATGATGTAGCAGATACAGAAGCAAAAAGGGAAGCATATTTTTTACAAATTAAAGAAATAACATATACTACACATACATTGGGGTTTAACATGATGATCAGAGTGAGCTAAAAATGCACACAGTTAATTGAGCCACAGGGACGTGCACCACCAGTTGAATAGAATGTATCAGTAAAGAGAGGATTTTCATTGTCCCCCTCTTACTTGGTATGGCGACAAGACAAGACATTACAGGAAAGCCTGTAATGCTTCTCAAGATACTTACTGAAGAGTTAGAGCAATTGCACTACCCAGCACACATCACAAGGGAGTGTCTTGCAGCAACCTTTTCTGAGAAATGTTTTTTTCCTAATTCACATGGACTCATTGTGAATTTCATCATAGATTGCTCAGCATGCCAAAAATATACCACTGGACATACCCTGGCAACTGTGAGAGGAGGAATAACGCGCTCTGCTTGCCCTTTTTGTCATTTACATATAGACTGTCAATATGCTCCAAAGTTGTAATGTATATAGATACATGATTGTGGTTGCATGTCCCTTTTCATGCAGGATAGAAGCAGGACCTTGTAAGCGAGGTGTATGCAAAGTGCTCTGGTAGGACAACGGATCACACTTTACAAATGGATCATTTCTTGAAATTACATCACTGCTTGGCATTAATTACAAACTTTGTTCTGCCTATCATCCCCAGACAAACAGCATTGTGGATCGTAACAATGGCCTTTTGAAAGAACACATTGCAAATTTGCGAGACACTTGGTTGCATTGCCTTCCCCTGGCTCTCTTTGGTTTACGCAATCAGCAAGGCTCAGACCACCAATTTATGCCTCTTAAAATAGTAATTGACAGAACAATGCATTTACGCATTGCTCTTCACACGCATGCTTGATTCAACGCACAGAGTTGTGCGACTGTGTTGGTAAATGAAAGGCAGAATTATCTAATTGTCATGACTAAATGCTTGAATTTCATTTCTGAACAGATACAGGTGCAGCAGGGGTATTCAAGAAGCAACCAATTACAGCAGAAATTATACCACCACTGCAACTATTCCACTGATTTAATTGTCCACATCCAGAAGTCACCCCCTTCCTAAAAGTGCAAGGAAAAAATGTGTGTATGCATATAGGTGATGTGAAAATATTTAGGGGCATGCCCCCCCTGTCGGACGAAGAGAGGCCAGAGGAAGAGGAAGATGTGGCCAGAGCCCAGATAAGGGGGAGAGTGAGAGCTGACCAGCCACGCAACATGTGATGTCCTACCAAAGAAGGGTATATTTTTCAAGGGGTAAGGAATACTTTTTTTTTTTTTACTGCCCCAACATGTGCATAAAAGACGATAATTAGAGAAAATGGATTCTATAAGTATAATGATTGCTGCCTTTTTCTTCTTGTTTTGTTTTTTCTGGTTGGCATATACTTTGACAGTATATGTTTTTAGTGATGATAGTATTAATATAGCTGCCAACATAATGGAAAACATGACCAGAGTAAAGAGAGATGTGATTGATGAACATTTTGTGAGAAGACATTTTGAAGGTCATAACCAAATTATAAAAAATATTTGATACAGATATATGACCATGGTGCAGAGGGAGAAATTCTATTGGAACTGCTTTGCCTGCTCTCTCATTCCGTATGAATTGAACACCTCCAAAATGTTTGTGGCCAAGGGAATACCAGTACAAACAGCACATTGTCCAATTCATCTTACATTATGCAAAACAAGAGGACAATTTCAGGGGAGGAGGAATTATATAAAATGGTTAACACAAGCAGAGTTCCCATATGAGGATAGTTTTTCAAGCAAATGAAAAAGAAAGGGACAAACGAAATGATAATGATGTATACATTGTCAGGGGCACACAGAGTGATGTGACAATGATTGAACATTCCTTTTTGAAGTGCACAGATTCACAAAGGAAAGATATACCCTACTTTTGGGACATGCCACATTTGCATATAGTAGGGGATGTGCACACATCTGAAGAATGGATGGAAGGGATAATGGGATGTGGAGTAGAAGCTCTAATAGGAGTATGGATGTGAATTTTGTAAAATGCCAACAAAGTTTGCCCTCTGGAATGGACATGTACTGCCAACTTGATGACTTGGGTGGAAGATGAAAAAGGGGCAATACACATTATAAAAATGGTAAATCCTTCCCTGTGATTCAGAAACAACGGCACATTGAACGTGGGAAAGAATAAAGGATGAAGTCACATCATGGACTTACTGGGGTATGAAAATAGGCACAGCTGTACTAATGGACCATTATTTGGCCTGTGGTACAAAGGCTTATATGCAGTTCCCGCCAAATTGGGATGATATATGCTCTTTGGCAGTGTTGCATGAACCAGCACTGGTAGTGCCTCAACGTGCTGTGGTGCAAAAAGAAAATTATTCCATGATTGATAGTAAAAAAAGAAAGAAAATATTCTTAACATTACAGTGCACAAAAAGAGACAATTATTTCTGAAAGATAAGTGCATAGTCACTGTATGACATACCACCAGAACACAGGCTGTTCAGCAAAGCATTGGTGTTCTTTACATTCCTCCTTGTCCCTGTCTTTCAAACAGTTGCCAATGCTAAGTGGCTGCAGATAACAAGATGGGAGTTATTGCAAATGATCAATGCACTGCAAAGGTCTTAACACTATTAAGGAGGAGCAAAGAGCTGTCAAATTGATGACTCTTCAAAATAGTTATCTCCCTGACCTCCTCACTGCCATGGAGGGGGGCATTTGTACAAAGATATGATCAAGTTGCTGTACTTTTTTATACCAGCATGCGATGAGCAGAATGGGAGCTTGACAGAAGCTGTAACGTACCTGCAGGAATTACATACAAAACTAGTGGAGAAGACAGAGGAAACAGAAGATGAGGACTGGTTTAATTCTCTGTTCTCATGGATGCCTACCTGGTTAGAAGATGCATTTAAAATAATAATAGCAATATTATTAGTACTACTGACTGGCATCTGTGTTCTGAAAATTATCCTGAGACAATATAAAAGAGCAGGGAAGAAAATAATAGAGAAACACATGATGACAATGGTATCATATAAAGATAACATGGCACATGTTCACACTCAAACAAATGAACCACACCGTATGCATGTCATTGAAAGACCAATTGGTCCCTCGGTACTAAATATGAACTCCCATTGGGTCCTGAAAATTATAGTCAGCATTGCCTGGACTGTGACAGAGATGAGGCCTGCTATTTCTTGACATGTGGTCTAGAAGACTATGAGGGGGTTTCTAAGGTGCAGATCCCTAAAGGTGGATAAGAGGTGATTAAGAGCAACAGGTATTTGGTCAATAAAATCAGCAGGGGGAGTGTGTTGATGCAGATATGATCAGCACAGGTTCTGGCCCCACCCCACTGGTTCCTAGAAGCGAACGTAGATAAAAGCTGAGAAGTGATCTGTAATCAACCAGTTAAATATTAAAGGTAATGCAACCACCATAAAGAATAGAATAGATTGTGATACATAAGTAGGTTGAGGAATAGAGTAAACTCACAAGTTTAGAGAAAGGTTGGGGATATGGTTACACAGTAGCATAGAAATGGGTGAAGGAATGCATAGGTTGCAGACTACATGGTCAGGGAATAATGTAAGGTGGCGTGCAATGTATGAGACACAAAGAAAATTAACATGATGGAGAAAGAACTAGAGTACTGCCCTTTTATAGACAGAACGTTGTATGGCCTTTATTCTGAAATATTGAATCCTGACATGAAAACTGCTTTGCAGACAGAAAAGTTCAAAATGAAACTGTTAGTAGATAACCTTGAGTTAGAACAGGTGCCCTACTACGACTATTTGAGTATAAGATCTTCGGGGGATCTCTCATGGAGCTCACTTTTTTTAATGCTACAACAATGCTGCAGAAACACAGTGGGGGAAGCCTACGTTTTTTAACAGACTAGGAAGGATTTCCATCTCCCCGGCCATCAAATTGTATCAGGAAAAAGGTAGGGCAGCAGCAATGTATGGGGCGAAACTGTGGGGTCATTGCCCACTTGCTGGGCTGTGTGTAGCAGATAACAACTTCCTACGGAACCTACTCTTGCAGCCGAAGGGAGCCCCGATGGCAAGTTTGAGATGGGAAACTGGCCTTCAACCGCTTAATGAAATAATTTCTACCAAACCATTGCTCTATTGGATTAAGATTAGGAGTGCTTCTTATCTGGTAAAATACAGGGAGGCTCTGAGTAGGCTGTTATTGGTACCTGGGGCTAGGTCATTAACCTGGCCTAAATTTGTTAAAAAGGGCTGTGAAGAACTGGGTTTGATGGACCATTGGGTCAACCCAGAAGGTATAACACAGAGTGCTATAGCCAACACAAAAACTGTTTGTCAAGAGGTAATTCTGGGAAAAATGCAAACGGCCTGTACTAAATTGAAAACAGGAGCCCCCTTATGTTAAAAAAGGTTGCAGGAAATGAAGCATATTTGGACTGTGTAATCCCAGCATATGCCCTAAATACCCTTAGGGCAGATGAATTTACCGCAAGCCGGTCAATGGCAAGGGGAAAGCCTTGTAGGTTGTGTGGTAACACTGTGGATACATTGAAGCACTTTCTCTTGTTTTGCCCAGGGCATGACAGGCTGAGGAAGAATTATTTACTTCCAATATTCCAATTAAAGGAGATTAGGACAACAGAACTGGCAATAACCTTTTGTAGGAGTGCCATCGATGTGAAACTGATATATTTTATTGCACAATATATACATAGGGCATGGTTGTATAAGGCTAAACATAGGTGGTCTAACTGCCTGCGAATTTTATGAATTTTATATGTATTTTTAGAGTGTATTATCGACATGCATTTTTAATAGTTACTATGGTTGTATGTTTTTATGTTTTGTTAAGATGCTTTTATGGTTGTCATACAGAATAAAGCTATGTACAACAACAATCCCAAGCCCCAAGATTTTCAGACAGATGTTCAGGCATCAAGGTCAGTAAGGAAGGGGCCCTGACCTCGAATCAAAACCACACTAGATAATATTCTTCAGAAGCACACAACATCCAACTACAAATAGATACTTTATTTCTATTGGTAGCATGGATAAAGTCCAAATAGCCTTGATCTCCAGTTCCAAATAGTTATCATGCCAAGCGAATGCCTAATGATTAAATGCACAGCGCAGCATACATCTGTTAGGATAGCAGGAAAACTCAGTAAATCGACACAAATGAGCTCTGATCAGTGGTCCTCTACCACGTGATCAGAACAGTGATCATATATTCATGTATTCCAAGTTTAACTAGACAGTGCACCTGCTACTCTATTAGCACATTGATGTAGAGACGACATGCCAAGGACACAAACACATTGGCAGATAAGGCCTCAAGTCTGGGAACGAGAAAGGAGTAACTTCTTCAAACTGAATCAAAGTGGTCCGTTCATCTCCCCTTCCTCACCTCGCACCCTGCCATCACATTAAAGTGCCTATGGTCGGAAGAGCAAACTATTAAACAATTAGAATTCTGTCTGCTATGTTGGCTAATGTAAGATAGTGCCTAACAATGATATCTATGAAGTGTAATGAATGAAGTGCAACATTTTTATTAGGACGAACTTAGGAGGAGCCACCAGTTAAAGAGTACCCAATAGGAGTAGCCCTCACATTTAGAATGTATAGGTGTTATATCTTATTAACCAATAGGACAAGTGAATACAAGTGTTTTCTTATTGCTAACCATGATGTCATTGGTAAAGTGTATTTGATTTAAAAGCTTGTGTTCTGTAATACATCGTTGAGAAAATGCTGTTCTGCATACGCTCTTGGCCATTTATATTTGAATAAAGCTGGGGTTTCCCTTGCGCTTGGTGTTACTCAATTAATTTTGTTATTGATCACCTTTTATCGATTATCAGTGACTGGCACCACCTTAAAAACCACATTATGGACATCTCAGAAAGTGCTCACTATTCCAATCACAAGCTGCACAGTAGATGTCACGAATGCACTTGCCATGCAACCATGCTCATAGGACCATACAAAAATACCAGTGTTAATGGTAAAGCATACATCCCGCACATATAGTCTGTGCCAGCCACAGTGGGGAAAACTGGGGAAATGTCTCCTGCTCACACTACTTAGTCTCAATCTACATACAGTTACCATGCTACCCTGATACATACCAATATCGCACCACTAAACATAGACACATGTCTTCCATTCCCAGGCATGTTACCTCATTAACACAAAGAGCATTGCGTTCAAACCTCTGTCACGTATACCACAGACCATGGACCATGAAGATGAGATCCCAAACACATAGCAAAAATGTCACTAATCCACTCAGAATCACATTCAACAGCAAGCACCCACATTCACCACACGCTCCAATAACCACTCAACACGATAGATTGGCATGCAAATGTAAAAAGACACACACTAGAATAAAACATTACAAGGTGTCCTCCTCCTACAGTTTGAATCATTCCTAGGCAAAGGGCAACTGAGCGTGCACATTGGCCTTTGAGAGTCAGGCTTCCCTCTCCATATGGAGGTTCTCTTACGCCTCCCTTCTTCACACTTCAATTTCTTCATCATCCTTGAGAGTTCTCTACAATGGAAGCCCGAGCATCGGTCATAGATCGGAGGTATTGACATCTGGCAAGGGTGAGAAACTCTGGTTCTTTGCAAGTGTATTAATTATTACAATAATTCAGGTAATGCATCTCTGAAAGGGAAATATGCAAACCATATTGCCCTTTCATAAGCTCCATGCCAAGAGCATTGGGTGTACCTTTGACCTGCTGCTTCAGTATTCTGATGTGTGGCGCCTGCTCTATGAACGGCACAGAGTAGTTCAGAGGACATAAGTGCCCTCTTGGCAGCTGCAGTGACAACCAAGTGTCTGCAGCAAAGGGTCTGCATTAAGACATGCACCCCTTTGCCAAAATCCTCTAATTACGAGTTACTGTCCTGGTGGCAGATGATATTTCTCATAATAATTACAGCTGCAGCAATGTTACATCATACATGTCAGCCATGTGAGCCCAGGCTGTGTGTGAAAGTAATATGTGTATTCTCCCCAGACAGGATGCCCTTGGTACTGCCAGAAGAAGTGTGGCCTTGGGGATTGCCTCACTGGGTTTGCCTCTCCTTGTTCCTTTGTGATGGCAGGCAGCACTCCACAGCACTGCTCAGAGTAGCATCACACCAGGGTGTTGCAAATCTAATAGCATTTGATGCTATTGAGAAGAGAAGGGGTATGATTAGTTAGTGTCGATAGAGTGAGCTCTTCACTGTTGGAGGAAGCGTCGACCATCATGTTTCTCTCTTCCTCTATCTATCCTTTTGGTCACCTCTACTTCCTTTAGCACAATGAAGTTTGGGTGTGATGTCAGAAGTCAAAGTCAGCTATTCGATGAACAGGTATTAGACTCCTAAAGCAGGCTCTCTTTAGTCCAGCCAGCTGTGGACATTTTCCTTTAAAAGAAGGTGTCTCCCGCTCCGGACCAGAGTAGGTGAACTGTTGCTGATACAAGACCAGCCTCTATGCTATGCACAAGGGTACCCAGGACCTCACTGTTTCGAAAGGATCCCTGCAATTATTAGCCATTCTTCCCTGTGTTTTGGCGCCCTAGAAGGACTAAACATATTCTTGAGCCCCTGAATTGGGACTCATAGCATGTTGACAGCCAAGATAGACAAGATCCCTGTTTTCTTTGACTCATAACTGTTCAACTGCTTTATAACTGGGTTCACTGCATCTTGAACCACTTGAACCACATAACCCACCAGTGCTGCCTTTGGCATTCAACCAAATTCTTTGAACTAGGATGATTGCATCTCGAACTAGCGCAATGCTGCATCCTACCTCGAAGAGTCCATCAGCTGCTTGTCTCAAATCAACAGCTCATCGCTGGACCCTGACTCAAATCACCAGACTATAACTTACCAATTCGAGTCATCAGTTACACAATGACTCGCATTGGCTTGGCCTCGAACTTCCAGTTTGTTGAATCGCACATGGGAGCATCAGGATTACCACTTTGTACCATCATTGAACTTTGACTGTAACCACAGTGTCACTTGCTGCACCTACCCAAAGGTTACATCTCATCTTAAACCAGCTCAACACAAACTAATCCTGGTGAGTGCTCTAACCTGCACCATTCGAACACCACCTTAGAATTGCTCTAAGCAACCAGATTAGGACCAGATCAACGCTAGCTTGCTGCTCGACTCAACATGACCGTTTGCACCCAACCTTCACTAAACCACTTGCACAGCAGCTCAGAACCCAAGAACTGCAACAATGTACTATAGACTACTAACCGCCTCCATGTTCCATTTTTGGGCTCTAGAGTAATCGCTTTCGCACCCAAGAACATATCCTTTTAAAAAACATTGTGGTTTTTATTTGACTTTCACACCTGATTCATAAGGGATGGGTTTTGTAGTGTTTTATATTTAATTATTCTTGTATATGGTGTGTTAGTTGACCCTTGGACAGGAGGCTGTGCTGATACCACAATGTCCTGAACACCAACGCGCCCATGTCTGCATCATTCCAATCCTCCTCTGATCCCCCATCAGCAAAGGAGACTGTCAATATCCTGCTCCTTCACTTCCAGACCCAAACCCGATGTCACAACTGTGGCCTCCAGATCTGTGGCTCCTTTATCTCTAGGGAAACGCTTCCCTCTTCCTTGGCTGCTCTGATGTCCACAACAATGGCATTTTCAGTGTCTGCACCCTCAGAAGCTGTGCCATCAGATGAGTCCAATACCCCAGACACATGCACTTCCATGGAGCTCGATGTCATGGAGTGTACCCTCGCTCCACTGTGCCGTCTGGAGGCCTTTCCACTGCTATGCAGCTCCTCCTCAGGAGAAGGTTACTCTTCAGTGGCTTGAGACACTGCAAAAGGAGGCAAGGGAAAAATATCAATGTAAGAACATGTATACACAACTCAATTGAGAACTGTGACATCTGGCCATGCAGACATCAGTGCAAACAACATGTGTGCATTTTTGTGGACAGAGATGTATGTCTCACATACATGTCCGAAGGAGCAGTGTAATGGACAGGGCACATGCCCAAATGTTCAATTGGCCTCCAATTCGTAGAGTCATGTCTGTTTGCTATCAGCATTGCGGGCAGTCTGGAAGCACTGTATGCTGTATATACACATGTCGTTTTCAAGAGTATCCACTAGATGCCAGCCTTGTGGACCCTCGATCAAACATCCAATAAATGTCACCATGATTCCTCACAACCTGAAACATGTCCTGCATCTTCTGCTTCATGGCAAATGCACGGAAATAGAAAACGAGAATGAAATGTCTTTCTGACATGATCATGCCAAACAATAGATGGGAATCCGTAAGTGGTATTTACTTTTAAGTCAATAAACAATTCACCTCCACCAGGCCCCCATAGACTACATCTATTATATGCAGCCATCAGGCATCACAAGAAGGATGTAGCCTTTGCAGATGTGGAGATGACATGCCCTTGCACCATTCACTTGTGAAAACATCAAACCACCTCATGAAAAAACAATGATGGACAGGACATACGCACAGATAATTGGTATTGATATCGATCTTTTATTTGTATTGTGCTCATACACACGTGTTTCAGAGCGCGACGAGGCAAGCGAGGGGAACAAGGGAGGACAAAACAATGATCTTTCTAGGCCCGGTTACAAACATTAATCCAAGCACTTGGAGGAAACACTTTCAGAATCTCTATGGTATGGTATTCCTAGCTGATAGTGAGGACACTGCATTATGGGGACAAGAGGGGGTAATAATCCAGGCCCAATTCATGGAGCTTCATCCTGCAAGTGGACGGCACTGAGGGGGTTGGGACTGCAGAGGCAGGAGCTGGGACGCAAAGCAAAGATGGTATGTACATCAAAACCCATGTAAATGTAAATATCATGTCCAAATACATGCAACCCCAAGTACTGAACCACCTAATCTGTAAGTGAATGGGCCCCAGCACATGTCGGTCACACCAAATGGGCAGATCACACACACACGCCAGCGGATGCAGGTACCCTAGCAGAAATGTACAGCCCCTCATATGGACACATGAGAAGCACCCAAGAGTGCCAAGGAAGTCCATGACTTAAATCTTTGGCCCACCACACATACAGCAAAAAGGCAGGGTGGCATGCCAACAGGGAATTTGAGCTCCCACCACCTACCTGTAGGAGCACACATTAGGCCCCTGATTCCAAGGAGGCCACATGAATGGAGCAGGACAGACAGAATTCTTCATGAGTGAAATGCAAATCCACGGACATGACTGCCAGATGAATAACAGCATGCACATCTCTTCCTAGCAGGCACAAAGTCCACGGACATCGACAGAGCTGGACCATCTACATCTGCAACCAGATCTTTGAAGACCAGCCATCCCGCCAGCAGGCCAAGGCAGCAGAGCATGGCCACCAACACAACAATGCCTGCACCAGCCACACCACCATCAGATGCATCAGCTGTCACCATCACCACCTGCCATTGCAAGTGGCACATCAGCAGTGCCTGCGTCTGCCACATTCACCACACCAGTGGTCAGTGTCCGCAACACTTGTCAGCAGGGAGACACACCAGCCCCAATAGCCACCTCTGGCAGGCCTGACCAGGACACAGTCTGGGCACCGCATGCTGCAGTCCCTCCTGTGCCCTCAATGCCACCACCGGCACTGAATTGAACTGAATTAATATTTTATTTCTATTTCGCTCATACACAAGTGTTTCAGAGCGCGACAAGGCAAGGGAGGGGAACAGGGGAGAACAAAACAAAGATCTTACTAGGCCCAGTGACATTGAGAACGCCCAAGTGCATTTGAGAGGGGGAGGGGAAAAGTGCAAGGAAGGGGGTGAAGTGGAAAGTGTGAAGCAAAAGGAGAACAGAATAAATAATAATAAATTAATAAATTAAAAAAAGCAACACGAATGGTAGTGCAGCTAGCAAGTGGAAAGTGCTGGGTTTAAGGCAGCAGACAGGATAGGTCAGATAAGTGCAGGAAGAAAGGGGCGGGAGCTGTATGAGTACAGATACAGATCCCAGTGCAAGGGGTGGCCCCGAGGCAGTGCAGGAGGGTGACAGGGTGAGCAGGAACCTGGGCCCAGAGGACAGAGGGTGGCCAGGTACTTGGTGCTAGAGAGACCAGATCAGCAGGAGAGAGGGGGGGCAAAGGCAGAAGCAAATAGGAAGGTCTTGAGGTGCTTCCGGAACAGGAGAGGGTTCTCCTCAAGTTTTAGAGTTGCAGGGAGGCTTTTCCAGAGGGAGGCCCAAGCCGAAGACAGAGATCTACCCCCAGCACATTCCCCAATGTGGCTATCAGGGCCATCCCCGCATTTCCTGGAGGCTTCCCTGGCGCCTTTCCCAGCACCTGCTTGACCGTGGGCTTAAACAGACTGCAACTCCCAGCAGTTTTGGGACCGCCTAGTCACCTGGTCCGTCCTCAACGTGCCGCCAGGTCTTCCAGTGTTGTTGCTATTTACAAGGCTCTCTAACCGCGGCTCAGCACTCCTAAACCATTGCTGTTCAGCCTCAGAAAGTTGTATCTCATGTTTTTTCCTCTGCTTTTTCTTGGTTGATTCTGGCTACCGACTCAGGATCTCCTCACGGATTTTGCTCCTTGGTTTGTCCTCATTGGCTCCCAACATTTTGGTTCCCTCCGACTGCCTCCCTAGTTACCCGACCCTTGGCATAGTATCTTGGCTATTCTCCTGTACGGTCCCTTTATTCTGACGCTGCCACCCTTGTTCCCTCATCTCTCTTTACACTGCTGCTTCACTACAGGGTTTCCTTCCCCCCACTCAGGGCACCACTCGGACAGCTATGTCTGTCCTCTGTCGGTTGGATATGTTGCTGCTTTCCTTTTGACGCACTTTTGGCTTTCTATATGGAGGCTCTGCTGTATGTTGCTACGGACCCTACCATCACTGCACATAACTGATTGGGATGCCGTTTCTCTACGGATGCTCTGCTGTGTATTTCCACAGGCTCTACCATCACAGAACACAACTGATTTGGATACTGTTTCTTTACAGACGCTCTGCTGCTCATCTCCCCTAGTGGCCTGCTGGATGCTCTGCTGTAACCTCACAGGCTGCTACTTTTGAATTCTGGTTATGCTCATCCTTAAAGACCCTAAGTGTATCCCTAGCTTGCGCCATCGTGACATTCGGGTCAGGGTCCCCCTGTATCAGACCACCCTCCTGGGACTTGGTTCTTCCTGGTGTTGGACTCCTACAACCGTGGTGAACATTCCCAGTGCAGCTGGGTGCTGATCCATTGTTTGCTGCTGGTACTTACAGAATCCATTGCATCTTCTTTTTCACTAGCTCTGCTGCTGCTCCTGCCTTTTCACTCAAGCCCCTAGCCTGTCAGGTGTTTTACTATCCTGTAGGCTGCACTCCTGGGGGGAAAGTCTCTTTTTCATCGGTGCTCCAGAACCCCAGGCACCCCCTGAGTGAGCTGTCCCCTGGGTCTGTGGTCCCTTTCTGTAGTCCACAGCACGTGACAAGGAGTTACAGGTAGAGGAGCGAAGAGCTTGAGAGGGGCGGTATTTGCGGAAGGATAGCTGAAGGTATTTTGGACCCAGGCCCCAGAAAGCCTTGTGGACAATGCAGAGGGTTTTGAATTTGATCCTTGCATCCACTGGGAGCCAATGGAGAGATTTCAGAGCTGGATAGATACGATCCCGGGGCTTGAGATCAAGGACAAGTCTTGCAGTCCCGTTCTGGATTAGTTGCAGAGGGCAGAGAGTAGAGGCAGGTAGATTTAGAAAGAGGCTATTACAGTAGTCCAACCTAGAGAGAACCAGAGCTTGGGAAACCATGAGCTTCTGGGGGAAGGAGAAGAAATGCAGAGTACCTCTGAGGAGGTGCAGTAGGAAGTTTGACTTTTTTTAGAGACATCAGAGATGTGGACAAAAAAGGAAAGTGAGGAATCAAAGATGATCCTGAGGTTCTTAGCTTTGCAGGGGTAGGAGGAGGGCCAAGGGAGGCTGGATAGTGAGTGAAGGGAAAGGATGGAGAAGGTATGTTGATGAGGAGGATCTCAGTTTTGCTGGCATCCAGACAAAGATCATTGGGGGAACACCAATCTTAAATGGCAGTAAGGCAACCAGAGATGAGAGAGGGAGAGGAGGAGGCCGAGGGCAGCCTGAAAACGAGTTGAGTGTCATCAGCGTAGCACTGGAAATTTGAGCTGAAAATGGAAATGCAGTGGGCAAGAGTTGCCAGGTATTGGTGGAAAAGAAAGGCCGAGAGGTTAAACCCTGAGGAACACCACAGGTAGAGAAGGAGATAGTTGATAGCAAGGATCCCAGTATGACACGCATCCACAGTCCATGGTGGCAGGGTGGACCAGGAGAAGGACAATGACGCATCTTTCTGCTTCTGCTTGTTACATTCCTGGCCCGCAACACAGACCTCACCTAATGCTACTACCGAGCATATGCACACTGTATGCATGCCTTTGTGCTATTAAGAACAGGCAGTCAGACCTCTACATCATGGCATGCCAGCAGCTCAAAGAGATCCACCTGATGTGGGAGTGCATGCAGTGGTCAAATCAGCAGGACTGCCAGATCCCTCGGTCATGCCACTGCCTCTCTCATCTCCCTTTCCCAAAGGGTGCATGGTGGCAATGAGGTAACCTCCACCACAGCTGAGACCATCAACCACAGCATCCAATTTACCCTGCAGCACATGCAGAGCCAGGGATCTGACCCTCCAACCTCAGTCACCACCACTGAGGGCCCCCAGCCTAGAAACACCACTGAACTGCTCCCAGTGATCCAGTCATCATAGTAGCAGGCAACAAGTCCCATGGTAAAGAGGCACCACATGTGACTGTATAACACTGGCAGGGTGCATCACTGGGTGTGTGGGGAGGGTGCGGTGAGGGGGTGTTTTGTGAGGGGGAGTTGGGAGTTTGGTGAGGGCTAGTGGGGAAGTGAGGTGTTTTGGGAGAGGGACGGGCATGGGGTGTAGGGCTTGTGTGCATTCATTTTATTTATTAATACAAAGTTTGAACTTGAAGCACTGAGAGGACATTCCTTTTTGCCAAACAAGTGTTTACTGTGATGTTGCATGATAGCTACAAAGTGCATGATAGCTACAAAGGAGCAAGGGTTATGCAGAGTGAAGGGGAAACTCAAAACAAGTTCTCAAGCAGTTCTTGCAGGGCCATGTCCCCATCCCTGTCCTCCATATACTCAGTGCGCACATGCATGTCACCGGCTGGTGCAGCATCATTATTCTCGGGGGAGGCGGTCTTTGTGGCATCCAAGATTGTGTGTGTCATTACTTGTGAACAAAGTGCACTTCAGGTCGGATGGCAGGGTAGTGGCCCTCAGTAGTTATTTGGCTGTGTCTAAACCCATGTATCGGGGGGTCATAGGGTGGCACAGCTTATGGCATCACCACAGGCAACATTGTTGTTCCTGGACCCTGCACCCAGTCTTGGCCTTTACCCAATAGCTTATGCTAGGTGTGTGTGGGCTTGGGCAACCTGCTTCGGTCATGTCCGTGACTGTGGATGGGCACAGGTAATTGTGCATAATCTGGTACCTGTAGTGCATTGCATTTGGTTGTCCTGTTGTGGATGGATAGGCCCGGTCAGTGACTGATGCATCCCAAGTCATGTGCTACTCCTATGTGTTGTGAAGTGTCATTTGAGGGGTGTGCCGGTCTGTCCTGCATGGACAATGACCAAGAGGGACATGCATTTGTGAGATTTTTGCCCCCCTTTGTCTTTTACTCATGCGGCAAGGTAGATGGGATTGTGCATGTACTCACCCAACATCCAGATCCTTTGTCCTCTGTGACACTCTATGTAGGCCAGCAGCATGCTTTTCTGCAGGACCATTACATCGTGGGTTGATCCTGGGAATTGGGCACATCAGTGCGTGTTGGTAAGGTCAGCTTCCCAGGTTACCTGGACATTAAGGGAATGGAACTGTGTCTGTTTCCTGTAGACCTCGTTTGAGGCATGGGGAGGCACCAGCTGAACATGTGTGCAGTCCAATTCTGCCACCACACTGGGAATGCCCTCAATTGCATGGAAGCAAGCCTTGGTGGCATTGAAATGTGCCTGGGTGGCGGGGAGGACAATGTGCGTGTTATGATCACCTGCAGGGTTGTAGGTTTGGGATCAGATATTCAGGCCAGAAAGGGTTCTTTGTGCAGATCTGTGGGGGCGAGATGGGTACTAGCATGGCATAACCGGCGTTCTCACAATCCTCAGAACCAGAATTAAAGTCGGCTCCCATAGAGATATCTAATGGTTATCAATTTCCCTTAAAATGGCTGCCCTACAGGTAACAGACTAGGTAGCAATTGAGAACTAGTACTTGGGCATGAAGGACTATAAAAGCCCTGCCCACGCAGTAACACGCACTTCACGTTAGTTCCACTGACAGCAGTGTAATGCTACCGGGGCCCAGCTCACAGACCTGTTAAAACAATAGAAAAGTCATGTTAGACATTTATCGAGTTAACTGAAAACCACAGAGCAAAGCTTCAACGTACCTGACAAGAATTTCCATAGCAGCAGTCCTCCAGCAGGTGAAATCTTCCTCTGAGTTCGGCGGTTCAGTCTGCAACTATTCTCCTCAGCCGCGGCTTCACTGTGGAATCCTTCGACCTCTGAAAACCAGCAAGACAAGGTACAATAGTTAAAGAAAGAACATTTAAAACATTGTAGCGAGTGAAAATAAAACTATGCACTTATGTATCCGAAGTTCCTACAAACTCTTCCAAGCATTCCAAAGCGTGGCCTCACAGAGAGAGAAAAATTAGCTTGGTAACGAAGGCATGTATCACTGCATGCCTTTCCCAAAATTATGCGCGCATGCTTACCTCAAGAGAAGACTTGTCTTTTCTTCGACGACACTGTGTTTCCTCAAGTGTGATTCTCTCTTCAATGAACCTGCAAAAGAAAGAGAAAACCCCAGGTGGTAAATCCCTCAATTAACGGTTATAGATGCTAGCTTTTCTGAGGTGGCAATAGCTTCATATTGATGTGAAACAGCATGGTGGCAGTTTTAGAAGTTAAACAAAAACTACAAACCAAAATGGTGACCACAGGAAATTAAGAAGGGAAATACTCTTAGCTCCTTCTCGTTTTCCATGGAGGCCATCATCAAACGAGGTGGGGCAAGCTGAGTGGGAGGATGCAGCAGCCAGGAAAGCTTGAATGAAGGTAAGCTTATGAGGAAGAGAAGAGCAGGAAAATGGTGAGTGGAAGTGTTATGGGCTCAGTGCAGATGGAAGCCAAGGCCTGGGAGGGAAAATGGTGGCACATTTCACCTCAGGAGTCATAAAAGGTGAGCCAATACAAGACATTAATGCCCAACACATTAGCCAACACATTAGCCACCACAGTACATTTGATACAGGTAGAGACGTCTTTATAGGAGGGAAAAAGGGGCACTTGCCCCCGGCCTCCAACTTGGGACCCACAAGGCTGCCTGATCTAAAGAATTCAGTTTCCATTGTTCAGCAAACTTAAATAGCACATGTCAGGATACTTTATGGCCTGAGTGTCTAAACCCATTGACTGCCAGTTGTTGATCAATTCAACATGTAATGCGTTCTGTGTTCACTGTGGTACACACAGTTTGTCTGTTCACTACTGCACATGCCTGTAACGTTCTCACTTTTCTGTGGGAGTTACATAGATCATTTGAAATAGCCACAGTTGAAATGCATATTGATACAGATTAAGTGGTGTGATAGTTCAGAAGTTAGCACAGTGTCTAAGCACTCATTGCCAATATCTGTGTTCATATGGAGGATTACAAAAGTGAATTCCTGCAAGACTGATTCAGCCTTTCTTATGTCTGAAGTTGATAAACCTGCATGCATATGCACTTTGCTTTGTAGCTCAACAGGTGCTATAATCAGCAATGTGCCTGCACCAGAAAGAGGTTACTATAAAAACTGTGAAGGTCTAGAAATTGGTTCCTTCAGCTGGGCCATTGTAAAACCTAGGCAGCCACCCTAATGATGAGCATAAATTGTTAGTCTAGAGAGGTGATTAGGTGCCATAGTTTAAGACTGTGAAACCAAAGCGCCAAATCTTCATGCTCGTATACCTGCTTTACCAGCAGACGATACAGTGATCCTGGACAAATCATATCTCCTAAATTACTGTGCTGTCTTCTGTTAAAGGGTTTACCTTCTCACAAGCTGGTGGCATTGTTTAGCCCATTACCTGAACATTCTTTTTATGGCAGCCATTTGAGTGGAAGGGCTTCTAGACATATAGATTCGGAACACATAGGGCAGGACCCTGGAAAGCATATTTCTAGTTCTGCTCATTTGACTCAAAAACGGTTTGCTTTTTTGTATCATTCTGATTTTTCCTCAGGCGTTTACAATTATCAGTTTCACAACCCCTGTGTTTTGGATGTATTTAAAGCTTTAAAATACAACAGAGAAACCCGTGTCTAATATTTTAAATTACTTCAATTATTATGCTGGTACTTATATACCTCCCTTCACGATGGAGCATATGAAGCTAGAATCATTCCCATGTTGCATAACACACTTCTGTAACATTTTGTTTTTAAAAATTACCATGTTTGGTTATGTGATTTTTGTATTTTCCAAATCAGTTCTATACAATGGTATTATTTCAATTCATGGTAATAACTAAAAAAGAAAGCAGTAAAGTGCAGAAATTGCAGAGTGGGCAAGTCCCTGCTTCACCTCACCTACAAAAGTGTGATCCTCGGCTTCACATTTTGTTTCGTACTGCCTAACCTGTCAAAATTGCCATTCCCTAAACCTTTCAAAATGGTCACCCTTTATAGTGATTTAGTTCTCTGGGTATGATCTTTATAAAAGCCTCACTCATAGTTTTGCTGGTGTGTTACTTCCTATCTAATATTAG
The DNA here is from genome assembly GCF_040938575.1 of Ambystoma mexicanum. Classification (NCBI taxonomy): domain Eukaryota; kingdom Metazoa; phylum Chordata; class Amphibia; order Caudata; family Ambystomatidae; genus Ambystoma; species Ambystoma mexicanum. Next base: position 168,102,784 of record NC_090933.1, read on the forward strand.
TGAGCGAGCATTGCTATATTGCACACCACACCCCTTGTTTCTTTGCTCTCTAATGGCAACACTACTTGAAAATCATGTCCCTCTTCAAATCTCAGTCTGTTTGCATATGGACACCCTCCCGGTAGTTTATAATCTTCATCCATTATTTATGCTCTGATAGTTGTAGCTTTCCCCTTTATTCTAATTGGTCTCATGTATCCATGCTTGATGAATTGTTCTATTCTGTGCAGCAGCTAATCTGAGACCTCTGTTTATTCTGGATTATGTGCAATCGTTTTCACATGATCTGTGCACTGATTTTATACTATGGCCAGTACACCTTCCTTGCGGCTGCTACTCTGAAAGGTGGCCTGTACCTATGCTAGAACACAAGTAACCTCATCGGGGACTGCTAATGTTGACCTTGAAATGCTACACCGGGAAGTACAGCGAAGTACAGCGAAGTGCTGTTTGCTGGGAGGACGCTCTGCCCTGCTGGAATTGTGCCTCGACTTCGCCAAGACTGCCGTGGGATTTCTGCTCGACGATACGCCTGGAGGACGTCTTTCTGCGGGACACTCCCTGCCTGACTCGGAAGTAGGAAACCGAGGTGACTTTGGGCTGATCTATAGCATGCACGCTGTGTTGTAGGCATAGTGTTAGGCAGTCCACGGGCGTGAAGGGCTAACTCGTGTTGTGGACATGCACACGTCAATGCACACGTAAAGGTACACGTGTACACGTAAATGTAGTTCAGTAGTCCTATGTTGTGATTGACTGCCTTGACTCTCTATGTGGTGGGGGCCTCGTATTGGATAATACTGCAGCTATTAGTCCCTCACCAACCCTTATTATCTCATTTTTTTGTAGGGTGTTACGAGTGCACTTAGCCCCTCCCCTCCAGCTTCGTGACGTGGCTGGCACGTCTTTAAAATCTGTGGCGCCAGCGCACCTGCGCACGCACCGGGAAGTACAGCGAAGTGCTGTTTGCTGGGAGGACGCTCTGCCCTGCTGGAATTGTGCCTCGACTTCGCCGAGACTGCCGTGGGATTTCTGCTCGACGATACGCCTGGAGGACGTCTTTCTGCGGGACACTCCCTGCCTGACTCGGAAGTAGGAAACCGAGGTGACTTTGGGCTGATCTATAGCATGCACGCTGTGTTGTAGGCATAGTGTTAGGCAGTCCACGGGCGTGAAGGGCTAACTCGTGTTGTGGACATGCACACGTCAATGCACACGTAAAGGTACACGTGTACACGTAAATGTAGTTCAGTAGTCCTATGTTGTGATTGACTGCCTTGACTCTCTATGTGGTGGGGGCCTCGTATTGGATAATACTGCAGCTATTAGTCCCTCACCAACCCTTATTATCTCATTTTTTTGTAGGGTGTTACGAGTGCATTTAGCCCCTCCCCTCCAGCTTCGTGACGTGGCTGGCACGTCTTTAAAATCTGTGGCGCCAGTGCACCTGCGCGCGAACCGGGAAGTACAGCGAAGTGCTGTTTGCTGTTCGCTGCGAGCGCATGGGCGTTTGGAGCCTCTCTTCTTGGGGGAGAGGGGTGCGGTGAGGGTAATTACCCTTAGGGATCCGGCTTTAATACAATTTATGAAATTTGTGTTGAGACCTATTAAGTTGTCTATTTTCACCCTCATAGGGAGATCGAATCCTGTCTTTAGGACCGCCCATAAATTACCATTATCTGAACTCTAGGTGGTATTCCAGGGGAAATTATGGATTCTATTTTGAGAAATGGGAAAAAGCGGACGGAATGCCCTTCAAAAACGATCCCCATGTTGGAATCTTCAAAAAATCTAAAAAAAAAACAAAACCAAAAAAAAAATGAGGTGTCTAGCCCCATTTCCTTGTTGCATGGGAAGACATCACTCTTGTCGATATCTATGCATTCGGATGATTTGAGGGATACTCTGGATACGAATCGGCCATCAGAAATATATTTGGAGAATTTAGCCAATATAGAAGTCTGTTCCATAAAAACAGCAAATGAAAACATTACGAATGATCCTTTTGCGGATGCAGAGCAAACTAGTGAAGTGCAAAAAATAATTGTGGACATACATGCAAATAAATACCAGCCTATTTCGGATATATCAATGCTGGCACCGGTGATCATGTCCGATCTTGACAAAAGAGCCAGACTTTCCTTAGGCCCCTCAACACCGGTCTCCATTTATGGCCCATGGCGAGAACACGTACATTTTCATAAACCCAATGAGCTGCTGGCGGGATTAAATAATTCCGACAAGAAACACACGATAAATCTACCCAGTCAAACGCCTATAACCAGCTCACCCCTCAAGAACCTTGCAGACACTAGTAACATGCAGGAAGGTTTAGGAGAACAAAAACCGGTCACAACGTCTATCCCCATATTTAACTTCTCAAACGTCCCTGAAGCGACCCTACTCAATGATATAAACGAAGAAGAAGGCTTAGAGCAAAAACTTAATGACCTACCTATTTTCACGAGAATCCTAAATCTACTCGATCGTGGACATGAATATTCACATCTCTTATTACAAGAGATGAAAAATGAGCTTGCAAGTAATAAGGCCCAACTTTCAAAAATTGAAGGCTATATGCTAGCACAAGATTCTTGTCATGTATACCACTCCGAGTGTCACATCCGAGCAGCCGCTTTGGTAAAAAATGAGAAGGCTAATTCCACTCATTTTCTTGAGAAAAAAAATGTTGCTTCACAGACTTCAGATGAACAATTTTTTGCCAACGGAATCCCGATAACCTTTGCTCAAATCCTTCAACACAAAGAGACCAATGAAAATCAAAAAGCCAATTTCTCATCTATTAATAACATGAATTACTTGGAAATTGCTAAGCTCCAGCATGACAGACTCTGTCAAATCGAATCAATTGTGATGCAGCCTAAAACAAACGAAGAGCCTGACAAAACGCTTGCGGAACATGAAGATACCGCACTAAATGCAAGCCTACCTGTCAAGTCACCTGACAGTCCTTCGGAATTGGTGGAGCTGATTACTAATGGAAACCTTAAAGAAGGTGGGCATGACACCCTCAATGCTCAAGATAAGATTTATTTTATATCGCGACGTGCTAAAAGAAATCATTTAAAAGCATTAAAAAGAAGACATAAAAACAAAGGCCATTGTGCTAACACTGCAAAAAAGATAAATGATTTAGCCTCTGAACTTGAAATTGAGAATGGAATAAATTTATCACCTACTAAAACATCTTCAGAGCTGATTGATCAAAATCTGAATTTGAATGAATTAGATGATGAAAGCAAGTTTGCATTACAAATTAAATCTACAAAATGTCAGAGAAGTGATACGTTAATAACGAAAAAAAGTCTCTGTTGCAATCTCCCATTCAAAAATATAAAGTGGAAGAAAAAGTAAACATGAAGGAAGACGGGCTACACCCTAGCATTGAAAACATGATTCAATCACAGGTAACAGCTTTCTTTAAAGACCTGTCTTCGAAAAAATCTGACAGCTTGGTGCGGAATACGCAAAATAAAGGTAGCAACGGCTGTGTACCTTGTGTGAAACCAACCGAAACATGCGATGGTACAGAGACAATAAATACGTGTGACTCTCTGGTGACAGATAAAATTAATGCAATAACTGAGGTAGTTACTAAAACTGAACCCAACAAATCAGAGACTCAAATGCCATATTCTCAGAAGATCACGCATGAGCAGCCGATAGCTATCATAGGCACCTCAACGCTAGAAGAATCGATACATGCATCGCAAAAACAAAGTACTACAAATATCCAAACGGAAGTACGGACTGGGCCGGCTAGCCATCATTGGGAGGAAGCTGAAGCCACTAAAAAAAAAGGAAACGCCGAGACTGGAAATAAAGTACAAGATACACTTAGTGAAGATAAAGATTCCCAGATCATGCTGCAATTTCATAAGATACCCCCAGAAATGCAAACTATTGTGGGGTGGAAAAGTGACCCGCAGATTAACGGTACGGCACGAATTAATCGTTCATTTCTCATGAACACACTTTATAAAATTCCATCTTTAAGAAATTTAGGGTCTAACGATATAGAGTGGATTCGCTTACCCGCGTCAAATAACAACAGAATGTTATCGAATATGATTTCACCCATTATTGCAAAACTGATATGGGAACATCGAAGTGATCTCCGGTCTCTGGGACTTGATATGATGGGGTTCGACCACATAAAGACAGCCATGGAGTTTATGGAGTTCATACAGCCCCCGCTGATGGTGGGCTCTCAGTTTAATACCTTGAACTTGGGTGATAAGAAATCACATAACAACATGATAGAACATCTGTCAGCTCTTACGAACGCCCTTAACAATCTAAAATGGTTGGAACCTTTGGTGAAAACAGTTGTTAATGTAACTCCACCTACAAATACATTATAAAATAATGACTTAGTTATCATGTCATGGAATTGTTGTGGCATTGGTAATATTCTAAAATGGAAAGATAAGCTTCAATTAGAACATGCTCCAAATATTCTGCTTGTTCAGGAAACGATGGCGCTTACAGCCATTGAAATTGAGGGATTTGCGGTATGTTTTCACCACGCAAAGAAAGGTGGTGAAGGAAGACCCTCAGGGGGGCTAATGATTTTGATTGATACCACGTTAAAATTCACTATTAATAACATATATCACAATGATTTGCTTATTATGTGCGACATTTGTTTTGATGTGGACTTACATGGTCATCTACTCTTGATTTCTCTTTACTGGAATCCATCACAACTTTCCATAGAACAAGCCTCTGAGCTTTTCGGTGAGACTCTCACCTCTGCGCTAGCCAAAGCACCTAATGCGGAAATATTTATCGGAGGTGACTTCAATGCACTATGCACTGATGATAACTATAATAGGAACGTCAGTTCCCCCTATCTGCAAGCCTCACTTAATAAGGGAGACAAGTGGATTAGGCTTCTTAAAGATTGGAACATATTTCTTGTTTTAAATTCTGCACTGCATTGTCAATTTACATGGAAACGAGGACATAGCCAATCATGGATCGATCACATGTTTGCATCCAAAGAGCTATCAGGCAGATTAGCGCCAGTTAAATCTTTGAAAATAGTGTTTGGGGATCATGCTGTGATTTCTTCTGCTATAGTAAACTACTTTGCACGCTGCGTACCCTTGACTCACTTAGGTCTTATTCAATGTGATAGACCTATGTTGTCTATTAACTGGTCTCGTTCCACATGTCGGAGGTTTACGGCTCTGATAAACAAAGACCTTTGGAAAACTCATACTGTTAACAATATTGATAATGCAATAATTTCAAATTGGAACGGTAAGACAATAGCGGCGCACCTTGCAAAGTTGTCTACGGACGATTCCTCGAAGGAAAGGAGAGTGGAAGGGAATGTTTTGTATTGTCATGCCACTGCTGATCTAAAAATAAAGAAAACTCGTGAGCTACGTAAAATAACGAATGCCAGGCTCACTATGACTCACAGTGAATATCGCTTCGAGAAAAAAAAAATATTGTGGCATTACAAAAAGAACCTTAAAGAACTACGTATGTTAAAAAAAAATCAACAAAATCAACGAATGGTTAACCTATTATGTAACAGGAAAAACAAAGATATTTGGAAAACGATAAGATCTTTTGAAAAAGAGACTCCTCGAGGTTTCGAATCTTGCATAGACAGCACAGCATGGTACTCGTTTTTTCTTAAAAAATTTGCTTTACCTGTTGAATTTATGGAGTATGACGATGCACCTGCGTCGCAATTAATTCCTGATAGTTGTCCTTGGAACAAGAACGACATTTGTGCCGCAATTTATAGGCTAAAAAGCTCCAAATGTCCTGGGCCGGATGGCCTTCCACCTTGCCTAATTAAAGACGACCCACTGTTCTGGGCTAATATCTTTTATGGCACCTATCAGGAGATATTTCGAACCAAGGCAATTCCAAGCTCATGGCTTACGTCTATCATTATTCCGATACACAAAAAGGGTAGTATTTCAGATCCCAATAACTTCAGACCAGTAGCAATCATTGATGTAGCGGCTAAAATCTTTGCTGCTTTAATTCTGGTAGAGCTTGAAAGTTTCGTTGCTATAAATAGTATTCTGAGTCCCTCGCAAGTTGGCTTCCGTAAAGGGATGGGAACACCGCTTAATGCGTGTATTTTGGCGCATATTATTGCCCATGCTACTAGTCCTAACAACACCCCTGTATTTGTGGCATCAATAGACTTAAAAGCAGCGTTTGATTCTGTAATACGAGGAAAGTTATGGGAAAAACTTCATAGAGCTAAGATACCACAATATCTCATTATGTTGATAGAAATGCTGCATTATCAAACAAATTTTAAAGTAAGATTAGATCGGTTAGGTTCCCTTACAGAGAAAATACCTTCACGAATAGGGGTTAAACAAGGCTGTAACCTTGCAGCAATGTTATTCAATCTTTATCTGGCTGGAATCGACGAAATTTGGGACAAGGAGAAATATTTTCCGATTTGCATGGGAGCACTGACCATATCATGGTTGGCATATGCAGACGATATTCTGCTTTTTGACCGCACACAGGTTGGATTGCAACATAAATTAGAAAACTTTTTGAATTATTGCAGATCTAATAATTTGAGAGTAAATTCCTAAAAATCCAATATAATAGTACTTGCGAATAGGAAAAAAATCCGTCATTTTTCATGGAGATTTGATGATGACTTGATTAAGACAGTTATGGAACTTCCTTATCTTGGCCTCATTTTGACAAAGAATATGTCGTTTCGAAAAATCAAGGAAATACTTATTATAAAGGCGACTACTCTAAAATATCAAATGAAAGTGCTCCGAAATAAGATCTGCAAATTCTCATTAATTCCTCTCTTAGAATTTTATCTAAAAAAAGTAGAGGCAATATTACTCTACGGAGTGGAATTCTATCTTAGTGACTTGGGCCCACTTTTTGACCAACTACAGGGGCAGATGTGGAAATACACTCTTGATCTGCCCCCTTCCATGCCTAACGCGATTGTTATACATGAATTAGGCCTGAATTCTCTATCCGCTAAATACAATTGGAGATTACTAGTGAACTTTGCGAAAATGTTATACCCGCCAAAAAATTCACTATATTTAGATCTTCATACTATGATGTTGAACAAGAATCCTCTCTCCATAGTTCAATACAAAAAACGTATGATAGGAATTATGGAAAGGATTAATTTAACAGGTGATGATTTGGAGCTCTTTCAGGAAAAGAGTAAAAAAAAACTGTATCAAACCGATTGGGCGGATATTTGCACAAAAATAGCTAATTACTTCTCCTATTCAGAATACAACAAATTCGTGCATAAACAAACACCTCGCATGACGTATCTAATTCTATGCCCTTGTCCCAAGGTGCGGCAAACTTTTATGTTGTTTAGGTTCGACTTGCTACACACACGGGTTAGACAGAAGCATTGGTTCAAGAAAGATGTAGCTGATATATGTATAATTTGTCGCTTTTGTAAGCAGACGCCCGAATCCCTTAAACATCTGTTTCTGTATTGCACTTACTTCGAAAAGGCATGCTGTAGAATGATAGAATCATTTGTGGAGGCAAACACTATTGAATCGAGGGAATGGATCTGGACTAGTAGTATGTGGGGGGCGACAAATGCCTCGATAATTCGAACTACACGCTTAGTAAAGACCATTGAGTTAGAGCTGCTGATGGGTAATTAGTTTTATACTTGATGGACAATTACTGTTGATGAAGTGTTTATACACCTGGATCAGGATGTTTTAGCTTCGATATAACGGCCCAAGCTACTTAGGGGGCGACAAACGGCAAGACCGTGGATCTTGTCTTTGACGATTTTTGTAATTATATCTTTATGCTGACTGTCATGGAGCTATAAATGTAACATGCACTTGTAGCTGTTCTTTTTACTTTATATAATATATGAATTTATATGTAAGTTCTTTTTATACTCAGAAATGTAATTAGTCATGATTTGTAAAGGTCTTGATGTTTCTTCTTTTAGTTTACATCTCGACTCAAAACAAATAAAACTTTTAATAAAAAAAAAAAAAAAAAAAAAAATGCTACTTGTTCATCATTAGGATTACAGCAAGAATAAAGAAGGGAAGGGGGCTGAAATGTTGTAACCATGCCCATTTTGATCGCTGCAAGATAGCATATAAAGTTTTGGGTTTTGATCGCAACTAGGGGGGGGGGGGGTGACCAAAGAGTCTAAGGGCCTCATTATAACCTTGGTGGTAGCTGTGCCAGTAAAAATGGCATTCTGACGCCAGAGTTGTGGTTTTCTTTGGCATTTGGCTTTAGGGAATCACCGTGGCATTAGATCCCCAGCAGTCCGTGAAGCCAGGCGCCGGAAAATATAACTCCCCATTCCCATTTGAGTCTGATAGGACTCAATGGGAATAGAGAGGATGGTAGCACCGGCACTGCTCATAACGGTGCCGGTGTTACTGTGAAAGTCTGCGAGCAGATGCCGTTCCGCCTACAATGTCAGACCTGGCAGCAGGAGAGCATCCGGCCTGCAAACTTGTACTGTGCCGGTACGGTAACAACGGTGCCGGTAAACCTACCGGCACTGTTGTTTCCGGACCGGCAAGGGCATAAAAAACCAGCAAGGGCTTAAATCCCTTAATTCCTTTGGTTTGGGAGAGGGGAGCCCCACAGGTGTGCATCCCCCTGGGCCCATAAAGTGCTTAGGATGGCCCCGGATTCAGGAATCCAATTGGAGGTAGGACCAGCACCAGATTTAGGAGAATTAAAGGTATAAGGGAAGACCACAAAGAGAATGATGGGAGTCTAAGGTGGAAATCCAGAGAAGGATCTCAAAGGAATTCAGATGCATGGGAGAAGCTCACTTGCTGCAAGGGGACAAAGGTGAGGGCAACTCTGCTTAAATGACAGAAGCATAGGAAGGTGAGGCCAAAGCAGCACTCATGACAGAGGGACATGGCAGTTCCTTGAGAGGATGGTGAAATAGAAGCAGCACTCTCAGGAGGACAGAAAAGAGGTGGCATATGAGAATAGGAGCAGACCATGCAGATCAGAGGTCTTGTGCAAGCATGCAAGAAGCAGAGAAGGCTGGAGAACACAAAGAACAGTGGAGAGTGTAAAGAGACTAATCCTGAAAGTAAAGCTGTCTGGGAACTGGGATAAGGAAGCTGAATAAAACCCACCAGGAACCCAAAGATTGTTGATGTGCCCCCACTAGGAGTGCATTTTAAAATAATATTGTAAGGCTGGCAAGAACCCACTGGACTCGTAATGAGACCCATGACTCTGGCCACACAATGAGACCAATTGAAGGTTGTACGGACCATTTCAAAGTCATGTTACTCACACATAACACTCCTGCATCATCAGACCTATATTTATGCAGTGTTGGCAACTTAATTGTATAAGCAAGAGGGGGAAATGCATTAGAACTGGCCTTACTCTCAAGCTAGCCAATAACACCTACAGCTGAAATATCCAAAAGTTCACTCTAGCTCTGCTTCACTCAGTTGACATAAAGGGCAGGGTAGTCGACTGTGCGTATTGAGTAAAGTTAGAGGTCATGCTCTTAAATGACAACTATAGCGATTTCTCTGTACATCCCAGAAATAATAGAGAGGGTTTGGTTCAACTGCAGTTTCCCCATGACCTCTCCAAGAAGATCTTGACCTACCTGTAGTGTTGGAAGATCTAGTTAAAATCAACAGATCCTTTTTCCAGTTTGCAAGTGCCCAACATAATGATACAACTCTAAGGGATATAGTCTGGGAAATCATCCGTAAAACTGCTGGGAGTCCTCACCAGTGGCAATATTTTTTGAGGCATAGGGCCTCCTGCACTGGGTACAGCATCAATGAGTGACAGGCTGGATTGTTATTGAACTGGTCGCACTGGGCCCCTTCCAGCAAGAAATAACAGTGATGCTAATGATCACTTTACTGCAGGTCACCAGAGGATGACAAAGAGCCTGGACCATATAGTAACCTAGTTCTATTGCATAGCATATACAACCACATTAAGCAGTATTATGAGCAATGTGACATTTGTCAAAAAACCTTATATCAACCTCTTCAAGACCTCAGCAATAGCCAATTATGCAGTTGGCCTTCTGTCAGATTCTGAAGAGCCTCCCTCCCTTCATCCTCACCTTCTTCCTACGGCAGGTCTTAAGTGGGTACTTTCCCTTCTTATCATTCTTTTTGAGTAAATAAGGTCTCTATCCTTCGGGATTCCATGCCGTTGGCTGGAAAAACCCCAACAGAGTGGTCTCCCCGGGAGTAAACCCCAGCAACAGTGAAAGGCCTCCTTGCTGAAAAACCCTGCGAGTCCAGTCAGAGATGGAATGGAATTTCCAGACTGCTTGACGAAAAACAGTGTGGAATGATGATGGACTGATGCAAATGATTCCTTCAGGAAGAAGTGTAGCAAGCGGAACTGCAGGCTGTGGAGTCCCAGTGTTATTGAGAGGAAACTAGAATCCAAAATAGGGACCAAAAAAGGAACACAGACTGAAAGAAAGAGCAGAAGAAAGAAAAGGGTCCAGAGAAAATTCCGGGTAACAAGAATAGAGGATGAAATAAGACTCCTGCGAGTCGGGGAATAGAGCTCTGCAGAAGGGCACTCAGAGAGTAAGGAAGAATACAGATAGAGCAAGAGTGACGCGGCAACAAGAACACCACGCACAGAGAGATAAGGAAGATTGCGGCAGCAAGAATCTCTGCGGAGAGGAGCAGAAGGAAGGACGCGGCAGCAAGAGGCTCTGTGAAGGGTGCGAGTAGAGAAAGCGGGAAGGTGGCCATATTGGAAATAAACTAAACCACTCGATGCGTAACAGCATTAGCGTGACGGAACAAGCAAATGGCACCACCAATGGTCCCATACTTTCCAGGAGGGCATGACAGTATACCCCCTCTTTTTCCGGAGGGGCCCCTGGCTTTCCCAGGTGCATCTTATCAAACTTCTGGATGAGTAAGGGAGCATGAATGTTCTTTCTTGGCTCCCAGGTGCGTTCTGCCTCAGAAAACCCCTTCCAATGGACCAAATATTGTAGCACTCCTTTCCAGTAGCGGGAGTTAACAAGATGGGACACTTCATATTCTTCTTTATTGGAAGGAATAGAGATTTCTGGCTTCGGAACCTTCCGGTGAAAGGGATCTGGTTTGAATGTCTTCAACAGAGATGAATGAAACACAGGGTGCATCCTCTTCATACTTGACGGAAGACAGAGACGGAAGGCCACAGGATTAATCCTGGCTAATATTGGGTAAGGTCCAATGTATCTGGGAGGGAATTTCCCCTTCCTTATCCACATTGGTAGAAACCTTGTGGATAACCATACCAAAGTTCCTTCTGACCATGCAGGATTAGGCAGTCTACCCTCACATGCCTTCTTCTTGTATCATTTCTTGCTTTCTTCTAGAGTCTCCATAGCCTGTTTGTGGGTCTTTTTAATGGTTTCCACCAAGTGTTCTATAGAGGGTAATTTGGAGGTAGTTGGCATGTTGAGTGGAAGATGATGAGGATGGTATCCATACGTACATAGAAAAGGACTCATACCTACAGCCGTATGTAAGATATTATTGTATGTAAACTCCACCATATGAAGAAACTTACCCCACTCATCTTGTTTGCGGCAACAAAATATTGTAGATATTGCTTTACAGTAGTATTCAGCCTCTCTGTTTGCCCATTGCTCTGGGGGTTGTACCCTGAAGAGAGAGCTTGCTGAACACCCATCTGTTGGAATAGGGAGGCCCAGAAAGAGGAGGTGAACTTGGTGCCACGATCCGACACAATGGTCTTTGGAAGACCATGCAAACGGACGATGTCTCTCAAAAATATGGAGGCAGTCTGAGGAGCAGATGGCAGACTGGTTAAGGGTGAGAAGTAAGCTAGTTTAGACAGGGTGTCCACAGTCACCATGATGGCGGTGAATCCATGCGATTTATGGAGGTCATTCCTTGACAAAAGATCAATGCAAGTTTTTTCTCCTTCAGCCTCTGCTGACCCTACCCAAATTACTTGCAGCGTTCCACAGGGTTTGTGTATCGCCAACTATGTATAACCTATTAACGAAGCCCCTATTTGACAAATTGGACAGACTGGGTGTCATCTACACAAATTATGCAGATGACACCCAGATCCTTATTCCTCTTTTGGGTAACTTTGGTAAAGATACGGCCTTGGTGAATAAAATATACCTCCTCATTCCGACATGGATGGCTTCCCACGGCATCTGCCTGAATGAATAGAACACCGAAAACTTGATCCTTGAGTCTCCTGTGAGTTTTGAAAAAACGAAACCCTATCTATTCCGCCTTCAGTATTGATGGTAACACCATTAGTGTAGGTAAGGAAGTCAAAACCTTAGGGTTTTACCTTGACTTCACCCTTACATTAAAGAAACAGGTTAAATCCATGGCCTCATCTACAGCCTACACCTGCAAACTCATTAGAGTCTGCAGGCCATTTTTATCTAAAACTAGCTGCATTACCCTGGCCGACACCATAATAATGTCCGAACTGGACTGTTGCAACGCATTGTACTTAGGAGCCAATAAGTACATCCTGGATAAAATACACATTTTACAAAAGAACGCCCTTAGAACCACCATGAACTTCCAGAACAGCTAACACATTTCCATAATCAGAAAGCAACACCAATGACTAAAGATTAATGATAGAATTCTACTTGAAACCATTTATTTGACTCATAAATGCCTGAATAACACCGCCCTGCACTACCTAACAGAGAGAATGGTGAGGAGAACCTCTACATGACCCTTTAGAACTGCCTACACATTCTGCCTTGAGATACCCAGATTCAAATGCATGAAGTCGGGAGGCACTAGTTTCCCAGTGAAAGCAGCCCAAACCTGGAATGCCTTACTCTTCGCGCTCAGAGTAGACCAATCATACATGAGCTTCAGGCGCAATGCACTAAACTGGTTGTGATCTAATGACACATGACCGATCCACGTTCTTTCAATATTGCATGCACCGTCATAGAAGTTATGACCCTTCTGTATTTATGCATTTGTCATTGAACTGCACCAATGTATCCTCTTATCTTGTTTTTGCCCAGTGTTGGCTATGTCATCTTTACCTGCCTTTTGTAAATATACTCTATGTATCAAGCTTTAAGTAATCTTACACTATGTTGCGCTCAGTTACCCTCGGGTTCGATGCGCCCTACAAATCAATAAACAAACAAACAAACAAACAAACAAACAATAAAATCAATGGAGATATGAGTCCATGGCCTAGATGGGATAGCCTCTTGCTGTAACAAACCAATTGGTTTGGAAGACATTGGCCCTCATTACGACCCAGGCGGTAAGTTACCACCTGGGTCGTACCCTTACCACCATGGCGTAAACTATGTTTACGCCATGGTGGTTGGCGGATTTACCGCCCCATTCCAAGGTGAGTGGGGCGGTAAATCCCCATTTCCCATTTTACCCTTCCCCATTCCCATTTTCGCCCCATAGGGCATAATGGGAATGGGGAAAGGCGATAATTACGGCACCGTAAAATACGGTGCCGTAATTATCGCCAAGGTCCCATTGCGTCATGGATTTTAACGGCTGCAAAAAGCAGCCGTTAAAAGCCATCCCGCAAAGGGAACCTTGTAATCAGGCGTTAAGGGTCGGCGCCGTTTACGGCGCCGTAAACCCCTTAACGCCTGAGTCAGAATGAGGGCCATTGTCTTTACCAAAGCACACGTGGGGCAAGTGGAGACATAGATCGCAGTATCCTTCCATAGATTCGGCAACCAGAAATACAGATAAAGAAGTTCTGTAGTCACCTTCTGACCCTTTTGTTCTGCAGGTGAAAGATCATGACACCGGGCAATTGCCTTGTCCGGAGATTCTAGGTGGGTAGATATAATGCATGCTCCTTAAAGTAGAGGCCCTCCTTCTCCGTTAGTGGATATTGCTGTGCGGAGGGTAAGGCTTCTTGTTGAACCCCTATGCGAACGTCCTGCAGGAAGATGTTGACCACCGCAATGATCTCCTTGCCCGCCAGCAATAGTTCATCTGCGCGATGGAAATCAGATGTCTCCCCGATACTGCAGGACAGAGCATCTGCTAGGGCGTTTTCCTTCCCAGGAATGTATGTAATGATGAAATAAAAATTGGGATAATTAATAGGCCCAGCAAGCGTGTTGAGCGTTCTGACACTCCATCTGCTAAAGTATGCAAAGGTTTCTGTGATCGGTTCTGACTACGAAGCGATGAATGGCTGGTTGCAGAAGATGACGCCACTCTTCACAGGCTTGGCGTATGGCAAGCAGTTCTTTTTCAATGACCAAATAATTCCGTCCACTCGTGGTGAGGGTTTGTGAATGATAAGTCACTGGCGGTTCCTGCCCATCTTCTCCTGCTTTTAGAAGTGCTGCACCAACTGCTCCCCCTGATGCATCGGCTTCGACCGAAAAAAGTTAGGTTTTGATCTGGCTGCCTTAGGATGGGTGCGGTTGTGAATGTGTGCTTGAGAAGATTAAATGCTTGAACGACCTTCTCGTCCCAAACAAAAGGCACTCCTTTCTTTAGAAGTGAAGTGAGAGGTATACCTTGTCAGAGAAATCTGCAAGGAACCTCCGATAAAAGTTTGCCAGGCCTTTGAAACACTGGATGTCCTTTACGGTCTCTGGGTTCAGCCACTGTGTTATCACTTGGATCTTGCCACGATCCATTTGAACACCATTTACGGAAAGGATGAACCCCAAATATGAGACAGAGGAGGCCTCAAATAGACAAATTTGCTGGATTGGCGAAAAGAAGGTTATGATGCAAACCAGACAGAACTTCCCGCACATGTTTGCGATGTTCTGATGAAGAGGATGAATAAACCAATATGTCATCCGGATGGAGCACAACATTAACAAACAACAGATCTGCAAACAACTTGTCCATAAACAACTGAAACACAGCGGGGGCGTTAACCAGCCCAAGCGGCATCACAGTGTATTCATAGAGACCAAGGGGAGTTCTGAATGCTGTCTTCCATTCATCTCCTGATCTTATCCGCAACAAATGGTAGGCTCCCTAAAGTCCAATTTGGTGAAGATCGAGGCCCCCAGTACGGCTTCCAGAGCTTCCTTGATTAATGGCATTGGATATCTATCCTTGATGGTGAACTGGTTTAGACCACGATAGTCAATACAAGGCTGGAGTTCATGGGTTCCTTTTTAGGGATGAAAAAGAATGATGCTCCTGCAGGGGATTTGGATTCTCTGATGAGTCCATGCTTCAAGTTGGTTTCCAAGTACTCATTGAGTGCTTTGCTTTCAGGGATGGACAGTGGATACATTCTTCCAAAGGGGATGGAGGCCACTGGTGTCATCCCAATAGCACAGTCCTCGCTTCGAGGGGGGAGGAGGTGATGTTCCTTGTCTTCAAACATTTCTGCACATTTTTGGTAATGCACCGGTACGGAACAGACTTTAGAAGAGGTGAGTCCTTTGTCGAGATTCTTGAGTGGGATAAAACAGTATGGACTTAGACAGTATTCTTGGCTGTGGTGGGAAACAAAGGACACAGTATTGGCGGACAGTCTATTGCAGGGTTGTGACGACGCAGCCATGCCATCCCCAGAATAATCGGAAAGTGGGCTGCCTTGGTAAGGTCGAATACTACTTCTTCCTGATGTTGAAATATCAGAACCCGGATAGGATGCATCTCCTTGATGATGGGCCCGGAGGACAATGGGGATCTATCCATACCTTCCACTGGTATAGAATTGACCTTGGTTCTGATGGGAAGATTATTCGTCTCTGCCCAACTTATTTCTACAAAGTTGCCCGCAGTACCTACTTCCTCAGTGGAGCTGTCTTCAGGATCCTTATTCTTCCTCCGGCGGGTCTGAAATGGACCCTTTCCCTTCTTATCCTTCTTCTTTTGGTGAAAATAAGGTCTCTCTCCTTGGGATGCCACACTGTCGGCTGGAAGAACCCCAACAGCGTGGTCTCCCCGGGAGCGAACCCGAGCAACAGGGAAAAGCCTCCTGGCTGAAAAACCCTGTAAGTCCGGTCAGAGATGGAATGGAATTTCCAGACTGCTTGATGAAGAACAGTGTGGAATGATAATGGACTGATGCAAATGATTCCTTCAGGAAGAACTGTAGCATGCAGAACTGCAGGCTGTTTAGTCCCAGTGTTATTGAGAGGAAACAGGAATCCACAATATGGACCAAAAAAGGAACAAAGACTGAAAGAAAGAGCAGAAGAAACAAAAGGGTCCAGAAAGAATTCCGGGTAACAAGAATAGGGATGAAATAATACTCCCATGAGTCGGGAAATAGAGCTGTGCAGAAGGGCACTCAGGGAGGAAGGAAGAATACAGATAGAGCCAGAGCGACGCGGCGACAAGAACACCACGCAGAGCGATAAGGAAGATTGCGACAGCAAGAAGCTCTGCAGAGAGGCGCAGAAGGAAGGTCGCAGCAGCAAGAGGCTCAGTGAAGAGTGCGACTAGAGCACAGTCTAACACTCAGAGAAATAGGCAGAGTGTTGGCAGACAGATAGGAAAGCAACTACCATTCGGCACAGAAGGTGCAAAGGTGCAACGCACCGAAATGCTGGAATCGGGGACAGTTAATCCAGAAGGCGGCCATATTGGAAATAAACTAGACCACTCGATGTGTAAGAGCTTGACGGAACAAGCTAATGGCACTGCCAGTGGTCCCATACTTTCCAGGAGGGCATGACACCTTCCCAAAAGTCACCATGGATATAGTTGGTCCTTTTGAACCATTTAGCAAAGGCAATCGCTAAATGCTAGTCATAGTACTCTATGCAATCCAAAATCCAGAATCATTACCAAAAAAGGTCAAATACGTCCAACCAGATCCTAAAGCACCTGTTTTCTTATTTTTAATCTGGGGGTTCCCGAAAGAGATCCTTACAAATTAGGGGGGTACATGTATGTCCAGTCTAATTATTGAGATCAAATATCTATTAGGCATACATAACTACAAACTTCGGTATATCATCCTCAAACAGAAGGCTGGGGAGAGTGCTTTAATAAGACTATTAAGGATATCCTTAAAAGGTTCACCAAGGTCTATTGCTAAAACCGAAATTCGCTCACAACCTGGGCATTGTTTGCTGTATGTAAGATGGCACAGAAATCCAGTGAGTTCTCGTCCTTTGAGGTGATATATGTCTGAGATCCTGAGATCTGTTAGGCATTCTCATGGAGAGCTGGGAAAGATGGGAAAATCACATTGAAACTCTTGCTATGTTCATCCAAGCTACACCAGCCCAGATGAATTTGAGTAACTACCCATGTGTCTCAAGCCCAGTGAAAGCAACCACGGACTATGGCAAAAAGGCTATGCTCCGAAATATCATTGTTGGAAACCTGGTGTTGGTTTTATTACCAACCTTCAATAGGAACTGCTTGCAAAGTATCATTTACCATATGAATTAATTGCAGTCAGTGAACATCTAGAGTCCCCAAACTGGGAAGATATCCAAGATCTGTAAGAACAGTTCCTACAAGGGTTATTGGTAAATCCAGGCTGAATGAAGGTATTTTACAATTCATTCCACAAAGCACTGGAACACTTGGTATTACTGAAATCTTATGAAGACCGGAACCATGATAAAATATTATTAGTGATGAAATACAAAAGATGCTAAAGTGTTATATCTCTCAGGAATCTTCCAAACTGACAATGGCCTCTACACCCAAGTAAAAGCTGCAGGGGGTGCCAGGCTCAGGTGAACAAGCAGGAGGATGCCTCCTGGTACTCTTCCGCGCTGTAAAGGCAGCATAAATAACAAGAAATACCAGAGGCCTATAAATACTACCTATCCCATGTTTCCCCCAATAGACTAAAGCCTACCTGTATTAGGAATGATGGTAGTGAACAAATAAAGAAATCAACCTCCTTTTTCTTGTGTGGCTAAAGTCCATGGACAAGATAATCTCCAGTCAAATTGTTGCCAAGTTCAGAGGCAAAGTCAATGACCACAGGGGACCTAACTCAGATGGACTGATGCCGCAATAATAAGTAGCAAATGAAATCCAGGGGAAACAGATTGAAGCCTGAAGATAAATCACAGAAAGCCAGGACAGATTCAAGTCCAGAGGCAGTCATGTCCAAAAACATCAAAACCAAAGGATGATACAAGAAGGAATCCACTGAGCAGCCAAAGGTCACAACCGAGGCGGCAAATCAAGTCTGAACTGGGTCCCGTGGAGATTTTGGGACCTAACATAAAGATTGGGGTTATTGAGCCACCTCAAAGCCAGTTGTCCTCACCAATTGTGCTAGTACATAAACCGAATATCACCTGAAGGTTTTGCATATATTTTACAAGGATCAAACATATCTCTGCCTTGATGTGCACCCCATGCCAGGACTCGACTATTTGGTAGAATGGCTGATTGACGTAAACTATAATTTGAACTTGGATCTCAGAAAGGGGTATTGGCAGAAGCCCTGACTCCCATAGACCAGAAGAAAATAGCATTTACAACCCCAGATGGACTATATCATTTTACAATCCTGTCTTTTGGCTTGCATGGACCCACAGCTACATTCCAGTGCCTTATGGACCTCATTCTAAAACCCTACTAAGCATTTGCAAGCATGTTTTTAGACAACATCATAATTTAAAGTAACACCCGGGAAGACCATGTATAATACCTGTACAACATCAGTAGAGCCTTATGCAGGGTGGGAAACATGGAAAACCCAGACAAATATCATATGGCCTAAGAATGTATGAATATTTGTCAGGAACAAACTGATCAGACCCCAAGAGGAGAAAGTGGAGGCCAACTAGAATACTTGATACCTTGTACCAAAAACAACCTTTTGACCATTAGTCTGACCTTCTTCAATCCATTGCCAACCCAGTTGTGAAATGTAAAATAAAAATCAAGAAATATTTAACCACATATTTTAATTCTGAAAGACATCTGTGACATTGTAAATATCCCCACTACACATCTGGCCCTGTCCCCTTATTCAAAGCCACTGCCTATGTAAGTGGCGCTTAAAATATTATCCTTCTTTTCTTTCCATGCCGCAGTTTCTGTTATTGAGTCGCACTATGCATTTTAAAAAAAATATTCTGAAATATTCTCTTTGGAACTTTACATCACTTCTCAAACCATATGCTTTTATGACAGAAATCAGCATTTCTCTCTTTAACCGGTACAGTTAATAATAGCATTACAACTAAAACACTTTTGTTGCAGCAACTAGAAGAGGTTATGTTTCAAAACATTGGTATACAGCCATATAGCCTTTTTAATTATCGACTCCGTGAGGATACACCCATTACAAGCAGACCCCTTAAACAATGGGCGTTGTTCATTACCTTAAGAGTATTTGTTTTATGCTTACTCCTATACCAACGTTTGTTTTGTGTGTGCCATGTTCACAAAAAGATAGTGGTTGTTTTCTATTTTGTTTGTTTGTCAGAAAATCATGAAATACAATAATAAGCAAATTTACAAAATGTTGAACAACATTTATATTTTCCCAAAGAACCATGTATACCGTATATATATTACATGGCCAAGGTAGTGGCCATGTAGTTATGGTTAAGTTGCTGTTTCCATAGAAAGAGCACTTTTTGGGTGGCTTATAACTTCGCTCTCCCTGGACGGATCCTCACCAAACTTTGCAAAAAAAAGTATTTGGGTCACTCTGAATTTTTCTGCAAAGTTTGGTGAGGATTCATCCAGGGGGGGAAAAGTTATAGGGGGGGTCCCAAAACTTGTTTTTTTTCCCATAGACTGAATGGGAAAAAAATTTTGCTCGCGCCTACAGCCCAAACCGCTGGACGGATTACCACCAAATTTGGACCAGGAGCAGCGGCTTGGTCCCGAAAGCGTGCTTTTGCAAATTCGGTGAAAATCCGTCCAGTAGTTTTTTTTTTTTTTGTGATGATTTAGTTTGTTTGGAAACTTTTTCATCATTTACAGAAAGTTCGTTAGTCTTTGAGTTTAATGCTTTAGGGTTTAGAGTCGGTGATTGTTTTTTTGTTTAGTTCCAATATAGCGCTTAGAAAAAGAACAATTGTGTAGGTGTACTTATTATTATGGCCTCTGAGAAGGGCGGCCCACCTTTCTTCCGTGGACATTTGTTTGGTTGAAAGTTGAAAAAACGTTCCAAATCGTTTACGTTGTGGGGAGAGTTCTTTGCATTCCATGACTAGGTGAAAGATGGTTTCAGCGATTTTTTGATCTTTGCAGAACCTACAGTAGTTGTTTCCAGCATCAATCTGTCTTGTTGTAGATAAGTATGATTTTGTGGAAAGAATGTTCAGACGTACTTTTAAGAACGTTGTTCGAATGGTTTGGTCTGGGAAGATTTGCAAGTAGGCTGGTGGTTCGTGGATTTTCCTATTATCATTTGTACATTGGAGATTCTGTTTGTAAGTATTCTTTTTTTGAATGGTCTTTATCCAGTCATTGTGCAGAAGTTTCATTTTTGCATGTTGTGGGCAGAGCGTGAGAAGTTCTTCTGTAATGTCTTCGATCTCCATTTAATTTCTCATTGAAGATTTCCATTTTTGAAGTATTGTGGTATTGAAGGTGTTTTTTTTAGCTCGTAGAATTTGGATTGCTGGAGTTTTTTCGTCTGTCAGTATTTTGCGGAAGATGTCTAATCTTTTCCATTGTACAAAGGATTCGATTGACTGAGTTGCCATTTCATAGCGTATTCTTGGCATTGGGTATGTTTGTGGAAGTCAGAGGATTTTACGCCAGAAGATTGATTCATATTTCATCCAGTTGATTTTGCAGGCATTCAGCATTGCTTCTGTTCCATATGTTAAGATTGGGATGTACTTCTGTCTGTAATAGGCAATAATGGGCTTGAAAGAGAACTTGCCATATTTTCTGTGAAGTATACAGCCTTGCCTTGTTAGAGTTTGAGCTGTTTGGTCAATTTTGTCTATACATTGATCTTCTGCTTTCGATTGATTTATTGGGATGCCAAGGTATTTAAAGGATGTCACATTTTCAATTTTGGAGGCGTTGATCATAAAGCTCGGTTGGTATGTTTTTTTTCCGTATGGTTTGGTGAGGGTCATTGTCTTAGTTTTTCCAGTATTAATCGTTAATTTGTTTGTTCCCATATATTGGCTGAGGGCTGTCAGCGTAGCTTGTAGTCCAGTTGGTGTTTTATCTAGTAAGACGATATCGTCTGCATATGCCATAGCCGCAACTGGAATCGAATTGATTTTTGGAGGGTTGGTTTTATTGGATGTTAGGTGCTCTTCGATGTCAGCAGTGAACAGATTGTAAAGTGTTGCTGCCAGAGGACAACCTTGTTTTAGACCGTTTGCTGTTGATATGGCAGATGTTGTGGCTCCTTGTTTTGATAGTCTTACTTTTATAGTGGTTTTTGAGTACAGTAGAATAATCGGTTCAAGAATGTTCGGTGGACAATTCCATGCTCTAAGTTTCGACCATAGTTTTTCGCGTGAAATTGCATCGAAGGCCATCTTTAGGTCAATGAATGCTGCATATACTTTAGAGTTGGAATTGATAGCTTCATGCTTGATTAATTGCAATAGTATCAGATTAAGGTTTGTTCCAACGTTAGCTGTAAAACCTGTTTGCCTAGTCGAGAATTTGTTGTTTTTTGTGGCCCACGTGGTTAGTTGTTTTAGTAGTACTGCTGCAAATAATTTTCCTAGTGGATCGAGGAGGGCAATCGGACGGAAGTTTTGGGGATCTTTTCTTGATCCTTGCTTGTAGATTGGTACAATTATTGCTGATCTCCATGAGTTTGGTATTCGGTGTAGTGTATTGATCAAAGTTGTGATGTGACACAAGATGTTTGCCCATGCAATCGGGTCTTGTTTAATGACAGCATTAGATAGACCGTCAGGGCCTGGTGCTCTGGAGGTGTTAAGCTTTTTGATCAGTTGAATGAAGTCTTTGAATTCCGCATGTACTTTCCATGTTGGTTCTATTGCAGGCAGTGTGTTCTGTAGATCTGTTCTACGTGATGCGTAGATGGTGGCAAAGTGAGTTATCCAAGTTTCTTGTGCTACATTGGCTGTGAGTTTATGTTGTTTTTGATGGTTTTCGTTGAGCAAATTCCAGAGCTCTCTGGTATTGTGAGTCTTGTGGAGTTTCAATATGTTTTCTGCGTCAGCTTGTTGAATGGCGCTTTTTTGAGCTTTCATCCAATTGGAGTTCTTCTGTTTCAGAGATTTGATCTGGTTAATGTTCTCTGCAGTTGAGGTTTTCTTCAGTTGTCGTATTGTTCGATTTAGGGATTTTTTCCTTTCAGCAATTTCTTGATTATATGAATGATGGTGGTCTTTATGAAGACGGTTTTTAGTGGTTTGTCGGAAAGGAACTAAAATCCATTCATAGTTAAGTTTTGCAGAGTCTGTCAGGTTGGCGTCTTGGAATTGTTTCGGTAAAGTGGCTATGATTGGTTGTGGGATCCTTAATCTTGATGTTGTACCATTTAATTCTAGCAGATTTGATATTGCTGGGTCTCTTTGTTGTAAAGAAGGTTGAGAGTGGACAGTGAGTTGATTATGATCACTCCTGTCGGTGGGTACCGTTTGTACTTTTGTGACTGATTGATGTAGGCTTTCAGATAGAAATATGTAATTGATAATTGCGTGGGATGAACCTCTACTCCATGTTGGAGTGTAGGGTGTAGAGGTGCTTGCATGATTCAGAAGTATTAAATTTCGTGTTGTGGTTTCTTTTATCCATCTCCTTGCATTTGGAGAGAGTTCTGAGTTGGTTTCAAGACAGCCATTCTTGTTGTATAACTTAATATTCAGGTCGCCACAGATTATTATTTCCAATGTCTGATATTTTGTTGTAGCTTTGTCAATTGAGAGGAACACTCCATCTAGGAAGGCATCCGTTGTTATTGCTGCTGGGTTCCAGTAGAGGTTTACAATTAGGATTATTAAGTCGTTTTTACTTTCTCCTTTTTTGTCAATCTTTGTGGAGGTTAGTGTGATAAATTGGGTCCAAGGGTTTATGTTCTCAGAGATTGTTACTGTACTGCATGGGTTTATCTTGATTAAAGTGAGTAACCCAGATGCGGGTCTTCCTTGTTTTTGAACGATGGCTGGGTTGAGAAAGGTGATAAAACCATCACATGCCGGTGGGTCGCTGAGCCAGGTTTCTTGAAGGCATATAATTTGATATTGTTCTAGTTCAGTAGATGGATTTGTAAAAAGGTGTAGGTTCCCTCTAGTGTTCCACGAGCATAGTGACCACGTGAACTCGGGATTAATTGATTGTTATGAGTTGGTCATCATTGAGTCTTCTGTCGATACGATTTCTGCAAAGGTGGTTTCAGGCTCGTAAATTCTTCTGATCGGTTGTACATCTCTGTAGGGATGGCGTGTTCGTGTTGAGTCTTCCATCGATGCGGTGTCTGTAAAGGAAGTGTCAGAGTCGTAGCTTCTTCTACTTGGTTGATCGTTTCTGCGTGACTGGCGTGTTTGTGGCGAGTGACATAGGCATCTGTCATCGCTAGTATAATCAGGTGTCTGCTTTTCCTTGTATGATTTTATTTGCTCATTGATCTTTCTCTGACTCTTTGTGGTCGCTTTATACTTTGGTTTATTGGGGAGCCTTGTGTATGTTGATGCCCAGCATATGAATCCAAGTTTGAGTAGTTGGGCTCGCATTGATAAGATGAGTTCTTGATTCTTAGGATCCGGTATTTCTATGACAATCTTATCCAAGTTTAGGTCATCTTTGAAAGTTATGAGATCGATGTCTTTTGTTGTAAGTTTATTCAGGCGAGGTATTACACCAAAGAGACGTAGTAAGTTGGTTCTGTTTAGAATTATCGGTTCCAGTCTTTTGGTTTCATTTTCAATGTGAATTTCACATACTTCATTCTGTCGTAATGGATTGACAAATATTGGGAGGATCCGACTCTGTTCAATGGAATCTTCTGGTGTTCTTGTTAGCGAGGCCGATGAGAGTAGAGCATAGGATTCTTCTCTTGTTTCATCTGTTGGGTCGTTTTCCATCGATATAGCTGAGATTTCTTCTAGAGAGAGTTCTGTAGTTTTTTCTTGATTTTTATTTGTCTGATGATCATAAGCTGAGGAATATTCATCAATTATTATGATGCCCGCCTGGTTTATTGATTGTAAGGAATGTTGATTGTTTTCTGGTGCTTGTTCTTCGTGGGTGGTTAGGTTAAGCAGTTCCTCATCAATCGGTAATTGTGGTGGGATCATTTGCGGTATTTGAAGATGTGTCTGCGTTCGGGGGTCTTGGTCTCTCTGTGTACTGGTGGATGGTGGTGTTGTACGGGTTGTGGTTTTGGTCTTTGATGATTGAGGAGGTTGTGTGTTCTGATTTACAGTTCTTAGAACCGTTTGTCGTTTTTTGATATTTTTTTGTTGTGTGGGGTTTGTATCATTTGTTGTTTTTCCTTTGTGAAAATCTGGAAGGGTTCGGTTGGTTTCTCTGATAGAATGTTTGAGTTGATTGTCTCTGGCTTTTGGGTGGTGATGTTTTGGCCCGATTCTTTCGTTATCCGCTGTGTACCACTCAAGATTGTCTCCGTTGGATGTTGTGGTAGATTTGGAGGAGGAGGGCTTGAGGTTCGTTGGTCATTTGGTCTGTTCGATTGTTGCTGATGGTGTTCTTTGAGCATCTGTACTAGTTCTGCTGTAAGTTTTGTTTTCTCTTGGCGGTCGCCCCTTGCCATTTCTGCTAGTCTTTGTTGCCAATGATGTGTTTCCTCTGATTCAATTGTCAAACGGGATTCAACTGTCGAGACAAAATGTTCCATATGGATCTGTTTCGAGTGAATTAGCGCTAGGAGAGTTGCTTGATCCTTCATGGTGTCTTTGATAGCTTCGTGTAATTTCAGGAAAGGAATCATTGATTGAGAAAGTGTTGCAATGAGCATATTTTGTAAGTTTAACATTGTTGTAGGAATCCTTTGATTTGCGTTTTCTTCAGAGTGATCATGATTGTGCGTTGTATTTGCGTTTTTTTGTTGAAGATTGCCTGGTTTTGGGTTCTTTGTTGTGGGCTCTGGGGTGTAATAGGATTCGTCTGAGTCGTAGTTGAAACATGTTGAGGCCTTTTTCCCTTCATCAAGATCAGACTGCGGTTCTCTTTTCACCGGTTTGTTTTGAGTGTCATGGAGAAAGCACGGTGTTGATGTTAGTTGAATTTGATTTGCTTCTGTTATATTTCCGAATATTTCTTTTCTTTTTTCTATGGTTGTCATTAGTGCCTCAATTTCAGTAATGTCCATTGATAATCTTGCTACTTTAGTTCTTGATTTAAAGGTTGTATGATCCGCTGAAAGTGTGGATTTGACGGAGTTGTGGGTCTGAAGCCATGCGAGTCGTGCAAGTCTTGCTTTTTCTTTTTTCGTATGTTGAGATGTTGTTGGTACTGATGATCGAGTGTTTGAATCTTGTCCCAATTGGTGATGTGGGGTATCTTTGTCACCGTTGTGATTAGGTTTGTCTTTTGCTTTTTGTTTACTGATAGATTCATGTGGCATGACACTGGTTTCAGGAGCTTGTTCAGTTAGTGCGCTTGCTTGAATCTGTTCACCTGTCGGTTTTATAGACTCTTTATTGTTGATCATGGAATTTGGCAGTTCATCTTGTGTCGAGATACTAAGGAGATTATGATTTGTATATCGCTCTTGTCTGTTAGGGTCACCAGGAGGGTCGTCTTCTTGACTTCTTGAGTTACTGAGGAGATTATGATTTGTATATCGCTCTTTTCTGTTAGGGTCGCCAGAAGGGTCGTCTTCTTGACATTCAAGTTGAGGTCGCGAGGTGCACAAGGGTGCCTTGGGTACAGTATCTTGTTGGGTTTCAAAACATGAATTGTGGACTTGTGCTTTGATTTCTAGAGGTAGCAGCTCAGGTGAGTTGAGTTGGTGATTAGCTGCTGTAATTTGTGTCGCAAGTGCTAGTCGGAGAGTTTCCTGAGTGGAGTTGTCATTTTCTGGCTTGTGTTCTATGATGGACTGAGATTCTTGTTTGGATTGAAGGTTCAGTGCCAAAGCTTTTTGGTTTCCTTTATGGATTGATGCTTTCTTAAAGGATTGCTCCATTGTTAGCTGTGATAAGTCTTGCTCCATGGTACTAGCAGTCGCTAGTTTAGTTGTTTGTCTTGTCTTTGGACGTTGAATGGAGTGTTGTTTAGTGGTACGGATTGTTGTCATCGTTATTGAGTCACTGTGTGCTCGCCTAGGATCCAAGGAGCTTGTCCTTTCGGTTTCCTATGCGTTTTTACAGGTAAGGTTTTATTTCTGTAGAGTTTGGGTTCTGGTAGGGTAGCCCTTTCAGTCCTCTGATTACTAGTGTGGTCAGAGTGCTTTGGGTTCCAAGAATGGGTTCCTTTTGGTCTCCGAGCAGTAGTTTAGAGTAGAGTTTAGATGGTGTTACGTTCAGGATCCAAGGGTCGAACCCTTTCGGTCTCCTGTTCAGTGAAGAGAGCCAAGGATATGTTCCTTTCGGTCTTCTGCAGTAGTTGAAAGTACGGTTAAAATGTTGTACTATTCAGGATCCAAGGGACGGACCCTTTCGGTCTCCTGTTCAGTGAGAAGAGCCAAGGATGTGTTCCTTTCGGTCTCCTGTAGTAGTTGAAAATATGGTTAAGATGTTGTACTGTTCAGGATCCAAGGGACAAACCCTTTCGGTCTCCTGGTCAGCGAGATGGGCCTACTATTCAGGATCCAAGGGACGAACCCTTTTGGTCTGCTGGTCAGCGAGAGGGGTCAAGGATGTTTTCCTTTCGGTCTCCTGCAGTGGTTAAAAATGCGATTTAACTGTTGTAATATTAAGGATCTTTCGGTCTCTTGATCAGTGATAGTATCAAATTAATGAGCTCTATCCCAGTGTCCCATTTAGTCCATCATCGGGATTTAATGTTCTCAGTTTGTTACAATGGTTAAAATTAAGCTGACATTCGGTATCTAGGTCGGGAGTTCTTTTGCTCTCTTTATTGTTGAAGAAAATGAAGATCTTCTTTTTGTGTTGGCGTGTGGATCTGAGTTTTCTCTGTTTCCAGTCAACAGGATGAGACCTTTGGGTAGGTATCAGGGAGGAGAGGGTTGTTGGATGTTCAGGGTTTTGGATCAGGACTGTTATGTCCTTGGTGGGAGTGCTTTTCAGACTTGAGGCCACAATAGAGGGGTGGTCCAATGAGTTCCTTAGAGCAGAGAGTCTTTTGTTATTTCTTTCCTTTTATTCCATAGAAAAAGAAGTTTTTTTTTTTTTCCCCTTTTTTTAATTAAAAGAAGTTTAGCTTAAAACGTTTTCGTGTCGATGTTGGCTGGAATTGTAGGTGGAAAGTCAGGTTCTGGTCCGTGGCAGTGAAGGGGGAGCGTGGGCTGATTGTCTGCTAGGGTCAGACACGTAGAAGCACGTAGAGGCAGTCGGGCTGTGGGCGTTGATGACTGCTGATGAACGCCGAGCTGAAGCGCTAAGCCTACGCAGTGCTGGCGCGGGTTCTCTGTTTTCTTTGGAGCTTCACCAGCATGGAGTCAGACGCGGGGAGTAGCCGTGAGGCTGCGGGCGCCAGGAGTCCCCACGCTGGAGCGCTGAACTGGAGCAACGCGGGGAGACGCGGAAAGGGATCAGATGAACTGTCGAGAGGATGCGACAGAGCAGCAATGCCAGAAGCGAGGAAGCTGAAGCGCCGTGCAGCGCCGGAGCCGCGCAGACAGAAGAGTCCGGATCCACAGGCAAACAAACGCGGAAGGACCGCGGGGCCGCGGGCGCCAAGAACCAGCAGGCCAGAACGCCGGGTCAGTGGAGCGCGGACAGAGGGGGGATGGAGTCCAGAGAGCCGAAAGCAATGTAGAAAATCCGCGAAGATCACAAGTAGTGAAGAGGGTGAGTGTGGGGGTCTGTGCCAATGTTGAATGAGAACGTAACTTCTGAAGGGGTGAAGAGAGATCAGAGAGGAGGGAGGGGAAAGAGAGGGGGCTTTGTGGGTTTTCTCTGAGTCCAGAAGGGGGAGTTACCCCCGAGGGGGGGTATCTTTCACCCAGGATTGGTGAAGAGTTGCAGCCAACAATGCAATACAATCAGCTAGTGATAAGAAGCAGTCAATCTGGAGTCCAACGAGTCTAACGAGCCGGGAGGGAGGTATTGGGGGGGCGCCGCTGAGCCTGCAGAGCCTAAAGACCAAAAGACTCTGCAACAGACTCCGCGGCCGCTCCGCGGCTTTCTGGGTATTTTAAAGGCACCAGTTGAAACAAAAAGAGAACAGGAAGCATGTCCTCACAGGTACAGGAGCAAAAACTGTAGAGACTTCTCACAACCGCAACCAAAAGATTCTGCAGCAGACTCTGCGGCCGCTCCGCGGCTTTCTGGGTATTTTAAAGGCATCAGTTGAAACAAAAAGAGGACAGGAAGCAGGTCCTCACAGGTACAGGAGCAAAAACTGTAGAGTCTTCTCACAACCGCAACCAAAAGACTCTGCAGCAGACTCCGCGGCCGCTCCGCGGCTTTCTGGGTATTTTAAAGGCACCAGTTGAAACAAAAAGAGGACAGGAAGCAGGTCCTCACAGGTACAGGAGCAAAAACTGTAGAGTCTTTTCACAACCGCAACCAAAAGACTCTGCAGCAGACTCCGCAGTAGGTCAAAAGAATTAGTGATATCTGTGTTCGGTTCGCAGACACACTTCCCTGTTCGCTCCGCGGACAGTGTCCTGATTGGCCAATCGTCTTGTGTGATGTTCGCGGACATGCAACGTGTTCGCTGATTGGACGGCGTGGAGCGTGAAGCGCGTCAAATTTTACGGTAGCGCCCGCCATCTTGGATTCGTGGACGTCCGCGGACAGCGCAGTGAAACTTTTTTTTTTAAAATGTGTATTTTGTAGAGTGTGTTGGTGTGTAGGAGTGTTTGGGGAGGGTGGGAGTGTATGAGATAGGATGAAAGTTGTGTTTTTTATGTGTTAGACGTTCTTTTTGTGTTCGATTTGTTTGCGGACATCACGGGTGTTCTGAAATGTTCTAAATAAACTGACTAGGGTGTGTTCTAAGGACTCAATATGTGTCCGTTTTGTTCGCAAGCAAAGTGAAACTGTTCTAAGAACACTCGCAGTGTCCGGGGAGTGTTCGTAGGGGGTGTCCTGAGGACGCTGTCCGTATTGTTCTCTGTCAAGTTGAATGTGTTCTAAGAACACCCGCGATGTCCTGAAATGTTCGCAAATAAACAAAATGGGGGTGTTCTGAAGACGCTTCTAAGAACACTCGCGGGGCCCGGGGAGTGTTCGTAGGGGGTGTCCTGAGGACGCTGTCCGTATTGTTCTCTGTCAAGTTGAATGTGTTCTAAGAACACCCGTGGTGTCCTGAAATGTTCGCAAATAAACAAAATGGGGGTGTTCTGAAGATGCTTCTAAGAACACTCGCAGTGTCCGGGGAGTGTTCGTAGGGGGTGTCCTGAGGACGCTGTCCGTATTGTTCTCTGTCAAGTTGAATGTGTCCTAAGAACACTTGGCGGTGTCCTGAAATGTTCGCAAATAAACAAGATGGTGGTGTTCTGAAGACGCTTCTAAGAACACTCGCGGTGTCCGGGGAGTGTTCGTAGGGGGTGTCCTGAGGACGCTGTCCGTTTTGTTCTCTGTCAAGTTGAATGTGTCCTAAGAACACTCGCGGTGTCCTGAAATGTTCGCAAATAAACAAAATGGGGGTGTTCTGAAGACGTTTTTGAGAACACTCCCGGTGTCCCGGAATGTTCGTAGGGGGTGTCCTTAGGACGCTGTCCGTATTGTTCTCTGTCAAGTTGAATGTGTCCTAAGAACACTTGGCGGTGTCCTGAAATGTTCGCAAATAAACAAGATGGTGGTGTTCTGAAGACGCTTCTAAGAACACTCGCGGTGTCCGGGGAGTGTTCGTAGGGGGTGTCCTGAGGACACTGTCCGTATTGTTCTCTGTCAAGTTGAATGTGTTCTAAGAACCCCCGCGGTGTCCTGAAATGTTCGCAAACAAACAAAATGGGGGTGTTCTGAAGATGTTTTTGAGAACACTCCCGGTGTCCCGGAATGTTCGTAGGGGGTGTCCTTAGGACGCTGTCCGTATTGTTCGTTGTTAAGTTGAAAGTGTTCTAAGAACTATCACCTTGTTCTGAAATGTTCGTAGGGGGTGTCCTGAAAACGGTGTCCGTATTGTTCGCTGGCAAGTTCAAAGTGTTCTAAGAACACTCACATTGTTCGCGGACATTAAAAGTTTCCCTTAGATCATAGTTGAAATGTTTGACTCTATGGATGTGATATGCTGCGGTGGTTGTTGCCAGGGCATAGAGTCTTGGGTGCATGGACATTTGGCCATGCACCCAAGACTCTATGCCCTGGCAACAACCACCGCAGCATATCACATTCATATTTGCTTATAACTTTGGGTGAAAAACAAATGTATAAGGAACAAAGGTATTAGATACTATGGATGTCATATGCTGCTATGGTTGTCCTTATTATTGTATACTTACTGTTTGGTCTAGTAATGGGAGTCCATGTTTTTCTTCTTCTGTGATAAAAGAAAATACCATGTTAGTATTAGTATTTTGTAATGCCTTATTACATTGTATAAGCAATATACTTTTATTTTTTTTCGACCCTCATATTTAGTAGAGTACAAATCAGAGTACTGTGCATCTTGCTCAGTTTCTGTATTTGTTGCTAAAATCATTGGGTCTGTGGGAGAAAAAAAAATCCATGTTGGATTAAAAAAAAACCTTTTTCTGTTATGCTACAGTTTATTTGTTTGTTTGTTTTCAGTGTTCACTTGTTGTTTCTGGCTAATGCTTTATACTTTGCTTTGTTGTATTTTTTTTGGAGCAGTAACAGATTCTTCATTTGTTTTGATATTATACAATTTTGGAGCAGTTAGATAACAATTGGCATATTCTAACTGTCTATTTTTTTAATATATTTTAGTGGTTTTGATTTATCTATTTGGATATTGTTAAATTTTGGGACAGTTAGATACTAATTGGCGTATTCTAACTGTGTATTTTTTGGCCTAATTTAGTGGTATTCATTTATCTGATTAGTTGTTGTAGAATCTTTGAGCTGTTAGATAGCTTTTGGAGTATTCTAACAGTTTATATTTTTTAACACAAATTTACTTAAAGGTTTAAATACAGTTTATTTATCAAATTTTGGTTTTAAGAACATCAAATAAGCGTTTGTAAGATTTGCTGGTAATCTCTGCTTTAGAGTAATGGTACTATCATTACATTCAAACCATCCACATTTCTTTTTTATATATGCAGTGTAGTGCCCTGAATTGGTTGTGGCTCCTGCGTGGTAGATTATACCTATTGTTGTGAAGGTTTTCTTACCAAGTGATATTTGACCATGTGTGAATCCAGTCAGCTTGCAGTTGTTTTTGGTACCATCTGCATTGTAACATAGAAGCATTAGTATTACGTATTTACTATGTGTTTGTATTACTAACGTGGAGCGATTATCTGAATTGCAGGTAGAGCATAATCTACCATGGTTTGCATTGTGTACAAGTTGCTGAAATGGAATGGATTCACAATTTGGTATTGATATATATATGAAGCGTTCATTGGGGATTTCTTCTTGTGTCACATTGTTGCAGAGAGTGCATGTATGTTTCCACATGTATGAAATCTGAAAGATTTCATTTATAGGTATGTTTTTGTTTTCCAGTACTTATAGTAAGTACATTAGAAATTCTTGTGGATCTTCCTGTGAGTTTATAGTGAATTTCACCATTCCAGCACAGTAGTCCAATTGTCGTCTTATTCCAAAAACACTATATGTGTTGTCAGGATTGTTTGCTGCATTTCTGTGAAGTACTAACATTTGCAAACACAATGGGTCTGTACTGTGTAAGTAAATGTTGTCAACAATTGGTGGTAATTGAAATAGAATATTCATTGCTACATTTGCATAGCAATTTACACCAACTATATTTGAGAATTTAAATGGTCCAGGTAGTTCTGTATCTAACTGCTTTTTTTGGAGTTTGTCTTCCTTCTTTAAAGAAGTACCTGGTTTACTTTCTCGAATTGATTCTTTTTTGTTTGTGGTACTTGATGAAGTATTAGTTTCTTTTACTCTCTTTGGAGGATTTGCAGTGACGTCCTGTTGTATTTCTGTTTGATTTAGTTTTCTTTTACAACGTTTTAGTTTTTGTGGAACAGAATATGTGTTTAGATGGGGAGTGTATAGTGAGCGAAGTCTATTATATTCTAAAATGCAAGGAATATCACTGTTTACTTTACTTGCATCAAAGTTGATTAGAAATAGACCGTCAAGTGTACGTAAGCGTGATAGTGCTACGTAGCTCATGCCTTCTTTAAAGACTGTGTTACCAATATCTATCATTGCTTTGTCTAGGGTAAGACCTTGTGATTTATGAATCGTGACTGCGTATGCAAGAGTTAGAGAAAATTGTTCTCTGCGTACATACATATCTTTGAAGGGAAGGAATCTAGCTGTTGAGCGTCCTATCCGTTTTACTTCTGAAAGTTTGTCAAAGAGTATATTGACAAACTGAATTTTGTTGTCACGTGGGTATGTTTGAAAGCCAACAACTGTACCCAGTGCTCCATTAACTAGTCCTTGGTCCACGTCAAGGTTACGTTTAAGCATTACTCTGCAATTTAAGGATAATTTTAACATCTTTTCTAAGCCTGCTGTGTTTGAGATTGATTTTTCTAAATTATTAAGTCTTGTTGTGGCTTGGTCACACATGGGTAGTGTCATACCATGTACATCTAGTTTGTCTGTGGCGCTAATTTCCATTATTGGTTGCATTTCTTTACTTAACATTATTTCATTGAATTTGAGACAGCTTGCAAGAGTTGGCATTAAGGCCATACAATTGACATTTTTGAGGGCTAATTGTTCCATAACATTTGTAGCACATGCATTATCGCCATAAAGTGCATTAATGTGCCGGGTTTTCAATGTTGCTTCTGCTTCTTTAGGAAGTATACCAACTCTCAAACTTTTTAAAATGTTGGCATAAGTTAGATCTGCAGATTGGCGCATGTTTTCTGTTAATTCTCTGTATTGGAAATGTTGCCAAAGGTTGACATTTCCAATGCTGCCGACAGTTTTACGGCCGAGTTTGTGTCCTAATGTTTTAAAAATAGGTTCACCTTTTACTGGTGTTAATTGAAGCAGATCTCCAAAAACAATAATGTGTTTTCCTGCAAAGAGCTCTTCATAGTCTGTTTTGAGTACTTCCTGTAATCTGAGGTGAATCAAAGCTAACATCAGGTTGGAGACCATGTTCACTTCATCTATTAGTAGCATTTTCATTTGTTTCAATACTCTGCGTAATTCCATTGCAGCTTCTGCAGAAAGTTTGTAATAGTCTAATTTGTTCTGGTGTTCTACTGGTAATAGTAGTAATCGGTGTAATGTAACACCACCTATGTTGTAGGCAGCTAAACCTGTGGGGGCAGTGACAACAGCTGACAGTTTGTTGTTTGTCAATTGTTGAGGGAACTTACTAATGATTTTGATTAGGAATGTTTTGCCAGAACCAGCTTCACCACTGACGTACAGTAGTATAGGTTTATAATTATGGCAGGAACATTCTTTATTTTCATGTTTTACACCATGTGCAATTTGTTTTGTTACTTCTTGAAAAATGCTACTTTGCTCATTGTTTAGTTTTGATTGTAGTATAGTTAAGTCTTCCTTATCTTCATACTGACGCATGGTGTTTTCTACTTCTATCATAGCTAATTCTGCCTCATTTGTTATTAGTGGTTCTCCCAGTGGTTCTTGGCTTCCTGTTACAGAAGGTTGACTACTGTCAGGAGTATCCTTATCTAGTTGGGCTTGGAGTTCTTCTTCATGTTGCTGTTCATTGTGCAACATTGTTTTGTACTGTGTCTCTTTAAGATATTGGAAGGCTTGTCTAACTTTATATAAATCTACCAGCTGTTGCCATATTTTTTTGTCTTTTGTAGGTACTCCATTTACTAATATAATTAAAGATTGCTGCATTGGACGTTGCACTCCTAGGGTATGCAAGTTTACATCAGTTATAGGGCTTTCATTTGCTTTGAAAGCATCCTCATATGAGTCATAGTTGTCTAGTAATTGTTCTTCTTTTCTCCATGGTTTGAATAGTTGTAGCAGGGACATGTAATATACTTCTTTATGTTGAGGAGTCTTCAATGACAATTTGATATGATTAATTAAATTTGGTTTAGTGAGTTTAACTAAGCTGCCTTCACAGTCTGTCACTCTATATTTACCTTTTTTTTCATCAGGTTTCATATTATGTTTGTATGTGTAGTTTTGGGCTATTTGGTATAGACACATGTTTTCCAAAGTATTACTTCTGTTTGGGTAGTATGTGTCCAATAAATTGTTTTTTAAAATGTCTTGGCTGTTGGGATCATGTTTGGCTATTGTTTCTATATCTTCATATGATTTTAGAACTCTTTTTCTAGATTTAGCTGGACCAAGACTTAGCCATACTATATTTTCAGATTTACCATACAATGAAGTACCAGTTAAACGATCAGCTGCTTCATAAGATCCACATTCTCTATGGGTGAGCATTTTTATGCCCAAGCTGTATAATTTCTGAGATACTGTTTTATCTGATGACAGGTCATTCCAGAGGTCTTGGAGCTCTGTCTTTTCTGCTTTAGTTAAGTATGCTGTGACATATCGTGCAACTGCAGTAGAATCGTCTGCAATGTACTGCACATCTATGTTTGCATTCCATAAGTGGGCAATGATTGCATTATAATCATTGATATATTTTTCTTCTTCTTTTCTTTTTATGTAATATGTATTTTTAGGTAACTTACCTTTAACACTATGTCTAACTGAAGACATGAGGTTGTTTACTTGACCTGTATTTGTAACTGGTCTAGGGAAACCAAATCGGCATTTGGTGTAGTATTTGCCTTTGTTTTTGTATTTGCGACGACAATATTTTCCACATTTGTGTCTTTGAAATTGTAAAATTTGTGCACGAAGATCACTATTTGTGGCTTCTGATGGAATTTCACAAGTGACATATTTTTCAATAAACTGTAAAACAGTGGCATCATTGTCTTGACCAAATTTAGGAGCATCTTTAATCCATAAAAGCATGTGGATATGTGGTGCTCCTCTGGCTTGGTATTCTTTTCTCCAAAAGAAGTGTTGCACTTCTCCAAGGGGAGGAACAGTTTTATTACAAATAAAATGTAGCATAACAATGAAGCGATGGTGAAAATATCTTGAAACATTAACAGGATCCAAAGAACAAAGTTCTCCAGGTGTTAGAATATCTATGTTTGTTTTGTTTTTATTTGATATGCGTAGGAAATCATGTAAATCTTCCCATGCATATTCTGCACAACTTAATGTAACAAACCAAGTGGGTGGGCCAAGGTTTCTGATCATACAACGTACATCTCCATGACGTCGAAACCAGTACTCTTTAGTACCACGCATATTTGCTAATAGATTTGTAATATTTGATTGTAAAACCTCATCCTTTTGTTGCACTTTCTCTAATAATTGTGTAGCTGTCATATTTTGAAAGTGTGATCCTGATTTTAATATGTGTGCAACTCTGTAACATAAAGTTGCTAGTTCACTTTCAAAGAGTAGGTGGAATATGTATTCCACATTTTGTCTAAATCTGGGATCTTCAGAATACATCCGTAATGAGCGGTATTCTGAAGCTGATATTTGAATAGGTCTATCATCATACCTTCCTCCTTTGCCAGTAGGAAAGAGTAGAGGAAAAGGACGTGCTTCTATACTTTTTTCCCATATACTGATTGGCGATCCTTTTGTTTGACGCATTTGGTAAGTTTCCAGTACATCTTGTACGGTGTCATTACAGTGCAAAGGATGAATTGTATAATGGTCTAAAGTATTTGATATTGTAGCAGGATCTAGTAGCTCAAATTGACCAGCTTCTTGTGTTTCTTGAATTATTTCAGTTGTATCTTTCAAGTATTCTTCAATATTAATTTCTTTGTAATATTCATTATTCTCTTTAAGATATTGGAAGGCTTGTCTAACTTTATATAAATCTACCAGCTGTTGCCATATTTTTTTGTCTTTTGTAGGTACTCCATTTACTAATATAATTAAAGATTGCTGCATTGGACGTTGCACTCCTATAGTATGCACATTTTCTTTTAGATTTAATGGTAAATAAACTACTTTTCCACGAATGCCTATTACCAATTCAGAGGGAGGTAATTTTGCTGTTTTTGGTTGAAGGCGTATTATTGCTTGAAATGGGTGTACTGTTTGAATTATGATGCTCTCATATAAATTAAGTTGTTGTAGAGGTTTTGGTACTGGGTATAATTCCAAATTATTTGTGATAGAACGTGAAGGAGTTTGGTTGTTGTCAAGTTTTGTAGTGCAATAACTGCAAAGTATTAAGGGCTCAGTTATTTCATATTTGTTTTCTGCTACAAGGTAGAGAGCTAATTCAAACCATTTAGAATCTTCATTGTCTTCTATTTTGTATGAAGGTCCACAGTTTTTGTGTTACTTTTATAAAAAATTCTACAGCAACATACACATACATGGTTTGGTACTTCAGCTGATGTATTTTTAAATTTTAGTATTTCTTTTTTGTATGTGTTTAGCAAAAGGTTGCCATGTGTAGAATTGTTGCTTAATTGGTTTAAAGCTATTTCATTCTGTAAATGGCTTTCACTTCCAAAATATTTTTTCTGGATATAGTGAATTTCTTCAAGTAGGTCTTTTGCTGTACCATGTAGAAGGATGTTATTTAACTTTGCTAGTGCTAAAGCAGGACTTTTAGCATATTACAGTTTATAGACTAGATTTCTTATAGTTGAATGATGTGTTGATATCCTTTTGATATCATGGAAAGTGGTTTTACAAGTAGGTCCTGTAATGCAGGCCAATGAATGTCCTTGTAGTCCTGTGTACTTGCGCACTGGACAGGTATCTATATTTTGCAGTAATTTAATTTTGATTTTGTCTTTGCTTTTTACATATTTATTGAGGAATTGGCGTAAAGATTTGAAACATTGTTTGGGAATGTTACACATTGACGTGCATGGCCATTTGTACACTAGACGTTCTGATTCAGTTGAATGGAGGGGTAATTCTAAGTTTTCAGGGCATATTTTTGTAAGAAGTACTTCTTGTTCCATTATGGTATTATTCACTTTTTCATAACCTCGACCACTGCTATGTATGGCAATTGTATTAGTTTGCTTTTGTTTGTACGCTTCTTCATTAAAATATGGTTCTGTGCTTGTAGTGTGATTCCATTCACCTCCGCTGATACTTAAGAAGTTCTTTCTGTTGATATTTCGCTTATTGAGAAGTCTTTTTTGTAATTTAGTTATTAGTTTTGTTAGTGGTTTCATTTTGTTTAACAGTAAAATAAATACATTTCTTTTGAGAAGAATTGCACTGTCCATCAATGCTTCTAAGATTAATTTCCTACGATAGGTTTTAAGCTTTGAACCTGATTTCTCTCCTGTTTTTATAAGATTTTGAAGGACTTTGTGACGGTATATTTTGGCTAAAATACTTTTCTTGGTATGCTTACTTTGCACTATATTAAAATTTGAAGAAGTAGTTTTATCTGTACTGATAGCTGATTTTCTATTAATTGTTTTTTGGTTTTTTTACATTTTGATAGAGGAAGCGAAGTTGTTGTACTTGAAAATTCTTGTGTTTCACTAAATGATTGTATTAGCTGTTTTGTTTCAACTTTTTTTTACAAATTCTGCTAGAGATGGATGCTTATGTTGGACACCTTTATTTTCATTTGCTCTACTTTTGCGTTGCTTTCTTCGGACTTGACTTTTGGTGGGCATTCTTTATGGTCTGTTGAAAAAAATAAAGAAGATATGGGTTGGTGTGTTCTGGAATGTATGTGTGCTGTGTGCATGAGTGTTTGAGTAAGATGATAAAGATGTATGTAATGGTGTGTGATTGTGCATTGGGAACTAAAACTAGTAGGGATAGGTATTCTTGAATTTATGTGTTACTAAACTGGGGTTCAGATGACAAAAAAAGTAAGCTAGTGGTGTGGAAATAGTAAATCTAATGTATACAATTAAAACAGTTGTTTGTTCTATAATATGAAAATTGTAGTGGTTCAGTTGGGTAATTTGTGTGTCCAAAAATAGAAATTTGTGGGCCATTCTGGCTGTAAATCGCTGTTTAAGACATGGAAATTTTTGGACAAAATGGTACAAAATCTCTATTTTTAGAAACCGAAATAGCTTGTATTAATGTTATAGTATATTTGATTAATAATACAAATATTATGGTGATATTTTACTTACTTTTTTTAAAAAATTAACAGGTAACTTCTTAGTTTTTCTTTCTTCTTCGAATTCGGCTGCTTCTTTTCAGGAAACTGGTCTTCACTGCAATTGTAAAAGCTTCAAATTAGTAACTTTGTTTGTATATAGCACTGTTTTTAATTTAGATATTGATTTTTTTAATTGAAATCCTCAGTGCCTTCTGTAAAACCATTAAACTAATTTATTTACATAAGATACATTGCATCAGTTCAGTACATATGATATGTTCTTAATGAACAAATTGCATTGAATGACTAACTGTAGCAAAAAAAAAATCTTTACTATATCTTGTGAAATTTATAATATATTAGTGAATACCACTATTTCTGTAAGTAAACTGTTCTAGGTAATAGCGCCTCAATGTCATGTCTAATTTAAAGTAATTAAGTAAATAAATAAATAAATAAATAAAAACAAAAAATATGAAATTGTATAAGTATTTTTATAAAGGTTTAAACATAGATTGTGTTTGCATGCAATTTTGTTTGAATATATGTAGTCTATATATTTCATTTAAAAAATGTTAGTTTAACATGATTTGAGTGTGTGTGTATAAAGAAAGTAAAAAGTATAAAGGTTTATAAGTGATAGTTGATTTTAGGAAATTGAAAAAAGTACAGTAAATTCATT
The DNA here is from genome assembly GCF_040938575.1 of Ambystoma mexicanum. NCBI lineage: Eukaryota > Metazoa > Chordata > Amphibia > Caudata > Ambystomatidae > Ambystoma > Ambystoma mexicanum. The sequence continues at coordinate 168,141,667 of NC_090933.1, forward strand.
TTACAGATTTTACAAGGTAAAAGTCCGTTTCAAAATGTGTTCATCTACTATACAGAAAATATGCATACCTGAAGTTTGTGTTCATGCATATGGATATGCATGGAGCTGCAAGTAGAAATCTTGAAGACTTGTACAGTATTTCTGGTAGATGCTGCTTGCCAATGATATGACACTTGTACTCAGAGAGATTCAGAGTACATTTGCAGTGCTGATCTATGATGATGCAGTTAGATGTAGAGGTCTTGAATGTGATTTTTGAGGTACATCCAATGAGGGAATGGCAGAGAGAGTGTAGTGGAAATGGTAGAAGGGCTGTTCATGTTACGATATGTCCGCGGACATGGCGGTAGTTCGCGGACATCGGGAGTTACATCCGGGGATTTTTGGGTTGAGAAGTCATGCAAATGAGAATAAGCACTGAAAGGGATTGGTCAGGAAAGTTTGGTGGGTGTGTTGTGCCAGGAGAGATTTTCTCAGATACTCTTTTTGCTGAGAGAACAAAAGATAGCTATGGCTGTGTGATTCAGAAAACAGATTGTTTGGATTTTAGGAGATTCGTGGATACATTGGTTGAAGGTGCATGCAGAAAGCTGTGGAGTAGCTGTAGATCTTGGATTCCCACATGTGGAAGTACACTGGCATGGAGTACGTGGAATGAAGTGGTTGGACTTGCTACCTCTCTGTGCTACTTTGGAGACAGAGCAACATCCAGACATAATTGTAATTCATTGTGGAGGGAACAGTTTAGGACATGTGACTGGAATTTTTTTGCAATTTGCTATGAAAAAAGGACTTAGGAAGGTTATGGACATGTTTCCTAATTCTCAAGTGATATTTTCACGGATTACGCAGAGACAAATGTGGCTTCGTTCTTCTTCATTTGGTCCACAAATGGAAAAAGCAAGGTGCAATGTTAATAAGGCTGTTTGTGGCTTTCTAAGAGATTTTGGCATGTCTACTTTTCACAATGAAAATATTATGTTTTGTAGTACATATATTTTTCGCAGAGATGGAGTCCATCTTACTTATGCTGGCAATCAGATTTTTCTGAGAAATGTACAAAATGCATTGCAACCTTTTTTGGAATTATAACAACGATTTTGAAGTAGATGTTAAGCATTTACAATTTTTGACTTACAAACACCACCCAAAGGCTCTTTTCAGAGCCACCACTTCTTTCCAGAGAAAATTACAATGTTTGTGATGGAGTAGCAACCCAATTTTTTTAATGTTCGCGAACTGTCCGCGGACTTCTAAAAAATACAAAGAGCCCTGCTTCATTTATTTTCACTTCTATTTTTTAACTGTGAAAGGCGGCTCTGAAAAGAGCCTTTTTTTTTTGATTTTTGTAATTTTGTATTTTTTTTGGTTTTTCAGACACGACACACTAGGAGAGGAGGGTAAAGGAGGGTAAAGGGGGGGACACCAACCACAGGGATAAGAAAGTGCGAGCTGAGAGAGGAAGATGTAGAGTGGGTTTTATTTCGGTAGTGAGCAGGTCTTCTCGTGCTCTGAGACGATAGTCTCAAAAGCACTCCGAAGTCGCTCCCCCTGCAGAGTACTGTGTCACAGTACATACATACAACTGTGACCCTTGAAAGGTAAGGGTCATCAGCATTCTGTATGGCCTGTGAGGCAGCTTGAGAAAGACGCTGTCCCACAGAGGTGGTCCTTGTGGTGACAGGATCAGAAACAGAGGATGAAGTAGAGGAAATCAACCTGCTACGTTCTTCGCAAGGTACAACCCTGCGAATAGACCCAGAGTGAAATGACCTCAGGTGTCGCTTCATAGTAGTGGTCCCAAAGCTGTACTTACCATGCTTCCCGCGACTGAGTATCATTTTGCACTCATTGCAGGTAACACGGTTCGCACAAGCCTTAGGACCATTCCCATGAATGGTAAATAACCGCCACACCCAACACTCACGCCTAGTGCGGGTAGTAGGGATTTCCTCTACCTCATTCTCATCATCCTCTTCTTCCTCCTCCGCATCCTCACTCCTGTTCCCCTCTTCAGGCCCTTCGGGAGGTGGTGGTGGTGGAGGGGGTGGGGGTGGTGCTGAAGCAGGTTGCAGCACCAAGTGGCAGTTCAAGAGCCAAGGATGCCATCTCAATGATGGTGTAGTCTGCAGGTGGCAGCAAAAATCACTGTGTTCTGAAGAATAGCCAGAAACACAATGGGAATAAGCTCTTGGGTGTGGTCTTTTATAGGGGTGCTTGTGCGCGGTCCGCGGACATGTGCACTGTCCGCGGACAGATCGAACACAAAAAAAGGATCGGAAAGTTTCAAAAGGTATATAGAAACTCAATATTGCTATGCGGGACTTGTGCCATGGTGAGATTTTATTGAAAAATATTATGGATTAACTGAAAATGTACTTTTAAATTGTTCGGGGACATGAACAGTGTCCGCATTTCAGGACACACGATGAGCGTGGGTGCGGTCATATGATCCGTTTGCGAACTAGTCCGCGAAGGAAGCGCCTGTCCGCAGGACACCAAGTGCACGGAGATTGGTTAGCGCATGCGCATTGATGTCCTATGGACACTGTTCGGGTTCTGAAGTAATTAAAAGTGCGTCACACGTGAAACGAACATTTCAGGACACTGCGTGTGTTCTTAGAACAGTTTAAACTTGGTAGCGAACAGTAAGGACAGATATAGTGTTCTTCAGGACACGTGTAATTTAGTTTATGGACGAACATTTCAGGACACCAATTGTGTTCTTAGAACAGTTTCAATTGGGTAGCGAACACTACGAACAGGTATAGTGTTCTTCAGGACACCTCCATTTTCATTTACGTACGAACATATCAGGACACCAATAGCGTTCTTAGAACAGTTTGAACTTGCTAGCGAACAGTACCGGACAGGTATAGTGTTCTTTAGGACACTTTAATTTTTGTTTGTTTACGAACAATTCAGGACACCGCGTGTGTTCTTAGTACAGTTTCATGTTGCTAGCGAACACAACGAACATTTGTACTGTTGTTCAGGACACATCATTTTCGTTTATTTACGAGCATTTCAGGACACCAATTGTGTTCTTAGGACAGTTTTAAGTTGATAGCGAACATTACGGACAGATATAGTGTTCTTTAGAACACTTTAATTTTTGTTTCTTTACGAACATTTCAGGACACCACGTGTGTTCTTAGAACAGTTTCAACTTGCTAGCGAACAGTACGAACAGGTGTGGTGTTCTTCAGGACACCTCCATTTTCGTTTATGTAGGAACATTTCAGAACACTCGCACTGTCCGCGGACACTTTTATTGTTTTTTTTTAAAAAAACGGAAACTATTCACAATACAATATAAAAATAAACTTTATTTAACATATATTAATAATTTATGACAGAGAAGGTGAGGCAGAAACAGAAACAAAAACAGGAGAATTTGGGGTTTCAACATGATTGGTATTAGGTGAAGAAGGGATGGAAATCTCATCAAAACGTTTTGGATTATGGAGAGGGTTTGGGGATAATTGACTGGGATATGGTGAGGAGGGACAAGTACATGTGGGGCAATGGTACGAGGTTTTTGGTTTGAAATGATTTTCTACAAAAGTTTTTAAATTATTAAAATTAGCCAACAATACATCCATTTTTTCTTCTATATTGTGAAGACTGTTATCCATAACAGGGTTTTCTGAAGTTTTTTCTATTCTGGTATGCTCTGTACAAAAAATAATATATATGTTAAATGTATATAAAAAAAATATAACTTTGTTAAAGGGACGTTATGGTTAAGTTGCGCTACTAAAAACCTATGAAATTCAGTGAAAAAACTTTGTTAAAGGGACGTTATGGTTCCAAGTCACATGTGTATGTACTTCTCATGAAATATGTGTAGAAGGGATTCTTATTATGTTGCGAAAAAAGTGTCAAGAATCATTGCAAGAAATATACCCTAATAAGTGCATTGAACGATGCATTGATATAAATAGCATGCTATTATGGGGTTCTATCTAGTATACTAAGCTACTCATACAGAAACATAACATTGTGTGCAGCGTACAAGATGAAGGTATGATATTCGTAATGTTAATATGTTGAATAATGAAATGATAATTGTTTTCTTAATAGATTTTTGTGTACTGTGAAATATGTAATAAGTAGGTAATAAAACCCATGTATTACATAATTGCATTACTATAGACAAAACACAAAGACACAAGAACACATACCAATATGGGTATATACAGGGAAAGTGAAGTTAGAAAAAAAGCACAAGTAGTAGCAGAAACAATTCATAACTTAACTGATTAGTTTCATGCAAATAAATGATTGCTCTGTTTCAAAGCTGCTATTTACCCTATGTATATGTATCACTTGATGTGATTTGACCCTAAGGAAAGTAGTGTGAGTACAATGTATACAAATATGACCATATACAGGGAAAGTACAGCCATAAAAAAAAACAACAGAACTATCCGAAAGTGCTCATAAGTCTAGTGATTATCTTTATGCACAAAAAGGATTGGTCTTTCAAGCTTGTGTTTTCACATATGTATAAGTTTCATATGATGTGACTGTACTCTAAGGGAATTACTGTAAGAACCTACTAGAAGGATATGTCTACAAATAAAATAAAATTCTTAGTTTCTGACTGTTACTGAAGAAAACCATGTGGCCTAGATATGTCAGCAAAAGAAAAAATAGTGAGCCAGACATGTGATGTCATCAGTGATGTCATCAATGACATTTGTGATGTCATCTTTGATGTCCTGGGTGTTAGTCTTAGCAGTGCACGGTGGTGGCGCGAGTTATGGTTGCTTAGCTTACCATAACTGGCGAATTTCAAGGGTTTTTCGGTTTTACTTGGAACCATAACGTCCCTTTAACAAAGTTTTTTCACTGAATATATATATATATATATATATATATATATATATATATATATATATTCACTAAAAAAAAAACTTTGTTAAGGGGACGTTATGGTTAAGTTTCCCTACCAAAAACCTGTGCACTTCACTAAAATAACTTTTCAAACGTGCCATTATGGTTCAAAGTAAAACCGAAAAACCCCATAAATTCACCACTTATGATAGGCAAAGCGACCATAACTGCCCGCACCACTGTCCTCTGCTAACACTAACACCCAGGACATGAAAGATGGCATCACAAATGTCATTAATGACATCACTGATGTAATCACATGTTATGCTAAGCTAAGCAACCATAACTCGCGCCACCACTGTGCACTGCTAAAATGAACACCCAGGAAATCAAAGATGACATCACAAAATGTGTTACTTGAACCGGTTTTACTTTGAACCATAATGGCACGTTTGAAAAGTTTTTTTAGTGAAGTGCACAGGTTTTTGGTAGGGCAACTTAACCATAACGTCCCCTTAACAAAGTTTTGTTTTAGTGAATTTTATGGGTTTTTAGGAGGGCAACTTAACCATAACGTCCCTTTAACAACGTTTTTTTTAACTGAATTTCACAGGTTTTCAGCAGAGCAACTTAACCATACTGTCCCTCTTGCAGTTTTTTTTCTAAAGATGATCGGTTTACAGTAGTGCCACGTAACCATAATGTAAAGCAATTTCGGACTTATTTAAACACCTTGCGGAGAATACCACTTGACAATATGCTGGTGTACAGCACGGTAACGTGTCCCAGAATCCGTAAACACTTAACAGTAAGATGTTTGTGTTGTGGACAATGTGGAAACAGATTTCATATTCATATAGGAACGTCCACCTGCAACATGTGCCTTGCACAGCGCCAACACGTATTGGTCGTTATCCATTAACAATGTAGTGCACATTGCATACTTTCAGCAAAAGTTTTAGTTATCTGAAAATGACATCAGCTAAGACCATCCATGATCCCCAAGAAACAACAGCACTACTGTAATGAAGGAGCATGACAAACACTGCCCCAACCTTAGAAATAACAAACGCACAATATTTTTGCACCGGCCACCCACTCCCCGATATCACTGTTTGATACGTCTTTCCTAATTTCTGTTCGCAAATGGACTTATTAGCTGTTTTACCAAAAAAAAAAAAGCCATCCGTTAACAAAGTAAATGTTGCGTTAAGAACCACCTTTCACAGTACAGGACATAGACGCAATAAGATTTGACAATAATGGTATAGATGTGCAAAGCATTAGCGTGTGCTATGGAAAAATGGGATTTCTGGTTAAACAAAATCCTTTTTCAAGATGGCCACCATCGAAAGGAAAGGCGGTTGTTCCATACATAGCCCCTCTTCACTTTCCATGACAGCAAGGAAAAAGCAACAGTATGTACCGTGATGCAGAACCTGTAAATAACATACAGTGACGTATAACGTGGTACTTTACATTTCAAAATGATACGTGTCATTTTAAAAGAAAATGGTTACATTTTAGAATTTGGAAAGTAGTTTTATTTAACAAACAACTGTCAGAGATGAACAGACTAATTGCATTTGCAAATAATTTGTAGCAATGACTCCAAGGGCCAACATTGAAAATGTTCATGGAGAGACACATGGAGTTAATTTCGCATACGCAAAGTATGCGTTTCTGTTGAAGCACTCCATTTGTTTGCACAGGTATTTCCAACACGGCGGCATCACCGTTGCTTTACACCACCATAAATGATAATAAGTCGCTCCTTGTCGCTAGTTCAGCGTAGGGACAGAGAGGCCCTGGCCTGTCATCCCATAACATTATACTGGACAGGCACCCGGTCACCAGCAGTTGCATCTGGCGTGGAAAGAAGCCGTCACTCGGCATCTGAAAACCGTGGCACGCACAGTATGTCAAAATGTGGCTAAGGGGAAAATGTAAGACAAAATCTGTGTCAATACCCAACCTTTAGGAAAAATTTCCAAAACAGACATAAAGATTGTGGAAAATACTACACAAATGTAAGTGGCCAAACATGACATTTTAAAGAAGTATTAGAGTTCACCATGGGGACATTTAGGGGGTAATTCATAGAATTCAGCGCACAAGTGGCGCACGCGGCTGGCGCACAGTGTGCGCATGGGAATCCCTGCGCCAGCCGCGTGCGCTAAAATCCATTTCCGCGCACAGCGTATTCATGGATTCCAGCCACCAAAACCAGCCATGGTGCACAGTGGCGCGGCGACCCTGCAGCAGCGCCAGTTATGCCCCCAAGAACGCCTCTCACGCAGGGAAAAGCCATCAAAATCCCCAATCCAGCGCAAAGGACTGCGCCAACCCTGTACCAGCACGGCAAGCGGGCTACGTGTATCACTGGGGTGCGCGGGAAGTACCTCACGCGATTGGCCCCGTGCGAGCAGGGTATGCGTATTTCAGGGGTGCGCGGGAAGTTCCAAACGCGATATCCGCAGGGTATGTGTATCTCAGGGGTGCGCGGGAAGTTCCACACGCGATTTCAGCAGGGTACGTGTACTTCAGGGGTGCGCGGGAAGTTCCACATGCGATTGGCCCCGTGCGAGCAGGGTACGCGTATTTCAGGGGTGCGCGGGAAGTTCCACACGCGATTTCCGCAGGGTACGTGTATTTCAGGGGTGCGCGGGAAGTTCCACACGTGATTTCCGCAGGGTACGTGTATTTCAGGGGTGCGTGGGAAGTTCCACACGCGATTTCCGCAGGGTACGTGTATTTCAGGGGTGCGCGGGAAGCTCCACACGTGATTTCAGCAGGGTACGTGTATTTCAGGGGTGCACGGGAAGTTCCAAACGCGATTAGCCCTGTGCGAGCAGGGTACGCGTATTTCAGGGGTGCGCAGGAAGTTCCACATGCGATTTCCGCAGAGTACGTGTATTTCAGGGGTGCGCGGGAAGTTCCACACGCGATATCCGCAGGGTACGTGTATTTCAGGGGTGCGCGGGAAGTTCCACACGCGATTCCATCAGGGTACGTGTATTTCGGGGTGCGGGGGAAGTGTCACACGCGACATCAGCAGGGTACGTGTATTCCAGGGGTGCGCGGGAAGTTCCACACGCGATTCCATCAGGGTACTTGTATTACAGGGGTGCGCGGGAAGTTCCACACGCGATCTCATCAGGGTATGTGTATTCCAGGGTGCGGGGGAAGTATCACACGCAACATCAGCAGGGTACGTGTATTCCAGGGGTGCGCAGGAAGTTCCACACGCGATTCCATCAGGGTACGTGTATTACAGGGGTGCGCGGGGAGCACCACACGTGAATTGCACATGTGGGTCCTCCCAGGTGTTCCCTCTACACCCTCCACGGCCCCTGCAGGTGGCTCACACCACAGGGGCCTACCCTGCACATGTCCTGCAGGCACCCCATCCACCATGGCCATGCCCCCCAGCCAACCCACATGTCAACTTGCACTACTGCCCACCAACGCATGTCCCCCTGCACCCCCAGCCACCAGGGGCACCCTCCACCAGGCCCCCACCCATGTCTCCCACCCCTCCCACCCCCAGCACTGTGGGGCACATGCCAGCAGGCCCCCACCCATGTCTCCCACCCCCCCAACCACCAGCACTGTGGAGCACCTGCCAGCAGGCCCCCACCCATGTCCAACTCATGTTCCCCTGCACCCACACCCCCCAGCACTGTGGGGCACCTGCCAGCAGGCCCCCACCCATGTCTCCCACCACCCCCACCCCCCAGCACTGTGGGGCACCTGCCAGCAGGCCCCCACCCATGTCTCCCACCCCCCTCTCCCCCCAGCACTGTGGGGCACCTGCCAGCAGGCCCCCACCCATGTCTCCCAACCCCCCCAACCCCCAGCACTGTGGGGCACCTGCCACCAGGCCCCCACCCATGTCTCCCACCCCTCCCACCCCCAGCACTGTGGGGCACATGCCAGCAGGCCCCCACCCATGTCTCCCACCCCCCCAACCACCAGCACTGTGGGGCACCTGCCAGCAGGCCCCCACCCATGTCCAACTCATGTTCCCCTGCACCCACACCCCCCAGCACTGTGGGGCACCTGCCAGCAGGCCCCCACCCATGTCTCCCACCACCCCCACCCCCCAGCACTGTGGGGCACCTGCCAGCAGGCCCCCACCCATGTCTCCCACCCCCCTCTCCCCCCAGCACTGTGGGGCACCTGCCAGCAGGCCCCCACCCATGTCTCCCAACCCCCCCAACCCCCAGCACTGTGGGGCACCTGCCAGCAGGCCCCCACCCATGTCTCCCACCACCCCCACCCCCTAGCAGTGCAGGGGCAGCCTCCACCAGGCCCCCACTCATGTCTACCACCACCCCCACTCCCCAGCACTGTGGGGCACCTGCCAGCAGGCCCCCACCCATGTCTCCCACCACCCCCACCCCCCAGCAGTGCAGGGGCAGCCTCCACCAGGCCCCCACTCCTGTCTCCCACCACCCACACCCCCCAGCAGTGCAGGAGCAGACTCCACCAGGCCCCCACCCATGTCTACCTGCACCCCCTACCGCCCAGCAGGGCAGGGTCACCCTCCACCAGGCTCCCACTCCTGTCTCCCACCGACCCCACCCCCAGCAGTGCAGGGTCACCCTCCACCAGGCCCCCACCCATGTCTCCCACCACCCCCACCACCCAGCAGTGCAGGGTCAGCCTCCACCAGGCCCCCACTCCTGTCTCCCACCACCTCCACCCCCCAGCAGTGCAGGGGCAGCCTCCACCAGGCCCCCACCCATGTCACCCTGCACCCCCTACCCCCCAGCAGTGCAGGGTCACCCTCCACCAGGCTCCCACTCCTGTCTCCCACCACCCCCACCCCCCAGCAGTGCAGGGTCACCCTCCACCAGGCCCCCACCCATGTCTCCCACCACCCCCACCCCCAGCAGTGCAGGGTCACCCTCCACCAGGCTCCCACTCCTGTCTCCCACCACCCCCACCCCCCAGCAGTGCAGGGTCACCCTCCACCAGGCCCCCACCCATGTCTCCCACCACCCCCACCCCCCAGCAGTGCAGGGTCACCCTCCACCAGGCTCCCACTCCTGTCTCCCACCACCCCCAGCAGTGCAGGGTCACCCTCCACCAGGCCCCCACCCATGTCTCCCACCACCCCCACCCCCCAGCAGTGCAGGGGCAGCCTCCACCATGCCCCCACTCATGTCTCACACCACCCCACCCCCCAGCACTGTGGGGCACCTGCCAGCAGGCCCCCACCCATGTCCCCTATTACCCCCACCCCCCAGCAGTGCAAGGGCAGCCTCCACCAGGCCCCCACTCATGTCTCCCATCACCCCCACCCCCCAGCACTGTGGGGCACCTGCCAGCAGGCCCCCACCCATGTCCAACTCAAGTTCCCCTGCACCCCCACCCCCCCAGCACTGTGGGGCACCTGCCAGCAGGCCCCCACCCATGTCTCCCACCACCCCCACCCCCCAGCACTGTGGGGCACCTGCCAGCAGGCCCCCACCCATGTCTCCCACCCCCCCACCCCCCAGCAGTGTGGGGCACCTGCCAGCAGGCCCCCACCCATGTCTCCCACCCCCCCCAACCCCCCAGCAGTGTAGGGGCAGCCTCCATCAGGCCCCCACTCATGTCTACCACCACCCCCCAGCACTGTGGGGCACCTGCCAGCAGGCCCCCACCCATGTCTCCCACCACCCCCACCCCCCAGCAGTGCAGGGGCAGCCTCCACCAGGCCCCCACCTATGTCTCCCTGCACCCCCTGCCCCCCAGCAGTGCAGGGTCACCCTCCACCAGGCTCCCACTCCTGTCTCCCACCACCCCCACCCCCCAGCAGTGCAGGGTCACCCTCCACCAGGCCCCCACCCATGTCTTCCACCACCCCCACCCCCCAGCAGTGCAGGGGCAGCCTCCACCAGGCCCCCACTCATGTCTCCCACCACCCCCACCCCCCAGCACTGTGGGGCACCTGCCAGCAGGCCCCCACCCATGTCCCCTATTACCCCCACCCCCCAGCAGTGCAAGGGCAGCCTCCACCAGGCCCCCACTCATGTCTCCCACCGCCCCCACCCCCCAGCACTGTGGGGCACCTGCCAGCAGGCCCCCACCCATGTCTCCCACCACCCCCACCCCCCAGCCACCAGGGGCAGCCTCCACCAGGCCCCCACTCATGTCCCCTATTACCCCCACCCCCCAGCAGTGCAGGGGCATCCTCCACCAGGCCCCCACTCATGTCTACCACCACCCCCACCCCCCAGCACTGTGGGGCACCTGCCAGCAGGTCCCCACTCATGTCCAACTCATGTTCCCCTGCACCCCCACCCCCCAGCACTGTGGGGCACCTGCCAGCAGGCCCCCACTCATGTCCAACTCATGTTCCCCTGCACCCCCACCCCCCAGCACTGTGGGGCACCTGCCAGCAGGCCCCCACCCATGTCCAACTCATGTTCCCCAGCCAACATGTCATCACAATCTAGATCCCTGGTCCCTATGGTCAGCCTCCAAATGCAAAACACCCACCCGAGTATTGCATCCACCCACTCATAATTGGCAATTACATGACAGAACACCAATTGCAAGTTCCGAAACAAACACATTTCCCTCACATACACCCAATGGGTGTCAGTGAATCTCAAAACCCATATCATGATATGCATGAAACCAATGAGATACTACACATTGAAGTTCACTAAAAAAATATGTATTAAAGGAAACATAAATAGAATCAAAAATAAAGAAACAGAAATGGGAATGTACAAAAATGAAAAGAAGCATGTCCGTGAAAAAAAGCAAAAGCAAAAATCATAATCCAAACTAATGGTGTCCGAAGTCACTGTCCAGAAAACAAAATCCAATGGGAAATAAAATTGAAAGCCATTGCTCCATGGTTAAAATGTGAAAGAAAAATACAATCCAACAGTGAACTTTGTACATACGAACAAGCCAGGGTCCATTATCCCAACAAAAGAAATGAAACCTATCTAACTACACTAACTAATAAAATAAACTATATACAAAAATGTGGCCAATGTCCAAAAGGTCCAAAAAAAATCCAAAAAAAAGGAAACCTAACACTACCTACATAACTATGTACAAGGGCAGCGGGCTAGTTTGACGGCTCACTTTTGGATGTCCCGGGCCAGGGCATCATCGAACTCCTGCTCAATGTCCCGGAGGCGGTCCTCCTCCATGGCTCCGAGGGTCCGCAGGGCCGTCGACGTGTCCACTTCCAAACCCCTGGGGATTGCCTCGAGGCACTCGGCCCGCCTCAGGGCCCTCCGCATGGAGTTCTCCGCCCTGACCATTGTGAGCCGTGCCTCTTCCGCCCGCTGCCGCTCCGCATCTATGGCGTGGCCCAACCGCTGCCACACAGAAGACACTCGCTGTCCTGGGTCCTCCTGCCCTCCGGCCGATGCCTGCCCCTCCGATGTTGAAGGCCCCGAGCCTTCATGGCTCCCACTACGTTGCTGCTGCTGCTGTGCCTCTGCCCGTGCACTGCCTCCTGCTGCCTGCACATCCTCCGCCGGCTGGGGTGCAGTCGTTGATGTGGCCACCCCTGCTGGACGTCCGACTCCCGACTGTGGCAGGGATGCCTCCTCCACCAGCCTGGCCGCACCGTCAGAGGCAGCTCCACAGGGCACCCAGGTGACTGATGGGTGGGAAGATGGCACGGAGGACGACTGGCGCGTAGGGGGTTCTGTTGAGGAGGGGGTCGTAGCAAGCCCCATCATACAGAGGAATCCGGCCTGGGTGACCTGTCCCAGCAGGCTGATGTGGTCAACGAGCCATTCGAGATGACGTGCAGTCTCCTCGTGAAAATACTGCAGGTCACCTCGCATGGCCCGTTGACGCAACGCCACACCAGTCAGAACAGGCTCAACCCGGACCCGGATAGCAACGTCCGCAGGCAGAGGAAGGCCAGTTGTCGTGAGCTCATCCCCTGCCTGAAAACGGGTCTGGACGTAGGCATCCCTGCTGGTGCAAGATGATGCAGGGACAGGATCTGGGACAGGATTGCACACAGGCACCTCCGCGGCGGCCTGTGCTGCCTCCTGTCCCTGGTCCTGCACTGCACCACTAGCACCAGTGGGATCCCCACCTCCAGACCCCGTCTCTGTTGCTTGCACGGCCTCTTCCTCCACCAAACCCCCCACCAACCTGGATGACTCCGTGCCATCTTCCCCCGTTGGGCCCTGTGGGTTCCCAGCTGCCCCTTCTGCTGCCGAGGAGTCCAACTCCAACCTCCGCCTCTTGGACCTCCCCCCGGCAGCTGCGGCCTGGGACGCGGCACCGGACTCCTCACTCCCCGACGAGATGACAACATGGGAGGGGAGCCGGGCCTTGCGTCTCCGGCTGGCGGTGGGATCCCCGCCGCTGTGCTCCACAGCACCTTCTCCGCCCTCTTCATCAGTTGACGCTGCAGACAGGGAGAAATAAAACACAGGCATCAGGGCACTGTACAATGGACACATACACACATGACAGTTGCATTGGCAAACCTCAGACATGTCATCACAATCACCAACACACATGTCATTTCAACTCGCACACATGAGCCATACCACAGCCATATCGCAACTGCCAGCACCATCCATACACATACAACAGCATGAGCAGGCAAAGGTGAGCCAGACATCACATGCAACACAGGAAGTGCACCACACATGTACACACACCACCACACTTGCATGCATGTGTACACCTCTGCCAAGTGTCGCAGTGTTCAGATGGGCATCCATGTCACATCTGCCAATCAGGCTTCCACATACTGCTGTCACATGCATCCATGTTGCATCACTGTTGCACCCTTGTCAAATACACACACATGTACATGTACACAGTGCTGATACATGCAGCTGAAAACAACATACATGCGTGACATCACGGACATGTCTACTTACATACACATTCATCCAAACATGTGTGCCCACACAACTGCATTTGGCATGCAAGCCTACACACACAAGCACCATCCATGTCTCACACATTCCAGCCCTTGCATGTGTTAGCCCCACGGCCCTGTACACCCCCACCCATACTCGACCCCATAAAAACAGATGTGCAACCTGCACACTACTGAAAAATCACCACACGCACAGCTCACAATCAGGATGCATGTACACTTACCGCTCGACTCCAGACGGGTCTGCCTCTCAAGGACCTGGATGTGGAGCGCTGGGGATATGCGTTCCAGGACCCTCATCTGTTCTTCCGACAAGTGGCCCCGGCGCCCCTTGGCATCCGCTGCCTTCAAGAGGCGCCGGGCCTTGTTCAGGGTCCTGGACCTGAAGTCCTCCCAGCGCTTCTTGACATGTTGTAAGTCGCGGACTGCCACCCCCTCCGCGTTGATGGCAGTCACGATGTCAGTCCAGATCCGAGTCCGTCCTTCCTTGTCGGCGCGGGAACTTCCGAAGAGGGCATCATAGTGCCCCAGGACTTGCTCCACCAGGACACCAACTTCGGTGGCACTGAAGCTGGTGCCCCTCTGCCTCTCTGGCCGGGGGTTGTCAGTGGTCTCAGATGGTGTTTGCCCCGACATGACAACCCCAGAGGCAGGAGTGGGTGGGCAACTGGGTCCTGGGGCTGGGCTGTGGAGGGATGGAATCCCAGTCGGGAGTCTTCGGTTCCAGCAGGGGTGGTCACAGCAACAGCACCCCTGGATGATGTGCAGGCAGCAAATGGCAGGGCATGTGGGCAGCAGGCAGTCAGGCAGCAGCAGATGGCAGGTGGGAGCGTGCTCGGGGCTCTGGCGGGCAGTAGTTCGGCCTTCTGGGCAGGAGCGTGGTCTTCCGTGTGCTTACGCGTGGCCAGCTTTATACGGAGTGATTTGGCACGTGAAAATTCGGCACATCAGCGTGTAATTCGAGGAAAGGCCCTTAGCGCGTAAGCGCGTCTGCACGCATATGCAATTTCATTGGACAGAAGGCCCTCAAGCGCAAGCGCCCCTGTGACGTGACGCATACAGGCGTGCATGGGCATTTCAGCGCGCGTGAAAAACTGCACATCCGTGTGTAATACGAGGAAAGGGCCCATACGCGTTATTCATGTTACTGGGTGCCACCGCGTACTGCGGAAGGTTGAATCCACGCACGTAGGCTGCAGGGTTGCGTGCACGGTTTTACTGCAGTTTTGGGGTGCCTGAGCGTTGTGTGACCCGTCACCACATCACCAGGGTCATATACAGCCTTGCAGGTGCAGGGGGGCTGTTAACATCTTGCTTCCCACCCCCTTCACCCCAATTGCCCAGGTCAATTGTGGTGTACACCTCCCATTGGCACCACTCCATCTGTGCCAGCACTACTACATCTGTGCCATGGTTGGGAGGGCACCAAAGGTGAGGGGTGCCTCAGCTTGGCGTCCTCCTCGTGGCGGGCGCAGTCGGGGACGTGGCCGTGGTGACCAGGGAGTAGGGGGACTCCAGGGTGTCCAGGGCGGCCACAGAGGGGGAAGAGGCAGGGGTGCGCCACTTGAGCACAATGTTGTGCCATGTGTCGGTGCAGTCATGCCACCACCCCCTGTGGTTCCGGGGGATGCAGCTCCTGCATCTGGCACTGGCACCCGTTCGACCCGGCAGTCCGTTCCATCGACTGCCACGGGCCCAAGGGTAGTGGTAGCTGCAGGTGCAGCTGTGGACACCGCCACCCAGGCTCATGGTCTGCCAGCGCAGGCTGCGTTGGCACTTGAAGAGCCCTTGGTAGATCTCCAACAGGCCAGGGGGGAAACTATAGGGGCACGCCGGGCTGCTCAGACCAAGACACGCGTCCCTGGGGCAGTCATGTCATCTGCTGCCCCGAACAGCCGGGTGTTGGCAAGTGCAGGGGCAGATGCACCCAACAGCACCCCGGTTGTGAGTCTGCCAACCAGGACCATTGCGGTCAATGACCCTGCCACAGCTGATGTTGCTGCGCAGGGTCCATTAGTGGGCACCCAGCTGCCACTGACACAAGTCAGGCCTTTGGTCATCCCTCCACCTGCCACTCCCTTGGCTCAATCCACCGAACCCACTGGCCATACTGGTCAGGGCGGCATTAGCCAGCCAGGGTCTGCGCCACAGTCCAAGAGGAGGAAGGTTGCACCTGCAGCACAGGCTGGGACCCTACACACAGCCACGACCTCCTGCACGTCGAGGAAGAAGCCTTTCTGTAAGCAGGAACTGGACTTCCTCGTGGACTACGTGCGGGGCCGCAGCCGTGATATGCTAGTGGGTGCCAATAGTCAGACTACGGCTGCCCAACGTGACACCCACTGAAAGCATGTTGCGGAACATGTCAGTTCATTCGGCCATGAGGTGCGCACGGCGCAAGAGTGCAAAAAGCGTTGGAATGACATCAAGCGCAGCACTAAGGCTAAGTGTGCCTCTAATTACAACTTGACTCTGGTGACTGGCGGTGGGCCTGCACCAGAGGAGGAAGAGCTCACGCCGCATGAGGCTCTCGTTGCGGAGTTCATACCACCTGAATTGGTCGAAGGAGTGGGAGAGATGCTGGACTTTGATGCGCAGTCCAGTGAGTGTTGATGCGTGTTTGTTGAGGACGTGTGTGTTTCACTTGTGGGATGTGTTGTGCATGATTGCTGCTACATGTGACGTGTACATGGTTCTGATGTGTAAGTAATGCAATGCTTCCGTCATGCATGTCTCCTCTGCCTGCATGCGGGACTCCATGTAGGCATGCTCCCTTGCCCCTCCTCCGCCACTCTGCACCCCAGTTCCACCTTTGCACTGGTCTGCTTCAATCTTGCCAATGTGTACTTTCTTGTTCATGTGTCCTGTGTAGATGCTAACTTCCAGCGTAGAATCTGCCCGACGTATGCCGTGTGGTACAGCCTTAGTACTCGATGCAGGGTATCTCACTTGTACTGTGCATGGGTCAGATGTCCCGCAGGGACATGAGTGCCCATTCATGCTCCATGTGCATTGCACGCATGCCCCTATGTGTCCTTGACTGGATGATCACGGTAATACAAGTCCTTGGTTACATACATTGCCTGCCATCTCATCAGCCTTCTCATGTCAACTGTGGCTCAGTCCTGTGTTGCACACATGTATAGGCTCTGACAATCTGTGTGGCTCACAGGCCTCAGCCTGTTCAATGGCCAATGACTCTGCCCAACTCTTGTTGTGTCTTCTTCACACGTGGGCGGCCTCCAGAGTTTTCATCATGTTTCCTGCCTACTGTCCCAGCATCATTTGCAGTGTTGTCATTTGAATCACATTAAGCTGTTGATGCCAGTCAACACTGCCTGTCAATACACAGGTGTATGGTCAGCCTTTTGATACCATGCTAGGCATCCCTGCTTTGGTACTGGGGTGGAGGGGTGCTTGGCTTCTAGATATGGTACACATTGAATGCACAATGCACGTGATGTCTGAATTTGACATTGCACTGCCTTCACATTTCCTGGCACACACCATGGAGTCCTTGTACATGTAGGTAGCGAGTGGCGTACAAATTTTCTGCACTGCATAGGCCCACTTCCATGGAAACTGCCACCTTTCAACAGGTCTGATCACAGAAGCTATTCAAAGTTGACCCAGCATGCATGCCAGGTTATATGTTGTGTGTCACATGTCTGCCGGATGCGTTTGCTGTCGGTGTGTGTGTGTGTTGTGTGCTTCTGACATGTGTAGTGACCTTTTTTCTCTCTATTTTTCAGGTGATGACACAATGGAGGCGGAGGATGGTGTTGTCATGCCAGACACAGGGTTGGTAACACCACATCAACCCGGCACTAGTGGGGGTCGTGGGGTGGTAGGCCACGAAAACCCCCAAGTGCTGCAGTCCATTTTGTCTCTGTCTGCCTATGAGTCCAGCCTTGATGACGACTCTAACGTCCATGTTGAGTTGGATGAGCATCAAGTCCATGTGTCAGGGGTGAGTGATTCTGATGTGGACACTCCTCTGTCTGCGACCCCTGCACTGAGGGATCAGACAGTCTTGGTTCCTCCGCCCGTGGTGGATCGGGACGCAGGGTCACCCTCCACACCAGTCACTGATGTGCCTGGGACATCACGTCGACGGGGGCATGTAGTCGTGCAGCCGCGGGCGGTGCCAACACAGCGAGGACCCCCGGTCCTTGGGTCCCGCAGGGGTCAAGCCCGGCAACGCGGTCGCCGCGCGCAACCGCTGTATACTGAGTGGGAGCAAGACATGACTGCCAATTCCGAACGGCAGGGGGCAGCAATGGAGAACATCGCTGAGAGCATGGAGCGTGTGGCCTGATCTGTGCTCCCCCTGCTAGGCAGGTGCTTCTCCAGCAGCAGGCGGCACGGTCCACGGCCCGCTCACTCAGGCTGGGCATGGCGGCCTCAGACAAGGCACGCCAGGCTGAAATGTCGTCTCTGCGTCAAGCAATTGCTGCTCACGCAGAGGCGCACATGGATGCCCTGAGGAAGGAGTATGCTTCCCTCAGATCCACTCTGGGTGTCCTTATGATGTCCCAGAGGCAGCAGGCAGAGGAGAGGTTTGCACAGCTTGAGCGTACCATCTCAGCTGAGCTACAGGCTTGCCGGGTGGTGCAGCGGTTGTCCAGCCAGGCCTTGCAGGAGGAACTCCGTGTTACACGTGCTACCTTGCAAGAGGAAGCACGTGTATCACGTGAGGTTCTGCATGCAGACCTACGTCACATCGCCACACAGAACCAGGCTCACCTGTCCGGCAGACTTGCTGCCAACGAGGGGCAAGCTGCGGCTAGGCGTGGCCAGGCTACTGTGCCACGTCCTCCTTTCCAGGATGAGCCAGACTCGGACGACCATCTATCTCCCACATAGGTCGGGCTGTGCAGGCGTCGAGCCCAAGGAGGTTTTTTTTTTGGCTCAGCATCATCGCATGTGGATTTTGAGCAGCACCCTGTACCTCCCCCCTCCTGGGTGCCTCCCCTCCCCCCCGGTCGTATGTGGCCATTTTAGATTTTTCTTTTAGTTTAGTTAGTTAAGTTTCTGTTTGATAGTTAGTTTAATTAGGTAATGTAGGTTTTCCATTGTTAGTGTAATTAGTTAATAGTTGATTTAGTTTAAAATTGCTAGTCTATTGTGCTTTTATGTGACGGTGCAGTGCTTTGTGGCTTTTGAAGGCATCCACTGTCTGTTCCAGCTGGGCCCTTCAGGCTTGTCTTGTGTATGTGTTTGCTGCTCGGGGTCCTTGACTCACATATGCCACTCCTGCCTCCCTTATCCATGGGCTCGCAAGGATGGTTCGGTGTTACAGAATTTTACACAAGGGCTTTGGACTGTCATATCTGTGGCATGTCTGGTGCTGTGTGACTTGTGTTGACACCCCTAGTGGGGATGAATTTGGTGTTATTGTCCACTGTTCAGCTTTTGCTAGATGGGGTGTGTCATGATTAATGTGTACATTAATTGCTATGCATTGTGTAGTATGTTTCATATCTTTACTGTACACGTGCTTGTTGCAATTCATGCTGTAGATAGTGTTCCACACTTTGGATGTGCAAGACGGACTGATGGTGTGATTTGTGATGTGACTCTCTGACATGGTCAAGTAATGAGATGCCTGATGAGACACACACAGATGACTTTGAAGCATTAATCATGTGTTTCATGCCCTTTCTGCAGGGGGATGAGCCTCCAGAGCACCTTTGCCAGCAGACATGGCCCATTGGACGACGGAATTCTGGAATCGTTTGTTGGTGCCCACATGCACATGTGTGCACAAGCAGAGGCACAGGGATTGCAGACCCACATCCTAGAACTGCTGACATGTTCCAAGGAACTCCAGGCAAGGTGAGCAGCACAGGGGGGCCACGACACAGTAACGCTTGCACCAGGCGAGTTGCACATGCAGGCTTAGTCACAGCACTGAGGGTGAGCTTAGACGAATATTGGTGTTGAAGCACACAATGCAGCTCAGATGTGTTGGTGGACTGATGGCTGTTGATAGTAGGGTTGTCTGGGACACAGGCAGGGCCAGTGGCACATACCCTCTGGTACACCAAGGTCCATTGAGGCACTTGTTTCAACCATGTAGCTTTCCGAGACATGGAAAGGGGCAGCTCACAGGGACATACAGCAAGGGACATACTTGGGTGCAGTGCATGTATTTTCCATGTACTTTATGATAAATGCACTGCCAACTTTGTTTCGGCCATGGTGGTACGCAACTTGCTCAGAAGTCATGGCTTGCTATATGGGTCTGTCTGCTTACCCAGGGAACATTGCATGTTGTGTGAATTGTGACACATTGGTGTTCCATTTGCCACGCACCCACCGGCGGCTGACTTACTGCATTGACTGTGTATGACCCGTCACAGGGGTGATGTTATATATGGGTACGAAGCATCTACACCAGATTGTCTGTTTGTAGAGTAGTTTGTTGCTATGGGGCATGTTTGGTGTTGGGTTTTTGTGTAATTGGCACGTACAGGTTGCTGACTGTGGCTCTCTTTGCAGCATTGCAGTGCTCCTGTAACCGGACCTGAGAGTGCGCAGGCAGGAGGACAGCACTCAAAACCAGAGCTAAGTGTCTTGTTGTTTTTGTTTCGAACTGCTCTGCATAGGCTTGCTGGGGAGTGTACTAATGCATGGATGTATGTGTGGTTCAATTTGGTATGTTTTTTCTCCCTAATCACCCGTACTCCTATGCAATTTTGAACCCTGTACACTCTACCCGGTGTTCCTGCTTCCCGAACCTATCCAAGCAACGTTCCCTGACCCTCTTTCCCCGCTGGGGTTGCGGATGCCTGTGTAAGCCCCGAACTTGCAGGCGCCAAAACCCTAGAGGGGGTGGTTGGTTCGTACCACTCCTGAGCCTGGACTACAGAAGGCCATGACAATGATGCCCAAGTTTGTTTGGATTGTGTATGTGTTCATGCAGGTAGTACATTTTCGTGCATTCCCTAGTTTCATGTGTCATTCCTCCTCCCCTCTCCTGCCACTCATTACAGTCATCCAGTGTGTCAACACCTGTCCCGACTGCATATCCCTGAACCTCCTTCCCCACCAGCGTCTCAGGGGCCTGTGTGAGTTTGACCTTGCAGGCACCCGGGACATGGTGGGGGTGGTTGTTTCGTGACACTCCCACGCCTGTACAGGGGACCTGTGACAGTACACATCCGTTCATGGTGCATCATCCTATGTCATGTACTACACATGTTTCACATCCTGTCGTGACATTGTTTTACT
Source organism: Ambystoma mexicanum (assembly GCF_040938575.1). NCBI lineage: Eukaryota > Metazoa > Chordata > Amphibia > Caudata > Ambystomatidae > Ambystoma > Ambystoma mexicanum. Next base: position 168,162,620 of record NC_090933.1, read on the forward strand.
GTGCTACCTTGGTTGTTGCATCATTGTGGTAGTACTTGGCCTTTGTGAGGTACTGCTACGTCAAGTCATCTACTGGAGGGTGTTCTGGTTCGTTTTTCTGGCTTGGATTTTGTGATTTTGGACATGAGTGTGGATTATGAGGGTGCAGGCACCTTTTTACACACAAGGTTGGAGATGGTGATCCTGTGGCCAGGTGGAATTGAGGTTTGAAGGCTCCATGACCCAGGTGCAGTTGTTCAGTGGGTCATGGTCATTTGTGAGGGAGGGCGGGGGGTTGTTGTTGATAGTTGCCTTGCCCTGCAGTGTGATGGGAACTCTGACATTGTAATGGTGGTATCCTAGGTACATGTTGTGTTCTGCTGATCAGTGCCTGTTCATGTGTTGTGTTTTCCTTTCAGGTGCGAGGGGATAGTTGTGGTTTGACATGCTGGGGTGTACACATGGTGAATGTTCACATGTGATGTGTGGAGAACACTAATGGTCACTTGAGTGCACATGCATATGTGGAGTGCATGTCCTTGCAGAACCACACACTTGCACTCTGATGCACTACATGTACTCCCACCCTTGCATAGCCACGTGTACACTGTTGGCCTTCTGGTGCCCACTGTGTCCCTGCAGGACATGTTCTGTGACCGATTATGGATCCTGTACATGCCTGATTTGCTGTTTGATGTGGTCTGTCACTTAGATGTGATGCTCAGGGTGTGCATCACACACAATGGCTCTTCACTGTGCTGTGCGCTGGGCAGTGTGTTGCAGGAGTAGGACACAGCACACATGAGCTGCAGTGTTGATTTTGCAATGCACAATGTGCATGTAGACAAGCATTCATTGTTATGTTAAATTGCTCAAAGAAAAATTTATCCAGAGAGGTTACAAAAATCAAGATGTGGACAAAGCCATCTACAAAGCTGAAAAAGTACCTAGAACTGAACTACTAAAGGACAAACCAAGAATGGTGAAGAATAGAGAAGAAAAGGTAGACTTCATAAAGACTTTCAATAGTGAAGCTCACCTTTTGAAAAAATTCCTGACAAAACATTGGAACATTTTGCAAAGCGATGAAATGCTAAAACAGTATATAGAAGCTAAACCCAGGATAATTTATAGAAGGGCACCAACTTTAAAGCAAAAAAATTTGCCCCAGCCATATGAAAGAAGAAAAAACCGAAGTGCTAAGTCAATTTTTACAAGTACCAGCACCAACAGGAACCCACAAGTGTGGGAGTTGTGGAATCTGTGACCAAATCGAAAATGGTGTAAAAGAGATAAGGCTACCAAATGGAAAAATTCACAAACTAAAACAATTAATTAATTGTAACACTAAGTATGTTATTTGTACAATTACATGTATATGTAATAAGAAATACGTGGGAAGTACTATCAGAGTACTGAAAATCAGATTACAAGAACATATTAGAGCCGTTAAAAATAAGGACACAAGATACCCTATGGCAATTCATTTTGATCAAGAACATAAAGCAACTGATATTAAGGGTATCAAGTTTCTGGGTATAGAAAAAATTGAAAGCATGGAGAGAGGAGGCAACAGAGAGCTACAATTAAGGAGAAGAGAAGCGAAATGGATCTGTATTTTGGACACTTGCAATACAGGGCTAAATTCAGATAATGAAATGAGTTATTGGTTGTAATGATTTATTTTTTGAAATTCTGTTTGAAATTTAAAAATTGTTTGGGGGTTGTGAAAATGTCTAACTAAATTCAAAAGAATTGCTGATATAGTGAAAAGTAACTTGAGAGAGTTTAAAATCCCATATATTATTTCTGGAAGATAAGAAAGGATAAATGTTTGCTATAAATGAAAAAAAATAACTTTAACAAAAGGATTTAAAAGTTGAGAATATTATCGAATTTGAAAAAATTGGTGAGTATGTTAAATGAATATTTCAATTGGTGGTTTGCCTCTACCACCTAATTTGTTGTACATAAACAATGTATTTGAGTTGATATAGCTGAGCAAAAAAAATGTTTTCTTGTTTTATATTAGAAAACTCTCCTGATGAACCACGTGCGTTAAACGTGGAGAAACACGTGTTGAGAGACAAAAGGGATATGGTTATTTGAAGAAGAAAGTTCATGTTTGAAAGGAAATAAAAAACAAAGATGTGCATAACCAATCAAAGATGTATCTTTGTATGATTTAAAAGTTCAGAAAAGGAATACCGGAAGCGCACTCCAATGAAGTGTACAGTTAAAAAGAATTGTTTGTTTAATATTGCAGCAGCCGCAATATACACTCCAACAGGTCCAGCATCCAGGTAACAAAGAAATCATTCATTACTGCACAGTAAGAAATCGCCAATTATAGGAAATCAAAGCCGCAAAGGACTGCAAAATTTATACAAAAATGTTACGTCTACGACTCTTGTAATGCATTTGGAAATGACTTATTTTGGGTGGGAGATTTTGTTGGTCTGTCATTTCATCTGATTCCGGGTCAGGCATCCTTGTCTGATGCCACTGTACATTTAGGACATGGCAATGTGTACCTTATCGTTACTGTGTTGGTGTATGGGTATTGCTTGCCATGTTGTGGTTTGGGAGGGTTTGAGTGACATGACAGTGATGGCCATGGCCTGTTTTGCAGGTGTGTGTGATGCACACCTTGCATGTCAGGGTCATCCGCTTCTCAGAGCAACTAGCTGGGGGTAGATCTCTCTCCGCGGCAGGGCCCTCCCTCTGCAACAGCCTTCCTGCCTCACTTGAACTTGAGGGGAACCATCTCCAGTTCTGGAAGCACCTCAAGACCTTCCTCTTTGCTTCTGCTTTCTCTCTGCCTCTCCCTTGCAGAATTCTTCACTGGAACTGCGCTGGAGCTGCAACTGGGCCACTCTCACCGACCTCGGTCCCTGGCCCAGCCACTCTCCACTTGCACTGCCTTCCTGGCAACCCCTGCACTGCGGTACTGTCTCTCTATCCCTACAGCCCACCCTTCCCAGCACTTGTCTGCACTTACCTTTGCAGTTGCCACCAGCTGATTTATGAATTTTTTTTTGGTCTACTTCCCCTGTACTGCACTCCCCCCCCTTCCCCTTGCACTTTTCCCTTGTCCCTACCCCTGCACTTGCACAATCTCAATGACACCTGGCCTAGTAGTACCGTTGTCTGTCTTCCCTTGTTCCCCCCTCCCTGCCTCATCGCACCTTGAAATACTTGTGCATAGGCCATATCATGTCATATGTCATATGTGTGCCTTTTGGTCACACGGGATAGCTTGTGTTTAAGTAGCTAGAGATGCAGACGATGTGGCACTTCCATGGCAACTATCTCAGGGTGGTAGGGTTGTGACAGTTAACTGTCTCTTTGTCATCATCGATTGTCACCTGGTATGTGCCAGGCCTGTGTGCACTCCGCAGGGGTGGGAGTTTAGGTGAAAAATGTGGCCACAAGCTGGGTCCGGGCTTCCTCACCACGTGCCCTGTCCCCTCCCATGGGCAGCGCCTGTGCCTGTGGTTGGGGATGTGGGGTCACCACCATGTCCACCGGGACGCCCTGCCGTGTTGCAACATTGTACAGGACACATGCTGCCACAATGATCCTGCACACTACTGGTGGTGCATAGAGTAGTTGCGCACCAGAGCGGTCAAGGGAGCGGAAACGTGACTTGAGCACTCCGAATGTGCGCTCCACTATGCCCCTAGTTGCAATATGGGCGGCGTTGTATCTTACCTGGGGTGGTGTGGTGGGGTTCCGGATTGGCGTCATCATGTGGTTGCTCAGAGGGTAGGCACTGTCCCCTGGGGAGGTGATAATAGTTGAGATTATTAGGGTTTGGATATTTGTCTGTGTGTTACTTGCATGCATGTGCAAGGGCATTTGTACTGACCTAGGAGCCATGTGTCGCCATGCTGCCCAGCTTCCAGGGCCCGGCTCAGGGCGGACATTCTGTATATGAAACTGTCATGGGTGGAGCCAGGGTAGTTTGCATAGACAGAGGTGATGATTCCCTTTGCATCGCATACCACCTGTACATTGATGGAATGCCAGTGCTTGCGGTTTCGGTAGATGTGCTCAGTGGCCCTAGGTGGACGTAGGGCCACATGGGTGCAATCTATGGCACCGAGTTTTGGGACACCGCTATAACGTATTTTTTTCCCATAGACATAATGGGAAAAAACTTTGCGCACACCTACAGCCCAAACCACTGGACGGATTTACACCAAATTTGGGGCGGGAGCGGCGGCTTGGTCCTGAAAGCGTGCTTTTTTTTATTTGGTATAAATCCGTCCAGTCGTTTATTTTTTAAATGACAAAAATGTAAGTGAAAAAAATTAGTGATATCTGTGTCCGCTTCGCAGACATGACAGGGATTGGGCAAGCGCTTGCGTGATGTCCACGGACATCTGACGTGCTTTGCTATTGGCTGCCGTGAAGCGTGCAGTGCGTCGTATTGTGAGAGACGCCTGCCATCTTTGTTCATCGGTTCATCAGAGCGTCGCACAGTAAGCTCCGTGTGTTCCTCCCATTCCCCCACCCCCCGCTCATGCTCCGTGTCTCTCTCCCGTTCCCCCCAGCCCCCGCTCATGGCCTGTGTCTCTCTCCCGTTCTCCCCACCCCCTGCTCATGGCCTTTGTCTCTCTCCATTCCCCCCACCCCCAGCTCATGCCCGTGTCTCCCCTGTTCCTTCCCAGCCCTCCGCTCATAGCCCATGACTCCCTCCTGATCCCCCCACCCCCTGCTCATGGCCCGTGTCTCCCCTGTTCCCCACCACCCCCCGCTCATGCCTCGTGTCTCCCTCCCGTTCCCCCTACCCCCCGCTCATGCGCCGTGTCTCCCTCCTTTTCCCCCACCCCCCGCTCATGCCCCGTTTCTCCTTCCCGTTCCCTCTACCCCCCGCTCATGTCCCGTGTCTCCCTCCTTCCCCCCTGACCCCCCGCTCATGCCCCATGTCTCCCTCCTGTTCCCCCCCACCCCGCTCATGGCCCGAGTCTCCTCTGTTCCCCCCCACCCGCCGCTCATGCCTCGTATCTACCTCCCGTTCCCCCCACCCCCCGCTCATGCGCCGTGTCTCCCTCCTTTTCCCCCCACCCCCCGCTCATGCCCTGTTTCTCCTTCCCGTCCCCCCTACCCCCGCTCATGTCCCGTGTCTTCCTCCTTTCCCCCCCACCCCCCGCTCATGTCCCGTGTCTCCCCCCTTTCCCCCCCACTCATGCCCCGCATCTTCCTCGTGTACCTTCCAACCCCCACTCATGCCCTGTGTGTCTCCTGTTGCCCCCGCTCATGCCCCGTGTCTCCCTCATGTTTCCCCCCACCCCCGCTCATGCCCCGTGTTTCCCTCGTGTCATCCCCCCGCTCATGAACTGTGTCTCCCTCCTGTTCACCCACCCCCCGCTCATGCCCGTGTCTCTCTCTTGTTTCCCCCACCCCCTGCTCATGCCCCGTGTCTCCCTCTTGTACCCCCCACCCCCCGCTCATGCCCCGTGTATCCCTCTTGTACCCCCCACCCCCGCTCATGCCCAGTATCTGCCCTGTTCCCCCCACCCCCCGCTCATGCCCCGTGTCTCCCTTGTGTTACCCCCCACCTCCCGCTCATGTCCCGTGTATCCCCTGTTCCTCCCACCGCTCATGCCCTGTGTCTCCCGCCTGTAGCCCCCACCCCCTGCTCATGTCCCGTGTCTCCCCTGTTCCCCCCACCCCGCTCATGCTTCGTGTCGCCCTCGTGTTACCCCTCACCCCCTGCTCATGCCCCGTGTGTGCCCTGTTCCCCCCACCCCTTGCTCATGCCCCGTGTCTCCCCTGTTCCACCCCACCCCCTGCTCATGCCCCCTGTCTCCCTCCTTTCCCCCCCCACCCCTTGCTCATGCCCCGTGTCTCTCCTGTTGCCCCCACCACCCGCTCATGCCCTGTGTTTCCTTCCTTTTCCCCCCACCCCCTGCTCATGCCCCGTGTCTACCTCTGTTCCCCCTCACCCTCCACTCATGCCCACGTGTCTCCTCTGTTGCCCCCACCCCCCACTCATGCCCACGTGTCTCCCCTGTTCTCCCCACCTCCCCCTCATGCCCTTTGTCTCCCTACTGTTCCCCCCACACCCCGCTCATGGCCCGTGTCTCTTTCTTGTTCCCCCCCACCCCGTGCTCATGCTCTGTGACTCGCTCCTTTTCCCCCTCCACCCCCCACTCATGCCACTTGTCTCCCCTGTTCCCCCACCCCCTGCTCATGTCCCGTGTGTGCCCTGTTTCCCCCCACCCCCCGCTCATGCCCACCTGTCTCCCCTGTTCCCCCGCACCCCCCGCTCATGCCCCATGTCACCCTTCTTTTCCCCTCCAACCCCCGCTCATGCCCACTTGTCTCTCCTGTTCCCCCCCACCCCCCGCTCATGCCCACATGTCTTCCCTGTTCCCTCCACCCCCACTCATGCCCACGTGTCTCCCCTGTTCCCCTCCACCCCCCGCTCATGCCCTGTGTCTCCCTACTGTTCCCCCGACCCCCGCTCATGGCCCGTGTCTCTCTCTTGTTCCCCCACCCCCTGCTCATGCCCTGTGTCTCCCTCCTTTTCCCCCCACCCCCACGCTCATGGCCCCTTGTCTCCCCTGTTCCCCCAGCCCCTGCTCATGCCCCGTGTGTGCCCTTTTCCCCCCCACCCCCCGCTCATGCCCATGTGTCTCCCCTGTTCCCCCGCACCCCTCGCTCATGCCCATGTGTCTCCCCTGCTCCCCCCCACCCCCTGCTCATGCCCTGTGTCTCCCTGCTGTTCCCCCCACCCCCCGCTCATGGCCTGTGTCTCTCTCTTGTTCCCCCACCCCCTGCTCATGCCCCGTGTCTCCCTCCTTTTCCCCCCACCCCCACTCATGCCCCGTGTCTCCCTACTGTTCCCCGCACCCCCGCTCATGCCCTGTGTCTCCTTTCTTTTCCCCCCCACTCCCCGCTGATGCCCTGTTGTGTTCTCTTTATACACCTCGCCTTCCCTTTCCATGGTGGCATTCTTGGTAAAAGATTTTCCTTCCTACACCGGGACGCCTGCGGCGTCCCGGTTTGGGAAGAAAAATCTTTTTTTTACCACCCGGTGTTCCCACTTTGAGGACCTAAGATGCTAGTGGTCTTCATCTATTGAAAAGGATGTTATGGCGACGTTGCACTAATAAAAACCTATGAAATTCAGTTAACAAAAAATGGGTTACAGGGACGTTATGGTTAAGTTGCACTAATAAAAACCTATGAAATTCAATGAAAAAACTTTGTTACAGGGACGTTATGGTTAAGTTGCGCTACTAAAAACCTATGAAATTCAGTGAAAAACGTTGTTAAAGGGACGTTATGGTTAAGTTGCGCTACTAAAAACCTATGAAATTCAGAATGCTATTTATATCAATGCATCGTTCAATGCACTAATTAGGGTATGATATTTATTGCAATGATCCTTGACACTTTTTTCGCAACATTATAATGAGAATCCCTTGTACACATATTTCATGAAAAGTACATACACATGTGATGTCATCAGTGATGTTATCAATGACATTTGTGATGTCATCTTTGATGCCGTGGGTGTTAGTCTTAGCAGTGCACGGTGCTGGCGCGAGTTATAGTTGCTTAGCTTACCATAACTGGCGAATTTCAAGGGTTTTTTTCGGTTTTACTTGGAACCATAACGTCCCTTTAACAAAGTTTTTTCACTATATATATATTACATGGACGCGGTAGTGTCCATGTAGTTATGGTTAAGTTGGTGTTTCCATAGGAAGAGCACTTTTTGGGTGGCTTATAACTTCGCTCCCTCTGGACGAATCCTCACCAAACTTTGCAAAAAAAGTATATGGCCCACTCTGCAAAGTTTGGAGAGGTTTGGTCCAGGGGGGGCAAAGTTATAGGGGGGTCCCAAAATTTTTGTTTTGTCCCATAGACATAATGGGAAAAAACTTTGCGCACGGCTACAGGCCGAACCGCTGGACGGATTTAAACCAAATTTGCGGCAGGAGCGGCGGCTTGGTCCCGAAAGCGTGCTTTTGCAAATTTGGTGTAAATCCGTCCAGTAGTTTTTTTAAAAATGACCAAAATGTAAGGGAAAAAAATAGTGATATCTGTGTTCGCTTCGTGGACGGACTTCCCTGTTCGCTCCGCGGACAGCACCCCGATTGGCCCATGGGCTTGCGTCATGTCCGCGGACATGCAATGTGTTCGCTGATTGGACGGCATGGGGCGTGGAGCCCGTCAGATTTTCTGTGGCGCCCGCCATCTTGTATTCACCATCGACCGCGGACAGCACGGTGAAACTTGGATTAAAAATTGTATTTAGTGGAGTGTTTTGGTGTGTAAGAGTGTTTGGGGAGGGTGGGGGAGCATGAGAAAGGTTCAATGTTTTGTTTTTTTATGTGCTATATGCTTTTGTTGTGTTTGATTTGTCCGCGGAGAACACGGCTGTTCTGACATTTTGTAAATAAACTAAATGGTGGGGTGTTCAGAAGACGGAGTATGTGTCCTTTTTGTTCGCAAGGAAGGTAAATTTGAGCTAAAAACACTTGCGGTGCATTTAAATGTTCGTAAATACACAAACTGGGGGTGTCCTGAGGACGCTGTCCGCATTGTAATCTGTCAAGTTGAATGTGTTCTAAGAACACTCGCGGTGTCCCGAAATGGTTGCAATTAAATAAAATGGAGGTGTTCTGAGAACGTTGTTTGTATTGTTCGTTGTCAGGTTGAAAGTGTTCTACGAATCCTCCTTTTGTCCGCTGATAGTACAATTTCCTAAGGGCCTCACCCGACTTTTTGTCCACTAAAGAAACGATCGATTAGGCTGGTGTGCGCCGACATTATGTGATAATGCTATGACTGGCGCTATTGACCTGGCTGACTTGCTTTTGCGACACTAAATCATATCTCCCGCCCCTAAGCCTGACATTATGAAAGCATTCATATTCCCTGCCTCTCTCCGTGACGTTACAGGGTGCGTCATCAAACGCGCCCAGTCGTCTCCAGTCCTACGCGACTTTACACAGAACCCGGAAGACAACACACATTATGTCACAACACAGCGCGCCACAATTCGGAATATGAAACTGTGATTTAAAAGCAAACAGCAAGATTGTAAATTTTGTAAAGTACATTTATTTGACATCAAATGTTTAGAGAATATTCAGCGATTTGCATTTGTCTTTGTTGTCGATCCGCAAAAGTTCATGTTGAGCCATGCGATGTTCCTTTGCGGTACAGAGGGTGTTAGATCAGCTTAGAACACAGTGCGCCACAATTCGGAATATGAAACTGTGGTTTAAAAGTAAACAGCAGGATTGTACATTTGGTAAAGTACATTTATTTCACATGAAATGTTTAGTGAATATTCAGCGATTTACAATTGTCTCTGCTGTCGATCAGCATAAGTTTATTTTGAGCCACGCGCTGTTCCTTTGCGGTAGATAGGCTGTTGGTTTATGATAAAAGCAGTAAATGGTCGCACTGATAATCGGAAGGTTGCTCCAACAACGAGGCATTAGACCACCATAATGGTTGGTATGTTGCTTCTAGCCGCTAGCACTGCGTAAGGGCATATTGGTCCTTGGCGATTGTCCCATAAAATGATGAGGGTCATGAAGTTGCTTGCATGGAGCTGCACCTGGCAGTTGAAAAATCCATCCGCTGGAGTCTGAAAATCGTGACATTGGCAAAATGGGGCAACATACCTGTTTTAAAAAACATAAATTAGTCTCACCAGCCGATCTTTATTAAAAATATTCATTTTATTTATTAGGGCGTGAAACTATTTGCTAGCGAAGATAGTGCAACGGAGTATGTTAATAATAAAATAATAATATTTTTGCATTTATATAGCGCTAAGAACCGTCAGGTATCTCAGTGCTGCTTATTATTACCCATGGTGTGTGGTGCTCATTTATCGACCACGGAAGGATGAAAGGCTGAGTTTGGCCATGCCGGGATTCGAACCTGCGTTAGCAAGCTGTGCATGGATGTCAAAGCGGGCGCTCTACTCGCTGTGCCACTTGACCGGCTACAGTGAAGTGGTACAGCGAGTAGAGCACTTGACCGGCTACAGACCGGTTAAATTATTTCTATTAACCCGCCCTGTGTCGTCTGCCTTTTTCAGAGCCCTCTAAACGACAGCGGATCAATTCGGCGGTGATAGTGTGTGGTAGAAAACAATATGCCACATTGAACGAACAAGTACAACTTGACCGGGCTTTAATGCCACGCTATTGTTATTATATTCCGGTATAAAATAATCTAAAGGGTTACTTACATTATAATTGCATTTTCCATTGTCCAAGTGTAGTGCTGTCTCAAAATACGACTCCGCGTGTGCCAACGATCATTCTCAAAGTGATATAATATACAAAAGTGGTTTTGTTTCAGAAATTTCATCTTTATCGTGTCTTACATTTTTGCTACACTTCTTCAAAAGAAGTCTTTCAGCACAATCTCTGTCTGTCAAGGTGAAAAAAAAAATAGAACCTTATACTGGGAGTCGTGGGCCTCTCCGGGCCGCGAGAAAAAAATGGAAGCAGCTGACCTTCACTGTGAACGAGCATAAATGCTTACTTTGCAACATTCTGTGTAAAGCTATCTGTGAGAATTTGCTGTTTACACTACATCTTTGTATATTGTTTGCGTGCTAATAAAAAAAGTTTGTTTAAGGGACGTTATGGTTCCAAGTAAAGCTGAAAAACCCCAGAAATTCGCCAGTTATGGTAAGCTAAGCAACCATAACTCGCGACACCACCGTGCACTGCTAAGACTAACACCCAGGACATCAAAGATGACATCGCAAATGTCATTGATGACATCACTGATGACATCACATGTGCATTTACTTTTCAAGAAATTTGTGTACTAGGAATTTTGATTATAATATTGCAAAAAAAGTGTCAAGGATCATTGCAATAAATATCATGCCGTAATTAGTGCTTTGACTAGAACGATGCATTGATATAAATAGCATTGTATCATGGGGTTCTATCTAGTATACTGAGCTACTAATGGAGAAACATAGCATTGTGTGCAGCGTACAAGATGAAAGTATAATATTTGTAATGTTAATATGTTGAATAATGAAATGATAATTGTCCGAAAATAAACAAAATGGGGGTGTTCTGAGGACGTTCTTCGTATTGTGTGACTGCTTAGCTGTATGCAATGAGGGAATGCACAGAGAGTAAAGTGGAAATGGTAGAAGGGGTGTCGAAGAGTTATGCGGTCCGCGGTCACCGCGGCTGTCCGTGGACAGGGCGTGCTACATCCGGGGTTTTCCAGCAAATCCAACATGGAAAGAAGACTGTACGGATTAGCCAATCAGATGTCGAGGTTGTGGATTTGTGTTGAAAGAGACTGTGTGTGGTGAAGATGGCAGAAGTAGAGAAAGTCAGGGTGTTGGTGCTTGGAGATATGTTTGTGCATGGTTTACAACAGTACGCTCGATGCAGGCATGTTGAAAAGAACTTTGATGTGAAAGGAGTGGAGGTGGTGTGGAGCACTGTGCCTGATTGCAATGTACAGGGAATAGTACAAGTTTGTGAGGATATGGCCACGATGAACAGTCCGCATGTAGTAGTTTTGCACTATGGTGCTTTCCATTTGGGCAACGTCAGTGCCCCTACTTTGTTGGCTGATTTGGAACGCTTGGTTCAAGCCATAATGAAGATCCTTCCAAATGCGAAAGTAATTTTTCTGGATTACTACCTAGGGCAATATGGGACAATAGTTCAGTTTTTTGTCCTCAGCAAAACATTGCTAGGTGTGTCATCAACCGAGGCATGTTGGCCTTCATTCTTAGAGCTGGTATGTTCTTCTGTAATAATGAGAATATTGATGCCAGTAATACTGTTAATTTTAAAGAAGATGGCATCTCTTTATCTTTTACGGGAAATGCCTTTCTATTTTGGAATGTAAGGGTTGCTTTGGAGAAGGTTATGTGAAGATTTTAGGAGAAAAGTAAGAAAAAAAAAAGAAAAAAATTACAAAATAACAGGTGTCTGTCAAGCATCTGTAAAAAAACAAAAAAAACATCTCTTTTCAGAGCCAACTTCAAAGGGGAAATGGGGCACACTATTCAAATTTACATTCACCACGCTCAGATTCTCGATATGTCCGCGGACATGGCGGTAGTCCGCGGACATCATAATCACTACGTGGGGGTTCACTATGTTCTATGTTACATGTATATGAAGTCAGGGATATTATGGCTAAGTTGTGCTACTAAAAACCTATGAAATTCAGTGAAAAAACTTTGTTAAAGGGACGTTATGGTTAAGTTGCGCTACGAAAAACCTATGAAATTCAGTGAAAAAACTTTGTTAAAGGGACGTTATGGTTAAGTTGCGCTACTAAAAACCTATGAAATTCAGTGAAAAAAACTTTGTTAAAGGGACGTTATGCTTCAAAGTAAAACCGAAAAACCCCTGAAATTCGGCAGTTATGGTAAAATAAGCAACCATAACTCGCGCCACCGTGCACTGCTAACACTAACACCCAGGACATCAAAGATGACATCACAAATGTCATTGATGACATCACTGATGACATCACATGTGCATTTACTTTTCATGAAAACTCTGTACAAGGGATTCCTATAATGCTGACCAAAAACTGTCAAGGATCATTGGGATAAATATCATGAGCTAATTAGTGTATTAAGAAATGCATTGATATAAATAGCATTCTATTATGAAGTTCTATCCAGTATACTAAGCTACTTATGCAGAAACATAGGCAGTGTGTACAGCATAAATGATGAAGGTGTTATATTCATAATCTTGCCATGTTGAATAGTGAAATGATAACTGCTTTCTTATTAGAGTTTTGCGTACTGTGAAGGTACCGTAATTAGCACCAAGGTCCCTTTGCTGGTCCAATCCTTAACGGCTGGTAAAACCAGCCGTTAAATGTGGGAACCCACAAAGGGACCTTGTAATCAGGCGCTAAGGGTTTTATTGGTATCTGTACCGGTAATCCCTTAGCGCCAGGGTCATAATGAGGCCCCTTGTCTGTTACTGAGCAAAACCATGTGGCCTAGATATGTCAGTAAAAGAAAAAAAGGGGGAGCCAGACATGTGATGTCATCTGTGATGACATCAACGACATTTGCAATGTCATCTTTGATGTCCCGGGTGTTAGTGTTAGCAGTGCACGGTGGCGCGATTTATGGTTGCTTATCTTACCATAACTGCCGAATTTCAGGGGTTTTTCGGTTTTACTTTGAACCATAACGTCCCTTTAACAAAGTTTTTTCACTGAATATATATATATATGTATAAACAAAGAAGGTCAGGCGTGCACTCTGGTTCCAAGTCATTTAATCCTGATGTAAGTAATAACAGGGTTGAATCCCAACACAGTTCAAAAAATAATAACAGGGCTGAATCCCAGATGCAAATAATCCCAACAATGTTCATAAATTACCAGGGTTAAATCCCAACATTATGCCCCCACTTTGGAGAGCCATATTCATGGTTTTCCCCCCTCCCCCAATTGTGGGTAAGATTTGTGTTTGGAGGGGAGTTGGTTCCTGGCCTCCTGAATGAAACACTTGTGCCATCACTACAATAACCAGAATCCTTTGAGACTGAAATTGAATGAAATTGAAAAAAGTAATTAGCAACACCTGAAAAGGAACACAGCTAACACAGCCTCCCTGATGAGAGTTTGAGACTTGAAAGTACTTGGAGGAGTAGAACTAACTATTGTGCTTTGGAACTGTAGCAGTTGGGATTTAACCCTGCTAATTTTTGAACATTGTTGGGACTATTTGCATCTGGGATTCAGCCCTGTTATTATTTTTTTAACTGTGTTGGGATTCAACCCTGTTATTACTTACATCAGGATTAAATGACTTGGAACCAGAGAGCGCGCCTGACCTTCTTTTTCTACTTAATGTTACAGGAGACCCGGGCTCCAGAGGCAGCAGCACCGGGGCTATTATGCCCCCACTTTGGAGAGCCATATTCATGGTTTTCCCCCCTCCACCAATTGTGGGTAAGATTTGTGTTTGGAGGGGAGTTGGTTCCTGGTCTCCTGAATAAAACACTTGTGCCATCACTACAATAACCAGAATCCTTTGAGACTGAAATTGAATTAAATTGAAAAAAGTAATTAGCAACACCTGAAAAGGAACACAGCTAACACAGCCTCCCTGATGGGAGTTTGAGACTTGAAAGTACTTGGAGGAGTAGAACTAACTATTGTGCTTTGGAACTGTAGCAGTTGGGATTTAACCCAGGTAATTTTTGAACATTGTTGGGACTATTTGCATCTGGGATTCAGCTCTGTTATTATTTTTTGAACTGTGTTGGGATTCAACCCTGTTATTACTTACATCAGGATTAAATGACTTGGAACCAGAGTGCGCGCCTGACCTTCTTTTTCTACTTAATGTTACAGGAGACCCGGGCTCCAGAGGCAGCAGCACCGGGGCTATTATGCCCCCACTTTGGAGAGCCATATTCATGGTTTTCCCCCCTCCCCCAATTGTGGGTAAGATTTGTGTTTGGAGGGGAGTTGGTTCCTGGTCTCCTGAATGAAACACTTGTGCCATCACTACAATAACCAGAATCCTTTGAGACTGAAATTGAATGAAATTGAAAAAAGTAATTAGCAACACCTGAAAAGGAACACAGCTAACACAGCCTCCCTGATGAGAGTTTGAGACTTGAAAGTACTTGGAGGAGTAGAACTAACTATTGTGCTTTGGAACTGTAGCAGTTGGGATTTAACCCTGGTAATTTTTTAACATTGTTGGGACTATTTGCATCTGGGATTCAGCCCTGTTATTATTTTTTGAACTGTGTTGGGATTCAACCCTGTTATTACTTACATCAGGATTAAATGACTTGGAACCAGAGTGCGCGCCTGACCTTCTTTTTCTACTTAATATATATATATTTATATTCCGTGCACACAGACCAATCAATCTACATTACATTTCCTGATAAATCCACCTGAAAAATAATACATAAAGAAATACAAAAAGAAAGCCATTAGTGTGCCAGAGTCTGGCGTGAAAACCTATGTCTTCAGGAGTAATGTGTCGCAGTCGCAGTCTGGTGTACCTCATGCGAATGCTAGTACAAGAGATTGTTGCAGACAGGTGACAGTGTTCTGACTGACAGTGCCACTGAGAAAAAAACACATCTTTGCCCAAATATTTATTTACGTTGATAAGAGCAATTACCACATTGCAATCTGCATACACTTCAAATAATCTGTAAATAGTGTGAAGCCGGTTCTAGTTAATCACAACTGGAGCTCTGGTGTCTCTTGTAAAACAATCAGTAAGTGGAATTGTGCAGGAAAGGAGAAAAAGTGGGTTGGTGGCTCTAAAATGTTTTGAAATTGAAATGCTTAAGCTTGAGGAAGAGGATGATGATGGTGCAGGATTTGTTTTGACCACCATCTTCAAATCTTCAGAGCAGGTCATAATGCCCCATTCTTAAAAAGTGTAGGTGGCACAGATCTGTCACACCTGCTCATTCATGTTAATCCCTTAATGATAAGAGAACACCTTCAGCCAGCACACATTGAAAGACCATGTGTGTCCCTGCAAGCTAGTATAACAACTCTTTTTACGAAGAGTAGAATGTACTCTGGATATCATCATTTGGCACATTTTTACAATCGGAAACAGGCCCGAATGTTGGCCCTTTCATTCCTGCACAATTCTTCGGAGAACACTAAAGGATCTATTGCATTGTCTAAACTAAGTTTCCAAAATGTCAGCAACACAGCAAAACATTTTTCCATGGTTGTAGTACCTGAAATTCCCAATACACTGTTAGTAATAATTAGAAAACCACTATTTCAGTCTGCCATACAAACCAGGCATGTGACAATCAACACATTGTCTGTGGACTGTATGTGCATCCCTGCATATTTGGGTCATTTTAAGAAACATCCTACTCCCCATGCAGCCACTGCCACCTGAACTGAAACACAATACATTTTCCAGCATGCAACAAGTGCATTTACATGTTTTGAGTGGAGAAGACACACACAGCAGCAAACCCTTGATGACATTCAATGCCAAGGGTTTCGGATTATTCTGATTCAAATCACTGACGGTTAGTTTTCTCATGAGTGACAATGGAAATAACATTGTGTTTGTAAGGTTAGATGAGTGTTTGAATCTTATGGGGAAGTAGTTGCCAACATAACGCCAATATTTCAGAAGACTTTTGTCTGTTGTAGCTATTCTGTCAAAGCCAAGACGCTGTTCAGAAGTTTGCAAATTGCACATGGTCTTCCCCAGATTTGCCCTAAAAATAAGGGAGCTCTTGGATGGGATTTTTAAGCAATATGACCCGAGCGGCGGGGGCATTACCGACTCAGGTAATGCCCCTGGTCCCATAGTTATAGGCCGAGCGAAGCGAGAGCTTTAACGAAGGCCCCAGGGCATTACCGGAGTCGGTAATTCCCCGTACGCGATGGTCACATTGCTATTATTATCCCGGCCCGCATTATGTGCGTGACCGGGGCACAAAAAGCATTTTATTCTGTCCCGAAACGCTGCAGCATTTCGGGACAGAAAAAAAAAGAAGCAACCAAGAAAATGGCTGCCATGGAAAGGGAAAACTGAGTCCTTTTTCCCTTTCCAAGTGTTCCCAGCGTGTCCGCTCCCGAAAAAGGATCAAAAAGAAGGTAAGTGGAGTTGGGAGGGCGGGAGTGGGACTGGAATAAAAAAAAAAGTTTAAGAAAAAAAAAAGTGTACCTGCGTCCCCGGCGAGGGACGAGGGAAGCCTCCAGCTATGTGGAGGCACGGAGCGGGGATGGCCCCGCTCCGAGCTCCACCCAGAAAGCAGGAACAAAAAGGTAAGTGGGTGTAAGGGGGAGGAGGGAGGAAAAGGAATAAAAAAAAAAAATGGCTTACCCGAGTGAAAGCATCCTCTCAGCCGCACGGAGGCTCGGAGCGGGGATGGCCCCGCTTCCAGCCTCCACATTGGCTGAGGGGCTGACACGCCCCCCGCCGAGGACAATGCTGCTGGAATCCGGGCCGAGAATCAAAGGATTCTTGGCCGGGTAAGGACACGGCGAGAGCCAATCAGAATGCGTGTTGCATTCAGCTTGACTCTCGCTGGGTACTAATAAACTATAGATGCTTCTACAATCATTATCAATGAGCATGTGATAGAACACAAATCTGAGGGAGGGTCAGTCATGTCTTTAACAGCTAGGTACTCGTGAATAATAAGACATATCATCAAGCTTTTAGTGCCTTTTGAAAATGCTACTCATACTACCATTAATGACAACTCTACCATCAGTGATCTCTGCCTCTGATTTAAGAGATAAAAGACCAGCTCATGAACATGAAGATGGGACAAGTAGTCAGAGATGATGAACATTTGAAGGTTTCGCCCTGTTACAGAAACAACTGACAGGAGCAACTCCAACATATGAGGAATTAGACCGTGCCACAATTCTTAATCTATACTACATATTTCAGTTGTCTTCTTATTTGCCTCTTTCAGCAGGTGGTGAAGTGAGAAAATGCATGACGTGGACCAAGGAATTAATTGCAGCTCAAGAGAGGAAGAGGTCAAAAACCTCAGACTTAGTAGTATCTCATTCACTCAGATGCTGCCAGTGCAAGCCTATTAGCAATGAAATTCGTAGCCTCTCCAATGATTCCATCTGCCACCAATGAGCTTAGAAGCACAATGTTATTTACTAACGCTGCAGCTGCAACTTCAATGAAATGCACAGAATATAATATGTAAATTTGTTAGAGAGAAGAAATAGAAATATTTCCAGCGGACGAAGAACAGGGTGAACTACAGTGGTGAAGTGGCAGCTTCGTTCCTAGCGGTGCTCGTCGATGGGGAAGCGTAAACATCCAGCAAGGAAGAGGCGTGCGGGGCACCTTGATGTCAATAGTTCTGGACCGCAAAGAGTTTGAAGAACTGTGGCCCAGCAAGGGCGTCGAGTTGTCAGCATCTCTGCGGTCTTTGGGTGGCGGGAAACCCACCGGCCGATGCTCCTCAGTGCGTCGACGGCCTGGCCTTCTCCGGCGGGATAAGGCGGCCAGCAGTGCAGGCGAGAGCATCCTTGGATCAAATGAAGTTCTTAGGCAACGGGAGCACGGTGGCTTTGGTCGGCGATGTCGGTCATCGACGGTGGCGGACAACAGTCCAGGCGCTTCTCTTTGGGATTCTGCAGCAGTCTCCGTCTTCGGTCGGCAGCCTGTCGTAGGCCTGTCTACCAGGGAGCTTTGGCAAAGATCAGCTGGTGCACGATGGTGCCTCGTAGCTCGGGAAGAGGGTGCCTTACCAGGTCCTCTCTGGGTCAGTCCTTGGAGACACAGAAGCTTTCAGATTGATGAAGTAGCGCAACAACAAGACTTCTCTTCCAGCAGGGCTTCAAGGTTAAGCTTCAGTTTTACTCCAGTTACTCTTCGTAGTGGACTTCGGCTTCCAGACATGAATTCTAGCAGTGAGAGGCCCCCAGATATACTAGTTGATCTTCCATTCATTCTGCTGGGTCACACTCAGGCTACAAATCAGTCAGAAGGGCATTCATGCAGTCAGGCATCCAATCGGGGGCATAGTGCATTCAAGCCATTCACTTCTCTCCAGACACTCACAACAATGTATGTGTATTGGGACAAGTACCCAGCCATTCAACACTCGACACTGCATTCATACCAGTTTCGGGCTGGGCTGTCTCAGTCATTGTGTCAAACACCAGAAACCAAACATCCACAACAAGAAGTGCATATTGGTCACACACTCCATTCACCCAGGTCCCACCCACAGGGTGTACCCACAACATACAGTAACTGGGAAGGCTCCAGCCAGTCTGGCCTGGACTTCACAACCACAGCATATATGGAACTTCCACCCAACAGCCAGTCAGGGGGAAAGGATATAGTCAGGGCTTCCCAGGACTTTGGGAAAACACGGTAACAGGCAATAGAAAGCAACAGGCTACTGGGGTCAACTTGTTTCCTATCAGGAATCAACTGATTCCAATGGCAGGGCCTTGGTATCCCAAAATGGAGGATACTCGGAGCACCTGTCAAATTCATCATGGAGCTGCCACCAGCCGGTACCCTGCTCTGTGGGCCACACGCAGGTGCCCAAAAACATAAACTAGGGGCAGAGGGTTGCACCCCCAGCCATGGGTGCCATAAGGGTATCTATGGTTCTGTTCACTAAAACCAAAAGAGAGAGCTGCACCGCCAGGAGTCCCACATGAACTCCTGTGCGGAAAACATGAAAGAACACTTGATAAAAGGCAGTAAAGGACAAGGATACGGAGGCCCTGTCCTTCCGATGCATTTCCAGCATCATCGTTTTTTTTTCATTTTCAGAATAATATGAACACCCCACCCCCTCATGTTGGTAACTAAAATTAAAAAAAATAGAATGTAACCCTTCTCCCTGCTGGTCTGCAGATACAGGGATGATGGCATACGTTTGCAGCAGCACTTCAATACTCTAGATCATCTTTGACTTCCTCCATGTTCTTCAAATGAGATATACATATTCTTCAGACATTGAATTGCCCTGAATTCCAACTGGTATCCTTCTTCCAATGCCTTCCATACCCATTTGTCTAGTTTCAGTATCTCAAACTGTAAACGCTGTTTCCCCTGACTGGGTGTTGAGAGAGATAGTAAAAAAATACAGATGTCTTGGAGAAGAGACTCCACTTCAACGCTATTGACATCTGCGGTCACTTGGCCTGTAGGTATTCGTGAACGCCAACAGATTTGTTGGATGCTGCCTAGGGGCAGACTTCCCTTGATACAGGTTTCAGAACTCGCTCTGTTCAAAGGATTCTTTTACAGTCTGGCCAAAGTCCTGTCCAGACATCTTGTCTCCCTGGATTGGCATAAGAAGAACCACATTATGTTCATACAAATCAATGTTTCAGTCCCAGATGTGTATATTCTACCTTGCTGCAACTGCTATGCTACTAATGGGCATGGTTACAGTGATAGAATCCAGATGCTTTCACATATGAGATAGACTTAATGGTCCAGCAGGTTGAGCACTTCCCCACAGTCTTTCTCCTCATCCAGCATTGCATAAATGTTGTGGAAATACTTTACGTTTGTTGTGCTATTTATTCCTGACACAATAGGTCGGAAGAGAATAACTGGAACCCACCTATTTTATTTTTAGGGCCATTTCAAGTTTCTATCCATAGAATCTATGAGCCATGTAACCCGTTGCTATGGATGTTTTAACCATCTGCATTGGTATCATGGAGTCCACCATGACAACCTCCACAAGATTGATGCACTGGATATCTCTTGGATTTAGATTTAGGCAACATGACCTTCTCAGGGTCTACCCATTCTCTATCCAGGACACTCTCAAAAGTAGGTAGACCTTGTATGCTTTTGCAGGGAACTTTATAATATCTGCTGAGGCAGCTCTTGGTTTCCACCGGCTCATTTGGCTTTGTGGGGAATTCCAAATGTTCACAAAAGTGGGGCAGAATCTCTGGTCTCTTCCCTCTCGGAATACATCTTGCCTAGCATCAAGATCCTGATCTTCTTCTTGGTCCTATACCAGCAGTCGTGTTTCCATCTCTGCATCTAGAGCCTGAGCCATCATTTCTGTGAGAAGCAGACCCAGTTTCTCTCTAGTATTAGGAAACTTTTGCTCTGTTGACTTCCTTCATTTAAATGAAAAACCTTTCTCACAGGAGTTCTCTGCTGTTGATCTATGCTGGCTTACAGAGTGACTACACATCAGGAATATTTTGTTGGGCTGGGATCTTCGATGAAGTACTCTCACCATGAAACTCTGCTCCTGAAGTGTGACCTGCCATGGTAAGGACAGCACTGATCTTCTTTCTTGTTTGAGAGGCGGTGCATTCTGTGATGAGTTGAAATGATTTTTAATTTCTTGAAAAATATGTGCACATGACAATCGAAGATGCACTAGCCTGCTCTCCGAAAAAGACAGTGGAGCAGTCCCTGAGGTTGGCAGATGTGCTCACATACTTAAGCATTAAACCAGTAGCACATACTATTTCCAGCGGTCGCAAGGTGGATAGGGCACGGCCCATGGCTTGTAGTTTTATCTTATAGCTCAATCATTGCCTGCCTGATCCTAGAGGGCTCTGGCGATACATTGACCAAGGGGAGGGAAGTAATTTTTGTGTGTTAGATACTCAGCACCTGGCAGAGGTATCCTTGCAGGGAACTCCTCCTCAGGTAGACCTGCCTTTGTTGCCTTAGGCCCAGAAGGATGACTCCCTGTGTACAATCAGAGCGTTACTGATTAACGCTTGTTCTGCAGTAAAAAAAACACGTTTTTCTCCATGAGGTGATATGCGATTTTAAATCAGATATGCTATGTATAATGGAAACTTGGTTCAGGGAACACTGGGGTCATCAAATGATTAACTCCCCCTGTATACTCTGCGAAAACAGTGAACTGCCTGGGTGGACTTGGCGGTGGGAGGGTCTATTATTTTTTGAAAAAAATTCAGAATAACCTGTAAAAAATGAATCCGTATTGAGTAATCAGAACTGTTACATGTAAAGTGTCTTTATGGTTCTACCTCCTCTATTGACTTTCTAATAGTATATCATCAGAATTGTTGCATGGAAAGTGTCTTTATAGTTATCCATCCTCTGTTGACATTCTAATAGTGTATCATCCGCCCGTGTCCCCTAACCAGGTTCATAGGCTGTTTGCAGATGCTGTGGCGCAGGTGATCCCCTTCTGCTCCTGCTTGATTGTGATGGTAGATTTTAATTTTTGGACAGAAGATACTGAGAACGTTCGGGCTCAGGTTTTATTGAAGTCCCTCTCATTCATATGTCTAAAACAGATGGTGGTTGGGTCCACAAATAAAGCCTGCCACACTTTGGATTGCATTTCTGATAATATTAATTTGGTTGTAATGGTCCTGCCATTCCTTTTCCATACTGTTCTTGGTGCTAAGTGACTCTAACCCATCTGCAGTACAAGTTGCGGGGCGGGGGGGGGGAGTCGGGGGATTATGAGTTTGAGAACTGGGATAATCTTAACACAGATACTTTAGGGCCATTTGCCGAGGTTTCAGACTCTGTAGTCATTCCATCGGATCCATCATATTTACGTGATAACTTTTATGATAAACTTAACAAGGCAACAGATGTACTAGCACCGGGGTCTTTGAGCAAAGGGAAGGAGACAGGGATAAAGAAGGAATGGTTCTCTAGTGCAATAGAAAATGAAAAACCAAAGTAAGAGCAGAAGAGAGGGCTTGGAGAACAAGTTACAATGAGCAGAAAGGCAAAAGGAGAGTATAAACGCTGTCAGCATAAACACACAAAAATGATCATCATGGGTAAGCAGAGCTATTTTTAGAGTTGCATCTTCGCAAGTTATAATGTTGCTCAGGAAATCTTCAAAGTTCTGGGAGAATTGTGGCAGCCTGTGACTGGTAAGCAAGCCCTGACCCCTCCACAAACATTTTGTGAGGAAAAGAGTCACTTCTTTATGGATAAAATCAGTAGAATCCAAGAGGAGTTTATTAGGGCTGATGGAGGGTTCCCACTCTTCAATAAGGTGGATCCTGAACAATCCACTAGCCTGTCAGTGGACAACATCTTTACATCTTTTGTTCATGTTAATCAAGCATATCTTTTGGATACTACGGCTAAACGTCTTCCCTCAGGGTATGTTCATGACCCTGCAAGAATTCTGAAGGATTCAAGGGGGTAACTTTGCACAAGATATGTCAGATTATCAATAGCTCTTTTGACTCAGGCATAGTGCTGCCACTTCTGAACAAGGCAGCAATGATCTCTTTTGTGAAAAAAAACTCACACTGGATCCTTTCTGTTGCTCAAATGAGCAGCCTATCTCCCTACTCCACTATGTAGGGAGTAGGGAGATAGGCAAATGGAAACATTAACCATAGAGCAACTGCAGGCCCATGCAGGAACACAGAAGAGGTGAAACGCCTCTCAGGTGGGTTTTAGACCTGTCTGTAGAGACGGTGGTGGTCGCTGCAGTGGACGATCTGAGATGAACGGTCAACTGCAGAGGTACTTGCATCCTAATTTTACTGGATCTTTCGACCGCCTTTGATACAGTCAACAATGCCATTCTCCTGTCCCGGCTCAGTAGCTAAGGTGGTAGCAGATAGAGCCCTTGATTGGCTTGCCTCTTTTTTGTCAGTTTAATCCCAGTCTATGGTCCCACCCCCCCTTTTGATTCACTTCAAAACCAGTGACCTGTGGTGTCCCTCAGAGTTCCACTTTGTGCCCCATACTATTCAATCTCTATATGATACCATTAGCACATCTTATTTGTTCAATTGGTGTCAGGTTTTATATTTATGCGGATGACATACAGATGATATTTCAAGTAGGCAAGGATGCAGGTGGTAGGGTGAAGATGTGATAGGAACAGATCAGTATGTGTATTCATCAAAATAGCCTCACATTTAATGTCCAAAAACAAAAATGATGATCAGTTCTGCCTCCCTGGCCAGTCCTGGGTTAAGCAGTCACTTGGGTCAGGAGGCTGCAGCATGGATAACTCGGTTCTGGCCCTCATCACTTGGTAGGTGATCAAACCTGCTGCAGAAAGTAAAAAATGTGGTTTGGGTGGACTAATCCCTGTCCTTAGAAAGCCAAATCTCTCAAGTCTCAAGTTCTTGTTTTTCACATTTTCGAACTTTAAGAAGAATACTGGATTTGTTTGCTTCATCTCATAAAATCCAGATCAGTTTTTTTTTTGTTTTTTAAAATTGTTATTTGGTTGACAAAGTAACCTTTAACAAACATATAAAAAAAAGTAAACATACAGATATTTCCTTTAAAAACAGATTACACATAATAATTAATCTGAAAAAAGATAAAATAGAAGAAAATTCAACAAATGAAGTACAAAAACGCAAATGTATAGGTTAAAAAGTAATTTCTCTATTAAAAAGAGAGAACTAGCAAGATAAAATATCAGACCTTGACAAAACACAGAACACAACTAGAATGTGTGATACCGTTTCACCTGTGTCTAGAATGTCTTTTGGGACATGAATCGCAGCAACCATCCATTTATTGTGACCACAAGAGTGCATGATGAGCTGCTATACTCTTTCAGTGTGGACCTGGGCAGTGGGTTGAATGAGGTGACAAAATTATGACATTCGCCTCGCCTCTACCGATCTACAATGCAGCAATATGTGGCATAGCATCTCCACCTCTTCTGGCAGAGAGCAGAAGTGGCATACTCTCTGATCTCTCTGGACTTTGTTCCAGGCACCCAGAATGTATTTTGTGTGAATGAAATTCAGTCTCAACCTCATCACCCCTGACCGCCACGATCTACTGGGTAACCTATTAAAATATTCTAGATAGGTTTCCGACTGGTCTAAAATCAATCAGCAAGTCAGAGTAAAGGTGATATGATCTGACTTTGCTGATTATGTCAATCCAGTCCCACTCCTTGAGTCTCCTTTTCAATTGAGGTGGAAATGACAAACTGTGTCTTTTGAAATATTGGGCCTCATTATGACCCAGGCGCTAAGTGTTTAACGGCGCTGTAAAAGGCTGCGGCGCCGTTAAACACCTAGCGCCTAATTACGAGGTCCCTTTGCGGGACCCGACCTTAACGCAAAGGGACCTTGGTGCTAATTACGGTACCGCAATTTGCGGTACCGTAGTTAGCGCCTTCCCCATTCCCATTGAGCCCTATGGGGCAAAAATGGGAATGGGGAAGGGCCATGGCGGCATGGGGAATTACCGCCCCATCAACCTCGGAATGGGGTGGTAATTCCCCATTCCGCCATGGCGGATTCCGGCATGGACCATGGTGCTAATAGAGCCATACGAGGCCCATTGTATGTCTCACAAATCAGATAACACTCTGTTTCGCAGTTCTGTAAGATGACCGAAGACTTCTTATGTAGCAATTGTTTTAACAGCCACCAGATTAAACCTTCCTCCCAAACATACCCTCAAGGCCGTCACAATCCAGTAGAGGAGGGAGGCCCCAGGTCTCACCCCCATAGGTTATAGATGGTAAAACATTTGTTTTATAGAATTTTAAAACAGGGCTCAAAGAGAAATGGCCAAATTTCCTGTCTACAGCATGCACTTGAGTTTCGAGCTTTAGCACCTTAGAGCGTTGGTAGCTTTGGAACTTTATTGTGAAGTTCAAGTAATCTACATCCCAGATAGCAGAAGTTTGACATCTTTACTAGGGGAACGTAACTGATATTCCATTGGAAGGTCCTTTACTCTAATTTCATCCCCAGTATAAAAATGTGTATCTGTGATTTTGTTGTATTGATGCTTAAGTGATTTGATTCCACATATTCAGCCAGTGCATAAGCTTATGCTGCAAACCGATTGGCGTATAATCAAAAAGAACAAGGTTATCCACATAGAATAAGTAATCTAGAATTGCGTCACTAAATTCGTTGGGAAGCTACAAATACCTTCAAAGATTTCAGCCAGGTCAGAAAGGAAGAGGCTAAAGAGTATAGGGGCCAATGCACAGCCCTGCTTAAGACTGTGCATTGTGATAATAGGTGATGGCAGTTTGCCATGTGCATCCAGATGCACTCTGATGACAATATCAGTGTGGAGGGTCACAAGAATCTCTAGTAGGTGGGTGGGGCAGCCCCATTTTCTGAGATAATGAATGCTTTAATTTCAAGCAGACTTGAAATATAAAATTCGATATAACTAGGCCTGCCCAAAGTAGCATTAGGCAGACTCTGAAGAATTCAGATTACCTCTGAAGCTTCTGAGGCAGGAAGGAGGGATCATATCACCCAGTCTTTGCAAGCATTAAATTGGCTTCCGATGGAGGAGGGGATTAAATTAAAGGTGCTCTGCATTGTTCATAGAGCCTTGCACTGTCGGATTTTCAACTTTATCAGTGCCAAACTTTGTCAGTATGTCCCCGGGTGAAGCCTTCACTCTTCTTCTGCTAATTCGCTATCTGTGCCAAAGTTCAGACTAGTAAAAGGGAGGTGGTGGTGTTTTTAGGTACAGCCAACACTTCTATGGAGTTCTCTTCCTGTGGTTTTGTGGGGAAATGGAAATCATCTGGACTTCAGACATAAGCTGAAGACCTTCCTCTTTCCACCTTGATCAGGGGTCTCTTGAGGATTTAAGTGGGGGGTTTCCTTTCCTGGTGTTTTGGTATGGGTAGCTCTGTACCCACTGTATCAGTGCCACTATACCTCATTCTAGGTGTATGTCTTTGCTTAACAAGTGATGTACCATGCCATAGCATACCAGATGTGGATCCCGAGTTATTGTGCCTTCCAGCGATCACCCCTGTCTGGGCCTACTCATTCTTCTTTGCAATCTGCAGCACTAGGCAGGGTCGCATTTCCTTTCCCTCCTGCAGTGCCTTCCTTCCAGCTGATGGGTCCTCATTCCAGCTAACACACGGAGGCATTGCCCCTGGGGCCCACACCACATAAATGGTACCATCTGCATTTGAAGATGCCCGCTGCTATTTTCTTGCCGGAGGCAGATTGCCTCATCTGTGAGCCCGGAGCCCTCCCCTCAGCCCGATTGACTTTTTTCAACTTTTATATTACTCATTGAGGGAGCCGGCGTGGCTATGTTGGCCCCGGCTCCAAGTCCCACTTTAAGGTCCCCTGCCTGAGCATGATGGAACGCCTAGCCACAAACTTCTTATTCGGGACTCCAAGGACTATTGAATTCATGAGAAGTTCCACACACCCTGGCAAGCAGGCGTGAGCCTCAATGCTTCATCCTCTGTGTGTGACATTATCTCAGCTAATCACTGATGTGTGCTCCTTGCCCCCTCTGCCTATCCTCTGTCCAGCACCCACTACATTACCACCTTCTTCTGCATTCTTTAAAGTGCCTTTTGCTAAAATCGAATTTAGGCGAGCTTACATCTGTTGAGCCACTTTCGTTTTGTGTGGACACTGATCTTTCGTCTCCCCTCCCATCCTCCTGCTCCTCTCTCCTCCTTTCTGCACCTTCCCCTGTCCCCCCTCTCGGCCCTCACTTTATGTCATTGCATATGCCCTGTACTAGATGCTGCCGGGCCTCTGGGATGGTCTTTGTTCGTGTGTTATTGGAAGCTCTTATGCCTCAGTTTGCATGTTTGTGCCATACTGACACATTGCACGTGCCCGTTCTGAACGTTACAAGGCTAAGTGGGATTGTCTATTTCCATTTCAACTGTGTTGTATGCTCATCTTCCTGCTCCGGAGCACTTTGAAGCACTTGTCTAGGTGTGTGGGTGCTTTTCAGATGACAAGTAGGATATATGGATTGGATGTGACCTATCTGGATTCGCCCAGCGTTGCTACTTATAGATTGTACTTGCCTGGACATTTGTGTTGTTTGTGCATTTTGCCTGTGACCACTCGTGCAGCCTTGTGCTGCTTGTGGTACCTACCTGTAACTACTGATGATTACTCATGCAACATTCTTCTGTTTATTAAATTGACCTGTTACTTATGATGATGACTCGGTTATATGTGATTTTACCGATGGACATTACAGAGTGGTACAAATCATTGTGGTCAAAACACCCCCCCCCCCACAAAGCCTCCTGAGGTTCCACCCTTATAACACCACCCCAACCCCATCCCGACCCATTTTAACCCCTTATCCCTCTACCCTTGATATATTTATTTAATGTTTCAGTGTTTTCCAATGTTATAGTCCGTAGTGAAATGTACCACTTTAATGTTTTCTATAAATTGATTAGGTATCGATAACTCGTGCACCATTGTACTGCTTATGTTATCTACTTCTAAATACTGATGATGACCCGTGGAACTCTGTGCTGCTTATGCTATCTACCTGTAACTACTAATGATGACTCATTTAGCTTTGTGCTGTTTATGCAATTGACCTGTAAGTACTGATTATGACCCAAGCAGCATTGTGTAAAACATGGCGGGGATGAGCCTGCTCCGGACAGCATTTGTAGTTGCTGGCAAGCTGAACCCTCTGAAGAGCGGCTTTTCCAAAGGCAGTTTGCTAAATTGGAGTGGATCAAAGATACCTATCGCCCCAGTTCGACACAAGAGTCATGGAAAGAGACTATTTGTTGTACGAGCGGCAGAATTCTATGACAAAAGATTTCTGAATTTGTTGAAATTCTACATATTGCTGACTGGGATACCGGCGGCGGTATTGTTAACATATATCAGTGTCTTCATTGGTGAAGCTGAATTTTCAGAGATACCAGAGGGATATGTGCTGGAGTACTGGGAGTACTACAAGCATCCTGCAACGAGATGGATTGTTCGCTATGTCTACAATTCTCCCGAGAAGGACTATGAGAAATTGATGAACCTTGTCAATATTGAAGCGGAAAAAGCTGAGCTCCGGTTGATGCAGCTGGAAGCACGCCGTTTAATGCGGCAACTAGGGGATGGTCCTTGCTTCCGTTATGAAACCCTTCACAAGAATCTTATTGAGAACGGTCCAAAATCCCACCCCGATGCTTGACCTGCATTTATTATTTAAAATATTATCTACTGTTCAGCATCCTGAACCTCTCTAGTTATACAATTAACCATTTTGGCAGTTTTTGGTTCCAATAAACCTATTTTATTTCAGAAATAACAGAAACGTTGGGGATCAAGTCCATCTCTTGACAGCTTAATGTAAAGTTACTAAACTATAATAACGATCAGTTGGTTTATAATTGCTACATAAATGATGGCTTGTACGGTCACACCTGTGATTCTACCAATGTCTACCCTCCCTTTAAAAAAAACTGTGACAGTGGGTTTTTAACAGAAAAGGGTGATTAATGGCCCAATTTCCGAGACAGTCCTGGGAAAACTATGAAGTCTGATCAGCCTACCACACTTTTCTTTTAAATCGAGGAAAACGGCATTGATGAAAAGTGAACGAGTAAAGTGCAAACTTGCAAAACGTAGGTGACAATCACAAATAGAACTAAGCACCAGAAGATTGAAGTAACAATGATGCCGGACCCACTATTTCAATCTTGCCTTTTTACCTGATGCCCGGACCCCTCCCATTGTCACTGATGGTATCGTCTAATTTCCACCTCCCACAACTTCCCATGAGGCTGATCTTTCAGCCTGAAACTTTGGGGGACCTGCACCTCCCCTGCAGCCTCTTCCATTGTACTCTGAGTGGAGAACAAGGAGCAGAAGAAGTCATGTGATCGCTGATGTCATATAGCCATAGGGAAGAATGGGCGTGGCTAGATCACTGAAGAGGAGGAAGACATTGATTCAATAAGGATTTGCTTAGTGAGGATTGTAAAAAGGCAAGAAGTCCTGGTCAAATGGCACCTATTTGTAAAGTTGCCTCCTAACTTAGCCGTGCAAATTTCTCGCATCACTAGAAAGTACAAACATATTTCTATCTCGAGCCTTACAAAACTAAACAAGTTCCTACATTATTTCAAACATGGTGTGATGGTGGAAATGAAAATTAGGTTGCATTGAGATTCTAAATGTTTGTCACATATGTCCTAGTTTCTTAATGAACTACAGTGGTGAAGTGGCAGCTTCGTTCCTAGCAGTGCTCGTCGATGGGGAAGCGTAAACATCCTGCAAGGAAGAGGTGTGCGGGGCACCTTGATGTCAATAGTTCTGGACTGCAAAGAGTTTGAAGAACTGTGGCCCAGCAAGGGCGTCGAGTTGTCAGCATCTCTGTGGTCTTTGGGTGGCAGGAAACCCACCGACCGATGCTCCTCAGTGCGTCGACGGCCTGGCCTTCTCCGACGGGATAAGGCGGGCAGCGGTGCAGGCGAGAGCATCCTTGGATCAAATGAAGTTCTTAGGCAACGGGAGCACGGTGGCTTTGGTCGGCGATGTCGGTCATCGACGGTGGCGGACAACAGTCCAGGCGCTTCTCTTTGGGATTCTGCAGCAGTCTCCGTCTTCGGTCGGCAGACTGTCGTAGGCCTGTCTACCAGGGAGCTTTGGCAAAGACAGCTGGTGCACGATCGTGCCTCGTAGCTCGGGAAGAGGGTGCCTTACCACGTCCTCTCTGGGTCAGTCCTTGGAGACACAGCAGCTTTCAGATTGATGAAGTAGCGCAACAGCAAGACTTCTCTTCCAGCAGGGCTTCAAGGTTAAGCTTCAGTTTTACTCCAGTTACTCTTTGTAGTGGACTTCAGCTTCCGGACATGAATTCTAGCAGTGAGAGGCCCCCAGATATACTAGTTGATCTCCCATTCATTCTGCTGGGTCACACTCAGGCAACAAATCAGTCAGAAGGGCATTCATGCAGGCAGGCATCCAATCGGGTGCATAGTGCATTCAGGCCATTCACTTCTCTCCAGACACTCACAACAATGTATGTGTATTGGGACAAGTACCCAGCCATTCAACACTCGACACTGCATTCATACCAGTTTCCGGCTGGGCTGTCTCAGTCATTGTGTCAAACACCAGAAACCAAACATCCACAACAAGAAGTGCATATTGGTCACACACTCCATTCACCCAGGTCCCACCCACAGGGTGTACCCACAACATACAGTAACTGGGAAGGCTCCAGCCAGTCTGGCCTGGACTTCACAACCACAGCATATATGGAACTTCCACCCAACAGCCAGTCAGGGGGAAAGGATATAGTCAGGACTTCCCAGGACTTTGGGAAAACAAGGTAACAGGCAATAGAATGCAACAGGCCACTGGGGCCAACTTGTTTCCTATCAGGAATCAACTGATTCCAATGGCAGGGCCTTGGTATCCCAAAATGGAGGATACTCGGAGCACCTGTCAAATTCATCATGGAGCTGCCACCAGCCGGTACCCTGCTCTGTGGGCCACACGCAGGTGCCCAAAAACATAAACTAGGGGCAGAGGGTTGCACCCCCAGCCATGGGTGCCATAAGGGTATCTATGGTTCTGTTCACCAAAACCAAAAGAGAGAGCTGCACCGCCAGGAGTCCCACATGAACTCCTGTGTGGAAAACATGAAAGAACACTTGATAAAAGGCAGTAAAGGACAAGGATACGGAGGCCCTGTCCTTCCGATGCATTTCCAGCATCATCGTTTTTTTTTCATTTTCAGAGTAATATGGACACCCCACCCCCTCATGTTGGTAACTAAAATTAAAAAAAAATAGAATGTAACCCTTCTCCCTGCTGGTCTGCAGATACAGGGATGATGGCGTACTTTTGCAGCAGCACTTCAATACTCTAGATCATCTTTGACTTCCTCCATGTTCTTCAAATGAGATATACATATTCTTCAAACATTGAATTGCCCTGAATTCCAACTGGTATCCTTCTTCCAATGCCTTCCATACCCATTTGTCTAGTTTCAGTATCTCAAACTGTAAACGCTGTTTCCCCTAACTGGGTGTTGAGAGAGATAGTAAAAAAATACAGGTGTCTTGGAGAAGAGACTCCACTTCAACGCTATTGACATCTGCGGTCACTTGGCCTGTAGGTATTCGTGAACGTCAACAGATTTGTTGGATGCTGCCTAGGGGCAGACTTCCCTTGATACAGGTTTCAGAACTCGCTCTGTTCAAAGGATTTCTTTTACAGTCTGGCCAAAGTCCTGTCCAGACATCTTGTCTCCCTGGATTGGCATAAGAAGAACCACATTATGTTCATACAAATCAATGTTTCAGTCCCAGATGTGTATATTCTACCTTGCTGCAACTGCTATGCTACTAATGGGCATGGTTACAGTGATAGAATCCAGATGCTTTCACATATGAGATATACTTAATGGTCCAGCAGGTTGAGCACTTCCCCACAGTCTTTCTCCTCATCCAGCATTGCATACATGTTGTGGAAATACTTTACGTTTGTTGTGCTATTTATTCCTGACACAATAGGTCGAAAGAGAATAACTGGAACCCACCTATTTAATTTTTAGGGCCATTTCAAGTTTCTATCCATAGAATCTATGAGCCATGTACCCCGTTGCTATGGATGTTTTAACCATCTGCATTGGTATCATGGAGTCCACCATGACAACCTCCACAAGATTGATGCACTGGATATCTCTTGGATTTAGATTTAGGCAACATGACCTTCTCATGGTCTACCCATTCTCTATATCCAGGGCACTCTCAAAAGTAGGTAGACCTTGTATGCTTTTGCAGGGAACTTTATAATATCTGCTGAGGCAGCTCTTGGTTTTCACCGGCTCATTCAGCTTTGTGGGGAATTCCAAATGTTCACAAAAGTGGGGCAGAATCTCTGGTCTCTTTCCTCTCGGAATACATCTTACCTAGCATCAAGATCCTGATCTTCTTCTTGGTCCTATACCAGCAGTCGTGTTTCCATCTCTGCATCTAGAGCCTGAGCCATCATTTCTGTGAGCAGCAGACCCAGTTTCTCTCTAGTATTAGGAAACTTTTGCTCTGTTGACTTCCTTCATTTGAATGAACAACCTTTCTCACAGGAGTTCTCTGCCGTTGATCTATGCTGGCTTACAGAGTGACTACACATCAGGAATATTTTGTTGGGCTGGGATCTTCGATGAAGTACTCTCACCATGAAACTCTGCTCCTGAAGTGTGACCTGCCATGGTAAGGACAGCACTGATCTTCTTTCTTGTTTGAGAGGCGGTGCATTCTGTGATGAGTTGAAATGATTTTTAATTTCTTGAAAAATATGTGCACATGACAATCGAAGATGCACTAGCCTGCTCTCCGAAAAAGACAGTGGAGCAGTCCCTGAGGTTGGCAGGTGTGCTCACATACTTAAGCAGTAAACCAGTAGCACATACTATTTCCAGCGGTCACAAGGTGGATAGGGCACGGCCCATGGCTTGTAGTTTTATCTTATATCGCAATCATTGCCTGCCTGATCCTAGAGGGCTCTGGCGATGCATTGACCAAGGGGAGGGAAGTAATTTTTGTGTGTTAGATACTCAGCACCTGGCAGAGGTATCCTTACAGGGAACTCCTCCTCAGGTAGACCTGCCTTTGTTGCCTTAGGCCCAGAAGGATGATTCCCTGTGTACAATCAGAGCGTTACTGATTAATGCTTGTTCTGCAGTAAAAAAAACACGTTTTTCTCCATGAGGTGATATGCGATTTTAAATCAGATATGCTATGTATAATGGAAACTTGGCTCAGGGAACACTGGGGTCATCAAATGATTAACTCCCCCTGTATACTCTGCGAAAACAGTGAACTGCCTGGGTGGACTTGGCGGTGGGAGGGTCTATTATTTTTTGAAAAAAATTCAGAATAACCTGTAAAAAATGAATCCGTATTGAGTAATCAGAACTGTTACATGTAAAGTGTCTTTATAGTTCTACCTCCTCTATTGACTTTCTAATAGTATATCATCAGAATTGTTACATGGAAAGTGTCTTTATAGTTATCCATCCTCTGTTGACTTTCTAATAGTGTATCATCTGCCCGTGCCCTCAGCCAGGTTCATAGGCTGTTTGCAGATGCTGTGGCGCAGGTGATCTCCTTCTGCTCCTGCTTGATTGTGATGGTGGATTTTAATTTTTGGACAGAAGATACTGAGAACGTTTGGGCTCAGGTTTTATCGGAGTCCCTCTCATTCATATGTCTAAAACAGATGGTGGTTGGGTCCACAAATAAAGCCTGCCACACTTTGGATTGCATTTCTGATAATATTAATTTGGTTATAATGGTCCTGCCATTCCTTTTTTTAACTGTTCTTGGTGCTAAGTGACTCTAACCCATCTGCAGTACAAGTTCCGGGGTGGGGGGGTCGGGGGATTATGAGTCTCAGAACTGGGATAATCTTAACACAGATACTTTAGGGCCATTTGCCGAGGTTTCAGACTCTGTAGTCATTCCATCGGATCCATCATATTTACGTGATAACTTTTATGATAAACTTAACAAGGCAACAGATGTACTAGCACCGGGGTCCTTGAGCAAAGGGAAGGAGGCAGGGATAAAGAAGGAATGGTTCTCTAGTGCAATAGAAAATGAAAAACCAAAGTAAGAGCAGAAGAGAGGGCTTGGAGAACAAGTTACAATGAGCAGAAAGGCAAAAGGAGAGTATAAACGCTGTCAGCATAAACACACAAAAATGATCATCATGGGTAAGCAGAGCTATTTTTAGAGTTGCATCTTCGCAGGTTATAATGTTGCTCAGGAAATTTTCAAAGATCTGGGAGAATTGTGGCAGCCTGTGACTGGTAAGCAAGCCCTGACCCCTCCACAAACATTTTGTGAGGAAAAGAGTCACTTCTTTATGGATAAAATCAGTAGAATCCAAGAGGAGTTTATTAGGGCTGATGGAGGGTTCCCACTCTGTGGATCCTGAACAATCCACTAGCCTGTCAGTGGACAACATCTTTACATCTTTTGTTCA
The DNA here is from genome assembly GCF_040938575.1 of Ambystoma mexicanum. Taxonomy (NCBI): domain Eukaryota; kingdom Metazoa; phylum Chordata; class Amphibia; order Caudata; family Ambystomatidae; genus Ambystoma; species Ambystoma mexicanum. Next base: position 168,196,805 of record NC_090933.1, read on the forward strand.
TGTTAATCAAGCATATCTTTTGGATACTACGGCTAAACGTCTTCCCTCAGGGTATGTTCATGACCCTGCAAGAATTCTGAAGGATTCAAGGGGGTAACTTGGCACAAGATATGTCAGATTATCAATAGCTCTTTTGACTCAGGCATAGTGCTGCCACTTCTGAACAAGGCAGCAATGATCTCTTTTGTGAAAAAAACTCACACTGGATCCTTTCTGTTGCTCAAATGAGCAGCCTATCTCCCTACTCCACTATGTCAGTAAGCAAATGGAAACATTAACCATAGAGCAACTGCAGGCCCATGCAGGAACACAGAAGTGGTGAAACGCCTCTCAGGTGGGTTTTAGACCTGTCTGTAGAGACGGTGGTGGTCGCTGCAGTGGACGATCTGAGATGAACGGTCAACTGCAGAGGTACTTGCATCCTAATTTTACTGGATCTTTCGACCGCCTTTGATACAGTCAACAATGCCATTCTGCTGTCCCGGCTCAGTAGCTAAGGTGGTAGCAGATAGAGCCCTTGATTGGCTTGCCTCTTTTTTGTCAGTTTAATCCCAGTCTATGGTCCCACCCCCCCTTTTGATTCACTTCAAAACCAGTGACCTGTGGTGTCCCTCAGAGTTCCACTTTGTGCCCAATACTATTCAATCTCTATATGATACCATTAGCACAACTTATTAGTTCAATTGGTGTCAGGTTTTATATTTATGCGGATGACATACAGATGATATTTCAAGTAGGCAAGGATGCAGGTGGTAGGGTGAAGATGTGATAGGAACAGATCAGTATGTGTATTCATCAAAATAGCCTCACATTTAATGTCCAAAAACAAAAATGATGATCAGTTCTGCCTCCCTGGCCAGTCCTGGGTTAAGCAGTCACTTGGGTCAGGAGGCTGCAGCATGGATAACTCAGTTCTGGCCCTCATCACTTGGTAGGTGATCAAACCTGCTGCAGAAAGTAAAAAATGTGGTTTGGGTGGACTAATCCCTGTCCTTAGAAAGCCAAATCTCTCAAGTCTCAAGTTCTTGTTTTTCACATTTCCGAACTTTAAGAAGAATACTGGATTTGTTTGCTTCATCTCATAAAATCCAGATCAGTTTTTTTTTTGTTTTTTAAAATTGTTATTTGGTTGACAAAGTAACCTTCAACAAACATATAAAAAAAGAAAACATACAGATATTTCCTTTAAAAACAGATTACACATAATAATTAATCTGAAAAAAGATAAAATAGAAGAAAATTCAACAAATGAAGTACAAAAACGCAAATGTATAGGTTAAAAAGTAATTTCTCTATTAAAAAGAGAGAACTAGCAAGAGAAAATATCAGACCTTGACAAAACACAGAACACAACTAGAATATGTGATACCGTTTCACCTGTGTCTAGAATGTCTTTTGGGACATGAATCGCAGCAACCATCCATTTATTGTGACCACAAGAGTGCATGATGAGCTGCTATACTCTTTCAGTGTGGACCTGGGCAGTGGGTTAAATGAGGTGACAAAATTATGACATTCGCCTCGCCTCTACCGATCTACAATGCAGCAATATGTGGCATAGCATCTCCACCTCTTCTGGCAGAGAGCAGAAGTGGCATACTCTCTGATCTCTCTGGACTTTGTTCCAGGCACCCAGAATGTATTTTGTGTGAATGAAATTCAGTCTCAACCTCATCACCCCTGACCGCCACGATCTACTGGGTAACCTATTCAAATATTCTAGATAGGTTTCCGACTGGTCTAAAATCAATCAGCAAGTCAGAGTAAAGGTGATATGATCTGACTTTGCTGATTATGTCAATCCAGTCCCACTCCTTGAGTCTCCTTTTCAATTGAGGTGGAAAATGACAAACTGTGTCTTTTGAAATATTGGGCCTCATTATGACTAAAGGCGCTAAGTGTTTAACGGCGCTGTAAAAGGCTGCGGCGCCGTTAAACACCTAGCGCCTAATTACGAGGTCCCTTTGCGGGACCCGACCTTAACGCAAAGGGACCTTGGTGCTAATTACGGTACCGCAATTTGCGGTACCGTAGTTAGCACCTTCCCCATTCCCATTGAGCCCTATGGGGCAAAAATGGGAATGGGGAAGGGCCATGGCGGCATGAGGAATAACCGCCCCACCAACCTCGGAATGGGGTGGTAATTCCCCATTCCGCCATGGCGGATTTCGGCATGGACCAGGGTGCTAATAGAGCCATACGCCCATTGTATGTCTGACAAATCAGATAACACTCTGTTTCGCAGTTTTGTAAGGTGACCGAAGACTTCTTATGTAGCAATTGTTTTAACAGCCACCAGATTAAACCTTCTTCCCAAACATACCCTCAAGGCCGTCACAATCCAGCAGAGGAGGGAGGCCCCAGGTCTCACCCCCATAGGTTATAGATGGTAAAACATTTGTTTTATAGAATTTTAGAACAGGGCTCAAAGAGAAATGGCCAAATTTCCTGTCTACAGCATGCACTTGAGTTTCGAGCTTTAGCACCTTAGAGCGTTGGTAGCTTTGGAACTTTATTGTGAAGTTCAAGTAATCTACATCCCAGATAGCAGAAGTTTGACATCTTTACTAGGGGAACGTAACTGATATTTCATTGGAAGGTCCTTTACTCTAATTTCATCCCCAGTATAAAAATGTGTATCTGTGATTTTGTTGTATTGATGCTTAAGTGATTTGATTCCACATATTCAGCCAGTGCATAAGCTTATGCTGCAAACCGATTGGCGTATAATCAAAAAGAACAAGGTTATCCACATAGAATAAGTAATCTAGAATTGCGTCACTAAATTTGTTGGGAAGCTACGAATACCTTCAAAGATTTCAGCCAGGTCAGAAAGGAAGAGGCTAATGAGTATAGGGGCCAATGCACAGCCCTGCCTAAGACTGTACGTTGTGATAATAGGTGATGGCAGTTTGCCATGTGCATCCAGATGCACTCTGATGACAATATTAGTGTGGAGGATCATGGAATCTCTAGTAGGTGGGTGGGGCAGCCCCATTTTCTGAGATAATGAATGCTTTAATTTCAAGCAGACTTGAAATATAAAATTCGATATAACTAGGCCTGCCCAAAGTAGCATTAGGCAGACTCTGAAGAATTCTGAGGCAGGAAGGAGGGATCATATCACCTAGTCTTTGCAAGCATTAAATTGGCTTCCGATGGAGGAGGGGATTAAATTAAAGGTGCTCTGCATTGTTCCTAGAGCCTTGCACTGTCGGATTTTCAACTTTATCAGTGCCAAACTTTGTCAGTATGTCCCCAGGAGAAGCCTTCACTCTTCTTCTGCTAATTCGCTATCTGTGCCAAAGTTCAGACTAGTAAAAGGGAGGGGGTGGTGTTTTTAGGTACAGCCAACACTTCTATGGAGTTCTCTTCCTGTGGTTTTGTGGGGAAATGGGAATCATCTGAACTTCAGACATAAGCTGAAGACCTTCCTCTTTCCACCTTGATCAGGTGTCTCTTGAGGATTTAAGTGGGGGGTTTCCTTTCCTGGTGTTTTGGTATGGGTAGCTCTGTACCCACTGTATCAGTGCCACTATACCTCATTCTAGGTGTATGTCTTTGCTTAACAAGTGATGTACCATGCCATAGCATACCAGATGTGGATCCGGAGTTATTGTGCCTTCCAGCGATCACCCCTGTCTGGGCCTACTCATTCTTCTTTGCAATCTGCAGCACTAGGCAGGGTCGCATTTCCTTTCCCTCCTGCAGTGCCTTTCTTCCAGCTGATGGGTCCTCATTCCAGCTAACACACGGAGGCATGGCCCCTGGGGCCCACACCACAAAAATGGTACCATCTGCATTTGAAGATGCCCGCTGCTATTTTCTTGCCGGAGGCAGCTTGCCTCATCTATGAGCCCCGAGCTCTCCCCTCAGCCCGATTGACTTTTTTCAACTTTTATATTACTCATTGAGGGAGCCGGCGTGGCAATGTTGGCCCCGGCTCCAAGTCCCACTTTAAGGTCCCCTGCCTGAGCATGATGGAACGCCTAGCCACAAACTTCTTATTCGGGACTCCAAGGACTGTTGAATTCATAAGAAGTTCCACACACCCTGGCAAGCAGGCGTGAGCCTCAATGCTTCATCCTCTGTGTGTGACATTATCTCAGCTAATCACTGATGTGTGCTCCTTGCCCCCTCTGCCTATCCTCTGTCCAGCACCCACTACATTACCACCTTCTTCTGCATTCTTTAAAGTGCCTTTTGCTAAAATCGAATTTAGGCGAGCTTACATCTGTTGAGCCACTTTCGTTTTGTGTGGACACCTCACCAGAGAATATGCTGAACCAGGATCCTATCGAGTGCCACCTGAGTTCATCATTGAATTATTAACTTTTGCCCTTAACAAGAATTTTTTCACCTTCGATAATCAGTTCTTTCTCCAGACTAAAGGCACGGCAATGGGTGCAACTTTTGCACCAAGCCTAGCCATCTTATTCATGGCCACTTTTGAGGACCAGTACATTTACAATTCGATCAACCAATGGGAAGCCAACATCTCCCACTGGCATCGCTACATTGACGACATTATTTTCATTTGGACGGGGGATGCTACATCACTCCAACAATTTTCAATATGGCTTAATGCCTGCAATAATAACATACAATTCACGATGGAGTACAGCATCACCAAGATACATTTCCTGGATCTTGAGATCTCGAGTCTCAATAATAAACTTGCCTGTAATCTCTTCAGGAAACCAACTGATCGGAATACACTTCTGCATTACCGGAGTGACCACCCGTATCACATTAAACAGAATCTTCCATACGGTCAATTCCTGAGAATCAGAAGGAACTGTACTCATTTGGAGGATTTCTATACTAATGCCGAAACACTCAGCACTAGACTATGCTCACGTGGCTACCCCAAAAGGCTGATTAATACCGCCACCAAAAGAGCCAGGTTCACAGATAGAGAATGCCTTCTAATACCAAGATTAGAACAAGACATACCTGAGAATGAAAGACTCACATGTGTAATCACTTACGGGCCAAACACTTTTGACCTCAAGAAAGTCATTAGGAAATATTGGCCCATTGTGAGGCTACAACTAGTTGAGGAACCCATACCGAGATTCGCCTTCAAAAGAGCGAAAAATATCAGGGAATATGTGGTCCATTCATCATTTATCAAAACCACACCACGTACAGGTCTGTGGAATCTACGCAAAGTGACCGGACGCTACCCATGTGGGTCATGCACAGTATGTAAATTCACTAGAAAATTACAAACATTCAAGATAGGCACCAAACAATGGGTCTTGAATAATCTGACTAACTGCAAGACTAATCAAGCCATTTACTGCATCGAATGCCCTTGTGGGCTTCGATATGTGGGACAAACCACACGTAGCGTGGGTACCCGCATCTCTGAACATCGATCGAGAATCCGATGTAAGAATACTACTTCCCCACTAGTCTCTCACTTTCTGGCCAACCAACATACACCTGATGACATCCTTTGGTGGGTTTTGGACCGGATCAATACAGGTCAGAACATACAGACCAGACTGTTGGAACTTGAAAAAAGATGGATCTATAGATTGGATTCTTTGGAACACGGATTGAATGAACAATCTCCATTCTAAATACAACAAACTAACCCCCCCTCCCCCCTCTATTCTTTCTTCCTACTACCACACACCGTGGGCCACACTATAACTCCGCTTCACTTTCACATCACTTTCTGAGATGCACTGGTTGCACTCCCCTTCCTTCCCGCCCCACCACCCCCCACCCCCACATTCTCCCTTCTTTTCCCAGAAATCGGGCTTACAGGCACAGACATCCATTTTCCATGTATTCACAGGGACACACGGTGTTACCCATGAACACTCACGCGTCCAATAGCCGGCCCCATTTTTGGTCCTCGAACACGGGACAGAACCATTTCTGGGCACCCGCGGGGACTGCAGACAACTGGAACATACCAACAATCACTCGTTTCTTGGCATAAGAGCATATTTGACAACCCACTGTGGCTCCGCCCTTTGATACTCCCCCGGCCTCTGACCATACCATTGGCCGGACGCAGCCGTCACTCACTGTGATCGGCGCTCTCTATTGGACATCCTACTTCCTGTGGGAACTTTTCCCTCCACGTCGAGGCTTGACGCTCAGTTCGGTTGCTTTGACAACCAATTACTTGCCTCTAATTTATAGCTTCAGCCCGCATTTGTGTTGCCGATGTCAGTGAGGACAGACATTCAGGGACGACTTCGCTCGCCCTCACTCAGCATGAATGCCATCTGGATTTGACCTTTCCTGTTTACCCTATACAGGTAACTACGTGGGTTTCACCACATGGCTCCTCTATGGCCACTTTTCTTTACAAAATCTTTTTGCGAGACTAGAGACTTACATAGGTAACCGGTTGTGTGCCTTCTATGCTCCTATATGTAGGAAAATACTTATGACATCTGATGCCTTCCGGTTTTCCCGTTTTTCCACACCCCCTGGGCCCCGGTTTCTAATCCAGGCATACTTTCATTCTAGGTCTCAGCCGGTTCACCGGTCCGATGACGAGAACCTACGAACATCGCGAATTTCTCCAATAACACCCTTCCTCGTGATTCTTAACAAATAACTATCTTCACGGACTCTACAAAGATACTGCATTATACTAAATAGCCACCTTGGCTTCACTCTCACTCGATGGCAGCCTCGTGTGGTGAGTTTCGAACTGTTTATTTTCGTTTCTCTGTCTTCCTTCTCTTCCCCCCACATGTGGACCGCCGGACCGACAGGGCAGACAGAGACCCTTGTATTTGCGCTTCCGAAGGGGACCCAATACCACTATCTTTTTATGTTTCCGGGGAGGGTGTGTACTATCAGCACGATCTGAAGGCTCCTCACCCCTACAAACATGTAGACTTGGTAATATGAGACCCCAGGCAGACAAGACTAATGTCCTCTGATCTGCCCATATCCTAGCATGACACTCTAGTTTGCATGCAGATTTTTGATATATAATTGTCACTCTTCATTTACCCTTAGAACTTTGCATAACACTACTAGAGTTTATTTCTCTTTTTCCACCTAACTGGTTCTCCCCCTTTTTTTCACAATTACAGGGTCCTGCTACTTATTGCCCTGATGAAGGCGGAGTATTCTTTTCAGATACGAAGATCATTATTCTTTGGAGTCTGTACCGCCGAAACGCAGTGCTAACCAGAGGGGACACAAGGTTCATCACCTCACAGTGCAACATTTAGGATCCCTTCCTTTCTGAAACAATTAATCAAAGGACAAGGACACCTTACCAATTAGCTTTCTCCCCTTTTTTTGCATTGTCTCCTTTACTTTGTCCCCCTGATGGCAGACCCAATCCCAATACATAATAATTTTCGATTTTGGGATACGAAAAATAATTAACTTATTTGTTTCTTCACAATTGCCCCACAACAAGGGGCACGTGTTTTCCTCAATAAGGTTACAGCTTACGATGAATATTACTGTTTCTTTATTTCATTTTCTTCAATTTCATACTTTCACTTGTTAAGAGTTCATTTGTCAATCAACTGTGACTGTTAACTAACTTATGTTAAAAAAGTTTTTTTCATTACGTATTCTCAAATTTTTTTAATGATTCTACACCTAATTCGTGTATGTACCATTTAAACCATTGTTTTTACATGCTGGTACATGTTAGACCTTACTTTTGTATATCATTTTCTGTTTCTTTGATATAAAGCTTTTAATTTGCAATTTCCATAATGTTTATGTCTCATTTTGAAGGAATGACTTTAATTTCTGACTGCATGCAATATCTATGAATTATACTAGATATAAAGGTTTTGGGACCGGATGAATAACTTTAATTTATTCACACCCCATACGGGCCAACCTTAGATACACCAGGACTTTGCTTTGTTGTAAACTCATCCTCTGTGTGTGACATTATCTCAGCTAATCACTGATGTGTGCTCCTTGCCCCCTCTGCCTATCCTCTGTCCAGCACCCACTACATTACCACCTTCTTCTGCATACTTTAAAGTGCCTTTTGATAAAATCGAATTTAGGCGAGCTTACATCTGTTGAGCCACTTTCGTTTTGTGTGGACACTGATCTTTCGTCTCCCCTCCCATCCTCCTGCTCCTCTCTCCTCCTTTCTGCACCTTCCCCTGTCCCCCCTCTCGGCCCTCACTTTATGTCATTGCATCTGCCCTGTACTAGATGCTGCCGGGCCTCTGGGATGGTCTTTGTTCGTGTGTTATTGGAAGCTCTTATGCCTCAGTTTGCATGTTTGTGCCATACTGACACATTGCACGTACCCATTCTGAACGTTACAAGGCTTAGTGGGATTGTCTATTTCCATTTCAACTGTGTTGTATGCTCATCTTCCTGCTCCGGAGCACTTTGAAGCACTTGTCTAGGTGTGTGGGTGCTTTTCAGATGACAAGTAGGATATATGGATTGAATGTGACCTATCTGGATTTGCCCAGCGTTGCTACTTATAGATTGTACTTGCCTGGACATTTGTGTTGTTTGTGCATTTTGCCTGTGACCACTCGTGCAGCCTTGTGCTGCTTGTGGTACCTACCTGTAACTACTGATGATTACTCATGCAACATTCTGCTGTTTATTCAATTGACCTGTTACTTATGATGATGACTTGGTTATATCTGATTTTACCGATGGACATTACAGAGTGGTACACATCATCGTGATCAAAACACCCCCCCAAAGCCTCCTGAGGTTCCACCCTTATAACACCACCTCAACCCCACCCCGACCCATTTTAACCCCTTATCCCTCTACCCTTGATATATTTATTTAATGTTTTCAGTGTTTTCCAATGTTATAGTCCGTAGTGAAATGTACCACTTTAATGTTTTCTATAAATTGATTAGGTATCGATAACTCGTGCACCATTGTACTGCTTATGCTATCTACCTCTAAATACTGATGATGACTCGTGCAACTCTTTGCTGCTTATGCTATCTACCTGTAACTACTAATGATGACTCATTTAGCTTTGTGCTGTTTATGCAATTGACCTGTAAGTACTGATTATGACCCAAGCAGCATTGTGTAAAACATGGCGGGGATGAGCCTGCTCCGGACAGCATTTGTAGTTGCTGGCAAGCTGAACCCTTTGAAGAGCGGCTTTTCCAAAGGGAGTTTGCTAAATTGGAGTGGATCAAAGATACCTATCGCCCCAGTTCGACACAAGAGTCATGGAAAGAGACTATTTGTTGTACGAGCGGCAGAATTCTATGACAAAAGATTTCTGAATTTGTTGAAATTCTACATATTGCTGACTGGGATACCGGCGGCGGTATTGTTAACATATATCAGTGTCTTCATTGGTGAAGCTGAACTTTCCGAGATACCAGAGGGATATGTGCTGGAGTACTGGGAGTACTACAAGCATCCTGCAACGAGATGGATTGTTCGCTATGCCTACAATTCTCCCGAGAAGGACTATGAGAAATTGATGAACCTTGTCAATATTGAAGCGGAAAAAATTGAGCTCCAGTTGGTGCAGCTGGAAGCACGCCGTTTAATGCGGCAACTAGGGGATGGTCCTTGGTTCCGTTATGAAACCCTTGACAAGAATCTTATTGAGAACGGTCCAAAATTCCACCCCGATGCTTGACCTGCATTTATTATTTAAAATGTTATCTACTGTACAGCATCCTGAACGTCTCCAGTTATACAATTAACCATTTTGGCTGTTTTTGGTTCCAATAAACCTATTTTATTTCAGAAATAACAGAAACGTTGGGGATCAAGTCCATCTCTTGACAGCTTAATGTAAAGTTACTAAACTATAATAACGATCAGTTGGTTTATAATTGCTACATAAATGATGGTTTGTACGGTCACACCTGTGATTCTACCAATGTCTACCCTCCCTTTAAAAAAAACTGTGACAGTGGGTTTTTAACAGAAAAGGGTGATTAATGGCCCAATTCCGAGACAGTCCTGGGAAAACCATGAAGTCTGATCAGCCTACCACACTTTTCTTTTAAATCGAGGAAAACGGCATTGATGAGTAAAGTGCAAACTAGCAAAACGTAGGTGACAATCACAAATAGAACTAAGCACCAGAAGATTGAAGTAACAATGATGCCGGACCCACTGTTGCAATCCTGCCTTTTTACCTGATGCCCAGACCCCTCCCATTATCACTGATGGTATCGTCTAATTTCCACCTCCCACAACTTCCCATGAGGCTGGTCTTCCAGCCTGAAACTTTGGTAGACCTGCACCTCCCCTGCAGCCTCTTCCATTGTACTCTGAGTGGAGAACAAGGAGCAGAAGAAGTCATGTGATCGCTGATGTCATATAGCCATAGGGAAGAATGGGCGTGGCTAGATCACTGAAGAGGAGGAAGACATTGATTCAATAAGGATTTGCTTAGTGAGGATTGTAACAAGGCAAGAAGTCCTGGTCAAATGGCACCTATTTGTAAAGTTGCCTCCTAACTTAGCCGTGCAAATTTCTCGCATCACTAGAAAGTACACACATATTTTAAACTCGAGCCTTACAAAACTAAACACGTTCCTACATTATTTCAAACATGGTGTGATGGTGGAAATTAAAATTAGGTTGCATTGAGATTCTAAATGTTTGTCACATATGTCCTAGTTTCTTAATGAAAGTCGCTTTATTTTCTGCACTGTTGCAACCAGAGATGCAGTTATGGACCTGCTAGCAGTGTAAAGATGGACTGATATAACACATGTCATGTTGTTCACAGTAGTCCATTCCGCGTCTGTTTCTGTTTGTTTTACACGACAATTTATGATGAGCGCCAGAAATTGTTGATTTTAAAAGAAAGAACAGTATCACATCTTTCTTTTTTTCATCTACTCTGGTAATAACTTAATATACAAAAGTTCAGGGAATCGATTGTTCAGTTACTGTCCGCTTTTTCAGAACCATTATAAATTGTACACCAATAGAGAGCCTTTTTGGCCTTAGGAAAAACAGACCACTTAAGGAAAGTACAGCATTCGGCAGTTCCTGGTCAGATGGAACATTGCATTGCAACGGATAGGGCCTAATGCACCTCGCCTCCATGACTGCTGAGCTGACATGACGGATCACACGTGCTTTGCTGGGAATCACGGAGAAAGGCGGAGGGAAAAACGGTATCAGAAATAATATCATTTACAAAACACCCAGGACACAATGGTCTGTCAAAATCATTTGCATAATATTGCAAATACAGTATTGAAGATGCTTCTTGCTTAACTTTTTGTGGTGCATGTCTAAATATTTAATCTCCATTTGGGTTTGCTAAAATCTTGTGATTCTTTTGTAAGTTGAATTGTCAACTACCCATTAATAAAAAAAAGGAAACACCATGGGTTTATGGTTCTACGGAATATGTCTGTTACAAGAATGCTACTATAGCCTTATACACTGATGGAGGGGGTCATTATTGTGGGATAATGACCCACCACCTTCGCCCCAGGCCATATGTTGAGGACAGGTCATTATCCCAGGCTAATGACCCCTGCCAAGTCTATATGCTATTAGCACAGCACATAATGGTGATAAGAGTACATGTTTTGGAGTTTCTGTGGTGAAGTAAAAACACGTTAAAATAGTAACTACATTAAAGACAAAACTGTATTATTAAGTTAAATATAGTTTAAATAACAAGGTTGTCTTCATTAGTTAAGCGTTTTAATTGAAAATGTGGTTAAACTGGAAAAATGTTAACGTGGACTACACTGGACACAATGTAAAAGTATATGATTTGTCTTAAGAAAGTGAAAACATTTTCCTATGTTTTAGCTTTCTCTTTGGTGTGTTAACTTGAAAGTTGCAGTGAAATAAATATCTACACATATGGGATTGTATTTTTGAAAATGTCTTGCCCCAAAATGTAATTGTGGTTTGTCTGGTTTGGGAAGTGAGACTGTTCGGAATGGAGTCAAAACAAGTAGGTATTGACTGCTCTCTGAACATTCTGATTGGCTGAGAGAAGGTCAGTAATGATCTCCATGTGCTTATATATATTTAATTTGCTAAGATATTGTATTTACTTTACTCAATATTAAAGTAATGTTTTGTTTTTAACTCCAAACATGAAGTGCAATTGCCAAAGTGTGATTTATAGATCTTGCGAGGGGTCATTATCGCTTCGGTTAATGACTCTTCCACAATTTATGGCCCCCGGCTTTGCCTCCGGCCATCACTTAGTGGCGGGTCATTATCATCCTGCATTCTACAAGGCATTGGGCCTCATTACAAGCCAAACTTGCAATTTATTCTGGCGCCCGCAAATGGGCAATTACCGGGTCATTACGGCCCAGCCGGACCCGGTTATTGCCCATTTGCAGGCACTGGAAAAAAGGTGCTGGGAATGGGGAGGTTGGATGCACGTGCATCCGACATGCTGTGCTCGCGGGTGCCTTTCTGCCCGCCAGGTGAGGTTTGGTCTGGGGGGGGCAAAGTTATAGGGGGGTCCCAAAATATTTGTTTCCCCATAGACTGAATGGAGAAAAACTTTGCTCATGCCTGCAGCCCAAACCCCTGGACGGATTTTCAACAAATTTGCAGCCGGAGCGGCGGCTTGGTCCCAAAAGCGTGCTTTTGTAAATTTGTTGGAAATCTGTCCAGTATTTCTTTTTAAAATGACTAAAAAGTAGGTCTGAATAAATTAGTGATATCTATGTCCGCTCCGCAGACACACTTCCCTGTTCGCTCCACGGACATGACACCAATTGACCAGTGGACCGACGTCATGTCTGCCGACAGTCAACGTATTCACTGATTGGCTGGGATGAAGTGCGAGGTGTGTCACCTTCTCTCGATGCGCCCGCCATGTTGGATCTGCAGACATCCGCAAACAGCGTGGTGTGGAACTGAGCATAAATCCAATTTTGGGAGTGTGTTGTGTGTAGGAGTGGTTGGAGAGGGTGGGGGAGTGAGAGATGGGTCAAATGCTGTATTTGTTTAGGTGGGAGAAGGCCGTGATGTGTTTGCAGTGTCCGCGGTCACTGCGGTTGTCCGCAGACATACTAAACACTGGGCGCACTACTGGCTATTTTACTTTACTATGATATTGGTTTTGGGTCGTTAGTTGAGCATTGGGTGAATTAGTTGTAATTATTGTTTTAGAATGTTAATTGAAGTGGATAGGTTTTGAGGTGGTTGCGTTATGTTTTTTGGGTTGTGGTCATTTGGCAGGTGTTTGCTTGCATGGGGGTGTTATGCTGCAGTGGTTGTGGCCAGGGCCTAGAGTCTTGGGTGCATGGTCAAAGGCTAAGAATCTAGCCCTGGCCACAACCATCGCAGTATAGCACACCCATGCTAGCAAACATTTTGACTGTGGTATTTTGGCTGCTTAGGGGATATGTTTTCAAAGGTTTGTGCATTGATTGGTAGTAGTGTAATAGTGTTTATAGGATAGTGAGATGATGTGTGTTAGTTTGTTTGTTGGATTGTGTTCAGAATGTTGATATTGAAGACTCTAGGCATTTTGGCTTGGATTTGTTGGTTAGGTATTTGTTTGCATAGGTGTGTTATGTTGCGGTGTTTGTGAATCTAATCAATATATACTTACTGTTTCCTTTGTTTAGGTTATATGTAGAGTTTTGGCCAGGCCATGCAGTCAAGGTTGTAGGGTTTAGCAACAGGCACTGCAGCATAAGATACCCATGGAAGGAAACATTTTGGATTGTGGCCTATGGTCAGGTGTTTGCTTGAATGGGTGTATTATGCTGTGGTGTTTGTGAGTCCAATCAATATATACTTATTGTTTGACTTTGTGTGGTTGTATGCAGTTTTTTCAATCTCTGTGATAAAAGAAAAGATCACATGTTAGTGTAGGTAGTTTATAATGAGTTATTGCTTTGCATAGTGGACATTTCTGTATTTTGTCGACCCTAATAGTCAGTACTTTAGAAGTAGTATAGTTCAAACCAGTGTACTGTGCAATTTGCTCAGTTCATGTGTTTGTTCATTAAATCATTGGGTCGGTGGGAAAAAAATCCATGCTGGATTAAAAAAAAAATGTTCTACGGTATTATACAATATATTTCTTTGGTTGATTTCAATAGGAGGAATTGAATAGGTGTATGGTTTTTGATTTGCAAGCGGTAGTATTGTTGCAATTAGACACCAGTTGGTGTATTCTAATTGTTTATTTCTTGTTCCATTTTAGTGGTATTCATCTATCGGTTTGCTTGTTGCAGAATTTTGGGGCAGTTAGATACCTGTTGGTGTATTCTCTTTCTTTTTTGTTGCTTTTTAGCAGTGTTTTTTATGTGTTTGCTTGTTGCAGAATTTTGGGGCAGTTAGATACCTGTTGGCGTATTATAACTGTTTATTTCTTGTTTCATTTTTGTGGTATTCATTTATCTGTTTGCTTGTTGCAGATTCTTGGGGCAGTTAGATACCTGTTGGCATATTCTAACTGTTCATAGTTTTGAAGTTGAAGTTGAAGTTTTGTTGATGTTCATACACAGATTAATTACATTTTGGTTTTAAGAAAATTAAGCACGCGTTTACAAGATTTGCTGGTAATCTCTGTTTTAGAGTAATGGTAGTATCATTACATTTGAACCATCCACAATTCTTTTTTATATATGCAGTGTAGTGACCTGCACTGGTTGTGGCTCCTGCATGGTAGATTATACCTATTGCTGTGAAGGTTTTCTTACCAAATGATACTTGACCATCTATGAATCCAGTCAGCTTGCAGTTGTTTTTGGTACCATCTGCATTGTAACGTAAAAGCATTACTATTACGTATTTACTATGTGTCTGTATTTGTAAGGTGGAGCGATTATCTGAATTGCAGGTAGTACATAATCTGGCATGGTTTGCATTTGGTACAAGTTGCTGAAATGGAATGGATTCACAGTTAGGTATGGATACATACACAAGGCTTTCATTAGGGACTTGTTCATGTGCCACATGGCTGCAAAGAGTGCATGTATTTTTCCACATGTATGAAATCTGGAAGATTTCATTTATAGGTATGTTTTTGTTTTCCAGTACTTTTAGTAAGTACATTAGAAATTCCTTTGGATCTTCTTGTGTGTTTATGGCGAATTTGGCCATTTCAGACAAGTAGTCCAATTCCTGCCTTATTCCAGAAACACTGTAAGTGTTGTCAGGATTGTTGGTTGCATTTCTGTGAAGGACTAACATTTGCAAACTCAATTGGTCTGTCCTGTGTAAGTAAATGTTGTCAATAATTGGTGGCAATTGGAATAGAATACTGATTTCTACATTTGCATAGCAATTCACACAAGTTGTGATAGTGCTACATAGCTCATGCCTTATTTAAACACTGTGCTACCAATATCTATCAATGCTTTATCTAGGGTAAGATCTTGTGATTTGTGTATGGTAACTGCGTATGCTAGAGTTAGAGAAAATCGTTCTCTGCGTACATACATGTCTTTGAAAAGAAAGAAGTGGGCTGTTGAGCGTCCTATCCTTTTAAATTCTGATAGTTTGCCAAAGAGAATATTGACAAACTGAATGTTGTTGTCACATGGGTATGTTTGAAATTCAACAACTGTACCAATTGCTACATCAAATAGTGCTTAGTTCTCGCCAAGGTTACGTTTAAGCATTACTATACAGTTTAAAGATAATTTTAATATTTTCTCCAAACCAGCTGTGTTAGAGAGTATTCTAAGGTATGTAGCCTTTTTGTGGCTTGTTGACACATGGGTAGTGTCATACCATGTATGTTCAGTTTGTCTGTGGAGCAAATTTGAAGTATTGGTTGCATTTCTTTTTTTTAACATTGTTTCATTAAATTTTGAACAACTTGCAAGAGTTGGCATCAAGGACATACAGTTTACATTTTTGTGTGCTAATTGTTCCATGACATCAGTAGCACATGATTTATTGCCATAGAGAGCATGGATGTTCCTGCTTTTTAATCTAGATTGTGCTTCTTGAGATAGTACACCAACTCTAATACTTTTAAAAATGTTGACGCATGTGAGGTCTGCAGACTGACATCATGTTTTCAGTTAATTCTTTGTATTGGAAATGTTGCCAAAGGTTGACATTTCCTATGCTGCCAAGAGTTTTAGGGCATAGTTTGTGCCCTAAGGTTTTAAAATTAGGTTCACATTTAACAAGTGTTAATTGAAGAAGATCTCTGAAAACTACAATGTGTTTTCTTAAAAAGAGTTCTTCATAGTCTGTTTTCAGGACCTCTTGTAATCTGAGGTGAATGAAGGCTAACATTAGATTGGAAACCATGCTTACCTCATCTATTAGCACCATTTTCATTTGTTTGAAAACTCTGTGTAGTTCCATTGTTACTTCTGGGGAAAGTTTGTAATGGTCTAATTTGTTTTGGTGTTCTAATGGAAGGAGTAGTAATCAGTGTAAAGTGACACCCCCTATGTTGTAGGCAGCTAAACTTCTGGAGCAGTTACAACAGCTGACAGTTTGTTGTTTGACAATTGTTGGAGGAACTTGCTGATGAACCATCTTCACCACTCACATATAGCAGTATAGGTTTGTAGTCTTGGCAGGTAGAATATTTTGTTTCATGCTGCACACCATGTTCAATTTGTTTTGTTATTTCTTGGAAAATGCTACTCAGCTCATTGTTTAGTTGTGATTTTAGTAGAGCAAAGTCTTCTGTAGATTGCTCGTACTGACACATGGGGCCGATTCATGGAACAAATGTGTGCCGAAAATCTCGGTGCAAGCTGGCGCAAGCGTGGAAAAGCAAGCGCACGTGCACATGTGCGATTCAAGGAAGGGACTGTGCGTGTTTTCCCCTGGATGTGCGCCAAATCTGTGCGCGGCACACACGGGCGCACACGTCATTACAACATCCCGAACGCCGTGCATGATGTGCACAGGGAAAGCACACAACGTTGGCACACACACCAAAAAGGGGGCAGGACACCGGGCGTAACACGCGGAATGGGGAACAACGCTTGAAAAAGAAGGCGTAACTGGGGAAGTACTGCAGGGAAATAGACGGAACGCCCACACGCATGCGAAAAACACATATTCATGGAATCGCATATGGGAAACACGCGCACGCTAAAAAACGTGCACAGGCATCAACACATCCACCGCAGGAAGGCAGGCGTAAGCGTCCCCGCGCACAGTATAAAAGTGCGTGCAAACAACAAACACGTATGTACAGCTACGATGAATGCACCATTTGTCGCAGCACTGATCGTGGGACACCGTAGGAGGAGGAGAATAGCCAGGGCCTGCATTTTTTCCCCGCGGACCAGCCTTTTTGGGATGCCTGAAGACCAGGTCCATGGCAGGTATAGGTTTCCACCTCATATCATCCTTGACCTGGTCAGGGAGTGGGAAGATGACCTTACATCCCCCACCCTCTGCTCCCAAGCATTGAGCCCCTTGGAGAAGGTGCTCAATATCCTGCATTTTTTGGCCACTGGGTCATTTCAGCGGACTACTGCCATAGTGGGGGGGGTCTCACAGGCCACGTAGTCACGCTGCCTACACCAGGTATTGGCAATCGTGACTGCGCGCCCCTCAGTCCGCAAGCACATATACATGCCCAGAACATCCGCAGAAAGACAGGCCGTGGTCCAGGACTTTTATAGGGTGGCACACTTCCCCAAAGTGCTCGGTGCCATAGATTGCACCCATGTGGCCCTACGTCCACCTAGTGCCACAGAGCACATCTATCGAAATCGCAAGCACTGGCATTCCATCAATCTGCAGGTCGTATGCGATGCAAAGGGAATCATCACATCTGTCTATGCAAACTACCCTGGCTCCACCCATGACAGTTTCATATACAGAATGTCCGCCCTGAGCCGGGCCCTGGAAGCTGGGCAGCATGGCGACACATGGCTCCTAGGTGAGTACAAATGCCTGTGCACATTCGTGCATGTCATACACAGACAAATACACAAACCCTAATAATCACAACCATTATCACCACCCCAGTGGACAGTGCCTACCCTCTGAGCAACCACATGATGACGCCAATCCGGAACCCCACCACACCACCCCAGGTAAGATACAACGCTGCCCATATTGCAACCAGGGGCATAGTGGAGCGCACATTCGGAGTGCTCAAGTCACGCTTCCGCTCCCTTGACCGCTCTGGCGGGCAGCTACTATATGCCCCCCAGTAGTGTGCAGGATCATTGTGGCAGCATGTGTCCTGCACAATGTTGGAACACGGCAGGGTGTAGCGGTGGACATGGTGGTGCCCCCACATCCCCAACCACAGGCACAGGCGCTGCCCATGGGAGGGGATAGGGCACATGGTGAGGCAGCCCGTACCCAGCTTGTGGCCACATCTTTCACCTAAACTCCCACCCCTGCGGAGTGCACACAGGCCTGGCACATACCAGGTGACAATCGATGATGACAAAGAGACAGTCAACTGTCACAACCTTACAACCCTGAGAATGTTGCCATGGAAGTGCTAAATTGTGTGCATCCCTAGCTACGTAACCCTAAACAATCCTGTGTGACCAAAGGAACACATGCAAGGTGTGTATCACACACTCCCGCAAAACAGCCCATGACAATCCCTGGTATGTCACCCAAACCCTCCCAACCCCCATCACCCTTGCCTGCCACACCATGACATGGCAAGCAATACCAAAAGGCCAACACATGACCAATAAGATCCGAAGTGACATGTGATAAATGGAAAGTGGCTCCAGACATTGACGCCTGACATGGAATGACATGAAAGGACTGACCAACAACCTCCCACACATACCAAGTCATACACAAATGCATTTCACCAGTCGTAGCATGAACATAACACTGAATGCCTGTTCACATGCACATTGGGCAAGGCAAAATCCCTACTCCCGAACCAGTGTGCTCTGTGTGTCTCCTGCAACACACTGCCCAGCACACAGCACCGTGAGCAGCCATTGTGTTTGAGATACACCTTGCGAATCACATGAAAAGGACAAATTTAAAAAATAACAAATTGGCGCATGTACAGGATCCCCAAATTGCCATAGATCATGTGTTGCAGGGACACAGCGGGCCCCAGAAGGCAATCTGTGTGCACCACTGGGCAGGGAAGGGAGGTTGTACATGTGGTGGATCATCGTGCAACTGTGTGTGTCAGTAGGGACATGCACTCAATACGTGCATGTGAAATCAAGTGATCCTCAGTGTCCTGTACACATCACATGTGAACATTGCCCATGTGCACACCCCAGCTTGTCAAACCACACCAATCCCCTCACACCTGAAAAGTAAAGACAACACAGGAACAGTCATTGACCAGCAGAACACATCATGTACATAGTACCCCACAATTACAATGTCAGAGTGCCCAAAACACTGTACCCTTAGCCAACTGTCCAACAACAAAAGGCCCTCCCTCCTTCACACATCACCATGACCTACTGTACAACTGTGTCTGGGGTATGTAGCCTTCTTCCTTCAAGTACACCTGGCCACAGCATCACCCTACCCCTTGGTCTCCATGTTCCACCCTGTGTGTAAATAGGGTCCAGCCCCCTCAAAGGCCACCTTGACTGGCAAAAAAAAACAAATCGCAGAGAACTTCAAGGAGCCAAACCCACAAACCATGGAAAAAGCCTATATGCAACCATAAACCCTGGAAGAGTCTCCAGTAGATGGCTTGAAGTAGCAGAAAATGTCCAAACACATGTCCAAGCACAATGATAAAACAACCAAGGTAGAACAGTTTAACAATGCCACAAAAGGATGGGTACCATGTCTGGTACAAAACATACAATGATGATGCACCAACTGATGGGTACTGTCACAGCTCAGGTGTCCAGGTGCAGGAGTGGCACAAACCAACCACCCCCTCCGTGGTTTGGGCGCCTGCAAACTTACACAGGCCTCTGAGACCCCGGTAGGGGAAGGAGGGTCAGGGATATGTTGTTTGGACAGGCATTGGTATTCAGGATAACCGGAAAGACGGGCAGGAGAGGGGAGTAGGATTTTCAAGGGAAAGTAGGGAAAATATAAAATACAACTATTCACAATAACACATACTCAATCAGACAAAACATGTTCATCATGCACATTGTACCAAATGAGTAGTCAAATGCAAGCCAAAGAGAGACTTATCTCTGGGGTGAGTGCTGGCCTCCTGCCTGCGCCCTCTCAGGTCCGGTAACAGGAGCAGGTCAATGCTGCAAAGGGAGTGTGAGTTAGTAATCTGTGTGTGTCTACAACACACACACGCAACACCATAAATGCCCAAAGTAACTGACTCCTCCACAAAAAAACACTTTTGTCTGCTGCTTTGTACCCATACGTTAGCTTGCTCCCGTGAAGGTCCATACACTGTCAATGCAGTAAAACAGGCGCACGTGGGCATGCTGCAAATGGAAGACCAATGCGTCAAGAATCACACATCATACAATGGTCACTGGGTGAGCAGCTAGATGCGTATAGTGAGGTGCGACTCCAGTACAAGTTGTGTACTGGCATCCGCAGATTAAAATAGGTAGTGCACGTGTCAATTAGCACATGTAAATGACATGCACTGCACACGAGTCTGTGCCTTGCTGTGTGTCCCTGTGCGCTGCTTCATTTACTGGCTAGGAACACTACTGCACCAATGACTCTGCTTCTATGGATCATGGTGGACTGGAGGATATGTGCGACAGCCCCTGCGTGTGCCCCTGGTAAGCAACTTGCCATTTGTCCCCCAAAGCATTTTAGCTGTACTGTGCGCTTCAACAACAACATCTATCCTAGCTCCCCATCAGTGGCGCTACTTAGCATGCATGTGCAAGTGGCCTGGTGGAAGCTTGGCTGCGGTGTGGCCCCCTTGTGATGCTCACCTCGCCTGTAGCTCCTGGAAACACGTCTGCTTCTGTTGGCCGTCTGAGCAGAAGCCCTGTGGCACTGCTTGCGCACACATGTGCATGTCTGCCCCACCGAACGTGGCCAGCTGTATGTCGTACAATGGCCCATGTCTGCTGGCAAAGGTGGTCTGGAGGCTCATTCTCCTGCAGAAAGGGCACAAAACATATACTTAATGCAGGAAAGTTCCCTGTGTTTGTCTCTTCATGCTGGTTGTGACTGGGCCATGTCAGAAACCTACATCAGAATTCCTCCCACCATCAGTTGGACTTTGACAGGCAAAGGGTGCCGGCCACTTTCTACAGCATGAAGTGCATGAAGCACATGTACAGGAAATAAAATAAACAAACAGCACAATGTATATCAATCAATGGACACATCAATCATGAACCCACCCAAGTCTAATGCAGACATGCCCTGGATAAAACCCCCACAATCCCCACTAGGGGTGTTAACACAAGTAGTACAGCAGCAGACAGGCCACAGATATGACAGTCCAAAGCCCTTGTGTAAATGACTAACACCGAACCATCCTTGCAAGCCCATGGATAAGGGAAGCAGGAGTGGCCTATGTGAGTCAGGACCACATGCTGCAAACACATACATGAGACAAGCTTGAAGGGCCCAGCTGGAACAGAGAGTGGATGCTTTCAAAAGCCACAAAGCACCACACCGTCACATAAATGCACAATAGACAAGCAATTTTAAACTATATTAACTAATTAAACTAACTATAAACAACCTACATTACCTAATTAAACTAACACATACGACCTGGGGGGGGTACCCGGGAGGGGGGAGGTACAGGGTGCAGCTCAACACCCACATGCGATGAGGTTGAGTAAAAAAAAAACCCTCCATGGGCTCAACGCCTGCACAGCCCGGCCTGTGTGGGAGATATCTCGTCGTCGGAGTCAGCCTCTTCCTGAAAAGGTAGACGTGGTACAGGAGCCTGACCACGCCTTGGCACAGCTTGCCCCTCGTCGCCAGCAAGTCTGCCGGACGGGTGAGCCTGGTTCTGTGCGGCGATGACACATAGGTCAGCATGCAGAACCTCTCGTGATACACGTGCTTCCTCTTGCAAGGTAGCACATGTAACATGGAGTTCTTCCTGTGTGGCCTGACTGGACAACTGATGCACCTCCCGGCAAGCACTTAGCTCAACTGAGATGGTACGGTCAAGCTGCACAAACCTCTCCTCTGACTGCTCCCTCTGGGACATCAAGAGGACACCCAGAGTGGATCTGAGGGATGCATACTCATCCCTTTGGGCCTCCATGTGCGCCTCTGCGTGAGCAGCAATTGCTTGATGCAAAGACAACATTTCAGCCTGGCGTGCCCTGTCTGAGGCCGCCATGCCCAGCCTGAGCGAGCGGGCCGTGGACTGTGCCACCCACTGCTGGAGAAGCGTCTGCCTAGCAGGGGGGAGCACGGATTGCGCCACATGCTCCATGCTCACAGCGATGTTTTCTATAGCTGCCCCCTGGCATTCTGAATTGGCATTCATGTCTTGCTCCCACTCAGTATACCTCAGTGGCGTGTGGCCACCGCGTTGCTGGGCTTGACACCTGCGGGTCCCAAGGACCAGCCGTCCTTGTCGGGTTGGCACCGCCCGCGGCTGCAGGACTACATGCCCCCGTCAACGTGATGTCCCAAGCACATCAGCGACTGGTGTGGAGGGTGACCCTGCGTCCCCATCCACCAGAGGCAGAGGTTTCACCACCATCTGGCCCCTCAGTGCAGGTGTCGCGGACAGAGAAGTGTTCACATCAGAATCACTCACCCCAGACGAATGGACCCGATGCACATCCAACTCGACATTGTTGTCAGAGCGATCGTCCGGGCTTGACTCATTGCCTGCCACAGACAAGATGGTCTGTAACACATGTGGGTTTTCGTGGTCTACCACCCCACAACCCCCACTTGTGCCGGGTTGCTGCTGTGATAGCAAACCTGTGTCTGACATGACAACACCATCCTCTGGCTCCATTGCGTCATCATCTGGAAAGTGGAGAAAATGTACATTAGTACACATGTCAAAAGCACATAACACACACACAGACATCACACAGACTGACAACACATGAAGCACACTTGTCACACACCAATGTGAACCTGGCATGCATGCAAGGTCACTTTGACATAGCATCAGAGACTAGGCATGTAGAACAGTGTAACACAGCTCAGAAGTGGGTTGATGCAGTGCAGGACATGTGCGCGTTATCCACTATCTACATGAACAAGTACATCATGATGTGTATCAATTGACTTGAAGGCAGTGCAAGGGCAAGTCCAGGCATCACATGCAATGTGCATGCAATGTGTTGCATGGCTACAAGCAAACCCCGCCCCCCTAAGTGAAAAGGGCGACCAGGGACCTCTGCATTGGCAAACAGTGCTGTCTAGCATCAAGTGCATCATCTGAGTCAACTGACAACACAGCAGATGATGATGCGACAGAAAGCAGGACATATGATGACCCCTCAGTAGTACAGACATGTGTGCAGAAGCCCCTACTCCAGTTGAACAGAGTCAGTGGGCCTGAAACAGGGGGAGGCCTGTGCCCTGCACAGAGTGTGACACCCTAAACATGTGTGTGGTGCAGGACTGAGTCAGAGTGTGCATGGAATGGATGATCAAAAGCAAAGAAATGTAGGTCATCCTGGACACGTACTACAATGATCATCCAGTCAAGGACACATAGGGGCATGCATGGAATACACATGTAGCATGAATGGGAACTCATGTCCCTGCGGAGCATCTGCCATATTCACAGTCCAAGAGAGACAACCTGCATGAAGTGCAGAGGATGTACACCACTGCATGTGTCTGGCAGGTTGGCTGGTGGAAGTTTGCATGTACACAGGAGTCTTGAACAGGCCATTGCAGTACGCCAAAGTGATGCACACCTTTGCAATGTTGCAATTGGGGCGCAGGGTTGGTGGAGGGGCAAGGGAGCATGCCTACGTGGAGTACCTGCATGCATGCAGAGGACACATGCACATTAGTCATGCAATTACATAGTCCCAGTGCTGAGAGGAAACACACCCCAGGCTACATGCAGAAGGGCCATTCAGCTGGAACATGGACTGTATGGGCAGCTGGCTGACTAGCATGTGATTAGGGTGCAAGTGTGGTTGTGAGGACAGTCCCCATCTACTCTACATGTCCACTATCCTGCACAGCAGGCATGTATCATAGAAGCATTGCATTACTTGCACATGAGAACCATGTACACCTGACATGCTGTGGCAGTCAAGCACAACACATCACACAAGCAAAACACACATGTCGTCGACCAACAGGCAACAACACTCACTGGATGGGGCATCAAAGTCTGGCATCTCTCCCACTCCTTCGACCAATTCTGTTGGTATGAACTCTGCAATAAGTGCCTCGTGCGGAGTGAGGTCTTCCTCCTCAGGTGCTGGCCCACCGCCAGTCACCAGAGTTATGTTGTAATTTGAGGCACACTTTGCCTTAGTGCTGCGTTTGAGGTCATTCCAACGCTTTTTCCACTCTTGCACTGTGCGCACCTCATGGCCGAATGCACTCAGATCATCCGCAACTTGCTTCCAGTGGGTTTTACGATGGGCTGCCATAGTTTGACAATTCGGCCCCACTAGCATGTCACAGTTGTGTTCCCGCACGTAGTCCATGAGGAAGTCCAGTTCCTCCTTGCAGAAAGGCTTCTTCCTCGACATGTTGGAGGCCGTAGCTGTGTCTGGTGTCCCAGCCTCTGCTGCTGGTGCAACCTTCCTCCTCTTGGACGTTGGTCCAGACCCTGGCTGGCAAATGCCGCCCTGATCAGTATGGGCAGATGTTAAAAGCACCCCTGCACCTGCAAGGCTGTATGTGACCCCGGTGATGAAGTGACGGGTCACGCAATGCTCAGGCACCCCAAAACTGCTGTAAAACCGTGCACGCAACCCCCGGTAGCCCACGTGTGTAAAATGTACCTCCCACAGTACGCGGTGGCACAGGGATACAAAAAACACGCACTCGTGGGACGCACAGGCTACTATGACCTCAAAAATGGGTATGCGATACACAGGGGCACCTGCAGTGGGAACAATAGCATGTGCGACTCACCGTCAGACTAGCGTGATAATGAAAAACATGCGTAGCCCATACCCCCGCCAAAAGAATAGATACGTCCTTGATCCGCTGTGAAGTTGTGATGGCGTGTGAAACAACACGAAGTAGCAACACATAAGTCGGTCTCCACGAAAGGAAGTACAGCGAACTGCCGGGACACGCTCACCTTTAACCCGTGCTGAGGGACATGCGCGCGTGTCACTTCTCTTATGCACTTAGGCCCTTTCCTCGGATCACACGCATTCTTTTTTCATGTGCTGATTCACTACGCACCCGTCATGAGGGGAACGCCCTCGCACATAACGTAACAGACGCACTTACACGCTAGGGGCCTTTCCTCAAATTACACACTGACGTGCAGTTTTTTCACGTGCCAAATCACTCCGTATCAAGTTGGCCACACGACAACACACGGAAGACCACGCTCCTGCCCAGAATGCCATTTTCCTGCCCTCCAGAACCCCGAGCAGCCTCCAACAAACCATCTGCTGCTGCCTGCCTGCCTGCTGCCACTGTGCCCTGCCATTTGGTGCCTGCAAATCTGCCATTTGCAGGGGTCCAGCTGCAGTGACCACCCCTGCTGGAACAGAAGACTCCCGACTGGTGTTCCATCACTCCACAGCCCAGCCCCAGGACCCAGTTGCCCACCCACACCTGCCCCAGGGGTTGCCATGTCCGAGACTCCACCTTCCGGCACCAGTGGCAACCCCCAGCCAGAGAAGCAGAGGGCTGACAGCTTCACTTCCGAAGAAGTTGGCATCCTGGTGGAGCAAGTCCAGGGGCAGTATGATGCCCCCTTCACACCATCGCGCGCCGATAAGGAAGGACGGAGGAGGATCTGGACGGACATAGTGGGTGCCATCAATGCGGAGGGGGTGGCACCCTGGGACCTAAAACACGTCCAGAAGCGCTGGGAAGATTACAATTCTAGGACCCTCAAGAAGGCCGGCGCCTCTTAGAGGCAGAGGATGCAGTGGGGTGCCGGGGCCAGCTTACTAACCAGCAGATGAGGGTCCTGGAGCGCATTCGCCCAGTGCTTTGCCACCAGATCCTCAGGATGCAGGCCCGTCTGGAGTCGTGCGGTAAGTGGCCATGCATTGCTGTGTGAAACAGGGCATGTTGCAGTGTGCGGGTAGTCAGCTACCTGCCTGTATGTGTGACATTGGCCATGTATGGATGTGTGTGTGCAGGGACATCATGGTGCTGCATGTGAGACAAGTCATGCGTGAACCACATGGATGGTGCATGTGTTACATTGCTACAAGCAGGGCAACATGCAGAATGCACACATGAATACATACCTGTCTCTGTTGTTGGACATAGATGGGGTGTGAGAGATGGGTGCTGCTGTCAAGGACATTTATGGTGTACATGTCTATGTGTCTGAGTAGCGTGTGTGTGACTTGTAAACACCATGGATGCATCACACATGTCCATGACTATGTTGCAATTAACTGAGGCAGCCTAGTCATCCTTGTCTCTACTGTGTCTGGGGTGTACGAGGCCAGATGGCTGAAACTATGGTGATGTGTGTGCATGTGATCAGTATGAGCCATGATGCATGTGAGTTTCGAACCACCATCGTATGTTTCAACAGTTCTTTGGACATGAATGCAAATGTTCTTTGCATGCGCCATGCCTGTTATTGCATGTGTGTTGCCTGCACTGACCCATGTGTTGTGGAGGTTCATGATGGAAGTGACGTTTCACAGTGCCACTCTTGTGCTATTTCTTCCTGTCTAGAGGACTATTGTACAGTACCCTGACGCTTGTGTTCTATGTCTCCCTATACACAGCGGCGAGTGAAGAAGAGGGCGGAGACGGTGCTGTGGAGCAAAGCGGCAGGAATGTCTCCACGGGCCGGCAATGCAAGGCCCAGTCACCCTCCGGGGAATTACCATCATCCGGGAGCGAGGGGACTGGTGCCGCGTCTGCCACTATGGCTGCAGCAGAAGGGGTGGGTGAGCACCCACACGGGCTTGCAATGGCGGAAGACGGTGTGGAGCCATCCAGGTTGGTGGTTTCCACAGAGGAGGAGGAGGCCGCTACTGAGCCGCACATGGGGCCTGGTTGGGGTGGTACCACTGGTGCAAGTGGTGCAGCCCAGGGACAGAGGCAGGAGGCAGCACAGGTCACTGTGGAGGGGCATATGCATGTCACTGTCCCTGACACTGTGACTGCACCCCATGCAACAGCAGGGATGCCCCATCCCAGGCCCGTCCGCAGGTAGGGGGGAGGTCCACATCATCTGACACTCCTCTACCTGCGGACGAGGGCACCCGTGACCACATGGAGGCCGTCCTGATTGGTGTCGCATTGCGGACGCGTGACATTTGTGATGATGTGCGTGCTTCCTGGGGGGAGCACGCACATCATCACAAAGAGCTGCGTGCCAACGTGGCCCAGTTGGGAGGGTCCTTGGTCGGGATTTCGTACATGTGTCGAGCACTCTGGCGGCCCTCTCCTCTTCTGTGGAGACTATGCGCCAGTCGTTCTCCACGCCGTCTTCTGGGCCAGATGCCACCAGGGCCCCCTGTGGACCTGCCCTGACCAACCCAGCCAACTCGGTGGAGATCCCATCTCTGCCACAGTCAGGAGTCGGAGGTCCAGCAGGGGTGGACACCCCAGCAACTGGGCCCAGTAGTTGGAGGATGTGCCGGAAGCATTGGGCAGGCCACATGCACGACGGCGCCGGTGGATTCCATCAGCCTGGATGCCGTCGTGCTGGCAGAGGCAGTTGCATCGGAGGCAGCGGCAGGCTCAACGTGGGAGGCATCATGGCTCGGGGCCATCAACATCAGAGGGGCAGGCATCGGCCGGAGGGCAGGAGGACCCTGGAATGGGAGTGTCTTCCGTTTGGCAGCGGTTGGGCCAGCGGATAGATGCAGAGCGGCGGCGGGCGGAGGAGGCACGGCTCACTATGGTCAGGGTGGAGAACTCCATTTGCAGGGCTCTGAGGCGGGCTGAGTGCCTCGAGGGAATTTGCAGGGAGTTGGAGGTGGACATGGCATTATCCCTGCAAGACCTCAGGATCAGGGAACAGGCCCGCCTCCAGGACATGAGCCGTAGGACTTGTCCACCGCCATTGTATATAGTTAGTTAGTGTTAGGTTTCATTTATGTTTTTCTTTCATTTGGGGCACTTGGACTATGCCCCACCTTCTTGTAGATCGTTCTTTATTAGGTCATCTTTTTGGTAGGTTACATTTCAATAGTTGGGCTCATGGACCCTGGATTTGTCCACACGCTAACACGAGAGGGGTACGTGTATTTTGAGGAGTGCGCAGGGAGTTTCACACGTGGTTTCGCTGGGCGAGCATGGTACGTGTATTTCTGGGGGTGCGTGGGGCGTTTCACATGTGATTTCGCTTGGCGAGCGGTGTACGTATATTCTGAGGGGTGCGCAGGGAGTTTGCTACGCGTTTTCGTGGTTGGGGGGCTGTATGTATGTACTGGATTTGTGCGCTGTTCATGGCGCACGGTGCGGGTTTGGGGGCGTAACTGGCTCGGCTACAGGGTCGCTGTGCCACTCTTCACCAGAGCTGCTTTTGGATGTTGAAATCTATGAATACGCTGTGCGCTGAAATGGGTTTTGGCGCACGCGGCTGGTGCAGACTGCTGCACGTGCACACTGTGCACCAGCCGCATGCGCCACTTGTGTGCCGAATTCTATGAATGAACCCCATGGTGTTTTCTACTTTAGTCATGGCTAATTCTGCCTCATTTGCTATCAGTGGCTGTCCAAGTGGTTCTTGGCTTCCTGTTACAGAAGGTTGACTACTGTCAGGAGTGTCCACATCTAGTTGCGCCTGGAGTTCTTCTTCTTGTTGCTGTTCATTGTGCAACATTGTTTTGTACTGTGTAAAGTTTACATCTGGTATAGTCCTTTCATGTGCTTTGAAAGCATCTTCATAGGAGTGATAGGTATCTAATAAATCTTCTTCTTTTCTCCATGGTTTAAAAAGTTGTAGCAG
Source organism: Ambystoma mexicanum (assembly GCF_040938575.1). NCBI lineage: Eukaryota > Metazoa > Chordata > Amphibia > Caudata > Ambystomatidae > Ambystoma > Ambystoma mexicanum. The sequence continues at coordinate 168,225,639 of NC_090933.1, forward strand.
GGACATGTAATACAGTTCTTAATGTTGAGGAGTTTTGAATGACAATTTGATATGATTAATTAAGCTTCATTTGGTAAGTTTCACTAAGCTGCCTTCACAATTTTCCACTCTTTATCTACCTTTCTTCTCATCTGGTTTAATATTATTTTTGTATGTGAGGTTTTGGGCTATGAGGTATAGACAGATGGTTTCTAATGTGGTACTTATGTTTGGGTAGTATGTGTTCAGTAAGTTGTTTTTCAAAATGGCTTGGCTGTTGGGATCATTTTGTCTATTGTTTCTATGTCTTCATATGATTTGAGAACTATTTTTCTAGATTTAGCAGGACCAAGGCTTAGCCATACTAATTTTTCAGATGTTCCATACAAGGCAGTACCAGTTAAACAGTCTGCAGCTTCACAGCAGCCACATTCTCTATGAGAGAGCATAGTTATATCTAAGCTGTACAATTTCTGTGATAGTGTTTTGTCAGATGATATGTCATCCCAGAGGTGTTTGAGCTCGGTTTTTTCTGCTTTGGTTAAGTAGGCTGTGACATATTGTGAAACTGCAGGGGAATTGTCTGCAATGTACTGCACATCTATATTTGAATTCCATAGGAGGGCAATGATTGCATTGTAATCATTGATGTATTTCGATCGTTCTGTTCTTTTTATGTAATATGTGTTCTTAGGTGGTTTATCTTTGACACTATGTCTAACTGAAGACATGAATTTGTTTACTTGACCTGTTGTTGAAACTTGTCTAGGGAAAACAAAGCAGCATTTGGTGTAGTATGTCTCTTTGTTTTTATATTTGTGAAGACAATTCTTCCCACTTTTGTGTCTTTGAAATTGTAACTCCTCAAATTAAGAACTGTATTACATGTCCCTGCTACAAATTTTTAAACCATGGAGAAAAGAAGAAGATTTACTGAAGGTCACTGTGTGTCGTTTGTGAAGGGATTTCACAAGTGACATATTTTTGGATGAACTACAAAACCGTGGCATCACTGTCCTGACCAAATTTAGGAGCATCTTTAATCCACAAAAGCATGTGGATTTGTGGTGCTCCTCCTGCTTGGTAGTCTTTTCTCCAAAAGAAGTGTTGCACTTCTCCAAGGGGAGGAACAGTTTTATTACAAATGAAGTGTACCATAGCAATGAAGCGATGATGGAAATATCTTGATACATTTACAGGATCTAGAGAGCAGAGTTCTCCTGAAGTTTTTATATCTATATTTGATTTGTTTTTGTTTGTTATGCGTAGGAAATTGTGTAAATCTTCCCATGCATGTTCTGCACAACTTAATGTCACAAACCAAGTGGGTGGGCCAAGGTTTCTTATACAGCGTACATCTGCATGACGTCAGAACCAGTATTTTTTTGTACCACGCATGTTTGCTAAAAGATTCATCTTTTTCTTGCACTTTTTGTAGTAATTACATAGTTGACATATTTTTTAAATTGGTACCGATTTTAATGTGTGTGCAACTCAGTAGCATAGAGTTGCTAGTTCACTTTCAAAGAGAAGGTGGAATATGTATTCCACATTTTGTCTGAATCTGCGGTCTTCAGAATACGTTCGTAAAGAGCGGTATTCTGATGCTGTTATTTGTGTGGGTCTTTCATCGTACCTTCCTCCTTTTCCAGTAGGAAAGAGTAGAGGAAAAGCTTGTGCCTCTATACTTTTTCCCCATATGCTGATTGGAGATCCTTTGGCTTGTCGCATTTGGTAAAATTTCGAGTGCATCATCTATGGTGTCTTTAGAGTGTAATGGGTGAATTGTATAATGATCTCAAATATTGGATTCTATAGTAGGATCTAGAAGTTGAAATTGACCCGTTCCTGCTGAGTCTTGAATTATTTCTGTGGTTTCCCTCATGTTTTCTTCAATATGTATTTCTTTGTAGTATTCATTGTTGCACTTTAGATATTGCAGGGCTTCTCTAACTTTATGTAAATCCACAAGTTGTCGCCAAATGTTTTTGTCTTTTGTAGGTACGCCATTTACTAAGATAATCAAAAATTGATCTATTTGATTTTGCACTTCCAGAGTGTGTACATTTTCTTTGAGATCTAATGGCAAATGAACAACTTTGCCACAAATGCCTTTCAGTAATTCAAACAGCGGTAGTTATTCTGTTTTTTGTTTCAAGGCGTATTATTGCTTGAAATGGGTGCATTGTTTGAATTACGATGCTCACATACAGCTTAAATTGTTGCAGTGGTTTTGGTAGTGGGAATAATTCCAAGTTATTAGTGATAGCACGTTAAGGTATTTGGTTGTTGTCAGGTTTTGCAGTGCAGTGACTGCAAAGTATTAAGGGGAAAGTTATTTCATTTTTGTTTTCTGCTATAAGATAGAGAGCTAATTGGAACCACTTGGAATCTTCATTGACTTCTATATTTATAGTTTTTGTGCTGATATAATTTTGATGGTATCTTTAAGTTTTTCATACCCTCGTCCACTGCTATGTACGGGAATTGGGTTTCTTTGCTTTTGTTTGTATGCTTCTTCATTGAAATATGATTCTGTGCTGGTGGAGTGACCGCACTCACCTCCAAAGATGTTTGCAAAGCTATCTGTTGATATTCTGTTTATTGAGAAGTCCTTGTTGTAGTTTAGTAGTTAGTTTTATTAGTGGTTTCATTGTGTTTAAAACTAAAATAAATAATTTCCTTTTGAGAAGGATTGCACTGTCTATGAGAGCTTCCAGCATTAATTTTCTATGGTAGGTTATAAGGGTTGTGCATGATTTTTCTCTTGTTTTGATCAGGTTCTGAGGGACACTGTGGCGGAACATATTTTGTAAAATATTTTTTTTGGAATGCTTAATTGTGGCTACATCGCGATTTATAGGTGCTGCGTTGACACTAGTGGTAGCTGCAGTCTTTTTAATAACTTTCTGTTTAGTTTTACATTTTGAAAAAGGAAGAAAAGTTTATTTACTGAAAACTGCTTTTGTTTCGCTTAGTGACTGTATTAGCTGTTTTGTTTCAACTTTTTGTATAAATTCTTTGGGGTCTGTTGGAGAAAAAAAGGAAGTGTGGGTTGGGACGTTGTGGAATGTTTATGTGCATTGTGCATGAGTGTCTGAGTATGATGGTAGGTATGTATGTAGAGGTGTGTGATTGTGCAATGGGCTGTTACTTCAGGTTGGGAAGGCTATTCTCATATTTGTGTGTTACTATACTGGTGTTCAGATGACAATACAAAGTGTGCATCTGCTGAGGGGCAATTACTAATACTGAATCTAATGCTGCAGAATTAATACAATTGTTTGTTATACAATACTAGAAATCTGCAGTGTTTGAGTAAGAGTTAGAACATTATGGGAGTATTGCATTAAATAATTTTTTGGATGCAAAGAGTAGATTTCTTCTGAGTTCTGGTTCGTACTTCAGACACTACTGGTTTTCAGGAGACTGGTCTTCACTGCATTTGTGAAAGAAAGAAGTTAGTAAATATGTGTGTTAATAGCACTGTTGTTAACGTAGACATGTATTTGTTTGTTTTTGCAGTAGTAGTGCTTTCTGATAACTGTGCATAGCATGTAGATGCAGTTTCCTTTGTATATGTGCATTCTGTATATTTTACTTAGACTCTGTCAGTTGAGCTTGCCTTAGAAATGATTACAATGGTAAGCACACAGAGCACGCTTGGATTTTTAAGGCAGTATTATTTGATGTTAGGAGATAGGAGAAATAACAGTATGCCTTTCTTGCTATTTATACTGGGTAAATGGCAGGAACTCTGGTGAAAAGTATGCAATGTATGTATTTAAAATGTAAGGTACCTTCTACTTACCTTGGATAAGTAGTAAACATGTTGTGCAGGCATTTCTTTCACCTGCTATGATCAAGTGTCACTTTATTGGTGTTTGTTTTACACATTTTCATTTACTCATATCACAACATAGAACAGGAAACCACTCATTACATGCATGTGAATATGGTTGTTTCCATTTACAATCATACTGTTATTTCTCCCATCTTTAACATGAAATGACACTTTGTTAGAAAGCTGTGTGTGTTGTGTCTGATTATTATTGTAATAATTTCTAAAGAAAGTTCAAATGATAGATTGTATGTAAAATGCCCAGAATGTATAGAATGGAAATTGTATGTACATCCTATGCACTGTAATGCATGAAATGCTATTATGATTGAAATGTGGATAAACGGGTGGCAGTGGTTACACAAATGACAGAATGAATGAAGAGAATAACAATTTTTACACATTACAATTAGTAATATGGATAAATTCAAATTTGGAGAGCACACAGCTTTGCAATTGAATCTTGATCATAGCAGATGGGAGAAATGACAGTACCCTTTTCACAGGTTATACAGGATAAGTGGCAGTTACCCTGTTTATATGCATTTATACAAGAGCTGTACATGTACTGTGCAGAAAATATTTGTACCTGCAGTTTGTGTTCATGCATGTGGATGTGGATGTGCATGAATCTGCAAGCAGAAATCTTGGAGAGTTTTATAGTAGTTGTTGCTCTAGGTGCTTTGCAATCACAGCAGAATTGTACTCAGAGTGATCAACAGTACATCTAAAGTGCTGAACTGTGATGATGGAGTTAGATGTAGAGTTAATGTAGAGTTTTTGGATGTGATTGGTGGATGGTTGTGTGACTGCTTAACAGTAGCCAATGAGGGAATGGTGCAGAGAGTGAATTGTTATGTGCACTGCGGACACTGAGGCTGTTCGCGGATAGGGCATTCCACATCCAGGGTTTCGCAGCAAATCCAGCATGGAAAGGGGACTGTAGGGATTAGCCAATCAGATGTTGAAGTTGTTCTTTGCAGGAAGAGAGGGTGTGTGTAGTGAAGATGGCAGATGTGAAGAAAGTGAGGGTGTTGGTTGTTGGAGATTTACTTGCAGATGGTTTAGAGAGGTATGCTATGTTTAAACATAAGGATGCCAGTTTTGGTTTTGAAGGAATGGCGGTTTACTGATCAACTCTGCCTGGTTGCAATATGCAGGCAGTGGTTGGAGCTTGTAAAACTTTCTGCATGTGGAAGAGTCCAGATGTAGTGGTACTGCATTGGGGTGGTGTCCATTTAGGATACATCAGTGCTCCTAATTTGTTGAGTAGTCTTGAAAACTTGCAATGCAATATGCAGGCAGTGATGGAGGTTGTTCCAAATGGGAAAGTGATTTTTTCTCAAATACTTCATAGGGCACTATGGGACAATTGTAATGTTTTCTGTCCCCAGCAAAATGGTGCAAGGTGTTTGGTGAACAGAGGGATGTCTGCTTTGTTGTTGAGAAGTGGAAGGTTGTCTTGTAACAATGACAATATTGATTATGTTTATTGTGACTATTTTAAATCAGATGACATTTCTATATCCATATTGGGAAATGCCAAGTTATTTCAAAATATAAGGAGTGCTTTACAGAGGATAATGTGAAGACATCAGGAAGAAAACAAGTGAAAAAAAATAACAAAATGAAATCTGTTTTTTTATTAGCACTTTCCAAAAAAACAAAAAAAAGACTCTTTTCAGAGCCATCCTCAAAGGGGAAGTGGGGCACCCTATTTAAATTTTCATCCCCACTCTCAGATTTTATGATTTGTCCACGGACACTGCAGTTGTCTACGGACAGCGCATATTACATACAGGGATTTTGAGGCTGAGAGGCATGCAAATGAGACTGTGCAGGGTGAGGGATTGGTCAATAAGGTTTACTGGGTGTGATGTGTAAGGAGAGACTTTGGCAGAAAGTCTGTTTTCTGAGAGTAGAGCAGATAGCTATGGCTGTGTCTTTCAGAAGGCAGATTGTCTGGATTTTGGGAGACTTGTGGATACATTGGTTGGAGGTGCAAGCAGATCGCTGTGGAGTGGCTGCACATCTTGGATTCCCTCATGTGGATGTGCACTGGCATGGAGTGCGTGGAATGAAGTGGCTGGATTTGGTACCTCTTTGTGCTACTTTGGTGACACAGCGTCATCCAGACATTACTATATTATTCATTTTGTAGCAAACAGTTTAGGAGATGTCTCTAAAAACTCATTGCAATTTGCAATGAAAGAAGGACTTGGGAAAGTCATGGACATGTTTCCAAACTCCAGAGTAGTTTTTTCTCGTATTGCGCTGAGACAAATGTGGCTGTGTTCTTCTTCATTTGGTCGACAAATGGAGAAAGCGAGGCGTAATGTCAACAAGGCTGTTTGTGCCTTTTTTGAGAGATGTTGGCATGTCCTCTTTTCATGAAGAAAATATTATGTTTCGTATTATACACATTTTTTGCAGAGATGGAGTACATCTTACTTATGCTGGCAATCAGATTTTTCTGCGAAATATCCAAAATGTATTGTGTCCCTTTTTGGAATTATAGCAATCTTTTTTCCAGTAGGTGTTGACGATTGTAAGCTTTTGAAACACAAAAAACCCCCCACAAAAATGCTCTTTTCACAGCCTCCACTTCCTCTCAGAGAAGAGTGCAATGGTTTTGATAGCATAGCACCCCAAAAATGTACGTATACGCAGACAGTCAGCAGACTTATGAAAATGCACAGGGCTCTGCAGCATTTCATTGGCAATTCTATTTTTGAACTTTGAAAAGCAGTTCTGAAAAGAGCCGTTTGTTTGGTTTTTGTTGTTTTGTGGATTTTTTGTTTTTTTAGACATGACCCATAAGGAAAGGAAGGGAAGGGAGGGTAAGGAAGGGGCACCAACCACGGGGATAAGAAAGGGCAGGTGGAGAGAGGAAGATGTTGGGTGGGCCTTAATCAGGTAGTAGGCAGCCCTTCTCATGCTCCCGCAGCCTTGAAAGCACTTCGAAGTGTCTACCCCTGCAGAGTACTGCATCGTGGTACATACACAATACTGTGATCCTCGAAAGGTAATGGTCTACAGCATCACATATGGCCTGTGAGGCAGCTGTAGGGATGCGCTGCCTCACAGGAGGGCTATCATTTATCTCAGGTTAGAACCCTACGAACGGCCCCACTGTGGAACAACCTTAGGTGTTGCTTCATTGAGGTAGTACTGTAGCTGTACAAACCTGCTTTGCCACGACTGAGCAACAACTGGCACTCAATGCAGCGCACATTGTTTGCACAAGCTTTCAGTACTCCATCAAGAGTGGCAAACAACCTCCACACCCAAGATTCATGTGGAGCGCTAGTAGTAGGGACTTCCACTACCTGATCCTAGTCATCCTCTTCATCCTCCTCTGCATCCTCACACCTGTTCCCCTCTCCAGGCCCTTGGGGAGGTGGTGGTGGAGGGATTAGGGGTGGTGCTGAGGCAGAAGTAGCACCAGCAGGAGCAGCAGCAGCCTTGGTTGCCATCTTCAGTGGTGTCAGGAGACACAGGAAAGGCAGCGATTTGCAGAATGTAAAATTCAGCAGTGTCTCTCCTGGAACTCCAAAAACAGAGTGAGAAGCAGCTCTGGGGTGTGGCCTTTTATAGGGGTGCTGGTGCACGCTTAACGGACACCCACGCTGTCCGTGAAACACCAAAAAGGGTTCAAAAAGTTCCAAAAAGTATGCAGATCGCTAGGGACATGGTCTGGGACATGTGCAAGGGTGAAGTTTCACAGGAAAATACCTTGGATTGCTCAAAAAAGCGCTTTTTTGGTGTTTGAGGGCCTGGATGATGATGTCACAGACACGTTCGCAAATGGGACGGGTGTCCTTAGGACACCAACTGCACAGGGCGGGGTTGGGTGTACGCATGTGTGTGGGTGTTCTATAGACAGTGTTCATGTCCCCGAACTAATTAAATGTGCGTCACAGTCTGACAGTTACGGACAGGCGCGATGTTCGTAGGACCCAAGGGTGCCATACACATGCGTGCGGGTGTTCTACAGACAGTGTTCAGGTCCCCAAACAAATTAAATGTGCGTCACAACTTTGCGGACAGGCGGACGGGCTACGTGTTCTACGGACCTATTCATTATGATTGCAGACAATGCGAACAGGGGGGATGTTCTTAGGACACCTTATTTGAATAATAGTGGACAGGTAGACAGATTTTGTGTCCTGCGGACACCTCCATTTTGATTGCGAACAGTGCGGACAGGTATGGTGTCCTTAGGACACCCCCATTTTGGTTAATTGCGGACATCCCAGACAGTCACGCTGTCCGCTGACACCCTAACGGATTTAAAAAAAAATAAAAAAACACACAGAGGAATATAGTAACAGCATACATAATATTTTATTATTGTATAAAAATATAAACATTATGAAAGAGAGGGGTAAGCAGAAATTGATACAAATACAGGGGAATTGGGGGTTTCTACATGTTGAATGGTAGGGGAGGAAGGGATTGAAGTCTTATAATAATGTTTTTCTTGATGGGGATTTTTTGGGGATAGTTGGGTGGGACATGGAGAAGGGGTACAGGTACATGTTGGACAGTGATATTTTTTTTTCCATGATATGGTTCACTACAACGTTTTTCAAAATAATGAAATTGCTCATTTATTCATCAATTTTTTGCTCTAAACCCAGCAGATGATTTTCTAAAGTGTCTGTTTCAGTATTATTGTTATTGTCTGAATGTTCTTTTAAAAAAAATGTGTTAAGTACACATAAAATAATGTTTATTAATTGGTTTATTTAGAAAAGTGTTGTGTCTACTATTAGTATCACTGTTCTCACTCATTTCGTCCTGAGGACAATTTTCTTCTAGCCATTCCAAAGTACTAGAAATGTCTGTGTAAAAAAAAAAAGAACATTATTTTTCAGTCTATCCTACTACAGAAAGTTTATAAATATAGGAATTAATGTAGTGTACTTGCAGATTACACCATCGAGATGGCATCCCTGGCTGCACTACTGCCACCTGGTGATGCACCAGCTTCAGCACCACCCCCTCCACCACCACCACCTTCCCAAGGGCCTGAAGAGGGGAACAGGAGTGAGGATGCAGAGGAGGAAGAAGAGGATGATGAGAATGAGGTAGAGGAAACCCCTTCTACCGGCACTAGGCGTGAGTCTTGGGTGTGGCGGTTGTTTACCATTCATGGAAATGGTCCTAAGGCTCGTGTGAACCGTGTCACCTGCAATGAGTGCAAAATGATACTCAGTCGCGGGAGGCATGGTTCGTACAGCTTTGGGACCACTACCATGAAGCGAGACCTGAGGTCATTTCACTCTGGGGCTATTCGCAAGGTTGTACCTTGTGAAGAACGTAGTAGATTGATTTCCTCTACTTCATCCTCCGTTTCTGATCCTGTCACCACAAGGACCACCTCTGTGGGACAGCGTCTTCCTCAAGCTGCCTCACAGGCCAATCAGAATTCTGATGACCCTTACCTTTCGAGGGTCACTGTTGTATGTATGTACTGTGACACAGTACTCTGCAGGGGGGAGCGACTTTGCAGTGCTTTTGAGACTATCGTCTCAGAGCACGAGAAGACCTGCCCACTACCCAAATAAAACCCACTCTACATCTTCCTCTCTCAGCTCGCCCTTTGTTATCCCTGTGGTTGGTGTCCCCCCCTTTACCATCCTTTCCCCTCCTCTCCTAGTGTGTCGTGTATAAAAAACCAAAAAAAATACAAAATAACAAAAATCAAAAAAAATAAGGCTCTTTTCAGAGCCGCCTTTCACAGTTAAAAAATAGAAGTGAAAATAAATGAAGCAGGGCCCTTTGTATTTTTAGAAGTCCGCGGACAGTCCACGAACATCTAAAATATTGGGTTGCTAGCCTATCATAACCATTGCAATTTTCTCTTGGAGGAAGTGGTGGCTCTGAAAAGAGCCTTTGCGAAGTGTTTGTATGTCAAATATTATAAATACTTAACACCTACTTCAAAATGGATGCTGTAATTCTAAAAAAGGTCGCAATGCATTTTGTACATTTCTCAGAAAAATCTGATTGCCAGCATAAGTAAGATGAACTCCATCTCTGCGAAAAATATATGTACTACGAAACATAATATTTTCATTGTGAAAAGAGGACATGCCAAAATCTCTTAGAAAGGCACAAACAGCCTTATTGACATTGCGCCTTGATTTTTCCATTTGTGGACCAAATGAAGATGAACGAAGCCACATTTGTCTCTGCACAATCCGTGAAAATATTACTTGAGAATTAGGAAACATGTCCATAACCTTCCCAAGTCCTTCTTTCATAGCGAATTGTAAAGAAATTCCAGACACATGTCCTAAACTGTTCCCTCCACAATGAATTACAATTCATAGCATTCACTAGCAAACAACTGCACTGGTCGGAAGATTGAACTTGTCGGAAGCGGCCTGTCGGAGCCTTTTCGTGCATTACGGCTCCTGGAGGTGCGGCTTGACGGTTCCCTAGGTACTTTCCTCTATCCGGAAATTCCCTCGAAAGTTCGTTATGCCGTTCGGTGCTGAACGTCGATGAGCGAGGCTACGAGAGGCTTACTTCAACCTGCTGATCCTCTTCTGCTGACGGCCTGTTGGGGGCTGGGGGTGTCTCTTCTCCGAAGCTGCCAATTCCGTATTGCCTCTGGATATATATCCTGTGGGCATTTTATGTCACGGTAAAATTACATATTTTAAAACTGTATGCTACTCGATAGCTGATGACTCTATGTTGCCATGAATATTTATCTTAGGGGAATTGTGTCACGGTAAAGTTCAACACTTATAAGATTGCATTACCTGGCAATTTCCTTGCAAAGTCACTGTTGGGATTCTGCAAGGCATCTTGGTGCCATATGAGCAGATCCCTAGAGCCAGTCTATGCGTGATAGGGCAGGATATCTGCCTCACCTTCACTACTTCTCTGCTAGCGGCTGCGCCTAATGCTCCAATTTGCTGTCTAAGGGCCCACTGCCTGGATTTGGTCTATATGTCCAGCCTGATTCTCTACACTTTTCTGACTGGTGACTGCTGATCTTTGAACCAGTTGGCTGCCCCTAGGTGCTGTAGAGTTACTGATACTATATCTATATATACATATAAACTGGTGACTGTGGATCTCTGATCTTTGAAGCAGTCTTAATTTGCCTGCATAACCTGGGCTACTGTTTACGTGTCTAATCTTGTAATTTTCTACTGGTGTGGTACAGTTTTACCATGAAGTTAAGAAGTAAACTTAAAGGTGGGAAAAAGAGCAGGAATGAAAACAAAGATGTGGAAATGGCTGAAACAAGTACTCAGGCAGTGATCAATAAGGATAAGAAGATCAAAGATTTTTTCTGCGACCAAATAGCGGTTGCACAGATTCATTCTGATCCTGCGGAGGCAACTTCATCCGGGTGTGATGTGGCATGTATGTCGCTGGAATTTGATAACAACAATTCATTATTGAATCTTTGCTATAGCCTGCAAGGTCAAATTACAGAGCATGAAAGGCGGAAAGAACCCTGCCCTCTGCCGATAAAGCCTGCTGTTGATCCTACCCTTTTGGTAACGGAAGGCTCTATAACTATCACTACACTAGCCCCATCACTTCCAATGACAGACTCTCCTGTTCTCCTAAACTTACAGCATTAGTTGACAGTCTGGCTGAACTTAGTACTCAAGAAAATGTCTCAGTGGTTGTAAATTCTGAATGTATGAAATGCAATATTGAAGCTAAACTTAAGGACTTGGAGACTCATAATACTACTTTTAGTTTTGCTCTGAAAATTCTTTTACGATTATGTTACACCATTGCCTCTCAGGTTAGAAATAATTCAGATTCTTTGAAAGACTTGGCAAAGTCTATACCTAGTCCTACTTTGGCTGATAAGATCATGGGAGATAATATGCCTCCAAAAGAGGTGATACCTGTACCTGTACTTATAACTGAAAATCTGGAATCCACATTAGTTGAAATTATTGCGGGTAGTGAATGTGAGAGTTTGGAAGAGTGTCATCTGTCTAAAAAAGAAAGAAGAAGGAGGCTTAATATGGCAAAAAAACAGATAAGCCTGTTAAAGTGTATGTAAGTGTCCATGAGCAAGTCACAGAAGGGACAAAATCTAAGACTAAAAGAGGCAGAAAGCGAGCTGCTAGGAAAGCTCAAATGCGTGCTTTAAATAATGGGAGTCTTACTTCTTGGCTTATTGACTCTGAAAAGCCCAAAGTAACAGTCCCTAAATAACTTGACAAACTGCCTACAATGGGGACAGTTAGCATACCGAATGATGGCTCATCTGATATGACTGACTCTACAGATGAAAGTTCTGATGAAAGTCTAGATGAATCTGCTATATACAATGTGGCTAATAAAAAATCTAAAGTAACATTTTCTGAGATGGCTAACAAACTTCCTCAGGAAGTACCTACTATAACTCGTAAATTACCACCTGTTCCATCTCTGAAACACACAAAGTCGATACATCTATCTAATAAACAATTTTCTATAACAGGCAGTACTATGAAAACAAAAAAAAGATCAATAGAAGTAAATTTCTTGAGATCATCCATGCACAACTTCCCTTAAGAATACTTAAAAGTGGGGATTTTAAGTTTGTGGAGCAATGTCAGGGGCTGCTGACACATGTACATTGCTATTCTGAAGCTTTTGTAAATCTTGTGAGGGACCATAAAAATGAGCTTAAAGAATGTGGATATCTGTTGGATGTGAGTGAAGAGGGGTCTGATAATATTTCCATCAAGCCGAGTCCGAAATTTATGAACAATCCTATTCAATCCAATGGCCAAGTGATTGACAATGATATGCTCAAATCACATTGGGAATGGCTATGTTCCTTTCTGCCTATGGGTCAAAATAGAAATTGAGATGATACCTCTCTTATTTCCTGGAATACGAGAGGTCATGGTCATCTTTTCTCGGAATCGGGCTCTTTTGATCTCATATCCAATTCACATATTGTCCTTTTACAGGAAACCTGGTTATTGCAAGAGGCAGTGTTTGATGGTTTCACAACATATTATAACCCTGCAAGAAAAGGAGATAAGGGTAGGCCTTTTGGGGGACTGCTTACACTGATATATAATCAACTGTCTGCCTCCAAATGTGTATTGGTGCCCGCTAATCCCAATGTATTGATTGTTGAGGTGCACATGAAGTATGGGGAACGTATGCTTCTGATTAATATCTATGACCCTCCGGGCAATACATTCACTGATACCATTCAACAGAGTATCTATGAATGTATCCTTGACAAATACTCGCCTGATGGGCTTACCAATATAGTTTTTGGTGGTGATCTGAATTCAAATATTATGTGTTATAACTTGGGAGATATGACGAAGGCAGAAAAATTGTCTACTTTCATTGAGGAGATGGAGTTAGTGGCGCTGAATGGTAGCTGCTATGATCATAAAAACACTACTTTGACTTGGACCAATGGTTGCCAGTTCTCTAAGCTTGATTTTATATGTGTGAGTGATAAGCTCTTTGATAGTATCACTGGCTTTCATATTATGGCAAATTAATTTAGCGATCATTCTTTATTACAATGCACGGCTAGATGGGGGAATAGGACTGCTAGAGTTGATCAAGCTAAAGGGATTAATATCACTAGCCGTGGTAATAGGATCTGTTGGTCAGACACTAATCTTCTTAAAGCAAAACAATGGTGTCTTGATATCAATTTTGAGAATCTTCTCTATCGCACAGCAGATGACATATGTACATGGCTATCTGAACATCTACTCCATATCATGCCCATTGGTGGTAAACCTGGTCCCTTTAAGGATATTCCTGATAGAAGTAGAGCCTACGATAGGGTAATCAGAGATATGAAAAGGGAGAAGCGCAGAAAGCTCTGTCTATGTGACATTAGTAATACTGATCCCATTCTCATCTGTAATGAGAAGAAAAAGATCAAAAACAAATATCGGAATGAGATAAGAATATACTTATCCTCTATTAATAATATCAATTGGCAATACATGGTTCGCTTGCTTATGAATGGAAATACTAGGACATTCTGGGCTAGTTTCAGATCCCGGGGTAAAAATGGGACTTCTGATCAGTCTAATCCCATTAACAGCTATACATGGGTTAAGTATCTTTCCAATAAATTTAAGGGAGATGCTATTATTTTGGCCAAAAGACCTATTGATACTCTCTCTATAGTAAGGGAAGATATCCTTATGGTAATTAAGGGACTTAAAACATCTAGAGCACCCGGGCCCGATGGCCTCTGTAATGTTATTATTAAGGACAATCCGGAGGTCTGTGCCGATATTCTGGGGATCATTTTTCAGAAAGTTATTGATACTGGTGTTATGCCTATCTCTTGGAAACTGTCTCACATTATTCCTGTGTTTAAATCTGGCTCCCGTAGTTCACCTGAGAATTATAGACTTCTTGCTCTTACTGATGTTTCTAGTAAGATTTTCTGTGCTATAGTTCTCCGTGAAATAATGAAGTGGATTGACAGAGATAGTGTTCTTGATAAGGCTCAAACTGGCTTCCGCAAAGGCTGTTCCACACGGGACAATATTTTCATAGTTAATACACTTATTGAACAGGCTAAGGGCAAAAATAGGTTACCTCTTTACATGCTTTTTGTTGATTTTTCCTCTGCTTTTGATTCTGTTGAGAGGGCAAGACTATGGTCTAAACATGAATTGTTTGGTACGCCATTTCATCTTCTATATGCCTGTAAAATGATATAAGATGATAGCAAGGCCAGGATTCGTATTGATAATGAAGGCTCTATGTCTGAACCAGTTGCCATTGCTAAAGGGGTTAGACAGGCTGTACCTTAGCACCTACTCTCTATAATCTATTTAAGGCGGACTTTGGTAGTATATTTAAAGCCAAGATGAATGCCTTTCCCAGAATAAGCTCTCATAAAATTGGCTGGATATGCTATGCTGATGATATTGTTATCTTTGATAACACCTATAGTGGCATTTGCAATAGCGCAATTGCTGTTTGTGACTATGCTGATGCTAATGGGCTCACTATCAATCTGGGCAAAACACAGTTTATGGCTGTAGGTCGAAATAGCTGCAATAAGCAGGTGATTCCTTGCTCTTTGGGTGCGATCAGGAAAGTCAACTCCTATAAATATCTGGGATATGAGCTATGTGGGGATAGAGGGACCCTTAATAAGCTGGTTCAACAGAATAAAAGACCTAAAGTTATGGCCACTCTTACTGCTGTCATGTCTTTCTCAAAAAAGACAGCTGGATATAGCCTGTTGGGAATCATCAATATTTATAAACAAAAACTTGTGGCTATGTTTCTATATGCATTAGAGACCTCATTTTCTGACTGGTCAGATTGGGCTGATACCACGGAAGGAATCATATGGCGCAGACTACTGGGTCTGAATAACTATACTCCTATTCAGGCAGTTCGTCTGGAAGTAGGGCTTTTCTCTATGGCTGCTCAAATTGAACATAATAGGGCCAAATTGTACATAAAAATTAATTTTGCACTGCCTGGCACTCTTCTTTATATTTTAAAGGAAGGCTGGAGGAGGGTAAGTTGGAGGCCCTTATTCAATTTAAAAGTCTCAATCTGAAAATGTTTGCTAAAATCTGCTGGAAACCCAGATGGGAACATGGTGAAGGTGCAGTGTTAAAATCCCTAAAAGATGTTATCGAAAAGTGGGATTGGGTATCCAGCCACGAGAAGGTCTCTAGTATGAGATCTTTACATACCTTCGCCCTGATGCCTTTCAGCTTCAAAGAACCTCAAAGATACCTCCTTCTCATGCCATCACAGCTAAATCGTAGAATCTTCATGGACATTAGACTCAATCGCCTTGATGTCCTGGGGGTTCGTGGATCGTGGAGAGACCTTCCGAAGGATAAAAGGATTTACAGACTTTGTGCTAAGAATGATATGGTGGAAACTATTAGACATGTCCTTACCTGCTGTTATTCGATGAGTTTTATCTATAACAAATATTTTGCCAAATTGGATAGGGAATTTATTGATATTGAGAGTGAAAACTTTTGGTTGCGCTGTCTCTCTGGCAGGAGTAATTATCTGACTATAGCCATTACTCATATATGGAAAGTGGCCAAAGAACGCCTAGATAAATTTGATGATGATGTCAAACTGCTTATGAGTTTAGAAAATATCGATGGTTAGGCCTATGTATCTGAATTGGCTGTGCAATATGTCTAGCCTTTTAGTATATATATGGTTGTATTTACTTCTTCTATGTATCCTACAGTCAATTTTAAGTGTTGCTAAAAAATGTATATGTTTATATGTTTTATTTTTTCTACATGTATATTTGATATTTGTGAAAAGTTCTTTTGGAACTGTAACACAATAAAAAAAATTACAATTATGTCTGGATGATGCTCTGTCTCCAAAGTAGCACAGAGAGGTAGCAAGTCCAACCACTTCATTCACTCCATGCCAATGTACTTCCACATGTGGAAATCCAAGATCTACAGCTACTGCACAGCTTTCTGCATGCACCTTCAACCAATGTATCCACAAATCTCCGAAAATCCAAACAATCTGTTTTCTGAAACACACCGCCATAGCTATCTGTTGTTCTCTCAGCAAAAAGAGTATCTGAGAAACTCTCTCCTGGCACAACACACCCACTAAACTTTCCTGACCAACCTCTTTCGTGCTCATTCTCATTTGCATGACTTCTGAACCCAGAAATCCCCGGATGTAACACCCGATGTCCGCAAACTACCGCCATGTCCGCGGACATATCGTACCATGAACAGCCCTTCTACCATTTCCAGTTTACTCTCTGTGCCATTCCCTCATTGGATGTAACTAAGAAGTCACATGACCATCCACCAATCACATTCAAGACCTCTACATCTAACTGCATCATCATAGATCAGCACTGCAAATGTATTGTGAATCTCTCTGAGTAGAAGTGTCACATCATTGGCAAGCACCATCTACAAGAAATACTGTACAAGTCTCCAAGATTTCTACTTGCAGCTCCATTCATATCCATATGCATGAACACAAACTACAGGTATGCATATTTTCTGTACAATACATGAACACATCTTCAAACTGACTTAATATTTTTTTTATTTATTTATTTATTTAATTACTTTAATTTAAGCATGACATTGAGGCACTATTACCTGGAAGAGCTTAGTTATAGAAATAGTAGTATTCAGTGTTACATTATGAATTTCACAAGACATAGTAAAGATATTTTGTTTGCTACAGTTAGTCATTGCAATACAATTTGTTCATTAAGAACATATCATATGTATTGAACTGGTGTGACGTATCTTATGTAAATAAGATAGTTTTAATGGTTTTGAGGAAGGCGCGGAGGATTTCAATTAAAAAAATCAATGACTAAAATAAAACCAGTGCTATATACAAACAAAATTACTAATTTGTTTCTTTTACAATTGCAGTGAAGACCACTCTCCTGAATAGAAGCAGCTGAATTTGAAGAACAAAGAAGAACTAAGAAGTAACCTGTTTATTTTAGAAAAAAGTAAGTAGAATATCACAATAATATTTTTATTATTACTGAAACACACTGTAAAGTTAATTCATACTATTTCAGTGCCTACAAATAGAGATTGTGCACCATTCTGTACAAACATCCCCATGTCTTAAACAGCGATCTACAGCCAGAATGGCCCATAAATTCCTATTTTTCGACACACAAATTACCCAACTCAACCGCTAGAATTTAGATGTTATAGAACAAACAACTGTTTTAATTGTATACATTAAATTTAATATTTGTACTTCTCCACACCACTAGCTTACTTTTTTCTGTCATCTGAACCCGTTTAGTAGCACATAAATTCAAGAATACCCATCCCTACTAGTTGCAGTTCCCAATGCACAATCACACACCATTACATACATCTTTATCATCTTACTGAAACACTCATGCACACAGCACACATACATTACAAAACACCCCAACCCATACCTTCTTTATTTTTTTCAACAGACCCTAAGGAATGCCTACCAAAAGTCAAGTCTGTAGAAAGCAACGCAAAAGTAGAGCAAATGAAAATAAAAGTGTCCAACATAAGCATCCATCTCTAGCAGAATTTGTAAAAAAAGTTGAAACAAAACAGCTAATACAGTCATTTAGTGAAAGACAAGCAGTTTCAAGTACAAAAACTTTGCCTCCTCTATCAAAATGTAAAACAAACCAAAAAACAATTAACAGAAAATCAGCTATCACTACAGATAAAACTGCTTCTTTAAATGTTGATATAGTGCAAAGTAAGCATACCAAGAAAAGTATTTTAGCCAAAATATACCATCACAAAGTCCTTCAAAATCTTATAAAAACAGGAGAGAAATCAGGTTCAATGCTTAAAACCTATCGTAGGAAATTAATCTTAGAAGCGTTGATAGACAGTGCATTTCTTCTCAAAAGAAAGTTATTTATTTTAGTGTTAAACAAAATGAAACCACTAACAAAACTAATAACTAAATTACAAAAAAGACTTCTCAATAAACGAAAAGTCAACAGAAAGAACTTCTTAAGTATCTGCGGAGGTGAATGGAATCACACTACGAACACAGAACCATACTTTAATGAAGACGCGTACAAACAAAAGCAAACAAATACAATTGCCATACATAGCAGTGGTCAAGGTTATGAAAAAGTGAATAATACCATAATGGAACAAGAAGTACTCCTTACAAAAATATGCCCTGAAAACTTAGAATTACCCCTCCATTCAACTGAATCAGAACATCTAGTGTACCAATGGCCATGCACGTCAATGTGTAACATTCCCAAACAATTTTTCAAGTCTTTATGCCAACTCCTCAATCAATATGTAAAAAGCAAAGACAAAATCAAAATGAAACTACTCCAAAATATAGATACCTGTCCAGTGCGCAAGTACACAGGACTACAAGGACATTCATTGGCCTGCATTACAGGACCTACTTGTAAAACCACCTTCCATGATATCAAAAGGATATCAACACATCATTCAACTATAAGAAATCTAGTCTATAAACTGTACTATGCTAAAAGTCCTGCTTTAGCACTAGCAAATTTAAATAACATTCATCTACATGGTACAGCAAAAGACCTACTTGAAGAAATTGGCCCTCATTCCGAGTTAGGACTACACCATGGAGTAAATAGCTCCATGGTTGGCAACCATGGAGCTATTTACTCCATGGAATACCGGCATGGTGAATGGAGTAATTTCCGGTCCATCCAACCTTGGAATGGACCGGTAATTCCCCATTCACCATAGCCCTTCCCCATCCCCATTTCTGCCCCCATAGGGCTCAATGGGAATGGGGAAGGAGGTAATTACGGCACTGTAAATTACGGTGCCGTAATTTACTCCAAGGTCACTTTGCGGGTCCCGTAATTTACTCCTGCTAAAAGCAGGAGGTAAAGAGGGACCCGCAAAAGGAACTCGGAATACGGAGGTAAGGGATTACCGCCATCGGTGCCCTTACAGGCGCCGGTAATCCCTTACCTCCAACCTCGGAATGACCCCCATTGACTATATCCAGAAAAGATATTTTGGAAGTGAAAGCCAATTACAGAATGAAATAGCTTTAAACCAAATTAACAACAATTCTACACATAGCAACTTTTACTAAACACATACCAAAAAGAAATACTAAAATTTAAAAGTGCATCAGCTGAAGTACCAAACCATGTGTGTATGTTGCAGCAGAACTTTTTATAAAAGTAACACAAAAACTGTAGACCTATAATACAAAATAGAAGACAATGAAGATTCGAAATGGTTTGAATTAGCTTTCTACCTTGTAGCAGAAAATGAATACGAAATAACTGACCCCTTAATACTTTGCAGTTACTGCACTACAAAACTTGACAACAACCAAACTCCTTCACGTGCTATCACAAATAATTTGGAATTATACCCACTACCAAAACCCCTACAACAACTTAATTTATATGAGAGCATCATAATTCAAACAGTACACCCATTTCAAGCAATAATACGCCTTCAACCAAAAACAGCAAAATTACCTCCCTCTGAATTGGTAAAAGACATTCGTGGAAAAGTAGTTTATTTACCATTAGATTTAAAAGAAAATGTGCATACTCTAGGAGTGCAACGTCCAATGCAGCAATCTTTAATTACGTTAGTAAATGGAGTACCTACAAAAGACAAAAAATATGGCAACAGCTGGTAGATTTACATAAAGTTAGACATGCCTTGCAATATCTTAAAAAGAATAATGAATATTACAAAGACAATAATATTGAAGAAATAATTCAAGAAACACAAGAAGCTGGTCAATTTGAGCTCCTAGATCCTGCTACAATATCAAATACTTAAGACCATTATACAATGCATCCTTTGCACTCTAATGACACCATAGAACATGCACTGGAAACTTACCAAATGCGTCAAACAAAAGGATCAGCAATCAGCATATGGGAAAAAAGTATAGAAGCACGTGATTTTCCTCTACTCATTCCTACTGGAAAAGGAGGAAGGTACGATGATGGACCTATTCAAATATCAGCTTCAGAATACCCCTCATTACGGATGTATTCTGAAGATCCCAGATTTAGACAAAATGTGGAATACATATTCCACCTACTCTTTGAAAGTGAACTAGCAACTTTATGTTACGGAGTTGCGCACATATTAAAATCAGGATCAAACTTTCAAAATATGACAGCTACACAATTATTATAAAAAGTGCAACAAAAGAATGAGGTTTTACAATCAAATATTACAAATCTATTAGCAAATATGCATGGTACTAAAGAGTACTGGTTTTGATGTCATGGAGATGTACGTTGTAGGATCAGAAACCTTGGCCCACCCACTTGGTTTGTTACATTAAGTTGTGCAGAATATGCATGGGAAGATTTACATGATTTCCTACGCATATCAAACAAAAACAAAACAAACATAGATATACTAACACCTGGAGAACTTTGTTCTTTGTATCCTGTTAATGTTTCAAGATATTTTCTCCATCGCTTCATTGCTATACTACATTTTATTTGTAATAAAACTGTTCCTCCCCTTGGAGAAGTGCAACACTTCTTTTCGAGAAAAGAATACCAAGCCAGAGGAGCACCACATATCCACATGCTTTTATGGATTAAATATGCTCCTAAATTTGGTCAAGACAGTGATGCCACTGTTTTACAGTTTATTGAAAAATATGTCACTTGTGAAATTCCATTAGAAACAACAAATAGTGATCTTCATGCAGAAATTTTACAATTTCAAAGACACAAATGTGGAAAATATTGTCGTCGCAAATACAAAAACAAAGGGAAATACTACACCAAATGCCGATTTGGTTTTCCTAGACCAGTTACAAATACAGGTCAAGTGAACAACCTCGTGTCTTCAGTTAGACATAGGGCCTCATTACAACCTTGGTGCTAAGTGCACCAACTTTACCACCATGGTGTAAACTCCGTTTACACCATGGTGGATGGCGGATTTACCGCCCCATTCCAAGGTGAGTGGGGCGGTAAATCCCCATTTCCCATTTGCCCTTCCCCATTCCCATTTTTGCCCCATAGGGCATAATGGGAGTGGGGAAGGCGCTAATTACGCCGCCGTAAATTACGGCGGCGTAATTAGCAGCATGGCAGGTTAGCGCCATGGATTTTAACGCCTGCTAAAAGCACATTTAGAACACATTCAACTTGCTATCGAACAATACAGACAGCGTCTTCAGAACACCCCCTACGAACATTTCTGGACACCGGGAGTGTTCTTAGAACACATTCAACTTGCCACCACACAATACGGACAGCGTCTTCAGGACACCCCCTACGAACATTTCAGGACAACGTGAGAGTTCAAGAACACTTTCAACTTCACAACGAACAATACGGACAGCATCCTCAGGACACCCCCATTTTGTTTATTTGCGAACATTTCAGGACACCGCAAGTGTTCTTAGAACACATTCAAGTTGCCAGAGAACAAAACGGACAGCGTCCTCAGGACGGACAGCGTCATCAGAATACCCCCTACGAACATTTCAGGACACCACGAGTGTTCTTAGAACACATTCAACTTGCTATTGAACAATACGGATAGCGTCTTCAGAACACCACCTACAAACATTTCAGGACACTGTGAGAGTTCTTAGAACAAATTCAACTTGCATTCGAACAATACGGACATCGTCTTCAGGACACCCCATACGAACATTTCAGGACAACACAAAAGTTCTTAGAACACTTTCAACTTCACAACGAACAATACAGACAGCGTCCTCAGTAGACCCCCATTTTGTTTATTTGCGAACATTTCAGGACACAGTGAGTGTTCTTAGAACACATTCAACTTGCCATCGAACAATACGGACAGCGTCTTCAGGACACCCCCCTATGAACATTTCAGGACAACGCGAGAGTTCTTAGAACATTTTCCACTTGACAACGAACAATACGGACAGCGTCCTCAGAACACCCCCATTTTGTTTATTTGCGAACATTTCAGGACACAGTGAGTGTCCTTAGAATACATTCAACTTGCTATCGAACAATACAGACAGCGTCTTCAGAACACCCCCTACGAACATTTCTGGACACCGGGAGTGTTCTTAGAACACATTCAACTTGCCACCAAACAATACGGAGAGCGTCTTCAGGACACCCCCTACGAACATTTCAGGACAACGTGAGAGTTCAAGAACACTTTCAACTTCACAACGAACAATACGGACAGCGTCCTCAGGACACCCCCATTTTGTTTATTTGCGAACATTTCAGGACTCCGCAAGTGTTCTTAGAACACATTCAAGTTGCCAGAGAACAAAACGGACAGCGTCCTCAGGACGGACAGCGTCATCAGAATACCCCCTACGAACATTTCAGGACACCACGAGTGTTCTTAGATATATATGTATATTTTCATTTTATTTAGAGGTGTAGGTCGCAAGGGAGACCACAGAGGTTGCAAGGGAGACCTCAGATGTTGCAGTTGTGACCTCTGGCGACCCCTAAATGACGTCCCTGCTTTTAATCTCTTTAGTTTTCTTCCAGCGCTTTTAGCTTCACTCCCGCCTCTTACACACTTTTGAGCTGCCTGAGGTAGGGAATATGACTCTGGCACCTCCCACGCCAGCTCTTAAAGGGAGACATTGTAGAAGCACAATAAATGAGGGTGAAATGTGACAAATGTACTTTGTAATGTAGAGATTAGGGGAAGCCCCGCTCCCCCACCACGTGAAGTAACACCTTGCAGTCATATATGAGACTCACCAAGACTCTCTCCGCACTACCAAACCTCCTTGTGGAAATATTCCAGAAGAGAGGTCAGACCAGATAACTGTAACCCAGCAACAGTGACACAAACCATTCAGGATATGTTAGAATAACTATTCTCATTGAAGTGTATGGAGACCGCAACCCAGGAATCAAGAATCCCAGATCTGCTGAGGTTTAGAAAATGTATGGGAAGATCGCTTAAGGACTGTAACCTTGTCTCATGGCTCAGAATATCCAGAAAAGCACAATGCAGTAAGTCATGCATACTAGTCACATTAACCTGCATTGGAACTGAGCCTAAGGGGTTCTAAACATTCATACAATCTTAGAAAATGGACAACAGATAAGAAGGCTCTTTTGGTCCAACCACCCCTCCTTGGAGATTAGAGGCAGCAATCAAATGTAACATCAGGATGCCCTTTATGAGTTCAAGAGCATTCCTTATAAAGGAGTGGGATGTAAAGCCAACTGGGGAGAACAGAATCATTCCACTCAGGAAACTTAGGGTAGCAATTGGGATAGGACCCCTACCTAAATGAATGACACACTGAACCATGCTATGTTGAAAAGAATGTCAGAAGCACTGGGAACAACACCAACACACCGAGTAGCCCATGATGCCAGACCAATGTTGTTTATGGTGGTCTCCAAAGTCAGGTGGCAAAGAAATCCCAAAATATAGAGGGTGCTGAGGAGCAACCCATGGGTACAATTAAAGAAGGATGAGCAAACACCTAACCCTAAAATTGCTCAGCATCCTTGTAAGTCTCACTCAAACAAAGGCAGAAACAACGTAACTCCAATGAAAGAAATACTTGCTTTATCCAATCCCAGGTTGTGAGCTAAACTGAAGACAAGAAGGAAAGAAAGCCAAAACGCCTTAACCTGAAGACACACACAGAGAATGATGGGGACACAGACCAACCAACCAGTACAATCATTGGTCAAATTTTCCTTAAGCGCTTCTTTTGCAACATAGGGTCATCTACAGACTGTGGTGGAGTAATCAGGGCATTCCAAAGAGACAGTAACCATGTTGTCAAGCAAAAAAGGCTAGAGAAATAGGAGGTGGCCAAGCCAAGAGGGCCACACCAAAAGGAAGCCAAAAAAGCAATGATGGCCTAACCAAGAGGATCAAGCAAGTAACCACAGGTAAGCAAGCCACACAAAAAAGAACAAGTGAAGCAAGAGGTTGCCCAGCAAAGAGGATCACACAAATCGGCAAAGTGAGTAGGGTGCTATAGATACATAAGAAGATAAAGAACATGTGAAGTGGACAGGTTCTTATATCATCTTTGGTACAAACTTTAGCCAGAGTTTGAAATCGACCTGTGGGCTCAGACCCGGATACTGATGTTAGCTGCAAAACCACCAACCAATTAAGGATATTTTCATCCTTAAAGACACTGTGTATTCTAGCTGAAAACCTTACCCAAATCTACAGTGGCCAAGGGGAAATTCCGACCAAAAAAGCCTAGTAGAGAATCCCTAGGTAAAGGATGGTGCATCACAAACAATGTTCAGGTAACAGTTTCCTGGACACTTTCCATCCAGGAAATTATGCAAAGAGGGGTATGGCTGGAAAAGACAAATTCACAGAAAAAGGGAAAGACAGCATCCAAGACAAATACAAAAGCCATGAATAGGACATGTCCAAGAAAGATTTAAAGAAGTGCACTTAGTCATAGAAAAAAGTCCTATAATTGTAAATGACTTGACCATCACTTTCCTGGGCAGGTGTTTATGAATTCATACTTGGAATAGGGATTGGATGTAGGACATAGGTTCCTTCTGGACTACTCACATAACATCCTGACAATATCCAGCGTAGTGTTCCCCCTTGTATTACACGTTACTTCTTAATACATCGTAGGGGCACTTTTCCAACTTGGACTGCTGCAAATACATGTTTAGAACTTTCCTTATGTTTGTTGTCAATGTCTGTTGTTCGTAAAGCTGGAACAGACCAAATATACGTTTTAAGGTTCTTCAATGCATTTATTATCAATATTTGTGGATGGGCAGAGAAATTCAGTCTTATGCTATTTCCTCTATTATGGGCCAGGTGTAACGATAAATGTTCTATCCCTGCATTGCATATTGCATATGTATCTCTTGGGGGTACACCTGAGGGTCCTTGACTAGCCATTGTTGCACATGCATTATGTTACTACACCAGGCTTTCCCCAGTTTATCTGAGGATGTTATAATGCCAAATGTTCTGGTGGCAGGTATGGGAGGGGAAATGGATCTGGGTGTTCAAAAGTAATATTTTATTCTCGTGCATTAGTGACAGGCTGATTGTGAGTCCAGTTGGCCATTATGTAGCCATTCTTAGACAGAATGGTTGAGAGTGTGGCATTCAACATGCAGGGATTCAACACCCTAGCTAAGAGAATATCCATTCTCTACATGTGGGAGCAGGATGTGGAACTAGTTTGTATTCAAGACATGTGCTTTATGAAAAAAGATTTGGACAGGCTCTGATCTAGATAAAATCCAATAAAGTTGGTGGGAAGTGGACATTTTGACACAAAGAAACTTCCAACAAATTTTCTAGCACCAGGTAATAGTGAGCTATCATTTTAAGGGGGTTAAGATGTGGTCTACCTGTGAATCTTGGAATTGTCTATGCTCTTAATGAGATTGGTGAAATGACTACTGCCCTCCAGGCGTGCAAGAATAGGTAGTGGATAAACAGCCTACTCAGCCCTCACATTTAAAAAAAAAACACCACTGATCCTAACCCTAAAGGTAAAACAGGCACAGCCAAGAAATATACCTCTTTCACCTTTTATGGTAACGTGGGATGAGGGAAGGCTATATTCTTATAAGGGGTGTGAATGTAAGGCAGCAGCAACCCAAACAGCAATAGTACATAATTTCCAAATTTGAAGACACCTTAGTCAAGGTTTTACAAAAATGTATATTATGTAATTAAACAAATCATTCATACAACTATTAAAACACTATAAAACCTAACCATGTAAAAGAAGATAGAACATGAGGACTAATATGTGTAGGCACTTTGAATACTTTTGCAGGGAGGAAAAAAGCAAGATTGCAGTCATTTCAATGAACTTTCAATGGGACTGGGGATCTCAATAGTTCTTAATTATAATATTGTCCTTTTACAGGAAACCTGGTTATTGCAAGAGGCAGTGTTTGATGGTTTCACAACATATTATAACCCTGCAAGAAAAGGAGATAAGGGTAGGCCTTTTGGGGGACTGCTTACACTGATATATAATCAACTGTCTGCCTCCAAATGTGTATTGGTTCCCGCTAATCCCAATGTATTGATTGTTGAGGTGCACATGAAGTATGGGGAACGTATGCTTCTGATTAATATCTATGACCCTCCGGGCAATACATTCACTGATACCATTCAACAGAGTATCTATGAATGTATCCTTGACAAATGCTCGCCTGATGGGCTTACCAATATAGTTTTTGGTGGTGATCTGAATTCAAATATTATGTGTTATAACTTGGGAGATATGACGAAGGCAGAAAAATTGTCTACTTTCATTGAGGAGATGGAGTTAGTGGCGCTGAATGGTAGCTGCTATGATCATAAAAACACTACTTTGACTTGGACCAATGGTTGCCAGTTCTCTAAGCTTGATTTTATATGTGTGAGTGATAAGCTCTTTGATAGTATCACTGGCTTTCATATTATGGCAAATTAATTTAGCGATCATTCTTTATTACAATGCACGGCTAGATGGGGGAATAGGACTGCTAGAGTTGATCAAGCTAAAGGGATTAATATCACTAGCCGTGGTAATAGGATCTGTTGGTCAGACACTAATCTTATTAAAGCAAAACAATGGTGTCTTGATATCAATTTTGAGAATCTTCTCTATCGCACAGCAGATGACATATGTACATGGCTATCTGAACATCTACTCCATATCATGCCCATTGGTGGTAAACCTGGTCCCTTTAAGGATATTCCTGATAGAAGTAGAGCCTACGATAGGGTAATCAGAGATATGAAAAGGGAGAAGCGCAGAAAGCTCTGTCTATGTGACATTAGTAATACTGATCCCATTCTCATCTGTAATGAGAAGAAAAAGATCAAAAACAAATATCGGAATGAGATAAGAATATACTTATCCTCTATTAATAATATCAATTGGCAATACATGGTTCGCTTGCTTATGAATGGAAATACTAGGACATTCTGGGCTAGTTTCAGATCCCGGGGTAAAAATGGGACTTCTGATCAGTCTAATCCCATTAACAGCTATACATGGGTTAAGTATCTTTCCAATAAATTTAAGGGAGATGCTATTATTTTGGCCAAAAGACCTATTGATACTCTCTCTATAGTAAGGGAAGATATCCTTATGGTAATTAAGGGACTTAAAACATCTAGAGCACCCGGGCCCGATGGCCTCTGTAATGTTATTATTAAGGACAATCCGGAGGTCTGTGCCGATATTCTGGGGATCATTTTTCAGAAAGTTATTGATACTGGTGTTATGCCTATCTCTTGGAAACTGTCTCACATTATTCCTGTGTTTAAATCTGGCTCCCGTAGTTCACCTGAGAATTATAGACTTCTTGCTCTTACTGATGTTTCTAGTAAGATTTTCTGTGCTATAGTTCTCCGTGAAATAATGAAGTGGATTGACAGAGATAGTGTTCTTGTTAAGGCTCAAACTGGCTTCCGCAAAGGCTGTTCCACACGGGACAATATTTTCATAGTTAATACACTTATTGAACAGGCTAAGGGCAAAAATAGGTTACCTCTTTACATGCTTTTTGTTGATTTTTCCTCTGCTTTTGATTCTGTTGAGAGGGCAAGACTATGGTCTAAACATGAAATGTTTGGTACGCCATTTCATCTTCTATATGCCTGTAAAATGATATAAGATGATAGCAAGGCCAGGATTCGTATTGATAATGAAGGCTCTATGTCTGAACCAGTTGCCATTGCTAAAGGGGTTAGACAGGCTGTACCTTAGCACCTACTCTCTATAATCTATTTAAGGCGGACTTTGGTAGTTTATTTAAAGCCAAGATGAATGCCTTTCCCAGAATAAGCTCTCATAAAATTGGCTGGATATGCTATGCTGATGATATTGTTATCTTTGATAACACCTATAGTGGCATTTGCAATAGCGCAATTGCTGTTTGTGACTATGCTGATGCTAATGGGCTCACTATCAATCTGGGCAAAACACAGTTTATGGCTGTAGGTCGAAATAGCTGCAATAAGCAGGTGATTCCTTGCTCTTTGGGTGCGATCAGGAAAGTCAACTCCTATAAATATCTGGGATATGAGCTATGTGGGGATAGAGGGACCCTTAATAAGCTGGTTCAACAGAATAAAAGACCTAAAGTTATGGCCACTCTTACTGCTGTCATGTCTTTCTCAAAAAAGACAGCTGGATATAGCCTGTTGGGAATCATCAATATTTATAAACAAAAACTTGTGGCTATGTTTCTATATGCATTAGAGACCTCATTTTCTGACTGGTCAGATTGGGCTGATACCACGGAAGGAATCATATGGCGCAGACTACTGGGTCTGAATAACTATACTCCTATTCAGGCAGTTCGTCTGGAAGTAGGGCTTTTCTCTATGGCTGCTCAAATTGAACATAATAGGGCCAAATTGTACATAAAAATTAATTTTGCACTGCCTGGCACTCTTCTTTATATTTTAAAGGAAGGCTGGAGGAGGGTAAGATGGAGGCCCTTATTCAATTTAAAAGTCTCAATCTGAAAATGTTTGATAAAATCTGCTGGAAACCCAGATGGGAACATGGTGAAGGTGCAGTGTTAAAATCCCTAAAAGATGTTATCGAAAAGTGGGATTGGGTATCCAGCCACGAGAAGGTCTCTAGTATGAGATCTTTACATACCTTCGCCCTGATGCCTTTCAGCTTCAAAGAACCTCAAAGATACCTCCTTCTCATGCCATCACAGCTAAATCGTAGAATCTTCATGGACATTAGACTCAATCGCCTTGATGTCCTGGGGGTTCGTGGATCGTGGAGAGACCTTCCGAAGGATAAAAGGATTTACAGACTTTGTGCTAAGAATGATATGGTGGAAACTATTAGACATGTCCTTACCTGCTGTTATTCGATGAGTTTTATCTATAACAAATATTTTGCCAAATTGGATAGGGAATTTATTGATATTGAGAGTGAAAACTTTTGGTTGCGCTGTCTCTCTGGCAGGAGTAATTATCTGACTATAGCCATTACTCATATATGGAAAGTGGCCAAAGAACGCCTAGATAAATTTGATGATGATGTCAAACTGCTTATGAGTTTAGAAAATATCGATGGTTAGGCCTATGTATCTGAATTGGCTGTGCAATATGTCTAGCCTTTTAGTATATATATGGTTGTATTTACTTCTTCTATGTATCCTACAGTCAATTTTAAGTGTTGCTAAAAAATGTATATGTTTATATGTTTTATTTTTTCTACATGTATATTTGATATTTGTGAAAAGTTCTTTTGGAACTGTAACACAATAAAAAAAAATTACAATTATGTCTGGATGATGCTCTGTCTCCAAAGTAGCACAGAGAGGTAGCAAGTCCAACCACTTCATTCACTCCATGCCAATGTACTTCCACATGTGGAAATCCAAGATCTACAGCTACTGCACAGCTTTCTGCATGCACCTTCAACCAATGTATCCACAAATCTCCGAAAATCAAAACAATCTGTTTTCTGAAACACACCGCCATAGCTATCTGTTGTTCTCTCAGCAAAAAGAGTATCTGAGAAACTCTCTCCTGGCACAACACACCCACTAAACTTTCCTGACCAACCTCTTTCGTGCTCATTCTCATTTGCATGACTTCTGAACCCAGAAATCCCCGGATGTAACACCCGATGTCCGCAAAATACCGCCATGTCCGCGGACATATCGTACCATGAACAGCCCTTCTACCATTTCCAGTTTACTCTCTGTGCCATTCCCTCATTGGATGTAACTAAGAAGTCACATGACCATCCACCAATCACATTCAAGACCTCTACATCTAACTGCATCATCATAGATCAGCACTGCAAATGTATTGTGAATCTCTCTGAGTAGAAGTGTCACATCATTGGCAAGCACCATCTACAAGAAATACTGTACAAGTCTCCAAGATTTCTACTTGCAGCTCCATTCATATCCATATGCATGAACACAAACTACAGGTATGCATATTTTCTGTACAATACATGAACACATCTTCAAACTGACTTAATATTTTTTTTATTTATTTATTTATTTAATTACTTTAATTTAAGCATGACATTGAGGCACTATTACCTGGAAGAGCTTAGTTATAGAAATAGTAGTATTCAGTGTTACATTATGAATTTCACAAGACATAGTAAAGATATTTTGTTTGCTACAGTTAGTCATTGCAATACAATTTGTTCATTAAGAACATATCATATGTATTGAACTGGTGTGACGTATCTTATGTAAATAAGATAGTTTTAATGGTTTTGAGGAAGGCGCGGAGGATTTCAATTAAAAAAATCAATGACTAAAATAAAACCAGTGCTATATACAAACAAAATTACTAATTTGTTTCTTTTACAATTGCAGTGAAGACCACTCTCCTGAATAGAAGCAGCTGAATTTGAAGAACAAAGAAGAACTAAGAAGTAAGCTGTTTATTTTAGAAAAAAGTAAGTAGAATATCACAATAATATTTTTATTATTACTGAAACACACTGTAAAGTTAATTCATACTATTTCTGTGCCTACAAATAGAGATTGTGCACCATTCTGTACAAACATCCCCATGTCTTAAACAGCGATCTACAGCCAGAATGGCCCATAAATTCCTATTTTTCGACACACAAATTACCCAACTCAACCGCTAGAATTTAGATGTTATAGAACAAACAACTGTTTTAATTGTATACATTAGATTTAATATTTGTACTTCTCCACACCACTAGCTTACTTTTTTCTGTCATCTGAACCCGTTTAGTAGCACATAAATTCAAGAATACCCATCCCTACTAGTTGCAGTTCCCAATGCACAATCACACACCATTACATACATCTTTATCATCTTACTGAAACACTCATGCACACAGCACACATACATTACAAAACACCCCAACCCATACCTTCTTTATTTTTTTCAACAGACCCTAAGGAATGCCTACCAAAAGTCAAGTCTGTAGAAAGCAACGCAAAAGTAGAGCAAATGAAAATAAAAGTGTCCAACATAAGCATCCATCTCTAGCAGAATTTGTAAAAAAAAGTTGAAACAAAACAGCTAATACAGTCATTTAGTGAAAGACAAGCAGTTTCAAGTACAAAAACTTTGCCTCCTCTATCAAAATGTAAAACAAACCAAAAAACAATTAACAGAAAATCAGCTATCACTACAGATAAAACTGCTTCTTTAAATGTTGATATAGTGCAAAGTAAGCATACCAAGAAAAGTATTTTAGCCAAAATATACCATCACAAAGTCCTTCAAAATCTTATAAAAACAGAAGAGAAATCAGGTTCAATGCTTAAAACCTATCGTAGGAAATTAATCTTAGAAGCGTTGATAGACAGTGCATTTCTTCTCAAATGAAAGTTATTTATTTTAGTGTTAAACAAAATGAAACCACTAACAAAACTAATAACTAAATTACAAAAAAGACTTCTCAATAAACGAAAAGTCAACAGAAAGAACTTCTTAAGTATCTGCGGAGGTGAATGGAATCACACTACGAACACAGAACCATACTTTAATGAAGACGCGTACAAACAAAAGCAAACAAATACAATTGCCATACATAGCAGTGGTCAAGGTTATGAAAAAGTGAATAATACCATAATGGAACAAGAAGTACTCCTTACAAAAATATGCCCTGAAAACTTAGAATTACCCCTCCATTCAACTGAATCAGAACATCTAGTGTACCAATGGCCATGCACGTCAATGTGTAACATTCCCAAACAATTTTTCAAGTCTTTATGCCAACTCCTCAATCAATATGTATGTAAAAAGCAAAGACAAAATCAAAATTAAACTACTCCAAAATATAGATACCTGTCCAGTGCGCAAGTACACAGGACTACAAGGACATTCATTGGCCTGCATTACAGGACCTACTTGTAAAACCACCTTCCATGATATCAAAAGGATATCAACACATCATTCAACTATAAGAAATCTAGTCTATAAACTGTACTAAGCTAAAAGTCCTGCTTTAGCACTAGCAAATTTAAATAACATTCATCTACATGGTACAGCAAAAGACCTACTTGAAGAAATTGGCCCTCATTCCGAGTTAGGACTACACCATGGAGTAAATAGCTCCATGGTTGGCAACCATGGAGCTATTTACTCCATGGAATACCGGCATGGTGAATGGAGTAATTTCCGGTCCATTCCAAGGTTGGATGGACCGGTAATTCCCCATTCACCATAGCCCTTCCCCATCCCCATTTCTGCCCCCATAGGGCTCAATGGGAATGGGGAAGGAGGTAATTACGGCACTGTAAATTACGGTGCCGTAATTTACTCCAAGGTCACTTTGCGGGTCCCGTAATTTACTCCTGCTAAAAGCAGGAGGTAAAGAGGGACCCGCAAAAGGAACTCGGAATACGGAGGTAAGGGATTACCGCCATCGGTGCCCTTACAGGCGCCGGTAATCCCTTACCTCCAACCTCGGAATGACCCCCATTGACTATATCCAGAAAAGATATTTTGGAAGTGAAAGCCAATTACAGAATGAAATAGCTTTAAACCAAATTAACAACAATTCTACACATAGCAACTTTTACTAAACACATACCAAAAAGAAATACTAAAATTTAAAAGTGCATCAGCTGAAGTACCAAACCATGTGTGTATGTTGCAGCAGAACTTTTTATAAAAGTAACACAAAAACTGTAGACCTATCATACAAAATAGAAGACAATGAAGATTCGAAATGGTTTGAATTAGCTTTCTACCTTGTAGCAGAAAATGAATACGAAATAACTGACCCCTTAATACTTTGCAGTTACTGCACTACAAAACTTGACAACAACCAAACTCCTTCACGTGCTATCACAAATAATTTGGAATTATACCCACTACCAAAACCCCTACAACAACTTAATTTATATGAGAGCATCATAATTCAAACAGTACACCCATTTCAAGCAATAATACGCCTTCAACCAAAAACAGCAAAATTACCTCCCTCTGAATTGGTAAAAGACATTCGTGGAAAAGTAGTTTATTTACCATTAGATTTAAAAGAAAATGTGCATACTCTAGGAGTGCAACGTCCAATGCAGCAATCTTTAATTACGTTAGTAAATGGAGTACTTACAAAAGACAAAAAATATGGCAACAGCTGGTAGATTTACATAAAGTTAGACATGCCTTGCAATATCTTAAAAAGAATAATGAATATTACAAAGACAATAATATTGAAGAAATAATTCAAGAAACACAAGAAGCTGGTCAATTTGAGCTCCTAGATCCTGCTACAATATCAAATACTTAAGACCATTATACAATGCATCCTTTGCACTCTAATGACACCATAGAACATGCACTGGAAACTTACCAAATGCGTCAAACAAAAGGATCAGCAATCAGCATATGGGAAAAAAGTATAGAAGCACGTGATTTTCCTCTACTCATTCCTACTGGAAAAGGAGGAAGGTACGATGATGGACCTATTCAAATATCAGCTTCAGAATACCCCTCATTACGGATGTATTCTGAAGATCCCAGATTTAGACAAAATGTGGAATACATATTCCACCTACTCTTTGAAAGTGAACTAGCAACTTTATGTTACGGAGTTGCGCACATATTAAAATCAGGATCAAACTTTCAAAATATGACAGCTACACAATTATTATAAAAAGTGCAACAAAAGAATGAGGTTTTACAATCAAATATTACAAATCTATTAGCAAATATGCATGGTACTAAAGAGTACTGGTTTTGATGTCATGGAGATGTACGTTGTAGGATCAGAAACCTTGGCCCACCCACTTGGTTTGTTACATTAAGTTGTGCAGAATATGCATGGGAAGATTTACATGATTTCCTACGCATATCAAACAAAAACAAAACAAACATAGATATACTAACACCTGGAGAACTTTGTTCTTTGTATCCTGTTAATGTTTCAAGATATTTTCTCCATCGCTTCATTGCTATACTACATTTTATTTGTAATAAAACTGTTCCTCCCCTTGGAGAAGTGCAACACTTCTTTTCGAGAAAAGAATACCAAGCCAGAGGAGCACCACATATCCACATGCTTTTATGGATTAAATATGCTCCTAAATTTGGTCAAGACAGTGATGCCACTGTTTTACAGTTTATTGAAAAATATGTCACTTGTGAAATTCCATTAGAAACAACAAATAGTGATCTTCATGCAGAAATTTTACAATTTCAAAGACACAAATGTGGAAAATATTGTCGTCGCAAATACAAAAACAAAGGGAAATACTACACCAAATGCCGATTTGGTTTTCCTAGACCAGTTACAAATACAGGTCAAGTGAACAACCTCGTGTCTTCAGTTAGACATAGGCCTCATTACAACCCTGGTGCTAAGTGCACCAACTTTACCACCATGGTGTAAACTCCGTTTACACCATGGTGGATGGCGGATTTACCGCCCCATTCCAAGGTGAGTGGGGCGGTAAATCCCCATTTCCCATTTGCCCTTCCCCATTCCCATTTTTGCCCCATAGGGCATAATGGGAGTGGGGAAGGCGCTAATTACGCCGCCGTAAATTACGGCGGCGTAATTAGCAGCATGGCAGGTTAGCGCCATGGATTTTAACGCCTGCTAAAAGCAGGCGTTAAAATCAGAATCAGGCGTTAAGGGTTAACGGTGGCGTTAACCCTTAACGCCTGAGTTGTAATGAGGCCCATAGTGTTAAAGGTAAGTCACCTAAAAATACATATTACATAAAAAGAAAAGAAGAAGAAAAATATATCAATGATTATAATGCAATCATTGCCCACTTATGGAATACAAACAGAGATGTGCAGTACATTGCAGACAATTCTACTGCAGTTGCACGATATGTCACAGCATACTTAACCAAAGCAGAAAAGACAGAGCTCCAAGACCTCTGGAATAACATGTCATCAGATAAAACAGTGTCTCAGAAATTATAGCTTAGGCATAAACATGCTCTCCCATAGAGAATGTGGATCATATGAAGCAGCTGATCATTTAACTGGTACTGCATTGTATGGTAAATCTGAAAATATAGTATGGCTAAGTCTTGGTCCAGCTAAATCTAGAAAAAGAGTTCTAAAATCCTACGAAGATATAGAAACAATAGCCAAACATGATCCCAACTGCCAAGACATTTTAAAAAACAATTTATTGGACACATACTACCCAAACAGAAGTAATACTTTGGAAACCATGTGTCTATACCACATAGCCCAAAACTACACATACAAAAATAATATAAAACCTGATGAAAAAAAAGGTAAATACAGAGTGACAAACTGTGAAGGCAGCTTAGTTAAACTCACTAAACCAAATTTAATTAATCATATCAAATTGTCATTAACAACTACTCAACATAAAGAAGTATATTACATGTCCCTGCTACAACTCTTTGAACCATGGAGAAAAGAAGAAGAAATACAAGATAACTATGACTCATATGAAGATGCTTTCAAAGCAAATGAAAGCACTATAACTGATGTAAACTTTACACAGTACAAAACAATGTTGCACAATGAACAGCAACACGAAGAAGAACTCCAGGCCCAACTAGATAAAGAAACTCCTGACAGTAGTCAACCTTCTGTAACAGGAAGCCAAGAACCACTGGGAGAACCACTAATAATAAATGAGGCAGAATTAGCTATGACAGAAGTAGAAAACACCATGTACTATACTACAATCAAAATTAAACAATGAGCAATGTAGCATTTTTCAAGAAGTAACAAAAGAAATTGCACATAGTGTATAACATGAAAATAAAGAATATTGCTGCCATAATTATAAACCTATACTACTGTACGTCAGTGGTGAAGCTGGTTCTGGCAAAACATTCCTAATCAAAATAATCAGTAAGTTCCTTCAACAATTGACAAACAACAAGCTGTCAGCTGTTGTCACTGCCCCCACAGGTTTAGCTGCCTACAACATAGGTGGTGTCACGTTACACTGATTACTACTATTGCCAGTAGAACACCAGAACAAATTAAACTATTACAAACCTTCTGCAGAAGCTGCAATGGAACTACGCAGAGTATTGAAACAAATGAAAATGCTACTAATAGATTAAGTGAGCATGGTCTCCAACCTAATGTTGGCTTTGATTCACCTCAGATTACAAGAAGTACTCAAAACAAACTATGAAGAGCTCTTTGCAGGAAAACACATTATTGTTCGGAGATCTTCTTCAATTGACACCAGTAAAAGGTGAGCGTAATTTTAAAACATTAGGACACAAACTCTGCCGTAAAACTGTTGGCAGCATTGGAAATGTCAACCTTTGGCAACATTTCCAATACAGAGAATTAACAGAAAACATGCAGCAATCTGCAGATCTCACTTATGCCAACATCTTAAAAAGTATCAGAGTTGGTATACTTTCTAAAGAAGCAGAAGCAATATTGAAAACCTGGCACATTAATGCACTTTATGGCGATAATGCATGTGCTACAGATGTTATGGAACAAATAGCCCACAAAAATGTCAATTGTATGGCCTTAATGCCAACTCTTGGAAGTTGTTTCAAATTCAATGAAATAATGTTAAGTAAAGAAATGCAACCAATAATGTTAATTAGCGCCACAGACAAACTAGATGTACATGGTATGACATTACCTATGTGTGACCAAGCCACAACAAGACTAAATAGTTTAGAAAAATCAATCTCAAACACAGCAGGTTTAGAAAATATATTAAAATTATCCTTAAACTGTAGAGTAATGCTTAAACGTAACCTTGACGTGGACCAAGGACTAGTTAATGGAGAACTGGGTACAGTTGTTGGCTTTCAAACATACCCACGTGACAACAAAATTCAGTTTGTCAATATTCTCTTTGATAAACTTTCAGAAGTAAAAAGGATAGGACGCTCAACAGCTCGATTCCTTCTCTTCAAAGACATGCATGTACACAGAGAACAATTTTCTCTAACTCTTGCATACGCAGTCACAATTCATAAATCACAAGGTCTTACCCTAGACAAAGCAATAATATATTGGAAACACAATCTTTAAAGAAGGCATGAGCTATGTAGCACTATCACGCTTACGTACACTTGACGGTCTATTTCTAATCAACTTTGATGCAAGTAAAGTAAACGCTGATATTCCCTGCATTTTAGAATACAATAGACTTCGCTCACTATACACCCCCCATCTAAACACATATTCTGTTCCACAAAAAGTAAAACGTTATAAAAGAAAAATAAATCAAACAAAAATGCAACAGGATGTCACTGCAAATCCTCCAAAGAGAGTAAAAGAAACTAATACTTCATCAAGTACCACAAGCAAAAAAGAATCAATTAGGGAAAGTAAACCATGTACTTCTTCAAAGAAGGAAGACAAACTCCAAAAAATCAGTCAGATACAGAACTTCCTGGTCCATTTAAACTCTCAAATATAATTGGTGTAAGTTGCTATGCAAATGTAGCAATGAATATTCTATTTCAATTACCACCAATTGTTGACAACATTTACTTACACAGTACAGACCCATTGTGTTTGCAGATGATAGAACTTCACAGAAATGCAGCAAACAATCCTGATAACACATATAGGCCCTCATTACGACCCTGGCGGAATTCGCGGTGCTAAATGCACCGCGGAGCACGGCGGAAAGCTGCCGATAGCGCCATGGGGGTTGGCGGATTTTCCACCCCATGCCGACCTTGGCGGAGCGGTAAATCCCCAATCCCCATTTTGCCCTTCCCCATTCCCATTCTTGCCCCATAGGGTATAATGGGAGTGGGGAAGGCGTTAATTACGCCACCGTAAAGTACGGTGGCGTAATTAACAACGAGGTCCCTTAGCGCCATGGATTTCTCCGCCCGGTAAAACCAGGCGGAGAAAGGCTCCATGGCGCTACGGGAACTCGTAGTAGGGCGGACGGGTCCGCCACGATTACCGCTGGCGGTAACCCACTCCGCCAGGGTCGTAATGAGGGCCATAGTGTTTATGGAATAAGACAACAATTGGACTACTGTGCTGGAATGGTGAAATTCACTATAAACTCACAGGAAGATCCATAAGAATGTCTAATGTACTTACTACAAGTACTGGAAAACAAAAACATACCTATAAATGAAATCTTCCAGATTTCATACATGTGGAAACATACATGCACTCTGCAACAATGTGACACAAGAACAAATCCCCAATGAGTGCTTTGTCTATATATCAATACCTAATTGTGAATCCGTTCAATTTCAGCAACTTGTACAAAATGCAAACCACGGTAGATTATGTTCTACCTGCAATTCAGATAATCGCTCCACATTACTAATACAAACACATAGTAAATACGTAATACTAATGCTTCTAAGTTACAATGCAGATGGTACCAAAAACAACTGCAAGCTGACTGGCTTCACACATGGTCAAGTATAACTTGGCAAGAAAACCTTCACAACAATAGGTATAATCTACCAAGCAGGAGCCACAACCAATTCACGGCACTACACTGCACATATATAAAATAGAC
The DNA here is from genome assembly GCF_040938575.1 of Ambystoma mexicanum. Lineage (NCBI taxonomy): Eukaryota > Metazoa > Chordata > Amphibia > Caudata > Ambystomatidae > Ambystoma > Ambystoma mexicanum. Next base: position 168,264,349 of record NC_090933.1, read on the forward strand.
ATGTGGATGGTTTCAATGTAATGATAGTACCATTACTCTAAAGCAGAGATTACCAGCACATCTTACAAACGCTTATTTAATGTTCTTAAAACCAAAATGTGATAACTAAACTGTACTTAAACCCTAATTAAACTTGTAGTAAAAAAATGTAAACTGTTAGAATATTCCAAAAGCTTTCTAACTGCCCAAAGATTCTACAACAACTAATCAGATAAATGAATACCACTAAATTAGAGCAAAAAATAGACAATTCGAATACTCCAATTGCTATCTAACTGTCCCAAAATTGAACAATATCCAAACTGATAAATCAATACCACTAAAATATATCAAACAATAGACAGTTAGAATACGCCTACTGGTATCTAACTGCTCCAAAATTTTATAATATCCAAAAAAAATAATAATATGTTACTGCTCCAAAAAAATGCAACAAGCCAATGTATAAAACATTAGCCAGAAACAACAAGTGAACACTGAAAACAAACAAACAAATAAACTGTAGCATAACAGAAAAAGTTTTTTTTTTTAATCCAACATGGATTTTTTTTCTCCCACAGACCCAATGATTTTAGCAACGAACACAGAAACTGAGCAAATTGCACAGTACTCTGGTTTGTAATCTACTAAATATGAGGGTCCAAAAACAAAACAAATGTTGATTATACAATGTAATAAGACATTACAAAATACTAATACTAACATGCTATTTTCTTTTATCACAGAAATTAACATGAAATACATGTACTCCAGTTACTAAACCAAACAGTAAGTATATTAATCACTCTATGCCCTGGCCACAACCATCACAGCATATCACACCCAAAGTATCTTATAACTTTGTTCCTTATAAATGTGTTTTTGACCCAAAGTTATAAGCAACTATAAGTGTGATATGCTGCGGTGGTTGTGGCCAGGGCATAGAGTGTTGGGTGCAAGGCCAAATGGCCATGCACCCAACACTCTATGCCCTGGCCACAACCACCGCAGCATATCACACTCATAGAGTCAAACATTTCAACTATGGCCTATGGAAACTTTTAATGTCCGCAGACATTATGAGTGTTCTTAGAACACTTTCAACTTGTCAGTGAACAATACAGACAGCATCTTCAGGACACCCCCTAGGAACATTTCAGGACAACGCGAGAGTTCTTAGAACACTTCCAACTTGACAACGAACAATACGGACAGCGTCCTCCGAACACCTCCATTTTGTTTATTTACGAACATTTCAGGACACTGCGAGAGTTCTTAGAACACTTTCAACTTGACAACAAATTCAGGACACCGCGAGAGTTCTTAGAACACTTTCCACTTGACAACGAACAATAAGGACAGCGTCCTCAGAACACCCCCATTTTGTTTATTTAGGAACATTTCAGGACACCGCAAGAGTTCTTAGAATATTTTCAACTTGACAACGAACAATATGGACAGCGTCTTCAGGACACCCCCTACGAACATTTCAGGACACCACGAGTGTTCTTAAAGCACATTCAACTTATCATCGAACAATACAGACAGCGTCCTCAGAACACCCCCATTTTGTTTATTTGCGAACATTTCAGGACACCACGAGTGTTCTTAGAATACAATCAACTTCACAAAGAACACTACGGACAGCGTCCTGAGAACACCCCCATTTTGTTTATTCGCGAACATTTCAGGACACCCTGAGTGTTCTTAGAACACATTCAAACTGCCAGAGAACAATACGGACAGCGTCCTCAGAACACCCCCATTTTGTTTATTTACGAACATTTCAGGACACCGCAAGAGTTCTTAGAACACATTCAACTTGCCAGAGAACAATACGGACAGCATCCTCAGGACGGACAGCATCATCAGAACACCCCCTACAAACATTTCAGGACATCATGAGTGTTTCTTAGAACACATTCAACTTGCTATCGAATAATACGACAGCGTCTTCAGAACACCCCCTACGAACATTTCAGGACACTGCGAGTGTTCTTAGAACACATTGAACTTGCCATCGAACAATACGGACAGCATCTTCAGGACACCCCCTACGAACATTTCAGGACAACGCGAGAGTTCTTAGAACACTTCCAACTTGACAACGAACAATACGGACAGCATCCTCAGAACACCCCCATTTTGTTTATTTACGAACATTCCAGGACACTGCGAGAGTTCTTAGAATATTTTCAACTTGACAACGAACAATACGGACAGCGTCTTCAGGACACCCCCTATGAACATTTCAGGATACCACGAGTGTTCTTAGAACACATTCAACTTACCATCGAATAATACGGACAGCGTCCTCAGAACACCCCCATTTTGTTTATTTGCGAACATTTCAGGACACCACAAGTGTTCTTAGAACACAATCAACTTGACAAAGAACACTACGGACAGTGTCCTCAGAACACCCCTATTTTGTTTATTTGCGAACATTTCAGGACACCCTGAGTGTTCTTAGAACACATTCAACTTGCCAGAGAACAATACGGACAGTGTCCTCAGGACGGACAGCGTCATCAGAACACCCCTACGAACATTTCAGGACACCCCGAGAGTTCTTAGAACACATTCAACTTGCTATCGAACAGTACGGACAGCGTCTTCAGAACACCCCCTACGAACATTTCAGGACACCGCGAGTGTTCTTAGAACACATTCAACTTGCCATTGAACAATATGGAGAGCGTCTTCAGGACACCCCCTACGAACATTTCAGGGCAATGCGAGAGTTCTTAGAACACTTTCAACTTGACAACAAATTCAGGACACCCCGAGAGTTCTTAGAACACTTTCAACTTGACAACGAACAATACGGACAGCGTCCTCAGAACACCCCCATTTTGTTTATTTACGAACATTTCAGGACACCGCGAGAGTTCTTAGAACATTTTCAACTTGACAACGAACAATACGACAGCGTCTTCAGGACACCCCCTAGGAACATTCAGGAAACCACGAGTGTTCTTAGAACACATTCAACTTACCATCAAACAATACGGACAGCATCCTCAGAACACTCCCATTTTGTTTATTTTCGAACATTTCAGGACACCACAAGTGCTCTTAGAACTCAATCAACTTGATAAAGAACACTACGGACAGCGTCCTCAGAACACCGCCATTTTGTTTATTTGTGAACATTTCAGGACACCGTGAGTGTTCATAGAACGCATTCAACTTGCCAGAGAACAATACGGACAGCGTCCTCAGAACACCCCCATTTTTTTATTTAAGAACATTTCAGGACACCGCTAGAGTTCTTAGAACACATTCAACTTGCCAGAGAACAATACGGACAGCGTCCTCAGGACAGACAGCGTCATCAGAACACCCCCTACGAACATTTCAGGACACCACAAGTGTTCTTAGAACACATTCAACTTGCTATCGAACAATACAGACAGCGTCTTCAGAACACCCCCTATGAACATTTTTGGACACCGCCAGTGTTCTTAGAACACATACAACTTGCCACCGAACAATATGGACAGCTTCCTCAGAACACCCCTATTTTGTTTATTTGCAAACATTTCAGGACGCCGTGAGTGTTCTTAGAACACATTCAACTTGCCAGACAACAATACGGACAGTATCCTAAGAACACCCCCATTTTGTTTATTAACGAACATTTCAGGACACCGCGAGAGTTCTTAGAACACATTCAACTTGCCAGAGAACAATACGGACAGTGTCCTCAGGACAGACAGCGTCATCAGAACACCCCCTACAAACATTTCAGGACACCACAAGTGTTCTTAGAACACATTCAACTTACTATCGAACAATACGGACAGCGTCTTCAGAACACCCCCTATGAACATTTCAGGACATCGCGAGTGTTCTTAGAACACATTCAACTTGCCATCGAACAATATGGACAGCGTCTTCAGGACACCCCCTACGAACATTTCAGGACAATGCGAGAGGTCTTAGAACACTTTCAACTTGACAACAAATTCAGGACACCGCGAGAGTTCTTAGAACACTTTCAACTTGACAACGAACAATACGGACAGCGTCCTCAGAACACCCCCATTTTGTTTATTTACAAACATTTCAGGACACTGCGAGAGTTCTTAGAACATTTTCAACTTGACAACGAACAATACGGACAGCGTCTTCAGGACACCCCCTAGGAACATTCAGGAAACCACAAGTGTTCTTAGAACTCATTCAACTTACCATCGAACAATACGGACAGCATCCTCAGAACACTCCCATTTTGTTTATTTGCGAACATTTCAGGACACCACAAGTGTTCTTAGAACACAATCAACTTGACAAAGAACACTACGGACAGCGTCCTCAGAACACCGCCATTTTGTTTATTTGTGAACATTTCAGGAAACCGTGAGTGTTCTTAGAATGCATTCAACTTGCCAGAGAACAATACGGACAGCGTCCTCAGGACAGACAGCGTCATCAGAACACCCCCTACGAACATTTCAGGACACCACAAGTGTTCTTAGAACACATTCAACTTGCTATCGAACAATACAGACAGCGTCTTCAGAACACCCCCTACAAACATTTCTGGACACCGGGAGTGTTCTTAGAACACATTCAACTTGCCACCACACAATACGGACAGCGTCTTCAGGACACCCCCTACGAACATTTCAGGACAACGTGAGAGTTCAAGAACACTTTCAACTTCACAACGAACAATACGGACAGCATCCTCAGGGCACCCCCATTTTGTTTATTTGCGAACATTTCAGGACACCGCAAGTGTTCTTAGAACACATTCAAGTTGCCAGAGAACAAAACGGACAGCGTCCTCAGGACGGACAGCGTCATCAGAATACCCCCTACGAACATTTCAGGACACCACGAGTGTTCTTAGAACACATTCAACTTGCTATTGAACAATACGGATAGCGTCTTCAGAACACCACCTACAAACATTTCAGGACACTGTGAGTGTTCTTAGAACAAATTCAACTTGCATTCGAACAATACGGACATCGTCTTCAGGACACCCCATACGAACATTTCAGGACAACACAAAAGTTCTTAGAACACTTTCAACTTCACAACGAACAATACAGACAGCGTCCTCAGTACACCCCCATTTTGTTTATTTGCGAACATTTCAGGACACAGTGAGTGTTCTTAGAACACATTCAACTTGCCATCGAACAATACGGACAGCGTCTTCAGGACACCCCCTATGAACATTTCAGGACAACGCGAGAGTTCTTAGAACATTTTCCACTTGACAACGAACAATAAGGACAGCGTCCTCAGAACACCCCCATTTTGTTTATTTGCGAACATTTCAGGACACAGTGAGTGTCCTTAGAACACATTCAACTTGCTATCGAACAATACAGACAGCGTCTTCAGAACACCCCCTACGAACATTTCTGGACACCGGGAGTGTTCTTAGAACACATTCAACTTGCCACCAAACAATACGGACAGCGTCTTCAGGACACCCCCTACGAACATTTCAGGACAACGTGAGAGTTCAAGAACACTTTCAACTTCACAACGAACAATACGGACAGCGTCCTCAGGACACCCCCATTTTGTTTATTTGCGAACATTTCAGGACTCCGCAAGTGTTCTTAGAACACATTCAAGTTGCCAGAGAACAAAACGGACAGCGTCCTCAGGACGGACAGCGTCATCAGAATACCCCCTACGAACATTTCAGGACACCACGAGTGTTCTTAGATATATATGTATATTTTCATTTTATTTAGAGGTGTAGGTCGCAAGGGAGACCACAGAGGTTGCAAGGGAGACCTCAGATGTTGCAGTTGTGACCTCTGGCGACCCCTAAATGACGTCCCTGCTTTTAATCTCTTTAGTTTTCTTCCAGCGCTTTTAGCTTCACTCCCGCCTCTTACACACTTTTGAGCTGCCTGAGGTAGGGAATATGACTCTGGCACCTCCCACGCCAGCTCTTAAAGGGAGACATTGTAGAAGCACAATAAATGAGGGTGAAATGTGACAAATGTACTTTGTAATGTAGAGATTAGGGGAAGCCCCGCTCCCCCACCACGTGAAGTAACACCTTGCAGTCATATATGAGACTCACCAAGACTCTCTCCGCACTACCAAACCTCCTTGTGGAAATATTCCAGAAGAGAGGTCAGACCAGATAACTGTAACCCAGCAACAGTGACACAAACCATTCAGGATATGTTAGAATAACTATTCTCATTGAAGTGTATGGAGACCGCAACCCAGGAATCAAGAATCCCAGATCTGCTGAGGTTTAGAAAATGTATGGGAAGATCGCTTAAGGACTGTAACCTTGTCTCATGGCTCAGAATATCCAGAAAAGCACAATGCAGTAAGTCATGCATACTAGTCACATTAACCTGCATTGGAACTGAGCCTAAGGGGTTCTAAACATTCATACAATCTTAGAAAATGGACAACAGATAAGAAGGCTCTTTTGGTCCAACCGCCCCTCCTTGGAGATTAGAGGCAGCAATCAAATTTAACATCAGGATGCCCTTTATGAGTTCAAGAGCATTCCTTATAAAGGAGTGTGATGTAAAGCCAACTTGGGAGAACAGAATCATTCCACTCAGGAAACTTAGGGTAGCAATTGGGATAGGACCCCTACCTAAATGAATGACACACTGAACCATGCTATGTTGAAAAGAATGTCAGAAGCACTGGGAACAACACCAACACACCGAGTAGCCCATGATGCCAGACCAATGTTGTTTATGGTGGTCTCCAAAGTCAGGTGGCAAAGAAATCCCAAAATATAGAGGGTGCTGAGGAGCAACCCATGGGCACAATTAAAGAAGGATGAGCAAACACCTAACCCTAAAATTGCTCAGCATCCTTGTAAGTCTCACTCAAACAAAGGCAGAAACAACGTAACTCCAATGAAAGAAATACTTGCTTTATCCAATCCCAGGTTGTGAGCTAAACTGAAGACAAGAAGGAAAGAAAGCCAAAACGCCTTAACCTGAAGACACACACAGAGAATGATGGGGACACAGACCAACCAACCAGTACAATCATTGGTCAAATTTTCCTTAAGCGCTTCTTTTGCAACATAGGGTCATCTACAGACTGTGGTGGAGTAATCAGGGCATTCCGAAGAGACAGTAACCATGTTGTCAAGCAAAAAAGGCTAGAGAAATAGGAGGTGGCCAAGCCAAGAGGGCCACACCAAAAGGAAGCCAAAAAAGCAATGATGGCCTAACCAAGAGGATCAAGCAAGTAACCACAGGTAAGCAAGCCACACAAAAAAGAACAAGTGAAGCAAGAGGTTGCCCAGCAAAGAGGATCACACAAATCGGCAAAGTGAGTAGGGTGCTATAGATACATAAGAAGATAAAGAACATGTGAAGTGGACAGGTTCTTATATCATCTTTGGTACAAACTTTAGCCAGAGCTTGAAATCGACCTGTGGGCTCAGACCCGGATACTGATGTTAGCTGCAAAACCACCAACCAATTAAGGATATTTTCATCCTTAAAGACACTGTGTATTCTAGCTGAAAACCTTACCCAAATCTACAGTGGCCAAGGGGAAATTCCGACCAAAAAAGCCTAGTAGAGAATCCCTAGGTAAAGGATGGTGCATCACAAACAATGTTCAGGTAACAGTTTCCTGGACACTTTCCATCCAGGAAATTATGCAAAGAGAGGTATGGCTGGAAAAGACAAATTCACAGAAAAAGGGAAAGACAGCATCCAAGACAAATACAAAAGCCATGAATAGGACATGTCCAAGAAAGATTTAAAGAAGTGCACTTAGTCATAGAAAAAAGTCCTATAATTGTAAATGACTTGACCATCACTTTCCTGGGCAGGTGTTTATGAATTCATACTTGGAATAGGGATTGGATGTAGGACATAGGTTCCTTCTGGACTACTCACATAACATCCTGACAATATCCAGCGTAGTGTTCCCCCTTGTATTACACGTTACTTCTTAATACATCGTAGGGGCACTTTTCCAACTTGGACTGCTGCAAATATATGTTTAGAACTTTCCTTATGTTTGTTGTCAATGTCTGTTGTTCGTAAAGCTGGAACAGACCAAATACACGTTTTAAGGTTCTTCAATGCATTTATTATCAATATTTGTGGATGGGCAGAGAAATTCAGTCTTATGCTATTTCCTCTATTATGGGCCAGGTGTAACGATAAATGTTCTATCCCTGCATTGCATATTGCATATGTATCTCTTGGGGGTACACCTGAGGGTCCTTGACTAGCCATTGTTGCACATGCATTATGTTACTACACCAGGCTTTCCCCAGTTTATCTGAGGATGTTATAATGCCAAATGTTCTGGTGGCAGGTATGGGAGGGGAAATGGATCTGGGTGTTCAAAAGTAATATTTTATTCTCGTGCATTAGTGACAGGCTGATTGTGAGTCCAGTTGGCCATTATGTAGCCATTCTTAGACAGAATGGTTGAGAGTGTGACATTCAACTTGCAGGGATTCAACCCCCTAGCTAAGAGAATATCCATTCTCTACATGTGGGAGCAGGATGTGGAACTAGTTTGTATTCAAGACATGTGCTTTATGAAAAAAGATTTGGACAGGCTCTGATCTAGATAAAATCCAATAAAGTTGGTGGGAAGTGGACATTTTGACACAAAGAAACTTCCAACAAATTTTCTAGCACCAGGTAATAGTGAGCTATCATTTTAAGGGGGTTAAGATGTGGTCTACCTGTGAATATTGGAATTGTCTATGCTCTTAATGAGATTGGTGAAATGACTACTGCCCTCCAGGCGTGCAAGAATAGGTAGTGGATAAACAGCCTACTCAGCCCTCACATTTAAAAAAAAACACCACTGATCCTAACCCTAAAGGTAAAACAGGCACAGCCAAGAAATATACCTCTTTCACCTTTTATGGTAACGTGGGATGAGGGAAGGCTATATTCTTATAAGGGGTGTGAATGTAAGGCAGCAGCAACCCAAACAGCAATAGTACATAATTTCCAAATTTGAAGACACCTTAGTCAAGGTTTTACAAAAATGTATATTATGTAATTAAACAAATCATTCATACAACTATTAAAACACTATAAAACCTAACCATGTAAAGGAAGATAGAACATGAGGACTAATATGTGTAGGCACTTTGAATACTTTTGCAGGGAGGAAAAAAGCAAGATTGCAGTCATTTCAATGAACTTTCAATGGGACTGGGGATCTCAATAGTTCTTAATTATAGCTTTTAGGCTTTTCGACAGGGTGGAACCAGATTTTCAAATGTGATGCTTGCAGGTCAAACCGGGTGTGAAAGCAGGGTGTTGCATTGATCCCAGGCAGTGAGTCAGGTGCAAGCTGAATTAGAGCAGTGCTTATTGTCTTCTTTGACCTTTTTAATATTGGAATTCAATTGATAAATGTATATTTGGTGCAGATAAGGCCAAGTTCCGGGTTCGATCCCTGTATGAGCCACAATTTAATTTACTTGTAGGGATTTTCGGATATAATGGTTTGCTTTCATGTTTAAAACCCCTATTGTCTACTTGCATTCATTTAGTCTGTATTCATTCAAAACTATTACAGCCATGTAAAATGAGGCATCACACTCTCCCAACATGCTTTCATTTACATCTGTTAAGCCTCTGATAATTCTATAGGTTGAGATATACACCAAATTAACTTGATTCAAATCTAAACCTGTACGGATGAAATCACATGTATTAAGTTAAGCCATAGAGTGACACATCATTCAGCATTCTTCATGGAAAATAAAATACAGCATCACAAATACAGTGTTGATCCTTAATCATTTATATTAGCATTCTGTGCTTAACATCCAGTCTACAAATATGCTCTGATTTTCTACTCATCAAGCTCCATGTTATGTATTTTCCTTTTAATTCATTACCCTGTTAATTACAAGAGTTGATCAAATAACATGCACTTGCACCGCTGAGTCAAATACATTGAAATGTTTGCATTCTAAATTGTTAATTTAATCTCTGCTAAACTATACTTACATCCATGACTGTTCTGCATTGGTCTTGAGCCGCTCAAATCTGGACTACGGTATCAACAGCTCTGATAATTCAGCAAGGTGTTTCTGCTTCTAGGACATTACCAATCTCCGTTGCCAGTTCAAAAGAAACCATTTAAATATGTGAAAGGTATCTCTCGCTTGCTGGCCTCGACTGTTTTTCTTTTTCGAAGTCTTTGATGCTGACAGCTCGCATGTGTATTTGCAATGTGAATCCAGGCCCCTTCTGGCATCAGAAGAATGATCTCTTCCAAGTCCAAAAGCAACCCAACATGTAACACATGCAGGCCCATATGTATTTGTCTCTTAAAGTCAAAGGGGGTCATTACGAGGTTGGAGGTAGCCATGGCGCTATTAGCACCATGGCTACCCCCTTACCGCATTCCAGGTCCGGGTTCCCGGAATAGGGACTTACCGGGTCATTCCGACCTTGGAGGACCCGGTAAGTCCCCATTCCAGGAACCATTCCCCTTCCCATTAGAGCCCCTATAGGGCTCAATGGGAAGGGGGATGGAGCTAATAACGGGCCCGCTAATAGCGGGTCCGTTGTTAGCTCAGAATTCCCTTAACGGGACCCGCTAAGGGACCTCGTAGTAGGGCAGTAAGGGATTACTGGCACCGGTGCCCTTACCGGTGCCGGTAATCCCTTACTGCCCACCTCGTAACGACCCCCAAAGTCCGAAGTCCCCCTCTTGTCTGTGTGGGGCCCTATTTTAGTGATCAATGGTGGATTTGTTAGATCCTACCATGGATCCCCCAGGATTACATATTCCCTGGCCCGGAGAGATCTTTGCGAGGGGTGGAATCTGATTCTGTAAATTGTGTGTACATGATCAATGTGCCAAGACTACCAGCAGGGCACTTTGAAAACCAGGAATCTCTTCTTAATAAATTAATTCACTGGCTATGCCATGTTAGGGGATGTCAATCAATCATTCGAAAAGATGCTATAAGATATGAGCGAGGCGACATGCCGGAAGGTGGAAATGATTTTATCCAGCTAGTGTTGGTTAGCGGCAGGTTGGTGAATAGGGTACTAGCTATTGATCACCATACCTATCCACTAACAGGCTCTAGAATCTCTCTGCGTCTGTGAGTCCCGGGTACGTACAATTATTTGTTAGCCGTGGCCATGTGGGCAAGATGCATTGGGTACAATAGCAGCTAGCCAAGATTGAGTGGTGAAGAACGAAAAGAGGCGCTTGATGATGTGGATTAGCCACTATCAATTTGTTCAAATGCTGCAATCCCTTTACTAAATGATGCATCTGTATTAGTAACTAATGTGATTGATGTGGGTTGTAGGTTGTTATCATGGAACGTTTCTGGCCTGCAAAGACACATGGTAGACCAGGATTGGTTGTATTTCATCCACAACTTTGATTTGGTATCTCTGCAGGAAACGCGGGTGATGGATACTGTGGATTTACAAGCTTTTAACCCATGTTTGATGCCAGCTAGCAGAGGCCCCCGGGGAAGGTCAAAGGGTGGACTGCTGACTTTAGTAAGCCCTAAGGTTGGATTAAACCTCAGTGTTAAGCAAATTGGTTCTATTGATTTGCAATGCCTAAAAGCAAACACTAAGGATGGGATGAAAGTAGTGTTGTTTAATATATATAACAGATCCTATGGTGTAGCCACACTTTAGATTATCATGAGGATGCTCAAGATAATGAGTGAGTTTGAGCAGAACGGTATGGCAAAACCACTAATCTTAGCAATGGGAGATATAAAATTGCAGTTGGAATCCCTTGAGGATCTAGTGGTCTTCTGGAATGATCTGGACCTTGCGTGGGGCATACCAATGCTGGTGTGTGATAAACCATCAGGATCACACCAATATGTGGTTGAGGCATCTCGTATTTTGTATGATGCCAACTTGCAAGAGTGCACTGGTAGGATCAACCCCGATCAGCCTGCTGAATATACATATTTAGGGCTAAATGGTAGGACAAGGGTTGACTACATTTTTAGAAGTGTAAGTGATTGGGGTAATGTTGCTAGCTTGGAAGTATTCAAGCGTAGAGCGAGTGATCACAACCCAGTATCATGTGTCATTACTGGTGTTGGGAATCAGGAGGGTATGGACTTGAGGTTGGTTGATGCTGTAGCCATTACACCGAAGGGCCATGCTAGGCACAGCATCAGCTCGACATATGGTGATTTCACTGCCATTAATCCATGCTTATATGCTTGTCTAGAATCTCAAATGGCAGTCATTTGTAAGGAGGGCACATCACCAGACAGCATAATGACCAGCTATGCTGAGTTGGTACCCATAATCCTCCCCTTCCTTACTAAAATGGCAAGTAAAGCACGTCAGGGAGTGGTTGTGACCAATAAAGGGTGTGATGGGGAATGTAGAACAGCTAAATAGAATTTACTGCTGTATTTAAAGAATGCGGATCCAGTAGCTAAGCAACACCTAAGGCAACTCAGAGTAACCTATAAATCCACTCTCCATATAAAGCAAACTGATTCTGTTAAGAAATTATCAAAGGATCTACAGCTTGCTTGAAGGTCAGGAGACTCCATTAGATTCTGGAAATTGAAAGTAGGGAGGGACCGGAATGCACCAAACTTATCAGAAGAGCGATCTCTCCTGCTGATTGGTGCCAACATTTTAGCAATATGTACAAGAGTATATGTATATGTATAAGAGTATATGATAGCAGGGAGCTCTGGTTGCAAAGCACCCACCCGATGAAGGAGGGAGCTGACATTAGAATCACAAGCAATATGTACAAGAGTAAACTATATAATGGCAGGGAGCTCTGGTTGAAAAGCACCCACCCGATGGAGGAGGGAGCTGACATTAGAATCACAACCAAGGAGATGAAGTCAATTGAGTCACTAGGAGCAGGGAAGGAACCTGGGCCTAACGCAATACCTATAGATCTCTGTAAAAACAAGTTGAATATTTGTCCACCTGTATTAAGCTGTGTCTTCAATTCTGCTGTATCATGTGACAAGGTACCAATGTCTTGGCACAATGCAGAAATAGTACCTATTTACAAATAAGGGCGATAGGAATAGTCCAGGGAATTATAAACACATATCCCTATTGGACACCACCGGGAAGATCTATGCTAAAGTGGTGCTTAAATGCCTACAGACATGGGTAGACGATACTGAACTTATTAACGATTTACAATCTGGGCTTAGGTGGGGCATTGGGACTGTTTACCAGGGTTTCCTATTAGGATTGATTTTAGTAAAGTATGTTCTGCTTAGCCATGTCCAGGTCTATGCAATATTTGTTGAACTTTGCACGGCTTTTGGATGTGTCCCACTTTTGTGGGGGGCCTTGCAGAGGAGGGGTGTTCCAGGGAATATACTATTGTATTTACGATCCCTATATGTGTAAAATAATGCTTCAGTCAGATGGGGGCTGGGAGGGGAGATAACTACATCTTTGTCTGTCGAGGGGGGTACGGCAGGGTTGCATGCTGGACCCCCTTTTCTTCTGGCTATGTATTGATTAACTAATAGAAGAACTTGTAGATACCAGCTTGGACCCTCCAAAATAGCGCCCTAATAGATTCCGCGCATTATTCTACGCAGACGATGTAGTAATTTTGTGCACATCTCCCATGTGCCTTAGACATATATATTTGTCAGAAAATGTAAAAGTAACAGATATGGAGAAAACCAAGCTAATGATATTCAGGCATTGCTTATCTAAGAGACATACTTTAAAAATTGAGGATGAAGGTAACATTCTGGTGCAGGTGAATATGTATGATTATCTGGGGATTAGATGCTCAGAGACTTACCTATGGTCTAGCCTATGGTCTATCCAGCAGGTAAAAGCAACAGTCGTCATTGATAAATGTTGTGGGGGCATACATCTCAACTTTAACACTCATGGCAAAGGAGCAATTTGAACTGAACTAAAATTATATAAGTCCCAAGTTCTGCCAGAAGCCCTTTATGGGGCAGAATTATGGGTTTTACCAAAAGGTATCTGCTTTGAGTGTATCTGAGAATGACTTTTTGAAAGATCTCATGCAACCTCGAGGAGCATTGCTAGCTAATCTCCGCTGGGAGTGCAATTTACAGCCTATAGCAGAGATTTTGCACACCAAACCATTATTATATTGGGTGTGAATCTGGAAGAAAACGGGATTAAATGACTATGTAATAGCCCTTAATAGTGTTATCTGCCAGAATGGATCAAAATAACTTCCATGGTTTATGTTTGTCCATAAAGAACTGCTGAGGCTGAACCTGGCACCACTATGGGACAACCCAGAAAGTTGAACTCCAACACTAAACAACAAGTACAGGCGGCACGCCAAGGATCAACACTGTATCAGATGCAACATGACTGGTTAACTTTGAGTACTGGACATTTGTATCTTTCCTCCAAGCAGATTGTTGGTTATGAAAATTACCTAGATGTGTAAACCCCTGTATATGCACATGCACTTTCTATTCAATTACATACAAACACTTTAAAAGTGGCAACTTTCACGGTGAAGTGGAAGACCACCAATACGTTGAGTTGTCCGGTCTGTGGTGTGGCAGAGGAGAGAGTGGGCCATTTTATGCTCCTCTATGAGGGTTATAAAGACTTGTTACTTACTCACTCTACTTAAATGCAAAAGTGTTGGGACCATTGACTCTGCATTAGACCTGTGTAAGAACACTAACAATCTAAATGTTGTATTCTTCGTATCAAAGGTTTTATTTCCTGCAGGGTTAAGAAGGTCTAGATGTGTGAGAACAGGTTCAACTTGAGTCTATCGATGACATTTTAATGTGAACAGATTTTATTGTATTTAAATCAGTAGGTAGTTGGCTTCGGAATTATTGTCAGTGTCAATATCTTTACTTCTATTTCTCCTCATGGCATCCTGGTTGCCCCTGAGAAATTGGTTGATCTACTTAAATAGCAAATATGCCTCACCCGTGAGCATTCACAACTGCACTTTATAGCAACCGGGGTCGTGACCTGACAAGTGAAGCAGCACCAAAAATGTGTATCTCATAGTTAATATCTTTCATTTTGGGTTGGTGAGCATCACAAAGCTTCGTTGTGGGGAGGGCAAGGAGTGGTACCCAGGCTCTTTCATGGTGACTGGTGACTGCAGCTTTTCACAGGTTACTGGGCCAGATTGGACAGTTTCTCACCTTGACAGATGGTTGGTGAGCCACTACACCTTGTGGGTGTCACAATGCAGTGTTTGGCAGGCAGGCCCTTTCCCCTGTGGGGGCCGAACACCCGATGGGAGTGCAACACATGCAGCCTTGTCCTGCAGGCTTTGCCCTGCGGGCTCCTTGAAGTCCTTAAGTCCTGGAGGGGGTGTAGCCAGCAAGATCCAAAAGCAAACAGGCCCCCAGGATAGAGGGAGAGCAAGAGCAGAAGTGCAAAACCTGCGCCCTTGTCCCACGGGCTTCGCCCTGCGGGCTGCTTGGAATCCTTAAGTCCTGGCAGAGGCATGGCCAGCAAGATCCAACACAAACTGGCCCCTAGGAGAGTGGGAGAGTAAAAGCGGTTGCGCAACACCCGTGCCCTTGTCCTGCGGGCTACCTTTTTATTTATGTATTTATTTATTGGGTATTTATAATGCACCTATACAGCCAATGGTGTTTAAAGGCGCGTCAAGACAAAGGAGGGGGAGGAAAAAGGATGAAGAAAAACACAACAAAAACGTTCCTACTAGGCCTTGAGACATTTGGATTGTGCAATTGCAGTAACAAGACATGCAGGGTAAAGGGGAAAGGCGAAATGTAAGGAGGGAGGGAAGAGAGAGGACATTAAGTGCAGGTGTCAACTCAGCAAAAGGCTGCAAATGAAGACCACATTGGAGTGGGTTCAGAATTTGGGAAAGCCTCACCTCATAGTGCAGGGGGTTACATCAAGTATACAGGTTGAAGAAGGTAAAATACAACATTTGAATGCCTCACCTCATGGTGCAGGGGGCTACATTAAGTTTGCAGGCACAAGTAGGTAAAATGCAATAATGGAAATTAGTACAACACTGGGAAGCCACGTCAGGAAGGCTGAATTCATTCATTTTAAGATACAGATACAGTACAGGGCTAAAAAGTCAGTTCAGGGGTCAGATTACAGAAACTTTGCACTGGTGCAAGTGCAGGTTTGTACAGTATTAGCACTAGAGAAAGGTTTGCCCTATTTTTAATACCACTAGGACATAGAAAACCATTGTACCATGGCAAGTGCAGTTTGGCATGGTATAGCCATCCACCAGGGTAAACATTTCCCTAGTGCAAAAATGATAACTTTTGATGCATTTTTGCACAAGGGCAAAGTTTTCCCTAGTGCTAATACCATTCAGTATTGCACTAGGGCAAACCTTGCCCTGGTGAAAAAATGCAGTGAAAATGTTATCTTTTTTGCACAAGGGTAATGTTTGCCCTGGTGCTTATACCATACTAAACTGTATTTGTCATGGTGCAATGGTTTTCTAATATGTCCCAGTGGTTTAAAAAATAGGGCAAACTTTGCCATAGTGCTAATACTTTGCAAACATTGCACTTGCACCAGTTCAAAGTTTCTGTAATCTGGCCCCGGGTAGTTGCAAAGAAAAGACAAATCCGGTGATTGGAGACAGGTTACAATGCCAGAACATCAAAGGCTAGGAGGTAAAAAGCACAATGGTTGCTACACGTTGAAAGTTATAGACAGGAACAAAGAGGGAGCTTCGAGCTGGCAGTTACATCATAGTGAAATGAGGAGCATGTTGGCTGCTGAGTGGGTGTGGCTTTGAAGGGCATAGTTTTAAAGCGATTATTAGGCAGATGAACATCAAGGCAGTGCTTACCGTGCAGTTTAGTAGTCACAGCAGGTTGTGCAGCATGAGTGGGATGTAATGCCACAATATCGAGCAAGGAGAGATGGTTGTGCTGCAGCGGTGGGAGCCTTGGATTTACGTTGGGTACGGCTGGACTCTCAATGCCTATGCCGTGCATGAACTGACTGGTGCAGACAGGAAGAGAGAAGTGTCTTATTCGCATGCCTTGACCCCGGGCTGGCTTTGCCTGCCGGCTCAACAGGAGTAGACAAGGAAATGCAGGCATACTTCATTGGAGATCCTCTGAGGTTGCAGGCACCAGCCAATCTTGCTGTGTCCGTGAAATGATGTGCAGAAGTCATGGATGGCGGGGGCCATCTTAGAAGGGAGCAAGTACTCCTTGCTGGAAATGGAGTGTGAGGCCATGTTGGAGGGGTCAACCAGGCAAGTGTTGGGGGTAACTGGGAGCACTCCTTCCAGACACTAGCAGGCTTCTGGTTTCTAGCTATTCCTTATGTATCAGCGCATCGAACCAATTGCCACCTTACATCATATGATATGATATGACAGTTTATTTACATAGCGCATATAAACAGTGTTTCAAAGCGGTTCACTGCAAGGGAGGGAGCAAGTGAAAATACAATGACATTCCTAAAGCCCATGAACAACAAGAATGTGAAATTAACTATTGTAATCGACCTGAGGATATCTCAGATAGTGCAAGAACAAAGACACATATAGCAAGGAAATGCAAAACAGACAGGCGACTACCATACTAGGCCTGATGACATATCTGGTAGAGCTGGATATTAACAAGGAGGTGAGGGAGCGGGAGGAGAACGGAGGGAGAGGAACTAAACAAGCGACTATCGTACTAGGCCTGATGACATTTCAGATAGTGCTGGGGGGGTGAAAAGTAAATGGAGGGGGGAGGAGACAACATTTGTTGCTATCATACTAGATCATACTATCATGTTTTTCGAATGCTTCTTTCGTTCCAGCATAATTAATCTTGGTTTAACTCAATATCTATCCAAACATCTGCCCACTCTTTTTGGCTGCAAACATGCCACCAAAATCATCTTTTGCATTGAATGTGCTGCTTCTTATAAGAATTCTTTTTCTGCTGCACCATGCTGCAAATTGGCCCTAGCTCAGTGCACAGAAAATGCTTATTTTCTACATCGCACGCATTATATGCTAGTAGTTGTTAATTTCAGGTTTTGGTTAAATTTCTCTATTGCTTAAAGTTGATCTTTTTTTGTGTCCTAGCTATTCTCTAGGTTCTGGGTTTTAGTATTGGGGCACACTGATGTCTGCTGTACTTCAGCAAATGCATCTTTTGAAACGACGAATTCCTCCCAATGTGCTCATAACTTTTTAGTATGTTAAATGTTTTAATAGCAACAATGTATGTCCTACTATCTTCTTGTATTTACGATACAGTGTCCTTGTTACTAAAACCTTACATTTCACACTTTGCCCTGAAACAACCAAGGATAATAGTGTACAGATGTGTTGTTCTGTGTCGATATGCACTGCATTATATAAACTCAGGTTTCTATAGGGGTGGTTGAGGTCATTTTTCCAAAATGTTCCGCATTTGAAAGTGATTAATTGGAAGCGAGTCTGGGGCAATGCAATGAAGGCTTGTTACTTAGCCTAGTGTTCAGTAATTGATCAATCACAACTGCCATTATGAGGGTCTTTGTGCCTGGTCTGAGTAAACATCAGCATATATGAGAAAACTGCGACCAAGAGTGCATAACTGATTTAGTGTAGCTTAATGCAGATAAAATAAAAGGTGTACCAAGTTAACAGAGAGGGAGCGGAGATGCCCCCTATGTGTGAGAGTGGCAGGTCATAAAGTTAGACATCTGTTATGGTTTTGTGAATGATGGACAGAGGTGGAATGTGAGCCAATTGCTAAATGTTTTCTGCCAGCAATAATCGACCGTGGCATAGCACAGGTTGGCTATTTGACTTGTCTGTTAGAAATAGGGATAATGGCTACATACAACGTTGCAGGGTCTTCTGGATGGGCTGGATGACTGAAGCGTGAGCATACATTACATACATGTTTTTAGGAATAAAGTATGTGTTAGTTCACATACCTCTTCCAACATTATATTTTTGTTCTTTAACATGTAATTGTTAAGGGTGGTTATCTTGCTGTACTTGTGGCTATTATCACTGCACTTATATTATTGGCAGTGTTTTCGCCACACCTGTTTTTGGTGGGGAAAAAAAAATACATGTGTTGTGTGTTTGGATAGGAGGTTTGGCGGTGGTGGTGGCAGGGCGACTTAGTGGGAGAGGGTTAGATGGGCGGTTGATGAGGAAAGCCCTCCATTTAAAAAAACCCAAACACAATGAAAATACCACAGTTAAAATAGCCAAAGTAAAAATAGCCAGGATTCAAACACTTGCAACAACTAAGGGAAATTTCTGTGCTATGTTCCCTCTCGCTGTCTCCGTTTTCAGTGAGCCCTACTGGTTGTTGTTCCTTGTGTCAGACTGTCCTGCATGGGTGGCCGTGCATTCTCTGTGCTTGCCGCTAAGGCCTGGAATGCCCTCCCTCTTTCTCTTTGTGCTACTGCTGACCATCTCACTTTTCGTCAGTCACTTTAAACTCTTTTGTTTAAACCTTCTTTATAAAATTGCTCCCTTCTTGCTGTAAGCGCCTTGAGGCCTCTGTGCATACATGCACTTAACAAGTACCATTAACATAACATAAAATGCACGTCCTTTTTGGATAGGAATGTAAAATATCCCAGCACTTAACGGGCTAAGGAGGGAACGGGTGCTATGGTAGGGTTGCAAGGTTAGTAGGGCATTGCTTATGTGGGCGTAATAGGTGGGCATTGTGGCGACTTGGGAGCAGGGTTTTGGTTGGATCCTGGTGTAGTTTCCAGATGTGTGCCTTTGGATTATGCATTACTTCATATGGATCAGTTTCTCTGCCCCTTCATCTGATTCCCCTTTTTCCACCCTGAAAGGTTAGGAGGGAAACTTGGGCTGAACTTGCAGACTGATTATTTGTTCTTGCCCTACTCATCTGCTGTTGGTATATTCCATCAAAGAGAAATATGCTCCCTGCAACATTTTGCCTTCTTGGTCTCTTTCTAACAAGACTATTCCCCTCTTCTGCTCAAATATGTCAAAGTTCTTCTGTGGTGCATTCTCCCATTGCACTGTGTGGTGTGAGGGGACAGCAATGGGAGGTGGAAAACCTTTTGATGATTGTTCAAAACATGGCATTTTATTAAATTATAAAAGTTATTAAACACCTCACTATCCGTACTCTAACGATGATTTTCATGCTGAAAAAAACTAAAGGGAAACACTCTAACACAGGATGTCTGACCCTCACACTTAAATATCAAATACACAAAGAACATATATGGCAATTCAAATAACATCAACAATGATATTCACAGTTTCTTGATAACCTCTTAGTAACCTCGGTGAGAGCTCCCTTCCCCAGGATTTAAGGTAAATTCAGTTCCAATGTTCATCAAAATAAACAAGGAAATCCATGTAGGTATTACAGTCTCAACTCAAGTCTTGATGTTTCAATGTCAAGGTAAGGTTTTGTTAAACGAAGTTCCAACAACAACAAAGCTTTTCTTCTTGGTGAGCTAAGGACTTTCCACTTCCTTATAATAGCATCAATATTACTCCCATCCACGATGCTTTGACGCCACTTCCAGGTATCCTAGAAGATTTGCCACAGTTCTTAAGAAATACAAACTCTGTAAATGTTATTGAAACACAGGTCTTGGTTAAGAGTTGATATGTCTCGCTTTACAAGATTAGGAGTGACTGTAGGTATCATTGTCCAGATAACTTCACAGCACTTCTACTTCCACGTAAACAACTACAACATCTACAAAGGTTTACCATGAGGACATACTCCTTGGCCTCATAGTATTCCACCTTCATTTGTGCTACTGAAGTCTCACATCTACTGACAACCAAATACACCACTACAGCTTCACTAGTCTGTGACACCACTACAACCTAAGTAACTTCAAACAGATTTTGGTTATGACAAAAGTAACTTTCAGATACTTCAACACCTTCAAATAGGCAAGGCACTCTTCCTCTGAATATCCCCTTTCAAAGGGGCAGTCTCTTTGTCTCTCTTGTCTGTCTGCAACCGACAGCAACCAGTGGTTGCCTTTGGAAGACAATTCTCTCTTCCATCAACATTCTTTGGTAATGTAGGTTGTATCAACTTCAAAGAATATTTAGCAAGGTTCCCTTCCCCAACCTTGTCTTCATAGCTCTGCCACCTGTCAGCTAGACTAATTACCCAGAATCTTTGTTGCCACACTCTTGGCTTCAGGCAATCCTTGTACACTTGTATATTAGGGAATACTGAAGCTCTATTTGCCTCAAAGTGCCTTTTTAAACCATTCTCTGGCTTTGGGAAAAGTTGGTTTCAGTCTTAATTTGGAATACCTGGTTCACACTTGCGAGCAATGCTTGCTCTCTCCAACTTCAAATAACAAAATTATACCACTTGATTTCTCTTTATAAGCAATTGTTGTCTGCGTGAATAATGATTCAGAGGTCACTCTCCCTCTGAGAAGCATAATTAGGCATATGCAACCACTTTTTCATGTACTTTCAGAGGTTAAAGTTTAACAATTGCATTCTAAAGCGTTCGCTGTTCACGCGAGTGAAAGAGAAATTCTCTGCTCACACGTGAGTGATACAATTCAAGTGTCCCATTGTTGTAGAAATCAACAAACAACTTCATATCACTTCTGCTCTTATGCAAGTGATCATTAAGTTGGATGCTGTTGACGGCAGTGCTTGTGCAAGGAATCAGAAAGCCAGGTTTAATTCACTGACGTCTGCAGTCCTTCCTCCATGTGTTGCACAACTTCCACAAAATCTACTTCACTTGGGACCCACACCCTAACTCGCTGAAGGTATCTCAGCCCGGCCACTCAATTAAGTAACCCACTTGCTCCTGAGACTCATCGCTTTACAACAGCTGCTCACCATGGTCTCCGACATGCTCCTTGCTGTGCAATCTCTGCAATTAGGTGGACATGGGGAAAGGCAGCTTTCCTGAAGGCCCTTCCCTGCGCAGCGTCTGCACACCAGAGTTTGGGGGCACAAGACCCTCACAGGATAAGCAGGTGAATTGCCTGCCTCCTAATTTCCTACACCTGGGGGGGTCTTTAAGCCTCCCAGGTTCCTTCATGTGTTGCTTATGAGGATGAATTGCTTGACGCCTACTACAGTATGACTCTTCAGCCCTCTTCCTTGTCCCGGTACTTATGGGATTAAGGGACCTTTAGTCCCTTACAACAAAGTTAGTTATTTTTAGTAACTTCTGAGTTTTAAAGGTAGATGTATTTATTTGATTTTATTTTATTTTATTTTAATGTGATTTAGTTTATATAAAAATAAACTTTAAACATATAAGAATTTATAAACAATCAATCAATTAATCCAATATTTCATCACATTATTAATCTAACACAAATATACAAATATGCACACATTTATCCAAACACTAGAACATCATCCATGCATTAAACATACCTAATAAAATACTGATAAATTTCAAGTTCTATTCACCAATAAACACTCTTTTCTCATACTTGCTATACTTAAGTGCACCAACACTTCATGTCGGCACAGGCACACACATTTTTACTTAAGCACCATCCGATCATCGGCGAACAACTTCGATGACACCATGTTTAGGTGTCTCTGGGGCAAACGAGTTTTGGCAGATACAACACTATCTTTCTTCTTCTGAAAGAGAGAGAGACAGACCTATAATACTTAAAACCAGGTGATGATTTATGTGCAGCAGGAGAATAAAATCTCTGACGGTGGTTAGAGGGGCATATGACTAAGGAAGACAGGGCCTTTTAATATGTGTATAACACATCAATGACAAAGGCATAACTCTTTAGGGTTGACAAGTGGGAAACATGTTCGCACCATTCCCATAGTTCCATCTACTGCAACAGAGATTTCTTAGGTGCGTAATAATCCATCTCACCGTAAGGTGTCCAGCCGAAGTGATCAAATCATCATGTCATAGCTTCCTTATAGGTTGGTTTTTCACCATTCCTATTGATTAGTTTGCCCAAACTGTTCAAAAGAGGATTCATTGGGCAACTCATCATTTTAATATGCAGACGTGCTTTCTTTATCAACAATGTACATTTAAGAGAAAAAGTCCATAGTTCGAGACGAATACTGGCTGTTGGTGCACAGTTAGAGAAATCAATAATTCTTCTCCAAAACCTTCTTTTAATAAGCTGCAACCATTGTAAATCTAAACCTGTCAGACACTCTAGGCCACTGGTGATAACAGGAACAAGGCATTGTACTGATAATCGCCTAGCTCCTACGTATGTAAAACCACTGGCTCACTTCATAAATTGGTCTATAAGTGGGGTTTGCCACCTTCCTTGTGCGCTTCTCCATGCACATTTTGTACTGTTGTCTCAGTCCAAACTCGACTCACAGGTACTTCTATTGCACCGTATATTCAATTTCGGTGCCTTGAATAACTAACCTAGGGAGAGCTATTTTATTGGCTGTAAATAGCATTATTTGGGTTTTATTCCTATTTATTGACAAGGGGTTCTGCTCAGCATAATCCTATAGGGAGTACCAACACATTGCATACCTGTAATGTATGTAAGCTAATACTCCACCGTGGGTCGCATCAATTTCTTGCAGACCACCTTTAACTCGTGACAAACAATTAGGGAGGTCTGACAGATAGAGAATAAAAAGTAGCAGGGCCGGGACACAACCCTGCTTAACTCCTCTATTAGAGAAAACAGGGTCAGTCAGGGTCCCCCACGCATAAAGCTTAACTCAAACCATGTTATTCGTTTGAAAAAGAGTGATGTAACCAGGAAAACCAAGGGGGCACCCAAGCAGTTGCACCTTCCAGCAAAAAACAATGCCTACACACAGAATCAAACATGCTAAAGTCGACAAAAAGCAAATACAGGACGGGGTGAGTGTTTACCACTCCCTTGCACCACAAAATAATCCACACGCTGTATATTATGGCTTGTGGAATAGACTGGCCAGAAGCCACTCTGATACCTGTCCAGCAAGCCCTTCTCATCCACCCACCTCTGTAGCTACTGTAAAAGGAACCTAGCAAACAGCTTGCCTATACAGTCAACAAAGATATTAGACGATCATTTATGAAGTCTGTTGACATCCCTTTTTAACACAAGTCGTGGATGTTCTGTCATCGTCTATAACTTTGTCAAAAAGGATCTTTAGTAAGAAGGGGCAAAATCCAGGGTTTTGTCGCAGCACCACTTTAGCTAGGCCATTTGAGCCTGGTGCCCTCGATGATTTTAATTTACCAATCTTCAGTCCAATGTCCTCCTCATCAATTTCTAAAGACCAATCAGTAGATTATATCGCCATTTGCGCCTTGGGGTAAGTCGTGGACAGAATTTGAGTTTGTGTTAAAATGCTGCACATTGGTATTTATTGATGGGATTCATTAGCTGAAGATTCCTACTTCCTTTGGCTTCCCTTAGCATTTTCCAGATGCCCCTCGAGTTGCCCTTACTAAGGATGGTAATCATACATTGCCACAGGGAACTCCTTGTTGAATTTTGCCACCAATGTAGCCAGATACTGTAAGAGTTCTTTATGGCTTTACTTTCATGGAGCCTCGCCACGTGTGACTGCTGTTTACCTTTAGCGCTACGCAGATCCCCACGTACGTTACGTTTCCTATCCCTGAAAGTTCTTTCATAAATGGGAATTGCTTTATCTTCTCTAATCACCATACACTGGTGACTGGAGGCGTGGTGGCCCACAAAGAAGAAACCCAGCTCTCAATTTCCTCCACATTCTTACCCTTAGATTCTAGGAGGAATGAGGGATTCATGGTCCTAATAGACAATATAGCCTGATGTATATTATTTTTGGACCACTTAATCCGATTACCTGGTTGATTAATTTCCAGGTTCCCCAAGCCTTTAACCAAAGTAGCTGAGACAGACTCATTTAACTTTAAAATGAATGCCCATTGATCGCTCCATTCATTAACACTCACATGCATGTTGTCACATTAGTGACTACTGCTAAATTAACAAAGAGGTAATCTAATGTTGAATTAGAGCTGCCCCTCTACCATATATAGCCACGGGGCATGTCTCCCTTGCTGCAACCATTTAAGATTTCAAGGTCCAAATCTGAAAGAGCCTCATCCATTTCAAACCCTCAGCATCAGGAATAGACTGTTTTTGAGACATTTACTATTCTGAACTCCTTCTACTTGCAATCATTCACCAACCCGCACATTGACAGTTGAAACCACCACCCACAATAATTCCATAAGCAGCATTTCCTCTAGTCCAAGAGACAGGGAACTCATGCAAAGCATTCTGAATCTGTTCTTTCAGTAAGGCACAGGGAGGGTTATATATGTTAACTAACAAAATGTGATAGTTCCTGTCAGAGGTAATATCCACCTCCATCTCCAACAGATTGTCTGATCCAGCATGTGTTAATTTGCGAGACTTCAGGTGGTGAGCCACTCCAATGGCCAAGCCCCCAAAGGGTCTTCCCCTGGAGACTTTATATGCTGGGGAGTGGTGGATTGTATACCCATCAATGAAAATTGGTGATGTTAACCAAGTCTCCTGTAGTAGAAAGATTGGATGTTGAGCACGTAAGATAAGGATCTACTTGAGGATAATAAGTGAACAAATCCTAGAGAGTTCCATCCAAGAAATAAGGGAGGGCATTCATTATTTATTAAGCACCACCCACAAATATTCCACAAGGCATTTTAACATAGATTCTATGTTGGACCACTGGACCTTATCTTTGCCCAGCAATTTTGAGGTTGGTGTGTTCTGAAGACTGCCGGTTTCCTGGTAGGTGGTAGGGCTGCGTCCACTGCTTCGGCTTTTACATCAAACTCAAACCCACAGCTCGATAAGTGTGTTCAGAACTTGCGTAGAAAAAGGACATTGTCTATGTGCTTACAATGGATTGCTAACACTTTAGGGTTGACACACTTTAATGGCTTAAAAAAGTCAAAATCTTCAGACACCAGAACCCAAGGTTGTGGTACCTGCTGAAGGAGGGACATACAAGCCATGTGACAGAGCCATTTTTCTTGAGATTTTTGGTTAGAATTTTTCATGAAGAGAATAGTGCTCTGCAACACACTTGCTCCCAGGGACTCAGCAACTCGCAACTGCACCTTCTTAGCAGACATTCTACGAGCCAAAGCCTGAATTGATATATTAGGGATCAAGTTGTTGTGCAGCCCCTCATCGCTAATCAGTGAGACATTTGTCTCCACACTTAAGTCAGGTGAGCCTGTCTGGACCGGGGTCTCCTCGACCGGCCTATCTGTCAACCATAAGTTAACTTTCCCTGCTGTTTTCCTTCATGCTTTTACAGCGTGTTGTGTCAGCGTATCACCTTCCTACAGGTTCTCTTAGATTTTTTTCACTATGGCATCCTCGGAAGACATAGCTACAGCGACAGTGCAAGGAAATTTGCAGGCCTTTGCACATCGCGCTAATTGTTGTTGTTTTCTTGAGAAGTATGTTGCGGATGTTGCGGATACATCCAGCGATCCCCCATTTTAGCTGGGTCTGCTTCTAACACTTCAAAAGTATGAAAAGATCATCAGCTTGGCTCATAGGGAATTAAGAAGGTACACTAACACAGTATGGGCTGTCTTTAAGGACAACCATTGTGACCACATCTGCTGGTGAAGTTATCATGTATTCGGCCACAAAGTTTTAACAACATTTTCCGTGCAAACTGTATAAACATCATAAATGATTGAATCTATGAAAAGGCGTTGTCTGCAATTATCGAATCCTCCAACAGGGCATCCCCGGTAACATTGATGAACAAATTAGGGGAAGCAGATAGGCAATTAGATTCTACTTCTGAATAGGGCTTGAATTACTTGAGCCTCCACAACCATGGGTTATGCAATTACAGGTACAAGCACCTCTGCAACCCCTTCCATAGACTGTAGGAAAGATAGGCACAAATCCAATAAAGTATTTTTGTCAATTCCATCAAATTTCATTGAGTCATGCAGTAAAAGCACCTCCTGTGGGTGCAATAGAGGAACTGCAGGTTCCTCAGAGACCACTGCTTGTGTTACCGACTCAGGAAGAATAAAAGGTTATTGTACCTTTATGTTTTACCAGGGCAGGCATATGAATGGCAACTCCTGCAATTGCCTTGTTAACAGTTTTGGGGTCAGCCAGTAGTTTTAGGCTGCTTAAAGCAGCTGTCCCCCTCCTCAAGTTATATCTGTTCATTTTTGTTTTGCTCTTGTGTGGCATTTTCAATTCAATTAAACAACTTTGGGTCAGTGCCCAAAGCCGACTTGATCCATTTACGTAAAGTGCTACAAATGAAGGCCGCTTCTCATTTGACCTACAGTGGCCTACTTTTTAAGTAGGCTTCTGGCTGTTAGGGGCGGGTCTTGCACTAGAGTCCAATAGATTGAATTAATATTGTGCCACTGGACCAATCAGCAGCTACCCAGCACTTTAGTAATGAAAAATCATCAACGAGGAATAGTATCTTGTAGAATCTTGTATCCAACACCTTATCCTTTAATTTGAAATCCAGAGGGACAGAGCGAGACAGCACTCGTCACCAGCACTCTTCCCGACTGCAGGCAGAGTTGGGAAAAGTAGATTTATTTCCCTTAAAGTAATTTAAGGATGAACCATTAGAATGTGTTGTCAGCTAGGAATATAGTCTATTTAAGGCAATATTTCTACATTCCTTTCCATTATACCTTTGGACCAGGGAGGATGTTTATCCTGAAGTACCTTACATGATCTTTCTGTTATTAATATTTGTCCAGGTTTTATGGCATTTGTGCCCTGAGCCACAGATTTTATATGTGGTTCAGATACATTATAATGACAATAGGCCACCCATCGTCCTGGCTGCCCATTTACTTCGACCGCCGACGAACACGAGAGGGCAGAGGCCCGCTCCCGCCGCAAACTGCTCCCTACATCCTATGGAGCCACCCTCGTGAGAAACATCTTCCACCTTGGATCATCAACGGGATCATCTGCTTCAGTGGATCACATGCATTGAGAAAGCGTTGTTTTCATAAACGCTTTTCTGCACACATCGGGTGATAAATTCAGTTTGCTTTTTTTAAATTTATTTGCACCAGCCTACGACTATGAATCGTTCCCTCCAAAATGGCTGACATATTCGCTGTGCCTTACTGAGAGGCCGTCAAGCCCCTGCACCAGGGCTAACCTGATTGGTTGTCCACAACAACATCAGCCAATCTTCTGAACCGAAGGCGGAAGCCGGCCGCAGTGCCCAAGGGCCGCTTCCTAAGGGCCTGTCTGTACCTGCCCGGGCTGTTCGTGCTGTCGGCCAGGACCCTCTGCACCTGCAGCACACACTCTCCCATCTGATTCCTCACCCTACCTAAGCCGTTACCGACTGGTGCTACTATCTGTTCCACT
Source organism: Ambystoma mexicanum (assembly GCF_040938575.1). NCBI lineage: Eukaryota > Metazoa > Chordata > Amphibia > Caudata > Ambystomatidae > Ambystoma > Ambystoma mexicanum. The sequence continues at coordinate 168,292,581 of NC_090933.1, forward strand.
CATCTCTACCTGCATCCACAATCAATTGGGCCACATAGCACTACCAGCCATTTGTGCGTTCTGTATTATCTATTGTGTTAACCCCGCCAAACATCCACCGGCGTGCGTATAGCTTCTATATATCTGCTTTATTCCTGGCGTGCCATTCAGTTATGACTGCAATGCTTAATTTGTAAACAACCGCTTCTCGTAAACCTGCACATCCATCGCATTACTCTGTATGCCGTACTGCCTCAGGCAGGATTACCTGCATTCACATACCGATATGCCTATTGACTATAATGCATGTTGGAACAACTGATTGTGCTGCCTAAACTATGTATTTCCACAACATTACTTATACATGTACTTGCTTATTATCACAGTATTCCTAATTTCCATAGTCGTGCATGCTTATCTTTACAATTTATTGTCCTGCTGAATTCATGGCTGCCCTAGAATCTCACCCAGTCTAGCACTCTGTACTGTTCTGTTCATCGATCAATATGTATACTGTTAGCAATGATACTCTGTTTGCCTAAACTGTGGGAGACCTAAACACACAGGGACTCTTGCCTTATAGTATTGCCAAACTACACAACTGTTGAATTCCCAAACCACAGCAAGGTAGAGCCCCACATGGTCCTAGCCACCACAACGGACAAGCTAGCTTCTTTCTGATCTACAGTATGGATAAGGCACTAAACTCAGAAGACATTCCCCCTAAACATTCCCTGCCCTCCTTCATCTGTGCTCCCTCTGCCCCACACGCCTTGAAACTGACTGATACTTACAACCGCTCTCATCCTCTAATTACTAGATCAGCAAGGTTGCAGTCCCCATCAGAACCCCCCAGCCTATCACATGCCCCAGACCTACCCATATGAGAAACCTATTACTAGGAGCTTGCACCCCTCATACTGTATCCACCGTTAAACCTAAGCAAGAGATGCAACTACACCTGCTCCCCCCAAACCAAACTTTATCACTAACAAGGACACTACAAATCCACTCCCTACCAAAGACAAGAACACACAAACAGCTTCTCCCACTTTACTCCAATGTGCTCTCATTAATGTGCGTTCACTCTCAGCACATGCCACTGAGATTCGAGACCTGCTCACCAACCTAGATCTTGATGTCCTCGCCATTACTGAAACATGGCTTCATGAAGCATCAGGGCTAGTCATCTGTCTAGCACCCCCAACAGGCTATACCATACTCAGTCAGAAGAAAACAACTACCAAAGGAGGGGGTGTGGCCCTCATAGCCAAGGAATCCCTCGCTATCAGACAAATAAACACACCAGTAGGTGAGAATGCAGATGCCTTATCTGTCAAACTCTCCCTCTCACCTAATAATACCATCACCCTCCACATCATCTCCCGCCCCCCTGGCCCTTTACTCGACTTCCAAGTAAATCTTCTCCACTTGCTTGGAGATAAACTAAAAAACACCACCAAATCCATCCTATTAGGTGATTTTTTACCTCGGTTTCAATCATCAACGAGGAATATTGTCCGAAAGATAAGCAGTGTAAGGCCATTGCCAAAGGAATCCACATGGGTTTCCTCCAGAAAGTCACTGACCTAACTCATACGAAAGGTCGAATATTAGAATGGATAGCTGACCATAACTGTGCTGTAGATATTAGTTCTAATACACACCGCCCGTGGACAGACCACCACCTCTTATACTTCCACATCCGGTCAGAAACATCACCAAACCAAACACATCCGTACCCTCAGTTCTGACCAGATCCTCGCGGCTCCTTACCAAAGATAGGATCCTTCCACCCCCAGAGGCCTCAGCCCTGAAGTCCCTTTTCTCCAATGACCCCTTGGTACTGGTAGAACTCTACAACACCACCATCAAAGCTGCAGTCAACGCCATTGCCCCCCAAGAGAGAAAAACAGCTAAAACTAAAAAAAACACTCCAACTCTTGGTTTACTCAGGAGCTACTTGAACTAAGATCCCATTAGGACTCTGGGTTCACTAAATGGCAATCCTCCCCTCACAATTCCACATTAGAGGCCTACAAAACTCTTGCCACACAGTATATAAAGGCCATCACATTAGCAAAATCCTCAGCCTTCAACTCCAGAATCTCAAATGCCAAATCTGAGTCAAAAGATATTCAAGGAGTTGGCTGCACCTCCCACCAACACCCAGGAAACCGTGAATGATGTAGCGTGGTGCACCAATATCCAAAGCCAAACTGCCCTGCTGAATAAAATAAACCTCCCCCAGGAAAAAAAGGAATCTCTCTATATTGCCCTACCTAAAGCTAGCCTGACCGTTGCACCCATAATCAATAATGACAACAAAGACATAAAAGTCCTTTGCTTTCCTAGAAGTAACTGAGACGGAAGTTCTAGTTATCATGAAACAAATCAAACCGTCTTTTTGTAAGGGAGATATCTGCCCTGACAACCTCATAAAAGACTGTGCAGAGTCACTTTCACCATTCCTTTCCGCGTTCATCAATGCTTCATTCTCCTCGGGCATCGTCCACCCATCCCTGAAGGAGTTGTAGGTGCGCCCTCTGCTAAAAAATACTCCCTTGATCCAGACTCATCAAATAATTAAATAACTAAAGTACAATTTTTGCAAAAAAATATTAGACAAAGCTGCTTCCTTACAAATTCAACACTCCTGGAAATCAACAATATCCTTGGAAAGAGGCAATCTGGTTTCCACCCAAGCCACGGCACAGAGTCAGCCTTAATCGACGTAAAGAACCAATTAGGTGAAACTATGGACAAAGGCAAGCCAGCACTTCTATTGCTCCTTGATTTGACTGCAGCCTTTGATATTGTAGATCATAAGACCCTCTGCAGACACCTCAGGGATGCTGCCATATTTTCCCAGGAAGCCACATCCTGGATTAGCACCTTCCTGGAAGGAAGATTTATGAGAGTTTTCTCTGACCTGGCCTGTGCGGCCCCGATCGGCATCCATTGCGGAGTACCAAAGGTCTCCTGCACCTCACCTACACTATAGAACCTCTTTACTGCTTTTTAATGACCTGGACTATCACAACATAGCATATACAAACTTTTCTGATGATACTCAGGTTCTCCTCCCCCACTTTGGCTCTTATGAACAAGGTGCAAGAAGCTTTTGCTAATAAGATCCAAAAGGCTAGAAACAATATTATTACAGCTAGAACCGATAGTGACAGACCTGTCACCCAAGCCGCAGCTACTAATGCGGAAGCAAATGGGAGTTTAAAGTTCCTACCCATATCAGAGGACGAGTTATGTAAGGTCCCAGCCAAGATGAAACCGACATCATGTGCAGAGAATACTTTGCCTACCAAAATTATTTTGGAGCACAAAGAACTCTTCCTACCGGTTTGAACGAAGATAGTAAATGCATCTCTCAGTGAAGGGGTGGTGCCTAAGGATATCAAGGAGGTAACTATTACCCCACTAGTTAAAAAAGCAGGATTGGACCCCAAAGATCCTGGAAACCTACGGCCCATCACTAACTCGAACTTTATTTTGAAGGTGCTAGATAAAGTTGCCACAAACCAACGGCAAAAACATGTGGAAGACCTGAAGCTGTTGCACAATCAACAATCAGGTTTTAGGGCCTCCCATAGCACTGAATCTGCTATGCTGGACCTCCAGTCGCATATGTTGGGCCTGAGAGATAAAGGCAAAACAGGGATTCTCATGCTTCTCGATCTAGGCGCGGCCTTTGATTTGGTGGATCACCAGCTCCTTCAGGAGGCACTGGCCAACATTGTTGGTTGTTCCCCTAAGGCTTTGGATTGGTTATCATCCTTTCTCAAAGATCGGAGTGCTAGAATACATTGGGGTGACAATTTCTCCAAGGCCGCTCCCATCCATTACGGAGTCCCGCAGGGAGCTAGCCTGTCACCTCTCTTGTTTAATCTATATCTGAGAAGCCTCTGCGAACTCCTGGAACACATTGGCGTTTTCTTTACAAATTATGCTGATGATACGCAGCTCATCTTTGAACTCACTGGTGATTACACCACTGATAGTGCTAACATCTCAGAGGTTTATAACATCATAGACCACTGGAAGCAACATCATTGGATGTGTTTAAATAATACCAAAACAGAGCTGCTGATTTTCGGCACGTGACAGGCCAGATGCAAACTAGGGAATGAATATAAGTCCTTTACCATCAAGGACGCTAACATCCCGGTGTTGCTGCATGTTAAAACTCTCGGGATGATGGTAGAGGCTTCAGTGGGCGCAGAGGTACAGGTAAGATACCTGCAGAAAAACAACACCTACTACCTACGACTTCTGAGAGCAATAAGACCCTTCATTAATGAAGTCAATGCTGCGACAATCGCTAGGGCCATCATCCTGTCGCGACTTGACTATGGCAACGCTCTCCTGCTAGGAGCCACAAAAAGGGAGATTCAAAAGTGCCAAGTCATACAAAACAACGCAGTTCGCATAGTCAAAAACATAAATAATAGAGAACATGTGTCAACAAGGAGAAGAGCACTACACTGGCTAAGAGTGGAGGAGAGAGTCAGGTTCAAGGCCATGACTATAATTCACAGATGCTTATATGGAGAGGCCCCTAGCTACTTCAAAAAACATTTCTCTTTCTATGCTCCTGGAAGATGTCTAAGATCAGCCGACAGGGGCACGCTGAACAGACCTGGGGCTAAGTCCGCACTTAGGTAAGGAAAATCTTTCCCGGCGAAAGCAGTAGACCTCTGGAACAAGTTGCCGATGGCATTACGGCTTGAAGCTAATTACCAGAGTTTTTGGAAATCGTTAAAAACCTCATTGTTTCAATGAGCATTAGAGTTTCGTTCCCTAGGTTTTCTACCCGTCTTAATGAGGTGTTTCGTGTTTCTGATCTTCTTGGTTTCCCGCGGCCTGATGCCTGCGGGCTACCGGCTCATAATAAGCACGCACATAACATAACATAACATAACTCAGCTACACTCAGAAAAACATATGCCCTTATCCTGGCCTGTATGGCGGACAATGATCTGTGCCTCAACGGGGAAAAAACTGAAATCCTCCTGGTAGGGCCCAAGGAAATTCTCAACAAGCTTAACAGACAATACAGATCCTTCAGCATCCAGAATATCGTTATCACTGCCTCGGCAGCAGTCAAAACCCAGGGAGTCTACCTTGACTCAATGACACGTCAAGTCAGTGCCATCTCATCATTGGCAGCACTGACTACCAAAATCATACATGTGGTCAAACCATACCTCTCACCCAAAAACTGCCTAACCATAGCCAGAGCCACCATAGGGGCCAAGTTGGGCTATTGCAAAGTCCTGCTCCTGGGCACCTCAACAAAAAACGTTAACAAATTGCAAATCACCCAAAATAATGCTTTTAGAGCAGCATTGAGCATTTCCAAAAGGGAGCACATCTCCCAGGCTAGACGTGATACCCATTGGCTCCCAGTTAAAGAGTATATACTCTTCAAAACTCTAGCTATCACACACAAGTGCCACTCCCTTACAGCATCCCCTACCTATCAGAAAGAATTCATTGCACCACTTCTAATAGACCCAAGTGTGCCCAGCATTCCAATCAGATCCTTGTCCCTACCTTCAAAAGAGCAAAAGCTTTAGGTGCGAGCGTCCCCTTTCTAGCACCCAAACACTGGAAAGCCCTTCCCTGCTCTCTTAGGAACGAGAACTCCCTCACAGTTTTCCGCAGAGCTGTGAAAACCAAACTCTTCGAACTAGTCGTGTCCTCATTAACAATAAGATTAGCTGGTTCCCATGTAACCCTGGAACCTGTCTATTATTTAAGAAGCATATCCTGTAAATGTCACCACAACTGTTGTACTGAACCTTTTTCACTGTACCATTGTAACTAAGTAAGCCCTATTGTAACAGCGCCACGATGCCCCGGGGCCGCCTTTGCACTTTATAAATTCAAATAAATAAACTGTTCAGGCAACTTTAAAATGTTCTCCCTTTTAAATGACAAATACAGTGTCTCATCCCATGGGATCTCATCACAACTCTGTGCCTTGTCTACTCCTAGGTGATACTCTTGCAGAACATTACCCCCCAGGTCAGTATGAGGAGGCATCTGCCTTTCCCTGGCCACCTGGGGGGGAACTTTAGGCAGGGTTTTAGTGAGGGTTTTAGTGAGGGATCTGTAGGATTCATCACAGAGGACACTGCCATGTATACCTGTCACTCTATGTCCTGCAGCACATCTGCTATTCTTGACATCTCTCTCTCATCCTTGTTTCATTAATACTACTTTTCCACGCTCCACACCTATGAAAACTGAAAATGTTAACCCTGTCATCAACAGATAACCTTCTATATCCACAGGGGAAATATGCATAACTTCTGCTTGTTATTATAGATTAACCATACCTCTCCACACCTACCTTGTCCCTAAAGCACAGCAGTTTTGAAAGATGATATACATTCTAGACAACACAATCAAAATGTTTATTAGCATCCTGTGGGTGGGAGCTGGCTAATCAGGAAGCTAGAACTGCAGGCTGATACTTCAGATCTAGCCCGCATTCCAAGCTGCATTGTTGCCTGCTCCCCAGCCTGCCATCTTCCCTCACTGCCGCCACTGCAGTCATTTTGCCCCCCACCTACCTATCCCCACTTACCTGTTTGCTGAGGTGGCGGTTGGCCGTTGCAGCTCCTGAACCTTCACTCCTTGATCAGTTTGGCAGCCATGGAAAGGGAAGGGGGGCTCCGTAGAGAGCCCCGCCTTCCTCAACCATGGCAGTCATCTTTGCATATTATTTTTATTCAATGAATGGGATGCCGCATGTTAAGTCTCAGAGATTAAGTCAGGGTCCCGGGGGTTAAGTCCTCATTAAATGCCCTTGCTTCGCTCAGGTGTTTAACTCGGGCTGCTGGGCCATTACCCACAGTATAGCCCGTGGAACGGGTTAGCAACAACATATTATAAAATGATCACTATGTTTTTGTTATGTTTTATTAGTTCTAAATCAGAGGTGGGGTGTCCATAAAAAATATTTTAAAGGAGGTTGGTTAATTAGTTGCCTATATCTTTTATAGGTAAGTAGACTATCAAGCATGATGGATGTCAGCCATTCAAGAAAAACGGCTTTTCTGAAAAATATAGCATTATACTTGAACACACTGATTCTTTATATTTTTCAAAATAAGTTTGGAGCATATTTTACTGTTTATCACAAGTTTCTAATTGACTAACAATATGATTATAATTTTGCAATACATTAAGATATGGGTGCTAAAGCAAGCATCCACGTGCGATTGTACATGTTTCTCTTACAAGGCACAACCAGAACAAATAATGTATTGCTTGGCTTTTCCCAGAAGGTAGAGGACATTTTGATACTTACACATTAGCCTTTTGCTCAACCTTGGTATTATTATGAAATCCTTCCAGAAATAGTCCAAGTGCAAGGCAGTGAACGTGGAAAGTCATTTAACTCACTAAGTGGTGTTCCCTATGGCTTTCATGCCATGTGACTATGAATAAGAAATTGCTATTTGTCTTTTCAGTTTATGTGAGAATAAATATTGGTTCATGCAAGCTCATTTTGATAATATATGCCCTTTATTAAATATTAATTCGTCTGTCAACATTGAAATGCTGAACACAAGATCAGACATTTCAGAAAAAATTATTTTGTAGCCTGGGCTTCATGTGTATTACCCTCCCTTTGGAAAATTACCACTGATTAAGATGTGGAGAACACATCTTGATTGCTGATGGTGCTGGAACAGGCTGTTCTAAATTAAGAGAACACACTCTATATGCGACCTTGCAGAGACAAACACATCTTTTGCCTTGATGACACATTGGCCTGATCCCTTTTTAGCTCTGAACACACTAGTACATCTTTAATTGATCTATTTGCTAATCCCTGAAGGCTAAGTACAATGCTCATCGGCGGGAATGTCTTGGGCCTCAGCTAGGTTGCATTGCCTTTAGTTTGCAAAGCCTGGCGCCAGATTATCAAAGATTTGCACTGGTGCTAAAAAACGACCAAATGCTTTGATGATACAAAATGGAGCAAACAGATTTTGTCACAATCCATACTATCTAAAAAGATTTGCACATGGCCAAAAATGAATCAGTCTGTTTTTGTACTATGTTTGCTGCATAACATACAACAAAAGGTGTCGACTGCATTTCTTTTTATGTTATACGGCACACATCATAAATAAAAAAACATGCGGGTCCTATTTTCCCCGGATGAAAACATTTTAGATAATACAGATTGGGGCTAAACCTTTTTGCACTCTTCGCTATTAACAAAACAGCAAAATTGGTGCTAAAGTAATTTGCTCTGCTTTTTGTGCAAGTGCAAATCTATGATAATTTGGCCCCAGATGAGAAAATATGCATTGTAAATTGACATTTTACAGCCTGACAGTGTCATTGGAAGGGTATTTGAAGCACGATTGTTCTCTTTTGCATTGCATTGATTGAAAATGTAAATAATCATGATTTACATTGAAATTAATTACATTGAATTAATTGCTCTACATACTGTTTCATTGGTTTGATTCATGTTTTGTAAATTGCTTCTACTGTTAAAACATGTTTTATGTACCTTGTTGTTATAATGTACAGCGCTTTGGATTAAAGCGCTATATAAACACAATAAATACAAATACAAGTACAACACTCAAACATACTCTGTGGTCACTGTTAAGATTGCTTATGGTTTATGATGAATACGTAAGGCAGCAACTGCTCTTTTGTAGCCCCATTACCACCTATGTGTAAAGTCGTCACAGATCTGCTCTTCTGTCACAGTTGGGCAGTCCCGTCATCTCTGGGCATGGGTGATGGGGGTATTTAGTTTGCCACCTTACAGAGTAAGTTCACCTTTCTCCCATTAAAGGTGATGATGGCAAATATGGTGTAGGAATTCTTTCATGAACAACATCAAATTCCCTAACATTTTGGGTGTAGTTGACCACACTTCAACCAATACTCAAGGATACATACATACTTGAAAAGGAAGATGAAGTACTGCTTTATTAAACAGATTGTGGTGGACCCTTAGTCATCAGCAATTAAAGTGCGGTTTTCTGTCAATGGCCAAATGCTGAAAGGTAGGAGTCTCTTCCGTGTCGTTACAACATTGGACCGTTTTAGGGCTTATATAGAAAGACTGGCCATGTTGGCAAATGCATCTATTCTGATGAAGTGGGAGTATTCCAGTGTCCCATTGGTAAGTGTGATGCAATTCTGGAGAACTGCACCCACCTCAATAAGATTTCAATTTTTGGGATGCCACACCACAACATCTGCATACTGGCTCTTCCAGCATCCTCTAGTGCCTAGACACAGACTCCTCCTAGGAGCTTTGAAGATGGGGTGCTTGAGCAGTAGAATGTATGGCCCAAACTGATCTACATTGATGTTCCTGGCTGGTAAGTCATCTCCAAGAACCTACACCCATGCAAATACACCTGAACACCTTGTCCAGTGACCTTTACACAGACTACAGTGGTGGTAGTACATACACTTTGCACTGCTTCAAGGAGGTGAAATATGTATTGATTCAATGCTGAGTTGACCCATTGCTAAAACCATGAAAACATTAACTGTACTGGTGCAATGTTTAAATAATACAAGCCCAACAGGGAAGGGATAGAAAGCCCAGACACATTACTGGGCTTTCCAGGCAAGCATTTTATGTTGGGACCATCCAGATTACCATTTGTGTGGGTAGATAGAAGCTACAGCACTTCCATATGTTATGTTGCTGAAGGATGTGTTTGGATATGTAGACTGAACTGCCTGTGTGTACATCTCAAAACAAAGGTTCATACTGTGACGCCATTCGTTCAGGTAAAAACAGCGCATTGCTGCAGACATTGCTACAGACAAAATGAGGGGTTAAGAGGCTTCCAGTAATTAGACACTTGCTCACACCCTTGGTATGGGAACCAAAGCAAGAAACACATCCCATACTTGTGGTACCAAAATGACTATGCATTCGTCAATCATCCATATAGATGAGCCTTTTAATCACCAAAACTGTTGTGATATTCTGCAAGGCCCCAGGAAAGCCTAGGTAACTCCAACTCAGGACTTTTTCAAAACTAAGCAGGCATTTTCACTTGAATTAACTATTACTGTGGCTCCAAAGAACAAGGTGTACAGTACATTATCCAGACTGGCTGACTCTCTAGATACCGGAACCTCTACATCGGTATCTTGAAATACTTATATCTCTACAGCAATTGGAGTGGGTTTTAAGGAAACCAATCACATACTGACAATATTTAGGTAGATATATTTTTAGTAATCTTGACTATGCACATTTAAGCCAACAGCTGAAGGCTAAAATATGTGAAGAAAAAGAGGTAATTTGGCCCATGGTGTTGTATGAAAAGCATGTGTGGAAGATATCAATAAAACCTGTAGGCACATGTTTTATTTTCTGCCCTATATTTATTTTCTAAGATGGCACTGGGATACCGTGGAGAATTACAGACTCTGCCACTGAATTCGCTTCGACATTAACATTTGTATGCAATACCACCACCGTCTGATTTTCAGGATGACAATAACTAATTGGAGCCATAGGGAATCTCACTGCTTTTTGCTCCTGATGCAATCTGGCAGCTTCCACAAGAATCACAAGTAAATGCTGTTTCCATGCCTAAACGACAGGTGGCATTTGCACTGTTTGCACTATGAATCACAAAAACGGGGTGTAAAGGAGATGTCAACAGCTTGCTTGTATATCATTTTCTGCACTGGTGCAAATGATGAAAATGATATGGAGGGATGAAAATTACGAGGTCTTAGAAAAAAACCTTCAAAGAAAAAAACTTGTATACATGCATTCAATTCAACCCTTTGATGTCCAGGATAAGGGAAACTAAAACAGGTTTTCACAATAAAAAATCAGTCTCATTGATAACATTCTCTGCTGCCACCAAATGCTGCAAACCACTTTTAAATATGTAAAGCAAATTATTAGCAAAACTAAAGACAATCCAACCGTTCCTTTGCCCATTACCTCACAAAATAACAAAACTCGCCACGCCCAAAAGAAATCAAATATTTAAAAAACAGAATTCTTTCATCTGCTCACCCACCCATGCGGGTCCCCTGTTTGCATGAACATGATGCTCACCTGCCATTTATGGTGACGGAAAAACAGGCCAGAGACGCCGACAAAGAATGAACATAAAACTCATTTTATTTTATGGTGAAAATAAATCACCACAACACTGAGATAACATCCTACAACCTTGACAGCAACCCCTCGACAAAAACATGAACCAGATATCCCAATGATGTCCTGATGTTATCATGAATGTTAGACACACACAAAGACACAAAGAAATAGAAATAGACATAAGGAACAGGGGCAGTCAAATCAACATGTGTGTTAACAAGACACACCACTTCATACCCCCACCAACAGGAAGTGGTCAATAACCTAGTGTCTTAACTGGCCCCCAGTTTTTCCAAACCTAAATATGCTCCTAACCACCTAACGGGAAATAATCATGGATGCCTGATAATGAGCAATAAAAATCCCACTTGCACTAATTACAAAATACAACACGGTTGGATAGCACAACCAGAAGAACACCAGAATTAACCAGAAACACACAGTACCATGCAGTGTACTTGTTAACATACCACTCTTCACATGAACCTCAATAATCAATCTTCCATCCCAATGTCCATCACAAGATCATGCTCCCCTCTTTACCTTCTAATGAATAAACACCCATCTACAGGTTGGAAGCCTATATATCCCCTACAATTGGTCAACCACTCTTATACAAGTTATCATCCCATCATCCTCTTATATTTGTAGGATGAAGAGCTTTATTAAGAAAACGAGCATCACACCTGTGGCCTATATGGCAACGCAAAGCTCCAAAGGTGTCCAATTCACATGCAATCACATAGGCAAACACAATAACACATCAGCATTCACACTCTGCCTTTCCCTCTACTCAAAGTTACCCCGCCCCCATCCTATCCTTGTCTTACAAAACCTGCCCCACAGGAAACCTTCATAATGGATAGAGGTCATACTATACAAGACCCAGTTACATCACATTATATTACAAGGGCAGCTGAATTGAACACCTGTTTTTGTAGCAAACGTGGATCTCCATGTCACACATTGAAAATTAATGGCACAAAGAAAGAAAGCGAAGTATCATGCTTGCAATCCTTAAAAGCCACTGATATATGTTCTTCAGTGTCCCCAAATACATAAAGGTGAAGGACACATTCATCACAATGAGCAACCTTGTACATCAAATACTTCAAATACAAAAAAAAGAAAAAGTTTTTTTTTTAAAACTTCAAATGTTAGATCTTTACAAATGTAAGGATTACATGTGAACAGAGACTGATTTGAATGAATTGCATTAGCTCATGTTCTAAAAAGATTTTACACTCACATTTACAAATGCACAAATATGTATTCAAATATATAGCCACATCTTTATATATATATAATATAGGACAGACAGAAGTTGCCACCCTGTAGTTAAGGTGAAGCTTGTGTACACAGACTATCCCAAAATTCTACTACTAATATCTTCTGACACGTTCAACGGATGTGGATGAAATTGTCCCAAATGTTTGTCACGGGCTCCCACAGACTAGCAATCTTGGTAATAAATTGTGAAAAGATTAACGTTATTAAGAAAGTAAAAAAAAAATCTAATTTTGGAATAGTGCCATTCATTTTCACATAGAGAAATGGTGCATCTATTGAATCCCCACAGCACGAAAACCACTGGACGTATTTGAACCAAATAAGAAACAACTTGGGCACAAAGCATCACACATGTTTATTTCGCTGGCTTGGGATAAATACTGTCCACTAGTTTTTAAAATATTCAAAAGAGAAAGGCTTTCCCCATCCTCCCAAACCATGTATGTTTATCTCCAATGGTGCTTTGCAACAGAGTAGATGAGAGGCTTTTCATTAATGAGAAGTCGCCATTTGTTTGTGCTTAATACAAGCAATTCCTGCAATAATTCTGGGGAAAGCCAAAAATGAAATGTTCTAAAAATGCTATTTGGAGGAGGAAAAAGGATGCAAACACATTAGGCCAGATGTGGGGCGGAGGAAAAAGGCACCATGTGAGGTTGAGTAGTTTGGTGGGGGCTGGAGAGCAAGTTATGGGTAGAAAATGTTCAGTTTACGAGGTTAAGACGTGCTCTGAAAAGAAACTGTGTCACATGAACCAGCGCAATAGGGGCTAATGATAGAGGGTTGGGTAGGAAAATAGGAATTGTGGGGAGTTGTTGTACAAAGAAAAGAGAAGGGGACACATGGAGGGTGCTTGTGAGGACGAGGAAGACTTTTTATCTTTCAAGCGATTTTTCTGTTATCACAGGAATCGGCACACAGCTACCCTACCTAAACATATTGCTGTAAAATGTTTGGCCGTGCCCAGGCAAAAGACTGTGGCCACTGGCCATGGCCAAAAGCCATGGCTAATGGGCCACAAACAAACTATAGTATAACAAATCACTGATATTCAGTGAAAAAAACCTTAGTTAAGTGAGAGTTAAGGTGATGGAATGTAAATAAAAAACACCCTTGCAATTCAGAGGGTGTGGAAAGTGATGATCATCTTAACTCGGACTCCCCCTGTTGCTAAGCCCATGAGCAGATACATAATATATTTATTTTATTTTGATTGTTTAAAGCAGGGACCTAGCTTGAGTGCAGCAGAGCAATGTACAGGGTGTGGATAGCCAGTGTTTGGTCTGACATCTTATAACAATAGCGGAGTACTGTGAAATGTGTTCTGTGCATCCATCGATCTGTGCGTTCATTGGGATTAGTCATTGGTCAAGTGCTGTTGAAAAAGCCACGTTTTGTCAGATTTGCGAAATTGGAGAATTGTGGTCCCAGGGGATTCAGAAGGGATGTAGCAGATGTGACAGAAGGAATTCACATTGACACACACAATTAAATCATGGGAGACATCTAAGGTGGAAAGCAGAGTTAAGATGTTTATCACTCCCCACATTCACTCAATTTCAAGGGTTTTGTTGTAGTTACCCTAATCACATTTACTCTCTCTTAACTTATTACAGGGTCTGTGGTAGCAACCCTGTAGTTATGGTTCAGTTGCACTTCCCATAGGAATAACAGGTTTTTGGGCGGCTTATAACTTTGGCGCCTTTTCACAAATTTGCATGACACTTTGCAAACAGTATTCAGACCCTACTCTGAATTATTTATGCAAAGTTTGGTGCAGTTTCATCAAGAGGAGGGGCACTTTTATTTGGGAGTCCCAAAACAATTGAAGAATCTGGACAGACATAAATAGAAAAGAATGTTGCTCATGGCTACAGCCCAAACAGCTGGACATATTTGCACCAAACCTGCACAAGAAGTGTAGCCTGCGCCTGAAATGGTGCTTTTGCAAATTTGGTGTTAATCCGTCCAGTAGATTTTTTTCAAACATCCAAAAAGTAGGTAATAAAGAATAGTGCTATCTCTGTCCGGTCTGCAGACCTACTTCCTGATTCGGTGTCAGCGGATACCTCTGAGCCAATCAGAGAGTCATGTAACATTTGCGGACAACGCAAGTGGCTGCTGATTGGCCAAGTGAGAAACATGAGGTGCGTCAACACTTTTGAAATGGACGCCATGTTGGTTTCCCAAACTGTCCCATTGTCTGCGAGCATTGCAGTAAAACATATTCAAAAACACATTACACTTGTCAAACAAATGAAACTATATCTGAGGAGGTGAGGGGTAATGAGGATGGTATGCAAATGTGCTGAAAAAGCTGAAAATTAGTTGTTTTTTTCTTCTCTATTTTCTGCGAACATCTCAGATGTTCGGTTTAATTGTTGTGATTTTTGAAAACTTGACAAATGTTCGAGGACATTCATGCATATCGGAGCATTACAGGTTTGGTGAACAGCAAGTATTTGATGGTTTATAACTTGGCCGATGTTCAATGAAATTACATTAACTTTTGCAATAAAGATATAGACCCAACTTTGAATGTTGTTGCAATGTTTGCTGCTGTTTCGTCAAGAGGAGGCAAAATTAGAGCGGGCGTCCCAAAACCTTTCGATCACTTATAACTTTGGAACCATTTGACAAATCTGCACCAACGTTTGCAAACAGGTTATAGACCTAACTGTTAATGTGTCTGCAAAGATTGAGGAGATTCTGTCAAGATGGGCCAAAACTGTAGCGGTTCCCAAACTGTTTGAAATTGGGAAAGGCTTGTATGGGAAACAAAAGTCTGCCCGTATTTATAGCATGTATGGATTTGCAGAAAACATGTGTGGGGACATTGGCAAGGACCCAAAAGCATGCTTTAGCAAATCTGTCCTTTGTTTTCATTTTTAGAAAAGTATCAACATGTAGATATAAAAATAATCATATTGTTTTGGTGCCTGAGGCATAGCATGTGGCCATGGCCAGTGGACATGCATGGGACAATCTGGCCACTGGCCATGGCCACCAGGTCACACCTATGGGATTAAAGTCGACATGGCCACCAGGGACCGGCTATGTGGTTAAATCGGGCATTGGGCCTGGCTGTGAGGGGTCAGCAATGAGAGGCGGACACAAAGTTGCAGTATTCTCATTGTCAGACATGTTATCTAAAAGAAATGGGTTGGTAAAATGCCTCTCAATCCCTATCCCTAGTTAAACAACTAAAACTAAGAATCAGTCTGTGTTAAATAATTATTAATATAGAAACTGTCCTTGTGGCCAAAACATGTCCGAAACGTCTCCAAAACATTCTAACCTGACACTCTCACTAGAAATAAACAACTAAGAGGGCAAGGACATATTTCTGACATATGTTTAGTGGAAAAAGTGTTAATAATCAAAACGTGAAGAAAAATCCAAAAGTATTTTTCAAAGGAGAAATTCTTGAAAGCCAGAGTATAGATATGTAGTAGGATGGCCAAAGTGCCTCTTTCAAACAACAGTTCATTGAGATCACCAAAAAGCGCCTCTCCTTTAAAAAATTCCTTAATACTATTTTCCTGGATTCAGAAAATTCTTGTTCACACAATGGTCCTGATTCACAGACGCATTTTATAATACTGCAATCCCATTGGAAAATGCCTTTGTAGCAAAAGTGCATTTATTGAACAATAATGTCTTTATATTGAATTCATAGAATTCTCCTTCTATAAACTTAAGGATTTAGCTGGTATACTTTCCAGACTCCCTGTTAAACATCCATGCCAGGTATCTTGTATCACTGTTACGTTTTCCTTTACAATTGCTGTAGGATTGCCTGTTATACTCCCCTGCTATGAGTCCTGACAAAATGTACAGTCTTTTCACAATTTCAATGGATTGCCGGGTATATTCTCCTGCCAGCTATATATCAACCCCAAAATGTCAATTGGCTTGTGTCTTCCCTTTATTAGGTCTTCTCTATTGTCTTTACTGATGCTTTCAACATATCACATCAGCATTTGCTTTTGTTGTGTCAAATATATTTGTTTGGGTAACACTTGCTCCAGCTCTCCTCCACATTGCCATCTCATATATATATATATATATATATATATATATATATATATAATTTTCATTGCTGCACTTTTTCTTGTTGGTATTCAAATATTCTTACTCTTAAACCTTGATCCAACATCAGGTTTTGCCTATGTTTGAAGCGTTTTTGAATATTGTCCAACATGTCAATCTCACATACTTCATTTACTTGTTTTCTGGTTTGTGGGTATACTCCAGGGTTTCCAACGGCCCTGGGCCTGCTCACTGGTCCGTTGTGGCATCCACAACTCAAAGCGTGCCTCTGCAGTGAAGCCTCTTCCCTGGATTGGCTACCAAGGCATTGTGGGCATCTCTTCATCGTTCCTTGCAGCTCTGCGTCTACTCTCCAGCTTCCTTCTACATCCAGGACCGGAGAATGCTGTTTCCAGATTTACTCTGTGCTCCTGCAGTCCTTCAGATAGACTGGTGGCACTTCTCCTTCTCTCTTGCTGAGCTGGTGTATGTAGTTCAAGTTTGTGAGCTGCAGCATACAAGTGCCCGTCTTCTCCTCTGTGGTTCTCTCCTGTACTGTTGTTGTGAATGCCAGATTTGCCATATTTAAATGAGCCGGGTAATCTAGTGTGAATAGAACAACTAGTCCGCACGTTGGTCTTTGAAATTTGCTTAATCTGCACTAACTCTTCCCTCCTCTTCTTCGTCTCAGTACTTGGGGCTTTATGGGAGCTGAAGTCTATAGATGTAATTAGGTTTCCAATATGATGGTTGTACAAAAACATCCCATGCAGAAATGTCAGAAACAGAAATGGTTTTCTTTGTGCTGTGAATGTTGGAGGTATGCATGGAGTTTTGGTTGGAGTGATAGTATGCCATTAGCAGTTTTGGTATTTTGGCGTTCTCTTCGAGGGAAAAGGGGGAATACCACATTTTATTAGATGGAATCACCCGTTTTCCCTGGTGGCTGTCCTCTCCCATGTGATCACGTAAACACCCCCACAGTCAGGATCAGGTAGCGGCTGCTATCTGCTGGCCACCTGGGAGGAGGTCACTGCTAGGGAGTTGGTGATGACTGCACTGGATTCATCTCAGTCCCCCGGCAACGACAGGTGCAAAGAAGTGATATAACTGTGTTGCCTGAGGCAAAGCCTGTGGCCAAGGCCAGCAACCAGATTGTCAAGGGCATAACTGAAGGCTTCGGCCATGCCCCTGACAAAGTGGCCATTGGCCACAGCCACCAGGGACCGGCAATGGGACTAAAGTGAGCATGGTCATCATGTACTAGCTATGTGGAAACACAATTTGGAAACAGGATAGGCTTGAATGGGAGAAACAAAATCTGCTTGCAGCTGAAGCCTGAAGTGCAAGGAGCATTGGCACAGACCTGAAAATATGCTTTTGCAAATCTGTCCTGTATTTTTTTTTTTTTTTTAAATTTCAAAATGTAGGTACAAAAAATAGTGATATAATTTTGGTGCCTGAGGCATATCTTGTGGAAATACGCAGTGGCCAGAATGTCTGGGGCATGGTCGAATGCTTTGCCTATGCCCTGGACAATTTGGCCACTGGCCATGGTGACCAGGGTCCAGCAATGGGGATTAAAGTCACACTGGCCAACAGGGACTGGATATGTGGAAACAATCTGAAATAGGCTTAAATAGTAAAATACATTCTGCTTGTGGCTACAGCCGGAAGTTCTCGACAGCCTTGTAGCAAACTTGCACAAGGAGCATCAGTAAGGACCTGAAAGCATGCTATGCAAATCTCTCATGTTTTATATTTTCAGATGTGTCAAAGTATAGGTACAAACAATCATGTTATAACTTTGGTGTCTGGGAAGTGGGTCTGGGCCCCAGCAAGTACACATGTCGACTTTGATTTGCTTATTGGGGTCTGCAGCATAACTGAAGCCCATACTCTATTGATTATGGATACTGGCCATGGCTTAAAGCCATGAACCCCTGTCATTTGTCACATTATGGTGGAATAGTGGACATGGGACGAGTATGCAAGCTTGGTGCAGTGGATAATGAGGGTGATTTGTTTGAGTCAGGGTCATGGTCCAGCCTCATGATATAATATGATATGATAAGTAATTTAAAAAGCGCCTGTACACAAGAGTTTCTAGGTGTGACAAGACAAGAACAGGGAAACAGAAGGAGGACAAAACAATGATCTTACTAAGCCTTGTGTCATTCAGATTGTGCATGCGGGGAAGAGAGAGGGGAGAAGTGCCAGGGAGGAGGGAGAAGAAGAAGTGCAGGTGACTCATAAGTGCTGCCAAAGGGGGGCTCCTAAGTGCAGAGAGAAAGGGCTTTAGGTTTGCAGATACAGACTCTTAAGTACTGAGGTAGCCGGGAGGCAGTGCGAGGGCAGCTGGACATGCAGGAACCTAGGCCCGAGTTCAGTGGTTTGCCAGGTGAATAGTGTGTGGAGACATCAAGGACATCAGCAGGGGAGAGGAAGAGAGAAAGCGGAAGCAAAAAGGGAGTTCTTGAGTTGCAGAGGTGGTTCTGCTCAAGTTTGAGAGAACAGGGAGGCTATTCCAGAGGGAAGCCTAGACAAGGAAAGAGGTCTGCCCCCCATTCTCTGCTTGGAAAAGCATCTGTCCCTCGAAGAATTGGAGGTGGATGAGTGGAGAGCTTGAGAAGGAAGATGTTTAGGAAGAGAAAATTGGAGATAGTGCGATCCAAGGCCCCAGAAAGCCGTGTGGACAATGAAAAGGGTGTTGAACTTGATGTTTGCAGCCACAGGGAGCCAGTGAAGAGATTTGAGCACTGGAGAGATACAATGCCTGGGCTTGAGGCCAAGGACAAGTCTTGCCGTCCTGTTCTTGATGAGTTGTAAAGGTTGAAGAGTAGAGACAGGTAGATTTAGAAAGAGGCTGTTGCAATTGTCCAGCCTAGAGAGGACCAGGGCTTTGGAGACAGTGAGCTTCTGGAGGAAAATGTGAAAAGGCGGAATAACTCTGAGGAGGTGCAGCTGAAAGTGTGACTTTGTAGCGACGTGACGAGAGAAGGAGAGAGTGGAGTCGAAGATGACACCAAGGTTTTTAGCCTCAAAGGAAGGAGCAGGAAGAGGACCCAGGGTCGGCGGCCAGAGAGAGAGAGGAAAAGAGGGAGCAGGTGTCCCGATGAGGAAGATTTTGGTCTTGCTGGCATTGCGGCCATTCAGGCTGGTGTGAGAGAAGGAGCAGAGGTGGCCGAGGGGAGCCTGAAGGAGAGCTTGGTGTCATCCGCATAATACTGATAGTTAGAACAGAAAGTAGTGATGCAGAGGGCAAGAGGTGCCAGGTAGTGGTTGAATAGCCAGTGGGAAAGGTTAGACCCCTGGGGAACACCACAAGTAGAGAGAGAAAGAAGAGAGGAAAGACCCCAGTTGGACCTGAAAGGGTCAGTCAGTGAGAAAGGAGGTCAACCTGGCCAGGGCCTGACCAGTGATACCAGGTTGTCACAGAGACGATTCAGCAGAATGGCATGGTTGACTGTGTCAAAAGCAGAGGATAGATTGAGGAGGATGAGGACAGAAGGAAGATTAGAGTCTAGATTAGAGAGCAAGTCATGAGAGCAGTTTCCATGCTTCTGGAAGCTCCGAAGCCAGACTGGTGGTCATGGAGACAACCAACAGATTCAGTATGCAGATTAAGCTGGGAGATGGCCAGCTTTTTCAGGAGTTTGCAGAGGAAAGGAGTGATGTAGATCGACGATTGTTAGCCAGAGAGTAAGGATCGCTAGAGGGCTTCTTAAGGAGGGGGGCACAAGGTAGTACTTAAGGGGGGAGGGGAAAGGTTCCAGTGGCAAAGGAGCAATTGCAGAAATCGCAAGGGTGTTGATGTGCTCCTTGATGGTTTTGGATGAGCAGGGGACAATCTGCTTTGATGAGACTTTCATAGATCGGACATTTCCAGAAACATTTTCAGGGGTAAATAGTGGAAAGGAGGAAAAGGAAGAGGAGAAACGGCCAACGATTTGCAAAGGGTGGCAGAGGAGGAGCAAGAGGAGGTAGAGGGAGAGAGAGTGGATAGGATGTCCTGAGTCCTTGCAGATTTTGAAAAGTTCAGTGCAGTGTTAGATGCCGCAGAGACACAGGCTTGGATGTAGGCTCTCTTCTTAGAGATGACAGTGAGGCTGTAGTGCCAGGAAGAGAGCCTAGGGTGGGCGGCCAAAGAGAGAGGAAAATGAGGTAGAGGAAGAGAGAATGGACAGGATGTCCTGAGTTTTAGTGGTGAAATGAGAAGCCAGGGCTGTGCAGAGGACCTGGGAGGGAACAGGAGAGGTAGAGACAGTAGCAGGATTTGCCAGCTCCTTGCAGATTTTGAAAAGTTCAGCAGAGTTGTTAGATGCTGCAGAGATACAAGCTTGGATGTAGGCTCTCTTCTAAGAGATGACAGAGAGTCTGTACTGCCTTTGGGGCAGGCAGCAGGCCAGTTTGTCGGAGGGTGCACCTGATACCCTCCATTTCCTCTCAGCCGCACTACACTTGAGATTAAGGGTGACAAGGTTGAAATCTTGC
Organism: Ambystoma mexicanum; assembly: GCF_040938575.1. Lineage (NCBI taxonomy): Eukaryota > Metazoa > Chordata > Amphibia > Caudata > Ambystomatidae > Ambystoma > Ambystoma mexicanum. Next base: position 168,313,525 of record NC_090933.1, read on the forward strand.
CGAGAGTTGCACTTGGATATGGGCTTCAAACTGATCCTCGTGACAGGGGCAAGTGCTTGAAGAGTGTTAGAGATAGGGAGATGAAGGTTAGAGAGGGCTGTGTCAGAGTGTGAATCAGCCAAAGGTGTAGTAGGAGGTGGTGACGAAGTAGCAGTGAAAGCCTCAACTGACGCATGCTTCATGGGACGAATGACCGAGAAGGTAGATGGCAGTGCTGGGGATGACTTGACCTGAGAGGGTGAGAGAGAGATAGGTGGGTGGAAAGGAGAATGTGGTTGTTCCAAGAGAGAGAAGTGGTGAGAGGGTTAGAGAGGTGGAGGTCTGAAAAGATCAGAACGTCCAGGGTGTGTCCTGCAGAGTAAGTCGGGCCAGAGGAAAGGATAGAGAAAGAGAGTCGCAGAGGTTGCAAAAGAGCCCCAGAGAGGGGTTGCTAGCATCCAGATGGATGTTCAGGTCTCTAAGGAGATGTTGAGAGGTAGAGGGAAGGCGGGAGGAAGAGAGGTCAGCTCACTCAGAGAGGAAGAGGGCGACCTGGCCAGGCAGCCTGTATATAGTGGCCACAGTGAGAGAGACGCCAGGAGAGATAGAGAGCCTGCAGACCAGGCATTCAAAGGAGGAGTAGTCCTGCGTAAGTATGACCGAAGCAGGAGTACTCTGCAGGAAAATAAAGCTACACCCCGCTGGGATGGATGGTTCTGGGTTTGGATGGAGGATCCTATAGCCATCAGGAAGGAGAGTATCAAAACTTGTGACAGAGCTTGCCATGAACCAAGTCTTGGTGAGACCGAGCACATCGAAATCAAGCTATTCCAGGAGACGGCAGATGTCAGTGGAATGTTTGACAGCAGAGCGAGAGTTGAGAGTAGCGATGTGGAACAGGTATCCACCTTTGAAGTACTTCCATGGAGGGGTACAGGGCAGAGGTACGCCCTGCAGAAGTTTTGGAGGTGCCTGGGGATGGGCAGAGGGGGAAGGAGGTGATGACAGGGTAGTTGGAGAGTAAGAACAGACTGCCAGAGAGGTGACTGAGGAAGGAGGCAACAGGTTGGCCAAAGAAGCAGCAGAGGGTGTCAGAGAGGTGGCAGAGGAAGTCAGCAGCAGAGGAGCCAGAGAGAGATAAGTGGGGATAGAAGGAGAAGAAGGAGAAGAAAGAAAGTTGACAAGGCATGGGAAGCGTCTATCAAAAAGGATGAAATTAGCCTGAAGGCCCTGGAGCAAGACAGTGCCATTTAGGTAGACATTAATGATGGTCTTAGAGGAACGGAAGGTGGTCAGGAGGGCATCCCACCAAGTGCCACCATTAATGGGAGAACAGGAAAAAGGAGAGACAACAGACCATATGGGGGGTCCAAAGGGCTGCAGAGGGAATGACAAAGAGGATGTTAGTAAGTGTCTGTCTGGAGGAAGCACTGGTGTAGGTATGAATGATAGGGTGGCCTGGCTTGGAGACCAGGATGTCCCTTTTTTTTTTTTTTTGCATTTAATTGTTTTACAATTTTTAAAAAATCTTTCTCCTGACTTATGATTTTAAGGCAGTTGTGATTGTGAATCCAGGATTTTGTGAGATTAAAATTCTCCCCTTTCTGTGCTTGTTTCTTTAAAAATCATCATTTTTCTGTTTTTCTGTTTGTTCTCGACTTGATTTTCCTTCCAACTCTAACCCTTCGAAGAACTTGGCTGTTGCTACTGTCAATGTTGTGGATTCTCCGCTCATTAGCATGTTCCACCAATCTTCTTCACTGGTGGTAAGATGTTTCATTCTATGTGGTCGCAAATAGGTCGTTCTGAGACTGTTTGTACCCGAACAGTGAAGAAGTAGGTGTCGCACTGTTTCGATTTCTAGAGTGTCACAGTATCGACAGTTTTTATCTTGACCCTGTTTTCTGAGGTATAAAATTTCTTTCATCTTTAGAATGTTCAGCCGTGCTCTCAAGAAAATTGTACGCAGTGGTTTATCTGGGAATTGTTTTAAGTAGTTCCTTGTCTTGTCCAGCCTTTGGGTGTTGATTGTATGGTGACTCTGTGGTGTGTACTTCTCAGCTTTTTCCAAGGTCTCGATCCAATCGTGGATTTTTAGTTTTTTCTTGATGTCTCGATCCAATCGTGGATTTTTAGTTTTTTCTTGATTGTCTCGATCCAATCGTGGATTTTTAGTTTTTTCTTGATGTCCCTTTTGAGATTCTTACTGCCAGACTTAGTGAGAAGAATAGGATAGTCAATAGAATAGCATTTAGAGAAGATATGTGAGACAGAGCGTACCATAGTAGTTGTGGGGAGAAAGAAGGAGGGTAGGAGAGGGGGTGGCCCAAGCACAGGGGGTTTAGCTGGGGAAGACAGGAGGGCGGCACAAGGGGGAGGAACAAGGGGGACGAACTTGGGGAGCATGGCACAGAACAAGAAACACTGGACCTATGAAATCAGATACTCGACAGAACCATCAACAAAGCACATACACAGCAAGGAAGAGTTCAGGCAATGAAAAGTAATGCCAAAACCGTAGAGAACAACACAAAGTAAGAAAAAACATCCACAATACAAAAACATGCCCTAGGCAATTCAACTATGACTTGCAGTTCTAGCATGCACTGCAGAAAATGACACACATCAGTATGCGCTGAACAAGATATTTTTCTTAAAGGGGTTTTATAGTCCTTTCATATATGTTAAAAGAGTAATTATTATTATTTTTTTATTTCAGTCAGTCAAACAAGTTTATTCGGATGTATAAAAACAGCCATTAAATGACAAAGATACACATTATTGCACAAATCCAGGTTACAATTTCATAAAATTGCAGTTCCATACAAGATAAGGGAAAGAAAAGGGAGGAACAAAGGGCCCCATCACCCTCTGAATAACTCCCCTTGCCTGGGCCTGGCCCCCAAAAAGCCTGACCGAACACGGCCCAGGGGAGTGAGGTTTGCCCCAGACAGGGGGAAGGTCCTCCTGACTGGCCTCAAGGGGTATTTGGAGCCTAAATATAGGTGTGGACTGATAAGAATTCCGCTCCCTGGCGTCCCTCCCGTCCCCCCCATTGACCCAGGACCCTGCTCGCCAGTCTCCAGTCACAAAAGGCCAATTGCACTATGTCCTCCAAGCTCTTGCCCAAACTGGCAATTCTCCGACAGCCCACCAAGGATTCCCTGGACACGAAGGAACAACCTCTCACGGATCGTAGCCAGTGAACACTTTTATTTATGAGAGACTCCCTGGACTCCAACATGTTCCTTTCCATTTTTGGTACCCCGTGAAGATACACTGTAGCTCGACCAATCTGGCCTTGAACGGGAGGCTGAGATGGACCGTCTCTGTGCCGTTGACCACAGACGATCATCCCCCCATGATTAGGGCTTTTTAGACCTACTGGATTTGCGGCAGATTCCGCCGCCCCACTGAGCTCACTGTGCTTGGAGCCCCCTGCCCTGGGAACTTTTCCAATAACCGAATGTATCATCCCAGACAACAAGCTAGGGCCAGAAGATGTTGGGGCTATAGTCTCGGGACAAAGAGGGTCTTGGTTCTTAGGGTGTACCAGAGAAAAGTCAGAGAGACCCTTACAAATAAATCGGAGTGGGAAAGGGCTCTCCCTCCCTTTTCCCCCTCCCCTGAATGGCTATTAGTGTTGTAAGCAGATTTCTGATAGCAGCCAACTCTGCCAAAACTTGTTTACACTTACACCCCCCGAGTGACAAGTCCACCTTGACTGATGGGTTGATGACCGGCCCTGCAGCCGGGGAGGTTTCACAGTTTGGTTGTTTGGACACCCTAAGTGGAGATAGGTGAAGAGAGGGGCTAGCCAATAGGAGCACTGTAGACATAGGTACACTCCCGAAACATCTTTTGCCTAGGGGGAGGTTGCATACAAGGACATCGTCAATAAAAGGGCTGCCCCCGCAATTGGGCTGGCCAGAGCAGAGCTGGAAGGAGTCTTTCCCGGGCTGGCACAAATGTTAGAGCCAAATGGCGGGGTGAAGGCCGCGATGTTGCTGGCAGTAGTGGAGCATACTGAGGGATAGCTGCTGACTAGCGCTCCGATTCCTGCAGTGTCTTCCTCATTGGACTCCGGCATCTCCGTTCCGGGACCAAGAATTCCAGAAAAGGATAACACCTTGGGGGGGCTGACGCTCAGGGTGGGGACAAGGGGAGAGAGCACAACTGCAGTGAATTGATGGAACAACGGGCCAGGAAGTCTTCCTCCGATGAGGCCTGTCGTAGCCTGAGGCTTAGAGGTACAATCCCCTCCTTCACAAGGATCAGACAGACTGCCATGGTTGGTAGGTATTGGACCTTCCCTGATCCCTTGTCCTGCGACTATACTGTCCCCCTGCGGCAACCGACAGCCCCCTTCTTTCATCTCTAGTGCGGGTTCATCCAGATTTAGGGCTTTGACTGGCACTCCCTTCTGATCCCGGGAGCGAAACCTCTTCACAGCCAAGACCTTACGCTTGGAATTGGGGCCACTCTTTTGGCGGGCGAGATGAACCTCTGAACAAAACGAAGGAAGGTGGAAGGGTGAGAGCGCTGGTGACGGAGGGGGAGTTTCCTAGGGGGGCCGTGGGCTTTCAAAGATCTCAGGGACTTGAGGGGTGACATTGCGGGTTTAGTAGGTCCACACCAGTTTTCAGCCCTCTTGTCCAGAACAAATAGACAAACAGCTCCTCTTACAGTCCCTCGCCAGCACTTACTTTCACCCTTTTCTCCCACGCGGATCCGGGCCAGGCCTTCCTCTTCACCTCCTAAACACTGCGTCCTTGCGCCGCCTCAAGGTCAGAGTGACAAAGTCCTGAAGGTACACCTCCACGGGTCCGCAAACACTCTCCGTGGGACACCAACACCCGCGCCCTTGTTCCCCCGCGGGCTTCCTGCCCTGCGGGGATGATGGGGAGAGGAAATAGGGAGCAGGCGTGGCCTCCGCTCCGTGAGTACGGTGGCCCTCCTGGGCTTCTCCAAACACCCTCCGCGGGACGCCAACACCCACGCCCTTGCTACCCCGTGGGCTTCCTGCCCTGCGGGGATGATGGGGAGAGGAAATAGGGAGGGGGCGTGGCCTCCCCTCCGTGAGTACGGTGGCCCTCCTGGGCTTCTCCAAACACCCTCCACGGGACGCCAACACCCGCGCCCTTGCTCCCCCACAGGCTTCCTGCCCTGCAGGGATGATGGGGAGAGGAAATAGGCAGGGGGCGTGGCCTCTCCTCCGTGAGTACGGTGGCCCTCCTGGGCTTCTCCAAACACCCTCCGCGGGACACCAACACCCGCACCCTTGCTCCCCCGTGGACTTCCTGCCCTGTGGGGATGATGGGGAGAGGAAATAGGGATGGGGCGTGGCCTCCCCTCCATGAGTACGGTGGCCCTCCTGGGCTTCTCCAAACACCCTCCGCGGACGCCAACACCCGCGCCCTTGCTCCTCCGTGGACTTCCTGCCCTGCGGGGATGATGGGGAGAGGAAATAGGGAGGGGGCGTGGCCTCCCCTCCGTGAGTACGGTGGACCTCCTTGGCTTCTCCAAACACCCTCCGCGGGACACCAACACCCGCGCCCTTGCTCCCCCGCGGGCTTCCTGCCCTGCGGGGATGATGGGGAGAGGAAATAGGGAGGGGGCGTGGCCACCCTTCCTTGAGTACGGTGGCCCTCCTGGGCTTCTCCAAACACCCTGCGCGGGACACCAAAACCCGCACCCTTGCTCCCCCGCAGGCTTCCTGCCCTGCGGGGATGATGGGCAGAGGAAATAGGGAGGGGGCGTGGCCTCCCCTCCGTGAGTACGGTGGCCCTCCTGGGCTTCTCCAAACACCCGCCGCGGGACGCCAACACCTGTGCCCTTGCTCCCCCGCGGGCTTCCTGCTGATGAAATTAACCTTTCAAATATATAGATGCATTTAGTTTAAGAATTTTCAGAATTACACATTTTTCCACAGTACCAACACTTAAAATACGTTCACATTTAAAAGAAATAAAGCAAACATCAAGGAAAAAAGGAAAAAGGAAAAGGAAAAATACAATAATAAAAGGCCATGGATTGTTAATTCAATTTCTGGTATACATATCATCTTCAGGTCATTCCACAGCTTATGAGCCACTTCATCAAATAAATTATACCCCTCATTAACTGTTTTAAAATTTTGGGAATTTTTGATCCAGAAATTGTATTATAGCAATATGAACACCCAATCTCGTGTTTGTAAAAAGCCAGAACAATAATTCATCGGAATCCATTTGGAGATACTTATCAGTTATTTTCTTGAATATCATATTTCTTTCATACTTTAGTTCTGGACACAATACAACACAATGTTGCAATGTTTCACATTCTCTTACATTTTTGCAAAATCGACAATAATTTTGTTGCACTGTTAATAATTTCATTCTCACCATGCCATCTATGGTAGGCCACAAGTTTAACCTAAATCGCAGGAATTGAGATCTTATATATGGGGAAGGACACTTAGTCAAATAATCAGCCAAAACACTATGGGGCCGATTCATGGAACAAACGTGCGCCGAAAATCTTCGCGCAAGCAGGCGCAAGCGGAAAAAAACAGGTGCACGCGCACGCGTGCGATCCATGGAAGTCCCTGCGCGTGTACACCCCGGGATGTGCGCCAAACCCGTGCATGGCGCACAAGTCACTGCAACATCCCGAAAGGCGTGCGCGACGCGCACAGTGAAAGCGCACAACCTCGGCGCATACACCAGAAAGTGGGCGGGACACGGGGCGTAACGCGCGGAATGGGGAACAACGCGCGAAAATAAGGGCGTAACTGGGGATGTACTGCAGGGAAGCAGACGGAACGCCCACACGCACTCGAACCACACGTATTCATGGAATCGAATAGGGCAAAGCCACGCACAGCCAAAGACACGCACAAGCCGAAACACGTCCGCCACACGAAGGCAGGCGGTAGCGTCCCTGCGCATTACAAAAGTGGCAACATACAGCAATTGGGCCTGTGCAAGCAGGCTACGTGTATTCCAGAGGTTCGCGTGAAGTTGCTCACGTGATCGGGTCTGGGGGAACGGGCTACGTGTATATCAGGGGTTCGCGTGAAGTTTCTCACGCGATCGGGCCTGGGGGAGCGGGCTACGTGTATTTCAGGGGTTCGCGTGAACTTTTACACGCGATCGGCCCTGGGGGAGCGGGCTACGTGTATTTCAGGGGTTCGCGTGAACTTTCACACGCGATCGGCCCTGGGGTAGCGGGCTACGTGTATTTCAGGGGTTCGCGTGAACTTTCTCACGCGATTGGCCCTGGGGGAGCGGGCTACGTGTATATCAGCGGTGCGCGTGAAGTTTCTCACGCGATCGGGCCTGGGGGAGCGGGCTAGGTGTATATCAGGGGTTCGCGTGAACTTTCTCACGCGATCGGCCCTGGGGGAGCGGGCTACGTGTATATCAGGGGTGCGCATGAAGTTTCTCACGCGATCGGGCCTGGGGGAGCGGGCTACGTGTATTTCAGGGGTTCGCGTGAACTTTTTCACGCGATCGGCCCTGGGGGAGCGGGCTATGTGTATTTCAGGGGTGCGCGTGAACTTTTTCACGCGATCGGGCCTGGGGGAGCGGCTACGTGTATTTCAGGGGTTCGCGTGAACTTTTTCACGCGATCGGGCCTGGGGGAGCGAGCTACGTGTATTTCAGGGGTTCGCGTGAACTTTTACACGCGATCGGCCCTGGGGGAGCGGGCTACGTGTATTTCAGGGGTTCGCGTGAACTTTCTCACGCGATCGGCCCTGGGGGAGCGGGCTACGTGTATATCAGGGGTGCGCGTGAAGTTTCTCACGCGATCGGGCCTGGGGGAGCGGGCTAAGTGTATATCAGGGGTTCGCGTGAAGTTTCTCACGCGATCGGGCCTGGGGGAGCGGGCTACGTGTATTTCAGGGGTTCGCGTGAACTTATTCACGCGATCGGGCCTGGGGGAGCGGGCTACGTGTATTTCAGGGGTCCGTGTGAAGTTTTTCACGCGATCGGGCCTGGGGGAGCGGGCTACGTGTATATCAGGGGTTCGCGTGAAGTTTCTCACGCGATCGGGCCTGGGGGAGCGGGCCAAGTGTATATCAGGGGTTCGCGTGAAGTTTCTCACATCGGGCGTGGGGGAGCGGGCTACGTGTATTTCAGGGGTCCGCGGGAAGTTTTTCACGCGATCGGGCCTGGGGGAGCGGGCTACGTGTATATCAGGGGTTCGCGTGAAGTTTCTCACGCGATCGGGCCTGGGGGAGCGGGCCAAGTGTATATCAGGGGTTCGCGTGAAGTTTCTCACGCGATCGGGCCTGGGGGAGCGGGCTACGTGTATTGCGGGGGGTGCGCGGGGAGCAGCACACGTGAATTGCACGTGTGGGTCCTCCCAGGTGTTCCCTCTACACCCTCCACGGCCCCTGCAGGTGGCTCACACCACAGGGGCCTACCCAGCACATGTTATGCAGGCACCCCATCCACCATGGCCATGCCCACCAGCCAACCCACATGTCAACTTGCACTACTGCCCACCAACGCATGTCCCCCTGCACCCCCAGCCACCAGGGGCAGCCTCCACCAGGCCCCCACCCATGTCTCACACCACCCCCACCCCCCAGCACTGTGGGGCACCTGCCAGCAGGCCCCCACCCATGTCCAACTCATGTTCCCCACCACCCCCACCCCCCAGCAGTGCAGGGACAGCCTCCACCAGGCCCCCACCCATGTCTCACACCACCCCCACCCCCAGTCACCAGGGGCAGCCTCCACCAGGCCCCCACCCATGTCTCCCACCACACCCACCCCCCAGTCACCAGGGGCAGCCTCCACCAGGCCCCCACCCATGTCTCCCACCACCCCCACCCCCCAGCAGTGCAGGAGCAGCCTCTACCAGGCCCCCACCCATGTCTCCCACCCCCCCACCCCCAGCCACCAGGGGCACCCACCACCAGGCCCCCACCCATGTCTCACACCACCCCCACCCCCCAGCCGTGCAGGAGCAGCCTCTACCAGGCCCCCACCCATGTCTCCCACCCCCCCACCCCCCAGCCACAAGGGGCACCCACCACCAGGCCCCCACCCATGTCTCCCACCACCCCCACCCCCCAGCAGTGCAGGGGCAGCCTCCACCAGGCCCCCACCCATGTCTCCCACCACCTTCACCCCCCAGTCACCAGGGGCAGCCTCCACCAGGCCCCCACCCATGTCTCCCACCACCCCCACCCCCCAGTCACCAGGGGCATCCTCCACCAGGCCCCCACCCATGTCTCCCAACACCCCCACCCCCCAGCAGTGCAGGAGCAGCCTCTGCCAGGCCCCCACCCATGTCTCCCACCCCCCCACCTCCCAGCCACCAGGGGCACCCACCACCAGGCCCCCACCCATGTCTCCCAACACCCCCACCCCCCAGCAGTGCAGGGGCAGCCTCCACCAGGCCCCCACCCATGTCTCCCACCACCCCCACCCCCCAGCAGTGCAGGGGCAGCCTCCACCAGGCCCCCACCCATGTCTCCCACCACCCCCACCCCCCAGTCACCAGGGGCAGCCTCCACCAGGCCCCCACCCATGTCTCCCACCACCCCCACCCCCCAGCAGTGCAGGAGCAGCCTCTACCAGGCCCCCACCCATGTCTCCCACCCCCCACCCCCCAGCCACCAGGGGCACCCACCACCAGGCCCCCACCCATGTCTCCCACCACCCCCACCCCCCAGCAGGGCAGGGGCAGCCTCCACCAGGCCCCCACCCATGTCTCCCACCACCTTCACCCCCCAGTCACCTGGGGCAGCCTCCACCAGGCCCCCACCCATGTCTCCCACCACCCCCCAGTCACCAGGGGCAGCCTCCACCAGGCCCCCACCCATGTCTCCCACCACCCCCACCCCCCAGCAGTGCAGGGGCAGCCTCCACCAGGCCCCCACCCATGTCTCCCACCACCCCCACCACCCAGCACTGTGGGGCACCTGCCAGCAGGCCCCCACCCATGTGCAACTCATGTTCCCCAGCCAACATGTCATCACAATCTAGATCCCTGGTCCCTATGGTCAGCCTCCACATGCAAAACACCCACCCGAGTATTGCATCCATCCACTCATAATTTGCAATTACATCACAGAACACCAATTGCAAGTTCCGAAACAAACACATTTCCCTCACATGCACCCAATGGGTGTCAGTGAATCTCAAAACACATATCATGAAATGCATGAAACCAATGAGATACCACACATTGAAGTTCACCAAAAATAATATGTATTAAAGGAAACATCAATAGAATAAAAAATGAAGAAACAGAAACGTGAATGTACAAAAATGAAAAGAAGCATGTCCGTCAAAAAAAGCAAAACCAAAAATAAAAACTCCAAAGTAATGTCCAAAGTCAATGTCCACAAAACAAAATCCAATGGGAAATAAAAAAGAAAGCCATTGTGCTATGGTTAAAAATAGAAAAAAAAATACAATCCAACTGTCAACTATGTACATGGGAACAATCCAGGGTCCATCATCCCAACAAAATAAAGGAAACCTAACTAACTACACTAACTAATAAAATAAACTATATACAAAAATGTGGCCAATGTCCGAAAGGTCCAAATAAAATAAAAACAAAAATGAAACCTAACACTACCTAGAAACTATGTACAAGGGCAGCGGGTTAGTTTCATGGCTCACTTGTGGATGTTCCGGGCCAGGGCATCATCAAACTCCTCCTCAATGTCCCGGAGGCGGTCCTCCTCCATGGCCCCGAGGGTCCGCAGGGCTGTCGAAGTCTCCACCTCCAAACCCCTGCGGATTGCCTCGAGGCACTCGGCCCGCCTCAGGGCCCTCCGCATGGAGTTCTCCGCCCTGACCATTGTGAGCCGAGCCTCTTCCGCCCGCTGCCGCTCCGCATCTATGGCGTGGCCCAACCGCTGCCACACGGAAGACACTCTGTGTCCTGGGTCCTCCTGCCCTCCGGCCGATGCCTGCCCCTCCGATGTCGAAGGCCCCGAGCCTTCATGGCTCCCACCACGTTGCTGCTGCTGCTGTGCCTCTGCCCGTGCACTGCCTCCTGCTGCCTGCACATCCTCCGCCGGCTGGGGTGCAGTCGTAGATGTGGCCACCCCTGCTGGACGTCCGACTCCCGACTGTGGCAGGGATGCCTCCTCCACCAGCCTGGCCGCACCGTCAGAGGCAGCTCCACAGGGCACCCAGGTGACTGATGGGTGGGAAGATGGCACAGAGGACGACTGGCGCGTAGGGGGTCCAGTTGAGGAGGGGGTCGGAGCAAGCCCCATCAGATGGAGGAATCCGGCCTGGGTGACCTGTCCCAGCAGGCTGATGTGGTCAACGAGCCATTCGAGATGACGTGCAGTCTCTCCATGAAAAGACTGCAGGTCACCTCGCATGGCCCGTTGACGCAACGCCACACCAGCCAGGACAGGCTCAACCCGGACCTGGATAGCCACGTCCGCAGGCAGAGGAAGGCCAGTTGACGTGAGCTCATCCCCTGCCTGAAAACGGGTCTGGACGTAGGCATCCCTGCTGGTGCAAGATGATGCAGGGACAGGATCGGGGACAGGATTGCACACAGGCACCTCCGCGGCGGCCCGTGCTGCCTCCTGTCCCTGGTCCTGCACTGCACCACTAGCACCAGTGGGATCCCCACCTCCAGACCCCGTCTCTGGTGCTTGCACGGCCTCCTCCTCCACCAAACCCCCCACCAACCTGGATGACTCCGTGCCATCTTCCCCTGTTGGGCCCTGTGGGGTCCCAGCTGCCCCTTCTGCTGCCGAGGAGTCCAACTCCAACCTCCGCCTCTTGGACCTCCCCCCGGCAGCTGCGGCCTGGGACGCGGCACCGGACTCCTCACTCCCCGACGAGATGACAACCTGGGAGGGGAGCCGGGCCTTGCGTCTCCGGCTGGCGGTCGGATCCCCGCCGCTGTGCTCCACAGCACCTTCTCCGCCCTCTTCATCAGTTGACGCTGCAGACAGGGAGAAACAAAACACAGGCATCAGGGCACTGTACAATGGACACATACACACATGACAGTTGTACATGAGTGGCATTGGCAAACCTCAGACATGTCATCACAATCCCCAACACACATGTCATTACAACTCGCACACATGAGCCATACCACAGCCATATCGCAACTGCCACCACCATCCATACACACACAACAGCATGAGCAGCCAAAGGTGAGCCAGACATCACATGCAACACAGGAAGTGCACCACACATGTACACACACCACCACACTTGCATGCATGTGTGCACCTCTGCCAAGTGTCGCACTGTTCAGACGGGCATCCATGTCACATCTGCCAATCAGGCTTCCACATACCGCTGTCACATGCATCCATGTTGCATCAATGTTGCACCCTTGTCAAAGACACACACATGCACTTGTACACAGTGCAGATACATGCAGCCGAAAACAACATACATGCGTGACATCACGGACATGTCTACTTACATACACATTCATCCAAACATGTGTGCCCACACAACTGCATTTGGCATGCAAGCCTACACACACAAGCACCATCCATGTCTCACACATTACAGCCCTCGCATGTGTCAGCCCCACGGCCCTGTACATCCCCACCCATACTCGACCCCATACAAACAGATGTGCAACCTGCACACTACTGAATAATCACCACACGCACTGCTCACAATCAGGATGCATGTACACTCACCGCTCGACTCCAGACGGGTCTGCTTCTCAAGTACCTGGACGTGGAGCGCTGGGGATATGCGTTCCAGGACCCTCATCTGTTCTTCCGACAAGTGGCCCCGGCGCCCCTTGGCATCCACTGCCTTCAAGAGGCGCCAGGCCTTGTTCAGGGTCCTGGACCTGAAGTCCTCCCAGCGCTTCCTGACATGTTGTAAGTCGCGGACTGCCACCCCCTCCGCGTTGATGGCAGTCACGATGTCAGTCCAGATCCGAGTCCGTTCTTCCTTGTCGGCGCGGGAACTTCCGAAGAGGGCATCATACTGCCCCAGGACTTGCTCCACCAGGACACCAACTTCGGTGGCACTGAAGCTGGTGCCCCTCTGCCTCTCTGGCCGGGGGTTGTCAGTGGTCACAGATGGTGTTTGCCCCGACATGACAACCCCAGAGGCAGGAGTGGGTGGGCAACTGGGTCCTGGGGCTGGGCTGTGGAGCGATGGAATCCCAGTCGGGAGTCTTCGGTTCCAGCAGGGGTGGTCACAGCAACAGCACCCCTGGCTGATGTGCAGGCAGCAAATGGCAGTGCACGTGGGCAGCAGGCAGTCAGGCAGCAGCAGATGGCAGGTGGGAGCGTGCTCGGGGCTCTGGGGGGCAGTAGTTCGGCCTTCTGGGCAGGAGCGCGGTCTTCCGTGTGCTTACGCGTGGCCAGCTTGATACGGGGTGATTTGGCACGTGGAAAATCTGCACGTCAGCGTGTAATTCGAGGAAAGGCCCTTAGCGCGTAAGCGCGTCTGCACGCATACGCATTTTCATTGGACAGAAGGCCCCTCAAGCGCAAGCGCCCCTGTGACGTGACGCGTACAGACGTGCATGCGCATTTCAGCGCGCGTGAAAAACTGCACGTCCGCGTGTAATATGAGGAAAGGGCCCATGCGCGTAAGCGCGCGTGGAAACTGCACGTCCGCGTGTAATACGAGGAAAGGGCCTTAGCGCGTATGCACGGCAGCACGCATATGCGATTTCATTGGACCAAAGGCCCTTAGCGCGTGAGCGCGTCTGTGACGTGACGCGCGCAGGTGTTTCCCTCATTGCACGTGATGACAGAACACACGTGGATTTCCACCAATCGCGTGTGAAAGTTCCCGGCACCCCGGAACACACGTACCCAGGCTAATCACGTGTGGAACTTCCCGCGTACCCCGAAACACACGTACCCAGGCCAGTTGCGTGTACGCTCACTCCCCTCCGATCACACGCGATGACACTCGGACCGTATCCGAATACGGGAAACCCGCACACGGCAAAAGACGTGCACAGGCGTCAACGCATCTGCCACACGAAGGCAGGCGGAAGCGTCCCCGCACACAGCATAAAAGTGCGCACAAACAACAAACGCGTATATACAGCTACGATGAATGCCCCATTTGTCGCTGCACTGATCGTGGGACACCGCAGGAGGAGGAGAATAGCCAGGGCACGCATTTTCGCACCACGGACAAGCCTTTTTGGGATGCCTGACAACCAGGTCTATGGCAGGTATAGGTTTCCACCCCATATCATCCTAGACCTGGTCAGGGAGTGGGAAGATGACCTCACATCCCCCACCCTTTGCTCCCAAGCATTGAGCCCCTTGGAGAAGCTGCTCAATGTCCTGCATTTTTTGGCCACTGGGTCATTTCAGCAGACCACTGCCATAGTGGGGGGGGTCTCACAGGCCACGCAGTCACGCTGCCTACACCAGGTACTGACAATCATGACAGCGCGCCCCTCAGTCCGCAGGCACATATACATGCCCAGAACACCCGCAGAAAGGCAGGCCGTTGTCCTGGATTTTTTCAGGGTGGCACACTTCCCCAAAGTGCTCGGTGCCATAGATTGCACCCATGTGGCCCTACATCCACCTAGGGCCATTGAGCAAATCTACCGAAACCGCAAGCACTGGCATTCCATCAATGTACAGGTGGTATGTGATGCAAAGGGAATCATCAGCTCTGTCTATGCAAACTACCCTGGCTCCACCCATGACAGTTTCATATACAGAATGTCCGCCCTGAGCCGGGCCCTGGAAGCTGGGCAGCATGGCGACACATGGCTCCTAGGTCAGTACAAATGCCCTTGCACATGCATGCAAGTCACACACAGACAAATATCCAAACCCTAATAATCTCAACTATTATCACCTCCCCAGGGGACAGTGCCTACTCTCTGAGCAACCACATGATGACGCCAATCCGGAACCCCACCACACCACCCCAGGTAAGATACAACGCCGCCCATATTGCAACCAGGGGCATAGTGGAGCGCACATTCGGAGTGCTCAAGTCACGTTTCCGCTCCCTTGACCGCTCTGGCGGGCAGCTACTCTATGCACCACCAGTAGTGTGCAGGATCATTGTGGCAGCATGTGTCCTGCACAATGTTGCAACACGGCAGGGCGTCCCGGTGGACATGGTGGTGCCCCCACATCCCCAACCACAGGCACAGGCGCTGGCCATGGGAGGGGACAGGGCACGTGGCGAGGAAGCCCGGACCCAGCTTGTGGCCACATTTTTCACCTAAACTCCCACCCCTGCGGAGTGCACACAGGCCTGGCACATACCAGGTGACAATCGATGATGACAAAGAGACAGTTAACTGTCACAACCCTACCACCCTGAGAAAGTTGCCATGGAAGTGCCACATCGTCTGCATCCCTAGCTACTTAAACACAAGCTATCCTGTGTGACCAAAAGGCACACATATGACATATGACATGATATGGGCCATACACAAGTATTCCAAGGCGCAATGAGGAAGGGAGGGGGGAACAAGGGAACACAGGGAACGGTACTACTAGGCCAGTTGTCATTGGGATCGTGCAAGTGCAGGGGTAGGGGGAATGGGAAAAGTGCAAGGGGAAGGGTGGGGGGAGTCCAGTACAGGGGAAGTAGCCCAAAAATGTGCAGACAAGTGCTGGGAAGGGAGGGCTGTAGGGATAGAGAGACAGTACTGCAGTGCAGGGGTTGCCAGGGAGGCAGTGCAAGTGGAGAGTGGCTGGGCCAGGGACCGAGGTCGGTGAGAGTGGGCCAGTTGCATCTCCTGTGCAGTTCCAGTGGAGAATTCTGCAAGGGAGAGGCAGACAGTAAGCAGAAGCAAAGAGGAAGGTCTTGAGGTGCTTCCAGAACTGGAGATGATTCCCCTCAAGTTCAAGTCAGGCCGGAAGTCTGTTCCAGGGGGAGGGCCCAGCTGCGGAGAGAAATCTACCCCCAGCTAGTTGCTCTGAGAAGCGGATGACACGGACATGCAAGGTGTGCATCACACACACCTGCAAAACAGGCCATGGCCATCACTGTCATGTCACTCAAACCCTCCCAAACATCAACATGACATGGCACGCAATACCCATACACCAATGCAGTAACGATAAGGTACAAATTGCCATGTCCTAAATGCACAGTGGCATCAGACACTGCTGCCTGACCCGGAATCAGATGAAATGACAGACCAACAACCTCCCACCCAAAATAAGTCATTTCCAAATGCATTACAACAGTCGTAGACGTAACATCACAATGAATGCCTGCCTACATGCACATTATGCATTGCAAAATCAACACTGCAGCTCATGTGTGCAGTGTCCTACTCCTGCATCACACTGCTCAGCGCACAGCACAGTGAACAGCCATTGTGTGTGATGCACACCCTGAGCATCACATCTAAGTGACAGACCACGTCAAACATCAAATTAGGCATGTACTGGATCCATGATCGGTCACAGAACATGTGCTGCCGGGACACAGTGGGCACCAGAAGGCAAACAGTGTACACATGGATATGCAAGGGTGGGAGTACATGTAGTGCATCAGAGTGCAAGTGTGTGGTTCTGCAAGGACATGCACTCCACATATGCATGTGCACTCAAGTGACCATCAGTGTTCCCTACACATCACATGTGAACATCCACCATGTGTACATCCCAGCATGTCAAATCACAACTATCCCCTCGCACCTGAAAGGAAAACACAACACATGAACAGGCATTGATCAGCAGAACACAACATGTACATAGGATACCACCACTACTATGTCAGAGTTCCCATCACACTGCAGGGCAAGGCAACTATCAACAACAACCCCCCCCTCACAAATGACCATGACCCACTGAACAACTGCACCTGGGTCATGGAGCCTCCAAACCTCAATTCCACCTGGCCACAGGATCACCTTTACCCTTCGTCACCATCTCCCACCTTGTGTGTAAAAAGATGCCTGAACCCTCAGAATCCACACTCATTTCCAAAATCACAAAATCCAAGGCATAAAAACGAACCCGAACACCCTCCAGTAGATGACTTGATGTAGCAGTACCTCACAAAGGCCAAGTACTACCACAATGATTCAACAACCAAGGTAGCACAGCAAAACAATGTCACGACAGGATGTGAGACATGTGTGGTACATGACATAGGATGATGCACCATGAATGGATGTCTACTGTCACAGGTCCCCTGTACAGGCGCGGGAGTGTCACGAAACAACCACCCCCACCATGTCCCGGGTGCCTGCAAGGTCAGACTCACACAGGCCCCTGAGACCCTGGTGGGGAAGGAGGTTCAGGGATATGCAGTCGGGACAGGTGTTGACACACTGGATGACTGGAATGAGCGGCAGGAGAGGGGAGGAGGAATGACACATGAAACTAGGGAATGCACAAAAATGTACAACCTGCATGAACACATAAACAATCCAAACAGACTTGGACATCATTGTCATGGCCTTCTGTAGTCCAGGCTCAGGAGCGGTACGAACCAACCACCCCCTCTAGGGTTTTGGCGCCTGCAAGTTCGGGGCTTACACAGGCATCCGCAACCCCAGTGGGGAAAGAGGGTCAGGGAACGTTGCTTGGATAGGCACGGGAAGCAGGAACACCGGGTAGAGGGTACAGGTTTCAAAATTGCATAGGATCACGGGTGATTAGGGAGAAAAAAACATACCAAATTGAACCACACATACATCCATGCATCAGTACACTCCCCAGCAAGCCTATGCAGAGCAGTTCGTAAGAAAAACAACAAGACACTTAGCTCTGGTTTTGAGTGCTGGCCTCCTGCCTGCGCACTCTCAGGTCCGGTTACAGGAGCACTGCAATGCTGCAAAGAGAGACACAGTCAACAACCTGTACGTGCCAATTGCACAAAAACACAACACCAAACATGCCCCATAGCAACAGACTACTCTACAAAACAGACAATCTGTGGTTGATGCTTCGTACCCATATATAACATCACCCCTGTGACGGGTCATACACAGTCAATGCAGTAAGGCAGCCGCTGCTGGGTGCGTGGCAAATGGAACACCAATGTGTCACAATTCACACAACATGCAATGTTCCCTGGGTAAGCAGACAGACCCATATAGCAAGCCATGACTACAGAGCAAGTTGCGTACCACCATGACCGAAACAAAGTTGGCAGTGCATTTATCATGAAGTACGTGGAAAAGACATGCACTGCACCCGAGTATGTCCCTTGCTGTATGTCCCTGTGAGCTGCCCCTTTCCATGTCTCGGAAGGCTACATGGTTGATACAAGTGCCTCAATGGACCTTGGTGTACCGGAGGGTATGTGCCACTGCCCCTGCATGTGTCCCAGACAACCCTACTATCAGCAGCCATCAGTCCACAAACACATCTGAGCTGCATTGTGTGCTTCAACACCAATATTCGTCTAAGCTCACCCTCAGTGCTGTGACTAAGCCTGCATGTGCAACACGCCTGGTGCAAGCTTTGCTGTGTCGTGGCCCCCCTGTGATGCTCACCTTGCCTGGAGTTCCTTGGAACATGTCAGCAGTTCTAGGATGTGGGTCTGCAATCACTGTGCCTCTGCTTCTGCACACATGTGCATGTGGGCACCAACAAACGGGTCCAGAATTCCGTCGTCCAATGGGCCATGTCTGCTGGCAAAGGTGCTCTGGAGGCTCATCCCCCTGCAGAAAGGGCATGAAACACATGATTAATGCTTCAAAGTCATCTGTGTGTGTCTCATCAGGCATCTCATTACTTGACCATGTCAGAGAGTCACCTCACAAATCACACCATCAGTCCGTCTTTCACCTCCAAAGTGTGGAACACTATCTACAGCATGAATTGCAACAGGCACATGTACAGGAAAGATATGAAACATACTACACAATGCATAGAAATCAATGTCCACATTAATCATGACACACCCCATCTAGCAAAAGCTGAACAGTGGACAATGACACCTAAATCATCCCCACTAGGGGTGTCAACACAAGTCACACAGCACCAGACATGCCACAGATATGACAGTCCAAAGCCCTTGTGTAAAATGCTGTAACACCGAACCATTCTTGCGAGCCCATGGATAAGGGAGGCAGGAGTGGCATATGTGAGTCAAGGAACCCAAGCAGCAAACACATACACAAGACAACCATGAAGGGCCCAGCTGGAACAGACAGTGGATGCCTTCAAAATCCACAAAGCACTGCACCGTCACATGAAAGCACAATAGACTAGCAATTTTAAACTAAATCAACTATTAACTAATTACACTAACTATGGAAAACCTACATTACCTATTTAAACTAACTATCAAACAGAAACTTAACTAACTAAACTAAAAGAAAAATCAAAAATGGCCACATATGACCAGGGGGGGAGGGGAGGCACCCAGGAGGGGGGAGGTACAGGGTGCTGCTCAACATCCACATGCGATGATGCTGAGCCAAAAAAAAATCCTCCATGGGCTCAACGCCTGCACAGCACGACCTATGTGGGAGATAGATGGTCGTCCGAGTCTGGCTCATCCTGGAAAGGAGGACGTGGCACAGTAGCCTGGCCATGCCTTGCCGCAGCTTGCCCCTCGTCGGCAGCAAGTCTGCCGGACGGGTGAGCCTGGTTCTGTGTGGCGATGTGACGTAGGTCTGCATGCAGAACCTCCCGTGATACACGTGCTTCCTCTTGCAAGGTAGCACGTGTAACACGGAGTTCCTCCTGCAAGGCCTGGCTGGACAACCGCTGTACCTCCCGGCAAGCCTGTAGCTCAGCCGAGATGGTACGCTCAAGCTGTGCAAACCTCTCTTCTGCCTGCTGCCTCTGGGACATCATAAGGACACCCAAAGTGGATCTGAGGGAAGCATACTCCTCCCTCAGGGCATCCATGTGCGCCTCTGCGTGAGCAGCAATTGCTTGACGCAGAGACGACATTTCAGCCTGGCGTGCCCTGTCTGAGGCCGCCATGCCCAGCCTGAGCGAGCGGGCCGTGGACCGTGCCGCCTGCTGCTGGAGAAGCACCTGCCTAGCAGGGGGGAGCACAGATCGGGCCACACGCTCCATGCTCTCAGTGATGTTCTCCATTGCTGCCCCCTGCCGTTCGGAATTGGCAGTCATGTCTTGACCACTCAGTATACAGCGGTTGCGCGCGGCGACCCCGTTGCCGGGCTTGACCCCTGCGGGACCCAAGGACCGGGGGTCCTTGCTGTGTTGGCACCGCCTGCGGCTGCACGACTACATGCCCCCGTCGACGTGATGTCCCAGGCACATCAGTGACTGGTGTGGAGGGTGACCCTGCGTCCCGATCCACCACGGGCGGAGGAACCAAGACTGTCTGATCCCTCAGTGCAGGTGTCGCAGACAGAGGAGTGTCCACATCAGAATCACTCACCCCTGACACATGGACTTGATGCTCATCCAACTCAACATGGACGTCAGAGTCGTCATCAAGGCTGGACTCATAGGCAGCCAGAGACAAGATGGACTGCAGCACTTGGGGGTTTTCGTGGCCTACCACCCCATGACCCCCACTAGTGCCGGGTTGATGTGGCGTTACCAACCCTGTGTCTGGCATGACAACACCATCCTCTGCCTCCATTGCGTCATCACCTGAGAAATAGAGAGAAAAAGGTCAATACACATGTCAGAAGCACACGACACACACACACACCGACAGCAAAGGCATCCGGCAGACATGTGACACACAACATATGACCTGGCATGCATGCTGGGTCTACTTTGAATAGCTTCTGTGATCAGACCTGTTGAAAGGTGGCAGTTTCCATGGAAGTGGGTCTATGCAGTGCAGAAAATGTGTACGCCACTCACTACCTACATGTACAAGCACTACATGGTGTGTGCCAGGAAATGTGAAGGCAGTGCAATGTCAAATTCAGACATCACGTGCATTGTGCATTCAATGTGTACCATGTCTAGAAGCCAAGCACCCCTCCACCCCAGTACCAAAGCAGGGATGCCTAGCATGGAATCAAAAGACTGACCATACACCTGTGTATTGACAGGCAGTGTTGACTGGCATCAACAGCTTGATGTGATTCAAATTACAACACTGCAAATGATGCTGGGACAGTGGGCAGGACACATGATGGAAAATCCGGAGGCCGCCCACGTGTGAAGGAGACACAACAAGAGTTGGACAGAGTCATTGGCCATTGAACAGGCTAAGGCCTGTGAGCCACACAGATTGTCAGAGCCTAAACATGTGTGCAACGCAGGACTGAGCCACAGTTGACATGGGAAGGCTGATGAGATGGCAGGCAATGTATGTAACCAAGGACTTATATTACAGTGATCATCCAGTCAAGGACACATAGGGGCATGCGTGCAATGCACATGGAGCATGAATGGGCACTCATGTCCCTGCGGGACATCTGACCCATGCACAGTACAAGTGAGATACCCTGCATCGAGTACTAAGGCTGTACCACACGGCATATTTCTGGCAGATTCTACGCTGGAAGTTTGCATCTACACAGGACACATGAACAAGAAAGTACACATTGGCAAGATTGAAGCAGACCAGTGCAAAGGTGGAACTGGGGTGCAGAGTGGCGGAGGAGGGGCAAGGGAGCATGCCTACATGGAGTCCCGCATGCAGGCAGAGGAGACATGCATGACGGTAGCATTGCATTACTTACACATCAGAACCATGTACACGTCACATGTAGCAGAAATCATGCACAACACATCCCACAAGTGAAACACACACGTCCTCAACAAACACGCCTCAACACTCACTGGACAGGGCATCAAAGTCCAGCTTCTCTCCCACTCCTTCGACCAATTCAGGTGGTATGAACTCCGCAACGAGAGCCTCATGCGGAGTGAGTTCTTCCTCCTCTGGTGCAGGCCCACCGCCAGTCACCAGAGTCAAGTTGTAATTTGAGGCACGCTTGGCCTTAGTGCTGCGCTTGATGTCATTCCAACGCTTTTGCACTCCTGCGCCGTGCGCACCTCATGGTCGAATGAACTGACATGTTCCGCAACATGCTTCCAGTGGGTGTCACGTTGGGCAGCCGTGGTCTGACTATTGGCACCCACTAGCATGTCACGGCTGTGGCCCCATACGTAGTCCATGAGGAAGTCCAGTTCCTGCTTACAGAAAGGCTTCTTCCTCGACGTGCAGGAGGTCGTGGCTGATGTGGGGTCCCAGCCTGTGCTGCAGGTGCAACCTTCCTCCTCTTGGACTGTGGCGCAGACCCTGGCTGGCTAATGCCGCCCTGACCAGTCTGGCCAGTGGGTTCGGTGAATTGAGCCAAGGGAGTGGCAAGTGGAGGGATAACCAAAGGCCTGACTTGTGTCAGTGGCAGCTGGGTGCCCACTAATGGACCCTGCGCAGCAACATCAGCTGTGGCAGGGTCATTGGCCGCAACGGTCCTGGTTGGCAGACTCACAACCGGGGTGCTGTTGGGTGCATTTGCCCCTGCACTTGCCAACACCCGGCTGTTCGGGGCAGCAGATGACGACTGCCCCAGGGACACGTGTCTTGGTCTGAGCGGAGCCGGCCTGCCCCTATGGTTTCCCCCCTGGCCTGTTGGAGATCTACCAAGGGCTCTTCAAGTGCCAACGCAGCCTGTGCTGGCAGACCCTGAGCCTGGGTGGCGGTGTCCACAGCTGCACCTGCAGCTACCACTACCCTTGGGCCCGTGGCAGTCGATGGAACGGACTGCCAGGTCATATGGGTGCCAGTGCCAGATGCAGGAGCTGCATCCCCCGGAACCACAGGGGGTGGTGGCATGGCTGCACCGACACATGGCACAAAATTGTGCTCAAGTGGCGCACCCCTGCCTCTTCCCCCTCTGTGGCTGCCCTGGACACCCTGGAGTCCCCCTACTCCCTGGTCACCACGGCCACGTCCCCGACCACGCCCGCCACGAGGAGTACGCCCAGCTGAGGCGCCCCTCACCTTTGGTGGCCTCGCAACCATGGCACAGATGTAGTAGTGCTGGCACAGATGGAGTGGTGCCAATGGGAGGTGTACACCACAATTGACCTGGGCAATTGGGGGAAGGGGGTGGGAAGCAAGATGTTAACAGCCCCCCTGCACCTGCAAGGCTGTATGTGACCCCGGTGATGTGGTGACGGGTCACGCAACGCTCAGGCACCCCAAAACTGCAGTAAAACCGTGCACGCAACCCTGCAGCCTACGTGCGTGGATTCAACCTCCCGCAGTACGCGGTGGCACCCAGTAACACGAATAACGCGTACGCGTGGGACACGCAGGCTACTATGACATCGAAAATGGGTGCGATACACAGGGGCACTCGCAGTGGGAAAAAGAGCGTGTGCGACTCACCGTCTGACTAGCGCGATGCAGAAAAACACGCGTAGCCAATACCCCCGCCAAAAGAAGAGATACGTCCTTGATAGCTGTGAAGTTGTGATGGCGTGCGAAACAACAGGAAGCAGCAACACACGTCGGTCTCCACGAAAGGCACGTACAGCGAACTGCTGGGCCCGCTCACCTTTAACCCGTGCTGAGGGAAACGCACGCGCGCGTCACGTCACTTACGCGCATGGGCCCTTTCCTCGTATTACACGCGGACGTGCAGTTTCCACACGCGCTTACGCGCATGGCCCTTTCCTCGTATTACACGCGGACGTGCAGTTTCCACGCGCGCTTACGCGCATGGGCCCTTTCCTCGTATTACACGCGGACGTGCAGTTTTTCACGCGCGCTGAAATGCGCATGCACGTCTGTACGCGTCACGTCACAGGGGCGCTTGCGCTTGAGGGGCCTTCTGTCCAATGAAAATGCGTATGCGTGCAGACGCGCTAAGGGCCTTTCCTCGAATTACACGCTGACGTGCAGATTTTTCACGTGCCAAATCACCCTGTATCAAGCTGGCCACGCGTAAGCACACAGAAGACCACGCTCCTGCCCAGAAGGCCGAACTACTGCCCCCGAGCACGCTCCCACCTGCCATCTGCTGCTGCCTGACTGCCTGCTGCCCACGTGCACTGCCATTTGCTGCCTGCACATCAGCCAGGGGTGCTGTTGCTGTGACCACCCCTGCTGGAACCGAAGACTCCCGACTGGGATTCCATCGCTCCACAGCCCAGCCCCAGGACCCAGTTGCCCACCCACTCCTGCCTCTGGGGTTGTCATGTCGGGGCAAACACCATCTGTGACCACTGACAAGCCCCGGCCAGAGAGGCAGAGGGGCACCAGCTTCAGTGCCACCGAAGTTGGTGTCCTGGTGGAGCAAGTCCTGGGGCAGTATGATGCCCTCTTCGGAAGTTCCCACGCCGACAAGGAAGGACGGACTCAGATCTGGACTGACATCGTGACTGCCATCAACGCGGAGGGGGTGGCAGTCCGCGACTTACAACATGTCAGGAAGCGCTGGGAGGACTTCAGGTCCAGGACCCTGAACAAGGCCCGGCGCCTTTTGAAGGCAGCGGATGCCAAGGAGCGCTGGGGCCACTTGTCGGAAGAACAGATGAGGGTCCTGGAACGCATATCCCCAGCGCTCCACGTCCAGGTCCTTGAGAAGCAGACCCGTCTGGAGTCGAGCGGTGAGTGTACATGCATCCTGATTGTGAGCAGTGCGTGTGGTGATTATTCAGTAGTGTGCAGGTTGCACATCTGTTTGTATGGGGTCGAGTATGGGTGGGGGTGTACAGGGCCGTGGGGCTGACACATGCGAGGGCTGTAATGTGTGAGACATGGATGGTGCTTGTGTGTGTAGGCTTGCATGCCAAATGCAGTTGTGTGGGCACACATGTTTGGATGAATGTGTATGTAAGTAGACATGTCCGTGATGTCACGCATGTATGTTGTTTTCGGCTGCATGTATCAGCACTGTGTACATGTGCATGTGTGTGTATTTGACAAGGGTGCAACAGTGATGCAACATGGATGCATGTGACAGCGGTATGTGGAAGCCTGATTGGCAGATGTGACATGGATGCCCGTCTGAACAGTGCGACACTTGGCAGAGGTGTACACATGCATGCAAGTGTGGTAGTGTGTGTACATGTGTGGTGCACTTCCTGTGTTGCATGTGATGTCTGGCTCACCTTTGGCTGCTCATGCTGTTGTATGTGTATGGATGGTGGTGGCAGTTGCGATATGGCTGTGGTATGGCTCATGTGTGCGAGTTGTAATGACCCCACAGGGCCCAACAGGGGAAGATGGCACAGAGTCATCCAGGTTGGTGGGGGGTTTGGTGGAGGAGGAGGCCGTGCAAGCACCAGAGACGGGGTCTGGAGGTGGTGATCCCACTGGTGCTAGTGGTGCAGTGCAGGACCAGGGACAGGAGGCAGCACAGGCCGCCGCGGAGGTGCCTGTGTGCAATCCTGTCCCTGATCCTGTCCCTGCATCTTCTTGCACCAGCAGGGATGCCTACGTCCAGACCCGTTTTCAGGCAGGGGATTAGCTCACGTCAACTGGCCTTCCTCTGCCTGCGGACGTGGCTATCCAGGTCCGGGTTGAGCCTGTCCTGGCTGGTGTGGCGTTGCGTCAACGGGCCATGCGAGGTGACCTGCAGTCTTTTCATGGAGAGACTGCACGTCATCTCGAATGGCTCGTTGACCACATCAGCCTGCTGGGACAGGTCACCCAGGCCGGATTCCTCCGTCTGATGGGGCTTGCTCCGACCCCCTCCTCAACTGGACCCCCTACGCGCCAGTCGTCCTCTGTGCCATCTTCCCACCCATCAGTCACCTGGGTGCCCTGTGGAGCTGCCTCTGACGGTGCGGCCAGGCTGGTGGAGGAGGCATCCCTGCCACAGTCGGGAGTCGGACGTCCAGCAGGGGTGGCCACATCAACAACTGCACCCCAGCCGGCGGAGGATGTGCAGGCAGCAGGAGGCAGTGCACGGGCAGAGGCACAGCAGCAGCAGCAACGTGGTGGGAGCCATGAAGGCTCGGGCCCTTCAACATCGGAGGGGCAGGCATCGGCCGGAGGGCAGGTGGACCCAGGATGGGGTGTGTCTTCTGTGTGGCAGCGGTTGGGCCAGCAGATAGGTGCGGAGTGGCGGCGGGCGGAAGAGGCGCGGCTCACAATGGTCAGGGCGGAGAACTCCATGCGGAGGGCCCTGAGACGGGCCGAGTGCCTCGAGGCAATCCGCAGGGGGTTGGAGGAGGAGACGGCGTCGTCCCTGCGGACCCTCGGGGCCATGGAACAGGACCGCCTCCGGGACATCGAACAGGAGTTCGATGATGCCCTGGCCCAGAACACCACGGAGTGAGCCGCTGGACTTGCCCGCCGCCTTTGTATATAGTTATATAGTTAGTGTTAGGTTTCCTTTATTTTTTTTTTATTTGGTTGCGATTGGACAATGCGCCACGTTTTTGTATGTAGTTCAGTTTTTAGTTAGTTGTCATAGTTAGGTTTCATTTGGTTGGGCTCATGGACCCGGGATTATCTTGTAAATAGTTCTTCAATGGATTGTTCTTTTTTATGGAGTTTTTTCATCGCCATGGAGCAATGGTTTTTGTTTATCATTTACCCTTGGATTTCTTTTCTGACTGTGACTTTGGACACCATTTATTTTGATTGTGCTGTGTGTTTTTGATTTTTTTCATGGACATTCATCTTCTTTTGGTTGTTTTGCTTTGTGGTTTTTCTCATTTCATTTCCATTCAAGTTGATTTTAAATACATTTATATTTTCATCCTTCAATGTGTCGTATCATCTCTTTGCTTTCATGCATGTCATGTTGGGTGTTTTAACATTCACTTGCAGCAATTGTGTGTGACAGACATGTGTTCATTTGCATTATTTACATTGGATGTGTAACATGTAATTGCCTTTGATATGTGGGTGGACGTGATAGTTGGTTGGGCCTTTTGGCAGGGGAGGATGGCCATTACGGACATGATTGTGGATTGGTGGGACCCAGGTGCAGAGGGGCATGGATGGGACATGGGCGAGGGCCTGGTGGAGGGTGCCCCTGCACTGCTGGGGGGTGGGGGTGGTGGGAGACATGGGTGGGGGCCTGCTGGCAGGTGCCCCACAGTGCTGGGGGGTGGGGGTGCAGGGGTAGATGAGTTAGACATGAGTGGGGGCCTGGTGGAGGCTGCCCCTGGTGGCTGGGGGATGGGGGTGGTGGGGAACATGAGTTGGACATGGGTGGGGGCCTGCTGGCAGGTGCCTCACAGTGCTGGGGGGTGGGGGTGGTGGGGAACATGAGTTGGACATGGGTGGGGGCCTGCTGGCAGGTGCCCCACAGTGCTGGGGGGTGGGGGTGCAGGGGTAGATGAGTTGGACATGAGTGGGGGCCTGCTGGCAGGTGCCCCACAGTGCTGGGGGGTGGGGGTGGTGGGGAACATGAGTTGGACATGGGTGGGGGCCTGCTGGCAGGTGCCCCACAGTGCTGGGGGGTGGGGGTGCAGGGGTACATGAGTTGCACATGGGTGGGGGCCTGCTGGCAGGTGCCCCACAGTGCTGGGGGGTGGGGGTGCTGGGAGACATGGGTGGGGGCCTGGTGGAGGCTGCCCCTGGTGGCTGGGGGGTGGGGGTGGTGGGAGACATGGGTGGGGGCCTGGTGGTGGGTGCCCCTGCACTGCTGGGGGGTGGGGTTGGTGGGAGACATGGGTGGGGGCCTGGTGGAGGCTGCCCCTGGTGGCTGGGGGGTGGGGGTGGTGGGAGACATGGGTGGGGGCCTGGTGGTGGGTGCCCCTGCACTGCTGGGGGGTGGGGGTGGTGGGAGACATGGGTGGGGGCTTGGTGGAGGCTGCCCCTGGTGGCTGGGGGGTGGGGGTGGTGGGAGACATGGGTGGGGGCCTGGTGGTGGGTGCCCCTGCACTGCTGGGGGTGGGTGGGGTGGGAGACATGGGTGGGGGCCTGGTGGAGGCTGCCCCTGGTGCCTGGGGTGTGGGGGTGGTGGGAGACATGGGTGGGGGCCTGGTGGCTGGGGGGTGGGGGTGCTGGGAGACATGGGTGGGGGCCTGGTGGAGGCTGCCCCTGGTGGCTGGGGGGTGGGGGTGGTGGTTGACATGGGTGGGGGCCTGGTGGAGGCTGCCCCTGGTGGCTGGGGGTGGGGGTGGTGGGAGACATGGGTGGGGGCCTGGTGGAGGCTGCCCCTGGTGGCTGGGGGGTGGGGGTGGTGGGAGACATGGGTGGGGGCCTGGTGGAGGCTGCCCCTGGTGGCTGGGGCGTGGGGGTGGTGTGAGACATGGGTGGGGGCCTGGTGGAGGCTGCCCCTGGTGGCTGGGGGATGGGGGTGGTGGGGAACATGAGTTGGACATGAGTGGGGGCCTGGTGGAGGCTGCCCCTGGTGGCTGGGGCGTGGGGGTGGTGTGAGACATGGGTGGGGGCCTGGTGGAGGCTGCCCCTGGTGGCTGGGGGATGGGGGTGGTGGGGAACATGAGTTGGACATGAGTGGGGGCCTGGTGGAGGCTGCCCCTGGTGGCTGGGGGATGGGGGTGGTGGGGAACATGAGTTGGACATGGGTGGGGGCCTGCTGGCAGGTGCCCCACAGTGCTGGGGGGTGGGGGTGGTGGGGAACATGAGTTGCACATGGGTGGGGGCCCGCTGGCAGGTGCCCCACAGTGCTGGGGGGTGGGGGTGGTGGGAGACATGGGTGGGGGCCTGGTGGAGGCTGCCCCTGGTGACTGGGGCGTGGGGGTGCTGGGAGACATGGGTGGGGGCCTGGTGGAGGCTGCCCCTGGTGGCTGGGGGGTGGGGGTGGTGGGAGACATGGGTGGGGGCCTGGTGGAGGCTGCCCTTGGTGGCTGGGGGATGGGGGTGGTGGGGAACATGAGTTGGACATGGGTGGGGGCCTGCTGGCAGGTGCCCCACAGTGCTGGGGGGTGGGGGTGGTGGGGAACATGAGTTGGACATGGGCGGGGGCCTGCTGGCAGGTGTCCCACAGTGCTGGGGCGTGGGGGTACAGGGGTACATGAGTTGGACATGAGTGGGGGCCTGCTGGCAGGTGCCCCACAGTGCTGGGGGGTGGGGGTGGTGGGGAACATGAGTTGGACATGGGTGGGGGCCTGCTGGCAGGTGCCCCACAGTGCTGGGGGGTGGGGGTGCAGGGGTACATGAGTTGCACATGGGTGGGGGCCTGCTGGCAGGTGCCCCACAGTGCTGGGGGGTGGGGGTGCTGGGAGACATGGGTGGGGGCCTGGTGGTGGGTGCCCCTGCACTGCTGGGGGGTGGGGGTGGTGGGAGACATGGGTGGGGGCCTGGTGGAGGCTGCCCCTGGTGGCTGGGGGGTGGGGGTGGTGGGAGACATGGGTGGGGGCCTGGTGGTGGGTGCCCCTGCACTGCTGGGGGGTGGGGGTGGTGGGAGACATGGGTGGGGGCCTGGTGGAGGCTGCCCCTGGTGGCTGGGGGGTGGGGGTGGTGGGAGACATGGGTGGGGGCCTGGTGGAGGCTGCCCCTGGTGGCTGGGGGGTGGGGGTGCTGGGAGACATGGGTGGGGGCCTGGTGGAGGCTGCCCCTGGTGGCTGGGGGGTGGGGGTGGTGGGAGACATGGGTGGGGGCCTGGTGGAGGCTGCCCCTGGTGGCTGGGGGGTGGGGGTGGTGGGAGACATGGGTGGGGGCCTGGTGGAGGCTGCCCCTGGTGGCTGGGGGGTGGGGGTGGTGGGAGACATGGGTGGGGGCCTGGTGGAGGGTGCCCCTGCACTGCTGGGGGGTGGTGGGAGACATGGGTGGGGGCCTGTGGAGGGTGCCCCTGGTGGATGGGGGTGCAGGGGGACATGCGTTAGTGGGCAGTAGTGCAAGTTGACATGTGGGTTGGCTGGGGGGCATGGCCATGGTGGATGGGGTGCCTGCAGGGCATGTGCAGGGTAGGCCCCTGTGGTATGAGCCACCTGCAGGGGCCGTGGAGGGTGTAGAGGGAACACCTGGGAGGGCCCACACGTGCAATTCACGTGTTGTGCTCCCCGCGCACCCCTGTAATACACGTACCCTGATGGAATCATGTGTCGAACTTCCCCCGCACCCCGAAATACACGTACCCTGATGGAATCGCGTGTGGAACTTCCCGCGCACCCCTGGAATACACGTACCCTGCTGATTTTGCGTGTGTAACTTCCCCTGCACCCTGAAATACACGTACCCTGCTGATATCACGTGTGGAACTTCACGCGCACCCCTGAAAAACACGTACCCTGCGGAAGTCACGTGTGTAACTTCCCCTGCACCCTGAAATACACGTACCCTGCTGATATCGCGTGTGGAACTTCACGCGCACCCCTGAAAAACACGTACCCTGCGGAAGTCACGTGTGTAACTTCCCCTGCACCCTGAAATACAAGTACCCTGCTGATGTCGCGTGTGGAACTTCACGCGCACCCCGAAATACACGTACCCTGATGAGATCGCGTGTGTGACTTCCCGCGCACCCCTGAAATACACGTACCCTGCTGAAATCACGTGTGTAACTTCCCCTGCACCCTGAAATACACGTACCCTGATGGAATCGCGTGTGGAACTTCCCGCGCACCCCTGGAATACATGTACCCTGCTGATTTTGCGTGTGTAACTTCCCCTGCACCCTGAAATACACGTACCCTGATGGAATCGCGTGAGGAACTTCCCGCGCACCCCTGGAATACACGTACCCTGCTGATTTCGCGTGTGAAACTTCCCCCGCACCCTGAAATACACGTACCCTGATGGAATCGCGTGTGGAACTTCCCGCGCACCCCTGAGATACGCGTACCCTGCTCGCACGGGCCCAATCGCGTGTGGAAATTCCCGCGCACCCCTGAAATACACGTACCCTGCTGGAATCGCGTGTGAAACTTCCCCTGCACCCTGAAATACACGTACCCTGCTGATATCGCGTGTGGAACTTCACGTGCACCCCTGAAATACACGTACCCTGCGGAAATCGCGTGTGTAACTTCCCCTGCACCCTGAAATACACGTACCCTGCTGATATCGCGTGTGGAACTTCACGCGCACCCCCGAAATACACGTACCCTGATGGAATCGCGTGTGGAACTTCCCGCGCACCCCTGAGATACGCGTACCCTGCTCGCACGGGCCCAATCGCGTGTGGAAATTCCCGCGCATCCCTGAAATACACGTACCATGATGAAATCGCGTGTGGAACTTCCCGCGCACCCCTGAAATACGCGTACCCTGCTCGCACGGGGCCAATCGCGTGAGGTACTTCCCGCGCACCCCAGTGATACATGTAGCCCGCTTGCTGTGCTGGTACAGGGTTAGCGCAGCCCTTTGCGCTGGATTGGGTATGTTGATGGCTTTTCCCTGCGCGAGAGGCGTTCTTGGGGGCGTAACTGGCGCTGTTGCAGGGTCGCTGCGCCACTGTGCGCCACGGCTGGTTTTGGTGGCTGGAATCCATGAATACGCTGTGCGCGGAAATGGATTTTGGCGCACGCGGCTGGCGCAGGGATTTGCACGCGCACACTGTGCGCCAGCCGCGTGCGCCACTTGTGCGCTGAATTCTATGAATTACCCCCAAAATGTTTTATGTCCAAACAATTTCGAGTCGAAATCCATGTACTTCATACAACAATCTCGGTTCAAAATCCAATCATATTGGTAAATTTTAAGTTTGGCCCTGTTTTCAACAATTGATCTATCCCAACAGCTGCATCTGCTAGGACATCTAAAGTACACTTGAGCCATGTTTTAGGGAACAGATGCCTACCACTTAGTAGATATCAAGCAATCAAGCCCAAAATGTTCGGTTTGGAAAGACCAAAAAGGGCCTTTCTCAGGAAGGCACACATTTTCGACTGTACTTATGCATAGAGTGAAATTAATCCCAGTTCAAATCTTATCAATGGGAGTGGAGTACAATTTGGAAGATTTAGCGTTTGTTTCCAGAACCGAGATTCGATTTTCTTACACCAGCACTGATCCTTTCAACTATTTGCTTCAGATCCATAGATCAGGATTGGGATTACCTTTTGAGAATAAAATACCACAGTGTGTTTAATAGAACATTTTGCAAATTTTCACATTAGTATTTTTGCTCGTGAATTTAGAGACTGCAATTAACTTTTTAGCTCTATCCTCGATGTCCGAGAGTTCACTGTATCATAAATTATGGTACCAAGATACTTGTATTGTGAGACTCTAAAAAGTTCTGCAATGTGCAATTTCCACTTGCAGGGCCTTACCTTGGCTCTAGTATTCGGTCTACAAATCATTACTTGAGTCTTGTCTGTGTTTATTACCAAATTGTTCCTCCTTACATAGGTATCAAGTGCATCAAGCATGTTTTGCAGGCCTACAGGTGTTTGTGATAGAAGCACAAGATCATCGGCATAAAGTAAATGATTAATTTTCTGGTCCACAACTCGCGGTGGATCGCCCGTTCCTTCTTGAAAGATTACCCCCATGTCCAAAATGAACATATTAAATATGGTCGACGCCAAAATACAACCCTGCTTAAGTCCGTGCAGGGTTTCAAATGGCGCAGAAAGGTGTCCATCAATAGTCAGTCTTACTTGAATTGATGTTTTTGTATGTAAAAGCAAGATGAGCGTACAAAGTGATTGAGGACAGTTAAAATACACAAATGCCAAGTAAAGCTGTTGA
Source organism: Ambystoma mexicanum (assembly GCF_040938575.1). Lineage (NCBI taxonomy): Eukaryota > Metazoa > Chordata > Amphibia > Caudata > Ambystomatidae > Ambystoma > Ambystoma mexicanum. The sequence continues at coordinate 168,345,891 of NC_090933.1, forward strand.
TTTTGCAACACATAAATGGATTTGATCATATTTAGGGGCAGTGCCCATACCGGCTACAAAACCGGCTTGGAATGGATCTCTTAATTGCTCTTCTTTAGTCCAATTATTGAAGTCCCTTAAAATTAGTCTGGAGAATATCTTCCTGGGGCATCGAGAAGTGCTATGGGTCTGTAACTCGATCGTAGGTGACGATCTCCCTTTTTGTAAATTGGGACAATAATAGAGTGTCTCCATGTTGGTGGTATGGTCTGGGTGTTAATTATTGCAGTGAATATATTAAACAATATATTGGCCCAAATTTCAGGATGTCTTTTTAACTTTTGATTTGAGAGACCATCAGGCCCACATGCTCTCGAGTTGGTGGCTCCTTTGATATAGTGCCGAACATCATCGAGATCAAATTTGATGTAAAATTCCTTTGGAACCACTATATTTAGATCTGCTCATCTTTCAGGGAGAGAGTAGAATTCTGTGAAATGAACAGTCCACATCTGTTCAGAAACCCCATTCGCCTGATGAAGAATTTGAGCACCCTGTGTGGACTGATTTAGTAAAGACCATATTTTAGCAGTATTTTTAGATAGTAACATACTTAGCATTTTAGCTCCATCTTGTTGGTAAAGTGCAGCCTTTCTAGCTCTTACCCAGTTCTTGTATCTGGTACTCAGGCGAGCTAATATAAAAGGTCTAAAAACTATTGGTTTTTTTCAAACCTCTCGTTTATGAGAACGAAACAGCGTTTTTTGCATTCTTAACTCATGCTTATAAACATGAAGGTTTGGAGAGTTGTTTTTTCTCTGTCTATACTTCATGGCATTATTTTGAGTTAGTTTCATTGTATCACAATAATCAGCATTTAAGAGGCTACCTCTAGATGTTCCCAGGTTTTGCTCTACCAACAGCTCGTTAAAATGTACTAAGGAATCTTCCGACCATCATAGTCTATTAAGACCTGGATTGACCGTGAGCATTCGCTGTTGGAGATGTGTTCCACTCATTTGGTTAACAACTGGTCATGATCACTAGCATTATTTTCCAAATACAAAAATCTCGAATTGCAGGAAATAGATCGCTATTGACATATATACAATCTATAGTGGAACGGCTCACTCCCCTTCACCAAGTTGGCCTCGTAGGTATGTCTGACTTAAAGGCTCTGTTAAGCCTACAGAGATTATGTGATTTTACAAAGAGAGACCACTTTAGCAATCTAGAATTATTAGATTTCAGTTTTTCACATGCAAAGTTGATATTAAAGTCACCTGTGCTTATAATATAATTAATTGTGGGCTCAAGGGTGATAATTTCAAACAATTCTGTAAGGTCCTTCAAGCAGATGTCAGAAATTCCTAAAGGGTTCCAGTACACATTGATTAGTGCAAAACCATGCGTTTGGATATACATTTTTGTAATTTGCAAAAATCCATTCAGTGTAACCCAATGTTCCGGTTTAATACCACTGGTCTTTTTGACTGCTGTTAGAAGCCCAGCAGTAGGTGTACCCAAAATTGATTTTTTTGGCAGGATTCAAAAAGACATCGTAGCTGTCCCATATCCGCACTTTGGTGAGCCATGTCTCTTGCAAAAGTATAATTTCAAAATCGTTCAAGGAGTTATCATTATTATTTAACAAATGCTTATAACCTCTGGAGTTCCAACTAAGCAACGAGATCTCAGCAATGTGTACTTCTGCATCTAGTTACTTAGAGGGATCATTACATTTGCACACACAGGATTTTTGATTTGTAATATCCAAGTTTCTATCAATAATTGCAAGAAAATCACTATATTTCCTTCGGTGCAATGTTGACAACTGTTGATAGTGAGGTTTCTATAAAGATTTCAAAGTCCAAAGCGAACAGCTGGTTTTTTGCAAGCCAGATAGTATTTTAAATGACTTTAGAGTTCATCCATATTTTGACTGATTTTAGACTGGGGGCATTTGGAAATTCAACTAATGTGATGTCCGAAGAGACGATATCCTCCAATTGGGGGACGTCCTGGAAAATTACCAATACTGCCCACCGATTTAAGTCAAACTGTTTGTATGGGCTTGGTCTACATTTTATATTTAGAAAATACGCAGCTGGTCTTTTTAGCTGATGGTTGTCAGTTTTGTTTGTCATAGCATTTGGAACATTTTGAGCAAACTTGACATTATTTAGAGGAAGGCCCATTTCATTGTTTGACGTTAGCACAGCTTTTATTAGATGGATTATATCCGGTCCTAAATCGGCTAGTACTGATCTAGTGTTCCCTTGAATTTCCCTTTGGTCTGCCTCAGCAGGCACAATTAATGTTTCTGTATTACCAGCATTTACACCTAACTTTTCAGGCTCGGGACACCTACCATTAGCCAGGGAAGACTGTGCACAATGCCATTTTTTAGAGAAGTTTACCTTCGGCAGAACGTGTTCATCTATGTTGGAGGCATGACCCTCTGACGAGGTTTACTTCTGTGCAATGGGTAAAAGCGGATGGCCAGCCACATAACCGTCCACGGCTTTTCTGATTTCTTGTTGATGGACTTCAGAAGCAGCATGAGAGGTACTGGGTGTGCTAACAGGAAGCAAAATGGGTGAACCCCAAATAGGAGGTAAGTTATTATCTTTCATTCCCTCTCGTGACAACGCTGCCTCTACCAGTTAATCTAAAGACTTATAAGGTACAGCTTTTTTACTCATGTTAGTCAGTAGGTGAGTAGCTCTTGCCAGAGCTTGCTGCTGGTATTTTTTTGTCACGGCATTCAAGGCCATTAATGAGCTTTTATTAGGTAACTTAATAGCTTTGTAAAATTGTTTTGTGTTGAGGATACCTTTGTCCTTGCATATTTTTGGTTTTTAGATAACTTGGTCTGCAAAGTCGGACAGATTTTAATTTTAGGCAATTTGTTAAAAATATTATATGTATTTTCAGAAGGGGCCTGGATCATAGATTGACTCAATATTGTTAGGCTATTGCTTCCATTGGATTTGCTAGGCAATTCATAGATGATAGCTTCATGATATGGAACTGGCATGCTCAATTTAGACTGACTATGAGCAGCCGTCACCGCTAGTGTGGGGGGAAGCATTTCTCCACTAAGGGACGTTTGACAAGCAACTGAGGCTCGCACGATCACCACTTTAGAATCAGGTAGCGCTTCTCTCATCTTTCGGTTCAGCATTAAACCTATTTCTTTTTGCCATAACATGACTTGTTCAATTTGTTTTGATTGTAAAGATATTTTTTTCTCTAAGGATTCATACAACGTGCTCAAAGAGAGCATTGTTGTGTTCATAGCATTCAATGTTATTTCCACTAATTTTGTAACAGAGTCCACCTTAGGAGAGATGGATAAGTTTACAGTCAGCCCAGATTGTCTCAGTGGTGTTGGCGCATAGAAGGAGGCCACAGAGTCTACATTTGATTTATCATCTCCATCAAACAAAATAGGGGAGCCTGATAAATTAGCAGAATGGCATTGAGCCAGAAAAACTAGATGTGCTTTAATCCAAATCTATTATGGCAATGTCCGGTGAAACAACAGACCTTGGTGGACCAATTCCTAATGGTTTCGCAGACGGAAAAACATTTTTCAGCAGCACACTGTCCGTCAGTGAGGAATCAGGGGCTGCTCCTGGCCCGGGCGCTATTTCAGATGCGGCGGTTGGCAACGGGGCAAAGATTACCGCCATATTGTTAACTGCATTCACCCTCATTTCCCTCGGGTTTGCGGCCAGAGAGCAATCCAATTGTTCTTCTCTGAGTTGCAGTTCCTTACAAGATTTTCTGATGTCCGAGGCCGGAGAGTACAGAGGAACAATTTTGGTAATTTTTGACAACCTTTTCCTAAGGGGAGTGGAGGCAGACTGATTTAATGACCGTTTCCGCGAGCCTAGTGACTGCGATCTTTGTCTCACTGCTCGCTCAAGCGGAGGGATAGTATCCAGCATGCCAGTTTTAAGAGAAGGCACTTTATATTGAAGCATCGCTCACAAGCTCAACAGCTGTTAAATGGAGCAAGAGCTCGGATTGTGCCTTAGTACCTCCTTGCCACTTCCCCGCTGCTACGCGGCTAAGAGGAAAAGAGGTACTTCCAGGTACTTTTCCTGGTGCGTGCATGCTGGTGCACGCGCAGTCTCAATTTGTACATGCCGAGGGGGCGGGGCTTCCAACAATATGCTGAGGATGGCTTTCCTTCACTAAATAAAGAGGAAATAGGTGTCAATATGGATATCTAAAGATACATATCAATATAACATAGTGTTAGAACACAAGTCTCTTAAATCCTTAAAAGAAGCTGGCAGACGTGAAAGTATACTGTTATACGCCATTCAACGTTCACAGCAAAAGTCCAGCAAAAGTCCAAACCACCAGCAGGAGAGGCAAAGAGTTACTTCCAGGTACTTCGCTTGGTGCGCACACGGTTGCAATTTGTACACGCCGAGGGGCAGGGCTTCCAGAAATAAGCCGAGGACGGCTTTCCTTCATGTTATACATAATAATAATAATAATTTGGCATTTATATAGCGCTACGAACACTCAGGTATCTGAGCGCTGCTTATTATTACCCATGGTGTGTGGTGTTCATTTATCGACCTCGGAAGGATGAAAGGCTGAGTTTGGCCCAGCCAGGATTCGAACCTGGATGTCAGAGCAAGCGCTCTACTTGCTGTGCCACTTGACCAGCTTACATCATTCAACATTCACAGCAAAAGTCCAGCAAAAGTCCAAACCGCCAGTAGGAGAGGCAAAGAGGTACTTCCAGGTACTTCGCCTGGTGCGCGTAATTATTAATTACCTATAAAAAGTGCTGTAACATCATGAAACATTTTCAATTATAAAAAAAAACCTATGAAATTCCTTGAAAAAACCTTTGTTAAATAGACGTTATTGTTGCAAAATAAAGAAAAAAAAGAAAAGAATCTCACCAGTTATGGTAAGTTGTGCAACCATAACTCACGCCACCGCCATGCACTGCTGAGAATAACACCCAGGACATCAAAGATGATATAACAAATATCGATTTAAAAAATCCTTTCCAATTAAATAATATTTTGGACGAGGGTTGTATTGAGATGATTTCCCATCTTTGTGTATTGAGATCGTGAAATGCTTTATTAAACTTTGTTTAGTTACTATAAAATGTGCCACTGAGACTCCACTGAGACACGTTAATGGTGGATCTGTGGTTATATTGTGTTTTGTTTTGATTGTGTGGGTTGACCTCAAGGAACATTTCCCGATTCAGTGTTCTCTTTGTTGCAGTTCTCGAAGTCGGGATTTGTATAAAAGTTAAAAAAAGTTAATTTTAGGTTTGTTTAACATTTGATTTGTTTGAGGGGAGAATGTGAGGGATATAAAGGAGGTAGATTAGTGTTGTCAGTTTTGGGAATGAGGAAGTGGTCACAGAAATAAATATGCACTATTTTGCATGATTTTTGATTCATAAGACATGACTAAGAAAAAGTATACAATGTAAGACGGTGAAGTTTATTTTCCTAAAGTAAAAGATGTATGGGTATTAATTCGAAAAGTGTGATTCTCGATACAGATTTTATATTTTTATAATAGAAGTTGATGAGGTTGTGTTAACTTTGCTATGCTTATATTTATATGAAAAAGTGTTCAGATTGATTGGGAAGTAGTGTAGCCACTACATTTCATTACGTTCTTGTCATGGTGCAAATGGTGTTTAATTTTTTTTTAAATGACGTTGCAGTGTGGTGTTGTGCTGTGCCGTATTTTCTGCAGTGCAATTATCTGTTGATGATGTCACAGTCCTCAACTGAGAAAATGGATTTCTGGAACTAGGACGTGTTGCTGAGGTGTGCTGCATGGTAAATGTGTTTCCCCAAATAAAATAAACACCCTTGGCACCTACATGTTGAAAAGAACCTACTGGCAATTTCACCCATGCTCCATCCAGGCATCTTCAATTTCCTCAGAAGTTGTATTTTCGTGTGGTTTTGGCATGATGTGTAAGAATACCATGGTTGTAATTGGACAGTATTTTTAAATGCAAACTCCAGCCAGGCTTAATCAAAACACACTTTTCAAATGTTGCATCACTCGTTCTTGCACACTCTGATCTGCCGTATAGTTGATGCCACTCATGATGTCATAAGTGATGTCATCTGATATATCATCAGTGATGCTATTTGTGAAATCATCAGTGTGCTTAGCGCAATGTGAGCATCATAGTAAGGTGGCACAGCTTCAGCAACTGCTGAATGTCAGGGGTTTTGTGGCATTAAATCAGCACCTTAACGTCACTTTAACTAAAGTTTCTTCACTGAATTTGAAGGGTTTTGCTGCACTGAACTTATTAACTTTAACTGTCCCTTAACTAAAGTTGTTTCACTGAATATAGATCTATACTTACTCACATATTCACATGTAATCTTAAAATTAATAAAAATTGAGATATTTGCATCTGTATATATTGTTTTGTAAACAAAGTTCAAATGCACATATGTACGTTATATAGAAGAAAAAGTGTACAACATGAGGGAACGTTTCAAACCCGAACATTCCAAGGCAGACATACATGACAAAAATGACAAATAAGATGAACTAATCATATAAAGAAATTGTTTAGCATGGCCCAAATCAAGTCATACATGTATTACATATTTCGTCTAGTAATGAAAATCTCCCTGTTTGAGGGTTACACGGACAGATGCATTGAGCCTTCACTTTTGGATGGGAATACAGATTCAGACTTTTTGCTATTCTGTGAAGCTATTTTTTTTAGCGAAGATTGACTTTTAAAGTCTGGAGGAGTTAAGTGACATAGAATAGATACCTGCGAACGCGTGCTCTTATTTAGTCCAGCAATCAAATCACCCCATTGAAATGTGTATTTCCAAAAGGGTTTAACTTTTTGCACACCAGCACACATGCAAGGTGGGTACACTTTTCCTTTTACAAAACCATCAGGGGTCAAATGGTAGTAACTTATATTTTTACATTTCAATGAAGGTTTAACTTAGACTTCGAATAATACACATATCTGACAAAATCAAGAATGTTTACTTCCACTTGGGATTTTTCAACACAGCACCAACTGTGGTCCTTACACACAGGTGACACTATTGTATCTGTTGGCCCAGGGTGTAGTATACATTTGATTCAGATAACATTGGTGTTAGTGAAATGTGGACACATGTATGCGTTAAACTAAAGCTGTGCCTTTAATATATTGAAAGGGTTGGCACACAGTGGCACATGTTTTCCGTAACTAAGATGTTCATACTCTCAAATGTGTATTTAAATTTAGTAATTGCTGCTTTCAGCCATGATAAAAGTAACTGTAAGAGCATGGGTCTCCCACAATGAACCTTTGTTCGAAGGTATGTATAATTCTTCAATAACTGCATTACTATTTAATCACATGCAGTAACAACACAGGAGTTTAAAGGGCGTAATTCACAGAAGTGCTTTATAATGGAAAATCCCCATTGGGAAACGCTCTGTGAATAAGGGCGAAAGGTTTTTCCATAGTCATTAAGCAGTCTAGTGAATCCAGCAATGTATCAAGGTTGTCAATGCTAGTCAAACAGAGTATTTACAATAACTTTATATATTCAGTAGTGCTGTTTTATCATCATCATAAAGCTTTATTTCGGTTAATCAAGCATAAAAGTGCATGCAGATTAAAAGACAATTAATTCATTATAAAACCAAACTCTAGCGTGATAAAAATCAACATATCGAATTTGGCATGTCCTCTGAAAACATTAAAAACCAACAAGATTAGTGCGCTTTTATGATGAATAGTATTCGTATTTACTTTATTTCAGATAATAGCAATTTAAAAACGACACCCGTTTTCAATACAAAAAATAACTAATAATGCAGAACAGTATTTACAGATCAACCAGATGTGTAAGGTTTAACCTCCATGCGATTGCGAAATAGTTAAAAACAACAAGCAGCCTAAAAAATAACAATGGTAATGGAACAGAATAATATTTAAAAACCAACCAGGCATTTGTTCATATTCTCTATGGAGTATGCAGCTCATTCGAAATGCATAACAAGAGTCACCGAGACAGTTCCCAAGAAAATCGATGTCGCCTGCTTCACATTTCTGTAGCTTGTGAGAAACAAAGCACAGACACGAGCCAGCTCTTTCAAAAGCACTGAATTGTCTCCACTTGTATATCACTCAATAGTACACTGACACTTAATCATGGCCCCTCTAACCCATTTGACTCATCATTGATGCTAATGGGAACGCCCGGGAAATAATTAGTGAATACATTCAGCAGGGGTGAACATGTCTGTAAATTGAAATAGACCTCTTTTCCCCCTTGTATTAAATAATCACTTCCCTCAGACGTGCTGTTGCCTTCACCTGATCCATCAAAATGCATTTTCCTAATAGCAACTCACTTTCGTACAATGCATTCAAAACGTTCACCCATTTGCCAAATCAGATGTCTATAGCTCTGTTTGTGTTTCTTTAAAGAAAACAACTCAAGCAGAGTCAGAACAGCCAGCTCATCAAAATAGTAGGGGTTTGGTGGCCGTGTTACGTTCTATGCTTTCCGTCCCAAGCTTTTCAAGAATGGAGAGAGGCGGAGTCGCTGGGGGCCGGTGCATCACTGATTTCCGGTACGTGTTCTCTGCAACAATTAAAGAAGACATCTGATTGCCATGCGCAGGGTTGGTCTTAGTACACATCAGTTGTTGCAGAAACATACCTACGGTCCACTTTATTTAAAAGCCCACAATTATCAAAACGTTTAACTTGCTCAAGCTCCATCATATACGTGGAGAGTGTATTTATAGGGGCAGTGCTGATAGAGAATCATTTCATTTTTCAGTAATAGTCTGCTGTACTTAATTTGTGGAGCAAAAACGACCACATCCACTTCAAACAATACAACTGAAATGTTCATATTATTAATCTATGTCACCTCTGCTTTGGCTCTTTTTTAAACCATACCAATATCGTTTTAAAGTTAATGAAAAGAGTACAGGCCAAGACACAACCCCACGTTACCTGTGAATTGGCTACAAAGAGGATTGTCCATTTGACCATTGTCCAAACCTAACCTGGGCAACATTATTTGGATGAAGATCCTGAAGCTTGTTAATCACCACTGGATCTATACGTACTTCTCTCAGGCACTGCCAGACTTTCCAAGACACAATCCCATCAAACACACACTTTAGGTCTGTATTGACCGAATAAAGCATTGATTGGCTTAGGTTAATGGAATTGTCATTTATAATCTTAAACCTCAGGCAGTGTTCTCATGTGTGTACACGTCTGCAAAACCCAAAGCGGGTGATGAGTGGAGACCACAGGCTTCCAGCCATGATGTCACTCAATCCAACAGTCAATTCCCAGAAACGTTAGTTCTTACATCTTTTTTGTTTGTAGGGTGATACTTACTAGAGCCATTTTATATTTATATTCATCTATCAGATCTATTTTGCACCTAACCATAGTATCTGTCACCAACCCTTATAATCGTATTGACTAGTTGAAGGATCACAGGACCCCAGATGACGTATTGACCAGCTGAAGGATCACAGGACCCCAGATGACGTATTGACCAGCTGAAGGTTCACAGGACCCCAGATGACGTATTTACCAGCTGAAGGATCACATGACCCCAGATGATGTATTGACCAGCTGAAGGTTCACAGGACCCCAGATGACGTATTGACCAGCTGAAGGTTCACAGGACCCCAGATGACGTATTGACCAGCTGAAGGATAACAGGACCCCAGATGACGTATTGACCAGCTGAAGGTTCACAGGACCCCAGATGACGTATTGAGCAGCTGAAGGTTCACAGGACCCCAGATGACGTATTGACCAGCTGAAGGATCACAGGACCCCAGATGACGTATTGACCAGCTAAAGGTTCACAGTACCCCAGATGACGTATTGACCAGCTGAAGGTTCACAGGACCCCAGATGACAAGAAAAAGTGCATATTAATTTGCAGGCATTTCATCTAGAACTGTCGTCTTGTTTCAATTTCTTTTAAAACATGGAGATTAAACAACTGTAGACTTCTTCTTGGCCCCATCATTGGTATTAGTTGATTACCTGGGCTTAGGAATCCATAGAAAAATACTCTGTATATCATTTTGAAAACTGTAGCTAAAAGATTCAGCTATATCACATTCAGGACTAGATGATGAGTGAGCCGAGAAAGATGCAATCTCCTGACGCAAACAACTTTTGTAATTTTAAAATATAGCAGTCTGTCATTCTTCCCATTTGTTTAAAGCTAGTTGTTTGATTCTTCCAAGGTCCTAAAATGCGCCTCAAAGTACAACTAGTTCAACATATACCCCTATGTCAGTTCAATCTAGATTCTTTGATGTGAAAATAAGCATTACCCTCAAAAGAAGCCATCCAGGAAATGCTGCTCATAGAATCCTGCCAATGGGAAGAGGCTTCAGGATGGGTGCATAGGCCCAGAAGAAGAAGGAGGAGTGGGAGTCACAGAAGGGATGAGCAGGTAAGTGATGGGTGGGGGGAATGGTGCAGGGTGGGTGAGGGGCTTGGAGGGCGCTGGAGAAGGTGCTAGGGACCTGACAGGTTATACGGGGCAGAGGCCAGAGGGATTGGATGATGAAGGAGTCATGGCCGGGCATACAGTGGGAAGGAGGTACCTCCAAGAGTTGGGATGGTTGAGGGATGATTTCAGGGGGTGAAAGCCCGAGATGAAAAAAATAAAAGAACATTTATTGGTTTCCCCATAAGAGGCTGGCCGCGAGCAGCAAAAAAGAATATCCAGCAGAGTTGTTTTTCAAATAGGCGACCTTTATACATAGAACTGAAACAAAAGTCATTTTATGGTCTCTGCATTCTTTAAAATGCTGAAATTATGAGTTGACATTCAGGGTTTTATTTTTCACGGTGACTCGCCATCAACATTGCATAGGTGTTCAAAGCAATTTCCACAGAGCAATCATACATTCTTCGAAAATATTGAGAAGTTAATCTATTTCTGTGCAAATGTTTGCCATGATCCTGTCAAGCTGAAAGAAAGTCTTACACGTCTATTATTGTTTAATTTGCCAAGGAGCAATGTGAACGGTAATGAGTGGGCTCTCTCTCTCCCAAGGGATCTGTACATCTCAAGTTCTATGTTTGCTCACTTATATGGAATCACCTCAACGTTTATGATAATATTACATGATTGATATGATATGATACGGCATTTGTAACGCGCCTATACACAAGTGTTTCAAGGCGCGACGAGGCGGGGGGGAACAAGGGGAGACAGACAACGATCCTACTAGGCCAGGTGTCATTCAGATCGCGCAAGTGCAAGGGTAGAGGGGAAGGGAAAAGTGCAAGGGGAAAGGGAGAGGAGAAAGTGCAGTACAGGGTTAGTAGAATACAAGATAAATAATAAGGGCCAGCTGGTGCAGGTGCAAGGTAAGTGCAGGGAGGAGGGGCTGTAGGGATACAGAGACAGTCCCGCAGTGCAGGAGTTGCCAGTGAGGCAGAGCAGGGAAGAGTGGCTGGGCCAAGGACCGAGATCGGTGAGTGGCTCAGTGGCAGATTCAGCGCAGTTTCAGTGAATTTAGAAGGGGAGGGGGGAGAAAGCGGAGGCAAAGAGGAAGGTTTTGAGGTGCTTCCGGAACCGGAGATGGTTCACCTCAAGTTTCAGGGAGGCAGGAAGGCTGTTCCAGAGGGAGGCCCCTGCTGCAGAGAGAGATCTACCCCCATCTTGTTGCTTGGAGATGCGGCTGAGCCTGAGGGAGTTGGAGGCGGATGAGCGAAGAGCTTGAGAAGGAAGATATTTAGGAAGAGAGAGTAGAAGTTATTTTGGCCCAAGGCCCCAGAAGGCATTGTGGACAATGCTGAGGGTTTTGAACTTAATCCTCGCAGCCACTGGGAGCCAGTGTAGTGATTTTAGTCCTGGAGAGATACGGTCCCTGGGCTTGAGGCCAAGGACAAGTCCTGCAGTCCTGTTCTGGATGAATTGCAAAGGGCGGAGAGTAGAGGCAGGCAGATTTAGATAGAGGCTGTTACAGTAGTCCTGCTTCGAGAGAACCAGGGCTGTAGAGACAGTGAGCTTCTGGGGAAAGGAGAGGAAAGGATGGATACCTCTGAGGAGGTGTAGCTGGTAGTGTGACTTCTTAGAGATGTCAGAAATGTGAGGAGAGATGGAGAGTGTGGAGTCGAAGATGACCCTGAGGTTTTTTGCCTTGCAGGAGGGAGCAGGAAGAGGGCCAAGAGAGGCTGGCCAGAGGGCTGCAGGGAAGGAGGGAGTGGGTGTGCCGATGAGTAGAATCTCAGTCTTACTGGTATTAAGGCAGAGGTCTTTGGCGGCACAATATTCATGGATAGCAGAAAGACAGTCAGAGATGAGGGAAGGGGAAGAGGAGGCCGAGGGTAGCCTAAAAATGAGCTGTGTATCATCCGCATAGCACTGAAAGTTGGGACAGAGAGCGGCGGGCGATGCGGTGGCCAAGGAGTGCCAGATACTGGTTGAACAGCCAGGGAGAGAGGTTAGATCCCTGGGGGACACCACAGGTAGAGAAAACGATGTCAGAGAGGAAGGACCCCACGGAGGGTCAATTGGAGAGGAAAGAGGTCAGCCACACCAGAGACTGACCAGTGATACCCAGGTTATCATGGAGACGGTTGAGCAGGATGGTGTGGTTGACAGTATCAAAGGCAGAAGAGAGATCGAGCAAAATGAGAACACATGGGGTGTTAGAATCAAGGTTCGAGAGCAGGTCCTCACGGATGTTCATGAGAGCAGTTTCCGTGATTCTGGCAGCTCTGAAGCCAGACTGATGGTCGTGAAGACTACCAACAGATTCAGCATGGAGATTAAGCTGGGAGATGGCCAGTTTCTCCAGGAGCTTGCCCAGGAAGGGAGTGATAGAGATTGGGCGATAGTTAGCCGGGCAGGAGGGGTCGGAAGAGCGTTTCTTAAGAAGGGGGTGCACAAGGGAGTGCTTGAGGGGGGATGGGAAGACTCCAGAGGTCGAAGGAGTGATTGCAGAAGTCAGCCAGGGCAGGAACCAAAGAGTCGATGTGGACCTTGATAGTTTTGGAGGAACAGGGGTGAACCTGTTTTGACGAGACTTTCATAGATCGGACATGTCTGGAGACCTTGTCAGTGGAGAAAAGGGGAAAGGCATAAAAGGAGGGAGGGGGTGGCTGCAGAAGGGCCAGAGGAAGAGCAGGAAATAGAGGGAGAGAGGTGATAGGAGGAGAGTGAGGACAGGATGTCCTGAGTTTTAGAGATGAAGTGAGAGGCCAGTGCCAGCAGAGGGCCTGGGAGGGGACAGAAGAGGTAGCGACTGAAGCAGGGGTGGCCAGCTCCTTGCAGATTTTAAAGAGTTCGGGCGAATTGTTAGATGCCGCAGAGATGCGGGCTTGGATTGGGGCTCTCTTCTTAGTGAGAGCGGAGAGACGATATTGCCTTTGGAGCAGGCGGCAGGCCAGTTTGTCAGAGGATGAACATGAAGCACACCATTTCCTCTCTGCCACCCTGCACTTGCATTTAAGGGTGACGAGATCCGAGTCATACCAGGAGTTACATTTGGCTTTGGGCTTCAGGCGGATTCCATTGACAGGGGAAAGGATATCAAGCTTATCAGATATAGCAGAGTGGAGAGTGGAGAGGGCTGTGTCAGTGTGGGAGCCAGCAGAAGGGGGAGGGGGGGCGAGAAGGTGGCAGCGAAAGCCTCAACTGACACGCGCTTCATGGGTCGGATGACTGAGAAGGAGGGTGGCAGAGATGAGGGTGGATTTGCCTGTGGGGTAGCGAAGGTGAGGTGGGAGGATAGGAGAAAGTGATCACTCCAGGAGAGAGGAGTGGAGAGAGGGACAGAGAGGGGAAGGTCTGAAGAGATCAGAGCATCAAGAGTGTGCCCTACAGAATGAGTTGGCCCAGATGGGAGAATACAGAGTGAGAGAGAGTCGCAGAGGTTGCGAAAGAGTCCAGAGGGAGGACAGGAGGCATTCAGGTGGATGTTGAAGTCTCCAAGAAGGAGGAGTTGAGTGGTTGAGAACAGGAGTGAGGAGGAGAGGTCCGCCTAGTCGGAGAGGAAGGAGGAAAATTGACCAGGTGGCTGATAGATAGTAGCCACGGGAAGGGAATGGCTAGGAGAGAGAGAGAGTCGGCAGACAATGCATTCAAAAGAGGAGTAGGTCTGCGTAGGAGTGACAGTGGCAGGAATCCACTCAGGGAAGATAAGGGCCACACCCCCCAGCACGGTTGGGCCTAGGCACAGAGAGGATCTTGTAACCATCAGGGAGGAGTGTGTCAAAGCTGGTGACAGAGCTGGACGTGAACCATGTCTCAGTGAGACCGAGGATGTCCAGGTCCAGTTCCTCAAGAAGGCGACAGATATCAGAGGAATGTTTGACGGCAGAGCGAGAGTTGAGAGTGGCAATGTGGAGAAGGTTGCCATCCTTAAAGGACTTCTAGGGAGGGATACAGATCAGAGGTGCGCCCTGCGGAGGTGAAGAAGGAGCCCGAGAGGGGGCAGGGTGGGAGGGTGGAGGCAAGGTAGCCGAGGACAGAGGAGAGGGGACAGCAGGAGAGGAAAGGAAGTTGATGAGGTGCGGGAAGTGCCTATCAAAGAGGTGGAGGTTGGCCTGAGGGCCTTGGACCAAGACGGTCCCATTAGCTTGGACATTAATGATTCTACATTATTCTAATGCATAGTCAATATGTGAAGATGAAGGATGAGCACTGTAGGCAGCAATGAGTGTGGGATACAGTTTGCAAAGTCTGTTATCTGCATGAAACCATGAGAAAAAAGCGAATAACACAACAAGCTTAGTTAATATTATAATTATGTTGGGGGAATCTGCACTATTAAAGGACTTCATCCACTTCCATACTTGCTCCCAAGTATTTCATCATATTTATGTGTATCAGGAGATATTTATAACTCCGCTTTAATAGAATATCTATTATGTATTTTTTGTCTAGACATAGATGACAAGTTTATTTGTGCGTACTTTGTTGTATATCATAAATAGCCCCATGGGTTCCCGTGAATCCAACTTCAGCTCAATTGCTGGATGTTTGCTAATTTTTGTGTAGAGAATGTTATGATGGAAAATAATATTTAAAGATATGCATTTCAAAGGTCCACCACAGGCTCATTCTCCCGTGGTTTTAGTTGTGACTAACCAAATAGTAAAAAAAAAAATTTTAAAAAAGAAATCCTTCTTGTACACCCAGGTTTCCTGTACGCATATTATCTCATACATAAAAATAAATTGATTCAATGTATGTTCTCACATATTACCTGTTAACCTGCAACATTCCAACAAAGCAGTAAGTGTATTCACTGTAGTCATAGAATATTTTTTTAGATAAGATGTCCATGCAAAAGTATAGTACTGTGCTACCTTTCAGCCAGAGCAGTGAAGTAAATTAATGTGTTATGTTTATAATCATGAATCACAGTAATATTGCGTTTTTATACAAGAATTTTTGAACAAGTATTGGTGAAAGCAAGTACAATAATGATAGAGGTTCCATGGATCTAAGCTTAAAACTGAGGAAAGGTTTAGGTGGTCTGGTTGTCCAAAAGTGTCAATCAATACCTTCTAGATTCGATTAATCATTCAAGTGTTTATAGTGTCCCGTTTGTTCAGAAGTAAGTTGCACAGTGTGAGTTAGTATCTTTATTGCTGATGTGACTTGTTTGTAATTCACATCTGCTCATTGCTTGGTGGCAGAACATCATGCTATACACTCTCGTTGAACTTGAGTGGTCTTGGATAGAACCTTAGAATAAGCCACCTAAATAGGAAGTGTCCTTACGTAGATGCATGACTCCCCTGGAGTTTCTGATCTTACACCTATGGAAAGAGAATCATTCACTATGCATATGTTTTCCAGGTTTTAACCTTGAATTGAAGAGACGTTTTGCATTCATTAGATTTTAACACTAAGTGGAGTACACCAGTCATATAAACCACGCTATATTGTAGTTGTCTTTGGAATATTTTGTAGTATTGCTCGTACGATTGAACCATCTTTAAAAAAAGCCTAGTTGTGCAAGCTAGTTTAGTGGCTGCAAGAAACAGGGAAGTCAACAAGTGCTAATAAAGGGATGTATGCTTCTCTTGTTGAACCGTCTGCTGTAATTTAATGTTTGGGGCTTTCTTAAATGTCCCTGGAAAATTCATGTCAGATGTACCAGAATTACATTTTATGTTTGTACAGTCAATTTTGGTTGGGCATTAAACTGATTTAAATGTTTTAATCTCACATTGTAATTGGTGTACTAAAATAGTCAGTGCCTTAATTTGGTCTCACACAGGATTTGGTAAAGATAATGCCTCTTCCCATCCAAATAATGTCAAGGTAGTAGGTAACTGGTTAAGATTGACAGCTGGGTAAGACGGCTGATCACTGTGTTCATATTGCAGTTCAACCATGGAAGTCATATCGGTTTGAAGGGTGCTCTGGTCAATGACAGGATCTACATTCTGCTCATCATTGTTGGAGCATGCTGCCACAATGTGACAAACCTCACACACTGCGTCTTTAGCTCTTGTATTTGAAGTTGGCAAGTTCAATGCCAATGGGTAAAGCGATGTAGTGCAGTAAACTGCCAACTGTTGTATTTGAACGCCTTGCCCCTTTACTATGCCCAACATCGTCAGCACCAAGCTGTGAATCATTTATGTACTGAATGTATTTTTTTGCTTGTCATTGATGAAATTCGCCTTCAAAGTTGTGCATGGTTGGTTGTGCCTTGCCACTGGTTAGCAGAAGCTCTATGGGAAGTTGTAGATACATTCTACTTTGTGTGTTTTGCCATTTTATTAGCACCAGCCGATACAGAAGCATTACCATCTTCTAAGGGTTAAACTGTCTGTGACAATGACTTAGACTTTTTATTACATATTTGTGAACTTGCATTTGGTTATTAAAGATTAGAAACAATATAAACTCCACATGAACTGAGCGACTCATTTATTCAAATGGGCAAATCATTGCTAATATAGATTCTCTTCAAGATTAATGAACCAAGCATCCAAAAGAAGTTGTTGTTCTCCTGGTCCAAATAATCCATTAAAAACTCACTGCATGTCCCACTGCCAATTTAAATTGGTTTTATAAACTGTTTTGAACATGTAACACAGCTAGTTAATATCTAAATTCTATTAATACTTACATACAGATACCTTAACATTAACAAATCCCTTTAAATATTAGTAACAATTATACGATGTAAATTAAATTCAATTAAGGTGAAACCGTGGTTTCAGGGTTCCAGGGTGGTATGCCCTCCAAACACTGAATACACAAATATCAAAGTGGCTCCAGGGCTATTATCCTTCCAGGTATTGTGGTAGACGAAGTCATTGAGATGCACGAAGCCATGACTAAAGGTAAAAGTTAATAATCATACAAGTTTAATCAAAGTCAACCAGTACACATCTCCATGGGGCAAGGGCTTTAAATCACTGCAGACTCAAACATCAAAGTGTAGCATGATAACGATATGACATTTCAACGTTCCAAAATGAGTAATGCCCAAATCATAAAAAGCCACTCAGAAAATGATCTGGTCGATGAAATGTTACCACATCTGCATGGTGCTAGGACTTTAGTTATGAGGGTGAATAAAGACTGTAGTACAGTACATGCATTGTAAAGGTAATTTATGTGTAGTTTATTTATTATAAATGAAATACGCCTCTGCATAATACATGTATTGTGCATGGCGTTTTAATTCCTAAATGAACATCTCACATATCTACTTTAAACTGTTCAGGAAAATCAGTTTTCCTTTTGTTCACCCATGTTACACGAATTATCAAAATACTGTATTTGTATATGTGTGAGAAAGTAACAAATTTAAGTAACACACATTGTGCATTATGATCATTGACTAAAGTTCTTGACAAGGCCTTCACAATGAACTAAAATTACAACATAGCATTTCTTTTTATTTGCATGTCATGTCAAAAATGGTGAAATACATTTGAAATCTAGCCTGCTCTCATTCAAGTCATTTTCGAAAACAAACGGTCAAACATCATTTCTCTGGTTTAATAAAGCTACAAGTTAATCAGTAACTAATCGATTTGTTTGGCCTAATACATATATATGGGTATTCAGAGCAAATCATGCTCCTTAAAAATACAGCACAAATGTGTGTCGAGTCTTACAGGTTATAAGGGGAGCCAGATCACAGGGCCGTGAGTCTGTTTCTCAGTGGAGTCATGCATCACAATACCAAATAACCATGTAGCCCTTGACCTGTTGACCTGTGATACGGAAATACACTACCATATGTAGTGTGACTGATTTATGACCTGGTATTTCATTGGCCTAAACCAGAAATTAGGTTAATAATATATTCCTATGGCAACAGACAGTGAAGACACAAAGTACAATGCATGTGTTCATTTACATGGCACCAATATTAATTGGCCATGACTTCTGAATGCTTTGCTTGATTCAAAAACTGAAAACAGATTTAAATTCAGCAAATCTTTGTCCATCGTAGTTGCAAATTAAATATGCTTATTACATGTCATAGATAGCTCAAATGGCACTCCAACTCCCAGAGATGGTTCAAGGGTTTTATTGAATAATAAGGCAAGGCGCTAGAGCTGCCCCTCCCTCTCTTATCTATATGAAACATTGTACTCCCTTGCATAGACCTTTGTGTTCCCATGTTAGTATCAATAGCTTTTTGACCCCATCTATCTATTTCTGGTTGGCTATAAATGAGAGCTGACATTTAGTGACCTTTTCTATCAAAGCTTCTTCTGGGACTTTCTAACCTGGGCCTACACTATCAATGCAGTTAGTTCTAATGGGATAGTAAGTTTGTGCCTTCCAGACACATAACACTGGTCTCGTGCCTCTCACACTCTGGTGCTCCCCCTTTTCTTACTAATATCCTCCTCTCACTACTCTCCTCCATCCAATTGAATGGACATCATCTTCTCCCTCTTCCTTATACTTCCTCATCTGTCCCTCAGATGCCTCTCTCTCCTTCTACCACCTACCTCCAACCTCCAATGATAATAATCTCTCTCCTACCAGTCTCCCCTCTCCATTCTACTACTCTCCCCTTTCCACATATCCACTAGACTCCAATCTCAATACAACTACTCCCCCTCTCTACAATTCTAAAGCGCTTCACTTTCCATGATAGTACTACTACTACACCCCAATATTCTACTCAGTCACCCCCCTTTCAAGCACGTGACTCTATCCCCTCTATCTAACACCTTAACACCCTAACTCACCTTTCAGGCAAACTCACCAACCAATACCTCACCTTTTCTTTCAAAATGCCCCCTCACTCTAGTCCAAAATCCTTCCTCCTGCTGGAGTCCTGGTTTTGCACCTCCAATTGAACCCACATACCTAAAACATTCCTGTGTACTGTCCCTCTTCTTATCCTCCCCCCTCAATTCCCATTGATGTTTTGGCTCTGACCATTTTGGTTTTGTTCTCCCCATAGAGGAGGTGCTACAAACATCAGCATTTACAAAAAGGGGCTAAACCTGGCCTCTTTTTCCCACATGAGGTTAGTGTTTTATAACAATGGTGGCCTGCATCGATGAATGTCCCAATTCATGTTCAGATGCTGTGTTGCAGCAAATTCCCAAGTAAGTATTGGCACATCAGTTCATGTGGTAAACTGCTCTGTGGCACAGTGATGTGAGTCTCTGAGGGTGTTATAATCTCTGCTGCCAAAGTAAATCTTACCACTAACCCTTAGGTGTGATTTGCATTCCATGTGACTGCCTGGATCTTCTGTTTCTCTGTTCACTGGTCCTCTCTCTTTCTTCTGGTGGTACAAACTACTGCAGTGGGTGGATCATTCAGCTTAGAGGTTTAATTGACTATGTTCATGCAGGTGGACCACATAGATTTCTAGGGCTTCAGGTTTCCTGAAATAAAAGGAATTAGACTGGCAATCATTTATTTGCAGAGGTAATGAGTGATGCATGGTGTTACCATTCAGATACAAACATGCCCTTGGGAAGGGGACATTAATTTAGGCCTGTTCAACAGCCGTTGTCCCTCTCTGGGGTAGGATTGCCTTATCCCTTGTAGTTCTCAAAACCCAGGCTGAGAGGAGTCTGACAAAGTCAGATTAGAGACCTTGGCCCTCATTCCGAGGTTGGTGCTAGTCATGGCGCTATCAGCGCCATGACTAGCATCAATACCAGTACCGCCACTGACGTGGTGGTATGTGGACTTACAGGTCCATTCTGAGCATTGTGGGACCGGTAAGTCCCCATATGAAATGCCATTCCCCATTCCCATTTGAGCCCGCATAAGGCTCAATGGGAAGGGGAAGGCAGCAATAACGGTACCACAAATTGCGGTACCGTTATTGACCCCAGTATCCCTTTGCGGGTCCCATCCTTAACGCCTGCTAAAACCAGGCGTTAAGGAGGGACCCGCATAGTGACCTCGGAATAGGGCGCAAAGGGATTACCAGCACCGGTGGCATTAATGGTGCCCGGTATCCCTTTGCGCCCGGGTCGTAATGACCCCCCCTTGTCACATTCAATACTTTTCTCATATTAGCAGATATTGGAACATGAAGAATGTATGTGGATGCAAAACCTTTTGTGATTTCAAATATAAAGGCAATGACAATGATACAGATCCATATGAGAAGTTATGGGAGAAAACTAGATTTCAGTCAAATCTAATCATTGTCACATGGAAAAATACATTGGACCAACCAAAATAAAGAGGAGGATAATTGGGAGTGTGTAACGCTCACCTGATTCTCGCAGAGGCGCCGGTCTTGACTGGGCGACTACCGTATCTTCAAAGGTGATGTGCAGCACCCGGTTGGCTCTTTGGGCTGGACCTCTGTGCACTGTATGCCTGACGTGTAGAGTAAGATGTCTTAGGTAAGTGAATGCCGAGCTCTCCATCTGCCTCGGGGCAGGGTGCTGTAACCAGTTTCCTCACTGGATAGGTAGCGCAGGCCTCTTGACTTCAGAGGACTGCTGTCCGTCGTTTACTGCACGAACGGTAAGTTTCGAGTAACTCAAATGTCTTTAAAGTCTTTAATAATGATGTCTCTTGTTTTGCAGGGTTCCGGCGATGGCGGATGACGGGCTGAAGTGAGTTGAAGATGGAGCCCGTGTGAGGAATAGAAGCGCCTGGAAGCACGTAAGTAAGCGCTTGTTGCCAGCTTCACGATGCGCTCTAACTGTCTTTTTATTTTGCAGGTACAAGTTCGGTGCGGCTGCAGGGTGCCGGAATACCCACTGGGTTAGATGTGGAAAGGAGTATTGGCACGTGAGTATTAAAGTTCCCCAATGTATTTAAACGCACCTTGTTTTGTCTTTCAGATGCGGGATGCAGCGCCGACGGCCTCCGGAGCGTGTGAAGAGTTGGTAAGCTTTTGTCTTTCAGATGCCGGAATGCAGTGTGAAGACCTCCGGAACGCACGAAGAGTAGGTAAGCCTTTGCCTTTCAGATGCCGGAATGCTAACCTGTTCTTTCTTGTCTTTATAGGTGTTGCTGAAGACTGGATTCAGGATGGTAAGCCTTTTCCTTTCAGATGCCGGAATGCTAACCTGTTCTTTCTTGTCTTTATAGGTGTTGCTGAAGACTGGAGTCAGGATGGTAAGCCTTTTTCCTTAGGCCCAGGACCGGATGCAGAAGACACGATGAGCGTTCTGCTGCAGAGGGTGCAGAATAACGCAAAGCAAGATTCATCCACCGGGTGTGGTTTAAATAGCCTCCTGTAGTGCTTAGGTGTCTCCTTCCACAGCCACGCCTAGGTAAGAAAAGAGTTCCTGGTAAGAAAAGAGTTCCTGCCTTCCAGAAGAGTTCCAGTGTTCTGAATCTAGGGAGTGGCTCCAGCCCCACCCAACAGGAAAAGTAGTTCCAAACAGAAGAGGATCAGAGGCTCAACTGGCAGGCAAGTAAGCAGCATGGTCTGCTGTAGGTAAGTCCACCCAAGCATTATGAGCCCGGCGCTTCCAGCGCTGGGACTGGGCATATTTATGAGCCTGGTGCCACTGGCGCCAGGACTGGGTCCAAAAGGTCCCAATTGGGACTGGTTGGCACTCGGAACCTGGGTTATGGATCTGCTTCCAAGGGAGTTGGGAAAACCCTGACCTTTTGGAAGCAGAGATCATGACAGTACCCCCCCTCAAGGCCCCTCCCAAACCGGGCTTCTCCGGGGGTTTTGGCTTGTCAGGAAATGTTCGGTGAAATCTTTTGATTAGGCGAGGAGCGTGGACATATTCAGCAGGTTCCCAGGATCTCTCTTGGGGGCCGTAGCCTTTCCAGTCAATTAGGTAGAATAGTTTAGATTTGGAGATCTTGGAGTCCAGAATGCTTTTGACTTCAAACTCGAGTTCTCCATCAACTAGGATAGGTTTTGGAGATTTGGTTATTCGGGTTTGAGGTTGCACGGGTTTTAATAGAGAGACGTGGAAGACCGGATGTATCTTCATGTGCGGGGGCAAGTCCAACTTGACCGCTACTGGATTTACTATGGTAGTGATGGAATAGGGACCAAGGTATCTTGGGTTGAATGTGCGTGGCCCTTTTAGAGATAAATATTTAGTGGATAACCAGACTTGATCCCCTACTTGATAGTGAGGGGCTTCCTTCCGATGTTGATCTGCTCCTTTCTTGTATTGTTCTTTAGCCCTTTGAAGGTGAGAACCAGCTTCCTTAAAGGCTTGGGTGATTGTAGAATGCAGGTAGTCTACTGCTGGTGTTTCAAGATCTTGGAGGGGATCCAACTCCGAGGTTCGAGGGTGACTGCCGTACAAAAGAAAAAACGGGGTTTTCCCAGTTCCCGAATGGACAGAGTTATTGTAGGCATATTCGGCTATCCAAAGGATATCTTTCCAAGTTTTTTCAGTTTGTTGCAGCATGCAGCGTAAATACTGTTCCAGAGTTTGATTGGTCCTCTCGGTTTGTCCATCGGTCTGAGGGTGGTGACTGGTCGATAGTCTCACATCAATTTGAGCCGACCGACAGCAACTTCGCCAAAAATGAGAAATAAATTGACTACCTCGATCCGAAATTAGAACCGAAGAAAACCGTGCAGTCGGACGATGTTTTCGAGAAATTCTCGGGCCAGAGTTGCTGCTGTTGGCAAGCCTTTGAGCGGAATGAAATGCGCCATCTTGGAGAATAAGTCCACGATTACTAGAATCGTATTGTATCCGGAGCATGGAGGTAGATCGGTGATGAAGTCCATAGAAAGCGTATGCCAAGGGCGAGGTGGGATGTCAATAGGGCGTAAGAGGCCTGCTGGTCTTTCCTTTTGACTCTTGTTTTGGGCGCATACTCCACAGGACATTATAAAGTCTCTGATATCTTTTTTCCAAGACGGCCACCAGAAGTAGCGCTTGATCTTTTCTGAGGTCTTGGCTATACCAGGATGCCCTTCCATTAAAGAGTCGTGATAACAAGAGATTACTTTTTTCTGTAAATCTGTGCTGGGTAGGTATAATCGTTCTTGGAAATACAATAAGTTGTCCTTTACTGCAAAGTCCTTTCCCTGCAGATGCCAATTCTGTATGTCTGCTGGAGTTACAAGTTGCCTGGCTTTATCCTTAACTTCCTCTATGGATTCTGTGGCGATTACACCCAGAATTCTTTGTTCGGGAATGATTGGTACAGGTTTTGGGTTAATCAAGTGTTCTTCCACTCCCATCCGAGAAAGAGCATCAGCTTTACCGTTCTTTGTACCAGGTCGATAGGTAATTATGAAGTCAAACTCGGCAAAGAATAATGCCCAACGGAGTTGTCTAGAGGATTGGGCTTTTGCGGTTTTCAAATATTGCAGGTTTCGGTGATCCGTAATCACAGTAACGGTGTGTCGGGCCCCCAGCAGATAATGCCGCCAAGCCTTAAAGGCAGACTTGATAGCCAGAAGTTCCTTGTCAGTAATCGTGTAATTGATTTCCGGAGGCGAGAATTTGCGGGACCAAAATGCCATGGGATGCAACTGATTGGTTACCGGGTCCTTTTGTGATAGAACTGCCCCCATGGCAAGGCTTGAAGCATCAGTTTCCACGATGTAGGGGAGTTCGGGGCGAGGGTGTTTTAAGATTGGTGCAGAGATAAATTTAGTCTTCAAATCCTGGAAAGCTTGTTCCGCCTCGGTAGACCATTCAAAAAGTTTGTTTTTCTTTAACAAGGCAGTGATGGGCTGGACTATTCGAGAGAACTCAGGGATAAACCTGCGGTAAAAGTTAGCGAAGCCTAACATGCTTTGCACACCTTTTACGGAGGATGGTGATGGCCATTTGAGAACTGCATCGACCTTTTTTGAATCCATACGCACTCCGCCAGGTGATAATATGAATCCCAAGAATTCAACTTCAGTCACGTTGAAAACACATTTTTCCAACTTAGCGAAAAGTTTGTGTTGACGCAATCTTTCGAGGACCATTTTCACGTGTTTCCGATGTTCAGATTCCGATGAAGAATAAACGAGAATGTCGTCAATGTAAACAACAACACACACATCTATGAGTTCTCTGAGGACATCGTTCATAAAATATTGAAAGGCGGCCGGGGCATTGCAAAGTCCGAAGGGCATGACCTGATATTCAAATAGCCCATACTTGGTGCGGAAGGCCGTCTTCCATTCATCGCCCTCTTTTACTCGTACCAAGTGGTAAGCTCCTCTAAGATCCAGCTTTGTATATATGCATGCTTTTCTGACTTGGTCCAGGAGTTCAGGGATCAAAGGTAACGGATATCTATTCTTAACGGTGATCTGGTTCAGGGAGCGATAATCGATACAAGTTCTAAGGTCTCCTTCTTTTTTTGGAACGAAGAACAAAGCTGAAGAAGCAGGGGACTTGGAAGGACGAATAAACCCATTTGCCAGGTATTGATCCAGGTATTGTCGAAGGTGAAGGTTCTCAGGCTCGGTGAGGGCATAAATTCTACTACAAGGAGGAGTAGATCCAGGTATCAGGTCTATCTGGCAGTCATAAGATCTATGAGGAGGTAGAGAGTTAGCCTGCTCCTTCCGGAAAACATCTTGGTATTCTAGGTATTCCTAGAATAATCTGGAACTGAGGGGCCTTGATCACATCGAACACGATCTTCTCATGGTGTCCATCTTGACTTACTAGCGTCACCTCTTGAGTGGTATGTGTTACTGGCCCGGAGGCTATCTCCGTACCATCCACCGTAGTAATGACGTCCTTTACAGCCTTGGGACAAAGAGTTAGATTCATCCTCAAAACCATTTCATGATCCACATAATTGCCGATGGCACCGCTGTCGACGTAAGCTTCAATTGCATGTAATCGATCCGGATTATCAGGGCTAATGAGGACCATAGGTATCACGAAATGCGAGGTCACGGAACTGGTTTTCACGCTCGGCAAGAGGACCTCTATTCTTGTCGGGCGAGGTCGTTTCCCTGCTCAGAGTTTGTAACTGTGGTAACTGCAGCTCCTACTGCCTTCTTGGCAGGTTTCACCGGACAGTCTCGAAGAAAGTGCCCTGAGTTTCCGCAATATAGGCATAATTGCAACTGTTTTCTCCTTTCCCGCTCCCTTTGTGTTAGAGGGCCTTTCAGACCCCCTATTTGCATGGGTTCCCCGGAGTCTACTCCTTTGGAAGGAGTTGGCGGTTTGGAAAATACTCGAGCCTCAAACTTGGAACGATCGGCCTTCCTGTTCTGCAGTCTGTGATCTATTTGAACGACCAAGTCTATATAATCCGAACAGTCTTGTGGGGGATTCACTACTTGGGCTAAAACGTCTTTGAGCTCTCCACGTAGACCTCTATAAAACAGCGTAATCCTTTTGTCCTCAGGCCATTGAGTTTCCACTATTAGTCTATTGAAAGATGCAATATAAGCCAAAAGGTCTTGATTACCCTGTCGCAACGAAAGAAGCTCATTGTCCAAGGCCTGCCCCTGTGCATGTCTTGCGAACAGTTTTTCCATACTAAGCTGAAAGGCTTGAAAATCATGGAGAATCGGATCATCTTGATTAACTAGAGGGATCGACCAGTCTGCCGCATTGCCACTAAGGTACGAAAGTACAAAAGCTACTTTAGCTTGATCAGTTGGAAAGGCTGCTGGCCGGCATAAGAAGTGCAACCGGCACTGATTGATAAATACCGCAAACCTCTTTGGGTCACCAGAAAATCGTTCGGGCGGAGCCAGAGGTACATTCCCAGGTAGGTTGATCTGCACTGGATTCATAGAGGATGTTGAAGGAAGATTTGCCCCTGATGCGGGTAGCGAGGTCTGTCCGGCTTGTGACTGTAGCAATTGTCTAGCAAGATCATCTGTTCTCTCCTTGGAAATAATTAGTTCCCTTCTTAGAGCATTCGTTTCCTGACGAGCTGCATGCACTTCTGCCCTTAGTTCCCCAAGTAACCGGGCTAGGTGGTCAGTATCCGAGGTTTCCATAGCGCCTGGGCGAGAGTTTTGCGGTAGGCTTTGCGTTCTGTAACGCTCACCTGATTCTCGCAGAGGCGCCGGTCTTGACTGGGCGACTACCGTATCTTCAAAGGTGATGTGCAGCACCCGGTTGGCTCTTTGGGCTGGACCTCTGTGCACTGTATGCCTGACGTGTAGAGTAAGATGTCTTAGGTAAGTGAATGCCGAGCTCTCCATCTGCCTCGGGGCAGGGTGCTGTAACCAGTTTCCTCACTGGATAGGTAGCGCAGGCCTCTTGACTTCAGAGGACTGCTGTCCGTCGTTTACTGCACGAACGGTAAGTTTCGAGTAACTCAAATGTCTTTAAAGTCTTTAATAATGATGTCTCTTCTTTTGCAGGGTTCCGGCGATGGCGGATGACGGGCTGAAGTGAGTTGAAGATGGAGCCCGTGTGAGGAATAGAAGCGCCTGGAAGCACGTAAGTAAGCGCTTGTTGCCAGCTTCACGATGCGCTCTAACTGTCTTTTTATTTTGCAGGTACAAGTTCGGTGCGGCTGCAGGGTGCCGGAATACCCACTGGGTTAGATGTGGAAAGGAGTATTGGCACGTGAGTATTAAAGTTCCCCAATGTATTTAAACGCACCTTGTTTTGTCTTTCAGATGCGGGATGCAGCGCCGACGGCCTCCGGAGCGTGTGAAGAGTTGGTAAGCTTTTGTCTTTCAGATGCCGGAATGCAGTGTGAAGACCTCCGGAACACACGAAGAGTAGGTAAGCCTTTGCCTTTCAGATGCCGGAATGCTAACCTGTTCTTTCTTGTCTTTATAGGTGTTGCTGAAGACTGGATTCAGGATGGTAAGCCTTTTCCTTTCAGATGCCGGAATGCTAACCTGTTCTTTCTTGTCTTTATAGGTGTTGCTGAAGACTGGAGTCAGGATGGTAAGCCTTTTTCCTTAGGCCCAGGACCGGATGCAGAAGACACGATGAGCGTTCTGCTGCAGAGGGTGCAGAATAACGCAAAGCAAGATTCATCCACCGGGTGTGGTTTAAATAGCCTCCTGTAGTGCTTAGGTGTCTCCTTCCACAGCCACGCCTAGGTAAGAAAAGAGTTCCTGGTAAGAAAAGAGTTCCTGCCTTCCAGAAGAGTTCCAGTGTTCTGAATCTAGGGAGTGGCTCCAGCCCCACCCAACAGGAAAAGTAGTTCCAAACAGAAGAGGATCAGAGGCTCAACTGGCAGGCAAGTAAGCAGCATGGTCTGCTGTAGGTAAGTCCACCCAAGCATTATGAGCCCGGCGCTTCCAGCGCTGGGACTGGGCATATTTATGAGCCTGGTGCCACTGGCGCCAGGACTGGGTCCAAAAGGTCCCAATTGGGACTGGTTGGCACTCGGAACCTGGGTTATGGATCTGCTTCCAAGGGAGTTGGGAAAACCCTGACCTTTTGGAAGCAGAGATCATGACAGAGTGTCAGTATCTGAGGAGATCCTATCAGGGGCTCCATCCAATGTGAAGATGTTGCATCAAATGATGCTGCATGGGTGGAGTGTATCAATGTTTTAAAGCCAAACACAGAGAGAATGGAGCAAGCTCTTGGGAAGTATACAGATGAAGGGATCTTGTCCAACAGGAGACGTGCTGATTTGGATTTCCACCTTAGATGTAGCTGATTTAATTTCCCTTTAAGAAGGACTTTTTCAGAGGAAACCTTATGCTGATGTCCTACCAATACTGAACCAGGTTGCCTGAGAGGGATTTTGAAAACCGGGTACAGACTGGGAGCAGAGCTTACCTGGAGTTATTGATGTTTCTAGCTGTCATGTGCTTTTAAAGGACAAGCCAAAAGTGAGTACAACAAACCCCTGTGCTTTGCTTTCAGCTATATTTCCCAATAATTTGTTTATCCCTGATAGAAATTGAAAGTACTTTAAGGGAATCCTATACAAGCTAGCGCACTGAAAAGGGAATGAGAAACGTTGTGGTGGTGTATGTACATTTTGATAATACCTATATATATATATATATATATATATATATATATATATATATATATATATATATAAATATTCACTGAAAAAACTTAGTTAAAGGGATGTTATGTTAAGTTGCACTAATAAAAACCGATGAAATTCAATGAAAAAACGTTGTTAAAGGGACCTTATGCTTACAAGTAAAACTGAAAAACCGCAGAAATTCGCCAGTTATGTTAAGCTAGGCAAACATAACTCGCACCACCACCGTGCACTGCTAAGACTAACACCCAGAACATCAAATATGACATCACAAATGGCATTGATGACATCACTGATGATATCACATATCTTGGCCACCTTTTTTTGTTCACTAAAATATCTAGTCCAGGTGGTTTTGTTCACTGATAGTCAGTATATTAGAATTCAAAAGGTGCTATATAACTAGATTTTAACCTTGTTGTATGTTTTTAAAGTACTTTCCTTAGGTTTTGGCCTCTGCTCATGGCGCCCATACATGGGGCAATAAGCAGGCCTCAAACTCACAATTCATTTGTATACATGAAGATGAACTTTAATGTTATTAAAATGTTCTTGTATTGTTGTTTCTTTCTTCCTTACTTTAGCTTCCCTGTATGTGCCTCTGATTTGTATGTATTGTGAGTCTTCATATGTATTGTTTGTAGTAGCACAAGTGTGTAGTAAGTCTTGAATTGTTAGCTAGTTATTACACGTTTAAGATCACTCAAAACTCTGATATGGTAGCATTCATTATTTTACTATCCAAAATTACAAAATAAAAAATAGTGCACTTTTATGGTGAATGCTGCAGCCATTGCCTGTGTTTATGTATGATTAGCTTCCTGTAATAAGAGCAACACTCCAATACAATGTTTCTTTTAGATTAATAGATTCTTTAATAGATTAAGTAGTTCATAATAGGTCTCCCGATCACCCCTGACATCTTGTTACCAACATGATAAACACAGCCCCTTGTAGGGATATTTCATCAAAATTAATTTCACATGCAATGTCATCAGTGATGTCATCAATGACATCTATGATGGCATTTTTGATGTCCCGGGTGTTAGTCTAGGCAGTGCACGGTGGTGGCATGAGTTATAGTTACTTAGCTTACCATAAGTGGTGAATTTCTGAGGTTTTTCGGTTTTACTTGTAACCATAATGTCCCTTTTACAAAGTTGTTCATTACATTTTATAGGTTTTTATTACTGCAACTTAACCAAATTGTCCCTTTAAGAAAGTTTTTTCAATCAATTACATGGGTTTTTACCAGTGCGTGCTAATATCATACTTACCCCATGGTAGCAACATTTATTTTCCAATTTACAATGTTTCACCTTAAACCTCTGCCATTTCCCACCTTCTAGCATAATTTTGAACACTTCTATACACTTTTTGCAACTTTTTCCACATTTTTTGTGTTTGTCGAAATCCGCCAACATCGTCACATGACCTTGCAAGTGTGGCATGATGACATGTTTGCAAACGCATCTGCACCGCGATCGGATCCATGCTTCGCGGACACTTCGAGACTGTATTTTTTGCTGATCTAGCAAATTTCAAGCTTACAATTTACCCTTGCACAGCTTGTACACTTACTCTTACTCATTATCCATTAACAATCTAGTGCAGAGCACATATTTGGGAGGATATTAGCAAAACTGCTATTTATTTTAAAAATAGCATCAGCTATTCCTACCCTTCCTCCCCAAGAGCCACCACCAGCCGGAGGACCTACAAAACAAAAAAAGCGCAGTACTTCCAAAAACAATGAAGAGGAGAAAGAAGATGAGGTAGAGTAAGTGCCTACCTCTAGCACCGAGAGAGAATCATGGGCATGGCAGTTATTTACCACTGTGGGGAATGTACCAAAGGCTAAAGCTACCATAGTGAAATCAAATGTTGTACTCCTATTGGACCAACTCCATGCACCTCCACACACAATCCAACCACCACAATACTCTCAGAAAGGTTGTTCCTTTCTTAGCAAGTAGAAGGCTGTCTTCCTCCACCTCATCTTCCTCAACCAATATTGAAACCACAAAGCCTACTTCTGTGGGATACAAAATCCCACTCCCTACCTTGAAAATGATGAAAGAAACTGTTGATCCATATCTTTTGAAAACAACATTCCTCTGTCTATACTGCAACACACGACTCTGCAGGGGGGAGCAATTATGAAGTGCTTTTGAAGCTGTAATCCAGGAGCATGAGAAACACTGCCCCCTACCTTAGATGTAACACACATGCAACATCTGCCCCTGTCCACCTGCTCGTCCATGTAAGTGCTTGCTGCCTCTTCCCTCATTTCCCTCCCCAACTTAAGGTCTAACCTCTCCTGCCAAGAAAAAGAAATGTTCCTTTAGGAACCACCTTTCACAGTAAAAAAATAGAACTAAAAATAATCTTATCGACTCCATCTATTTTACATTTCTCATTAAAGTAAATAGACTCAATAAGATTTTCCAACATTTCTATTAGCATTTTTCGTTATGCAAATGGGAATAATGTGGCCTTCATCCCCCGTTCCAGGGACTGGAATGGGGATAACAGCTCAGCAGCCCAAGGTATTGGCACAAGCAAAGTTATCCCCCATTCCAGCCCCTGCAAGGCGGACTGAAGGCCATTAACACTCCGGGTTGCCAAAGTGGTGATATGGGGTGCTAAAAAAAGGGATTTGTCTTCCTACACCGGGCCACTCGCAGCGTCCGGCTGTGGTAAGTAAAATACGTTTCCAAGATGGTTACCATGGAAAGGTAAGGTTGGGCTCTGTACAGAGCCCCTCTTACTTTTCCATGGTGGCCAGCAGAAGGTGAATAGTGAACCCTATGATCAAATTACCGCAAGCACATTTTGTTTCCCTTTCATACCTATCCTAATTTCGAAAAAAACTTTACCACATAGCCGGTCCCTGGAGGACATGGCCACTTTATCCCCATTGTTCATCCCTCATGGCCATGGCCAGTAGCCAGATTGTCCAGGTCATGACTTTATGCAATGACCCGGACAATCTGCCCATTGCCCATGGCAACAGGCTATACCTCAGTCACCAAAGGTATATCACTATTTTTTTTAGCTGCGTAATGATATTCATCAAAAAATAAAACACGACACATTTGCAAAACCATGCATTCAGGTCCTTGCCAGTGCTCCTTACATGAGTTTGCTGGAACTCCGCCCATGTTTTATTTTTTCAAAAGTGTCAAAATATCCATATATACAGTAGCCATATAACTTAGCCACCACTTGACAAAATCCATTCAGACTCTGCACAAACAATCCAGGTTGGGTCTATAATCGTTCTGAAAACTGTTGTCTACATTCATCCATTGGCCACAAAGTTATAAGCCATCTAAAAATGGTGAGACCTCCCACCTCATTTTACCCCCTCTTGACAAATTCCCACCAAATGTTGCAAAAACATTTATATCTAGATCTAAAATCGTTTTGCAAACATTTGTGCAGATTTGTCAAATGGAACCACATTTATAAGCCTTTACAATATTTTAGGACCCCCCCTCTTGACAAGATAACACCAAATTTTGCAAAGACATGTATATCTATATCAGAAATCGTTCTGCAAACTTTTGTGCTGATTCTTCAAATGACACAACATTTATAAGCCTTTGGGATCCCCCCTCTATTTTTTTCCCTGTTCACAACACAACACCAAACAGTTCTAAACAGTTCTAGAGACAGGTCTAGAATGAAAATCCAAAATCTCATGCAGTTTCATTGAGTGGCGCCAAAGTTATATGCCATCCAAAAACTGCTCTTCACCAACCCTGTAATGCACACATAAGAATAGATGCCCACTACATCTACGATGTTCGCGGACATCACAAGACTGTCCCGGACTGTTTGTGGACATTGGGTAAGAAAAACGCCCATTGTTTGGCTTTTTAAGGCCATATCCCATCCCATCATCATCAGCCTTCACCTCCCCAGAGATTGTTTGATAAGTTTGACAAGTGCAATGTTGTGTTTTTTAATATGTTTTCACTGTGATGTTCGCAGACAACGGGTGCAGTCCGCAAATGCAACATGGCGGTTGCTTTAAAAAATCTGACATACTTCACGCTTCTCAGCATCCAATCAGCAGTTGTGCCTGATGTCCGCAGACCCCACGTCATCCCTTGTACCAATCAGAGGCCCATCCGCGGACTGAACAGGGAAGTGGGTCTGTGGACCGAACTCAGATATCACAATTTTTTAAACCTACTTTTTGCCCATTTTAAAAAGAAATACTTCACTACTTCAGAACAAATTTACAAATGCACTTTTTGGGACCTAAAACGCCACTACATCTGCAAATATAGTGGAGAAAATCTGTCCAGCAGTTTGGTCTGTAGGCGTGAGCACATTTTTTTTTTCCATTGTGTGTATGGGAAAATCACACATTTTGGGACCCACCCTATAACCTTGCCCCCTCCCCCTGACAAAACCTCACCAAACTTTGCAGGATCGATCTGACAGGCCATAAACCTTCTTTGCAAAGTTTTCTGAGTGTTAGTTCAAGGGTGGCGAGGTTATAGCCACCCAAAAAGTGCTCTTTCTGTGAGAGAGCAACTTAAAAATAAGTACAGGGCCGCTACTGCAGACCCTGTAATATATATAAAGACATATATTACACGCCCGTAGTAGTGGCCGTGTAGTTATGGTTAAGTTGTTAATCCCATAGGAAGAGCACTTTTTGGGCGGCTTATAACTTCGCTCCCCTGGACGAATCCTCACTAAACTTTGTAAAAAAAGTATACGGCCCACTCTGAATTTTTTTGCAAAGTTTGGTGAGGTTTGGTCCGGGGGGGCAAAGTTATAGGCAGGGTCCCAAAATTTTTTTTTTTCCCATAGACTGAATGGGGGAAAACCTTTGTGCACGGCACAAGATCAAACCGCTGGACGGATTTTCACCAAATTTGTGGCAGGAGCAGTGGTTTGCTAACGAAAGCAAATTTGGTGAAAATCCGTCCAGTACTTTTTTTTAACCGATCAAAAAGTAGGCCTAAAAAATTTAGTGATATCTATGTCCGCTCTGCGGTCAAACTTCCCTGTTCGCTCCGTGGACATGATAACGATTGGATGCATTGAGCCATGTTGTTGCAAAGTGAGAATTTATTTGGATTCTGAGGAAGGTCACCAGCTTTGATTTTTTGGTTGCGAGCTAAGGCAGCCTACGCATGGGACTGAATCTATAAGGGTCAATTGTTTTTTGACCTTGAGTGAAAGGGAATATTCAGTACGAATAGAGGGAGAGGAGGTTTGGAATATTGAACATTTGATAAGGTTATGCATTCCAAAAGTTTGTAAGGAACATGTAAAATCAGGTCATGATGATTCTTTGGTACGAGAGCATTGAGCATTCCAGTCTGAGTTACAGAAAGAAAATGGAGACAGTGAATATCATGTAAGTTTCCTTTTGACGACTGTACACCGGAACAACCTTTAATTTATTATTGTTATCATTAGATTCAACCAGGTTCAATGCTAATATTTCTTTAAAATGTCATATATGACCATATCGATTTGTGTATCAGTTTCCACACTCTTTTTGTCTTCTTTGAGATTGTTTGCTGTGTGTGCTAATCGTTAGTTTAAACTGTATGCCGAATTAAGAAATCAAAATGTCATGTATGACCATATCGATTTGTGCATCAGTTTCCACATGTTGTTTAAGAAATTAATAGATGTATTGTAATAAAGGTTGGGTATTGATACATATTTTCCATTATGTTTTCAAATAGCTACATGCTGCCTTACTGCGATTGCCATGAATTCCAGATGCCAACTGATGGATTTTTCATTCGCCAGGTGCACGTAGTCGTCAACGACTGGATCACTGTGACTGTTTTGTGGGACGATCGCCCAGGGCCCATGTGTCCGTACACTCAGTAGCGATTACGAGTAACATAACATCTCTTATGGTGGTCTAGGCCCAAGGACCTGGAATTCACTGTGCGACCCACGTGGGTCCTTTATCGAAAACGAACACTTTGTGTATGGGAGAAGAACAACGTGTGCCTCACAATTGACATTTTCCATCACGAGCAAAGAAACAAATTTGCAATTTGATTGAATATGGGAATGGTCGGATGTTCTCGGAGAGTTTATTGTGAAATAATAGTACTTTACAAATTGTCCAATGTTATTGTTTCCTTTTAAAGACCGGTTTAATATTTTGAATTGCGACGTGCTATGTTGTTACTCGATGTGTGTTGGTTTTCGGGTTCTGCGTCATGGCACGTAGGTCATTATGGATGCATTTGGCTACGCTGAAGAGGAACGTCAGCGAGAAAGGTGTTGAATATGACTAGGGTTGGTTATGTGAGAGTCAGGGGCGGAGCATATGATTTAGTGATGTGAGGGTAGTTTACCTTAGGCAGATGCAGCAATGGATAAGAATAGCACAAGATGGATGCGCCCTGCTGTCACATTTTGTATGTTTCTAAAAGAGGAAAAATGAGGTAAGGTGCATTGGAAATGTTTGCCATAGATCAACGTATGTACAAAAATACATGATCGAACCCTCAGGACAATAATATTTTCTGAGTGTTGCACTTGTGAAACTTATGAAATAATGTTTGGGGAGGTGAGGGGTAATGCTGATCGGTGGAATATTTCTGACGTGAATTCGAATGAGTTTACAAAGTTTGTTGGGATTTTGTGCACACCTTATATGACGAATCATTTGTATATTCTTTTGACAGTTTTGAAAAAATAAAACGTGGGTGGATTTCCAGCAAATTTGCATAAGGCTCATTGGCAAGGATCGAAAAGCATGTTTTTGCAAATGTGGCAGTGTTTTCTTATTTGGAAAATGTCATAATGTAGTTAAAAAAATAGCGGTATAGCTTTAGTGACTGAGGGGTGCTGTAGCCATGGGCAGTGGCCAGAATGTCAGGGTCATGGTATAAGGTCATGATCCTGACAATGTGGCTACTGGCCATGACCAGAAGGAACAAAACATAGGATTAAATTGGCCATGTCCACCAAGGACTGGCTTTGTGGTAAAGTTATTCGAAATTAAGATACATTTGAAAGGGAAGAAAATTGTGCTTGTGGTAATATGGGCACAGGGTTTTGTTTTTGCCGTTTGTAGGCTGCCATGGAAAGCGAAGAGGGGCCCTGTATGGAACCCCGGCCTTCCCTTTTCATGGTGGCCATCTTGGAAAAGGATGCTAAAGGTGTCCCGGTGTAGGACGAAAAATCCTCTTTTTTATTAGCACGAGTTACTGCTTTGGAAACCTAGCCTGCTAATGGCATTCATCCCCCATTTTAGGGGCTGGAATGGGGGGTAATGGTCCAGAGACCTCGTTATCCACTCTCGTTCGATTGGGCTGATAACTTGGCCTGCTGTCCTTTTATCCACTGTTCCAGTCCCTGGGTTGGAGGATGAATGCCACAATATTCCCATTACCATAACACAAAATGCAAATGGAAATGTGGGAAAATCTTATTGCGTCTATGTACTTTACTGAGAAATATAAAGTATATGGAGCCTATGCTGTTTTTTTTAACTTCTATTTTTTAACTCTGAAAGGTGGTTCGTAAAGGAACATTTATTTTGTTTTTGAATGGCTTTTTTTTGGCAGGAGAGGTAAGCACGAAAGTTGGGGAGGGAACTCAGGGAAGAGGCACCAAACACTAATATGGAGGGCTAGGTGGACAGGGGAAAATGTTGTGCGCGTGTTATTTCTAAGGTACGGTGCAGTGTTTCTCATGCTCCTTGATTATAGCAGTGGTGGTGTCTCTTGGGGAGAAGGGATGGCCTTAGCTCATGTCATTTTAAGATAAATAGCAGTTTTGCTAAAAGTATGTACTGTGTACTAGATTGTTAATGGCTGAGTATGAACAGGTGTTGGAGCTGTGCAAGGGAAATGTTGAAGTTGCACGTTTCTACATCAGTAGAAAATGTACTTCCACACGCCAACTACCATCTAAAGGTACTTAGACAAGTAGCCCCGTTGATATCGGTAGAAAATCGCATAAAACTCGTAAGAGCAATAATATTGCCTCGCGTGGACTATTGCAATGCACTGTTGGGGGGAGCTAACAAGGCTGACATTCAACAGCTACAGAAGGTACAAAATGCAGCTGTCAGAATCATCATCTCAGGTTCTGAGATGAAAAGCTCAGAACCCACCGGTGCGGCTAGAAGAAAACTTCATTGGCTTTGAGTGGCATCCCGGATCCAATTCAAAATACTTACTATGTGTCACAAGTATATTTTTGGAAACGCTCCTGCATATTTGAAGGAGAAGATCAACGCCAATCAACCAACAAGAAGCTTACGTTCTTCGGCTGGATCTTTGTTGATCTTACCGCTGATAAAAAGATCTTGTGGTCTAGGACGAGCCTTTGGTGTCCGAGGCGCGCAAGCCTGGAATTCTCTACCGACCCAGATGCGCAAGATTGAGAATCATCTTGTTTTTCGTAAACAGTTGAAGACAATCCTGTTTAAGTAGAATAACCTTAGCTCTGCCTTCTGCTACTTCTATCCCTCAGCACCTGGATGCCTGTGGGCTTTGGTGCCTTATAAGTGTAATTAACATAACATAACATAACTCTCCATGAAGCACAGATCTTATTGTGAAGTGTGTACGGGTTCTTGGACACGTCATCATGCTGTGTGCCACCATGTGGTCATGTGGCATTCTCCGGAAGGTGTGCAATGAAGTCAGATGTTCGTAGAGATTATGGTTACGTTTCACTACTAGAAACCTATGAAATTCATTAAAAAAACATTGTTAAACTGACGTTATGGTTAAGTTGTGCTACTAAAAACATATGAAATTCAGTTAAAAAAAACTTTGTTAAAGGGATGTTATATTCCAAGTAAAACCGAAAACCCAGTGGAATTCGGCAGTTATGGTAATCTAAGCAACCATAACTCGCACCACCACCGTGCACTGCTAAGACTAACACCCAGGTTATCAAAGATGACATCACAAATGTCATTGATGACATCACTGATAACATCACATGTGCATCTACTTTTAAGAAAACTCTGTACAAGGGATTCTTATTATGATGTTGACAGAAAAAGTGTCAAGGATAATTGGAATAGATATCTTGAGCTATGTAGTACACTAGGTAATGCATTGATATAAATAGCATTCTATTATGAAGTTCTTTACACTATACCAAGCTACTCAAGTATAAATATAAGCACTGTGTGCAGCATACATGATGGAGGTGCACTATTCATAATCATATTATGTTGAATAGTGAAATGATAAATGCTTTTTTATTACAGTTTTCTGTACTGTGCAACATGCAATAAGTAGCTAATAAAACCACATACTACATAATTTCATTATTACATACAAAACACAAAGACACAACAACACATACAAATATGAGTATATATAGAGAAAGTGAAATATGCAAAAAAGCAGCAGTAGAAGCCAAAAGTGTTCATAACTTAACTGATTATCTTTATGCACAGAAAGGGTTGTTTTGCTTCAAATCTACTACTTCCCTATGTACAAATATCATATGATGTGACTGCACCCTAAAGAAACTAATGCAAACGCAAAAATGAGCGCAACCAGAGAAAGTACAGTAATAAAAAAACAGCAAAACCATACGAAAGTGTTGATAACCTTACTGATTGTGTATTTCTCCTATGTATATGTTTTATATGCTGTGAGTGGACCCTAAGAGAATTTTTGTAAGAACATATTTAAAGTATAAGTCTACAAATATAGTACTTTTTGATTTTTTTGTTCCTAGCTATTACTGTCTAAGATATATCACTAAAGGAAAAAACAGCGAGTCAGACATGTGATGTTATCAGTGATGTCATTAATGACATTTGTGATGTCATCTTTGATATCCTGGGTGTTAGGCTTATCAGTGCACGGTGGTGGCGTGAGTTATGTTTGCTTAGCTT
This sequence comes from Ambystoma mexicanum, assembly GCF_040938575.1. NCBI lineage: Eukaryota > Metazoa > Chordata > Amphibia > Caudata > Ambystomatidae > Ambystoma > Ambystoma mexicanum. The sequence goes on from NC_090933.1 coordinate 168,384,108, forward strand.
ACCATAACTGCCGAATTGCAGGGGTTTTTCGGTTTTACTTGGAACCATAACGTCCCTTTTACAAAGTTTTTTTTACTGAATATATATATATATATTAGTTGAAAAAAACTTTAGTTTAGGTAATCAGATTTAATGCACAAATCCCTTGAAATTCAGCAGATGTAGGAAGTGATGACTATCTTAACTTGGTGTCCCCTGTTGATAACCCCTAAGATCTAATGATGTGTTATTTGTATAGCGCTTATGCCTAAGCACTTTACATAGAACACATATACATACAATCTAACCCAACTGATACTGGTACTCATTTATCTACTTCGGAATGATGAAAGGCTGAGTTGGCATTGCCGGGATTCGAACCTGTGACCTGCAGATCACAGACATATCACAACAGTGATCACAAAACCCACTGAGCAATCTTGCCAGCTTCTAATTTTTTTAGTCATTCTGAATCCCATCTGTTATGTGTGTACTCATGGGCTTCGCAACAGGGTTGACACTGAGTTAAGATGATCATCCATTGCCACATCTGCTGAATTTCAAGTGTTTTGTTGTGTTAAATCTGATCACTTTAACTTTCCTTTAACTAAAATTGTTTCAATACTTTTCAAGGGTTTTGTTATACTGTGGGATGTCTTGACCCACGCTGATATACTATGCAGCATCACTCTGCTATCTATGGTGCAAGAAACAGCAAAAATGGTGGCAAAACTCTTGTGCGCCAAAACCTCCAAACCATGTTTTCAACACACAAAAAGATGGCTGCACAACCTGCCACCCATGGTGCATGTGTGATGGAATAGAGCACACGCTGCAGAAAAAGTGCCAGTGGGCTCCATGGCAAGCAAACATAGAGTGCAGAGGGAAAAACAGTGCCTTGCAAGTGAAACTCCAAAATTTGCTTGTAAATGACATTTACTGTCCTGCTAAAACTCCAAAATGCCTGTACACAACAATTCTCAACACTCAAAATCTTGCTTGGCGCTAAAATCCATTTAACCTAAGGAAGCACTGCGAATGTACAAAGTCCTGAAATGTTAAGAGCAAAACCTTCTCAGCAAAACTGGATTTCCTGTGAATGACAGTTCCTGTCAAAAATCTGAGTGCAGCACACTGGGCTACCTGTGAAAGACAGTTCCAGTCAAATGGGCTCTCCTGATTAAGCTTTAAAGTTATTTAAACTGAAAGTCTGCCGGATTAGTCAATATAAGGATTGTTGCTGAAAAGAACACAGATTTCAGTTGTTTTTGATCCCACAGGTTTAAATCTAAGAAAGTAATTTATCTATGTCATTTGATGCAACAAGTTTGTTTTCTGCTGGATTTTAAATCAAGTACTTCAACAAAAGGAAGGAACACAAACAATGATCTATGTAAAACAATAGGTGTACCCTCAGATCGTGGAATCTCAAACCAGCCACTTAGCAAATGTGGGCTGCATTATGTCTTCAATCACAAACAATGTTATCACAAAATATCATTTTTAATATATTATTCTCTTTCAAGCACAAGTAATACAAACATTTAAAAAAAAACATATACACAACACGTAGTCATATACATGTTAAAATCATTTCACCTCACAGTATCAAAAGTTGCTCAATATTTGATCAACAAACACAACAATGGCAACTTAATTCATCTTATTCCCCATTGTGTGAACAAGCCCAACTTATATAAGTTTCTGTCCTCTATGTTACGGATAACTGGACATTCATCAAGGGCAGAAGTAGTCCTGTGCTTCAGGCAGATTACTCCTATTCACACACCAGATTTCTATATCTAAGGGTAAAAAACAAGAAAGTGTTACTACACGGGCATTATGGGTCTAATTAATAAACCTAGCCAATCCCTAATCACCAATAGGGTGTCAGGTATACAGAAAATGATATACCTGAACCAGTAGTCAGAAGAAGAGAATGTCTTCGACCTAGATAGCAAAACCAATTATTGCTCTTCACTAGTCTAGCGGATAGGATTAATTATGAGTACCTAGAACCAATACAGACAAACTGTCCTTTAGTCAATAAAATTCTATTCATGCCTTTTCACCTTAAAAAACAACACGGGGCATTAACGTGCCCAAAAAGATTCAAGCCAAAAATAAATAAATCAGCTCACCCTGGGATGTTAAAGCTGATCTTCTCCTACATATGACTCTATCACAGTAGCATATTCTAGAATACGTCCCTTTCAAATTCCAGCAGGCCTTCTGGTGCCTAGAATCAGGAGAGGTCACAATGAGTACCCACTCTCACAGAAATCTTGGATGAATCTGTCTGGACCCTAAACAGAGGACCCTTACCTCTCTTAAGCTGTTATTCACACTCCACACCTCATTGGAATGGATGATTGGAAGAAAGGAGCCTCATCTTCCTCAATAGTAGTGTTTTCAAAAACAAGGGGTCACGCCTCTCATTCTGAAAGTAAAGATCACTATGTGAGCTAAATATATCTTCACATGTAGGGACTCTACTCATGTAAAAAAAAAACACTCTCAAACTCTTACCTCTTCAGGGAAGCTCTCCTGGAAAAAAGGGGCAGGGTACCGAACCTTCAGACCCGAAATCGGCGGAAAAACACACTCCCGCCAAGGTGAACACCGTTAAAAAACCCTTAGTACGCGTTAGTGGCGCTAAAACATGCTGTCATCACGCTGGATGTTGCATGATGATGTCATACGTCGCAGCACTGAGCCGAACATCGGCTGACAGTCGGACTCGGCTCCAACCCCCCAGCTGTTGTGTAGTTGCCTAGCAACCATCCCCTGAAGGTAAAAGGTACTGGAAAAGAAATGGGGCAGCCCTATGATTAGGAATGGAAGAGAAATTAAGTATCCTCGAATGTAAATGGGCCCCTACCCAGAGCTGAAAAAATTCATTAATGGGCATGAAAGGGAAAAGCAAATATGTAGCCCCATAAACTCGCAGATCCTAATCCAGTATTATGAATCGGTACGGACCCCAAAGCACACATCAATGTCCCCTGCCCCTGATCATGTCAGAAAAATGTAAAAGGGAAGCAACCCACATCAAACAGTGTGGGTTCTACATCTTTAAAGATTGATATACAGTGACTTCCCTTATATAAAAATTATGCATTAAAGCAGCACACTATATCAGACATCTTGTTCCATGGTTCTGAATTTTGAAACAATTGATATTAGTGTCTTCTTCAGTGGATAACAACAGTAAGTGCAACACTCCATTGATCACTGAGTGTAAAGCCGAAATTGGTGGGTTACTTATCTAATATTATGCCACTCAATATTCTCATTAAGTCCCGTAACATGACTATTAGTAAGAAAGATAAGTTTCTGTTCCAGATTGATCAATTTCCTGTTAATTTCATCTTGGTATCTCCCTTTGATCTTTTTTAAAATGCACCATTCAAAGTCCAGAAATGTATGTCCTTTGTCTTCAAAATGTTTCACTAGAGGAGCTTTCTCAGTATGGTTTCTCAAACAGCTCCTGTGCTCGATCATACGAGTCTTGCACTTTTTGTTGGTCTTCCCTATATACAATAGATCACAGGGACATCTAATCATGTAAATTACATTTTCCGTTTTACAGTTTGTATGTTCTTCTCATGTGTGAAATTAGTTTGATCTTTCTTCAGTCTCTTAATTCTTTCTGAGCTAGATTCCCCTTTAAATGTTTGCATTTCTTTCATGTGGGCCTCTAATTTAGTTTTAAAAACTTCAATATCAAAGTTCTTTTTCATTTCTTTTTCCAATGTATTCAGATCCACTAAGATCTTTTTGGTAGTTGCCTGGGCTGTCTCAATGATTAAAACTAGCCAATCTCTCCCACACTTGTTGGCTATATAGCTCCATTTCAATTTAAATTCTGCATTGTCTAGGAAGAGCCTGGGTTCATTACGGACTATTAAACCCTGAGGTAGTGCCTGATTTTTCAAATACTCCAGCATGATTAAGGCATGTAACTCTGTTTGTATCAATCTTTTGCAAGTCTGAGTGAGTTCATCCCATCTTTTCCTATGTCACTCAATTAATTATCTAACCCCAACTCTGGTATGGAATTCAAGAGTTGAAGAATGTAATCTTCGGTATACGCCAGACTTTTGTCTGATGCTATCGTCATAATGCTAACTATGGCTTAAGAAAACTCATCCTGTACCCAAAATGTCCCTACCTATCCTGCTAGTGTAGTGGAACCCTACGAGACAGCATGTGCCTCACAGACAGATAATATTCTATAAGGGTAGCCCCACACTGAGGTGATATTTCTTCCTACTCAGTGAGGATATGTACTTCAACAAAAGGAAGGAAAAGAAACCATGATCTATGTAAAACAATAGGTGTACCCTCAGATCGTGGAATCTCAAACCAGCCACTTAGCAAATGTGGGCTACATTATGTCTTCAATCACAAACAATGTTATCACAAAATACCATTTTTAATATATTATTCTCTTTCAAGCACAAGTAATACAAACATTTAAAAAAAAACATATGCACATCACATAGTCATATACGTGTTAAAATCATTCCACCTCACAGTATCAAAAGTTGCTCAATATTTGATCAACAAACACAACAATGGCAACTTAATTCATCTTATTCCCCATTGTGTGAACAAGCCCAACTTATATAAGTTTCTGTCCTCTATGTTACGGGTAACTGGACATTCTCAGGGGCAGAAGTAGTCCTGTGCTTCAGGCAGATTCCTCCTATTCATACACCAGATTTCTATATCTAAGGGTAAAAAACAGGAAAGTGTTACCACACGGGCATTATGGGTCTAATTAATCAACCTAGCCAATCCCTAATCACCAATAGGGTGTCAGGTATACAGAAAATCGTATACCTGAACCAGTAGTCAGAAGAAGAGAATGTCTTCGACCTAGATAGCAAAACCAATTATTCCTCTTCACTAGTTTAACGGATAGGATTAATTATGAGTACCTAGAACCAATACAGACAAACTGTCCTTTAGTCAATAAAATTCTATTCATGCCTTTTCACCTTAAAAAACAACACGGGGCATTAATGTGCCCAAAAAGATTCAAGCCAAAAATAGATAAATCAGCTCACCCTGGGATGTTAAAGCAGTTCTTCTCCTACATATGACTCTAACACAGTAGCATATTCTAGAATATGTCCCTTTCAAATTCTAGCAGGCCTTGTGGTGCCTAGAATCAGGAGAGGTCACAATGAGTACCCGCTCTCACTGAATTCTTGGATGAATCCGTTTGGACCCTAAACAGAGGACCCTTACCTCTCCTAAGCTGTTATTCACACCCCACACCTCATTGGAATGGATGATTGGAAAAAAGGAGCCTCATTTTCCTCAATAGTAGTGTTTTCAAAAACAAGGGGTCACGCCTCTCATTCTGAAAGTAAAGATCACTATGTGAGCTAAATATATCTTCACATGTAGGGATTCTACTCATGTAAAAAAAAACTCTCAAACTCTTACCTCATCAGGGAAGCTCTCCTGGAAAAAAGGGGCAGGCTACCGAACATTCAGACCCGAAATCGGCAGAAAAACACACTCCCGCCAAGGCGAACGCAGCTAAAAAACCCTTACTATGCGTTAGTGGCAATACATCATGCCGTCATCACGCTCGACGTTGCGTGATGACGTCAAATTGAAATGGAGCTATATAGCCAACAAGTGTGGGAGAGATTGGCTAGTGTTAATCATTGAGACGGCCCAGGCAACTACCAAAAAGATCTTAGTGGATCTGAATACATTGGAAGAAGAAATGAAAAAGAACTTTGATATTGAAGTTTTTAAAACTAAATTAGAGGCCCAGATGAAAGAAATGCAAACATTTAAAGGGGAATCTAGCTCAGAAAGAATTAAGAGACTGAAGAAAGATCAAACTAATTTCACACATGAGAAGAACATACAAACTGTAAAACGGAAAATGTAATTTACATGATTAGATGTCCCTGTGATCTATTGTATATAGGGAAGACCAACAAAAAGTGCAAGACTCGTATGATCGAGCACAGGAGCTGTTTGAGAAACCATACTGAGAAAGCTCCTCTAGTGAAACATTTTGAAGACAAAGGACATACATTTTTGGACTTTGAATGGTGCATTTTAAAAAAGATCAAAGGAAGATCCCAAGATGAAATTAACAGGAAATTGATCAATCTGGAACAGAAACGTATCTTTCTTACTAATAGTTATGTTACAGGACTTAATGAGAATATTGAGTGGCATAATATTAGATAAGTAACCCACCAATTTCGGCTTTACACTCGGTGATCAATGGAGTGTTGCATTTACTGTTGTTATCCACTGAAGAAGACAATAATATCAATTGTTTCAAAATTCAGAACTATGGAACAAGATGTCTGACATAGTGTGCTGTTTTAATGCATAATTTTTATATAAGGCAAGTCACTGTATATCAATTTTTAAAGATGTAGAACCCACACTGTTTGATGTGGGTTGCTTCCCTTTTACATTTTTTTGACATGATTAGGGGCAGGGGACATTGATGTGTGCTTTGGGGTCCGTACCGATTCATAATACTGGATTAGGACCTGCGGGTTTATTGGGCTACATATTTGCTCTTCTCTTTCATACCCATTAATGAATTTTTTCACCTCCGGGTAGGGGCCCATTTACATTCGAGGATACTTATTTTCTCTTCCATTCCTAATCATAGGGCTGCCCCGTTTCTTTTCCAGTACCTTTTGCCTTCAGGGGATGGTTGCTAGGCAACTACACAACAGCTGTGGGGTTGGTGCCGAGTACAATTGTCAGCCGATGTTCGGCTCGGTACAACGACGTATGACGTCATCACGCAACGTCCAGTGTGATGACGGCATGACGTAGCGCCACTAACGCATAGTAAGGGTTTTTTAACGGCGTTCACCTTGGTGGGAGTGTGTTTTTCCGCCGATTTCGGGTCTGAATGTTCGGTACCCTGCCCCTTTTTTCCATGAGAGCTTCCCTGATGAGGTAAGAGTTTGAGAGTGTTTTTTTTTTTTAAACAGAGAGGCGTGACCCCTTGTTTTTGAAAACACAACTATTGAGGAAGATGAGGCTCCTTTCTTCCATGCATCCATTCCAATGAGGTGTTGAGTGTGAATAACAGCTGAAGAGAGGTAAGGGTCCTTTGTTTAGGGTCCAGACGGTATCATCCAAGATTTCAGTGAGAGTGGGACTCATTGTGACCTCTCCTGATTCTAGGCACCAGAAGGCCTGCTGGAATTTGAAAGGGACGTATTCTAGAATATGCTACTGTGATAGAGTCATATGTAGGAGAAGAACAGCTTTAACATCCCAGGGTGAGCTGATTTATCTATTTTTGGCTTGAATCATTTTGGGCAATTTAATGCCCCGTGTTGTTTTTTAAGGTGAAAAGGCATGAATAGAATTTTATTGACTAAAGGACAGTTTTTCTGTATTGGTTCTAGGTACTCATAATTAATCCTATCTGCTAAACTAGTGAAGAGCAATCATTTGTTTTGCTATCTAGGTCGAAGACATTGGGCCTCATTACACGGAAGGCGGTGAGCCATGGCGCTATTAGCGCCATGGCTCATGCCGGTAAAATACCGGCACCGCCTTGGCGGAAAGGGGATTTACCGCCCCATTCCAAGGTTGGTGGGGCGGTAAATCCCCCTTCCGCCATTGCCCTTCCCCATTCCCATTTCTGCCCCATAGGGCTCTATGGGAATGGGGAAGGCGCTAATTACAGCACCGCAATATTGCGGTGCCGTAATTAGCTCCGAGGTCCCTTAGCGGGTTGGCTTTTAACGCCTGCAAAAAGCAGGCGTTAAAGCACCAACCCGCTAAGGGACCTCGTAGTAAGGCGGTAATGGTTAACGGTCACCGTTACCATTAATGGTGGCCGTTAACCATTACTGCATTCCGTGTAATGAGGCCCATTCTCTTCTTCTGACTACTGGTTCAGGTATATGATTTTCTGTATACCTGACACCCTATTGGTGATTAGGGATTGGCTAGGTTGATTAATTAGACCCATAATGCCCGTTTAGTAACACTTTCTTGTTTTTTATCCTTAGATATAGAAATCTGGTGTATGAATAGGAGAAATCTGCCTGAGGCACAGGACTACTTCTGCCCCTGATGAATGTCCAGTTACCCGTAACATAGAGGACAGAAACTTATATAAGTTGGGCTTGTTCACACAATGGGGAATAAGATGAATTAAGTTGCCATTGTTGTGTTTGTTGATCAAATATTGAGCAACTTTTGATACTGTGAGGTGGAATGATTTTAACATGTATATGACTATGTGATGTGTATATGTTTTTTTTTAAATGTTTGTATTACTTGTGCTTGAAAGAGAATAATATATTAAAAATGATATTTTGTGATAACATTGTTTGTGATTGAAGACATAATGCAGCCACATTTGCTAAGTGGCTGGTTTGAGATTCCACAATCTGAGGGTACACCTATTGTTTTACATAGATCATTGTTTGTGTTCCTTCCTTTTGTTGAAGTACATAGTATATATCCTCAATGAGTAGGAGGGAATATCACCTCAGTGTGGGGCTACCCCTGTAGAATATTATCTCTCGGATTTTAAATCAAGAAATTAAGAATAAATTAGCCTGGCTTTATCTGCCAGAAGTGGAAAAACAGGTTTCCCCTAAGGTGAGGGCATTCCTCTCAGTAGATACTCACTAACATATGATAATAGTGGGGTAGGACAGACTTTTGTCTGCAGCCAGAGGCTTAACAGTGGCAGATTATCCAGGCCAGGAAATGGACGTGTGAAGAGGTTGTAAACTTGGCTTGCCAAGGTTCCCAAAGGTGGGGGCTACTCCTTGAGCTATAGAGAGAGACAAAGGGTGGACCATGTTCTGCTAAGAACATGTAATGAACCATTTTTACAGACTCATAACATATTATCAGAAATGGTGAATAATATAAAAAGGGCAGATTTGTTAGTCTAAGTTTTGGCACTACATTTCAAAATGAGGTGGAACTGTGTAGCATATTCTGAACAGGAATGGCAATATATGTGATTTTATGGGAACTGTATTTATGCTAGAATTGTTAAACGTTACACACACATATCCCTATGATAAACACAAATATTTGTGGAAATTTGGAGAAAGTTTAAAAAATGTTTTCATGGTGAAATGGACAAAATGCTGGAGAAAGGCGAAACAAGATCTCACAGCTGTGGGATTTTGGTGAACGAACAGATACTCCATAAAATATGGAATACTTGTGTGTAATTTTCATAGAGGTTACAAATGTATGAATATGTATTTAGGACAAAATTCGATTTTGATACTAGTGGCTAGGGGAGGGTTCTTAGGACTGCAAACGCCAAACCATAAATGTGACCTAATCAGTCCTTGACCAATCACTCAGATGTAAGGCGGAGATGAGGCTCTGATCCAATCCCGGTCCACAGGGGCGAGGTTAGTTAAGCCGGCCCATACACCCATTCTTGTGATGTCATTTAAAAGGATAAATAGAGACAGCTGACAACACATAGACACACTCACTCTTCTGATTCCAGGGAAGCACTCTGATCCAGCATTCTACATCTAACATTAAACATCCTTCCAGATCCAGATGCCAAGGACCAATCCAAGCAGTAGCTGAACCATTTTCAGTTAGGCCTCAATCCTCAAAATAATCCTTACAAACCCAGTGAAGCGCTGTGGTGTGAGAAAGCATCCTGAAACTAGCATCCTGAATCTATCTGCCTTCCTACCATAATGCTTGCCTAATGAACTCGCCATTCCACTGGTTTGAAATACCCAGAAACAAGAAGGACAGATCCTGTACAGTTCCGGTGACCGGCCTAGGCGATCCAGTCCCGCGCCTGATGTGCTATCTTTCCTTGATAGATCCAAACCATTGACCAGAACCGCAGAACCGTGACTGTCCAAAAATCTTAGAATCCCAGTGCATTGTGAGTATTAATAGGACAATAGAGAACAATTGTATACCTTGCATTATTTTGTTCCATTCTGATCTCTGAACTATGCCTACTTTTCCAGCCAGTAACAGTGTCAAAATCTTTAGTGCTATCTTATTCTGTCTAGTTGCTAAAGCACCATTTTCATAGTCATCTTTATTTGTGTAAATCTGATCCATAAATCCCACTTTGAGTGTTTGGACTGGTGCCGCCAGGGAAGGTGATGGAGATCTGTTACTGAAGTCATGAATCAGTCTCAGAGCTGACTTCATCCCGACTTGGTTGCGTAGCCTGAATGCTCTAGTCTTGAATGAAAGCATAAGCCATATTTACTGACTCTAAACTGAAGTCCTTGTTCAAATTCGTGTCTTTATTTTCGAAAAACACTCTCACTAAAACCTCTATAACTCCCTCAGTTTTTAAGATAGAAGCGAAATTTGAACTCCCACTTGTACCTAACATCGTTAGCTATATCTACAACTCAAATTTAAATTGCCTATTGGTCGGTTGAGGGTGTTCCAAGGGGAACCCCTAACCATAGTGCTATCTGTTCCAAACCAACTCAGAAGTATTATTTTCTTTGCTGCATTATTTTTGTGTTCATTACTTCATTCCTAGTGCATGAAAGATATTATTCATTGTTCCTGTCACCCCATTGGTGATTGTTATTACGTATTAAAAATATATTGTGATTTTCAATTCTAAATAAATAAACAAATAATTACCTTTACAGCTAGCCTGATTCCTGGTTCAGTGTAACCTGGGGGGTATTTTGAGGAGGGTGTGATATGAGTGGTATATCATTCAGAATATTGAACTTATAGATAAAAATAAATAAGGGTTTCATTTGCACACTACATGCTGGGCGAGACTTGGGTGTGTGCCTGATTCAAATCACTTACAGCTTGGGGCTCGGGTCCGGGATCCTGAATTTGACATACCACTCGTGATAGTCTAACACAGCATACTAGTCGGCGGGGTACATACACCTTTTTGGGTTGGCATACTGTGCTACACTGTACAAGCACCTCTCAAAATAAATACCCATAAGAATTGGGCCTGTTTGCAAAGATAAATTAACCCTGAGATAAGTCAGAAGGAAATTAATATTTCTCGAATGGCAACCCCAGTGGAAATAAAAATTGCCAGGGAATACATTCTGCACAAACTGTTTGTCAGGGGTGAGAGGCCAGAACAGGACGAACAGGTATGGTTGCAGGAAATAAAACAACAAGTCACTGCAATCAACCTTGATACCTGACAGGACAAGGGTCCATTTCATCAAGTGCTTAGCAAATTGTATATGGCCCCAACAATAAAAGAGAAGCAGTGTAAAATTGCCAAAATAGCAGCCTACCTGTACCTCCACATAGGAATCATACAGGAAAAACATGCAGACAGTATAGATTTGACAAAGAGGCAAGGGGAAGCACTGCAGAAAATCCAGACCAATCTGGACTCTGCAGAGCAAAGGCTCCAGGATAGCCAAGAATCTAAAACAGAGGCTAGGCAGTATATCACCAAACTCCAAGAATATCTGGCTCTATTGCAGCAAAAGAATGTAGAACAGGATCTCAAATTACAGATACTGCAAGAGGAGTATCAGGAAAGGCTTGACTCTTTACAACAGAGTCAACAAAAGCTGGAGCAGCAATTAACTTTTAACAGAGTCTGCACAAAACAGTTAGTTGTCCTACAAGACTGCATAGACAAATTAAAAGAGGAAAACAATAAATCAATTATTAAAGACATCCACTCTCAGGAGGAATTTGATGAAGAGTGCCAGAAGTCTAGTGCATTCAAAAAACAGAGGGATGACCGGCTGAGCAGAGGGGCACTCTAACTCAGGAAAGGGATGCCTTAGGCCAGGAAGTCATCCAATTAAAAACTAATGTGGAGGAGAGAAAGCTGGTCCTTCAGGAGTTTAGTGAAATCAAAACTGGTTATGAAAAGCTACTAGAGCACACCAGGCAGGTGGAGGATGCTCTGGCCAAGAACAATCAGACCAATAAGGAACTATCAAGGCTGGGTGGACCTTCACCCCACTCCTCCTAACCTGTGTCTTCCCAGGAGTTCTCCGGTCTTTCTGTCTTCTTCTTAAGTCTTGATGACTTGGTAGGTCGTTCTCTTTGTTCCTTCTTGTGATGAAGGTAAGGGCGAGCCCCCTCAGTCGCCACCCTGACCAGGGAGGAAACCTGGGTCAAGGGAAAGACCAAGGGGCAAGCCCCTAAATCAGGGAAAAAGCTGGAGCAGAAAAAACCCTGATATCTGAGATGATAACAGATGGATCTTCCGATATGGTATGTATGGCTGGAGATGAATACAGCTGACAGTCTTTGCTAACAGATGGGTCTTCCGGTATGGTATGTATGCTGGAGATGGATAAAGCTGACGGTCTTTGCGTAAGGATGAAATAAGGGGAACATTCCAGGACGTGAACACAATTCCGCAATCTGAAAAACTTGCGGAAGGTTGCAAACGGGCCAGCGAAAACAAGGTAAGGAAGAAACAAATCGGGAAAGGCTACCCAAGGAGGCTGCTGTCGGGGTACTTAATGAAAGGAACAGAAGCCGAAGCAGATAGAATAGCAGGTAAGTAACAAGGAAGGCAATACGAAAGACAGAAGCGGAAGTAAATCCACCAAAGCAATGAAAGTATGAATAATTGTAAGGCAATGGCGACAGGGCACCGAGAAAGAAGAATAGACAGAAAGCGATCGTCTGGGAAGACGAAGACGAAGGAAGAGGAAAGGATTCGGAAAATGGTCCGAACGAGATAGGAGATTTCTAAGAAGGGAAAGGCTAGTAAGGTAAGGTTGAAAGTGGAAGGTACGATAGAAGCAGAGCCGAAGGCAAGGGGAGGATAGCACAGACAAGGAGTGCCAAACAAGAATCGAAAAGCACCCAAACGTACATTAAAGAGATAAGTCCACGGAGTGTGAGTAGCAAACACGGAAGTAACCTAGCAGAGAGGAGGAGGGGGAAAAAAAGAAGGGGAACGCGAGAGGAAAATGCACAGGAATGTCAATCGAAACTGCCGGCGAGTGAATCAAAGACGATACAAAACACCAGCGTTAGAGGAAAGGACCTATTTAATGACAGAAGCCATGACAGAAAAGGCATAGAATGTTGAGACAGACAGCAGGCGGCCATGTTAAGTGAGTTGCCATCGATTCCAACGCTTCCATGCCTGAAGCATGACAGGAACAAACTCAGAAGGCAAGTCTCCTGCAGCAAAAATTGGCCCTGTATTTCCAATCTAGGCAGGAAGCACAGAGAGACAATGAGGCTCTCCGTGAAAAGAATGAAAGGCTCCACAAACCGATAGCTGTGCAGGAATAAATCATAGAGACCAGTATGGCCTTAATAGAGGAGCAAAAGGGTCAGATTTTGGCATGTCATCAGGGAATAGGGGCTGAAAGAGATGAGGTAAGATGGGAAAGAGAACCCCCTGAGCATAACCTCAGGACCCCTGTCATCAGGGACTTTAATCGCTTCAGTTCCATGGACTCTGCCACCCTCATAAGGGCCTCAGGGATTGTAGACTTCAGCACAATGGGAAACATGCGACTGACAGATCAGCGCCTCCCAGAAATGGATGGGCGGGCATCGCTGTACAATTTCCCAAATGTGAGGGCTAGCCTCTCTGATCAAGAAGACTCCACTGAGGGGAGAATCAGAGAATTGGATCCTCAAAAATATCTCTCACCAAGGGATCAGTCTGTCTAATTTGGTGGGGAACTTCATGAAACTAGACCCACCAAGAGCATCTTAAAAACCTCTTCCCAGCTAGGTCAGTGGGGGGGGGGGCACTCAGCCAATCCTGGAGGTAAGGGAGAATCAGAAGACTCTTCTGAGAGCCACAGGTCTCAAGAGACTAGGCCCCCACATTCTGCCAGCCATTCAGAAGCTCACAGAATCAGGAAGAGCATAGAGGATCAGATAGCCACCTCCTGTAGCAGTGCCTCTGAGTCAGAGGATGAGTAGACAAGGGTGACTGAAACCAAAAGCGCCAACAAAATTAAGAGAGCCCTACTGAAAGATCCCCTGAAACAAATCAAGGCCATTAGGAGCGTCGTATCTCGCCATCATAAAAATGCCAAATATTCAGTGTGGGAGCACCTCGAGTTGTATGAGCAAATGATGGATATTTTACACCTGAAGGATAGCCAACGTTGCATTCAGTATGTCAAGTGGACATTTCCCCCTGAATACTCAGCTTCTTTGCAGGGCTGGAGGATCAGGACCACTCAAGATGGTCCACCTATAGGGCGGCCATTTTAAAGCATTTCTCTATACATAGAAACCCTCAAGAGGCCCGCAAGGCGGCCTACAATCTGCAATGTGGGGAAGACCAGGCCCCACAAGAATTTGTACAACAGTTAAAATGTGCCTTTGCGCAGACCACCAGGAGGCTGCGCACAGACAGTAGGGAGTTCATCAATACCTTCTTTCATGCACTCCCTAAATACATAATGACCCAGCTGGTGAGGGACTTTCATGACAAGAGATCACTAGACTGGGTCATTGAACAGGCAACTCGCATTGATGAAGTGCAGAACCGGTAGAAAATAAAAGTACCAATAAAAACTCCAAATCAACCAACACCCCTGCTGCTGCTAAGGTGGCAGAGGTGAAGGTTGCCCCCATTTTAGATCTGGAGATGGGGGGCCTAAAAACATTCCTGCGCAAAATCCTCCTAACCAAAGACCCAGAAGGCCCTCGGCCAATCCCAAACAGGTAGTCAGGGAGGTAACCTCACAAATGGGACCACTTACTCCCCTGACTATATCAAACCTGTTACAAGGGCAGCAGATCCATCCTGAGCTATGTGTGGACTCCCCCAGACCAAGGGGGGGGATTCAACCAGGCAGCTGCCAGCCCAGGAAACTTCCCTCCTAACTTTCCCCATGAGGGCAGTAATCCCCCAAATTCCGGGTTGAGTTTCTTTCCCCGGTACCCGCCAAACATCAACCCCCAAAACAACCCTTCTTTCTTTCCCCACTTTCCTGAGCCTAGACAGCCCAATCCGGCAGAGGGGTGGCCAATGGTGGAGGGGTACCAGAACTATCCCAACCAAGGGTATTATGGCAGAAGGGACAGTTACCCATCCCGTGATCAACCTAGGATGGACCAGAGAACCCCGTACCAGCCAGAGCGGGTGTCCCAACTGGAGCGCCAGGTTCCGAACTTGGCACAGGATCTGGGTTGCATGTTGAGGGCCCAGCAGAAACCTCAGATGAACATGGCCTCTCAGAACCCCTCAAATCAAGGGTCTAGTACTCCAGAGCAATGACGGGGAGAGAACCCCGACAACCCACCGGTTCCCAGAGAGGAGGCACAGGAGGAAGGGGGTGTAAAGCCTTAGAGGAAACTTCCTTCCCCACTTGTGAAAAGCCGCTAGAAACCCTGTAACCAGAACCAAAATCTCCTCCTGACCCAAAAATCTGCAACCTAAGGAACAGAGGGCGGGTAGGAGAAATAAAGGGCCTAAAAAGACCCATTTTGTGGAGGAGGTTAGAATCTTCCAATTTGAAGGAGAGGGGTCCTCAGAGGATTCTGTGAAAAGGATCTTCTCATTCACGGATGGGGAAACTGCTCCCAAAGAAAAATGGGTCCCAAGAGATCCTAATCCAGACTGGGTAGGTGTGGGGGCTGAATTAAAACCGTCCATCATTGAACCCCAGAATGATCAACCAGAAAATCACCTTGTTCAAACCAATTCTGGTGACTGCCTCCAAAAACGGACGGGGGGTGCAGCCCAGAATCAGAACCAGGGGAGTCCAAAACTCCCCCCATATACAACTGTCACCTTTTACTTTCAGGTTCCCCAGATCCCAAATAGAATCCTGCCCAAACCACCCGTCTGTCAGAATCCAGAGCAAAGAAATTAACGCACCAATTGGCCCAAAATGCGCATTATCTTTGCCCCCATGAGAAAAAGGAAGGAAGATTGTATGCCCCGGTCCAAATACAGGGGCAATGTACTTTTTTGGCACTGGTGGACACTGGATCCCAAGCCACCCTTCTGACAAAAAGGGGCTTTGATCAGCTGAATTCAGAAAGGGGGAGATACCACATCCCTCTCACCCCTCTTCCTGGACAACTTCAGAACTTCGATGGGAAGGAAATTCCCGTCGAGGGGACTGCGGATTTAGACATTAAAATTGGGCGACACAAGGTGAAACACCCGGTCATAGTTGTGACTCCAGAGGGTACACCATGTTTACTAGGGAATGACATCCTGCATAGATTGTCTCCCCTCATAGATTGTGTAAATATGGTCCTCTGGACACAGACTAACCGACCAATAAAATTAAAACATAGTGTCCACCATGTTGGTATAAATGGCACGTGTCACATGGTTGAACAAAAACCTGACCAAATTGAATTCCATTTGCGAAACAATCAAATCCCTGAAGTGACAGTAATTGCAGTAGGACAACAAACTGGTGATGGGAAGTCCTCTCTATTTGTGAAAATCAACCTTCCTTCCAGTCTTAAGTGGCATTCCACACTGCAAATTCACAATCAGAAAATCCCACTACCATAGTCCAAAATGATGTGAAATCAGCTCAAAGCTTGGCTGACATTCAGAAAATTGGAGAACAGTTGTTCATCCCTATTCAGTTAAATAAGGGAAGGACTCTGTTCTCGACCGAGTGTGCGTGAACAACGGCAAGAGCTTCATCACTGGGGCCATGTTCTGAAAACTCCCAAAAGATCCAGCCATTCCCACATTTAAATTGATAGACAAATGGGAAATTGACCTAGAAACACCCAATTCCAAACATCTCCTGCCTAGCAGGTTTATGCTCAAAATGTCCATAGGCAACAAGAGCAAAATCCATAATTGTTGGGTCGTGTGAGATGTCCCTGCTGCATTTTATTTAGGCAGTGACATTCTCAATCGCTTTGCCATTAGTTTGGACCTAATAAACTTCAAAGCCTGGTTCCAATTAGCGGGTAATCCCATGGACTTCGATCAGCTCAATTGCTGCTATATGCAGTTGCAATTCAGATTGGAGAGGAAGTCACCATCCCAGAATGGACCCGACAATTCTCACTCAAAGTAAAATTCAAAACAGGACAGAAACTGAAAAAACCTGGCACATATGTTCACCTCAATGCCCATTTCCAACAGCAAGGGTTGGGGTTAAACCCAACACCACTAGTCAATACTGAGCATGACACCATTCCAATAGTGGTGGATAAAAGCAACCTTAGGAGTATCACTCTGGGCGCATGCACCAATATTGGAATGGCGGTTGATGACCGACATTTTTCCATAGATTTAGGTAATGAACTGGTAGGACCAATCCCCAATGACTGTTTTGGCAGTGATAGCGACAATGACACAACACCAGACAGGATCTTCACCCGGCATGGGGGGAATTTCCTGGTGTGCTCTTCCTGCCCTTATGGTAAGTAAGAGGTGATCTGTTACTTCAGGAGGGATGAGGTGATCTTTCAAGTCTACCAGGACTGTCTTCCCCACCGGAAGCCATCAGTCCAAGTCAGTACTTTAACCAGGGAGTTCTCCACCCAGCTGGAGGAGGCCGTTGAGTTAGCCAAACCGGAAGACTTTCCGGGCTTCAGGTAGATGGTTGAAGAGAGAGTCAACCTAGCTGATGCCTGTGAGACTCTGGAGCAAACGCAAACATTGAAACAAGTCTTCTTAGATTTTCAAGATCTCTTTGTGGTGGATTCATTTGACTGTGGTCGCCCAGAAATCCACACACCAACAATTCCCACAGACCCTGGCATGACTCCAGTGTTTCTGAAGCAATATCACTTGCCTCTCAAAATGGAGTCCCTTAAAGAAATAATTAAGAACCTTGAGTCCCGTGATATAATTTGTCCAGTCCATAGCACCTTCAATAATCCGGTGCTGGGGATTTTGAAACAAAACGGCCAGTGAAGACTCTGTGCTGACCTAAGGGAGCTCAACAAATGGGTCCACACTTCCCGATGGCCTCTTCCCTACATTGACCAAGGGCTGGCCCAGATCCAGGGGTCAATGGTAAACACTGCCATTGATCTGACCAATGGGTACTGAACTGTACCTGTCAGTAGGGAGGACCAATACAATCTGGTCTTTACCTTTGGGCGGCAGCAGTACACTTGGACCCAAACTCGCTTCTGATGCATCAACTCTGGCAATTAATTTAATATTTTACTGCTTAAGGCCATGTCCGACTTGGGTGAAAGGGGAAACCTGACCTATGTAGATGATGTTCTAATCAAAAGCTCAACAACTGTGGAAGAACACATAGCAGAGATCTGTTATGTTGAGACACAGTTGAGAGCTGTCGGAGCAAAATTCTCTTTCCAAAAGGCACAGTGGTGCAGGACCGTGTCAATTTTTTGGGGCATGAGATAACTCATGAGGGTCTCTGTCCTCAGGAAAAGAAAGTAGAATAGACAGAAAGCGATCGTCTGGGAAGGCGAAGACGAAGGAAGATGAAAGGATTCGGAAAAGGGTCCGAACGAGATAAGAGATTTCTAAGAAGGGAAAGGCTAGAAAGGTAAGGTTGAAAGCGGAAAGTACAATAGAAGCAGAGCCGAAAGCAAGGGGAGGATAGCACAGACAAGGAGTGCCAAACAAGAATCGAAAAGCACCCAAACGTACCTTATAGAGATAATTCCACGGAGTGTGAGTAGCAAACACGGAAGTAACCTAGCAGAGAGGAGGAGGGGAAAACATAGAAGGGGAATGCAAGAGGAAAATGCACAGGAATGTCAATCGAAACTGCCGGCGAGTGAATCAAAGACGATACAACACACCAGCGTTAGAGGAAAGGACCTATTTATTGACAGAAGCCATGACAGAAAAGGCATAGAATGTTGAGACAGAAAGCAGGCGGCCATGTTAAGTGAGTCGCCATCGATTCCAACGCTTCCATGCCTTAAGCATGACAGGAACAAACTCAGAAGGCAAGTCTCCTGCAGCAAAAATTGGCCCTGTATTTCCAATCTAGGCAGGAAGCACAGAGAGACAATGAGGCTCTCTGTGAAAAGAATGAAAGGCTCCACAAACCGATAGCTGTGCAGGAATAAATCATAGAGACCACTAAGGCCTTAATAAAGGAGCAAAAGGCTCAGATTTTGCCATGTCATCAGGGAATAGGGGCTGAAAGAGATGAGGTAAAATGGGAAAGAGAACCCCCTGAGTATAACCTCAGGACCCCTGTCATCAGCAACTTTAATCCCTTCAGTTCCATGGACTCTGCCACCCTCATGTCCACTGGTTCATATGAGACAAGTGCCTCAGGGATTGTAGACTTCAGCACAATGGGAAACATGCGACTGACAGATCAGCGCCTCCCAGAAATGGATGGGCGGGCATCGCTGTACAATTTCCCAAATGTGAGGGCTAGCCTCTCTGATCAAGAAGACTCCACTGAGGGGAGGATCAGAGAATTGGATCCTCAAAAATATCTCTCACCAAGGGATCAGGCTGTCTAATTTGATGGGGAACTTCATGAAACTAGACCCACCAAGAGCATCTTAAAAACCTCTTCCCAGCTAGGGCAGTGGGGGGGGCACTCAGCCAAACCTGGGGGTAAGGGAGAATCAGAAGACTCTTCTGAGAGCCACAGGTCTCAAGAGACTAGGCCCCCACATTCTGCCAGCCATTCACAAGCTCACAGAATCAGGAAGAGCATAGAGGATCAGATAGCCACCTTCTGTAGCAGTGCCTCTGAGTCAGAGGATGAGCAGACAAGGGTGACTGAAACCAAAAGCGCCAACAAAATTAAGAGGGCCCTACTGAAAGATCCCCTGAAACAAATCAAGGCCATTAGGAGCGTCATAACTCGCCATCATAAAAATGCCAAATATTCAGTGTGGGAGCACCTCGAGTTGTATGAGCAAACGATGGATATTTTACACCTGAAGGATAGCCAAAGTTGCATTCAGCATGTCAAGTGGACATTTTCCCCTGAATACTCCAGCTTCTTTGTGGGGCTGGAGGATCAGAACCACTCAAGATGGTCCACCCATAGGGCGGCCATCTTAAAGCATTTCTCTATACATAGAAACCCTCAAGAGGCCCGCAATGCGGCCTACAATATGCAATGTGGGGAAGACCAGGCCCCGCAAGAATTTGTACAACAGTTGAAATGTGCCTTTGCGCAGTCCACCAGGAGGCTGCGCACAGACAGTGGGGAGTTCATCAATACCTTCTTTCATGCACTCCCTAAATACATAATGACCGAGCTGGTGAGGGACTTTCATGAGAAGAGATCCTATACTGGGTCATTGAACAGGCAACTCGCATTTATGAAGTGCAGAAACCGGTAGAAAATAAATGTACCAATAAAAACTCCAAACCAACCAACACCCCTGCTGCTGCTAAGGTGGCAGAGATGAAGGTTGCCCCCATTTTAGATCTGGAGATGGGGGGCCTAAAAACATTCCTGTGCAAAATCCTCCTAACCAAAGACCCAGAAGGCCCTCGGGCCAATCCCAAACAGGTAGTCAGGGAGGTAACCTCACAAATGGGACCCCTTACTCCCCTGACTATATCAGACCTGTTACAAGGGCAGCAGACCCATCCTGAGCTATGTGTGGACCCCCCCAGACCAAGGGGGGTGATTCAACCAGGCAGCTGCCAACCCAGGAAACTTCCCTCCTAACTTTCCCCATGAGGGCAGCAATCCCCCAAATTCCGGGTTGAGTTTCTTTCCCCGGTACCCGCCAAACATCAACCCCCAAAACAACCCTTCTTTCTTTCCCCACTTTCCGGAGCCTAGACAGCCCAATCCAGCAGAGGGGTGGCCAATGGTGGAGGGGTACCAGAACTATCCCAACCAAGGGTATTATGGGAGAAGAGACAGTTACCCATCCCGTGATCAACCTAGGATGGACCAGAGAACCCCGTACCAGCCAGAGCGGGTGTCCCAACTGGAGCGCCAGGTTCCGAACTTGGCACAGGATCTGGGTTGCATGTTGAGAGCCCAGCAGAAACCTCAGATGAACATGGCCTCCCAGAACCCCTCAAATCAAGGGTCTAGTACTCCAGAGCAATGACGGGGAGAGAACCCCGACAACCCACCGGTTCCCAGAGAGGAGGCACAGGAGGAAGGGGGTGTAAAGCCTTAGAGGAAACTTCCTTCCCCACTTGTGAAAAGCTGCTAGAAACCCCGTAACCAGAACCAAAATCTCCTCCTGCCCCCAAAAATCTGCAACCTAAGGAACAGAGGGCTGATAGGAGAAATAAAGGGCCTAAAAAGACCCATTTTGTGGAGGAGGTTAGAATCTTCCAATTTGAAGCAGAGGGGTCCTCAAAGGATTCTGTGAAAATGATCTTCTCATTCACGGATGGGGGAACTGCTCTCAAAGAAAAATGGGTCCCAAGAGATCCTAATCCAGACTGGGTAGGTGTGGGGGCTGAATTAAAACCGTCCATCATTGAACCCCAGAATGATCAACCAGAAAATCACCTTGTTCAAACCAATTCTGGTGACTGCCTCCAAAATCGGAGGGGGGGGGTGCAGCCCTGAATCAGAACCAGGGGAGTCCAAAACTCCACCCATATCCAACTGTCACCTTTTTCTTACAGGTTCCCAAGATCCCAAACAGAATCCTGCCCAAACCACCCCCCTGTCAGAATCCAGAGCAAAGAAATTAACGCACCAATTGGCCCAAAATGCGCATTATCTTTGCCCCCAGGAGGAAAAGGAGGGAAGATTGTATGCCCCGGTCAAAATACAGGGGCAATGTACTTTTTTGGCACTGGTGGACACTGGATCCCAAGCCACCCTTCTGACAAAAAGGGGCTTTGATCAGCTGAATTCAGAAAGGGGGAGATACCACATCCCTCTCACCCCTCTTCCTGGACAACTTCAGAACTTCGATGGGAAGGAAATTCCCGTCGAGGGGACTGCGGATTTAGACATTAAAATTGGGCGACACAAGGTGAAACACCCGGTCATAGTTGTGACTCCAGAGGGTACACCATGTTTACTAGGGAATGACATCCTGCATAGATTGTCTCCCCTCATAGATTGTGTAAATATGGTCCTCTGGACCCAGACTAACCGACCAATAAAATTAAAACATAGTGTCAACCATATTGGTATAAATGGCACGTGCCACATGGTTGAACAAAAACCTGACCAAATTGAATTCCATTTGCGAAACAATCAAATCCCTGAAGTGACAGTAATTGCAGTAGGACAACAAACTGGTGATGTAAGTAAGAGGTGACCTGTTACTTCAGGAGGGATGAGGTGATCTTTCAAGGCCACCAGGACTGTTTTCCCCACTGGAAGCCATCAGTCCAAGTCAGTACTTTAACCAGGGATTTCTCCAACCAGCTGGAGGAGGCCGCTGAGATAGCCAAACCGGAAGACTTTCCGGGCTTCAGGTAGATGGTTGAACCTAGCTGATGCCTGTGAGACTCTGGAGCAAAAGCAAACATTGAAACAAGTCTTCTTAGATTTTCAAGATCTCTTTGTGGCGGATTCATTTGACTGTGGTCACCCCGAAATCCACACAACAACAATTCCCACGGACCCTGGGATGACCCCAGTGTTTCTGAAGCAATATCACTTGCCTCTCGCACAATGGAGTCCCTTAAAGAAATAATTAAGAACCTTGAGTCCCGTGAGATAATTTGTCCAGTCCATAGCACCTTCAATAATCCGGTGCTGGGGATTTTGAAACAAAATGGCCAGTGAAGACTCTGTGCTGACCTAAGGGAGCTCAACAAATGGGTCCACACTTCCTGATGGCCTCTTCCCTACATTGACCAAGGGCTGGCCCAGATCCAGGGGTCAAAGGTAAACACTGCCATTGACCTGACCAATGGGTACTGAACTGTACCTGTCAGTAGGGAGGACCAATCCAATCTGGTCTTTACCTTCAGGCAGCAGCAGTACACTTGGACCCAAACTCGCTTCTGATGCATCAACTCTGGCAATTAATTTAATATTGTACTGCTTAAGGCCATGTCCGACTTGGGTGAAAGGGGAAACCTGACCTATGTAGATGATGTTCTAATCAAAAGCTCAACAACTGTGGAAGAACACATAGCGGAGATCCGTTATGTTCTGACACAGTTGAGAGCTGCCGGAGCAAAATTCTCTTTCCAAAAGGCACAGTGGTGCAGGACCGTGTCCATTTTTTGGGGCATAAGATAACTCATGAGGGTCTCTGTCCTCAAGAAAAGAAAGTAGAAGCACTTCAGAAGCTAAAAGACCCCAAAACCCTGCGGGAGCTAAGGTGCCTCGTTGGACTGACTAATTACAGTAGAAAGTTCATTGAGGACTATGCATAGATCACAAGACCCCTGATCCATCTGTTGAAGGGGGGATCAAGTGGGAGTGAGGTCCAGAACAAGCCGAGGCAGTAAGAAAACTCAAAATAAGCCCCTCACAAGCGCCTTGCCTAGTTTACCCTGTGAAAAACAAGGAGTTCTTCTTGGAGACAGGTTTCTCAAATACATGCTTGACAGCAGTATTATATCATAAGCATGACAAGGGCAATACAGTAATCTCCTATGCGAGTAAGACTTTATCCTCTGTGGAGGAAAAAGTCAATGATTGTGAGAAGGCACTCCTAGCAACGATGTGGGCATTGAAGAATTACCACCTGTTTATTCAGGGGGAACACATCATAGTAGAGACTCCACACCAGCCCCTGCAATATCTTCAAAGTGACAGAATCCGGGCCGGAAATGTGAGTAATTCCCAAATTACTTCCTGGATTCTTTCAATGCAAGGCTTTCCTGTGGATGACAGATGTGGCCAAAACAAGAAGAGTCCCCTCACGCAAGGTCTGGCTGACTTGCATGATTGTGCCAGAGAAAACTGTCTCGAGGATGAAAGTCTTAAAATCAAGGACAACATGCAAGCATACCTTAATTCCCCACATAAAGTCTATGAAGAAGACCAGTGTGTGGGAATGCCCACTGTCTATGTGGATGGGTGACCCTACAATGTTGACAACAACGGGGAAAAGGAACTTGTGGCTGGCGTGGGGAATGCATGGGTGAATGATGCTTCAGAACCCTCCGCTGGGTACAAAATCGGTCCATGTAGTAGTCAAGTGGCAGAGCTGATGGATGTGCATCAAGCCATCCTCACTGCTGTCCAACACCAACTCCACGAACTGGTCATAATCACTGATTCAGATTATGTAAAGAACGGATTAGTGGAGCACTTGGTTAACTGGAAAACCAGAGGCATGCTATGTGCTAATAATAAACCATTACAATATGGACAATTAATACAAAATATTGATGATCTGGTCACCTTGAATGGGATGACCATCTACTGGAAATAGATTAAGGGTCATTCTAAAGTAGAGGGACCTGTCATGCCTGCGCCATGGGCGCATACATTGGCGATCAAAATGGACTAATTGGTATTCATTTATCTGCGGAAAACTCTTGGTCAACCGCTATTCACTTCTTGGACTTTATTTCCCATTTGCGAAACTACACTTACAACAAGGCACTTGGCTATAACCATCTGTTCCTGGCCATTCCTATTCGTCATCTTCAGAACTACAATCCCCAGAAGCCCTAGGGATTTGCTCTGCTTCCACCAGCTCAGGAACAGAGAGGGAGGTGGCCGATTGTCTGCAGGTCTGCTTAGCCAGGTGCGACCAATTAGCCTGCCTCTGTGCTGGGCTGGGCAGTATAAAAGCGGCTGCCTGCAGGGGCTCAGTCTCTTGCATTAAGAGTCCTTCCAGCACCTTTTTGCTTCAAGCTATGAATTTTTGTATGCTGTTCCTGCTTACACCTGCTTTTGATCCAGTGCCCTGCCGGGCTTTCTTCATTGCAGCCGATCACGCTCTGCTGCCTTCTACCTTCTGCCCTGGCCCTTCCGGGCTCCAGACTTGCAGCCGATCACGCTCTGCTGCCTTCTACCTTCCGCCCTAGCCCTTCTAGGCTCCCTGCCTCAGCCCTGATCCTCTGGGCGTCCTGCCTTGCAGCCTGCTACACCCTGCTGCCTACAGCCCTAGCCTTTTGGGCTCCCTGCCTCAGCCCTGCTCCTCTGGGCGTCCTGCCTTGCAGCCTGCTACACCCTGCTGCCTACAGCCCTAGCCTTTTGGGCTCCCTGTCTCACAGCCCTACTCCTCTGGGCGTCCTGCCTTGCTGCTGATCAGGCTCCACTGCTACCTTCCGCCCTTGCCTTCCAGGCTCCTGCCTTGCAGCCGATCACGCTCCGCTGCTACCTTGCGCCATTGCCTCCCAGGCTCCTGCCTTACAGCAGATCATGCTCTACTGCCTTCAACCTACAGTCTTCGTCCACTGGGCTTCCAGTCTAGCAGCCTTCTACAGTCCTCCTGCAGCCTTCTACAGCCAGCGGCCCTACTCCTCTGGGCTCACTCCTTGCTGCCCGGCCCTTCTGGGCTCCTTGCCGTGCAGTCTGCTTCACTCCGCTGCCCTAAGCCCTTTCCCTCGGGGCTTCCTTCCTTACAGCCCTGCTCCTTTTGGGCTTGCCCATTGCTTCCCTGCTTTTCTGAGCTTTCTACCTTGTACCCTACCGTCCTCTGCTATCCACATCAGTTTACCTTCATTATTTACTTTCTGTTACTGCAGCCCCCCTGCTTCCTGACTGCTGCTCCCTTGCTTTTTTTCTTGTTTTCAACCCTCTGTTTCTTTATTCCTATCCAATCCTGTTTTACGGCTTTCCCTTCTTTTCCTTCTGCTAGTTTGCTATTCGCCTTCCTTTTCCCTGGATTTGTCTCTTAGTGTCTTCTCTTGTACTGTTTGTCGACCCCTTGTACAGAGCTTGTCTGTTGGTTTCCATCAGGCAACCTCTGACACGTCCCTTGTCTCGTTTCTGCGTTACAGACACCCATAGCTGTTGTTCCAAGCCATGAGCAAACAGCGCGGGCCTCTGTTAAAGCAAACTGTGTAGAAGGCTAGAGTTTTCCTAAGATCCGTGGAATACTCTTTTCCTATATCTGCATACACCCCAAGAGGGAATCCTTTTTCCTTGCTACACTTGCCTACTCTTCATTCTCTTTTCTTTCAGCTGCGTGTGTACTATTCTGTCCACTTTACTTTGGCACAACCACCCAAACCCTTCCTGGGTGTCCTGTGCCACTCTTAATAGAGTGCCATCCGTGACAGAATGCAAGAGCAAAAGATTTCTTGTTCTATAGGCACGAAAGACACACACAGACCAAAGATGCTTTCCTTTCGGGTTAAGAAACCTTTGCAAATATCCATAGGTTCCCTAAAGTCAGCAAACAAGAACATTAGTCTTAAAGACAGTCTTGTCTTAATTAACAAAGATTTACAAGCACGGTACTACACTCACTGGCTTGCTGACCCTTCTTCCATGTATAATTATTATGACATTTGCGACTATGATCCGCAGTCCTTATCTGTTGAAGAGCTACAGCAAGATAATGAATTCTTACAGATCTTGTTAGGCCAAACAGTGAAAGACACTCCTGCATCTTCTGAGATTTTTTCTAACACTGCTACAGCCAAGGATATAGCATTGTGGGGGTCTCTAAAGCAGAGTACGCTGTTGCTAAAGTGATATGTTCAAGATCTGCTTGGCAAGCTCCCCAGTCTACTGGAAACCCTGATTTGACAGGACACGGCATTAGGTATCCTGAGGTTAGTCCACCTAGTCCTGGCTACAAAAGACCAATACTGACCATCGGTTGTCTTAATACTTCCCCAGTATCTACCAACCACAATAACCTTAAGTTCAGTCTTCCTATTGCTACAACCAAATTTTCTACTACACCAGATTCTGAAGCTTAAGATCAGGCTAATGGTACATATCTGCTTCAAGAACAACTCCTACGCCTTAGAAGACAGACCGAAGATCTCTATGATGAATTTTGTTATTTACATAGTAAAAATGTAATGAAGGGACACAATATTCCAGACCTTCTGACACTATGTCCTACATCCGATATTCTGTCTTTAAAGATCGATATGATAAGGCCTGAAATTGCCACACAGAAAAGGATACAGACTTATACCAAGCAGATGGAAGACCTAAATTTAGCATATGCATCCCTTCTAAAGTCTGACACAGCTCTTTCACCTTCCAGCCACAGAAACTTAGGTTGTTGTACACCACACCACAATTCTAATTCTGAACAATACCCAGAACCTGTCCGGAATACAGCCTTTCCATCAGTCAACACCCCAGAGCCACTTAGAAATCTGAGCACACCAGACTTTGAAGATCAGCCTTCAGAACACCTATCCTATCCTGACCCCACATCTATCATACTGCCTGTTACCGTATCTGCTAATCCAATCTCTGATGCTCCTCCTTCTAAACCTGCTACTGTTGCAGCATCTCACATCACTCTTTCTGCAGTAGAAGCACCCCCTTCCTTTTGGCTTGCACAGTCAGAACCGGTTGCTAAGTCAGATAACAACTTTTCTTTTAGGACTACAGCTCTGGTTTTTCCTGCAGATGCCTCTGCAGCACTAAAATTACCAGACTCTATCAGTCTCAGGTTCATCACTGCTCGCTGGTTCTTCTACGGCACCCACACTCTCAGTTGCTACAGCATCAGAACTATCTACAGCCATTCATGATCTCCCTGCTGCAGTGGTTTCTGAACTTCCTTCTTATCATGGAGAACCTGCCACTGTGACTCCTAAAATTTCTGCGGCTAATCTTGACTTTGCCATTGCTGCATCTGATGCCTTGGAACACCTTCCTAGAGCAGCCAACTCT
This sequence comes from Ambystoma mexicanum, assembly GCF_040938575.1. NCBI lineage: Eukaryota > Metazoa > Chordata > Amphibia > Caudata > Ambystomatidae > Ambystoma > Ambystoma mexicanum. The sequence goes on from NC_090933.1 coordinate 168,411,680, forward strand.
GCTGCACCTCTGGCTCCACCTTTCAACACCTTACTGTTGTCTTTCAAAGGAAGATTTGCCATGGAACCTGCACCAGACATTCACAGTTCCTCTATTCATGAACACACTGTTGGGTTTTGTGCTCCAAAGACTTTGTCTTTTCTGATTTCTACCTCAAAGGTTCAGAATATTGGTACTGTCTCCGTCATTCAAGACTCTCACCTTGCAACCTTAAACAGTTTTTGGTGCTTCATGATGTGCCTTTTTGGTATGAGACTCTTTCACGGTATGACAGACATTCCTCTTGTAGGTCGGTCTTCAGGGAGCCTGGAGAGGGGCCTGGAGGGGGGCATACTGTCATGCCTGCGCCATGGGCGCATACATTGGCGATCAAAATGGACTAATTGGTATTCATTTATCTGCGGAAAACTCTTGGATCAACCGCTATTCACTTCTTGGACTTTATTTCCCATTTGCTAAACTACACTTACAACAAGGCACTTGGCTATAACCATCTATTCCTGGCCATTCCTATTCGTCATCTTCGGAACTACAATTCCCAGAAGCCCTAGAGATTTGCTCTGCTTCCACCAGCTCAGGAACAGAGAGGGAGGTGGCCGATTGTCTGCAGGTGTGCTTAGCCAGGTGCGACCAATTAGCCTGCCTCTGTGCTGGGCAGTATAAAAGCTGCTGCCTGCAGGGGCTCAGTCTCTTGCATTAAGAGTCCTTCCATTACCTTTTTGCTTCAAGCTACGAATTTTTGTATGCTGTTCCTGCTTACATCTGCTTTTGATCCAGTGCCCTGCCGGGCTTTCTGCATTGCAGCCGATCATGCTCTACTGCCTTCTACCTTCCGCCCTGGCCCTTCTGGGCTCCAGACTTGCAGCCGATCCTGCTCTGCTGCCTTCTACCTTCCGCCCTAGCCCTTCTGGGCTCCCTGCCTCAGCCCTGCTCCTCTGGGCGTCCTGCCTTGCAGCCTGCTACACCCTGATGCCTACAGCCCTAGCCTTTTGGGCTCCCTGCCTCAGCCCTGCTCCTCTGGGCGTCCTGCCTTGCAGCCTGCTACACCCAGCTGCCTACAGCCCTAGCCTCTTGGGCTCCCTGTCTCACAGCCCTACTCCTCTGGGTGTCCTGCCTTGCAGCCGATCACGCTCCGCTGCTACCTTCCGCCCTTGCCTTCCAGGCTCCTGCCTTGTAGCCGATCACGCTCCGCTGCTACCTTCCGCCATTGCCTCCCAGGCTCCTGCCTTACAGCAGATCACGCTCTACTGCCTTCAACCTACAGTCTTCGTCCGCTGGGCTTCCAGTCTAGCAGCCTTCTACAGTCCTCCTGCAGCCTTCTACAGTCAGCGGCCCTACTCCTCTGGGCTCACTCCTTGCTGCCGGCCCTTCTGGGCTCCTTGCTGTGCAGTCTGCTTCACTCCGCTGCCCTAAGCCCTTTCCCTCGGGGCTTCCTTCCTTACAGCCCTGTTCCTTTTGGCCTTGCCCATTGCTTCCCTACTTTTCTGAGCTTTCTACCTTGTACCCTACTGTCCTCTGCTATCCACATCAGTTTACCTTCATTATTTACTTTCGGGTACTGCAGTCCCCCTGTTTCCTGACTGCTGCTCCCTTGCTTTCTTTCTTGTTTTCAAACCTCTGTTTCTTTATTCCTATCCAATCCTGTTATACGGCTTTCCCTTCTTTTCCTTCTGCTAGTTTCCTATTCAACTTCCTTTTCCCTGGATTTGTCTGTTAGTGTCTTCTCTTGTACTGTTTGTCGACCCCTTGTACAGAGCTTGTCTGTTGGTTTCCGTCAGGCAACCTCTGCCCCTTCCCTTGTCTCGTTTCTGCGTTACAGACACCCATAGCTGTTGTTCCAAGCCATGAGCAAACAGCGTGGGCCTCTGTTATAGCAAACTGTGCAGAAGGATAGAGTTTTCCTAAGGTCCGTGGAATACTCTTTTCCTGTATCTGCATACACCCCAAGAGGGAATCCTTTCTGTATCTTTTTCCTTGCTACACTTGCCTACTCTTCGTTCTCTTTTCTTTCAGCTGTGTGTGTACTATTCTGTCCACTTTACTTTGGCACAACCACCCAAACCCTTCCTGGGTGTCCTGTGCCACTCTTAATAGAGTGCCATCCGTGACAGGACCAGACACAACTGGAAATGACCTAGCTGATCAGCTGGCCAAAATCAGAGCAATCCAAGGGGATCTACTTGAGATTGAGTCACTGTTGTGGGAAATCAAGGTCAATGTTATCACTAGGTCCCAGACAAATGCTCACAATGAACTCTCAACTGCCCAATAGAGTAAGGAGACCCCAGATGCTGCTTTGATTAAGGCTCAAAAAGGGGATCCAATAATTGGCAAGTTTTATCAACACATTTAGGACCCTGAGAACTTTCCCCTGACGGATACTGATTGCATTGGGAGAGAGGACCTCAGAGTGTTGATGAAATGTCCAAACATTTTCTGAATCCAAGATGGTTAGGAGATCGATATCTGGCCATGACCAGTGGGTTGCCCCTACCTCATTCCGAAGCCTGATGCTAAGTCAAGCCCAGCCGGTCATTGGGGCTTTCATACAACATTAGAAATCTTACGAGAGGTTGCATACTGGCCACACATGGGTCAGGACCTCAACCAATACTGGAAGGGGTGTCTTGTGTGTGCACAATTTCAGCAAACATCACTCACACACCATGCTCCCCTCCAAATAGGGGGATGAGACTGCCTTGGTCAGATTTGCAAGTTGATTTTATCGGGCCCGTGATTTGCTCCTCTAGGGGGAACAAGTACATGTTGACCGTAACATGCTTGTTTACTAAATGGGTGGAATGTCTCCCGGCCCCAAATTGCAAGGCAGAGACAGCAGCTGCCCTGATGATCAATCACATCTTCTCGCGTTTTGGACTACCCCAAAGGATTTAGTCAGACCAAGGTAGTCACTTCACTGACAAAGTGATGACAAAGATGTGGGAGATACTTGGGGTAAAAAGGAAACTACACATTGCCTACCAGTAGTCCTCTAATGGTGGAGTTGAGAGGTAAAATAAAACTATTGTGAGCATATTAAAAAAGTTTGTGGTAGATTCTGGGCCAAGTTGGGACGTTCAATTACCCCTTGTCCTGATGGCCATCAGATCTACCCCTTCTTCTGCAACAAAAATGTCTCTATTTGAGCTGATGACTGGTCGAAGGATCGTGCTACCCCAGCATCTGCTCTACAGAACCCAAGAGCAGACTTTGATAAATGCCTCTGCAACTCATGAGTATGTTGAGAATCTGAGAAAACACCTTCAACATGCTTTTGTGTATGCTCAGCGGAATCTAGAAAGGCCTGCAGACAGTATGAAGACTCACTATGCTCTTAAGACAACTAAAAAGGAATATCAAGTAGGAGACCGGGTCTACTTGTACAATTTCCGGAGAAACCAAGCCAAAGAGCGCAAATTCCTCCCAACTTGGCGGGGTCCTTTTGAAATCGTGGACAGAATCTCACCAGTCGCCTACAGAATCCACATCCCCAAGGGAAGTTTGACAGAAGGAGAAGTCAAGTGGGTCCACATAAACCAGCTAAAGAGTTGCCACCCCAGGCATACTTTGCGGCAGATAAAAGGGCTTACCGGAAACCCAGAGGGGGAAATTCTATAAAAAACTTAGAAAAATGATTAAATATTCATCGATTCCACCTGAGAAAATGGGTAAATTATCACTGAATAATAGATGGGGAATATTGCTAATTGTTAGGGAATGCAAGTGTCTTTCCCACTGCGGACATCCCCCAAAGATGTGTGGACACAGTAGTGGGAACATTTCCATAACCATGCTATGTTCTGTTTTCTCGCATTTGAACTAAGAATCATGCCAAGAATCACCAAGGATGACCACTCGGGGACCGGGAGGAAAAACCCAAGGAATCTGGAGTATTGTCCCATCCGAACCCGAACCGGCGAGAGACCGTGTCACCTCAATCACTGACAGGAGAAGCAACTGAATTTCACCACATGGACAGAAAAGAATATCCCAATCGCCCGACTCCCTATCGACTGGAAGTCAAAATGAAGTTGTGAGGGGGGATTTGTGAGCTGTATTGACCCACGCTGATATACTATGCAGCATCACTCTCTATCTATGGTGCAAGAAATAGCAAAAATGGTGGCAAAACTCTCGTGGGTGCCAAAACCTCCAAAACCGCATTTTCAACACACAAAAAGATGGCTGCGCAACCTGCCGCCCATGGTGCATGTGATGGAATAGAGCACACGCTGCAGAAAAAGTATCAGTGTGCTCCATGACAAGCAAACATAGAGTGCAGAGGGAAAAACAGCACTTTGCAAATGAAACTCCAAACTTCGCTTGTAAATAACTTTTACTTTGCTGCTAAAAGTCCAAAATGCCTGTACACAACACTTCTCAACACTCAACATCTTGCTTGGCGCTAAAATCCATTTAACCTAAGGAAGCACTATAAATGTACAAAGTCCTGAAATGTTAAGAGCAAAACCTTCTCAGCAAAACTGATTGCCTGTGAATGTCAGTTCATGTCAAAAATCTGAGTGCAGCACACTGGGCCACATGTGAATGACATTTCCTGTCAAATGGGTTCTCCTGATTAAGCTTTAAAGTTATTTAAACTAAAAGTCTGCCGGATTAGCAAATATAAAAGGATTGTTGCTGAAAGAAACACAGATTTCAGTTGTGTTTGATCCCACAGGTTTAAATCTAAGAAAGCAATTTATCTATGTCATTTGATGCAACAAGTTTGTTTTCTGTTGGATTTTAAGTCAAGAAATTAAGAATAAATTAGTCTGGCTGGGTCTGCAAGAAGTGGAAAAACAGGTTTCCCCCAAGGGGAGGGCATTTCTCTCAGCAGATACTCACTGACATATGATAATTGTGGAGTAGGACAGTCTTCAGTCTGCAGCCAGAGGCTGAACAATGTCAGAATCTCCAGGCCAGGAAATGGACGTGTGAAGAGGTTGTAAACTTGGCTTGCAGAAGGTTCCCAAAGATGGAGGCTACTGCTTAAGCTCCAGAGAGAGAGACAAGGTGGACCATTTGCTGCTAAGAACATGTAAGGAACAATTTTTATAGACTCATAACTCATTATCAGAAAAAATATTAAAAAAAGACAGATTTGTTAGTGTAAGTTTTGGCACTACATTTCAAAATGAGATGGAACTGTGTAGCATATTCTGAACAGGAATGGCAATATATGTGATTTTATGGGAACTGCATTTATGCTAGAATTGTTAAACTTTACACACACATCCCTATGATAAACACACATATTTGTGGAAATTTGGAGAAAGTTTGAAAAATGTTTTCATGGAGAAATGGACAAAATGCTGCAGAATGGCAAAACAAGATCTCACAGCTGCTGGATTTAGATGAACAGATACTCCATAAAATACAGAATCCTTGTGTGTAATTTTTATAGAGGTTACAAATGTATAAATATGTATTTAGGACAAAATTCAATTTTGATACTAGTGGCTAGGGGAGGGTTCTAAGAACTGTAAAAGCCAAACCATAAATGTACTTAATCTAATAACTCAGATGCAAGGCAGAGATGAGGCTCTGATCCAATCCCGCTCCAAAGGGGCGAGTTTAGTTAAGTTTAGTTAAGCCGGCCCATATACCCATTCTTGTGATGTCATTTGAAAGGATAAATAGAGAAAGCTGCCAACACAGAGACACACTCACTCTTCTGAGTCCAGCCAAGCAGTAGCTGAACCATTTTCAGTTAGGTCTCAATCCTCAAAATAATCCTTACAACCCAGTGAAGCGCTGTGGTGTGAGAAAGCATCCTGAAACTATCATCCTGAAACTATCTGGCCTGCTACCATAATGCTTGTCTGATGAACTCGCCATCCCGCTGGTTTGAAATACCCAGAAACAAGAAGGGCAGATCCTGTGCAGTTCCGGTGACCGGCCTATCTGATCCAGTCCCGCGCCTGATGTGCTGTCTTTCCTTGATAGATCCGATGCATTGACAAGAACCGTGACTGTCCAAAGATCTTAAAATCCCAGTAGATTATGAGTATTAATTGGACGCTAGAGAACTATTGTATACCATGAATTATCTTGCTCCAATTTGATCTCCGAACTATCCCTACTTTTCCAGCAAGTAACAGTGTCAACATCTTTAGTGCTATATTATTCTGTCTAGTTTCTAAAGCGTAATTTTCATAGTCATCTTTATTTGTGTAACTCTGATCCATAAATCCCACTTTGAGTGTTTGGACTGGTGCCGCTGGGGAAGGTGGTGGGGATCTATTACTGAAATCATGAATCAGTCTCAGAGCTTACTTTGACCCAACTTGGTTGCCTAGCCTGAACGCTCTAGCCTTGAATGAAAGCATAAGCCATATTTCCTGATTGTAAACTGAAGTCCTTGTTCAAATTTGTGTCTTTATTTTCGAAAAACACCTCTCACTAAAACCTCTATAACTCCCTGAGTTTTTAAGATAGAAACAAAATTCCAACTCCCACTTGTACCTAACATCCTTCGCTATATCTATAACTCAATATTGCAAAACAGTGCGATTGACACATTATATCGAAAATCACATAAGTAAAAGTTTGCTGCCAATTGACATTTGGAAAAGTTTTACACATGTGAATTACCTGTAAATTATTTCCCACTTGGCCTTTGAGATTACAACTGTTTCCTTTTGATTAAATCATTGCTTTTGTTTGCTTGCATCTGTTCAAAGCGGCTCCCGTAGAAATGTATGATAATTTAAGCATTTTGAACTTATTTTGTGTTTTTGCTCGGCCAATTTCAAAGCCATCCTGAGAGTTGAAAAGTCAAAACCGTTGTTCTCTTGTGTTTAAGGGGGGAAGGTGGTAGTGATATTCTGTTTGGTCTGCATTATTCCTGAATACCTGCTCTCTCCTCATATTTATTTAAATAACCTATTGGTGGGTTGAAGGGTGAGCAAGGAGAACCCCTAAGCATAGTGCTATCTGTCCCAAACCAACTCATGAAAGAAATTATAATGAAAGATATTATTCATTGTTCCTGTCACCCCATTGGTGATTGTTATTACCTATTAAAAATATATTGTTATTTTAAATTTTAAATAAATAAATAAACAAATAATTACCTTTACAAATAGCCTGATTCCTGGTTCAGTGTAACCTGGAGGGTATTTTGAAGAGGGTTTGATATGAGTGGTATATCATTCAGAATATTGAATTTATAGAATAAAAATAAAGAAGGGTTTCATTTGTGCACTACATGCTGGGCGAGACTTGGGTGTGTGCCTGATTGAAATCACTTACAATACCATGGTATATTCAAAGCCCACTAGCTATGGCCCTTGGCCTTGTCAACTGTACACTTTTTGCCAAAAGGTTTCTTTGGGGCACACTCACCAGGGCCACTGGTACAAAGACCTAAAGACCAACCCTGCCTAGCAGATGTGATCACTGCAGATGTCTCTCATTTATCTTTGTTTCTTCAGTTTACATTCCCCCTATTATTCCTTGATAATTACTTCAGTAATTTTGTGCTAATTACTGCAATAATGAAAGCAAATTTAAAAGTCCTAACATTCACTCTCCATGTGCCTCCTTTCTTTCCCTAGATCCCCCTCCCACCTCAGTCGATTTTTACCCCCAGGGCCTCCTCCCATTACTCCCTTTCTCTCTTTGCTTCATGTGATGCTTTTTCATTTCCTGGCACGTTTTGTGTTATTACATTGAAAATCTAGCGAGATTCCTCCAGTTTTCCCCCAATAATGCGAAAAAGTACAAATTGTAATTGGCTCCTCATACAATCCCTAACCCCCCAATGTCACATGATGTCCCCTTTACCCCTCCCCACCTCTAGCCTGATGCAATTTCAATCTTTCCTCCTCCATATAGCATTTCTTACACTCTTCCATTTTTGCATTTTCCGGATATTACTGCAGTAATCAATTGCATCGAGCAAAAAATGGCAGATTTTAATTTCTGAAAAGGATCTGTGCTGAAAACTGTAATTAATCCTGTGCAGTCATCGATGAAGCCCCATTGGTGAGCTCCTCCCACATGGCCATGGGATGGCAGGCACTACTTTATCCATGGGCTCATACTATGAGGGATGATCATGTGGGGGGAGATGACTGCCAGGGGACAATGATTGCTCTTTTAGGAGAAACGCAGGATTCCGCCCCCCTTTTGAAGACAGTACTATAATATCTAAAGGGCTGATGGCATATTGCCATCCTGATCCAATTGCCATTCATACCTCACAAGTACCTAGAACACAAATCACATCCTATTCATGATGATATTTTATTAGGCAAGAATACCAAAGAAAATCTCCGGAAAAACTCTGTTAATCCTATGGACTACAACTCCCATAGTGCCTCAGGTTCTAAGGCGAAGAAGAGGGACAGTTATTTAATGTGGATTGAGAGAAGACCTAAGCGCAATATGTGGACTAGTTGTTATAGGATGAAGCAGCTTCACTGGACATTTAAAGATGACTTTCACTGGCAATCAGATGTGTATGGAGTTGGAGAGAGAAAGCATAGTTTGGGCAAAACAAAGGGCAGAGCAGCAGTAAAAGGCAGACGTGCTGGAGGAGCTGACCGTGCTGAAGCAGGCAGGTGGTCCTGAGCTACCATTCATCAGACTTTTGTATCGGCATGGTGAGAGACCCAGAGGAGCACAATTCCTCATGCCTGAAATGTCAATATCAGTAAAGCTGGAGCTAATGTGATTAAAAGAAAATGAATATTAATGAAGAAGCTGAAAGAGAAGATTTACACAAGTTCCATCCATGAAGGTCATGTGGGGAAAAGTGAATCAAGCATTGCCCTCAGCAAATAAGTGTTGATAAAGTAATTGAGAAGTGGAAACTGAACAAGTCTTCATATGTGAGAGGCCCATATGGGGCAGCTTGAGGCAAGTGAAATCCAAAGTCAGGGAAGGATGGACAGTATCAGAGTGCTTCTGTGCCATGCTAGAAGATAAAGAAAAGTAAAGATAATATTGAAAGGAGACCTGATAAAGTGGACACATAAGCCAGTCAAACTTTTGAGGGTAGGGGAAATTCCTTGCAGGAGAGTATACCAGGAGATATATGAAACCCAGTAGAGGATAGCTGACAGGAGAGTATAACATGGAATCCACCAAAAAAGCTGTTGAATAAAAGAGACACTTTGCCATTCATAAAGTAGTAGTGTGGAAAAGACACTTTGCCATCCTTGAAACAAGAGCTGTGTGAAAGAGTCCTTTTTACGAACTTTGAGAAACTGATACTTGGAAGAGACATTCTAACCCTTTTTAAGGAAATATTAATTGTGTCATCCTTCCTGAATTAATCAAGGGGAAAGAAACCACCCTCTGGATCTAAGGACATCTCTTTCGGAGAAACCAATTTTGTCAAATTCCCTTATGCGTTTTTCGAACATTTTGAGTAAACACAAGTCATGGACACTTTTCCTTACACTTTTTACTTGTTCGTTTTAGTGTGAGGGTCAGATATGTTTAGGACACAAGGATAGTTGTAAAAATGTTGACGATAAGACATAGATTGATCTTTAGTTTAGTTTCCTACGTAGCAAAACACTTGTTAGGATAGCGATATAGAGGTGTTTATACAAGCCTTTTTCTTTAATCAAGATGTCTGATGTTGAAAACATTCCACTTTGTGTCTGCCTCTCATTCTGACCCCTCACAAAAGTACCATGGGAGATATAGCTATATTTTTAGGAGAGGTGGGCAGCCCCCCTCCTTGTCTAATATGTTATAAACCACGGAACGGAATCACCCCAAATCTGTCCTGGAAATTAAGCCAATGCTGGGTGTCCAAGTTGTTTCTTATTCAGTCCAATTCACTCTAGTGGCTTTGGCTTGATAACATGTGGACTTTCAAACTATGGGAAAAGAAATGGGAGTAGGTAAAAAAAAACTGTGCTTTTTGCCTTGTTAATAACATTTTTATTTTTGAACAAATCTTTCCCATAATTTATAGACTAGGGGGGCCAAGATAAAGGTTACGTAGGAAAATATAAGCCATATCCGCCATGCAAGTCATGCAAGTCAAAAGTTATTAGCAATAGAATTTTCAGATTTCTTATGGCTCATGTCACTCACCTTAACTATTGTTGTATTGTATTGTAGTGTTTATTTATATAGCGCCTATACACAGGCACATATTTTTTGAAGCGCTCAAGGAGGGTGGGAACATGGAGAAAAAAATAACAGTCACTCAGGGCCCTTGAAAATCTGAGATAATAGTCTGCACAGTAAGTGTGTAAAAAGTGCATTTAACAGTATGGGATACAGCAAATAAGCCTGATGGTGATGCTGCAGTTCAACAGTGCAATTAGGGCTGAAGACAAGGAAGAACAGACAGATTATCTTCAGGCGGGTGCATACAGGTCGAGCAAGTGCACATAGGATCACAGGGAGGGGGAGGATCAAGTGCACCTGCTCAGGTATGACTGGGGTAAGTGCAGAGAGAGCCACTCTCTTGGCTTGGTTTGTCAGTGCATTGAGTGTGGGTGGGTGTAGGGCCCTCTGGCAAGTGCGAGTGAGAGGACTGGCAGAGGTGCCAGGGACCAGTGTGACTCTGAGGTACACCAGGTGGCCAGTCAGCATGCTGTAAAGAAGAGGAGGGAGAGAGGGAAATAACAGAGAACTAGGTTAGCAGGGTTGATGGAGAGAGAAGAAGAGAAGAGGAATGTCTTGAGTAGTTTCCTGAATTTCAAGAGATCCGGCTCAAAATGTAGGGTGGCAGGGGCTATTCCAGAGGGAGGCACCTGCTGAGGTTAGGGATCTGCTTGGAGAACCGGCTCACTCGCAGAAGGTTGGAGGTAGATGAGCGTTGGGCTCGTGAGGGACAGTATTTCGGTAGGCAGCGTTGCAGATAGGTTGGTCCCAGGCCCCAGAAGGCCTTGTGAACTACTATGCAAAGGGTCTTGAATTTGATCCTTGAAGCCATGGGGAGCCAGTGGAGGGATTTCAGTGCCAGAGATATGCAGTCCCTGGGTTTGAGGCTAATAATAAGTCTTGTGGTTCTGTTCTGGATGAGTTGCAGAGGGCGCAGAGCAGAAGAAGGGAGGTTGAGAAGGGGCTGTTGCAATAGTGCATCCTGGAGAGAACCAGGGCTTTGGAGATAGTGAGCCTCTGTCTCTTTTGTCTAGCTGATATTTAGACAAAAATGGTGTGGTCCCGTGATTGCTGCACTCTTGCAATATTCATATAAGATAAACGGTGCATGTTGAGCGCCGCTGGAGGAATGTACTCCAAGGAACCCTTTTGAATCCTTTTATTTGGAATCAAAAAACCTCAGAGGCAGTATCATAGAACTCATTGCCAGCTTTAATGGGCTCACAGGGGAACCAAACAACAGCGCGGTACAATGCATTTTGCTGCTTCTGACTGCATGTTCATGTACAGAGAACTCTCTGTGGGAAAATGTTTTAAACTAGACAAAATGAAACTCGGTGCATGTTATTTGTAAATGACTCGTATCAGCACAACTATTCTTTGGGGTACATAATTTGAAATGCATAAACAGTGTCAGTGCTAGATAGCAGCTTTTGAACTGTGCACATTTGCAATTAATTGCCTAGTGCATATATAATACAAAGTTGCAACATATAAACTGTGTAAATTGGCATCAAGATGCATAGTGCATTTACAGTACAACATGCTTATGCTATTTATTAAGGCATAAGTACAATTTCTCCGAGCTACCATTGCATTCACTGTGCTTGTACGAGATAGCAACATATATATTGTGCAAATTAGTAACTGTAAAAATGAGCATCAGAGAGCATAGTGCGTGTACAGTACAGAATGCTTGATCTAAATGTTAAGGCATTAATACCATGTCACCCAGCTACAATTGCATTGTCTACAATGGACCCCGCTAGCAGAATATGTATTGTACGAATTAGCATTTAAGTGCATAGTGCATATGTAAAAGAATCACATATAACCGCACAGTTATTTGTGAATTTGAAATATTAATGCAGTATAACAATATCAAGTTTTGAAATATTAATGCGGTATAACAATATCAAAGCTGTGCAAACTGATAAAAGGTCTCAACAAGCTGTTTTCAACTGCTGGTAAAGTGTCTTGAATTTTGGGAACATGATGCCTTAAAGCTAGGATTCTATAGGATAATAAGGAGGGTGTATAAAGTGTAGTATTGAAAAAAAAAATTGAAAAGCAGATCTAGATATAAAAAATATCCGGAAAGCAAACAGGATTCAATTAATTAAGAAAGAAAAATACCACAGTGATTTCCTGTGACAGAGAGCAATACAATGTATAGTAATAGTAATTGAAAAAAGAATGTAACGGAAGAAGGAAAAACAAAGAAAGATTGTGTGAGCATATTGCTAGAAAAATATTACAGAAAAAATATCTAAAAGTGTCACAGAATCCTAACCCAGAACCCACCATACACGCATCTTACATTTCTAAAGTTGTGACACAAACTATATATACACACCTAAATTAACAGCAGCAAGTATAACGATGGTATGCTATTAGGAACAGTGAATGAGCTTCTGAAAGCATTAAAAACCAATGGAGGGCTGGTCTACAAGGTATGTTAGCGAGAACATGGATGAGACCTCGGAAAATGAAACATGGGTATATAGTCTATAATATCTTGAGTGTACATATTTAAGTCCCCAAAAATGTATACAGATACTCAACTATGTTGTGCCCATGTCGTTTCTTTGTTTCAAAGTCCAATATACACTTTGTTTCCATTTGTCTCGGCAATAGTTCCCAGTTGCCACCCCCAGATGATCTTTTAATATATATATATATATATATATATATATATATATATATATATATATATATATATATATATATGATTCCAATCAAGTGTTGCACTTACCATCATTCACAGTTTCATCCAAGTGTGCCGCATGCTATCATTCACATTTCTATCTAGTTGCGACACAAGCTAACGTTAAGAATTCCATCTAAGTGTGGTACATGCTAATATTCATAATCCCGTCTGTGCAGGAATAACTCCTCTTGTTGGGATACTTCACACTAGAAACCAACAATAACCTACATTATTAGAAGAATTACTCAGAGAATAAGCAAAGTTATATGGTAACCCAATGTGTTGCTTTGACACAAACACTTGTTGATAGTGTTCTAAAAAATTAAGTGAAATGTACATTATAAAATTATTCTCGTATCCCAACAACGGTCACCGGTGCTAGAGAAAATTAAGTGAATTTCAGCAGAGAATATTGAAATGTTTCCCTTGAATTGTAATGCAGACATGCACTAATAGTTTCAATAGACTAGTAATCATTTTAAAGAAAGTAGTTAATTGTCTAGACTACTTATTCATACTTGCCTTTACATAAATGGTTGTTCTTGTGTGTATTGTGGAAGTAATTATTAACAAGCACATAGCAGGCAGGTTAATTTTCTTCTGTAGACAAGCTGCATGTATTTATAGGGAATATGATTTGTGATTTTTTCTCAGCATTTAAAGTTAGGGGTGCACCTTTAATCATTTTGGAATATTATTTTAAATAAAACAGAATATGCAGGTAAAAAACTGCCTTTCTCTTGTCCGAGAATTTTGGGGTGCGATTGCTGTAGTAGAGGGAGTTAGATAAGATTGTATTTCTTTTTTTTTAAATTTGTTTTCATCATTTAGATCTTTACAGAAATTAAAATATTCTGTTTCCAATATTTATCATTAACATTTTTAGTAAGTCTTTACATTTCTTACTATTAAAGGGCTCAGCGTTAATATAAACGTTTTTATAAAAGTCCTAAAAAGGAAAAAAAGAATCAACCAGTAGGCCCAGTGTGCAGCATTTACTATTTCTCGACCCCTTCTGTCTTTCCAATGTCCCTAAGAAACGTTTTGAATGGAGACTATTTTTTCCTCGTAACCCCTAATATTCTTCTTGAATGTTGGTCTCAATCTTCTGTGATTCTTTAGAGTTCAGGCTGATCTTTGTTAAGACCAGGCCTACTGCAATTGTTAAGGCAGTACTATGTCCCGATGTCAAAAGGTTCCCAAAGTTTTCTGAAAGCAAGTGCTCCGTTTTATTTACAAACTTCGAAAAGTACATTACTCTCATTTGCCAAGTTCCTTCACAATCTTAAAGTAAATGCTGCAGATTTTGTTTATTCGGGTCTGCACAAACATTACAAAAAGTAATAGCATTCTGCCTTTTCCCTCTAATATTCAGAATTTCACCTTTGTGTATTAAGTTTAAGCATGTTCGAAGAAACATATTTCTTGAGTCATTATCTAGATGTTTTTGTAGATACTTTGGTACTTCTCCCAGCTTTTTGTCTATAATTGGGAGGCTGTTCTTTGGTTTTTGCGAGTCGCATTTCCAACCCTGTTTTAATCCAGTCCAATGTTTCTGTTTCTTTTTTCACTTTCTGGGGATTTTCTTTCAGTGTTTCCACCAATGAGTCAGCTTCGATCAAACTTCTCATCACTTTTGCTTCCAGCTGTTGCAGTATCTTGGACTTATCCGAATGATATTGTTGTTTTATATCCTCATATAGAGAGTTTCTTTGTGGAATTATTATTAGCCTGTATAGTGAGAGCAGTCTCCAGGCCACTTGTTGCTTCAAAGATTTGAGGCCAAGTTAAAATCTTAGAGCTGCCCTAGGGAGGCAATTGGCCAAGCCCAGAGATCTTTTCCACAATTGGCTTTCCACTTTTTGCCAATCTATGTCCCATAGTGTCGATTGGGCCTCCAAACCATACAATATGACCGGAATTATTTTGGCGACATAAAACTTTACTAATGGCAAAATTAAGAATTTGCAGAGGCCATAGAAGATCTTTTTCATCTGCGGCGCTGCTTTCTCCACCTTTAGCCTTGTTTCTATTTCTGCTTTATCAGAGGAGGGAGAGGAGTATACCATATACCCCAAATACACCAGCCTGTCCACTCTTGTGATGGCTTCCCCATCAAAGAACCAATTTCTGTAGTGATTGTGCTTATTAGGATGTTTCAGCACCAAGATTTTGGATTTCCTTGGGTTTACTTGCAAACCATTCATTTTAGTATAGATACTTAGTCCATTCAATAGATGTTGTAGTCCTATTGCTGTCCTGTCAATCAGGACAATGTCGTCTGCGTATGCATACCAAATATCCAAAATGAATGTAATGTAGATAAAGTCACTTACACAATTAAATAAGGTACAGATTAAACAATCACAGCCAAAGTCAATAAATCTGTGGCTTAAGTGCTCAAAGCCCTCCACTTGCTGTATATCTAGGTTCCAAAGTGTAATGCACCAGAGTAAAGGAGATACAAGAGATACACAAACCATCACTAAGGACACAGAATAAATAAACCACAGCTCTAGAGCACAAACTGGCAAATGTCACTGAGCTGGTTTAAACAGAGACAATATGCCCAAGTAACAATTCAATGAATCGTATGATTTTTTTTGCCTGTGAAGTCCAGGATCCAAAATGATGGCCAAAGCTTGCTCTCAAACGTGAGAAGCTAGAAAGCATCAAATCAGCTCCAGACAGCCCCAGGCTAGAATCAGTGGCATAACATACAATTTGCTGGCCCACTGTGAGCAATGCCAACCCCCATACCCCCACACGTTCCTTAATAAAGCATGGTGCGCACCACACTCTGGACAAGACTGGACTTCCACGCCTGCGCAACGCACATGATGCTCATGCCACTGCAGGGGCATGCAGGAATTGCTCCAGGTGAACTATGTAAGTATGTTTTTGTTATCAATGGCTAAATATTTCACCTAGTTTAGAACAGGAGGGTGGTGTCTGTGTACCATGAGTCATGGTTATATCACACATTCAGTTGTGTTCTCTAAATCAGTGTGCTTCAATAAGTTGTGAAGGAGGACATAGTAGGGAGTGTTAGCCCTGTTTGCAGATGGAGCTTGCAGCGTGGTGCACGGAGAAGTGGCCATCATTTTGCCACACCTCACCATGAACATTATAAAAAAAGAGAGAGCATTGTAAGCAATCTAAGTGGCAACAATCAAAAATGGTCCTTTTGGCATGGGTCAAGTAACTAATTTGCGACTGAAATGTTAAATGAAAATTCATCTAAATAACGGGGTGTTTGGATTGCATTACAGAACACTGTTGAAAGACATAACAAAGAGAGGAAATGATTTCTGAGCAGTAATGCTTTTAAATTGAACATGATTCTTGATCGTTCAATTAAGAGGTTTCAAGTAAGTGATGCTCCTGTGCCTGGTGATGGGATCACCTTGGTGAATATAGTTTGAGTTTAGTGAATGGTACTGATGCTTATACTCTAATTTTGCTTTTTGTAGGCCAACTGAAATGAAGGATTGTTTTTAAAAAGCTAACCAATGAAGAATGAAGAAAGGGGTATATTGTTTTTGTTAGTCCTGATGAAGGCCATATTGGAATTAAGGGGCTGCTGGAAATCTATGCTAGATCATGAGTTATACGGGCCAAACCACAGATGTGTTGACATGCAATAGAATTTTCATTGTACAGTTAGGTTATTGTTGGACAAAAGGTTTAAGATGTTCGCATGAACACAACATTTGGTGGAATTGGGCTGCAGCGTTTCTGCAGAAGTCAAATTGTGCAGCATTTTGTTTGAGCATGGCATCTTTGAGAAACAGTTTTTATGCATGTAAATCATTTGCGGTAGATCTAATCTGGTACAATGTATAACAGAATGTTCAGGAAATTATTTGTATTGAGCAAGAGCATTCATTTGACTCGTGTAATAACTGCTACATGATTGTAATTCTATCTATGTTATTTAATGAGTTATTTCAAGATGAACATATTTTTCGATTGTAAAACAAATATAATTGTATATTTTTTTAACATGATGTGTATGAGATAGAGATGTGTATGCATAGTCATCAATAGGAAGGGAAGGGCAGGAGCTAGCGAGTGTTGTTAGTACATCCAATTAGGTGCTAGGTCTTTTGACTGTATTAATTTGCGAGTTGAAGGGAGTACTGGTCCAGACCCCATTTGTTTATGCACCCAAATGTACCAGCCACCAGTGACAGCCAATTAATGTTTTAGTTGGAGGGGCATCAGTATTTGACACAAGTACGTGAAAGCGACCAAGCATAGCGAGTGAACCTGAACCAATGAAAGGGGGTCAGGTGGGGAGGGTTCTTCCCAAAGAAAGTTTTTTGAATAATGGGTTAAATGTGGCATCATATAGCACACTTTCTGTTAAAATATGGGTAAATAGACAGATAGTTTGCAATCGGTTCACATAGATGCAAGTCACCAGCAGCTCCAGCTGTAAGCCCATATCATCTTTGAAATCCTGTTGCATCAGCTACAAGGCTGTCACCCTGAAGTCCCCAAGCCACGTCACTGAGAAACACAGCATCTCCAGAGGCCTGCGATCCGACAGACACAAAGAAACATGCTGACTTGAACTCTGGCGGTGCAGGAAGGAAACAACCAAAAGGCAGGCCTTCTTATCTACGCGCTACAACTTTGGAACCTCCTCCCTGGCAACATCAGACTTGTCCCATCACTTCTGCAGATCAGGAAAGAGCTCAAGACCTTCATCTTCAAGGAATGGCTCCTTTCGAAGACCTGGGTCCACGCACCATGCATCCCAGCCCTACCTGAGGCTCAATGATTTGTTCCTCACTGTCTCCTCCCTTGGTTGCTTGTGGATCCCTTGCTGCTAATCGCCCATTGGCCTCCCCTTTTAATTCCCTGCTCCGTTTTCCTCTGCTTCCCTCACTGTGTTCTCCACCCTATGATTATAAAATGCGCTGTTACTTCCTGAAGCTAGGTCTGTGCTCAATAAATGCCCTAATAATAATACTACTACCAATACTACTACTACTACTACTACTACTACTACTACTAATAATAACAATAATAATAATAATAATAATAATAATAATAATAATAATAATAATAACAGTGCAAAAAAGCATTTCCCAATGCATATTAATTTCTTTCCACACAATATATGCTATTGTAAAAAACATGTTCATGCTGTTTGTGCTCATACATTTCCATGCTGGCTGCTCCAATATATGGCAGTTGGTACACTGGATATGTGGGTCTGTACTATTTCATATTCAAAGCAAACCTCGTCTGCACAAAGTAAAATAAATGTCTTGGTTGATGCACCAGAGTTAAGAGAAGAATCAAAAGCAGCCCTTGATGAGGACAGAGCTGAACAGAGCCAGACAGTGTAAGAATGGTCAGAACCAAAACAAGACTTCCAGAAGAGTAAAACCTTGAGGTGATATTCAGGATAATCATCTTTCCCAATATTCTGAATGTGACAAATTAAAAATCACAGTCACTGACATTTTTGCTACGACAGACACTCCTTACCTAAATAGACAAGAAGTACTTAAACTGCTACATATATTCCCAAATCTAAGAGTCTTATCTACTCAGGACCTGATTCAAGTGGAATTGCTTGATTCTTATTGGGAAGAAACTGGGCGTATTTACATTTCCATAAAAGATTGGCTGTGGAATTTATTACATCCTTTGCTGCTACCCTCTGAAAATTGGTTACATGTTTGAGCTGGGGAGGGTGCACCGCATAGAGGTAAATACACTGCAGGTGTCGGGGCAACCAAATAGTCGTATGGGGCTTCCTTGTAATCAGAGACATCATCAGAGAGGGCTGGAGGGCCCATATGGTGGTGGCGATGAGTCTAGTGGTCCCCTTGGTGGGCAATGTGTATAGATCCCAAGACCCCATGACGCAATAGGGAAACATTGAATATTGGCTAAGCAAAGCAAAGTTAAATGTTTCTTCATTAGCTTGAATACCAGAGGCCATGCTAATTTAACATGTAATGATGAAAGTTTGACACAACTAATAAATTGCAACACATTTTTTATCCAAGAGACATGGCTTACCAAGAACTTCAGATTAGATGGCTGTGTATGTGTTTGATTGCCTTGTGTCAAAGAGTCCTAGGGGAAGGTCAAGGGATGGACTAATAATAGGCTTGTTGAATACGTTTCATGTTTTGCAAATAGTTCCAGAGACAGCCACGTATTATATTCTAGCTATACAATATTGTGAATTGGGGTTGAGATGATGGGTGCTATACATTATTGATACATTTGCATAATCCCCATGGAGGTAAGAAATGCACAGGATTATGAAAGCACTTGCAGAGATATTGCCAGAGTGGTGTATTGACCAAATGTTGGGAACAGTCATAATTGCAGGTGAATTTAATGCTCACTGTAATAAGGCAGCGCTGATACATGAAGGAACAATGCCACTGACTTGGACGCACCCACGTGGGCCAGAAATTAAGCAAGGCATGAAGTGGCTAGATCTTATGCAGATATTTGGCATAGAGTTCTTGGTACCGGTAGATGCAAGAACCCCACATTCACACTATACCTGATCCCATCGGAAGTATTTGAGTTGGATAGATTATCTATTAGTTGTTGTAGGGTGCTTAATGAAAATTCATTCTCCTTAGAAGGTACTAATCATAGTGATCACAAAATATTAAAGGTTGAGATGTCTGTGGAAGCACACTGAGAAAGCCGTAAGTGGAGTTATTGAGGTAAGTGAGGGGGAATAGGATTACATGGAGGGGAAAATGTGGAGGCTTTAAATACTAGATAGAGACATCTTGTGGATACCTGTTATTAATGAGGTCGAAGAAGTGTCTATTTATCTATCAAGCTACACATAGAGATACAGCCTCATTGTAGGGGGAGTACATGAGAATACCAGAAGAAATAAAGTATTTGATAGGGAGATAGAAAGAAGGAAGAAGGAAAAGTATAGAATTATTCAAACAATTAAAGCTTCTATGAAGAAGGGTCATCTATGTATGACAGAAGGTTTATCTTTGATCACAAACATTAGTACCAAATACACAAACTGGGTTAGACAGCACCAGAAATCATGTAAGAATGCCAAATGGCAATTTAGTCACAACCTTTTGGTAAAAGAATTATAGCAAAAGATTCTGGTGGGAAGCAAATGTAATCTTTGGACCTATTAGGAATGAGAGTGATCAGATCCACTCCATGAAGAATACAATTTGGGAGCACTCTGTTCAAGAGCTTGGTGTTGCTCTGCTCATTAATAAGGCTCCAATTTTGCCTTGCATTAAACCTGGCTGCATGAATATAGTGTTCTCGGAGGGCGATATATTTGAATCCATATAGAAAATTAAAGATTCGAGTGCCCCCAACCCTGATGGCCTCTTAAACATGGTGATAAAGAAACATCCTCAAATGTGGACACAATTCTGTACACCTTGTTTGGGAAGATATCCGGGATTTATTTATTTATATTTATATAGTGCACAAACAGCCCGGGGGCATCGAGGTTCTGTTACATGTGAGGCTTAGTTACATAGGGCGTCAGAGACACTGTTGGAATCAATAAAGGATTAGTTGCATACATACAGAGTACATTTCGCTAAGCAGTGAAGGTATCAATTGAACATATGTAGAATAAAGTATGTAGCAACTGGGTGCTGAGGAGTTTTATGTGAAGAGTGATGTTTTTACTGGGTTGGTGTTATTCATAGTACATGGCAAATGTCTCTGATGATGCCCATTTTTAAAAAGGTCAAACAGGTTTCGCCAGCAAATTATGGGCTATTTAGTCATTCTGGATGCTCGCGTGAAATTGTTTTGTAACCTGCTCTTGGATAAATGAAGAATACGGGAAGAAAATCGCCAGCTGCTCTCCTTGCAGCAGACACATTTTAGGAAGAACATGGGTACTTACCATAACATTTGGGCAGTACAATATCTAATCTGATTAACATTACAAACTTCTGAGACGACCGCAATGGAAGCTGGTCACACACTTCGCTGGACCTTCAAGAGCCTCCCCCATCACCATGAGGCTTGGTGAAGATGGCGGCATCAAAGAACAGCAGGTAGGTCTTTGCGGGATTCAAAGATCGAGGCGGTGCTCCAATGTGCCTAACACAGTGTGCTTTTATTTACAAGAACCAAGAATCTTTAGGGTGCTGTGGATTCCGTGTGATTTCTCATCTGGCCCATACTTTATGCTAACTGCACCCTCTTCAAAATGGCCGCACTCATAGCAATGTACCAGACTTGGGCCTGCTGCCGCCTGATGCTGCCCTAATTGGCTCGTGTTCCATACTTGAACAGCCAATCTAGAAGCCGACAGGCGAACGCCAGATCCCCTCTAAAGGCCCCACTCCTGAGGTTCCTGTCTGAGCCTGTCCATGCGTGGAAGGGCTTTGGAGAGCCCCATCTTGTCTTGCCTCCAAAACCAATGCTGTAGCCTCCTGTGCATGTCTTGCTCCTGCATGAACTTGGATCACAGCACCCTACGCCCTCCCTCCTTCTGAGAAAATGTGAGTGATGGCTGAACTGTCCTATTGCCTCCTCCAGCTATCTCCTTGAATCGTATTTGTGCAATTCCTGTTCTGCCTTTCTCCTTTGGCCATCTTTTTTCTTCACTGCACTCTGTGTTCTACAACTGGTAAAGTCATTCTAGTTGTGATTGTGCTTTACATCTTGCATCCATTCTGTCCATTGCATTGAGATTGTACTTAAAATCGTGCATCCATTTTGTGATCCTTTAAAAAAAAAAGGAATCTAGGTGGTGTGCTTTACATCTTGCATCCATGGTTGCATTGCATTGGGATTGTACTTAACATCTTTCTTATATCCATTTTGTGATCATTTTTTAAAAATCCAATCTAGGTCAGTGTGCTTTACTTCTTGCATACATTCTGTGCACTGCATTGGGACTGTACTTAACATTCCTTCCTCCATGTGCTCTCCCCTGCTCGTTCATTTGAAGCCAGAAACCTTGCATTAATCTTCGAATCCAATCTCTCCTTCCTCCCTCACAATCAGGACATTGCCAAGAAGTTCCACTTTCAACACTTCCATCTCAAAGGAATTCTACCTTTTCTCACCTTCCCCCAGGAGCTCATGTTACCCAAACGCTGGTTCTCTCTAGGCTTGACTATTGCAATATCCTCCTGAATCTACCCCTCCAGCTGATCCAGAATAAGGCAGCAAGACTTAACCTTGGCATCAAGCTCAGGGACCGCATCTCTCCTGTCCTAATAAATCTTCACTGGCTCTTTACCATGTCCTTCTGGTAGTGTGGCCACATGCAAATTGGTCGGCCCGCAGACATAGGCATCTTTGGCAAAAACCTGTTTGAATTCTATGAATATTCTCCTCAATTGGTCTTTTTCTTCTTCATTCGTGTAAGCATCTGCAGCTAAAATATGCCCCTGTACCATTTTAGAAAACTCTGGGAAATCCTACAAAGGAGGAACCTCTGTACTTTCCTCTACCCGTGTGGCAGTGTCTGTTTGGAGAGCCGCTACACTCAAATATTTTAGAATATTGAACTCCATTTCAATATGCTGTTTTTCTCTTTTAGATTCACTTCATTCGAATAGGATGCAATCATCCTGATGGCACCATAACATGTCAGTTGGCTCATAAGGGGTCTACAGACAGAACTTTATAAGATTTGTTTAGACTTAGACTCCAATAATTCTGGTAATTTACCCTGTGCAGTCACATAGCTTTATGAAATTATATGATATGGCATTTATAATGGCCTATACACAAGTTCCTGATCATTGGGTTACTGAAATCAGCAGTGTAGTAAGATTTCTTGACACCCTTTATTATCCACCAGGATGTGAATGGGTCCATCCCCAATCTCTGCCAGTGGTGAATATTTGCATTCTAACCCTTGTTGCTTTATGGATTCATTTATGCATACAAATGCATCAGAACCTTTATCTGTTGTCCTTTCCTGTATTTTAATGCTATTGTAAATTGTCTGGTAAATGTGGGAATGGTAACATCCTTTTTCAGCTGAGGTTCAATTGCATATGTTATCATTTGTTTACAATGGTAAGCTTGTCTTTTGTCTGCAAATGCAGGTGCAGCTCCACCCAACCTGGACCAAACCTTTTGATTTAGAAAGTCGAATACCATACACATTCTGTGCATGATATGCTTTCCCAAATAAAAAGTGTTTTGGTTTCCTGCTCATGTTCCATACGTTGTGACGAATATTCTTAGAGCCAATTGTAATCTTTACCAGGCATCTTCCTACAGTCCCCTCCCTGAAGCCCTGCGGGTGCTTTCAAAGAGAATTTACTTACTGTATAAATGCCTAATAAGCTAACAATAAATACATAAATACGTAAATAAATAAATAAAGGAAACCAAGCATGTACATTGTTTTAATCGATTTCTCCAAAGGTTTTGATAATGTTGATAGGAATAGACTCTGGGTAAAGTTGGAATGGCAGGACATTGATCCCGATTTACTCTACCTAATTCTCACTTTTACACAAATACAACAGTGGCTGTGCAGATAAAACTGGAGGGGGCTATAACAAACTATATAAGCACTGCAAATTAACTCAAACACGGTTGTGTTTTAGCACCCATGCTGTTTAATCTCTTTGTGGCAGACCTATGGATGCCTGTAAATCCTTCCCTCCTAAAATAGGGGACAGATGCAAAGACTGGCTTGTTTGTGTATGCGGGTGAAACCACCCTTATTGACAGAACCCCTATTGGCATTCAAAAGGCACCAAGCACACTTTATGTGTATTCTAAAGAAAAGGAGTTAGAACCGAGATGCACTTAAACCGAAATGAAGGTGATTGATGGTAGGCATTTCGCTAAAAACATTATATGGAAAATTGAAGGAGTTCCCATTGAGAAGGTTAAATGCTATGCCTGACTGGGTGTGTCAGTAAGTGCCAGGGGCACTCCTGGCCTATTGAGAGAATGCATCACTGCACACACTTTGCAGAAGTTCTGGGTAATACGTAAAATAACAACCTTTGTTGGGGGTTGCTCCATTGAAGGCCTTTTGCAAGTTTACAAGACTAGTCTTATGCCTAGCATTTTGTATGGTCTGGAAATGCATACTAAGGGAGAAGTTAAGTGGATCAAGGTGCTGTAGGGAAACATATGGCGTAGTGCTCTAGGGTTGCCTCTGGGTACACCTATCGAGGCAATCGGTTTCAAGCTTAGAATGGCCTCTCTTATGATATCTCTCAAAGTAAAGAGAAGTATGCTACTCTTTAGGATCATGACTGGCACTGGCGACACACAATTTGGATGGTATTAAGGAATAGGTCTGTCTGGGAACTCATCCCAGATGAAAGAATGGGTATCCGCTTGTCAAGCATTTCACAAAGAAATAGGTTTGGCTATTGACTATGAGGAAAACATAATGGTGGTTAAGAGGGGCTTGTGAAGAAAGTGCATGATTGGGATTGAATAGCCGATAAAAATATGCTTCTTCAAATGACTTCCTTCTTTTATGGTAAACGGGGCCAGGACCCAGGAATTGTCAGGGGCAAGAAGGTGAGATTGCGCAAATCAGAATTGGAAACTACAGAGCACCTTCTTACAGATTGCCCCAATTTAAGACAATATTATACTAAAGTATAGGGTGTAATGGGCCTCCAGGGGGCAGTCGAGACAAAGAACTTTCTATGGAGACATATATATAGTGCATCTCTTCTCGTGTACTAACGCAAAATGCCTATTTGTTTTGGAATTACGCAATGAATTTGAGCAGGGTATCAAATAAGATTTAACACTGATGCTCGATACTCATACCCATTTACTAAACTATTCATTGAGTCGGAGGATAATCTTGTGATTTAGTTATGGATGTATGCTATTATTTTCTACTTGATATTCATTTTGACATTGTGTTTTCACTTGATATCTTCTTTTTAGGTGATGATTTCAATATGCTGCTTTTCCTAGATTTATTTATAAATGAAATTCTGATGTGGATTTGTTTTACTTGCCAAATTCTATGCTAGCTTTCAAATGTATCTAGTTACTATACTTGAGAGTATAATTATCAAATGTGAAAAAGGTTGGTTGTTATCCATATCACTAATGTCCCTGGAGGATAGCTCAGCGGCAACGTGCGCGCCTTAGAAGCAAAACCACACGAAGCAGCACAGGTTCGATCCCCGGGTCCGCACTTAGAATCCTTCGGGTGTTTAAGCACATTATAAATACGTAACTAAGACAAAAAAAAAACAATTATGCAACTAAAAAACAAACAATTCCTGTAACAGTGCCTTGATGCCCACGTGTTAAACGAATAAAATTACAAAAAAAAAAAAATATATATATAGCAGTATTCCCAGATAATAACATACTCCTGTTTGCTTTGCTCATAATGCCAACCATGATTCTATAAGAAAACAAGTTCCAAGCTGGCCCTGCCGGTATATGTCAGTAACCCAATGTTAGAACATACTCTTGTTGACTTTGCTTTTTAAAACGGCATTCCATACTAAGAAAACATGTTTAAACTGGCTCCTTGCAGACCAGTCTAGGCATCTTACAATACGTGTCATGCTTGCTTTATTAAAGATGCTCATTAAGAAGGATCATGCCACAGTAAGAAACAACTAGACTGGCTGCACCAAAGCGCCAGTCTATCCATATAATAACACTTATCCTGCTTGCTTAATCATAGATGACCAATACAAATGTCATGCCACAATAAGAAATGGCTAGATTCACGGCATCAAAATGGCAGTATGTCCATATAATAACAGATAACATGCTTGCTTTATCATAGCTGCCCAGTAAAAAATGTACTGCCACAGTATGAAATGGCTACACTGGCTGCAACTAAAGGCCAGTCTACCCACGTAGTAGCACATATGATACTTGCTCTATCAAGGATGTTCATTAAAAATGTAGTATTAGCGCCCCCACCTGCCCTAGTGTTCCCCCCACTCTCTTTCCCTTCTGCCCCCACCCAAAAAAATCATCTTCTCGGCCCATCATGAATACAAATGAACACCCATTCACACAACATTTACTCTCTCATTTACACACACAATACACTCGCTCATTCACAAGTGCAACCAGCCATCCATACAGCATACACTCGTTCACACACATGTTACATACATAATAAACACCCTTGGATGCACGCAAAAGTACATACATACAAACATACATCATAAACACACAAGACAACCTCATGTAAAATCACTTAATATTTTATTGTTACCCGTTTCCTGTCACGCGGCACCTGAGGGATTCTTCTCTAACAGGTCTCCAGCAGCAGGTCTTGCTCTCCGCACACACAGGAACCAGGAAGCGTTCAAGCAGGGAGAGCTTGCTGGTTCCTCACATCACAATGGAGCCGGAGTGACCCTATCTCGTGCTGCATCACAAAGACAGTATTTCATTTACAGTTTCAAATGGAGACACGCCAGAGCTAGAGGTCCTCCATCTCACGCTGTGAAGGAAATACATGTTTCCTTTGTGGTGTGAGATGGCGTCGCTCCGAGTCACAGTGCCCGCATCTCGTACCAAAAGCAAATAATTAATTATTCCCTTTGCATTGCAGGATGTAGGCACTCTGGAGCATCTCCCACTGCAAAAGAAATGATTTATTTCTGAAGTCGTGTTACTTCAGAAAGATTGTTTTTTTCCGAGACCAGATGGAGTAATTTCTTTCTGAATATTTTTTTTTTCTTTTGAAAGCTCGGCAGCCCCCCTGCCCCAGGACAAGGGGCGGCAAGGCCCCCTTACCACGGGGGCTGCAGGACCAATGGCTACAGTGTGTGACTGGAGCGTACAAGGATACCTCTCTACCTTCCTCACCCGAACTGCGTAGGCTGGCTGCTGCAAACACTGATGCAGGGGAACGTGCCTTTTGATGTTGCATTTCCTACTTTTCTGGCTTCCGAGACTTCCCGGGTACTAGCACTGCTCTGCTTTGGCACACATTTCCAAACTGTAACTTTTAATATGCTCTGTGGTATGCTCTTTTAATAGGGAAAGCAAGGGCATCCATACGAATTATCTAGGGTTTGCAGATAGGGTAAAGGTATTATTGAATGATGTACTTCTCCTCCAATAAAAAAAAAAAAAAAAAAACATGAAATTGTGTAAACGTTGTACATTTCTCAGTAAATTAAGTAACATGGTTACATGTTCAAGAAGAAAACCCATTTTGGAAGTAATAACTTCTTCATTGTACCAATTTACCCAGCAAGATAGACATTGACAGGGTAATTCATAGATTTCAGCGCAGAGGCAGCGCAGAGAGCTAGTGTGCGCCAGCATGCGCCAGCCATGTGCGCTAAACAGCATTCTGGGGCACCGCATATTCATGGAATATCAAAGCCATTTTGAGCGCTGGCGCAGAGAACATACCGCAGCGCCAGTTACACCCCCAAGGACGCCCCTTGCGCAAGGATAAGGCATTGAAATACCCAATGCAGTGCAAAGCGCTGCGCTAACCCTGCACTAGTTCACAGGGGGGGACAGTGCATTTGGGGGGTGCTTGGGAAGTTTCACACGCGATAGGCATTGTGCGAGCGGGGTACGTTATTCCAAGGGGTGCGCGGGGAGAATCACATGCGATAGGCCTTGTGCGAGCAGGGTATGTGTATTCCGGGGGTGTGCGTGAAGTATCTATTTCGGGGCTGCGCGGGGAGAATCACACGCGATAGGCCTTGTGCGAGTGGGGTACGTGTTTGTCAGGGGTGCGCAAGGAGAATCACACGCAATAGGCCTTGTGCGAGCGGGGTACATGTATTTCGGGGGTGCGTGGGGAGAATCACACGCAATAGGCCTTGTACGAGCGGGGTACGTGTATTTCGGCGGTGCGCGGGGAGAATCACACGCGATAGGCCTTGTGCTAGCAGGGTACATGTATTTCGGGGGTGCGCAGGGAGAATCACACGCGATAGGCCTTGTGCGAGCGGGGTACGTGTATTTCAGGGGTGCGCGGGGAGAATCACACCTTGTGCGAGCAGGGTACGTGTATTTCGGGGATGCGCGGGAAGAATCTCATGCGATAGGCCTTGTGCTAGCGGGGTACGTGTATTTCGGGGGTGCATGGGGAGAACCACATGCGATTGGCCTTGTGTGAGTGGGGTATGTGTATTTTGGGGGTGCGCATGAAGTATCACACATGATAGGCCTTGTGCAAGTGGGGTACGTGTATTTCAGGGGTACACGGGGAGAATCACATGCAATAGGCCTTGTGCGAGTGGAGTACGTGTATTTCGGGGGTGCGTGGGGAGAATCACATGCGATAAGCCTTGTGCTTGCGGGGTACATGTATTTTGGGGGTGCGCGCGAAGTATCACACGCGATAGGCCTAGTGCGAGTGGGGTACGTGTATTTCGGGGGTGCACGGGGAGTTTTGCATGTGTTTTTGCTGCCACAGGAGGGGTACGTGTATTCCTGGTGTGCCCCAACGCGATTTGGCAGTGTGTGTCCTCACAGGTGTGCCCTCTCCCCCCTCCCCAGGCCCTGCAAGCAGCCCACAACACAGGGGACTACCCTGCACCCCTGGCCATGCCCCGCAGCCAGCCCATCCAACCTGGCCATGCCCCCCAGCCAGCCCACATGTCACCATGCACAAGTGACCACCGACACATGTCCCCCTGCACCCCCACCCACCCAGCAGTGACAGGCACCTGCCAGCAGGCCCCGACTCATGTCCCCCCACCCACTCAACCACCCAGCAGTGACAGGCACCTGCCAGCAGGCCCTGACTCATGTCCCCCCACCCACTCACCCACCCAGCAGTGACAGGCACCTGCCAACAGGCCCTGACTCATGTCCCCTCACCCACTCACCCACACAGCAGTGACAGGCACCTGCCAGCAAGCCCCGACTCATGTCCCCCCACCCACTATTGCAGTGACCCACCCAGCAGTGACAAGCACCTGCCAGCAGGCCCCGACTCATGTCCCCCCAACACCTCATGATGATCCACAATCATGGGCCTTATGGCCACCCAAATCACACCCCACGCCACCCCAGTCCAAACACACAACCAGGTATTACATCCACCCCACAATGAAATCCCCATTACATGATACATCCCAAATGGCAAGTATGCACATCAACATATTTCTGTCACACCCACACAATGGGTGCATGTGATTGAGAAAACACACATTGTGACATGCATGAAACCAAAGAGAGAATACCACACATTGAAGTAGGAAATAAAAATGTATTAAACACAAAAGCAAGGGAATGAAATGAAACACACAAGAATGCAAATAATGATTAAAAACCTGCATGTCCAAAATATAAAATGAAAATGTTGGAAAGCAGAATCCAAATCAATCCAAAAGCATGTGTCCAAAGTGTCAGTCTGGCAAAACAAATCCAAAGTGAAAAAAGAAGGTAAAACCATTGCTCCATGGAAAAATCTAAAATAAGAAGTGAAATACAGTGAAGAACTATTTACAAAGTACAAATCCAGGGTCCATGAGCCCAACCATTGAAATGAAACCTACAAAAAACACTACCTAATGAAGAACTATATACAAAAAGGTGGGGCATTGTCCAAGCGCCCCAACAGAAATAAAAACAGAAAGGAAACCTAACACTAACTAACTATATACAATGGCGGCGGGCAAGTCCTATGGCTCACTCTGTGATGTCCCGGGCCAGGGCATCATCGAACTCCATGTCAATGTCCCAGAGGCGGGCCTCTGCCCTGGCCCCGAAATCTTGCAGGGATGCAGTCATGGCCTGTTCCAACTCCCTGCGAGTTGCCTCGAGGCACTCAGCCCGCCTCAATGCCCTGCGCACGGAGAACTCTCCTGACCATGGTGAGCCGTGCCTCTTCCGCCCGCCGCCGCTCCGCATCTATCCGCTGGCCCAACCGCTGCCACACGGAAGACACTCCCATTCCAGGGTCCTCCTGCCCTCCAACCGATGCCTGCCCCTCTGATGTTGATTGCCCCGAGCCATCATCACTCCCACCTTGAGCCCGCTGCTGCTGTCCATGTGCCCTGCCCGATGATGCCAGCACATCCTCCATCTGCTGGTCTCCAGTTGGTGGGGTGTCCACCCCTGCTGGACCTCCGACTCCCGACTGTGGCAGGGATGTGATCTCCACCAAGCTGGCTGTGTTGGTCGGGCCAGGTCCACAGGGGGCCCTGGTGGAATCTGGGCTGGAAGACGGGAGGGAGAACAATTGGTGCATAGTCTCCACAGAGGAGGAGAGGGCCGCCAGAGTGCTCGACACATTTACGAACCCTCCATCCAGGGCCCCTCCCAACTGTGCCACGTTGCCATGCAGCTCTTCATGATGGTGTGCGTGGTCCCCCCAGGAACCATGCACGTCTTCATGAATGACACTCGTGCGCAACACGACACCAATCAGGACGGACCCCATACGGTCATGGGTCTCCTTGTCCACAGGTAGTGGAGCGCCAGATGACGTGGGCCTCCCCCCTACCTGCGGACGGGCCTGGGACGGGCCATCCCTGCTGGTGCATGGTGGTGCAGACACAGGGACAGTGACATGCACAGGCCTCTCTGTGGTGACCTGTGCTGCCTCCTGCCCCTGTCCCTGGACTGCACCACTTGTACCAGTGGTACTACCCCCACCAGGCCCCATGTGCGGCTCAGTAGCGGCCTCCTCCTCCTGTGTGGAGACCACCAACCTGGATGGCTTTGCACCGTCTTCCGCCATTGCAAGCCCCTGTGGGGCTCACCCGGCCCTTCCGCTAGAGCCATAGTGGCAGACGCGGCATCAGTCCCCTCGCTCCCGGATGATGGCAATACCTGGGAGGGTGGCTGGGCCTTGCGTCGCTGCCCGGTGGAGGCATCCCCGCCACTTTGCTCCACAGCGCCGTCTCCGCCCTCTTTTTCACTCGACGATGCTTAGAGGGAGACATAGAACACAAGCATCAGGGTACTGTACAATAGTCCCCTAGACAGGAAGCAATAACACATGAGTGGCACTGTCAAACATCACTTCCATCCTGTCCGTCCACAACACATGGGTCAATGCAGGCAACACACATGCAGAAACAGGCACAGCACATGCAAACAACATCAGCATCCATGTACAGGGGCCTCTATTGACATACATGTTGGCTTCAAACTCACATGCCTCATGGCTCATACTAATCCCATGCACACACATCACCGGAGGGTCATGCATCAGGGCTCCTACACCACAGACACAGTGGATAAAAGGATGACTAGACTGCATAAGTGAATCAACACATTGTCACAGACATGTGTCATGCATCCATGGCATTTCAAAGTCACACAACGTTACTCAGACATACAGACATGTGCACCATACATGTACATGAGAGCAGCACCCATTTCTCACACCCCATCCATGTCCAAGAACAGAGACAGGCATGCATTCATGTGTGCATTCCGCATGCTGCTCCCCATGTTGCATTGGAACACATGCACCATCCATGTGGTTCATGCATGACTGGTCCCACATGCATTACCATGATGTCCCTGCACACACACACACACATATATGGCCTATGTCACACATACAGGCAAGTAGCTGACTACCAGCACACTGCAACATGCCCTGTTTCACACAGCAATGCATGGCCACTTACCGCTCAACTCCAGACGGGTCTGCCTCTCAAGGATCTGGACGTGGAGTGCTGGGTTTATGCGACCCAGGACCCTCATCTGGATGTTGCTCAGGCTGACCCGGCACCCCTCTGCATCCTCTGCATTCAAGAGGCACCGGGCCTTGCTGAGGGTCCTGGACCTGAAGTCCTCCCAGCGCTTCTGGATGTGCTTGATGGCGCGGGTTGCCACCCCCTCCTTGTTGATGGAAACCAATACGTCCTCTCAGATCCTCTCCTGTCCTTGCTTGTTGGCACGCAATGGTGTGAAGAGGGCATCATAATGCCCCAGAACTTGCTCCTCCAGGAAACCAACTTCCTCATCAGTGAAGCTGGTAGCCCTCTGCCTCTCTGGGTGGGGGTCGCCAGTGGTCTCGGATGGTGTTTGCCCCGACATGGTGACCCCCGAGGCAGGTGTGAGTGGGCAACTGGGTCCTGGGGGTGGGCTGTGGAGTGATGGTATCCCAGTCGGGAGTCTTCTGTTCCAGCAGGGGTGGACACAGCAACTGAACCCCTGCAGATGGCTGACATGCAGGCACCAAATAGCAGGGCATGTGAGCAGCAGGCAGGCAGCAGCAGATGGCAGGTGGGAGCGTGCTCGGGGTTCTGGGGGGTAGGTAAATGGCCTTTTGGGCAGGAGCGTGGTCTTCTGTGTGTTGTTGCGTGGCCAGCTTGATACGGAATGATTTGGCACGTGAAAAATCTGCACATCAGCGTGTAATTTGAGGAAAGGCTCTTAGCGCGTAACCACATCTGTGACATGCAAGGGCGTTTCCCTCAACACAGGTACATGTTGATTGTACACGTGCAAAAACTGCACGTCCGGGTGTCACTGCGTGCAATTGGAGGAAAGGGCCTTAGCGCGTACACGTGTAAGTGACGTTGCACGTGTGGGCTGGCTCAAAAGGTACGCGTAGGATGCCATTTTCTTGTACGTGCTTTTTGTGGAGAGCGAGTGGGTGATTTTTGTACTTCTTGTCGGTTCACAGACGATTACTTCACAACGGTTCCAGTTCGTACTCCCTGTTTACTCAGACTGTGTTCAATTCTGCTTTTGGCAGGGGTGTTGCCAACGCGCACATGAGCGTCTTTTTCACATTCTTTTTCCAGGCAGAGGGTGAGTCGCGTACGTATCTTCCAACTGTGGGGGCCCCGTGTGTCGCGTACCCCTTCAGAGGTCATTGTAGGCTGTGTGTTTCACACGTACGCTTATTTCTGTGTTTCTGGGTGCCACAGCATACTGCAGGGTCATTTTTCCACGCACGTGGTCTATCAGGGGTGTGTGCATGTTAAATATTGTTTTCGGGGTGCCTGTGCGTTGCGTGACCCGTCATCTTCCCCCAGGGGTCACAGACAGCTTTGCTAGAGCACTAGGGTACGAATTCCATCTAGTACCCTACCCCTTTCACCCCAATTGCCCAAGACAATTGTTTACTGCAACTCCCATACGCACAACAACATCAGTGCAATGGTTTGGAGGTGACCAAGCAGTAAGGTGGCCGAGGTGAAAGAGGTGGGCGCAGTAGGGGACATGGCCAGGATGTTCAGGGTGGCCCAAGAGGCCAGTGTGTGGATGACCAATCAGGGACACCTATGCCCCCCCCAATGGTTCCGGGAAATGTAGCTGACACCATCCCAGCTCAGCCCTTCTTAAACCGGCCCATATTGTCAACAAAACCGTCACAGGATGACTCCCAGGCTGACATCCGTGTTGACAAGTCTAGGCCACATGTGGCGGTGAAAGTTGCTGTCACCAGGCAACGTGGATATGGGGCAACAATGTCATCTTCTGCCCCAAGTAGCCAGGTGAGGAGGCTGCAGGGGCAGCTGCAGCTCAATCCACCCCAGCTCCGAGTCTCCCAGCCAGACAGTGTCGATCCAAATATATCACACCGAGGTTGGTCCTGCCAACATCACCCTGCAGCCAATGCCTGCAGTGAGACCTAGGGTCATCGTGCCTTTGGAAAGTTCTTGCAATACAGGCTGGGACCTCAGACACGGCTACGCACTCTGGCATGTCAAGGAAACCTAGTTTCAATGACGCCGAACTAGATGCACTTGTGGGCTATGTGTCAGCCCATAGCCGCGAAATGGTGGAGACTGCAGGGTGCAAGACTACGACTGCTCAACGTAGGGCCCAGTGGCAGACCATCGCAGACCACATTAGTTCCCTTGGATTTGTGAAGCGCACAGCTGATGATTGCTCTAAGCGCTGGAATGACCTGAAACACAGAGCAAAGAACAAGCTGGCTTCAAATCATGCCTCTACTCTAGTGACTGGTGGTGGGTCTCCACCAGTGGAGGAACAACTCACTGAACATGAGTCTGTCGCTTGAGGCTTCATCACAGAGGATCAGATCCAAGGCATGGGAAACCTACCAGATCTTGAAGCAATGTCCGGTGAGTGACCATCCATGTATGTGCAATCCATGTGTGTGTTGCTTGGGTGATGTGTTCTGATTGAGTGCCAGGTGAGGCTGTCTAGTCATGACTGCTATGGGTCACCCATGTGGTCCCTCAAACACATTCCCCGGCCTTGTGTTTCCGTTTCACAGTATCCCTTCTGAACACATTTTGCACATGATTAATCCACTTGGCCTTCAGCTGTCCTCTTGCCACAACATTGTTCATACTCTTTTCCTCTTCATTCAGCCTGACTGATGAAATGATTAGCATATTTACCAGACATTTTTGTGGCCTACTGTCCCAAATGTGACATACTTCCATCATAGATTACACCACACAATGGCCCACATTTCTGGATTTATTTGGGGAAACATTTCTACAATCAGGCTGATTGAGTAATGTGCACCTACACATGGCCTGCACACTATCATTTTGGGGCCCTGTTTGAATGTTGAACATGAGAATTATATCCTCTCATGTCGAGGTGCCCAACCATTGATGTATCCATGTGCCTGCCATCACTGCATCAGTGAACAATCGCGTTGTTGCAGCGTTTGGCACATGCGTGTTTTCTCACTCTTATTTACATGTTTTATTTCATGATGTCCATCTCACATGGATGGGTGACAGTACTTATTTGCTACCATCTGGGTGTCCTTGATAAATCAGCCATGGCTATGGTACGTGCCGTCTGTGTGCTGGCATGTGTGATGTATGTGGATTGTCCATGCCACTCACAGGCTAATGTTTGATGCCAGTGCAATCCAGTATGCAGCACGTGTTGGTTTTCCATCTTGCAGTCATCAGTGTGTACTTTTTGACTCCCCTTCAAAATCATTGACAGTGCATGCATGCCAGAGTTATTGTCATGTGGGATATGTGTTATTTATGTACTTGTCAGGGTTGCACACCGGTACCTGGCGCAGGAGTGGATGTACCAACTACCCCCACACTGGTCTTGATACCTGCAAGACGAAGCTTACGCAGGCCTTCGCGACCAGGGCAGGGAAAGAGGGTTAGGGTCTCGTTGATTGGATAGGTTGGGGGGTTGTGGGAAAACCGGGAAAAGGAGTAGGGCGAGGTAATGGGTAGGTAGAGGGAAATTGGGTGAGGTTCAACGGCTGCACACCTTCATCGTCATAACACACCACATGATAATTCCTGCAGAGCCTGCAGGCTGGACCACACAGTATGCTTTCTGAAGTGTGAATCACATAAGCAACATTTGACCCCTTTGAGCAGTTCAATTGGCAGTGGGTAACCACTGTCACAGGTAAACTAGCATGCAACACTTAGCTTGGGTTCATTGTCCGGTCCGAGTGCTCGGTCCTTGGGAAGCTGTCAGTCTGTGCTGCGTCTCCGAAAACGGTGTGGACTGGCCACGTCTTCCGCTACAAAGAAAGAGTATGTGTTATTCCAGGTCACACATACACACGGTCATTCACTCCATGCCGCATTCATACTTTCTTCCCCAGGCTCAAAACAAGTCGCTAGTAACGTGTCAGCGCGAGCTTCGCCGCGCGTGGCTTGGGGCGCGGGTATTCTCCCTTTTTATGGTGCCAATGTTGCGCTCCTCATTTCTGCATGACTCGCGCTGCTAAACACTTTTGTCCCAGGGCCTGTACTTATCTCGTATGCCGGCGCAGGGGCGAGCGCTATGGACTGGGAGACTGTGCCCCCTGCGCTTCCCAAAACTCTCTCTACGGGCTTTCTCAGGATTGAGTATTGCGTGGCTTCGATTCCCCGGGTATGCGTCCCAAACTTATCTGAGTATCGGCGAGGGGCCAGACTCTCAATCAGGCGGGGCGGGGCCCCTCGCACGGGTTTTCCTACGGAGCTCGGTGTCTCACGTCCTCCTCCACAGCGATCTCGAGCACAAGCCCCGTGTCGGTGTTCTCGCGCATGCGCGTTGGGGCGTACCACGCCCGATCTGATTCCCGATTGGCTGTCTGTGCGCGAGGCATGCTGGGAAGTGTAGTCTCGATGCACTTGCAGCGCCTGCAGCCTACAGGGAGGACAAAGCAGTCTCCTGTATGGCAGCACCCTTCCCCATCCCACCTGAACACCACATACATTCATAACACGTGGCCCATAGTGCAGGACACCCACCAGTTTCTTCACTACAGGTGCCGCCGCATACTTGGCTGCATGCTTTTTGCGTGCCCCCCCAGGTCTGCCCCTGACATCACTCCCCCCCCACGGAAGGCCGGTGGAGGCCGGGGTTTATCTGGGAAGTTGCGATGGAAGGTGCGCAGCAGTCTTGGGGCATGTACATGAGCAGAGGGCTCCCAAGAGCGGTCTTCAGGCCCATACCCGACCCAATCTACCAGATACAGAACCCGTCCTGCCCTATCCCTTTTAGAATTTAGGATTGCTTGGACCTCATATTCAGGTTCTCCTGGTACTAGGACAGGTGGTGGTTTTTGGGTCGTGGTGGTCTTGGGGGCTGGCTTCAATAATGCGGTATGGAACGTTGGATGTATTCTCATTTGAGGGGGCAGTTTTAAACGCACAGCTACGGGATTGATGATTCGTTCTATGGGGAAAGGGCCCAGATATCGTGGTTGTAATTTACGTGGTCCATGTAAAGCTATATTACGAGTGGAGAGCCAAACCATGTCTCCCACTCGATATTGAGGGCAGGCTCGACGATGTTTGTCAGCATATTTTTTGTAGATGGTCTTGGATTGTACAAGATTGTCCTGCGCCTCTTTCCACACCTGCTCCATGCATTTCCTCCGTCCTATTATGGTTGGAAGGGTCGGCTTGGATTCTGCCAATGCAACAGGGAGTACCTTGGGGTGGTAGCCATAAAGGCAGTAAAAGGGTGATTGCTTTGTGGAAGTATGGTTGGCGTTGTTGTACGCTAACTCTGCCAACCATACATGTTGCAACCAAGTTGCTTCCCGACTGGCAATGAAACAGCGTAGGTACTGTTCTAGCCCCTGATTGACTCTCTCCGTTTGGCCGTCTGTTTCCGGATGATAGCCCGATGTCAGGCTCACATCCATTCCTATGATTTTGCAGAATTCACGCCAGAAGCGGGAGGTGAATTGTGGTCCCCTATCCGTTGTTATGTGGGAGGGCAGTCCATGTAGGCGTACTATATGTTGAAGAAATAGCTCTGCGACTTGACCTGCGGTTGGTACTCCCATACAAGGGACAAAGTGTGCCATTTTAGAAAACGTATCAACTACCACCATGATGGAGGTAAACCCCTGTACTGCCGGTAAATCTACTATGAGATCCATAGTGATGGAGCGCCAGGGTGCAGAGGGTGTTGGCAATGGGCACAACAACCCTGCTGGTTTACCGTGGTCGGATTTATTGCGTGCACACGTATCGCAGTCACTCACATACTGTTGTACGTCTCGCCGCCACTGAGGCCACCAGAAATACCGTGATACCAGTTCTTGGGTCTTGGTCCTACCTGGTTGGCCCGCAAGAGGGGAATCGTGGCACCAAGACATGGCCTTTTTTTGGAGTTTGGTAGCGGGTAAGAAGAGTTGCTGGCCGTGATACGGGAGTCCAGCAATTACCTGATGTTGCGGGTCTTCTGCACACCACTTGTGCAAATCCTGCATGGATAATTCTTGCTGAATCATCTCAAATAGTCCAGTCGTAGCACCCACTATACGTGCTAGTGGAACTATGGTCTGTGGAACACTTTCTGTTTTATTGACAGGTTCAGGGTACCGTGACAGAATGTCGGCCTTTCGGTTTTTAGTCCCCGGCCTATATGTAATTATAAAATCAAATTCCGCGAAGAACAGGGCCCAACGCAATTGCCGCGGGCTCAAGTTTTTAGCAGTCCGGATAAATTGTAAGTTCCGGTGATCGGTTATTACAGTCACTGTGTGCCGAGCCCCCATCAGATAATGTCGCCACTCATCAAAGGCGGCTTTGATGGCAAGTAATTCACGGTCTGCAATGGTGTAATTTGCCTCAGCTGGTAACAGTTTTCGCGAATAGTAGGCCACTGGATGGAGTAGGCCTGATTCTGGATTCCTTTGAGACAATATGGCCCCTAGTGCATAGCTGGAGGCATCAGTCTCCACTATAAATGGTTGAGCAAGGTCAGGGTGTCTCAGGACAGGTGCGTTAGTAAAAGCGCTCTTAAGTAGCCGAAAACCTCGTTCAGCGGTTTGATCCCACACAAAGGTGCATCCCTTACGTAGCAGTTTGGTGATTGGTGTTACCAATTCCGAAAAATCTTTTACGAAGCGTCAATAGAAGTTGGCAAATCCCAGAAAGGATTGTACCTCTTTCACGTTAGTAGGGGATGGCCAACTTAGTATCGCTTGCACCTTTTTCTGGTCCATTTGTACCCCGGTGGGTGTCAGGAAATACCCCAAAAATTCAACAGTGGTACGATGAAACTCGCACTTCTCTAACTTAGCGTAGAGTTGATGTTCCCGCAATTTAGATAATATGGCGCGAACGTGCTGGACGTGTTCCTGAGGGCTACGAGAGTAAATTAGAATGTCATCTATATAGACAACTGCACAAATGTCTAGAAACTCTCGGAGGACTTCGTCCAAGAAGTGTTGGAAGGCTGCGGGTGCATTACAGAGGCCGAATGGCATAACCTGATATTCGTACAATCCGAATTTTGTACGGAAGGCGGTTTTCCATTCGTCCCCCTCACGCACCCGCACTAGATGGTAAGCGCCTCTAAGATCCAACTTAGTGTAGATGACCGCATCTCGTACCTGGTCTAACAGAACTGGTATGAGAGGAAGGGGGTAACGGTTTTTATGGTAATCCGGTTTACCCCGCGGTAATCGATACAAGTCCGGAGCTCCCCGGACTTCTTGGGAACGAAGAATAAGGGGGAAGAGACTGGCGAGTTGGAATGACGAATAAAACCGCTCTGCAGGTTTGTAGCAATATACTCGCGAAGATGCTCATTTTCTGCCTCTGTCAGTGCATAGATACGACTGCACGGGAGAACAGCTCCCGGTTCAAGATCTATTCTGCAGTCGAACGATCTGTGCGGAGGCAGAGTCTCTGCAGCCTTTTTATTGAACACATCCGCAAAGTCGGAGTATTCTTCGGGTAGGTCTGTGAAACATGTCTTGACCGGCTGGTCCTTTCCAGTACCAATGATGCACGAAGCTATGAGGGGTTTTGGTTTACAATGTGTTTGGCAATAAGTGGAGTTCAATGCGACCCGACCAGTAAGCCAACGAATATCTGGATCATGTTTACGTAACCAAGGCAGTCCAAGAATAATCCCGAACTGTGGGGCGGCAATCACGTCAAAGATGATCTCTTCCCAATGTGATTCCCCACATTGTAGGGTCAATTTTTGGGTACAATGAGTAATAGGACCTGAACTGAGAGGGGAGCCATCAACCGCCTGAACCGGCTCTGGTGTTTCTTTCGGGTAAACGGAGATCCCTAATGCTCCCACACACTTGGTATCAATGAAATTTCCTGTTGCTCCCGAGTCCACCAGCATGGATACCATCCTCTGGTGCCCTGAATAGCCCAATTGACCCGATATCTTAATATGGGGAGCATAATTGGGATTGTCCGTGACTGGGGCCCTAACCTCCGGAAAGCTCGGTCGGGTGACCCCCACTACCGCCGAGCGGATACGTTTCCCTGACTCTTAGGCTTTGTGGGGCACTCTCGCACGAAATGCCCGGCTAAACCACAATAAAGGCAAACACCTTCTTTCCTCCGTCGCTCCTTCTCTTCCGTGGATAAGGGTCCTCGGAAAGAACCTATTTGCATGGGTTCATCCCCACCAGACCTTTCTACCTGCCCACGAGGTCCACGAGACTGATCTAACCGGACCATCAGGCGAGGTTCACCTTTTCTTTTATCGCCCCGTCTCTCAGCCTGACGATGATCCAACCGTAAGGCAAGATCGATCATGTCGGAGCATTCCACCGGCTGTGGATCAACCTGGGCAATTAGATCTTTCAGATCGTCCCGCAGGCCTTGATAGAATAGAGACATTCGCTTGTCGGCAGGCCACTCTGCTTCCGCTACTAAGCGGTTGAAGTTTGTAACGTAAGTTACCAACTCCTTGTTGCCCTGCCTGAGCGTCAAAAGCTCTCTATCCTTATACAGGGTGGCTGCCCGTCGATTGAATATCTTCTCAAACTCACCCAGAAACCCATCCCAGTCATAGAGTAGTGGGTCGTCCTTATGCACCAAAGGATTGGCCCATGCAGCAGCATCCCCTGTGAGGTACGAAATGACGAAGGCCGTCCTAGACTGGGTGGACCGGAAGGCCATGGGTTTAGTAAGAAACTGGAGGCGGCACTGAGTGATGAAGGTAGTAAACTTCTGAGGGTCCCCAGCATAACGCTCTGGGGGTGCAAGAGGAACGGTGGGCTCTGGTGACACTTGCACTTGGACGGGGATCGGGGCTGAACCAGGTAAGGGCGAGGTCTGTGCTGCCAGACTTCGGACTTGAACCGATAAGGCAGCGTATTCCTGTCGAGATGCTGCCAATTCGTTCTGCAGATCCTGCAGAACCTTAGCAATCTCCTCCATGTTGCAAGAAACGGGGGAGGGTATCAAACCCACTCAGGCGCCGTGATTATTCGTGGGCTTGTGCTTCTGTCAGGGTTGCACACCGGTACCTGGCGCAGGAGTGGATGTACCAACTACCCCCACACTGGTCTTGATACCTGCAAGACGAAGCTTACGCAGGCCTTCGCGACCAGGGCAGGGAAAGAGGGTTAGGGTCTCGTTGATTGGATAGGTTGGGGGGTTGTGGGAAAACCGGGAAAAGGAGTAGGGCGAGGTAATGGGTAGGTAGAGGGAAATTGGGTGAGGTTCAACGGCTGCACACCTTCATCGTCATAACACACCACATGATAATTCCTGCAGAGCCTGCAGGCTGGACCACACAGTACGCTTTCTGAAGTGTGAATCACATAAGCAACATTTGACCCCTTTGAGCAGTTCAATTGGCAGTGGGTAACCACTGTCACAGGTAAACTAGCATGCAACACTTAGCTTGGGTTCATTGTCCGGTCCGAGTGCTCGGTCCTTGGGAAGCTGTCAGTCTGTGCTGCGTCTCCGAAAACGGTGTGGACTGGCCACGTCTTCCGCTACAAAGAAAGAGTATGTGTTATTCCAGGTCACACATACACACGGTCATTCACTCCATGCCGCATTCATACTTTCTTCCCCAGGCGCAAAACAAGTCGCTAGTAACGTGTCAGCGCGAGCTTCGCCGCGCGTGGCTTGGGGCGCGGGTATTCTCCCTTTTTATGGTGCCAATGTTGCGCTCCTCATTTCTGCATGACTCGCGCTGCTAAACACTTTTGTCCCAGGGCCTGTACTTATCTCGTATGCCGGCGCAGGGGCGAGCGCTATGGACTGGGAGACTGTGCCCCCTGCGCTTCCCAAAACTCTCTCTACGGGCTTTCTCAGGATTGAGTATTGCGTGGCTTCGATTCCCCGGGTATGCGTCCCAAACTTATCTGAGTATCGGCGAGGGGCCAGACTCTCAATCAGGTGGGGCGGGGCCCCTCGCACGGGTTTTCCTACGGAGCTCGGTGTCTCACGTCCTCCTCCACAGCGATCTCGAGCACAAGCCCCGTGTCGGTGTTCTCGCGCATGCGCGTTGGGGCGTACCACGCCCGATCTGATTCCCGATTGGCGGTCTGTGCGCGAGGCATGCTGGGAAGTGTAGTCTCGATGCACTTGCAGCGCCTGCAGCCTACAGGGAGGACAAAGCAGTCTCCTGTATGGCAGCACCCTTCCCCATCCCACCTGAACACCACATACATTCACAACACGTGGCCCATAGTGCAGGACACCCACCAGTTTCTTCACTACAGGTGCCGCCGCATACTTGGCTGCATGCTTTTTGCGTGCCCCCCCAGGTCTGCCCCTGACAGTACTAGATCTCTGCCTCGTCAGGCCTATGTGTGTGTGTGCTATGGTGCTCATGCCTGTTTCCATTTGTTATCTTTCATGTTTTCGCAGATGATGAGGAACTTGATGCTGTTGAGGAGGAGGAGATGGTGCAGACCCAGGAGGACTCACAGCCACACCGGGCACCATTGGAGGATGTGGGGTGGTGGTGGGTGAAAACCCACTTCTCCTACAGACCATGCTGTCCACGGGTGTGTCTGGGTAAACCTCCGGAGACCTCTATGAATCACCTGCTGAATCGGACATTGAGACATATGTGCCGTGGCAGGTGAGTGTTTCTGGCAGGGATGCTATTCTGTCCAACCCACCTGCACCGGGGGTAGACCCCTCTATGGGGATTTCAGTGTTGGAAAGTCCACCTGTGGCGGTTACGGATGCAGGATCACACTCCACAATATTTGCTCCTGTTCCTGGGCCAGCATATCAAAGGAGGAATGCAGTACTGCAGCCTCAGGCAGTGCCAGCACAGCAAGGTGCACATCGCCTTGCCCCAAACAGGTGTGGTGCCCACCAATGCGGTGGCCGTGTGCCACCAGGCAATATTGTGTGGGAAACTCCATCTACACTATAGCAGTACAACAGGGGGCATTGTGTGAAATGATGGCTCAGGCAATGGATAGGGTGGCCACTTCCATTCTCCCCCCTGAAAGGCAGATGGAGCTCCAGCAGCAGGTAACAGACTCCATTTTCCACTCACACAGGGAGGACATGTTGGTGTCTGACAGTGAACGACAGACTGGACTTGAGACTCTGCGCACAGCCATATCTGTAGAGTCACAGGCCCACAGGGAAGCCCTCAGGTTAGAACACAGGTCCCTCAGAGATACTCCTGGTGAACTTGAGGTGTCCCGGCATACAAGGGCAGAACAGCAGCTGGAGCAGCTGACACGCACACTCTCAGCTGTGCTCCAAGCAACCCGACAGGAGATCCAGGCATCACACGAGGCCATGCATGCAGAAATGCGTGCTGCCCGTGAGGTGCTACATGGGTATCTCCGTACCATCATCCTGCAGAACCAAACCTTTCACACCTGCATGCTTGCTGCCATGGAGGAGCATGCCAGGGCTTTGTGTGGGCTGTCTCCCATATCATGGCCACCTTCTGATGTACCAACTGAGGGTGGTGACAGCGACGGCAGTTCTCCCACTGTACCGTAGCCGTGCAGGCCATGAGCCCATGGAGGTATTTTTGTTTTTTCTCAACATCCACGCATGTGGGTGTTGTGGTGCACCCTGTACCTCGTCCCTCCTGGGTGCCCCCCCTGCTCCATGAATGGCCATTTTTTTTTTTTACAGTGTGGTGCTTTGTGTGGCTCCCGTATGCATCCACTTTGTATTCCTGCTGGGCACATGCAGGCTTGTCCTGTCTTTGGGTTAGATGCTTGGGTTCCTGACACACATACCCCTCCTGCATTCCTTC
Source organism: Ambystoma mexicanum (assembly GCF_040938575.1). NCBI lineage: Eukaryota > Metazoa > Chordata > Amphibia > Caudata > Ambystomatidae > Ambystoma > Ambystoma mexicanum. Next base: position 168,454,767 of record NC_090933.1, read on the forward strand.
TTCCCCTTTCCATGGGCTTGCAAAGGGTGTGACCAAGTGACAGTAACTTACACAGTGACATTGGGTTCCCATAAGTTGTGTGGACAGTCTGTGGTCAAAACTGTGTATACATCCCTAGTGGGTATTTTTGTGGAAATCTCCACTGCATGATGGATTTATGTATGGTTCTACATCCCTGACTTTTTCCTTATATACATGTACCTTCTTCATGTCTTAACAAGGCCATCTACTTTGCAGATGCAGTTCATGTTGTATGCAGTTCAGATACATTTGCCTTCCAGCAACAATCTGCAGTTGGAAGGGGTTGATGTGCTGGCTTAGTCAGGTTGTGACACTTGCACTACTTTTATTTTTTATTGTAATATATTGCCACTGTTTGACCATGAACTGATGTTTTCTCTTGCTGGTAAGTGTAACGCTCACCTGAGTCCCGCAGAGGCGCCGGTCTTGAATGGGTGAATGCCGTATCTTCAAAGGTGATGTGTAACACACGGTTGGCTCTTTGGGCTGGACCTCTGTGCACTGTATGTCTGACTCGAAGAGTAAGATGTCTTAGGTAAGTGAATGCCGAGCTCTCCATCTACCTCGGGGCAGGGTGCCGTAACCAGTTTCTTCACTGGATAAGGGTGCAGGCCTCTTGACCTCAGAGGACTGCTGTCCGTCGTTAACTGCACAAACAGGGCCCTTCAAATGCCTTAAAAGTCTTTTGTAATGATATCTCTTGTTTTGCAGGGTTCCGGCGATGGCGGATGGTGGGCTGATGAGAGTTGAGGATCGAACCCGCGTGAGGAATAGAAGCGCCTGGAAGCACGTAAGTAAGCGCTTGTAGCCTGCTTCACGATGCGCACTAACTGTCCCTTTTATCTTGCAGGTACAAGTTCGGAGCTTTAGAGAAGCTGAAGGGTGCTGGAATACCCACTGGATTCAGCGTGGGAAGGAGTAATGGCACGTGAGTAATAAAGTTGCCCAATGTCTTTAAACGCACCTTCTTTTGTCTTTCAGATGCGGTATGCAGCGCCGAAGGCCTCCGGAGCGTGCGAAGAGCTGGTAAGCTTTTGTCTTTCAGATGCCGGAATGCAGTGCGAAGACCTCCGGAGCATGCGAAGAGTAAGTAAGCCTTTGTCTTTCAGATGCCAGAATGCAGCGCGAGGCGTTGGTGACAGCCGATGGACCAGGTAAGAGATGCGCTGCCACTGAAGACCGTAGTGCTAACCTGTTCTTTCTTTGTCTTTACAGGTGCTGCTGAAGACTGGATTCCAGGATGGTAAGCCTTTGTTCCCTTAGGCCCAGGATCAGAAGCAGAAGACACGATGAGCGTTCTGCTGCAGATAATGCAGAATAACACAAAGCAAGATTCATCCATCGGGTGTGGTTTAAATAGCCTCCTGTAGTGCTTAGGTGTCTCCTTCCACAGCCACGCCTAGGTAAGAAAAGAGTTCCTGCTTTCCAGAAGAGTTCCAGTGTTCTGAACCTAGGGAGTGGCTCCTGCCCCACCCAACAGGAAAAGTAGTCCCAAACAGAAGAGGATCAGGGGTTCAACTGGCAGGTAGTAAGCAGCATGGTCTGCTGCAGGTAAGTCCACCCAAGCATTATGAGCCCGGCGCTTCCAGCGCTGGGACTGGGCATCTTTATGAGCCTGGTGCCACTGGCGCCAGGACAGGGTCCAAAAGGTCCCAATTGGGACTGGCTGGCACTCGGAACCGGGGTTATGGGTCTGCTTCCAAGGGAGTCGGGCAAGTCCTGATCTTTTGGAAGCAGAGATCATGACAGCACCCCCCCTCAAGGCCCCTCCCAAACCGGGCTTCTCCGGGGGTTTGGACTTGTTAGGAAATGTTCGATGAAATCTTTTGATTAGACGAGGCGCGTGGACATATTCTGCAGGTTCCCAGGATCTTTCTTGGGGACCGTAGCCTTTCCAGTCAATCAGGTAAAATAGTTTAGATTTGGAGATCTTGGAATCCAGGATGCTTTTGACTTCAAACTCGAGTTCTCCATCAACTAGAGTAGGTTTTGGAGATGTAGTTAGTCGGGTTTGAGGTTGCACGGGTTTTAAAAGAGAGACGTGGAAGACCGGATGTATCTTCATGTGAGGGGGCAAGTCCAACTTGACCGCTACTGGATTTACTATGGTAGTGATGGAATAGGGACCAAGGTATCTTGGGTTGAATGTGCGTGGTCCTTTTAGAGGTAGATATTTGGTGGATAACCAGACATGATCTCCTACTTGATATTGGGGGGCTTCCTTCCGATGTTGGTCTGCTCCTTTCTTGTATTGTTCTTTAGCCCTTTGAAGGTGAGAAACGGCTTCCTTAAAGGCTTGGGTGATTGTAGAATGCAGGTGGTCTACTGCTGGTGTTCCAAGATCTTGGAGTGGATCCAACTCCGAGGTTCGAGGGTGACTACCGTATAAAAGAAAAAACTGGGTCTTCCCAGTTCCCGAGTGGACAGAGTTATTGTAGGCATATTTGGCTATCCAAAGGATATCTTTCCAAGTTTTTTCAGTTTGTTGTAGCATGCAGCGCAAATACTGTTCCAGAGTTTGATTGGTCCTCTCGGTTTGTCCGTCGGTTTGAGGGTGGTGGCTGGTCGAAAGTCTCACATCAATTTGAGCCGACCAACAGCAACTTCGCCAAAAATGAGAAATAAATTGACTACCTCGATCCGAAATTAGAACTGAAGGAAAACCGTGCAGTCGGACGATGTTTTCGAGAAATTCTCGGCCCAGAGTTGCTGCTGTTGGTAAGCCTTTGAGTGGAATGAAATGCGCCATCTTGGAGAATAGGTCCACGATTACTAGGATCGTATTGTATCCGGAGCATGGAGGTAGATCGGTGATGAAGTCCATAGAAAGCGTATGCAAAGGGCGAGGCGGGATGTCAATAGGGCGTAAGAGGCCAGCTGGTTTTTCCTTTTGACTCTTGTTTTGGGCGCATACTCCTCAGGACATTATAAAGCCTCTGATATCTTTTTTCCAAGACGGCCACCAGAAGTAGCGCTTGATCTTTTCCGAGGTCTTGGTCATACCGGGATGTCCTTCCATTAAAGAATCGTGATAACAAGAGATTACCTTTTTCTGTAAACCTGTGCTGGGCAGGTATAACCGTTCTTGGAAATAAAATAGGTTGTCCTTCACCGTAAAGTCCTTTCCCTGCAGATGCCAATTCTGTATGTCTGCTGGAGTTACCAGTAGCCTGGCTTTATCCTTAACTTCCTCTATGGATTGTGTGGCGATTACACCTAGAATTCTTTGTTCGGGAATGATAGGTACAGGTTTAGGATTGATCAAATGTTCTTCCACTCCCATCCGAGAAAGGGCATCAGCTTTACCGTTTTTTGTACCAGGTCGATAGGTAATTATGAAGTCAAACTCGGCAAAGAATAGTGCCCAACGGAGTTGCCTAGAGGATTGAGCTTTTGCGGTTTTCAAATATTGCAGGTTTCGGTGATCTGTAATCACAGTAACGGTGTGTCGGGCCCCCAGAAGATAATGCCGCCAAGCCTTAAAGGCGGACTTGATAGCTAGAAGTTCCTTATCAGTAATAGTGTAATTGATTTCAGGAGGCGAGAATTTGCGGGACCAAAATGCCACGGGATGCAACTGATTGGTTACTGGGTCCTTTTGTGATAGAACTGCCCCCATGGCAAGGCTCGAAGCATCAGTTTCAACGATGTAGGGGAGTTCTGGGCGAGGATGTTTTAAGATCGGTGCAGAGATAAATCTAGTCTTCAAATTCTGGAAAGCTTGTTCCGCCTCGGTAGACCATTCAAAACATTTGTTTTTCTTTAACAAGGCGGTGATGGGCTGGACTATTCGAGAGAATTCGGGGATAAACCTGCAGTAAAAGTTAGCGAAGCCTAACATGCTTTGAACACCTTTTACGGAGGATGGCGATGGCCATTTGAGAATTGCATCGACCTTCTTTGAATCCATACGCACTCCGCTAGGTGATAATATGAATCCCAAGAATTCAACTTCAGTCACATTGAAAACACATTTTTCCAACTTAGCGAAAAGTTTGTGTTGACGCAATCTCTCGAGGACCATTTTCACGTGTTTCCGATGTTCAGTTTCCGATGAAGAATAAACGTGGATGTCGTCAATGTAAACAACAACACACACATCTCTGAGCTCTCTGAGGACATTGTTCATAAAATATTGAAAGGCGGCCGGGGCATTGCAAAGTCCGAAGGGCATGACCTGATATTCAAATAGCCATACTTGGTGCGGAAGGCCGTCTTCCATTCATCACCCTCTTTTACTCGTACCAAGTGGTAGGCTCCTCTAAGATCGAGCTTTGTATATATGCATGCTTTTCTGACTTGGTCCAGGAGTTCAGGGATCAAAGGTAACGGATATCTATTCTTAACGGTGATCTGGTTCAGGGCGCGATAATCTATACAAGTTCTAAGGTCCCCTTCTTTTTTTGGAACGAAGAACAAAGCTGAGGAAGCAGGGGACTTGGAAGGACGAATAAACCCATTCGCTAGGTATTGATCCAGGTATTGTCGGAGGTGAAGATTCTCAGGCTCGGTGAGGGCATAAATTCTACTACAAGGAGGAGTAGATCCAGGTATCAGGTCTATCTGGCAGTCATAAGACCTATGAGGAGGTAGAGAGTTAGCCTGATCCTTCCGGAAAACATCTTGGAATTCTAGTTATTCAGGAGGTAACTGGGGAGCCTCCGAGGAAATTGCTGCCAGTGCAACACCAGGTCGAGGGTGACAAGTAGAGACACATTCTGGAAACTGAACCATTCTTGCTCGCCAATCGATCTGAGGATTGTGCTTCTCTAACCAAGGAATTCCTAGAATAATCTGGAACTGAGGGGCCTTGATCACATCGAACACGATCTTCTCATGGTGTCCATCTTGACTTACTAGTGTCACTTCTTGGGTGGTATGCGTTACTGGTCCGGAGGCTATCTCCGTACCATCCACCGTAGTAATGACATCCTTTACAGCCTTTGGACAAAGAGTCAGATTCATCCTCAAAACCATTTCATGATCCACATAATTGCCGATGGCACCACTGTCGACGTAAGCTTCAATCGCATTTTACTCGATCCGGATGTTCAGGGCTAATGAGGACCATAGGTATCATGAAATGCGAGGTCACGGAACTGGTTTTAACGCTCGGCAAGAGGACCTCTATTCTTGTCGGGCGAGGTCATTTCCCTGCTCAGAGTTTGTGACCCTGGTAACTGCAGCTCCTACTGCCTTCTTGGCTGGTTTCACCGGACAGTCTCGAAGAAAGTGCCCCGAGTTTCCGCAATAGAGGCATAATTGCAGCTGTTTTCTCCTTTCCCGCTCCTTTTGTGTTAGTGGTCCTTTCAGGCCCCCTATTTGCATGGGTTTCCCGGAGTCTACTCCTTTGGTAAGAGTTGGTGGTTTGGAAAATACTCGAGCATCAAACTTGGAACGATCGGCCTTCCTGTTCTGCAGTCTGTGGTCAATTTGAACGACTAAGTCAATATAGTCCGAACAGTCTTGCGGGGGATTCACTACTTGGGCTAACACATCTTTGAGCTCTCCACGTAGACCTCTATAAAACAGCGTAATCCTTTTGTCCTCAGGCCATCGAGTTTCCACTATCAGTCTGTTGAAAGACGCAATATAAGCCAAAAGGTCTTGATTACCCTGTCGCAATGAAAGGAGCTCATTGTCCAAGGCCTGCCCATGTGAATGTCTTGCAAACAGTTTTTCCATACTGAGCTGAAAAGCTTGAAAATCATGGAGAACCGGATCATCTTGAGTAACTAGAGGGATCGACCAGTCTGCCGCATTGCCACTAAGGTACGAAAGCACGAAAGCTACCTTAGCTTGATCAGTTGGAAAGGCTGCCGGCCGGCATAAGAAGTGCAACCGGCACTGATTAATAAATACTGCAAACCTCTTTGGGTCACCAGAAAATCGTTCGGGCGGAGCCAGAGGTACATTCCCAGGTAGGTTGATCTGCACTGGGTTCGTAGAGGATGTTGAAGGAAGATTTGCCCCTGATGCGGGTAACGGAGTTTGTCCGGCTTGTGACTGTAGCAATTGTCTAGCAAGATCGTCTGTTCGCTCCTTGGAAATAATCAGTTCACTTCTTAGAGCATTCGTTTCCTGACGGGCTGCATGCACTTCTGCTCTTAGTTCCCCAAGTAACTGGGCTAGCTGGTCGGTATCCGAGGTTTCCATAGCGCCTGGGTGGGAGTTTTGCGGTAGGCTTTGTGTTCTGTAACGCTCACCTGATTCCCGCAGAGGCGCCGGTCTTGACTGGGTGAATGCCGTATCTTCAAAGGTGATGTGTAACACACGGTTGGCTTTTTGGGCTGGACCTCTGTGCACTGTATGTCTGACTCGAAGAGTAAGATGTCTTAGGTAAGTGAACGCCGAGCTCTCCATCTGCCTCGGGGCAGGGTGCCGTAACCAGTTTCTTCACTGGATAAGGGTGCAGGCCTCTTGACCTCAGAGGACTGCTGTCCGTCGTTAACTGCACGAACGGTAAGTTCTGGGCACTTCAAATGTCTTAAAAGTCTTTTGTAATGATATCTCTTGTTTTGCAGGGTTCCGGCGATGGCGGGCTGATGAGAGTTGAGGATCGAACCCGCGTGAGGAATAGAAGCGCCTGGAAGCACGTAAGTAAGCGCTTGTAGCCTGCTTCACGATGCGCACTAACTGTCCCTTTTATCTTGCAGGTACAAGTTCGGAGCTTTAGAGAAGCTGAAGGGTGCTGGAATACCCACTGGATTCGGCGTGGGAAGGAGTAATGGCACGTGAGTAATAAAGTTGCCCAATGTCTTTAAACGCACCTTCTTTTGTCTTTCAGATGCGGGATGCAGCGCCGAAGGCCTCCGGAGCGTGCGAAGAGCTGGTAAGCTTTTGTCTTTTAGATGCCGGAATGCAGTGCGAAGACCTCCGGAGCATGCGAAGAGTAGGTAAGCCTTTGTCTTTCAGATGCCAGAATGCAGCGCGAGGCGTTGGTGACAGCCGATGGACCAGGTAAGAGATGCGCTGCCACTGAAGACCGTAGTGCTAACCTGTTCTTTCTTTGTCTTTACAGGTGCTGCTGAAGACTGGATTCAAGGATGGTAAGCCTTTGTTCCCTTAGGCCCAGGATCAGAAGCAGAAGACACGATGAGCGTTCTGCTGCAGAGAATGCAGAATAACACAAAGCAAGATTCATCCATCGGGTGTGGTTTAAATAGCCTCCTGTAGTGCTTAGGTGTCTCCTTCCACAGCCACGCCTAGGTAAGAAAAGAGTTCCTGCTTTCCAGAAGAGTTCCAGTGTTCTGAACCTAGGCAGTGGCTCCTGCCCCACCCAACAGGAAAAGTAGTCCCAAACAGAAGAGGATCAGGGGTTCAACTGGCAGGTAAGTAAGCAGCATGGTCTGCTGCAGGTAAGTCCAGCCAAGCATTATGAGCCCGGGGCTTCCAGCGCTGGGACTGGGCATCTTTATGAGCCTGGTGCCACTGGCGCCAGGACAGGGTCCAAAAGGTCCCAATTGGGACTGGCTGGCACTCGGAACCGGGGTTATGGGTCTGCTTCCAAGGGAGTCGGGCAAGTCCTGATCTTTTGGAAGCAGAGATCATGACAGTAAGTATTTGTTCATGTGTGTTGTTTTTGTATTCATTATTGAGAGCACATTTTCTGTGGCCTGTTTCCACTTAGGACAGTGCACTTTGTGACACTTGTGTCATGTGTTGTGCATTCATTTGGTTGCTTTCACATTGCATGCCATGCCATGGTGTGTTGGGGAGGTGCTGGGTGACACAGCACTATTTTGATGTGGTATTTTGCAAGGGGTAGACCTATATGCTGCATGAATTTGTGCCTTTTTGTGACACATCATTGGGTGTCTTTGAGTAGCTAGGCATGCACACAATGTAGCACTTCCAGGTGAACAATCTCAGGCTGGTATGGTTGTGACAGTTGACTGTCCCTTTTGTCATCATCATTGATTGCAAGCTGGTATTTACCAGGCCTGTGTGCACTCCACAGGGGTGGTATTTTAGGTGAAATAATTTGCCACAAGCTGAGTCCGGGCTGCCTCACCACATGCCCTTTCACCTCCCATGCGCAGCGGGCGTGCATGTGGTTGGGGATGTGGGTGCACCACCATGTCCACCGGCACGCCCCGCTGGGTTGCAACGTTGTGCAGGACACATGCTGCCACTATGATCCTGCACACTACTGGGGGCGCATATAGCAGCTGCCCACCAGAGCGGTCAAGGGAACAAAAGCATGACTTGAGCACTCCGAATGTGCGCTCCACTATGCCCCGGGGTTCAATATGGGCTGTGTTGTATCTTACCTTGGGTGGTGTGGTGGGGTTCCGAATTGGCGTCATCATGTAGGTGCTGAGAGGGTAGGCACAGTCCCCTGGGGAGGTGATAATGGTTGTCATTAGTGGGGTTTTCCCATATCTCAGTTTGTGACATGCATGCATGTGCAGAGGCATGTATACTCACCAATTAGCCATGTGTCGCTATGCCGGCCAGCTTTCAGGTCCCGGTTTAGGGGTGACATTCCGAATATGAAACTATCATGGCTGGACCCTGGATAGTTGGCATATACTGAGGTGATGATTCCCTTGGCATCACATACAACCTGCACGTTGATGGAATGCCAGTGCTTGCTGTTCCGATAGATATGCCCTGTGGCCCTGGGTGGACGTAGAGCCACATGGATGCAATCAATGGCACCTAGGACTTTGGGGAAGTGTGCCACCCTGTAAAATTGCTGCAACACAGCCTGTCTTTCTGCAGGTGTTCTGGGCATGTATATGTGCCTGCAGACTGAGAGGCATGCATTCATGATGCCCAACACCTGGTGTAGGCAACGTGACTGCGTGGCCTCTGACACACCCCACACTATGGCACTTGTCCGTTGCAATGAACCAGTAGCAAAGAAGTACAGTACATTGAGCACCTTTTCCAAGTGGCTCAGTGCTTGGGAGCACAGGGTGGGTGATGTGAGGTCATCCTCCCAAACCCTCACCAGGTCTAGGATTATGTGTGGTGGAAACCTGTACCTCCAATACACCTGGTCATCAGACATCCCAAAAAGGCTGGTCCTGGGTAAGAAAATGTGGGGCCTGGCTATCCTCCTCCTCCTTTGATGTCCCACGACCACTGCTGCGAGGAACGGTATATTGATCGTAGCGTCTGAGCTTGTTTGTTGTTTGCGTGCACTTTTATGCTGCGCGGGGCCGCTTATGCCTGCTTTCTGTTGGCGTACGTGTTTCCAGATTAGCGCATCTTTTTTGGCGCACGCCTTTCCCCTGTTCGATTCCATGAATACGTGTTGTTAGCGCGCGTGTGGGTGTTGCAAGCATTTACCTCCTGTACTTCCCCTGTAACGCCCACATTTTCATGCGTTGTTCCCCATTCCACGTGTTAAGCCCCGTATTCCGTCCACTTTTCTTGTGTGCGCTACGCTATGTGTGCTTTCCATGTGCGTTTAGTGACGTGTGCGCCCGCGTGCGCCACCCACGGATTTGGCGCAAGTCCCAGCTTTTACTAGTGCAGCGCATTCCAGAAATTGATCAATGGCTGCGTGTGTGGCTTTGGCACGCGTGCGCTGTGATTTTCATGCTTGCGCTCCCCTTTTCGGCGCACATTTATTCCATGAATTACCCCGTTAATGTTCTCACTTCTTTGAGAGGCATGGGGTCTCATTCCGAGTCCGAAGGTAGCCGTGCATTTTTCTGGCGCCTGACTCCACGGAGACACCTGGGGGATTACGACCCCGATGTTCCTGGAAGTCAGGCGCTGAAAAAATGTAAATCCCCATAGGAATGAGGATGATGGAAGAACTGGCACGGTTAATAACGGTGCTTGTGCTTCCCGGAAAGTCTGCGGGCAGTTGTGCTGTCCCGCCCGCCATGTCAGGCCTGATGGGCGGGACAGCAGTCTCCCACAGACTCGGAGTGTGCCAGTCCGGTAACAACAGTGCCGGTGGGCTTACCAGCACTTTTGTTACCGGACCGTCACGCTCGTAATGAGGCCCATTCTCTTTTAGTGTTCTCTTTTAGTTTTTTTCAGTTCAATAAAATGTACGTTATTTCTCTTGAGAATGTGTTACCTATGTATTTACAATATTCTTTAGCACAGAACATTTTTAGATTTTCAAATACATTCTGAAAGCAAGAAGCAGGAACCTTGTCCTATTCACTTCAAGGTTTATAACGTTACCGAAATATTGAGTAGATCGAAAACAATCAAATGTCATTACATTGCCTGCATAATAAAGAGTAAATTATCTGCGTCTAACAACGTTTTTGGCGCCCAAATGCCTCCCCCGTTGCCACTTATTTAGTTACTACCTATGTGAGTAGCAAGGTGCCCTACGAAAAGTGTAAGGGAAGGAGGGCACAGTTATGTAATGTTTCTTGGTTGAACCTAATGTTCTTCAATTAGGGCTTGGCAAAGCCAAATAATTTCAGAGTTACTGTGAGAGTAATGCTTGGGGACCTTTCCATTGTCATAAAAAATAATGTTCACATTTTCTTATTTTCATTTGTGAAAAATGGGTCTCATTACGAGAATGGAGGTAGCCATGCCGTTCTTACCGGCATTGGCTACCTCCATTCAGGGTACTGGGTCCGGGTTCCTGGAATGGGGAAATACCGGGCCATTCCGACCTTGGAGGGCCCAGTATTTCCCCATTCAAGGAACCCGGACCCGGTACATCCCCATAGGGCTCAATGGGAATGGGGAGGATGCAAACAACGGGCCTGTTAATGACGGCCCGTTGTTTGCATCCTGGTCTCCTCGTGGCACCCACTAAGGACGCTTGGTTTTACCAGGCGTCCTTAGCGGGTCCCGCGAGGAGACCTCGTAATGAGGCGATAGGGGGATAACGGGGCCGGCAGCTCTACCGGCGCCTTTAAACCCCTACTGCCTACGTTGTAATGAGGCCCAATGTATCAGCCAATAATTCCCCTGTTGTTACCTGAAGTCCTCAAAATGCTTGTTTTGCAAAAAGAAGCTCTTGCTCTACATGTCATGTACCACATTGAATTAGAAAGTCTCTAGAAAAATAACCCATTAAGTGAGACTTGTACTACACTATAAAGTGCATGAAACAGATTAAAACATGTGTTCCAAAATGTAGCGTGTGCAGAACATTACATAAATAGGATTAAGTAACCAAATAAAAGGCTTCTCCAGCATCAACACTTATGGGAGTTTTAGGCTCAGGCAGAGCTCCAGATACAATTTTGAAGTTGGGAATAAACTCTTTTTTAGGGGCTAAAACAATCATTCCCAATGGGGGTATTTATGGGTGTGTACAAATACGTGTTAATTCTCTGGGTACACTTGTGCTACCCATAGTTCCTAGCACCTAGAAAATTATGCAAATAAAAAAAGATGCATTGTGACATTAGAGTTCTACTTCTGATCAGGGAGTAAAATCATTAGCGGCCTATCCTTTAGTGCTGCTGTGTTCATTCATAGAGCTATGTGGATAGACAAAGGGGCCTTATTACTATATTGCTAGAGAGACATTGGGAAAACAACACCAGACATCTTATTTAGTGGTAAAAGACATGGTGCCTGATTCACAAATGTGTTTTACAAGGGCACAATCTAATTGGAAAATGGTTTTTGGGGGTTCACAGGCCTGGGAAACAGGAACAAAATAGGAAGGACGGCTTCTTACAGGCATAGTAAGCATAAACTAAATCGACTCAAGGAATACATCAACCTATCACTTTTTACCATTTTCACAAACTTCCTCTTGGTGAATTGTTTGTGTTCTCTTTTATAAATGAGCACATTTCTGATCAGGATGATGCATTAGAAAAAAAGCATCTCCCCATTCTTCTTGTCCTAGCCAGTTCCTGTCTCAATTGTAAAGTTTGTGTAAGGATTCTTGAGGCCTTCAGTGATAGGCTGCATTTTGTAGTATCTCCATTTAACACGCCTTTTGAAAAATAGCTTAATAGCCAACACCATGTTCTGACTTTTTCACAAAGTAAAGAATATTTAATATAAACAGTCTGATTCTGGGTCTCGCCTCAGTGTTACTCGCATCTGTGGGCATGAGGCTTCCTTGTTGGAGCAGGCCACGGTGGACGAATGATCTTTTTGTATAAGCCTCTGATGGAGTATTTCACTGAGGTATTAGAATTTGAAGGGCTCTGTAAGTGGGTCCAAAGAGTGTGTCTATGTTTGGACGGCAAGGAAGGCTTTGAGATGTGAGTTGGAGTTTTGGGTGTTCTTCCTGTTGCAGGGTGCTATGTCTACGGTCTCTCGAGACTCACTCACTTTCCCCCATTTAACAAGCATCTGCTCTTACATTCATGGAGTCCTGCCACTAACCATCACAATTAGCCCTTGAGCCAGCTGTCATCTGGCCACAATTATGTTCTAACACATACGTGCCTTCCTCCCTGTGTATTGGTAGTCCTGTATCTATTCTCTTGTTTTCTGCTTCCCCAATCTTCCTAAAACTATCAATTGTGGTCCTTTGGCAACTCTCTCTCTCTCTCTCTCTCTCTCTCTCTCTCTCTCCCCCCCCCCCCCCCCCCCCCCGCTCAATTTCCCTTATTCACTCACTCACTTTCTCTCCCTCTTGTCTTGTTTTCTCTTTCTCCTCCTCCATCCATGTCACCTCCTCCAGCAACCTCCCCTGACCGTTCCCCTCCTAATTGGTCCTCACTACCTCCAACCTCATGTTATCTCAGCTGTTCCTACTCCTCCTTCTTGATCTTCACCACCTCCTACTGTACCCTCAGATCTCCATCCTCCTCCACCTTATCCTGCTGATTCAACTCAATCTGCTCTTCCATCTCCACATGAATGCAAAACTCCTCCTTGGTCTCTTTGCTGTACACTGTTCTACAACTACAAACACCCACAACAAATGCACTTCTCCCCACATGTATGATTTTTCTGGGCCCACCTCAGTCAGAACCAGGTCAAAGTCAACACCTGCTACCCAAAAAGCATAATGAGCTCTCCCTGGGAATTTGAGGGTGGGAAAGTGGTTACGGGTTTCATAGGTGTCCAGTTAAAGGCTCGAAAGCAAAAGGGTCGAACGCAAAAGGGTCGAGTGCATTCGACCGAAAACCAAAGGATCACATTTTTTAAAATATATATATATATATATTTTTTGCTCTAGTGTAGCCTTAAATGAGTTTTTTTTACCCCAAAAACGGGGATTTGGGGGAGGAACCCCCCCAAAATAAATAATTCAATCCTTTTTTTCGGTCTAATTGACTCGACCCTTTTGTCATTCGACCCTTTTTTTCGAGCCTTTGACCTATAACCAGTTTTATGTTAGGTTGCCTTGCCCAGCTTTGCTGAGTGCCACAGACTGGACCTAAATTAGACCACTGTACTACCTATTTACTGTATCTCTACACGTGTGCATACCCATGTGAATGTCCAGAGCAGAGAGCAGCGCCTGGAGGGGTTTGCTCGGCTTTGAATTGCCTCGACCACTAACAGCATATATGGAAAGTAGCGTTGGGCCTTCTACAGTCATGCTACGATTTTAAGAGTCTGTCTGATATTGGTTAGGCCACATATCCATATAGCAAAGCCCACAGGAGCTGCATGCATTCTTCTGAAGATCTCTACAAAAGGGGCCATTGAAGTGTGACAATTCCCAGTCAACTCCTCCCTACTATGGTAGAGAACAGAGCATCCCCCTAATGCCACCCCTTGGTCCCACACCATGTAGCAGATGGTGAGGCCACGCTATTTGAATTACTCCCATGCCCACAGCCATGTCGAGGCACATGTTAGTGACATAGAATCAATTTCTTCAACGATAGGAATAGTTGTAGTCCTATTTTATTGTTGGGAATAAGTCCCTGCTTTAAGGGGGTAGAGGTGCATGGTCCAAAACGTATCTGTAGTGCTGGACTTCCCATATTTCTTATAGAAATGTATTATGTTTATTAATTGCATGTTAATGATATGACATGATATGACATTTATAACGCGCCTATACACAAGTGTTTCAAGGCACGACAAGGCAAGGGAGGGGAAACAGAGGGAGGACAAGAAACAACAATATGACTAGGCATAGTGACATTGAGATCGGGCAAGTGCAAGGGAGATGCAAATGTAATGTAATGTAAAAACTGGTACATCAAATACAGATGAAATGTGTTTTTTTGTTTGTTCATTAGGCAGGGTATAATGTTATGCTCCCCAGTCATACTTCATATGTATATTACATTAACATTTCATTACGATATCAGATGAAAGTTCCCACACTTCGTACGATCATTCCTTAGTTGGGGTATCAAAGTAATTAGAGTCATGCGTCTACCTCAAAACATCGTAAATATTACTGAGAGTTCCAGAACATCGGTTTTATTTTTATTTTACCCGACTTTACCAAAAATATAGGCAGGGAGAACCCCCCCAACCCACACACAGTCTGCCCTCCACATCCCCCGACCTTAATGACAACATCCCCTCTATATTTTTGCTAAAATGCAAATAAAAAGAAACGCATGTCCTGGGCCTCACAGTAATGTGATTCGATGTTTTGGTATGTTATCAGAGACATTCACGTGGGAACGGAGCAATCTAAGTTATTATTGATATCCTTAAACACTTTTAGCAGTATTTAAGATAATATGTCACTAAAAGTTTTGTAAAATTCCACAGAGAATGCATTAGGGGTGGGTCATTTTTTAGATTTCATTAAGTTTATTGCACAAGTAATATCTTCTTTGGTAATATTTAATGTCAACTCGATAAAATCAGAAGAGATTTCTTATAAATTAAATAATTTTATCTGTCTTGGTTTACCTCAGGTTTCTGTGAATTCAGTGCTTGGTAACATTATGCAAATGTAAATTAAATATAGTATGAGTGAGAACATTTTCATTGTGATGAAAAATAGTTAATGCCTCTGTTTTCTACATCTCTTTAAATCTAGTCTCCAAATGGATTGTCTTGCGTAAAAAAAACTTGCATTCTACAGTTAATTAAACAGCAATACCCTATTGCACAGGCTTCCCTGGCCATAACGATAATGGACCCCCGGCACTGTTACCGGCCCATGAAGCCCACGGAGCAGGGTATTATTGTTACTGGCTTACAGGCTTTATAACCAAGGTGTTAAGAGCATTGAGTTTGTCTAAAATAGCAAACATGAGACGCAATGTTTAAAAAAAAATAGAAAGGCCTTCACCTAACTTGTCTGGTATAGACATGGAGAGATGGACTCTGCAAGTAACCACTCTTTCATGTTGATTGGTGGCCAGGGGAGTTGTGGTGAGGCATGGAA
This sequence comes from Ambystoma mexicanum, assembly GCF_040938575.1. Classification (NCBI taxonomy): domain Eukaryota; kingdom Metazoa; phylum Chordata; class Amphibia; order Caudata; family Ambystomatidae; genus Ambystoma; species Ambystoma mexicanum. Next base: position 168,470,008 of record NC_090933.1, read on the forward strand.
CATAATGTTGTGTCAGATCCACAGAAATGGAGAATTAAGTGTGGGCCAGGGAGGGTAAGGACGACAGGACGAAGGGGCAGAGCAATTTAAGGGGGTGAGGAGTGCAAGATGTGAGCAGTGAACACTTGGAAAGTTGTCATGGCTGAAGGCCACTGGAAAGGTTCAAAGGGCAGTGGACTGTGAAGTCACTGGCCCAGGACTAGGGTCTGGCAAGAGGGATTTCGTCAGTTACTAGCAAAGAGGTATGGGATTCAGGCAGTGGTCTTTTTGCTTTTAAAATCATTGATGCAACATGAACAGTGGATAAGGCCAAAAGAGGTAGCACCTGGCCATGTGTGGTACACCCCAAATAAACTATATTATAACAAAACCCTTTAAATTCATTGACAAATCATCAGTTAAGAGAGAGTGATGGGCATATGATTTATCATCTCAAAAACCTTGACATTCACAGAGTGAGGTGCTGAGAATCTTAACTCGGCGTCACAAATGACATCATTTATTACATCAGTTTTTACATCAGAACCTAGGAGACACTGATGCCACCATGGCTTGCTACCACATTGACTGGGGCATAGCTTCAGCCTGGCACATGCAACATGCCCCACCGGGTAAGTTAAATTAGACACTGGTCATGCACTACACATATCTCCTTGTTTTTCATATATCTTGAGATAAGCCATGACCATTTGTTACTCTACTCTAATGGGAAGTTCCCATGATATATGCTGTGATGTCATCGGTGATGTTATCAATATACTCTAGTTCCCAGTGATGTTACTGATGATGTAAGGAATGATGTCATGAGTGCTGCCATCTCTGATGTCATTGGTGATATAATCTGTGATGGCATCACTGTGCTCATGGCCTGTGCAAAAGGGGAAACACAGAGTTAAGGTGGTATAGCTTCCAATAATTGTCGAAGTGGGGAGACTGGGGTGCCAAACACTGTATCATTCCCTCAGTGACAGAAAACTAAATATCAGCAAACTCTAAGACCTTCTCGACATGGTTGGTGAAGAGAGGGCAGACACCAAATGGTTAGGGTGGTGCACCTGAGAGAGTGTTTAAAGGACAGGCCACACAAGGTTTTTGGCAGTTACCCCTGACCCCCTCTGATGTTCTCTGCCCCCCTTTTTTTTTTCTTCCCCTCTCATCGTTGTTTGCTATCGTGCCCTGTAGAGGCATGGGTCGTTCCCTTTGAACGTATGACTCTAATAGAAAGGAGTATTTTGCATTACTTGTGCTTTTTTTCTCCGATGTACAATGATCTGATATAGTTGCCCTATTAGAAAAACAGTATAAAATAATAATAAAATAAGTGGCATTTCACACAGCTCGGTCCATTTCCATTGCTGTCCCTGGGATAGCAAGCAAATGGTAAACTGCTGTCCAATTCCCATACACGGGTATGCAAAAGCATGTTTCATTTTTTTACATTTTAGTTTGACAGGTAATTTATTGGCATGTCATTGTGAGTTGTTTTCCGTGGTTCTAGCAGCCTATAATTCAATAGTGTTGAGTGTGCGCACATGCACTCATATATTGAAGAGAGGCAGCCAGTCTATCATTTTCGCTTGTGCATAACACCTGCGAAATGGGCAGCTCACCTTTGTGAATGAGTTGCCCTCTGGATTTCACAAATCTGGCATATTTGGTGCTTTTTTGAATGCTGGACGTTTATCCTCTAAAAACTTGAGGAAAGTGTAGTATGTTTCAAGGCATTTGCATTGGTGCTGTTGGGATGCAAGTACAACGTCCTAGACGTGAAAGGAGGTTCCGACTGCGTAAATTCTATTAGCAAGAAGAGTTGGTCATTTAAAGTCAGCATTTTTGCCATTCGGTTTAGCATTTCTGCATATGTGCTGTTCGTAGTTAGCTTTTCTGCACATGTGCTGTTCGTAGTTAGCTTTGACAAACGTTAGAGAGCATCACACAGTGAAAAGAGGAGCAGCAACCATATTGCTGATTACATTTAAAGTTTAGGCCCAGGATCAATGTTCCCTCTAATTATTTTTCTCTATGTGCAGAACTGGTTTGCTATTGTGCGCACATTATTTTCCATGTGCGCAGCTGACTAATGAGGTAAGCCACTTTGTGAGCATGCGTATTTTAGCAGAAGAGAGTTTAGAAAGGAATTTCCTCTTCCCAGCCACAGAAATTCTTTTTCAAAACACATAGGCTAAAATGTAATATGTCATATGTGATTATACAGAAAACTCATCAACCAGTCCAAGACTTCAAAATCTGCCACAGTACCTTGCAAATGTTTTATGCCACTGGAAAATCACTTGTGTACTAGAAAACACAAATATCTCTTGTCATAAGCTGATGTGGCTGTCAAGAAATTCAGACAGAATACATTTGCAGATGGATTAATGGCAATTAAAAGCAATGGCCCTCATTACAACTCAGGCGTTAAGGGTTAACGCCACCGTTAACCCTTAACGCCTGATTCTGATTTTAACGCCTGCTTTTAGCAGCCGTTAAAATCCATGGCGCTAATCCGCCATGATGCTAATTACGCCACCGTAATTTACGGTGGCGTAATTAGCGCCTTCCCCACTCCCATTATGCCCTATGGGGCAAAAATGGGAATGGGGAAGGGAAAATGGGAAATGGGGATTTACCGCCCCACTCACCTTGGAATGCGGTGGTAAATCCGCCATCCACCATGGTGTAAACTTTGTTTACACCATGGTGGTAAAGTTGGTGTACTTAGAACCGAGGTTGTAATGACCTCCAATGTGTCAAACATGCTGATAGGAGTTCAAGTGCCACTTTAATGAAGTAATTCAGGGGCCAGGAGAACATGCTTCTAATAATTTGTCTAAGGTTAATAATTGCATCAGAATTACTGATAATCAAATATTCCTGTGCCTATGCTTACTATCCACATTACGTTCTCCTGTGGGTAGTGATAACACCAGTCTTACAGCTAAGAGACATATACACCAGCCATTTTTACTCCCTAAAAAATGAAAATGTGCCAAAAAAAAATGAAAAACAATGAACATTTTGTTGCTTTTACCCACAAAGCTCCACTGATATTTTTCCGAATTAGTGACCAGTAGAGCAGTGGCATAGGAAGGGACCCTTATAATATTAATGTCTGATCTCAACAGGAATTGTACGGGGAAGAACATCTTTTAATAAGCAGAAAGTATCCCAATTAGCAAAGCTAATTACTTTTTACTCCCTGAAAAATCATTTGACTCCAAGTAGGGAGCAAAATCTGATTAGAGCCCTGCTTATATCGCTGACATAGGAAGTTAAATGACAGGGCAAATAATAAAGTCTATAGTTTGGCTTATTCTGTAACTATGAATCCCTCTTCTGTAATGCTTTATCATTTAAATAAGATGCAGGTGGATGCTAGAGACAATACACACAGAACACATGGTTATATTGAAAAGCTCTCAGCAGCTGAGCATAGAAAGAAAAAGAAGGTGCTGTTGTCTAGACAGGTACTAGAATTTCCTATTCGTTAGGAAACAAGCAACACATTTCCTTCAGTGTACTGCCGAAACGTCTGACTTGGTTTTTGAAATTTGCTGCTGTGTTCATCACCCGCAAGGAGTGATGACCTTAGCTCTTCCACCCATACCCTTCCCCGGCCCCTATGCTAGCCTCCAATACTAGTTGATAGAGCACTGTAAAAAGTGCGGGATTGTAGCACTAAACACTCACTGGGATATTTGCAGACCCACAATACTTTGCAAGCAAGGCATATTTAAATGCCTCAACATATTATGTGCATTATAAGAGTGTCATGACTCTGCATGTACGCAATACTTTTGCAGTGCATACAAGATTGTTTGCAACATACCCCACCCTTATATCATTGTTTAGAATTACAGAGTTCTCAGTGAAACAGTTTTTGCATAGCAGCGAGCTACCATGTGTGTGAAGTTCTATGCCCAAAGGAACTCTGAACACTTGGAAATGAGGCAGATTGTGTGAAAAACATTCTCCTGTCTGAATATCCGGTGCCGTGTTACTATGGACGAGTAATCCCAGGCATAGTCCATACCCATTATCCCTTGTAGGCAAAGTAAATGATATTGTAATGTTGTTCTCCACTTATAGGGTAATGTTAGTAATGCTAAAGTAGGAGATACTGAGCATCACATTTGTCTTCTCAAAATCCTTGCAGGGAAAATTTATATTTGCGTTTTATAATGCATTAATTTGCAAGGAGGCCGCTTCAAAGTACTTGTGTGACATATGTACAAAGAAGAGGACGTATGGGATAAGATTACACATCCAGGTAGCCTGCTTACTCAGTCAGTATCCGATATTTGAGCAGGTAGTTTGATTGTATCGTGTGGAAGACGCTTTTGGTAATGCACAATGAGTAACAGAAATTCTGGCATGAGTCATATTAGTCATATTACAACAAACATAAAACAAGTGGATGTAGGAACACCTCTGCTAACCTTTCGCAAAGCCAAGGGGAAGAGTCAAGGTTGTCCGGTAGTAACCTAATTTGTTCTGGAACAGAAGTTAGAGTCATCAGGTAAAAGTGCTGTTAGGGATACTAGGCATTTACGATCACCTTTGCTTAGTAGTTAATGCAAATTATCAGAATATCAAGACTAGTTGCTTATTTTAAGAGAAAGCAAATTTCAATTAATTGCTATGGCTTGTGCCTTATTAAATATTTTTGAATAGGTGAGAATTGTCTGTGTGCGCTGCAAAAATTCTTCTGAGCGGCACCCAGAAGGAAGCTGGGGAAGCGCACATGCCCACAGCTTAGAGGGAACACTGCCCAGGATATTTTAAGGGCTTTGTAACTAGCATTAGTGCATTAAGTGTGCATTGCTTGTATTTAGGAGAACTCTGTTGCTTTGGTAGTTGGTGAAAGGGTTGCTGAAGTGCCACATAGTGCAAACATTAAGTTGGATAGATTTTCTTTTTTTGTATTTTGTAACATAAGGGGTGTTGGCCATGTTAACAAGAGTTCTGCCATTTTGAGTTAGGTCTTGTTAGAGGTTGCACCTTCTGTCAGTTTGATTATTAGGCCAAATATTGGAGCTTCTGTTCAATTGATTTAAATTGATTCTATTGTTCCTTTCCCCTTGTGACTGTTTGGACAGTCAAGGTGGGACAGCACCTCTCAGATATCAATTGATGGTGCAAGTCCACAGCAGCTGTGAATGTATTTTATTTATTTATTTATTTATTTATTTATTTATTTATATTTATATAGTGCGCAAACAGCCCAAGGGCATTGAGGCGCTGTTACTTGCAAGAGTTTAGTTACAAGGGCAAAGGAATAGTAGCTTTCAATGAATACTACAAGGCATAATACTGATATTACGACTGATACAATTGGTCATTATATTGCAGCTTATGCAGTGGGTCAAAGATAGGTATTCAACTGATGCAACGCACCTTATGTAAAGAGGGTGGTTTTCATAGCTTTGCGGAAGACGCTGAGGGAGGCCTCACCTCGGATTGTGGGAGGTAGGGCGTTCCAGTGAGTGGGTGCGAGTTATGGGAAGCTGGATCCGCCCGCTCTGTCTCTTTTTACTAGTGGCACAGAGACCATGTTGGTATATGGTGATCTGGTTGGCCTTGTAGAGGAGACGGGGTGGATCCTTTGAGAGAGTTAATGACAAATCTTACTGAGTACAAGGCCTGGTGTCCAGATATTGCCATGGTGTTGAACTACGTTTTAGTTATTCTGCCCCCATTAAAAAGTGGCAGGTCTCTTAGAACTACAGGTGGCAATCTAATAAGAGCAAATTAATCAGAGAAATGAATCCCCAAGAGCAGTGTCTCAGCTGCATGTTTTTTAAAGCCACCTGTTTCCCAAGAGAGATAGGGAAGGATGTGCACTATGAAAGCAACATGTTTCAAGATGGAAGTCACAAGAGATGTTTCCAAAACGTACAGCTGCAAGGTCGTAGAGCCGTTTGGGTTTGCTAAGTTGTCTGGTCTCTAGAGAAAGTAGTATTGTGCCCACTTTATTGGCATAGGGTATTGGCTATAGTGTTCACACTCGCTCATGATTGGGCCTCTTCGAGGGACATGCACATCACAAATGATCTGAAGTTGTTTTGACCAATAAGGAAAATTAAATTGCAGTAACAAGTTAAATTAATGTAATGAACTACACAGAAAAAAGTGTTTTTTTTTTACTGCACAATTAGGTCATTCACAGGGGGCTGTACTCATGCTGTCATGGATACTTAATTGGCCAATGCAGTAGTAAAATGTAGGTGACGTTTAGATTTGTGTATGGGGGACAACAGGAAATGTGGGATTCATCTGTATTGCATCCATGTTGTCAGTGTATATTTTGTGGTGTATGTCTTTAAAAGCTGTAACTAGCGTGGGCATGTCACGTGAGTTCTCAGTTTTCAGTTCTACAGAGCTCACTGACCCTTACGGATGTTTTTGCATGTAATAAACTTGCTAGTTCCTGCAAAACGCGCTCTCTTTATTGACCCCTTGGATTGTTTTTTTATCAATCAGTGTTTGGGCCTGCCTTAAAAATTTGGTGACCCCGACATGATCTCCAGATTACCCAGGGAGGCTGGGGGCTCCCCCGCCATGCATTCAGAAGGACTGCTTGATCTTTGGAGTGGGGTGCCGCACCCAGCTGTGCTGGTAATTGAATGGGGACATCGCATTGGAGCTCAGAGGACATTTAAGAACATGAGTGCACTCTTGTGGGAAAAAAGAGGTTGGTCATTTTTTGTTATTGGATGGTGTATGCGTGTATAGAGACAGAAGGGGAAGCCCCTCAAAGACAAGTGAACACAAAGCATTTTAAAATAGTGCATGAGTTTTAACTAGTAGTGAGGTTATGCTCCCCCACCACAGGGAAAGATGATGTCATAAATAGTAGTAAAGTGGAAGAATTGAAGTGGGGTATTTCCTCTTAGATGAGGAAAGACAGCGCTTTAGTGGAAGTGATGGTCCTGTATGGAAATAACCTGGCATCCCTCTATCTTAGAGTGAATGGGGCATGAGAAGGGTTGAGTTCCCTCGTCTCAAGGGGAGACAGAGGAAGGGTCTACACCATTGTGTAAATAGATGTGGATTATCAGTGGCTTTGTTAGTAGTTGAGCAGTTAGAAAGGTTTGAAATGGGGCAATAGTAGCACATTGTATGCATAGGGCATTTTGTGGTGATTATATTAGCAAAGTTCTTTTGAGAGGGGGCAGGGTTTTTGATATTTTTGTTGTGAGAAGGTTGATTGGTGTTGTTGGGGTATTGTGGCTTTGGAGGTGAAATGTCACTGGATTCGATCAGCAGATTTTTTGGTTTAATTAAGGTTGGATTTGTGAAGTAGTATGGGTACTCAAGACGTTCCCGCAGTATAGGGGGAAATCATGAAGTGCCACTGTGAGTGGGTTGAGGGAGCAGAGGGCAAAATGTTTAAAGCTTGGCCAGAGGAGGTCATGCATGATAAAGATATATTGGAGCATATGTATATGCATTTATCATCAACATATAAAGCAAGAAAGTTGAGAAGCAGGCAAAGTATACTTTAATTATGGAAAATGTTTGAGGATGTAGACAACACCCCTGATGACAGCACAGAAGGAATGATTCAGACACACACACACACCACTGCCACCGCACATCCTTATGGGTGCCTTGCCTTACAGCCCGCTGCAGGGTACACCAGGGTACAACCCACCAACGCAGGGAGACTAGCCGGTGCAATGCACACAAATAGGCACAGATAAGTGGCGCGGGAAGATCCTCTTTAAAATCTATACTGATGTTATCAAGGGTATTAAGGTAAACTCAAGCAATGGATCTCCAAACTCAGTGGGAGCTCCAGAGATTCTGCAGCATTGGCGCAAATGCTACCATAGCATTGACTAAGACACAATGCTCAGCTAAAGGAGAAGCATTGGTCAAAGAGGAGGAGGAGTGGGAGACAGATGAAGAACAGAGGGAGACCACAACATGGGGTTCTAGGCTTAGACCATGGCCCTAGTGAAGAGTAAGAACAGAAGGAAGATATTGCACAATAGGAAGAGGCAAACACAGTTTCCCCTGCTACAAAAGGGAGCTGGGAAGGTGCAGTACGTACCCTGGACAAACATGGATCGGAACAACCTAATGAAGATACTGATCTCACAGCAGGAGCAGGCAAGTGGATTGATTCTCTAGAAAAAACAGACAGCTGGGATCAGGTTAGCTGTAGGGGATATAAAGTGTTTGTTCCCCACAGCGCTGGGGGAGCAGGCGCATGAAATATGGAAGAAGGTGGGGTATCCAGGGGTACAACTGTACAGTGACAACTGTTGAGCACATATATGGAAAGCTTTGAGGGGTGCATATCCAGACACACCTGACACAAAGTCAACAATGGCCCTCACCATGAAGGTGAATGAAGACTCCATACTCTACATTCATCAGATTGATGAGATGTGTTGAGCAGAGATGGTGGAAGCGTGGGACACAAATATAATCAACTTTTATCACATGTTGTGCAAGGTTCACCCCTGGAAGTACAACATGATTTGGATAAAGTGGTCAGTATTGAGGTGAAGGGATGGGACAAAATACAGGTGCACATAGTGCATAATTGTTGAAGAAGGCAGCAGAAAGAGAAAGATACAGCGGAGCAGGTGCAAATGTTGGAAGCTAAGCTGTTCCAGAAAAGGTTAGCTAAATTCAGCATGGAAGGAGCAATGATTACCAATATCACAGAAGGGCAGCAGAAACAGAAACCAGTGCAGGGTTGGGTTGAGGATGCGCAGATGACAGAAGGGAGAAGGGAAGCTTTCAGAGGTTCAGAGGAGGTTTTCAGCAAGGAAGAGGGGTTGAATTCGGAGCATTGAGGTCCAGGTTTTTAGGACAGTGTTGGACTTGTGGAAAGATAGGACTTTTTGAGTTAGAATGTAGGAGCAGAATACCTTTTTCGTACAAAAACCCCAGTGGTCCAGTGTTTCAGCTAATCTTTCATCCACCGTCCTAAGCGGCCAGTTAACCCCTATGCCCCAAGTCCCATGCACACCCATTGCCCTATACAATCACAACCAATTCAGTAGCCAATGCCAGAAATCACACAGACATATGTGAAGCAGCTACCCACACAGACCCCTATACTGCCATGGGATATAAAACCCTGCCACAAGGTACAGTGATGCACTAAGCCCGAGCTAGCATCTTATGGGGCAGTCCCTTGCCACTTCCAGGCATGAATGCTTATCTCCAATAGGACAGCCTGCAGAGTGCCTTGACATGCCCAGTTCTGCCAGTCACTTCCAACCCGGAAGAGGAACCCCAGGTAGAAGTGAAGATAGGAGATAGAACATTCATGTTTATGGTTGACACAAGAGCTACAAAAGTCCCTTATCAGAGAAGGGAGGTTTCCCTTGTCAGGTAAAATAATGGACACGCAAAGATTCTCTGGGGCAATTTTATTGATTCATTTCACTGTAGGTACACAGGACTTGTCAGCATCCTTATTGAATTGTAAAGATACCTCAGTTAACATTCTGGGCAGGATCTAACGAGTAAACTGAACATGACTGTTTCATTCTCAGAGGAAGGTATAGTGTGTTCAAAACCAGGAATATACCATGCTAGTGCCACAACAATAACATAAGAACTTTGCAGTGACAGTGCCACACAAGGAATCCCCCAACATGTGTTTCTCTACAGGGTAACAGTATTGCTATGATGGGTGGCCAGGATTAAGGATAAGATACATACCTGGTGAGTTTCTGTTCAGGCCAGCTAATGACCGGAAAAGACACCAGGTACCATTATATTACATTAGATTTGGAAGCAGTAATTTACAAAAAAAGGACAAAGTAATTCTGTCTGGTACAGACATAGAACAGGGGTAAGATAGCAAGGACACAGGGGAAGTGGTGTTTTAAATGTTCATAGCCTGCCAAACAATGATCCAGCACAGAGAGGTACCTCCCACTATGCTCATTGCCAAGGCACTACCATCCCACTACCATCCCACTTGCAGGAGGATCTGGAGAAAGTACCCAGTCACTTATGGACTAGCAACCCCCATGACCTAGGGTTATTGAAGGACATAGGGGCAGTTTGGATGAAACTGAAACCAGGTGCAGTGTTACCACAAGTGAGACAGTACCCCATGTCGATGGAAGCAGGTGAAGGGATCTACGGCACCATTGTAGCATTATAGCAACAAGACATAATACAACCATCAGAATACCCATCTAACATGGCTATGCCCCTGTGGAAAATGTGAAGGGTTCCAGTTGGAGGATGAATCAGGATTTACGCCTATTAAATAATATTGTAGAAGCAGAATGTCCATTGGTCCCACATCCTGCCATCATCCTTTGCAATATTCCCAAAGAAGCAGCCCACTTCACAGTATTAAATCTCAAGCATGCGTTTTCTCTATGCCACTGCACACTCACACATGAATGTCCACAGCAATTACCTATCAGGTGCAGAGATTTCAACACACAAGAATACCTCAGGAGTACTGTGAGTCCCTTAGCATCTTTAACAGAGCAGTGCAAATGGACTTAGGAATTTTACAAGTTCATAACACAGTGATTCAATATGGAGACAACCTTTTGGTCTGCAACACAACAGAAGAGCACTGCAAAGAAAATTCAGTTAATCTTTTAGCTTTACAAGCAGAGAAGGGCCACCAGATTGACAAAGAGATACTGCAGCATTGCCAGAAAGAGGTAGTATACCTTGGGCAAATAATAGCATCAGCAGGAAGGAGAGTAACACCAGAACAAGCAGCAGCAGTGCAGGAGTGCAAAACACACCACAGCCAACCACTGTCAAACAAATGCAACAGTTTTTAGGACTATGTGACTACGGTAGGTCTTGGATATTTGATTACTCTAGCTACACCAAACCCATTTTGCAAGTGCTAAATGAAGCACAGAAATTAAAGGGATGAATTAGTTGGACAAAAGAGATGACAACATGTTTTCAGGAACTCAACAATTCAATCAGTAATGCATCAGTATTAGCAATGAAAGATTACAATCAAACAATAATTTCTATTCTCTAATTCAAATGGTCAGGTGACCAATGGGGCACTAGCCTTTGGATTACTACAGTGGACTTTTAGATCTAGTATTGCATGCTCATTTTCCATGTAAGCAACGTCCAGCAGCAGCAGCTTTTCCAATACAGAAATCCTCCACCATCACAAAAGGATGCCCAGTCACATTACATGTGGAGCACTCAGTTTTCACCATTTTAGAGAAAACCAAGTCCACCCTCACCACACAAAGGGCTTTAGGAAATGAGGTGATCCTGTCAAACTCCTTCATTCACATTGTTAGGTGTCACACAGTGAACCCAGCAACATTAATTTCAAATCCCATGCAGCCAGATGATGTAGTACATGATCACAAAACATACGAAGGAGCTACAGCGGAGGGTACTGTTGTCAGGGAAGACGCACTCGAGGAAGGGTAAGTGCTCTTCCTTGATGGGTCATCAACTATTGATCAGAGCATGGGCAAATGGCACACTGGTGCAGCAGTAGTGAGTCTTGTAGATGGTGAGTACGAGGTGATGATAAAAAGGAGACTGCCACCACATTATTCCACAGAAGCAGCAGAATGTATAGCACTCATAGAAGCATTAGAAATGCCCAAAGGTATTATGTCAACATCTATTCAGACTCAGCAAATGTTACCTATACAGTGCATTCAGAATTAACAAGATGGTGCCGGAGAGGGTTACAAAAATCAGATAGTTCAATCGTGCCTGCAGCACTCAGCATTCATTCATGCATTAGCTCTCCCATCAATCGTTGTGATAGTGAAATGTGCAGCGCATACAAAAATATGGACCCAATTGCTGATGACCATGATCCAGCAGATAAAGCAGCAAAAGAAGCAGCATACTTAAATGTACAAGATCTTATAGCATTCCTTGAAATAGCATTTCAGTAAATGCAACTACCGGCTCTGTACAACACAATATCCCTAACTCGGAGTATCAAACTGCAGGGACGAGCATCACAGCCAGAGAAGGATTTATGGATCAAAAGAGGGAATTCATTATCCCTCAGAGATGTAATTTGGATACAAAATATTACAGGGAAAGTAGTATTGCCCCAGGACTTGCTTGTCGTTGCCCTACCCTACACTTGCCTCTAAACAGTGCATTGCAGCAGACATACAGGTGGATTGGTGTGTCCCTAATCTCCAGGAACAGATAGAACTGAACCACATGCCACATTTACTGTACAGGCCACATCCTTAAAAAATTGAGGGGAATACTGCCACACCCCTTGGGGCCCTTTTGGGAGCTCTATATCGATTACGTTGACATGGTTAATAGGTGCAGTAACTTTTGTTATGTAATTGTTGTAATGTGCCCATTCTCTTTTTGGCTTGAAGCAGGTCCCTGTGACCACGCTAATGCCAAATCAGCAGCTACATTTTTGATGTGGGAAGTATTCCCTCGCTTGGGAATATTTGATGTCCTGAATTCTGATAATGGGACACGCTTTTTTAATGAACTCTTCAAAGAAATTACCTCCCTATTAGGCATTAAGCACATTAAGCACAAACTGTGATCTGTCTATCACCTACAAGCAACCAGGGTTGTAGAGTGTCTTTATGGTCTATTGAAACAACATTTGGGCAAAATGTGTCACGCTCTGAGTAAGAATTGGCTATATTGCCTTCCCATTACTTTGTTTAGCCTCAGAAATCAGCCAGGGAAAGATCACCATTTAACTCCTCATGATTAGATTGTGATGGGCAGGAGGATGCACACACCACTCAAACCTGCACCCATAACCTCAGACACTCACAAAACAGCTGATGTATTAGGGAATGAGTTGCAAGGATATCTTAGTGACCTAACCAAAGGTGTTAAAGTTATATCTGAACAGCTTGGACCACATCCAAAACAGCTGTCTGCATCAGAGACCAACAAACCTGCAACTCTACAGCAACCACAGCTCTTCCCAGACAACCAGATTTTGGTGTGGACATTTGTAAGAAAGTGGTATGAAAGGGCCTTACAAGGTTGTCTACACCACACCCACTGCTGCAAAGGTTAAAAGACACAAAACCTGTAGTCATCTAACAGACATTCGGAGGAACACCAGCACAAGCCACCTTCCCCAAGAGCAGGACATAAAAGGAGAGCGGGGGCTAAAGATGAGTTTTCCTAATATGTTATTGACATTTTTGACATTTTCGAAATGAGTACATCCTTTTGGACAAAGGAAAGGCTTACCCTTCTTCACAGCATCCAGGAAAAGCAGATAAGATCACAAAAAATATGCTGTGTATTGATTGTCTGGGTTAGCAAGTGTTGATGTATCCATGAACAGAAGCAAAAGGGACACTGTGGATTAGGAGGTTCCTTTGGACAGTATTTCAGATGTGCATCATGCTGAAACTGGCAATGGTACAGTCACATGTGGGAGGTGTGAAGAGGGAAGTCAAATGACTCCTGTTGTATTTGTTCTTTAATACTACGTTAAACTGGCACACCCCAACTATTTATTCCCCAGGAATTCCACCTCTAGTAGCACAATGTTTAGTGCAACTGGACCTATGTACGGTGCATGGGTATTTTCAGGGACATAAGGTTCAAGCAACCGTGTTGGAAGCTAACAGTGAAGGCAGGAGCAATGGCAGTGCTGATAAGACCCACATTAGAGCTGTAAGGCGCTATTTTTCATAACAATAAGTCGGTCAAAAGACTGATGGGGTGCAGAGCAGGAACACTGGGTGGTTTTTAGAGGAAGCAGTAGCACATATCAATGAGAGATGTTATGCTGTGTGGGTAAGATATACAGAACAACTGACCTGGATAAAGCAATGTGAACATCCCAATAAAGTACAGATACTTAAACAATTGTCCTTGTGTTTCTGGGGCAATTACAGTGTGCCTGTTGTACAAATGGACAATGGACAATCCATTATAGCACTTGAAATTCCAGACCTCAATGGAGGAACTGCAGTGCTCATGGATGTTTTGTGGACATGTGGGAGCATTGCATATGTCCAGTTCCCACTGTTCTAGAAGGGAGTGTGCTACCTAACAACTTTACATTACCCTGTTGTCATTGCAGCAGATGTCCATCTCACCAGTGGGCATGCCGATCAATGTGCCTTCGCCACCAGAAACATTTCATCTTTTTGTCTCAAGATTCAGCAGAAAAGTGTAAGGCCATTCCCGAACAGTACAGGTTGTTCAACAAGACAGAGACTTGTTTTATCTCCCTGCTCGTTCCAGGAATAATGTCAGCTGTAAACTCAAAGTGGTTACAAATGCTGTGCTGGTACTTGATACAGATCACAAATGACACAGATCAAGGCCTCAAGGCGATCAGAGATGAGTTGAGGGCCATCTGATTAATGACACTGCAGAACCGCTAAATGCTCGATCTCCTCACTGCTAAGGAAGGTGGAGTTTGTGCCAAACTAGGTAATTCTTGTTGCACCTATATACTCCACCTCATGATTCTGATAATGGATTCCTGACGCACGACATTGAGACTTTGCACAATCTACGTGCTGTAATGGAAAAGGAATCCTGGGCTTTGGAGAACAATTGGCTAACTGCCATGTTTTCATGGGTTCCTTCCAGGATGAGCATAGCTGCAAAAGTGCTAGTTCCCATAATTTTTCTGTTCCTTGTCATATTTTGCTCCTGTCAGCAGGTCCTAAGGTGCTGCACAAAGACGCTGTCCAAAGGAAGAACTAGGATGCCCCTAATGGGTAAAACAGGTGGGATATCTCCCCTCTTGAAACATGTGCACACACAGAAAGACAAATACATATCAAATTGTGATATTGAACGCAGAATGGTCAGGTTAGAACACATGATTGGGCCCCTGTGGACATTTTACCATCTCACACCCAAACCAGAGAACTATACAGAGCATTGGGAAGATCCTGCTGATGAATGGAGAATGCTGTTTCCTAACATGTATCCCAGAGGAATATTCCTTGAGAGGAGAAAACATAACTAATGTGCATAAAGTGTGGGTGGCAAGGATCGATTTTGACAGAGAGAGGGAAGCAAGCAGATTACTTAATGCTTTAACTAAAGGGGGAAATGTGAGATGCAAGTACAATGTCCCAAACTTGGAAGAAGGTTCAGAGTGCGTAAATTCTTTTAGCAAAAATAGCAGGCCATATAGTGTCAGCATTTACACCATTTGGTTCAGCATTTCTGCACAAGTGTTATTCGTAGTTAGCTTTAGCACACGATAGAGAGCATTACATGATGAAAGGAGGAGCAGCAATGATATTGCTGTTTATAGTTAGAGTTTAGGCCTAGGATACTTTAAGGGATTTGTAGCTAGGATTAGTGAATTAAGTTTGTGTTGTTTGTATTTAGGAGACCTATGTTGCTCGGTGTTCGGTGAAAGGGTGGATGAAGTGCCATGTAGTGCAAACAGTAAGTAGGATAGATGTTGATTTTTTAGTAACATAAGGACTTTCAGCCAGGTTAGCAAGAATTCTGTGATTTTGAGTTAGGCTGCGTTAGAGGTTGCAGCTTCCTTCAGATTAAATACTAGGTTGCATTTGGGAGTTTCTGTTCTGTTCATTTAATTAGATTGGATTCCTCCTTCCCTTCAGTGAGTGTTTAGATTGTTTCCGGAGGAAGGAGGAAGCACCCCACAGATAGTAGTTGATGGTGCAAGGCCGAGCAGTCCACAGGAGCTGTGAACTGAGTGCAGTTTTGTTCCTGATGATTAGACTATTGCAGCAGCTGTGAAGGACACATCTTACTTACAACGAGGGCTGATATCTAGACATTGCCAAGGTGTTGAAGTAGGTTGTGATTACAATGCCCCCATTGAGAAGTGACAAGTCCGCTTGAACTATAGGTGTCAAGCGTAATAAAGCAAATTAATCCGAGAAATGAATGCCCAAGAGCAATGTCTCGCCTGCATTTTTTATAATGCCACCTGGATCCGAAAAGACATAGGAAAGGATGTGCATCTGGAAAGCAACATTTTTCAAGACGGAAATCACAAGAGGTATTGCCAAAATGTATAGCTGCAAGGTCAATGAGCTGATTGGGGTTTCCAGGTTGTCTGTTCTCATCAGAAAGTATTATTGTGTACACATTTTTGACATAGGTTACTGACTTCATTGTTCATACTTGCTCGTGATTGGGTCTCTTTGAATGGCATGCACATCACACATTCTTTGAAGTTGTTTTGACCGGTAAGGAAAGTCCATTGTTCCAACAAGTTTCCTAAATGTAATGAACCAATCAGAACAAAGTATGATTTGCTGACTGCACTATTAGGTCATTCACAGGGACTGTACTGATGCCATTACAGATGCTTAATTGACCAATGGGTAAGTACAGTGTAGGTGATGTTTATATTTTTGTTTCAGGGATAGCCAATAGGAAATATGGGATTCATCTGTATTGGATACATGTTGTCAATGTCATTTTTTGTGTTATTTGTCTTTAAGAGCTGCAACTAACATGGGTGTGTCCAGTGAGTTTGCAGTTTTCAGTTCTACAGAGCTGACTGACCCTCTTGGGCGTATTTGTGCATGTAATAAACCTTTCTTGAAAAACATGCCCTCTTTATTGACCCCTTTGGATTTTGAGATTACCTTACAGAGCGGGTGCAGCATTCAAGAAACTCTTTACTATGTGCATCATAGTCCTGCATCATCCTCATCATTCTGCATCCTTCTGTGAATCTAGTCTAATTTCTCAATATATAATATATAATTTTGAGGAATTCGACCATCTGCACAAGGAGAGTGCGCTCGCCTGGGCTTTTTGAATTTTTGTTTATTTAAAAGAATGAATAATGGGAGAAAATATGTGGGGCCATTCCCGCACATATTCTCCATGTTCACCGCACAGCAGAAACATATTCATGTACTCTGGGAGGACACAGCTTACCAGCGCAGCCCTCCCCTGTCATGTGTTGCTGACACCCGACAGATGTGGGTACATCAAAAGCCTCTGGCCGTGGGCAGCCTGATTATCATTTCAAGGCACATGGATTTGCATCTCCATTGTTGAACCTTGCTGTTGGCGGAGAATACTGAAGAATGGTAATTAGCAGGCACCACAGAAGGCCTGGGTGCAGGAAGTGACAATGGAGACCAGAGACCAACACCTCTCTGGAATGCAATGTGTAAACTTGGTACTAACACCCCTCCTTGGTGTGAAAGGGCAGTGCATGTCCTGTCTGAAACTATTCCTTTCAGAGCAGGGAAGTATGTGAATTGTAGGAGAGAAAGGTCTGCCTGCAACCCCCTACTTCAAAGGAGGCCCATGTTGGAGGCCCATGTTGTGATCCAGCGCCGCATAGAGCTCAGTTAATTAGGGAGACACTTTGATGTACAGCAGACAGGAAGATGGGTTGGACTTAGAAGTATATGTTGTCATCCTTCCCCTGTCAGTTGCCATGCACTATGATTCTGACCTGAAGCATCACTGAAGATTGTTGGTGGGGACCCAGGATTGGTTCATTAAGGTGGGTTTAGACTGCAGCAATCACTGGGGCCTGTTTGGCTTTAAATGAGGGCTGAGACCCTCATTAATCAGATCATCTGAAGACTTTGCAAGGAGTAAGAAGAAGGACTAATTTGGACTGAAGCTGAATGTACAGTCTACCTTACATCTTCTGCCAGTGAAGGAAGGCCAGGAGTTCCAAGAGGGAAGCAAGATCCCTCCCCTAATCATCTCCCTGGGAACAGAGGGAGATACCGTACTCAGAGGACCCATCCAGCAGCTCCAGAACTGGTATCCAGCCAGCACACAGCGTGCCATGCTAGGTTCTGACAGTATGCTTCCTAGGTGGGAAGTGCCAGAGAGTCTCTGGCCATTGCCTGCTAACCCCCTCCTGAGATTTGGGCCGTCCACCTTGAAAGGACACAAACCCTGTGAAGAAGCTAGGAAGAGGGCCACACAAGCATCATCCAGCGTCCATCTTTTTAAGGACAATTTCGAGACAGTCGAGTCCTTGAACTGCATCTGGCTGCACCACTGACTGTTGTCATGCTGCAGTCACCAGAGCATGCAGACTTCTGGCCAGCCTAGCTTGCTGATCTGCCTGGCGCCTGGTACCCACAGCTGTCTCCCGCCACTAACTCTGTCTCACGGACTGCAAAGAACCCTGGAGCACCAAGAACTTCTTCAGCACAAGTACATTGTGGTTCTGCCCCTGTGATTCTTCTTTGAAGGACCCTAGAGACAGTTACGACCCTTTGTCCCTTTGGTGTTGAAACCAAATAACCTTGAACAGTTAGACTGATTGCTTTACCAACTACCCCCATGTCAGTATCCAGAGTGCATCCCTTTCCTTTGTGAAACTGTCTGACCTCTATGTTCCTTTACAGTGTGGGTTGTAATTATAGTGTGCTAGAACTGTCTGTAGTAGTAATAATAAAGTGGATATTTGTATACATCCTTGACTGGACAGTCCCTTTTATCATTGGGTAATAATTGTATTTTTGCTGTGATGCAACAAACCAATGATCCACGACCTTGTGGAGATAAGCCTGCCGTTCCATCCACGTTACCAAAATTGGACTAGGAGGCCTTATATTTACTGGTATTCTAATCTGTTAGGGTCCCTTCTGGTGTACTAGAGGTGTGGGTTTCATTGATGGTTTAGAAACCGATATTCATCCCTGGACCACTGGTGCCCGGGAAGTTGATTCATCACAATAATACGCATTGTTATCAATGCTTGCAAATTAAAAACCTCTGTTAGTTATGAATGTTACAAAGCTTTGTTATTGAATGATTCACCCGTGTAGTCATCTTACAGAACCAGAACCATGTCCAAGGAATGGTGTGCCATGCACCCATCTAGCGTAACTAGACCTTAGACTGTGGAAGAAGAGTTTACTTTATTTCTCCCTTCTTGCCATACAGATCTTAAATAAATGAAAGTCCCATGCATGGCAGGCAAAACCTTAAAAGAAACAAATATTATCCAACTCGTTCAGCTATTCAAAATAAAAGGTATGAGTGGCAGTATCTGGCATATGATTCCTATGCCTGGCCTAATGAATGAGCTTCCGGGCATATGAGTTCATTATTTGACATTATCTGGCATTTGATTACAATATTTGGCATATGCCAAAATAAATGCCAGGTTGTGTGATATGTGTTCTGTATGTGTGTCTGTATATGGATATTGTAATAACCTTTTTACGTTGATACAAAAGAAATTATACAAAAGTAGCACAACAAAGAGGAGGGCCACACTGTATACGATTTACATGTATGCATTTTTGCCCTTGTGTTCGTTTTCATGTTTCTGTGTGTGTGGCGACAGTGTGCCTGTTCTCTGTCACATGCTCATAGTATGTGTCACTCCTGTGTGCATGCATGAATGCATGCACATTCGTTCTGTGCACCTGTACATTGGCTGTATGTGCACACAATATAACAAAGTGAGACATATTGGTTTGTCAGTGCTGATTGTTTCTAATGCTGAGGAATGCAGATACACGCGCAGTTTCCTTAGTCCTACCATACCCGCTGCTTCTCCCACTGTGCACTTATAATGGGTTAAATATTTGCAAAGGTTATTCTGCAAGAATTGACTGTGTGGATTGCGGAATGTAATATCCTTCCACCCAATCAAATTGGATTTCGAGCTAAATCGGGCACCTTGCACGGGCAGTTGTTGTTAACTACCGCAGTTGAACATTCATGGAGTCGTCACAACCTTGACGTGTACTGTGTATTTATTGATTTTTCTGCTGCGTTCAATACGGTGCTGAGAAATAGACTGTGGAAAAAGCTGTCTGATTGGGGCATTCCACCTGGCCTCTTGAGGATGCTAATGTTGTTGCATTCCGACACTTCAGTGCGTATTCGTTTGAATGCAGCGGGGAAATTGTCAGCTTTCATGATGACTTTTAGTGGTGTCAAACAAGGGTGTATGGTCGCGGCGACACTGTTTAATTTGTATCTTGCACACATGGGAAAAGCTTTCTGTATAGCAGCAGCTAACCCAGTGAAGATCACTGAGGTGATTCTTGGATGGTTGGCATATGCGGACGACCTAATTCTGCTTGATTATACACCGGCTGGTCTTCAGTTGATGCTAGATGCTTTAAGCAGCTATTGTATCGATAACGGCTTACAGATCAATCTAGACAAAAGTAAAGTGATGGTCTTCACAAAAAAAAGGTGTCCTAAAAAATATGTGTGGTCACTGAATGGTGAAATCTTAGAACAAGTAAATACCTATAAATATCTTGGCATCACTGTAGATGACCGCTTAACTTGGAAGGCACACTGGTCTATGCTTCAAGCTCGGTGCATGGTATCTACCAATGCGCTGAGCATTTTCATCGGAAGTAATAGTGGTTACTCAGTATCTGCAGTACTGACAATTTATATTGCAAAGATAAGAGCAGTCCTATTGTATGCTATTGCTATATGGGGCCATAATTTAATTAAACTTGTCGAAAAATTCGAAGTTTGTTTGCTTAGGAAGCTGCTTCGATTACCCAAATGTGTAAGTGCGGAACACATATACCTTGAACTTGATCTGGTGGCAATCTCCTATGTATTTGTTAACCATTGCGTTATTAACTTTGAGAAGTTGAAATGTCTCCAGATAGACACAATCATTGGTGCATATATGGTTGCCTACTTGCGCCTAGTGCGTAACTCTAAATTTGGAATAATGGGCAAACTACAAAAACTTCATAGCAAATGGGATTGCCAGAATTCCCCATATAGATTGATGAGTATGCCCCTCATGAAGTTAAAATTAAAGCATGTACTGAAGGAAGTCTGCTATGAACAGCAGATGATAAACCTATCCACAAAAACATTTAGTGGAATCTATTATAATGAGCGCTCATCACGTTGCAAACTCCCTAGTTATATTAATGCATACCCGAGCCCTCAAACGGTGCGGCAATATTTGTTACTAAAATTTAATATTTCTGAGGCATTGGAAACACATGGAACACAAAAGGGTATTCCTCGTGACATGCGTTTCTGTCGATTGTGCGGCCATAATGTCACAGAGACACTACACCATTTGCTAATTGTATGTGATAGTCTGTATGCACTGCGATACAAACATATGAAGTCATATAATAATACCATTAATCCTGACGAAATTGAGACACTGTGGCCATTGTTTATGAGTGGTAATGACATAAATCTAATCTATTTTATGGTGATATTTTATAAGAAAATTGTATTGATATTACATTGTATTGTATAATTATGTAGGGTACCTCAAGACTGTCGTATGAAATCAAATGTGTTTTTTAAATGTGAGTTATTAGTAAATTGGTATATAATCTTGTATTTTAATACTGTAATAATGTGTAATCTCGGTATATAAAACATTTGTTTTGTTATATGTATACCTAATAAACTAAACTTAAACTATAATGGGTTATCAATGGTGTCATGGTATAAAAACATTTTTTATGAAGAAGAAGAACATGCATGTATATGCAAGTATGTTACAGTCGAGTTCATGTTTCAAAAATGAGAGGTACATTTAAAAGGAAATGAGGGGGACCTCTGTACAGGCCATGGTGTCAATCATTGCGAAATGGTAAATGAGAGACAGTCCGTTGGTCTCTACTAGAGTCTAAATGATCGAGTACAAGAATGCAATCTACAAGTCGAGCAAGTGACAGGACACAGAAGAAATTGAAAACAGTGCATCCCATGCGCTCTGAAAACAGCCTTCAAATATGCATTTCACTTTCTTTCAAACACATTTGAAATAATGGCATAATGTAGTGGGCAAAGGTTGGCAATTGGACCTTTTGCATTATTGCTAGGTTAGCAAGTACTAGAAGGAAGAAATTCAATAGAACAGGGTATTTTACCCATGCTCATTCTCAATACAGGGGCTCCTACATCCTTGCTTTATTTGTTTCATCCTAAGTAGACATGGGTGATACAAACGTGAACCCCTTGCTCACTGTGCCTTAGAGAGGCTCAGCTTCACCTCACTAATGAGGCCCGACTAGGCCGAAACACGTGTCTTGGGTTGCTGGTTGTACTCTTGTTCAGAGTAGAACTGTCTGGAGCATTTCAGCACTGGAGTGCCCTTGAAGATGGGGCCAGACTGAAATGCAAATAAATATTTCCCTTCTGTGAGTGGTGTATTGAGCTAAAACATGGTTGCATACACTCCTGAGTGGAAGAAATTCAATAGAACAGGTTATTTGACCCGTGTTTATTCTCAGTCGAGAGGCTCTCACATCAGTGCTTTATAGTTTAGCCACATATGCACAAAAGCAGTAGGAATGAAAAAAGAATGGCTCCTTCACAAGCGTCACTTGCTGCCTTTTACACTGCTGGGGCGACACTACATATATATCACAGAAAGACTGCACGCGCCATTCTTCAAGAATAAAGGCATGTTAACTATTAATAAATATCATACAGTGAAGGATACTCCCATTCTGAAAACAGCCGAGAGTTAAGATACTTGCATGTCAGGTATGCCCGGGCAGGTACTGCTGAAGGTGAAAGGTGGCTTTTCCCTCCTTGCCCCATGGATTATTTAATACATGCAGGCTAGCAAACAGGCAAGGTGGTTTGGCCCAGAATGTCATGCAGAGCACACTCCAGAGCACCCTTTAGAAAAGGAGCATGGCACGTCCCTGTTACCCTCAGATGCCCTGGCATAGCCTTTTCCAAGAGCAATCTGGTGGCACACATATACAAACCATGACAGACCCGCAGGAGCCACTCTGGCAGAGTTTGTATATTCATATCTTGCACATAGTTATTGTTTGTGTGTCTGCAAGCCCCTTAAAGGGACAGGCCACCATGAGATTGTATGCACACTTATCCTATGCTTTCAGGACCAACTCAAAGGTCTGGCTTTTAGAACCACCTCAAGGGTCTGGCTTTCAAGACCACCTCAAGGGTCTGGCTTTCAGAACCACCTCAAGGGTCTGGCTTTCGGTACCTCCTCAATGGTCTGGCTTTCACTTTCGGTACCTCCTCAATGGTCTGGCTTTCAAGACTGCCTCAAGGGTCTGGCTTTCAGGTCCTCCTCAAGGGTCTGGCTTTCAGGTACTCCTCAAGGGTATGGCTTTCAAAACCACCTCAAAGGTCTGGCTTTCAGGACTGCCACAATGATCTGGCTTTCAGGACCGCCTGAAGGGTCTGAATTTCAGGACCGCGTCAAGGGTCTGGCTTTCAGGACCTCCTCAAGGGTCTGGCATTCAGGACCTCCTCAAGGGTCTGGCTTTCAGGTACTCCTCAAGGGTATGGCTTTCAAAACCTCCTCAAAGGTGTGGCTTTCAGGACTGCCACAATGATCTGGCTTTCAGGACCGCCTGAAGGGTCTGACTTTGAGGACCACCTCAATGGTCTGGCTTTCAACCGCCTGAAGGGTCTGACTGTCAGGACCGCCTCAATGGTCTGGCTTTCAACTGCCTGAAGGGTCTGACTTTCAGGACCTCCTCAAGGGTCTGGCTTTCAGGTACTCCTCAAGGGTCTGGCTTTGAGAACCACCACATGGGTCTGGCTTTCAAGACCGCCTGAAGGGTCTGGCTTTCAGGACTGCCTCAATGGTCTGGTTTTCAGGACTGCCTGAAGGGTCTGGCTTTCAAGACCGCCTCAAGGGTCTGGCTTGCATGACCTCCTCAAGGGCCTGGCTTGCATGACCTCCTCAATGGCCTGGCTTTCAGGTACTCCTCAAGGCTCTGGCTTCCAGGACCTCTGCAAGGGTCTGGCTTTCATGACATCCTCAAGGGCCTGGCGTTCAGGTACTCCTGAAGGGTCTGGCTTTCAGTAACACCTGAATGGCTTTGCTTTCAGGGCCCCCCTCTATATTCTGGCTGTATAGCTGCAGACACTCACCCACAATCAGGCTCACCCGCCTCTCTGGGATTGTCAGCTACCCATTTCTATGCAGAGTATCATCGCATGAGAATGCACATTTAAATGGTTGCTAGGGGGCTTGTCCCCAGGCTGCTTTGCATGCACACAGGTGTATAGATGAGTGGCCATTACTCTTGGCGGGTATAAGGGATGATGACCAGCCTCTACCATGTCCCTGATGCTAATTCTGTTCTGTCAACATTCTACAACCTGTAGCTTTGGAAGCGCACACTTCGATTTGCAGGTATTGTTTGTGAATTATTTCACATTTCAGCATGTCTGCAATGAACATTCTGTGCTGTGTTTAGGCTCCTGAAAGCACCTGCTGCACTAAATATACCTTTAGCATCAGTGCTATTTCATGGGCAGCTAACGGTTTCCATGGCAATACACAATTATGCTGGCTGCACTGCACACGATGTTTACTTCCCTCGAGACGCCAATGCTTTCATGGTGACTTTGGTGATGGTGACATGTCTTGAATACATGGTATCACTGTTGCTGGCACAACACTGTTGTGATTGGGTGGTTGTATATATTCGGGAGCTGAAAAATGTCGTACTCTTGATAGCGGCAATAATTCTTGGAATCTTTCCTATCAATTTAACAAATGAAAAAGTATCCCTGGTAATACAAACTACGCCTCATAGTTTCACCTAAGTCTTTGCCAGGGCACAGGTTTCTGCAGCTTTCTCCCCTTACGTTCACATCAATGCACTCCTGCACTCTCACTGATGGGCTGAGGGTACCACATCCATGTGTGCTTTCGTGCATTCCAGTACGCTGCATGCAATTTTCATGGGGTGCACTACAAATCGCAAACAATACCTGCACATCCAAGCGGACCCTGGTGTATGTGATTTTGTTTTACTCCATAGAGCAAAGGTGCGTACATGCCTCCTACCACGTACGCATGGAAGGAGGCATTAAACAAGAATTCCCAAGTTTTTATGAGGTAACTCACATGAATGCACTCCTTGTTGGCACATGCTGGCTCGTAAACCTCCGTCTGTACCCCAGCCTAGCCTCTTAAAATCTGCAAAATCCCCCAGAGAGCGCAAAGAGCTCTCTGGGGGAGAACAGCAGAACTCTTTTTGCTCTCCGGGCAGTGACGTATTATCTATTAGACCAAGTAGACACTGGCCTATGGACCTGACTCCTTTTAGGGGCCTGGGGACAATGGAGCAAAATAAAGCGTGCAGAAAATCAAAAACGTATTAGGAGATAATTGAGGGGGCGGGGGCACAAATTTCAACTGCCTAAGGGCCTTCACAGGGTTTAATCCGGCACTGTCTGCAGGGGGCTCGTAGGTATTGGAACATGATCCTCTGTCATTTGTATTCATGTATACTGTTCTTCGAAGGACAGCCCTATCTATGCCTGGCAATCCCACTGCACGTTCTTGTTTTAATTAAAAGATGCCATTCCGTACCGAATCCTAAACCATACTCAACTCATACAGGTGAACTATGTCTGGAGTTTCCTCTGTTACTCCTATTCATATGTGATGAGCAAGGAAAGGGTCCTCTGTTACTCCTATTCGTATATGAGCCATGAAAGGGTCATGGGTCTTCCGAAGTGCACTGCATTACTCTCGCCTGGGGACATACTCACTGTTTACTATTTGTAATGAATTCCATGGCCTTATACTCAGCCCACAGGTTTTTTGATTGTTCTTCCACCTGAGCTGCTGCGCATTAGCGGGAAGCTGATGAGTGTGTGGCGAGAGTCCAGGCCCTAGGATGAAGAAACTCCTCCTTTCAACACAATTGCATGAGTGCTGTCTTCGTACGTTGTGTGGCTTCTTGATTTCCCAATAGGGCAGGGAAACGTCAGTGATATCGTCATTAGTTATGGTTAATTTAGACTTGTGATAGAAATACATTTTCAGGATAATTCGTAGAATTCAGCGCACAACTGGCACACGCGGCTGGCGCACAGTGTGCGCGTGCGACTTTCTGCGCCAGCCGCGTGCGCTAAAATCCATTTCCGCGCAAAGCGTATTCATGGATTTTAGCCTTCAAAACCAGCCGTGGCGCAGAGCGGCACAGCGACCCTATAGCAGCGCCAGTTACGCCCCCAACTCCTCCCCGTGCACCATGCACAGCGCACAAATCCCATACATGGCGCACAGGCCCCGAACCACGAAAACGCCAGTAAAACTCCCTGCGCACTCCTCCGAATATATGTACACCCCGGCGTGGGGAGTTTCCCACGCGATTGGCCCTGTGCGAGTGGGGTACGTGTGTTACTGGGGTGTGCGGGTACTTTCACACGTGATTGGCCATGTGCGAGCAGGGGAGGTTCGCGTTACTGGGGTGTGTGGGAACTTTCACACGTGATTGGCCCTGTGCGAGCGGGGTACGTATGTTACTGGGTGCACAGGAACTTTCACACACAATTGTCCCTGTGCGAGCGGGGTATATGTGTTACTGGGGTGCGCAGGAACTTTCACACGCGATTGGCCCTGTGCGAGCGGGGTACGTGTGTTAGTGGGGTGCGCAGGAACGTTCACACGCGATTGGCCCTGTGCGAGCGGGGTACATGTGTTAGTGGGGTGCACAGGAATGTTCACACGAGATTGGCCCTGTGCGAGTGGGGTACGTGTGTTACTGGGGTGCGCGGGAACTTTCATACGTGATTGGCCCTGTGCGAGCGGGGTACGTGTGTTACTGGGGTGAACGGGAACTTTCACACGCGATTGGCCCTGTGTGAGCGGGGTACGTGTGTTACTGGGGTGCGCAGAATCTTTCACACGCAAATTTGCTGTCAGAGCGGGTTACGTGTAACCAATGTGGTGCGCAGGGAGTCCTACACGTGAATTGGCAGTGTGGGTCCTCCCAGGTGTCCCCTGTACCCCCTCCACGGCCCCTGCAGGCAGCCACCACCACAGGGGACTACCCTGCACCCCTGGACATGTCGCACAGGCAGCCCGTCCACCATGGCCATGCCCCCCAGCCAGGCCACGTGTCACGTGTACTAGTGATCACCAACTCATGTCCCCCAGCACCCCCACCCCCCAGCAGTGAGCGGCACCTGCCAGCAGGCCCCCACTCATGTCCACCAGTACCCCCACCCCCCAGCAGTGAGGGGCACCTGCCAGCAGGCTCCCACTCATGTCCCCCAGCACCCCCACCACCAGCAGTGAGAGGCACCTGCCAGCAGGCCCCCACTCATATCCCACACATGTCCCCGAGCACCCCCAACCCCCAGCAGTGAGGGGCACCTGCCAGCAGGCCCCCACTCATGTCCCACTCATGTCCCCCAGCACCCCACCCCCCAGCAGTGAGGGGCACCTGCCAGCAGGCCCCCAATCATGCCCCCCCCACATGAAATAAAGATGCACAATCATGGCCCACTTCTACACCAAAATACCACAGCACGCCACCCCATTACTGAGATGCAATGATTTCCCAATCAAACCCACATTGACATGCCCATCTCAAGACACAAACCAAAAGTCAACTATGTACATCAACACATGTCCGTCACACACACACTCTCGCTGGCATTGATTGTGCAAACCCACATTTTCACATGCATTGACCCAATGAGCAAATCCCACACATGGAACTAAAATATGAAAATGTATGATGTACAAAAATAAATCAATAAAATGAAAGCATAACAAAATAGCAAAAATGAAATGAAAAGCATATGCAAAAGAAGAGTAAATGAAAAGTATAACCAATACAAAGAAATTTAAAAGAAAAATAGTCCACCAACGCAAATCCAAAGGAAACGTAAAAAAAAATCCATTGATCCATGGTGAAATCAAAAGAAAAAGTTCAAAATAATCCATTGTCCAACTATGTACAATCCATTGACCAAAAGAAAAATCCATTAATCCATGTACAAAATCAAAATCTATCCAACGTTCAACTATGTACAATCAAATTTCCAAGGGTCCATGAGCCCAACGAAACAAATGAAACCTATCTAATAACAAACCTAACAAAAAAACTATTAACAAAAGTGTGGGGCATAGTCCGAAAGCCCCAAAATAAAGAAAAAAAAGGAAACCTAACACTATAAACTATTTACAATGGCGAAGGGCATGTCCTGCGGCTCACTCAGTGATGTTTATGGCCAGGGCATCATCAAACTCCATGTCTATTTGCTGGAGGAGGGCCTCTGTCCTGGCCCCGAGGTCTTGCAGGGAGGCACTCATGGCATGTTGCAACTCCCTGCAAGTCGCCTCGAGGCACTCTGCCTGCCTCAACGCCGACGCATGGAGAACTCCGCCCTGACCATGGTAAGCCGCGCCTCTTCCGCCCGCCGACGCTCCGCACCTATACGCTGGCCCAACTGCAGCCACACAGAAGACACATCCATTCCAGGGTTCTACTGCCCTCTGGCCGATGCCTGCCCCCCTGATGTCGATGGCCCGAGCCATCATTGCTCCAACCTAGAGCCTGCACCTGCTGCTGCTGCTGTCCATGTGCCCTATCCGATGATGCCTGAACATCCTCCATCAGCTGGTCTCCAGTTGTGGTGTCCACCCCTGCTGGACCGCCGACTCTCGACTGTGGCAGGGATGGGATCTCCACTAAGCTGGCTGTCTTGGTCAGGCCAGGTCCACAGGGCGCCCTGGTGTAATCTGGGCTGGAAGACAGCAGGGAGAACGACTGGCGCATAGTCTCCACAGAGGAGGAGAGGTCAGCCAGAGTGCGCGTCACATGTAGGAACCCACCAACCAGGGCCCCTCCCAACAGTGCCACGTCGCAACGCTGCTGTTCGTGATGGCGTGCGTTCTACACCCAGGAAGAATGCACGTCATCACGAATGTCATGCGTGCGCAACATGACACCAATCAGGATGGAGCCCATACATTCATTGGACCCCTCGTCTGCAGGTAGTGGAAAGGCAGATGACATGGCACCCTCCCCTACCTGCGGACGGGCCTGGGACGGTGCATCCTTGCTGGTGCATTGTGGTACAGTCACAGGGTCAAGGACAGGGACATGCACAGGCCCCTCCACGGTGACCTGTGCTGTCTCCTTACCCTGGCCCTGGACTGCACCACTTGCACCAGTGGTACTAGCCCCACCAGGCCCCATGTGCGACTCAGTAGCTGGCTCCTCCTCCTCTGTGGAGACCACCAACCTGGATGTCTCTGTACCGTGTTCTGCCATTGCAAGCCCCTGTGGGGGCTCACCCGGCCCTTCCGCCACAGCTGTAGTGGGAGACGCAGCACCAGCCCCCTCGCTCCCGGATGATGGCAAGTCCTGGGAGGGTGGCTGGGCCTTGCTTCGCCACCCAGTGGAGGCATCCCCGCCGATTGGCTCCACAGCGCCGTCTCCGCCCTCTTCTTCACTTGACGCTGCGTAGAGGGAGACATAGAACACAAGCATCAGGGTACAGTACAATATTCGCCTAGACAGGAAGCAATAACACATGAGTGGCAGTGTCTAACGTCACTTCCATCCTGTCCCTCCACAACACATGGGTGAATACACGCAACACACATGCATAAACAGTCACAGCGCCTGCAATCAACATCAGCATCCATGTACAACGGCCTCTATTAATCCAAATGTTGCCTTCAAACTCACATGCATCATGGCTCACACTGATCCCATGCACACACATCACCGGAGGGTCATGCATCATGCCTTGTACACCACAGACACATTGGATATACACAGTGCATACAACGGTGACCGCACTGCATGAGTGAATGTACACATCATCACGGACATGTGTCATGAATCCATGGCGTATCAAAGTAACAGACACACTTCTCAGACACACACACATGTGCACCATACATATACATGACAGCAGCACCCATCCCTCACACCCCCACCATGTGCTAGAACAGACACTGGCATGCTTTCATGTGTGCATTATTCATACAGCTCCCCATGTTGCATTGGAACTCATGCACCAACCATGTGGTTCGCACATTACTGGTCTCACAAGCATGAACATGATGTCCCTGGACACAAACAACCATACATGGCCCATGTCACACATACAGGCAAGTATCAGACTACCAGCACACTGCAACATGCCCTGTCTCACACAACAATGCTTGGCCACTATCCGCTCAACTCCAGATGGGTCTTCCTCCGAAGGATCTCGGCGTGGAGCGCTGGGCATACGTGTTCCAGGACCCTCATCTGGATGTCACTCATGCTGACCCGGCCCCCCTCCGCGAGGCGCCGGGCCTTGTGGAGGGTCCTGGACCTGAAGTACTCCCAGCGCTTCTTGATGTGATTGATGTTGCGGGTTGCCACCCCCTCCGCGTTGATGGCAACCACTACGCCGTCCCAGATCCTCTCCCGTCCTTCCTTGTTGGCACGTGATGTTCCGACGAGGGCATCATACTGCCCCAGGACATGCTCCACCAGGACACCAACTTCCTTCACACTGAAGCTGGTGGCCCTCTGCCTCTCTGGCTGGGGGTCGCCAGTGGCCTCAGATGGTGTTTACCCCGACATGGCGACCCCCAAGGCAGGCGTGGGTGGGCAACTGGGTCCTGGGGCTGGGCTGTGGAGCAATGGTATCCCAGTCGGGAGTCTTCTGTTCCAGCAGGGGTGGACACAGCAACTGGAACCCTGGCTGATGTGCAGGCACCAAATACCAGGGCACGTGGGCAGGAGGCAGGCAGGCAGCAGCAGATGGCAGGTGGGAGCATGCTCGGGGCTCTGGGGGGCAGTAATTCGGCCTTCTCGGCAGGAGCGTTGTCTTCCGTGCGTTGTTGCGTGGCCAGCTTGTTACGGAGTGATTTGGTACGTGAAAATCTTGCACGTCAGCGTGTAATTCGAGGAAAGGCCCTTAGCGTGTAAGCGCGTCAGCACACGTAGGTGGTTTCATTGGACCAAAGGCCCTTAGTGCGTAAGCGCTTCTGTGACGTGACTCGCGTGGGCGTTTCCCTCGTGATGTGGGTATAGTGGTTCAGCACGCGTGAAAAACTGCACGGCCGCATGTGAATGCGTGTAATCCGAGGAAAGGGCCTGCACGCGTAAGTGACGTGACGCGCACGGGCGTTTCCATCAACACGGGTGCATGTTCATCGTACACGTCCAAAAACTGCACGTCCGAGTGTCAGCTCATGTAATTGGAGGAAAGGGCCTTAGTGCGTACACGCGTAAGTGACGCTGTACGTGTGGGCCGCTTTAAAAGGTACGTGTAGGACCCCATTTCCTTGTATGTGCTTTTCGTGGAGAGCGAGTGGGTGAATTCTGTACTTCTTGTCGGTTCACACGCGATTACTTCACAGCGTTTCAAGTTCGTACTCCCTGTTACCTCTGACAGCGTTAATTTTTTTTTTTTGGGCCTGTTTCCTCAAACAGCGTTCACTTCTTCTTTTGTCCTGTCTCCTCAGACAGCATACAATTCTTCTTTTGGCGGGGGTGTTGCCAACGCGCACACGCGCATTTTTTTCATGTTCCTTTTCCAGGCAGACGGTGAGTCGCGCACGCATTTACCAACTGTGCTAGCCCCGTGTGTCGTGTACCCCTTCAGAGGTCATTGTAGGCTGCGTGTAACACACGTACGCTTATATTTGTGTTTCTGGGTGCCACAGCATAGTGCGGGTTCATTTTTCCACGCACGTGGTCTACAAGGGGTTGCATGCACGTTACTTTTTGTTTTCGGGGTGTCTGTGCGTTGCGTGAACCGTCATCTTGACCCAGGGATCACAGACAGCCTTGCAAGAGCAATAGGGTACGATTTCCATCTAGTACCCTACCCCTTTCACCCCCAATTGCCCAGGACAATTGTTTACTGCAACTCCCACACGCATAACATCAGTGCCATGGTTGGGAGGTGACCAAGCGGTAAGGGAGGCAAAGGTGGCCGACCTCCAAAAGGTGGGCATGGTGGGCGCCACAGGGGACATGGCCAGGATTTGCAGGGTGCCCCTAGACCCCCATGTGTGGAGGACCAATCAGGGACACCCATGCTCCCCCCCATGGTTGAGGGAAACGTGGCTGATACCATCCCAGCTCAGCCCATGTTGAACCAGCCTATTGTGGCACCTGACCCGGCACAGGATGACTCCCAGGTTGACTGCCAGGTCAGCAAGTCTAAGCCACGTGTGCTGGTGCAAGTTGGTGTCACCAGGCCATGTGGATCTGGGGCAGTGATGTTATCTGCTGCCCCAAGTAGGCAGGATGGGGAGGCTGCAGGGGCAGCTGCAGCTCTATCCATTGCAGCTCTGAGTCTCCCAGCCGGGACAGTGTCGGTCGTGGTCCATGAAACTGACGTTACCCCTGTCAACATCACACTTCAGCCATTGCCTGCACCAAGACCTATGGTCATTTTGCCTTCGCACACTCCCAGTACCCAGTCCACCTGCGCTTCTGCCCCTACTGACCAGAGCGGCGCAAGCCACTCAGGCTCAGCTCTACCTTTGAAAAAGAGGAAGAAGGGTGCTCTGGCACTACAGGCTGAGACCCCAGACATGGCTACACAGTCCGGCACGTCAAGGAAGCCTAGCTTTAATGACCCCAAACTTGATGGACTTGTGACCTATGTGTCGCATATAGCCGCGAAATGGTGGTGACTGCAGGGTGCAAGACTACACCTGGTCAACATAGGGCACACTGGCAGACCATCGCGGACCGCATAAGTGCCCCTGTATTTGTGAAGCGCACAGCTGATGATTGCTACAAGCGGTGGAATGACCTGAAACGCAGAGCAAAGAACAAGCTGGCCTCAAATCATGCCGCTACTCTGGTGACTGGCGGTGGGTCTCCACCAGAGGACAACAAACTCACTGAATATGAGTCTGTTGCTGGGACCTTCATCACAGAGGAACAGATCCAAGGTGTGGGAGAGCTACCTGATGATTACGAGGCATTGTCCGGTGAGTGCCCATACATGTGTGTGTAATGCATGTGTATGTTGTTTGGGGAACGGGTTCTGATTGAGTGCCAGGTGAGGGTGTGTACTCCTGAGTGTTAGGGGTCACCCATGTGCTTCCTCCAATACATTCATGTGCCTTTGATTTGGGTATGACAGTATCCCTTCTGCCCACACTAGCCAATTAGCCCCACATTACTGCTGTTGCACTTGAACTATCATCTTGCAACATTATTCCGATTTTTTCTGTGTTCATATAGGCTGATTGTTTAGATTATCCCATTTTTCATATGCTTTTTCCATCCCGAATGCCACATATGTGACATGCTTCTGTCATTGTTTACACCCCACATTGTGCCACTTTAGTTACCTGGTTGTGTGAATGTTGAAAACATTCAGGGCGAGGGAGTATTGGCCTGCTGAAATTTATTTTTAGGGCCTGTTTGCATGTGGAACATGATAGTTGTTTCCTGTCATGTTGAAGTGACCAACCATTGATGTGTACATCTGCCTACAATCACTGTCTAATTGTACACTGGATGTGTTGCAGTATGCGGCACATGCATATTTTGCAACACTATTCTGCATTAATCTTCTCATCATGTCCATGTAACATGGATGTGTGACAGTACTCATTCACTGACATATCACTGTAGTTGTCTAATTTACCATGGCTATGCTACATGACATCTGTGTGCTGGCATGTGTCATGTATGTGTATTGGACATGCCACTCACAGGCTACACGACATGCTGCAAATGTGTTGCTTTTCCATCTTGGTGTCCTCATTTTCTGCCTTTTTGACTCCCCTTCAGAATCATTGACAGTGCATGCATGCCAGGGTTATAGTCATGTGGGACATGTGTTAACCATGTACAGGATATCTGTATTGTCAGGTCTATGTGTTCTATGGTGCTCATGCCTGTTTCCATTTCTTGAGTTTCATGTATTTGCAGGTGACGACACACTTGATGCTGGTGAGGTTCAGGAGATGGTGCAGACCCAGGAGGATTCTCAGCCACGACCAGGCACCAGTGGGGGACGTGGTGTGGTGGTGGGTGAAAACACTTTGGTACTGCAGACCATACTGTCGAGGGGTGCCTCTGGGTGCAGCTCCCCAGACCTCTATTCAGGTGCTGAGTCGGATGATGAGACTTATGTGCTGTCGCAGGTCAGTGCTTCTGGCAGGGATTCTGTTCTGTTCAACCCACCTGGACCAGGGGTAGAAGCCTCTATGGGGATGTCATTGTTGGTAGGTCCGCCTTTGGCGGTTACGGATGCAGGGTCACACTCCACAGCATCTGATCCTGTTCCTGGGCCAGCAGATCAGAGGGGGAATGCAGTCCTGCAGCCTCAGGCAGTGCCAGCACAGCAAGGTGAGATCGCCTTGCCACAAACAGGTGTGGTGCCCACCAACGCGGTGGCCATGCGCCACCAGGCAATACTGTATGGGAAAACTCCATGTACGGTATGGCAACCCAACAGGCAGCATCAGTAGAAATGATGGCTCAGGCAATGGAGAGGGTGGCCACTTCCTGAAAGGCAGATGGAGCAACAACAGCAGGCAACAGACTCCATTTGCCAATCACACAGGGAAGACATGTTGGCATGCAACAGGGACCAACGGGTGGAACTGGGGACTCTGCATGAATCCATATCAATAGAGTCACAGGGCCACAGGGAAGCCCCGAGGGTGGAACTCCATAACCTCAGGCAGAGTCTGCTTGAACTTGAGGCTTCCCGAAATGTTAAGGCAGAACAGCAGCTTAAGCAGCTCACACGTTCGCTCTCAGCTGAGCTGCAGGCAACACGTGAGGAGATCTGGGCATCCCACTCGGCCATGCGGGCAGAAGTGCAGGCAACCTGTGATGTGCTGCATGGGGATCTCCTTACTTTAATCCTCCAGAATCAGACCTTCCAGACCTGCATGCTTGCTGCCATGGAGGACCATAACAGGGCTTTGCGTGAGCTGCCTCCCATAGTGCCACCACCTCCTGATGCAGCAGCAGAGGGTGAAGAGAGCGAAAGCAGTTCTCCCACAATGGCATAGCCGTGCAGGCCATGAGCCCATGGAGGTATTTTTTTTCCGCAACATCCACGCAGGTGGGTGTTGGTGTGCACCCTGTCCTTGAACCTCCTGGGTGGCCTACCCCCCCTGGCCCGCACATGACCATTTTAGATTTTTTTATTTTTTTTACAGTGTGTTGCCTTGTGTGGCTCCCGTGGGCATCTACTGTATTCCGGCTGGGCACATGCAGGCTTGTCCTGAGTTTGGGTTGGATGCTTGGGTTTGTGACACACACACCCCTCCTGCTTCCCATTTCCATGGGTTTGCAAAGGGTGTGACCAAGTGACAGTGACTTAAACAGTGGCATTGGGCTCCCATGAGCTGTGTGGGCAGTCTGTAGTCAATACACTGTGTACATCCCTAGTGGGTATTGTTGTTGTATTGTACACTGCATGATGTTTTGATATGTGCTTGTACATCCAGGTCTTCCTCCTAATTTGCAGGTTCCTGCCTCATGTCTTCAAAAGGTCGTCTCCTTTGCAGATGGAGTTCATGTTGTATGCAGTACACTGACACATTTGCGTGGCAGCAACACTCTACAGTTGGAAGGGGTCGATGTGCTGGCTTATTCAGGTTGTAAGACTAAAACTACTTTGACTTAGTACTGTCATGTTTTTGCAATGTTTCATGGTGTGTTGCTGTATTGTGTTGGTGGTAAGTATTTGTTCATGTGTGCTGTTTGTTATTGATTACTGGGAGCATATTGTCTGTGGGCAGTTTCCATCTGGGACAGTGCACTTTGTGACACTTGTGTCACGTCTTGTGCATTGCTTTGTTTGCTTTCACATTGCATAACATGCCATGGTGTGTTGGGTGGCGGAGCTGGGGAGGGGTTGGGTGACAAGGCGCTATTTTCATGTTGTATTTTGCAAGGGGGTAGTCATTCATGCAGCATAAATGTGTGTGTTTTTTTGTGACATAGCATTGGTTGTCTTTCGGCAGGTAGGGATGCACACAATGTAACAATTCCAGGTGACCAATCTCAGGCTGGTATGATTGTGACAGTTGACTGTCCCTTATGTCATCATCATTGATTGTCAGCTGGTATGTGCCAGGGCTTTGTGCACTTCACAGGGGTGTGATTTTAGGTGAAGTAATTAGCCACCAGCTGCGTACGGGCTGCCTCACCACGTGCCCTTTCCCCTCCCATGCGCAGCGATCGTGCATGTGGTTGGGGATGTGGGGGCACCTCCATGTCCACCGGCAGGCCCCGGCGTGTTGCAACGTTGTGCAGGACACATGCTGCCACTATGACCCTGCACACTACTGGGGGAGCGTATAACAGCTGCCCGCCAGAACGGTCAAGGGAGCGAAATCGTGACTTGAGCACTCCGAATGTGCACTCCACTATGCCCCGGGTTGCAATATGGGCTGTGTTGTATGTTACCTCGGGTGGCGTGGTGGGGTTCCGAATTGGCGTCATCATGTGGGTGCTCAGAGGGTAGGCAATGTCCCCTGGGGAGGTGGTGATGGGTATCATTAGTGGGGTTGTGACATTACTCAGTATCTGGCATGCATGCATGTGCTGTGGCATTTATACTCACCAAGCAGCCATGTATAGTCATGCCGCCCAGCTTCTAGGTCCCGGTTTAGGGTTGACATTCTGTAAATGAAACTGTCGTGGGTGGACCCTGGATAGTTGGCATATACTGAGGTGATGATTCCCTTGGCATCACATACTACCTGCACGTTGATGGAATGCCAGTGCTTGCGGTTTCTGTAGATGTGCTCAGTTGCCCTGGGAGGACGTAGAGCCACATGGGTGCAGTCAATGGCACCTAGCACTTTGGGGAAGTGTGCCACCTCATACAAAATCCTGGATGACAGCCTGCCTTTCTGCAGGAGTTCTGGGCAGGTATATGTTCCTGCGGACTAATGGGCGTGCAGTCATGATGGCCGACACCTGGTGCAGGCAGCATGACTGCGTGGCCTTTGAGACCCCCCCACTATTGCAGTAGTCCGCTGAAATGAACCAGTGGCCAAGAAGTGCAGTACATTGAGCATCTTTTCCAAGGGGCTCAATGCTTGGGAGCACAGGGTGGGTGATGTGAGGTCATCCTCCCACTCATTCACCAGGTCGAGTAGTATGTGAGGTGGAAACCTGTACCTCCTATACACCTGGTCATCAGACATCCCAAAAAGGCTGGTTCTGGGTGTAAAAATTCTGGCCCTGACTATCCTCCTCCTCCTGCGCTATCCCACAACCACTGCTGCAAGGAACGGTATATTCATCTTGGCGTCTGAGCTTGTTTGTTGTTTGCGTGCACTTTTATGCTTCGCGGGTCCACGTACACCTGCTTCCTGCTGGCGTACGTGTTTCCGGATTAGCGCGCCTTTTTTGGCGCACGCGTTAGCCCTTTTCGATTCCATGAATACGTGTTGTAGGCGCGCGTGTCGGCGTTCTGCGCATTTGCCTCCTGTACTTCCCCGTGATACCCTCATTTTCACATGTTGTTCCCCATTCCGTGTGTTACGCCCCGTGTTACGCCTTCTTTATGTGGGCTTTCGCTGTGCGCGTAGCGCACACTGTTTGAAGACGTGCGCCAGCGTGCGCCACGCAGGATTTTAGAGCACTTCCATGGATTTACACGCGCACAGACTTCCATGAATCGCTGTGCGTGGGTTTCACTGCGATTTTTGCCCTTGCGCTGCGATTCGCACGCTTGCGCAGGAATTTTCAGCGCAAGTTAATTCCATGAATCAGCCTCATTATGTGTTCATTTAAACCTCGCTTAATGGTTTACGAAGCACAGGATCGGGATTCAAACCTGTATTGCACAACATTGCCTTCAAGACAAACACATTGCCCCCTGAGCTATCCTCCCTCCCCAATTATACGCATCTTTGTTCTGATGTGTATAATTAGGTGCTGTCTAGAGGACATGAACACAAAAATTCAATTTCAAATGATTTTGAAGGGTTCATTGAATTCCTTTAAGTGTATGGGGAAAAACTAAAACAGAGGCCCCAAGCCCTGGATTTACGATCAAAGGCCCAAAACCGTGCATTTAGGATGCAAACTTCAATAGGCACATTTTGCTCTGGCCTATGACCAACAACATTGCACTATTTTGCACCAAACTTACCTGATAAAATGACATATTTTATGCCATGTACCAGTCCATGAATCCAATACATGCAAGTCACCAACAGTGCACAGGATCATCAATTCTTTAATTATTTAATGATTCGCTATTAAAATGTTATGCCACTAAGAAGTTGGAAAACAATGTTATGCCACAATGAAAACATGTCCAACTGGCTTCTCAATCTAGACCAGTCTAACCACGTAATAAGACAATGCATTAAAACATGCCAGGCCACATTTAGGCATACCTAGACTGGTTGCACCAAAATGCCAGTTCAAGCAATAACAAATGGTTATTTTTTCACAGAAGCCTAGAAAATATATAATACCACATATAAGAAAGGGCTAGACTGGCAGCACTCAAATGCCATTCTAGCCAGGTAATTACACTTAGCAAGACTGCTTTACCAGAGATGCCAAGTTAAAAAAAGTCAAGCCAGACTAAGAAATGACTAGACTAGCTGCACCAAAATGCATCTCCAGCCACCAATACCACACATCATGCCTGCTAATCCTGGACATAGATAACCATTAGGATTTATTGCACAATCCCTGCCCTACCTCAACCCCCACACATCCCCTCTCCCTCGCACCCACTGCCCAAACCCCAAAATTAGCTCCTTCATCCAGAATTAACTCCATGTCCCTCTTCCTTATCCCAGTGCTTACGTATGAGGCACCTTGCCTCATTGGTATATAGTGGGAGAGGAAGAGCGGGACTAGGAACAATGAAGAATACAGGTAACTAAGCCAGGCATTACCTCCATGTTCCTCTGCCTCATGCCAGTACTTGATGCCGGATACACAAGTACTGAGACGAAGAAGAATAGGGCTAGGAGTAATGAAGATGACCAATATGTAATCAAGGCATTAAACACAAGCAGTGGCACAACAGCATTGAGCTGAATGGGCTTCAGCTGTCCATCCGACATTTTGGGTTATGTTGACTCGACCTGACTGTCCTTCAGAGCCGCTGCCGGACAGAACAGGACACAGGTGCCAGGGTTTTGCTGTAAAGAAAGGCCAGGCAATTACTAACGTAAAGCATTGCACTGTTAGTACCTGCATTCAAATGTTGAATTTTTAGGCAATTGAAATCATGATGTGGGTTTAGTACTTGCATACCAAAGGAGTGATTTGAAGGGTAGAGAGAGGACAGGAGACCACTCATTCTCAAAGCAGTCCATAAGTGGGCACTTTCAGACGAAAGAGAGCGTTAACTGTTTGTAACATTGAAGCTGCACTAGAATAGTTTCAATAGAATGCGTAAAGAGATTAGATGCCACCAAACAAATAAACTTGCCCCTCCCCACTGCCCGTGAAACTAGCTTCTGTTTCAACATTTCAAGGGTTACCCCCCGAAATGTAGGTTTTGTTGCACCCCTGAACGAAAGGACACACGGCCAAAGGAAGCAGGCTACACGGCCAAAGGAACAACCTACCAGCCTACCCAGGTCTACCCACACAGTAGGTGGACTCCTTCCCCCATAAATGCGGTGCTCATAAAAGCTAGGTCCATTCCTGCCCATGCCCTTGACAGCAATCACCTGATCACTGCCCAAAACCTTGACTTTCTAGCCATTACAGAAACTTGGTTACACCAAACATCCGGCCCAGTCTTATTCTTAGCCCGATGGATTCACAATCCTGATAAGCGACTTTTGATGAACACCTTCTCCAACTAGTAGGAGGTAACATTAAGCCCACTACCAGATCTATAATCCTAGGGGTGTTAAACCTTGGACTTGACGACCCACTGGACAAAAATGGCACTTCTCTTGCAAATACGCTCTCTGACATGGGCTTTATATATTGTGTCAGAGCAGCAACACATAATAAAGGTAGGACTTTGGATTGGGTGTCTGACCTTAATAGTCAGATTACTATCACAGCTAACACCCTGTGCCCTTGGTCAGATCATGCATGATACAATATGATATGGCATTCATAATGCACTTGTACAAAAGTGTTTCTACGCGCGACAAGACAGGGAGGGGGGGAAACAGATGGAGGAAAAAACAACGATCTTAGTAGTCCTTGTGTCATTCAGATCCCGCAAGTGCAGGGTAGTGGAAGGGGAGAAGTGCCAAGGGGTGGGGGGTAACTTAAAATGTGCAGCCAGCATGTAGCTCAGTGCAGGTTACTCAAAAAGTGCAGCCAACAGCTGGCTCATAAGTGCAGAGAGAAGGGACTGTAGGGTTGCAGATACAGACCACAAGTGCTGGGGGAGCCAGGAGGCAGTGCAAAGTGCAATTAGACATGCAGGTGCCTGGGCCCAAGTTCAGAGAGTAACCAGGTGACCAGTGTGTCAAACAATCGGGACATTAGCAGGGGAGAGAAAGAGAAAGATGGAAAGCAGAAGCAAAGAGGATGGTCTTGAGTTGCTTCCGGACGCAGAGGTGGTTCTGCTTAAGTTTGAGAGTGCCATCGAGGCTGTTCCAGAGGGATGCCCCAGCCAAAGATAGAGATCCCCCCCAATCTCTGCTTGGAAAAGCAACTGGCCCTCAGAGAGTTGGAAGTGGATGAGCAGAGAGTTTGAGAAGGGAGATGTTTAGGAAGAGAGAGTTGGAGGTAGTGTGGGCCAAGGTCCCAGAAAGCCTTGTGGGCGATGCAGTGGGTCTTGAACTTGATCCTTGCTGCCACTGGGAGCCAATGAAGAGATTTCAGAGCTGAAAAGGGGAGGTTGGGGGAACCCCCCCAAATTGACACCCCCCAATTAAAAAAAGAAAATCAATGAGTTTTTTCAAAGGAATTATTTCAAAGTAAATTACTTCAAAGTAATTCCTGTCGGCAAAACAACATGGAACCAAAGCAAGATACCATAGTATTATCATATTTCTGCACAACACACATGATGTTATCTGGCATTTATTACGTGCCTATTTACAAGTGTTTCAAGGCGCGACGAGGCAAGGGAGGGAGACACCTACTAGGCCAGGTGTCATTCAGATTGTGCAAGTGCGTGGGGAGGGGGCAGGGATATTGCAGTACTTGGGAAAAGATAACAATAAGTAACGGCCAACAAGTGGCAAGTGCAAGGGTAAGTCCACACATCAGGTGTCAAGGGCTGGTAGGGGGACTGTAGGGATACAGGAACAGTCCCCAAGTGTGGGTGGTTGCCAGGTGGGCAGTGCAGGTGTGTGACGCTGGCGGGGGAGGGACCTGGGCCCAAGATCAGAGGGTGTCCAAGTAGCCAGTGCAGTTCCGGTTACAGCCAGGAGGTCAGCAGAGGAGAGGAGGAGAAAAGGCAGAAGCAAAGAGAAAGGTTTTGAGGTGCTTTTGGAACCGGAGATGGTTCTCCTCAAGTTTACGGGAGGCAGGGAAGCTTTTCCCGGGGGAGGCACCAGGCGAAGAAAGAGATCTACCACCAACTTGTTGCTTGGAGAAGCGACTGACCCTGAGGGAGTTGGAGACGGATGAGCGAAGAGCTCGAGAAGGAAGATATTTAGAAAGAGAGAGTTGAAGGTATTGAGGCCCCAGGCCTCAAAAGGCCTTTTGGACAATGCAGAGGCATTTGAACTTAATCCTCACAGCCACTGGGAGCCAGTGTAGAGATTTCAGTCCTGGAGAGATACGATCCCTGGGCTTGAGACCAAGGACAAGTCTTGCAGTCCTGTTCTGTATAAGTTGCAGAGGGCGGAGAGTAGAAGCAGGCAGATTTAGAAAGAGGCTGTTACAATAGTCCAGCCTAGGGATAACCAGAGCTCTGGAGAAAGTGAGCTTCTGGGGGAAGGAGAGGAAAGGAAGAATACATCTGAGGAGGTGCAGCTGTTAATGTGACTTCTTAGAGACGTCAGAGATGTGAGGAGAGAAGGAGAGTGTGGGGTCGAAGATGACTTGAGGTTTTTAGCCTTGTTGGTGGGAGCAGGAGGAGGGCCAAGAGAGGCCGGCCATAAAGATACAGGGAAGGAGGGAACGGGTGTGCCGATGTGGACAATCTCAGTCTTACTGGCATTAAGCCAGAGGTTATTGGCGGCACACCACTTCTGGATAGCAGACAGACAGTCAGAGATGAGGGAAGGAGAGACGGAGGCTGAGGGTATCTTGAAAATGAGCTGGGTGTCATCCGCATAGCACTGAAAGCTGGGGCAGAGAGCGGCGATGCGTTGGACAAGGAGTACCAGGTATTGGCTGAACAGCCATACACACACCAGTCCACAAAGCATTAAAAGGTTTTGGTAAAAAGCATTTCTTACCACATTCTTTCTCACATTATTTTATTGCATTTCATATTCTACCAAAAACATGTGGGGAATAAATGAAGGCAAGGTGAGGGGAGGGGCCTTGAAGCACACAGTAATGTTTACTTCCACGTGAAAGAATTGCTTTGATTACAGGAGGCTGTAGAACTGGGTAGACATTGGCTTGCATGTGTGCTGATCACAGAAGGTTGCATGAAATAGGGCAGATCCAACACCATGAAGACAACGCTTGGCCCCATTCCGCCTTGCTCCACAGGAGGTCCTCTGTAGAAAAGAGCTCAAGGGCAGCGTTGGGAGCCACGTTGGCAGTATGATGGACGACAAACATAAAATAAGAAATAGGACTCAATTAAGTACAGGTCAGACTCTGACTGCAACGCTGCATCCTAACTGTTGCCAATGTATCAGAAACATGTTTAGAAGTGAGTGGCATATCTAGACAGATGTAGACTTTCGAGTCATTAGAAGGAATGATGGTGGCAATATTAATTCATAGGTGTTGCCGCCTGCCCCATTTCATGAAAAAATATCTCCCGAGAGTCTTCTTTTACAAATATTCTTCAAGCTATACATGCTTGCACTATCACTGTGAGGCAGGGGGCTGCAACCTATGGCTTTCCAAATGTTTTGGACTACCACTCCCATGATCCCTCACCATTGTGCTACGGCTAAGAATGATGGGGTTTGCAGTTCAAAACATCTGGAGAGCCAAAGGTTGCAGACCATTGCTGTAAGGGAAGGATACATCTGTATTTACCTCTCGAGATGAGCCATGCACCAATTTAATGGAAAAAGCAACCTGGTTCAAGGATTTTCTGAAAGGAAACACGTATCTTTAACCAGACTGCACATGTGAGTTTAAACAAAGCACAACATGGACGAAACACTATTCAACAGCGTTTGGAGATATGTGTAGATCATAGAATGCACACGCGTAATGCATGCACAGTGTCTAAATAGTGAAGTAGATTTCTAAAAGGCACGCTACACGCTAAAGAGCAAAGCAACACTGGTAGCTATGGATGTGCGACAGCAATGCCATTCCAAAGGAAATGAGGGCACGTTGTGAAGTAGCCACCTCTTGCATCACGGAATGGAACCTCGGTATTTCAAAGAAAGGGAT
Organism: Ambystoma mexicanum; assembly: GCF_040938575.1. Taxonomy (NCBI): domain Eukaryota; kingdom Metazoa; phylum Chordata; class Amphibia; order Caudata; family Ambystomatidae; genus Ambystoma; species Ambystoma mexicanum. The sequence goes on from NC_090933.1 coordinate 168,513,099, forward strand.
GAACCATTTAAAGATTAACACCTCTGACACTACCCCAGGCAGGCCCCTCAAGTTCAGACACCACGCACTAGCCCCCTCACCTCCAACTCTATGCCAGGCAGCCCACTCAAGTCCTGACACCACTCTCCAGCACCCTCACCTCCAACACTGTCCCACACAGCGCCCTGACAGTATTCCCCCCACCGCCCTCACCCCAGACACTACCCCGAGGCAGCCCAGCACCCATCCAGGCACCACCCACCAGTCCCCCTCACCTCCGACACTACCGCATGCAGCCCCCTCAAGTCCAGACACAAATCACCAAGCCCCCTCACCTCTGAGACTACCCCAGGCAGCACCCTGAATGTACTCCCCCCTTCCCACACTGCTGTAACCCCAGACACTACCCCCAGGCAGCCCACTCAAGTCCAGACACCACCCACCTACCCCACTCTACCCCGACACTACCCCAGGCAGCACCCTGACAGTACTCCCCCCTTCCCACACTGTCCTCACCCCAGACACTACCCCCAGACAGCACCCTGAGAGTATTCCCCCCTCCCCACACCACCCTCACCCCAGACACTAGCCCCAGATAGCCCCCTTAAGTCCAGACACTACCAATCAGCCTGCTTCAGCTCCGACACTACCCCAGGTAGCCTTCTCAACTCCAGACACCATCCACCAGCCCCACTCACCTCTGACACTACCCTAGGAAGCCCCCTCATATCCAGACACCACCCACTAACCCCCCCTCACCTCTGGCACTACCCCAGGAAGCCTCCGGAAGTTCAGACACCACCCACCAGCCCCTCTCACCTCAGACACTACCACAGGCAGCACCCTGACAGTACTGTACCTCCCCCCACTGCCCTCACCCCAGACACTACTCCGAGGAAGCCTACCAAACATCCAGATACCCCCCAGGAGTCCCTCTCACCTCCGACACTATTTCAGGCAGCCCCCTCAAGTCCAGACACAAACCACTAGCCCCCCTCACCTCTGACATTACCCCAGGCAGCACCCTGACAGTACTCCCCCCTTCGTACACTGTCCTCACCCCAGGAACTACCCCCAGACAGCACCCTGAAAGTATTCTACCCTCCCTCACACCACCCTCACCCCCAGACACTAGCCCCAGGTAGCCCCCTCATGTCCAGAGACCACCAATCAGCCTGCCTCAGCTCCAACACAGGTAGCCTCCTCAACTCCAGACACAACCCACCAGCCCTACTCACCTCTGACACTACCCCAGGAAGCCTCCTGAAGTCCAGACACCACCCACCAGCCCCTTCACCTCAGACACTACCCCAGGCAGACCCTCAAGTCCAGACATCACCCACCAGCCCCTCTCACATCATACCCTACCCCCAGGCAGCCCCCTCAAGTCCAGACCTCCAACACTACCCCAGGAAGCACCTGTTAGGCAGAATCACTTGCAGTACCCTTGGGCAACCCTACAGGCAATTAAGATTACAAGTGTCAGTACAATTTCACGTTTGGTACAAGCCTGTGCCACCCACCAGTCCCCCTCACCTCCGACACTACAGCAGGCAGCCCCCTCAAGTCCAGACACAAATCACCCAGCCCCCTCACCTCTGACACTACCCCAGGCAGCACCCCGAATGTACCCCCCCTTCCCACACTGCCGTAACCCTAGAAACTACCCCTAGGCAGCCCACTCAAGTCCAGACACCACCCACCTACCCTGACACTACCCCAGGCAGCACCCGGACAGTACTCCCCCCTTCCCACACTGTCCTCACCTCAGACACTACCCCCAGACAGCACCCTGAATGTATTCCACCCTCCCCACACCACCATCACCCCAGACACTAGCCCCAGATAGCACCTTCAAGTCCAGACACTACCAATCAGCCTGCCTCAGGTCCAACACTACCCCAGGAAGCCCCCTCATATCCAGACACCACCCACTAGCCCCCTCACCTCCGACACTACCCCAGGAAGCCTCCTGAAGTTCAGACAGCACCCACCAGCCCCCCTCACCTCAGACACTACCACAGGCAGCACCCTGACAGTACTCTCCCTCCCTCCACCACCTTCACCCCAGACACTACTCCGAGGCAGCCTACCAAACATCCAGACACCACCAAGGAGTCCCTCTCACCTCCGACACTATTTCAGGCAGCCCCCACAAGTCCAGACACAAACCACCAGCCCCCCTCACCTCTGACATTACCCCAGGCAGCAGCCTGACAGTACTCCCCCCTTCCTACACTGTCCTCACCCCAGACACTACCCCCAGACAGCACCCTGAAAGTATTCTACCCTCCCTCACACCACCCTCACCCCAGACACTAGCCCCAGGTAGCCCCCTCAAGTCCAGAGACCACCAATCAGCCTGCCTCAGCTCCAACCCTACCCCAGGTAGCCTCCTCAACTCCAGACACAACCCACCAGCCCCACCAGCCCCACCCACCTCTGACACTACCCCAGGAAGCCTCCTGAAGTCCAGACGCCATCCACCAGCCCCTTCACCTCAGACACTACCCCAGGCAGACCCTCAAGTCCAGACCTCACCCACCAGCCCCTCTCACGTCATACCCTACCCCCAGGCAGCCCCCTCAAGTCCAGACACCATCCGCCAGCCCCCCACACCTCCAACACTACCCCAGGAAGCCCATGTTAGGCAGAATCACTTGCAGTACCCTTGGGGAACACTACAGGCAATTAAGATTACAAGTGTCAGTACAATTTCACCTTTGGTACAAGCCTGTGCTACACAGTTATGTGGTAGCAGTGGCTGTGCGGCCAGACTTATCTCAAGAGTTGAGTGAGCAGTAGAACAAGTTACGCAAAGGACCAACTAATACAGTGATTCAAATGTACACTTACTCATGGTTTCTTGGTAAAAAGAATATACATTTATTTACTCACCCAGTTAGGTCAGTTAAGGGGGTGTGGCCTAAGCTCATCCTGCAAGGCCGTCTTTGCTCGGAGCTCCTGCCTAGATCCTTACATGATCCTATGCTGACTCAAAAATAAGCTAACTTGAACGAATATATTCGCACCGGTGGACACAACAACCCCACAACCCCCGGGATAAACAAAACCGAAAATCGGAGAGCTTAGGTGTAGAAAGACGGCGGCAAAGAGGGGGCCCCCGTGAAACCAAGATTGCCGGTGAAACCACAGTCCGTCGGTGAGGGGGAGGTGCAGCCGAGGCTGACGACAGCACGAGTCGGCGCTGCATGCCCCAACACAACAGGCTGCGAGCAAGACAAATGCGAGGAAGCACAGGAGCCTGATGCCGTGACTGCCTGATCCCCTCATATGCTAGAGCAGGCTTGGGAGAAAGCATCTGAAAAGTGAGTAAGGCGCGCCAAGGCAGTGGAGCAGGGACAGCAGAAGAGACGGCCCCAGGACACGCAGTGAGCCACAAGCGACCCGGAGCAAGAAGCTGACGACAAAGAGAAGCAGACAGCTCGGTCGGGCTTCGGGCTGCGCGAACGGATCACCAAAGCCTGCAACACGATTCCACATGGGGCAAGAGACTGAGGGAGAGAACCGCCCAGGGGGAGAAGAGGTCAATGCAGGCTGAAGGAAGACGCGCACGCCTGGCAACATCAGAGCAATGATGAGGAGCCTCGGGAGGACCCCGCGAATAGCAAAAAGGTATGCTGGGACACCCTAAGAGCAGGGGGAGCATTTTTGCAAATCCACAGTGGGCTGGCCCAAATGATGGGAACCGGGTCATAAAACCAGGGTAAAATAATCCCATCACGGCCCCCAAGAAGGCGTCAGAGGAAGGCTCATGACTAGGCCCTAGCAAGGGCAGAGGGACACCACAGTACACAAACTACAGCTGAGATACCACCCCCGGGGCCCTGCATACACGGGAGAAATGCTGGGTAAACCAAGAATGCCGCACTGGCCAAAGCGAAGGGAATCATGGCCCATTGCACTGCGGCTAGTGCAATACAACTCATGCCCGGGGTCGGGGCACCATTAATGACACGCTAGGGCACCAAACAACAGTGTCAAACCCCCACATGCTGTGAATGGCTCAAGAACCACAAACCTAAGAGCATGAACTACGAAACAGAGTGGCGCCCACACGGGAGGGACAGTACCGCACAAGCAGTAGAGTGTACATCAAAAAAAGAAAAAGACTGTACTCAACACACGACCAGGCACTGCTGAGGGCATGGCCTCCATGAAGCATAAGAAGGACCCAACAATCATGGACTCATTCAATGCTGCTAAACAAAAGGGGCAACCACAAACCGCCTCAGAAACACAAGCCGAGCAGCCTGAAAAGGATACTGCCACTAAGGAAGACCAGGTGCTCCAAGCAATAGCAGCCCTAAGATCCTTTATTGATACAAAGATCGAGGAGGTCAAATCGAATGTACAACTGATGAGATAAGACATGAGAAACCTCTCGGAGAGAGTCACATGGGCTGAAACAGTGCTGAAGGAGACATAAGAAACCACTAATGATCTGGGGGAAAGGCTGATGGATCTAGAAAGGAGGAACGCAATGCTGGAAGCCTGAGTGGAGGATGCGGAAGTGCGCACCAGGTGCAACAACATTAAAGTACTGGGAGTCCCGTAGGAGATTGAAGTGTCCAACCCAAACTTTTTTTTGGCGAAAATATGATACTGCAGGAAATCGGGGCAGGAGCACTATCACAGCATTTTGCAGTGGAAAGGGCCCGCAGATCCTTGCAAAAAAGGCCACCGCTGGGCTCACACCCTCGCCCCATGATAGCAAAAATACTGAACTTTTGCGACAGAGAAATAATCTTGAAATTCTCCAGAGAAGGAGGTGCGATCCGCCGAGACAACGCCAACATAGCTATATATCTGGATTACACCCCAACGGTACAGAAGGCAAGGAACTCTTTTGTCCAGATCAAACAGAAACTCACGAAACTGAATCTCAAGTACATGTCTCGGCATATGGTACTCTACAAAGGATGGGCCTTTTTTCCTGGAAACGCCGGCAGCGGCCAACATGTGGCTGGAGCACAATAACTTAGACGATGGCAAAGAGGCGGTGACATGAAGAGCAGCAGACCCAAAAGATAAAAGGTGGGAGGGCAGAACACAGTAATGAAAGGACCTGTGAGAGCGAGATAAGGATCAAGAAGAGCACTACATTCTGTTATAAGGCAGGAGCGAGTGATCACACCCTATGAACGGTTTGGCCTCAGCCAGTTGCTGATGCACCACAGCCCGCACGCCATGACCCAGAAAGGTCTGGCAGCTCTGGGGGCGCTCCAGCGCCATAGCCGAAATGTGGCAGCTGAGCACAGTTACCTAGTTTTGGTCTGGTTAAGAGTTTTTTTGGTTTTGGTTTGTTCTGGTGTTGTAAACGGTTTGACTCCTACACAGAATGAGGTGTGCACCAAGAAGTGCAGGTGTGTTGTTGTGTGCGACCGGAGGGACGGGGAGGCTACCTGGGGCGAGAGGCAGAAAGGGGTTGCTGGGACGGGGACTGAGACTAGAAGGGTTGAAAGACTGGGGGGGGGGCCTATACACTCGAATGGCTAGTGAAATTAAAATTATAACATGGAACGGCCGGGGCCTGGGACGATACATGTGCAGGAACCGAGTCAAGCCCTTCCTCAACAGGAAGAGGGTGTCCATTTCACTGCTCCAGGAGACCCACTTGATGCAGCAAACTACGGGGCAGTGAGGGACCACTGAATTTGAAAATATTACGGGGCTCCCTACTCCAAGTATACCCGGGGGTACTCACTTGGATAAGTCCAGCGGTTCCATTCAAACTACTAAGCTGGGGCTGGGAGGCAGACCTGGAGGTTTGATAACTGATGAGTAATAGATGAATTGAACAGATCGAAGTCTGCATAATAAACTCATATTTCTCCACCCAAGGGATCCCAAAACACCTAGATGCACTGGGGACCAAAGTAGCTCACCATCAAGATAGCTTCTGTATCTGGGGAGCCGACCTCAACTGTGTCAGGGACTGGGAGCTGGACAGACCTAAACCAACAGCAACCAGAAGCGATGCAGCGTCAGGTGCATTAAATGCGCTGATAGAAGCCCTAGATCTGGTCAACGTGTGGCGTGAGCTTCACCCAACGGGCATAGGCTACTCCTCGCCACATACCATACACACCAGAATTGACCACCTATTCATGCCCAAGCACCACCAGGCACAAATAGATTCAGCACAGTACTTGGGTAGGTCGATCTCGGATCACTTGCCACTGCTGGCGACGTGGAAGGCTAAGGGCCCCAGGCCACCCATACTGCTATGGCGCATGACATCAGACGCCCTGACTGACCAGACTTTTGTGGAAGGGCTACGAGACAAACTCTAGGCGTACATAGAGGTGAATGTAGGCAGCGTTGAATGATGGGGTACAGTTTGGGAAGCAATGAAAGTAGTGGTGAGGGGCGAGGCTATCACAAGAACCGGAGGTATAAGGAAAACACTAAGAGCAGAACTGGAAAAAATGGAGGACGAAATAAAGCACACTGAATCTAACCCGCAGGGAACACGGGAGTAGGAGAGAGAACTGACGCAGCTGCGAGGGGACTGCCAGGAAGGATAGGGGAAGCTCTCAAATTTGATTACACAGTGAAAACCGCAAGTGCACATGCTGAGGGAGATAGACAGAGCAGGCTACTATCGTGGCTGTGCAGAAGGGAACACCCACAACACCAAATCACGTAGATTAAAGACGCAACAGGTACAGTACACAAGACAAAACAGGAAATAAACAACACATTCTGGGACTTTTACTCCCACCTGTATAGTGTTAGGTGTATTGATCCAAGTTCAAGTTATTATGCTGCAACATTTGGTGCTGTTGGCTTAGAAAATCCAAGATGGCCGAAAAGCCCACATTGGTGCCAGAATCCAGGAAAACCGCGCAGTTTTTGCACACACCAAAATGTTCGCCTGACGTGCCACCCACCAGTGCGAACGTGATGGGCCAGAAGCGCCATGAGTGAAACGTGGTGCCAAAGGAAAAACAGCACTGCCTGTTAGCTCAAAAAGCGCTTTAAAATCACCTTTGTTTCTCTGAATGCAAGCTCAAAATGCCTATTTCAAACATTGCAAGAAATTCAAAAATCTTACTGAACACCAGCAGACGTCTTGTAGAATGTAGTCTTGTGTGCATACCAAATCTGGAAAGATGAAGAGCCTAAAATAATGTTAATGACAAAACTGGCTGAGCTGTGGATGTCAGCAGCTTAAGTGATATTGGACTTAAAGCCACTAAAATCGAAATGTTTAAAATAAATTAGTGATTTACTTTGGAGTGTCACATAGTTTGCAACTGTTTAAATGTCATAGTTTTGAACTTAGAATCAGCATTCTAGATGCATGTGTCAAAATTGTAATTTTGATTTGAATGAAGAAAAATGGGAACAAAAGTGACATTTGGCTGACGGCTGGCGTAAAGAGATTGAATTCTGCCTGGCAACTACCCCCGACAGGAGTTGAAACTTGCCCAGCAACTGCATTCACAGGCCTGGCTGCATTCTGCTGCCCCCACCAAAAGGATATCACACCTCTCTGATTGAATTAGGGGAGGGGTACCTGAGAGTGCAGGAAACAGAACAATGAACTTTCCTTGGCTCAGGCAAATGTTAAATCAGGGGGTCGTAAATGGCTTCCTCTTGGAAGGAAATGGGAGGGGCACTGCCTCTGTGAGCCACCCGAGCTTGGAGGCAGGGACAGACAGAAATTCCCCCATGTGCTTTGGAACCTAAACCACACCCATCTGGGCCAGAGCATAATTTTAGAAAGATGGATAAATCATAGTACATAATTGTCAAAATTATATCCATAATATCATGATTCCTGTGATTTTTCTGTGCACATTTTAAGAGGTGTTAGGACTCTGTGGTATGATCTGGGGGGTAGTAGCGGAAAATTGGGTATTACTCCAAATGTATGTATGTTAAAAATCTGACACTTCATCATCTGAAGCCCATATTCCTTGCGCACATTTGTGTAAATTCTGGAAAAGGTTAGAGGTTGTGTTCTGGATGAAAAGGGCAGAATTCTGTCACAAGTGAACACAACATCTTACAAAGACAGGGATCAGATGGTTTGGTGCTACAGAAAATATGTTAACTGGGCATATAATATCAGAAAAATTGTACATAGATAAATATGTATTTAAGTCAAAAATAGATTTGTGTGCAAAGTGACAAGGGGAGTGTTCTTTCTGTATGCTATAAAAAGGATGCCGGATGACTCACAACTCTGTTCCCAAGTCAGGCGACAAAGAATTTTCGAGCCTATCAGGATCCTCAGAGGGTTGAGCATAGAAAGTCAGCCTTCCCACCCACTTTCAAAAGACATAAAAAGACAGACTGAAACCCAGGTAGGGACTGCTCTTTCCACTTTCTTGCGAAGCACTTTGCCGGACCAGACAATAGCCAGAAGGACCATAGACTCCAGATAGACTCAGAACATGAAGCAGAGAGGCCTGAACCAAAAGCTGAATCCTTCTCAGCAGGCCTCAGAATCCAGCCATCTAACCAAACCATTCAACAGCTGGGCGAGCTGTGTGATTCTGGCTAGAACCCTGTGCCAAGAACTTTTGCCAAAACCAGAGACCAGACCAGACCGCTGTGCAGTGCCAAGAACTTTTGCCAAAACCAGAGACCAGACCTGACCACTGTGCAGTACCAGAACGTTTGCCAGAACCAGAGATCCAGACCAGCAGAGCAGAGAGAACCGCAGCTAAATCTGTTGACCAGATCTGTGATGAGGCCCATTCCTTCCAAAATTAGGAGTGAGTATCCAGCCAGAGCTGTGCAAACCAATCTCTTGGGTTAAAATAATCTAATTCAAACCATTTCAACCTATTTAGAACTGCACAGAAATTGTGTGTTCATTCTGTGATTTCAAACCTGTGAAAGTGTCATTTGCCATTTGAATCTTACTTTATTTCTGAGAATCTACCTCCACTAAATTGTCCGTATCTTTTGAACCGCACATGCTAGGAACGAGATTTAACTTTCATTTTAAAGCTAAGATCCTCAGCTTTCCAACACGCCCTAAAACGACTTTATCGTTTTTCCAAAATCGCGTTCAACACACTCCGAAAAAGTGCCACGAATTTCAATTTGAATCAAATTTCTCCACCTGTCAAAATCGCTGTCTTTTGCTGGCAACTGCTGAAATCCGTTTTCAACCTGATAATCCCTCATGAATCACTGATAGTGTTGACCTGAACCAATCTTAAGTAGCTATCACCTACCCTGAATCACCTATAGGGAATTAAAATCATTGTTAGCATATTTTCACTTCTTTGCAAATCACATTTAAGTATTTTTGCATGTGTTTTAAAATCATCCCTGTTGCTCTAAGCTTTCTAGGTGGGAACTGAATTGGTATTGCATTTGATTGTATTCCTGAAAATTGTGTGCTCCCCTTCCATCTCCTTATATTGCATAGGGGGGAGTGAATTGTCAAAAGAAAAAGTAATCATATTATCTCTTGTGGAAACCATCTCAGTTATTTATGTGCTGCATTCTTTTCCATCATTGCATTTCCTTGAACCCATAACAGCATTCTCAGCTACTTTATCCTCTCTATACCAACTCATAAGTAATTAAAAAAGTGTGCTAGTGTAATATTATCCATTGTTGATCACTGTCATATTCATAAGTGTGCTATCAAATATTAATTTATTTATAAAAGTGTGATATATATCTTGTTTAATTTTTCAATAAATCTTTTAATTTGCAAAACAAACCTACTTCTTGGCTCAGTGAGGTCAGGGGATTCATAGAGAGGGGCGTTATTCAAGGGTTTATCATCCAGATCTATGAACTTGTCATAAAAATATATAAATAAGGGCTTCGCTTGGGCATCCCAGACTAGGCACTGACTTAGTTGGAGTACTGAATTGAAGTCACTTAACAATAGCCACGATCATCAAGTGGCGCAATCAGACATACTGAACATATTGGATGAAATACGTCTCCCCAAAATAGAACCGGCGCAACGAGAAGCCCTAGATACGGAAATAACAGGGGATGACATTGCTGAGGCAATAAGGTTCCTTGCCTCCAGCAAAACGCCTTATAGCAATGGTCTCCCTCCGGAGTTCTATAAAACCTATGAGACAGTTACCACGCCGGTGCTACTCGAGGTCTATAAATAAGCATTTACCAATGGGGAACTGCCAGGGTCCATGAGAGAAACGCTAATTGTACCGATACCCAAGCCTGGGAAACCAACGGAAGAATGCGATTATTATCGCCCACTAGCGATGCTCAACTATGACGTTAGAATCCTCACAATGATACTAGCTAAACATCTGAACAGAATAATGGGGGGCCTAATACATAACGACCAGACTGGTTTCATACCAGGGGGCAGTACTACGCTAAACCTACGCAGACTGCAACACATCCTGACGCAGACAGAAAGATCCCAAAATACAATATGCTATACACTCCCTAGACGCTATAAAAGTGTTCAACTCAATTTACTGGGAGTGGCTGCTGGCGGCACTAAGGAAGTTTGGATTTGGGGAGGTCTTGACTCACTGGGTCCGGATCTTATACACGAACCCCAAGGCCAGGGTCAAAACCGGGAGGTTGGTGTCAGCAATCTCAGGCATAAAGAGGGGTACAAGACAGGACTGCCCATTGTCCCCAATGCTATACGTCTTGTGCCTCGACCCAATAGCGATATAACTCAGGAAACAGTACCTAAATGCTGGCCTGGGTTGGGGGAGTTGGGCACCTACTGTCACTCTATGCGGACGATGTGCTGCTATACGTAAGGGACCCACAGCTAAAAGTCCCAGTTATCCTAGACTAACAAGTCAATTATACCAAAGTGTCTGGAATCAGTTTCAGCAGATCTAAATCCTGTATATTCCCAATAGCGGGGCTAAGAGGGAGGGAAACCAGCGCGCTACCAGCAGTGGGACTCAAATGGGAGGAGGACTCGTTCAAATATCTAGGGGTCATCATAAAGCACACTCCAGACCAGATGCACAAACATAACACGGCAAAGGTAGTGCAGGGCTTGAAGAATTCCATGAAGTTCTGGTATAAGTTACCCGGGAGTTTTTGTGGGGCACCGCCTATCACAGACTCTCACTAACAATGCTACACCTACCGTACAACAAGGGGGGTATGAAATTGCCAAACCTGGAGCGATATTATCTAGCAGCCCAACTCAGCCACGTGATGAAATGGTTGGCGGACGAGTCCACCTCAGAAACTGTCCTGTTACAACACCTGGTAGCCCCCATTAAGCTGAAAGAAATACTGTGGGAAACACACAGGGGCCCAGAACACACCCCAATGGTGGTAACACTAGGAAGGAAAAAGATGGAAGAGGGCACAAGCTCTATTGAAACTCGTACACCCTTACTCCCCAGAAGTGCCGATAGCGGCAGACATATGCCGAGACAGCACAGACATGGCGGTGTTGAGAAGACGGGAAGGGAAAGGGATATATGCGTGTGGGGATGTATACCAAGAGGGGGCCTTCAGGGAGTTCAGCTCAATGCAGTAAAGAGAAGTGGTGGTGAGTGGGCAGTTTCTCTGGTGCTAACGAGTCCGAAAGGTAGCTAAAGATAGATGGGAGAGCTGACTGGGAGAACCGCAAGCTGAACCACTACTTACACTGATGTACAATCTGAGTGACGGCTGGCGGCCAGTCCCAAGGCTGTACAGCATGCTAATAGACACACCCAACCCCAAGAGCAGAACACTGAAAGAGCAATGGCAGACAGACTTGGGCACAGCAATAACAGAAAAGGAATGGGAGAGGATATTGGGCTACCCCAAAGCAGTATCGCGGAACCACCATTTTAAATTGATACAACTTAATGTCCTGTACCACACATAGATGACTCCGCACAGGGTAGTCACATTCAACAAGAATGCTATTTCATGATGCCCATGGTGTGGAGGCGAAGGAGCCGACCTGATACAAATGTTTTGGGGCTGCGGACACGTGAGGGGATTTTGGACACAGATAGAACAAGCCTTCAGAGCGGCTGGCGTAGTAAGGTATGAATGGTCGCTAAAGGAATGCCTGCTTGGAGCTTACCCCAGAGTTAGCAAATACAAGCATGTGCTCAGATTCATGGATCTGGCATGCTTCTTAGCCAAGAGAACCATTGCCATGTCTTGGAAAAATGCAGAGGAACCACAATACGGAAAATGGCAAAGGGTGTTTGAGAGGTGGGCAGAGGCGGAAACCAAGGTGTGGATGGACGGGGACAATAGATCGGAGCTGGATGGCAACGACAAATGGGTCACATGGAAAGCACTGGTGTGGGACATGTTCCACCCATCTGATGATAAACCCCCCTGAATGAGTCACACAATGCGAGACACACCTGCCCCATGTTTGTAGAGCAACCTACCCAAGCCTAACTGACAATGCCCACTAATGACACCAGGAGAGTGGGAGAAAGCACTGAACCCCGGGCACCAGGATGCCTGCCCCGGTGAACGATGCAGCACACCATAAGACCCATATAGGAAACTGTTTGTTTGTTGTCAAATGGTTATTATTAAACTTTGCTATGAATGTATAACTTGAACGGAAAATGACACACTGAAATGCATGGTTGTATCTAATTAAATGCCAATAAATGTATTTTCAAATATATTTACTCAGTCAGTTAGAAAACATTACACTAGCATAAGCAGCCCAATATCACAGACTAATAAACCACAAAAATCCAACAAGTAAGTAAATGAACAAGTTTAGCTCCAAATGAAGTGGGAGCAACATGGCACTTCAGATACTTAATAAAGGGGGAAAAGACAAGGTTATAAGAATAGACAGCCCAAATACATTCATAGGCAGGGCAAAGGGTTTCACTTAAATACAACCAGCAATTCTTCTCAATAGGCCTTGGCCAAAGTCAATGGTTCAGAGTCTTTTGTATAGGATAGCACAGTTTTCGTATATAACAGTTAAGTCTTTGCCACAGATTTTTAAAGGATTTAGCTAAGTGAAAAGTTTGACAAATGTTTAGGGAAGGACAAGCCTTCGAGTTTGAGGAGAGTTCTACAAACTTTCGATGGTGAAAAGATTCCCGGACCGCGTTTGCACAGTACCTTGTCAATGAAGAAGAGCTGTAGCTAAGGCAGTTGTTCCGGGCAGATCCTGCAGACCTCGCTGTTCCTGGGCGTCAGTCGTGAGGACAAGAAGGAGGATGTGGGGAGGTTCCTGCACTGCCCAGGGAAGAGGCCAAAAGCTGTAGAAAGACATTGGTTTAAGGTGTGAGTGCCTTAAAGTCCATGAGCTGGTTTCGTTCCCTCTGGCTCGCCGGATTTCAACAGCACTCTGATGAAAATTTGACCAGATGGGGATGGTGTCCAGGTGGCTTGTGAGTTGGTTGCTCCCACCAAAGTCAAGGGAAGAAGTTAAGCTTGAAGGGCTTCTCTGTCATCGGAGTTTCAGGCAATTCGGACTTGTAGCAGGGCTTCACCGGTCATCCAGGAGTTGCAGCAGTCCTCTTCCTTCCTCTCCTCTTCGGTTCTTTTGTTCCAGGGTCAACTCTGCTTTCCAAGTCCCAGAGACCTGCTTTTAAACAGTTTTCCCCGATTCATTCCAGCCTGGCTGTCACTCACACAGCAGGGTGGCTGACCTTGCCGGACAGTCATCGGCCAATCACACCAGAGTGCATTCAGGTCTCCTAGGAGACTAAGTACAGCGAGTTATGGGCACCTCCCTCACATCCTGTCCATCCCAGACTCCCTGGCACCAGAGGAGGGCTTCAGCACTGAAGCCCCCCAAAGGCCAACAAACAAAGGACCAAACCTGGTTTGGTGCTCGGAGACAAAAACAAGAAGGACCATTACTAAAAGAAATGGTGAGAAAAGATGACCAGAGTCTGTCTTTACAGATAGGTCTTGGGCACCATATTGAAAAATATGGCTGACCCGATTTTTAACTACCGTTGTTTGCATGTCGGGAAAAATCATGGTAGCTTGATCTAAACCACTGCCACCAGCCATTTAAAGTAGGAAAGGGTAACATTTGACTGTTACATGAGTGTTGTGACTCATGGGAAGCTAGGCAACCCCTCCAGCACTCTATAGGAAGATAGTGTGTGCTGGGTCAGTAAACTTAAAGAGACTAGTAAAGTCAATTTAACTTTACAGGCTCTGGGAGACAATAGTCAGTCCCAGAGAAGGTATTTAAACTTTGGGAAGTTTGAAAGACATCCCTGTGCCATTGCACTGAAGGTGCTGTGTGACACACAGAAAAATATGATGCCTATGGAGTTGTTTTAAAACTCCATAACCAAAGAACACAAAAGTAAAACACACTAAAAATAAAATTCAAATAAAAAGAGCTGGAGGGCTCTAAGGTAGAGGGAATTCAGCACTTGGGTGAGAAATCTCCCTAACACTCGTCCCCCCAGACTAAAGGACAGGAGGGGATGGATCTCCTGTTGCAAGCTGGTTAAATGGCCAGCTGAGTACACCAGCAACCTTTGCTAACCCTTGCTATGACATTTTTTATCAGAGGTTTACATTTGTAAGCTATATGACCTACAAGCTTGTGGTGGTACATCTCTTTTCTTTAAGGTATAGGGGATATGAGCTAACAGTCCCTCAGAAGTTGTAACAACCTCTGAACCTACAATAAGCTTTTTCGAGGGTTCCTTAGAAAGGAATCCCTTAGTGTAAAAACAAGGAAATATCGAGGCTGAGTACCACAAAAGGAAATACACCAAACATGGGCTATAAAGATTCACAGATCTTTAATACTGCACAGTTACAAAGAAACACAGATCTGATACAGATAGCCATCTGGCTCTCAACACCCCGCAATGAGTACCAGCCCATCAGAGTGAGGAGGGAGAGAGCTGGACATCTAGACATTCCTCTTTTTTATACATTTTCAATAACATTGTCCAGCCCCTCTGCATGTTAATAATCTGCGGTCTAGAGTTTGTGCCGAGTTCACTTATAGCTCATACAATAATATACAGAAGGATTACACGAGTTTGCATTTCCATCAAGTTACAATGGTGATGTATATTTTTGGATCCAGCAGTAAGCCTTAGTACATGTCCCTTCACAATGTAGTTCAACCTGTGTCCACGCTCGGCGTTTGCACAACATTGTCGCCGATGTGTATTTGTGGATGAGGCTTGTTAGCGCAGACAATCCTGGGACAACAGTTCATTCACAGTACAAGGTCTCATTACCTAGTCTTAACAGTCGGCCCTCAGACAGTCTAACGATTAACAGAACTGAAAGGTTGGGAAGGCTTGGTTGCAAGTTAGAAACACAGTCCACCATTTTAGAACAGAGAATCATACGAACAGAAATCAAAATGGCGGATGATTCTAAAATGGCGCCGAAGTCAATCAGAAATTGGAACTTTGCAACGCGGTTTTCTTCATAGAGCAACTAGGCTTAGGCCAATATACATCAAAAGGAGGCACTATATGATTTCCCGTTTAACAAACTCTCCTTTTGGCCTTCCCCAAGTGCTAAACTAAAACTATTCGCTTTACGAGTAACTCCACGTCTCAATGTCCATACAACCTGAATCACATTCATTAGATATATCAATCGCCATTAGGTCTGCAGCAGAAATTTCCTTCAACACGAATTCATTGGTTATTATTTTCAGTGTGTGTACCTTTGGTCCTAACGTTCCCACAGTCTGTGCACAACATCCCCCTAATACTGAACATATGGCAGGAAGACACTGTATACAGCAACAACAGAACAACAGAATACGCAGAATTATCAATAAGACTGAAAGAAGCTTCCATCCCCAAGATCGTAAGAAGTCCCAGACCAAGCACTAAGATCCCAATTTCCCTCAGGAACATGCACTTCTGAACTGAGGACGTGCAGATTTTGTATAGCCTTAAAGATGGTTGGGGAGGAATCTGGTCTGAAAACGCAACAAGTGGACCCCACTAATTTGCATACTCCAACACGCTCAGCCAGGATGACATCTAATACCATCCGGTTTTGTAGCGTAACTAATCTGATTGCCTTTTGCTCTAGAGTCATGTTATATAGTATATCAGTGGTCCGGTTCATGGTTCCCTCCAGTACCCTTGCTAGTCTTCTGATATCCTCGGAATTCATATTCTGACCCCAAAAAGGTACAACGTATTTTGCTACATCCCCCAGAATTTGTGGAGGAGTATCGCCATTCTCGAACCGCCTTGGACGAGCCCTAGAGATTTCTGTGTTACTAACTATAAATACCCCTGGTAACAGAATTCCTAAATAACAGGTTCCCTGCCAATCCCTAGGTAGCCATGGGAAAGCTTCATTACTGCAGGTTTGCCTAGATACAAAGGACTATCCTCCCTGGTCAAGTTCGCAAATCACCCATTGACTGAGTACCATTCCTTTGTATGCAGAAGGAAACTGAGTTGGGGCTATAATTAACAGTATAAGAAGGTGGCGTGGCATCCCTATTGCCTATAGGAGCCATCTTAAAAGAAATCAAAGATTGAAATGGTCGGGAGAGTCTATCAGAAGGCCTAATAGAAGCAACATTATGCTTGCTCCTATTTGCGAAGAGAGAGCATCCCAGCGGCGTTAGAACACGTCTTTCAAACTCGTTCAAATTCATTCCATCAAAATTCCCCGAGATGCTATCATTCCATCGGCCAAAGAATAGTGCCCGTAAAGAAGCATAACATGCGGTAGTAAGAGGCAAAGGATGAATATACCAGCCCAACCCATTTTCCCCATGTTGCCGTAAATGAGAGCATGCCCAACAGTTAGACATGTTCAAAATGGCATGAGTTGCATTCATTATAAGCAGTAGTGGGTTGCTGTGGTAACTCTGTCTGTGTTGAGAGTCTCTAGGAGATAGAGTGTGCAGATGCATCAAAGGTGTAGATACAGTAGGTACATTCTCAGTAGGCAAGAAAGTCTTGAGCAGATGAACTTCTTCCATATACCAAAATCATAAGGCAACTAATGCTATAAACCCAGTTAACATAATCACAAGTAAACAATACGTCTTGAAAGACCATGTATTTGATCGTCCATTGTCTTTCTTGGCCACACAGTCACTTGTTTGTTCCGTATGAGTAGAAGCGATAACAGGCATTGTTCCTTTGAATCAAAAAACTTTGTAGTCTGTTTGCTGGTGATCTCCTGATCACGCATTTTCTTAGTCTTTCCCTATCCCCAGCCAACTACTTTCCTTCAGATGCAAAAGATGGGGCAAAGGATAAGCTCTATGATTACTTTCCTTGGGGGCGAAGCGAACCGTGCACTAAGTCTAGCTCCGTGGACGCAGATTGAACCTTGTGACTCCTGGTACAGTGTGATCTGGGAACAGTGTGTCGTTGCTTCCTGATGGAAGTGATGAATTTGCAGCAGAACCTAACAAGGATGCAAAAGGATCTGCAGAAGAGTGTGGAGATGAAGCAGCTGTTTCCCCACGCCCCGTGGGCTCAGGAAGTGTCTCCAAAGCACTCTCAGTACTGCTCAATGCTGAATGATCGTTGGGAGCAGAGCAAGTAAGTTTCTCCTTATTTTCTTCGTCGTGTGGCAAAGAGAAAGGTATCCTCTTGACATGCGACGCGTGGATCCAATGTTTCTTGCCTGTTACCCGTATCGCTGTCTGTGTGGCCAGGAGGACCTGGTGGGGCCCTCTCCACCTCGGTGGAAGACAGGATGCTCTCTCAAATGATTTCACAAGCACCCAGTTGCCAGGTCCGATGCTATGACCTGACCCCTCGTATTTTGCTGGGAGGGCTTTTTGCACCTGTTGATGAATCAAATGCAGATTTTTAGTTAACTGGTCACAATACTTGGAAAGAAGTACATGTTCAATATCCCTTAGTGCCCTAGGTTTCGGAAGGTTCCAAATGTTAGCTGACCTACCCATTTGCACTTAGTATGGGGAGAGCCCAGTCTTAGTCTGTGGGGTGGTGCGCATTGAAAGTAACACTATCGGTAAGGCGTCCGGCCATTTCAAAATGGTGCCAGCATACGTCTTAGCGAACTTGTTCTTCAAGATTCCATTGTGTCTCTCTATCAATATAGCACTCTGAGCATGTCTAGCCGAATGGAACCGTTTATCGATCTGTAATCCCGCTCATATCTGTAGAATTACAGCAGCGATAAAATGTGGACCATTGTCCGACCAGATGACCCCCGGCAAACCAAACCTGGGAAAATATTCCTTAAGCATGGTTTTTGCCGTTGTCATTGCTGTGGCATCTTTTACAGGAAAGGCTTCAACCCATTTACTAAAAGCGCAAATAACAACCAAAACAAACTTAAAATTATTACAAAGCTCCATTTCAATAAAATAAAAGTGGATCACTTCAAAGGGCACAGAAGGTGGACCAAAACTGCCCCTTGGTGTCGATGTGCCTTTCACCATGTTGTGCTGTAGACAGACCATGTAACCCTGGACAAAACGCTCAGCAGTTTTTGGGATATTGGCATTACCCCAGACGGTTTGTAACATTTTACAAATTTTCCTAGCACAGATGTGGGTGGGACCATGAGCCATTGCGACCATCATAGTGATGTACGCATCTGGCAGCATCCATTTTCCCTCTAGATTATCTACCCAACGCCCATCATCATCAAACCTCGCCAAACCCTCAGCCCATTGCTTAGTTTCTTCTAGAGCGGCATCGGCTTGGATATTCTTTATAGACTCAATTCCTTCATCTATGGTACAGACATTCGTGGCTTCCCTTGTAGTATACATATCTGAATGGAGATCAGTAGCAGTCTGTTTGGCTATCTGGTCAGCGAAAGCGTTCCCTTTTACTACATCATTTATGATTTTCTGATGCGGTGAGCATTTCATGATTGTTAACTGAGTGGGAAGTGCAAGCACGGAGAGTAACCTAACTATCAAGGTGCCATATTGAATCTTTGTTCCATGTGAGGCCAAGAAACCTTGTTCTGCCCAAAGTCTACCGAAGTTGTGAACTGCCCCAAAAGCATACTGACTATCAGTATATATGTTTACTCTAAGCCCTTTGGAAAGTTCACAAGCTTGAGTCAATGCAATAATCTCTGCGGCCTGCGCAGAGTTTCGTGAAATTCTTTTGGTCTCCACGATCGTGCTTAGTGTAGTGATGGCATAAGCAGCAGTGGATGTACCATCTGGAAGTTTGAAGCAGGAGCCATTGCAAAACAGCTCCCCTTATGGATTGTTCAAAGGTGTATCTTTCAAATCAATCCTGCCTTTAGTTTCTTGTTCTGTGGTATAAAGGCAGTCATGTGACATTTTGTCACTGCAAGCAGTACCTTGCGGGAGAGGTAATAGTTCAGTTGGATTCAATACACAACACCTCTTAATTTTTATATGTGGTGCAAACAAGATCAATTCACTTCTTGTTAATCGTGCGGAAGTGAGGTGTTGTGTTTGCGTTCTATTTAATAGAACGTCTACAGAGTGAGGTACCAACAAGGTACCAACAAGGTTAAAGCATGGCCTAGGACCATACCCTTGCTCTGTTTTACAGACGCAGCAGCAGCAGCGAGAGCTCTCAGACATCTCGGCAAAGCGCATGCAACAGGATCAAGGGCAGAGGAAAAGTAACTGCACGGCCTATTCTTCCCCCCCATGTTCCTGCGTTAACACAGCCAAAGCACATCCATCAAGTTCATGCACATACAACTCGCCTAGGCCTTTTCATAATTTGGTGTGCCTAAAACTGGTGCTGAACACAGTGCAGTCTTGAGCATATCAAAAGCTTTCTGGTATTCCAAGTTCCATGGCAGTGGCAAAGAAATGTCCTTCTTTGTCAACGCCAACATTGGTTTGATCACTAGCAAAAAGTTTGGGATCCACTGGCTACAGTATGAAACCATTCCTATCAAGGCTCTGACTTCCTTCTGTGTATTTGGGACAGGCATGCTAGAAATGATTTTAATCCGTTTAGGTGTCAATCTTCTTCCCTCCTTTGACAGGAGATAGCCTAATTAGGCGACCTCCTGTCGACAATATTGAAACTTTTTCAGTGAAGCTTTATGTCCATGCCTTGCTATGTGAATAAGCAACGACATGATGCCCTCCTTGCAGGCACTTTCTGAATCTGCTAAAAGAAGATCATCAACATACTGAAGCAATGTAGAAGTAGTGGGCAACTGGAGTGTATCAAGCTGTTCTTTCAAAGCCCTACTGTAAATGCTCGGACTCTCTGTGTACCCCTGAGGTGCACGGGTGAATGTAAATGAGCGTCCCCCTAGGGTGAAAGCAAACAGGTATCTGCTATCCTTGTGTATACGAATGCTAAAGAAAGCATTCTTAAGATCTACGACACTAAAATGAGTAGCAGAAGCTGGGATCATAGTTAATATCGTTGTTACATCAGGCACAATAGGAAATTGTGGAGCAACAATCTTGTTGATAGCGCGTAAATCAATGATGAAACGAAAAGGAATTGCATTATCTCCTTTCTTATACACAAGTAAAATCAGACTATTGCACAAGCTTCCTGCAATTTCTTCAATTACTCCATGGTGTACAAAATCGTAAACTATACACTTCAAAGCGTGCTCACCGTCAACCGAAATCTTATACTGAGGAATACATGGCAACTTTACTCCAGGTTTCAAAATGATTTTAACAGGCTCAATATGTAAAACACCGACATCATTGTCATCAATTGCCCATAAACACTCTGGAACGTCACTAAATTCCGGCGGCAAAGGTCTAGTCAGGAACTGTGAGGCAGAAGGTTTCTGTGGTGAAATCGTCAAACACACTCCATCTGAAGAACAGTGAATTACTGCATTTAATTCCTTCAACAGATTCAATCCCAGTAAATTCTCGCCACATTTCGATGTCAAAAGAAACGGACAGTGATCCGTGAATGGACCCAGTGTAATCGGTACCGGCGAAGAAACGGGACTAACCACTGGCGTACCAGAAAACCCTACAGAAACATTAGTTTGCCCTGACAATGGAATGCTTGAAACCCGTGAATGATCAATGGAACACTTCTGTGCTCCTGTATCTATCAAGAAGAGATGTTTCCTATTTCCCACTATCATTTCAACATAGGGACCTTTCTGATTAACAGGAATTGGCGTTGGTTCCAAACCCTGTTTCAGCAATCCTAGCGAAACAATATATCATCAAAGGGAAGGTCTTCAGAGAGATATGCAGTAGAAGGATGATCACAAATGTTTCTATTATCCACACTGGGTGACTGATTGTCTTGTGAAAAAGACTGTGAATTCTGAGAAAACTGGCTTCTACCGGGACCCCCTGCCCCAGGGCGGCCTCTGGATCGTCTATCCATGATACCAAATGTGTTATTCGCCCTCTGCTGAAGGATCGGGCATTATGCTCACCAATAACCCTCTTGTCTGCAATAAGCACATTGGTTCGTGTGTACAGGACCCAACGGCACATTACCTTGTGGAACATACTGTCCCCTAAACTGTGTACTACCCCCTCTAGAACCTCTAACAATTTGTTGCAACAAAACCTTAGTTTTCAAGTCTCCTTTTTCATTTCGAATATTTTCTTTTTCATTATTGACTTGCTTTTCATAATACTGAGCCATATGCAACACTTCAGATTGAGATTTAGCTTGCCAAGCGCTCTCAGAAGTCATAATTTGCAACTGGATGTCAGGTAACAATCCTCACACAAATTTGACTGCCAATAGTAGTTTTCCAGACTCTGTGCTTAAATATTGTCCACTGAAATCTGAAAACACTTGTTCAAACCTATTAAAGAATTCGGTAGCATCCTCAGACTTCCCTTGGACACAAGCAGTAAATTTGTCCCAGACAATCCTTCTCTCAGGAATTAAGGCTTTCAGTTTTGTCACTATTCTATCAGGCAAAGTCAGTATTACCTGTGGTGGTCTCTCGCCTGCTTTCCTTTCTCTATCTTGCCTAGACAAATTTTCCCATGTGTCCCCTTACCTTGCTACATCATCTTCTGTCCTAATCTGTTTCCACAAATCAGCAGGTAGGATCACAGGAAATAGCAAATCTATAACACCCAAAGTGAATACTGACGACTGCAAGACAGATTCCATTTCTTTATAGAACCCTGTCGGATTCTTTCTAATATCTGGGATGGATTGTTTTATGGTGTTCACTTCCTGTCTTGAGAACGGGACGTGAACAAACTGTGATACATAATGTGCTTCAATGTAATAGGCGGCTACACCCGTTGCGGCATTAGCTGGAACCACAACTTTAGGGCCAAATGTCGGAGGAACCTCTCTCATAGGCAACTGAGAAGTAGGCAACTCTGAACGCTTACTGAGCAAAAGAGCCAAATCGAGCGCAAAAGCAGCTGAAGGAGTGTCAGACAAAAATGCTCTCTTATAGATAT
This sequence comes from Ambystoma mexicanum, assembly GCF_040938575.1. Lineage (NCBI taxonomy): Eukaryota > Metazoa > Chordata > Amphibia > Caudata > Ambystomatidae > Ambystoma > Ambystoma mexicanum. The sequence goes on from NC_090933.1 coordinate 168,535,354, forward strand.
TCAATAATTCTGCGGGACAACAAATCTTTCTTTTTATACATTCATCCTGTAGGTATTCTACCATAACCTGTATCACTTTCCTCTGCATTTCTGGTGTATACTGACTATACGTGTCATATACTTCTACAGGAGATATCGACATGTCTGAAATCCATCTAACTGCATCTCTTGTGCAAATTCGTGTTTCTTCACTCATCCACTTACAAAGAGGAAGGAACCGTTTCTGTACAAACATAGCATCCAAACTATCACCATCTATTTCTTCATTCCGTAACTTTTCCAACTCCCTTCTATACTCAAAAACCCTCTCGACGTGCTCATATACTTTCTCTGCAGTATCTCTTGAATATGCTAAAACATTCAGATCCCTCAACCATTGTGGGAGATCTACATCATTCAGTATGTTCCATATTACAGATAAATTAATTCCAAGTCCTTCGATAAAAACATTTTTCTCAGGAAAACTTTCTGAATAAGAGAGTATAGCAAAAACATCAGATTGTTCACCCTTCTCCATGCACTGTCTAGCCCTATGCATTCAGATCTCGCTTTCTCTCTTTAGACACTGTATTACGAGTTACAATTTTCAATTCCACTCCCTTATTAACTACAAGTGGAAAAGAACCACTTGGAAGAGAAAGAGTAGATAAATCTTGAACAATAGGTAACAAAGATGCTAAAACTGGTGGAAGAGGCAAATCTACCAAACATATGGCAGCAGGCAAAGACGGAAGCACAGGTGGAAGAGCAACGATAGGAGGAGGAACAATAACTGGAGGAAGAGGGGCAATAGGAGGAACGATAGGAGGAGCAGGTATTGTTACGGGAGGAGGAACGACAGCAGGAAGATGTAAAGCAACAGAAATAGGTACGTACGCAGGTGGCGCAGTGGCACCAAGCCTTCGTTCATTTAGAAGCTTGTCAATAAATTCATCAGACACATGAAAATCTTTAGACGGATATATCTTCTGAATGGCAAGTTGAAAAGCCCTATCCATATTTCTTACTGACTCTGTTTGTTTTGATCATACAATAACGCTTTCTCAGCATTCGACATATGTCGGCGCGCATGTTTCTCTCTAATTTTAAGTTGCTGCATAGCTTCTTTTTTCCAATTTTGCAATAGATCAAATGCTGCAGGTCTAGCTTTTTTCTTTAACAATATAGATTCTAAATATTCTAAACGAGGAATCTCAAAGCTACCATTGATTGGCCACTGAAGTTCAGAAGCATGTCTAGTGTGTCTGTGCCAAATATCATTAAACACTATACTACCAATGCCGTGCTTACAGTACATAGGACAAGCCAGCGACCTCTCCTGTGGCGCCAGACGGCCAAATTTCAAAGATTGTCTGTCTCTGCAGAATAATGCCCTGAAACAGGCAGACAATTTCTCAGGCATATCAGAATTCTGGTGTGACCTGGTCAATAATTGTTCTCACGAGGACAATACACCAAATCAAATTATCAGGATACTTAAGAACCGGGTCAAGACTCACCTGATCAAAGAACTAAGGGAGGTCCGATCAGATTACAAAGGACAATAAAGGACCCTTGTGGTTGGTGATTTCGGCAAAACTGCCCGCCTCGATATATGGACCCTCGTCAAGATGCCGCCTCGGATCACATGCTGACCGTCTGGAGATCGGGTCGTGCAGTACTGTTGAGGTATCGCGTCTCATCCAAGAAGGGACCCGCTTTCTCACTGTCCGATCCCGGTCCGATAGCCGTGTCAACTCTTCAACGAGGTGGCATCAATCTTGAGGGTACCTATTCAGGCGCCATCTATAAAAGCAAGGAAATATTGAGGCTGAGTACCACAAAAGGAAATACACCAAACATGGGCTATAAAGATTCACAGATCTTTAATACTGCGCAGTTACAAAGAAACACAGATCTGATACAGATAGCTATCTGGCTCTCAACACCCCGCAATGAGTACCAGCCCATCAGAGTGAAGAGGGAGAGAGCTGGACATCTAGACGTTACTCTTTTTTATACATTTTCAATAACATTGTCCAGCCCCTCTGCATGTTAATAATCTGCGGTCTAGAGTTTGTGTCGAGTTCACTTTTAGCTCATACAATAATATACAGAAGGATTACACGACTTTGCATTTCCATCAAGTTACAATGGCGATGTATATTCTTGGATCCAGCAGTAAGCTTTAGTACATATCCCTTCACAATGTAGTTCAACCTGTGTCCACGCTTGGCGCTTGCACAACATTGTCGCAGATGTGTATTCGTGGATGAGGCTTGTTAGCGCAGACAATCCTGGGACAACAGTTCATTCACAGTACAAGGTCTCATTACCTAGTCTAAACAGTCGGCCCTCAGACAGTCTAACCATTAACAGAACTCAAAGGTTGGGAAGGCTTGGTTGCAAGTTAGAAACACAGTCCACCATTTTAGAACAGAGAATCATACGAACAGAAATCAAAATGGTGGATGATTCTAAAACGGCGCCGAAGTCAATCAGAAATCGGAACTTTGCAACGCGGTTTTCTTCATAGAGCAACTAGGCTTAGGCCAATATAAATCAAAAGGAGGCACGATATGATTTCCCGTTTAACATTAGCTCTAGAGGGGCCTCCATGGTTCCTCACCAGCTCTCTCTCAAGAGCAGGATGGGTCTCAGGTATCTTGGTTGGAGGGGCTATGGTCCTCTTCCTTCCTCTCCTCTTCGGTTCTTTCGTTCCAGTGGTCGACTCTGCTTTCCAAGTCTCAGAGACCTGTTTTCCCCCATTCATTCCAGCTTGGCTGTCACTCACACAGCAGGGTGGCTGTCTTTGCCAGACAGCCAGCCGGCCAATCAGGCCATAATGCATTCAGGTCTCCAAGCAGACTAAGCACAGGGAGTTTCGGGCACCTCCCTCACATCCTGTCCACCCCAGACACCCTGGCGCCAGAGGAGGGCTTTGGCACTGAAGCCCGCCAAAGGCCAACAAACCAAGGGACCAAACCTGGTTTGGCACGCAGAGACAAACACAAGAAGGACCTTTCCTAAAAGAAATGGCGAAAAAAGATCACCGGAGTCTGTTTTTACAGATAGGTCTTGGGCGCTATATTGAAAAACATGGCTGACCCGATTTGTAGCTACCATTGTTCGCGGTTGGGAAAAATCATGATAGTTTGATCTAAACCACTGCCACCAGTCATTTAAAGTAGGAAAGGGAAACATTTGACTGTTACATGAGTGTTTTGACTCAGGGAAAGATAGGCAACCCCTCCAGCACTCTGTAGGAAGAATGTGTCATGTGACGCATTGGCCACTGGCGCCTGTGTCCCGTATGTGTCTCCCCACTTACTGATTCCCGCCACGCCTTGATCTACGTGCACCCAGCAGTTTAGTTCTTTTCCAACCGGAAGCACGTAGTCCGATTTTAGACACACCTCCGCGTACCGTCCTTGCGTTGCAACCTTCAGTCATCTGTTTTCCTTTGCTGCCACTGTTGCGCTACGCTTTTTCGCTCTGTTTCCTCTCGGAGTCTATTTTGCTTCATTCCTTTCTTGTCCGCTTTACCCTTCCCTCTCTCCTCCGTTATCCCTCTCTCTTTGTATGGCTTCCCATACGCGGCCTTGCGCATACGGGCCTTTCTTTACGAGTGGTGCTTCCGCTTTCCTTTTTCCCCCAGGCTCAGTTCTACTCCTCCTCCTTATTCCTGCCAACCCTTTGGCATACCAGCCAGAGTACCTTCTGCTCCCAGTACCTCTACCCCTGGTGGTACATTTGTGATTTGGCCATTCGGATTCCATTGCTAAATACACGCCAGACTGCAGTCAGAGCCCATCTTCTGTACGGAGTCCTGCTGTACATCAGTCAGAGGAGTTTTTTGCCACATCTGGATTTTTCCCCTTATTTGTCCCTCTGGGGAAAGGGGTCACGGGGAAGTTCTCTTAAATAGCCTTCACTGTGGCTTCCTCCCATGCGAGACACAAGCTACCAATAAAAAAAGAAAAGGACTACAGATCCCACAGATCCCTGAGCCCAGTGGAAGAAGACGCGGATTGCACAGGTGAGGAGGTGGAGGAGGGAAGCTAGGACATTCCACACCAACAGGATAAGGAACCTGACAGGTAGTGTGTGCTGGGTCAGTAAATTTAAAGAGAATAATAAAGTCAATTTAACTTTACAGGCTCTTAGAGACAATAGTCAGTCACAGAGAAGGTATTTAAACCTGAGAAGGTATTTAAACCTTCGGAAGTCTGAAAGACATCCCTGTGCCACTGCACTGGAGGTGCTATGCGACACAGAAAAAGATGATGCCTATGGAGTTGTTTTAAAACTCCATAACCAAAGAACACAAAAGTAAAACACACTGAAAATGAAAAGTTCAAAGCCCCAAAATAAAGCAAAAGAGCTGGAGGGCTCTAAGGTAGAGGGAATTTAGCACTTGGGAGAAAAATCTCCCTAAAAGCCCCTCAAGTCCAGATACCACACACCAGCCCCTCTCACCTCTGACACTACCCCAGGCAGCACCCGCAAGTCCAGTCACCACCCACTAGCACCCTCACCTGAGACACTACCCCAGACAACACCCTCAAGTTCAGACACCACCCAGCAGCCCCCCTCACCTCTGACAAGACCCCAGGCAGCACACTGACAGTACTCCCCCTCCCCACACTGTCCTCACCTCAGACACTATCCTCAAATCCAGACAACACCCACCCCCCTCTCACCTCCTACACTACCCCACAAAGCCCCCGCAAGTCCAGACTCCACCCACCAGCCCCTCTCACTTCCGACACTACCCCAGGCTGCACCCTGACAGTTCTCCCCCTCCCCACATTGGCCTCACACCAGACACTACCCACAAGCAGCCTCCTGAACTTCAGACACTACCCACCAGCCCCCCCCATCTCCGACACTACCCCAGTCAGCACCCTGACAGTATTCCCTACTCTCCTCACTGCCCTCTCCCCAGACACTACCCCCATGCAGCTCCTCAAGTCCAGACACCAACCACCAGCCCCCCTCACCTCTGACACTATCCCAGGCGGCAACCTGACAGTACCACCCTACCCACTCTGCCCTCACCCAGACACTACCCCCAGGCAGCACCCTGACAGTACTCCACCCTCCCCAAATGCCTTCACCCCAGAAACTACCGCCAGGCAGCACCCTGACAGTACTCCCCCCTCTCCACATTGCCCTCACCCCAGATACTACCCCCAGGCAGCCCCCTCAAGTCCAGACACCACCCACTAGCCTGCCTCACCTCCAACACTAACCTAGGCAGCACCTTGACTGTCTCCTACACAACCAGTCCAACGCATGGCTGCAACTCATCTGAACCTATGTGTTCTGTGCATCCACTGTCATTCCCTGGCAGACCTGAATCTGCAGCCCCACAGCCAGACAGCACTATATTACCTTAACCACACTGTGGCAAGCAGATCTGCATGTGACCAGTGAATGCAATGGAAAGTGACATGTTCTTTTTGACCATGGTTAGTTGTAAAGGCATCAAAGCACAGCAACTGAAAGAGTGCTGAGTACAGAAGTAAACCAAATCAAACATCGGCTTGATCCATAAATAATGACCAGGCACGTCACAGCTTGAGCATAGGTGACCCTGGTGGAAGTGATGGCAAACTCCCTATCAGGGACCACAACATGACAGGCCTGTGCATGGGTGAAGGGAAGGCAGTCAGAGAGGGCATGACTCACTGCACACAGAAAAAGTAAACTTGGTACACAACTACATTCCAGTGGCAGAGGGCGAGCAAGACATGAGAGCAGGCAGTGGGTGGCAGCACATGCTGGTGGGCATGTGAGTATTACATCGGAGTGATACAGCAATGAAAAAGAAAATGCAAATGGTGTGGCTAGGCCACGCAGACACAGTAAGGCCACCTCCCACCACAGCACCTACAATGCCAAATGCACGCTACAGCCAATAGAGTGTGGGTACATAGACAATCACAAGCATCTGCAAAGCAGAAACGTGAACACCTGTGGACCTTAAATCAAAACAAAAGTGTAAGTCTACAAACATACATAAACAGGTAGCATCCCATCCACCATCAGAGTCAAACAAAAAATGCTAAACATATCCACACATCACTGAAACCATACCCAACGCACAGCATCTCACACACACCAGAACCCTCATCCACAAACACACTGACACACTGACGCTAAACACAAAATGATACTACACATGTAAAGGAAAATTAAAACATCCAGTGCAGCCTCCAGTTGTCTGATGGCCACACCCCTACATATCAGGCACATGTGCATTTCTCCACCTGCAACCATCACAGCAACATCACACACACAGGCACACCACAATAAACATGACCTGCAATGGAAGAGATGCACTGGTTGAAATGTCAACAATCAAAGGGCAGACAGCATGGAATGTGACCATATAAATCCTGCATTAAAATACTATGTACAACAAAAACTGTGAAGGAATGTCAATGAAGTCTGGGGTAAATGAGGAAAAATTAAATGAACCCTATACCTAAAGAACTATATAAACAAAAAACAAGGAAGGAAAGTCATCAAAGTCTGGGATAAAAGAAAAAAACATAAATTAAACCTATAGCTAAATAACTATATACAGGCTAGTCCTCATCACCAATGTCTACCAACCTGTCGACCAGGGCTGAATAACGCACCACATCCGCCTCCCTCATGTGGGCCTCAGTTGCTTCCTGGAGGGCTTGCAGGGTGGACAGCATCTGTAGTTCGGCGGCCTACATCAACCTGGAAGTGGCCTCCAGGATGGCAGCCCGCCTCCTTGCCCTATGCAGCACCACCTCAAGCTCTGCCCATCATCACCAGCGCCTTCCATGCCCACTGCCTCTCTGCCAGCAGCTGCCTCTCAAGGTTGCTCAACACGGAAGAATTTGCATTTAACGCACCCACATGGTCCTCATGCCTCAAAGCCGCCACCTGCCTGTTTGGTGTGGTCTGCCCTGCAACAGTCCACCTCCTTCTGTTACCACCTGCTGCCACTGCACCCAGTGCATGCTCCGTTGGTACGCCCTTCGACATGATGGTTATTGTCAGGAGCGTACAGCACCTGCACTGCTATGTGGTGCTTGCTGCCCTGTTGGTGGCTTGATAGGCACAGTGACCACCTCAGCCAACGTACTTGGGGCTCCCAACCCGGGCCGGGATGTAAGCTCCACCAGATGGGGCATTGGGGAGGGACTGGTGCACAAGAGGGTGTGATGGTTTGTGGCCCAAAAGGCACCCCAGAGTACGACTGGTGCACAGAGGAGGAAGCCGAGGAGGCGGTTGCATCAGTGAGCAGGCCATGGAGCCCACCAGGAAACAGGCCTGCTGCCAGCAAGGTCACTAGGCAGTACATCTCATTGTGATGACGGGCAAGCTTACCGCGAGTAGCCTGCCTATCATCACATTTGCTGTCCACCTTGTCAGGGTGGCCAGCAGGGGCAACACCTGACCCCTGATGGACACATCCGCTGGCAAGGGGATGCTGGTCTGGTTGGAGGCATCTTTGAAGGCGTGCACTGCTGCATCTGACATTCCAGGGACAGGATTTTGCACAGGCTCCTCCAAGGAGGCCTGCACAGCCTCATGCCTTTGGGACATGGTTGCAGCATGCACACCCACCTTGACACCCTCACCTGACCCCATGGGGTGGGCTGCAATGGCCACCTCCTCCATCTCCACCCTCCGTCAAACTGGATGACTCCAGGGTGTCTTCCACCGTGGATGGTGCCTGTGTGACATCACCCTGTCCCACCGCTGCTGAGGAGTCCCCTGCCACCTTTGCCTTTACCTCCTTGTACTCAACCCCAGCAGCTACACCCATTGGTACAGGCGCTACCTCAGCCACATCGCTCTCCGAAGATGAGCTGTCAAGGGGAAGTGGCTGAGTCCTACACCTTTGTCTGGTGGAACGGTTCCCACAGCCATGCTCCACAGCACCACTTATGCCCTCTTCATCATCTGAAGCAACTGTGGCAAGGGAGATAACGAACAGCCACATCAGTGTACTGTGTCAAAGCTGGTGTGGAATTAACATCATTCACGGGAACATGAATTGGCCAAGGCACAACCAGAAACATCCACACTCAAACACAAATGGCGATGCAATTCGCTTCCAAAAAGACACAACAACCTTGGAGCAATTTCAACCACAGACATGACACATCCACATTTAAACGCAGCACAATGTGGCCACAGACACATACCAAGAGAAATCACATGTAACAAAGGGAAGATCGATGTGGCCCAACTGCAACCTGATGCACATCCATAGGAGACATGCCAAAGGGGCGGGCAGGGAGTAAACTGGTAGGATGGACATACATGTAAAACATGAAGCACAGATGTGCCATGCCACTGCCGTGAACACATTGTGGGCAAGACACAGTGTATTCCTGGCCACCAGTAGTCAATCATGATTGCACCACTCACAGCCTGGCCATGCCAAAACCTGCCTGGGCATCTCTATACACAATCACATCAAACAACATGCCTCCGTCATAACCCAACCTGTGTGCATGCAACAAATACATGCATCAATTGCACTGGCACATGTGAGTATGCCATAGCTGCAACGACATACACATGGCATGCACACACATCAACTCTGAGTACACAAGCTGCGCCATGACAGATCACATCAGAGTCCCAGAAACTGCAATGCCCCAACTTGACTATGCCAAACATCTGAATGCATATGTCACCTCCAGAAGTCTGGGAATCGTAGTCACACATCGCTATTGTCCACACAACATCATATCAATCATGCATGCACCTGACATGGTCACCACATCCTCACCTGCCACCCATGCCATCCAAGCACATCTCAGCCACAAGTGACATTGCATGTGCATGGTTTGCATAACTGGACAACAACACACACTGAAAATACCAGCGCATGCCCAATCCACAGATGTCACACCTCACATATTGGGAGCATTGTCCGGGGCCTGCATGCCACTGTCGATCGCTGAAACACACATGCTGCAAACATAAGGGTCTCACTACTAACATGTAGAGCACTGCACCAGATGCCTTCTCACCAGCAGACAGATGTTGTTGCCAATCACAGACCTGGGTATGCAGCTACAGGTAGAACTTCCCCAGGACCCACATGTTGTTGTTGGAGAACCTGCACCTGCCTGCAGGGTGCACCTCCACGGTTGCACGCAGAGCCTTGGTGTGGGTGCTGGATTTGAGATCCTCCCAGCACTTAAGGACAGTTTTGAAGCAGCGGACTGTCACACCCTCCGTGTTGATGGCTGCCGTTATGTCCCTGCAGATCTTTTTACCTCCTTCCTTACCGCATTGCTTCACTTGGTCAAAGAGAGCATCATAATTCTCTAGGACCTTATTCACCAGGATCCCAACTTCCTCTGAGATGAAGTTGACAGCACTCTTCCTCACTGCCGTAGAATGGCCGCTCTGGTCGAGGAAGATGGTGCTGAAATTGAAACCCCTGAGGCAGGTGTGGGTGGGCAAGGCGGTCCTGGAGATGGGCTGTGGATCATTGTATTGGATGGTATGGTTGGAGTCCACCACAGCAGCGGAGATGGTCACAGGGCCAGAGACAGGAGCATAGGCAATGGCTGGACAGCAGGCACTACCCACACAGTGCAGGGGGGCAGCAGGCCCCCACTCTAGACAGGTATCACAGAGGGCATTGTGGGAGGCAGCAAAGGCACGGAGGCAGGAGAGGGGGTCTTTCATGTTGTGTCACAGACCAAATCAACGCCTTAGGGGTTGAGATGCGCATTGCGGAACAGGTTCAGAAGCTGTGGAATTATCTCACCCATTGACCAAGCGCAAACACTGTGTCAAACTGACCTTGGAACTGGCAACTGAAGGGGGGCCACCAGAGGACAACAAGCTGACACTGCATGAAGAGGTCTAGAAAAAAGGGTACTCCCTATTTTTTGTTCTCGGGGGCGGTCAATCTTGTAAGAGGGGAGGGAAATCCTGCACAACATGAACAGCAAGATTGACTATCCCTCTCTTAATCCCAAATATGTGATACAGGACAGTGCATGTGGTGCCACTATTAATACTTTTAACGACAAACCACATCATAGGGCTAGTGCTCACATATCAACAAAGATTAAATCAGTTTATTAACATACAAAACGAAAATGTAAACCTTTTAGTAAAACACATTAGATAAAACAATACTAATATTACTACAGATCGTATATATCTAAACAGAGGGTGAATGCATGACAAGCTAGAGCAAATCAATATGTCAAAATAGTCATCGAAACAGATAATGAAAACATTCGTATTAGACAGTGGTTATACAAAGATAACAAAGGCACACTCGTTACTATCTTTTTAGGTTGCAGCACTTATTTTTCTGGCACCGAAAGTACATCACAGAATGTTTTCTGGAGGACTCTTAATAGGGTTTTCCACATATATACATGAAGCAGGTGATTGTGTTATAGGTAAAGAGGAATGGGTGAGGTCAGTAGAGAATGAGGGTTTTATCAAAAGTAAAGATGTATGTGGAAAGCTGTTGGCCCAAAAAAGGGGATTTAGCCCAAAAGGAGAGGCCATTTTGGGAAGTTCGGAGGGAATTGAGTGTTAAAAATGGAGTTGTGCTTCGGTGGGGTAGAGTGGTGGTGCCAGAAAAGATTAGACCACACATTATTGATATAGCTCATAAAGGACATATTGGTATTGGTGAAACCAAAGCTGTTTTGAGGACAGATTACTGGTGGCCTAGATTTGATAAAGAGGTAGAAAAATGGTTGAACGATTGCATGGGTTGTTTAGAAATTGTTTAGAAATTTGTAAAGGCATTATGGCAAAGAAGCAACATGTAATGCTCAATGATGTTCCAGGTAAGGTTTGGGACGAGGTAGCTTTAGATATACTCGGTACTGTGGTGATGGGTTTTGGACAGGGTTAGTTTATAATTGTGTTAGTGGATATGTTTTCTAGATGGTGCAAAAATAAAATTGTTAGAGATATCAATGCAGGGAGAATAGTTTCGTTCTAACGTGAGATTTTTGGAAGGGAAGGATGTATTTTAACTGATAATGCTCTACAGTTTACTGGAGGATGCTTTAAGGAGTATGTGAATGGATGTGGCATTATCCATAAAACAGCAGCCTTATACCATCCCGAGAGGAACAGATTGGTGGAAAGGATGAATCTGTGTATAATGGAGGGTATCAGTTTGGTGGGTGTATGTGGTATGGATAGGAAGTTGTTTGTTGAGAAAAAAATGTGTGCATTAAGGATGGCGCCACATTCTGTCACTGGCGTTTCCACTTTCAAATTCATGAGAGGGCGAAAGAGGTATTCAGAAGTGTGTCCTTCCTGGCTGGGCAGCGGAGGTTATTCAGATTGCGTTATTGCAGGATTGAGGAAGACCCTCAAAATGAAATAGGAACAGTGTGTTATGAGAGAAAATAAGGAGAGGAAATAAGGAACTCAGAGTTGAGTTTGGGGATTATGTAAGAATCAGAAAGGCAGCAATAAAGAAAAAGGGTGATCTTCTTTATTCCAATCCTGTTTGGGTGGTTGCAGTACTGAAATGCAGTGTAAGAGTGAGCAGGGGGCAGGTCTGGAATAAAAATAGAATAGCTTTGGTGAGTAGAGCTTGCGTGTGATAAGAGAGGGAGATATGTTATGAAGTTACCTGGTCTGTGTAAATAGTTGTTGCTTAGTTCCATTGTAGATAACTAATAAAGTGTTCCATTTGTGTGATGTAGGTAAGGTTCCAAGCAGTCGGTGCTGGACTGCCCATGTGGGCGGGACAAAGACTGATATGCAAATGGATATTTCCCATCTGTGAAAAGTACAGTGAGCTAAAAGTGTGTGCTGCAAACTCTCATCTCAGAACAGGTTATCATGCATTGTTCTTTCTGGAGAGGAGCGCCTGCTACCTTTTTGAAATGAAAGGTTCCAAGCAGAACCTCATATGATGAGGGATGCTGAAGAAAATGTATGCTTGATATTATGCCTGTTACACTTGCAGTGTCCCAGCCGGCAGTAAAGACGTGCTGGGAGTCTGCACCTATGAAGCTTGGAATAAATCAAGATTTCACTTCTCAATCGGTATCAGTCTTTCTTTCACATCCCATTCAAGATTTTTAAATAATCTCGTCTGCCTATGCAGGCAGTCCAATCTGGGTCCTTGTTCCCCTTCGAGGAGGGCTGTCCCAAGACAAATACACACACATGACAGCATTTCTGGCCATTTGTGGGATGACATGTTCTCCCCAGACACCAGGTACACACCATTGTTCATGGGTTGTTGGTTTAGTTTAGTTTAGTTTTGTTCATTACTTATATAGCGCTCCTAACCTAAAGGTATCTGGGTGCTTGTACTTGATTACATAGTAGATTACATAAAAGATTACATTTGATAATACAGGTCTACATTGAAAGAGTTACATGGTTATAATATATATATACACATAGATTAAGTTAGGCAGGATCTGGCTTTAGCAGGAAAAATTACAGACATTACAGTGCTGCTGCCTTCTGCATGATCCTGTCTTCGGTGGAATTGGTGATATTTTTCAATCACATCTTCTTTTACTTTGCATCATCTGCTCCCCTAACAGTGTTTACTGCACTGTCCCAGTGCCACGTTAATGAGGACATGCTATATCGTGGCATTCGGAGTACTTCCAAGGTGATCCTGGGTTTCCATCCTCTTAGTGGTCTATTTTTGGGATGCCTCTCAGTGTCATACTGACTGTGGCCAGATCCAAGTGTTCCGAATGTCCTATCAGAATGTAAATGGGTAGGTGTTAAATGGTCCTTCACTTCATGGCACTCAGGGAGTAAGGGAGTGTAGGTGTTGTGGGTGAGTAAGGTGTCACTGTGTGAGGTGTTCATGTTGCATTGGCAGGAGGTGGGTGGATCTGGCTGCATGGGTGCCGGGACCGACAGTGATGGGTGGCTGGCCGGTGAGTTATTGTTTGCATTTGTGGCATGTCACTCAAGGGGGTACATGTTGGTGTATGTTTGTGTGCATGAATGTATTGCCTGCCCTCACATTGTTTTGTCTTTCTCTACAGAGGCCTTCTGCATGAGTATATGGTTGTTGAGATTGAAGGTGAAGTTGCTGCTGTGTGCGTGTACAGGACACAGCATCATGGTTTGGTGGTTTCTATGCCAACAGAGGGGGAAAACAATAGACTGCACAGTCCAGCTGGTGAAGGCACACCAGGGATCTGGTGAGATGTGCATGTTTCTTGCAGTGCACTTGCATTTTTCAAGATCAACATGACAGCTTTGATGTGACTGTGTATTGTGAGCATAGTTTTGGTCAAGGAATGAGTGGCCACTGAACCTGTTTATTGTTGTGGGACACGCATAGTGGGTCCAGGTCTGTCCTCGCATGTGTTTGTTTTTTGCATCAATTTGGTACTATGCCTTCCTACTTGTGCTCTCGTGTGTGTCTTTTGGTGTCCACATGCACAACCTTGTTACTTGTGTGTGCTACATGGACACTGTTGGTTCAAGTTGCTATGACTGTGCACAGCCATACAGATTAGGGGCATGATTAACAGTGTTTCCCTATGTGATTACGGCATTATTTGAAACTTATGTGAATCAGGCCATTGGGGTGTTTCACCCAGTTTTTCTCACTTACACATTAACTCGGACTAATTTTGATATGGGGTGCATAATCTCCTTATTCACAGTATGTATGTAACATGTGGAATCTTGCAATCCTACTTCCATGCTCACATCACCATGGATAGGTTTGACCCTGTACTGCACGTCGTCCCTCAGGTGTACAATAATATTTGTAGTGGCAGATTGGAATTAGTGAACATGTTGCTTTTGATATCAATGAATGACTTAGTGCTAAGAATTGAATGATGCCAAGCTGATGCATTTTTCTGTTCCAACATGTTTTTACTTGTTCATGTATTTTTCACATTTGTACATGTGTTCTGCCTCCAGAATCATTTTATTCACAACTTTGCAAACTGGAAGTGTTATACTCCCAGTTACTAATACTATCTGGGATTCAGTTTGTGCCTGTTTTCTTTATGTCTAGTGGACACACACAATTTGGCCATCTCAGAGGAACATTCTCAGCGTGTTGTTGTGGACACGAAGGATAGGCCCCAAGCAGGGGAGTTGCTAGGTCTGGAAAAGACCCGGGGCTAAGCTGATGTCAGAACTGTTTGGACTGGGGGCTAGCTAGTCTCTTGGCTGTACCTCCGGAGATTCTATCCGGGGCTACAATCAAAAGATCAGGGGCTATAGCCCCCTCAGCCCCCCCTAACAACGCCCCTGGCCCCAAGTCATCATTGGCTGGCAACTGGGAAGTGGCTGCAGTGTTTCTGCTCCACAGGGGCAGGTTTTGTATGTGATGATTGATTGCACCAGATGGGTGTGTGTAGCTTATCCATGTGCTCTTTGGCCAAACATCAGCAATGGTGTCACTTGTGGGTGCGGGCGGTGTCCCACCTGCATTTTCACTGGTACACCACGCTGTGTAGTGACATTTTGCAGTACACATTGGTGCAGATAGCAACACTGCACCAGAGTGGTCAAGGGCGCAGAACTGTGACTTCAGCACTCTAAATTTGTGCTCCAATATGGCCCTAGTGGCTACCTGTGCTGTAATATATCCATCTCAGCTTGTGTTGTGGGATTCCGGATCGTTGTCATCATGAACGTCAACTGTAGGTAGGCACTGTCCGCTGTAAATGTGCACATGGTTGTCATTGTCAGGGTCTATTGTTCAGTGTGTCACAAGCATGCATGTGCGTGGACATTCATACTCACTGATGAGCCATGCATTGTAATGTTTACCACATGCCAGGGCTCGGTGCAGTAGTGACTGGCGGAAGATGTAGCTATCATGTGTGCTGCCTGTGAAATTGGTATGCACTTACATGATGATTAAGTTGGCACCACACACTACTTGCACATTGATGGAGTGCCAGTTCTTACGATTCTGGTAGATGTGCTCCATCATTCGGGGCGGCCGTAGCGCAACATGTGTGCAGTCAATTGCACCAAGTGCATGGGGGAAGTGTGCTAGTGCATATGATTACTGGATCACTGTCTGCCTTTCCTCACTGTTCAAGCCATATATGTGCACCTGGTGTAGACAGCGGCATTGGGTGGCCTGCAACATCCCACCAACTATTGCAGTGGTTCACTGGAAGGACCTAGTAGCAATGTAATGAAGTGCATTCAGCCCTTTTTCTAGGGGGTAAGGGCATGGGTGTAGATGGTGGGTGATGCTAAGCCATCTTCCCATTCCCTGATGAGTTCTAGGATTACATGGGGTGAAACTGCACCTGGCATATACCAGATCCTCCAGCATCCCAAACAGTGCAGTGTGTGTTGTGAGGATCCGGGCCCTGGGCATCCTCCTCCTCCTACGGTGTCTGTGAAAGATATCTCCTTCTATTGCTGGGATCCTCATGACTGTAGACATTGCTTTGGTGTGCGTTGCGTGCTTTATACACATTGGTTCCTATGCGCTTTGTAGTTTACATCTGTTATCACGTGGCGGATGGATCACAGGGTTTGTATGTGTTTTTACACAGATTTAGGTCCTAAGCAAAGTTAAAACCCTGGGTATGATGCTTGAAGCATCCCTGGGGACCAATGCGCAGGCACAATTTATTTGAAAAAACTGTGCCTATAACCTCAGATTATTAAAATCCTTTCGGCCTTACTTATCAGAGGTCAACAGTGCCACCATTGCTAGATAATGTCTCGCTTGGACTATGGCAATGCCTTGATTCTAGGGGCCTCTAAAAAATGTTTACACAGCTACCATGTTATCCAGAATAACGCGGTAAGGATTCGGAAGCATAAAACCAGATCACAACACATCAGTGACTCCAGAAGAGAGCTACACTGGTTGAAAATTGAGGATAGGGAACACTTCGAGGCCTTAACTATCGTACACAGATGTATCCATGGAAAAGCCCCGGCTTACTTGAAATCCAGGATTAATCCCTATGTTCCATGCAGAACACTAAGATCAACCCATCTCGGCAAAATCACAGTTGCTCCACATAAACTCAAATGCGGTCTTGGCAGATCCTTCCCAATACTGGCAGCTGGTCTTTGGAATAATCTTCCCACCCACATTAGACTGGAAACCAACTACCTGAGCTTCCGCAAGCAAGTAAAAACTCCCATCTTTCAATAATCTTTTGTGGAAACCCACTACTAGGCCCACTGCTCATTTGTTTGTCTGTCCCGTTTTTTGCAAAGTACCCGTCCATTTGCAACGCGTCCTTGTCTCTGCGCCCCAAGGTCCGCAGGCTACCGACGCATTATACATTAAAAAATAATAATAATAATAATAATAATAATAATAATAATAATAATAATAATAATAATAATAATAATAATAATAATGTTCTGTGTTGAAATCCATGAATACAGTCGGATTTGCATTGGAATGGGCGTGTGATTGCTTAGACGTGATCCGTACCTCAAAACGCCTACATTTTCACGTGTTCTTCCCCATTCTGCCAACTATTTGGTTGCTGCATAGGCCCGGCCCACACTCTGCTTGGATTTTCGCGCAAGGCACTCGTCCACTCACAGAGACATGCCGGATCAGCGCAAACTCTACGCAAGTCCTGGAAAAGTACTGCGCAGTCAGTTGCATGCATCGACGAATGGGGATTTGCTCACAGATTGGCATACAAATTCCTGATTTTACACGAAGATTATTCCATAAATCAGGGCTTTAATGTACAAGAAGCAAACCCTAATATTGCAATATGTAAAGATCCACATGTTTTCAGTCTGTCAATACCATACTCTACACTGACTGACATAAAAACATTAAAAAATAATCTGTATAAATGACTGGCATTTCTATTGCAAGACGGGAGTCGTTTATCATGCAAATCATTTATTTACATATTTGTCAAGGAGCAAAGACAAGAAAAAATAAAGAACCAAATGTAATAAGTTATATATTTCAATTTAAAGAATACACATTTCCCACTTTAAAAGGGTTCATCATGGTCCTGGTACTACCAATCCATAAATACCTAGGTCATTTGTCTCTCCTCCTCTTCATTTCCTGCACATAGGTACTTCGATATGACACCCTTCAAATGATCTTGATACTTAGTGATATTGCATCTGTTTGATACAGAATTTAGTCCGAATATCGTTTTCAGTCTGCCATGTGCACGTGTGTACCCTACCAGCTGCAATTCTCTAACCACACACCAGTGTAATTCATAATTTCCAATTCAATTTGTATTTTCCTGTGTTCCAGGTTTTTCTCCACAACAACGGATTTCCTATTTCTAGAACACTCTCTTCCATGCCCACACCACACATGGCTCTCCTGGTACACCGAGTGGGAAGCTCAGCAAAAGGCTGCCTAGCTACAGAGCCCCTGCATCCCAAAATCAAGATCCAGCATGATTCCTCCCTTCCCTGCTCTCTTAATGATCTCTCAGTAGAGCCCAGTCAGAGCTATATGGTCCCTCTCAAACGCATGTCACATTTGAAGTAAGGAGCTCGTGCTGCACTATTGTTGAAGTATGTACCTTTAGGCCCGTTACCCGGTGCTGGCTGTTTCCAGTAGACCAGGGCCATGCATACAAGCTTCCTCTAGCTGACCTGAAACAGCCGCCCCTCCTCAGCCCTTCCTACATATTTGATGTGCTGTCTATTCTTTCTCACTTGATTTGCGTTTTTTTTTCATCCCACCCCTGCAAATGCTGAAATTGGGGAATGGGTTTTGTTGCTTTCAGTCTCTTAAAGAGACAGTTCTAGCAGTGTTCACATGCCTTGCTAATTGCAGGCATCCTCCTAAAGAGAACAAGACATGTTAGTTTGTCACTGCTCATGACCGAAGGTGAACCTGCTGGGCTGGTTACTCAGGCTATGTTGGGTGAACCCTTTTATGACACCCACATTTTTAGAGGTTTTTCAGAACAGGAATCAGGGTTTCAGCCATGAATGTTCCTGCAGGTGGGATGACCTTTTTACATTTTTTACTTAGAAAATCTGGGTGGCATATTTGCTGTTTTCCTCATTGCCAACCAATAACATCAGACATATAGGGCCTGATTCATGAACAATCTGCGCTGCAAAAAACGGGACTTGCACGTTTGTCGATTCATGGAACAAAAAGCGCAGGGCTTACCAGGTGCATGCAAGGAATTCGCACCAGTCGAGCACGTCACTGTGACTCCACGAATGCCTATAGGGGGTGTCACAAGTGAGGGGCCAGGGGGTGGTATCCAGTCTGGAGGGGGCTGCAAGTGGGTGGTGTCACAGGTGATGGTGGCTAGACGGTGGCGTACAGTTTGGAGGGGGATTCCTGGGGGAGTCACAAGTGAGGGGGTGGGGGATGGTGTCTAGTCTTGAGGGGGCTGCCTGTGGGGGGTGTCACAGGTGAGAGGGGTTCGGGGGTGGTGCTCAGTCTGGAGGGGGCTGCCTGTGGGGGGTGTCCAGCCTGGATGGGGCTGCCTGTGGCAGTGTCACAGGTGAGAAGAGCTGGGGGTGGTGTCCAGTCTGGAGGGGGCTGCCTGTGGGGGATGTCACAGGTGAGGGGATCTGGGAGGTGGTGTACAGTCTGGAGGGGGCTACCTGTGGGGGGTGTCCAGCCTGGATGGGGCTGCCTGTGGCAGTGTCACAGGTGAGAAGAGCTGGGGGTGGTGTCCAGTCTGGAGGGGGCTGCCTGTGGGGGATGTCACAGGTGAGGGGATCTGGGAGGTGGTGTACAGTCTGGAGGGGGCTACCTGTGGGGGTGACACAGGTGAGGGGGGCTTCGGGTGGTATCCAGACTGGAGTGGGCTGCCTGTGGGGGATGTCCAGTCTGGAGGGGGCTGCCTTTGGTGGGTGTCACAGGTGAGGGGGTTGGGGGTGGTGTCCAGTCTGGAGGGGCCTGCGTGTGTGGGGGGTAGTCAAAGGTAAGGTGGGCTGGGATGGGTTGTCCAGTCTGAAGTGGGCTGCCTGTGGGTGATGTAACAGGTGAAGGGGATCTGGGGGGCAGTGTGTGGACTACAGTGGTTCATGTGCAGTATGGGTGTATGGGGACAGGATGGGTGCCGATGGTGTAGGGGGAGATAACGTTTTTGTAAGGGGTGTAGCCTACACTTATGAGGGGGCACGCAATTTTGCTGGGTTATCGGCTGGGCTTGCAAGGGAGGGCATGCGTTTTCTCTGGGGTGCGGCCTGGGATTTTGAGGTGAGGTGCGTGAATTTGCTGGGGTGCGGCCTGGGCTGGCGAGGGAGGGCGTGTGTTTTCTCTAGGGTGCGGCCAGCGATTGCGAGGTGAGGCATGTGATTTCACTAGGGTGCGGCCTGGGCTTGCGAGGGAGGGCATGCATTTTATTTGGGATGAGGTCTCGCATAATATCGCTGGGGTACTGGATGCTGGGCCAGGGTTGGCGCTGAGGCTTGCGCCACGTTAGTTCTTTGGCTTACATTTTCGTGTGCGTGGGGGTGTGTTGTAGGCGTTCTGCATGCAGCTTCTTATGACTTGCGCGATGGCTTGTAAAGCCTTTTGGAATTCATGAATGCGTTTGGTGTGCAATATTTGGACTGCGCCACGGGTCACGCAGGGTCCTTCTCGGCGTGCAGCCCTTGCACCATTTCTGTGCGAGATTCCTTGAATCGGGTATATAGATTTTTGAAACAAAAACGTGAAAGAAAATCTAATTGTATTCCCCTTCCTCTCAACTGATTACCCCACGTCCTCTTCCTTCCATTCAGGAACAGCAATCCCTAGTGGCTTGGAAGATTAGAAAGAAAGGACCAGTCAGTGGACGAAGTGTACAAAAAGAAGTAGTGGAACTATGTTCCCTGCTGGCCTGCTCCTGCTTCCCACAAACCCCATTGCTATAACCCCTCCCACACATAATACACCCCCCCAAACACTTGCACCTGCTGTTTAAGGGAATGTTCAGTGCAGTGCACTAAAAGTGAAGGTTTCAACTTCTTCCTACACTTTTATTTTAAAACAAAACAATTCCGAACGGTTTCTTTTTAAAATAAAAGTATAGGAGCTGTACAAGGTAATTAAAAAAAGTATAGGAGCACCGCTCCCGTCCGCTCCCGCTCACTTCATCCACTGGGACCAGTGCTTTGGACAACTACCGAGACTTCTTTTCTGAGCAATATGTTCCTGGTTCCAAAGGCAGGCATGTGTTTTCATTAAGCGATAAACCTAAACGCATTAAACAATTTTCTAGAATATTGACCCATCAAAATGGAAGGCATTCAGCTCCTTCAGGACCTTTTTCTTCGCAGAGATTGCATGCTAATGGTGAACTTCAAAGACACATATACCGTGGTTCCAACAATCCCTCTGCATCAAAATAATCTCAGTTCCAATGGTGTGAGAATAATTGGAATTCTACGTTCCTCCACTCTGGGCGTCCATAAATCCTTGCTTCATGAACCAGCTACCACTGGTCATGACACATGTGTGGTCCAGGGGGATATGAATAATAATATTCCTGGAAAACATGTTTTGTTTGTCTCAAAGTATTAGTCTCCTCAGTCATCACCTTCTTTAACTTCATAGCACAACTCCCTTCTGCAATTCAAAGGTTTTCTAAACAAAATGAAACCAATTATGGTTCCTACAGAATCCATTGAATGTATGGGTTTTGTTAGTTGCTCACTAGAGTGTGTACTTCTACTGCTGCACTCTAGACTCAAAAGAATTTCAAAAGAATTAAAATATGTTCTTAAAAAGAATATATTTTCTCCTCGAGCTCGGGCCAGAGAAGTAGGTATGTTTTGCTCATCCATGCAGACAATGTTCACAATACCCCTTAATTACTAAAAGGAAAACCACTTCAAGAGGATGTCTCTTACCTTCAACTCATTAAACTTTTCCCAGATGCCACAAAAGAACCGTACTAATGAACGAAGCGCAGTGACATTTGCAATGGAAGAGAAGTATTCAGACCATCCTCAGACATAGTCCTACAATAAGATGCCAGCTTCCTGGTTTGAGGAGCAAGAAGGGGAAATCTATCCACTTGGGGGACATGGTCAGAATAATGAAGGTCCCTTCACATCAACTGCCTGGAATGCTTGTCATTTCCTTTGCATTGAAAAGTCTTCTAAAGTACCAAATCAATTGTTGTCACCAGGCGCAAATGACTGACAAACTTGGTAAATGATGTTGGTCATTTCTGTCAGGAATATGTCTAGCCAATAGAATATCTTCAGGGTTTTCCAATGTTGTAGCAGAATCGAAGTCCATATATTTTCAGGAAAGAGCAATATAACAATAAAACAATCAGTACCCCTCCATTCTGAAACCGTGGGGTTCACTGCATGCAAACATGTTTGCATCTCTTCTACATTGTGAAGTTCTGGACATTTTCAAGTGGAGATCAGAAACAGAATCCCTTGGCCAAGGGGTGCAGACTATGATTTCTCCCTTTTCACCATGATTCCAAGAATTGTCCACCCAGTGTGCAGAACATTAGCAACCTTGGTTCTATAGAGCCCTTCTTTCCCTATCTAGATCTGGTTCTCTTCCCTTCTTGAACTCTCTGCATGCATCCCCACTCTGCTCCCTTTGTTTCCTCAGCTGTTGATATATCCTGTGGGGAATCTTCACAACCCGATCCTCAAGAGATATCTCATGTTAGTAGCATGGGAGGTGTCAGCTCATCCTTGTCTTTCCCAGGGAATTTGTCAGCTTCTCTCAAAGTAATTGAAGAAGGAAGGGCAACATCTACCCAATCAAGCTACACATTATTGTGAGTATGCCCAGTTACTTGGTGTGTTGATTGGGACAGGATCCCATTTCAGCATCTCCAGAAGAAGCAGTTAATTTCTTAATGACTCTGTTCAAATAATATACATAAAGAACTCCTATGGGAATATTAATTAAACTGTAGCCATTTTGGGAAGATTTTGATGAGAATTAAATCATTTAATCTGCAAATATGCATTGATATCAAATAACCAAATTAGACTCAAGTGCTGGAGAGCAATAATTAAACTTGAAGCTGTGAAGATGTGGCAATTATTTTCAGTAAATAAGAAGATAATAGTACATTGGAAGTAAATGATTCAAAGCAATGTCACATGTAACTACACAAAATTTCCTAGAGTTAATTCCATATCCGGTGTATCGATTAATTGACTAACACCACAGGACATTTACACTAGATTAAAGAAATAGGGATGAGTGGTGTGGTTCTGTAACGCTCACCTGATTCCCGCAGAGGCGCCGGTCTTGACTGGGTGAATGCCGTATCTTCAAAGGTGATGTGTAACACACGGTTGGCTCTTTGGGGTGGACCTCTGTGCACTGTATGTCTGACTCGATGAGTAAGATGTCTGCAGATAGAAAATATGGGATTAATGAACTGGGGTTATTGGGTGCCTCTCTCCTCTTCCCTTTCTCTTCTCCTGTAGAACCCCAAAGGTTAACGCCCTCACCTTAGGTAAGTGAACGCCGAGCTCTCCATCTGCCTCGGGGCAGGGTGCCGTAACCAGTTCCTTCACTGGATAAGGGTGCAGGCCTCTTGCCCTCAGAAGACTGCTGTCCGTCGTTAACTGCACGAACGGTAAGTTCTGGGCGCTTCAAATGTCTTAAAAGTCTTTTGTAATGATATCTCTTGTTTTGCAGAGTTCCGGCGATGGCGGATGGCGGGCTGATGAGAGTTGAGGATCGAACCCGCGTGAGGAATAGAAGCGCCTGGGAGCACGTAGGTAAGCGCTTGTAGCCTGCTTCACGATGCGCACTAACTGTCCCTTTTATCTTGCAGGTACAAGTTCGGAGCTTTAGAGAAGCTGAAGGGTGCTGGAATACCCACTGGATTCGGCGTGGGAAGGAGTAATGGCACGTGAGTAATAAAGTTGCCCAATGTCTTTAAACACACCTTCTTTTGTCTTTCAGATGCGGGATGCAGCGCCAAAGGCCTCGGGAGCGTGCGAAGAGCTGGTAAGCTTTTGTCTTTCAGATGCCGGAATGCAGTGCGAAGACCTCCGGAACATGCGAAGAGTAGGTAAGCCTTTGTCTTTCAGATGCCGGAATGCAGCGCGAGGCGTTGGTGACAGCCGATGGACCAGGTAAGAGATGCGCTGCCACTGAAGACCGTAGTGCTAACCTGTTCTTTCTTTGTCTTTACAGGTGCTGCTGAAGACTGGATTCCAGGATGGTAAGCCTTTGTTTCCTTAGGCCCAGGATCAGAAGCAGAAGACACGATGAGCGTTCTGCTGCAGAGAATGCAGAATAACACAAAGCAAGATTCATCCATCGGGTGTGGTTTAAATAGCCTCCTGTAGTGCTTAGGTGTCTCCTTCCACAGCCACGCCTAAGAAAAGAGTTCCTGCTTTCCAGAAGAGTTCCAGTGTTCTGAACCTAGGGAGTGGCTCCTGTCCCACCCAACAGGAAAAGTAGTCCCAAACAGAAGAGGATCCGGGGTTCAACTGGCAGGTAAGTAAGCAGCATGGTCTGCTGCAGGTAAGTCCACCCAAGCATTATGAGCCTGGCGCTTCCAGCGCTGGGACTGGGTATCTTTATGAGCCTGGTGCCACTGGCGCCAGGACAGGGTCCAAAAGGTCCCAATTGGGACTGGCTGGCACTCAGAACCGGGGTTATGGGTCTGCTTCCAAGGGAGTCGGGCAATTCCTGATCTTTTGGAAGCAGAGATCATGACAGCACCCCCCCTCAAGGCCCCTCCCAAACCGGGCTTCTCCGGGGGTTTGGGCTTGTTAGGAAATGTTCGATGAAATCTTTTGATTAGACGAGGCGCGTGGACATATTCTGCAGGTTCCCAGGATCTTTATTGGGGACCGTAGCCTTTCCAGTCAATCAGGTAAAATAGTTTAGATTCGGAGATCTTGGAATCCAGGATGCTTTTGACTTCAAACTCGAGTTCTCCATCAACTAGAATAGGTTTTGGAGATGTAGTTAGTCGGGTTTGAGGTTGCACGGGTTTTAATAGAGAGACGTGGAAGACCGGATGTAACTTCATGTGAGGGGGCAAGTCCAACTTGACCGCTACTGGATTTACTATGGTAGTGATGGAATAGGGACCAAGGTATCTTGGGTTGAATGTGCGTGGTCCTTTTAGAGGTAGATATTTGGTGGATAACCAGACTTGATCTCCTACTTGATATTGGGGGGCTTCCTTCCGATGTTGGTCTGCTCCTTTCTTGTATTGTTCTTTAGCCCTTTGAAGGTGAGAAACGGCTTCCTTAAAGGCTTGGGTGATTGTAGAATGCAGGTGGTCTACTGCTGGTGTTCCAAGATCTTGGAGTGGATCCAACTCCGAGGTTCGAGGGTGACTACCGTATAAAAGAAAAAACGGGGTCTTCCCAGTTCCCGAGTGGACAGAGTTATTGTAGGCATATTCGGCTATCCAAAGGATATCTTTCCAAGTTTTTTCAGTTTGTTGTAGCATGCAGCGCAAATACTGTTCCAGAGTTTGATTGGTCCTCTCGGTTTGTCCGTCGGTTTGAGGGTGGTGGCTGGTCGAAAGTCTCACATCAATTTGAGCCGACCGACAGCAACTTCGCCAAAAATGAGAAATAAATTGACTACCTCGATCCGAAATTAGAACTGAAGGAAAACCGTGCAGTCGGACGATGTTTTCGAGAAATTCTCGGGCCAGAGTTGCTGCTGTTGGTAAGCCTTTGAGTGGAATGAAATGCGCCATCTTGGAGAATAGGTCCACGATTACTAGGATCGTATTGTATCCGGAGCATGGAGGTAGATCGGTGATGAAGTCCATAGAAAGCGTATGCCAAGGGCGAGGCGGGATGTCAATAGGGCGTAAGAGGCCGGCTGGTTTTTCCTTTTGACTCTTGTTTTGGGCGCATACTCCACAGGACATTATAAAGTCTCTGATATCTTTTTTCCAAGACGGCCACCAGAAGTAGCGCTTGATCTTTTCCGAGGTCTTGGTCATACCGGGATGTCCTTCCATTAAAGAATCGTGATAACAAGAGATTACCTTTTTCTGTAAATCTGTGCTGGGCAGGTATAACCGTTCTTGGAAATATAATAGGTTGTCCTTCACCGTAAAGTCCTTTCCCTGCAGATGCCAATTCTGTATGTCTGCTGGAGTTACCAGTAGCCTGGCTTTATCCTTAACTTCCTCTATGGATTGTGTGGCGATTACACCTAGAATTCTTTGTTCGGGAATGATAGGTACAGGTTTAGGATTGATCAAATGTTCTTCCACTCCCATCCGAGAAAGGGCATCAGCTTTACCGTTTTTTGTACCAGGTCGATAGGTAATTATGAAGTCAAACTCGGCAAAGAATAGTGCCCAACGGAGTTGCCTAGAGGATTGAGCTTTTGCGGTTTTCAAATATTGCAGGTTTCGGTGATCTGTAATCACAGTAACGGTGTGTCGGGCCCCCAGAAGATAATGCCGCCAAGCCTTAAAGGCGGACTTGGTGGCTAGAAGTTCCTTATCAGTAATAGTGTAATTGATTTCAGGAGGCGAGAATTTGCGGGACCAAAATGCCATGGGATGCAACTGATTGGTTACTGGGTCCTTCAGTGATAGAACTGCCCCCATGGCAAGGCTCGAAGCATCAGTTTCAACGATGTAGGGGAGTTCTGGGCGAGGATGTTTTAAGATCGGTGCAGAGATAAATCTAGTCTTCAAATTCTGGAAAGCTTGTTCCGCCTCGGTAGACCATTCAAAACGTTTGTTTTTCTTTAACAAGGCGGTGATGGGCTGGACTATTCGAGAGAATTCGGGGATAAACCTGCGGTAAAAGTTAGCGAAGCCTAACATGCTTTGAACACCTTTTACGGAGGATGGCGATGGCCATTTGAGAATTGCATCGACCTTCTTTGAATCCATACGCACTCCGCTAGGTGATAATATGAATCCCAAGAATTCAACTTCAGTCACGTTGAAAACACATTTTTCCAATTTAGCGAAAAGTTTGTGTTGACGCAATCTCTCGAGGACCATTTTCACGTGTTTCCGATGTTCAGTTTCCGATGAAGAATAAACGAGGATGTCGTCAATGTAAACAACAACACACACATCTATGAGCTCTCTGAGGACATCGTTCATAAAATATTGAAAGGCGGCCGGGGCATTGCAAAGTCCGAAGGGCATGACCTGATATTCAAATAGCCCATACTTGGTGCGGAAGGCCGTCTTCCATTCATCGCCCTCTTTTACTCGTACCAAGTGGTAGGCTCCTCTAAGATCCAGCTTTGTATATATGCATGCTTTTCTGACTTGGTCCAGGAGTTCATGGATCAAAGCTAACGGATATCTATTCTTAACTGTGATCTGGTTCAGGGCGCGATAATCTATACAAGTTCTAAGGTCCCCTTCTTTTTTTGGAACGAAGAACAAAGCTGAGGAAGCAGGGGACTTGGAAGGACGAATAAACCCATTCGCTAGGTATTGATCCAGGTATTGTCGGAGGTGAAGATTCTCAGGCTCGGTGAGGGCATAAATTCTACTACAAGGAGGAGTAGATCCAGGTATCAGGTCTATCTGGCAGTCATAAGACCTATGAGGAGGTAGAGAGTTAGCCTGATCCTTCCGGAAAACATCTTGGAATTCTAGGTATTCAGGAGGTAACTGGGGAGCCTCTGAGGAAATTGCGGCCAGTGCAACACCAGGTCGAGGGTGACAAGTAGAGACACATTCTGGAAACTGAACCGTTCTTGCTCGCGAATCGATCTGAGGATTGTGCTTCTCTAACCAAGGAATTCCTAGAATAATCTGGAACTGAAGGGCCTTGATCACATCGAACACGATCTTCTCATGGTGTCCATCTTGACTTACTAGCGTCACTTCTTGGGTGGTATGCGTTACTGGTCCGGAGGCTATCTCCGTACCATCCACCGTAGTAATGACGTCCTTTACAGCCTTTGGACAAAGAGTCAGATTCATCCTCAAAACCATTTCATGATCCACATAATTGCCAATGGCACCGCTGTCGACGTAAGCTTCAATCGCATGTAATCGATCCGGATGTTCAGGGCTAATGAGGACCATAGGTATCACGAAATGCGAGGTCACGGAACTGGTTTTAACGCTCGGCAAGAGGACCTCTATTCTTGTCGGGCGAGGTCGTTTCCCTGCTCAGAGTTTGTGACCCTGGTAACTGCAGCTCCTACTGCCTTCTTGGCTGGTTTCACAGGACAATCTCGAAGAAAGTGCCCCGAGTTTCCGCAATAGAGGCATAATTGCAGCTGTTTTCTCCTTTCCCACTCCTTTTGTGTTAGTGGTCCTTTCAGGCCCCCTATTTGCATGGGTTCCCCGGAGTCTACTCCTTTGGTAGGAGTTGGTGGTTTGGAAAATACTCGAGCATCAAACTTGGAACGATCGGCCTTCCTGTTCTGCAGTCTGTGGTCAATTTGAACGACTAAGTCAATATAGTCCGAACAGTCTTGCGGGGGATTCACTACTTGGGCTAACACATCTTTGAGCTCTCCACGTAGACCTCTATAAAACAGCGTAATCCTTTTGTCCTCAGGCCATCGAGTTTCCACTATCAGTCTGTTGTAAGACGCAATATAAGCCAAAAGGTCTTGATTACCCTGTCGCAATGAAAGGAGCTCATTGTCCAAGTCCTGCCCCTGTGAATGTCTTGCAAACAGTTTTTCCATACTGAGCTGAAAAGCTTGAAAATCATGGAGAACCGGATCATCTTGATTAACTAGAGGGATCGACCAGTCTGCCGCATTGCCACTAAGGTACGAAAGCACGAAAGCTACCTTAGCTTGATCAGTTGGAAAGGCTGCTGGCCGGCATAAGAAGTGCAACCGGCACTGATTAATGAATACTGCAAACCTCTTTGGGTCACCAGAAAATCGTTCGGGCGGAGCCAGAGGTACATTCCCAGGTAGGTTGATCTGCACTGGGTTCGTAGAGGATGTTGAAGGAAGATTTGCCCCTGATGCGGGTAACGGAGTTTGTCCGTCTTGTGACTGTAGCAATTGTCTAGCGAGATCGTCTGTTCGCTCCTTGGAAATAATCAGTTCCCTTCTTAGAGCATTCGTTTCCTGATGGGCTGCATGCACTTCTGCTCTTAGTTCCCCAAGTAACTGGGCTAGTTGGTCGGTATCCGAGGTTTCCATAGCGCCTGGGTGGGAGTTTTGCGGTAGGCTTTGTGTTCTGTAACGCTCACCTGATTCCCGCAGAGGCGCCGGTCTTGACTGGGTGAATGCCGTATCTTCAAAGGTGATGTGTAACACACAGTTGGCTCTTTGGGGCGGACCTCTGTGCACTGTATGTCTGACTCGATGAGTAAGATGTCTGCAGATAGAAAATATGGGATTAATGAACTGGGGTTATTGGGTGCCTCTCTCCTCTTCCCTTTCTCTTCTCCTGTAGAACCCCAAAGGTTAACGCCCTCACCTTAGGTAAGTGAACGCCGAGCTCTCCATCTGCCTCGGAGCAGGGTGCCGTAACCAGTTCCTTCACTGGATAAGGGTGCAGGCCTCTTGCCCTCAGAGGACTGCTGTCCGTCGTTAACTGCACGAACGGTAAGTTCTGGGCGCTTCAAATGTCTTAAAAGTCTTTTGTAATGATATCTCTTGTTTTGCAGAGTTCCGGCGATGGCGGATGGCGGGCTGATGAGAGTTGAGGATCGAACCCGCGTGAGGAATAGAAGCGCCTGGGAGCACGTAGGTAAGCGCTTGTAGCCTGCTTCACGATGCGCACTAACTGTCCCTTTTATCTTGCAGGTACAAGTTCGGAGCTTTAGAGAAGCTGAAGGGTGCTGGAATACCCACTGGATTCGGCGTGGGAAGGAGTAATGGCACGTGAGTAATAAAGTTGCCCAATGTCTTTAAACACACCTTCTTTTGTCTTTCAGATGCGGGATGCAGCGCCGAAGGGCTCCGGAGCGTGCGAAGAGCTGGTAAGCTTTTGTCTTTCAGATGCCGGAATGCAGTGCGAAGACCTCCGGAACATGCGAAGAGTAGGTAAGCCTTTGTCTTTCAGATGCCGGAATGCAGCGCGAGGCGTTGGTGACAGCCGATGGACCAGGTAAGAGATGCGCTGCCACTGAAGACCGTAGTGCTAACCTGTTCTTTCTTTGTCTTTACAGGTGCTGCTGAAGACTGGATTCCAGGATGGTAAGCCTTTGTTTCCTTAGGCCCAGGATCAGAAGCAGAAGACACGATGAGCGTTCTGCTGCAGAGAATGCAGAATAACACAAAGCAAGATTCATCCATCGGGTGTGGTTTAAATAGCCTCCTGTAGTGCTTAGGTGTCTCCTTCCACAGCCACGCCTAAGAAAAGAGTTCCTGCTTTCCAGAAGAGTTCCAGTGTTCTGAACCTAGGGAGTGGCTCCTGCCCCACCCAACAGGAAAAGTAGTCCCAAACAGAAGAGGATCCGGGGTTCAACTGGCAGGTAAGTAAGCAGCATGGTCTGCTGCAGGTAAGTCCACCCAAGCATTATGAGCCCGGCGCTTCCAGCGCTGGGACTGGGCATCTTTATGAGCCTGGTGCCACTGGCGCCAGGACAGGGTCCAAAAGGTCCCAATTGGGACTGGCTGGCACTCGGAACCGGGGTTATGGGTCTGCTTCCAAGGGAGTCGGGCAAGTCCTGATCTTTTGGAAGCAGAGATCATGACAGGTTCTCCTACACCTTTTTTCTGTTTTTATTTCTTTTGTTTAGTTAACAACAGTTACTGAAACTTTACAAGAGGGCACCAGACACAATTAGTGGTCATGATGTTCAATCGCTAGATGGATTTAATATTTAGTTTGGTTTTAGTTATGGACTTCAACAAGTTTACAATCATTAAGGCTACCGATGCGGGACCTATACTTAAGCTGTTTCGGGCAAATGGGTTCTGCTGATAGATTGTAGTTAAGGAGTCATAACCACTCCACCCAGAGCTGTGTCTTTATATTTCATGTTAAATTTGTTTGTTAAAAGTTTTAAATGTGACTTTTCCTTCACTATTGATGAGCATATAACATTCACAACATGTACCTACCTTTTTGTTAATAGAATCAAAACCTCCTGTCATGATCTTGAAGGGGGGTAGGCATTGCCATGTTTAAATGTGGCCTGAGGAGCATGCAGTAAGTTGGAGAGTGGAGGCACATAGAAATAGCAACATTTTTCTGTGGTTAACTCTGATATCCATTCCAGAGTACAGATACCAGATTTATTTAGCTGTGGGTGACCCAACATTAGCCATCACATTGGTTAATGGCAATCTGCCATTTATAAGAGTGACTAACTAGCAAGGTGAGTAATGCCATCAATTAATGCTGAAGAGCATATAACAAGCAAGGTACCACACTCACCTATGATGCCAAACTGTACAATGCTGTTCTTCCAAATGCAAGGGGCTTTCACAGTTTCTCTCCTCCCAAGTGAAATCTCCATTCTTCAGTGAACACCACTGGCTGCCCATAGCTTACCTATGTGGGATTTACGAATAATGAAAGGCCAGTCCCTGCACCCAGAGCCGCCCCCAACGGCATTGTGCATGTCATTATTTGCAAAATGGTGCACTAATGTGGGGACAAAGTGTGCTCAGACGGAAGGGTGTTAGGGAGAATTCTCCAAAATGGCTAATTTCCCTTACCTACTGAGTCCCTCAGCAGCTTTGCTGGATTTCTAGGATTTTTTTTTTCACCTGGTAAGAGTGTGAGCCTTTTTTCCCACTCTTACATGTGTTTTGCTCTGTGTGTTTAACATTTTTGTGTTCATAGACTGTGGAGCCTCACCTACTCCATAGGCATCATCTTTTTACTGTGTGTTAGACAGCACCTTCAGTGCAGTGACACAGGGTTTTCTTTTTAGACTTCCCAACTCAGACTACATTTTCTGGGATTGACTACTGTCTCCCAGAACATGTAAAGTTGCCATTGAATGTATTAGTCTTTTTAAAACCACAGGTCCAGTACAAACTATCTTACATACAGTACTGGAAAGGGTTAATAGTTATCCCTTTTTGTCTGTCTCTCATGGAACGTTGTTTCGTTCCCTTTTCATTAAGATTTGCCTGGTGGCAGTGGTATCTACCCTATTTTTCCTACCGCGGTTATTTTACATAACCTTGGTATTGTTTTACGATATCTTAGTAGCCGCAAACTTAAACCCTCTAGACCATATATGTTTTTATTTGGTTCTGGCTGCGTTTATTTGCCATTTCTTTTTGTAAAGGTCTTTCTCGTGTTTTACTCTGTGTGCCAAACCAGGTTTGGTCCCTTTGTTTGCTGACCTTTGGCAGGCTTCTGCACAGAGGCCTTCCTTAGGCACCTGAAAGTTTGGGTAGGCAGGATGTGAGGTTGTAGGTGAAAGGATCAGAAAAAAAGGATCGAATGCCCTTTTTTTTCAAAACCAAAAGGACCGAAAAAAACGTCAAATTATTATATATCTTTTTTTTTTTGTTAAGGCGGGTTCCAGCCAACCCCCTGTTTTCTTTTTAACATTTTTTTTATGCATACCAAACAAAAAAATATATAAATAAATAACTAAAAAAAACATTCAACCCTTTTTTTTGGTCCTTTTGGTGTGAAAAAAAAGGCATTCGATACTTTTGTTTTCGATCCTTTGGCTGCACACCAGGATGTGAGGGAGAGGTTTTAGGACCCCTGCCATGGGTTCCCTTGGTAACCCAAGTCGCACTCCTGTTTGATTGGCTAGGTGACTGTCCCGGCAGGACAGCCACCCTGCTGTGTGATTGACAGCCTGGCTGTGTGAATGGTGGAAAACTGCATAAAAAGAAGGTCTCTGGGACTGAGAAGGCAGAGTCGCCACTGGATCGAGAGAACCGAAGAGAAGCTGACAGAAGAGGACCTCTACCACAACTGAACCTCCCGGTGAAGCCCTGCTGCGGGTCCGCATCTCCAACCTTCGATGACATGGAAGATCTGCAAGGATTCTTCTCCACTTGAGCTGGTGGGAACAACCAGTACGCCAAACACCAAGCCAGGCCTCCCTCCTCTGGTCGAATTTGCTGTGCACAGCTACAGTGAACAGGATAGCCAGGAGGAACGGACCCTGCTTGCGTTTTAAGGATCGCACCTTTTATTTGTCGCTTTGTTCCACTGCTGGTTTCTTCCCTAGGCAGTGCAGGACCCTGCAGTCTTCCTCCTTCTTGTCAGTCCGACAGTCGCTTCAGGAACCGTGAGCCTGCAGGACCTGCCAGGAACGTCTGCCTCAGCTACAGCATTCTCCTACTCTAAAGGTTCTGTGCTAACCCGGTTGTTTGTTTCGTCCAGCCGCGGTGAAAGTGTGTGAAATCATTCGCCAATCCGAGTGCTTGCCCTTCTCTATTCTTTAAAGTAACTTTTCGTCCGACCAACTTCGTTCAGTTTGTTCTGAACTCTTGGCAAAGACTTAACCGCAAACTACCCTGAACTGTGTGATCCTCTGCAAAGACTTGGTCCATTGACTTTGGCCTAGGCCTCTTGATTTTATTTCCTCACTGTAGTTCCTTTTTCTAGATCGTCCTTCTTAACTTGTTGGTGCTGGCCAATTCTTGTCTAACTTTGTCTTTCCCTCCCTTTTAAATTACTGGAGTGCCATTTTGCTCACTCTTCATTTTGAGCCTAACTTGTCCAGAATCTATTGGGTGTGGTGTAGTGTATTATGATCATGATTTTTCAACTGCTTGATAATAGTGAAATGTTTTATAACTGATGCATAAGTAAATGTATATTCTTTTATTCAAAAACCTTGAGTCAGTGTTTGTTTGAATCATAGTAATTGCTGTCCTTTGTGTAACTATTGATACTGCTCACTTTACTCTTGAGATAAGTCTTGTTGCTCAGCCATTGATACCACTTTACTGTGTACTACAGGCTTGTACCACGGGTGAATTTGTACTGTCACTTGTAGTCTTAATTGTGTGTGGTGTTCCCAAAGGGTACTGCATATAATTCTGCCTAACAAAGGGTTATTGGCTTGAGAAATAGGGTACATTTTCTCCCGCACCTGAAATGGAATTCCCTCGGCAATTAACAGTGTAACTTGTTAATGTAATGCTTACGAGTTAATAGTGTACTGGGTGCGAGTGTGCACGTTTAGAGGCACATGCGGCAGTCGTGTGGATGTCTATAATTGCTAATCCTATAGTTGTTTCCTGTCATCAACCATGTTATATGCAGTGGTGTGGGCTTATTTATATGTATTTATCT
Source organism: Ambystoma mexicanum (assembly GCF_040938575.1). Taxonomy (NCBI): domain Eukaryota; kingdom Metazoa; phylum Chordata; class Amphibia; order Caudata; family Ambystomatidae; genus Ambystoma; species Ambystoma mexicanum. The sequence goes on from NC_090933.1 coordinate 168,568,380, forward strand.
TGGTTGTGATGGTATCTAACCAACCAATGTGAATTCTGCTTTCCCAGTAATTGTCGGCTGGTGACCCTGGTTCCAGAGGCATAGCCTGGATTGTCTAACACGTGGGGACTGAAATTAATGTAATTGGGCCCACCAAAGTGACATTAACATCTGAAAACGCCACACAGCAATGCTGAGTGGGCATTGACAGATTTTGGGTGGGCTTGCCAGATCAGGCCCTATCCTGTTTACGCCTCTGCTTGGTTCCATTGCCTATCCTCTTTTGTTGGTCCCGGTCTATGATGTGCAAGATCTGGCTCCTCTTTCCTTGTGCACCCATTTTACATGGGTTTGCAATTTCCTCTGCACATATTTACATTGCATATCCCCATTGCTTTTTTACCACGCCTACCAATGGGTTGATTGACATGCCCCACCGCCCCTCCTCCCCCGAACATTCTATTCAGTTTCCTGCTTCCTGCTACTCTAAATTCATCGGCCATCTTCATTCCATTCTTCTGTGTCCATGGGGTTTCAAGGCTAAATCTGAAAAAAGAGGAGCACGCCAGTACATATGTTAAAAGTGTTACTGGGTTCCACCAGAGAAGGCCAAAGAATATACCAAGATATTAGAAAACATACATACATGATGTTCTGCTATATATGTTAAAAGCAAGCAAACTGAAAAATGAAATCGGTTTGCGAAATTTATCTTTCATCTAAAAAAATCACATTAAATGCATTAAATTCAACCCACTGCTATTTTTATTCGAATATACGTTGCTATTCTAATATTATTGCCTAGATAGCCCTTCTTAAGCTATCTGTTGACTACACCAGCAATTTGAGCAGCCATATTGTGCTACTGTAAGCTTTATTATGACACAGAAAGACACAGAAAAAGGTCTTGAATTGTGCCCAACCTGCTTTAAAAAAAATCATACTTTGTATATATTGTTCATTTCCTTTTTTAAGTTCTGACAGGGCATAATCGCTAAAACTACGTCTTACAAATACATCCTGCCTGGAACTGCGTCCCCCTAAATACGTTTGATCCACTTTTAAGTGGCAGGAGCGTGTATAATGAGGCTGTGATTGTCTGAGCACAATTCAACCATTAAATTGTTTACTAATGATGGGCAGCACTCGCGCTGCCTTCTCGCTATGACTCACTGGCCGTTTTATTGCAGGTTGAGAGGGGTAGAAGGAACACCACATTGCACTTAACTGAGATCTATTTTGTGGATCTGCTTTTTAAATAACATAACAGCTCATTAATGTTGGAAGGACAATAAGGACATGGATGAGTCATGTGCTGAATCATACAATGGAAGTTTTATTTTTCATCAAGCACGGTTCACTTGCCACACGTATGTTTGAGCAAGTTTTTTTTTTCTTCTTTTTGATAATACACTTTTGCCTCTCACAATAAACCATTTCACGATATTCAGGTGAATTTAGTGGGACTAGCGACTCATTACGGATTGCCACCCGGGATTAGCTGTGATTTGTTAAAAGTGTGAGAAATTCTGCTAGGTAGGTCAGTTTGATGTTTTGATAAAAGGATCCAGGTTTAGGACCTAGCAACGTGCTTCTTTTTCATGGGTTGGTTCAGGAGAGAGAGCGCGAATAGAGGGAACATTAGCATGGTTGCCCCTCGCCACGAGGTTGATGATATTTGCAGAGCCAAATTAGGTTATTGCTAAAAAAAAAAACATTGTAAAAGAAGTAATTTTGCATGATAACAGGCATCTGTCAATCCCTATCTTAGATTCCTATTAGACTCCACTGAGGATTGGACGAATCAGCGCATGCAGCAATTGCACCCATAACATTCTCACAACTGTTTGTGGAGGATATTATATTATGTCCCAGGAGGTAGTTTTTTCAATATAGTTTTTTTTCTTTTCCTTATTGAATAAGTTGAAATAAATCTGCTTTACAATCATTTATCATAAAACAGAGAGGCCGCCCCTCCCCCTCCGGGGAACATCGCAGGCCGCTGCGCAGGAGGAGGGGGGATCCGCCCGGAGAGGCCGGCAGCCACAACAGGAAGCCCCTACAGCGCGGAACATTCGGGGCCACACTTGCGAGTGGCGGAGTGCCTCCCCTCCGGGCCACGAAGAGCCCGCTGCAGCACTGAGCCCTTGCGTTGACGTGCGCTGCAGAGGGGAAGGGATGCCACAGAGAGGAACGCAAGGCCCTAACGCAAGGGAGGCGGGGCGCGGGGGCTCAGACCGCAACGCAGTGAGCCATCAGCCACCTGGCGTCGCAAGAGGTGAGCGCCCCCTCCCCGCTGCCTCACCTACACAGCAAAGAAGGCACACAGTGCAATTAACCCAGAGAGAAGCATCCACCTAGTGTGAAACTCCCCTCGGCTGCCCGTGCCACCCACTAACCAGGCTACACAGAGCAGGGGTGGGGCTGAGGGGGAATAGAGATTATAAAGCAAGGAACCCCCCCAGATCAATCCCTCCAAGGGCTGGGCAGGCAACAGACTACGGACCCAGATCAATCAAGGTGGACCCCTGACACCAGGGGGCATCAGAAACAGCACACCCCGACCTCCAAAATAAAGTATTACCCCCCATCTGCCCCACTTCCACCAAGGTATTGACCCAAAAGGGCAACAAGCACAGGACACAGCCCGGAAGTCATCATAAGGCCCCCCCCCCAAACAGCGGAGCCACTAATTCGAGGATATGTCAAAACCAAAGGGGAAGGGGGGCTCTACACTTCTGAACCCACAACCAGGCAAACAAGACGCCAATCTTATTCAAATGTGGTCATCGAATACTCAGGTTCACACCAGAGGAAGGGCACAGGAAGACCCCCCAGGGGACCGCAACCATCCCAACACATCCCAACCACCTCCATCAAGGGTGACATGCACTAATGGTTCATGGAGCTACAGGACAAGTTTATAACAATGGTCCAGGACCAGTTCACAACAATGAGGAATGAAATGAAGCAGGTGGTCCAAAAAGTAAACATGGATATGGCCATTGGCCAAGCTGGTAGAGAGGACAGACACACTTGAGAGAATCATCCAGAACCTAGAAGAAGAAGCACGGCAGAACAGCGAGACGCAGGAACACCTGGTGAGGCTGTCCCACAACCTGGAGATCCAATGTGAGGACCTAGAAAATCGGTCCCGTAGATCCAACATCTGAATCAAGAACATGGCGGAGTCAGTACTTGATAAGGACCTTAAAATTGAGGTCCAGGAGGTGTTCAGAGATATCCTTGAGGAGCAAGAGGCAGAAAGCATAGGGATTGACAGTGTACACAGAGTGGGCCTGAAAAGAACAGGAATGCCAGGGGAAAGATCAAGAGATGTGCTTGCAGCCCTCTCCTCATACCCGCAAAAAGAACAAATCTTAAAGAGGGCGAGACAGTTGGACCACATTAGGATGAATGGGACGGATATTTACCTATATCAGGACCTGGCCTCAGTGACACTACAGAAAAGAAGAGATATGGCGCCGCTAGTTAAGGAATTGGTGGCGAAGGAAATACGGTATAAGTGGACGTTCCTGTTTGGCCTCCTATTCACCTCGGAAGGCAAACAGAGAAGAGTGACCACTTGTGACGAAGGGCTACACATAATGGACATACAAGCAGAGGGGGCGATGGAAAGGGCAACAAGTCAAGTGGAGAGTACCACAAAAGGCCGAGAGGCTGGGAAGAGGTACAACAAAAGAAGAAGCAAAGTGGATAGAGAGGTGTTCATGTAAGGATATCTGGAGAACGCACAAATGTGCAGCGAGGCAAATGGCCCCCGGAACTGAAACACAGGAAGGACAGAGGAAGATGCTGGGTATAGGAACCCCCGCAAAGTTCTTACCGAGATCAGTGAGGGCCGGGAGTGATAGGCTCAATGCCCTAGCATCCTTAGGAACCCAGGCCCTCCTCGGGACAACAGTTGGTTTAAAGTTCAAAGTTGGGGGGAAGTTGGGGGAGCTGGGGGGGAACTCCAGAAGAAGAAAGGGAACCTTCTTGCAGGGAATCATTAACACTCACAACAGGCTAAGACAAAATGGGGAAACTTAGAATCCTGACATATAACATGAGGGGCCTGAACTCCCCTGTAGAGACCATGCTGAAGAGGGAAAAGGCAAACATTCTTCTCCTACAAGAAACCCACATAAAAGCCCAGGATAAACAGAAAGTGCATCTCAGGGGGTACAGGATATGGGCGCAATCAAATGCCACAGATAAAAAGGCCGGGGTATTGATAGCAGTGAAAGAGGGAGCGGACGTGGTACTTACTGATAGCCCAACGGATAGGGAAGGGAGGTATGCGTTTGCTAATGATAAAATAGACGAATGCCGCCTTACCCTGGCTACGATATATGCACCTAACACGGGACAAGATGGTTTCCTAAAAGACACGATGGGGAAGCTCGAGGGCTTTGCAAAGGGTGAGGTGATATTGGTGGGAGATCTAAATATAGCCTGGCAGCCACAAACAGATAGGAGCACGGGGAGTCCCCTAAACCAGGGAGCACCTTCCAAACATCTCAAGCAAAAGATGGACCAGATGGCACTCTCTGATGTATGGAGGGAACTCAAGGGCCAACAGAGGGGCTACACGTACTTCTCACATGTATATAACACAATGTCAAGAATAGACTACTTTTGGGTGTCGGTGGGCCTCATGGGCAAAATACAAGGAATGGAAATAGGCTCGATATCACTATCAGACCATGCCCCAATATGGCTGGAGGTGAAGACTCCAGGGAAGGGGGAGGGTTATGCTGCTGGAGGCTCCCACAAGACATTCTCCTAGACCCAATAATGGGTGAAGCAATAAGGGACAAGTTCACAGAATATTTTGCACAAAACAACACCGGGGATGTCCCATTGGGAATAGTCTGGGAGGCATTCAAAGCGGTAATCTGCGGCCACCTGATAGCACTGAAGGCCACCAAAGACAACCAGAGGCACAGCTGGGAAAGAGAACTTTACAAAATAAATAAAGGACATACATGAGGAGATACTGATCCACCCCTCCAGCAGCCGCAAGAAGGCTCTAAAACACCTGCAGGGGCAACTGGAAATGCTCTGCACCAAAGAGGCAGAGAAGTCTCTCCAGTACCTTAAACAACATTACTATATAAAAGCCAATCAGGCAGATAGATATCTGGCGAGACAGCTTCGGGAAAAACAAAAGACAACGACCATCATGAACATTCGAAACTCACACAGAGAAATTCAAACGCGCACCCAGGATATGGGGAAGGCCTTCAGGGCATTCTACCAAAATCTATATGCAACGGAACACCCGAATGGAAGTGACCAAGATACGTACTTACAATCTCTCCCCATTCCAAAAATTCCAGAAGAAGACAGAAAGGCACTAGAGAGCCCGATTAGTGAAGAAGAAGTAAAGAAGGCAATAGCTGGACTTCCAAACAACAAGGCACCTGGCCCTGATGGCTTCACAGCCCCATTCTATAAAAAATATGCAGACATACTCACCTCAGTTTTGACGAGACTCTTAAACTCCTTCAAAGAAAATGGAAACGTGACCCCGCCAATGAATGAAGCTAAAGTACTGGTATTCCATAAAGGAGGGAAAGACCCCTCCTTCCCCAGTTCCTACCACCCCATAGCGTTGATTAACTTGGACTCCAAGATTTACACTAAAATTCTGGCAACAAGGTTATCCCCACTATTGCCCAGCCTGATTAACTCCGACCAATCTAGGTTTATACCGTGGAGACAAACGCACGACAACCTGAGAAGACTGATACACCTAGTAGAAAAGACGGGCATTACACACACCCCGGCAATCCTGCTTTCACTAGACGCCGAAAAGGCTTTTGACCGGGTAGAGTGGTCAATACTATTCAAAACACTACAGTGTACGGGATTTGGAGAACAATTTATAAGCATGGTAAAAACCAATTATAACTCCCCAACGATTAGAATAGCCATAAATGGTGAGGTCACCGATAGGGTAGAGATAACAAGGAGCACCAAACAGGGATGCCCTCTCTCCCCCCTTCTCTATGCCATATTTCTGGAACCACTGTTAATCAGAATCAGGGAGACAGCCCGCATTACAGGGATAGAAATGGCAGGCAAACATCATAAAGTAATAGCGTATGCAGACAACATGCTGCTGGCCCTAGCGGACCCAGGGAGGACATAATCTATAGCAATTAGAGAACTGGAGTCATTCGGGGCAATCTCCGGCCTCAAAATTAATAGGAAAGAGTCAGAGGTATTACTCCTGGCAGGCAAGAGAACAGAAATAGAAAGGGAGGCAGCAACACTAGACATAAAAATAGCAGATAAGGGGATCAAGTACCTGGGTGTAATTCTGACACAAAAGATAGACTTACTGTATAGGGAGAACTATCCCCCAATTCTGGAACGAGTAAGGAGGGATCTGGAGCGCTGGAGCCCCCTGATGGTCTCATGGTGGGGTAGAATCCAGGCAGTAAAAATGAACATTCTCCCCAGAATGCTATACTACTTTCATGCTCTCCAGAGCGACCCTCATGGCGCTGACCAGGGCAGGGGGAATGTCCCTTCCACACTTCTGTAAATACTATCAGGCAGCACAACTCTGGGTTCTGTAGGAATGGCTGGGAGACAACCAACAAATAGTATGGGTGACACAATATCGGGCGGTAGCCAGATCAACCTTGGAGGAAACCCTATGGAAAACAAAACAACATAGGCACCCTAATCTCCGTTTCAGCGAGGTCATGAAGACCACCCTGGAAGCCTGGGATGAACAAACGCGGAGGGGCATCATGACCACAGTGGAAGCCCCCTTCACACTGATCTGCCGGAACCCCGAATTTCCGCTGGGAATGGAGCGGAGTGCCTTTGAGAAATGGGAAGCAGTGGGATGCACAAAAATAGGGGACATTTTTCAAGACGAAGAAATAAGAACATTCGAAGAGTGTAAAGCCTTACTAAACCTGACAGAGGCAGACAGGTACAAATATGAACAGCTCAAGCATTGGCTGGCGACACCAGACATCAAATTGGCGGCCACAAGGGACCTCACTCCATTTGAAAAGTACCTAATAACCAACTCGAGGTCAAGAAAGTTAGTATCCTCTCTATATTACTTTATTAACTCCCAAGAAGAAGGAGACAAATGGGCCTACATGATCAAATGGGCGAGGACACTGGGGGAGGATATTCCGGAACAGCAGTGGGTGGATCTGTGGAATAGCATTCCAAAAATGACTCGATCAGCACAAAAAAGGGAAATGTGGCTAAAAATTGTAACCCAATGGCATTATACGACGGAGTGACTTCACTCCATGTACGAACGAACACCCAATACATGCTGGAGAGGCTGCACAGAGGCGGGTACGTGGAAGCACATTTGGTGGGACTGCAAGGGGATTAAAGGCTTTTGGGCTGAAGTAAAGACAGAGATGAAAAAGATCTTTCCGGATGTGGAGCAATTAGGGGAAAAAGTGTGGCTGTGCGGAATGAAAGATCAGACGGCCAAGAAATTCAAGAAATTACAATGGAGGAGTTTCATGGGCCTACTCATAGCCGGTTGGGCGACAATAGCCCAAAACTAGAAAAAGCAAGAACCACCACTACTGTATGCATGGCTACAGAAGGCGGTCACAATTGACCATGGAAAAGCTTACACATACCATACAGGGTTCAAAAGAATCCTTCACAAAGGAATGGGGAGAGGTTCAGGACTACCTGCAATCAGATTATATGGAGCAATGGTGCCCACACAATATCAGAATATCAGACATTTTCAGGTCATAGACATTCCCAAGTACAAAAGAGACATTGAGAAGATCTTCCGGGGCGGGTGGGGGTCGGGGGGGGACTTAGGGGACGATTACTAGTTCTCTGTATTTGAAAATAATAAAACATACTTTATAAAAAAACATAAAATCATAATTCTGACACTTAACAGCATGAATTACATCATCACAGTCAATTTAATTGGTTTACATAAGCCATTAATTATTTTAAATGTTTTAAAAACGTATTGCACCCATTCTCAGAGGAGTGGACACTACAGGTTTCTAAACCCATAATCGGGAAGGGTGGTAAAACAGTCAGAGATACTGTTTGTTTTATTCTCACTGCCACACTTGGAAGGAGGGCTTGTGCTTTTATTTTCGGAGTTACAGACTGGCGCTGTAGTCTGGCGTGCTTTCATTTTGATAAGCTTTTATGTTTGTTTTATTCGATTTTTGGCTTCAGTACAATTGAATTCTGGATTTACCTTTTTGCTTCTTCTTTTGGCTTTTAATTTATGTTTACATTTTGTGTGGACTGTGAGGATCTTTCTATATTTTTTTAAATAGTGGTATATTTTGTTACTTTATGCTTGGGGAAACATAGATATTATTGAAGTTATACTGTACTTGGTTTAGTTCTGGCACTCTTAAAACTATTATATATATTTGATCCATTATCAAAACAAGTTAACGATGACAAATCATTATTTGTACACTTGGGAACACTATTTGAGTACATACTATTTCCAACAGTTCTCTGTGATTTGAGAGGATTTAACCTGCTTTCATATTAAAAGAGGCAGGAGCCAGTGAGGTTCCCAATTAAAAGCATCAGGGAATTCACAGTCAGAGACATAACTATTGAGGTGCACATTTTTTTTTCATCCAAGTATAGTTAATATATGCTCAGGCATACAATTTGCCAGGTATTAACCTCATATGCCAAGATGCCCATATAATATGTAAAGTTATGCCATACAATGCCTATTAATCAATTTGTTTGCCAGGTCTTGACATTTATTTCCAGGACTCACACCATACTTCAGGTTTAGTTCATATCTGCCCGGGTGCTGACCCCAATTTGTAAAGGTTGCTTGTAAATGCTAAGATGCAATGTATTTTCCATCATTTAACTAGGTAATGACACTATTAGAAAAATGTTGTCCTTGTTGATAGTTGTTACCATTATGTGTCTGGGATCTCAATGCAGTGCCTGAAATTAAAATCAAAAGCCAAAGTATTCATATTATTTGTTGGTGACATCTTATACTCAGTTTTGCATACCATTTGATGCATATTTCTCTTATACACCCTGAAAATACCAACAGATGTCTGGTCTTGTCATATAGCAGGTATAGCTAACATACAGCTGGTATTTACATGAAATGGGAAGATAATTCCATTGTTTGACCTTCAATTCAATGGTATGATCAAATTTCTACGGATAAGATTAATATTTGTTTGTTTGTGGGGGTCTAAGGCTGGTTGAATCTTCTCAAATGCCCCAGTGATACCTTGCAACCACCTGTTACGGGTGAATTCGTCGGAACCATGCTGAAGAATTAAGATGTTTGAATCTCTTTTGTGAGATCAGACGAGATCGGAATGGCAGTATGCGGATTCAGGCATCGCTCAAATATTCAGTATACAGCATCATAGTAACGTTGGTTTGGGGTCTTTTCTGTGTGGATTCATGCAGGTTTTTAGGTAGTAACAAGTTTCGGAAACTATATAAAGAAACTGGAACTTCTTGTTCCCTTTGTGGGACTTGATTGGCTGTAGGAAGCTGAGGCAGGGCTAATCTAAAGTTGCTGAGTTTGAGAAAGAGAGATTTTTGAGTGGCTAGTCAGGTTTTACATTTCTTTAGGGACTGTGTGTGTTATTTGTCATCTGAACACTTTTTGTTTTTAGCTGAGAAACCTCTATTTTATATTTTCTTACTTTTTCTCCCGGCCAGTCGGGAGTTTTATTTGGGAAGCCAGTTATGTTCTTTGTTACATAATACTTCTCTTTGGTGTTGTGATTTCAATTTTAAAACTTTGTTACATATAACTTATGTTAGGGAAAACTTTGTTTCCCCTTACTTTGGCAGCCAGTTGTTGGCAGTAGCTTCTCCTTTCTTGCCTGCTGGCTGTATGCATGTGATGTCATCACAGTTTTATCTGGAATGTTGAGTTTGTGCATCCTCTGTGTGCTCTGAGACTAGCAGCTAGTGATGGTCTGATTGAGAGGAAGAGTGAGGGTGGATATTCCTCTGATCTTCTACTTGTGAATGCAAACCCCGTTTACATTGTGCCTTCTGGATTGTTGGCTGTAGAAGAGACTGCCTAGTAAAGAAACTACCCATCACACACCCGAGTCCCAGTGTCATCTGTATAGCGTAACTATCAGTACAATACCAGTTTATTTAGGAAGCCATTTCTTTGTTAGGGAAACCTTGATTTTTTATTTCTTGTATTTCTTGAATTTTTATTTTGTGAATAAATTCATGTTTTTTTTTCTTTTCTTGTATTTCTTGTACTCATATTTTGTGACTAACAACCTCTGTTTCGTTTTCTGAAAACATGTGATGTGGTGCTGTCTGTACAGGAGGAATAGACGAAATTGATCTTTTAATATGCTTAGAATGAGCAGAGAGGGAGGCACAGTTTATGTTCATTCTTGGGATAAGGCACAAGGGCAATCTGCATCGTCCACCAGATGTTGCTGCTACAGATGTTCTTGGTTGTATTGGAGGTGTTTGTAGTCTAGAGATCACCTCCCTAAAAACCAGATGCAGATTAAACCATGTCAAGAAGTGCAAACCATGTCAAGAAGTGCAATGTGAATTACATCTTAGTTTCCGGGACACAGTTTGGAGACAGCGTTCTGACAGGCTCGGCCTATTCAGGAAAGTGGAGGTGGTGGCGGGAGTGTTGGGTAGGAGCTGCGCAATGTGAGGGGAAAGTGGGGGGTATCCCCCCTAAAAGGACAGGTGGAAAGGGAGAGGCATACATAAAACTGACGGCAGGAGGTGGACTTTACGGCTGCCTTCTGCAAAGTCGGTTTTATGTCTGTAATGTTTAGAAGTAGATCAGTTGGAGGTGATGAGCATTCTAATGAGTGTGGTGAGGGTGAGGAAGGGAATTATATTGAGATAGACACTGTTGTAGGAATATGCCTTTGGCACAGTCAGTAATGCATATGTTAAGAGGAAAGGCAGTACTGCATGGGTCAGGAGGAGGAGAACCAGTACCGAAGGCTCTGGGGTGACATGAAGCCCAGTGTGGGCTCAAGGAAGGACCAGGAGTTCTTTTGAAAGAACAATGAATGCAGGAAGAGAGAAGAGAGCCCTCTCTTTCAACCATTTTACTGAGCCCGTGATTACTTTAAAGTGCCAGATGGGGCTTCAGCCTTAGAGGCCAGGGTAAAAGACCATTGGTAGAAAGAAGGTCTGCTATCCATTCACCAGGCACTGTAAGCATTTTCCCCATGAAATGCAAAGTTTCAACCGAGGGGGCATTCTGCTTTGACAATTTGAGAGGGAAGTATCCTGATTGTTTGAAATGTAACATTTAACACATGCTGATTAAAAAGGCTCAGTACATATTTGTGTTGTGAAAAGTCAAACATGGAAAGGGGGTCTTTAAAAAAGCTTAAAGCTTGCTGCATTCACCACACAACAGTCACATCAAATGGGATAGGAACTGAAGTGTTTACAAGTTAAATACAAAAAGGCAACGTGTTAAACAATTAAACCTAAGCACCACCTTATATCAGAATTAGGCAATACATGTGCTGTGCCTGGAGTTCATGTGAAATGTAGTCACTTCAAGTAAAATGGGTTATTTGTTTGAACTATTGAATTCCACATGGTAGTCATGCTGTTTTGCCTAACGAATATTTGTGTTCCTCTTTACAACCACATAAGTAGGATTATGAGTTTATAAATTCTTCCTGGAAATGACAAGAATTCCTTAGCCTTTGGAAATGGATCCTGAGACATGTATCAGCTTGTTTGGGATCAGAGACCACTAATTCATCTTTAAAACCGGTCCTGTCTATAAGGTTGACAGGCTAATGCCACCAATATATTATGTACCTTTGAAAGAAAGTCTCTTCAATCTGATGATACTAAGGAGTCATGTTTCCTGCTTTCATAGATGAAAGATTTTAGGTGCAGACCATCTGCAGAAGGATATATTTGAGGCATGTGTTAACTTGTCTCATGTTTAGTGTGATTGATAGGGAAGGAGTTAAGCTTCAAAAGAGTTTATTAGTGTTCCAAATACAACTGAAATACGTAGATCTCACATGTCACTTTAGGAAAACATAACGTACATGCTTCACATGTAATTGTAAATTTGTACAGTGCCTATACACAAGGGAAGTGCTTCAAAGTACTTTGAACTAGGCGAGAGACAAATGCATTTTATTACAATGTCTGCTTTCAATAATAACTACGGGATCACAAATATGTTAATATCTCGGGATCTCCAAGTCATATACATATATCAAAGATTTTGACTTGACAGGAATGATGAGCTGAATCTAACCATATAACAGTAATCAAAAATTGACCTGGATTGTTGCCATGAAAGGATAGCTTTTTATAACTTTTTACAAATAAAGAGTCCAGTGTAATTGCATTAATTTCTCTAGAAAGAGACACGCTTCATTAATTAATCTCTATACTTGTTAGGTAATTGGAAAGTAGATTTATTGGCATTCAAATTATTTATTTCCAGCTTAAAACCAAATGGCATCATGACAGGGAGTACGGTGGAACCTTTGGATTTGACAAAACCTTTGGACAGCCTATGAAGGACCCTTGTCCTTTGAGAGTGAGTGGGTGTTTTCTAGGAGTGAAATCACAAGCATAAGCTACCAATCCAATCAGTCAGTCAATGCGAGATGACATGGGGACAATGGGCCTCATTACGACCCTGGCGCTAATGGGTTAACAGTGCCGTAAAAGGCTGCGGCGCCGTTAACCCATTAGCGCCTAATTACGAGGTCCCTTTGCGGGACCCGACCTTAATGGCTGGTCTAGACCAGCCGTTAAAATAGGGACCCGCAAAGGGACCTTCGCGGTAAGTATGGTACCGCAATTTGCGGTACCGTACTTAGCGCCTTCGCCATTCCCATTATGCTATATGGGGCAAAAATGGGAATGGGGAAGGGGCATGGGGAAATGGGGAAATACCGTCCGCCAACCTTGGAATGGGACGGTATTTCCCCATTTCACCATGGCGGACACGTTACGACACCGGCACCAACCATGGTGCTAATAGCGCCATGGTTTAGGGTCGGTATCGTAATGAGGGCCAATGCCTTTAGAAGGTGGGGTTTGAAGGTTAGATAAGGCCAAATACAGAAGCTTTTGAGGAGAGCCAAGTAAACATTGGGAGCCAACTGGATTAATTGCAGAAAGGCTTGCTTTGGGAGACAGCAGATTGTATTGAATCCAAGACTTTATACAGAGGTACTGATGGCAAATAAGGATCCCAGAGCAGGACAGAGTTCCCAGACTGAGATGGACCCGGGAGACATATCCTGGGATTGGTGCCCAACAAAGGAGAACATTTCCGTTTGCCAAAACATAGTCCTTGCCTGTCTGCCTGAATTTGACCCATTGCCATTGTCCATGTTGCCCCTAATTTTTAAAAGCACAGACGGACTTAGACTGCTTCCTCGGGGGCCACTAGCCATGTCATTCATCCACTGTACCTGTGACACCAAATATTATGAAATACCTATATCCCCGTACCTAGTAGTACTCATCCTACCTCTGTGCATGTTTAAAAGATCATCGCCAAGTCACAGTGGTTCATAGGCTATTGATTACCACCCTTTTGTTTTCCCTTCATTTTATTCCTCTGATATTTTCTCAAGCAAACAATAACTCCCATGATGCCATTCTCTGTTTATGCAGAGGTAATTCCCGGTAATCACTCCTGCTGTAATGCAGAATATGCCCTTTCCCGGGGTAAAATAATGTTTATCGATTCCCTTGGTATGGGAAAATGCTAAAAATATAAAGTCTTCCTCATCCTCCCAGACACTCATAATTTCTCCCCCATCTATATTATTGGTCCCACCAGTACACTCCCTTGTTTTCGTTTGCCTCCCTGACACTCTCCCATTACCGCCATTCATCTTCTGTTCATGTGACAAATGTACTTTTCCGGGCACGCCTTCCAATGTTACCACGGATTCCCTGATAAACTGAAAATGTTCTCCTCCATGTGGGCTCCCTATCCCACACCAAGCACTACCACCCCACATGTGGCTCGCTCTCCTGCTTGCCACCTATAGCCTGATAAAGATGCACCCTTTTCCTCCTCCAAATATCATTTTGTGCACTGTTCATTTGTGGATTACCCTCGGTATTATCACTCGATTCGCTTGCATTGAGAAAAAAATGTCTTTCCATTTCTGAAAGTCTTTCAGCCTTTTTTCTGCAAATGACTAAGGGAAATATATAATGTTTTAATGGGAACAGGGTGCACCCTTATCCATCAAATATGTTTTTAAACTACTGGACAGATTTATCCCAAACTACCAAAAGGCACATCTCCCAAGGTTTGAGCCAAATGTTTCTTATTTGGTACAAATATGTCCAGTGATTTTGACGCTATGGTATCCAATCAAAGTACTTTTTCTCTGTGTGCTGAAGGTACCTCCTCCATGCCGCCTCCAAAGTCAGAATTCAGTGGTGCTGTAAAACTGTCAGTAAGTTTGTAAAAAAACAATGGCAGTAACAAAATCACTACCTAAATGTACTCATAATGAGGCCTTTATAAGCGAATGACTAAAAAAGCACATTCTCATAAATCAGTACATAAACCTCACCAAAATTGCAAAATTGAAAAACAATACATTATGAATGCATTATTTAAAAAGGAAAACTTGCAAGTACAACGGATCCTTTCCCAATATTGTACTATTTTAGACTTTCGTGAAGGCCTTAGATTTAATTGAGTTCTTAAAGATTCGTACTGTGATATCAATGTTGATTTAACTGTACCTATGTAAGATCTGTGTACTTTCTTCTTGCAGCTTTTGTTGATGTTGTAAACATGATCCTAAGTGAAGAGGAGATGCTTAATAAACTCAACTTAATTTTGGGCTGACTACCCTAACGTGTTGGGAATTGTTGCAAAATATGATTGACAAATCTCAGCAAGACATACTACACTGTTGCCACATGATGGACTCTCACATTTCTTGAATTTACTTTTACTATGAATTTACTTTTATTATGTGTTGTGTTATGAAAGGTGGCTGCCCCTAGTTATAGACTTTATTCATAGGAAAGTGAATGGCGTTGCACATATCAAAAAGAGGATAGAGAGACTCATCTCTCACTGAGGGTCATTTATTCCAATCCTATCCAAACAAGTTGCATCCCGAATCCTGATTTAGGAAGCCTGGTTTTCAAATTTCTACTCTCAATGGAATGTGTATCTTGAACAGCCAAAACATTACACCAAACAAAATTGAACAAAGTTTAAGATGTTAGTTTATTTTCAAACGTTGACATTTTGTAACGTATTTGTTATTCATGTGTTTTAAGGAAGAGAAGAAGAAAACAAAAACATCATAAAAATCCACCTCCAGAAACAAAACAAATTTACTATAAAATCAACTCAATAGTTTCTACTCTTTCCTACGTATGACAATTTATTTTTTGTTATTTTAATCACTGATACAACATTGAAGAGGAGGCTGTATGAAAAGAACAAGACATCTTTAAACAGATACATAATGACTACACTTTCGTTAAAAATAGGTTTAATAGCATTCCCCTGTTTTGAGCAAACTCCCTCCAAACAATAGGTTAATTTGTGTTTAAAATAAGACTTCAAATTACAAAAGTTGTCAAACCTTAAAATCAGACGGTCATGGTCATAAGCACTCTAAAATATGTTATCCAACAAAACAATATGTCCTAGCCACTAGCTCATTGGTGCTTCTGCGTGTCTCCCAAATATGGTTCTAAATATCAATATTTCAATCAATTCTGTTCTCAAAATCATTTGATAAATGTATGGGTGACAAGGAACCTAACTCATTCAGTGTTCCCAATAACTCAGGCCCTCTGAAAAGAATCAACCCCATATTATTTGGTTTAGGAAAGAAAGGTTAATGTGTAGTTATTGCCTGAGTAATATAGAATGAAGGTAAGTCCAATGCGCAGATCCTGAAACTTTAGAAGTCCAAGTCACAAACAGAATTCCTGTTCTCAGTTAGTGAATTTATTGGTCATTGAACAGCTGACCAAAAACAGCTGACACGTGTTTCGACCTATCCGGTCTTTATCAAGGCGTGTATCCAAAGTGGGTGAGGATCAATTAAATCAATAACTGGAAGGATGGTGATAAAGGATGCTCACCATCAAGTCATGGATACATTAGTAAATTGCATTGACTGCAGTAGCCTTTCATATCAGTACTAACTGATTTTCTCCAGACCGTTAAGCAGGACACAATTCTACATCTTCAGTCCTGTGAAGATCTCAAACGGAGATATCAGTTAACGAGGAGCAATGGAATTTTCTTTCATAAGGAGCAAGTACTAGTATCTTCCACCACCCTTCAGAAGGAGGTACTATATATGCGCCATGATTCTAAAGCAGCTGGTCATCGTGGATATCAGTCCACGTTAGACCTCATCCAACGTCATTTCTGGTGGCCTGATCTTCTCTCTGATGTGCATGACTATGTCTCTGCGTGTGTTACCAGTCTGCAGTCCAAATCACCTAGACAGCCTCCGTTGGGATTACTTACCCGAATGCCTATCCCCAAAAGACCCTGGCAGAGGATCTCTACTGATTTCATAGTGGATCTTCCCCAATCCTCTCATCACACTGTGATAATGGTTACGATAGACTATTTCACAAAGATGGCTCGCTTCACCCCTTTGTCTAAACTTCCTAATGCAGACCAGATGGCCAGAGTCTTAATTTCTGATATCTTCTCACGTCATGGGGTACCAGACACAATCGTATCGGACCAGGGACCCCAGTACATCTCCCTTTTTTGGCAGAAGTTGTGCTCCTTTTTGGGAATCAGAAGGGCACTGAGCTCAGGGTATCACCCACAGACTAACGGGCAAACAGAACGCTTGAATCAAATGCTGGAATGCTATCTACGTTGTTTCGTATCGGCTACCCAAGAAGACTGGGTTGATCTCTTACCATTGGCGGAATTCGCCTATAATAACTCCAAGCATTCGGCGTTGAAGACCAGCCCTTTCTATTGCACTTATGGTTACCATCCAGCGTACGCTCTGACCATTTCACCCTCTCCTTCCCGTTGTCCCGGAGTGGACCGGCTTGTTGCAGACATTCAACAGGGTCATCTAGTAGCTCAAAGGGCTCTTCGCTCGGCTCAGGATCGGGCCAAGGAGATTGCGGATCGCCATCGAAGGCCAGCTCCCAAGGTGTCAATTGGCGACAGTGTATGGTTGTCTTCTCGATTTCTTCCTCGCCATTTGGTTACTTCTAAATTGCCTCCCCAGTTCTTTGGTCCCTTCAGGGTAGTGTCCCTGGTGGGCACTGCAGCAATCAGACTCTCACTGCCTCCTTCTTGGTCTCAGATACATCCTGTGTTTCACCTCTCCCAGATTAAGATGGGAGTGCCTGATCGTTTTCTAGGCTCCCCTGTTTCTCGTCCTTCCCCGGTGTCTACTGCTACGGGACCTGAATTTGAAGTGGCTGCTATTTGTGACTCCAGTTACCACAGGGGGCGTCTTCAGTTCCTGATCGATTGGAAGGGGTTTTCTCCGGCGGACAGGTCTTGGGAACCAGCTTCAGGGGTTCATGCCCCTCATTTGGTTCGCAAGTTCTTCCGGCTGCATCCCGGAAAGCCGGGTTCCCCGCCTTTGCGGAGGGGGCATACTGTTACATCCTGCTATAAACGTTGGTCCTTGTGGCATCGCGGCAGGACGTGCCGTTCCGCATTTGTGAATCCCCCCAGCATGGTGGCGTATCTTTCTTGCTATTCTTTGAGTGCCGGCATAGTTGTCTCACGTACTTCTCAGATGCTGCCAGCGGGTCATGTGACCGAATATAAGGAACCGATTGCTTTACCTCCGCGCGTTGCTACTTCTTTAGCCCAGACGCTTCGTAAGTGATCGCCTCCTAGGGATCTTTACTCTCTGACATGTGTTCAATTGCTAACCCTTTTCCCTCTTGTGTGCTTTAGCATTGAATATTCCAGAATTCAGGGATTCTTTGACTCCACCCGCCGAGACCCCCTGCAGCGTATCTCCGGACCTCTGTCCGAATCTAGTACTGTTGCTTTCATTCTATGGTACTTACTTTCAGGTCATTTCCTCTTGTCTCTTCCTAGACCCACCATTCTGCTACTTGCTACTATTCTACTAACCATCCTCCTCTTCCGTACCTTCCAGGAGTGTTCCTTCCATCCCTTCAGCCTTCCGAGT